>NC_138459.1:0-2613130 GCF_040668555.2 Bombus flavifrons | reverse complement strand
AATACTATATAACGTTATACGTTATAACGTAATACTATATAACGTTATACGTTACATGGTGATACTATGTAACGTTATACGTTATAACGTAATACTACATAACGTTATACGTTATAACGTAATACTATATAACGTTATACGTTATAACGTAATACTATATAACGTTATACGTTACATGGTGATACTATATAACGTTATAACGTAATACTATATAACGTTATACGTTATAACGTAAAACTGTATAACGTTATACGTTACATGGTGATACTATATAACGTTATACGTTACATGGTGATACTATATAACGTCATACGTTTTAACGTAATACTATATAATGTTATACGTTATAACGTAATACTATATAACGTTATACGTTATACCGTAATACTATATAACGTTATACGTTATAAGGTAATACTTTATGACGATACACGTTCTAACGTAATACTATATAACGTTATACGTCATAACGTAATACTATATAACGTTATACGTTATAACGTAATACTATATAACATTATACGTTACATGATGATACTATATAACGTTATAACGTAATACTATATAACGTTATATGGTAATACTATATAACGTTATACGTCATAACGTAATACTATATAACGTTATACGTTATAACGTAATACTATATAACGTTATACGTTATAACGTAATACTATATAACGTTATACGTTACATGGTGATACTATATAACGTTATACGTTATAACGTAATACTACATAACGTTATACGTTATAACGTAATACTATATAACGTTATACGTTATAACGTAATACTATATAACGTTATACGTTATAACGTAATACTATATAACGTTATACGTCATAACGTAATACTATATAACGTTATACGTTATAAGGTAATACTATATAACGATACACGTTCTAACGTAATACTATATAACGTTATACGTTATATGGTGATACTGCATAACGTTATAACGTAATACTATATAACGTTATACGTCATAATGTAATACTATATAACGTTATACGTTATAACGTAATACTATATAACGTTATACGTTATAACGTAATACTATATAACGTTATACGTTATAGCGTAATACTATATAACGTTATACGTTATAACGTAATACTATATAACGTTATACGTTATGACGTAATACTATATAACGTTATACGTTATAACGTAATACTATATAACGTTATACGTTATAACGTGATACTATATAACGTTATACGTTATAACGTAATACTATACACGTTATACGTTATAAGGTAATACTATATAACGTTATACGTCATAACGTAATACTATATAACGTTATACGTTATAACGTAATACTATATAACGTTATACGTTACATGGTGATACTATATAACGTTATGACGTAATACTATATAACGTTATATGGTAATACTATATAATGTTATACGTTATAACGTAATACTATATAACGTTATACGTTAGACCGTAATACTATATAACGTTATACGTTACATGGTGATACTATATAACGTTATGACGTAATACTATATAACGTTATATGGTAATACTATATAATGTTATACGTTATAACGTAATACTATATAACGTTATACGTTATAACGTAATACTATATAACGTTATACGTTATACCGTAATACTATATAACGTTATACGTTATAACGTAATACTATATAACGTTATACGTTATAACGTAATACTATATAACGTTATACGTTATAGCGTAATACTATATAACGTTATACGTTATAACGTAATACTATATAATGTTATACGTTATAACGTAATACTATATAACGTTATACGTTATAACGTAATATTATATAACGTTATACGTGACATGGTGATACTATATAACATTATACGTTACATGATGATACTATATAACGTTATAACGTAATACTATATAACGTTATATGGTAATACTATATAACGTTATACGTCATAACGTAATACTATATAACGTTATACGTTATAACGTAATATTATATAACGTTATACGTTACATGGTGATACTATATAACGTTATAACGTAATACTATATAACGTTATACGTTATAACGTAATACTATATAACGTTATACGTTATACCGTAATACTATATAACTTTACACGTTATAAGGTAATACTTTATAACGATATACGTTATAACGTAATACTATATAACGTTATACGTTATAACGTAATACTATATAACGTTATACGTTATAACGTAATACTATATAACATTATACGTTACATGGTGATACTATATAACGTTATACGTTATAACGTAATACTATATAACGTTATACGTTACATGGTGATACTATATAACGTTATACGTTACATGGTGATACTATATAACGTTATACGTTACATGGTGATACTATATAACGTTATACGTTACATGGTGACACTATATAACGTTATACGTTACATGGTGATACTATATAACGTTATAACGTAATACTATATAACGTTATACGTTATAACGTAATACTATATAACGTTATACGTTATACCGTAATACTATATAACTTTACACGTTATAAGGTAATACTTTATAACGATATACGTTATAACGTAATACTATATAACGTTATACGTTATAACGTAATACTATATAACATTATACGTTACATGGTGATACTATATAACGTTATACGTTATAACGTAATACTATATAACGTTATACGTTATAACGTAATACTATATAACATTATACGTTACATGGTGATACTATATAACGTTATACGTTATAACGTAATACTATATAACGTTATACGTTACATGGTGATACTATATAACGTTATAACGTAATACTATATAACGTTATACGTTATAACGTAATACTATATAACGTTATACGTTACATGGTGATACTATATAACGTTATAACGTAATACTATATAATGTTATACGTTATAACGTAATACTATATAACGTTATACGTTATAACGTAATATTATATAACGTTATACGTGACATGGTGATACTATATAACGTTATACGTTACATGGTGATACTATATAACGTTATACGTTACATGGTGATACTATATAACGGTATACGTTACATGTTGATACTATATAACGTTATACGTTTTAACGTAATACTATATAATGTTATACGTTATAACGTAATACTATATAACGTTATACGTTATACCGTAATACTATATAACGTTATACGTTATAAGGTAATACTTTATGACGATACACGTTCTAACGTAATACTATATAACGTTATACGTCATAACGTAATACTATATAACGTTATACGTTATAACGTAATACTATATAACATTATACGTTACATGATGATACTATATAACGTTATAACGTAATACTATATAACGTTATATGGTAATACTATATAACGTTATACGTCATAACGTAATACTATATAACGTTATACGTTATAACGTAATACTATATAACGTTATACGTTATAACGTAATACTATATAACGTTATACGTTATAACGTAATACTATATAACGTTATACGTTACATGGTGATACTATGTAACGTTATACGTTATAACGTAATACTACATAACGTTATACGTTATAACGTAATACTATATAACGTTATACGTTATAACGTAATACTATATAACGTTATACGTTACATGGTGATACTATATAACGTTATAACGTAATACTATATAACGTTATACGTTATAACGTAAAACTGTATAACGTTATACGTTACATGGTGATACTATATAACGTTATACGTTACATGGTGATACTATATAACGTCATACGTTTTAACGTAATACTATATAATGTTATACGTTATAACGTAATACTATATAACGTTATACGTTATACCGTAATACTATATAACGTTATACGTTATAAGGTAATACTTTATGACGATACACGTTCTAACGTAATACTATATAACGTTATACGTCATAACGTAATACTATATAACGTTATACGTTATAACGTAATACTATATAACATTATACGTTACATGATGATACTATATAACGTTATAACGTAATACTATATAACGTTATATGGTAATACTATATAACGTTATACGTCATAACGTAATACTATATAACGTTATACGTTATAACGTAATACTATATAACGTTATACGTTATAACGTAATACTATATAACGTTATACGTTACATGGTGATACTATATAACGTTATACGTTATAACGTAATACTACATAACGTTATACGTTATAACGTAATACTATATAACGTTATACGTTATAACGTAATACTATATAACGTTATACGTTATAACGTAATACTATATAACGTTATACGTCATAACGTAATACTATATAACGTTATACGTTATAAGGTAATACTATATAACGATACACGTTCTAACGTAATACTATATAACGTTATACGTTATATGGTGATACTGCATAACGTTATAACGTAATACTATATAACGTTATACGTCATAATGTAATACTATATAACGTTATACGTTATAACGTAATACTATATAACGTTATACGTTATAACGTAATACTATATAACGTTATACGTTATAGCGTAATACTATATAACGTTATACGTTATAACGTAATACTATATAACGTTATACGTTATGACGTAATACTATATAACGTTATACGTTATAACGTAATACTATATAACGTTATACGTTATAACGTGATACTATATAACGTTATACGTTATAACGTAATACTATACACGTTATACGTTATAAGGTAATACTATATAACGTTATACGTCATAACGTAATACTATATAACGTTATACGTTATAACGTAATACTATATAACGTTATACGTTACATGGTGATACTATATAACGTTATGACGTAATACTATATAACGTTATATGGTAATACTATATAATGTTATACGTTATAACGTAATACTATATAACGTTATACGTTAGACCGTAATACTATATAACGTTATACGTTACATGGTGATACTATATAACGTTATGACGTAATACTATATAACGTTATATGGTAATACTATATAATGTTATACGTTATAACGTAATACTATATAACGTTATACGTTATAACGTAATACTATATAACGTTATACGTTATACCGTAATACTATATAACGTTATACGTTATAACGTAATACTATATAACGTTATACGTTATAACGTAATACTATATAACGTTATACGTTATAGCGTAATACTATATAACGTTATACGTTATAACGTAATACTATATAATGTTATACGTTATAACGTAATACTATATAACGTTATACGTTATAACGTAATATTATATAACGTTATACGTGACATGGTGATACTATATAACATTATACGTTACATGATGATACTATATAACGTTATAACGTAATACTATATAACGTTATATGGTAATACTATATAACGTTATACGTCATAACGTAATACTATATAACGTTATACGTTATAACGTAATACTATATAACGTTATACGTTATAACGTAATACTATATAACGTTATACGTTACATGGTGATACTATATAACGTTATACGTTATAACGTAATACTATATAACGTTATACGTTATGACGTAATACTATATAACGTTATAGGTTATAACGTAATACTATATAATGTTATACGTTATAACGTGATACTATATAACGTTATACGTTATAACGTAATACTATACACGTTATACGTTATAAGGTAATACTATATAACGTTATACGTCATAACGTAATACTATATAACGTTATACGTTATAACGTAATACTATATAACGTTATACGTTACATGGTGATACTATATAACGTTATGACGTAATACTATATAACGTTATATGGTAATACTATATAATGTTATACGTTATAACGTAATACTATATAACGTTATACGTTATACCGTAATACTATATAACGTTATACGTTATAACGTAATACTATATAACGTTATACGTCATAACGTAATACTATATTACGTTATACGTTATAACGTAATACTATATAACGTTATACGTTACATGGTGATACTATATAACGTTATGACGTAATACTATATAACGTTATATGGTAATACTATATAATGTTATACGTTATAACGTAATACTATATAACGTTATACGTTATACCGTAATACTATATAACGTTATACGTTATAACGTAATACTATATAACGTTATACGTCATAACGTAATACTATATTACGTTATACGTTATAACGTAATACTATATAACGTTATACGTTATATGGTGATACTACATAACGTTATAACGTAATACTATATAACGTTATACGTCATAATGTAATACTATATAACGTTATACGTTATAACGTAATACTATATAACGTTATACGTTATAACGTAATACTATATAACGTTATACGTTATAGCGTAATACTATATAACGTTATACGTTATAACGTAATATTATATAACGTTATACGTTATAACGTAATACTATATAACGTTATACGTTACATGGTGATACTATATAACGTTATACGTTACATGGTGATACTATATAACGTTATACGTTACATGGTGATACTATATAACGTTATACGTTACATGGTGACACTATATAACGTTATACGTTACATGGTGATACTATATAACGTTATAACGTAATACTATATAACGTTATACGTTATAACGTAATACTATATAACGTTATACGTTATACCGTAATACTATATAACTTTATACGTTATAAGGTAATACTTTATAACGATATACGTTATAACGTAATACTATATAACGTTATACGTTATAACGTAATACTATATAACGTTATACGTTATAACGTAATACTATATAACATTATACGTTACATGGTGATACTATATAACGTTATACGTTATAACGTAATACTATATAACGTTATACGTTACATGGTGATACTATATAACGTTATAACGTAATACTATATAACGTTATACGTTATAACGTAATACTATATAACGTTATACGTTACATGGTGATACTATATAACGTTATAACGTAATACTATATAATGTTATACGTTATAACGTAATACTATATAACGTTATACGTTATAACGTAATATTATATAACGTTTTACGTGACATGGTGATACTATATAACGTTATACGTTACATGGTGATACTATATAACGTTATAACGTAATACTATATAACGTTATACGTTATAACGTAATACTATATAACGTTATACGTTATAACGTAATATTATATAACGTTATACGTGACATGGTGATACTATATAACATTATACGTTACATGATGATACTATATAACGTTATAACGTAATACTATATAACGTTATATGGTAATACTATATAACGTTATACGTCATAACGTAATACTATATAACGTTATACGTTATAACGTAATACTATATAACGTTATACGTTATAACGTAATACTATATAACGTTATACGTTACATGGTGATACTATATAACGTTATACGTTATAACGTAATACTACATAACGTTATACGTTATAACGTAATACTATATAACGTTATACGTTATAACGTAATACTATATAACGTTATATGGTAATACTATATAACGTTATACGTCATAACGTAATACTATATAACGTTATACGTTATAACGTAATACTATATAACGTTATACGTTATAACGTAATACTATATAACGTTATACGTTACATGGTGATACTATATAACGTTATACGTTATAACGTAATACTACATAACGTTATACGTTATAACGTAATACTATATAACGTTATACGTTATAACGTAATACTATATAACGTTATACGTTATATCGTAATACTATATAACGTTATACGTCATAACGTAATACTATATAACGTTATACGTTATAAGGTAATACTATATAACGATACACGTTCTAACGTAATACTATATAACGTTATACGTCATAACGTAATACTATATAACGTTATACGTCATAACGTAATACTATATAACGTTATACGTCATAACGTAATACTATATAACGTTATACGTTATAAGGTAATACTATATAACGATATACGTTCTAACGTAATACTATATAACGTTATACGTTACATGGTGATACTATATAACGTTACACGTTTTAACGTAATACTATATAATGTTATACGTTATAACGTAATACTATATAACGTTATACGTTATGCCGTAATACTATATAACGTTATACGTTATAAGGTAATACTTTATAACGATATACGTCATAACGTAATACTATATTACGTTATACGTTATAACGTAATACTATATAACGTTATACGTTATAACGTAATACTATATAACGTTATACGTTATATGGTGATACTATATAACGTTATACGTTATATGGTAATACTATATAACGTTATACGTTATAACGTCATTATATAACGTTATACGTTATAACGAAATACTATATAACGTTATACGTTACATGGTGACACTATATAACGTTATACGATACATGGTGATACTATATAACGTTATACGTTACATGGTGATACTATATAACGTTATACGTATTACGTAATACTATATAACGTTATACGTTATAACGTAATACTATATAACGTTATGCGTTATACCGTAATACTATATAACGTTATACGTTATAACGTAATACTATATAACGTTATACGTCATAACGTAATACTATATTACGTTATACGTTATAACGTAATACTATATAACGTTATACGTTATATGGTAATACTTTGTAACGTTATACGTTATGACGTAATACTATATAATGTTATACGTTATAACGTAATACTATATAACGTTATACGTTATGCCGTAATACTATATAACGTTATACGTTATAAGGTAATACTATATAACGATACACGTTCTAACGTAATACTATATAACGTTATACGTTATAACATAATACTATATAACGTTATAAAGTAATACTATATAACGTTATATCGTAATACTATATAACGTTATACGTCATAACGTAATACTATATAACGTTATACGTTATAAGGTAATACTATATAACGATACACGTTCTAACGTAATACTATATAACGTTATACGTTATAACGTAATACTATATAACGTTATGCGTTATACCGTAATACTATATAACGTTATACGTTATAACGTAATACTATATAACGTTATACGTCATAACGTAATACTATATTACGTTATACGTTATAACGTAATACTATATAACGTTATACGTTATATGGTAATACTTTGTAACGTTATACGTTATGACGTAATACTATATAATGTTATACGTTATAACGTAATACTATATAACGTTATACGTTATGCCGTAATACTATATAACGTTATACGTTATAAGGTAATACTATATAACGTTATACGTCATAACGTAATACTATATAACGTTATACGTTATAACGTAATACTATATAACGTTATACGTTACATGGTGATACTATATAACGTTATGACGTAATACTATATAACGTTATATGGTAATACTATATAATGTTATACGTTATAACGTAATACTATATAACGTTATACGTTAGACCGTAATACTATATAACGTTATACGTTACATGGTGATACTATATAACGTTATGACGTAATACTATATAACGTTATATGGTAATACTATATAATGTTATACGTTATAACGTAATACTATATAACGTTATACGTTATAACGTAATACTATATAACGTTATACGTTATACCGTAATACTATATAACGTTATACGTTATAACGTAATACTATATAACGTTATACGTTATAACGTAATACTATATAACGTTATACGTTATAGCGTAATACTATATAACGTTATACGTTATAACGTAATACTATATAATGTTATACGTTATAACGTAATACTATATAACGTTATACGTTATAACGTAATATTATATAACGTTATACGTGACATGGTGATACTATATAACATTATACGTTACATGATGATACTATATAACGTTATAACGTAATACTATATAACGTTATATGGTAATACTATATAACGTTATACGTCATAACGTAATACTATATAACGTTATACGTTATAACGTAATACTATATAACGTTATACGTTATAACGTAATACTATATAACGTTATACGTTACATGGTGATACTATATAACGTTATACGTTATAACGTAATACTATATAACGTTATACGTTATGACGTAATACTATATAACGTTATAGGTTATAACGTAATACTATATAATGTTATACGTTATAACGTGATACTATATAACGTTATACGTTATAACGTAATACTATACACGTTATACGTTATAAGGTAATACTATATAACGTTATACGTCATAACGTAATACTATATAACGTTATACGTTATAACGTAATACTATATAACGTTATACGTTACATGGTGATACTATATAACGTTATGACGTAATACTATATAACGTTATATGGTAATACTATATAATGTTATACGTTATAACGTAATACTATATAACGTTATACGTTATACCGTAATACTATATAACGTTATACGTTATAACGTAATACTATATAACGTTATACGTCATAACGTAATACTATATTACGTTATACGTTATAACGTAATACTATATAACGTTATACGTTACATGGTGATACTATATAACGTTATGACGTAATACTATATAACGTTATATGGTAATACTATATAATGTTATACGTTATAACGTAATACTATATAACGTTATACGTTATACCGTAATACTATATAACGTTATACGTTATAACGTAATACTATATAACGTTATACGTCATAACGTAATACTATATTACGTTATACGTTATAACGTAATACTATATAACGTTATACGTTATATGGTGATACTACATAACGTTATAACGTAATACTATATAACGTTATACGTCATAATGTAATACTATATAACGTTATACGTTATAACGTAATACTATATAACGTTATACGTTATAACGTAATACTATATAACGTTATACGTTATAGCGTAATACTATATAACGTTATACGTTATAACGTAATATTATATAACGTTATACGTTATAACGTAATACTATATAACGTTATACGTTACATGGTGATACTATATAACGTTATACGTTACATGGTGATACTATATAACGTTATACGTTACATGGTGATACTATATAACGTTATACGTTACATGGTGACACTATATAACGTTATACGTTACATGGTGATACTATATAACGTTATAACGTAATACTATATAACGTTATACGTTATAACGTAATACTATATAACGTTATACGTTATACCGTAATACTATATAACTTTATACGTTATAAGGTAATACTTTATAACGATATACGTTATAACGTAATACTATATAACGTTATACGTTATAACGTAATACTATATAACGTTATACGTTATAACGTAATACTATATAACATTATACGTTACATGGTGATACTATATAACGTTATACGTTATAACGTAATACTATATAACGTTATACGTTACATGGTGATACTATATAACGTTATAACGTAATACTATATAACGTTATACGTTATAACGTAATACTATATAACGTTATACGTTACATGGTGATACTATATAACGTTATAACGTAATACTATATAATGTTATACGTTATAACGTAATACTATATAACGTTATACGTTATAACGTAATATTATATAACGTTTTACGTGACATGGTGATACTATATAACGTTATACGTTACATGGTGATACTATATAACGTTATAACGTAATACTATATAACGTTATACGTTATAACGTAATACTATATAACGTTATACGTTATAACGTAATATTATATAACGTTATACGTGACATGGTGATACTATATAACATTATACGTTACATGATGATACTATATAACGTTATAACGTAATACTATATAACGTTATATGGTAATACTATATAACGTTATACGTCATAACGTAATACTATATAACGTTATACGTTATAACGTAATACTATATAACGTTATACGTTATAACGTAATACTATATAACGTTATACGTTACATGGTGATACTATATAACGTTATACGTTATAACGTAATACTACATAACGTTATACGTTATAACGTAATACTATATAACGTTATACGTTATAACGTAATACTATATAACGTTATATGGTAATACTATATAACGTTATACGTCATAACGTAATACTATATAACGTTATACGTTATAACGTAATACTATATAACGTTATACGTTATAACGTAATACTATATAACGTTATACGTTACATGGTGATACTATATAACGTTATACGTTATAACGTAATACTACATAACGTTATACGTTATAACGTAATACTATATAACGTTATACGTTATAACGTAATACTATATAACGTTATACGTTATATCGTAATACTATATAACGTTATACGTCATAACGTAATACTATATAACGTTATACGTTATAAGGTAATACTATATAACGATACACGTTCTAACGTAATACTATATAACGTTATACGTCATAACGTAATACTATATAACGTTATACGTCATAACGTAATACTATATAACGTTATACGTCATAACGTAATACTATATAACGTTATACGTTATAAGGTAATACTATATAACGATATACGTTCTAACGTAATACTATATAACGTTATACGTTACATGGTGATACTATATAACGTTACACGTTTTAACGTAATACTATATAATGTTATACGTTATAACGTAATACTATATAACGTTATACGTTATGCCGTAATACTATATAACGTTATACGTTATAAGGTAATACTTTATAACGATATACGTCATAACGTAATACTATATTACGTTATACGTTATAACGTAATACTATATAACGTTATACGTTATAACGTAATACTATATAACGTTATACGTTATATGGTGATACTATATAACGTTATACGTTATATGGTAATACTATATAACGTTATACGTTATAACGTCATTATATAACGTTATACGTTATAACGAAATACTATATAACGTTATACGTTACATGGTGACACTATATAACGTTATACGATACATGGTGATACTATATAACGTTATACGTTACATGGTGATACTATATAACGTTATACGTATTACGTAATACTATATAACGTTATACGTTATAACGTAATACTATATAACGTTATGCGTTATACCGTAATACTATATAACGTTATACGTTATAACGTAATACTATATAACGTTATACGTCATAACGTAATACTATATTACGTTATACGTTATAACGTAATACTATTTAACGTTATACGTTATATGGTAATACTTTGTAACGTTATACGTTATGACGTAATACTATATAATGTTATACGTTATAACGTAATACTATATAACGTTATACGTTATGCCGTAATACTATATAACGTTATACGTTATAAGGTAATACTATATAACGATACACGTTCTAACGTAATACTATATAACGTTATACGTTATAACATAATACTATATAACGTTATAAAGTAATACTATATAACGTTATATCGTAATACTATATAACGTTATACGTCATAACGTAATACTATATAACGTTATACGTTATAAGGTAATACTATATAACGATACACGTTCTAACGTAATACTATATAACGTTATACGTCATAACGTAATACTATATAACGTTATACGTCATAACGTAATACTATATAACGTTATACGTCATAACGTAATACTATATAACGTTATACGTTATAAGGTAATACTATATAACGATATACGTTCTAACGTAATACTATATAACGTTATACGTTACGTGGTGATACTATATAACGTTACACGTTTTAACGTAATACTATATAATGTTATACGTTATAACGTAATACTATATAACGTTATACGTTATGCCGTAATACTATATAACGTTATACGTTATAAGGTAATACTTTATAACGATATACGTCATAACGTAATACTATATTACGTTATACGTTATAACGTAATACTATATAACGTTATACGTTATAACGTAATACTATATAACGTTATACGTTATATGGTGATACTATATAACGTTATACGTTATATGGTAATACTATATAACGTTATACGTTATAACGTCATTATATAACGTTATACGTTATAACGAAATACTATATAACGTTATACGTTACATGGTGACACTATATAACGTTATACGATACATGGTGATACTATATAACGTTATACGTTACATGGTGATACTATATAACGTTATACGTATTACGTAATACTATATAACGTTATACGTTATAACGTAATACTATATAACGTTATACGTTATACCGTAATACTATATAACGTTATACGTTATAACGTAATACTATATAACGTTATACGTCATAACGTAATACTATATTACGTTATACGTTATAACGTAATACTATATAACGTTATACGTTATATGGTAATACTTTGTAACGTTATACGTTATGACGTAATACTATATAACGTTATACGTTAGAACGTGATACTATATAACGTTATACGTTATAACGTGATACTATATAATGTTATACGTTATAACGTGATACTATATAACGTTATACGTCATAACGTAATACTATATAACGTTATACGTTATAACGTAATGCTATATAACGTTATACGTTACATGGTGATACTATATAACGTTATAACGTAATACTATATAACGTTATACGTTATATGGTAATATTATATAACGGTATACGTCATAACGTAATACTATATAACGTTATACGTTATAACGTAATACTATATAACGTTATACGTTATAACGTAATACTATATAACGTTATACGTTATAACGTAATACTATATAACGTTATACGTTATATGGTGATACTATATAACGTTATAACGTAATACTATATAACGTTATACGTTATATGGTAATACTTTATAACGTCATACGTCATAATGTAATACTATATAACGTTATACGTCATAACGTAATACTATATAACGTTATACGTTATAACGTAATACTATATAACGTTATACGTTATAGCGTAATACTATATAACGTTATACGTTATAACGTAATACTATATAACGTTATACGTTATGACGTAATACTATATAACGTTATACGTTATAACGTGATACTATATAACGTTATACGTCATAACGTAATACTATATAACGTTATACGTTATAACGTAATACTATATAACGTTATACGTTATAACGTAATACTATATAACGTTATACGTTACATGGTGATACTATATAACATTATAACGTAATACTATATAACGTTATACGTTATATGGTAATATTATATAACGTTATACGTCATAACGTAATACTATATTACGTTATACGTTATAACGTAATACTATATAACGTTATACGTTATATGGTGATACTACATAACGTTATAACGTAATACTATATAACGTTATACGTTATATGGTAATACTTTATAACGTCATACGTCATAATGTAATACTATATAACGTTACACGTCATAACGTAATACTATATTACGTTATACGTTATAACGTAATACTATATAACGTTATACGTTATATGGTGATACTACATAACGTTATAACGTAATACTATATAACGTTATACGTTATATGGTAATACTTTATAACGTCATACGTCATAATGTAATACTATATAACGTTACACGTCATAACGTAATACTATATAACGTTATACGTTATAACGTGATACTATATAACGTTATACGTTATAACGTGATACTATATAACGTTATACGTCATAACGTAATACTATATAACGTTATACGTTATAACGTAATACTATATAACGTTATACGTTACATGGTGATACTATATAACGTTATACGTTATGACGTAATACTATATAACGTTATACGTTATAACGTGATACTATATAACGTTATACGTTACGTGGTGATACTATATAACGATATACGTTCTAACGTAATACTATGTAACGTTATACGTCATAACGTAATACTATATAACGTTATACGTTATAACGTAATACTATATAACGTTATACGTTACATGGTGATACTATATAACGTTATACGTTATGACGTAATACTATATAACGTTATACGTTATAACGTGATACTATATAACGTTATACGTTATAACGTGATACTATGTAACGTTATACGTTATAACGTGATACTATATAACGTTATACGTTATAACGTAATACTATATAACGTTATACGTTATACCGTAATACTATATAACGTTATAAGTTATAACGTAATACTATATAACGTTATACGTCATAACGTAATACTATATTACGTTATATGTTATAACGTAATACTATATAACGTTATACGTTATATGGTGATACTATATGTCGGAGATGAAAGGACATCGGAGTCCTCCCTTCGGAACCCCGGGAAAATCCCTTAACACCGTAGTCTAGATTCTATCATAGGCGTAATTAAACAATTGTCGTCTTTCGATCCGATTGTATTTGTTCAAGATTTGTGATAATGAGCTTGGGCTCGAGGCGATAGCCAGTCGCCGAACGTAGCCGCGGTCAAGGGATGAACGTTTTGCCTAACAAAGGTATGAAGTAATTCTATAGCTCTCCTTAAAAGAAATATCTCTGGCGACACATGACAGTAAACATTCCAACGGTCTCTGTCCCGTGGCCACACGCAGTTCCTATTCTTCGAGAAAGATGATTGCCAGATGTCGATGTCTCTCCACAGTACGTGATCAGCTAGCCCGAGGGCCGTTATAAACACTAATATCTAGTTACCTAAAGTCCTTCGAACAGATAAACAGTCTTTGTCCCAACTACGGGAAGATAGGGGAGATCTATTTCTTTCAACGAACGGCGTCTCCCACTAGCAACTTTCCCTCGAGGGCGGCTAGCATCTTTTTCTAACCACCGATATGGAGATTGACCAATTAGCAGCAACGCCAATTTCCCTCACCTTCTAAACGAAGGCTATCCTCGACGAATCCAAGAATCTCGTGTCCTTAGACACACCCCATCATAGTTTTCCTCTGCAGCATAATCGCGAAGGAAAGTCATTCTCTCTGGTGAAGTCGTATTAGCGAGTTACGTAACGTCTGCACGCTCGGTGGATATTCCACGTTTTAACAAAGAGTCCGACTTAGATTTTGTGAGCATGTTCATCCACCATCCCGTCGACCGCGGATTCGTTATTGAGCCTAGGATCATTGTCATTAGTTTCTCGGGTATCTAATTACCACGGTTCCTTGTCCAATCCTATAATAATCGTATCTGCACTAGTCAATGTCTTCTCTATTGCTTATCGACAATGCGTAAACCAAACGACGATTCGTTTCACGCCCCTAATCCTAATTGCAATGTAAACCCGACATCAGAAGTGGGATCAGTGCCGGTTATAACAGTGCAAGAGCTTACGACCATCGTGCGCGAGTTAATTCTGTTGCTAGTGCAAAAATCGAGTGTGGAACCTAACAATTTTTCGCCGCCGCGTTTTAACCCTGAAACCGCGGGCTTCGACTCCGCTGCATGATGCGCAGCTGTTAATTTGATTATGGAGGAAAATCCTTACAATGCAGTGCCCTGAATATAATTTCAATAACGAACGTCGAATCGACTTCTACGTAGTGGAAGCACCAACTGGTGGATCAAGTCATCCGGGTGAGTCGTTTCCATTTTTACCCCGATTTTGGAGCCGAGTGCTCACTAATTAAAGAATCCGTAGTCTTGAGATTTTCTGGCAAAAGAACGATTGATACAGTAGTAATGCGAGGAATAAGAAATATTTGTACTAAACGCACATCTCAAATCTTGTCCGTTGCAGGTGTTAGTGGTTAGAGATAAATTCTTCATGTCCTCGCTTATAGTTATTTAAAAAATATGATATCGCGATTGCTCGTTAAATTTCAAGCCAAGGTTTTGACGCAATATTACACAAACTAGTCTCGCTATGTGTAAAACAAAAATAATTAATGCCTGTAATAAAACCGCTGAAAACGAGATCGATGTTAATGAAGTTGACAATGAGGTACATGGTAGCGATAAAATTCGATTAATCTTTCTTTTCGAAAATTCAAAGATTCATTCGTTACGGGTTTCCTACGTACTCGCGTAAATACAGGCCAGTTAGAAATACAATTAATTGATCCTAACATCACCGTACAAAAAAAAGTCCTTAGAGATTCCGCGAGGAAGAGCGCAGAATAGTACGTGAGAGAATAAGCGAATTAATTGGAGCCAAATATCATAAGGCCTAGTAATTCACCGTTCGCGAGGCCTATGTTACACGTGAAGACGAACGATGGTTCAGATAGATGATTAGTAGATTTTCAAGAACTAAATAAAAATACGGTCGCGGATCGGTATCCTTTACCCCTTATTGCAGATCAAGTCGCGAGATTGCAAATGCGAGATATTTTACTAGTCTGACATGGCCAGCGGATTTCGCCAAATCCCTATTCATCCTAATTCTAGAAAATATACAGCAATGGACGATTTGGACAATAAGTTGTTGTTTTCTTCAAATTCTTTTGTGCCTTTGTTCTGTCCACACGACGTCCTTTTATTTTCATAATCGTTTTTCCGAACGGCGATATTGCGCTGACTCCGTTGAAACAAGGATTTTTGCATTTTTAGACAACCCTAATAATTTTACAACTAATACTTTTCTAAATATTCTAATTTCTTCCTTGCTGCAATTTTAAAACCATCAAAGCGTTTACCACAGAAGTACCCAGAAGTAGTCGTACCAAGTCTTCGGTACCATTTGATCCCTTTTCTAAGAAGGCATAAGAAACCATTTGGTCAGAATAATTTATACCACACTTTTCTTCATTGTATTCGACAACAGCTGTTGGTTTTCATGTTGCAAGCGAACGAAATGAGATCGTGCTTGAGATTCCTTTGGAAACACGTATGGCAGCCAACGTGCCATTCGTACATTGTTGTTTATTTGGATGATGTTCTAATTGTTGCCTACTCCATAGATCGAGTTCTAAAAAGACCATACACCGTATTAAATACCCTCGTAAATGCCAGATTTTCATCTAATTCTTCTAAATGCTCTTTCCTAAACATATCGGTACTCTATTTGGAACATGTAATTCATAACGGAGAAGTCCGCCCCAACCCGGGTGGAATGCAAACCTTGAGTTCTTTACCTGAACCAACGACCGCCACACAGCATAGACAGTTCATAGGTTTAGTTTCTTACTTCCGAAAATTCGTCTCTAAATCTTCACAGGTAATGAAACCTCTATGCACACTTACTTTCGGTAACAAAAACATAACTTGGACACATAAACACGAAAAGAGGAGGTAAAAGGCAACTTCCATCCGGACTGATGCTTTGGCGTTAACGATATTTGACCCTGATTATCCGATAGGATTACATACTGACGCTAGTTTGGATGTATATGGGGTTACTTTAACGCATAAGGTTGAAGCTAAAAACAGGGTAGTGAAATATTACAGAAAAGGAACTAACCTTGCGGAATCTAGGTATCATTCATATGGACTAGAGACGTTAGCAGTCGTTATACGCTGTTAAACATTTTCGCCACTATTTACATGATCGAGAATTTCTTGTCGTTACTGATTGTAATTCCTTAAAGTCATCTCTAGAAAAGGTGTGAAATTAAATGACAGTGTTTACAGGTGGTGGGCTTGCTTACAAACTTTTACTTTTGACATTACGTATCAAGAAGGTAAACGAGAGGCTCACGTAGATTTCTT
Source organism: Bombus flavifrons (assembly GCF_040668555.2). Classification (NCBI taxonomy): domain Eukaryota; kingdom Metazoa; phylum Arthropoda; class Insecta; order Hymenoptera; family Apidae; genus Bombus; species Bombus flavifrons. The sequence continues at coordinate 2,593,604 of NC_138459.1, read as the reverse complement.
CTCGCGGAACCCCGTAGACTTAGATCACCGTACGATCAACAAAGTCGTAGAGAAGGAAATCAATCCGACCGAAATCTCCGAAGATTGGCTATTAGCGGGACAACGTTGCGACTCCCAAATTTCTGAGATCGTCAATGAATTGCAAAACGAGGAGCTCACGGAAAATATAGCGAATATGTATGAATTACGGTCCGGTAATTCCTTCATCGTAAGATACAGAGAAAAGGCAGACCTCTCCCCTTGCCCATTGTCCCAAGAGGTTTTAGGTGGTCCGTTATTAACCATGTGCACCAGTCCATTATGCACTTAGGTTGGGATAAAACGCTTGAGAAACTGTGCGAGTATTACTGGTTCGAAGGAATGACGAAAATATGTTCGTAAATTCGTAGAGAACCGTCATGCTTGTCAAGTTTCGAAGGCAAGTTCAGGTAAAATACAAGCTGAATTACGTCCTATACCTAAGACCAGCATACCCTGGCATACAGTTCACGTGGACATAGCGGGCAAACTAAGCGGTGAAAGTGATTCGAAAGAATATGTCATTGTTTTGGTCGACGTTTTTACTAAATTCGTATATCTGCATCATACTCGTAAAATAGATTCCCTTAGTATCGTTAAAACACTTAAGTATGCTATATTTTTATTCGGGAGTCCTCGCTGGATAATAGTAGACCGAGGAAGATGTTTTACAGGCAAAGAATTTCAAGACTTTGTAGAGATAAACATATTAAACTCCACTTAATGGCAACCGGTGCTAGCAGGGCCAACGGACAGGTAAAGCGTATTATGGGTACGCTAAAAAAAAAATACGTTCACAACAATAGAAACGACCGGGCGGTCCTGGCAAGACGCGATCGGGGAAACACAACTAGCTTTAAATTCTACCCCCAACCGCGTGACTAAGTCGAGCCCATTGGAACTACTAATCGGTAAAACAGCGAGACCCTACGGCTTGTCCGTACCCGACAACATCGAAGAAAGAGAATTAGACATCTCCCATGTAAGACAACAGGCGATAAAAAATATAGAAGCAAGTGCCAAATACGATAAGGATAGGTTCGATAAAAATAAGGCTCAAGTAGTTAGGTTTAACCTTGGTGAGTTTGTGTTACGTAAAAACGAGGAAAGAAACCAAACGAAGCTAGATCCGAAATTCAGGGGTCCATTTAGGATAGCAGAGATTTTGGAAGGAGATAGGTACACCTTAGAAACCTTGGACGGCAAAAGATCATATAAGGACAGACATGACAGACTGAGGAAGATGCCAGACAGCAGCGTTCCCGCTGAGTTAGACGTCTACGATGATGACAACGACGGTGATAATAACGATGCCAGTTCACGGACCTCAGAGGATCATTAATACCACGTTGCGGCTGTGCATCCAGTGTGGTGCTCTGCGCCTTCGTAATATGTCCAGTGGGACATTCTGCGCCTTTGTAATACGTCCAGTGGGACATTCTGCGCCTTTGTAATACGTCCAGTGGGACATTCTGCGCCTTTGTAATACGTCCAGTGGGACATTCTGCGCCTTTGTAATACGTCCAGTGGGACATTCTGCGCCTTTGTAATATGTCCAGTGGGACATTCTGCGCCTTTGTAATACGTCCAGTGGGACATTCTGCGCCTTTGTAATACGTCCAGTGGGACATTCTGCGCCTTTGTAATACGTCCAGTGGGACATTCTGCGCCTTTGTAATACGTCCAGTGGGACACTCTGCGCCTTCGTAATACGCCCAACGTAGTAACACGATCCAACAATCTGAGATTCACCCGTGTACGAAATCGAAAATGATCTGTCGTGTCGTTATGGTCTGACTGATAACTCACGGAATGCAACTAGCACTTTGGATACAAATTATAACGCCACTAATTTTAGTTCTTTTCATTTCCCTGCTTGTCAAACCGCTGAACAGAATCTCGTTATCGAAATGGACCCTCGACTTATTTGGAACATTTAATTGAATGGTAAATAATATCAGTTACGTCGAGTCTAATGTAAAAAAAAAAAAAAAAAAAAAAAAAAAATTTTTGCAATATTTTAGTTACACACGAGGACGTGTGATAGTCAGGATGGCCGTGTCGGAGATGAAAGGACATCGGAGTCCTCCCTTCGGAACCCCGGGAAAATCCCTTAACACCGTAGTCTAGATTCTATCATAGGCGTAATTAAACAATTGTCGTCTTTCGATCCGATTGTATTTGTTCAAGATTTGTGATAATGAGCTTGGGCTCGAGGCGATAGCCAGTCGCCGAACGTAGCCGCGGTCAAGGGATGAACGTTTTGCCTAACAAAGGTATGAAGTAATTCTATAGCTCTCCTTAAAAGAAATATCTCTGGCGACACATGACAGTAAACATTCCAACGGTCTCTGTCCCGTGGCCACACGCAGTTCCTATTCTTCGAGAAAGATGATTGCCAGATGTCGATGTCTCTCCACAGTACGTGATCAGCTAGCCCGAGGGCCGTTATAAACACTAATATCTAGTTACCTAAAGTCCTTCGAACAGATAAACAGTCTTTGTCCCAACTACGGGAAGATAGGGGAGATCTATTTCTTTCAACGAACGGCGTCTCCCACTAGCAACTTTCCCTCGAGGGCGGCTAGCATCTTTTTCTAACCACCGATATGGAGATTGACCAATTAGCAGCAACGCCAATTTCCCTCACCTTCTAAACGAAGGCTATCCTCGACGAATCCAAGAATCTCGTGTCCTTAGACACACCCCATCATAGTTTTCCTCTGCAGCATAATCGCGAAGGAAAGTCATTCTCTCTGGTGAAGTCGTATTAGCGAGTTACGTAACGTCTGCACGCTCGGTGGATATTCCACGTTTTAACAAAGAGTCCGACTTAGATTTTGTGAGCATGTTCATCCACCATCCCGTCGACCGCGGATTCGTTATTGAGCCTAGGATCATTGTCATTAGTTTCTCGGGTATCTAATTACCACGGTTCCTTGTCCAATCCTATAATAATCGTATCTGCACTAGTCAATGTCTTCTCTATTGCTTATCGACAATGCGTAAACCAAACGACGATTCGTTTCACGCCCCTAATCCTAATTGCAATGTAAACCCGACATATATAATGTTATAACGTAATACTATATAACGTTATACGTTATATGGTAATACTTTATAACGTCATACGTCATAATGTAATACTATTTAACGTTATACGTTATAACGTAATACTATATAACGTTATACGTTATAACGTAATACTATATAACGTTATACGTTATAGCGTAATACTATATAACGTTATACGTTATAACGTAATACTATATAACGTTATACGTTACGACGTAATACTATATAACGTTATACGTTATAACGTGATACTATATAACGTTATACGTTATAACGTGATACTATATAACGTTATACGTTATAACGTAATACTATATAACGTTATAACGTAATACTATATAACGTTATACGTTATAAGGTAATACTATATAACGATATACGTTATAACGTAATACTATATAACGTTATACGTTATAACGTAATACTATATAACGTTATACGTTATAACGTAATACTATATAACGTTATACGTTACATGGTGATACTATATAACGTTATACGTTATAACGTGATACTATATAACGTTATACGTTATAACGTGATACTATATAACGTTATACGTTATAACGTGATACTATATAACGTTATACGTTATAACGTAATACTATATAACGTTATAACGTAATCCTATATAACGTTATAACGTAATACTATATAACGTTATACGTTATAAGGTAATACTTTATAACGATATACGTTATAACGTAATACTATATAACGTTATACGTTATAACGTAATACTACATAACGTTATACGTTATAACGTAATACTATATAACGTTAAACGTCATAACGTAATACTATATAACGTTATACGTTATAACGTGATACTATATAACGTTATACGTTATAACGTGATACTATATAACGTTATACGTTATAACGTGATACTATATAACGTTATACGTTATAACGTAATACTATATAACGTTATACGTTATATGGTGATACTACATAACGTCATAACGTAATACTATATAACGTTATACGTTATAAGGTAATACTATATAACGATATACGTTCTAACGTAATACTATATAACGTTATACGTTATAACGTAATACTATATAACGTTATACGTTACATGGTGATACTATATAACGTTATAACGTAATACTATATAACGTTATACGTTATATGGTAATATTATATAACGTTATACATCATAACGTAATACTATATTACGTTATACGTTATAACGTAATACTATATAACGTTATACGTTATATGGTGATACTACATAACGTTATAACGTAATACTATATAACGTTATACGTTATATGGTAATACTTTATAACGTCATACGTCATAATGTAATACTATATAACGTTACACGTCATAACGTAATACTATATTACGTTATACGTTATAACGTAATACTATATAACGTTATACGTTATATAGTGATACTACATAACGCTATAACGTAATACTATATAACGTTATACGTTATATGGTAATACTTTATAACGTCATACGTCATAATGTAATACTATATAACGTTATACGTTATAACGTAATACTATACAACGTTATACGTCATAACGTAATACTATATACGTTATACGTTATAAGGTAATACTATATAACGTTATACGTCATAACGTAATACTATATAACGTTATACGTTATAACGTAATACTATATAACGTTATACGTTACATGGTGATACTATATAACGTTATGACGTAATACTATATAACGTTATATGGTAATACTATATAATGTTATACGTTATAACGTAATACTATATAACGTTATACGTTATACCGTAATACTATATAACGTTATACGTTATAACGTAATACTATATAACGTTATACGTCATAACGTAATACTATATTACGTTATACGTTATAACGTAATACTATATAACGTTATAAGTTATATGGTGATACTATATAACGTTATACGTTATATGGTAATACTATATAACGTTATACGTTATAACGTCATACTATATAACGTTATACGTTATAACGTAATACTATATAACGTTATACGTTACATGGTGATGCTTTATAACGTTATACGATACATGGTGATACTATGTAACGTTATACGTTACATGGTGATACTATATAACGTTATACGTTACATGGTGATACTATATAACGTTATACGTTATAACGTAATACTATATAATGTTATACGTTATAACGTAATACTATATAACGTTATACGTTATACCGTAATACTATATAACGTTATACGTTATAACGTAATACTATATAACGTTATACGTTATAACGTAATACTATATTACGTTATACGTTTTAACGTAATACTATATAACGTTATACGTTATATGGTGATACTACATAACGTTATAACGTAATACTATATAACGTTATACGTCATAATGTAATACTATATAACGTTATACGTTATAACGTAATACTATATAACGTTATACGTTACATGGTGATACTATATAACGTTATGACGTAATACTATATAACGTTATATGGTAATACTATATATTGTTATACGTTATAACGTAATAATATATAACGTTATACGTTATAACGTAATACTATATAACGTTATACGTTATAACGTAATACTATATAACGTTATACGTCATAACGTAATACTATATAACGTTATACGTTATAACGTGATACTATATAACGTTATACGTTATACCGTAATACTATATAACGTTATACGTTATAACGTAATACTATATAACGTTATACGTCATAACGTAATACTATATTACGTTATACGTTATAACGTAATACTATATAACGTTATACGTTATATGGTGATACTACATAACGTTATAACGTAATACTATATAACGTTATACGTCATAATGTAATACTATATAACGTTATACGTTATAACGTAATACTATATAACGTTATACGTTATAACGTAATACTATATAACGTTATACGTTATAGCGTAATACTATATAACGTTATACGTTATAACGTAATACTATATAACGTTATACGTTATGACGTATTACTATATAACGTTATACGTTATAAGGTAATACTTTATAACGATATACGTTATAACGTAATACTATATAACGTTATACGTTACATGGTGATGCTTTATAACGTTATACGATACATGGTGATACTATGTAACGTTATACGTTACATGGTGATACTATATAACGTTATACGTTACATGGTGATACTATATAACGTTATACGTTATAACGTGATACTATATAACGTTATACGTTATAACGTGATACTATATAACGTTATACGTTATAACGTGATACTATATAACGTTATACGTTATAACGTAATACTATATAAGGTTATAACGTAATCCTATATAACGTTATAACGTAATACTATATAACGTTATACGTTATAAGGTAATACTTTATAAAGATATACGTTATAACGTAATACTATATAACGTTATACGTTATAACGTAATACTACATAACGTTATACGTTATAACGTAATACTATATAACGTTAAACGTCATAACGTAATACTATATAACGTTATACGTTATAACGTGATACTATATAACGTTATACGTTATAACGTGATATTATATAACGTTATACGTTATAACGTGATACTATATAACGTTATACGTTATAACGTAATACTATATAACGTTATACGTTATATGGTGATACTACATAACGTCATAACGTAATACTATATAACGTTATACGTTATAAGGTAATACTATATAACGATATACGTTCTAACGTAATACTATATAACGTTATACGTCATAACGTAATACTATATAACGTTATACGTTATAACGTAATACTATATAACGTTATACGTTATAACGTAATACTATATAACGTTATACGTTACATGGTGATACTATATAACGTTATAACGTAATACTATATAACGTTATACGTTATATGGTAATATTATATAACGTTATACGTCATAACGTAATACTATATTACGTTATACGTTATAACGTAATACTATATAACGTTATACATTATATGGTGATACTACATAACGTTATAACGTAATACTATATAACGTTATACGTTATATGGTAATACTTTATAACGTCATACGTCATAATGTAATACTATATAACGTTACACGTCATAACGTAATACTATATTACGTTATACGTTATAACGTAATACTATATAACGTTATACGTTATATGGTGATACTACATAACGTTATAACGTAATACTATATAACGTTATACGTCATAATGTAATACTATATAACGTTATACGTTATAACGTAATACTATATAACGTTATACGTTATAACGTAATACTATATAACGTTATACGTTATAGCGTAATACTATATAACGTTATACGTTATAACGTAATACTATATAACGTTATACGTTATAACGTAATACTATATAACGTTATACGTCATAACGTAATACTATATTACGTTATACGTTATAACGTAATACTATATAACGTTATAAGTTATATGGTGATACTATATAACGTTATACGTTACATGGTGATACTATATAACGTTATACGTTATAACGTAATACTATACAATGTTATACGTTATAACGTAATACTATATAACGTTATACGTTATACCGTAATACTATATAATGTTATACGTTATGACGTAATACTATATAACGTTATACGTTTTACCGTAATACTATATAACGTTATACGTTATAACGTAATACTATATAACGTTATACGTCATAACGTAATACTATATTACGTTATACGTTATAACGTAATACTATATAACGTTATACGTTATATGGTGATACTACATAACGTTATAACGTAATACTATATAACGTTATACGTCACAATGTAATACTATATAACGTTATACGTTATAACGTAATACTATATAACGTTATACGTTATAACGTAATACTATATAACGTTATACGTTACAGCGTAATACTATATAACGTTATACGTTATAACGTAATACTATATAACGTTATACGTTATGACGTAATACTATATAACGTTATACGTTATAACGTAATACTATATAACGTTATACGTTATAACGTGATACTATATAACGTTATACGTTATAACGTGATACTATATAACGTTATACGTTATAACGTGATACTATATAACGTTATACGTTATAACGTAATACTATATAACGTTATAACGTAATACTATATAACGTTATAACGTAATACTATATAACGTTATACGTTATAACGTAATACTATATAACGTTATACGTCATAACGTAATACTATATTACGTTATACGTTATAACGTAATACTATATAACGTTATAAGTTATATGGTGATACTATATAACGTTATACGTTATATGGTAATACTATATAACGTTATACGTTATAACGTGATACTATATAACGTTATACGTTATAACGTAATACTATATAACGTTATACGTTACATGGTGATGCTTTATAACGTTATACGATACATGGTGATACTATGTAACGTTATACGTTACATGGTGATACTATATAACGTTATACGTTACATGGTGATACTATATAACGTTATACGTTATAACGTAATACTATATAATGTTATACGTTATAACGTAATACTATATAACGTTATACGTTATACCCTAATACTATATAACGTTATACGTTATAACGTAGTACTATATAACGTTATACGTCATAACGTAATACTATATTACGTTATACGTTATAACGTAATACTATATAACGTTATACGTTATATGGTGATACTACATAACGTTATAACGTAATACTATATAACGTTATACGTCATAATGTAATACTATATAACGTTATACGTTATAACGTAATACTATATAACGTTATACGTTATAACGTAATACTATATAACGTTATACGTTATAGCGTAATACTATATAACGTTATACGTTATAACGTAATACTATATAACGTTATACGTTATAACGTAATACTATATAACGTTATACGTCATAACGTAATACTATATTACGTTATACGTTATAACGTAATACTATATAACGTTATAAGTTATATGGTGATACTATATAACGTTATACGTTACATGGTGATACTATATAACGTTATACGTTATAACGTAATACTATACAATGTTATACGTTATAACGTAATACTATATAACGTTATACGTTATACCGTAATACTATATAACGTTATACGTTATAACGTAATACTATATAACGTTATACGTCATAACGTAATACTATATTACGTTATACGTTATAACGTAATACTATATAACGTTATACGTTATATGGTGATACTACATAACGTTATAACGTAATACTATATAACGTTATACGTCATAACGTAATACTATATAACGTTATACGTTATAAGGTAATACTATATAACGATATACGTTCTAACGTAATACTATATAACGTTATACGTTATAACGTAATACTATATAACGTTATACGTTACATGGTGATACTATATAACGTTATAACGTAATACTATATAACGTTATACGATACATGGTGATACTATGTAACGTTATACGTTACATGGTGATACTATATAACGTTATACGTTACATGGTGATACTATATAACGTTATACGTTACATGGTGATACTATATAACGTTATACGTTATAACGTAATACTATATAACGTTATACGTTACATGGTGATACTATATAACGTTATAACGTAATACTATATAACGTTATACGTTATAACGTAATACTATATAACGTTATACGTTATAACGTAATACTATATAACGTTATACGTTACATGGTGATACTATATAACGTTATAACGTAATACTATATAACGTTATACGATACATGGTGATACTATGTAACGTTATACGTTACATGGTGATACTATATAACGTTATACGTTACATGGTGATACTATATAACGTTATACGTTATAACGTAATACTATATAATGTTATACGTTATGACGTAATACTATATAACGTTATACGTTTTACCGTAATACTATATAACGTTATACGTTATAACGTAATACTATATAACGTTATACGTCATAACGTAATACTATATTACGTTATACGTTATAACGTAATACTATATAACGTTATACGTTATATGGTGATACTACATAACGTTATAACGTAATACTATATAACGTTATACGTCACAATGTAATACTATATAACGTTATACGTTATAACGTAATACTATATAACGTTATACGTTATAACGTAATACTATATAACGTTATACGTTACAGCGTAATACTATATAACGTTATACGTTATAACGTAATACTATATAACGTTATACGTTATGACGTAATACTATATAACGTTATACGTTATAACGTAATACTATATAACGTTATACGTTATAACGTGATACTATATAACGTTATACGTTATAACGTGATACTATATAACGTTATACGTTATAACGTGATACTATATAACGTTATACGTTATAACGTAATACTATATAACGTTATAACGTAATACTATATAACGTTATAACGTAATACTATATAACGTTATACGTTATAACGTAATACTATATAACGTGATACTATATAACGTTATACGTTATAACGTAATACTATATAACGTTATAACGTAATACTATATAACGTTATAACGTAATACTATATAACGTTATACGTTATAACGTAATACTATATAACGTTATACGTTATATGGTAATATTATATAACGTTATACGTCATAACGTAATACTATATAACGTTATACATTATAACGTAATACTATATAACGTTATACGTTATAAGGTAATACTTTATAACGATATACGTTATAACGTAATACTATATAACGTTATACGTTATAACGTAATACTATATAACGTTATACGTCATAACGTAATACTATATAACGTTATACGTTATAAGGTAATACTATATAACGATATACGTTCTAACGTAATACTATATAACGTTATACGTCATAACGTAATACTATATAACGTTATACGTTATATGGTGATACTACATAACGTTATAACGTAATACTATATAACGTTATACGTCATAACGTAATACTATATAACGTTATACGTTATAAGGTAATACTATATAACGATATACGTTCTAACGTAATACTATATAACGTTATACGTAATAACGTAATACTATATAACGTTATACGTTACATGGTGATACTATATAACGTTATAACGTAATACTATATAACGTTATACGATACATGGTGATACTATGTAACGTTATACGTTACATGGTGATACTATATAACGTTATACGTTACATGGTGATACTATATAACGTTATACGTTACATGGTGATACTATATAACGTTATACGTTATAACGTAATACTATATAACGTTATACGTTACATGGTGATACTATATAACGTTATAACGTAATACTATATAACGTTATACGTTATAACGTAATACTATATAACGTTATACGTTATAACGTAATACTATATAACGTTATACGTTACATGGTGATACTATATAACGTTATAACGTAATACTATATAACGTTATACGATACATGGTGATACTATGTAACGTTATACGTTACATGGTGATACTATATAACGTTATACGTTACATGGTGATACTATATAACGTTATACGTTATAACGTAATACTATATAATGTTATACGTTATGACGTAATACTATATAACGTTATACGTTTTACCGTAATACTATATAACGTTATACGTTATAACGTAATACTATATAACGTTATACGTCATAACGTAATACTATATTACGTTATACGTTATAACGTAATACTATATAACGTTATACGTTATATGGTGATACTACATAACGTTATAACGTAATACTATATAACGTTATACGTCACAATGTAATACTATATAACGTTATACGTTATAACGTAATACTATATAACGTTATACGTTATAACGTAATACTATATAACGTTATACGTTACAGCGTAATACTATATAACGTTATACGTTATAACGTAATACTATATAACGTTATACGTTATGACGTAATACTATATAACGTTATACGTTATAACGTAATACTATATAACGTTATACGTTATAACGTGATACTATATAACGTTATACGTTATAACGTGATACTATATAACGTTATACGTTATAACGTGATACTATATAACGTTATACGTTATAACGTAATACTATATAACGTTATAACGTAATACTATATAACGTTATACGTTATAACGTAATACTATATAACGTTATACGTTATATGGTAATATTATATAACGTTATACGTCATAACGTAATACTATATAACGTTATACATTATAACGTAATACTATATAACGTTATACGTTATAAGGTAATACTTTATAACGATATACGTTATAACGTAATACTATATAACGTTATACGTTATAACGTAATACTATATAACGTTATACGTCATAACGTAATACTATATAACGTTATACGTTATAAGGTAATACTATATAACGATATACGTTCTAACGTAATACTATATAACGTTATACGTCATAACGTAATACTATATAACGTTATACGTTATAACGTAATACTATATAACGTTATACGTTACATGGTGATACTATATAACGTTATAACGTAATACTATATAACGTTATACGTTATATGGTAATATTATATAACGTTATACGTCATAACGTAATACTATATTACGTTATACGTTATAACGTAATACTATATAACGTTATACGTTATATGGTGATACTACATAACGTTATAACGTAATACTATATAACGTTATACGTTATATGGTAATACTTTATAACGTCATACGTCATAATGTAATACTATATAACGTTACACGTCATAACGTAATACTATATTACGTTATACGTTATAACGTAATACTATATAACGTTATACGTTATATGGTGATACTACATAACGTTATAACGTAATACTATATAACGTTATACGTTATATGGTAATACTTTGTAATGTTATACGTTACATGGTGATGCTATATAACGTTATACGTTATAACGTAATACTATATAATGTTATACGTTATAACGTAATACTATATAACGTTATACGTTATACCGTAATACTATATAACGTTATACGTTATAACGTAATACTATATAACGTTATACGTCATAACGTAATACTATATTACGTTATACGTTATAACGTAATACTATATAACGTTATACGTTACATGGTGATACTATATAACGTTATGACGTAATACTATATAACGTTATATGGTAATACTACATAATGTTATACGTTATAACGTAATACTATATAACGTTATACGTTATACCGTAATACTATATAACGTTATACGTTATAACGTAATACTATATAACGTTATACGTCATAACGTAATACTATATTACGTTATACGTTATAACGTAATACTATATAACGTTATAAGTTATATGGTGATACTATATAACGTTATACGTTATATGGTAATACTATATAACGTTATAAGTTATATGGTGATACTATATAACGTTATACGTTATATGGTAATACTATATAACGTTATACGTTATAACGTCATACTATATAACGTTATACGTTATAACGTAATACTATATAACGTTATACGTTATGACGTAATACTATATAACGTTATACGTTATAACGTGATACTATATAACGTTATACGTTATAGCGTGATACTATATAACGTTATACGTTATAACGTGATACTATATAACGTAATACGTTATAACGTAATACTATATAACGTTATAACGTAATACTATATAACGTTATACGTTACATGGTGATACTATATAACGTTATGACGTAATACTATATAACGTTATATGGTAATACTATATAACGTTATATGGTAATACTATATAATGTTACACGTTATAACGTAATACTATATAACGTTATACGTTATACCGTAATACTATATAACGTTATACGTTATAACGTAATACTATATAACGTTATACGTTATACCGTAATACTATATAACGTTATACGTTATAACGTAATACTATATAACGTTATACGTTACATGGTGATACTATATAACGTTATACGTTATGACGTAATACTATATAACGTTATACGTTATAACGTGATACTATATAACGTTATACGTTACATGGTGATACTATATAACGATATACGTTCTAACGTAATACTATGTAACGTTATACGTCATAACGTAATACTATAAAACGTTATACGTTATAACGTAATACTATATAACGTTATACGTTATACCGTAATTCTATATAACGTTATACGTTATAACGTAATACTATATAACGTTATACGTCATAACGTAATACTATATAACGTTATACGTTATAACGTAATACTATATAACGTTATACGTTATGACGTAATACTATATAACGTTATACGTTATAACGTGACACTATATAACGTTATACGTTATAACGTAATACTATATAACGTTATACGTTACATGGTGATACTATATAACGATATACGTTCTAACGTAATACTATGTAACGTTATACGTCATAACGTAATACTATAAAACGTTATACGTTATAACGTAATACTATATAACGTTATACGTTACATGGTGATACTATATAACGTTATACGTTATGACGTAATACTATATAACGTTATACGTTATAACGTAATACTATATAACGTTATACGTTATATGGTAATACTTTATAACGTCATACGTCATAATGCAATACTATATAACGTTATACGTTATAACGTAATACTATATAACGTTATACGTTATAACGTAATACTATATAACGTTATACGTTATAGCGTAATACTATATAACGTTATACGTTATAACGTAATACTATATAACGTTATACGTTATGACGTAATACTATATAACGTTATACGTTATAACGTGACACTATATAACGTTATACGTTATAACGTAATACTATATAACGTTATACGTTACATGGTGATACTATATAACGTTATACGTTATAACGTGATACTATATAACGTTATACGTTATAACGTGATACTATATAACGTTATACGTTATAAAGTAATACTATATAACGTTATACGTTATAACGTGATACTATATAACGTTATACGTTATAACGTAATACTATATAACGTTATACGTTATATGGTGATACTACATAACGTCATAACGTAATACTATATAACGTTATACGTTATAAGGTAATACTATATAACGATATACGTTCTAACGTAATACTATATAACGTTATACGTTATAACGTAATACTATATAACGTTATACGTTACATGGTGATACTATATAACGTTATAACGTAATACTATATAACGTTATACGTTATATGGTAATATTACATAACGTTATACGTCATAACGTAATACTATATTACGTTATACGTTATAACGTAATACTATATAACGTTATACGTTATATGGTGATACTACATAACGTTATAACGTAATACTATATAACGTTATACGTTATATGGTAATACTTTATAACGTCATACGTCATAATGTAATACTATATAACGTTACACGTCATAACGTAATACTATATTACGTTATACGTTATAACGTAATACTATATAACGTTATACGTTATATGGTGATACTACATAACGCTATAACGTAATACTATATAACGTTATACGTTATATGGTAATACTTTATAACGTCATACGTCATAATGTAATACTATATAACGTTATACGTTATAACGTAATACTATACAACGTTATACGTCATAACGTAATACTATATACGTTATACGTTATAAGGTAATACTATATAACGTTATACGTCATAACGTAATACTATATAACGTTATACGTTATAACGTAATACTATATAACGTTATACGTTACATGGTGATACTATATAACGTTATGACGTAATACTATATAACGTTATATGGTAATACTATATAATGTTATACGTTATAACGTAATACTATATAACGTTATACGTTATACCGTAATACTATATAACGTTATACGTCATAACGTAATACTATATAACGTTATACGTCATAACGTAATACTATATTACGTTATACGTTATAACGTAATACTATATAACGTTATAAGTTATATGGTGATACTATATAACGTTATACGTTATATGGTAATACTATATAACGTTATACGTTATAACGTCATACTATATAACGTTATACGTTATAACGTAATACTATATAACGTTATACGTTACATGGTGATGCTTTATAACGTTATACGATACATGGTGATACTATGTAACGTTATACGTTACATGGTGATACTATATAACGTTATACGTTACATGGTGATACTATATAACGTTATACGTTATAACGTAATACTATATAATGTTATACGTTATAACGTAATACTATATAACGTTATACGTTATACCGTAATACTATATAACGTTATACGTTATAACGTAATACTATATAACGTTATACGTTATAACGTAATACTATATTACGTTATACGTTTTAACGTAATACTATATAACGTTATACGTTATATGGTGATACTACATAACGTTATAACGTAATACTATATAACGTTATACGTCATAATGTAATACTATATAACGTTATACGTTATAACGTAATACTATATAACGTTATACGTTACATGGTGATACTATATAACGTTATGACGTAATACTATATAACGTTATATGGTAATACTATATAATGTTATACGTTATAACGTAATAATATATAACGTTATACGTTATACCGTAATACTATATAACGTTATACGTTATAACGTAATACTATATAACGTTATACGTCATAACGTAATACTATATAACGTTATACGTTATAACGTGATACTATATAACGTTATACGTTATACCGTAATACTATATAACGTTATACGTTATAACGTAATACTATATAACGTTATACGTCATAACGTAATACTATATTACGTTATACGTTATAACGTAATACTATATAACGTTATACGTTATATGGTGATACTACATAACGTTATAACGTAATACTATATAACGTTATACGTCATAATGTAATACTATATAACGTTATACGTTATAACGTAATACTATATAACGTTATACGTTATAACGTAATACTATATAACGTTATACGTTATAGCGTAATACTATATAACGTTATACGTTATAACGTAATACTATATAACGTTATACGTTATGACGTATTACTATATAACGTTATACGTTATAAGGTAATACTTTATAACGATATACGTTATAACGTAATACTATATAACGTTATACGTTACATGGTGATGCTTTATAACGTTATACGATACATGGTGATACTATGTAACGTTATACGTTACATGGTGATACTATATAACGTTATACGTTACATGGTGATACTATATAACGTTATACGTTATAACGTGATACTATATAACGTTATACGTTATAACGTGATACTATATAACGTTATACGTTATAACGTGATACTATATAACGTTATACGTTATAACGTAATACTATATAAGGTTATAACGTAATCCTATATAACGTTATAACGTAATACTATATAACGTTATACGTTATAAGGTAATACTTTATAAAGATATACGTTATAACGTAATACTATATAACGTTATACGTTATAACGTAATACTACATAACGTTATACGTTATAACGTAATACTATATAACGTTAAACGTCATAACGTAATACTATATAACGTTATACGTTATAACGTGATACTATATAACGTTATACGTTATAACGTGATATTATATAACGTTATACGTTATAACGTGATACTATATAACGTTATACGTTATAACGTAATACTATATAACGTTATACGTTATATGGTGATACTACATAACGTCATAACGTAATACTATATAACGTTATACGTTATAAGGTAATACTATATAACGATATACGTTCTAACGTAATACTATATAACGTTATACGTCATAACGTAATACTATATAACGTTATACGTTATAACGTAATACTATATAACGTTATACGTTATAACGTAATACTATATAACGTTATACGTTATAACGTAATACTATATAACGTTATACGTTACATGGTGATACTATATAACGTTATAACGTAATACTATATAACGTTATACGTTATATGGTAATATTATATAACGTTATACGTCATAACGTAATACTATATTACGTTATACGTTATAACGTAATACTATATAACGTTATACATTATATGGTGATACTACATAACGTTATAACGTAATACTATATAACGTTATACGTTATATGGTAATACTTTATAACGTCATACGTCATAATGTAATACTATATAACGTTACACGTCATAACGTAATACTATATTACGTTATACGTTATAACGTAATACTATATAACGTTATACGTTATATGGTGATACTACATAACGTTATAACGTAATACTATATAACGTTATACGTTATATGGTAATACTTTATAACGTCATACGTCATAATGTAATACTATATAACGTTATACGTTATAACGTAATACTATATAACGTTATACGTCATAACGTAATACTATATACGTTATACGTTATAAGGTAATACTATATAACGTTATACGTCATAACGTAATACTATATAACGTTATACGTTATAACGTAATACTATATAACGTTATACGTTACATGGTGATACTATATAACGTTATGACGTAATACTATATAACGTTATATGGTAATACTATATAATGTTATACGTTATAACGTAATACTATATAACGTTATACGTTATACCGTAATACTATATAACGTTATACGTTATAACGTAATACTATATAACGTTATACGTCATAACGTAATACTATATTACGTTATACGTTATAACGTAATACTATATAACGTTATAAGTTATATGGTGATACTATATAACGTTATACGTTATATGGTAATACTATATAACGTTATACGTTATAACGTGATACTATATAACGTTATACGTTATAACGTAATACTATATAACGTTATACGTTACATGGTGATGCTTTATAACGTTATACGATACATGGTGATACTATGTAACGTTATACGTTACATGGTGATACTATATAACGTTATACGTTACATGGTGATACTATATAACGTTATACGTTATAACGTAATACTATATAATGTTATACGTTATAACGTAATACTATATAACGTTATACGTTATACCCTAATACTATATAACGTTATACGTTATAACGTAATACTATATAACGTTATACGTCATAACGTAATACTATATTACGTTATACGTTATAACGTAATACTATATAACGTTATACGTTATATGGTGATACTACATAACGTTATAACGTAATACTATATAACGTTATACGTCGTAATGTAATACTATATAACGTTATACGTTATAACGTAATACTATATAACGTTATACGTTATAACGTAATACTATATAACGTTATACGTTATAGCGTAATACTATATAACGTTATACGTTATAACGTAATACTATATAACGTTATACGTCATAACGTAATACTATATTACGTTATACGTTATAACGTAATACTATATAACGTTATACGTTATATGGTGATACTACATAACGTTATAACGTAATACTATATAACGTTATACGTCATAACGTAATACTATATAACGTTATACGTTATAAGGTAATACTATATAACGATATACGTTCTAACGTAATACTATATAACGTTATACGTTATAACGTAATACTATATAACGTTATACGTTACATGGTGATACTATATAACGTTATAACGTAATACTATATAACGTTATACGATACATGGTGATACTATGTAACGTTATACGTTACATGGTGATACTATATAACGTTATACGTTACATGGTGATACTATATAACGTTATACGTTACATGGTGATACTATATAACGTTATACGTTATAACGTAATACTATATAACGTTATACGTTACATGGTGATACTATATAACGTTATAACGTAATACTATATAACGTTATACGTTATAACGTAATACTATATAACGTTATACGTTATAACGTAATACTATATAACGTTATACGTTACATGGTGATACTATATAACGTTATAACGTAATACTATATAACGTTATACGATACATGGTGATACTATGTAACGTTATACGTTACATGGTGATACTATATAACGTTATACGTTACATGGTGATACTATATAACGTTATACGTTATAACGTAATACTATATAATGTTATACGTTATGACGTAATACTATATAACGTTATACGTTTTACCGTAATACTATATAACGTTATACGTTATAACGTAATACTATATAACGTTATACGTCATAACGTAATACTATATTACGTTATACGTTATAACGTAATACTATATAACGTTATACGTTATATGGTGATACTACATAACGTTATAACGTAATACTATATAACGTTATACGTCACAATGTAATACTACATAACGTTATACGTTATAACGTAATACTATATAACGTTATACGTTATAACGTAATACTATATAACGTTATACGTTACAGCGTAATACTATATAACGTTATACGTTATAACGTAATACTATATAACGTTATACGTTATGACGTAATACTATATAACGTTATACGTTATAACGTAATACTATATAACGTTATACGTTATAACGTGATACTATATAACGTTATACGTTATAACGTGATACTATATAACGTTATACGTTATAACGTGATACTATATAACGTTATACGTTATAACGTAATACTATATAACGTTATAACGTAATACTATATAACGTTATAACGTAATACTATATAACGTTATACGTTATAACGTATTACTATATAACGTTATACGTCATAACGTAATACTATATTACGTTATACGTTATATCGTAATACTATATAACGTTATAAGTTATATGGTGATACTATATAACGTTATACGTTATATGGTAATACTATATAACGTTATACGTTATAACGTGATACTATATAACGTTATACGTTATAACGTAATACTATATAACGTTATACGTTACATGGTGATGCTTTATAACGTTATACGATACATGGTGATACTATGTAACGTTATACGTTATAACGTAATACTATATAACGTTATAAGTTATATGGTGATACTATATAACGTTATACGTTATATGGTAATACTTTATAACGTCATACGTCATAATGTAATACTATATAACGTTATACGTTATAACGTAATACTATATAACGTTATACGTTATAACGTAATACTATATAACGTTATACGTTATAGCGTAATACTATATAACGTTATACGTTATAACGTAATACTATATAACGTTATACGTTACATGGTGATGCTATATAACGTTATACGATACATGGTGATACTATGTAACGTTATACGTTACATGGTGATACTATATAACGTTATACGTTACATGGTGATACTATATAACGTTATACGTTATAACGTAATACTATATAATGTTATACGTTATAACGTAATACTATATAACGTTATACGTTATACCGCAATTCTATATAACGTTATACGTTACAACGTAATACTATATAACGTTATACGTCATAACGTAATACTATATTACGTTATACGTTATAACGTAATACTATATAACGTTATACGTTATATGGTGATACTACATAACGTTATAACGTAATACTATATAACGTTATACGTTACATGGTGATACTGTATAACGTTATGACGAAATACTATATAACGTTATATGGTAATACTATATAATGTTATACGTTATAACGTAATACTATATAACGTTATACGTTATACCGTAATACTATATAACGTTATACGTTATAACGTAATACTATATAACGTTATACGTCATAACGTAATACTATATTACGTTATACGTTATAACGTAATACTATATAACGTTATAAGTTATATGGTGATACTATATAACGTTATACGTTATATGGTAATACTATATAACGTTATACGTTATAACGTCATACTATATAACGTTATACGTTATAACGTAATACTATATAACGTTATACGTTACATGGTGATGCTATATAACGTTATACGATACATTGTGATACTATATAACGTTATACGTTACATGGTGATACTATATAACGTTATACGTCATAACGTAATACTATATTACGTTATACGTTATAACGTAATACTATATAACGTTATAAGTTATATGGTGATACTATATAACGTTATACGTTATATGGTAATACTATATAACGTTATACGTTATAACGTCATACTATATAACGTTATACGTTATAACGTGATACTATATAACGTTATACGTTATAACGTGATACTATATAACGTTATACGTTATAACGTGATACGATATAACGTTATACGTTATAACGTAATACTATATAACGTTATAACGTAATACTATATAACGTTATACGTTACATGGTGATGCTATATAACGTTATACGATACATGGTGATACTATGTAACGTTATACGTTACATGGTGATACTATATAACGTTATACGTTACATGGTGATACTATATAACGTTATACGTTATAACGTAATACTATATAATGTTATACGTTATAACGTAATACTATATAACGTTATACGTTATACCGTAATACTATATAACGTTATACGTTATAACGTAATACTATATAACGTTATACGTCATAACGTAATACTATATTACGTTATACGTTATAACGTAATACTATATAACGTTATACGTTATATGGTGATACTACATAACGTTATAACGTAATACTATATAACGTTACACGTTATATGGTAATACTTTATAACGTCATACGTCATAATGTAATACTATATAACGTTATACGTTATAACGTAATACTATATAACGTTATACGTTATAACGTAATACTATATAACGTTATACGTTATAGCGTAATACTATATAACGTTATACGTTATAACGTAATACTATATAACGTTATACGTTATGACGTAATACTATATAACGTTATACGTTATAACGTGATACTATATAACGTTATACGTTATAACGTGATACTATATAACGTTATACGTTATAACGTGATACTATATAACGTTATACGTTATAACGTAATACTATATAACGTTATAACGTAATACTATATAACGTTATACGTCATAAGGTAATACTTTATAACGATATACGTTATAACGTAATACTATATTACGTTGTACGTTATAACGTAATACTATATAACGTTATACGTTATAACGTAATACTATATAACGTTATACGTTATGACGTAATACTATATAACGTTATAGGTCATAACGTAATACTATATAACGTTATACGTCATAACGTAATACTATATACGTTATACGTTATAAGGTAATACTATATAACGTTATACGTCATAACGTAATACTATATAACGTTATACGTTATAACGTAATACTATATAACGTTATACGTTATATGGTAATACTTTATAACGTCATACGTCATAATGTAATACTATATAACGTTATACGTTATAACGTAATACTATATAACGTTATACGTTATAACGTAATACTATATAACGTTATACGTTGTAGCGTAATACTATATAACGTTATACGTTATAACGTAATACTATATAACGTTATACGTTATGACGTAATACTATATAACGTTATAGGTCATAACGTAATACTATATAATGTTATACGTTATAACGTAATACTATATAACGTTATACGTTACATGGTGATACTATATAACGTTATGACGTAATACTATATAACGTTATATGGTAATACTATATAATGTTATACGTTATAACGTAATACTATATAACGTTATACGTTATATGGTGATACTACATAACGTTATAACGTAATACTATATAACGTTATACGTTATATGGTAATACTTTATAACGTCATACGTCATAATGTAATACTATATAACGTTATACGTTATAACGTAATACTATATAACGTTATACGTCATAACGTAATACTATATACGTTATACGTTATAAGGTAATACTATATAACGTTATACGTCATAACGTAATACTATATAACGTTATACGTTATAACGTAATACTATATAACGTTATACGTTATATGGTAATACTTTATAACGTCATACGTCATAATGTAATACTATATAACGTTATACGTTATAACGTAATACTATATAACGTTATACGTTATAACGTAATACTATATAACGTTATACGTTATAGCGTAATACTATATAACGTTATACGTTATAACGTAATACTATATAACGTTATACGTTATGACGTAATACTATATAACGTTATAGGTCATAACGTAATACTATATAACGTTATACGTTATAACGTAATACTATATAACGTTATACGTTACATGGTGATACTATATAACGTTATGACGTAATACTATATAACGTTATATGGTAATACTATATAATGTTATACGTTATAACGTAATACTATATAACGTTATACGTTATACCGTAATACTATATAACGTTATACGTTATAACGTAATACTGTATAACGATATACGTTATAACGTAATACTATATAACGTCATACGTTATACCGTAATACTATATAACGTTATACGTTATAAGGTAATACTTTATAACGTTATACGTTGTAGCGTAATACTATATAACGTTATACGTTATAACGTAATACTATATAACGTTATACGTTATGACGTAATACTATATAACGTTATAGGTCATAACGTAATACTACATAATGTTATACGTTATAACGTAATACTATATAACGTTATACGTTACATGGTGATACTATATAACGTTATGACGTAATACTATATAACGTTATATGGTAATACTATATAATGTTATACGTTATAACGTAATACTATATAACGTTATACGTTATATGGTGATACTACATAACGTTATAACGTAATACTATATAACGTTATACGTTACATGGTGATACTATATAACGTTATACGTTATAACGTAATACTATATAATGTTATACGTTATAACGTAATACTATATAACGTTATACGTTATACCGTAATACTATATAACGTTATACGTTATAACGTAATACTATATAACGTTATACGTCATAACGTAATACTATATTACGTTATACGTTATAACGTAATACTATATAACGTTATACGTTATATGGTGATACTACATAACGTTATAACGTAATACTATATAACGTTATACGTTATATGGTAATACTTTATAACGTCATACGTCATAATGTAATACTATATAACGTTATACGTTATAACGTAATACTATATAACGTTATACGTTATAACGTAATACTATATAACGTTATACGTTATAGCGTAATACTATATAACGTTATGCGTTATAACGTAATACTATATAACGTTATACGTTATGACGTAATACTATATAACGTTATACGTTATAACGTGATACTATATAACGTTATACGTTATAACGTGATACTATATAACGTTATACGTTATAACGTGATACTATATAACGTTATACGTTATAACGTAATACTATATAACGTTATAACGTAATACTATATAACGTTATACGTCATAAGGTAATACTTTATAACGATATACGTTATAACGTAATACTATATTACGTTGTACGTTATAACGTAATACTATATAACGTTATACGTTATAACGTAATACTTTATAACGTCATACGTCATAATGTAATACTATATAACGTTACACGTCATAACGTAGTACTATATTACGTTATACGTTATAACGTAATACTATATAACGTTATACGTTATATGGTGATACTACATAACGTTATAACGTAATACTATATAACGTTATACGTTATATGGTAATACTTTATAACGTCATACGTCATAATGTAATACTATATAACGTTATACGTTATAGCGTAATACTATATAACGTTATACGTTATAACGTAATACTATATAACGTTATACGTTATATGGTAATACTTTATAACGTCATACGTCATAATGTAATACTATATAACGTTATACGTTATAACGTAATACTATATAACGTTATACGTTATAACGTAATACTATATAACGTTATACGTTATAGCGTAATACTATATAACGTTATACGTTATAACGTAATACTATATAACGTTATACGTTATGACGTAATACTATATAACGTTATAGGTCATAACGTAATACTATATAACGTTATACGTTATAACGTAATACTATATAACGTTATACGTTACATGGTGATACTATATAACGTTATGACGTAATACTATATAACGTTATATGGTAATACTATATAATGTTATACGTTATAACGTAATACTATATAACGTTATACGTTATACCGTAATACTATATAACGTTATACGTTATAACGTAATACTTTATAACGATATACGTTATAACGTAATACTATATAACGTTATACGTTATACCGTAATACTATATAACGTTATACGTTATAAGGTAATACTTTATAACGATATACGTTATAACGTAATACTATATAACGTTATACGTTATAACGTAATACTATATAACGTTATACGTTATATGGTAATATTATATAACGTTATACGTCATAACGTAATACTATATAACGTTATACGTTATACCGTAATACTATATAATGTTATACGTTATAACGTAATACTATCTAACGTTATACGTTACACCGTAATACTATATAACGTTATACGTTATAACGTAATACTATATAACGTTATACGTCATAACGTAATACTATATTACGTTATACGTTATAACGTAATACTATATAACGTTATACGTTATATGGTGATACTACATAACGTTATAACGTAATACTATATAACGTTATACGTTATATGGTAATACTTTATAACGTCATACGTCATAATGTAATACTATATAACGTTATACGTTATAACGTAATACTATATAACGTTATACGTCATAACGTAATACTATATTACGTTATACGTTATAACGTAATACTATATAACGTTATACGTTATATGGTGATACTACATAACGTTATAACGTAATACTATATAACGTTATACGTTATATGGTAATACTTTATAACGTCATACGTCATAATGTAATACTATATAACGTTATACGTTATAACGTAATACTATATAACGTTATACGTCATAACGTAATACTATATACGTTATACGTTATAAGGTAATACTATATAACGTTATACGTCATAACGTAATACTATATTACGTTATACGTTATAACGTAATACTATATAACGTTATACGTTATATGGTGATACTACATAACGTTATAACGTAATACTATATAACGTTATACGTTACATGGTGATACTATATAACGTTATGACGTAATACTATATAACGTTATATGGTAATACTATATAATGTTATACGTTATAACGTAATACTATATAACGTTATACGTTATACCGTAATACTATATAACGTTATACGTTATAACGTAATGCTATATAACGTTATACGTCATAACGTAATACTATATTACGTTATACGTTATAACGTAATACTATATAACGTTATACGTTATAACGTGATACTATATAACGTTATACGTTATAACGTGATACTATATAACGTTATACGTTATAACGTGATACTATATAACGTTATACGTTATAACGTAATACTATATAACGTTATAACGTAATACTATATAACGTTATACGTCATAAGGTAATACTTTATAACGATATACGTTATAACGTAATACTATATTACGTTGTACGTTATAACGTAATACTATATAACGTTATACGTTATAACGTAATACTATATAACGTTATACGTTATAACGTAATACTATATAACGTTATACGTCATAACGTAATACTATATAACGTTATACGTTATATGGTGATACTATATAACGTTATACGTTATATGGTAATACTTTATAACGTCATACGTCATAATGTAATACTATATAACGTTACACGTCATAACGTAATACTATATTACGTTATACGTTATAACGTAATACTATATAACGTTATACGTTATATGGTGATACTACATAACGTTATAACGTAATACTATATAACGTTATACGTTATATGGTAATACTTTATAACGTCATACGTCATAATGTAATACTATATAACGTTATACGTTATAACGTAATACTATATAACGTTATACGTCATAACGTAATACTATATACGTTATACGTTATAAGGTAATACTATATAACGTTATACGTCATAACGTAATACTATATAACGTTATACGTTATAACGTAATACTATATAACGTTATACGTTATATGGTAATACTTTATAACGTCATACGTCATAATGTAATACTATATAACGTTATACGTTATAACGTAATACTATATAACGTTATACGTTATAACGTAATACTATATAACGTTATACGTTGTGGCGTAATACTATATAACGTTATACGTTATAACGTAATACTATATAACGTTAAACGTTATGACGTAATACTATATAACGTTATAGGTCATAACGTAATACTATATAATGTTATACGTTATAACGTAATACTATATAACGTTATACGTTACATGGTGATACTATATAACGTTATGACGTAATACTATATAACGTTATATGGTAATACTATATAATGTTATACGTTATAACGTAAAACTATATAACGTTATACGTTATATGGTGATACTACATAACGTTATAACGTAATACTATATAACGTTATACGTTATATGGTAATACTTTATAACGTCATACGTCATAATGTAATACTATATAACGTTATACGTTATAACGTAATACTATATAACGTTATACGTCATAACGTAATACTATATAACGTTATACGTCATAACGTAATGCTATATAACGTTATACGTCATAACGTAATACTATATAACGTTATACGTTATAACGTAATACTATATAACGTTATACGTTATATGGTAATACTTTATAACGTCATACGTCATAATGTAATACTATATAACGTTATACGTTATAACGTAATACTATATAACGTTATACGTTATAACGTAATACTATATAACGTTATACGTTATAGCGTAATACTATATAACGTTATACGTTATAACGTAATACTATATAACGTTATACGTTATAACGTAATACTATATAACGTTATACGTTACATGGTGATACTATATAACGTTATGACGTAATACTATATAACGTTATATGGTAATACTATATAATGTTATACGTTATAACGTAATACTATATAACGTTATACGTTATACCGTAATACTATATAACGTTATACGTTATAACGTAATACTGTATAACGATATACGTTATAACGTAATACTATATAACGTCATACGTTATACCGTAATACTATATAACGTTATACGTTATAACGTAATACTATATAACGTTATACGTTATATGGTAATACTTTATAACGTCATACGTCATAATGTAATACTATATAACGTTATACGTTATGACGTAATACTATATAACGTTATAGGTCATAACGTAATACTATATAACGTTATACGTTATAACGTAATACTATATAACGTTATACGTTACATGGTGATACTATATAACGTTATGACGTAATACTATATAACGTTATATGGTAATACTATATAATGTTATACGTTATAACGTAATACTATATAACGTTATACGTTATACCGTAATACTATATAACGTTATACGTTATAACGTAATACTGTATAACGATATACGTTATAACGTAATACTATATAACGTCATACGTTATACCGTAATACTATATAACGTTATACGTTATAAGGTAATACTTTATAACGATATACGTTATAACGTAATACTATATAACGTTATACGTTATAACGTAATACTATATAACGTTATACGTCATAACGTAATACTATATTACGTTATACGTTATAACGTAATACTATATAACGTTATACGTTATATGGTGATACTACATAACGTTATAACGTAATACTATATAACGTTATACGTTATATGGTAATACTTTATAACGTCATACGTCATAATGTAATACTATATAACGTTAAACGTTATAACGTAATACTATATAACGTTATACGTCATAACGTAATACTATATTACGTTATACGTTATAACGTAATACTATATAACGTTATACGTTATATGGTGATACTACATAACGTTATAACGTAATACTATATAACGTTATACGTTATATGGTAATACTTTATAACGTCATACGTCATAATGTAATACTATATAACGTTATACGTTATAACGTAATACTATATAACGTTATACGTCATAACGTAATACTATATTACGTTATACGTTATAACGTAATACTATATAACGTTATACGTTATATGGTGATACTACATAACGTTATAACGTAATACTATATAACGTTATACGTTATATGGTAATACTTTATAACGTCATACGTCATAATGTAATACTATATAACGTTATACGTTATAACGTAATACTATATAACGTTATACGTCATAACGTAATACTATATACGTTATACGTTATAAGGTAATACTATATAACGTTATACGTCATAACGTAATACTATATTACGTTATACGTTATAACGTAATACTATATAACGTTATACGTTATATGGTGATACTACATAACGTTATAACGTAATACTATATAACGTTATACGTTACATGGTGATACTATATAACGTTATAACGTAATACTATATAACGTTATACGTCATAAGGTAATACTTTATAACGATATACGTTATAACGTAATACTATATTACGTTGTACGTTATAACGTAATACTATATAACGTTATACGTTATAACGTAATACTATATAACGTTATACGTTATAACGTAATACTATATAACGTTATACGTCATAACGTAATACTATATAACGTTATACGTTATATGGTGATACTATATAACGTTATACGTTATATGGTAATACTTTATAACGTCATACGTCATAATGTAATACTATATAACGTTACACGTCATAACGTAATACTATATTACGTTATACGTTATAACGTAATACTATATAACGTTATACGTTATATGGTGATACTACATAACGTTATAACGTAATACTATATAACGTTATACGTTATATGGTAATACTTTATAACGTCATACGTCATAATGTAATACTATATAACGTTATACGTTATAACGTAATACTATATAACGTTATACGTCATAACGTAATACTATATACGTTATACGTTATAAGGTAATACTATATAACGTTATACGTCATAACGTAATACTATATAACGTTATACGTTATAACGTAATACTATATAACGTTATACGTTATATGGTAATACTTTATAACGTCATACGTCATAATGTAATACTATATAACGTTATACGTTATAACGTAATACTATATAACGTTATACGTTATAACGTAATACTATATAACGTTATACGTTGTAGCGTAATACTATATAACGTTATACGTTATAACGTAATACTATATAACGTTATACGTTATGACGTAATACTATATAACGTTATAGGTCATAACGTAATACTATATAATGTTATACGTTATAACGTAATACTATATAACGTTATACGTTACATGGTGATACTATATAACGTTATGACGTAATACTATATAACGTTATATGGTAATACTATATAATGTTATACGTTATAACGTAATACTATATAACGTTATACGTTATATGGTGATACTACATAACGTTATAACGTAATACTATATAACGTTATACGTTATATGGTAATACTTTATAACGTCATACGTCATAATGTAATACTATATAACGTTATACGTTATAACGTAATACTATATAACGTTATACGTCATAACGTAATACTATATAACGTTATACGTCATAACGTAATGCTATATAACGTTATACGTCATAACGTAATACTATATAACGTTATACGTTATAACGTAATACTATATAACGTTATACGTTATATGGTAATACTTTATAACGTCATACGTCATAATGTAATACTATATAACGTTATACGTTATAACGTAATACTATATAACGTTATACGTTATAACGTAATACTATATAACGTTATACGTTATAGCGTAATACTATATAACGTTATACGTTATAACGTAATACTATATAACGTTATACGTTATGACGTAATACTATATAACGTTATAGGTCATAACGTAATACTATATAACGTTATACGTTATAACGTAATACTATATAACGTTATACGTTACATGGTGATACTATATAACGTTATGACGTAATACTATATAACGTTATATGGTAATACTATATAATGTTATACGTTATAACGTAATACTATATAACGTTATACGTTATACCGTAATACTATATAACGTTATACGTTATAACGTAATACTGTATAACGATATACGTTATAACGTAATACTATATAACGTCATACGTTATACCGTAATACTATATAACGTTATACGTTATAAGGTAATACTTTATAACGATATACGTTATAACGTAATACTATATAACGTTATACGTTATAACGTAATACTATATAACGTTATACGTTATATGGTAATATTATATAACGTTATACGTCATAACGTAATACTATATAACGTTATACGTTATACCGTAATACTATATAATGTTATACGTTATAACGTAATACTATATAACGTTATACGTTATACCGTAATACTATATAACGTTATACGTTATAACGTAATACTATATAACGTTATACGTCATAACGTAATACTATATTACGTTATACGTTATAACGTAATACTATATAACGTTATACGTTATATGGTGATACTACATAACGTTATAACGTAATACTATATAACGTTATACGTTATATGGTAATACTTTATAACGTCATACGTCATAATGTAATACTATATAACGTTATACGTTATAACGTAATACTATATAACGTTATACGTCATAACGTAATACTATATTACGTTATACGTTATAACGTAATACTATATAACGTTATACGCTATATGGTGATACTACATAACGTTATAACGTAATACTATATAGCGTTATACGTTATATGGTAATACTTTATAACGTCATACGTCATAATGTAATACTATATAACGTTATACGTTATAACGTAATACTATATAACGTTATACGTCATAACGTAATACTATATACGTTATACGTTATAAGGTAATACTATATAACGTTATACGTCATAACGTAATACTATATTACGTTATACGTTATAACGTAATACTATATAACGTTATACGTTATATGGTGATACTACATAACGTTATAACGTAATACTATATAACGTTATACGTTACATGGTGATACTATATAACGTTATGACGTAATACTATATAACGTTATATGGTAATACTATATAATGTTATACGTTATAACGTAATACTATATAACGCTATACGTTATACCGTAATACTATATAACGTTATACGTTATAACGTAATGCAATATAACGTTATACGTTATAACGTAATGCTATATAACGTTATACGTCATAACGTAATACTATATTACGTTATACGTTATAACGTAATACTATATAACGTTATACGTTATATGGTAATACTATATAACGTTATACGTTATAACGTGATACTATATAACGTTATACGTTATAACGTGATACTATATAACGTTATACGTTATAACGTAATACTATATAACGTTATAACGTAATACTATATAACGTTATAACGTAATACTATATAACGTTATACGTTACATGGTGATGCTATATAACGTTATACGATACATGGTGATACTATGTAACGTTATACGTTACATGGTGATACTATATAACGTTATACGTTACATGGTGATACTATATAACGTTATACGTTATAACGTAATACTATATAATGTTATACGTTATAACGTAATACTATATAACGTTATACGTTATACCGTAATACTATATAACGTTATACGTTATATGGTGATACTATATAACGTTATACGTTATATGGTAATACTATATAACGTTATACGTTATAACGTCATACTATATAAAGTTATACGTTATAACGTGATACTATATAACGTTACACGTTATAACGTGATACTATATAACGTTATAACGTAATACTATATAACGTTATAACGTAATACTATATAACGTTATACGTTACATGGTGATGCTATATAACGTTATACGATACATGGTGATACTATGTAACGTTATACGTTACATGGTGATACTATATAACGTTATACGTTACATGGTGATACTATATAACGTTATACGTTATAACGTAATACTATATAATGTTATACGTTATAACGTAATACTATATAACGTTATACGTTATACCGTAATACTATATAACGTTATACGTTATAACGTAATACTATATAACGTTATACGTCATAACGTAATACTATATTACGTTATACGTTATAACGTAATACTATATAACGTTATACGTTATATGGTGATACTACATCACGTTATAACGTAATACTATATAACGTTATACGTTATATGGTAATACTTTATAACGTCATACGTCATAATGTAATACTATATAACGTTATACGTTATAACGTAATACTATATAACGTTATACGTTATAACGTAATACTATATAACGTTATACGTTATAGCGTAATACTATATAACGTTATACGTTATAACGTAATACTATATAACGTTATACGTTATACCGTAATACTATATAACGTTATACGTTATATGGTAATATTATATAACGTTATACGTCATAACGTAATACTATATAACGTTATACGTTATACCGTAATACTATATAATGTTATACGTTATAACGTAATACTATATAACGTTATACGTTATACCGTAATACTATATAACGTTATACGTTATAACGTAATACTATATAACGTTATACGTCATAACGTAATACTATATTACGTTATACGTTATAACGTAATACTATATAACGTTATACGTTATATGGTGATACTACATAACGTTATAACGTAATACTATATAACGTTATACGTTATATGGTAATACTTTATAACGTCATACGTCATAATGTAATACTATATAACGTTATACGTTATAACGTAATACTATATAACGTTATACGTCATAACGTAATACTATATTACGTTATACGTTATAACGTAATACTATATAACGTTATACGCTATATGGTGATACTACATAACGTTATAACGTAATACTATATAGCGTTATACGTTATATGGTAATACTTTATAACGTCATACGTCATAATGTAATACTATATAACGTTATACGTTATAACGTAATACTATATAACGTTATACGTCATAACGTAATACTATATACGTTATACGTTATAAGGTAATACTATATAACGTTATACGTCATAACGTAATACTATATTACGTTATACGTTATAACGTAATACTATATAACGTTATACGTTATATGGTGATACTACATAACGTTATAACGTAATACTATATAACGTTATACGTTACATGGTGATACTATATAACGTTATGACGTAATACTATATAACGTTATATGGTAATACTATATAATGTTATACGTTATAACGTAATACTATATAACGCTATACGTTATACCGTAATACTATATAACGTTATACGTTATAACGTAATGCAATATAACGTTATACGTTATAACGTAATGCTATATAACGTTATACGTCATAACGTAATACTATATTACGTTATACGTTATAACGTAATACTATATAACGTTATACGTTATATGGTAATACTATATAACGTTATACGTTATAACGTGATACTATATAACGTTATACGTTATAACGTGATACTATATAACGTTATACGTTATAACGTAATACTATATAACGTTATAACGTAATACTATATAACGTTATAACGTAATACTATATAACGTTATACGTTACATGGTGATGCTATATAACGTTATACGATACATGGTGATACTATGTAACGTTATACGTTACATGGTGATACTATATAACGTTATACGTTACATGGTGATACTATATAACGTTATACGTTATAACGTAATACTATATAATGTTATACGTTATAACGTAATACTATATAACGTTATACGTTATACCGTAATACTATATAACGTTATACGTTATATGGTGATACTATATAACGTTATACGTTATATGGTAATACTATATAACGTTATACGTTATAACGTCATACTATATAAAGTTATACGTTATAACGTGATACTATATAACGTTACACGTTATAACGTGATACTATATAACGTTATAACGTAATACTATATAACGTTATAACGTAATACTATATAACGTTATACGTTACATGGTGATGCTATATAACGTTATACGATACATGGTGATACTATGTAACGTTATACGTTACATGGTGATACTATATAACGTTATACGTTACATGGTGATACTATATAACGTTATACGTTATAACGTAATACTATATAATGTTATACGTTATAACGTAATACTATATAACGTTATACGTTATACCGTAATACTATATAACGTTATACGTTATAACGTAATACTATATAACGTTATACGTCATAACGTAATACTATATTACGTTATACGTTATAACGTAATACTATATAACGTTATACGTTATATGGTGATACTACATCACGTTATAACGTAATACTATATAACGTTATACGTTATATGGTAATACTTTATAACGTCATACGTCATAATGTAATACTATATAACGTTATACGTTATAACGTAATACTATATAACGTTATACGTTATAACGTAATACTATATAACGTTATACGTTATAGCGTAATACTATATAACGTTATACGTTATAACGTAATACTATATAACGTTATACGTTATGACGTAATACTATATAACGTTATAGGTCATAACGTAATACTATATAACGTTATACGTTATAACGTAATACTATATAACGTTATACGTTACATGGTGATACTATATAACGTTATGACGTAATACTATATAACGTTATATGGTAATACTATATAATGTTATACGTTATAACGTAATACTATATAACGTTATACGTTATACCGTAATACTATATAACGTTATACGTTATAACGTAATACTGTATAACGATATACGTTATAACGTAATACTATATAACGTCATACGTTATACCGTAATACTATATAACGTTATACGTTATAAGGTAATACTTTATAACGATATACGTTATAACGTAATACTATATAACGTTATACGTTATAACGTAATACTATATAACGTTATACGTTATATGGTAATATTATATAACGTTATACGTCATAACGTAATACTATATAACGTTATACGTTATACCGTAATACTATATAATGTTATACGTTATAACGTAATACTATATAACGTTATACGTTATACCGTAATACTATATAACGTTATACGTTATAACGTAATACTATATAACGTTATACGTCATAACGTAATACTATATTACGTTATACGTTATAACGTAATACTATATAACGTTATACGTTATATGGTGATACTACATAACGTTATAACGTAATACTATATAACGTTATACGTTATATGGTAATACTTTATAACGTCATACGTCATAATGTAATACTATATAACGTTATACGTTATAACGTAATACTATATAACGTTATACGTCATAACGTAATACTATATTACGTTATACGTTATAACGTAATACTATATAACGTTATACGCTATATGGTGATACTACATAACGTTATAACGTAATACTATATAGCGTTATACGTTATATGGTAATACTTTATAACGTCATACGTCATAATGTAATACTATATAACGTTATACGTTATAACGTAATACTATATAACGTTATACGTCATAACGTAATACTATATACGTTATACGTTATAAGGTAATACTATATAACGTTATACGTCATAACGTAATACTATATTACGTTATACATTATAACGTAATACTATATAACGTTATACGTTATATGGTGATACTACATAACGTTATAACGTAATACTATATAACGTTATACGTTACATGGTGATACTATATAACGTTATGACGTAATACTATATAACGTTATATGGTAATACT
Organism: Bombus flavifrons; assembly: GCF_040668555.2. Classification (NCBI taxonomy): domain Eukaryota; kingdom Metazoa; phylum Arthropoda; class Insecta; order Hymenoptera; family Apidae; genus Bombus; species Bombus flavifrons. The sequence continues at coordinate 2,555,803 of NC_138459.1, read as the reverse complement.
ATATAATGTTATACGTTATAACGTAATACTATATAACGCTATACGTTATACCGTAATACTATATAACGTTATACGTTATAACGTAATGCTATATAACGTTATACGTCATAACGTAATACTATATTACGTTATACGTTATAACGTAATACTATATAACGTTATACGTTATATGGTAATACTATATAACGTTATACGTTATAACGTGATACTATATAACGTTATACGTTATAACGTGATACTATATAACGTTATACGTTATAACGTAATACTATATAACGTTATAACGTAATACTATATAACGTTATAACGTAATACTATATAACGTTATACGTTACATGGTGATGCTATATAACGTTATACGATACATGGTGATACTATGTAACGTTATACGTTACATGGTGATACTATATAACGTTATACGTTACATGGTGATACTATATAACGTTATACGTTATAACGTAATACTATATAATGTTATACGTTATAACGTAATACTATATAACGTTATACGTTATACCGTAATACTATATAACGTTATACGTTATATGGTGATACTATATAACGTTATACGTTATATGGTAATACTATATAACGTTATACGTTATAACGTCATACTATATAACGTTATACGTTATAACGTGATACTATATAACGTTATACGTTATAACATGATACTATATAACGTTATAACGTATTACTATATAACGTTATAACGTAATACTATATAACGTTATACGTTACATGGTGATGCTATATAACGTTATACGATACATGGTGATACTATGTAACGTTATACGTTACATGGTGATACTATATAACGTTATACGTTACATGGTGATACTATATAACGTTATACGTTATAACGTAATACTATATAATGCTATACGTTATAACGTAATACTATATAACGTTATACGTTATACCGTAATACTATATAACGTTATACGTTATAACGTAATACTATATTACGTTATACGTTATAACGTAATACTATATAACGTTATACGTTATATGGTGATACTACATAACGTTATAACGTATTACTATATAACGTTATAACGTAATACTATATAACGTTATACGTTACATGGTGATGCTATATAACGTTATACGATACATGGTGATACTATGTAACGTTATACGTTACATGGTGATACTATATAACGTTATACGTTACATGGTGATACTATATAACGTTATACGTTATAACGTAATACTATATAATGCTATACGTTATAACGTAATACTATATAACGTTATACGTTATATGGTAATATTATATAACGTTATACGTCATAACGTAATACTATATAACGTTATACGTTATACCGTAATACTATATAATGTTATACGTTATAACGTAATACTATATAACGTTATACGTTATACCGTAATACTATATAACGTTATACGTTATAACGTAATACTATATAACGTTATACGTCATAACGTAATACTATATTACGTTATACGTTATAACGTAATACTATATAACGTTATACGTTATATGGTGATACTACATAACGTTATAACGTAATACTATATAACGTTATACGTTATATGGTAATACTTTATAACGTCATACGTCATAATGTAATACTATATAACGTTATACGTTATAACGTAATACTATATAACGTTATACGTCATAACGTAATACTATATTACGTTATACGTTATAACGTAATACTATATAACGTTATACGCTATATGGTGATACTACATAACGTTATAACGTAATACTATATAGCGTTATACGTTATATGGTAATACTTTATAACGTCATACGTCATAATGTAATACTATATAACGTTATACGTTATAACGTAATACTATATAACGTTATACGTCATAACGTAATACTATATACGTTATACGTTATAAGGTAATACTATATAACGTTATACGTCATAACGTAATACTATATTACGTTATACGTTATAACGTAATACTATATAACGTTATACGTTATATGGTGATACTACATAACGTTATAACGTAATACTATATAACGTTATACGTTACATGGTGATACTATATAACGTTATGACGTAATACTATATAACGTTATATGGTAATACTATATAATGTTATACGTTATAACGTAATACTATATAACGCTATACGTTATACCGTAATACTATATAACGTTATACGTTATAACGTAATGCTATATAACGTTATACGTCATAACGTAATACTATATTACGTTATACGTTATAACGTAATACTATATAACGTTATACGTTATATGGTAATACTATATAACGTTATACGTTATAACGTGATACTATATAACGTTATACGTTATAACGTGATACTATATAACGTTATACGTTATAACGTAATACTATATAACGTTATAACGTAATACTATATAACGTTATAACGTAATACTATATAACGTTATACGTTACATGGTGATGCTATATAACGTTATACGATACATGGTGATACTATGTAACGTTATACGTTACATGGTGATACTATATAACGTTATACGTTACATGGTGATACTATATAACGTTATACGTTATAACGTAATACTATATAATGTTATACGTTATAACGTAATACTATATAACGTTATACGTTATACCGTAATACTATATAACGTTATACGTTATATGGTGATACTATATAACGTTATACGTTATATGGTAATACTATATAACGTTATACGTTATAACGTCATACTATATAACGTTATACGTTATAACGTGATACTATATAACGTTATACGTTATAACATGATACTATATAACGTTATAACGTATTACTATATAACGTTATAACGTAATACTATATAACGTTATACGTTACATGGTGATGCTATATAACGTTATACGATACATGGTGATACTATGTAACGTTATACGTTACATGGTGATACTATATAACGTTATACGTTACATGGTGATACTATATAACGTTATACGTTATAACGTAATACTATATAATGCTATACGTTATAACGTAATACTATATAACGTTATACGTTATACCGTAATACTATATAACGTTATACGTTATAATGTAATACTATATAACGTTATACGTCATAACGTAATACTATATTACGTTATACGTTATAACGTAATACTATATAACGTTATACGTTATATGGTGATACTACATCACGTTATAACGTAATACTATATAACGTTATACGTTATATGGTTATACTTTATAACGTCATACGTCATAATGTAATACTATATAACGTTATACGTTATAACGTAATACTATATAACGTTATACGTTATAACGTAATACTATATAACGTTATACGTTATAGCGTAATACTATATAACGTTATACGTTATAACGTAATACTATATAACGTTATACGTTATGACGTAATACTATATAACGTTATACGTTATAACGTGATACTATATAACGTTATACGTTATAACGTGATACTATATAACGTTATACGTTATAACGTGATACTATATAACGTTATACGTTATAACGTAATACTATATAACGTTATAACGTAATACTATATAACGTTATACGTCATATGGTAATACTTTATAACGATATACGTTATAACGTAATACTATATTACGTTGTACGTTATAACGTAATACTATATAACGTTATACGTTATAACGTAATACTATATAACGTTATACGTCATAACGTAATACTATATAACGTTATACGTTATATGGTGATACTATATAACGTTATACGTTATATGGTAATACTTTATAACGTCATACGTCATAATGTAATACTATATAACGTTACACGTCATAACGTAATACTATATTACGTTATACGTTATAACGTAATACTATATAACGTTATACGTCATAACGTAATACTATATAACGTTATACGTTATATGGTGATACTACATAACGTTATAACGTAATACTATATAACGTTATACGTTACATGGTGATACTATATAACGTTATGACGTAATACTATATAACGTTATATGGTAATACTATATAATGTTATACGTTATAACGTAATACTATATAACGTTATACGTTATACCGTAATACTATATAACGTTATACGTTATAACGTAATGCTATATAACGTTATACGTCATAACGTAATACTATATTACGTTATACGTTATAACGTAATACTATATAACGTTATACGTTATAACGTGATACTATATAACGTTATACGTTATAACGTGATACTATATAACGTTATACGTTATAACGTGATACTATATAACGTTATACGTTATAACGTAATACTATATAACGTTATAACGTAATACTATATAACGTTATACGTCATAAGGTAATACTTTATAACGATATACGTTATAACGTAATACTATATTACGTTGTACGTTATAACGTAATACTATATAACGTTATACGTTATAACGTAATACTATATAACGTTATACGTTATAACGTAATACTATATAACGTTATACGTCATAACGTAATACTATATAACGTTATACGTTATATGGTGATACTATATAACGTTATACGTTATATGGTAATACTTTATAACGTCATACGTCATAATGTAATACTATATAACGTTACACGTCATAACGTAATACTATATTACGTTATACGTTATAACGTAATACTATATAACGTTATACGTTATATGGTGATACTACATAACGTAATAACGTAATACTATATAACGTTATACGTTATATGGTAATACTTTATAACGTCATACGTCATAATGTAATACTATATAACGTTATACGTTATAACGTAATACTATATAACGTTATACGTCATAACGTAATACTATATACGTTATACGTTATAACGTAATACTATATAACGTTATACGTTATACCGTAATACTATATAACGTTATACGTTATAACGTAATACTGTATAACGATATACGTTATAACGTAATACTATATAACGTCATACGTTATACCGTAATACTATATAACGTTATACGTTATAAGGTAATACTTTATAACGATATACGTTATAACGTAATACTATATAACGTTATACGTTGTAGCGTAATACTATATAACGTTATACGTTATAACGTAATACTATATAACGTTATACGTTATGACGTAATACTATATAACGTTATAGGTCATAACGTAATACTATATAATGTTATACGTTATAACGTAATACTATATAACGTTATACGTTACATGGTGATACTATATAACGTTATGACGTAATACTATATAACGTTATATGGTAATACTATATAATGTTATACGTTATAACGTAATACTATATAACGTTATACGTTATATGGTGATACTACATAACGTTATAACGTAATACTATATAACGTTATACGTTATATGGTAATACTTTATAACGTCATACGTCATAATGTAATACTATATAACGTTATACGTTATAACGTAATACTATATAACGTTATACGTCATAACGTAATACTATATAACGTTATACGTCATAACGTAATGCTATATAACGTTATACGTCATAACGTAATACTATATAACGTTATACGTTATAACGTAATACTATATAACGTTATACGTTATATGGTAATACTTTATAACGTCATACGTCATAATGTAATACTATATAACGTTATACGTTATAACGTAATACTATATAACGTTATACGTTATAACGTAATACTATATAACGTTATACGTTATAGCGTAATACTATATAACGTTATACGTTATAACGTAATACTATATAACGTTATACGTTATGACGTAATACTATATAACGTTATAGGTCATAACGTAATACTATATAACGTTATACGTTATAACGTAATACTATATAACGTTATACGTTACATGGTGATACTATATAACGTTATGACGTAATACTATATAACGTTATATGGTAATACTATATAATGTTATACGTTATAACGTAATACTATATAACGTTATACGTTATACCGTAATACTATATAACGTTATACGTTATAACGTAATACTGTATAACGATATACGTTATAACGTAATACTATATAACGTCATACGTTATACCGTAATACTATATAACGTTATACGTTATAAGGTAATACTTTATAACGATATACGTTATAACGTAATACTATATAACGTTATACGTTATAACGTAATACTATATAACGTTATACGTTATATGGTAATATTATATAACGTTATACGTCATAACGTAATACTGTATAACGTTATACGTTATACCGTAATACTATATAATGTTATACGTTATAACGTAATACTATATAACGTTATACGTTATACCGTAATACTATATAACGTTATACGTTATAACGTAATACTATATAACGTTATACGTCATAACGTAATACTATATTACGTTATACGTTATAACGTAATACTATATAACGTTATACGTTGTATGGTGATACTACATAACGTTATAACGTAATACTATATAACGTTATACGTTATATGGTAATACTTTATAACGTCATACGTCATAATGTAATACTATATAACGTTATACGTTATAACGTAATACTATATAACGTTATACGTCATAACGTAATACTATATTACGTTATACGTTATAACGTAATACTATATAACGTTATACGCTATATGGTGATACTACATAACGTTATAACGTAATACTATATAGCGTTATACGTTATATGGTAATACTTTATAACGTCATACGTCATAATGTAATACTATATAACGTTATACGTTATAACGTAATACTATATAACGTTATACGTCATAACGTAATACTATATACGTTATACGTTATAAGGTAATACTATATAACGTTATACGTCATAACGTAATACTATATTACGTTATACGTTATAACGTAATACTATATAACGTTATACGTTATATGGTGATACTACATAACGTTATAACGTAATACTATATAACGCTATACGTTACATGGTGATACTATATAACGTTATGACGTAATACTATATAACGTTATATGGTAATACTATATAATGTTATACGTTATAACGTAATACTATATAACGCTATACGTTATACCGTAATACTATATAACGTTATACGTTATAACGTAATGCTATATAACGTTATACGTCATAACGTAATACTATATTACGTTATACGTTATAACGTAATACTATATAACGTTATACGTTATATGGTAATACTATATAACGTTATACGTTATAACGTGATACTATATAACGTTATACGTTATAACGTGATACTATATAACGTTATACGTTATAACGTAATACTATATAACGTTATAACGTAATACTATATAACGTTATAACGTAATACTATATAACGTTATACGTTACATGGTGATGCTATATAACGTTATACGATACATGGTGATACTATGTAACGTTATACGTTACATGGTGATACTATATAACGTTATACGTTACATGGTGATACTATATAACGTTATACGTTATAACGTAATACTATATAATGTTATACGTTATAACGTAATACTATATAACGTTATACGTTATACCGTAATACTATATAACGTTATACGTTATATGGTGATACTATATAACGTTATACGTTATATGGTAATACTATATAACGTTATACGTTATAACGTCATACTATATAACGTTATACGTTATAACGTGATACTATATAACGTTATACGTTATAACGTGATACTATATAACGTTATAACGTAATACTATATAACGTTATAACGTAATACTATATAACGTTATACGTTACATGGTGATGCTATATAACGTTATACGATACATGGTGATACTATGTAACGTTATACGTTACATGGTGATACTATATAACGTTATACGTTACATGGTGATACTATATAACGTTATACGTTATAACGTAATACTATATAATGTTATACGTTATAACGTAATACTATATAACGTTATACGTTATACCGTAATACTATATAACGTTATACGTTATAACGTAATACTATATAACGTTATAACGTAATACTATATAACGTTATACGTTATATGGTAATACTTTATAACGTCATACGTCATAATGTAATACTATATAACGTTACACGTCATAACGTAATACTATATTACGTTATACGTTATAACGTAATACTATATAACATTATACGTTATATGGTGATACTACATAACGTTATAACGTAATACTATATAACGTTATACGTTATATGGTAATACTTTATAACGTCATACGTCATAATGTAATACTATATAACGTTATACGTTATAACGTAATACTATATAACGTTATACGTTATAACGTAATACTATATAACGTTATACGTTGTAGCGTAATACTATATAACGTTATACGTTATAACGTAATACTATATAACGTTATACGTTATGACGTAATACTATATAACGTTATAGGTCATAACGTAATACTATATAATGTTATACGTTATAACGTAATACTATATAACGTTATACGTTACATGGTGATACTATATAACGTTATGACGTAATACTATATAACGTTATATGGTAATACTATATAATGTTATACGTTATAACGTAATACTATATAACGTTATACGTTATACCGTAATACTATATAACGTTATACGTTATAACGTAATACTTTATAACGATATGCGTTATAACGTAATACTATATAACGTTATACGTTATACCGTAATACTATATAACGTTATACGTTATAAGGTAATACTTTATAACGATATACGTTATAACGTAATACTATATAACGTTATACGTTATAACGTAATACTATATAACGTTATACGTTATATGGTAATATTATATAACGTTATACGTCATAACGTAATACTATATAACGTTATACATTATAACGTAATACTATATAACGTTATACGTTATAAGGTAATACTATATACGTTATACGTTATAAGGTAATACTATATAACGTTATACGTCATAACGTAATACTATATAACGTTATACGTTATAACGTTATACTATATAACGTTATACGTTATATGGTAATACTTTATAACGTCATACGTCATAATGTAATACTATATAACGTTATACGTTATAACGTAATACTATATAACGTTATACGTTATAACGTAATACTATATAACGTTATACGTTGTAGCGTAATACTATATAACGTTATACGTTATAACGTAATACTATATAACGTTATACGTTATGACGTAATACTATATAACGTTATAGGTCATAACGTAATACTATATAATGTTATACGTTATAACGTAATACTATATAACGTTATACGTTACATGGTGATACTATATAACGTTATGACGTAATACTATATAACGTTATATGGTAATACTATATAATGTTATACGTTATAACGTAATACTATATAACGTTATACGTTATACCGTAATACTATATAACGTTATACGTTATAACGTAATACTTTATAACGATATGCGTTATAACGTAATACTATATAACGTTATACGTTATACCGTAATACTATATAACGTTATACGTTATAAGGTAATACTTTATAACGATATACGTTATAACGTAATACTATATAACGTTATACGTTATAACGTAATACTATATAACGTTATACGTTATATGGTAATATTATATAACGTTATACGTCATAACGTAATACTATATAACGTTATACATTATAACGTAATACTATATAACGTTATACGTTATAAGGTAATACTTTATAACGATATACGTTATAACGTAATACTATATAACGTTATACGTTATAACGTAATACTATATAACGTTATACGTCATAACGTAATACTATATAACGTTATACGTTATAAGGTAATACTATATAACGATATACGTTCTAACGTAATACTATATAACGTTATACGTCATAACGTAATACTATATAACGTTATACGTTATAACGTGATACTATATAACGTTATACGTTATAACGTGATACTATATAACGTTATACGTTATAACGTAATACTATATAACGTTATAACGTGATACTATATAACGTTATACGTCATAAGGTAATACTTTATAACGATATACGTTATAACGTAATACTATATTACGTTGTACGTTATAACGTAATACTATATAACGTTATACGTTATAACGTAATACTATATAACGTTATACGTCATAACGTAATACTATATAACGTTATACGTTATAAGGTAATACTATATAACGATATACGTTCTAACGTAATACTATATAACGTTATACGTCATAACGTAATACTATATAACGTTATACGTTATAACGTGATACTATATAACGTTATACGTTATAACGTGATACTATATAACGTTATACGTTATAACGTAATACTATATAACGTTATAACGTGATACTATATAACGTTATACGTCATAAGGTAATACTTTATAACGATATACGTTATAACGTAATACTATATTACGTTGTACGTTATAACGTAATACTATATAACGTTATACGTTATAACGTAATACTATATAACGTTATACGTTATAACGTAATACTATATAACGTTATAACGTAATACTATATAACGTTATAACGTAATACTATATAACGTTATAACGTAATACTATATAACGTTATACGTTACATGGTGATGCTATATAACGTTATACGATACATGGTGATACTATGTAACGTTATACGTTACATGGTGATACTATATAACGTTATACGTTACATGGTGATACTATATACGTTATACGTTATAAGGTAATACTATATAACGTTATACGTCATAACGTAATACTATATAACGTTATACGTTATAACGTAATACTATATTACGTTATACGTTATAACGTAATACTATATTACGTTATACGTTATAACGTAATACTATATAACGTTATACGTTATAACGTCATACTATATAACGTTATACGTTATAACGTGATACTATATAACGTTATACGTTATAACGAGATACTATATAACGTTATACGTTATAACGTGATACTATATAACGTTATACGTTATAACGTAATACTATATAACGTTATAACGTAATACTATATAACGTTATAACGTAATACTATATAACGTTATACGTTACATGGTGATGCTATATAACGTTATACGATACATGGTGATACTATGTAACGTTATACGTTACATGGTGATACTATATAACGTTATACGTTACATGGTGATACTATATAACGTTATACGTTATAACGTAATACTATATAATGTTATACGTTATAACGTAATACTATATAACGTTATACGTTATACCGTAATACTATATAACGTTATACGTTATAACGTAATACTATACAACGTTATACGTCATAACGTAATACTATATTACGTTATACGTTATAACGTAATACTATATAACGTTATACGTTATATGGTGATACTACATAACGTTATAACGTAATACTATATAACGTTATACGTTATATGGTAATACTTTATAACGTCATACGTCATAATGTAATACTATATAACGTTACACGTCATAACGTAATACTATATTACGTTATACGTTATAACGTAATACTATATAACGTTATACGTTATATGGTGATACTACATAACGTTATAACGTAATACTATATAACGTTATACGTTATATGGTAATACTTTATAACGTCATACGTCATAATGTAATACTATATAACGTTATACGTTATAACGTAATACTATATAACGTTATACGTCATAACGTAATACTATATACGTTATACGTTATAAGGTAATACCATATAACGTTATACGTCATAACGTAATACTATATAACGTTATACGTTATAACGTAATACTATATAACGTTATATGGTAATACTATATAATGTTATACGTTATAACGTAATACTATATAACGTTATACGTTATACCGTAATACTCTATAACGTTATACGTCATAGCGTAATACTATATTACGTTATACGTCATAACGTAATACTATATTACGTTATACGTTATAACGTAATACTATATAACGTTATACGTTATATGGTAATACTATATAACGTTATACGTTATAACGTCATACTATATAACGTTATACGTTATAACGTAATACTATATAACGTTATACGTTACATGGTGATGCTATATAACGTTATACGATACATGGTGATACTATGTAACGTTATACGTTACATGGTGATACTATATAACGTTATACGTTACAAGGTGATACTATATAACGTTATACGTTATAACGTAATACTATATAATGTTATACGTTATATGGTAATACTTTATAACGTCATACGTCATAATGTAATACTATATAACGTTATACGTTATAACGTAATACTATATAACGTTATACGCCATAACGTAATACTATATACGTTATACGTTATAAGGTAATACTTTATAACGTTATACGTTATATGGTGATACTATATAACGTTATACGTTATATGGTAATACTTTATAACGTCATACGTCATAATGTAATACTATATAACGTTACACGTCATAACGTAATACTATATTACGTTATACGTTATAACGTAATACTATATAACGTTATACGTTATATAGTGATACTATATAACGTTATACGTTATAACGTGATACTATATAACGTTATACGTTATAACGTAATACTATATAACGTTATAACGTAATACTATATAACGTTATACGTTACATGGTGATGCTATATAACGTTATACGATACATGGTGATACTATATAACGTTATACGTTATAACGTAATACTATATAATGTTATACGTTATAAAGTAATACTATATAACGTTATACGTTATACCGTAATACTATATAACGTTATACGTTATAACGTAATACTATATAACGTTATACGTTATATGGTAATACTTTATAACGTCATACGTCATAATGTAATACTATATAACGTTATACGTTATAACGTAATACTATATAACGTTATACGTTATAACGTAATACTATATAACGTTATACGTTATAGCGTAATACTATATAACGTTATACGTTATAACGTAATACTATATAACGTTATACGTCATAACGTAATACTATATTACGTTATACGTTATAACGTAATACTATATAACGTTATAAGTTATATGGTGATACTATATAACGTTATACGTTATATGGTAATACTATATAACGTTATACGTTATAACGTCATACTATATAACGTTATACGTTATAACGTGATACTATATAACGTTATACGTTATAACGTGATACTATATAACGTTATACGTTATAACGTGATACTATATAACGTTATACGTTATAACGTAATACTATATAACGTTACAACGTAATACTATATAACGTTATACGTTACATGGTGATGCTATATAACGTTATACGATACATGGTGATACTATGTAACGTTATACGTTACATGGTGATACTATATAACGTTATACGTTACATGGTGATACTATATAACGTTATACGTTATAACGTAATACTATATAATGTTATACGTTATAACGTAATACTATATAACGTTATACGTTATACCGTAATACTATATATCGTTATACGTTATAACGTAATACTATATAACGTTATACGTCATAACGTAATACTATATTACGTTATACGTTATAACGTAATACTATATTACGTTATACGTTATAACGTAATACTATATAACGTTATAAGTTATATGGTGATACTATATAACGTTATACGTCATAACGTAATACTATATTACGTTATACGTTATAACGTAATACTATATAACGTTATACGTTATATGGTGATACTACATAACGTTATAACGTAATACTATATAACGTTATACGTTATATGGTAATACTTTATAACGTCATACGTCATAATGTAATACTATATAACGTTATACGTTATAACGTAATACTATATAACGTTATACGTTATAACGTAATACTATATAACGTTATACGTTATAGCGTAATACTATATAACGTTATACGTTATAACGTAATACTATATAACGTTATAAGTTATATGGTGATACTATATAACGTTATACGTTATATGGTAATACTATATAACGTTATACGTTATAACGTCATACTATATAACGTTATACGTTATAACGTAATACTATATAACGTTATACGTTACATGGTGATGCTATATAACGTTATACGATACATGGTGATACTATGTAACGTTATACGTTACATGGTGATACTATATAACGTTATACGTTACATGGTGATACTATATAACGTTATACGTTATAACGTAATACTATATAATGTTATACGTTATAACGTAATACTATATAACGTTATACGTTATACCGTAATACTATATAACGTTATACGTTATAACGTAATACTATATAACGTTATACGTCATAACGTAATACTATATTACGTTATACGTTATAACGTAATACTATATAACGTTATACGTTATATGGTGATACTACATAACGTTATAACGTAATACTATATAACGTTATACGTCATAATGTAATACTATATAACGTTATACGTTATAACATAATACTATATAACGTTATACGTTATAACGTAATACTATATAACGTTATACGTTACAGCGTAATACTATATAACGTTATACGTTATAACGTAATACCATATAACGTTATACGTTATGACGTAATACTATATAACGTTATACGTTATAACGTAATACTATATAACGTTATACGTTATAACGTGATACTATATAACGTTATACGTTATAACGTGATACTATATAACGTTATACGTTATAACGTGATACTATATAACGTTATACGTTATAACGTAATACTATATAACGTTATAACGTAATACTATATAACGTTATAACGTAATACTATATAACGTTATACGTTACATGGTGATGCTATATAACGTTATACGATACATGGTGATACTATGTAACGTTATACGTTACATGGTGATACTATATAACGTTATACGTTACATGGTGATACTATATAACGTTATACGTTATAACGTAATACTATATAATGTTATACGTTATAACGTAATACTATATAACGTTATACGTTATACCGTAATACTATATAACGTTATACGTTATAACGTAATACTATATAACGTTATACGTCATAACGTAATACTATATTACGTTATACGTTATAACGTAATACTATATAACGTTATACGTTATATGGTGATACTACATAACGTTATAACGTAATACTATATAACGTTATACGTTATATGGTAATACTTTATAACGTCATACGTCATAATGTAATACTATATAACGTTATACGTTATAACGTAATACTATATAACGTTATACGTTATAACGTAATACTATATAACGTTATACGTTATAGCGTAATACTATATAACGTTATACGTTATAACGTAATACTATATAACGTTACACGTTATGACGTAATACTATATAACGTTATAGGTCATAACGTAATACTATATAACGTTATACGTTATAACGTAATACTATATGACGTTATACGTTACATGGTGATACTATATAACGTTATGACGTAATACTATATAAAGTTATATGGTAATACTATATAATGTTATACGTTATAACGTAATACTATATAACGTTATACGTTATACCGTAATACTATATAACGTTATACGTTATAACGTAATACTTTATAACGATATACGTTATAACGTAATACTATATAACGTTATACGTTATACCGTAATACTATATAACGTTATACGTTATAAGGTAATACTTTATAACGATATACGTCATAACGTAATACTATATTACGTTATACGTTATAACGTATTACTATATAACGTTATACGTTATATGGTGATACTACATAACGTTATAACGTAATACTATATAACGTTATACGTTATATGGTAATACTTTATAACGTCATACGTCATAATGTAATACTATATAACGTTATACGTTACAACGTAATACTATATAACGTTATACGTCATAACGTAATACTATATTACGTTATACGTCATAACGTAATACTATATAACGTTATACGTTATAACGTAATACTATATAACGTTATACGTTACATGGTGATACTATATAACGTTATGACGTAATACTATATAACGTTATATGGTAATACTATATAATGTTATACGTTATAACGTAATACTATATAACGTTATACGTTATACCGTAATACTATATAACGTTATACGTTATAACGTAATACTATATAACGTTATACGTCATAACGTAATACTATATTACGTTATACGTTATAACGTAATACTATATAACGTTATAAGTTATATGGTGATACTATATAACGTTATACGTTATATGGTAATACTATATAACGTTATACGTTATAACGTCATACTATATAACGTTATACGTTATAACGTAATACTATATAACGTTATACGTTACATGGTGATGCTATATAAAGTTATACGATACATGGTGATACTATGTAACGTTATACGTTACATGGTGATACTATATAACGTTATACGTTACATGGTGATACTATATAACGTTATACGTTATAACGTAATACTATATAATGTTATACGTTATAACGTAATACTATATAACGTTATACGTTATACCGTAATACTATATAACGTTATACGTTATAACGTAATACTATATAACGTTATACGTCATAACGTAATACTATATTACGTTATACGTTATAACGTAATACTATATAACGTTATACGTTATATGGTGATACTACATAACGTTATAACGTAATACTATATAACGTTATACGTTATATGGTAATACTTTATAACGTCATACGTCATAATGTAATACTATATAACGTTATACGTTATAACGTAATACTATATAACGTTATACGTCATAACGTAATACTATATACGTTATACGTTATAAGGTAATACTTTATAACGTCATACGTCATAATGTAATACTATATAACGTTATACGTTATAACGTAATACTATATTACGTTATACGTTATAACGTAATACTATATAACGTTATACGTTATATGGTGATACTACATAACGTTATAACGTAATACTATATAACGTTATACGTTATATGGTAATACTTTATAACGTCATACGTCATAATGTAATACTATATAACGTTATACGTTATAACGTAATACTATATAACGTTATACGTCATAACGTAATACTATATACGTTATACGTTATAAGGTAATACCATATAACGTTATACGTCATAACGTAATACTATATAACGTTATACGTTATAACGTAATACTATATAACGTTATATGGTAATACTATATAATGTTATACGTTATAACGTAATACTATATAACGTTATACGTTATACCGTAATACTCTATAACGTTATACGTCATAGCGTAATACTATATTACGTTATACGTCATAACGTAATACTATATTACGTTATACGTTATAACGTAATACTATATAACGTTATACGTTATATGGTAATACTATATAACGTTATACGTTATAACGTCATACTATATAACGTTATACGTTATAACGTAATACTATATAACGTTATACGTTACATGGTGATGCTATATAACGTTATACGATACATGGTGATACTATGTAACGTTATACGTTACATGGTGATACTATATAACGTTATACGTTACAAGGTGATACTATATAACGTTATACGTTATAACGTAATACTATATAATGTTATACGTTATATGGTAATACTTTATAACGTCATACGTCATAATGTAATACTATATAACGTTATACGTTATAACGTAATACTATATAACGTTATACGCCATAACGTAATACTATATACGTTATACGTTATAAGGTAATACTTTATAACGTTATACGTTATATGGTGATACTATATAACGTTATACGTTATATGGTAATACTTTATAACGTCATACGTCATAATGTAATACTATATAACGTTACACGTCATAACGTAATACTATATTACGTTATACGTTATAACGTAATACTATATAACGTTATACGTTATATAGTGATACTATATAACGTTATACGTTATAACGTGATACTATATAACGTTATACGTTATAACGTAATACTATATAACGTTATAACGTAATACTATATAACGTTATACGTTACATGGTGATGCTATATAACGTTATACGATACATGGTGATACTATATAACGTTATACGTTATAACGTAATACTATATAATGTTATACGTTATAAAGTAATACTATATAACGTTATACGTTATACCGTAATACTATATAACGTTATACGTTATAACGTAATACTATATAACGTTATACGTTATATGGTAATACTTTATAACGTCATACGTCATAATGTAATACTATATAACGTTATACGTTATAACGTAATACTATATAACGTTATACGTTATAACGTAATACTATATAACGTTATACGTTATAGCGTAATACTATATAACGTTATACGTTATAACGTAATACTATATAACGTTATACGTCATAACGTAATACTATATTACGTTATACGTTATAACGTAATACTATATAACGTTATAAGTTATATGGTGATACTATATAACGTTATACGTTATATGGTAATACTATATAACGTTATACGTTATAACGTCATACTATATAACGTTATACGTTATAACGTGATACTATATAACGTTATACGTTATAACGTGATACTATATAACGTTATACGTTATAACGTGATACTATATAACGTTATACGTTATAACGTAATACTATATAACGTTACAACGTAATACTATATAACGTTATACGTTACATGGTGATGCTATATAACGTTATACGATACATGGTGATACTATGTAACGTTATACGTTACATGGTGATACTATATAACGTTATACGTTACATGGTGATACTATATAACGTTATACGTTATAACGTAATACTATATAATGTTATACGTTATAACGTAATACTATATAACGTTATACGTTATACCGTAATACTATATATCGTTATACGTTATAACGTAATACTATATAACGTTATACGTCATAACGTAATACTATATTACGTTATACGTTATAACGTAATACTATATTACGTTATACGTTATAACGTAATACTATATAACGTTATAAGTTATATGGTGATACTATATAACGTTATACGTCATAACGTAATACTATATTACGTTATACGTTATAACGTAATACTATATAACGTTATACGTTATATGGTGATACTACATAACGTTATAACGTAATACTATATAACGTTATACGTTATATGGTAATACTTTATAACGTCATACGTCATAATGTAATACTATATAACGTTATACGTTATAACGTAATACTATATAACGTTATACGTTATAACGTAATACTATATAACGTTATACGTTATAGCGTAATACTATATAACGTTATACGTTATAACGTAATACTATATAACGTTATAAGTTATATGGTGATACTATATAACGTTATACGTTATATGGTAATACTATATAACGTTATACGTTATAACGTCATACTATATAACGTTATACGTTATAACGTAATACTATATAACGTTATACGTTACATGGTGATGCTATATAACGTTATACGATACATGGTGATACTATGTAACGTTATACGTTACATGGTGATACTATATAACGTTATACGTTACATGGTGATACTATATAACGTTATACGTTATAACGTAATACTATATAATGTTATACGTTATAACGTAATACTATATAACGTTATACGTTATACCGTAATACTATATAACGTTATACGTTATAACGTAATACTATATAACGTTATACGTCATAACGTAATACTATATTACGTTATACGTTATAACGTAATACTATATAACGTTATACGTTATATGGTGATACTACATAACGTTATAACGTAATACTATATAACGTTATACGTCATAATGTAATACTATATAACGTTATACGTTATAACATAATACTATATAACGTTATACGTTATAACGTAATACTATATAACGTTATACGTTACAGCGTAATACTATATAACGTTATACGTTATAACGTAATACCATATAACGTTATACGTTATGACGTAATACTATATAACGTTATACGTTATAACGTAATACTATATAACGTTATACGTTATAACGTGATACTATATAACGTTATACGTTATAACGTGATACTATATAACGTTATACGTTATAACGTGATACTATATAACGTTATACGTTATAACGTAATACTATATAACGTTATAACGTAATACTATATAACGTTATAACGTAATACTATATAACGTTATACGTTACATGGTGATGCTATATAACGTTATACGATACATGGTGATACTATGTAACGTTATACGTTACATGGTGATACTATATAACGTTATACGTTACATGGTGATACTATATAACGTTATACGTTATAACGTAATACTATATAATGTTATACGTTATAACGTAATACTATATAACGTTATACGTTATACCGTAATACTATATAACGTTATACGTTATAACGTAATACTATATAACGTTATACGTCATAACGTAATACTATATTACGTTATACGTTATAACGTAATACTATATAACGTTATACGTTATATGGTGATACTACATAACGTTATAACGTAATACTATATAACGTTATACGTTATATGGTAATACTTTATAACGTCATACGTCATAATGTAATACTATATAACGTTATACGTTATAACGTAATACTATATAACGTTATACGTTATAACGTAATACTATATAACGTTATACGTTATAGCGTAATACTATATAACGTTATACGTTATAACGTAATACTATATAACGTTACACGTTATGACGTAATACTATATAACGTTATAGGTCATAACGTAATACTATATAACGTTATACGTTATAACGTAATACTATATGACGTTATACGTTACATGGTGATACTATATAACGTTATGACGTAATACTATATAAAGTTATATGGTAATACTATATAATGTTATACGTTATAACGTAATACTATATAACGTTATACGTTATACCGTAATACTATATAACGTTATACGTTATAACGTAATACTTTATAACGATATACGTTATAACGTAATACTATATAACGTTATACGTTATACCGTAATACTATATAACGTTATACGTTATAAGGTAATACTTTATAACGATATACGTCATAACGTAATACTATATTACGTTATACGTTATAACGTATTACTATATAACGTTATACGTTATATGGTGATACTACATAACGTTATAACGTAATACTATATAACGTTATACGTTATATGGTAATACTTTATAACGTCATACGTCATAATGTAATACTATATAACGTTATACGTTATAACGTAATACTATATAACGTTATACGTCATAACGTAATACTATATTACGTTATACGTCATAACGTAATACTATATAACGTTATACGTTATAACGTAATACTATATAACGTTATACGTTACATGGTGATACTATATAACGTTATGACGTAATACTATATAACGTTATATGGTAATACTATATAATGTTATACGTTATAACGTAATACTATATAACGTTATACGTTATACCGTAATACTATATAACGTTATACGTTATAACGTAATACTATATAACGTTATACGTCATAACGTAATACTATATTACGTTATACGTTATAACGTAATACTATATAACGTTATAAGTTATATGGTGATACTATATAACGTTATACGTTATATGGTAATACTATATAACGTTATACGTTATAACGTCATACTATATAACGTTATACGTTATAACGTAATACTATATAACGTTATACGTTACATGGTGATGCTATATAAAGTTATACGATACATGGTGATACTATGTAACGTTATACGTTACATGGTGATACTATATAACGTTATACGTTACATGGTGATACTATATAACGTTATACGTTATAACGTAATACTATATAATGTTATACGTTATAACGTAATACTATATAACGTTATACGTTATACCGTAATACTATATAACGTTATACGTTATAACGTAATACTATATAACGTTATACGTCATAACGTAATACTATATTACGTTATACGTTATAACGTAATACTATATAACGTTATACGTTACATGGTGATGCTATATAACGTTATACGATACATGGTGATACTATGTAACGTTATACGTTACATGGTGATACTATATAACGTTATACGTTACATGGTGATACTATATAACGTTATACGTTATAACGTAATACTATATAATGTTATACGTTATAACGTAATACTATATAACGTTATACGTTATACCGTAATACTATATAACGTTATACGTTATAACGTAATACTATATAACGTTATACGTCATAACGTAATACTATATTACGTTATACGTTATAACGTAATACTATATAACGTTATACGTTATATGGTGATACTACATAACGTTATAACGTAATACTATATAACGTTATACGTTATAACATAATACTATATAACGTTATACGTTATAACGTAATACTATATAACGTTATACGTTACAGCGTAATACTATATAACGTTATACGTTATAACGTAATACTATATAACGTTATACGTTATGACGTAATACTATATAACGTTATACGTTATAACGTAATACTATATAACGTTATACGTTATAACGTGATACTATATAACGTTATACGTTATAACGTGATACTATATAACGTTATACGTTATAACGTGATACTATATAACGTTATACGTTATAACGTAATACTATATAACGTTATAACGTAATACTATATAACGTTATAACGTAATACTATATAACGTTATACGTTACATGGTGATGCTATATAACGTTATACGATACATGGTGATACTATGTAACGTTATACGTTACATGGTGATACTATATAACGTTATACGTTACATGGTGATACTATATAACGTTATACGTTATAACGTAATACTATATAATGTTATACGTTATAACGTAATACTATATAACGTTATACGTTATACCGTAATACTATATAACGTTATACGTTATAACGTAATACTATATAACGTTATACGTCATAACGTAATACTATATTACGTTATACGTTATAACGTAATACTATATAACGTTATACGTTATATGGTGATACTACATAACGTTATAACGTAATACTATATAACGTTATACGTTATATGGTAATACTTTATAACGTCATACGTCATAATGTAATACTATATAACGTTATACGTTATAACGTAATACTGTATAACGTTATACGTTATAACGTAATACTATATAACGTTATACGTTATAGCGTAATACTATATAACGTTATACGTTATAACGTAATACTATATAACGTTACACGTTATGACGTAATACTATATAACGTTATAGGTCATAACGTAATACTATATAACGTTATACGTTATAACGTAATACTATATGACGTTATACGTTACATGGTGATACTATATAACGTTATGACGTAATACTATATAAAGTTATATGGTAATACTATATAATGTTATACGTTATAACGTAATACTATATAACGTTATACGTTATACCGTAATACTATATAACGTTATACGTTATAACGTAATACTTTATAACGATATACGTTATAACGTAATACTATATAACGTTATACGTTATACCGTAATACTATATAACGTTATACGTTATAAGGTAATACTTTATAACGATATACGTTATAACGTAATACTATATAACGTTATACGTTATAACGTAATACTATATAACGTTATACGTTATACCGTAATACTATATAACGTTATACGTTATAACGTAATACTTTATAACGATATACGTTATAACGTAATACTATATAACGTTATACGTTATACCGTAATACTATATAACGTTATACGTTATAAGGTAATACTTTATAACGATATACGTTATAACGTAATACTATATAACGTTATACGTTATAGCGTAATACTATATAACGTTATACGTTATAACGTAATACTATATAACGTTACACGTTATGACGTAATACTATATAACGTTATAGGTCATAACGTAATACTATATAACGTTATACGTTATAACGTAATACTATATGACGTTATACGTTACATGGTGATACTATATAACGTTATGACGTAATACTATATAAAGTTATATGGTAATACTATATAATGTTATACGTTATAACGTAATACTATATAACGTTATACGTTATACCGTAATACTATATAACGTTATACGTTATAACGTAATACTTTATAACGTTATACGTCATTACGTAATACTATATAACGTTATACATTATAACGTAATACTATATAACGTTATACGTTATAAGGTAATACTTTATAACGATATACGTTATAACGTAATACTATATAACGTTATACGTTATAACGTAATACTATATAACGTTATACGTCATAACGTAATACTATATAACGTTATACGTTATAAGGTAATACTATATAACGATATACGTTCTAACGTAATACTATATAACGTTATACGTCATAACGTAATACTATATAACGTTATACGTTATAACGTAATACTATATAACGTTATACGTTATATGGTAATACTATATAACGTTATACGTTATATGGTAATACTTTATAACGTCATACGTCATAATGTAATACTATATAACGTTATACGTTATAACGTAATACTATATAACGTTATACGTCATAACGTAATACTATATACGTTATACGTTATAAGGTAATACTATATAACGTTATACGTCATAACGTAATACTATATAACGTTATACGTTATAACGTAATACTATATAACGTTATACGTTACATGGTGATACTATATAACGTTATGACGTAATACTATATAAAGTTATATGGTAATACTATATAATGTTATACGTTATAACGTAATACTATATAACGTTATACGTTATACCGTAATACTATATAACGTTATACGTTATAACGTAATACTTTATAACGATATACGTTATAACGTAATACTATATAACGTTATACGTTATACCGTAATACTATATAACGTTATACGTTATAAGGTAATACTTTATAACGATATACGTCATAACGTAATACTATATTACGTTATACGTTATAACGTATTACTATATAACGTTATACGTTATATGGTGATACTACATAACGTTATAACGTAATACTATATAACGTTATACGTTATATGGTAATACTTTATAACGTCATACGTCATAATGTAATACTATATAACGTTATACGTTATAACGTAATACTATATAACGTTATACGTCATAACGTAATACTATATACGTTATACGTTATAAGGTAATACTATATAACGTTATACGTCATAACGTAATACTATATACCGTTATACGTTATAACGTAATACTATATAACGTTATACGTTACATGGTGATACTATATAACGTTATGACGTAATACTATATAACGTTATATGGTAATACTATATAATGTTATACGTTATAACGTAATACTATATAACGTTATACGTTATACCGTAATACTATATAACGTTATACGTTATAACGTAATACTATATAACGTTATACGTCATAACGTAATACTATATTACGTTATACGTTATAACGTAATACTATATAACGTTATAAGTTATATGGTGATACTATATAACGTTATACGTTATATGGTAATACTATATAACGTTATACGTTATAACGTCATACTATATAACGTTATACGTTATAACGTAATACTATATAACGTTATACGTTACATGGTGATGCTATATAAAGTTATACGATACATGGTGATACTATGTAACGTTATACGTTACATGGTGATACTATATAACGTTATACGTTACATGGTGATACTATATAACGTTATACGTTATAACGTAATACTATATAATGTTATACGTTATAACGTAATACTATATAACGTTATACGTTATACCGTAATACTATATAACGTTATACGTTATAACGTAATACTATATAACGTTATACGTCATAACGTAATACTATATTACGTTATACGTTATAACGTAATACTATATAACGTTATACGTTATATGGTGATACTACATAACGTTATAACGTAATACTATATAACGTTATACGTTATATGGTAATACTTTATAACGTCATACGTCATAATGTAATACTATATAACGTTATACGTTATAACGTAATACTATATAACGTTATACGTCATAACGTAATACTATATACGTTATACGTTATAAGGTAATACTATATAACGTTATACGTTATAACGTAATACTATATAACGTTATACGTTACATGGTGATACTATATAACGTTATGACGAAATACTATATAACGTTATATGGTAATACTATATAATGTTATACGTTATAACGTAATACTATATAACGTTATACGTTATACCGTAATACTATATAACGTTATACGTTATAACGTAATACTATATAACGTTATACGTCATAACGTAATACTATATTACGTTATACGTTATAACGTAATACTATATAACGTTATAAGTTATATGGTGATACTATATAACGTTATACGTTATATGGTAATACTATATAACGTTATACGTTATAACGTCATACTATATAACGTTATACGTTATAACGTCATACTATATAACGTTATACGTTATAACGTAATACTATATAACGTTATACGTTACATGGTGATGCTATATAACGTTATACGATACATGGTGATACTATGTAACGTTATACGTTATAACGTAATACTATATAACGTTATACGTCATAACGTAATACTATATTACGTTATACGTTATAACGTAATACTATATAACGTTATAAGTTATATGGTGATACTATATAACGTTATACGTCATAACGTAATACTATATTACGTTATACGTTATAACGTAATACTATATAACGTTATACGTTATATGGTGATACTACATAACGTTATAACGTAATACTATATAACGTTATACGTTATATGGTAATACTTTATAACGTCATACGTCATAATGTAATACTATATAACGTTATACGTTATAACGTAATACTATATAACGTTATACGTTATAACGTAATACTATATAACGTTATACGTTATAGCGTAATACTATATAACGTTATACGTTATAACGTAATACTATATAACGTTATAAGTTATATGGTGATACTATATAACGTTATACGTTATATGGTAATACTATATAACGTTATACGTTATAACGTCATACTATATAACGTTATACGTTATAACGTAATACTATATAACGTTATACGTTACATGGTGATGCTATATAACGTTATACGATACATGGTGATACTATGTAACGTTATACGTTACATGGTGATACTATATAACGTTATACGTTACATGGTGATACTATATAACGTTATACGTTATAACGTAATACTATATAATGTTATACGTTATACCGTAATACTATATAACGTTATACGTTATAACGTAATACTATATAACGTTATACGTTACAGCGTAATACTATATAACGTTATACGTTATAACGTAATACTATATAACGTTATACGTTATGACGTAATACTATATAACGTTATACGTTATAACGTAATACTATATAACGTTATACGTTATAACGTGATACTATATAACGTTATACGTTATAACGTGATACTATATAACGTTATACGTTATAACGTGATACTATATAACGTTATACGTTATAACGTAATACTATATAACGTTATAACGTAATACTATATAACGTTATAACGTAATACTATATAACGTTATACGTTACATGGTGATGCTATATAACGTTATACGATACATGGTGATACTATGTAACGTTATACGTTACATGGTGATACTATATAACGTTATACGTTACATGGTGATACTATATAACGTTATACGTTATAACGTAATACTATATAATGTTATACGTTATAACGTAATACTATATAACGTTATACGTTATACCGTAATACTATATAACGTTATACGTTATAACGTAATACTATATAACGTTATACGTCATAACGTAATACTATATTACGTTATACGTTATAACGTAATACTATATAACGTTATACGTTATATGGTGATACTACATAACGTTATAACGTAATACTATATAACGTTATACGTTATATGGTAATACTTTATAACGTCATACGTCATAATGTAATACTATATAACGTTATACGTTATAACGTAATACTATATAACGTTATACGTTATAACGTAATACTATATAACGTTATACGTTATAGCGTAATACTATATAACGTTATACGTTATAACGTAATACTATATAACGTTACACGTTATGACGTAATACTATATAACGTTATAGGTCATAACGTAATACTATATAACGTTATACGTTATAACGTAATACTATATGACGTTATACGTTACATGGTGATACTATATAACGTTATGACGTAATACTATATAAAGTTATATGGTAATACTATATAATGTTATACGTTATAACGTAATACTATATAACGTTATACGTTATACCGTAATACTATATAACGTTATACGTTATAACGTAATACTTTATAACGATATACGTTATAACGTAATACTATATAACGTTATACGTTATACCGTAATACTATATAACGTTATACGTTATAAGGTAATACTTTATAACGATATACGTTATAACGTAATACTATATAACGTTATACGTTATAACGTAATACTATATAACGTTATACGTTATACCGTAATACTATATAACGTTATACGTTATAACGTAATACTTTATAACGATATACGTTATAACGTAATACTATATAACGTTATACGTTATACCGTAATACTATATAACGTTATACGTTATAAGGTAATACTTTATAACGATATACGTTATAACGTAATACTATATAACGTTATACGTTATAGCGTAATACTATATAACGTTATACGTTATAACGTAATACTATATAACGTTACACGTTATGACGTAATACTATATAACGTTATAGGTCATAACGTAATACTATATAACGTTATACGTTATAACGTAATACTATATGACGTTATACGTTACATGGTGATACTATATAACGTTATGACGTAATACTATATAAAGTTATATGGTAATACTATATAATGTTATACGTTATAACGTAATACTATATAACGTTACACGTTATGACGTAATACTATATAACGTTATAGGTCATAACGTAATACTATATAACGTTATACGTTATAACGTAATACTATATAACGTTATACGTTATATGGTAATACTTTATAACGTCATACGTCATAATGTAATACTATATAACGTTATACGTTATAACGTAATACTATATAACGTTATACGTCATAACGTAATACTATATACGTTATACGTTATAAGGTAATACTATATAACGTTATACGTCATAACGTAATACTATATAACGTTATACGTTATAACGTAATACTATATAACGTTATACGTTACATGGTGATACTATATAACGTTATGACGTAATACTATATAACGTTATATGGTAATACTATATAATGTTATACGTTATAACGTAATACTATATAACGTTATACGTTATACCGTAATACTATATAACGTTATACGTTATAACGTAATACTATATAACGTTATACGTCATAACGTAATACTATATTACGTTATACGTTATAACGTAATACTATATAACGTTATAAGTTATATGGTGATACTATATAACGTTATACGTTATATGGTAATACTATATAACGTTATACGTTATAACGTCATACTATATAACGTTATACGTTATAACGTAATACTATATAACGTTATACGTTACATGGTGATGCTATATAAAGTTATACGATACATGGTGATACTATGTAACGTTATACGTTACATGGTGATACTATATAACGTTATACGTTACATGGTGATACTATATAACGTTATACGTTATAACGTAATACTATATAATGTTATACGTTATAACGTAATACTATATAACGTTATACGTTATACCGTAATACTATATAACGTTATACGTTATAACGTAATACTATATAACGTTATACGTCATAACGTAATACTATATTACGTTATACGTTATAACGTAATACTATATAACGTTATACGTTATATGGTGATACTACATAACGTTATAACGTAATACTATATAACGTTATACGTTATATGGTAATACTTTATAACGTCATACGTCATAATGTAATACTATATAACGTTATACGTTATAACGTAATACTATATAACGTTATACGTCATAACGTAATACTATATACGTTATACGTTATAAGGTAATACTATATAACGTTATACGTTATAACGTAATACTATATAACGTTATACGTTACATGGTGATACTATATAACGTTATGACGAAATACTATATAACGTTATATGGTAATACTATATAATGTTATACGTTATAACGTAATACTATATAACGTTATACGTTATACCGTAATACTATATAACGTTATACGTTATAACGTAATACTATATAACGTTATACGTCATAACGTAATACTATATTACGTTATACGTTATAACGTAATACTATATAACGTTATAAGTTATATGGTGATACTATATAACGTTATACGTTATATGGTAATACTATATAACGTTATACGTTATAACGTCATACTATATAACGTTATACGTTATAACGTCATACTATATAACGTTATACGTTATAACGTAATACTATATAACGTTATACGTTACATGGTGATGCTATATAACGTTATACGATACATGGTGATACTATGTAACGTTATACGTTACATGGTGATACTATATAACGTTATAAGTTATATGGTGATACTATATAACGTTATACGTTATATGGTAATACTATATAACGTTATACGTTATAACGTAACACTATATAACGTTATACGTTATACCGTAATACTATATAACGTTATACGTTATACCGTAATACTATATAACGTTATACGTTATAACGTAATACTATATAACGTTATACGTCATAACGTAATACTATATTACGTTATACGTTATAACGTAATACTATATAACGTTATAAGTTATATGGTGATACTATATAACGTTATACGTTAT
This sequence comes from Bombus flavifrons, assembly GCF_040668555.2. Taxonomy (NCBI): domain Eukaryota; kingdom Metazoa; phylum Arthropoda; class Insecta; order Hymenoptera; family Apidae; genus Bombus; species Bombus flavifrons. The sequence continues at coordinate 2,525,115 of NC_138459.1, read as the reverse complement.
ATGGTAATACTATATAACGTTATACGTTATAACGTCATACTATATAACGTTATACGTTATAACGTAATACTATATAACGTTATACGTTACATGGTGATGCTATATAACGTTATACGATACATGGTGATACTATGTAACGTTATACGTTACATGGTGATACTATATAACGTTATACGTTACATGGTGATACTATATAACGTTATACGTTATAACGTAATACTATATAATGTTATACGTTATAACGTAATACTATATAACGTTATACGTTATACCGTAATACTATATAACGTTATACGTTATAACGTAATACTATATAACGTTATACGTCATAACGTAATACTATATTACGTTATACGTTATAACGTAATACTATATAACGTTATACGTTATATGGTGATACTACATAACGTTATAACGTAATACTATATAACGTTATACGTTATATGGTAATACTTTATAACGTCATACGTCATAATGTAATACTATATAACGTTATACGTTATACCGTAATACTATATAACGTTATACGTTATAAGGTAATACTTTATAACGATATACGTTATAACGTAATACTATATAACGTTATACGTTATAACGTAATACTATATAACGTTATACGTTATACCGTAATACTATATAACGTTATACGTTATAAGGTAATACTTTATAACGATATACGTTATAACGTAATACTATATAACGTTATACGTTATAGCGTAATACTATATAACGTTATACGTTATAACGTAATACTATATAACGTTACACGTTATGACGTAATACTATATAACGTTATAGGTCATAACGTAATACTATATAACGTTATACGTTATAACGTAATACTATATGACGTTATACGTTACATGGTGATACTATATAACGTTATGACGTAATACTATATAAAGTTATATGGTAATACTATATAATGTTATACGTTATAACGTAATACTATATAACGTTATACGTTATACCGTAATACTATATAACGTTATACGTTATAACGTAATACTTTATAACGTTATACGTCATTACGTAATACTATATAACGTTATACATTATAACGTAATACTATATAACGTTATACGTTATAAGGTAATACTTTATAACGATATACGTTATAACGTAATACTATATAACGTTATACGTTATAACGTAATACTATATAACGTTATACGTCATAACGTAATACTATATAACGTTATACGTTATAAGGTAATACTATATAACGATATACGTTCTAACGTAATACTATATAACGTTATACGTCATAACGTAATACTATATAACGTTATACGTCATAACGTAATACTATATAACGTTATACGTTATAACGTAATACTATATAACGTTATACGTTATAACGTAATACTATATAACGTTATACGTTATATGGTAATACTTTATAACGTCATACGTCATAATGTAATACTATATAACGTTATACGTTATAACGTAATACTATATAACGTTATACGTCATAACGTAATACTATATACGTTATACGTTATAAGGTAATACTATATAACGTTATACGTCATAACGTAATACTATATAACGTTATACGTTATAACGTAATACTATATAACGTTATACGTTACATGGTGATACTATATAACGTTATGACGTAATACTATATAACGTTATATGGTAATACTATATAATGTTATACGTTATAACGTAATACTATATAACGTTATACGTTATACCGTAATACTATATAACGTTATACGTTATAACGTAATACTATATAACGTTATACGTCATAACGTAATACTATATTACGTTATACGTTATAACGTAATACCATATAACGTTATAAGTTATATGGTGATACTATATAACGTTATACGTTACATGGTGATGCTATATAAAGTTATACGATACATGGTGATACTATGTAACGTTATACGTTACATGGTGATACTATATAACGTTATACGTTACATGGTGATACTATATAACGTTATACGTTATAACGTAATACTATATAATGTTATACGTTATAACGTAATACTATATAACGTTATACGTTATACCGTAATACTATATAACGTTATACGTTATAACGTAATACTATATAACGTTATACGTCATAACGTAATAGTATATTACGTTATACGTTATAACGTAATACTATATAACGTTATACGTTATATGGTGATACTACATAACGTTATAACGTAATACTATATAACGTTATACGTTATATGGTAATACTTTATAACGTCATACGTCATAATGTAATACTATATAACGTTATACGTTATAACGTAATACTATATAACGTTATACGTCATAACGTAATACTATATACGTTATACGTTATAAGGTAATACTATATAACGTTATACGTTATAACGTAATACTATATAACGTTATACGTTACATGGTGATACTATATAACGTTATGACGAAATACTATATAACGTTATATGGTAATACTATATAATGTTATACGTTATAACGTAATACTATATAACGTTATACGTTATACCGTAATACTATATAACGTTATACGTTATAACGTAATACTATATAACGTTATACGTCATAACGTAATACTATATTACGATATACGTTATAACGTAATACTATATAACGTTATAAGTTATATGGTGATACTATATAACGTTATACGTTATATGGTAATACTATATAACGTTATACGTTATAACGTCATACTATATAACGTTATACGTTATAACGTCATACTATATAACGTTATACGTTATAACGTAATACTATATAACGTTATACGTTACATGGTGATGCTATATAACGTTATACGATACATGGTGATACTATGTAACGTTATACGTTACATGGTGATACTATATAACGTTATAAGTTATATGGTGATACTATATAACGTTATACGTTATATGGTAATACTATATAACGTTATACGTTATAACGTAATACTATATAACGTTATACGTTACATGGTGATACTATATAACGTTATGACGAAATACTATATAACGTTATATGGTAATACTATATAATGTTATACGTTATAACGTAATACTATATAACGTTATACGTTATACCGTAATACTATATAACGTTATACGTTATAACGTAATACTATATAACGTTATACGTCATAACGTAATACTATATTACGTTATACGTTATAACGTAATACTATATAACGTTATAAGTTATATGGTGATACTATATAACGTTATACGTTATATGGTAATACTATATAACGTTATACGTTATAACGTCATACTATATAACGTTATACGTTATAACGTCATACTATATAACGTTATACGTTATAACGTAATACTATATAACGTTATACGTTACATGGTGATGCTATATAACGTTATACGATACATGGTGATACTATGTAACGTTATACGTTACATGGTGATACTATATAACGTTATAAGTTATATGGTGATACTATATAACGTTATACGTTATATGGTAATACTATATAACGTTATACGTTATAACGTAATACTATATAACGCTATACGTTATACCGTAATACTATACAACGTTATACGTTATACCGTAATACTATATAACGTTATACGTTATAACGTAATACTATATAACGTTATACGTCATAACGTAATACTATATTACGTTATACGTTATAACGTAATACTATATAACGTTATAAGTTATATGGTGATACTATATAACGTTATACGTTATATGGTAATACTATATAACGTTATACGTTATAACGTCATACTATATAACGTTATACGTTATAACGTAATACTATATAACGTTATACGTTACATGGTGATGCTATATAACGTTATACGATACATGGTGATACTATGTAACGTTATACGTTACATGGTGATACTATATAACGTTATACGTTACATGGTGATACTATATAACGTTATACGTTATAACGTAATACTATATAATGTTATACGTTATAACGTAATACTATATAACGTTATACGTTATACCGTAATACTATATAACGTTATACGTTATAACGTAATACTATATAACGTTATACGTCATAACGTAATACTATATTACGTTATACGTTATACCGTAATACTATATAACGTTATACGTTATACCGTAATACTATATAACGTTATACGTTATAACGTAATACTATATAACGTTATACGTCATAACGTAATACTATATTACGTTATACGTTATAACGTAATACTATATAACGTTATAAGTTATATGGTGATACTATATAACGTTATACGTTATATGGTAATACTATATAACGTTATACGTTATAACGTCATACTATATAACGTTATACGTTATAACGTAATACTATATAACGTTATACGTTACATGGTGATGCTATATAACGTTATACGATACATGGTGATACTATGTAACGTTATACGTTACATGGTGATACTATATAACGTTATACGTTACATGGTGATACTATATAACGTTATACGTTATATGGTAATACTATATAACGTTATACGTTATAACGTAATACTATATAACGTTATACGTTATAACGTAATACTATATAACGTTATACGTCATAACGTAATACTATATACGTTATACGTTATAAGGTAATACTATATAACGTTATACGTCATAACGTAATACTATATAACGTTATACGTTATAACGTAATACTATATAACGTTATACGTTACATGGTGATACTATATAACGTTATGACGAAATACTATATAACGTTATATGGTAATACTATATAATGTTATACGTTATAACGTAATACTATATAACGTTATACGTTATACCGTAATACTATATAACGTTATACGTTATAACGTAATACTATATAACGTTATACGTCATAACGTAATACTATATTACGTTATACGTTATAACGTAATACTATATAACGTTATAAGTTATATGGTGATACTATATAACGTTATACGTTATATGGTAATACTATATAACGTTATACGTTATAACGTCATACTATATAACGTTATACGTTATAACGTAATACTATATAACGTTATAAGTTATATGGTGATACTATATAACGTTATACGTTATATGGTAATACTATATAACGTTATACGTTATAACGTCATACTATATAACGTTATACGTTATAACGTAATACTATATAACGTTATACGTTACATGGTGATGCTATATAACGTTATACGATACATTGTGATACTATGTAACGTTATACGTTACATGGTGATACTATATAACGTTATACGTTACATGGTGATACTATATAACGTTATACGTTATAACGTAATACTATATAATGTTATACGTCATAACGTAATACTATATTACGTTATACGTTATAACGTAATACTATATAACGTTATAAGTTATATGGTGATACTATATAACGTTATACGTTATATGGTAATACTATATAACGTTATACGTTATAACGTCATACTATATAACGTTATACGTTATAACGTGATACTATATAACGTTATACGTTATAACGTGATACTATATAACGTTATACGTTATAACGTAATACTATATTACGTTATACGTTATAACGTAATACTATATAACGTTATACGTTATATGGTGATACTACATAACGTTATAACGTAATACTATATAACGTTATACGTTATATGGTAATACTTTATAACGTCATACGTCATAATGTAATACTATATAACGTTATACGTTATAACGTAATACTATATAACGTTATACGTCATAACGTAATACTATATACGTTATACGTTATAAGGTAATACTATATAACGTTATACGTTATAACGTAATACTATATAACGTTATACGTCATAACGTAATACTATATACGTTATACGTTATAAGGTAATACTATATAACGTTATACGTCATAACGTAATACTATATAACGTTATACGTTATAACGTAATACTATATAACGTTATACGTTACATGGTGATACTATATAACGTTATGACGAAATACTATATAACGTTATATGGTAATACTATATAATGTTATACGTTATAACGTAATACTATATAACGTTATACGTTATACCGTAATACTATATAACGTTATACGTTATAACGTAATACTATATAACGTTATACGTCATAACGTAATACTATATTACGTTATACGTTATAACGTAATACTATATAACGTTATAAGTTATATGGTGATACTATATAACGTTATACGTTATATGGTAATACTATATAACGTTATACGTTATAACGTCATACTATATAACGTTATACGTTATAACGTAATACTATATAACGTTATAAGTTATATGGTGATACTATATAACGTTATACGTTATATGGTAATACTATATAACGTTATACGTTATAACGTCATACTATATAACGTTATACGTTATAACGTAATACTATATAACGTTATACGTTACATGGTGATGCTATATAACGTTATACGATACATTGTGATACTATGTAACGTTATACGTTACATGGTGATACTATATAACGTTATACGTTACATGGTGATACTATATAACGTTATACGTTATAACGTAATACTATATAATGTTATACGTCATAACGTAATACTATATTACGTTATACGTTATAACGTAATACTATATAACGTTATAAGTTATATGGTGATACTATATAACGTTATACGTTATATGGTAATACTATATAACGTTATACGTTATAACGTCATACTATATAACGTTATACGTTATAACGTGATACTATATAACGTTATACGTTATAACGTGATACTATATAACGTTATACGTTATAACGTGATACTATATAACGTTATACGTTACATGGTGATACTATATAACGTTATACGTTATAACGTAATACTATATAACGGTATACGTTATAACGTAATACTATATAACGTTATACGTCATAACGTAATACTATATACGTTATACGTTATAAGGTAATACTATATAACGTTATACGTCATAACGTAATACTATATAACGTTATACGTTATAACGTAATACTATATAACGTTATACGTTATAACGTAATACTATATAACGTTATACGTCATAACGTAATACTATATACGTTATACGTTATAAGGTAATACTATATAACGTTATACGTCATAACGTAATACTATATAACGTTATACGTTATAACGTAATACTATATAACGTTATACGTTACATGGTGATACTATATAACGTTATAACGTAATACTATATAACGTTATACGTCATACCGTAATACTATATAACGTTATACGTTATACCGTAATACTATATAACGTTATACGTTATAACGTAATACTATATAACGTTATACGTCATAACGTAATACTATATAACGTTATACGTCATAACGTAATACTATATTACGTTATACGTTATAACGTAATACTATATAACGTTATACGTTATATGGTGATACTACATAACGTTATAACGTAATACTATATAACGTTATACGTTATATGGTAATACTTTATAACGTCATACGTCATAATGTAATACTATATAACGTTATGCGTTATAACGTAATACTATATAACGTTATACGTTATAACGTAATACTATATACGTTATACGTTATAAGGTAATACTATATAACGTTATACGTCATAACGTAATACTATATAACGGTATACGTTATAACGTAATACTATATAACGTTATACGTTACATGGTGATACTATATAACGTTATGACGAAATACTATATAACGTTATATGGTAATACTATATAATGTTATACGTTATAACGTAATACTATATAACGTTATACGTTATACCGTAATACTATATAACGTTATACGTTACATGGTGATGCTATATAACGTTATACGATACATTGTGATACTATGTAACGTTATACGTCACATGGTGATACTATATAACGTTATACGTTACATGGTGATACTATATAACGTTATACGTTATAACGTAATACTATATAATGTTATACGTTATAACGTAATACTATATAACGTTATAAGTTATATGGTGATACTATATAACGTTATACGTTATATGGTAATACTATATAACGTTATACGTTATAACGTCATACTATATAACGTTATACGTTATAACGTAATACTATATAACGTTATACGTTATAACGTAATACTATATAACGTTATAAGTTATATGGTGATACTATATAACGTTATACGTTATATGGTAATACTATATAACGTTATACGTTATAACGTCATACTATATAACGTTATACGTTATAACGTCATACTATATAACGTTATACGTTATAACGTAATACTATATAACGTTATAAGTTATATGGTGATACTATATAACGTTATACGTTATAACGTCATACTATATAACGTTATACGTTATAACGTAATACTATATAACGTTATACGTTACATGGTGATGCTATATAACGTTATACGATACATTGTGATACTATGTAACGTTATACGTCACATGGTGATACTATATAATGTTATACGTTATAACGTCATACTATATAACGTTATACGTTATAACGTCATACTATATAACGTTATACGTTATAACGTAATACTATATAACGTTATAAGTTATATGGTGATACTATATAACGTTATACGTTATATGGTAATACTATATAACGTTATACGTTATAACGTCATACTATATAACGTTATACGTTATAACGTAATACTATATAACGTTATACGTTACATGGTGATGCTATATAACGTTATACGATACATTGTGATACTATGTAACGTTATACGTCACATGGTGATACTATATAACGTTATACGTTACATGGTGATACTATATAACGTTATACGTTATAACGTAATACTATATAATGTTATACGTTATAAAGTAATACTATATAACGTTATACGTTATACCGTAATACTATATAACGTTATACGTTATAACGTAATACTATATAACGTTATACGTTATATGGTAATACTTTATAACGTCATACGTCATAATGTAATACTATATAACGTTATACGTTATAACGTAATACTATATAACGTTATACGTTACATGGTGATACTATATAACGTTATGACGAAATACTATATAACGTTATATGGTAATACTATATGATGTTATACGTTATAACGTAATACTATATAACGTTATACGTTATACCGTAATACTATATAACGTTATACGTTATAACGTAATACTATATAACGTTATACGTCATAACGTAATACTATATTACGTTATACGTTATAACGTAATACTATATAACGTTATAAGTTATATGGTGATACTATATAACGTTATACGTTATATGGTAATACTATATAACGTTATACGTTATAACGTCATACTATATAACGTTATACGTTATAACGTAATACTATATAACGTTATACGTTACATGGTGATGCTATATAACGTTATACAATACATTGTGATACTATGTAACGTTATACGTTACATGGTGATACTATATAACGTTGTACGTTACATGGTGATACTATATAACGTTATACGTTATAACGTAATACTATATAATGTTATACGTTATAAAGTAATACTATATAACGTTATACGTTATACCGTAATACTATATAACGTTATACGTTATAACGTAATACTATATAACGTTATACGTTATATGGTAATACTTTATAACGTCATACGTCATAATGTAATACTATATAACGTTATACGTTATAACGTAATACTATATAACGTTATACGTTTTAACGTAATACTATATAACGTTATACGTTATAGCGTAATACTATATAACGTTATACGTTATAACGTAATACTATATAACGTTATACGTCATAACGTAATACTATATTACGTTATACGTTATAACGTAATACTATATAACGTTATAAGTTATATGGTGATACTATATAACGTTATACGTTATATGGTAATACTATATAACGTTATACGTTATAACGTCATACTATATAACGTTATACGTTATAACGTGATACTATATAACGTTATACGTTATAACGTGATACTATATAACGTTATACGTTATAACGTGATACTATATAACGTTATACGTTATAACGTAATACTATATAACGTTATAACGTAATACTATATAACGTTATACGTTACATGGTGATGCTATATAACGTTATACGATACATGGTGATACTATGTAACGTTATACGTTACATGGTGATACTATATAACGTTATACGTTACATGGTGATACTATATAACGTTATACGTTATAACGTAATACTATATAACGTTATACGTTATAACGTAATACTATATAACGTTATACGTCATAACGTAATACTATATACGTTATACGTTATAAGGTAATACTATATAACGTTATACGTCATAACGTAATACTATATAACGTTATACGTTATAACGTAATACTATATAACGTTATACGTTACATGGTGATACTATATAACGTTATAACGTAATACTATATAACGTTATACGTCATACCGTAATACTATATAACGTTATACGTTATACCGTAATACTATATAACGTTATAAGTTATATGGTGATACTATATAACGTTATACGTTATATGGTAATACTATATAACGTTATACGTTATAACGTCATACTATATAACGTTATACGTTATAACGTAATACTATATAACGTTATACGTTACATGGTGATGCTATATAACGTTATACGATACATGGTGATACTATGTAACGTTATACGTTACATGGTGATACTATATAACGTTATACGTTACATGGTGATACTATATAACGTTATACGTTATAACGTAATACTATATAATGTTATACGTTATAACGTAATACTATATAACGTTATACGTTATACCGTAATACTATATAACGTTATACGTTATAACGTAATACTATATAACGTTATACGTCATAACGTAATACTATATTACGTTATACGTTATAACGTAATACTATATAACGTTATACGTTATATGGTGATACTACATAACGTTATAACGTAATACTATATAACGTTATACGTTATATGGTAATACTTTATAACGTCATACGTCATAATGTAATACTATATAACGTTATAAGTTATATGGTGATACTATATAACGTTATACGTTATATGGTAATACTATATAATGTTATACGTTATAACGTCATACTATATAACGTTATACGTTATAACGTAATACTATATAACGTTATACGTCATAACGTAATACTATATTACGTTATACGTTATAACGTAATACTATATAACGTTATACGTCATAACGTAATACTATATAACGTTATACGTTATAACGTAATACTATATAACGTTATACGTTACATGGTGATACTATATAACGTTATGACGAAATACTATATAACGTTATATGGTAATACTATATAATGTTATACGTTATAACGTAATACTATATAACGTTATACGTTATACCGTAATACTATATAACGTCATACGTCATAATGTAGTACTATATAACGTTACACGTCATAACGTAATACTATATTACGTTATACGTTATAACGTAATACTATATAACGTTATACGTTATATGGTGATACTACATAACGTTATAACGTAATACTATATAACGTTATACGTTATATGGTAATACTTTATAACGTCATACGTCATAATGTAATACTATATAACGTTATGCGTTATAACGTAATACTATATAACGTTATACGTTATAACGTAATACTATATACTATATAACGTTATACGTTATAACGTAATACTATATAACGTTATACGTTACATGGTGATACTATATAACGTTATGACGAAATACTATATAACGTTATATGGTAATACTATATAATGTTATACGTTATAACGTAATACTATATAACGTTATACGTTATACCGTAATACTATATAACGTTATACGTTATAACGTAATACTATATAACGTTATACGTCATAACGTAATACTATATTACGTTATACGTTATAACGTAATACTATATAACGTTATAAGTTATATGGTGATACTATATAACGTTATACGTTATATGGTAATACTATATAATGTTATACGTTATAACGTCATACTATATAACGTTATACGTTATAACGTCATACTATATAACGTTATACGTTATAACGTAATACTATATAACGTTATAAGTTATATGGTGATACTATATAACGTTATACGTTATATGGTAATACTATATAACGTTATACGTTATAACGTCATACTATATAACGTTATACGTTATAACGTAATACTATATAACGTTATACGTTACATGGTGATGCTATATAACGTTATACGATACATTGTGGTACTATGTAACGTTATACGTCACATGGTGATACTATATAACGTTATACGTTACATGGTGATACTATATAACGTTATACGTTATAACGTAATACTATATAATGTTATACGTTATAAAGTAATACTATATAACGTTATACGTTATACCGCAATACTATATAACGTTATACGTTATAACGTAATACTATATAACGTTATACGTTATATGGTAATACTTTATAACGTCATACGTCATAATGTAATACTATATAACGTTATACGTTATAACGTAATACTATATAACGTTATAAGTTATATGGTGATACTATATAACGTTATACGTTATATGGTAATACTATATAACGTTATACGTTATAACGTCATACTATATAACGTTATACGTTATAACGTAATACTATATAACGTTATACGTTACATGGTGATGCTATATAACGTTATACGATACATGGTGATACTATGTAACGTTATACGTTACATGGTGATACTATATAACGTTATACGTTACATGGTGATACTATATAACGTTATACGTTATAACTTAATACTATATAATGTTATACGTTATAACGTAATACTATATAACGTTATACGTTATACCGTAATACTATATAACGTTATACGTTATAACGTAATACTATATAACGTTATACGTCATAACCTAATACTATATTACGTTATACGTTATAACGTAATACTATATAACGTTATACGTTATATGGTGATACTACATAACGTTATAACGTAATACTATATAACGTTATACGTTATATGGTAATACTTTATAACGTCATACGTCATAATGTAATACTATATAACGTTATACGTTATAACGTAATACTATATAACGTTATACGTCATAACGTAATACTATATACGTTATACGTTATAAGGTAATACTATATAACGTTATACGTCATAACGTAATACTATATAACGTTATACGTTATAACGTAATACTATATAACGTTATACGTTACATGGTGATACTATATAACGTTATGACGTAATACTATATAACGTTATATGGTAATACTATATAATGTTATACGTTATAACGTAATACTATATAACGTTATACGTTATACCGTAATACTATATAACGTTATACGTTATAACGAAATACTATATAACGTTATACGTCATAACGTAATACTATATTACGTTATACGTTATAACGTAATACTATATAACGTTATAAGTTATATGGTGATACTATATAACGTTATACGTTATATGGTAATACTATATAACGTTATACGTTATAACGTCATACTATATAACGTTATACGTTATAACGTAATACTATATAACGTTATACGTTACATGGTGATGCTATATAACGTTATACGATACATGGTGATACTATTTAACGTTATACGTTACATGGTGATACTATATAACGTTATACGTTACATGGTGATACTATATAACGTTATACGTTATAACGTAATACTATATAATGTTATACGTTATAACGTAATACTATATAACGTTATACGTTATACCGTAATACTATATAACGTTATACGTTATAACGTAATACTATATAACGTTATACGTCATAACGTAATACTATATTACGTTATACGTTATAACGTAATACTATATAACGTTATACGTTATATGGTGATACTACATAACGTTATAACGTATTACTATATAACGTTATACGTTATATGGTAATACTTTATAACGTCATACGTCATAATGTAATACTATATAACGTTATACGTTATAACGTAATACTATATAACGTTATACGTTACATGGTGATACTATATAACGTTATGACGAAATACTATATAACGTTATATGGTAATACTATATAATGTTATACGTTATAACGTAATACTATATAACGTTATACGTTATACCGTAATACTATATAACGTTATACGTTATAACGTAATACTATATAACGTTATACGTCATAACGTAATACTATATTACGTTATACGTTATAACGTAATACTATATAACGTTATAAGTTATATGGTGATACTATATAACGTTATACGTTATATGGTAATACTATATAACGTTATACGTTATAACGTCATACTATATAACGTTATACGTTATAACGTAATACTATATAACGTTATAAGTTATATGGTGATACTATATAACGTTATACGTTATATGGTAATACTATATAACGTTATACGTTATAACGTCATACTATATAACGTTATACGTTATAACGTAATACTATATAACGTTATACGTTACATGGTGATGCTATATAACGTTATACGATACATTGTGATACTATGTAACGTTATACGTTACATGGTGATACTATATAACGTTATACGTTACATGGTGATACTATATAACGTTATACGTTATAACGTAATACTATATAATGTTATACGTTATAAAGTAATACTATATAACGTTATACGTTATACCGTAATACTATATAACGTTATACGTTATAACGTAATACTATATAACGTTATACGTTATATGGTAATACTTTATAACGTCATACGTCATAATGTAATACTATATAACGTTATACGTTATAACGTAATACTATATAACGTTATACGTTACAACGTAATACTATATAACGTTATACGTTATAGCGTAATACTATATAACGTTATACGTTATAACGTAATACTATATAACGTTATACGTTATGACGTAATACTATATAACGTTATACGTTATGACGTAATACTATATAACGTTATACGTTATAACGTGATACTATATAACGTTATACGTTATAACGTGATACTATATAACGTTATACGTTATAACGTGATACTATATAACGTTATACGTTATAACGTGATACTATATAACGTTATACGTTATAACGTAATACTATATAACGTTATAACGTAATACTATATAACGTTATACGTTATATGGTGATACTATATAACGTTATACGTTATATGGTAATACTATATAACGTTATACGTTATAACGTCATACTATATAACGTTATACGTTATAACGTGATACTATATAACGTTATACGTTATAACGTAATACTATATAACGTTATAACGTAATACTATATAACGTTATACGTTATATGGTGATACTATATAACGTTATACGTTATATGGTAATACTATATAACGTTATACGTTATAACGTAATACTATATAACGTTATACGTTACATGGTGATGCTATATAACGTTATACGATACATGGTGATACTATGTAAAGTTATACGTTACATGGTGATACTATATAACGTTATACGTTACATGGTGATACTATATAACGTTATACGTTATAACGTAATACTATATAATGTTATACGTTATAACGTAATACTATATAACGTTATACGTTATATGGTGATACTACATCACGTTATAACGTAATACTATATAACGTTATACGTTATATGGTAATACTTTATAACGTCATACGTCATAATGTAATACTATATAACGTTATAAGTTATAACGTAATACTATATAACGTTATACGTTATAACGTAATACTATATAACGTTATACGTTATAGCGTAATACTATATAACGTTATACGTTATAACGTAATACTATATAACGTTATACGTTATGACGTAATACTATATAACGTTATACGTTATAACGTGATACTATATAACGTTATACGTTATATGGTGATACTACATCACGTTATAACGTAATACTATATAACGTTATACGTTATACGGTAATACTTTATAACGTCATACGTCATAATGTAATACTATATAACGTTATAAGTTATAACGTAATACTATATAACGTTATACGTTATAACGTAATACTATATAACGTTATACGTTATAGCGTAATACTATATAACGTTATACGTTATAACGTAATACTATATAACGTTATACGTTATGACGTAATACTATATAACGTTATACGTTATAACGTGATACTATATAACGTTATACGTTATAACGTGATACTATATAACGTTATACGTTATAACGTGATACTATATAACGTTATACGTTATAACGTAATACTATATAACGTTATAACGTAATACTATATAACGTTATACGTCATAAGGTAATACTTTATAACGATATACGTTATAACGTAATACTATATTACGTTGTACGTTATAACGTAATACTATATAACGTTATACGTTATAACGTAATACTATATAACGTTATACGTCATAACGTAATACTATATAACGTTATACGTTATATGGTGATACTATATAACGTTATACGTTATATGGTGATACTTTATAACGTCATACGTCATAATGTAATACTATATAACGTTACACGTCATAACGTAATACTATATTACGTTATACGTTATAACGTAATACTATATAACGTTATACGTTATATGGTGATACTACATAACGTTATAACGTAATACTATATAACGTTATACGTTATATGGTAATACTTTATAACGTCATACGTCATAATGTAATACTATATAACGTTATACGTTATAACGTAATACTATATAACGTTATACGTCATAACGTAATACTATATACGTTATACGTTATAAGGTAATACTATATAACGTTATACGTCATAACGTAATACTATATAACGTTATACGTTATAACGTAATACTATATAACGTTATACGTTATATGTTAATACTTTATAACGTCATACGTCATAATGTAATACTATATAACGTTATACGTTATAACGTAATACTATATAACGTTATACGTTATAACGTAATACTATATAACGTTATACGTTGTAGCGTAATACTATATAACGTTATACGTTATAACGTAATACTATATAATGTTATACGTTATAACGTAATACTATATAACGTTATACGTTACATGGTGATACTATATAACGTTATGACGTAATACTATATAACGTTATATGGTAATACTATATAATGTTATACGTTATAACGTAATACTATATAACGTTATACGTTATACCGTAATACTATATAACGTTATACGTTATAACGTAATACTTTATAACGATATACGTTATAACGTAATACTATATAACGTTATACGTTATACCGTAATACTATATAACGTTATACGTTATAAGGTAATACTATATAACGATATACGTTCTAACGTAATACTATATAACGTTATACGTCATAACGTAATACTATATAACGTTATACGTTATAACGTAATACTATATAACGTTATACGTTATAACGTGATACTATATAACGTTATACGTTATAACGTGATACTATATAACGTTATACATTATAACGTAATACTATATAAAGTTATACGTTATAAGGTAATACTTTATAACGATATACGTTATAACGTAATACTATATAACGTTATACGTTATAACGTAATACTATATAACGTTATACGTCATAACGTAATACTATATAACGTTATACGTTATAAGGTAATACTATATAACGATATACGTTCTAACGTAATACTATATAACGTTATACGTCATAACGTAATACTATATAACGTTATACGTTATAACGTAATACTATATAACGTTATACGTTATAACGTGATACTATATAACGTTATACGTTATAACGTGATACTATATAACGTTATACGTCATAACGTAATACTATATAACGTTATACATTATAACGTAATACTATATAAAGTTATACGTTATAAGGTAATACTTTATAACGATATACGTTATAACGTAATACTATATAACGTTATACGTTATAACGTAATACTATATAACGTTATACGTCATAACGTAATACTATATAACGTTATACGTTATAAGGTAATACTATATAACGATATACGTTCTAACGTAATACTATATAACGTTATACGTCATAACGTAATACTATATAACGTTATACGTTATAACGTAATACTATATAACGTTATACGTTATAACGTGATACTATATAACGTTATACGTTATAACGTGATACTATATAACGTTATACGTTATAACGTGATACTATATAACGTTATACGTTATAACGTAATACTATATAACGTTATAACGTAATACTATATAACGTTATACGTCATAAGGTAATACTTTATAACGATATACGTTATAACGTAATACTATATTACGTTGTACGTTATAACGTAATACTATATAACGTTATACGTTATAACGTAATACTATATAACGTTATACGTCATAACGTAATACTATATAACGTTATACGTTATATGGTGATACTATATAACGTTATACGCTATATGGTAATACTTTATAACGTCATACGTCATAATGTAATACTATATAACGTTACACGTCATAACGTAATACTATATTACGTTATACGTTATAACGTAATACTATATAACGTTATACGTTATAACGTCATACTATATAACGTCATACGTTATAACGTGATACTATATAACGTTATACGTTATAACGAGATACTATATAACGTTATACGTTATAACGTGATACTATATAACGTTATACGTTATAACGTAATACTATATAACGTTATAACGTAATACTATATAACGTTATAACGTAATACTATATAACGTTATAACGTAATACTATATAACGTTATAACGTAATACTATATAACGTTATACGTTACATGGTGATGCTATATAACGTTATACGATACATGGTGATACTATGTAACGTTATACGTTACATGGTGATACTATATAACGTTATACGTTACATGGTGATACTATATACGTTATACGTTATAAGGTAATACTATATAACGTTATACGTCATAACGTAATACTATATAACGTTATACGTTATAACGTAATACTATATTACGTTATACGTTATAACGTAATACTATATAACGTTATACGTTATAACGTCATACTATATAACGTTATACGTTATAACGTGATACTATATAACGTTATACGTTATAACGAGATACTATATAACGTTATACGTTATAACGTGATACTATATAACGTTATACGTTATAACGTAATACTATATAACGTTATAACGTAATACTATATAACGTTATACGTTACATGGTGATGCTATATAACGTTATACGATACATGGTGATACTATGTAACGTTATACGTTACATGGTGATACTATATAACGTTATACGTTACATGGTGATACTATATAACGTTATACGTTATAACGTAATACTATATAATGTTATACGTTATAACGTAATACTATATAACGTTATACGTTATACCGTAATACTATATAACGTTATACGTTATAACGTAATACTATATAACGTTATACGTCATAACGTAATACTATATTACGTTATACGTTATAACGTAATACTATATAACGTTATACGTAATATGGTGATACTACATAACGTTATAACGTAATACTATATAACGTTATACGTTATATGGTAATACTTTATAACGTCATACGTCATAATGTAATACTATATAACGTTACACGTCATAACGTAATACTATATTACGTTATACGTTATAACGTAATACTATATAACGTTATACGTTATATGGTGATACTACATAACGTTATAACGTAATACTATATAACGTTATACGTTATATGGTAATACTTTATAACGTCATACGTCATAATGTAATACTATATAACGTTATACGTTTTAACGTAATACTATATAACGTTATACGTCATAACGTAATACTATATACGTTATACGTTATAAGGTAATACTATATAACGTTATACGTCATAACGTAATACTATATAACGTTATACGTTATAACGTAATACTATATAACGTTATATGGTAATACTATATAATGTTATACGTTATAACGTAATACTATATAACGTTATACGTTATACCGTAATACTCTATAACGTTATACGTCATAACGTAATACTATATTACGTTATACGTCATAACGTAATACTATATTACGTTATACGTTATAACGTAATACTATATAACGTTATACGTTATATGGTAATACTATATAACGTTATACGTTATAACGTCATACTATATAACGTTATACGTTATAACGTAATACTATATAACGTTATACGTTACATGGTGATGCTATATAACGTTATACGATACATGGTGATACTATGTAACGTTATACGTTACATGGTGATACTACATAACGTTATACGTTACAAGGTGATACTATATAACGTTATACGTTATAACGTAATACTATATAATGTTATACGTTATAACGTAATACTATATAACGCTATACGTTATACCGTAATACTATATAACGTTATACGTTATAGCGTAATACTATATAACGTTATACGTTATAACGTAATACTATATAACGTTATACGTTATGACGTAATACTATATAACGTTATACGTTATAACGTGATACTATATAACGTTATACGTTATAACGTGATACTATATAACGTTATACGTTATAACGTGATACTATATAACGTTATACGTTATAACGTAATACTACATAACGTTATAACGTAATACTATATAACGTTATACGTTATATGGTAATACTTTATAACGTCATACGTCATAATGTAATACTATATAACGTTATACGTTATAACGTAATACTATATAACGTTATACGTCATAACGTAATACTATATACGTTATACGTTATAAGGTAATACTATATAACGTTATACGTCATAACGTAATACTATATAACGTTATACGTTATAACGTAATACTATATTACGTTATACGTTATAACGTAATACTATATAACGTTATACGTTATAACGTCATACTATATAACGTTATACGTTATAACGTGATACTATATAACGTTATACGTTATAACGAGATACTATATAACGTTATACGTTATAACGTGATACTATATAACGTTATACGTTATAACGTAATACTATATAACGTTATAACGTAATACTATATAACGTTATAACGTAATACTATATAACGTTATAACGTAATACTATATAACGTTATACGTTACATGGTGATGCTATATAACGTTATACGATACATGGTGATACTATGTAACGTTATACGTTACATGGTGATACTATATAACGTTATACGTTACATGGTGATACTATATAACGTTATACGTTATAACGTAATACTATATAATGTTATACGTTATAACGTAATACTATATAACGTTATACGTTATACCGTAATACTATATAACGTTATACGTTATAACGTAATACTATATAACGTTATACGTCATAACGTAATACTATATTACGTTATACGTTATAACGTAATACTATATAACGTTATACGTAATATGGTGATACTACATAACGTTATAACGTAATA
The DNA here is from genome assembly GCF_040668555.2 of Bombus flavifrons. NCBI lineage: Eukaryota > Metazoa > Arthropoda > Insecta > Hymenoptera > Apidae > Bombus > Bombus flavifrons. The sequence goes on along the minus strand of NC_138459.1, from coordinate 2,503,822 downwards.
CTATATAACGTTATACGTTATATGGTAATACTTTATAACGTCATACGTCATAATGTAGTACTATATAACGTTACACGTCATAACGTAATACTATATTACGTTATACGTTATAACGTAATACTATATAACGTTATACGTTATATGGTGATACTACATAACGTTATAACGTAATACTATATAACGTTATACGTTATATGGTAATACTTTATAACGTCATACGTCATAATGTAATACTATATAACGTTATACGTTATAACGTAATACTATATAACGTTATACGTCATAACGTAATACTATATAACGTTATACGTCATAACGTAATACTATATACGTTATACGATATAAGGTAATACTATATAACGTTATACGTCATAACGTAATACTATATAACGTTATACGTTACATGGTGATGCTATATAACGTTATACGATACATGGTGATACTATGTAACGTTATACGTTACATGGTGATACTACATAACGTTATACGTTACAAGGTGATACTATATAACGTTATACGTTATAACGTAATACTATATAATGTTATACGTTATAACGTAATACTATATAACGCTATACGTTATACCGTAATACTATATAACGTTATACGTTATAACGTAATACTATATAACGTTATACGTCATAACGTAATACTATATTACGTTATACGTTATAACGTAATACTATATAACGTTATACGTCATAACGTAATACTATATACGTTATACGTTATAAGGTAATACTATATAACGTTATACGTCATAACGTAATACTATATAACGTTATACGTTACATGGTGATGCTATATAACGTTATACGATACATGGTGATACTATATAACGTTATACGTTACATGGTGATACTATATAACGTTATACGTTATAACGTAATACTATATAATGTTATACGTTATAACGTAATACTATATAACGTTATACGTTATACCGTAATACTATATAACGTTATACGTTATAACGTAATACTATATAACGTTATACGTCATAACGTAATACTATATTACGTTATACGTTATAACGTAATACTATATAACGTTATACGTAATATGGTGATACTACATAACGTTATAACGTAATACTATATAACGTTATACGTTATATGGTAATACTTTATAACGTCATACGTCATAATGTAGTACTATATAACGTTACACGTCATAACGTAATACTATATTACGTTATACGTTATAACGTAATACTATATAACGTTATACGTTATATGGTGATACTACATAATGTTATAACGTAATACTATATAACGTTATACGTTATATGGTAATACTTTATAACGTCATACGTCATAATGTAATACTATATAACGTTATACGTTATAACGTAATACTATATAACGTTATACGTCATAACGTAATACTATATACGTTATACGTTATAAGGTAATACTATATAACGTTATACGTCATAACGTAATACTATATAACGTTATACGTTACATGGTGATGCTATATAACGTTATACGATACATGGTGATACTATGTAACGTTATACGTTACATGGTGATACTACATAACGTTATACGTTACAAGGTGATACTATATAACGTTATACGTTATAACGTAATACTATATAATGTTATACGTTATAACGTAATACTATATAACGCTATACGTTATACCGTAATACTATATAACGTTATACGTTATAACGTAATACTATATAACGTTATACGTCATAACGTAATACTATATTACGTTATACGTTATAACGTAATACTATATAACGTTATACGTTATATGGTAATACTATATAACGTTATACGTTATAACGTCATACTATATAACGTTATACGTTATAACGTAATACTATATAACGTTATACGTTACATGGTGATGCTATATAACGTTATACGATACATGGTGATACTATGTAACGTTATACGTTACATGGTGATACTACATAACGTTATACGTTACAAGGTGATACTATATAACGTTATACGTTATAACGTAATACTATATAATGTTATACGTTATAACGTAATACTATATAACGCTATACGTTATACCGTAATACTATATAACGTTATACGTTATAGCGTAATACTATATAACGTTATACGTTATAACGTAATACTATATAACGTTATACGTTATGACGTAATACTATATAACGTTATACGTTATAACGTGATACTATATAACGTTATACGTTATAACGTGATACTATATAACGTTATACGTTATAACGTGATACTATATAACGTTATACGTTATAACGTAATACTATATAACGTTATAACGTAATACTATATAACGTTATACGTTATAACGTAATACTATATAACGTTATACGTTATATGGTAATACTTTATAACGTCATACGTCATAATGTAATACTATATAACGTTATACGTTATAACGTAATACTATATAACGTTATACGTTATAACGTAATACTATATAACGTTATACGTTGTAGCGTAATACTATATAACGTTATACGTTATAACGTAATACTATATAATGTTATACGTTATAACGTAATACTATATAACGTTATACGTTACATGGTGATACTATATAACGTTATGACGTAATACTATATAACGTTATATGGTAATACTATATAATGTTATACGTTATAACGTAATACTATATAACGTTATACGTTATACCGTAATACTATATAACGTTATACGTTATAACGTAATACTTTATAACGATATACGTTATAACGTAATACTATATAACGTTATACGTTATACCGTAATACTATATAACGTTATACGTTATAAGGTAATACTTTATAACGATATACGTTATAACGTAATACTATATAACGTTATACGTTATAACGTAATACTATATAACGTTATACGTTATATGGTAATATTATATAACGTTATACGTCATAACGTAATACTATATAACGTTATACATTATAACGTAATACTATATAAAGTTATACGTTATAAGGTAATACTTTATAACGATATACGTTATAACGTAATACTATATAACGTTATACGTTATAACGTAATACTATATAACGTTATACGTCATAACGTAATACTACATAACGTTATACGTTATAAGGTAATACTATATAACGATATACGTTCTAACGTAATACTATATAACGTTATACGTCATAACGTAATACTATATAACGTTATACGTTATAACGTAATACTATATAACGTCATACGTTATAACGTGATACTATATAACGTTATACGTTATAACGTGATACTATATAACGTTATACGTTATAACGTAATACTATATAACGTTATAACGTAATACTATATAACGTTATACGTCATAAGGTAATACTTTATAACGATATACGTTATAACGTAATACTATATTACGTTGTACGTTATAACGTAATACTATATAACGTTATACGTTATAACGTAATACTATATAACGTTATACGTCATAACGTAATACTATATAACGTTATACGTTATATGGTGATACTATATAACGTTATACGTTATATGGTAATACTTTATAACGTCATACGTCATAATGTAATACTATATAACGTTACACGTCATAACGTAATACTATATTACGTTATACGTTATAACGTAATACTATATAACGTTATACGTTATATGGTGATACTACATAACGTTATAACGTAATACTATATAACGTTATACGTTATATGGTAATACTTTATAACGTCATACGTCATAATGTAATACTATATAACGTTATACGTTATAACGTAATACTATATAACGTTATACGTCATAACGTAATACTATATACGTTATACGTTATAAGGTAATACTATATAACGTTATACGTCATAACGTAATACTATATAACGTTATACGTTATAACGTAATACTATATTACGTTATACGTTATAACGTAATACTATATAACGTTATACGTTATAACGTCATACTATATAACGTTATACGTTATAACGTGATACTATATAACGTTATACGTTATAACGAGATACTATATAACGTTATACGTTATAACGTGATACTATATAACGTTATACGTTATAACGTAACACTATATAACGTTATAACGTAATACTATATAACGTTATAACGTAATACTATATAACGTTATAACGTAATACTATATAACGTTATAACGTAATACTATATAACGTTATACGTTACATGGTGATGCTATATAACGTTATACGATACATGGTGATACTATGTAACGTTATACGTTACATGGTGATACTATATAACGTTATACGTTACATGGTGATACTATATACGTTATACGTTATAAGGTAATACTATATAACGTTATACGTCATAACGTAATACTATATCTCGTTATACGTTATAACGTAATACTATATTACGTTATACGTTATAACGTAATACTATATAACGTTATACGTTATAACGTCATACTATATAACGTTATACGTTATAACGTGATACTATATAACGTTATACGTTATAACGAGATACTATATAACGTTATACGTTATAACGTGATACTATATAACGTTATACGTTATAACGTAATACTATATAACGTTATAACGTAATACTATATAACGTTATAACGTAATACTATATAACGTTATACGTTACATGGTGATGCTATATAACGTTATACGATACATGGTGATACTATGTAACGTTATACGTTACATGGTGATACTATATAACGTTATACGTTACATGGTGATACTATATAACGTTATACGTTATAACGTAATACTATATAACGCTATACGTTATACCGTAATACTATATAACGTTATACGTTATAACGTAATACTATATAACGTTATACGTCATAACGTAATACTATATAACGCTATACGTTATACCGTAATACTATATAACGTAATACTATATAACGCTATACGTTATACCGTAATACTATATAACGTTATACGTTATAACGTAATACTATATAACGTTATACGTCATAACGTAATACTATATTACGTTATACGTTATAACGTAATACTATATAACGTTATACGTTATATGGTAATACTATATAACGTTATACGTTATAACGTCATACTATATAACGTTATACGTTATAACGTAATACTATATAACGTTATACGTTACATGGTGATGCTATATAACGTTATACGATACATGGTGATACTATGTAACGTTATACGTTACATGGTGATACTACATAACGTTATACGTTACAAGGTGATACTATATAACGTTATACGTTATAACGTAATACTATATAATGTTATACGTTATAACGTAATACTATATAACGCTATACGTTATACCGTAATACTATATAACGTTATACGTTATAGCGTAATACTATATAACGTTATACGTTATAACGTAATACTATATAACGTTATACGTTATGACGTAATACTATATAACGTTATACGTTATAACGTGATACTATATAACGTTATACGTTATAACGTGATACTATATAACGTTATACGTTATAACGTGATACTATATAACGTTATACTTTATAACGTAATACTATATAACGTTATAACGTAATACTATATAACGTTATACGTCATAACGTAATACTATATAACGTTATACGTTATAAGGTAATACTATATAACGATATACGTTCTAACGTAATACTATATAACGGTATACGTCATAACGTAATACTATATAACGTTATACGTTATAACGTAATACTATATAACGTCATACGTTATAACGTGATACTATATAACGTTATACGTTATAACGTGATACTATATAACGTTATACGTTATAACGTGATACTATATAACGTTATACGTTATAACGTAATACTATATAACGTTATAACGTAATACTATATAACGTTATACGTCATAAGGTAATACTTTATAACGATATACGTTATAACGTAATACTATATTACGTTGTACGTTATAACGTAATACTATATAACGTTATACGTTATAACGTAATACTATATAACGTTATACGTCATAACGTAATACTATATAACGTTATACGTTATATGGTGATACTATATAACGTTATACGTTATATGGTAATACTTTATAACGTCATACGTCATAATGTAATACTATATAACGTTACACGTCATAACGTAATACTATATTACGTTATACGTTATAACGTAATACTATATAACGTTATACGTTATATGGTGATACTACATAACGTTATAACGTAATACTATATAACGTTATACGTTATATGGTAATACTTTATAACGTCATACGTCATAATGTAATACTATATAACGTTATACGTTATAACGTAATACTATATAACGTTATACGTCATAACGTAATACTATATACGTTATACGTTATAAGGTAATACTATATAACGTTATACGTCATAACGTAATACTATATAACGTTATACGTTATAACGTAATACTATATTACGTTATACGTTATAACGTAATACTATATTACGTTATACGTTATAACGTAATACTATATAACGTTATACGTTATAACGTCATACTATATAACGTTATACGTTATAACGTGATACTATATAACGTTATACGTTATAACGAGATACTATATAACGTTATACGTTATAACGTGATACTATATAACGTTATACGTTATAACGTAATACTATATAACGTTATACGTCATAACGTAATACTATATAACGTTATACGTTATATGGTGATACTATATAACGTTATACGTTATATGGTAATACTTTATAACGTCATACGTCATAATGTAATACTATATAACGTTACACGTCATAACGTAATACTATATTACGTTATACGTTATAACGTAATACTATATAACGTTATACGTTATATGGTGATACTACATAACGTTATAACGTAATACTATATAACGTTATACGTTATATGGTAATACTTTATAACGTCATACGTCATAATGTAATACTATATAACGTTATACGTTATAACGTAATACTATATAACGTTATACGTCATAACGTAATACTATATACGTTATACGTTATAAGGTAATACTATATAACGTTATACGTCATAACGTAATACTATATAACGTTATACGTTATAACGTAATACTATATTACGTTATACGTTATAACGTAATACTATATAACGTTATACGTTATAACGTCATACTATATAACGTTATACGTTATAACGTGATACTATATAACGTTATACGTTATAACGAGATACTATATAACGTTATACGTTATAACGTGATACTATATAACGTTATACGTTATAACGTAATACTATATAACGTTATAACGTAATACTATATAACGTTATAACGTAATACTATATAACGTTATAACGTAATACTATATAACGTTATAACGTAATACTATATAACGTTATACGTTACATGGTGATGCTATATAACGTTATACGATACATGGTGATACTATGTAACGTTATACGTTACATGGTGATACTATATAACGTTATACGTTACATGGTGATACTATATACGTTATACGTTATAAGGTAATACTATATAACGTTATACGTCATAACGTAATACTATATAACGTTATACGTTATAACGTAATACTATATTACGTTATACGTTATAACGTAATACTATATAACGTTATACGTTATAACGTCATACTATATAACGTTATACGTTATAACGTGATACTATATAACGTTATACGTTATAACGAGATACTATATAACGTTATACGTTATAACGTGATACTATATAACGTTATACGTTATAACGTAATACTATATAACGTTATAACGTAATACTATATAACGTTATAACGTAATACTATATAACGTTATACGTTACATGGTGATGCTATATAACGTTATACGATACATGGTGATACTATGTAACGTTATACGTTACATGGTGATACTATATAACGTTATACGTTACATGGTGATACTATATAACGTTATACGTTATAACGTAATACTATATAATGTTATACGTTATAACGTAATACTATATAACGTTATACGTTATACCGTAATACTATATAACGTTATACGTTATAACGTAATACTATATAACGTTATACGTCATAACGTAATACTATATTACGTTATACGTTATAACGTAATACTATATAACGTTATACGTAATATGGTGATACTACATAACGTTATAACGTAATACTATATAACGTTATACGTTATATGGTAATACTTTATAACGTCATACGTCATAATGTAATACTATATAACGTTGCACGTCATAACGTAATACTATATTACGTTATACGTTATATCGTAATACTATATAACGTTATACGTTATATGGTGATACTACATAACGTTATAACGTAATACTATATAACGTTATACGTTATATGGTAATACTTTATAACGTCATACGTCATAATGTAATACTATATAACGTTATACGTTATAACGTAATACTATATAACGTTATACGTCATAACGTAATACTATATACGTTATACGTTATAAGGTAATACTATATAACGTTATACGTCATAACGTAATACTATATAACGTTATACGTTATAACGTAATACTATATAACGTTATATGGTAATACTATATAATGTTATACGTTATAACGTAATACTATATAACGTTATACGTTATACCGTAATACTCTATAACGTTATACGTCATAACGTAATACTATATTACGTTATACGTCATAACGTAATACTATATTACGTTATACGTTATAACGTAATACTATATTACGTTATACGTTATAACGTAATACTATATTACGTTGTACGTTATAACGTAATACTATATAACGTTATACGTTATAACGTAATACTATATAACGTTATAACGTAATACTATATTACGTTATACGTTATAACGTAATACTATATAACGTTATACGTTATATGGTGATACTACATAACGTTATAACGTAATACTATATAACGTTATACGTTATATGGTAATAATTTATAACGTCATACGTCATAATGTAATACTATATAACGTTATACGTTATAACGTAATACTATATAACGTTATACGTCATAACGTAATACTATATACGTTATACGTTATAAGGTAATACTATATAACGTTATACGTCATAACGTAATACTATATAACGTTATACGTTATAACGTAATACTATATTACGTTATACGTTATAACGTAATACTATATTACGTTGTACGTTATAACGTAATACTATATAACGTTATACGTTATAACGTAATACTATATAACGTTATACGTCATAACGTAATACTATATAACGTTATACGTTATATGGTGATACTATATAACGTTATACGTTATATGGTAATACTTTATAACGTCATACGTCATAATGTAATACTATATAACGTTACACGTCATAACGTAATACTATATTACGTTATACGTTATAACGTAATACTATATAACGTTATACGTTATATGGTGATACTACATAACGTTATAACGTAATACTATATAACGTTATACGTTATATGGTAATACTTTATAACGTCATACGTCATAATGTAATACTATATAACGTTATACGTTATAACGTAATACTATATAACGTTATACGTCATAACGTAATACTATATACGTTATACGTTATAAGGTAATACTATATAACGTTATACGTCATAACGTAATACTATATAACGTTATACGTTATAACGTAATACTATATTACGTTATACGTTATAACGTAATACTATATAACGTTATACGTTATAACGTCATACTATATAACGTTATACGTTATAACGTGATACTATATAACGTTATACGTTATAACGAGATACTATATAACGTTATACGTTATAACGTGATACTATATAACGTTATACGTTATAACGTAATACTATATAACGTTATAACGTAATACTATATAACGTTATAACGTAATACTATATAACGTTATAACGTAATACTATATAACGTTATAACGTAATACTATATAACGTTATACGTTACATGGTGATGCTATATAACGTTATACGATACATGGTGATACTATGTAACGTTATACGTTACATGGTGATACTATATAACGTTATACGTTACATGGTGATACTATATACGTTATACGTTATAAGGTAATACTATATAACGTTATACGTCATAACGTAATACTATATAACGTTATACGTTATAACGTAATACTATATTACGTTATACGTTATAACGTAATACTATATAACGTTATACGTTATAACGTCATACTATATAACGTTATACGTTATAACGTGATACTATATAACGTTATACGTTATAACGAGATACTATATAACGTTATACGTTATAACGTGATACTATATAACGTTATACGTTATAACGTAATACTATATAACGTTATAACGTAATACTATATAACGTTATAACGTAATACTATATAACGTTATACGTTACATGGTGATGCTATATAACGTTATACGATACATGGTGATACTATGTAACGTTATACGTTACATGGTGATACTATATAACGTTATACGTTACATGGTGATACTATATAACGTTATACGTTATAACGTAATACTATATAATGTTATACGTTATAACGTAATACTATATAACGTTATACGTTATACCGTAATACTATATAACGTTATACGTTATAACGTAATACTATATAACGTTATACGTCATAACGTAATACTATATTACGTTATACGTTATAACGTATTACTATATAACGTTATACGTAATATGGTGATACTACATAACGTTATAACGTAATACTATATAACGTTATACGTTATATGGTAATACTTTATAACGTCATACGTCATAATGTAATACTATATAACGTTACACGTCATAACGTAATACTATATTACGTTATACGTTATAACGTAATACTATATAACGTTATACGTTATATGGTGATACTACATAACGTTATAACGTAATACTATATAACGTTATACGTTATATGGTAATACTTTATAACGTCATACGTCATAATGTAATACTATATAACGTTATACGCTATAACGTAATACTATATAACGTTATACGTCATAACGTAATACTATATACGTTATACGTTATAAGGTAATACTATATAACGTTATACGCCATAACGTAATACTATATAACGTTATACGTTATAACGTAATACTATATAACGTTATATGGTAATACTATATAATGTTATACGTTATAACGTAATACTATATAACGTTATACGTTATACCGTAATACTCTATAACGTTATACGTCATAACGTAATACTATATTACGTTATACGTCATAACGTAATACTATATTACGTTATACGTTATAACGTAATACTATATAACGTTATACGTTATATGGTAATACTATATAACGTTATACGTTATAACGTCATACTATATAACGTTATACGTTATAACGTAATACTATATAACGTTATACGTTACATGGTGATGCTATATAACGTTATACGATACATGGTGATACTATGTAACGTTATACGTTACATGGTGATACTACATAACGTTATACGTTACAAGGTGATACTATATAACGTTATACGTTATAACGTAATACTATATAATGTTATACGTTATAACGTAATACTATATAACGCTATACGTTATACCGTAATACTATATAACGTTATACGTTATAACGTAATACTATATAACGTTATACGTCATAACGTAATACTATATTACGTTATACGTTATAACGTAATACTATATAACGTTATACGTCATAACGTAATACTATATAACGTTATACTTTATATGGTGATACAATATAACGTTATACGTTATATGGTAATACTTTATAACGTCATACGTCATAATGTAATACTATATAACGTTACAGGTTATAACGTAATACTATATAACGTTATACGTTATAACGTAATACTATATAACGTTATACGTTGTAGCGTAATACTATATAACGTTATACGTTATAACGTAATACTATATAATGTTATACGTTATAACGTAATACTATATAACGTTATATGTTACATAGTGATACTATATAACGTTATGACGTAATACTATATAACGTTATATGGTAATACTATATAATGTTATACGTTATAACGTAATACTATATAACGTTATACGTTATACCGTAATACTATATAACGTTATACGTTATAACGTAATACTTTATAACGATATACGTTATAACGTAATACTATATAACGTTATACGTTATACCGTAATACTATATAACGTTATACGTTATAAGGTAATACTTTATAACGATATACGTTATAACGTAATACTATATAACGTTATACGTTATAACGTAATACTATATAACGTTATACGTTATATGGTAATATTATATAACGTTATACGTCATAACGTAATACTATATAACGTTATACATTATAACGTAATACTATATAAAGTTATACGTTATAAGGTAATACTTTATAACGATATACGTTATAACGTAATACTATATAACGTTATACGTTATAACGTAATACTATGTAATGTTATACGTTATAACGTAATACTATATAACGCTATACGTTATACCGTAATACTATATAACGTTATACGTTATAACGTAATACTATATAACGTTATACGTCATAACGTAATACTATATTACGTTATACGTTATAACGTAATACTATATAACGTTATACGTCATAACGTAATACTATATAACGTTATACGTTATATGGTGATACTATATAACGTTATACGTTATATGGTAATACTTTATAACGTCATACGTCATAATGTGATACTATATAACGTTACACGTTATAACGTAATACTATATAACGTTATACGTTATAACGTAATACTATATAACGTTATACGTTGTAGCGTAATACTATATAACGTTATACGTTATAACGTAATACTATATAATGTTATACGTTATAACGTAATACTATATAACGTTATACGTTACATGGTGATACTATATAACGTTATGACGTAATACTATATAACGTTATATGGTAATACTATATAATGTTATACGTTATAACGTAATACTATATAACGTTATACGTTATACCGTAATACTATATAACGTTATACGTTATAACGTAATACTATATAACGTTATACGTTATATGGTAATATTATATAACGTTATACGTCATAACGTAATACTATATAACGTTATACATTATAACGTAATACTATATAATGTTATACGTTATAACGTAATACTATATAACGTTATACGTTATACCGTAATACTATATAACGTTATACGTTATAACGTAATACTATATAACGTTATACGTCATAACATAATACTATATTACGTTATACGTTATAACGTAATACTATATAACGTTATACGTTATATGGTGATACTACATCACGTTATAACGTAATACTATATAACGTTATACGTTATATGGTAATGCTTTATAACGTCATACGTCATAATGTAATACTATATAACGTTATAAGTTATAACGTAATACTATATAACGTTATACGTTATAACGTAATACTATATAACGTTATACGTTATAGCGTAATACTATATAACGTTATACGTTATAACGTAATACTATATAACGTTATACGTTATGACGTAATACTATATAACGTTATACGTTATAACGTGATACTATATAACGTTATACGTTATAACGTGATACTATATAACGTTATACGTTATAACGTGATACTATATAACGTTATACGTTATAACGTAATACTATATAACGTTATAACGTAATACTATATAACGTTATACGTCATAAGGTAATACTTTATAACGATATACGTTATAACGTAATACTATATTACGTTGTACGTTATAACGTAATACTATATAACGTTATACGTAATATGGTGATACTACATAACGTTATAACGTAATACTATATAACGTTATACGTTATATGGTAATACTTTATAACGTCATACGTCATAATGTAATACTATATAACGTTACACGTCATAACGTAATACTATATTACGTTATACGTTATAACGTAATACTATATAACGTTATACGTTATATGGTGATACTACATAACGTTATAACGTAATACTATATAACGTTATACGTTATATGGTAATACTTTATAACGTCATACGTCATAATGTAATACTATATAACGTTATACGTTATAACGTAATACTATATAACGTTATACGTCATAACGTAATACTATATACGTTATACGTTATAAGGTAATACTATATAACGTTATACGTCATAACGTAATACTATATAACGTTATACGTTATAACGTAATACTATATAACGTTATATGGTAATACTATATAATGTTATACGTTATAACGTAATACTATATAACGTTATACGTTATACCGTAATACTCTATAACGTTATACGTCATAACGTAATACTATATTACGTTATACGTCATAACGTAATACTATATTACGTTATACGTTATAACGTAATACTATATAACGTTATACGTTATATGGTAATACTATATAACGTTATACGTTATAACGTCATACTATATAACGTTATACGTTATAACGTAATACTATATAACGTTATACGTTACATGGTGATGCTATATAACGTTATACGATACATGGTGATACTATGTAACGTTATACGTTACATGGTGATACTACATAACGTTATACGTTACAAGGTGATACTATATAACGTTATACGTTATAACGTAATACTATATAATGTTATACGTTATAACGTAATACTATATAACGCTATACGTTATACCGTAATACTATATAACGTTATACGTTATAACGTAATACTATATAACGTTATACGTCATAACGTAATACTATATTACGTTATACGTTATAACGTAATACTATATAACGTTATACGTCATAACGTAATACTATATAACGTTATACTTTATATGGTGATACAATATAACGTTATACGTTATATGGTAATACTTTATAACGTCATACGTCATAATGTAATACTATATAACGTTACACGTTATAACGTAATACTATATAACGTTATACGTTATAACGTAATACTATATAACGTTATACGTTGTAGCGTAATACTATCTAACGTTATACGTTATAACGTAATACTATATAATGTTATACGTTATAACGTAATACTATATAACGTTATACGTTACATAGTGATACTATATAACGTTATGACGTAATACTATATAACGTTATATGGTAATACTATATAATGTTATACGTTATAACGTAATACTATATAACGTTATACGTTATACCGTAATACTATATAACGTTATACGTTATAACGTAATACTTTATAACGATATACGTTATAACGTAATACTATATAACGTTATACGTTATACCGTAATACTATATAACGTTATACGTTATAAGGTAATACTTTATAACGATATACGTTATAACGTAATACTATATAACGTTATACGTTATAACGTAATACTATATAACGTTATACGTTATATGGTAATATTATATAACGTTATACGTCATAACGTAATACTATATAACGTTATACATTATAACGTAATACTATATAAAGTTATACGTTATAAGGTAATACTTTATAACGATATACGTTATAACGTAATACTATATAACGTTATACGTTATAACGTAATACTATGTAATGTTATACGTTATAACGTAATACTATATAACGCTATACGTTATACCGTAATACTATATAACGTTATACGTTATAACGTAATACTATATAACGTTATACGTCATAACGTAATACTATATTACGTTATACGTTATAACGTAATACTATATAACGTTATACGTCATAACGTAATACTATATAACGTTATACGTTATATGGTGATACTATATAACGTTATACGTTATATGGTAATACTTTATAACGTCATACGTCATAATGTGATACTATATAACGTTACACGTTATAACGTAATACTATATAACGTTATACGTTATAACGTAATACTATATAACGTTATACGTTGTAGCGTAATACTATATAACGTTATACGTTATAACGTCATACTATATAACGTTATACGTTATAACGTGATACTATATAACGTTATACGTTATAACGAGATACTATATAACGTTATACGTTATAACGTGATACTATATAACGTTATACGTTATAACGTAATACTATATAACGTTATACGTTATAACGAGATACTATATAACGTTATACGTTATAACGTGATACTATATAACGTTATACGTTATAACGTAATACTATGTAATGTTATACGTTATAACGTAATACTATATAACGCTATACGTTATACCGTAATACTATATAACGTTATACGTTATAACGTAATACTATATAACGTTATACGTCATAACGTAATACTATATTACGTTATACGTTATAACGTAATACTATATAACGTTATACGTCATAACGTAATACTATATAACGTTATACGTTATATGGTGATACTATATAACGTTATACGTTATATGGTAATACTTTATAACGTCATACGTCATAATGTGATACTATATAACGTTACACGTTATAACGTAATACTATATAACGTTATACGTTATAACGTAATACTATATACGTTATACGTTATAAGGTAATACTATATAACGTTATACGTCATAACGTAATACTATATAACGTTATACGTTATAACGTAATACTATATTACGTTATACGTTATAACGTAATACTATATAACGTTATACGTTATAACGTCATACTATATAACGTTATACGTTATAACGTGATACTATATAACGTTATACGTTATAACGAGATACTATATAACGTTATACGTTATAACGTGATACTATATAACGTTATACGTTATAACGTAATACTATATAACGTTATAACGTAATACTATATAACGTTATAACGTAATACTATATAACGTTATACGTTACATGGTGATGCTATATAACGTTATACGATACATGGTGATACTATGTAACGTTATACGTTACATGGTGATACTATATAACGTTATACGTTACATGGTGATACTATATAACGTTATACGTTATAACGTAATACTATATAATGTTATACGTTATAACGTAATACTATATAACGTTATACGTTATACCGTAATACTATATAACGTTATACGTTATAACGTAATACTATATAACGTTATACGTCATAACGTAATACTATATTACGTTATACGTTATAACGTAATACTATATAACGTTATACGTAATATGGTGATACTACATAACGTTATAACGTAATACTATATAACGTTATACGTTATATGGTAATACTTTATAACGTCATACGTCATAATGTAATACTATATAACGTTACACGTCATAACGTAATACTATATTACGTTATACGTTATAACGTAATACTATATAACGTTATACGTTATATGGTGATACTACATAACGTTATAACGTAATACTATATAACGTTATACGTTATATGGTAATACTTTATAACGTCATACGTCATAATGTAATACTATATAACGTTATACGTTATAACGTAATACTATATAACGTTATACGTCATAACGTAATACTATATACGTTATACGTTATAAGGTAATACTATATAACGTTATACGTCATAACGTAATACTATATAACGTTATACGTTATAACGTAATACTATATAACGTTATATGGTAATACTATATAATGTTATACGTTATAACGTAATACTATATAACGTTATACGTTATACCGTAATACTCTATAACGTTATACGTCATAACGTAATACTATATTACGTTATACGTCATAACGTAATACTATATTACGTTATACGTTATAACGTAATACTATATAACGTTATACGTTATATGGTAATACTATATAACGTTATACGTTATAACGTCATACTATATAACGTTATACGTTATAACGTAATACTATATAACGTTATACGTTACATGGTGATGCTATATAACGTTATACGATACATGGTGATACTATGTAACGTTATACGTTACATGGTGATACTACATAACGTTATACGTTACAAGGTGATACTATATAACGTTATACGTTATAACGTAATACTATATAATGTTATACGTTATAACGTAATACTATATAACGCTATACGTTATACCGTAATACTATATAACGTTATACGTTATAACGTAATACTATATAACGTTATACGTCATAACGTAATACTATATTACGTTATACGTTATAACGTAATACTATATAACGTTATACGTCATAACGTAATACTATATAACGTTATACTTTATATGGTGATACAATATAACGTTATACGTTATATGGTAATACTTTATAACGTCATACGTCATAATGTAATACTATATAACGTTACACGTTATAACGTAATACTATATAACGTTATACGTTATAACGTAATACTATATAACGTTATACGTTGTAGCGTAATACTATATAACGTTATACGTTATAACGTAATACTATATAATGTTATACGTTATAACGTAATACTATATAACGTTATACGTTACATAGTGATACTATATAACGTTATGACGTAATACTATATAACGTTATATGGTAATACTATATAATGTTATACGTTATAACGTAATACTATATAACGTTATACGTTATACCGTAATACTATATAACGTTATACGTTATAACGTAATACTTTATAACGATATACGTTATAACGTAATACTATATAACGTTATACGTTATACCGTAATACTATATAACGTTATACGTTATAAGGTAATACTTTATAACGATATACGTTATAACGTAATACTATATAACGTTATACGTTATAACGTAATACTATATAACGTTATACGTTATATGGTAATATTATATAACGTTATACGTCATAACGTAATACTATATAACGTTATACATTATAACGTAATACTATATAAAGTTATACGTTATAAGGTAATACTTTATAACGATATACGTTATAACGTAATACTATATAACGTTATACGTTATAACGTAATACTATGTAATGTTATACGTTATAACGTAATACTATATAACGCTATACGTTATACCGTAATACTATATAACGTTATACGTTATAACGTAATACTATATAACGTTATACGTCATAACGTAATACTATATTACGTTATACGTTATAACGTAATACTATATAACGTTATACGTCATAACGTAATACTATATAACGTTATACGTTATATGGTGATACTATATAACGTTATACGTTATATGGTAATACTTTATAACGTCATACGTCATAATGTGATACTATATAACGTTACACGTTATAACGTAATACTATATAACGTTATACGTTATAACGTAATACTATATAACGTTATACGTTGTAGCGTAATACTATATAACGTTATACGTTATAACGTAATACTATATAATGTTATACGTTATAACGTAATACTATATAACGTTATACGTTACATGGTGATACTATATAACGTTATGACGTAATACTATATAACGTTATATGGTAATACTATATAATGTTATACGTTATAACGTAATACTATATAACGTTATACGTTATACCGTAATACTATATAACGTTATACGTTATAACGTAATACTATATAACGTTATACGTTATATGGTAATATTATATAACGTTATACGTCATAACGTAATACTATATAACGTTATACATTATAACGTAATACTATATAATGTTATACGTTATAACGTAATACTATATAACGTTATACGTTATACCGTAATACTATATAACGTTATACGTTATAACGTAATACTATATAACGTTATACGTCATAACATAATACTATATTACGTTATACGTTATAACGTAATACTATATAACGTTATACGTTATATGGTGATACTACATCACGTTATAACGTAATACTATATAACGTTATACGTTATATGGTAATGCTTTATAACGTCATACGTCATAATGTAATACTATATAACGTTATAAGTTATAACGTAATACTATATAACGTTATACGTTATAACGTAATACTATATAACGTTATACGTTATAGCGTAATACTATATAACGTTATACGTTATAACGTAATACTATATAACGTTATACGTTATGACGTAATACTATATAACGTTATACGTTATAACGTGATACTATATAACGTTATACGTTATAACGTGATACTATATAACGTTATACGTTATAACGTGATACTATATAACGTTATACGTTATAACGTAATACTATATAACGTTATAACGTAATACTATATAACGTTATACGTCATAAGGTAATACTTTATAACGATATACGTTATAACGTAATACTATATTACGTTGTACGTTATAACGTAATACTATATAACGTTATACGTAATATGGTGATACTACATAACGTTATAACGTAATACTATATAACGTTATACGTTATATGGTAATACTTTATAACGTCATACGTCATAATGTAATACTATATAACGTTACACGTCATAACGTAATACTATATTACGTTATACGTTATAACGTAATACTATATAACGTTATACGTTATATGGTGATACTACATAACGTTATAACGTAATACTATATAACGTTATACGTTATATGGTAATACTTTATAACGTCATACGTCATAATGTAATACTATGTAACGTTATACGTTATAACGTAATACTATATAACGTTATACGTCATAACGTAATACTATATACGTTATACGTTATAAGGTAATACTATATAACGTTATACGTCATAACGTAATACTATATAACGTTATACGTTATAACGTAATACTATATAACGTTATATGGTAATACTATATAATGTTATACGTTATAACGTAATACTATATAACGTTATACGTTATACCGTAATACTCTATAACGTTATACGTCATAACGTAATACTATATTACGTTATACGTCATAACGTAATACTATATAACGTTATACGTTATATGGTAATACTATATAACGTTATACGTTATAACGTCATACTATATAACGTTATACGTTATAACGTAATACTATATAACGTTATACGTTACATGGTGATGCTATATAACGTTATACGATACATGGTGATACTATGTAACGTTATACGTTACATGGTGATACTACATAACGTTATACGTTACAAGGTGATACTATATAACGTTATACGTTATAACGTAATACTATATAATGTTATACGTTATAACGTAATACTATATAACGCTATACGTTATACCGTAATACTATATAACGTTATACGTTATAACGTAATACTATATAACGTTATACGTCATAACGTAATACTATATTACGTTATACGTTATAACGTAATACTATATAACGTTATACGTCATAACGTAATACTATATAACGTTATACGTTATATGGTGATACTATATAACGTTATACGTTATATGGTAATACTTTATAACGTCATACGTCATAATGTAACACTATATAACGTTACACGTTATAACGTAATACTATATAACGTTATACGTTATAACGTAATACTATATAACGTTATACGTTGTAGCGTAATACTATATAACGTTATACGTTGTAGCGTAATACTATATAATGTTATACGTTATAACGTAATACTATATAACGTTATACGTTACATCGTGATACTATATAACGTTATGACGTAATACTATATAACGTTATATGGTAATACTATATAATGTTATACGTTATAACGTAATACTATATAACGTTATACGTTATACCGTAATACTATATAACGTTATACGTTATAACGTAATACTTTATAACGATATACGTTATATCGTAATACTATATAACGTTATACGTTATACCGTAATACTATATAACGTTATACGTTATAAGGTAATACTTTATAACGATATACGTTATAACGTAATACTATATAACGTTATACGTTATAACGTAATACTATATAACGTTATACGTTATATGGTAATATTATATAACGTTATACGTCATAACGTAATACTATATAACGTTATACATTATAACGTAATACTATATAAAGTTATACGTTATAAGGTAATACTTTATAACGATATACGTTATAACGTAATACTATATAACGTTATACGTTATAACGTAATACTATGTAATGTTATACGTTATAACGTAATACTATATAACGCTATACGTTATACCGTAATACTATATAACGTTATACGTTATAACGTAATACTATATAACGTTATACGTCATAACGTAATACTATATTACGTTATACGTTATAACGTAATACTATATAACGTTATACGTCATAACGTAATACTATATAACGTTATACGTTATATGGTGATACTATATAACGTTATACGTTATATGGTAATACTTTATAACGTCATACGTCATAATGTAATACTATATAACGTTACACGTTATAACGTAATACTATATAACGTTATACGTTATAACGTAATACTATATAACGTTATACGTTGTAGCGTAATACTATATAACGTTATACGTTATAACGTAATACTATATAATGTTATACGTTATAACGTAATACTATATAACGTTATACGTTACATGGTGATACTATATAACGTTATGACGTAATACTATATAACGTTATATGGTAATACTATATAATGTTATACGTTATAACGTAATACTATATAACGTTATACGTTATACCGTAATACTATATAACGTTATACGTTATAACGTAATACTATATAACGTTATACGTTATATGGTAATATTATATAACGTTATACGTCATAACGTAATACTATATAACGTTATACATTATAACGTAATACTATATAATGTTATACGTTATAACGTAATACTATATAACGTTATAAGTTATAACGTAATACTATATAACGTTATACGTTATAACGTAATACTATATAACGTTATACGTTATAGCGTAATACTATATAACGTTATACGTTATAACGTAATACTATATAACGTTATACGTTATGACGTAATACTATATAACGTTATACGTTATAACGTGATACTATATAACGTTATACGTTATAACGTGATACTATATAACGTTATACGTTATAACGTGATACTATATAACGTTATACGTTATAACGTAATACTATATAACGTTATAACGTAATACTATATAACGTTATACGTCATAAGGTAATACTTTATAACGATATACGTTATAACGTAATACTATATTACGTTGTACGTTATAACGTAATACTATATAACGTTATACGTTATAACGTAATACTATATAACGTTATACGTCATAACGTAATACTATATAACGTTATACGTTATATGGTGATACTATATAACGTTATACGTTATATGGTAATACTTTCTAACGTCATACGTCATAATGTAATACTATATAACGTTACACGTCATAACGTAATACTATATTACGTTATACGTTATAACGTAATACTATATAACGTTATACGTTATATGGTGATACTACATAACGTTATAACGTAATACTATATAACGTTATACGTTATATGGTAATACTTTATAACGTCATACGTCATAATGTAATACTATATAACGTTATACGTTATAACGTAATACTATATAACGTTATACGTCATAACGTAATACTATATACGTTATACGTTATAAGGTAATACTATATAACGTTATACGTCATAACGTAATACTATATAACGTTATACGTTATAACGTAATACTATATAACGTTATACGTTATATGGTAATACTTTATAACGTCATACGTCATAATGTAATACTATATAACGTTATACGTTATAACGTAATACTATATAACGTTATACGTTATAACGTAATACTATATAACGTTATACGTTGTAGCGTAATACTATATAACGTTATACGTTATAACGTAATACTATATAATGTTATACGTTATAACGTAATACTATATAACGTTATACGTTACATGGTGATACTATATAACGTTATGACGTAATACTATATAACGTTATATGGTAATACTATATAATGTTATACGTTATAACGTAATACTATATAACGTTATACGTTATACCGTAATACTATATAACGTTATACGTTATAACGTAATACTTTATAACGATATACGTTATAACGTAATACTATATAACGCTATACGTTATACCGTAATACTATATAACGTTATACGTTATAACGTAATACTATATAACGTTATACGTCATAACGTAATACTATATTACGTTTACGTTATAACGTAATACTATATAACGCTATACGTTATACCGTAATACTATATAACGTTATACGTTATAACGTAATACTATATAACGTTATACGTCATAACGTAATACTATATTACGTTTACGTTATAACGTAATATTATATAACGTTATACGTCATAACGTAATACTATATAACGTTATACATTATAACGTAATACTATATAATGTTATACGTTATAACGTAATACTATATAACGTTATACGTTATACCGTAATACTATATAACGTTATACGTTATAACGTAATACTATATAACGTTATACGTCATAACGTAATACTATATTACGTTATACGTTATAACGTAATACTATATAACGTTATACGTTATATGGTGATACTACATCACGTTATAACGTAATACTATATAACGTTATACGTTATATGGTAATGCTTTATAACGTCATACGTCATAATGTAATACTATATAACGTTATAAGTTATAACGTAATACTATATAACGTTATACGTTATAACGTAATACTATATAACGTTATACGTTATAGCGTAATACTATATAACGTTATACGTTATAACGTAATACTATATAACGTTATACGTTATGACGTAATACTATATAACGTTATACGTTATAACGTGATACTATATAACGTTATACGTTATAACGTGATACTATATAACGTTATACGTTATAACGTGATACTATATAACGTTATACGTTATAACGTAATACTATATAACGTTATAACGTAATACTATATAACGTTATAACGTAATACTATATAACGTTATACGTTACATGGTGATGCTATATAACGTTATACGATACATGGTGATACTATGTAACGTTATACGTTACATGGTGATACTACATAACGTTATACGTTACATGGTGATACTATATAACGTTATACGTTATAACGTGATACTATATAACGTTATACGTTATAACGAGATACTATATAACGTTATACGTTATAACGTGATACTATATAACGTTATACGTTATAACGTAATACTATATAACGTTATAACGTAATACTATATAACGTTATAACGTAATACTATATAACGTTATAACGTAATACTATATAACGTTATAACGTAATACTATATAACGTTATACGTTACATGGTGATGCTATATAACGTTATACGATACATGGTGATACTATGTAACGTTATACGATACATGGTGATACTATATAACGTTATACGTTACATGGTGATACTATATACGTTATACGTTATAAGGTAATACTATATAACGTTATACGTCATAACGTAATACTATATAACGTTATACGTTATAACGTAATACTATATTACGTTATACGTTATAACGTAATACTATATAACGTTATACGTTATAACGTCATACTATATAACGTTATACGTTATAACGTGATACTATATAACGTTATACGTTATAACGAGATACTATATAACGTTATACGTTATAACGTGATACTATATAACGTTATACGTTATAACGTAATACTATATAACGTTATAACGTAATACTATATAACGTTATAACGTAATACTATATAACGTTATACGTTACATGGTGATGCTATATAACGTTATACGATACATGGTGATACTATGTAACGTTATACGTTACATGGTGATACTATATAACGTTATACGTTACATGGTGATACTATATAACGTTATACGTTATAACGTAATACTATATAATGTTATACGTTATAACGTAATACTATATAACGTTATACGTTATACCGTAATACTATATAACGTTATACGTTATAACGTAATACTATATAACGTTATACGTCATAACGTAATACTATATACGTTATACGTTATAAGGTAATACTATATAACGTTATACGTCATAACGTAATACTATATAACGTTATACGTTATAACGTAATACTATATAACGTTATATGGTAATACTATATAATGTTATACGTTATAACGTAATACTATATAACGTTATACGTTATACCGTAATACTCTATAACGTTATACGTCATAACGTAATACTATATTACGTTATACGTCATAACGTAATACTATATTACGTTATACGTTATAACGTAATACTATATAACGTTATACGTTATATGGTAATACTATATAACGTTATACGTTATAACGTCATACTATATAACGTTATACGTTATAACGTAATACTATATAACGTTATACGATACATGGTGATGCTATATAACGTTATACGATACATGGTGATACTATGTAACGTTATACGTTACATGGTGATACTATATAACGTTATACGTTACAAGGTGATACTATATAACGTTATACGTTATAACGTAATACTATATAATGTTATACGTTATATGGTAATACTTTATAACGTCATACGTCATAATGTAATACTATATAACGTTATACGTTATAACGTAATACTATATAACGTTATACGTCATAACGTAATACTATATACGTTATACGTTATAAGGTAATACTTTATAACGTTATACGTTATATGGTGATACTATATAACGTTATACGTTATATGGTAATACTTTTTAACGTCATACGTCATAATGTAATACTATATAACGTTACACGTTATAACGTAATACTATATTACGTTATACGTTATAACGTAATACTATATAACGTTATACGTTATATAGTGATACTATATAACGTTATACGTTATAACGTAATACTATATAACGTTATAACGTAATACTATATAACGTTATACGTTACATGGTGATGCTATATAACGTTATACGATACATGGTGATACTATATAACGTTATACGTTATAACGTAATACTATATAATGTTATACGTTATAAAGTAATACTATATAACGTTATACGTTATACCGTAATACTATATAACGTTATACGTTATAACGTAATACTATATAACGTTGTACGTTATATGGTAATACTTTATAACGTCATACGTCATAATGTAATACTATATAACGTTATACGTTATAACGTAATACTATATAACGTTATACGTTATAACGTGATACTATATAACGTTATACGTTATAACGTAATACTATATAACGTTATAACCTAATACTATATAACGTTATACGTTACATGGTGATGCTATATAACGTTATACGATACATGGTGATACTATGTAACGTTATACGTTACATGGTGATACTATATAACGTTATACGTTACATGGTGATACTATATAACGTTATACGTTATAACGTAATACTATATAATGTTATACGTTATAACGTAATACTATATAACGTTATACGTTATACCGTAATACTATATAACGTTATACGTTATAACGTAATACTATATAACGTTATACGTCATAACGTAATACTATATTACGTTATACGTTATAACGTAATACTATATAACGTTATACGTCATAACGTAATACTATATTACGTTATACGTTATAACGTAATACTATATAACGTTATACGTTATATGGTGATACTACATAACGTTATAACGTAATGCTATATAACGTTATACGTTATATGGTAATACTTTATAACGTCATACGTCATAATGTAATACTATATAACGTTATACGTTATAACGTAATACTATATAACGTTATACGTCATAACGTAATACTATATTACGTTATACGTTATAACGTAATACTATATAACGTTATACGTTATATGGTGATACTACATAACGTTATAACGTAAAACTATATAACGTTATACGTTATATGGTAATACTTTATAACGTCATACGTCATAATGTAATACTATATAACGTTATACGTTATAACGTAATACTATATAACGTTATACGTCATAACGTAATACTATATACGTTATACGTTATAAGGTAATACTATATAACGTTATACGTCATAACGTAATACTATATAACGTTATACGTTATAACGTAATACTATATAACGTTATACGTTACATGGTGATACTATATAACGTTATGACGTAATACTATATAACGTTATATGGTAATACTATATAATGTTATACGTTATAACGTAATACTATATAACGTTATACGTTATACCGTAATACTATATAACGTTATACGTTATAACGTAATACTATATAACGTTATACGTCATAACGTAATACTATATTACGTTATACGTTATAACGTAATACTATATAACGTTATACGTCATAACGTAATACTATATTACGTTATACGTTATAACGTAATACTATATAACGTTATACGTCATAACGTAATACTATATAACGTTATACGTTACATGGTGATACTATATAACGTTATAACGTAATACTATATAACGTTATACGTTATATGGTAATATTATATAACGTTATACGTTATATGGTAATACTATATAACGTTATACGTCATAACGTATTACTATATAATGTTATACGTTATAACGTAATACTATATAACGTTATAACGTAATACTATATAACGTTATACGTTATATGGTAATACTATATAACGTTATACGTCATAACGTATTACTATATAATGTTATACGTTATAACGTAATACTATATAACGTTATAACGTAATACTATATAACGTTATAACGTAATACTATATAACGTTATAACGTAATACTATATAACGTTATAACGTAATACTATATAACGTTATACGTTATATGGTAATACTATATAACGTTATACGTTATATGGTAATACTATATAACGTTATACGTTATAACGTAATACTATATAACGTTATACGTTATAACGTAATACTATATAACGTTATACGTTATAACTTAATACTATATAACGTTATACGTTATAACGTAATACTATATAACGTTATACGTTATATGGTAGTACTATATAACGTTATACGTTATATGGTAATACTATATAACGTTATACGTTATATGGTAGTACTATATAACGTTATACGTTATATGGTAATACTATATAACGTTATACGTTATATGGGAATACTATATAACGTTATACGTTATATGGTAATACTATATAACGTTATACGTTACATGGTGATACTATATAACGTTATACGTTACATGGTGATACTATATAACGTTATACGTTATAACGTAATACTATATAACGTTATACGTTATAACGTAATACTATATAACGTTATACGTTGTAACGTAATACTATATAACGTTATACGTTATAACGTAATACTATATAACGTTATACGTTATAACGTAATACTATATAACGTTATACGTTATATGGTAATACTATATAACGTTATACGTTATAACGTAATACCATATAACGTTATACGTCATAACATAATACCATATAACGTTATACGTCATAACATAATACTATATAACGTTATACGTTATAACGTAATACTATATAACGTTATACGTTATAACGTAATACTATATAACGTTATACGTTACATGGTGATACTATATAACGTTATACGTTATAACGTAATACTATATAACGTTATACGTTGTAACGTAATACTATATAACGTTATACGTTATAACGTAATACTATATAACGTTATACGTTATAACGTAATACTATATAACGTTATACGTTATAACGTAATACTATATAACGTTATACGTTATATGGTAATACTATATAACGTTATACGTTATATGGGAATACTATATAACGTTATACGTTATATGGTAATACTATATAACGTTATACGTTATAACGTAATACTATATAACGTTATACGTTACATGGTGATACTATATAACGTTATACGTTACATGGTGATACTATATAACGTTATACGTTATAACGTAATACTATATAACGTTATACGTTATAACGTAATACTATATAACGTTATACGTTGTAACGTAATACTATATAACGTTATACGTTATAACGTAATACTATATAACGTTATACGTTATAACGTAATACTATATAACGTTAAACGTTATAACGTAATACTATATAACGTTATACGTTATAACGTAATACTATATAACGTTATACGTTATAACGTAATACTATATAACGTTATACGTTATAACGTAATACTATATAACGTTATACGTTATAACGTAATACTATATAACGTTATACGTTATAAGGTAATACTATATAACGTTATACGTTACATGGTGATACTATATAACGTTATACGTTATAACGTAATACTATATAACGTTATACGTTATAACGTAATACTATATAACGTTATACGTTGTAACGTAATACTATATAACGTTATACGTTATAACGTAATACTATATAACGTTATACGTTATAACGTAATACTATATAACGTTATACGTTATAACGTAATACTATATAACGTTATACGTTACATGGTGATACTATATAACGTTATACGTTGTAACGTAATACTATAATATATAACGTTATACGTTATAACGTAATACTATATAACGTTATACGTTACATGGTGATACTATATAACGTTATACGTTACATGGTGATACTATATAACGTTATACGTTATAACGTAATACTATATAACGTTATACGTTATAACGTAATACTATATAACGTTATACGTTGTAACGTAATACTATATAACGTTATACGTTATAACGTAATACTATATAACGTTATACGTTATAACGTAATACTATATAACGTTATACGTTATAACGTAATACTATATAACGTTATACGTTATAAGGTAATACTATATAACGTTATACGTTACATGGTGATACTATATAACGTTATACGTTATAACGTAATACTATATAACGTTATACGTTACATGGTGATACTATATAACGTTATACGTTGTAACGTAATACTATATAACGTTATACGTTGTAACGTAATACTATATAACGTTATACGTTATAACGTAATACTATATAACGTTAAACGTTATAACGTAATACTATATAACGTTATACGTTATAACGTAATACTATATAACGTTATACGTTATAACGTAATACTATATAACGTTATACGTTATAACGTAATACTATATAACGTTATACGTTATAACGTAATACTATATAACGTTATACGTTATAACGTAATACTATATAACGTTAAACGTTATAACGTAATACTATATAACGTTATACGTTATAACGTAATACTATATAACGTTATACGTTATAACGTAATACTATATAACGTTATACGTTATAACGTAATACTATATAACGTTATACGTTATAACGTAATACTATATAACGTTATACGTTATAACGTAATACTATATAACGTTATACGTTATAACGTAATACTATATAACGTTATACGTTATAAGGTAATACTATATAACGTTATACGTTACATGGTGATACTATATAACGTTATACGTTATAACGTAATACTATATAACGTTATACGTTATAACGTAATACTATATAACGTTATACGTTGTAACGTAATACTATATAACGTTATACGTTATAACGTAATACTATATAACGTTATACGTTACATGGTGATACTATATAACGTTATACGTTACATGGTGATACTATATAACGTTATACGTTATAACGTAATACTATATAACGTTATACGTTATAACGTAATACTATATAACGTTATACGTTGTAACGTAATACTATATAACGTTATACGTTATAACGTAATACTATATAACGTTATACGTTATAACGTAATACTATATAACGTTAAACGTTATAACGTAATACTATATAACGTTATACGTTATAACGTAATACTATATAACGTTATACGTTATAACGTAATACTATATAACGTTATACGTTATAACGTAATACTATATAACGTTAAACGTTATAACGTAATACTATATAACGTTATACGTTATAACGTAATACTATATAACGTTATACGTTATAACGTAATACTATATAACGTTATACGTTATAACGTAATACTATATAACGATACACGTTATAACGTAATACTATATAACGTTATACGTTATAACGTAATACTATATAACGTTATACGTTATAACGTAATACTATATAACGTTAAACGTTATAACGTAATACTATATAACGTTATACGTTATAACGTAATACTATATAACGTTATACGTTATAACGTAATACTATATAACGTTATACGTTATAACGTAATACTATATAACGTTATACGTTATAACATAATACTATATAACGTTATACGTTATAACGTAATACTATATAACGTTATACGTTATAACGTAATACTATATAACGTTATACGTTATAACGTTATACGTTATAACGTAATACTATATAACGATATACGTTATAACGTAATACTATATAACGTTATACGTTATAACGTAATACTATATAACGTTATACGTTATAACGTAATACTATATAACGTAATACGTTATATGGTAATAGCATATAACGTTATACGTCATAACGTAATACTATATAACCTTATACGTTATAACGTAATACTATATAACGTTATACGATATATGGTGATACTATATAACGTTATAAGGTAATACTATATAACGTTATACGTTACATGGTGATACTATATAACGTTATAACGTAATAGTATATAACGTTATACGTTATAACGTAATACTATATAACGTTATACGTTATAACGTAACACTATATAACGTTATGCGTTACATGGTGATACTATATAACGTTATACGTTATAACGTAATACTATATAACGTTATACGTTATAACGTAATACTATATAACGTTAAACGTTATAACGTAATACTATATAACGTTATACGTTATAACGTAATACTATATAACGTTATACGTCATAACGTATTACTATATAATGTTATACGTTATAACGTAATAATATATAACGTTATGCGTTATAACGTAATACTATATAACGTTATACGTTATAACGTTATACCATATAATGTTATACGTTATATCGTAATACTATATAACGTTATACGTTATAACGTAATACTATATAACGTTATAACGTAATACTATATAACGTTATAACGTAATAATATATAACGTTATGCGTTATAACGTAATACGATATAACGTTATACGTTATAACGTTATACCATATAATGTTATACGTTATATCGTAATACTATATAACGTTATACGTTACATGGTGATACTATATAACGTTATAATGTAATACTATATAACGTTATACGTTATATGGTAATATTATATAACGTTATACGTCATAACGTCATACTATATAACGTTATACGTTATAACGTAATACTATATAACGTTATACGATATAACGTAATACTATATAACGTTATACGTTATAACGTAATACTATATAACGTTATACGTTATAACGTAATACCATATAATGTTATACGTTATAACGTAATACTATATATCGTTATACATTATAACGTAATACTATATAACGTTATACGTTACATGGTGATACTATATAACGTTATAACGTAATACTATATAACGTTATACGTTATATGGTAATATTATATAACATTATACGTCATAACGTAATACTTTATAACGTTATACGATATAACGTAATACTATATAACGTTATACGTTATAACGTAATACTATATAACGTTATACGTTATAACGTAATACTATATAACGTTATACGTTACATGGTGATACTATATAACGTTACAACGTAATACTATATAACGTTATACGTTATAACGTAATACTATATAACGTTATACGATATAACGTAATACTATATAACGTTATACGTTGTAACGTAATACTATATAACGTTATACGTTATAACGTAATACCATATAACGTTATACGTCATAACGTAATACTATATAACGTTATACGTTATAACGTAATACTATATAACGTTATACGTTATAACGTAATACTATATAACGTTATACGTTACATGGTGATACTATATAACGTTATAACGTAATACTATATAACGTTATACGTTATATGGTAATATTATATAACGTTATACGTCATAACGTAATACTATATAACGTTATACGTTATAACGTAATACTATATAACGTTATACGTTATAACGTAATACTATATAACGTTATAACGTAATACTATATAACGTTCTACGTTATATGGTAATACTATAT
Source organism: Bombus flavifrons (assembly GCF_040668555.2). Classification (NCBI taxonomy): domain Eukaryota; kingdom Metazoa; phylum Arthropoda; class Insecta; order Hymenoptera; family Apidae; genus Bombus; species Bombus flavifrons. Next base: position 2,470,056 of record NC_138459.1, on the reverse strand, counting down.
AACGTCATACGTCATAACGTATTACTATATAATGTTATACGTTATAACGTAATACTATATAACGTTATACGATATATGGTGATACTATATAACGTTATACGTTATAACGTAATACTATATAACGTTATACGTTATATGGTAATACTATATAACGTTATACGTTATATGGGAATACTATATAACGTTATACGTTATATGGCAATACTATATAACGTTATACGTTATAACGTAATACTATATAACGTTATACGTTACATGGTGATACTATATAACGTTATACGTTACATGGTGATACTATATAACGTTATACGTTATAACGTAATACTATATAACGTTATACGTTGTAACGTAATACTATATAACGTTATACGTTGTAACGTAATACTATATAACGTTATACGTTATAACGTAATACTATATAACGTTATACGTTATAACGTAATACTATATAACGTTATACGTTATAACGTAATACTATATAACGATATACGTTATAACGTAATACTATATAACGTTATACGTTATAACGTAATACTATATAACGTTATACGTTATAACGTAATACTATATAACGTAATACGTTATATGGTAATAGCATATAACGTTATACGTCATAACGTAATACTATATAACGTTATACGTTATAACGTAATACTATATAACGTTATACGTTATAACGTAATACTATATAACGTTATACGATATATGGTGATACTATATAACGTTATAAGGTAATACTATATAACGTTATACGTTACATGGTGATACTATATAACGTTATAACGTAATAGTATATAACGTTATACGTTATAACGTAATACTATATAACGTTATAACGTAATACTATATAACGTTATACGTTATATGGTAATACTATATAACGTTATACGTTATATGGTAATACTATATAACGTTATACGTTATAACGTAATACTATATAACGTTATACATTATAACGTAATACTATATAACGTTATACGTCATAACGTATTACTATATAATGTTATACGTTATAACGTAATAATATATAACGTTATGCGTTATAACGTAATACTATATAACGTTATACGTTATAACGTTATACCATATAATGTTATACGTTATATCGTAATACTATATAACGTTATACGTTATAACGTAATACTATATAACGTTATAACGTAATACTATATAACGTTATAACGTAATAATATATAACGTTATGCGTTATAACGTAATACGATATAACGTTATACGTTATAACGTTATACCATATAATGTTATACGTTATATCGTAATACTATATAACGTTATACGTTACATGGTGATACTATATAACGTTATAATGTAATACTATATAACGTTATACGTTATATGGTAATATTATATAACGTTATACGTCATAACGTCATACTATATAACGTTATACGTTATAACGTAATACTATATAACGTTATACGATATAACGTAATACTATATAACGTTATACGTTATAACGTAATACTATATAACGTTATACGTTATAACGTAATACCATATAATGTTATACGTTATAACGTAATACTATATATCGTTATACGTTATAACGTAATACTATATAACGTTATACGTTACATGGTGATACTATATAACGTTATAACGTAATACTATATAACGTTATACGTTATATGGTAATATTATATAACATTATACGTCATAACGTAATACTTTATAACGTTATACGATATAACGTAATACTATATAACGTTATACGTTATAACGTAATACTATATAACGTTATACGTTATAACGTAATACTATATAACGTTATACGTTACATGGTGATACTATATAACGTTACAACGTAATACTATATAACGTTATACGTTATAACGTAATACTATATAACGTTATACGATATAACGTAATACTATATAACGTTATACGTTGTAACGTAATACTATATAACGTTATACGTTATAACGTAATACCATATAACGTTATACGTCATAACGTAATACTATATAACGTTATACGTTATAACGTAATACTATATAACGTTATACGTTATAACGTAATTCTATATAACGTTATACGTTACATGGTGATACTATATAACGTTATAACGTAATACTATATAACGTTATACGTTATATGGTAATATTATATAACGTTATACGTCATAACGTAATACTATATAACGTTATACGTTATAACGTAATACTATATAACGTTATACGTTATAACGTAATACTATATAACGTTATAACGTAATACTATATAACGTTCTACGTTATATGGTAATACTATATAACGTCATACGTCATAACGTATTACTATATAATGTTATACGTTATAACGTAATACTATATAACGTTATAACGTAATACTATATAACGTTATACGTTATATGGTAATACTATATAACGTTATACGTCATAACGTATTACTATATAATGTTATACGTTATAACGTAATAATATATAACGTTATACGTTACATGGTGATACTATATAACGTTATAACGTAATACTATATAACGTTATACGTTATACGGTAATACTATATAACGTTATACGTCATAACGTATTACTATATAATGTTATACGTTATAACGTAATACTATATAACGTTATAACGTAATACTATATAACGTTATAACGTAATACTATATAACGTTATACGTTATAACGTAATACTATATAACGTTATAACGTAATACTATATAACGTTATAACGTAATACTATATAACGTTATAACGTAATACTATATAACGTTATAACGTAATACTATATAACGTTATAACGTAATACTATATAACGTTATAACGTAATACTATATAACGTTATAACGTAATACTATATAACGTTATACGTTATATGGTAATACTATATAACGTTATACGTCATAACGTAATAATATATAACGTTATGCGTTATAACGTAATACTATATAACGTTATACGTTATAACGTAATACCATATAATGTTATACGTTATATCGTAATACTATATAACGTTATACGTTATAACGTAATACTATATAACGTTATAACGTAATACTATATAACGTTATAACGTAATACTATATAACGTTATAACGTAATACTATATAACGTTATACGTTATATGGTAATACTATATAACGTTATACGTTATATGGTAATACTATATAACGTTATACGTTATAACGTAATACTATATAACGTTATACGTTATAACGTAATACTATATAACGTTATACGTTATAACTTAATACTATATAACGTTATACGTTATAACGTAATACTATATAACGTTATACGTTATAACGTAATACTATATAACGTTATACGTTATATGGTAGTACTATATAACGTTATACGTTATATGGTAATACTATATAACGTTATACGTTATAACGTAATACTATATAACGTTATACGTTATAACGTAATACTATATAACGTTATACGTTATAACTTAATACTATATAACGTTATACGTTATAACGTAATACTATATAACGTTAAACGTTATAACGTAATACTATATAACGTTATACGTTATAACGTAATACTATATAACGTTATACGTTATAACGTAATACTATATAACGTTATACGTTATAACGTAATACTATATAACGTTATACGTTATAACGTAATACTATATAACGTTATACGATATATGGTGATACTATATAACGTTATACGTTATAACGTAATACTATATAACGTTATACGTTATATGGTAATACTATATAACGTTATACGTTATATGGGAATACTATATAACGTTATACGTTATATGGCAATACTATATAACGTTATACGTTATAACGTAATACTATATAACGTTATACGTTACATGGTGATACTATATAACGTTATACGTTACATGGTGATACTATATAACGTTATACGTTATAACGTAATACTATATAACGTTATACGTTGTAACGTAATACTATATAACGTTATACGTTGTAACGTAATACTATATAACGTTATACGTTATAACGTAATACTATATAACGTTATACGTTATAACGTAATACTATATAACGTTATACGTCATAACGTAATACTATATAACGATATACGTTATAACGTAATACTATATAACGTTATACGTTATAACGTAATACTATATAACGTTATACGTTATAACGTAATACTATATAACGTTATACGATATATGGTGATACTATATAACGTTATAAGGTAATACTATATAACGTTATACGTTACATGGTGATACTATATAACGTTATAACGTAATAGTATATAACGTTATACGTTATAACGTAATACTATATAACGTTATAACGTAATACTATATAACGTTATACGTTATATGGTAATACTATATAACGTTATACGTTATATGGTAATACTATATAACGTTATACGTTATAACGTAATACTATATAACGTTATACATTATAACGTAATACTATATAACGTTATACGTTATAACGTAATACTATATACCGTTATACGTTATATGGTAATACTATATAACGTTATACGTTATAACGTAACACTATATAACGTTATACGTTATAACGTAACATTATATAACGTTATACGTTATAACGTAATACTATATAACGTGATACATTATAACGTAATACTATATAACGTTATACGTTATAACGTAATACTATATACCGTTATACGTTATATGGTAATACTATATAACGTTATACGTTATAACGTAATACTATATAACGATATACGTTATATGGTGATACTATATAACGTTATAACGTAATACTATATAACGTTGTACGTTATATGGTAATACTATATAAATTTATACGTCATAACGTAATACTATATGTCGGGGTGGGATTGGAATTTTGGGCGCGTGACAATTCTTCACGTGAGTTATCCATTGTTTAACACAACTAAGATTATATTTTCACTTATACACAAGTCTGTTACAAAGATTATCAAATAATAAGTCTAGAGAATAATAAACTTAACAAATAATGAAGTTAGCGAAAAATATATTGAACGAATAATAAATTAAACAAATAATAAAGTTAGTGGATAATAAGTTGAACGGTTAGTAAGTCTAACAGATAATAAAGCTAATGAGTAATACGTTTAACGGATAGTAAGTGCAATGAATAATATGGTTTACAAACAATAAGTTAATAATCGTTATAAACAATAATTTGAGTTCAAACGAATCCACGATCAACGGGATGAGTCCTTACTAAGCGCAGACTGATCTTAAGCACAGAAACACGACGTGTCACTCTCTAAAGCAGTCACAAGACGAATGCCAGTCTCGTGGAGATTTTTCTCCCCGTACGATTGCATTTTGTTTTCTATGCCCGTTTGGAAGCATCGAGAAGGTTCCAAACGCCGTTGCTAGGCACACTCGTTGGAAGCATCGAGAAAGTTCCAAACGCCGTTGCTAGGCAGTTTCTGCCTGGAGTTTTGATTACTAATACAATGTATGTCCCATTGCATCGGCACCTCCGAGGCAACATCACACGTGGCTAGGCCCGCTCTCGAGGTCGCATGCCGCCACAACCACATTTCTCGGAGAACACATACAACCACTCCAGACCTCCGTTAGATAAAACATCCATCCCGTGACCGTGGCTACGTTCGGCGACCAATTGTCGCCTCGAACCCAATCTTGATATCACAAATCTCTAACAATTACAGCTATGATAAAATAGAGGCTAGACTACTAGAAGATGTTCCCAAAATTTCCAAGGAACGGCTTCGGCTTTCCTTTCATCTCCGACATATATAACGGTATACGTTATAACGTAATACTATATAACGTAATACGTTATATGGTAATAGCATATAACGTTATACGTCATAACGTAATACTATATAACGTTATACGTTATAACGTAATACTATATAACGTTATACGTTATAACGTAATACTATATAACGTTATACGATATATGGTGATACTATATAACGTTATAAGGTAATACTATATAACGTTATACGTTACATGGTGATACTATATAACGTTATAACGTAATAGTATATAACGTTATACGTTATAACGTTATACCATATAATGTTATACGTTATATCGTAATACTATATAACGTTATACGTTATAACGTAATACTATATAACGTTATAACGTAATACTATATAACGTTATAAAGTAATAATATATAACGTTATAACGTAATACTATATAAAGTTATAACGTAATACTATATAACGTTATACGTTATATGGTAATACTATATAACGTTATACGTTATATGGTAATACTATATAACGTTATACGTTATAACGTAATACTATATAACGTTATACGTTATAACGTAATACTATATAACGTTATACGTTATAACGTAATACTATATACCGTTATACGTTATATGGTAATACTATATAACGTTATATTCTATAACGTAACACTATATAACGTTATACGTTATAACGTAACATTATATAACGTTATACGTTATAACGTAATACTATATAACGTGATACGTTATAACGTAATACTATATAACGATATACGTTATATGGTGATACTATATAACGTTATAACGTAATACTATATAACGTTGTACGTTATATGGTAATACTATATAAAGTTATACGTCATAACGTAATACTATATAACGGTACACGTTATAACGTAATACTATATAAAGTTATACGTTATGACGTAATACTATATAACGTTATACGTTACATGGTGATACTATATATCGTTATACGTTATAACGTAATACTATATAACGTTATACGTTATAACGTAATACTATATAAAGTTATACGTTATAACTTAATACTATATAACGTTATACGTTATAACGTAATACTATATAAAGTTATACGTTATAACTTAATACTATATAACGTTATACGTTACAACGTAATACTATATAAAGTTATACGTTATAACGTAATACTATATAACGTTATACGTTATAACGTAATACTATATAACGTTATACGTTATATGGTAATACTATATAACGTTATACGTCATAACGTAATACTATATAACGTTATACGTCATAACGTAATACTATATAATGTTATACGTTATAACGTAATAATATATAACGTTATGCGTTATAACGTAATACTATATAACGTTATACGTTATAACGTTATACCATATAATGTTATACGTTATATCGTAATACTATATAACGTTATACGTTATAACGTAATACTATATAACGTTATAACGTAATACTATATAACGTTATACGTTATAACGTAATACTATATAACGTTATAACGTAATACTATATAACGTTATACGTTATAACGTAATACTATATAACGTTATACGTTATAACGTAATACTATATACCGTTATACGTTATATGGTAATACTATATAACGTTATACGTTATAACGTAACACTATATAACGTTATACGTTATAACGTAACATTATATAACGTTATACGTTATAACGTAATACTATATAACGTGATACGTTATAACGTAATACTATATAACGATATACGTTATATGGTGATACTATATAACGTTATAACGTAATACCATATAACGTTGTACGTTATATGGTAATACTATATAAAGTTATACGTCATAACGTAATACTATATTACGGTATACGTTATAACGTAATACTATATAAAGTTATACGTTATGACGTAATACTATATAACGTTATACGTTACATGGTGATACTATACATCGTTATACGTTATAACGTAATACTATATAACGTTATACGTTATAACGTAATACTATATAACGTTATACGTTATAACGTAATACTATATAACGTTATACGTTATAACGTAATACTATATACCGTTATACGTTATATGGTAATACTATATAACGTTATATTCTATAACGTAACACTATATAACGTTATACGTTATAACGTAACATTATATAACGTTATACGTTATAACGTAATACTATATAACGTGATACGTTATAACGTAATACTATATAACGATATACGTTATATGGTGATACTATATAACGTTATAACGTAATACTATATAACGTTGTACGTTATATGGTAATACTATATAAAGTTATACGTCATAACGTAATACTATATTACGGTATACGTTATAACGTAATACTATATAAAGTTATACGTTATGACGTAATACTATATAACGTTATACGTTACATGGTGATACTATATATCGTTATACGTTATAACGTAATACTATATAACGTTATACGTTATAACGTAATACTATATAACGTTATACGTTATAACGTAATACTATATAAAGTTATACGTTATGACGTAATACTATATAACGTTATACGTTACATGGTGATACTATATATCGTTATACGTTATAACGTAATACTATATAACGTTATACGTTATAACGTAATACTATATAACGTTATACGTTATAACGTAACATTATATAACGTTATACGTTATAACGTAATACTATATAACGTGATACGTTATAACGTAATACTATATAACGATATACGTTATATGGTGATACTATATAACGTTATAACGTAATACTATATAACGTTGTACGTTATATGGTAATACTATATAAAGTTATATGTCATAACGTAATACTATATAACGGTACACGTTATAACGTAATACTATATAAAGTTATACGTTATGACGTAATACTATATAACGTTATACGTTACATGGTGATACTATATATCGTTATACGTTATAACGTAATACTATATAACGTTATACGTTATAACGTAATACTATATAAAGTTATACGTTATAACTTAATACTATATAACGTTATACGTTATAACGTAATACTATATAAAGTTATACGTTATAACTTAATACTATATAACGTTATACGTTACAACGTAATACTATATAAAGTTATACGTTATAACGTAATACTATATAACGTTATACGTTATAACGTAATACTATATAACGTTATACGTTATATGGTAATACTATATAACGTTATACGTCATAACGTAATACTATATAACGTTATACGTCATAACGTAATACTATATAATGTTATACGTTATAACGTAATAATATATAACGTTATGCGTTATAACGTAATACTATATAACGTTATACGTTATAACGTTATACCATATAATGTTATACGTTATATCGTAATACTATATAACGTTATACGTTATAACGTAATACTATATAACGTTATAACGTAATACTATATAACGTTATACGTTATAACGTAATACTATATAACGTTATAACGTAATACTATATAACGTTATACGTTATAACGTAATACTATATAACGTTATACGTTATAACGTAATACTATATACCGTTATACGTTATATGGTAATACTATATAACGTTATACGTTATAACGTAACACTATATAACGTTATACGTTATAACGTAACATTATATAACGTTATACGTTATAACGTAATACTATATAACGTGATACGTTATAACGTAATACTATATAACGATATACGTTATATGGTGATACTATATAACGTTATAACGTAATACTATATAACGTTGTACGTTATATGGTAATACTATATAAAGTTATACGTCATAACGTAATACTATATTACGGTATACGTTATAACGTAATACTATATAAAGTTATACGTTATGACGTAATACTATATAACGTTATACGTTACATGGTGATACTATATATCGTTATACGTTATAACGTAATACTATATAACGTTATACGTTATAACGTAATACTATATAAAGTTATACGTTATAACTTAATACTATATAACGTTATACGTTATAACGTAATACTATATAACGTTATACGTTATAACGTAATACTATATAACGTTATACGGTATAACGTAATACTATATACCGTTATACGTTATATGGTAATACTATATAACGTTATACGTTATAACGTAACACTATATAACGTTATACGTTATAACGTAACATTATATAACGTTATACGTTATAACGTAATACTATATAACGTGATACGTTATAACGTAATACTATATAACGATATACGTTATATGGTGATACTATATAACGTTATAACGTAATACTATATAACGTTGTACGTTATATGGTAATACTATATAACGTTATACGTCATAACGTAATACTATATAACGTTATACGTCATAACGTAATACTATATAACTTTATACGTTATAACGTAATACTATATAACGTTATACGTTATAACGTAATACTACATAACGTAATACGTTATATGGTAATAGCATATAACGTTATACGTCATAGCGTAATACTATATAACGTTATACGTTATAACGTAATACTATATAACGTTATACGTTATAACGTAATACTATATAACGTTATACGATATATGGTGATACTATATAACGTTATAAGGTAATACTATATAACGTTATACGTTACATGGTGATACTATATAACGTGATACGTTATAACGTAATACTATATAACGATATACGTTATATGGTGATACTATATAACGTTATAACTAATACTATATAACGTTGTACGTTATATGGTAATACTGTATAAAGTTATACGTCATAACGTAATACTATATTACGGTATACGTTATAACGTAATACTATATAAAGTTATACGTTATGACGTAATACTATATAACGTTATACGTTACATGGTGATACTATATATCGTTATACGTTATAACGTAATACTATATAACGTTATACGTTACATGGTGATACTATATAACGTTATAACGTAATAGTATATAACGTTATACATTATAACGTAATACTATATAACGTTATACGTTATAACGTAATACCATATAATGTTATACGTTATATCGTAATACTATATAACGTTATACGTTATAACGTAATACTATATAACGTTATAACGTAATACTATATAACGTTAAACGTTATAACGTAATACTATATAACGTTATACGTTATAACGTAATACTATATAACGTTATACGTCATAACGTATTACTATATAATGTTATACGTTATAACGTAATAATATATAACGTTATGCGTTATAACGTAATACTATATAACGTTATACGTTATAACGTAATACCATATAATGTTATACGTTATATCGTAATACTATATAACGTTATACGTTATAACGTAATACTATATAACGTTATAACGTAATACTATATAACGTTATAACGTAATACTATATAACGTTATAACGTAATACTATATAACGTTATAACGTAATACTATATAACGTTATAACGTAATACTATATAACGTTATAACGTAATACTATATAACGTTATAACGTAATGCTATATAACGTTATACGTTATATGGTAATACTATATAACGTTATACGTTATATGGTAATACTATATAACGTTATACGTTATAACGTAATACTATATAACGTTATACGTTATATGGTAATACTATATAACGTTATACGTTATATGGTAATACTATATAACGTTATACGTTATAACGTAATACTATATAACGTTATACGTTATAACGTAATACTATATAACGTTATACGTTATAACGTAATACTATATACCGTTATACGTTATATGGTAATACTATATAACGTTATACGTTATAACGTAACACTATATAACGTTATACGTTATAACGTAACATTATATAACGTTATACGTTATAACGTAATACTATATAACGTGATACGTTATAACGTAATACTATATAACGATATACGTTATATGGTGATACTATATAACGTTATAACGTAATACTATATAACGTTGTACGTTATATGGTAATACTATATAACGTTATACGTCATAACGTAATACTATATAACGGTATACGTTATAACGTAATACTATATAAAGTTATACGTTATGACGTAATACTATATAACGTTATACGTTACATGGTGATACTATATATCGTTATACGTTATAACGTAATACTATATAACGTTATACGTTATAACATAATACTATATAACGTTATACGTTACAACGTAATACTATATAAAGTTATACGTTATAACGTAATACTATATAACGTTATACGTTATAACGTAATACTATATAACGTTATACGTTATAACGTAGTACCATATAACGTTATACGTTATAACGTAATACTATATAACGTTATACGTTACATGGTGGTACTATATAACGTTATAACGTAATAGTATATAACGTTATACGTTATATGGTAATACTATATAACGTTATACGTCATAACGTAATACTATATAACGTTATACGTCATAACGTAATACTATATAACTTTATACGTTATAACGTAATACTATATAACGTTATACGTTATAACGTAATACTATATAACGTTATACGTTATAACGTAATACTATATAACGTTATACGTTATAACGTAATACTATATAACGTTATACGTTATAACGTAATACTATATAACGTTATACGTTATAACGTAATACTATATAACGTTATACGTTATAACGTAATACTATATAACGTTATACGTTATAACGTAATACTATATAACGTTATACGTTATAACGTAATACTATATAACGTTATAGGTCATAACGTATTACTATATAACGTTATACGTCATAACGTATTACTATATAACGTTATACGTCATAACGTAATACTATATAACGTTATACGTTATAACGTAATACTATATATCGTTATACGTTATAACGTAATACTATATAACGTTATACGTTATAACGTAATACTATATAACGTGATACGTTATAACGTAATACTATATAACGATATACGTTATATGGTGATACTATATAACGTTATAACGTAATACTATATAACGTTGTACGTTATATGGTAATACTATATAACGTTATACGTCATAACGTAATACTATATAACGGTATACGTTATAACGTAATACTATATAAAGTTATACGTTATGACGTAATACTATATAACGTTATACGTTACATGGTGATACTATATATCGATATACGTTATAACTTAATACTATATAACGTTATACGTTATAACGTAATACTATATAAAGTTATACGTTATAACTTAATACTATATATCGTTATACGTTACAACGTAATACTATATAAAGTTATACGTTATAACGTAATACTATATAACGTTATACGTTATAACGTAATACTATATAACGTTATACGTTATAACGTAGTACCATATAACGTTATACGTTATAACGTAATACTATATAACGTTATACGTTACATGGTGGTACTATATAACGTTCTAACGTAATAGTATATAACGTTATACGTTATATGGTAACACTATATAACGTTATACGTCATAACGTAATACTATATAACGTTATACGTCATAACGTAATACTATATAACTTCATACGTTATAACGTAATACTATATAACGTTATCCGTTATAACGTAATACTATATAACGTTATACGTTATAACGTAATACTATATAACGTTATACGTTATAACGTAATAATATATAACGTTATACGTTATAACGTAATACTATATAACGTTATACGTTATAACGTAATACTATATAACGTTATACGTTATAACGTAATACTATATAACGTTATACGTTATAACGTAATACTATATAACGTTATACGTTATAACGTAATACTATATAACGTTATACGTTATAACGTAATACTATATAACGTTATACGTTATAACGTAATACTATATAACGTTATACGTTATAACGTAATACTATATAACGTTATACGTCATAACGTAATACTATATAACGTTATACGTTATAACGTAATACTATATATCGTTATACGTTATAACGTAATACTATATAACGTTATACGTTATATGGTAATACCATATAACGTTATACGTCATAACGTAATACTATATAACGTTATACGTTATATCGTAATACTATATAACGTTATGCGTTACATGGTGATACTATATAGCGTTATACGTTATAACGTAATACTGTATAATGTTATACGTTATAACGTAATACTATATATCGTTGTACGTTATAACGTAATACTATATAACGTTATACGTTATAACGTTAGACTATATAACGTTATACGATATAACGTAATACTATATAACGTTATACGTTATAACGTAATACTATATAACGTTATACGTTATAGCGTAATACTATATAACGTTATACGTTACATGGTGATACTATATAACGTTATACGTTATGACGTAATACTATATAATGTTATACGTTATAACGTAATACTGTATAACGTTATACGTTATAACGTAATACTATATAACGTTATACGTTACATGGCGATAATATATATCGTTATACGTTGCAACGTAATACTATATAACGTTATACGTTATAACGTAATACTATATAACGTTATACGTTATAACGTAATACTATATAACGTTATACGTTATAGCGTAATACTATATAACGTTATACGTTACATGGTGATACTATATAACGTTATACGTTATGACGTAATACTATATAATGTTATACGTTATAACGTAATACTGTATAACGTTATACGTTATAACGTAATACTATATAACGTTATACGTTACATGGCGATAATATATATCGTTATACGTTGCAACGTAATACTATATAACGTTATACGTTATAACGTAATACTATATAACGTTATACGTTATAACGTAATACTATATACCGTTATACGTTATATAGTAATACTATATAACGTTATACGTTATAACGTAACACTATATAACGTTATACGTTATAACGTAACATTATATAACGTTATACGTTATAACGTAATACTATATAACGTGATACGTTATAACGTAATACTATATAACGATATACGTTATATGGTGATACTATATAACGTTATAACGTAATACTATATAACGTTGTACGTTATATGGTAATACTATATAACGTTATACGTCATAACGTAATACTATATAACGGTATACGTTATAACGTAATACTATATAAAGTTATACGTTATGACGTAATACTATATAACGTTATACGTTACATGGTGATACTATATATCGTTATACGTTATAACGTAATACTATATAACGTTATACGTTATAACGTAATACTATATAAAGTTATACGTTATAACTTAATACTATATAACGTTATACGTTATAACGTAATACTATATAAAGTTATACGTTACAACGTAATACTATATAAAGTTATACGTTATAACGTAATACTATATAACGTTATACGTTATAACGTAATACTATATAACGTTATACGTTATAACGTAATACCACATAACGTTATACGTTACACCGTAATACTATATAACGTTATACGTTACATGGTGGTACTATATAACGTTATAACGTAATAGTATATAACGTTATACGTTATATGGTAATACTATATAACGTTATACGTCATAACGTAATACTATATAACGTTATACGTCATAACGTAATACTATATAACTTTATACGTTATAACGTAATACTATATAACGTTATACGTTATAACGTAATACTATATAACGTTATACGTTATAACGTAATACTATATAACGTTATAGGTCATAACGTATTACTATATAACGTTATACGTCGTAACGTAATACTATATAACGTTATACGTTATAACGTAATACTATATATCGTTATACGTTATAACGTAATACTATATAACGTTATACGTTACATGGTGATACTATATAGCGTTATACGTTATAACGTAATACTGTATAATGTTATACGTTATAACGTAATACTATATATCGTTATACGTTATAACGTAATACTATATAACGTTATACGTTATAACGTAATACTATATAACGTTATACGATATAACGTAATAGTATATAACGTTATACGTTATAACGTAATAGTATATAACGTTATACGTTATAGCGTAATACTATATAACGTTATACGTTACATGGTGATACTATATAACGTTATACGTTATAACGTAATACTATATAATGCTATACGTTATAACGTAATACTGTATAACGTTATACGTTATACCGTAATACTATATAACGTTATAGGTTATAACGTAATACTATATAACGTTATACGTTATAACGTAATACTATATAACGTTATAGGTTATAACGTAATACTATATAACGTTATACGTTATAACGTAATACTGTATAACGTTATACGTTATAACGTAATACTATATATCGTTATACGTTATAACGTAATACTATATAACGTTATACGTTATATGGTAATACCATATAACGTTATACGTCATAACGTAATACTATATAACGTTATACGTTATATCGTAATACTATATAACGTTATGCGTTACATGGTGATACTATATAGCGTTATACGTTATAACGTAATACTGTATAATGTTATACGTTATAACGTAATACTATATATCGTTGTACGTTATAACGTAATACTATATAACGTTATACGTTATAACGTTAGACTATATAACGTTATACGATATAACGTAATACTATATAACGTTATACGTTATAACGTAATACTATATAACGTTATACGTTATAGCGTAATACTATATAACGTTATACGTTACATGGTGATACTATATAACGTTATACGTTATGACGTAATACTATATAATGTTATACGTTATAACGTAATACTGTATAACGTTATACGTTATAACGTAATACTATATAACGTTATACGTTACATGGCGATAATATATATCGTTATACGTTGCAACGTAATACTATATAACGTTATACGTTATAACGTAATACTATATAACGTTATACGTTATAACGTAATACTATATAACGTTATACGTTATAGCGTAATACTATATAACGTTATACGTTACATGGTGATACTATATAACGTTATACGTTATGACGTAATACTATATAATGTTATACGTTATAACGTAATACTGTATAACGTTATACGTTATAACGTAATACTATATAACGTTATACGTTACATGGCGATAATATATATCGTTATACGTTGCAACGTAATACTATATAACGTTATACGTTATAACGTAATACTATATAACGTTATACGTTATAACGTAATACTATATACCGTTATACGTTATATAGTAATACTATATAACGTTATACGTTATAACGTAACACTATATAACGTTATACGTTATAACGTAACATTATATAACGTTATACGTTATAACGTAATACTATATAACGTGATACGTTATAACGTAATACTATATAACGATATACGTTATATGGTGATACTATATAACGTTATAACGTAATACTATATAACGTTGTACGTTATATGGTAATACTATATAACGTTATACGTCATAACGTAATACTATATAACGGTATACGTTATAACGTAATACTATATAAAGTTATACGTTATGACGTAATACTATATAACGTTATACGTTACATGGTGATACTATATATCGTTATACGTTATAACGTAATACTATATAACGTTATACGTTATAACGTAATACTATATAAAGTTATACGTTATAACTTAATACTATATAACGTTATACGTTATAACGTAATACTATATAAAGTTATACGTTACAACGTAATACTATATAAAGTTATACGTTATAACGTAATACTATATAACGTTATACGTTATAACGTAATACTATATAACGTTATACGTTATAACGTAATACCACATAACGTTATACGTTACACCGTAATACTATATAACGTTATACGTTACATGGTGGTACTATATAACGTTATAACGTAATAGTATATAACGTTATACGTTATATGGTAATACTATATAACGTTATACGTCATAACGTAATACTATATAACGTTATACGTCATAACGTAATACTATATAACTTTATACGTTATAACGTAATACTATATAACGTTATACGTTATAACGTAATACTATATAACGTTATACGTTATAACGTAATACTATATAACGTTATAGGTCATAACGTATTACTATATAACGTTATACGTCGTAACGTAATACTATATAACGTTATACGTTATAACGTAATACTATATATCGTTATACGTTATAACGTAATACTATATAACGTTATACGTTACATGGTGATACTATATAGCGTTATACGTTATAACGTAATACTGTATAATGTTATACGTTATAACGTAATACTATATATCGTTATACGTTATAACGTAATACTATATAACGTTATACGTTATAACGTAATACTATATAACGTTATACGATATAACGTAATAGTATATAACGTTATACGTTATAACGTAATAGTATATAACGTTATACGTTATAGCGTAATACTATATAACGTTATACGTTACATGGTGATACTATATAACGTTATACGTTATAACGTAATACTATATAATGCTATACGTTATAACGTAATACTGTATAACGTTATACGTTATACCGTAATACTATATAACGTTATAGGTTATAACGTAATACTATATAACGTTATACGTTATAACGTAATACTATATAACGTTATAGGTTATAACGTAATACTATATAACGTTATACGTTATAACGTAATACTGTATAACGTTATACGTTATAACGTAATACTATATAACGTTATACGTTACATGGCGATACTATATATCGTTATACGTTGCAACGTAATACAATATAACGTTATACGTTATAACGCAATACTCTATAACGTTATATGTTATAACGTAATACTATATAACGTTATACGTGACATGGTGATACTATATATCGTTATAGGTTATAACGTAATACTATATAACGTTATACGTCATAACGTAATACTATTTAACGTTATACGTTATAACGTAATACTATATAACGTTATAGGTTATAACGTAATACTATATAACGTTATACGATATAACGTAATATTATATAACGTTATACGTTATAACATAATACTATCTAACGTTATACGTTATAACGTAATACTATATAACGTTATACGTTATAACGTAATACTATATAACGTTATACGTCATAACGTAATACTATATAACGTTATACGATATAACGTAATACTATATAACGTTATAGGTTATAACGTAATACTATATAACGTTATACATTATAACGTAATACTATATAACGTTATACGTTATAACGTAATACTATATAAGGTTATACGTTATAACGTAATACTATCTAACGTTATACGTTATAACGTAATACTATATAACGTTATACATTATAACGTAATACTATATAACGTTATACGTTATAACGTAATACTATATAAGGTTATACGTTATAACGTAATACTATATAACGTTATACGTTATAACGTAACACTATATAACGTTATACGTTATAACGTAATACTATATAACGTGATACGTTATAACGTAATACTATATAACGTTATACGTTATAACGTAATACTATATAACGTTATACGTTATAACGTAATGCTATATAACGTTATAACGTAATAGTATATAACGTTATACGTTATAACGTAATACTATATAACGTTATACGTTATAACGTAATACTATATAACGATATACGTTATATGGTGATACTATATAACGTTATAACGTAATACTATATAACGTTGTACGTTATATGGTAATACTATATAACGTTATACGTCATAACGTAATACTATATAACGGTATACGTTATAACGTAATACTATATAAAGTTATACGTTATGACGTAATACTATATAACGTTATACGTTACATGGTGATACTACATAACGTTATACGTTACAAGGTGATACTATATAACGTTATACGTTATAACGTAATACTATATAACGTTATACGTTATAACGTAATACTATATAACGTTATACGTTATAACGTAATACTATATAACGTTATACGTTATAACGTAATACTATATACCGTTATACGTTATATGGTAATACTATATAACGTTATACGTTATAACGTAACACTATATAACGTTATACGTTATAACGTAACATTATATAACGTTATACGTTATAACGTAATACTATATAACGTGATACGTTATAACGTAATACTATATAACGATATACGTTATATGGTGATACTATATAACGTTATAACGTAATACTATATAACGTTGTACGTTATATGGTAATACTATATAACGTTATACGTCATAACGTAATACTATATAACGGTATACGTTATAACGTAATACTATATAAAGTTATACGTTATGACGTAATACTATATAACGTTATACGTTACATGGTGATACTATATATCGTTATACGTTATAACGTAATACTATATAACGTTATACGTTATAACATAATACTATATAAAGTTATACGTTATAACTTAATACTATATAACGTTATACGTTATAACATAATACTATATAAAGTTATACGTTATAACTTAATACTATATAACGTTATACGTTATAACGTAATACTATATAAAGTTATACGTTATAACTTAATACTATATAACGTTATACGTTACAACGTAATACTATATAAAGTTATACGTTATAACGTAATACTATATAACGTTATACGTTATAACGTAATACTATATAACGTTATACGTTATAACGTAATACTATATAACGTTATACGTTATAACGTAATACTATATAACGTTATACGTTAGAACGTAATACTATATAACGTTATACGTTATAACGTAATACTATATAACGTTATACGTTATAACGTAATACTATATAACGTTATACGTTATAACGTAGTACTATATAACGTTATACGTCATAACGTATTACTATATAACGTTATACGTCATAACGTAATACTATATAACGTTATACGTTATAACGTAATACTATATATCGTTATACGTTATAACGTAATACTATATAACGTTATACGTTATAACGTAATACTATATAACGTGATACGTTATAACGTAATACTATATAACGTTATACGTTACATGGTGATACTATATATCGTTATACGTTATAACGTAATACTATATAACGTTATACGTTATAACATAATACTATATAAAGTTATACGTTATAACTTAATACTATATAACGTTATACGTTATAACGTAATACTATATAAAGTTATACGTTATAACTTAATACTATATAACGTTATACGTTACAACGTAATACTATATAAAGTTATACGTTATAACGTAATACTATATAACGTTATACGTTATAACGTAATACTATATAACGTTATACGTTATAACGTAATACTATATAACGTTATACGTTACATGGTGGTACTATATGACGTTATAAAGTAATAGTATATAACGTTATACGTTATATGGTAATACTATATAACGTTATACGTCATAACGTAATACTATATAACGTTATACGTCATAACGTAATACTATATAACTTTATACGTTATAACGTAATACTATATAACGTTATACGTTATAACGTAATACTACATAACGTAATACGTTATATGGTAATAGCATATAACGTTATACGTCATAGCGTAATACTATATAACGTTATACGTTATAACGTAATACTATATAACGTTATACGTTATAACGTAATACTATATA
Organism: Bombus flavifrons; assembly: GCF_040668555.2. Taxonomy (NCBI): domain Eukaryota; kingdom Metazoa; phylum Arthropoda; class Insecta; order Hymenoptera; family Apidae; genus Bombus; species Bombus flavifrons. Next base: position 2,448,833 of record NC_138459.1, on the reverse strand, counting down.
ACGTTATACGATATATGGTGATACTATATAACGTTATAAGGTAATACTATATAACGTTATACGTTACATGGTGATACTATATAACGTTATAACGTAATAGTATATAACGTTATACATTATAACGTAATACTATATAACGTTATACGTTATAACGTAATACCATATAATGTTATACGTTATATCGTAATACTATATAACGTTATACGTTATAACGTAATACTATATAACGTTATAACGTAATACTATATAACGTTAAACGTTATAACGTAATACTATATAACGTTATACGATATATGGTGATACTATATAACGTTATAAGGTAATACTATATAACGTTATACGTTACATGGTGATACTATATAACGTTATAACGTAATAGTATATAACGTTATACATTATAACGTAATACTATATAACGTTATACGTTATAACGTAATACCATATAATGTTATACGTTATATCGTAATACTATATAACGTTATACGTTATAACGTAATACTATATAACGTTATAACGTAATACTATATAACGTTAAACGTTATAACGTAATACTATATAACGTTATACGTTATAACGTAATACTATATAACGTTATACGTCATAACGTATTACTATATAATGTTATACGTTACATGGTGGTACTATATGACGTTATAAAGTAATAGTATATAACGTTATACGTTATATGGTAATACTATATAACGTTATACGTCATAACGTAATACTATATAACGTTATACGTCATAACGTAATACTATATAACTTTATACGTTATAACGTAATACTATATAACGTTATACGTTATAACGTAATACTACATAACGTAATACGTTATATGGTAATAGCATATAACGTTATACGTCATAGCGTAATACTATATAACGTTATACGTTATAACGTAATACTATATAACGTTATACGTTATGACGTAATACTATATAACGTTATACGTTACATGGTGATACTATATATCGTTATACGTTATAACGTAATACTATATAACGTTATACGTTATAACATAATACTATATAAAGTTATACGTTATAACTTAATACTATATAACGTTATACGTTATAACATAATACTATATAAAGTTATACGTTATAACTTAATACTATATAACGTTATACGTTATAACGTAATACTATATAAAGTTATACGTTATAACTTAATACTATATAACGTTATACGTTACAACGTAATACTATATAAAGTTATACGTTATAACGTAATACTATATAACGTTATACGTTATAACGTAATACTATATAACGTTATACGTTATAACGTAATACTATATAACGTTATACGTTATAACGTAATACTATATAACGTTATACGTTAGAACGTAATACTATATAACGTTATACGTTATAACGTAATACTATATAACGTTATACGTTATAACGTAATACTATATAACGTTATACGTTATAACGTAGTACTATATAACGTTATACGTCATAACGTATTACTATATAACGTTATACGTCATAACGTAATACTATATAACGTTATACGTTATAACGTAATACTATATATCGTTATACGTTATAACGTAATACTATATAACGTTATACGTTATAACGTAATACTATATAACGTGATACGTTATAACGTATTACTATATAACGTTATACGTTACATGGTGATACTATATATCGTTATACGTTATAACGTAATACTATATAACGTTATACGTTATATCATAATACTATATAAAGTTATACGTTATAACTTAATACTATATAACGTTATACGTTATAACGTAATACTATATAAAGTTATACGTTATAACTTAATACTATATAACGTTATACGTTACAACGTAATACTATATAAAGTTATACGTTATAACGTAATACTATATAACGTTATACGTTATAACGTAATACTATATAACGTTATACGTTATAACGTAATACTATATAACGTTATACGTTACATGGTGGTACTATATGACGTTATAAAGTAATAGTATATAACGTTATACGTTATATGGTAATACTATATAACGTTATACGTCATAACGTAATACTATATAACGTTATACGTCATAACGTAATACTATATAACTTTATACGTTATAACGTAATACTATATAACGTTATACGTTATAACGTAATACTACATAACGTAATACGTTATATGGTAATAGCATATAACGTTATACGTCATAGCGTAATACTATATAACGTTATACGTTATAACGTAATACTATATAACGTTATACGTTATAACGTAATACTATATAACGTTATACGATATATGGTGATACTATATAACGTTATAAGGTAATACTATATAACGTTATACGTTACATGGTGATACTATATAACGTTATAACGTAATAGTATATAACGTTATACATTATAACGTAATACTATATAACGTTATACGTTATAACGTAATACCATATAATGTTATACGTTATATCGTAATACTATATAACGTTATACGTTATAACGTAATACTATATAACGTTATAACGTAATACTATATAACGTTAAACGTTATAACGTAATACTATATAACGTTATACGTTATAACGTAATACTATATAACGTTATACGTCATAACGTATTACTATATAATGTTATACGTTATAACGTAATAATATATAACGTTATGCGTTATAACGTAATAATATATAACGTTATGCGTTATAACGTAATACAATATAACGTTATACGTTATAACGTAATACCATATAATGTTATACGTTATATCGTAATACTATATAACGTTATACGTTATAACGTAATACTATATAACGTTATAACGTAATACTATATAACGTTATAACGTAATACTATATAACGTTATAACGTAATACTATATAACGTTATAACGTAATACTATATAACGTTATAACGTAATACTATATAACGTAATAACGTAATACTATATAACGTTATACGTTATATGGTAATACTATATAACGTTATACGTTATATGGTAATACTATATAACGTTATACGTTATAACGTAATACTATATAACGTTATACGTTATATGGTAATACTATATATAATGTTATACGTTATATGGTAATACTATATAACGTTATACGTTATAACGTAATACTATATAACGTTATACGTTATATGGTAATACTATATAACGTTATACGTTATATGGTAATACTATATAACGTTATACGTTATAACGTAATACTATATAACGTTATACGTTATATGGTAATACTATATATAATGTTATACGTTATATGGTAATACTATATAACGTTATACGTTATAACGTAATACTATATAACGTTATACGTTATAACGTAACATTATATAACGTTATACGTTATAACTTAATACTATATAACGTTACACGTTATAACGTGATACTATATAAAGTTATACGTTATAACTTAATACTATATAACGTTATACGTTACAACGTAATACTATATAAAGTTATACGTTATAACGTAATACTATATAACGTTATACGTTATAACGTAATACTATATAACGTTATACGTTATAACGTAGTACCATATAACGTTATACGTTATAACGTAATACTATATAACGTTATACGTTACATGGTGGTACTATATAACGTTATAACGTAATAGTATATAACGTTATACGTTATATGGTAATACTATATAACGTTATACGTCATAACGTAATACTATATAACGTTATACGTCATAACGTAATACTATATAACTTTATACGTTATAACGTAATACTATATAACGTTATACGTTATAACGTAATACTATATAACGTTATACGTTATAACGTAATACTATATAACGTTATACGTTATAACGTAATACTATATAACGTTATACGTTATAACGTAATACTATATAACGTTATACGTTATAACGTAATACTATATAACGTTATACGTTATAACGTAATACTATATAACGTTATACGTTATAACGTAATACTATATAACGTTATACGTTATAACGTAATACTATATAACGTTATACGTTATAACGTAATACTATATAACGTTATAGGTCATAACGTATTACTATATAACGTTATACGTCATAACGTATTACTATATAACGTTATACGTCATAACGTAATACTATATAACGTTATACGTTATAACGTAATACTATATAACGATATACGTTATATGGTGATACTATATAACGTTATAACGTAATACTATATAACGTTGTACGTCATATGGTAATACTATATAACGTTATACGTCATAACGTAATACTATATAACGGTATACGTTATAACGTAATACTATATAAAGTTATACGTTATGACGTAATACTATATAACGTTATACGTTACATGGTGATACTATATATCGTTATACGTTATAACGTAATACTATATAACGTTATACGTTATATGGTGATACTATATAACGTTATAACGTAATACTATATAACGTTGTACGTTATATGGTAATACTATATAACGTTATACGTCATAACGTAATACTATATAACGGTATACGTTATAACGTAATACTATATAAAGTTATACGTTATGACGTAATACTATATAACGTTATACGTTATAACGTAGTACCATATAACGTTATACGTTATAACGTAATACTATATAACGTTATACGTTACATGGTGGTACTATATAACGTTATAACGTAATAGTATATAACGTTATACGTTATATGGTAATACTATATAACGTTATACGTCATAACGTAATACTATATAACGTTATACGTCATAACGTAATACTATATAACTTTATACGTTATAACGTAATACTATATAACGTTATACGTTATAACGTAATACTATATAACGTTATACGTTATAACGTAATACTATATAACGTTATACGTTATAACGTAATACTATATAACGTTATACGTTATAACGTAATACTATATAAGGTTATACGTTATAACGTAATACTATATAACGTTATACGTTATAACGTAACACTATATAACTTTATACGTTATAACGTAATACTATATAACGTGATACGTTATAACGTAATACTATATAACGTTATACGTTATAACGTAATACTATATAACGTTATAGGTCATAACGTATTACTATATAACGTTATACGTCATAACGTATTACTATATAACGTTATACGTCATAACGTAATACTATATAACGTTATACGTTATAACGTAATACTATATAACGATATACGTTATATGGTGATACTATATAACGTTATAACGTAATACTATATAACGTTGTACGTTATATGGTAATACTATATAACGTTATACGTCATAACGTAATACTATATAACGGTATACGTTATAACGTAATACTATATAAAGTTATACGTTATGACGTAATACTATATAACGTTATACGTTACATGGTGATACTATATATCGTTATACGTTATAACGTAATACTATATAACGTTATACGTTATAACATAATACTATATAAAGTTATACGTTATAACTTAATACTATATAACGTTATACGTTATAACGTAATACTATATAAAGTTATACGTTATAACTTAATACTATATAACGTTATACGTTACAACGTAATACTATATAAAGTTATACGTTATAACGTAATACTATATAACGTTATACGTTATAACGTAATACTATATAACGTTATACGTTATAACGTAGTACCATATAACGTTATACGTTATAACGTAATACTATATAACGTTATACGTTACATGGTGGTACTATATAACGTTCTAACGTAATAGTATATAACGTTATACGTTATATGGTAACACTATATAACGTTATACGTCATAACGTAATACTATATAACGTTATACGTTATAACGTAATACTATATAACGTTATACGTTATAACGTAATACTATATAACGTTATACGTTATAACGTAATACTATATAACGTTATACGTTATAACGTAATAATATATAACGTTATACGTTATAACGTAATACTATATAACGTTATACGTTATAACGTAATACTATATAACGTTATACGTTATAACGTAATACTATATAACGTTATACGTTATAACGTAATACTATATAACGTTATACGTTATAACGTAATACTATATAACGTTATACGTCATAACGTAATACTATATAACGTTATACGTTATAACGTAATACTATATATCGTTATACGTTATAACGTAATACTATATAACGTTATACGTTATATGGTAATACCATATAACGTTATACGTCATAACGTAATACTATATAACGTTATACGTTACATGGTGATACTATATAGCGTTATACGTTATAACGTAATACTGTATAATGTTATACGTTATAACGTAATACTATATATCGTTGTACGTTATAACGTAATACTATATAACGTTATACGTTATAACGTTAGACTATATAACGTTATACGATATAACGTAATACTATATAACGTTATACGTTATAACGTAATACTATATAACGTTATACGTTATAGCGTAATACTATATAACGTTATACGTTACATGGTGATACTATATAACGTTATACGTTATAACGTAATACTATATAATGTTATACGTTATAACGTAATACTGTATAACGTTATACGTTATAACGTAATACTATATAACGTTATACGTTATAACGTAATGCTATATAACGTTATAACGTAATAGTATATAACGTTATACGTTATAACGTAATACTATATAATGTTATACGTTATAACGTAATACTATATAACGTTATACGTTACATGGTGATACTATATAACGTTATAACGTAATAGTATATAACGTTATACGTTATAACGTAATACTGTATAACGTTATACGTTATAACGTAATACTATATAACGTTATACGTTATAACGTAATACTATATAACGTTATACGTTATAACGTAATACTATATAAAGTTATACGTTATAACGTAATACTATATAACGTTATACGTTATATCGTAATACTATATAACGTGATACGTTATAACGTAATACTATATAACGTTATACGTTATATGGTAATACTGTATAACATTAAACGTTATAACATAATGCTACATAACGTTATACGTTATAACGTAATACTATATAACGTTATACGTTATAACGTAATACTATATAACGTTATACGTTATAACGTAATACTATATAACGTTATACGTTACATGGTGATACTACATAACGTTATAACGTAATAGTATATAACGTTATACGTTATAACGTAATACTATATGACGTTATACGTTATAACGTAATACTATATAACGTTATACGTTATAACGTAATACTATATAACGTGATACGTTATAACGTAATACTATATAACGTTATACGTTATATGGTAACACTATATAACGTTATACGTCATAACGTAATACTATATAACGTTATACGTTATAACGTAATACTATATAACGTTATACGTTATAACGTAATACTATATAACGTTATACGTTATAACGTAATACTATATAACGTTATACGTTATAACGTAATAATATATAACGTTATACGTTATAACGTAATACTATATAACGTTATACGTTATAACGTAATACTATATAACGTTATACGTTATAACGTAATACTATATAACGTTATACGTTATAACGTAATACTATATAACGTTATACGTTATAACGTAATACTATATAACGTTATACGTCATAACGTAATACTATATAACGTTATACGTTATAACGTAATACTATATATCGTTATACGTTATAACGTAATACTATATAACGTTATACGTTATATGGTAATACCATATAACGTTATACGTCATAACGTAATACTATATAACGTTATACGTTACATGGTGATACTATATAGCGTTATACGTTATAACGTAATACTGTATAATGTTATACGTTATAACGTAATACTATATATCGTTGTACGTTATAACGTAATACTATATAACGTTATACGTTATAACGTTAGACTATATAACGTTATACGATATAACGTAATACTATATAACGTTATACGTTATAACGTAATACTATATAACGTTATACGTTATAGCGTAATACTATATAACGTTATACGTTACATGGTGATACTATATAACGTTATACGTTATAACGTAATACTATATAATGTTATACGTTATAACGTAATACTGTATAACGTTATACGTTATAACGTAATACTATATAACGTTATACGTTACATGGCGATACTATATATCGTTATACGTTGCAACGTAATACTATATAACGTTATACGTTATAACGTAATACTATATAACGTTATACGTTATAACGTAATACTATATACCGCTATACGTTATATGGTAATACTATATAACGTTATACGTTATAACGTAACACTATATAACGTTATACGTTATAACGTAACATTATATAACGTTATACGTTATAACGTAATACTATATAACGTGATACGTTATAACGTAATACTATATAACGATATACATTATATGGTGATACTATATAACGTTATAACGTAATACTATATAACGTTGTACGTTATATGGTAATACTATATAACGTTATACGTCATAACGTAATACTATATAACGGTATACGTTATAACGTAATACAATATAAAGTTATACGTTATGACGTAATACTATATAACGTTATACGTTATAACGTAATACCACATAACGTTATACGTTACACCGTAATACTATATAACGTTATACGTTACATGGTGGTACTATATAACGTTATAACGTAATAGTATATAACGTTATACGTTATATGGTAATACTATATAACGTTATACGTCATAACGTAATACTATATAACGTTATACGTCATAACGTAATACTATATAACTTTATACGTTATAACGTAATACTATATAACGTTATACGTTATAACGTAATACTATATAACGTTATACGTTATAACGTAATACTATATAACGTTATAGGTCATAACGTATTACTATATAACGTTATACGTCGTAACGTAATACTATATAACGTTATACGTTATAACGTAATACTATATATCGTTATACGTTATAACGTAATACTATATAACGTTATACGTTATAACGTAATACTATATAACGTTATACGTTATATGGTAATACCATATAACGTTATACGTCATAACGTAATACTATATAACGTTATACGTTATATCGTAATACTATATAACGTTATACGTTACATGGTGATACTATATAGCGTTATACGTTATAACGTAATACTGTATAATGTTATACGTTATAACGTAATACTATATATCGTTATACGTTATAACGTAATACTATATAACGTTATACGTTATAACGTAATACTATATAACGTTATACGATATAACGTAATAGTATATAACGTTATACGTTATAACGTAATACTATATAACGTTATACGTCATAACGTAATACTATTTAACGTTATACGTTATAACGTAATACTATATAACGTTAGAGGTTATAACGTAATACTATATAACGTTACACGATATAACGTAATATTATATAACGTTATACGTTATAACATAATACTATCTAACGTTATACGTTATAACGTAATACTATATAACGTTATACGTTATAACGTAATACTATATAACGTTATACGTCATAACGTAATACTATATAACGTTATACGTTATAACGTAATACTATATAACGTTATAGGTTATAACGTGATACTATATAACGTTATACATTATAACGTAATACTATATAACGTTATACGTTATAACGTAATACTATATAAGGTTATACGTTATAACGTAATACTATCTAACGTTATACGTTATAACGTAATACTATATAACGTTATACATTATAACGTAATACTATATAACGTTATACGTTATAACGTAATACTATATAAGGTTATACGTTATAACGTAATACTATATAACGTTATACGTTATAACGTAACACTATATAACTTTATACGTTATAACGTAATACTATATAACGTGATACGTTATAACGTAATACTATATAACGTTATACGTTATAACGTAATACTATATAACGTTATACGTTATAACGTAATGCTATATAACGTTATAACGTAATAGTATATAACGTTATACGTTATAACGTAATACTATATAATGTTATACGTTATAACGTAATACTATATAACGTTATACGTTACATGGTGATACTATATAACGTTATAACGTAATAGTATATAACGTTATACGTTATAACGTAATACTGTATAACGTTATACGTTATAACGTAATACTATATAACGTTATACGTTATAACGTAATACTATATAACGTTATACGTTATAACGTAATACTATATAAAGTTATACGTTATAACGTAATACTATATAACGTTATACGTTATATCGTAATACTATATAACGTGATACGTTATAACGTAATACTATATAACGTTATACGTTATATGGTAATACTGTATAACATTAAACGTTATAACATAATGCTACATAACGTTATACGTTATAACGTAATACTATATAACGTTATACGTTATAACGTAATACTATATAACGTTATACGTTATAACGTAATACTATATAACGTTATACGTTACATGGTGATACTACATAACGTTATAACGTAATAGTATATAACGTTATACGTTATAACGTAATACTATATGACGTTATACGTTATAACGTAATACTATATAACGTTATACGTTATAACGTAATACTATATAACGTTATACGTTATAACGTAATACTATATAACGTTATACGTTACATGGTGATACTATATAACGTTATAACGTAATAGTATATAACGTTATACGTTATAACGTAATACTATATAACGTTATACGTTACATGGTGATACTATATAACGTTATAACGTAATACTATATAACGTTATACGTTATATGGTAATACCATATAATGTTATACGTCATAACGTAATACTAAATAACGTTATACGTCATAACGTAATACTGTATAACGTTATACGTTATAACGTAATACTATATAACGTTATACGTTATATGGTGATACTATATAACGCTATAACGTAATACTATATAACGTTATACGTTATATGGTAATACCATATAACGTTATACGTCATAACGTAATACTATATAACGTTATACGTCGTAACGTAATACTATAATACGTTATACGTTATAACGTAATACTATATAACGTTATAAGTTATAACGATATACGTTATAACGTAATACTATATAACGTTATACTTTATAACGTAATACTATATAACGTTATACGTTATAACGTAATACTATATAACGTTATACGTTACATGGTGATACTATATAACGTTATAACGTAATACTATATAACGTTATACGTTATATGGTAATACCATATAACGTTATACGTCATAACGTAATACTATATAACGTTATACGTCGTAACGTAATACTATAATACGTTATACGTTATAACGTAATACTATATAACGTTATACGTTATAACGATATACGTTATAACGTAATACTATATAACGTTATACTTTATAACGTAATACTATATAACGTTATACGATATAACGTAATATTATATAACGTTATACGTTATAACATAATACTATCTAACGTTATACGTTATAACGTAATACTATATAACGTTATACGTTATAACGTAATACTATATAACGTTATACGTCATAACGTAATACTATATAACGTTATACGTTATAACGTAATACTATATAAGGTTATACGTTATAACGTAATACTATATAACGTTATACGTTATAACGTAACACTATATAACGTTATACGTTATAACGTAATACTATATAACGTGATACGTTATAACGTAATACTATATAACGTTATACGTTATAACGTAATACTATATAACGTTATACGTTATAACGTAATACTATATAACGTTATAACGTAATAGTATATAACGTTATACGTTATAACGTAATACTATATAATGTTATACGTTATAACGTAATACTATATAACGTTATACGTTACATGGTGATACTATATAACGTTATAACGTAATAGTATATAACGTTATACGTTATAACGTAATACTGTATAACGTTATACGTTATAACGTAATACTGTATAACGTTATACGTTATATCGTAATACTATATAACGTGATACGTTATAACGTAATACTATATAACGTTATACGTTATATGGTAATACTGTATAACATTAAACGTTATAACATAATGCTACATAACGTTATACGTTATAACGTAATACTATATAACGTTATACGTTATAACGTAATACTATATAACGTTATACGTTATAACGTAATACTATATAACGTTATACGTTACATGGTGATACTATATAACGTTATAACGTAATAGTATATAACGTTATACGTTATAACGTAATACTATATAACGTTATACGTTATAACGTAATACTATATAACGTTATACGTTATAACGTAATACTATATAACGTTATACGTTATAACGTAATACTATATAACGTTATACGTTACATGGTGATACTATATAACGTTATAACGTAATAGTATATAACGTTATACGTTATAACGTAATACTATATAACGTTATACGTTACATGGTGATACTATATAACGTTATAACGTAATACTATATAACGTTATACGTTATATGGTAATACCATATAATGTTATACGTCACAACGTAATACTAAATAACGCTATACGTCATAACGTAATACTGTATAACGTTATACGTTATAACGTAATACTATATAACGTTATACGTTATATGGTGATACTATATAACGCTATAACGTAATACTATATAACGTTATACGTTATATGGTAATACCATATAACGTTATACGTCATAACGTAATACTATATAACGTTATACGTCGTAACGTAATACTATAATACGTTATACGTTATAACGTAATACTATATAACGTTATACGTTATAACGATATACGTTATAACGTAATACTATATAACGTTATACTTTATAACGTAATACTATATAACGTTATACGTTATAACGTAATACTATATAACGTTATACGTTACATGGTGATACTATATAACGTTATAACGTAATACTATATAACGTTATACGTTATATGGTAATACCATATAACGTTATACGTCATAACGTAATACTATATAACGTTATACGTCGTAACGTAATACTATAATACGTTATACGTTATAACGTAATACTATATAACGTTATACGTTATAACGATATACGTTATAACGTAATACTATATAACGTTATACGTTATAACGATATACGTTATAACGTAATACTATATAACGTTATACTTTATAACGTAATACTATATAACGTTATACGTTATAACGTAATACTATATAACGCTATACATTACATGGTGATACTATATAACGTTATAACGTAATACTATATAACGTTATATGGTAATACTATATAACGTTATACGTCATAACGTAATACTATATAACGTTATATGTTATAACGTAATACTATATAACGTTATACGTTATAACGTAACACTATATAACGTTATACGTTGCATGGTGATACTATATAACGTTATAACGTAATAGTATATAACGTTATACGTTATAACGTAATACTATATAACGTTAGAGGTTATAACGTAATACTATATAACGTTACACGATATAACGTAATATTATATAACGTTATACGTTATAACGTAATACTATATAACGTTATACGTCATAACGTAATACTATATAACGTTATACGTTATAACGTAATACTATATAACGTTATAGGTTATAACGTGATACTATATAACGTTATACATTATAACGTAATACTATATAACGTTATACGTTATAACGTAATACTATATAAGGTTATACGTTATAACGTAATACTATATAACGTTATACGTCATAACGTAATACTATATAACGTTATACGTTATAACGTAATACTATATAACGTTATACGTTATAACGATATACGTTATAACGTAATACTATATAACGTTATACTTTATAACGTAATACTATATAACGTTATACGTTATAACGTAATACTATATAAGGTTATACGTTATAACGTAATACTATCTAACGTTATACGTTATAACGTAATACTATATAACGTTATACATTATAACGTAATACTATATAACGTTATACGTTATAACGTAATACTATATAACGTTATACGTTATAACGTAATACTATATAAGGTTATACGTTATAACGTAATACTATCTAACGTTATACGTTATAACGTAATACTATATAACGTTATACATTATAACGTAATACTATATAACGTTATACGTTATAACGTAATACTGTATAACGTTATACGTTATAACGTAATACTGTATAACGTTATACGTTATATCGTAATACTATATAACGTGATACGTTATAACGTAATACTATATAACGTTATACGTTATATGGTAATACTGTATAACATTAAACGTTATAACATAATGCTACATAACGTTATACGTTACAACGTAATACTATATAACGTTATACATTATAACGTAATACTGTATAACGTTATACGTTATAACGTAATACTATATAAGGTTATACGTTATAACGTAATACTATCTAACGTTATACGTTATAACGTAATACTATATAACGTTATACATTATAACGTAATACTATATAACGTTATACGTTATAACGTAATACTATATAAGGTTATACGTTATAACGTAATACTATATAACGTTATACGTTATAACGTAATACTATATAACGTTATACGTCATAACGTAATACTATTTAACGTTATACGTTATAACGTAATACTATATAACGTTAGAGGTTATAACGTAATACTATATAACGTTACACGATATAACGTAATATTATATAACGTTATACGTTATAACATAATACTATCTAACGTTATACGTTATAACGTAATACTATATAACGTTATACGTTATAACGTAATACTATATAACGTTATACGTCATAACGTAATACTATATAACGTTATACGTTATAACGTAATACTGTATAACGTTATACGTTATATCGTAATACTATATAACGTGATACGTTATAACGTAATACTATATAACGTTATACGTTATATGGTAATACTGTATAACATTAAACGTTATAACATAATGCTACATAACGTTATACGTTATAACGTAATACTATATAACGTTATACGTTATAACGTAATACTATATAACGTTATAACGTAATAGTATATAACGTTATACGTCATAACGTAATACTATATAACGTTATACGTTATAACGTAATACTATATAACGTTATACGTTATAACGATATACGTTATAACGTAATACTATATAACGTTATACTTTATAACGTAATACTATATAACGTTATACGTTATAACGTAATACTATATAAGGTTATACGTTATAACGTAATACTATCTAACGTTATACGTTATAACGTAATACTATATAACGTTATACATTATAACGTAATACTATATAACGTTATACGTTATAACGTAATACTATATAACGTTATACGTTATAACGTAATACTATCTAACGTTATACGTTATAACGTAATACTATATAACGTTATACATTATAACGTAATACTATATAACGTTATACGTTATAACGTAATACTATATAAGGTTATACGTTATAACGTAATACTATATAACGTTATACGTTATAACGTAATACTATATAACGTTATACGTCATAACGTAATACTATTTAACGTTATACGTTATAACGTAATACTATATAACGTTAGAGGTTATAACGTAATACTATATAACGTTACACGATATAACGTAATATTATATAACGTTATACGTTATAACATAATACTATCTAACGTTATACGTTATAACGTAATACTATATAACGTTATACGTTATAACGTAATACTATATAACGTTATACGTTATAACGTAATACTATATAACGTTATACGTCATAACGTAATACTATATAACGTTATACGTTATAACGTAATACTATATAACGTTATAGGTTATAACGTGATACTATATAACGTTATACATTATAACGTAATACTATATAACGTTATACGTTATAACGTAATACTATATAAGGTTATACGTTATAACGTAATACTATCTAACGTTATACGTTATAACGTAATACTATATAACGTTATACATTATAACGTAATACTATATAACGTTATACGTTATAACGTAATACTATATAAGGTTATACGTTATAACGTAATACTATATAACGTTATACGTTATAACGTAACACTATATAACTTTATACGTTATAACGTAATACTATATAACGTGATACGTTATAACGTAATACTATATAACGTTATACGTTATAACGTAATACTATATAACGTTATACGTTATAACGTAATGCTATATAACGTTATAACGTAATAGTATATAACGTTATACGTTATAACGTAATACTATATAATGTTATACGTTATAACGTAATACTATATAACGTTATACGTTACATGGTGATACTATATAACGTTATAACGTAATAGTATATAACGTTATACGTTATAACGTAATACTGTATAACGTTATACGTTATAACGTAATACTATATAACGTTATACGTTATAACGTAATACTATATAACGTTATACGTTATAACGTAATACTATATAAAGTTATACGTTATAACGTAATACTATATAACGTTATACGTTATATCGTAATACTATATAACGTGATACGTAATAACGTAATACTATATAACGTTATACGTTATATGGTAATACTGTATAACATTAAACGTTATAACATAATGCTACATAACGTTATACGTTATAACGTAATACTATATAACGTTATACGTTATAACGTAATACTATATAACGTTATACGTTATAACGTAATACTATATAACGTTATACGTTACATGGTGATACTACATAACGTTATAACGTAATAGTATATAACGTTATACGTTATAACGTAATACTATATGACGTTATACGTTATAACGTAATACTATATAACGTTATACGTTATAACGTAATACTATATAACGTTATACGTTATAACGTAATAGTATATAACGTTATACGTTATAACGTAATACTATATAACGTTATACGTTACATGGTGATACTATATAACGTTATAACGTAATACTATATAACGTTATACGTTATATGGTAATACCATATAATGTTATACGTCATAACGTAATACTAAATAACGTTATACGTCATAACGTAATACTGTATAACGTTATACGTTATAACGTAATACTATATAACGTTATACGTTATATGGTGATACTATATAACGCTATAACGTAATACTATATAACGTTATACGTTATATGGTAATACCATATAACGTTATACGTCATAACGTAATACTATATAACGTTATACGTCGTAACGTAATACTATAATACGTTATACGTTATAACGTAATACTATATAACGTTATACGTTATAACGATATACGTTATAACGTAATACTATATAACGTTATACTTTATAACGTAATACTATATAACGTTATACGTTATAACGTAATACTATATAACGTTATACGTTACATGGTGATACTATATAACGTTATAACGTAATACTATATAACGTTATACGTTATATGGTAATACCATATAACGTTATACGTCATAACGTAATACTATATAACGTTATACGTCGTAACGTAATACTATAATACGTTATACGTTATAACGTAATACTATATAACGTTATACGTTATAACGATATACGTTATAACGTAATACTATATAACGTTATACTTTATAACGTAATACTATATAACGTTATACGATATAACGTAATATTATATAACGTTATACGTTATAACATAATACTATCTAACGTTATACGTTATAACGTAATACTATATAACGTTATACGTTATAACGTAATACTATATAACGTTATACGTCATAACGTAATACTATATAACGTTATACGTTATAACGTAATACTATATAAGGTTATACGTTATAACGTAATACTATATAACGTTATACGTTATAACGTAACACTATATAACGTTATACGTTATAACGTAATACTATATAACGTGATACGTTATAACGTAATACTATATAACGTTATACGTTATAACGTAATACTATATAACGTTATACGTTATAACGTAATACTATATAACGTTATAACGTAATAGTATATAACGTTATACGTTATAACGTAATACTATATAATGTTATACGTTATAACGTAATACTATATAACGTTATACGTTACATGGTGATACTATATAACGTTATAACGTAATAGTATATAACGTTATACGTTATAACGTAATACTGTATAACGTTATACGTTATAACGTAATACTGTATAACGTTATACGTTATATCGTAATACTATATAACGTGATACGTTATAACGTAATACTATATAACGTTATACGTTATATGGTAATACTGTATAACATTAAACGTTATAACATAATGCTACATAACGTTATACGTTATAACGTAATACTATATAACGTTATACGTTATAACGTAATACTATATAACGTTATACGTTATAACGTAATACTATATAACGTTATACGTTACATGGTGATACTATATAACGTTATAACGTAATAGTATATAACGTTATACCTTATAACGTAATACTATATAACGTTATACGTTATAACGTAATACTATATAACGTTATACGTTATAACGTAATACTATATAACGTTATACGTTATAACGTAATACTATATAACGTTATACGTTACATGGTGATACTATATAACGTTATAACGTAATAGTATATAACGTTATACGTTATAACGTAATACTATATAACGTTATACGTTACATGGTGATACTATATAACGTTATAACGTAATACTATATAACGTTATACGTTATATGGTAATACCATATAATGTTATACGTCATAACGTAATACTAAATAACGCTATACGTCATAACGTAATACTGTATAACGTTATACGTTATAACGTAATACTATATAACGTTATACGTTATATGGTGATACTATATAACGCTATAACGTAATACTATATAACGTTATACGTTATATGGTAATACCATATAACGTTATACGTCATAACGTAATACTATATAACGTTATACGTCGTAACGTAATACTATAATACGTTATACGTTATAACGTAATACTATATAACGTTATACGTTATAACGATATACGTTATAACGTAATACTATATAACGTTATACTTTATAACGTAATACTATATAACGTTATACGTTATAACGTAATACTATATAACGTTATACTTTATAACGTAATACTATATAACGTTATACGTTATAACGTAATACTATATAACGTTATACGTTACATGGTGATACTATATAACGTTATAACGTAATACTATATAACGTTATACGTTATATGGTAATACCATATAACGTTATACGTCATAACGTAATACTATATAACGTTATACGTCGTAACGTAATACTATAATACGTTATACGTTATAACGTAATACTATATAACGTTATACGTTATAACGATATACGTTATAACGTAATACTATATAACGTTATACGTTATAACGATATACGTTATAACGTAATACTATATAACGTTATACTTTATAACGTAATACTATATAACGTTATACGTTATAACGTAATACTATATAACGCTATACATTACATGGTGATACTATATAACGTTATAACGTAATACTATATAACGTTATATGGTAATACTATATAACGTTATACGTCATAACGTAATACTATATAACGTTATATGTTATAACGTAATACTATATAACGTTATACGTTATAACGTAACACTATATAACGTTATACGTTGCATGGTGATACTATATAACGTTGTACGTTATAACGTCATACTATATAACGTGATACGTTATAACGTAATACTATGTAACGTTATACGTTATATGGTAATACTATATAACGTTATACGTTATATGGTAATACTATATAACGTTAAACGTTATAACGTAATGCTATATAACGTTATACGTTATAACGTAATACTATATAACGTTATACGTTATAACGTAATACTATATAACGTTATACGTTATAACGTAATACTATATAACGTTATACGTTATAACGTAATACTATATAACGTTATGCGTTTATAATAAAATTTGCAAAAGACAATCGCGATATCGTAATTCGCAACTCTAAAGCAAACGCGATTATCATTTTATCGCAACTCTAATTCAAACCGTAATCATTTTCTCGCTACACTAATGAAAAGCCGCGATGTTGTTTCGCAACTTTAATACAACCCGTGATTAATTTGTCGCAACACTAATAAGAAAAATCGCGATTTGCCCAATGGGACGATGGACCGATATACACATCGGTCAAAAAAGCAAAGACTACTACTACTACTACAAATACTGAAAGCGAGCATAGTGACAAAGTAGTAACAATAATGACTTCCCATGCTCTGGATGACCCAGAGGATGGGGAGCCATTAGTAGTTGCCCTCTTGAGTGGCAGTTTGCCGGGCCTCTTCGGCTTATAGCCTCTTCTTTCTTCGGGCGCAATGCCCGCTGAAACTTAAATCTAAGCTCGAGACTTCTAAATCGCAAACAAAAGAAAAACTCATAAAGGTGAAATAATAATATAAACCGCGGAAGTTGATTGAAGTGCACATGGACTGACCAACGATCACGGCAGTGATCGTTGCCCACTCGCATGTGCGTGCTCGAGCAATATACGTTCGTTTCGAACCCACTCGCGACCGCGACCGCGACCGCGAAATTCGAAAAATCGATAGGCAAAACCAGAGACGAGAGCATGATCTACCCGTGCCAGTTTCACTGTCGATTTTTCAAATTAGATTTCCAGAAACAGGTTGGTCACACGAAAACGCGCCTACCCGACCAGAGACTGTGCCAACCTGCCCGGCCCTACCTACTTATAATTAACAGACATACCAGAAAGTATACTACCTATCCTACCTAGCGCTATATTTAAAAATGGCAAAACAGGCACACCAACACACTCGCTCCACGGTTCTCACACAAACGCTCGGGCGCAAAGGTCCTACACTAGAGAGGACGTCCCGGGACGCCTCCGACACCCGAGCTTAACACACACCATGCACACTCTAAGGTACGTACCGTTTTCCTGAAATCGACTGACGAAGGCTAGTGACCATTGCGTAAAACGTGATAAAACACGTCTGAGGAAATGATATCGTTAAAATAAATGTAAGTAAACTTGGAATTATGATTGTAATTTACGGCAATATTTAAAGCGTGGTTACACTTAATCGCGTGGACGATATTATCACAAATTGCGATTCTATCGAGACGTAAATTGAATCGATATATGTCTCGACATTTTTAATATTTGAAGTTTTAACGAATGAGAAAAAGCGACGCAATTCCACGGCCTAACAACACACACACATAATGTGGAAAATACGTCGTGCACGATACACTAACACATCGTCAGTCGCTGATCAATTATTACATTACTTAATTCTAGATCATCGTGCCCAATGTCTCTCTCCCATTCAAGTAGCACCTGGGCACGTGAATGAGATCCTGACAATGGGCACGGAAAGGGTTAAAACTGAAAATCCTGATCTAAAAAGATGATTAGTTTGTGTAATTTTTATTTAACGGACTAACGTTCTTTGATTTTATATTTTACTACTCCGTTTCTGATTAAATCAACTTTATTAATTTAATAGTAACTAAGTAACTCTACTTTATTAATTTAATAAATTAGAACAAAACTTTAATATTGCAAAAAGGTAGCGTTAATTGAAAAAGACTGAGACTCGATCAAATGGAATAATTGACTCTAAATATATTACTAAGAAAGAAATAATCTCAGGCGATCTCTTATCAAAGCATATACTCGAAAGTGCAGAAGCAGTGTTCAAAATTATTGCTTTGATTCAAAAATCCGCCTGTCGCGAAGTGTCTTCTTGCACGTAAAATTTCACACATTCTTGTACGGGAAAAAATGAATTTTAACTCATATTTTAAATTCTAGCCAAAGTGAAATAAACGAACGTGACTTAATATTGTCACGATTAATTCATTGCTTAAGATCAAGTATATTTGTGTCAAACAGATATATTCGTGTAGATATTTGCCATTTGCAAATATTCATACGGAATATCAACATGCATATTTATAAATAACACGAATATATTCTCAAGTGTATATGTTTAAACTAATTATTATAATCGCGCTGTGCAAGAAGACCTATCCTAAACTAATAAATTTAAAAACAGAATGTTACTACTCACGGGTATAAAAAATACCCGCGGTCACTATGCTCGCAAAAAATTCTACGTAATACAACCAGTCACCCGTGTCGATTCGGACCTTTCGTCCTACGACATGATTGAGTGACCGGAGGGACAAAAATGCATGCGACTCACCATAAGATGCGAGGAGCGTAGTCATCGATGCTATGGTAGCCCAGGGAAAGTTGTCGTGAAGACCGTTATCAAGGAGGAGTCACGCAATCCAATCCCATTATGGAAAAAACTGTAACAATGCATGGAATATTATAATTTAGTCATACTATATTATATTTTATATTATTACTTATATTATATTATATTATATTTGCTTATATTATATTATAATATAATATGACGTTAATTAATTGGAAAATTTAAAGCAGTGGAGGATTAATGTCTATTAATCTCTATTAAAATTTTAATGACAATATTCAAATTAGGAGTAGCAAATTGAAATATATAGCAATAGAATTAAATAATTTACATATTACTTACATTCTTAACTTTTGAAACACCACTAGGTCCTTTCCAGGAAGCAGGAGGAAGAGGAAGGAGTGATAAACCTTTAACAGAACATATGTCTTCTTATAGATATATAAATAATACATGCGTGAATAATTTATTTTGAAACTTAATGATTCAGCAAAAAATGTTAAATAACGTAATATGAAATTCTATGATAACCTTAAACTTTAATAACAATGGGAAAATTAAATTGTTAGTGAACTTTAATTACTGTAACAACTGAAATTCTGATATTAAAGTATAAAATCAGACTTGTTTTTTTATTGTGAATAATTGTAGCAAAATACAAGGAATAAAATTAATTGGAGTACAGTATGCAAAGATTCTTACATGCTTAGTTTTGAAGCATCACTACGTCCTTCCCAAAGCACAGGAAAAAGTAGAAATTATGAGAAACTAAAACAAAACATATGAAATATCATAATTTGTTCTTAAAAAATAATATATCGTTAATAATAAAATAATATATAATAAATAAAAATAATATATTGTTAAAAAAGTCTAAGGTAATGAAAAATAAAACTCTATTCAAACTTGAAATATTAATAACAATAAAAATTGAAATTGTGTTAAAATCTAATTACTATACAAATAGATTGTTTTCTAATAACAATTAAATGTGTTGCATAATTTGTTATATATTAATATAAAATCATTAATTAATTAATTAATAGTATATCCGATTAATAACGATAATCTATATACCCGAAACATTTTTATATGTGAACAGTTTCAAATGTGATTTCTTTAACCTCTTTTTGTTTCATCTTAATATTTTCAACAAATTATGCAATTATTTATAAAATGATGTTATTATATGCCAATCGTAAGCTGTATAGCAATTATTTAGCAAATATCGATTACTATTGATCCAATAAAAAGAGAAAATAGTCGTATACGTACCTCTGCTTTGTTATAATACGTCCATCATTGCTAAATCGGCATAAAAATCAATGATTCGATTTATTAATAATCATCTATGACGTTCATCTTATTTCAGTTCGAATTATCGATTGTTGATCGCTTGTGGCGTCTGTGATGCGTATTCTTTCAGTGTTTTCAGTCATGTGTCCAGCCAATAATCTACACAAAAAAAAACAATTTCAAATAAATGTACGACAAAACCAATAATTTGCAATAACAGAACAAATTATAGTAAAAGCCGGTAATATGAATTATCGATAATTTTAAACTAACCCCTATCAGAAATACAGTTAAGGATAAATGTATAAAAAATCAATAATAAAGCAATTATTGTGAAATAAAGTAAAAATAGAACCCAAATTCTACCTCAAAGATCGGTAATAAAAACGATCAGTAACTGCAAATTGCCAAATATGCAGTTAATGACAAAAGTAAAAGAAAATTTCGCGATACAATATAATTTTACTAAAATTACAATCAATAAACGATTAAATACGAACTTACTATTTGAATTAACCAGATAGAAGCGCAGAATCGTTGATAAAATCGAAACGAAGGTACTAAAAACAGGATAACGCTCGACAGGACGAATTTACGCAGCACGACTTTCACGAGTATGTCACCCGGTTGAAACTACGACTTTCCAGCCAATAGGAGCGCTCGATATGACATCACGATATATTGCGCCAATAGGAACGCTTAATTTCACTTCGCAATATATTCCGCCAATAGGAACGCTCGAGTTTCGTAGGCACGAGCGCGCGCAAATTTATCTTATTCAAACAGTGAAATTGATGAAATTGAGAAATAGAGAACATATTTAAAACAATGTTCAGTAACAATT
Source organism: Bombus flavifrons (assembly GCF_040668555.2). NCBI lineage: Eukaryota > Metazoa > Arthropoda > Insecta > Hymenoptera > Apidae > Bombus > Bombus flavifrons. The sequence continues at coordinate 2,424,498 of NC_138459.1, read as the reverse complement.
ACGGATAAGATTATGTTCTTAATGAAAAGCTTTTATATTACGTGAGTATAGCTGCTACTATTAAACAAAATATTGTTTAGTAAGAATATCATTACGGTATATTACTTAATTATTCATACAATTATTAATAAATATATTTCAATGATTCAAACATCGTAAGCAATTTACAATGGTCTTTGAGAATTAATAGCGAAACTATCATGAAAAGAGAAATTTCTTTAATAGAAAATAATTTATTATTATTATTTACTTTGCTATTAATTGATGTATAAATTCTAAAATTTTTATTACTGTAACATGATCTTATATTTGAAAGTAAAACAAACTTGTGCGTGTAAGAATATATTAGATTTATATATTTAATAATTAATTATTGAATAATGGTATATGCTTATAATTAAGTTATGAAAATTGATAAAATATTATGATGAATCATCAAAGTAGAAAGTGTGCACGATACACTAATACATCGTCGAGGCTCAATCAAGTGCAATAATTGACTCTAAATATATTACTAAGAAAGAAATAATCTCAGGCGATCTCTTTATCAAAGCATATACTCGAAAGTGCAGAAGCAGTGTTCAAAATTATTGCTTTGATTCAAAAATCCGCCTGTCGCGAAGTGTCTTCTTGCACGTAAAATTTCACACATTCTTGTACGGGAAAAAATGAATTTTAACTCATATTTTAAATTCTAGCCAAAGTGAAATAAACGAACGTGACTTAATATTGTCACGATTAATTCATTGCTTAAGATCAAGTATATTTGTGTCAAACAGATATATTCGTGTAGATATTTGCCATTTGCAAATATTCATACGGAATATCAACATGCATATTTATAAATAACACGAATATATTCTCAAGTGTATATGTTTAAACTAATTATTATAATCGCGCTGTGCAAGAAGACCTATCCTAAACTAATAAATTTAAAAACAGAATGTTACTACTCACGGGTATAAAAAATACCCGCGGTCACTATGCTCGCCAAAAATTCTACGTAATACAACCAGTCACCCGTGCCGATTCGGACCTTTCATCCTACGACATGATTGGGTGACCGGAGGAACAGAAATGCATGCGACTCACCGTTCGAAGCGGAGAAACAGAGGACGTACCATGGATGCTGCGCCATCCCAGCGAATATCATCAGGGAGACTAACATCAGGCAGGAACCGTGTAAAGTCCAGTGGTGGAAATGGCGGTTGTTTAAGGGCGGGTGGGAGGGCGGGAGGGGGGTGAGGAAGAAGCGAAACGTCGTTTCGACAATTTTCTTCTTTTTCCTATCGAACGTTTATTTAGAAAATACTGCTACTTCTTTTACACTTAAAAATTATTATTGAGTAATTGGAACAAGTTTGAAAAATATTATTTACTTGAAAATTGTGAGATATTTCTCGATAGCAAACAAATGCTTACGAATACCGTGAATGCAATGCAATCGTTTGCAAGAATTATACTATTCGCAATTAGAATATATACTCTGAATTTTCGTTATTAGAATACGAAATATACATTCCACTAATACACTATAGTCGCGTGTTATAAATATTGGAAAATATTTGGAAGAATTCAAAAGTTCGCCACTTAAATATACTTAAAGAATACTGCAAAAACACGCGCGAAACCTTGTCTCGAGGTATTTGAATCTAACTGTTACAAAGTTGCAAGTTTATGACATTATAACTCAATTTGAAACAATAAGATAATACGATAAAAATTCATTTGAAATAAGAGAAGAGAATAATTTCATACATCGGGATCTTTCAAAAGAATCGATGGACTCACGTGACGCACTCTTGTGCACAAAATAACTGCAAGATTCAGTGGAAAAGAAGAATAGGTTTTTATATCTCGTTCCAAGTGAGATAAGTATCATTGTACAGAAAGGCTCAGAATGGATTCGACACAGTCAAGACATATCCAACGGTTACCAACGATGTCCAACGGTGTCCAACGATGTCCAACGGTGTCCAACGGTGTCCAACGGTGTCCAACGGTGTCCAACGATGTCCAACGATGTCCAACGATGTCCAACGGTGTCCAACGGTGTCGAACGATGTCCCACGGTGCAGTCCAGTCTAGATCACCAAAATTCTTTTAGAGGCTTTTGGTGATCTAAACTGGACTGTTGCGTAGTTCTTGGCTTGGTATCGTTTTCCAAAGATTAATCGACTGATTAATTTTTGGAAATCGATGCCAATTACCAGGTCTCACCACGAGGAGGTGACTACGCACGAGACCCGCCCATGGGTTATTTAACACTACACATCGATCTCGACATTCAACCTATTGGCAGAATGTCCAGTTTTGACTCTACTTGACCATGGGCCTGCGTAAAGAAATAGTTGCTTCGTAGTCTAACTGAGAAACACATATCTCCAACGCAGCGCTTACATGAATCTTTACAAACGTAGAGCAAGGCATACGTAACGCAACATCTATCTCCCACACAACGATTACATCGATCAGTACAAATATTATACAATAATTCGCATGCCTACTGGCAGCATTCGGTATCGAAGACACATTTATCTAACTTGGAACGAAAAGAAGAAAATGAAGCTACTGACACTGTATATACCATTTCGTGTCTTGCAGAAGGGACATACGAGTCGCTGTACTAAACTGTTTAACGTTCTTCTTTTGCGACGCTATAAGATATTGAAATCACGTTATATAACTTTTCAATATCTTCAATAAACTTATTGAAATCACGTTATATAACTTTTCAATATCTTCAATAAGTTTCCCTTAAAAATGGGAAAAGAAGAAGATGCCCGATGTATCAGATGATAAAGGAAAAAATCGCGGCGCGCCCGAAACGAACGAGATCTCGATCTCTCGAAAGAACCAACAAACCTACGCGACGTACTCCCGTGTACCAGATAACTCTAAGGTTCAGCGGAAAGCCCAAGCATTGACCTTCTCTCGATACCTGTCAAGTAGTCTGGATCTTATCACGGTCGATGGCAAAGACCGATGATACTAGTGACCCAGCAAACAGGCCTGCAATTTAACACACTCCAACTGAAACAAGTGAGAAGCCGGGGAGGGACCGCTGAACAGGATTACGAAGGCATGGCCCCAACTGAACAGTGGGATCCACCCCCGCGGGATCGCCACTTGAACAGGATTACGGAGGACGTGAAATGCAGGTCTCTGCCCGAGTACCGAAGTACCAATCGGACAGTATTGCGCATCGCAGGTATCACCAGTGCGATGACAACTCCCGTGATTCGAGGCAAACGACGGGCAGTTTTCGAGCAGTTACTAACCACAGAGGTGTGCTTGGGGCGACTTACGAATCCAAAGATTTGTCCAGTGCACGTTGACCCGCACGTACCCGGAATACGCGCGAACGAGTACGTCACGCTACGGTTTGAAAGAACTGAGCGACCGTGAACCGATATATCGTGGGAATAATTTTTTCAATGTGGTAAGCGAGGGGATCAAGAGAGACGATATCTTTATTTTTCGTTCCAAGATAGATAAGTATCTTTGTACAGAATGAGCCTACAATGCACATAACATAGCTATCTATCTTATGATTAACGCTAAAACGCTCGCATCCCACGGTGTCCTGCGATGTCCCACGATGTCCCACGGTGCCCCCGCGGGGGGTTATTAGTCCAGTCTAGATCACCAAAACTATTTTGGATGATCAAGACCAGACTATATTCAAGTAGTTTTTAGCTTGATATCGTTTTCAAATAATAATACTAATATTCAAAATAGTACTTGGTGTATTATTATTTGGAAAACGATACCAATTACCGGGACCCACCACGAGGAGGTAACTACTTTCGGGTCCCATTTACATAAAGAGTTTCTAAGCATTGGAAGCAGAGATGTAAAATTATTTTATAATAAAGAAGTGGCGTGTATTGATATTTATTAATTGGATGTAGAGTTACAAATTAATGGCTTAAGTGTTATAAATTAATAGCTTAAATGTTGTTAATTAATGGGTTAAATGTTATAAATTAATAGTTTAAATGTTGGAAATTAATAGTTTAGACGTTATAAATTAATGGCTTAAATGTTAGAAATTAATTGCTTAAATGTTGTAAATTAATGGGTTAAACGTTATAAATTAATAGTTCTAATGTCATAAATTAATAGTTTAGACGTAATAAATTAATTGCTTAAATGTTACAAATTAATGGCTTAAATGTTATACATTAATAGTTTAAATGTTAGAAATTAATGGCTTAAATGTTATAAATTAATAGTTTAAATGTTATAAGTTAATGGCTTAAATGTATAAAATAACAGTTTAAATGTTGTAAATTAATGGCTTTGATGTTGTAAATTAGTAGCTTAAATGTTATAAATTAATGGCTTAAATGTTATAAATTAATGGCTTAAATGTTATAAATTGACAGTTTAAATGTTGTAAATTAATAGCTTAATTGTTATAAATTAATGTCTTAAATGTTATACATTAATGGCTTAAATGTTATAAATTAATAGTTTAAATGTTATAAATTAACGGCTTAAATGTCATAAATTAATTGCTTAAATGCATAAAATAACAGTTTAAATATTGTAAATTAGTGGCTTAGATGTTAGAAATTAATAGTTTAAATGTTATAAATTAATGGCTTAAATGTATAAAATAACAGTTTAAATGTTGTAAATTAATGGCTTTGATGTTGTAAATTAGTAGCTTAAATGTTATAAATTAATGGCTTAAATGTTATAAATTAATGGCTTAAATGTTATAAATTGATAGTTTAAATGTTGTAAATTAATGGCTTAGATGCTGTAAATTAATAGCTTAATTGTTATAAATTAATGGCTTAAATGTTATACATTAATGGCTTAAATGTTAGAAATTAATAGTTTAAATGTTATAAAATAACAGTTTAAACGTTGTAAATTAATGGCTTGGATATTGTAAATCAATAGCTTAAATTTTATAAATTAATAGCTTAAATTTTATAAATTAATGGCTTAAATTTTATAAATTAATGGCTTATATTTCATAAATTAATAGCTTAAATTTTATAAATTAACGGCTTAAATGTTATAAATTAATTGCTTAAATGCATAAAATAACAGTTTAAATATTGTAAATTAGTGGTTTAAATGTTGTAAATTAATAGCTTAATTGTTATAAATTAATGTCTTAAATGTTATACATTAATGGCTTAAATGTTATAAATTAATAGTTTAAATGTTATAAATTAACGGCTTAAATGTCGTAAATTAATTGCTTAAATGCATAAAATAACAGTTTAAATATTGTAAATTAGTGGCTTAGATGTTAGAAATTAATAGTTTAAATGTTATAAATTAATGGCTTAAATGTATAAAATAACAGTTTAAATGTTGTAAATTAATGGCTCTGATGTTGTAAATTGGTAGCTTAAATGTTATAAATTAATGGCTTAAATGTTATAAATTGACAGTTTAAATGTTGTAAATTAATAGCTTAATTGTTATAAATTAATGTCTTAAATGTTATACATTAATGGCTTAAATGTTATAAATTAATAGTTTAAATGTTATAAATTAACGGCTTAAATGTCATAAATTAATTGCTTAAATGCATAAAATAACAGTTTAAATATTGTAAATTAGTGGCTTAGATGTTAGAAATTAATAGTTTAAATGTTATAAATTAATGGCTTAAATGTATAAAATAACAGTTTAAATGTTGTAAATTAATTGCTCTGATGTTGTAAATTGGTAGCTTAAATGTTATAAATTAATGGCTTAAATGTTATAAATCAACAGTTTAAATGTTGTAAATTAATGGCTTAAATGCTGTAAATTAATAGCTTAATTGTTATAAATTAATGGCTTAAATGTTATACATTAATGGCTTTAATGTTAGAAATTAATAGTTTAAATGTTATAAAATAACAGTTTAAACGTTGTAATTTAATGGCTTGGATGTTGTAAATCAATAGCTTAAATTTTATAAATTAATAGCTTAAATTTTATAAATTAATGGCTTAAATGTTATAAATTAATAGCTTAAATTTTATAAATTAACGGCTTAAATGTTATAAAGTAATTGCTTAAATGCATAAAATAACAGTGTAAATATTGTAAATTAGTGCCTTAGATGTTGTAAATTAATAGCTTAATTGTTATAAATTAATAGCTTAAATTTTATAAATTAATGGCTTTAATGTTATAAATTAATAGCTTAAGTGTTGTAAATTAATGGTTTAGACGTTATAAATTACTAGTTGCAATGTTGTTGTTTGATATTTTTTTTTACTTACCTTATATTTATGTTCTTCTTCGATGTTCACTCTCCGGAATATCAGGCACAAAAGAGCTCGCGCGCGTCTTCCGTGTTCCTTATATAACTTGACAAGGTGTCGGTTTGTTAATCAAACGGTAACGATTTTTTGACATAGCAGGAGGCGGTTTGTCCATTATAACAAAATCGGATTGAAGGATTTCTTAATTTTTATCGTAAATTGGCATCTTTTACGATTTAATACGATATCCATTTTTATCATTTTAATAGTTTCTACAAACTAAGACTAAATTCACACCTCCTTGATACTAGTTTTCGACTATCAATTAGTTTGAACGAAAAGGGGAAAGAGCCTAACAGCAGTCGATGACGGTACTGTGAAATTAGTTAAGGTATTAAATAATCAGACAGATAACATTCATATTAAACGTTATATTATATTATCGATATTCGTTCACTTTCTCGTGCTAATTAAAAAATAAAATGTTCCTTTTTCCTGAATAACACCTACATCACTGTTTGCGATATTTAAGATTCTTATTTAATGCTTATTTAGAAGTCAGGTACCTTTTTAATTCTTCTCAAGTTAAACGAGTAGATTTACTCGTTATAGTTGTAACATAAAATGGCTTTATTTCTTCAATACCGCCTTCATCGCTGTACGTGATACAGTTTTTAATTATGTAGTAAATAATATGATCTAATTGGCTGTAATCGCGGTTAGGTATTTCTTCGTCAAATCTATCGATGTATTGGGCTATTAGCGGGAGACTTACTGATTCCTCGAGGAATGGTTTGATTCTTATTAATTAATGTTTTAAATGTTGCCAATTAATGTTTCAATTGTTATAAATTAATAGTTTAATCGTTGTTAATTATGTGCTTAAATGTTATAAATTAATGGCTTAGACGTTATAAATTAATAGCTTAAATGATAGAAATTGGTAGTTTGAATGTTATAAATTAATAGTTTGAGTGTTATAAATTAATGGCTTAGATGTTGTAAATTAATAGCTTAAATTTTATAAATTAATAGTTTATATGTTAGAAATTAATGGCTTAAATGTTAGAAATTCATAATTTAAATGTTATAATTTAATAGCTTAAATGTTATAAATTAATAGCATAAATGTTACAAATTAATAGTTTAGACGTTATAAATTAATTCCTTAAATGTTATAAATTAATGGCTTAAATGTTATAAATTAACAGTTTAAATGTTGTAAATTAATGGCTTAGATGTTGTAAATTAATAGCTCAAATGTTATAAATTAATAGCTTAAGTGTTGTAAATTAATGTTTTAGACGTTATAAATTAGTAGTTACAATGTTGTTGTTTGATATTTTTTTTACTTACCTTATATTTATGTTCTTCTTCGATGTTCACTCTCCGGAATTTCAGGCACAAAAGAGCTCGCGCGCGACTTCCGTGTTCCTTATATAACTTGACAAGGTGTCGGTTTGTTAATCAAACGGTAACGATTTTTTGACATAGCGGGAGACGGTTTTTTCATTGTAAAAAGATCAAATTGAACGATTTCTTAATTTTTATCGTAAATTGGCATCTTTTACGATTTAATACGATATTCATTTTTATCATTTTAATAGTTTCTACAAACTAAGACTAAATTCACACCTCCTTGATACTAGTTTTCGACTACCAATTAGTTTGAACAAAAAGGGAAAAGAGCCTAAGGGCAGTCCATGACGTTACTGTGAAATAAGTTAAGCTATTAAATAATCAGACAGATAACATTCATATTAAGCGTTATATTATATTATCGATATTCGTTTATTTACTCCTGCTAATTAAAAAATAAAATGACCTTTTTCCTGAATAACACCTACATCACTGTTTGCGATATTTAAGATTCTTATTTAATACTTACTTAAAAGTCAGGTTCTTTTTTAATTCCTCTGAAGTTGAATGAGTAAATTTACTCGTTATAGCTGTAACATAAAATGGCTCTTTGTTCTTCAACACCGCCTGCATCGCAGTACGTGATACAATTATTAATTATGTAGCGAATAATATGCACTACTTGACTATAATCCCGGTTAGATACATCACAAGGTTTGCACTGTGTCCACACCGGTGCCAGCCAAATCCGATGCAATTATAGTTTTTTTTAATGTTCATGACTAAAAATTCAATTTAACGTATCTCCGCTATTTTCGGGATACATGGACAATTCGATACGCGTTTTACTCCACGTTTGCTGCTTTATACAGCGCTCATCAGAAGGTTTGCACTGTGTTCACACTGGTCCCAGTCAAATCCCATACAATTTTAGACTTTTTTAATGTTCAAGGCTAAAAATACAATTCATCGTATCTCCGCTGTTTTTAGGGATACATGGACAATTCGATACGCCTTCTACTCCACATTTGCTGCTTTATACAGCGCTCATCAGAAGGTTTGCACTGTGTTCACACTGGTCCCAGTCAAATGCGATACAATTGTAGTCGTTTTTAATGTTCAAGGCTAAAAATACAATTCATTGTATCTCCGCTGTTTTTAGGGATACATGGACAATTCGATACGCGTTCTACTCCACATTTGCTGCTTTATACAGCGCATATCAGAAGGTTTGCACTGTGTTCACACTGGTCCCAGTGAAATCCGATACAGTTTTAGTCATTTTTAATGCTCAAGGCTAAAAATTCAATTCAACGTTTCTCCTCTGTTTCTCGGGATACATGGACAATTCGATACGCGTTCTACTCCACATTTGCTGCTTTATACAGCGCTCATCAGAAGGTTTGCACTGTGTTCACACTAGTCCCAGTTGAATCCCATAAAATTTTAGTCTTTTTTAATGTTCAAGGCTAAAAATACAATTCATCGCATCTGCGCTGTTTTTCGGGATACATGGACAATCCGATACGCGTTCTACTCCTCATTTGCTGCATTATACAGCGCTCATCAGAAGGCTTGCACTGTGTTCACACTGGTCCCAGTCAAATCCCATACAACTTTAGTCTTTTTTAATGTTCAAGGCTAAAAATACAATTCATCGTATCACCGCTGTTTTTCGGGATACATGGACAATTCGATACGCGTTCTACTCCACATTTGCTGCTTTATCCAGCGCACATCAGAAGGTTTGCACTGTGTTCACACTGGTCCCAGCGAAATCCGATACAATTTTAGTCATTTTTAATGCTCAAGGCTAAAAATTCAATTCAACGTTTCTCCTCTGTTTTTCGGGATACATGGACAATTCGATATGCGTTCTACTCCACATTTGCTGCTTTATACAGCGCTCATCAGAAGGTTTGCACTGTGTTCACACTGGTCCCAGTCAAATGCGATACAATTTTAGTCTTTTTTAATGTTCAAGGCTAAAAATACAATTCATCGTATCTCCGCTGTTTTTAGGGATACATGGACAATTCGATACGCGTTCTACTCCACATTTGCTGCTTTATACAGCGCACATCAGAAGGTTTGCACTGTGTTCACACTAGTCCCAGTTGAATCCCATAAAATTTTAGTCTTTTTTAATGTTCAAGGCTAAAAATACAATTCATCGCATCTCCGCTGTTTTTCGGGATACATGGACAATCCGATACGCGTTCTACTCCTCATTTGCTGCTTTATACAGCGCTCATCAGAAGGCTTGCGCTGTGATCACACTGGTCCCAGTCAAATGCGATACAATTTTAGTCTTTTTTAATGTTCAAGGCTAAAAATACAATTCATCGTATCACCGCTGTTTTTAGGGATACATGGACAATTCGATACGCGTTCTACTCCACATTTGCTGCTTTATACAGCGCACATCAGAAGGTTTGCACTGTGTTCACACTGGTCCCAGCGAAGTCCGATACAATTTTAGTCATTTTTAATGCTCAGGGCTAAAAATTCAATTCAACGTTTCTCCTCTGTTTTTCGGGATACATGGACAATTCGATACGCGTTCTACTCCACATTTACTGCTTTATACAGCGCTCATCAGAAGGTTTGCACTGTGTTCACACTGGTCCCAGTCAAATGCGATACAATTTTAGTCGTTTTTAATGTTCAAGGCTAAAAATACAATTCATTGTATCTCCGCTGTTTTTAGGGATACATGGACAATTCGATACGCGTTCTACTCCACATTTGCTGCTTTATACAGCGCTCAACAGAAGGTTTGCACTGTGTTCACACTATTCCCAGTCAAGTGCGATACAATTTTAGTCTTTTTTAATGTTCAAGGCTAAAAATACAATTCATCGTATCTCCTCTGTTTTTCTGGATACATGGACAATTCGATACGCGTTCTACTCCACATTTGCTGCTTTATACAGCGCTCATCAGAAGGTTTGCACTGTGTTCACACTAGTCCCAGTCAAATGCGATACAATTTTAGTCTTTTTTAATGCTCAAGGCTAAAAATTCAATTCAACATTTCTCCTCTGTTTTTCGGGATACATGGACAATTCGATACGCGTTCTACTCCACATTTGCTGCTTTATACAGCGCATATCAGAAGGTTTGCACTGTGTTCACACTGGTCCCAGTGAAAACCGATACAGTTTTAGTCATTTTTAATGCTCAAGGCTAAAAATTCAATTCAACGTTTCTCCTCTGTTTTTCGGGATACATGGACAATTCGATACGCGTTCTACTCCACATTTGCTGCTTTATACAGCGCTCATCAGAAGGTTTGCACTGTGTTCACACTGGTCCCAGTCAAATGCGATACAATTTTAGTCTTTTTTAATGTTCAAGGCTAAAAATCCAATTCATCGTATCTCCGCTGCTTTTAGGGATACATGGACAATTCGATACGCGTTCTACTCCACATTTGCTGCTTTATACAGCGCACATCAGAAGGTTTGCACTGTGTTCACACTAGTCCCAGTTGAATCCCATAAAATTTTAGTCTTTTTTAATGTTCAAGGCTAAAAATACAATTCATCGCATCTCCGTTGTTTTTCGGGATACATGGACAATCCGATACGCGTTCTACTCCTCATTTGCTGCTTTATACAGCGCTCATCAGAAGGCTTGCACTGTGTTCACACTGGTCCCAGTCAAATGCGATACAATTTTAGTCTTTTTTAATGTTCAAGGCTAAAAATACAATTCATCGTATCACCGCTGTTTTTAGGGATACATGGACAATTCGATACGCGTTCTACTCCACATTTGCTGCTTTATACAGCGCACATCAGAAGGTTTGCACTGTGTTCACTCTGGTCCCAGCGAAATCCGATACAATTTTAGTCATTTTTAATGCTCAAGGCTAAAATTTCAATTCAACGTTTCTCCTCTGTTTTTCGGGATACATGGACAATTCGATACGCGTTCTACTCCACATTTGCTGCTTTACACAGCGCTCATCAGAAGGTTTGCACTGTGTTCACACTGGTCCCAGTCAAATGCGATACAGTTGTAGTCGTTTTTAATGTTCAAGGCTAAAAATACAATTCATTGTATCTCCGCTGTTTTTAGGGATACATGGACAATTCGATACGCGTTCTACTCCACATTTGCTGCTTTATACAGCGCTCAACAGAAGGTTTGCACTGTGTTCACACTATTCCCAGTCAAGTGCGATACAATTTTAGTCTTTTTTAATGTTCAAGGCTAAAAATTCAATTCAACGTTTCTCCTCTGTTTTTCGGGATACATGGACAATTCGATATGCGTTCTACTCCACATTTGCTGCTTTATACAGCGCTCATCAGAAGGTTTGCACTGTGTTCACACTGGTCCCAGTCAAATGCGATACAATTTTAGTCTTTTTTAATGTTCAAGGCTAAAAATACAATTCATCGTATCTCCGCTGTTTTTAGGGATACATGGACAATTCGATACGCGTTCTACTCCACATTTGCTGCTTTATACAGCGCACATCAGAAGGTTTGCACTGTGTTCACACTGGTCCCAGCGAAATCCGATACAATTTTAGTCATTTTTAATGCTCAAGGCTAAAAATTCAATTCAACGTTTCTCCTCTGTTTTTCGGGATACATGGACAATTCGATACGCGTTCTACTCCACATTTGCTGCTTTATACAGCGCTCATCAGAAGGTTTGCACTGTGTTCACACTGGTCCCAGTCAAATGCGATACAATCGTAGTCGTTTTTAATGTTCAAGGCTAAAAATACAATTCATTGTATCTCCGCTGTTTTTAGGAATACATGGACAATTCGATACGCGTTCTACTCCACATTTGCTGCTTTATACAGCGCTCATCAGAAGGTTTGCACTGTGTTCACACTGGTCCCAGTCAAATGCGATACAATTTTAGTCTTTTTTAATGTTCAAGGCTAAAAATACAATTCATCGTATCTCCGCTGTTTTTAGGGATACATGGACAATTCGATACATGTTCTACTCCACATTTGCTGCTTTATACAGCGCACATCAGAAGGTTTGCACTGCGTTCACACTGGTCCCAGTCAAATCCCATACAATTTTAGTCTTTTTTAATGTTCAAGGCTAAAAATACAATTCATCGCATCTCCGCTGTTTTTCGGGATACATGGACAATCCGATACGCGTTCTACTCCACATTTGCTGCTTTATACAGCGCTCATCAGAAGGCTTGCACTGTGTTCACACTGGTCCCAGTCAAATGCGATACAATTTTAGTCTTTTTTAATGTTCAAGGCTAAAAATACAATTCATCGTATCACCGCTGTTTTTAGGGATACATGGACAATTCGATACGCGTTCTACTCCACATTTGCTGCTTTATACAGCGCACATCAGAAGGTTTGCACTGTGTTCACACTGGTCCCAGCGAAATCCGATACAATTTTAGTCATTTTTAATGCTCAAGGCTAAAAATTCAATTCAACGTTTCTCCTCTGTTTTTCGGGATACATGGACAATTCGATACGCGTTCTACTCCACATTTGCTGCTTTATACAGCGCTCATCAGAAGCTTTGCACTGTGTTCACACTGGTCCCAGTCAAATGCGATACAATTTTAGTCTTTTTTAATGTTCAAGGCTAAAAATACAATTCATCGTATCTCCGCTGTTTTTAGGGATACATGGACAATTCGATACATGTTCTACTCCACATTTGCTGCTTTATACAGCGCACATCAGAAGGTTTGCACTGCGTTCACACTGGTCCCAGTCAAATCCCATACAATTTTAGTCTTTTTTAATGTTCAAGGCTAAAAATACAATTCATCGCATCTCCGCTGTTTTTCGGGATACATGGACAATCCGATACGCGTTCTACTCCACATTTGCTGCTTTATACAGCGCTCATCAGAAGGCTTGCACTGTGTTCACACTGGTCCCAGTCAAATGCGATACAATTTTAGTCTTTTTTAATGTTCAAGGCTAAAAATACAATTCATCGTATCACCGCTGTTTTTAGGGATACATGGACAATTCGATACGCGTTCTACTCCACATTTGCTGCTTTATACAGCGCACATCAGAAGGTTTGCACTGTGTTCACACTGGTCCCAGCGAAATCCGATACAATTTTAGTCATTTTTAATGCTCAAGGCTAAAAATTCAATTCAACGTTTCTCCTCTGTTTTTCGGGATACATGGACAATTCGATACGCGTTCTACTCCACATTTGCTGCTTTATACAGCGCTCATCAGAAGGCTTGCACTGTGTTCACACTGGTCCCAGTCAAATGCGATACAATTTTAGTCTTTTTTAATGTTCAAGGCTAAAAATACAATTCATCGTATCTCCGCTGTTTTTAGGGATACATGGACAATTCGATACGCGTTCTACTCCATATTTGCTGCTTTATACAGCGCTCATCAGAAGGTTTGCACTGTGTTCACACTGGTCCCAGTCAAATCCCATAAAATTTTAGTCTTTTTTAATGTTCAAGGCTAAAAATACAATTCATCGTATCACCGCTGTTTTTAGGGATACATGGACAATTCGATACGCGTTCTACTTCACATTTGCTGCTTTATACAGCGCACATCAGAAGGTTTGCACTGTGTTCACACTGGTCCCAGCGAAACCCGATACAATTTTAGTCATTTTTAATGCTCAAGGCTAAAAATTCAATTCAACGTTTCTCCTCTGTTTTTCGGGATACATGGACAATTCGATACGCGTTCTACTCCACATTTGCTGCTTTATACAGCGCTCATCAGAAGGTTTGCACTGTGTTCACACTGGTCCCAGCGAAATCCGATACAATTTTAGTCATTTTTAATGCTGAAGGCTAAAAATTCAATTCAACGTTTCTCCTCTGTTTTTCGGGATACATGGACAATTCGATACGCGTTCTACTCCAAATTTGCTGCTTTATACAGCGCTCATCAGAAGGTTTGCACTGTGTTCACACTGGTGCCAGTCAAATGCGATACAATTTTAGTCTTTTTTAATGTTCAAGGCTAAAAATACAATTCATCGTATCTCCGCTGTTTTTCGGGATACATGGACAATTCGATACGCGTTCTACTCCACATTTGCTGCTTTATACAGCGCACATCAGAAGGTTTGCACTGTGTTCACACTGGTCCTGGTTAAATCCCATAAAATTTTAGTCTTTTTAATGTTCAAGGCTAAAAATACAATTCATCGCATCTCCGCTGTTTTTCGGGATACATGGACAATCCGATACGCGTTCTACTCCTCATTTGCTGCTTTATACAGCGCTCATCAGAAGGCTTGCACTGTGTTCACACTGGTCCCAGTCCAATGCGATACAATTTTAGTCTTTTTTAATGTTCAAGGCTAAAAATACAATTCATCGTATCTCCGCTGTTTTTAGGGATACATGGACAATTCGATACGCGTTCTACTCCACATTTGCTGCTTTATACAGCGCACATCAGAACGTTTGCACTGTGTCCACACTAGTCCCAGTTGAATCCCATAAAATTTTAGTCTTTTTTAATGTTCAAGGCTAAAAATACAATTCATCGTATCACCGCTGTTTTTAGGGATACATGGACAATTCGATACGCGTTCTACTCCACATTTGCTGCTTTATACAGCGCACATCAGAAGGTTTGCACTGTGTTCACACTGGTCCCAGCGAATTCCGATACAATTTTAGTCATTTTTAATGCTCAAGGCTAAAAATTCAATTCAACGTTTCTCCTCTGTTTTTCGGGATACATGGACAATTCGATACGCGCTCTACTCCACATTTGCTGCTTTATACAGCGCTCATCAGAAGGTTTGCACTGTGTTCACACTGGTCCCAGTCAAATGCGATACAATTGTAGTCGTTTTTAATGTTCAAGGCTAAAAATACAATTCATTGTATCTCCGCTGTTTTTAGGGATACATGGACAATTCGATACGCGTTCTACTCCACATTTGCTGCTTTATACAGCGCTCATCAGAAGCTTTGCACTGTGTTCACACTGGTCCCAGTCAAATGCGATACAATTTTAGTCTTTTTTAATGTTCAAGGCTAAAAATACAATTCATCGTATCTCCGCTGTTTTTAGGGATACATGGACAATTCGATACATGTTCTACTCCACATTTGCTGCTTTATACAGCGCACATCAGAAGGTTTGCACTGCGTTCACACTGGTCCCAGTCAAATCCCATACAATTTTAGTCTTTTTTAATGTTCAAGGCTAAAAATACAATTCATCGCATCTCCGCTGTTTTTCGGGATACATGGACAATCCGATACGCGTTCTACTCCACATTTGCTGCTTTATACAGCGCTCATCAGAAGGCTTGCACTGTGTTCACACTGGTCCCAGTCAAATGCGATACAATTTTAGTCTTTTTTAATGTTCAAGGCTAAAAATACAATTCATCGTATCACCGCTGTTTTTAGGGATACATGGACAATTCGATACGCGTTCTACTCCACATTTGCTGCTTTATACAGCGCTCATCAGAAGGTTTGCACTGTGTTCACACTGGTCCCAGTCAAATGCGATACAATTGTAGTCGTTTTTAATGTTCAAGTCTAAAAATACAATTCATTGTATCTCCGCTGTTTTTAGGGATACATGGACAATTCGATACGCATTCTACTCCACATTTGCTGCTTTATACAGCGCTCAACAGAAGGTTTGCACTGTGTTCACACTATTCCCAGTCAAGTGCGATACAATTTTAGTCTTTTTTAATGTTCAAGGCTAAAAATACAATTCATCGTATCTCCTCTGTTTTTCGGGATACATGGACAATTCGATACGCGTTCTACTCCACATATGCTGCTTTATACAGCGCACATCAGAAGGTTTGCACTGTGTTCACACTGGTCCCAGCGAATTCCGATACAATTTTAGTCATTTTTAATGCTCAAGGCTAAAAATTCAATTCAACGTTTCTCCTCTGTTTTTCGGGATACATGGACAATTCGATACGCGCTCTACTCCACATTTGCTGCTTTATACAGCGCTCATCAGAAGGTTTGCACTGTGTTCACACTGGTCCCAGTCAAATGCGATACAATTGTAGTCGTTTTTAATGTTCAAGGCTAAAAATACAATTCATTGTATCTCCGCTGTTTTTAGGGATACATGGACAATTCGATACGCGTTCTACTCCACATTTGCTGCTTTATACAGCGCTCATCAGAAGCTTTGCACTGTGTTCACACTGGTCCCAGTCAAATGCGATACAATTTTAGTCTTTTTTAATGTTCAAGGCTAAAAATACAATTCATCGTATCTCCGCTGTTTTTAGGGATACATGGACAATTCGATACATGTTCTACTCCACATTTGCTGCTTTATACAGCGCACATCAGAAGGTTTGCACTGCGTTCACACTGGTCCCAGTCAAATCCCATACAATTTTAGTCTTTTTTAATGTTCAAGGCTAAAAATACAATTCATCGCATCTCCGCTGTTTTTCGGGATACATGGACAATCCGATACGCGTTCTACTCCACATTTGCTGCTTTATACAGCGCTCATCAGAAGGCTTGCACTGTGTTCACACTGGTCCCAGTCAAATGCGATACAATTTTAGTCTTTTTTAATGTTCAAGGCTAAAAATACAATTCATCGTATCACCGCTGTTTTTAGGGATACATGGACAATTCGATACGCGTTCTACTCCACATTTGCTGCTTTATACAGCGCTCATCAGAAGGTTTGCACTGTGTTCACACTGGTCCCAGTCAAATGCGATACAATTGTAGTCGTTTTTAATGTTCAAGTCTAAAAATACAATTCATTGTATCTCCGCTGTTTTTAGGGATACATGGACAATTCGATACGCATTCTACTCCACATTTGCTGCTTTATACAGCGCTCAACAGAAGGTTTGCACTGTGTTCACACTATTCCCAGTCAAGTGCGATACAATTTTAGTCTTTTTTAATGTTCAAGGCTAAAAATACAATTCATCGTATCTCCTCTGTTTTTCGGGATACATGGACAATTCGATACGCGTTCTACTCCACATATGCTGCTTTATACAGCGCTCATCAGAAGGTTTGCACTGTGTTCACACTGGTCCCAGTCAAATGCGATACAATTTTAGTCTTTTTTAATGTTCAAGGCTAAAAATACAATTCATCGTATCTCCGCTGTTTTTAGGGATACATGGACAATTCGATACATGTTCTACTCCACATTTGCTGCTTTATACAGCGCACATCAGAAGGTTTGCACTGCGTTCACACTGGTCCCAGTCAAATCCCATACAATTTTAGTCTTTTTTAATGCTCAAGGCTAAAAATTCAATTCAACGTTTCTCCTCTGTTTTTCGGGATACATGGACAATTCGATATGCGTTCTACTCCACATTTGCTGCTTTATACAGCGCTCATCAGAAGGTTTGCACTGTGTTCACACTGGTCCCAGTCAAATGCGATACAATTTTAGTCTTTTTTAATGTTCAAGGCTAAAAATACAATTCATCGTATCTCCGCTGTTTTTAGGGATACATGGACAATTCGATACGCGTTCTACTCCACATTTGCTGCTTTATACAGCGCACATCAGAACGTTTGCACTGTGTCCACACTAGTCCCAGTTGAATCCCATAAAATTTTAGTCTTTTTTAATGTTCAAGGCTAAAAATACAATTCATCGCATCTCCGCTGTTTTTCGGGATACATGGACAATCCGATACGCGTTCTACTCCTCATTTGCTGCTTTATACAGCGCTCATCAGAAGGCTTGCACTGTGTTCACACTGGTCCCAGTCAAATGCGATACAATTTTAGTCTTTTTTAATGTTCAAGGCTAAAAATACAATTCATCGTATCACCGCTGTTTTTAGGGATACATGGACAATTCGATACGCGTTCTACTCCACATTTGCTGCTTTATACAGCGCACATCAGAAGGTTTGCACTGTGTTCACACTGGTCCCAGCGAAATCCGATACAATTTTAGTCATTTTTAATGCTCAAGGCTAAAAATTCAATTCAACGTTTCTCCTCTGTTTTTCGGGATACATGGACAATTCGATACGCGTTCTACTCCACATTTGCTGCTTTATACAGCGCTCATCAGAAGGTTTGCACTGTGTTCACACTGGTCCCAGTCAAATGCGATACAATCGTAGTCGTTTTTAATGTTCAAGGCTAAAAATACAATTCATTGTATCTCCGCTGTTTTTAGGAATACATGGACAATTCGATACGCGTTCTACTCCACATTTGCTGCTTTATACAGCGCTCATCAGAAGGTTTGCACTGTGTTCACACTGGTCCCAGTCAAATGCGATACAATTTTAGTCTTTTTTAATGTTCAAGGCTAAAAATACAATTCATCGTATCTCCGCTGTTTTTAGGGATACATGGACAATTCGATACATGTTCTACTCCACATTTGCTGCTTTATACAGCGCACATCAGAAGGTTTGCACTGCGTTCACACTGGTCCCAGTCAAATCCCATACAATTTTAGTCTTTTTTAATGTTCAAGGCTAAAAATACAATTCATCGCATCTCCGCTGTTTTTCGGGATACATGGACAATCCGATACGCGTTCTACTCCACATTTGCTGCTTTATACAGCGCTCATCAGAAGGCTTGCACTGTGTTCACACTGGTCCCAGTCAAATGCGATACAATTTTAGTCTTTTTTAATGTTCAAGGCTAAAAATACAATTCATCGTATCACCGCTGTTTTTAGGGATACATGGACAATTCGATACGCGTTCTACTCCACATTTGCTGCTTTATACAGCGCACATCAGAAGGTTTGCACTGTGTTCACACTGGTCCCAGCGAAATCCGATACAATTTTAGTCATTTTTAATGCTCAAGGCTAAAAATTCAATTCAACGTTTCTCCTCTGTTTTTCGGGATACATGGACAATTCGATACGCGTTCTACTCCACATTTGCTGCTTTATACAGCGCTCATCAGAAGCTTTGCACTGTGTTCACACTGGTCCCAGTCAAATGCGATACAATTTTAGTCTTTTTTAATGTTCAAGGCTAAAAATACAATTCATCGTATCTCCGCTGTTTTTAGGGATACATGGACAATTCGATACATGTTCTACTCCACATTTGCTGCTTTATACAGCGCACATCAGAAGGTTTGCACTGCGTTCACACTGGTCCCAGTCAAATCCCATACAATTTTAGTCTTTTTTAATGTTCAAGGCTAAAAATACAATTCATCGCATCTCCGCTGTTTTTCGGGATACATGGACAATCCGATACGCGTTCTACTCCACATTTGCTGCTTTATACAGCGCTCATCAGAAGGCTTGCACTGTGTTCACACTGGTCCCAGTCAAATGCGATACAATTTTAGTCTTTTTTAATGTTCAAGGCTAAAAATACAATTCATCGTATCACCGCTGTTTTTAGGGATACATGGACAATTCGATACGCGTTCTACTCCACATTTGCTGCTTTATACAGCGCACATCAGAAGGTTTGCACTGTGTTCACACTGGTCCCAGCGAAATCCGATACAATTTTAGTCATTTTTAATGCTCAAGGCTAAAAATTCAATTCAACGTTTCTCCTCTGTTTTTCGGGATACATGGACAATTCGATACGCCTTCTACTCCACATTTGCTGCTTTATACAGCGCTCATCAGAAGGCTTGCACTGTGTTCACACTGGTCCCAGTCAAATGCGATACAATTTTAGTCTTTTTTAATGTTCAAGGCTAAAAATACAATTCATCGTATCTCCGCTGTTTTTAGGGATACATGGACAATTCGATACGCGTTCTACTCCACATTTGCTGCTTTATACAGCGCTCATCAGAAGGTTTGCACTGTGTTCACACTGGTCCCAGTCAAATCCCATAAAATTTTAGTCTTTTTTAATGTTCAAGGCTAAAAATACAATTCATCGTATCACCGCTGTTTTTAGGGATACATGGACAATTCGATACGCGTTCTACTTCACATTTGCTGCTTTATACAGCGCACATCAGAAGGTTTGCACTGTGTTCACACTTGTCCCAGTCAAATCCCATACAATTTTAGTCTTTTTTAATGTTCAAGGCTAAAAATACAATTCATCGTATCTCCGCTGTTTTTAGGGATACATGGACAATTCGATACGCGTTCTACTCCACATTTGCTGCTTTATACAGCGCACATCAGTAGGTCTGCACTATGTTCACACTAGTCCCAGTTGAATCCCATAAAATTTTAGTCTTTTTTAATGTTCAAGGCTAAAAATACAATTCATCGCATCTCCGCTGTTTTTCGGGATACATGGACAATCCGATACGCGTTCTACTCCTCATTTGCTGCTTTATACAGCGCTCATCAGAAGGCCTGCACTGTGTTCACACTGGTCCCAGTCAAATGCGATACAATTTTAGTCTTTTTTAATGTTCAAGGCTAAAAATACAATTCATCGTATCACCGCTGTTTTTAGGGATACATTTACAATTCGATACGCGTTCTACTCCACATTTGCTGCTTTATACAGCGCACATCAGAAGGTTTGCACTGTGTTCACACTGGTCCCAGCGAAATCCGATACAATTTTAGTCATTTTTAATGCTCAAGGCTAAAAATTCAATTCAACGTTTCTCCTCTGTTTTTCGGGATACATGGACAATTCGATACGCGTTCTACTCCACATTTGCTGCTTTATACAGCGCTCATCAGAAGGTTTGCACTGTGTTCACACTGGTCCCAGCGAAATCCGATACAATTTTAGTCATTTTTAATGCTGAAGGCTAAAAATTCAATTCAACGTTTCTCCTCTGTTTTTCGGGATACATGGACAATTCGATACGCGTTCTACTCCAAATTTGCTGCTTTATACAGCGCTCATCAGAAGGTTTGCACTGTGTTCACACTGGTGCCAGTCAAATGCGATACAATTTTAGTCTTTTTTAATGTTCAAGGCTAAAAATACAATTCATCGTATCTCCGCTGTTTTTCGGGATACATGGACAATTCGATACGCGTTCTACTCCACATTTGCTGCTTTATACAGCGCACATCAGAAGGTTTGCACTGTGTTCACACTGGTCCTGGTTAAATCCCATAAAATTTTAGTCTTTTTTAATGTTCAAGGCTAAAAATACAATTCATCGCATCTCCGCTGTTTTTCGGGATACATGGACAATCCGATACGCGTTCTACTCCTCATTTGCTGCTTTATACAGCGCTCATCAGAAGGCTTGCACTGTGTTCACACTGGTCCCAGTCAAATGCGATACAATTTTAGTCTTTTTTAATGTTCAAGGCTAAAAATAAAATTCATCGTATCTCCGCTGTTTTTAGGGATACATGGACAATTCGATACGCGTTCTACTCCACATTTGCTGCTTTATACAGCGCACATCAGAAGGTTTGCACTGTGTTCACACTGGTCCCAGCGAAATCCGATACAATTTTAGTCATTTTTAATGCTCAAGGCTAAAAATTCAATTCAACGTTTCTCCTCTGTTTTTCGGGGTACATGGACAATTCGATAGGCGTTCTACTCCACATTTGCTGCTTTATACAGCGCATATCAGAAGGTTTGCACTGTGTTCACACTGGTCCCAGTGAAATCCGATACAATTTTAGTCTTTTTTAATGTGCAAGGCTAAAAATACAATTCATCGTATCTCCGCTGTTTTTAGGGATACATGAACAATTCGATACGCGTTCTACTCCACATTTGCTGCAATATTCAGCGCTCATCAGAAGGTTTGCACTGTGTTCACACTGGTCCCAGTGAAATCCGATACAATTTTAGTCTTTTTTAATGTTCAAGGCTAAAAATACAATTCATCGTATCTCCGCTGTTTTTAGGGATACATGGACAATTCGATACATGTTCTACTCCATATTTGCTGCTTTATACAGCGCACATCAGAAGGTTTGCACTGCGTTCACACTGGTCCCAGTCAAATCCCATACAATTTTAGTCTTTTTTAATGTTCAAGGCTAAAAATACAATTCATCGTATCACCGCTGTTTTTAGGGATACATGGACAATTCGATATGCGTTCTACTCCACATTTGCTGCTTTATACAGCGCTCATCAGAAGGTTTGCACTGTATTCACAATGGTCCCAGTAAAATGCGATACAATTTTAGTCTTTTTTAATGTTCAAGGCTAAAAATACAATTCATCGTATCTCCGCTGTTTTTAGGGATACATGGACAATTCGATACGCGTTCTACTCCACATTTGCTGCTTTATACAGCTCACATCAGAAGGTTTGCACTGTGTTCACACTGGTCCCAGCGAAATCCGATACAATTTTAGTCATTTTTAATGCTCAAGGCTAAAAATTCAATTCAACGTTTCTCCTCTGTTTTTCGGGATACATGGACAATTCGATACGCGTTCCACTCCACATTTGCTGCTTTATACAGCGCTCATCAGAAGGTTTGCACTGTGTTCACACTGGTCCCAGTCAAATGCGATACAATTTTAGTCTTTTTTAATGTTCAAGGCTAAAAATACAATTCATCGTATATCCGCTGTTTTTAGGCATACATGGACAATTCGATACGCGTTCTACTCCACATTTGCTGCTTTATACAGCGCACATCAGAAGGTTTGCACTGTGTTCACACTGGTCCCAGTCAAATCCCATACAATTTTAGTCTTTTTTAATGTTCAAGGCTAAAAATACAATTCATCGTATCACCGCTGTTTTTAGGGATACATGGACAATTCGATACGCGTTCTACTCCACATTTGCTGCTTTATACAGCTCACATCAGAAGGTTTGCACTGTGTTCACACTGGTCCCAGCGAAATCCGATACAATTTTAGTCATTTTTAATGCTCAAGGCTAAAAATTCAATTCAACGTTTCTCCTCTGTTTTTCGGGATACATGGACAATTCGATACGCGTTCCACTCCACATTTGCTGCTTTATACAGCGCTCATCAGAAGGTTTGCACTGTGTTCACACTGGTCCCAGTCAAATGCGATACAATTTTAGTCTTTTTTAATGTTCAAGGCTAAAAATACAATTCATCGTATATCCGCTGTTTTTAGGCATACATGGACAATTCGATACGCGTTCTACTCCACATTTGCTGCTTTATACAGCGCACATCAGAAGGTTTGCACTGTGTTCACACTGGTCCCAGTCAAATCCCATACAATTTTAGTCTTTTTTAATGTTCAAGGCTAAAAATACAATTCATCGTATCACCGCTGTTTTTAGGGATACATGGACAATTCGATACGCGTTCTACTC
This sequence comes from Bombus flavifrons, assembly GCF_040668555.2. Taxonomy (NCBI): domain Eukaryota; kingdom Metazoa; phylum Arthropoda; class Insecta; order Hymenoptera; family Apidae; genus Bombus; species Bombus flavifrons. Next base: position 2,400,754 of record NC_138459.1, on the reverse strand, counting down.
CACATTTGCTGCTTTATACAGCGCACATCAGAAAGTTTGCACTGTGTTCACACTGGTCCCAGCGAAATCCGGTACAATTTTAGTCATTTTTAATGCTCAAGGCTAAAAATTCAATTCAACGTTTCTCAACTGTTTTTCGGGAAACATGGACAATTCGATACTCGTTCTACTCCACATTTGCTGCTTTATACAGCGCTCATCAGAAGGTTTGCACTGTATTCACACTGGTCCCAGTCAAATACGATACAATTTTAGTCTTTTTTAATGTTCAAGGCTAAAAATACAATTCATCGTATCTCCGCTGTTTTTAGGGATACATGGACAATTCGATACGCGGTCTACTCCACATTTGCTGCTTTATACAGCGCACATCAGAAGGTTTGCACTGTGTTCACACTGGTCCCAGTCAAATCCCATACAATTTTAGTCTTTTTTAATGTTCAAGGCTAAAAATACAATTCATCGTATCACCGCTGTTTTTAGGGATACATGGACAATTCGATACGCGTTCTACTCCGCATTTGCTGCTTTATACAGCGCACATCAGAAGGTTTGCACTGTGATCACACTGGTCCCAGCGAAATATGATACAATTTTAGTCATTTTTAATGCTCAAGGCTAAAAATTCAATTCATCGTATCACCGCTGTTTTTAGGGATACATGGACAATTCGATACGCGTTCTACTCCACATTTGCTGCTTTATACAGCGCTCATCAGAAGGTTTGCACTGTGTTCACACTGGTCCCAGTCAAATGCGATACAATTTTAGTCTTTTTTAATGTTCAAGGCTAAAAATACAATTCATCGTATCTCCGCTGTTTTTAGGGATACATGGACAATTCGATACGCGTTCTACTCCACATTTGCTGCTTTATACAGCGCACATCAGAATGTTTGCACTGTGTTCACACTGGTCCCAGTCAAATCCCATACAATTTTAGTCTTTTTTAATGTTCAAGGCTAAAAATACAATTCATCGTATCACCGCTGTTTTTAGGGATACATGGACAATTCGATACGCGTTCTACTCCACATTTGCTGCTTTATACAGCGCACATCAGAAGGTTTGCACTGTGTTCACACTGGTCCCAGCGAAATCCGATAGAATTTTAGTCATTTTTAATGCTCAAGGCTAAAAATTCAATTCAACGTTTCTCCTCTGTTTTTCGGGATACATGGACAATTCGATACGCGTTCTACTCCACATTTGCTGCTTTATACAGCCCTCATCAGAAGGTTTGCACTGTGTTCACACTGGTCCCAGTCAAATGCGATACAATTTTAGTCTCTTTTAATGTTCTCGGCTAAAAATACAATTCATCGTATCTCCGCTGTTTTTAGGGATACATGGACAATTCGATACGCGTTCTACTCCACATTTGCTGCTTTATACAGCGCACATCAGAAGGTTTGCACTTTTTTCACACTGGTCCCAGCGAAAACCGATACAATTTTAGTCTCTTTTAATGCTCAAGGCTAAAAATACAATTCATCGTATCACCGCTGTTTTTAGGGATACATGGACAATTTGATACGCGTTCTACTCCACATTTGCTGCTTTATACAGCGCACATCAGAAGGTTTGCACTGTGTTCACACTGGTCCCAGCGAAATCCGATACAATTTTAGTCATTTTTAATGCTCAAGGCTAAAAATTCAATTCAACGTTTCTCAACTGTTTTTCGGGATACATGGACAATTCGATACGCGTTCTACTCCACATTTGCTGCTTTATACAGCGCTCATCAGAAGGTTTGCACTGTATTCACACTGGTCCCAGTCAAATGCGATACAATTTTAGTCTTTTTTAATGTTCAAGGCTAAAAATACAATTCATCGTATCTCCGCTGTTTTTAGGGATACATGGACAATTCGATACGCCGTCTACTCCACATTTGCTGCTTTATACAGCGCACATCAGAAGGTTTGCACTGTGTTCACACTGGTCCCAGTCAAATCCCATACAATTTTAGTCTTTTTTAATGTTCAAGGCTAAAAATACAATTCATCGTATCACCGCTGTTTTTAGGGATACATGGACAATTCGATACGCGTTCTACTCCGCATTTGCTGCTTTATACAGCGCACATCAGAAGGTTTGCACTGTGATCACACTGGTCCCAGCGAAATATGATACAATTTTAGTCATTTTTAATGCTCAAGGCTAAAAATTCAATTCATCGTATCACCGCTGTTTTTAGGGATACATGGACAATTCGATACGCGTTCTACTCCACATTTGCTGCTTTATACAGCGCACATCAGAAGGTTTGCACTGTGATCACACTGGTCCCAGCGAAATATGATACAATTTTAGTCATTTTTAATGCTCAAGGCTAAAAATTCAATTCAACGTTTCTCCTCTGTTTTTCTGGATACATGGACAATTCGATACGCGTTCCACTCCACATTTGCTGCTTTAAACAGCGCTCATCAGAAGGTTTGCACTGTGTTCACACTGGTCCCAGTCAAATGCGATACAATTTTAGTCTTTTTTAATGTTCAAGGCTAAAAATACAATTCATCGTATCTCCGCTGTTTTTAGGGATGCATGGACAATTCGATACGCGTTCTACTCCACATTTGCTGCTTTATACAGCGCACATCAGAAGGTTTGCACTGTGTTCACACTGGTCCCAGTCAAATCCCATACAATTTTAGTCTTTTTTAATGTTCAAGGCTAAAAATACAATTCATCGTATCACCGCTGTTTTTAGGGATACATGGACAATTCGATACGCGTTCTACTCCACATTTGCTGCATTATACAGCGCACATCAGAAGGTTTGCACTGTGTTCACACTGGTCCCAGCGAAATCCGATACAATTTTAGTCATTTTTAATGCTCAAGGCTAAAAATTCAATTCAACGTTTCTCCTCTGTTTTTCGGGATACATGGACAATTCGATACGCGTTCTACTCCACATTTGCTGCTTTATACAGCGCTCATCACAAGGTTTGCACTGTGTTCACACTGGTCCCAGTCAAATGCGATACAATTTTAGTCTCTTTTAATGTTCTCGGCTAAAAATACAATTCATCGTATCTCCGCTGTTTTTAGGGATACATGGACAATTCGATACGCGTTCTACTCCACATTTGCTGCTTTATACAGAGCACATCAGAAGGTTTGCACTGTGTTCACACTGGTCCCAGCGAAAACCGATACAATTTTAGTCTCTTTTAATGTTCGAGGCTAAAAATACAATTCATCGTATCTCCGCTGTTTTTAGGGATACATGGACAATTCGATAAGCGTTCTACTCCACATTTGCTGCTTTATACAGCGCACATCAGAAGGTTTGCACTGTGTTCACACTGGTCCTAGCGAAATCCGGTACAATTTTAGTCATTTTTAATGCTCAAGGCTAAAAATTCAATTCAACGTTTCTCCTCTGTTTTTCGGGGTACATGTACATTTCGATACGCGTTCTACTCCACATTTGCTGCTTTATACAGCGCTCATCAGAAGGTTTGCACTGTGTTCACACTGGTCCCAGTCAAATGCGATACAATTTTAGTCTTTTTTAATGTTCAAGGCTAAAAATACAATTCATCGTATCTCCGCTGTTTTTAGGGATGCATGGACAATTCGATACGCTTTCTACTCCACATTTGCTGCTTTATACAGCGCTCATCAGAAGGTTTGCACTGTGTTCACACTGGTCCCAGTCAAATGCGATACAATTTTAGTCTTTTTTAATGTTCAAGGCTAAAAATACAATTCATCGTATCTCCGCTGTTTTTAGGGATACATGGACAATTCGATACGCGTTCTACTCCACATTTGCTGCTTTATACAGCGCACATCAGAAGGTTTGCACTGTGTTCACACTGGTCCCAGTCAAATCCCATACAGTTTTAGTCTTTTTTAATGTTCAAGGCTAAAAATACAATTCATCGTATCTCCGCTGTTTTTAGGGATACATGGATAATTCGATACGCGTTCTACTCCACATTTGCTGCTTTATACAGCGCACATCAGAAGGTTTGCACTGTGTTCACACTGGTCCCAGTCAAATCCCATACAATTTTAGTCTTTTTTAATGTTCAAGGCTAAAAATTCAATTCAACGTTTCTCCTCTGTTTTTCGGGATACATGGACAATTCGATACGCGCTCTACTCCACATTTGCTGCTTTATACAGCGCACATCAGAAGGTTTGCACTGTGTTCACACTGGTCCCAGTTAAATCCCATACACTTTTAGTCTTTTTTAATGTTCAAGGCTAAAAATACAATTCATCGTATCACCGCTGTTTTTAGGGATACATGGACAATACGATACGCGTTCTACTCCACATTTGCTGCTTTATACAGCGCACATCAGATGGTTTGCACTGTGATCACACTGGTCCCAGTCAAATGCGATACAATTTTAGTCTTTTTTAATGTTCAAGGCTAAAAATACAATTCATCGTATCTCCGCTGTTTTTAGGGATACATGGACAATTCGATACGCCGTCTACTCCACATTTGCTGCTTTATACAGCGCACATCAGAAGGTTTGCACTGTGTTCACACTGGTCCCAGTCAAATCCCATACAATTTTAGTCTTTTTTAATGTTCAAGGCTAAAAATACAATTCATCGTATCACCGCTGTTTTTAGGGATACATGGACAATTCGATACGCGTTCTACTCCACATTTGCTGCTTTATACAGCGCACATCAGAAGGTTTGCACTGTGATCACACTGGTCCCAGCGAAATATGATACAATTTTAGTCATTTTTAATGCTGAAGGCTAAAAATTCAATTCAACGTTTCTCCTCTGTTTTTCTGGATACATGGACAATTCGATACGCGTTCCACTCCACATTTGCTGCTTTAAACAGCGCTCATCAGAAGGTTTGCACTGTGTTCACACTGGTCCCAGTCAAATGCGATACAATTTTAGTCTTTTTTAATGTTCAAGGCTAAAAATACAATTCATCGTATCTCCGCTGTTTTTAGGGATGCATGGACAATTCGATACGTGTTCTACTCCACATTTGCTGCTTTATACAGCGCTCATCAGAAGGTTTGCACTGTGTTCACACTGGTCCCAGTCAAATGCGATACAATTTTAGTCTTTTTTAATGTTCAAGGCTAAAAATACAATTCATCGTATCTCCGCAGTTTTTAGGGATACATGGACAATTCGATACGCGTTCTACTCCACATTTGCTGCTTTATACTGCGCACATCAGAAGGTTTGCACTGTGTTCACACTGGTCCCAGTCAAATCCCATACAATTTTAGTCTTTTTTAATGTTCAAGGCTAAAAATACAATTCATCGTATCACCGCTGTTTTTAGGGATACATGGACAATTCGATACGCGTTCTACTCCACATTTGCTGCATTATACAGCGCACATCAGAAGGTTTGCACTGTGTTCACACTGGTCCCAGCGAAATCCGATACAATTTTAGTCATTTTTAATGCTCAAGGCTAAAAATTCAATTCAACGTTTCTCCTCTGTTTTTCGGGATACATGGACAATTCGATACGCGTTCTACTCCACATTTGCTGCTTTATACAGCGCTCATTACAAGGTTTGCACTGTGTTCACAATGGTCCCAGTCAAATGCGATACAATTTTAGTCTCTTTTAATGTTCTCGGCTAAAAATACAATTCATCGTATCTCCGCTGTTTTTAGGGATACATGGACAATTCGATACGCGTTCTACTCCACATTTGCTGCTTTATACAGAGCACATCAGAAGGTTTGCACTGTGTTCACACTGGTCCCAGCGAAAACCGATACAATTTTAGTCTCTTTTAATGTTCGAGGCTAAAAATACAATTCATCGTATCTCCGCTGTTTTTAGGGATACATGGACAATTCGATACGCGTTCTACTCCACATTTGCTGCTTTATACAGCGCACATCAGAAGGTTTGCACTGTGTTCACACTGGTCCCAGTCAAATCCCATACAGTTTTAGTCTTTTTTAATGTTCAAGGCTAAAAATACAATTCATCGTATCTCCGCTGTTTTTAGGGATACATGGATAATTCGATACGCGTTCTACTCCACATTTGCTGCTTTATACAGCGCACATCAGAAGGTTTGCACTGTGTTCACACTGGTCCCAGTCAAATCCCATACAATTTTAGTCTTTTTTAATGTTCAAGGCTAAAAATTCAATTCAACGTTTCTCCTCTGTTTTTCGGGATACATGGACAATTCGATACGCGCTCTACTCCACATTTGCTGCTTTATACAGCGCACATCAGAAGGTTTGCACTGTATTCACACTGGTCCCAGTTAAATCCCATACACTTTTAGTCTTTTTTAATGTTCAAGGCTAAAAATACAATTCAACGTTTCTCCTCTGTTTTTCGGGGTACATGGACAATTCGATACGCGTTCTACTCCACATTTGCTGCTTTATAGAGCGCATATCAGAAGGTTTGCACTGTGTTCACACTGGTCCCAGTCAAATGCGATACAATTTTAGTCTTTTTTAATGTTCAAGGCTAAAAATACAATTCATCGTGTCTCCGCTGTTTTTAGGGATACATGGACAATTCGATACGCGTTCTACTCCACATTTGCTGCTTTATACAGCGCTCATCAGAAGGTTTGCACTGTGTTCACACTGGTCCCAGTCAAATGCGATACAATTTTAGTCTTTTTTAATGTTCAAGGCTAAAAATACAATTCATCGTATCTCCGCTGTTTTTAGGGATACATGGACAATTCGATACGCGTTCTACTCCACATTTGCTGCTTTATACAGCGCACATCAGAAGGTTTGCACTGTGTTCACACTGGTCCTAGCGAAATCCGGTACAATTTTAGTCATTTTTAATGCTCAAGGCTAAAAATTCAATTCAACGTTTCTCCTCTGTTTTTCGGGGTACATGTACATTTCGATACGCGTTCTACTCCACATTTGCTGCTTTATACAGCGCTCATCAGAAGGTTTGCACTGTGTTCACACTGGTCCCAGTCAAATGCGATACAATTTTAGTCTTTTTTAATGTTCAAGGCTAAAAATACAATTCATCGTATCTCCGCTGTTTTTAGGGATGCATGGACAATTCGATACGCTTTCTACTCCACATTTGCTGCTTTATACAGCGCTCATCAGAAGGTTTGCACTGTGTTCACACTGGTCCCAGTCAAATGCGATACAATTTTAGTCTTTTTTAATGTTCAAGGCTAAAAATACAATTCATCGTATCTCCGCTGTTTTTAGGGATACATGGACAATTCGATACGCGTTCTACTCCACATTTGCTGCTTTATACAGCGCACATCAGAAGGTTTGCACTGTGTTCACACTGGTCCCAGTCAAATCCCATACAGTTTTAGTCTTTTTTAATGTTCAAGGCTAAAAATACAATTCATCGTATCTCCGCTGTTTTTAGGGATACATGGATAATTCGATACGCGTTCTACTCCACATTTGCTGCTTTATACAGCGCACATCAGAAGGTTTGCACTGTGTTCACACTGGTCCCAGTCAAATCCCATACAATTTTAGTCTTTTTTAATGTTCAAGGCTAAAAATTCAATTCAACGTTTCTCCTCTGTTTTTCGGGATACATGGACAATTCGATACGCGCTCTACTCCACATTTGCTGCTTTATACAGCGCACATCAGAAGGTTTGCACTGTGTTCACACTGGTCCCAGTTAAATCCCATACACTTTTAGTCTTTTTTAATGTTCAAGGCTAAAAATACAATTCATAGTATCACCGCTGTTTTTAGGGATACATGGACAATACGATACGCGTTCTACTCCACATTTGCTGCTTTATACAGCGCACATCAGATGGTTTGCACTGTGATCACACTGGTCCCAGTCAAATGCGATACAATTTTAGTCTTTTTTAATGTTCAAGGCTAAAAATACAATTCATCGTATCTCCGCTGTTTTTAGGGATACATGGACAATTCGATACGCCGTCTACTCCACATTTGCTGCTTTATACAGCGCACATCAGAAGGTTTGCACTGTGTTCACACTGGTCCCAGTCAAATCCCATACAATTTTAGTCTTTTTTAATGTTCAAGGCTAAAAATACAATTCATCGTATCACCGCTGTTTTTAGGGATACATGGACAATTCGATACGCGTTCTACTCCGCATTTGCTGCTTTATACAGCGCACATCAGAAGGTTTGCACTGTGATCACACTGGTCCCAGCGAAATATGATACAATTTTAGTCATTTTTAATGCTCAAGGCTAAAAATTCAATTCATCGTATCACCGCTGTTTTTAGGGATACATGGACAATTCGATACGCGTTCTACTCCACATTTGCTGCTTTATACAGCGCACATCAGAAGGTTTGCACTGTGATCACACTGGTCCCAGCGAAATATGATACAATTTTAGTCATTTTTAATGCTGAAGGCTAAAAATTCAATTCAACGTTTCTCCTCTGTTTTTCTGGATACATGGACAATTCGATACGCGTTCCACTCCACATTTGCTGCTTTAAACAGCGCTCATCAGAAGGTTTGCACTGTGTTCACACTGGTCCCAGTCAAATGCGATACAATTTTAGTCTTTTTTAATGTTCAAGGCTAAAAATACAATTCATCGTATCTCCGCTGTTTTAGGGATGCATGGACAATTCGATACGTGTTCTACTCCACATTTGCTGCTTTATACAGCGCTCATCAGAAGGTTTGCACTGTGTTCACACTGGTCCCAGTCAAATGCGATACAATTTTAGTCTTTTTTAATGTTCAAGGCTAAAAATACAATTCATCGTATCTCCGCAGTTTTTAGGGATACATGGACAATTCGATACGCGTTCTACTCCACATTTGCTGCTTTATACTGCGCACATCAGAAGGTTTGCACTGTGTTCACACTGGTCCCAGTCAAATGCGATACAATTTTAGTCTTTTTTAATGTTCAAGGCTAAAAATACAATTCATCGTATCTCCGCTGTTTTTAGGGATGCATGGACAATTCGATACGTGTTCTACTCCACATTTGCTGCTTTATACAGCGCACATCAGAAGGTTTGCACTGTATTCACACTGGTCCCAGTTAAATCCCATACACTTTTAGTCTTTTTTAATGTTCAAGGCTAAAAATACAATTCAACGTTTCTCCTCTGTTTTTCGGGGTACATGGACAATTCGATACGCGTTCTACTCCACATTTGCTGCTTTATAGAGCGCATATCAGAAGGTTTGCACTGTGTTCACACTGGTCCCAGTCAAATGCGATACAATTTTAGTCTTTTTTAATGTTCAAGGCTAAAAATACAATTCATCGTGTCTCCGCTGTTTTTAGGGATACATGGACAATTCGATACGCGTTCTACTCCACATTTGCTGCTTTATACAGCGCTCATCAGAAGGTTTGCACTGTGTTCACACTGGTCCCAGTCAAATGCGATACAATTTTAGTCTTTTTTAATGTTCAAGGCTAAAAATACAATTCATCGTATCTCCGCTGTTTTTAGGGATACATGGACAATTCGATACGCGTTCTACTCCACATTTGCTGCTTTATACAGCGCTCAACAGAAGGTTTGCACTGTGTTCACACTGGTCCCAGTCAAATGCGATACAATTTTAGTCTTTTTTAATGTTCAAGGCTAAAAATACAATTCATCGTATCTCCGCTGTTTTTAGGGATACATGGACAATTCGATACGCCTTCTACTCCACATTTGCTGCTTTATACAGCGCTCATCAGATGGTTTGCACTGTGTTCACACTGGTCCCAGTAAAATGCGATACAATTTTAGTCTTTTTTAATGTTCAAGGCAAAAATACAATTCATCGTATCTCCGCTGTCTTTAGGGATACATGGACAATTCGATACGCGCTCTACTCCACATTTGCTGCTTTATACAGCGCACATCAGAAGGTTTGCACTGTGTTCACACTGGTCCCAGTTAAATCCCATACACTTTTAGTCTTTTTTAATGTTCAAGGCTAAAAATACAATTCAACGTTTCTCCTCTGTTTTTCGGGGTACATGGACAATTCGATACGCGTTCTACTCCACATTTGCTGCTTTATAGAGCGCATATCAGAAGGTTTGCACTGTGTTCACACTGGTCCCAGTCAAATGCGATACAATTTTAGTCTTTTTTAATGTTCAAGGCTAAAAATACAATTCATCGTGTCTCCGCTGTTTTTAGGGATACATGGACAATTCGATACGCGTTCTACTCCACATTTGCTGCTTTATACAGCGCACATCAGAAGGTTTGCACTGTGTTCACACTGGTCCCAGCGAAAACCGATACAATTTTAGTCTCTTTTAATGTTCGAGGCTAAAAATACAATTCATCGTATCTCCGCTGTTTTTAGGGATACATGGACAATTCGATAAGCGTTCTACTCCACATTTGCTGCTTTATACAGCGCACATCAGAAGGTTTGCACTGTGTTCACACTGGTCCTAGCGAAATCCGATACAATTTTAGTCATTTTTAATGCTCAAGGCTAAAAATTCAATTCAACGTTTCTCCTCTGTTTTTCGGGGTACATGGACAATTCGATACGCGTTCTACTCCACATTTGCTGCTTTATACAGCGCTCATCAGAAGGTTTGCACTGTGTTCACACTGGTCCCAGTCAAATGCGATACAATTTTAGTCTTTTTTAATGTTCAAGGCTAAAAATACAATTCAACGTTTCTCCTCTGTTTTTCGGGGTACATGGACAATTCGATACGCGTTCTACTCCACATTTGCTGCTTTATACAGCGCACATCAGAAGGTTTGCACTGTATTCACACTGGTCCCAGTTAAATCCCATACACTTTTAGTCTTTTTTAATGTTCAAGGCTAAAAATACAATTCAACGTTTCTCCTCTGTTTTTCGGGGTACATGGACAATTCGATACGCGTTCTACTCCACATTTGCTGCTTTATAGAGCGCATATCAGAAGGTTTGCACTGTGTTCACACTGGTCCCAGTCAAATGCGATACAATTTTAGTCTTTTTTAATGTTCAAGGCTAAAAATACAATTCATCGTATCTCCGCTGTTTTTAGGGATACATGGACAATTCGATACGCCTTCTACTCCACATTTGCTGCTTTATACAGCGCACATCAGAAGGTTTGCACTGTGTTCACACTGGTCCCAGTCAAATCCCATACAATTTTAGTCTTTTTTAATGTTCAAGGCTAAAAATACAATTCATCGTATCACCGCTGTTTTTAGGGATACATGGACAATTCGATACGCGTTCTACTCCGCATTTGCTGCTTTATACAGCGCACATCAGAAGGTTTGCACTGTGATCACACTGGTCCCAGCGAAATATGATACAATTTTAGTCATTTTTAATGCTCAAGGCTAAAAATTCAATTCATCGTATCACCGCTGTTTTTAGGGATACATGGACAATTCGATACGCGTTCTACTCCACATTTGCTGCTTTATACAGCGCACATCAGAAGGTTTGCACTGTGATCACACTGGTCCCAGCGAAATATGATACAATTTTAGTCATTTTTAATGCTGAAGGCTAAAAATTCAATTCAACGTTTCTCCTCTGTTTTTCTGGATACATGGACAATTCGATACGCGTTCCACTCCACATTTGCTGCTTTAAACAGCGCTCATCAGAAGGTTTGCACTGTGTTCACACTGGTCCCAGTCAAATGCGATACAATTTTAGTCTTTTTTAATGTTCAAGGCTAAAAATACAATTCATCGTATCTCCGCTGTTTTTAGGGATGCATGGACAATTCGATACGTGTTCTACTCCACATTTGCTGCTTTATACAGCGCTCATCAGAAGGTTTGCACTGTGTTCACACTGGTCCCAGTCAAATGCGATACAATTTTAGTCTTTTTTAATGTTCAAGGCTAAAAATACAATTCATCGTATCTCCGCAGTTTTTAGGGATACATGGACAATTCGATACGCGTTCTACTCCACATTTGCTGCTTTATACTGCGCACATCAGAAGGTTTGCACTGTGTTCACACTGGTCCCAGTCAAATCCCATACAATTTTAGTCTTTTTTAATGTTCAAGGCTAAAAATACAATTCATCGTATCACCGCTGTTTTTAGGGATACATGGACAATTCGATACGCGTTCTACTCCACATTTGCTGCATTATACAGCGCACATCAGAAGGTTTGCACTGTGTTCACACTGGTCCCAGCGAAATCCGATACAATTTTAGTCATTTTTAATGCTCAAGGCTAAAAATTCAATTCAACGTTTCTCCTCTGTTTTTCGGGATACATGGACAATTCGATACGCGTTCTACTCCACATTTGCTGCTTTATACAGCGCTCATTACAAGGTTTGCACTGTGTTCACAATGGTCCCAGTCAAATGCGATACAATTTTAGTCTCTTTTAATGTTCTCGGCTAAAAATACAATTCATCGTATCTCCGCTGTTTTTAGGGATACATGGACAATTCGATACGCGTTCTACTCCACATTTGCTGCTTTATACAGAGCACATCAGAAGGTTTGCACTGTGTTCACACTGGTCCCAGCGAAAACCGATACAATTTTAGTCTCTTTTAATGTTCGAGGCTAAAAATACAATTCATCGTATCTCCGCTGTTTTTAGGGATACATGGACAATTCGATACGCGTTCTACTCCACATTTGCTGCTTTATACAGCGCACATCAGAAGGTTTGCACTGTGTTCACACTGGTCCCAGTCAAATCCCATACAGTTTTAGTCTTTTTTAATGTTCAAGGCTAAAAATACAATTCATCGTATCTCCGCTGTTTTTAGGGATACATGGATAATTCGATACGCGTTCTACTCCACATTTGCTGCTTTATACAGCGCACATCAGAAGGTTTGCACTGTGTTCACACTGGTCCCAGTCAAATCCCATACAATTTTAGTCTTTTTTAATGTTCAAGGCTAAAAATTCAATTCAACGTTTCTCCTCTGTTTTTCGGGATACATGGACAATTCGATACGCGCTCTACTCCACATTTGCTGCTTTATACAGCGCACATCAGAAGGTTTGCACTGTATTCACACTGGTCCCAGTTAAATCCCATACACTTTTAGTCTTTTTTAATGTTCAAGGCTAAAAATACAATTCAACGTTTCTCCTCTGTTTTTCGGGGTACATGGACAATTCGATACGCGTTCTACTCCACATTTGCTGCTTTATAGAGCGCATATCAGAAGGTTTGCACTGTGTTCACACTGGTCCCAGTCAAATGCGATACAATTTTAGTCTTTTTTAATGTTCAAGGCTAAAAATACAATTCATCGTGTCTCCGCTGTTTTTAGGGATACATGGACAATTCGATACGCGTTCTACTCCACATTTGCTGCTTTATACAGCGCTCATCAGAAGGTTTGCACTGTGTTCACACTGGTCCCAGTCAAATGCGATACAATTTTAGTCTTTTTTAATGTTCAAGGCTAAAAATACAATTCATCGTATCTCCGCTGTTTTTAGGGATACATGGACAATTCGATACGCGTTCTACTCCACATTTGCTGCTTTATACAGCGCTCAACAGAAGGTTTGCACTGTGTTCACACTGGTCCCAGTCAAATGCGATACAATTTTAGTCTTTTTTAATGTTCAAGGCTAAAAATACAATTCATCGTATCTCCGCTGTTTTTAGGGATACATGGACAATTCGATACGCCTTCTACTCCACATTTGCTGCTTTATACAGCGCTCATCAGATGGTTTGCACTGTGTTCACACTGGTCCCAGTAAAATGCGATACAATTTTAGTCTTTTTTAATGTTCAAGGCAAAAATACAATTCATCGTATCTCCGCTGTCTTTAGGGATACATGGACAATTCGATACGCGCTCTACTCCACATTTGCTGCTTTATACAGCGCACATCAGAAGGTTTGCACTGTGTTCACACTGGTCCCAGCGAAAACCGATACAATTTTAGTCTCTTTTAATGTTCGAGGCTAAAAATACAATTCATCGTATCTCCGCTGTTTTTAGGGATACATGGACAATTCGATAAGCGTTCTACTCCACATTTGCTGCTTTATACAGCGCACATCAGAAGGTTTGCACTGTGTTCACACTGGTCCTAGCGAAATCCGATACAATTTTAGTCATTTTTAATGCTCAAGGCTAAAAATTCAATTCAACGTTTCTCCTCTGTTTTTCGGGGTACATGGACAATTCGATACGCGTTCTACTCCACATTTGCTGCTTTATACAGCGCTCATCAGAAGGTTTGCACTGTGTTCACACTGGTCCCAGTCAAATGCGATACAATTTTAGTCTTTTTTAATGTTCAAGGCTAAAAATACAATTCAACGTTTCTCCTCTGTTTTTCGGGGTACATGGACAATTCGATACGCGTTCTACTCCACATTTGCTGCTTTATACAGCGCTCAACAGAAGGTTTGCACTGTGTTCACACTGGTCCCAGTCAAATGCGATACAATTTTAGTCTTTTTTAATGTTCAAGGCTAAAAATACAATTCATCGTATCTCCGCTGTTTTTAGGGATACATGGACAATTCGATACGCCTTCTACTCCACATTTGCTGCTTTATAAAGCGCTCATCAGATGGTTTGCACTGTGTTCACACTGGTCCCAGTAAAATGCGATACAATTTTAGTCTTTTTTAATGTTCAAGGCAAAAATACAATTCATCGTATCTCCGCTGTTTTTAGGGATACATGGACAATTCGATACGCGTTCTACTCCACATTTGCTGCTTTATACAGCGCACATCAGAAGGTTTGCACTGTGTTCACACTGGTCCCAGTTAAATCCCATACACTTTTAGTCTTTTTTAATGTTCAAGGCTAAAAATACAATTCATCGTATCTCCGCTGTTTTTAGGGATACATGGACAATTCGATAAGCGTTCTACTCCACATTTGCTGCTTTATACAGCGCACATCAGAAGGTTTGCACTATGTTCACACTGGTCCTAGCGAAATCCGATACAATTTTAGTCATTTTTAATGCTCAAGGCTAAAAATTCAATTCAACGTTTCTCCTCTGTTTTTCGGGGTACATGGACAATTCGATACGCGTTCTACTCCACATTTGCTGCTTTATACAGCGCTCATCAGAATTTTTGCACTGTATTCACACTGGTCCCAGTCAAATGCGATACAATTTTAGTCTTTTTTAATGTTCAAGGCTAAAAATACAATTCATCGTATCTCCGCTGTTTTTAGGGATACATGGACAATTCGATACGCGTTCTACTCCACATTTGCTGCTTTATACAGCGCACATCAGAAGGTTTGCACTGTGTTCACACTGGTCCCAGTCAAATCCCATACAATTTTAGTCTTTTTTAATGTTCAAGGCTAAAAATACAATTCATCGTATCACCGCTGTTTTTAGGGATACATGGACAATTCGATACGCGTTCTACTCCGCATTTGCTGCTCTATACAGCGCACATCTGAAGGTTTGCACTGTGATCACGCTGGTCCCAGCGAAATATGATACAATTTTAGTCATTTTTAATGCTCAAGGCTAAAAATTCAATTCAACGTTTCTCCTCTGTTTTTCGGGATACATGGACAATTCGATACGCGTTCCACTCCACATTTGCTGCTTTATACAGCGCTCATCAGAAGGTTTGCACTGTGTTCACACTGGTCCCAGTGAAATCCGATACAATTTTAGTCTTTTTTAATGTTCAAGGCTAAAAATACAATTCATCGAATCACCGCTGTTTTTAGGGATACATGGACAATTCGATACGCGTTCTACTCCACATTTGCTGCTTTATACAGCGCACATCAGAAGGTTTGCACTGTGCTCACACTGGTCCCAGCGAAATCCGATACAATTTTAGTCATTTTTAATGCTCAAGGCTCAAAATACAATTCAACGTTTCTCCTCTGTTTTTCGGGGTACATGGACAATTCGATACGCGTTCTACTCCACATTTGCTGCTTTATACAGCGCATATCAGAAGGTTGGCACTGTGTTCACACTGGTCCCAGTGAAATCCGATACAATTTTAGTCTTTTTTAATGTTCAAGGCTAAAAATACAATTCATCGTATCTCCGCTGTTTTTAGGGATACATGAACAATTCGATACGCGTCCTACTCCACATTTGCTGCATTATACAGCGCTCATCAGAAGGTTTGCACTGTGTTCACACTGGTCCCAGCGAAATCCGATACAATTTTCGTCATTTTTAATGTTCAAGGCTAAAAATACAATTCAACGTTTCTCCTCTGTTTTTCGGGGTACATGGTCAATTCGATACGCATTCTACTCCACCTTTGCTGCTTTATACAGCGCATATCAGTATGTTTGCACTGTGTTCACACTGGTCCCAGTGAAATCCGATACAATTTTAGTCTTTTTTAATGTTCAAGGCTAAAAATACAATTCATCGTATCACCGCTGTTTTTAGGGATACATGGACAATTCGCTACGCTTTCTACTCCACATTTGCTGCTTTATACAGCGAACATCAGAAGGTTTGCACTGTGTTCACACTGTTCCCAGCGAAATCCGATACAATTTTAGTCATTTTTAATGCTCAAGGCTCAAAATACAATTCATCGTATCACCGCTGTTTTTAGGGATACATGGACAATTCGATACGCGTTCTACTCCACATTTGCTGCTTTATACAGAGCGCATCAGAAGGTTTGCACTGTTCTCACACTGGTCCCAGTCAAATCCCATACAATTTTAGTCTTTTTTAATGTTCAAGGCTAAAAATACAATTCATCGTATCACCGCTGTTTTTAGGGATACAGGGACAATTCGATACGCGTTCTACTCCACATTTGCTGCTTTATACAGCGCACATCAGAAGGTTTGCACTGTGTTCACACTGGTCCAAGCGAAATCCGATACAATTTTAGTCATTTTTAATACTCAAGGCTAAAAATTCAATTCAACGTTTCTCCTCTGTTTTTCGTTATACATGGACAATTCGATACGCCTTCTACTCCACATTTGCTGTTTTATACAGCGCTCATCAGAAGGTTGGCACTGTGTTCACACTGGTCCCAGTGAAATCCGATACAATGTTAGTCTTTTTTAATGTTCAAGGCTAAAAATACAATTCATCGTATCTCCGCTGTTTTTAGGGATACATGAACAATTCGATACGCGTTCTACTCCACATTTGCTGCATTATACAGCGCACATCAGAAGGTTTGCACTGTTCTCACACTGGTCCCAGTCAAATCCCATACAATTTTAGTCATTTTTAATACTCAAGGCTAAAAATTCAATTCAACGTTTCTCCGCTGTTTTTAGGGATACATGAACAATTCGATACGCGTTCTACTCCACATTTGCTGCATTATACAGCGCTCATCAGAAGGTTTGCACTGTGTTCACACTGGTCCCAGCGAAATCCGATACAATTTTCGTCATTTTTAATGCTCAAGGCTCAAAATACAATTCATCGTATCACCGCTGTTTTTAGGGATACATGGACAATTCGATACGCGTTCTACTCCACATTTTCTGCTTTATACAGCGCACATCAGAAGGTTTGCACTGTATTCACACTGGTCTCAGTCAAATCCGATACAATTTTAGTCGTTTTTAATGCTCAAGGATAAAAATACAATTCATCGTATCTCCGCTGTTTTTCGGGATACATGGACAATCCTATACGCGTTCTACTCCTCATTTGCTGCTTTATACAGCGCTCATCAGAAGGTTTGCACTGTGTTCACACTGGTCCCAGTTAAATCCCATACACTTTTAGTCTTTTTTAATGTTCAAGGCTAAAAATACAATTCAACGTTTCTCCTCTGTTTTTCGGGGTACATGGACAATTCGATACGCGTTCTACTCCACATTTGCTGCTTTATACAGCGCACATCAGAAGGTTTGCACTGTGTTCACACTGGTCCCAGTCAAATCCCATACAATTTTAGTCTTTTTTAATGTTCAAGGCTAAAAATACAATTCATCGTATCACCGCTGTTTTTAGGGATACATGGACAATTCGATACGCGTTCTACTCCGCATTTGCTGCTCTATACAGCGCACATCTGAAGGTTTGCACTGTGATCACGCTGGTCCCAGCGAAATATGATACAATTTTAGTCATTTTTAATGCTCAAGGCTAAAAATTCAATTCAACGTTTCTCCTCTGTTTTTCGGGATACATGGACAATTCGATACGCGTTCCACTCCACATTTGCTGCTTTATACAGCGCTCATCAGAAGGTTTGCACTGTGTTCACACTGGTCCCAGTGAAATCCGATACAATTTTAGTCTTTTTTAATGTTCAAGGCTAAAAATACAATTCATCGAATCACCGCTGTTTTTAGGGATACATGGACAATTCGATACGCGTTCTACTCCACATTTGCTGCTTTATACAGCGCACATCAGAAGGTTTGCACTGTGCTCACACTGGTCCCAGCGAAATCCGATACAATTTTAGTCATTTTTAATGCTCAAGGCTCAAAATACAATTCAACGTTTCTCCTCTGTTTTTCGGGGTACATGGACAATTCGATACGCGTTCTACTCCACATTTGCTGCTTTATACAGCGCATATCAGAAGGTTGGCACTGTGTTCACACTGGTCCCAGTGAAATCCGATACAATTTTAGTCTTTTTTAATGTTCAAGGCTAAAAATACAATTCATCGTATCTCCGCTGTTTTTAGGGATACATGAACAATTCGATACGCGTCCTACTCCACATTTGCTGCATTATACAGCGCTCATCAGAAGGTTTGCACTGTGTTCACACTGGTCCCAGCGAAATCCGATACAATTTTCGTCATTTTTAATGTTCAAGGCTAAAAATACAATTCAACGTTTCTCCTCTGTTTTTCGGGGTACATGGTCAATTCGATACGCATTCTACTCCACCTTTGCTGCTTTATACAGCGCATATCAGTATGTTTGCACTGTGTTCACACTGGTCCCAGTGAAATCCGATACAATTTTAGTCTTTTTTAATGTTCAAGGCTAAAAATACAATTCATCGTATCACCGCTGTTTTTAGGGATACATGGACAATTCGCTACGCTTTCTACTCCACATTTGCTGCTTTATACAGCGAACATCAGAAGGTTTGCACTGTGTTCACACTGTTCCCAGCGAAATCCGATACAATTTTAGTCATTTTTAATGCTCAAGGCTCAAAATACAATTCATCGTATCACCGCTGTTTTTAGGGATACATGGACAATTCGATACGCGTTCTACTCCACATTTGCTGCTTTATACAGAGCGCATCAGAAGGTTTGCACTGTTCTCACACTGGTCCCAGTCAAATCCCATACAATTTTAGTCTTTTTTAATGTTCAAGGCTAAAAATACAATTCATCGTATCACCGCTGTTTTTAGGGATACAGGGACAATTCGATACGCGTTCTACTCCACATTTGCTGCTTTATACAGCGCACATCAGAAGGTTTGCACTGTGTTCACACTGGTCCAAGCGAAATCCGATACAATTTTAGTCATTTTTAATACTCAAGGCTAAAAATTCAATTCAACGTTTCTCCTCTGTTTTTCGTTATACATGGACAATTCGATACGCCTTCTACTCCACATTTGCTGTTTTATACAGCGCTCATCAGAAGGTTGGCACTGTGTTCACACTGGTCCCAGTGAAATCCGATACAATGTTAGTCTTTTTTAATGTTCAAGGCTAAAAATACAATTCATCGTATCTCCGCTGTTTTTAGGGATACATGAACAATTCGATACGCGTTCTACTCCACATTTGCTGCATTATACAGCGCACATCAGAAGGTTTGCACTGTTCTCACACTGGTCCCAGTCAAATCCCATACAATTTTAGTCATTTTTAATACTCAAGGCTAAAAATTCAATTCAACGTTTCTCCGCTGTTTTTAGGGATACATGAACAATTCGATACGCGTTCTACTCCACATTTGCTGCATTATACAGCGCTCATCAGAAGGTTTGCACTGTGTTCACACTGGTCCCAGCGAAATCCGATACAATTTTCGTCATTTTTAATGCTCAAGGCTCAAAATACAATTCATCGTATCACCGCTGTTTTTAGGGATACATGGACAATTCGATACGCGTTCTACTCCACATTTTCTGCTTTATACAGCGCACATCAGAAGGTTTGCACTGTATTCACACTGGTCTCAGTCAAATCCGATACAATTTTAGTCGTTTTTAATGCTCAAGGATAAAAATACAATTCATCGTATCTCCGCTGTTTTTCGGGATACATGGACAATCCTATACGCGTTCTACTCCTCATTTGCTGCTTTATACAGCGCTCATCAGAAGGTTTGCACTGTGTTCACACTGGTCCCAGTTAAATCCCATACACTTTTAGTCTTTTTTAATGTTCAAGGCTAAAAATACAATTCAACGTTTCTCCTCTGTTTTTCGGGGTACATGGACAATTCGATACGCGTTCTACTCCACATTTGCTGCTTTATACAGCGCTCAACAGAAGGTTTGCACTGTGTTCACACTGGTCCCAGTCAAATGCGATACAATTTTAGTCTTTTTTAATGTTCAAGGCTAAAAATACAATTCATCGTATCTCCGCTGTTTTTAAGGAATACATGGACAATTCGATACGCCTTCTACTCCACATTTGCTGCTTTATACAGCGCTAATCAGATGGTTTGCACTGTGTTCACACTGGTCCCAGTAAAATGCGATACAATTTTAGTCTTTTTTAATGTTCAAGGCAAAAATACAATTCATCGTATCTCCGCTGTTTTTAGGGATACATGGACAATTCGATACGCGTTCTAATGCACATTTGCTGCTTTATACAGCGCACATCAGAAGGTTTGCACTGTGTTCACACTGGTCCCAGTTAAATCCCATACACTTTTAGTCTTTTTTAATGTTCAAGGCTAAAAATACAATTCAACGTTTCTCCTCTGTTTTTCGGGGTACATGGACAATTCGATACGCGTTCTACTCCACATTTGC
Source organism: Bombus flavifrons (assembly GCF_040668555.2). Classification (NCBI taxonomy): domain Eukaryota; kingdom Metazoa; phylum Arthropoda; class Insecta; order Hymenoptera; family Apidae; genus Bombus; species Bombus flavifrons. Next base: position 2,379,937 of record NC_138459.1, on the reverse strand, counting down.
TGCTTTATACAGCGCTCATCAGAAGGTTTGCACTGTATTCACACTGGTCCCAGTCAAATGCGATACAATTTTAGTCTTTTTTAATGTTCAAGGCTAAAAATACAATTCATCGTATCTCCGCTGTTTTTAGGGATACATGGACAATTCGATACGCCTTCTACTCCACATTTGCTGCTTTATACAGCGCTCATCAGATGGTTTGCACTGTGTTCACACTGGTCCCAGTAAAATGCGATACAATTTTAGTCTTTTTTAATGTTCAAGGCAAAAATACAATTCATCGTATCTCCGCTGTTTTTAGGGATACATGGACAATTCGATACATGTTCTACTCCACATTTGCTGCTTTATACAGCGCACATCAGAAGGTTTGCACTGTGTTCACACTGGTCCCAGTCAAATCCCATACAATTTTAGTCTTTTTTAATGTTCAAGGCTAAAAATACAATTCATCGTATCACCGCTGTTTTTAGGGATACATGGACAATTCGATACGCGTTCTACTCCACATTTGCTGCTTTATAGAGCGCATATCAGAAGGTTTGCACTGTGTTCACACTGGTCCCAGTCAAATGCGATACAATTTTAGTCTTTTTTAATGTTCAAGGCTAAAAATACAATTCATCGTATCTCCGCTGTTTTTAGGGATACATGGACAATTCGATACGCGTTCTACTCCACATTTGCTGCTTTATACAGCGCACATCAGAAGGTTTGCACTGTGTTCACACTGGTCCCAGCGAAAACCGATACAATTTTAGTCTCTTTTAATGTTCGAGGCTAAAAATACAATTCATCGTATCTCCGCTGTTTTTAGGGATACATGGACAATTCGATAAGCGTTCTACTCCACATTTGCTGCTTTATACAACGCACATCAGAAGGTTTGCACTGTGTTCACACTGGTCCCAGTCAAATGCGATACAATTTTAGTCTTTTTTAATGTTCAAGGCTAAAAATACAATTCATCGTATCTCCGCTGTTTTTAGGGATGCATGGACAATTCGATACGCTTTCTACTCCACATTTGCTGCTTTATACAGCGCTCATCAGAAGGTTTGCACTGTGTTCACACTGGTTCCAGTCAAATGCGATACAATTTTAGTCTTTTTTAATGTTCAAGGCTAAAAATACAATTCATCGTATCTCCGCTGTTTTTAGGGATACATGGACAATTCGATACGCGTTCTACTCCACATTTGCTGCTTTATACAGCGCACATCAGAAGGTTTGCACTGTATTCACACTGGTCCCAGTTAAATCCCATACACTTTTAGTCTTTTTTAATGTTCAAGGCTAAAAATACAATTCATCGTATCTCCGCTGTTTTTAGGGATACATGGACAATTCGACACGCGTTCTACTCCACATTTGCTGCTTTATACAGCGCACATCAGAAGGTTTGCACTGTGTTCACACTGGTCCCAGTCAAATGCGATACAATTTTAGTCTTTTTTAATGTTCAAGGCTAACAATACAATTCATCGTATCTCCGCTGTTTTTAGGGATGCATGGACAATTCGATACGCTTTCTACTCCACATTTGCTGCTTTATACAGCGCTCATCAGAAGGTTTGCACTGTGTTCACACTGGTTCCAGTCAAATGCGATACAATTTTATTCTTTTTTAATGTTCAAGGCTAAAAATACAATTCATCGTATCTCCGCTGTCTTTAGGGGGATACATGGACAATTCGATACGCGTTCTACTCCACATTTGCTGCTTTATACAGCGCACATCAGAAGGTTTGCACTGTATTCACACTGGTCCCAGTCAAATCCGATGCAATTTTAGTCGTTTTTAATGCTCAAGGATAAAAATACAATTCATCGTATCTCCGCTGTTTTTAGGGATACATGGACAATTCGACACGCGTTCTACTCCACATTTGCTGCTTTATACAGCGCACATCAGAAGGTTTGCACTGTGTTCACACTGGTCCCAGTTAAATCCCATACACTTTTAGTCTTTTTTAATGTTCAAGGCTAAAAATACAATTCATCGTATCTCCGCTGTTTTTAGGGATACATGGACAATTCGATACGCGTTCTACTCCACATTTGCTGCTTTATACAGCGCACATCAGAAGGTTTGCACTGTATTCACACTGGTCCCAGTTAAATCCCATACACTTTTAGTCTTTTTTAATGTTCAAGGCTAAAAATACAATTCATCGTATCTCCGCTGTTTTTAGGGATACATGGACAATTCGACACGCGTTCTACTCCACATTTGCTGCTTTATACAGCGCACATCAGAAGGTTTGCACTGTGTTCACACTGGTCCCAGTCAAATGCGATACAATTTTAGTCTTTTTTAATGTTCAAGGCTAACAATACAATTCATCGTATCTCCGCTGTTTTTAGGGATGCATGGACAATTCGATACGCTTTCTACTCCACATTTGCTGCTTTATACAGCGCTCATCAGAAGGTTTGCACTGTGTTCACACTGGTTCCAGTCAAATGCGATACAATTTTATTCTTTTTTAATGTTCAAGGCTAAAAATACAATTCATCGTATCTCCGCTGTTTTTAGGGGGATACATGGACAATTCGATACGCGTTCTACTCCACATTTGCTGCTTTATACAGCGCACATCAGAAGGTTTGCACTGTATTCACACTGGTCCCAGTCAAATCCGATACAATTTTAGTCGTTTTTAATGCTCAAGGATAAAAATACAATTCATCGTATCTCCGCTGTTTTTCGGGATACATGGACAATCCTATACGCGTTCTACTCCTCATTTGCTGCTTTATACAGCGCTCATCAGAAGGTTTGCACTGTGTTCACACTGGTCCCAGTTAAATCCCATACACTTTTAGTCTTTCTTAATGTTCAAGGCTAAAAATGCAATTCAACGTTTCTCCTCTGTTTTTCGGAGTACATGGACAATTCGATACGCGTTCTACTCCACATTTGCTGCTTTATACAGCGCTCAACAGAAGGTTTGCACTGTGTTCACACTGGTCCCATTCAAATGCGATACAATTTTAGTCTTTTTTAATGTTCAAGGCTAAAAATACAATTCATCGTATCTCCGCTGTTTTTAGGGATACATGGACAATTCGATACGCGTTCTACTCCACATTTGCTGCTTTATACAGCGCACATCAGAAGGTTTGCACTGTATCCACACTGGTCCCAGTCAAATCCGATACAATTTTAGTCATTTTTAATGCTCAAGGCTAAAAATACAATTCAACGTTTCTCCTCTGTTTTTCGGGGTACATGGACAATTCCATACGCGTTCTACTCCACATTTGCTGCTTTATACAGCGCATATCAGAAGGTTGGCACTGTGTTCACACTGGTCCCAGTGAAATCCGATACAATTTTAGTCTTTTTTAATGTTCAAGGCTAAAAATACAATTCATCGTATCTCCGCTGTTTTTAGGGATACATGGACAATTCGATACGCGTTCTACACCACATTTGCTGCTTTATACAGCGCATATCAGAATGTTTGCACTGTGTTCACACTGGTCCCAGTGAAATCCGATACAATTTTAGTCTTTTTTAATGTTCAAGGCTAAAAATACAATTCATCGAATCACCGCTGTTTTTAGGGATACATGGACAATTCGATACGCGTTCTACTCCACATTTGCTGCTTTATACAGCGCACATCAGAAGGTTTTCACTGTGTTCACACTGGTCCCAGCGAAATCCGATACAATTTTAGTCATTTTTAATGCTCAAGGCTCAAAATACAATTCATCGTATCACCGCTGTTTTTAGGGATACATGGACAATTCGATACGCGTACTACTCCACATTTGCTGCTTTATACAGCGCACATCAGAAGGTTTGCACTGTGTTCACACTGGTCCCAGTCAAATCCCATAAAATTTTAGTCTTTTTTAATGTTCAAGACTAAAAATACAATTCATCGTATCACCGCTGTTTTTAGGGATACATGGACAATTCGATACGCGTTCTACTTCACATTTGCTGCTTTATACAGCGCACATCAGAAGGTTTGCACTGTATTCACACTGGTCCCAGTCAAATCCGATACAATTTTAGTCATTTTTAATTCTCAAGGCTAAAAATACAATTCATCGTATCTCCGCTGTTTTTCGGGATACATGGACAATCCGATACGCGTTCTACTCCTCATTTGCTGCTTTATACAGCGCTCATCAGAAGGTTTGCACTGTGCTCACGCTGGTCCCAGTCAAATGCGATACAATTTTCGTCTTTTTTAATGTTCAAGGCTAAAAATACAATTCATCGTATCTCCGCTGTTTTTAGGGATACATGGACAATTCGATACGCGTTCTACTCCACATTTGCTGCTTTATACAGCGCACATCAGAAGGTTTGCACTGTGTTCACACTGGTCCCAGTCAAATCCCATAAAATTTTAGTCTTTTTTAATGTTCAAGACTAAAAATACAATTCATCGTATCACCGCTGTTTTTAGGGATACATGGACAATTCTATACGCGTTCTACTTCACATTTGCTGCTTTGTACAGCGCACATCAGAAGGTTTGCACTGTGTTCACACTGGTCCCAGCGAAATCCGATACAATTTTAGTCATTTTTAATGCTCAAGGCTCAAAATACAATTCATCGTATCACCGCTGTTTTTAGGGATACATGGACAATTCGATACGCGTACTACTCCACATTTGCTGCTTTATACAGCGCACATCAGAAGGTTTGCACTGTGTTCACACTGGTCCCAGTCAAATCCCATAAAATTTTAGTCTTTTTTAATGTTCAAGACTAAAAATACAATTCATCGTATCACCGCTGTTTTTAGGGATACATGGACAATTCGATACGCGTTCTACTTCACATTTGCTGCTTTATACAGCGCACATCAGAAGGTTTGCACTGTATTCACACTGGTCCCAGTCAAATCCGATACAATTTTAGTCATTTTTAATTCTCAAGGCTAAAAATACAATTCATCGTATCTCCGCTGTTTTTCGGGATACATGGACAATCCGATACGCGTTCTACTCCTCATTTGCTGCTTTATACAGCGCTCATCAGAAGGTTTGCACTGTGCTCACGCTGGTCCCAGTCAAATGCGATACAATTTTCGTCTTTTTTAATGTTCAAGGCTAAAAATACAATTCATCGTATCTCCGCTGTTTTTAGGGATACATGGACAATTCGATACGCGTTCTACTCCACATTTGCTGCTTTATACAGCGCACATCAGAAGGTTTGCACTGTGTTCACACTGGTCCCAGTCAAATCCCATAAAATTTTAGTCTTTTTTAATGTTCAAGACTAAAAATACAATTCATCGTATCACCGCTGTTTTTAGGGATACATGGACAATTCTATACGCGTTCTACTTCACATTTGCTGCTTTGTACAGCGCACATCAGAAGGTTTGCACTGTATTCACACTGGTCCCAGTCAAATCCGATACAATTTTAGTCGTTTTTAATGCTCAAGGCTAAAAATACAATACATCGTATCTCCGCTGTTTTTCGGGATACATGGACATTCCTATACGCGTTCTACTCCTCATTTGCTGCTTTATCCAGCGCACATCAGAAGGTTTGCACTGTGTTCACACTGGTCCCAGACAAATGCGATACAATTTTAGTCTTTTTTAATGTTCAAGGCTAAAAATACAATTCATCGTATCTCCGCTGTTTTTAGGGATACATGGACAATTCGATACGCGTTCTACTCCACATTTGCTGCTTTATACAGAGCGCATCAGAAGGTTTGCACTGTTCTCACACTGGTCCCAGTCAAATCCCATACAATTTTAGTCTTTTTTAATGTTCAAGGCTAAAAATACAATTCATCGTATCACCGCTGTTTTTAGGGATACATGGACAATTCGATACGCGTTCTACTCCACATTTGCTGCTTCATACAGCGCACATCAGAAGGTTTGCACTGTGTTCACACTGGTCCAAGCGAAATCCGATACAATTTTAGTCATTTTTAATACTCAAGGCTAAAAATTCAATTCAACGTTTCTCCTCTGTTTTTCGGGATACATGGACAATTCGATACGCCTTCTACTCCACATTTGCTGCTTTATACAGCGCTCATCAGAAGGTTGGCACTGTGTTCACACTGGTCCCAGTGAAATCCGATACAATGTTAGTCTTTTTTAATGTTCAAGGCTAAAAATACAATTCATCGTATCTCCGCTGTTTTTAGGGATACATGAACAATTCGATACGCGTTCTACTCCACATTTGCTGCATTATACAGCGCACATCAGAAGGTTTGCACTGTTCTCACACTGGTCCTAGTCAAATCCGATACAATTTTAGTCATTTTTAATTCTCAAGGCTAAAAATACAATTCATCGTATCTCCGCTGTTTTTCGGGATACATGGACAATCCGATACGCGTTCTACTCCTCATTTGCTGCTTTATACAGCGCTCATCAGAAGGTTTGCACTGTGCTCACGCTGGTCCCAGTCAAATGCGATACAATTTTCGTCTTTTTTAATGTTCAAGGCTAAAAATACAATTCATCGTATCTCCGCTGTTTTTAGGGATACATGGACAATTCGATACGCGTTCTACTCCACATTTGCTGCTTTATACAGCGCACATCAGAAGGTTTGCACTGTGTTCACACTGGTCCCAGTCAAATCCCATAAAATTTTAGTCTTTTTTAATGTTCAAGACTAAAAATACAATTCATCGTATCACCGCTGTTTTTAGGGATACATGGACAATTCTATACGCGTTCTACTTCACATTTGCTGCTTTGTACAGCGCACATCAGAAGGTTTGCACTGTGTTCACACTGGTCCCAGCGAAATCCGATACAATTTTAGTCATTTTTAATGCTCAAGGCTCAAAATACAATTCATCGTATCACCGCTGTTTTTAGGGATACATGGACAATTCGATACGCGTACTACTCCACATTTGCTGCTTCATACAGCGCACATCAGAAGGTTTGCACTGTGTTCACACTGGTCCCAGTCAAATCCCATAAAATTTTAGTCTTTTTTAATGTTCAAGACTAAAAATACAATTCATCGTATCACCGCTGTTTTTAGGGATACATGGACAATTCGATACGCGTTCTACTTCACATTTGCTGCTTTATACAGCGCACATCAGAAGGTTTGCACTGTATTCACACTGGTCCCAGTCAAATCCGATACAATTTTAGTCATTTTTAATTCTCAAGGCTAAAAATACAATTCATCGTATCTCCGCTGTTTTTCGGGATACATGGACAATCCGATACGCGTTCTACTCCTCATTTGCTGCTTTATACAGCGCTCATCAGAAGGTTTGCACTGTGCTCACGCTGGTCCCAGTCAAATGCGATACAATTTTCGTCTTTTTTAATGTTCAAGGCTAAAAATACAATTCATCGTATCTCCGCTGTTTTTAGGGATACATGGACAATTCGATACGCGTTCTACTCCACATTTGCTGCTTTATACAGCGCACATCAGAAGGTTTGCACTGTGTTCACACTGGTCCCAGTCAAATCCCATAAAATTTTAGTCTTTTTTAATGTTCAAGACTAAAAATACAATTCATCGTATCACCGCTGTTTTTAGGGATACATGGACAATTCTATACGCGTTCTACTTCACATTTGCTGCTTTGTACAGCGCACATCAGAAGGTTTGCACTGTATTCACACTGGTCCCAGTCAAATCCGATACAATTTTAGTCGTTTTTAATGCTCAAGGCTAAAAATACAATACATCGTATCTCCGCTGTTTTTCGGGATACATGGACATTCCTATACGCGTTCTACTCCTCATTTGCTGCTTTATCCAGCGCACATCAGAAGGTTTGCACTGTGTTCACACTGGTCCCAGACAAATGCGATACAATTTTAGTCTTTTTTAATGTTCAAGGCTAAAAATACAATTCATCGTATCTCCGCTGTTTTTAGGGATACATGGACAATTCGATACGCGTTCTACTCCACATTTGCTGCTTTATACAGAGCGCATCAGAAGGTTTGCACTGTTCTCACACTGGTCCCAGTCAAATCCCATACAATTTTAGTCTTTTTTAATGTTCAAGGCTAAAAATACAATTCATCGTATCACCGCTGTTTTTAGGGATACATGGACAATTCGATACGCGTTCTACTCCACATTTGCTGCTTCATACAGCGCACATCAGAAGGTTTGCACTGTGTTCACACTGGTCCAAGCGAAATCCGATACAATTTTAGTCATTTTTAATACTCAAGGCTAAAAATTCAATTCAACGTTTCTCCTCTGTTTTTCGGGATACATGGACAATTCGATACGCCTTCTACTCCACATTTGCTGCTTTATACAGCGCTCATCAGAAGGTTGGCACTGTGTTCACACTGGTCCCAGTGAAATCCGATACAATGTTAGTCTTTTTTAATGTTCAAGGCTAAAAATACAATTCATCGTATCTCCGCTGTTTTTAGGGATACATGAACAATTCGATACGCGTTCTACTCCACATTTGCTGCATTATACAGCGCACATCAGAAGGTTTGCACTGTTCTCACACTGGTCCTAGTCAAATCCCATACAATTTTAGTCATTTTTAATACTCAAGGCTAAAAATTCAATTCAACGTTTCTCCGCTGTTTTTAGGGATACATGAACAATTCGATACGCGTTCTACTCCACATTTGCTGCATTATACAGCGCTCATCAGAAGGTTTGCACTGTGTTCACACTGGTCCCAGCGAAATCCGATACAATTTTCGTCATATTTAATGTTCAAGGCTAAAAATACAATTCAACGTTTCTCCTCTGTTTTTCGGGGTACATGGTCAATTCGATACGCATTCTACTCCACCTTTGCTGCTTTATACAGCGCATATCAGAATGTCTGCACTGTGTTCACACTGGTCCCAGACAAATGCGATACAATTTTAGTCTTTTTTAATGTTCAAGGCTAAAAATACAAATCATCGTATCTCCGCTGTTTTTAGGGATACATGGACAATTCGATACACGTTCTACTCCACATTTGCTGCTTTATACAGCGCACATCAGAAGGTTTGCACTGTTCTCACACTGGCCCCAGTCAAATCCCATACAATTTTAGTCTTTTTTAATGTTCAAGGCTAAAAATACAATTCATCGTATCACCGCTGTTTTTAGGGATACATGGACAATTCGATACGCGTTCTACTCCACATTTGCTGCTTTATCCAGCGCACATCAGAAGGTTTGCACTGTGTTCACACTGGTCCCAGTCAAATCCCATAAAATTTTAGTCTTTTTTAATGTTCAAGGCTAAAGATACAATTCATCGTATCACCGCTGTTTTTAGAGAAACATGGACAATCCGATACGCGTTCTACTCCTCATTTGCTGTTTTATACAGCGCTCATCAGAAGGTTTGCACTGTGTTCACACTGGTCCCAGTCAAATGCGATACAATTTTAGTCTTTTTTAATGTTCAAGGCAAAAATACAATTCATCGTATCTCCGCTGTTTTTAGGGATACATGGACAATTCGATACGCGTTCTACTCCACATTTGCTGCTTTATACAGCGCACATCAGAAGGTTTGCACTGTGTTCACACTGGTCCCAGTCAAATCCCATAAAATTTTAGTCTTTTTTAATGTTCAAGACTAGAAATACAAATCATCGTATCACCGCTGTTTTTAGGGATACATGGACAATTCTATACGCGTTCTACTTCACATTTGCTGCTTTATACAGCGCACATCAGAAGGTTTGCACTGTATTCACACTGGTCCCAGACAAATGCGATACAATTTTAGTCTTTTTTAATGTTCAAGGCTAAAAATACAATTCCTCGTATCTCCGCTGTTTTTAGGGATACATGGACAATTCGATACGCGTTCTACTCCACATTTGCTGCTTTATACAGCGCGCATCAGAAGGTTTGCACTGTTCTCACACGGGTCCCAGTCAAATCCCATACAATTTTAGTCTTTTTTAATGTTCAAGGCTAAAAATTCAATTCATCGTATCACCGCTGTTTTTAGGGATACATGGACAATTCGATACGCGTTCTACTCCACATTTGCTGCTTTATACAGCGCGCATCAGAAGGTTTGCACTGTTCTCACACTGGTCCCAGTCAAATCCCATACAATTTTAGTCTTTTTTAATGTTCAAGGCTAAAAATTCAATTCATCGTATCACCGCTGTTTTTAGGGATACATGGACAATTCGATACGCGTTCTACTCCACATTTGCTGCTTTATACAGCGCACATCAGAAGGTTTGCACTGTGTTCACACTGGTCCAAGCGAAATCCGATACAATTTTAGTCATTTTTAATACTCAAGGCTAAAAATTCAATTCAACGTTTCTCCTCCGTTTTTCGGGATACATGGACAATTCGATACGCCTTCTACTCCACATTTGCTGCTTTATACAGCGCTCATCAGAAGGTTGGCACTGTGTTCACACTGGTCCCAGTGAAATCCGATACAATGTTAGTCTTATTTAATGTTCAAGGCTAAAAATTCAATTCAACGTTTCTCCTCTGTTTTTCGGGATACATGGACAATTCGATACGCCTTCTACTCCACATTTGCTGCTTTATACAGCGCTCATCAGAAGGTTGGCACTGTGTTCACACTGGTCCCAGTGAAATCCGATACAATGTTAGTCTTTTTTAATGTTCAAGGCTAAAAATACAATTCATCGTATCTCCGCTGTTTTTAGGGATACATGAACAATTTGATACGCGTTCTACTCCACATTTGCTGCATTATACAGCGCTCATCAGAAGGTTTGCACTGTGTTCACACTGGTCCCAGTCAAATGCGATACAATTTTCGTCTTTTTTAATGTTCAAGGCTAAAAATACAATTCATCGTATCTCCGCTGTTTTTAGGGATACATGGACAATTCGATACGCGTTCTACTCCTCATTTGCTGCTTTATACAGCGCTCATCAGAAGGTTTGCACTGTGTTCACGCTGGTCCCAGTCAAATGCGATACAATTTTCGTCTTTTTTAATGTTCAAGGCTAAAAATACAATTCATCGTATCTCCGCTGTTTTTAGGGATACATGGACAATTCGATACGCGTTCTACTCCACATTTGCTGCTTTATACAGCGCACATCAGAAGGTTTGCACTGTGTTCACACTGGTCCCAGTCAAATCCCATAAAATTTTAGTCTTTTTTAATGTTCAAGACTAAAAATACAATTCATCGTATCACCGCTGTTTTTAGGGATACATGGACAATTCTATACGCGTTCTACTTCACATTTGCTGCTTTGTACAGCGCACATCAGAAGGTTTGCACTGTATTCACACTGGTCCCAGTCAAATCCGATACAATTTTAGTCGTTTTTAATGCTCAAGGCTAAAAATACAATACATCGTATCTCCGCTGTTTTTCGGGATACATGGACATTCCTATACGCGTTCTACTCCTCATTTGCTGCTTTATACAGCGCTCATCAGAAGGTTTGCACTGTGTTCACACTGGTCCCAGACAAATGCGATACAATTTTAGTCTTTTTTAATGTTCAAGGTTAAAAATACAATTCATCGTATCTCCGCTGTTTTTAGGGATACATGGACAATTCGATACGCGTTCTACTCCACATTTGCTGCTTTATACAGAGCGCATCAGAAGGTTTGCACTGTTCTCACACTGGTCCCAGTCAAATCCGATACAATTTTAGTCGTTTTTAATGCTCAAGGCTAAAAATACAATACATCGTATCTCCGCTGTTTTTCGGGATACATGGACATTCCTATACGCGTTCTACTCCTCATTTGCTGCTTTATACAGCGCTCATCAGAAGGTTGGCACTGTGTTCACACTGGTCCCAGTGAAATCCGATACAATGTTAGTCTTTTTTAATGTTCAAGGCTAAAAATACAATTCATCGTATCTCCGCTGTTTTTAGGGATACATGGACAATTCGATAAGCGTTCTACTCCACATTTGCTGCTTCATCCAGCGCACATCAGAAGGTTTGCACTGTGTTCACACTGGTCCCAGTCAAATCCCATAAAATTTTAGTCTTTTTTAATGTTCAAGGCTAAAGATACAATTCATCGTATCACCGCTGTTTTTAGAGAAACATGGACAATCCGATACGCGTTCTACTCCTCATTTGCTGTTTTATACAGCGCTCATCAGAAGGTTTGCACTGTGTTCACACTGGTCCCAGTCAAATGCGATACAATTTTAGTCTTTTTTAATGTTCAAGGCAAAAATACAATTCATCGTATCTCCGCTGTTTTTAGGGATACATGGACAATTCGATACGCGTTCTACTCCACATTTGCTGCTTTATACAGCGCACATCAGAAGGTTTGCACTGTGTTCACACTGGTCCCAGTCAAATCCCATAAAATTTTAGTCTTTTTTAATGTTCAAGACTAGAAATACAATTCATCGTATCACCGCTGTTTTTAGGGATACATGGACAATTCTATACGCGTTCTACTTCACATTTGCTGCTTTATACAGCGCACATCAGAAGGTTTGCACTGTATTCACACTGGTCCCAGACAAATGCGATACAATTTTAGTCTTTTTTAATGTTCAAGGCTAAAAATACAATTCCTCGTATCTCCGCTGTTTTTAGGGATACATGGACAATTCGATACGCGTTCTACTCCACATTTGCTGCTTTATACAGCGCGCATCAGAAGGTTTGCACTGTTCTCACACTGGTCCCAGTCAAATCCCATACAATTTTAGTCTTTTTTAATGTTCAAGGCTAAAAATTCAATTCATCGTATCACCGCTGTTTTTAGGGATACATGGACAATTCGATACGCGTTCTACTCCACATTTGCTGCTTTATACAGCGCACATCAGAAGGTTTGCACTGTGTTCACACTGGTCCAAGCGAAATCCGATACAATTTTAGTCATTTTTAATACTCAAGGCTAAAAATTCAATTCAACGTTTCTCCTCTGTTTTTCGGGATACATGGACAATTCGATACGCCTTCTACTCCACATTTGCTGCTTTATACAGCGCTCATCAGAAGGTTGGCACTGTGTTCACACTGGTCCCAGTGAAATCCGATACAATGTTAGTCTTATTTAATGTTCAAGGCTAAAAATTCAATTCAACGTTTCTCCTCTGTTTTTCGGGATACATGGACAATTCGATACGCCTTCTACTCCACATTTGCTGCTTTATACAGCGCTCATCAGAAGGTTGGCACTGTGTTCACACTGGTCCCAGTGAAATCCGATACAATGTTAGTCTTTTTTAATGTTCAAGGCTAAAAATACAATTCATCGTATCTCCGCTGTTTTTAGGGATACATGAACAATTTGATACGCGTTCTACTCCACATTTGCTGCATTATACAGCGCTCATCAGAAGGTTTGCACTGTGTTCACACTGGTCCCAGCGAAATCCGATACAATTTTAGTCATTTTTAACGTTCAAGGCTAAAAATACAATTCAACGTTTCTCCTCTGTTTTTCGGGGTACATGGACAATTCGATACGCGTTCTACTCCACATTTGCTGCTTTATACAGCGCATATCAGAATGTTTGCACTGTGTTCACACTGGTCCCAGTGAAATCCGATACAATTTTAGTCTTTTTTAATGTTCAAGGCTAAAAATACAATTCATCGTATCACCGCTGTTTTTAGGGATACATGGACAATTCGATACGCGTTCTACTCCACATTTGCTGCTTTATACAGCGCACATCAGAAGGTTTGCACTGTGTTCACACTGGTCCCAGCGAAATCCGATACAATTTTAGTCATTTTTAATGCTCAAGGCTCAAAATACAATTCATCGTATCACCGCTGTTTTTAGGGATACATGGACAATTCGATACGCGTTCTACTCCACATTTGCTGCTTTATACAGCGCACATCAGAAGGTTTGCACTGTGTTCACACTGGTCGAAGTCAAATCCGATACAATTTTAGTCGTTTTTAATGCTCAAGTCTAAAAATACAATTCATCGTATCTCCGCTGTTTTTCGGGATACATGGACAATCCTATACGCGTTCTACTCCTCATTTGCTGCTTTATACAGCGCTCATCAGAAGGTTTGCACTGTGCTCACACTGGTCCCAGACAAATGCGATACAATTTTAGTCTTTTTTAATGTTCATGGCTAAAAATACAATTCATCGTATCTCCGCTGTTTTTAGGGATACATGGACAATTCGATACGCGTTCTACTCCACATTTGCTGCTTTATACAGCGCGCATCAGAAGGTTTGCACTGTTCTCACACTGGTCCCAGTCAAATCCCATACAATTTTAGTCTTTTTTAATGTTCAAGTCTAAAAATTCAATTCATCGTATCACCGCTGTTATTAGGGATACATGGACAATTCGATACGCGTTCTACTCCACATTTGCTGCTTTATACTGCGCACATCAGAAGGTTTGCACTGTGTTCACACTGGTCCAAGCGAAATCCGATACAATTTTAGTCATTTTTAATACTCAAGGCTAAAAATTCAATTCATCGTTTCTCCTCTGTTTTTCGGGATACATGGACAATTCGATAAGCGTTCTACTCCACATTTGCTGCTTTATACAGCGCACATCAGAAGGTTTACACTGTGTTCACACTGGTCCTAGCGAAATCCGATACAATTTTAGTCATTTTTAATGCTCTAGGCTAAAAATTCAATTCAACGTTTCTCCTCTGTTTTTCGGGGTACATGGACAATTCGATACGCGTTCTACTCCTCATTTGCTGCTTTATACAGCGCATATCAGAAGGTTGTCACAGTGTTCACACTGGTCCCAGTGAAATCCGATACAATTTTAGTCTTTTTTAATGTTCAAGGCTAAAAATACAATTCATCGTATCTCCGCTGTTTTTAGGGATACATGAACAATTCGATACTCGTTCTACTCCACATTTGCTGCATTATACAGCGCTCATCAGAAGGTTTGCACTGTGTTCACACTGGTCCCAGCGAAATCCGATACAATTTTAGTCATTTTTAATGTTCAAGGTAAAAATACAATTCAACGTTTCTCCTCTGTTTTTCGGGGTACATGGACAATTCGATACGCGTTCTACTCCACATTTGCTGCTTTATACAGCGCATATCAGAAGGTTTGCACTGTGTTCACACTGGTCCCAGCGAAATCCGATACAATTTTAGTCATTTTTAATGCTCAAGGCTCAAAATACAATTCATCGTATCACCGCTGTTTTTAGGGATACATGGACAATTCGATACGCGTTCTACTCCACATTTGCTGCTTTATACAGCGCACATCAGAAGGTTTGCACTGTGTTCACACTGGTCCCAGTCAAATCCCATACAATTTTAGTCTTTTTTAATGTCCAAGGCTAAAAATACAATTCATCGTATCACCGCTGTTTTTCGGGATACATGGACAATCCGATACGCGTTCTACTCCACATTTGCTGCTTTATACAGCGCTCATCAGAAGGTTTGCACTGTTCTCACACTGGTCCCAGTCAAATCCCATACAATTTTAGTCTTTTTTAATGTTCAAGGCTAAAAATACAATTCATCGTATCACCGCTGTTTTTCGGGATACATGGACAATCCGATACGCGTTCTACTCCACATTTGCTGCTTTATACAGCGCTCATCAGAAGGTTTGCACTGTGTTCACACTGGTCCCAGTCAAATGCGATACAATTTTAGTCTCTTTTAATGCTCAAGGCTAAAAATACAATTCATCGTATCTCCTCTGTTTTTAGGGATACATGGACAATTCGAAACGCGTTCTACTCCACATTTGCAGCTTTATACCGCGCACGTCAGAAGGTTTGCACTGTGTTCACACTGGTCCCAGTCAAATGCGATACAATTTTAGTCTTCCTTAATGCTCAAGGCTAAAAATACAATTCATCGTATCACCGCTGTTTTTCGGGGTACATGGACAATTCGATACGCGTTCTACTCCACATTTGCTGCTTTATACAGCGCATATCAGAAGGTTTGCACTGTGTTCACACTGGTCCCAGCGAAATCCGATACAATTTTAGTCATTTTTAATGCTCAAGGCTCAAAATACAATTCATCGTATCACCGCTGTTTTTAGGGATACATGGACAATTCGATACGCGTTCTACTCCACATTTGCTGCTTTATACAGCGCACATCAGAAGGTTTGCACTGTGTTCACACTGGTCCCAGCGAAATCCGATACGATTTTAGTCATTTTTAATGCTCAAGGCTAAAAATTCAATTCAACGTTTCTCCTCTGTTTTATGGGATACATGGACAATTCGATACGCGTTCTACTCCACATTTGCTGCTTTATACAGCGCACATCAGAAGGTTTGCACTGTGTTCACACTGGTCCCAGTCAAATCCCATACAATTTTAGTCTTTTTTAATGTTCAAGGCTAAAAATACAATTCATCGTATCGCCGCTGTTTTTAGGGATACATGGACAATTCGATACGCGTTCTACTCCACATTTGCTGCTTTATAGAGCGCACATCAGAAGGTTTGCACTGTGTTCACACTGGTCCCAGTCAAATGCGATACAATTTTAGTCTTTTTTAATGTTCAAGGCTAAAAATACAATTCATCGTATCTCCGCTGTTTTTAGGGATACATGGACAATTCGATACGCGTTCTACTCCACATTTGCTGCTTTATACAGCGCACATCAGAAGGTTTGCACTGTATTGACACTGGTCCCAGTCAAATCCCATACAATTTTAGTCTTTTTTAATGTTCAAGGCTAAAAATACAATTCATCGTATCGCCGCTGTTTTTAGGGATACATGGACAATTCGATACGCGTTCTACTCCACATTTGCTGCTTTATAGAGCGCACATCAGAAGGTTTGCACTGTGTTCACACTGGTCCCAGTCAAATCCCATACAGTTTTAGTCTTTTTTAATGTTCAAGGCTAGAAATACAATTCATCGTACCAAAGCTGTTTTTAGGGATACATGAACAATTCGATACGCGTTCTACTCCACATTTACTGCTTTATGCAGCGCACATCAGAAGGTTTGCACTGTGTTCACACTGGTCCCAGCGAAATCCGATACAATTTTAGTCATTTTTAATGCTCAAGGCTAAAAATTCAATTCAACGTTTCTCCTCTGTTTTTCGGGATACATGGACAATTCGATACGCGTTCTACTCCACATTTGCTGCTTTATACAGCGCTCATCATAAGGTTTGCACTGTGTTCACACTGGTCCCAGTCAAATGCGATACAATTTTAGTCTTTTTTAATGTTCAAGGCTAAAAATACAATTCATCGTATCTCCGCTGTTTTTAGGGATACATGGACAATTCGATACGCGTTCTACTCCACATTTGCTGCTTTATACAGCGCACATCAGAAGGTTTGCACTGTGTTCACACTGGTCCCAGTCAAATCCCATACAATTTTAGTCTTTTTTAATGTTCAAGGCTAAAAATACAATTCATCGTATCGCCGCTGTTTTTAGGGATACATGGACAATTCGATACGCGTTCTACTCCACATTTGCTGCTTTATAGAGCGCACATCAGAAGGTTTGCACTGTGTTCACACTGGTCCCAGTCAATTCCCATACAGTTTTTTAGTCTTTCTTAATGTTCAAGGCTAGAAATACAATTCATCGTATCAAAGCTGTTTTTAGGGATACATGGACAATTCGATACGCGTTCTACTCCACATTTACTGCTTTATGCAGCGCACATCAGAAGGTTTGAACTGTGTTCACACTGGTCCCAGCGAAATCCGATACAATTTTAGTCATTTTTAATGCTCAAGGCTAAAAATTCAATTCAACGTTTCTCCTGTGTTTTTCGGGATACATGGACAATTCGATACGCGTTCTACTCCACATTTGCTGCTTTATTAAGCGCTCATCAGAAGGTTTGCACTGTGTTCACACTGGTCCCAGTCAAATGCGATACAATTTTAGTCTTTTTTAATGTTCAAGGCTAAAAATACAATTCATCGTATCTCCGCTGTTTTTAGGGATACATGGACAATTCGATACGCGTTCTACTCCAAATTTGCTGCTTTATACAGTGCACATAAGAAGGTTTGCACTGTGTTCACACTGGTCCCAGTCAAATCCCATACAATTTTAGTCTTTTTTAATGTTCAAGGCTAAAAATACAATTCATCGTATCGCCGCTGTTTTTAGGGATACATGGACAATTCGATACGCGTTCTACTCCACATTTGCTGCTTTATACAGCGCATATCAGAAGGTTTGCACTGTGTTCACACTGGTCCCAGTCAAATGCGATACAATTTTAGTCTTTTTTAATGTTCAAGGCTAAAAATACAATTTATCGTATCAAAGCTGTTTTTAGGGATACATGGACAATTCGATACGCGTTCTACGCCACATTTGCTGCTTTATACAGCGCACATCAGAAGGTTTGCACTGTGTTCACACTGGTCCCAGCGAAATCCGATACAATTTTAGTCATTTTTAATGCTCAAGGCTAAAAATTCAATTCAACGTTTCTCCTCTGTTTTTCGGGATACATGGACAATTCGATACGCCTTCTACTCCACATTTGCTGCTTTATACAGCGCTCATCAGAAGGTTGGCACTGTGTTCACACTGGTCCCAGTGAAATCCGATACAATGTTAGTCTTTTTTAATGTTCAAGGCTAAAAATTCAATTCAACGTTTCTCCTCTGTCTTTCGGGATACATGGACAATTCGATACGCCTTCTACTCCAAATTTGCTGCTTTATACAGCGCTCATCAGAAGGTTGGCACTGTGTTCACACTGGTCCCAGTGAAATCCGATACAATGTTAGTCTTTTTTAATGTTCAAGGCTAAAAATACAATTCATCGTATCTCCGCTGTTTTTAGGGATACATGAACAATTCGATACGCGTTCTACTCCACATTTGCTGCATTATACAGCGCTCATCAGAAGGTTTGCACTGTGTTCACACTGGCCCCAGCGAAATCCGATACAATTTTAGACATTTTTAATGTTCAAGGCTAAAAATACAATTCATCGTATCTCCGCTGTTTTTCGGGATACATGGACAATCCGATATGCGTTCTACTCCTCATTTGCTGTTTTATACAGCGCTCATCAGAAGGTTTGCACTGTGTTCACACTGGTCCCAGACAAATGCGATACAATTTTAGTCTTTTTTAATGTTCAAGGCTAAAAATACAAATCATCGTATCTCCGCTGTTTTTAGGGATACATGGACAATTCGATACGCGTTCTCCTCCACATTTGCTGCTTTATACAGCGCACATCAGAAGGTTTGCACTGTTCTCACACTGGTCCCAGTCAAATCCCATACAATTTTAGTCTCTTTTAATGTTCAAGGCTAAAAATACAACTCATCGTATCACCGCTGTTTTTAGGGATACATGGACAATTCGATAAGCGTTCTACTCCACATTTGCTGCTTTATACAGCGCACATCAGAAGGTGTACACTGTGTTCGCACTGGTCCTAGCGAAATCCGATACAATTTTAGTCATTTTTAATGCTCTAGGCTAAAAATTCAATTCAACGTTTCTCCTCTGCTTTTCGGGGTACATGGACAATTCGATACGCGTTCTACTCCACATTTGCTGCTTTATACAGCGCATATCAGAAGGTTGTCACTGTGTTCACACTGGTCCCAGTGAAATCCGATACAATTTTAGTCTTTTTTAATGTTCAAGGCTAAAAATACAATTCATCGTATCTCCGCTGTTTTTAGGGATACATGAACAATTCGATACTCGTTCTACTCCACATTTGCTGCATTATACAGCGCTCATCAGAAGGTTTGCACTGTGTTCACACTGGTCCCAGCGAAATCCGATACAATTTTAGTCATTTTTAATGTTCAAGGTAAAAATACAATTCAACGTTTCTCCTCTGTTTTTCGGGGTACATGGACAATTCGATACGCGTTCTACTCCACATTTGCTGCTTTATACAGCGCATATCAGAAGGTTTGCACTGTGTTCACACTGGTCCCAGCGAAATCCGATACAATTTTAGTCATTTTTAATGCTCAAGGCTCAAAATACAATTCATCGTATCACCGCTGTTTTTAGGGATACATGGACAATTCGATACGCGTTCTACTCCACATTTGCTGCTTTATACAGCGCATATCAGAAGGTTTGCACTGTGTTCACACTGGTCCCAGCGAAATCCGATACAATTTTAGTCATTTTTAATGCTCAAGGCTCAAAATACAATTCATCGTATCACCGCTGTTTTTAGGGATACATGGACAATTCGATACGCGTTCTACTCCACATTTGCTGCTTTATACAGCGCATATCAGAAGGTTGTCACTGTGTTCACACTGGTCCCAGTGAAATCCGATACAATTTTAGTCTTTTTTAATGTTCAAGGCTAAAAATACAATTCATCGTATCTCCGCTGTTTTTAGGGATACATGGACAATCCGATACGCGTTCTACTCCACATTTGCTGCTTTATACAGCGCTCATCAGAAGGTTTGCACTGTGTTCACACTGGTCCCAGTCAAATGCGATACAATTTTAGTCTCTTTTAATGCTCAAGGCTAAAAATACAATTCATCGTACCTCCTCTGTTTTTAGGGATACATGGACAATTCGAAACGCGTTCTACTCCACATTTGAAGCTTTATACCGCGCACGTCAGAAGGTTTGCACTGTGTTCACACTGGTCCCAGTCAAATGCGATACAATTTTAGTCTTCCTTAATGCTCAAGGCTAAAAATACAATTCATCGTATCACCGCTGTTTTTAGGGATACATGGACAATTCGATACGCGTTCTACTCCACATTTGCTGCTTTATACAGCGCACATCAGAAGGTTTGCACTGTGTTCACACTGGTCCCAGCGAAATCCGATACGATTTTAGTCATTTTTAATGCTCAAGGCTAAAAATTCAATTCAACGTTTCTCCTCTGTTTTATGGGATACATGGACAATTAGATACGCGTTCTACTCCACATTTGCTGCTTTATACAGCGCACAACAGAAGGTTTGCACTGTTCTCACACTGGTCCCAGTCAAATCCCATACAATTTTAGTCTTTTTTAATGTTCAAGGCTAAAAATACAATTCAACGTTTCTCCTCTGTTTTTCGGGGTACATGGACAATTCGATACGCGTTCTACTCCACATTTGCTGCTTTATACAGCGCATATCAGAAGGTTTGCACTGTGTTCACACTGGTCCCAGCGAAATCCGATACAATTTTAGTCATTTTTAATGCTCAAGGCTCAAAATACAATTCATCGTATCACCGCTGTTTTTAGGGATACATGGACAATTCGATACGCGTTCTACTCCACATTTGCTGCTTTATACAGCGCACATCAGAAGGTTTGCACTGTGTTCACACTGGTCCCAGTCAAATCCCATACAATTTTAGTCTTTTTTCATGTTCAAGGCTAAAAATACAATTCATCGTATCACCGCTGTTTTTCGGGATACATGGACAATCCGATACGCGTTCTACTCCACATTTGCTGCTATATACAGCGCTCATCAGAAGGTTTGCACTGTGTTCACACTGGTCCCAGTCAAATGCGATACAATTTTAGTCTCTTTTAATGCTCAAGGCTAAAAATACAATTCATCGTATCTCCTCTGTTTTTAGGGATACATGGACAATTCGAAACGCGTTCTACTCCACATTTGCAGCTTTACACCGCGCACGTCAGAAGGTTTGCACTGTGTTCACACTGGTCCCAGTCAAATGCGATACAATTTTAGTCTTCTTTAATGCTCAAGGCTAAAAATACAATTCATCGTATCACCGCTGTTTTTAGGGATACATGGACAATTCGATACGCGTTCTACTCCACATTTGCTGCTTTATACAGCGCACATCAGAAGGTTTGCACTGTGTTCACACTGGTCCCAGCGAAATCCGATACGATTTTAGTCATTTTTAATGCTCAAGGCTAAAAATTCAATTCAACGTTTCTCCTCTGTTTTATGGGATACATGGACAATCCGATACGCGTTCTACTCCACATTTGCTGCTTTATACAGCGCTCATCAGAAGGTTTGCACTGTGTTCACACTGGTCCCAGTCAAATGCGATACAATTTTAGTCTCTTTTAATGCTCAAGGCTAAAAATACAATTCATCGTACCTCCTCTGTTTTTAGGGATACATGGACAATTCGAAACGCGTTCTACTCCACATTTGAAGCTTTATACCGCGCACGTCAGAAGGTTTGCACTGTGTTCACACTGGTCCCAGTCAAATGCGATACAATTTTAGTCTTCCTTAATGCTCAAGGCTAAAAATACAATTCATCGTATCACCGCTGTTTTTAGGGATACATGGACAATTCGATACGCGTTCTACTCCACATTTGCTGCTTTATACAGCGCACATCAGAAGGTTTGCACTGTGTTCACACTGGTCCCAGCGAAATCCGATACGATTTTAGTCATTTTTAATGCTCAAGGCTAAAAATTCAATTCAACGTTTCTCCTCTGTTTTATGGGATACATGGACAATTAGATACGCGTTCTACTCCACATTTGCTGCTTTATACAGCGCACAACAGAAGGTTTGCACTGTTCTCACACTGGTCCCAGTCAAATCCCATACAATTTTAGTCTTTTTTAATGTTCAAGGCTAAAAATACAATTCAACGTTTCTCCTCTGTTTTTCGGGGTACATGGACAATTCGATACGCGTTCTACTCCACATTTGCTGCTTTATACAGCGCATATCAGAAGGTTTGCACTGTGTTCACACTGGTCCCAGCGAAATCCGATACAATTTTAGTCATTTTTAATGCTCAAGGCTCAAAATACAATTCATCGTATCACCGCTGTTTTTAGGGATACATGGACAATTCGATACGCGTTCTACTCCACATTTGCTGCTTTATACAGCGCACATCAGAAGGTTTGCACTGTGTTCACACTGGTCCCAGTCAAATCCCATACAATTTTAGTCTTTTTTAATGTTCAAGGCTAAAAATACAATTCATCGTATCACCGCTGTTTTTCGGGATACATGGACAATCCGATACGCGTTCTACTCCACATTTGCTGCTATATACAGCGCTCATCAGAAGGTTTGCACTGTGTTCACACTGGTCCCAGTCAAATGCGATACAATTTTAGTCTCTTTTAATGCTCAAGGCTAAAAATACAATTCATCGTATCTCCTCTGTTTTTAGGGATACATGGACAATTCGAAACGCGTTCTACTCCACATTTGCAGCTTTACACCGCGCACGTCAGAAGGTTTGCACTGTGTTCACACTGGTCCCAGTCAAATGCGATACAATTTTAGTCTTCTTTAATGCTCAAGGCTAAAAATACAATTCATCGTATCACCGCTGTTTTTAGGGATACATGGACAATTCGATACGCGTTCTACTCCACATTTGCTGCTTTATACAGCGCACATCAGAAGGTTTGCACTGTGTTCACACTGGTCCCAGCGAAATCCGATACGATTTTAGTCATTTTTAATGCTCAAGGCTAAAAATTCAATTCAACGTTTCTCCTCTGTTTTATGGGATACATGGACAATTCGATACGCGTTCTACTCCACATTTGCTGCTTTATACAGCGCTCATCATAAGGTTTGCACTGTGTTCACACTGGTCCCAGTCAAATGCGATACAATTTTAGTCTTTTTTAATGTTCAAGGCTAAAAATACAATTCATCGTATCTCCGCTGTTTTTAGGGATACATGGACAATTCGATACGCGTTCTACTCCACATTTGCTGCTTTATACAGCGCACATCAGAAGGTTTGCACTGTGTTCACACTGGTCCCAGTCAAATCCCATACAATTTTAGTCTTTTTTAATGTTCAAGGCTAAAAATACAATTCATCGTATCGCCGCTGTTTTTAGGGATACATGGACAATTCGATACGCGTTCTACTCCACATTTGCTGCTTTATAGAGCGCACATCAGAAGGTTTGCACTGTGTTCACACTGGTCCCAGTCAAATGCGATACAATTTTAGTCCTTTTTAATGTTCAAGGCTAAAAATACAATTCATCGTATCTCCGCTGTTTTTAGGGATACATGGACAATTCGATACGCGTTCTACTCCACACTTGCTGCTTTATACAGCGCACATCAGAAGGTTTGCACTGTATTCACACTGGTCCCAGTCAAATCCCAGACAATTTTAGTCTTTTTTAATGTTCAAGGCTAAAAATACAATTCATCGTATCGCCGCTGTTTTTAGGGATACATGGACAATTCGATACGCGTTCTACTCCACATTTGCTGCTTTATAGAGCGCACATCAGAAGGTTTGCACTGTGTTCACACTGGTCCCAGTCAAATCCCATACAGTTTTAGTCTTTTTTAATGTTCAAGGCTAGAAATACAATTCATCGTATCAAAGCTGTTTTTAGGGATACATGGACAATTCGATACGCGTTCTACTCCACATTTACTGCTTTATGTAGCGCACATCAGAAGGTTTGCACTGTGTTCACACTGGTCCCAGCGAAATCCGATACAATTTTAGTCATTTTTAATGCTCAAGGCAAAAAATTCAATTCAACGTTTCTCCTCTGTTTTTCGGGATACATGGACAATTCGATACGCGTTCTACTCCACATTTGCTGCTTTATACAGCGCTCATCAGAAGGTTTGCACTGTGTTCACACTGGTCCCAGTCAAATGCGATACAATTTTAGTCTTTTTTAATGTTCAAGGCTAAAAATACAATTCATCGTATCTCCGCTGTTTTTAGGGATACATGGACAATTCGATACGCGTTCTACTCCAAATTTGCTGCTTTATACAGTGCACATAAGAAGGTTTGCACTGTGTTCACACTGGTCCCAGTCAAATCCCATACAATTTTAGTCTTTTTTAATGTTCAAGGCTAAAAAAACAATTCATCGTATCGCCGCTGTTTTTAGGGATACATGGACAATTCGATACGCGTTCTACTCCACATTTGCTGCTTTATACAGCGCATATCAGGAGGTTTGCACTGTGTTCACACTGGTCCCAGTCAAATGCGATACAATTTTAGTCTTTTTTAATGTTCAAGGCTAAAAATACAATTTATCGTATCAAAGCTGTTTTTAGGGATACATGGACAATTCGATACGCGTTCTACGCCACATTTTCTGCTTTATACAGCGCACATCAGAAGGTTTGCACTGTGTTCACACTGGTCCCAGCGTAATCCGATACAATTTTAGTCATTTTTAATGCTCAAGGCTAAAAATTCAATTCAACGTTTCTCCTCTGTTTTTCGGGATACATAGACAATTCGATACGCGTTCTACTCCACATTTGCTGCTTTATACAGCACTCATCAGAAGGTTTGCACTGTGTTCACACTGGTCCCAGTCAAATGCGATACAATTTTAGTCATTTTTAATGCTCAAGGCTAAAAATTCAATTCAGCGTTTCTCCTCCGTTTTTCGGGATACATGGACAATTCGATACGCGTTCTACTCTACATTTGCTGCTTTATACAGAGCACATCAGAAGGTTTGCACGGTGTTCACACTGGTCCCAGCGAAGTCCGATACAATTTTAGTCATTTTCAATGCTCCAGGCTAAAAATTCAATTCAACGTTTCTCCTCTGTTTTTCGGGATACATGGACAATTCAATACGCGTTCTACTCCACAATTGCTGCTTTAAACAGCGCTCATCAGAAGGTTTGCACTGTGTTCACACTGGTCCCAGTCAAATGCGATACAATTTTAGTCTTTTTTAATGTTCAAGGCTAAAAATACAATTCATCGTATCTCCGCTGTTTTTCGGGATACATGGACAATCCGATACGCACTCTACTCCTCATTTGCTGCTTTATACAGCGCTCATCAGAAGGTTTGCACTGTGTTCACACTTGTCCCAGTCAAATGCGATACAATTTTAGTCTTTTTTAATGTTCAAGGCTAAAAATACAATTCATCGTATCTCCGCTGTTTTTAGGGATACATGGACAATTCGATACGCGTTCTACTCCACATTTGCTGCTTCATACAGCGCACATCAGAAGGTTTGCACTGTGTTCACACTGGTCCCAGTCACATCCCACAGAATTTTAGTCTTTTTTAATGTTCAAGGCTAAAAGTACAATTCATCGTATCACCGCTGTCTTTAGGGATACATGGACAATTCGATACGAGTTCTACTCCACATTTGCTGCTTTATACAGCGCACATCAGAAGGTTTGCACTGTGTTCACACTGGTCCCAGCGAAATCCGATACAATTTTAGTCATTTTTAATGCTCAAGGCTAAAAATTCAATTCAACGTTTCTCCTCTGTTTTTCGGGATACATGGACAATTCGATACGCGTTCTACTCCACATTTGCTGCTTTGTACAGCGCTCATCAGAAGGTTTGCACTGTGTTCACACTGGTCCCAGTCAAATGCGATACAATTTTAGTCTTTTTTAATGTTCAAGGCTAAAAATACAATTCATCGTATCTCCGCTGTTTTTAGGGATACGTGGACAATTCGATACGCGTTCCACTCCACATTTGCTGCTTTATACAGCGCACATCAGAAGGTTTGCACTGTGTTCACACTGGTCCCAGTCAAATCCCATACAATTTTAGTCTTTTTTAATGTTCAAGGCTAAAAATACAATTCATCGTATCACCGCTGTTTTTAAGGATACATGGACAATACGATACGCGTTCTACTCCACATTTGCTGCTTTATGCAGCGCACATCAGAAGGTTTGCACTGAGTTCACACTGGTCCCAGTGAAATCCGATACAATTTTAGTTGTTTTTAATGCTCAAGACTAAAAATACAATTCATCGTATCTCCGCTGTTTTTCGGGATACATGGACAATTCAATACGCGTTCTACTCCACATTTGCTGCTTTAAACAGCGCTCATCAGAAGGTTTGCACTGTGTTCACACTGGTACCAGTCAAATGCGATACAATTTTAGTCTTTTTTAATGTTCAAGGCTAAAAATACAATTCATCGTATCTCCGCTGTTTTTCGGGATACATGGACAATCCGATACGCGCTCTACTCCTCATTTGCTGCTTTATACAGCGCTCATCAGAAGGTTTGCACTGTGTTCACACTGGTCCCAGTCAAATGCGATACAATTTTAGTCTTTTTTAATGTTCAAGACTAAAAATACAATTCATCGTATCACCGCTGTTTTTAGGGATACACGGACAATTCGATACGCGTTCTACTCCACATTTGCTGCTTTATACAGCGCACATCAGAAGGTTTGCACTGTGTTCACACTGGTCCCAGCGAAATCCGATACAATTTTAGTCATTTTTAATGCTCAAGGCTAAAAATTCAATTCAACGTTCCTCCTCTGCTTTTCAGGATACATGGACAATTCGATACGCGTTCTACTCCACATTTTCTGCTTTATACAGCGCACATCAGAAGGTTTGCACTGTGTTCACACTGGTCCCAGCGAAATCCGATACAATTTTAGTCATTTTTAATGCTCAAGGCTAAAAATTCAATTCAACGCTTCTCCTCTGTTTTTCGGGATACATGGACAATTCGATACGCGTTCTATTCCACATTTGCTGCTTTATACAGCGCTCATCAGAAGGTTTGCACTGTGTTCACACTTGTCCCAGTCAAATGCGATACAATTTTAGTCTTTTTTAATGTTCAAGGCTAAAAATACAATTCATCGTATATCCGCTGTTTTTAGGGATACATGGACAATTCGATACGCGTTCTACTCCACATTTGCTGCTTTATACAGCGCACATCAGAAGGTTTGCACTGTGTTCACACTGGTCCCAGTCAAATGAGATACAATTTTAGTCTTTTTTAATGTTCCAGGCTAAAAATACAATTCATCGTATCTCCGCTGTTT
Organism: Bombus flavifrons; assembly: GCF_040668555.2. Lineage (NCBI taxonomy): Eukaryota > Metazoa > Arthropoda > Insecta > Hymenoptera > Apidae > Bombus > Bombus flavifrons. The sequence goes on along the minus strand of NC_138459.1, from coordinate 2,352,290 downwards.
TTAGGGATACATGGACAATTCGATACGCGTTCTACTCCACATTTGCTGCTTTATACAGCGCACATCAGAAGGTTTGCACTGTGTTCACAGTGGTCCCAGTCAAATCCCATACAATTTTAGTCTTTTTTAATGTTCAAGGCTAAAAATACAATTCATCGTATCTCCGCTGTTTTTCGGGATACATGGACAATCCGATACGCGCTCTACTCCTCATTTGCTGCTTTATACAGCGCTCATCAGAAGGTTTGCACTGTGTTCACACTGGTCCCAGTCAAATGCGATACAATTTTAGTCTTTTTTAATGTTCAAGACTAAAAATACAATTCATCGTATCACCGCTGTTTTTAGGGATACACGGACAATTCGATACGCGTTCCACTCCACATTTGCTGCTTTATACAGCGCACATCAGAAGGTTTGCACTGTGTTCACACTGGTCCCAGCGAAATCCGATACAATTTTAGTCATTTTTAATGCTCAAGGCTAAAAATTCAATTCAACGTTTCTCCTCTGCTTTTCGGGATACATGGACAATTCGATACGCGTTCTACTCCACATTTTCTGCTTTATACAGCGCACATCAGAAGGTTTGCACTGTGTTCACACTGGTCCCAGCGAAATCCGATACAATTTTAGTCATTTTTAATGCTCAAGGCTAAAAATTCAATTCAACGCTTCTCCTCTGTTTTTCGGGATACATGGACAATTCGATACGCGTTCTATTCCACATTTGCTGCTTTATACAGCGCTCATCAGAAGGTTTGCACTGTGTTCACACTTGTCCCAGTCAAATGCGATACAATTTTAGTCTTTTTTAATGTTCAAGGCTAAAAATACAATTCATCGTATATCCGCTGTTTTTAGGGATACATGGACAATTCGATACGCGTTCTACTCCACATTTGCTGCTTTATACAGCGCACATCAGAAGGTTTGCACTGTGTTCACACTGGTCCCAGTCAAATGAGATACAATTTTAGTCTTTTTTAATGTTCCAGGCTAAAAATACAATTCATCGTATCTCCGCTGTTTTTAGGGATACATGGACAATTCGATACGCGTTCTACTCCACATTTGCTGCTTTATACAGCGCACATCAGAAGGTTTGCACTGTGTTCACACTGGTCCCAGTCAAATCCCATACAATTTTAGTCTTTTTTAATGTTCAAGGCTAAAAATACAATTCATCGTATCTCCGCTGTTTTTCGGGATACATGGACAATCCGATACGCGCTCTACTCCTCATTTGCTGCTTTATACAGCGCTCATCAGAAGGTTTGCACTGTGTTCACACTGGTCCCAGTCAAATGCGATACAATTTTAGTCTTTTTTAATGTTCAAGACTAAAAATACAATTCATCGTATCACCGCTGTTTTTAGGGATACACGGACAATTCGATACGCGTTCCACTCCACATTTGCTGCTTTATACAGCGCACATCAGAAGGTTTGCACTGTGTTCACACTGGTCCCAGCGAAATCCGATACAATTTTAGTCATTTTTAATGCTCAAGGCTAAAAATTCAATTCAACGTTTCTCCTCTGCTTTTCGGGATACATGGACAATTCGATACGCGTTCTACTCCACATTTTCTGCTTTATACAGCGCACATCAGAAGGTTTGCACTGTGTTCACACTGGTCCCAGCGAAATCCGATACAATTTTAGTCATTTTTAATGCTCAAGGCTAAAAATTCAATTCAACGCTTCTCCTCTGTTTTTCGGGATACATGGACAATTCGATACGCGTTCTATTCCACATTTGCTGCTTTATACAGCGCTCATCAGAAGGTTTGCACTGTGTTCACACTTGTCCCAGTCAAATGCGATACAATTTTAGTCTTTTTTAATGTTCAAGGCTAAAAATACAATTCATCGTATATCCGCTGTTTTTAGGGATACATGGACAATTCGATACGCGTTCTACTCCACATTTGCTGCTTTATACAGCGCACATCAGAAGGTTTGCACTGTGTTCACACTGGTCCCAGTCAAATGAGATACAATTTTAGTCTTTTTTAATGTTCAAGGCTAAAAATACAATTCATCGTATCTCCGCTGTTTTTAGGGATACATGGACAATTCGATACGCGTTCTACTCCACATTTGCTGCTTTATACAGCGCACATCAGAAGGTTTGCACTGTGTTCACACTGGTCCCAGTCAAATCCCATACAATTTTAGTCTTTTTTAATGTTCAAGGCTAAAAATACAATTCTTCGTATCACCGCTGTTTTTAAGGATACATGGACAATACGATACGCGTTCTACTCCACATTTGCTGCTTTATGCAGCGCACATCAGAAGGTTTGCACTGAGTTCACACTGGTCCCAGTGAAATCCGATACAATTTTAGTTGTTTTTAATGCTCAAGACTAAAAATACAATTCATCGTATCTCCGCTGTTTTTAGGGATACATGGACAATTCGATACGCGTTCTACTCCACATTTGCTGCTTTATACAGCGCACATCAGAAGGTTTGCACTGTGTTCACACTGGTCCCAGTCAAATCCCATACAATTTTAGTCTTTTTTAATGTTCAAGGCTAAAAATACAATTCTTCGTATCACCGCTGTTTTTAAGGATACATGGACAATACGATACGCGTTCTACTCCACATTTGCTGCTTTATGCAGCGCACATCAGAAGGTTTGCACTGAGTTCACACTGGTCCCAGTGAAATCCGATACAATTTTAGTTGTTTTTAATGCTCAAGACTAAAAATACAATTCATCGTATCTCCGCTGTTTTTCGGGATACATGGACAATTCGATACGCGTTCTACTCCACATTTGCTGCTTTATACAGCGCTCATCAGAAGGTTTGCACTGTGTTCACACTGGTCCCAGTCAAATGCGATACAATATTAGTCTTTTTTAGTGTTCAAGGCTAAAAATACAATTCATCGTATCTCCGCTGTTTTTAGGGATACATGGACAATTCGATACGAGTTCTACTCCACACCTGCTGCTTTATACGGCGCACATCAGAAGGTTTGCACTGTGTTCACACTGGTCCCAGTCAAATCCCATACAATTTTAGTCTTTTTTAATGTTCAAGGCTAAAAATACAATTCAACGTATCTCCTCTGTTTTTCGGGATACATGGACAATTCAATACGCGTTCTACTCCACATTTGCTGCTTTATACAGCGCATATCAGAAGGTTTGCACTGTGTTCACACTGGTCCCAGCGAAATCCGATACAATTTTTGTCATTTTTAATGCTCAAGGCTAAAAATTCAATTCAACGTTTCTCCTCTGTTTTTCGGGATACATGGACAATTCGAAACGCGTTCTTCTCCACATTTGCTGCTTTATACAGCGCTCATCAGAAGGTTTGCACTGTGTTCACACTGGTCCCAGTCAAATGCGATACAATTTTAGTCTTTTTTAATGTTCAAGGCTAAAAATACAATTCATCGTATCTCCGCTGTTTTTAGGGACACATGGACAATTCGATACGCGTTCTACTCCACATTTGCTGCTTTATACAGCGCTCATCAGAAGGTTTGCACTGTGTTCACACTGGTCCCAGTCAAATGCGATACAATTTTAGTCTTTTTTAATGTTCAAGGCTAAAAATACAATTCATCGTATCTCCGCTGTTTTTAGGGATACATGGACAATTCGATACGCGTTCTACTCCACATTTGCTGCTTTATACAGAGCACATCAGAAGGTTTGCACTGTGTTCACACTGGTCCCAGCGAAATCCGATACAATTTTAGTCATTTTTAATGCTCAAGGCTAAAAATTCAATTCAACGTTTCTCCTCTGTTTTTCGGGATACATGGACAATTCGATACGCGTTCTACTCCACATTTGCTGCTTTATACAGCGCATATCAGAAGGTTTGCACTGTGTTCACACTGGTCCCAGTGAAATCCGATACAATTTTAGTTGTTTTTAATGCTCAAGGCTAAAAATTCAATTCAACGTTTCTCCTCTGTTTTTCGGGATACATAGACAATCCGATATTCGTTCTACTCCACATTTGCTGCTTTATACAGCGCACATCAGAAGGTTTGCACTGTGTTCACACTGGTCACAGCGAAATCCGATACAATTTTAGTCATTTTTAATGCTCAAGGCTAAAAATTCAATTCAACGTTTCTCCTCTGTTTTTCGGGATACATGGACAATTCGATACGCGTTCTACTCCACATTTGCTGCTTCATACACCGCTCATCAGAAGGTTTGCACTGTGTTCACACTGGTCCCAGTCAAATGCGATACAATTTTAGTCTTTTTTAATGTTCAAGGCTAAAAATACAATTCATCGTATCACCGCTGTTTTTAGGGATACATGGACAATTCGATACGCGTTCTACTCCACATTTGCTGCTTTATACAGCGCATATCAGAAGGTTTGCACTGTGTTCACACTGGTCCCAGTGAAATCCGATACAATTTTAGTTGTTTTTAATGCTCAAGGCTATAAATTCAATTCAACGTTTCTCCTCTGTTTTTCGGGATACATAGACAATCCGATATTCGTTCTACTCCACATTTGCTGCTTTATACAGCGCACATCAGAAGGTTTGCACTGTGTTCACACTGGTCACAGCGAAATCCGATACAAATTTAGTCATTTTTAATGCTCAAGGCTAAAAATTCAATTCAACGTTTCTCCTCTGTTTTTCGGGATACATGGACAATTCGATACGCGTTCTACTCCACATTTGCTGCTTTATACAGCGCATATCAGAAGGTTTGCACTGTGTTCACACTGGTCCCAGTGAAATCCGATACAATTTTAGTTGTTTTTAATGCTCAAGGCTAAAAATTCAATTCAACGTTTCTCCTCTGTTTTTCGGGATACATAGACAATCCGATATTCGTTCTACTCCACATTTGCTGCTTTATACAGCGCACATCAGAAGGTTTGCACTGTGTTCACACTGGTCACAGCGAAATCCGATACAATTTTAGTCATTTTTAATGCTCAAGGCTAAAAATTCAATTCAACGTTTCTCCTCTGTTTTTCGGGATACATGGACAATTCGATACGCGTTCTACTCCACATTTGCTGCTTCATACACCGCTCATCAGAAGGTTTGCACTGTGTTCACACTGGTCCCAGTCAAATGCGATACAATTTTAGTCTTTTTTAATGTTCAAGGCTAAAAATACAATTCATCGTATCACCGCTGTTTTTAGGGATACATGGACAATTCGATACGCGTTCTACTCCACATTTGCTGCTTTATACAGCGCATATCAGAAGGTTTGCACTGTGTTCACACTGGTCCCAGTGAAATCCGATACAATTTTAGTTGTTTTTAATGCTCAAGGCTATAAATTCAATTCAACGTTTCTCCTCTGTTTTTCGGGATACATAGACAATCCGATATTCGTTCTACTCCACATTTGCTGCTTTATACAGCGCACATCAGAAGGTTTGCACTGTGTTCACACTGGTCACAGCGAAATCCGATACAAATTTAGTCATTTTTAATGCTCAAGGCTAAAAATTCAATTCAACGTTTCTCCTCTGTTTTTCGGGATACATGGACAATTCGATACGCGTTCTACTCCACATTTGCTGCTTCATACACCGCTCATCAGAAGGTTTGCACTGTGTTCACACTGGTCCCAGTCAAATGCGATACAATTTTAGTCTTTTTTAATGTTCAGGGCTAAAAATACAATTCATCGTATCTCCGCTGTTTTTGGGATACCTGGACAATTCGATACGCGTTCTACTCCACATTTGCTGCTTTATACAGCGCACATCAGAAGGTTTGCACTGTGTTCACACTGGTCCCAGCGAAATCCGATACAATTTTAGTCATTTTTAATGCTCAAGGCTAAAAATTCAATTCAACGTTTCTCCTCTGTTTTTCGGGATACATGGACAATTCGATACGCGTTCTACTCCACATTTGCTGCTTTATACAGCGCATATCAGAAGGTTTGCACAGTGTTCACACTGGTCCCAGTGAAATCCGATACAATTTTAGTTGTTTTTAATGCTCATGGCTAAAAATACAATTCATCGTATCTCCGCTGTTTTTCGGGATACATGGACAATCCTATACGCGTTCTACTCCTCATTTGCTGCTTTATACAGCGCTCATCAGAAGGTTTGCACTGTGTTCACACTGGTCCCAGCGAAATCCGATACAATTTTAGTCATTTTTAATGCTCAAGGCTAATAATTCAATTCAACGTTTCTCCTCTGTTTTTCGGGATACAAGGACAATCCGATACGCGTTCTACTCCTCATTTGCTGCTTTATACAGCGCACATCAGAAGGTTTGCACTGTGTTCACACAGGTCCCAGCGAAATCCGATACAATTTTAGTCTTTTTTAATGTTCAAGGCTAAAAATACAATTCATCGTATCACCGCTGTTTTTAGGGATACGTGGACAATTTGATACGCGTTCTACTCCACATTTGCTGCTTTATACAGAGCACATCAGAAGGTTTGCACTGTGTTCACACTGGTCCCAGTCAAATGCGATACAATTTTAGTCTTTTTTAATGTTCAAGGCTAAAAATACAATTCATCGTATCTCCGCTGTTTTTGGGATACCTGGACAATTCGATACGCGTTCTACTCCACATTTGCTGCTTTATACAGCGCACATCAGAAGGTTTGCACTGTGTTCACACTGGTCCCAGCGAAATCCGTTACAATTTTAGTCATTTTTAATGCTCAAGGCTAAAAATTCAATTCAACGTTTCTCCTCTGTTTTTCGGGATACATGGACAATTCGATACGCGTTCTACTCCACATTTGCTGCTTTATACAGCGCATATCAGAAGGTTTGCACTGTGTTCACACTGGTCCCAGTCAAATGCGATACAATTTTAGTCTTTTTTAATGTTCAAGGCTAAAAATACAATTCATCGTATCTCCGCTGTTTTTGGGATACCTGGACAATTCGATACGCGTTCTACTCCACATTTGCTGCTTTATACAGCGCACATCAGAAGGTTTGCACTGTGTTCACACTGGTCCCAGCGAAATCCGATACAATTTTAGTCATTTTTAATGCTCAAGGTTAAAAATTCAATTCAACGTTTCTCCTCTGTTTTTCGGGATACATGGACAATTCGATAAGCGTTCTACTCCACATTTGCTGCTTTATACAGCGCATATCAGAAGGTTTGCACAGTGTTCACACTGGTCCCAGTGAAATCCGATACAATTTTAGTTGTTTTTAATGCTCATGGCTAAAAATACAATTCATCGTATCTCCGCTGTTTTTCGGGATACATGGACAATCCTATACGCGTTCTACTCCTCATTTGCTGCTTTATACAGCGCTCATCAGAAGGTTTGCACTGTGTTCACACTGGTCCCAGCGAAATCCGATACAATTTTAGTCATTTTTAATGCTCAAGGCTAATAATTCAATTCAACGTTTCTCCTCTGTTTTTCGGGATACAAGGACAATCCGATACGCGTTCTACTCCTCATTTGCTGCTTTATACAGCGCACATCAGAAGGTTTGCACTGTGTTCACACAGGTCCCAGCGAAATCCGATACAATTTTAGTCTTTTTTAATGTTCAAGGCTAAAAATACAATTCATCGTATCACCGCTGTTTTTAGGGATACGTGGACAATTTGATACGCGTTCTACTCCACATTTGCTGCTTTATACAGAGCACATCAGAAGGTTTGCACTGTGTTCACACTGGTCCCAGTCAAATGCGATACAATTTTAGTCTTTTTTAATGTTCAAGGCTAAAAATACAATTCATCGTATCTCCGCTGTTTTTGGGATACCTGGACAATTCGATACGCGTTCTACTCCACATTTGCTGCTTTATACAGCGCACATCAGAAGGTTTGCACTGTGTTCACACTGGTCCCAGCGAAATCCGATACAATTTTAGTCATTTTTAATGCTCAAGGCTAAAAATTCAATTCAACGTTTCTCCTCTGTTTTTCGGGATACATGGACAATTCGATACGCGTTCTACTCCACATTTGCTGCTTTATACAGCGCATATCAGAAGGTTTGCACTGTGTTCACACTGGTCCCAGTGAAATCCGATACAATTTTAGTTGTTTTTAATGCTCAAGGCTAAAAATTCAATTCAACGTTTCTCCTCTGTTTTTCGGGATACATAGTGTTCGATCACTCGCGGAGAGACGCGATCGCGAAGAAGCACGTCAACGGGAGTCGTAAATTCCCGTTACGATTAGATAATCGACGCCACGAATTGATCGATCCCCTATTTCGTTTAGGATAATAGGGGTGGTTAATTGAATAGTTACACTGATTCAACAGGTATAACTTTATATTTATTTCAACAACTTCGTAAAGAAATGATTGCACTGATGCGAATGTACAAGTTATAGTTGATTGATCTTGACCCGGTTACAAGATGTTGACGGTTTGAAGAAGAGAAAAAGAGTGTGCTTCGACGATGAAGCTGTGACGGAGGAAAACTAAGGATGGGTGTGTCTAGCGCACGGGATCATCGGATTTGTTGGCGACGATTTTGGCTAATAGAGTGAGGGAAATAGGCTTCGTTGTTAATTGGTTATTTGCTATGGTGGTGGGTGAGGAAGGATGCTCACCGCCCTCAAGATAAAGTCGTTGGTGGGAGGCCTCACACGTGAGAAACAGAAACTTTCCCGTGTCAACCCGTGGCGAGCAATAAACTTCGGGAAACAATGCAACGGAAGAATCTTTGTTAGTTTCGAAGGACCTCGACTAGGAAATTGCTGAGATTTATGGAGGGTACTTGAGAATATTGAGGGTACGCAGTAAGGACGAGCGGACATCTGGTGACCATCTTGCCCGCGGTGTGTGGCCTGGTATAGGTAGAGTGTCGCCCGGCGTAACATCCTCCCCCCGTTGAGAGGGCACCGATCAACCTTAGATGTGGGTCAGGTGGGTGTGTGATCCACCTCCTTCGATGTCGGTGATTGTCCGGACTCGACTCGGGCTGATTGACATGGCAGGGGGACCAGTCTTTTGACGCCGCGATCCAGGAGGCTCGATGATGTCTGCACCGTCGCTGTTCGAATGATGCCATCGGCTCCGGGATGGATCTTGACTACACGGCCCAAGGGCCAGTGCATCGGTGGAACGTTATCTTCTCTGAGAATGACGATGGTGCCTTCTCGTATGTCGTGATTGCCCTTGTTCCATTTGTTTCGGATGTTCAGTTCGTTCAGATACTCCCGATGCCAGCGGCGCCAGAAATGCTGCTTGAGTTTTTGAATATGTTGCCAGCTGGAGAGACGATTGGTTGGAGTGTCCCTGAAATCTCGTTCTCGAATGCTGGTTAATGAATCTCCGATGAGGAAGTGACCGGGGGTAAGGACAAGGAGATCGTTTGGGTCGGATGACATTGGAGTCAGCGGACGGGAGTTCAGGATGGACTCGATTTCAATGATTAGTGTGTTGAAATTTTCGAAGGTTAAGAGCTCGTTACCTGCGACACGTCTGAGATGTCGTTTGAAGGATTTCACTGCAGCCTCCCACAACCCGCCGAAGTGAGGTGAGTTGGGAGGAATGAAGCGCCATTCGATCCGTCGGTCGGCCAAAAAGGACTGAACCTTTACCTTATGATCGCCGGCCTGCAGGAGGTTTCGAAGCTCTCGTAGTTCGTTGTTGGCGCCAACGAAGTTGGTACCGTTGTCGGAGTAAATTGTTGCGCAGAATCCTCGGCGAGCGATGAATCTTCGCAGAGCAGCAATGAAGGCCTCGCTAGTGAGGTCGCTGACCAGCTCGATGTGGACTGCTTTAACTGCCAGACATACGAAGATTGCTACATATGTCTTGATTTTACGTCGGTTGCGATCCTTTCGTTCTTTGATGTAGAAAGGTCCGCAATAGTCGATTCCGACGTTGGTAAATGGCCGAGATTCCGTTATCCGTGCAGCTGGAAGGTCACCCATCACGTAGTCCACTGGAGGTGGGTTAGCTCGGCAGCAACGGACGCACTTCTTCAGCGTGCTCCAAACTTGACTACGGCCGTCGATAGGCCAATAAGTTCTTCTTAGAGCATATAAGGTGGCTTGAGTTCCGGAGTGGAGATTCAGGAGGTGTTCATGCTCGATTATGAGCGCTGTAACTGAGGACTTCGGTAGAATGATTGGATGCTTCTGACTGAAGGGCATTGGTGAGTGACCGAGTCGACCTCCGACTCGCAATATCCCGCCCTTGTCCAGAAACGGGTTGAGTCGTCGTAATTTCCCCTTCATTGCAGAATTTCGGTCTGTTCGGAGAATATGGATTTCATCTGAAAAATAACAGAACTGTAGTAATTTGATCAGTTTGTTATGCGCATTGGTTAAATCATGCGTGGTTAGAGGTCCCCGTCGATCCTGTTTCTGTCGCCATCTAAGACAACGAGCGGTAATTCTCATCAGCTTGGGCCAAGACGAAAATCGCTCCAGTAGACTGTGGTCAGCCGGAGTCACGGACAGACAGGTTGCTTTCTTCTGCTCCGGAATTTCAGTCAATGGTACTGGGTTCCACGTCGGCCAGTATTCTTCAGGATGTTGGAGCCATACCGGTCCATGTTGCCAAATGGTTGGTCGTAGGAAGTCTTCGGGCGATTGGCCTCGAGATATGAGATCTGCAGGGTTGTCGGTAGTGGGAATGTGACGCCAATCTGAGGTGTGAGTCTTCTGTTGAATTTCAGTCACTCGATTAGCGACAAAGGTTTTCAGCGTATGGGGTGATGTATTAATCCAATGCAGAACGATTGTGGAGTCAGTCCAATAAACAGTCCTAGAAATGTTGCTTGGTAAAGCTTGAAGGACTGTGGTGGCCAGTGATGTGAGAAGAAGTGCTCCACTCAGTTCCAGCCTTGGAATGGTTTGTGACTTGAGCGGAGCCACCTTTGACTTTGCAGTGAGAAGTCGTGTCCAGACATGACCATCCGGAGTGATGGTGCGAAGGTAAATGCATGCTCCATACGCCCTTTCGCTGGCGTCACAGAACCCGTGTAACTCAATTTCCGCTGCGGCCTTGATTATGGTTTTACGTGGGAACCTTACGTTGTTTAACAATGGTAGCTGTGTATAAAATTTGTTCCACTCTGTATGTAAGTCGGCCGGTAGGGATTCGTCCCAGTCAATTTTTAATGTCCAAAGTCTTTGGAGCAGCATCTTAGCTCGAACGATCACTGGTGCCAGTAATCCAAGAGGGTCGTAGATCTTGGCGATTTCGGAGCTGATTGTTCTTTTCGTGACTCGAGAGGCGGTAGGGTTGATTTTGACGGAATACAGGATCGAATCGTCAAAGGAATTCCAGATAACACCCAGAGTTTTGAACGTTTGCGATTCGCCTAGCAGCAGCTTATCGTTTATGTCCTGCTCGGAAAGTCCTCGTAGCAGTTCCCTGTCGTTCGATGCCCATTTTCGAATGTTTAAGCCGGCCAGTTTGAGCAATTCTGTGAGCTCCGTTCTCAATGATCGTGCCTCGCCCCTTGTATCAACTCCCGTGAGAAGATCGTCGACGTAGAAGTCTCGCTTTAAGACTGTCGCTGCTCGAGGGTACCGATGTCCCTCGTCGTCCGCCAGTTGTCTGAGGCACCGAATGGCTAGATAAGGGGCCGCTGACAGCCCGAATGTCACTGTGTTGAGTTGATAAGTGTCAACCCTTCCATCAGAGTTGCGCCACAAAATTTGTTGGAATTTCCGATCCTCTGGACGCACAAGAAATTGTCGGTACATTTTTTCGACATCTCCTGTAATGACGTATTGATGAGAGCGAAATCTTAGAAGAATGAAAAATAAGTCGTCTTGTAATTTCGGTCCCGTATGAAGTACGTCGTTCAATGAAACTCCGGTGGTGGTTGGTGCAGATCCGTCAAACACAACTCGGAGTTTCGTAGTTTGGCTGGACTCTTTGATCACGCCGTGATGTGGCAGAAAATATCCATCGTCCGTGTAGTGGTCCGTGGTGATCTTAGTCATGTGTCCTAATTCTAGGTACTCTTGTATGACGGCGTGATAGTCGGCTTCGAATTGTTTGTCCCGTTGGAACCGACGGCATAGGGATGTGAGTCGCTTCATCGCCATGGCTTTAGAGGATCCAAGCGAAGGGGTTGTTTCGTTAAACGGGAGAGCGACAATGTATCGCCCTTCGTTGTTGCGCTGAACGTGGTTTCGGAAGTGTTCCTCGCACTGTCGTTCCACTTCCGAAGTGTGTACAGTGGGAGGTCCTTCGTCGATTTCCCAGAACCGGGCGAGATCCGCCTGTAAAGCCGTCGTGGAGGCGTGAAATGCGTGTGCTGGTGATTGCGAGGTTGGGCTCCCCCCGATGACCCATCCGAATTGCGTTTTTTGCAGACGCAAGTCGGGTCCGTTTGCTTGACTGATATCAAGCTGGCCGACACAGAGTGATGCTAGTGTTGGCCCGGCGCTCAACAATATTTCGATCGGAGCGGGTATGTGGAATCTTGGATCGGCTAGTTGGAGATTCCGAGGTATTTGTATCGTTGAGCGATTTATGGGTTGATCTGGGATCCAAGGCGATATTGTCGGTATGATTAGGAACGTCAAGGTGCGTTCGTATCTACCGTCAATGGAGGTGATCGTGGCCGTGATGTAGCGTTTTGCGGTCGTCGATAACGTGTTGAGTGTTCCGATTGGGACCGAACATTTCCGTTGATTGAGTTTTAACGAATTAGCGAGCTTTTCTGTAATAAAGTTCATGCTAGAACCGGTGTCTAGCAAAGCCCGACAACGGAATGGTTGAATTTTATTATTCAAGATGTTGACCTGCGCTGTGACTAACAAATCGTGCTGCAATGGTTCGGAGGAAAGCGAGGTCAATGAGTCTGTTTTCTGTGGTTCGGTCCCTAGCAAAGTCGTCTGATGAAGTCATTGCCTTTTTTGTTGTTTAGAACCGGGTGATATAGTTGGTCCCGATCCCGTCGTTCGCGATAGCCGAGATTCGCGTTTCGGAGATGTTCGCGGAGATGTTCGGGGAGACGTTCGGGGGGACGTTCGGGGAGACGTAGATGCGCGTCTCGAACGATGTGACGAACGCGGGGTCGGTGAATTGGGCGAGGATCGACCGTTGGATGCCCGGCTGCTCGACGATCGACCGCTCGACGATCGACCGTTCGACGATCGACCGCTCGACGATCGACCGCTCGACGATCGGCCGCTCGATGTTCGGTCTACACGTGTTTGGACTTTGCGATGATCATGGTCTCGGTGCAGATATGTATGGTGTCGCTGTCTGCAGATGCGACATGAACCGGCGGAACATTGAGTAAGGGTGTGACCCTTGCCTAGACAATTGGTGCAGAGAGACGTCCTTTTGGCCGTTTCAAGACGTTCCTTGGGCGACTGCGCCTTGAAGGTTTCACAATTCCATATTGCGTGTGGTCCTCGGCAATTCGGACACATCGACGGCTTATGTGTAGTCGCGAATGCGTGAACTCGCGGGGCGTTCGGTTGCTGACGGTTATGTCGATCGGACCCCCGTTTTATCACGGTTGATGCTGAATTTGTTCTGTCACCGTTCGTACGCGTTTTCAGAAATTCTACCAAGTGCGTGTAGGACGGCATTTTCTTGTCTGGCAATGTGCGGTGCCATTTGCGTATGATGGCTGCTGGTAGTTTCAATGTGAATATCTTGAGAAGAACGACGTTTGATACGACTGGTTCGCCGAGCTTCTTTAAGGCTTGGAGGTTTACCTTGACCGTCTCGAGAAAATCATCTATGGCTTCGGGTGTTTCTTTAGTTATTTTCGGATAGTCAAAAATCAAGTCCCAGTGGCGCATGCAGACTTGACGGTGGCAGTCGAATTTTTCTTTTAGAATGTCGATAGCAATTGAATAATTTAATTCCGTGATGTCTAGCGATTGTATGCTTCGCGCGGCCCTTCCGGTCAGGGAGGATTGGAGATAATGAAACTTTTGCACGGGTGTAAGTCGCTCGTTTCGATCTATGATGGACAAGAAGGAGTCGTAAAATGAATGCCAATTCTCGACGGTACCGTCGAAAATAGGCACATGAATCTCCGGTAATTTAATTGATGCAGCCTCGCGAACAGCGGCTGATTCGCCGCTTGTCGATTGCGACGGCGTAACTAGTCGTAGATTGTTTAATTGATGAATTACTCGGAGCTCTAATCTTTCGTACTCGTCTGCTATTTCAAGGCCGCGCGCGATCTCTTTTTCATCTATACTTGTAAGCTCGTTTTGAATGGCGCGGAATTCCGTCTCATATGTTTCCAGACGATTTTTCATTTGGATTAATTCGTGCTCTTGCGGACAGCTGGATTGTTCGATTTCGTCCAGCTTTTTTGATAAGCGTGTAAAGTGGCTGATGCACTGGCCTCGGCGTCGGCGCAAGGCGGCAAGTTCATTTCCGGTTGCCATTATTTATTATATGATAGAGATTGAAATGGTTAGAACTTACTTCTGTTGACGAAGGTGATACTTGTCTAACGTGACGCGTTTTGTAGTGAGAACGAAGTTGTTGGATCTCGTTAAGTTGACGATTGTCCAGTTGCGGCGGGAGGCTGCCTGGTTGCGTTTCCGAATTATGCCTCTTCAAAGGTGACGGCCCTTGGCGTTACTGACTTCGCTGGAGTGGTAACGCTTCCGCTGCTGGTTATGTTGGATTCACGTGGCACTGTATGGTAGTGGGTGTCACTGGCGTGCACTTTTCACAGACACGTGATCCGGCTCGAAGGACCAAAATGTTCGATCACTCGCGGAGAGACGCGATCGCGAAGAAGCACGTCAACGGGAGTCGTAAATTCCCGTTACGATTAGATAATCGACGCCACGAATTGATCGATCCCCTATTTCGTTTAGGATAATAGGGGTGGTTAATTGAATAGTTACACTGATTCAACAGGTATAACTTTATATTTATTTCAACAACTTCGTAAAGAAATGATTGCACTGATGCGAATGTACAAGTTATAGTTGATTGATCTTGACCCGGTTACAAGATGTTGACGGTTTGAAGAAGAGAAAAAGAGTGTGCTTCGACGATGAAGCTGTGACGGAGGAAAACTAAGGATGGGTGTGTCTAGCGCACGGGATCATCGGATTTGTTGGCGACGATTTTGGCTAATAGAGTGAGGGAAATAGGCTTCGTTGTTAATTGGTTATTTGCTATGGTGGTGGGTGAGGAAGGATGCTCACCGCCCTCAAGATAAAGTCGTTGGTGGGAGGCCTCACACGTGAGAAACAGAAACTTTCCCGTGTCAACCCGTGGCGAGCAATAAACTTCGGGAAACAATGCAACGGAAGAATCTTTGTTAGTTTCGAAGGACCTCGACTAGGAAATTGCTGAGATTTATGGAGGGTACTTGAGAATATTGAGGGTACGCAGTAAGGACGAGCGGACATCTGGTGACCATCTTGCCCGCGGTGTGTGGCCTGGTATAGGTAGAGTGTCGCCCGGCGTAACACATAGACAATCCGATATTCGTTCTACTCCACATTTGCTGCTTTATACAGCGCACATCAGAAGGTTTGCACTGTGTTCACACTGGTCACAGCGAAATCCGATACAATTTTAGTCATTTTTAATGCTCAAGGCTAAAAATTCAATTCAACGTTTCTCCTCTGTTTTTCGGGATACATGGACAATTCGATACGCGTTCTACTCCACATTTGCTGCTTCATACACCGCTCATCAGAAGGTTTGCACTGTGTTCACACTGGTCCCAGTCAAATGCGATACAATTTTAGTCTTTTTTAATGTTCAAGACTAAAAATACAATTCATCGTATCTCCGCTGTTTTTGGGATACCTGGACAATTCGATACGCGTTCTACTCCACATTTGCTGCTTTATACAGCGCACATCAGAAGGTTTGCACTGTGTTCACACTGGTCCCAGCGAAATCCGATACAATTTTAGTCATTTTTAATGCTCAAGGCTAAAAATTCAATTCAACGTTTCTCCTCTGTTTTTCGGGATACATGGACAATTCGATACGCGTTCTACTCCACATTTGCTGCTTTATACAGCGCACATCAGAAGGTTTGCACTGTGTTCACACTGGTCCCAGTGAAATCCGATACAATTTTAGTTGTTTTTAATGTTCAAGGCTAAAAATACAATTCATCGTATCACCGCTGTTTTTAGGGATACATGGACAATTCGATACGCGTTCTACTCCACATTTGCTGCTTTATACAGCGCACATCAGAAGGTTTGCACTGTGTTCACACTGGTCCCAGTGAAATCCGATACAATTTTAGTTGTTTTTAATGCTCAAGACTAAAAATACAATTCATCGTATCTCCGCTGTTTTTCGGGACACATGGACAATCCGATACGCGTTCTACTCCACATTTGCTGCTTTATACAGCGCATATCAGAAGGTTTGCACTGTGTTCACACTGGTCCCAGGGAAATCCGATACAATTTTAGTTGTTTTTAATGCTCAAGGCTAAAAATACAATTCATCGTATCTCCGCTGTTTTTCGGGATACATGGACAATCCGATACGCGTTCTACTCCTCATTTGCTGCTTTATACAGCGCTCATCAGAATGTTTGCACTGTGTTCACACTGGTCCCTGTCAAATGCGATACAATTTTAGTCTTTTTTAATGTTCAAGGCTAAAAATACAATTCATCGTATCACCGCTGTTTTTAGGGATACATGGACAATTCGATACGCGTTCTACTCCACATTTGCTGCTTTATACAGCGCACATCAGAAGGTTTGCACTGTGTTCACACTGGTCCCAGTGAAATCCGATACAATTTTAGTTGTTTTTAATGCTCATGGCTAAAAATACAATTCATCGTATCTCCGCTGTTTTTCGGGATACATGGACAATCCTATACGCGTTCTACTCCTCATTTGCTGCTTTATACAGCGCTCATCAGAAGGTTTGCACTGTGTTCACACTGGTCCCAGCGAAATCCGATACAATTTTAGTAATTTTTATGCTCAAGGCTAATAATTCAATTCAACGTTTCTCCTCTGTTTTTCGGGATACAAGGACAATCCGATACGCGTTCTACTCCTCATTTGCTGCTTTATACAGCGCACATCAGAAGGTTTGCACTGTGTTCACACAGGTCCCAGCGAAATCCGATACAATTTTAGTCATTTTTAATGCTCAAGGCTAATAATTCAATTCAACGTTTCTCCTCTGTTTTTCGGGATACAAGGACAATCCGATACGCGTTCTACTCCTCATTTGCTGCTTTATACAGCGCTCATCAGAATGTTTGCACTGTGTTCACACTGGTCCCAGTCAAATGCGATACAATTTTATTCTTTTTTAATGCTCAAGACTAAAAATACAATTCATCGTATCTCCGCTGTTTTTCGGGATACATGGACAATCCGATACGCGTTCTACTCCACATTTGCTGCTTTATACAGCGCATATCAGAAGGTTTGCACTGTGTTCACACTGGTCCCAGTGAAATCCGATACAATTTTAGTTGTTTTTAATGCTCAAGGCTAAAAATTCAATTCAACGTTTCTCCTCTGTTTTTCGGGATACATAGACAATCCGATATTCGTTCTACTCCCCATTTGCTGCTTTATACAGCGCTCATCAGAAGGTTTGCACTGTGTTCACACTGGTCCCAGCGAAATCCGATACAATTTTAGTAATTTTTATGCTCAAGGCTAATAATTCAATTCAACGTTTCTCCTCTGTTTTTCGGGATACAAGGACAATCCGATACGCGTTCTACTCCACATTTGCTGCTTTATACAGCGCACATCAGAAGGTTTGCACTGTGTTCACACTGGTCCCAGCGAAATCCGATACAATTTTAGTAATTTTTATGCTCAAGGCTAATAATTCAATTCAACGTTTCTCCTCTGTTTTTCGGGATACAAGGACAATCCGATACGCGTTCTACTCCTCATTTGCTGCTTTATACAGCGCACATCAGAAGGTTTGCACTGTGTTCACACAGGTCCCAGCGAAATCCGATACAATTTTAGTCATTTTTAATGCTCAAGGCTAATAATTCAATTCAACGTTTCTCCTCTGTTTTTCGGGATACAAGGACAATCCGATACGCGTTCTACTCCTCATTTGCTGCTTTATACAGCGCTCATCAGAATGTTTGCACTGTGTTCACACTGGTCCCAGTCAAATGCGATACAATTTTATTCTTTTTTAATGCTCAAGACTAAAAATACAATTCATCGTATCTCCGCTGTTTTTCGGGATACATGGACAATCCGATACGCGTTCTACTCCACATTTGCTGCTTTATACAGCGCATATCAGAAGGTTTGCACTGTGTTCACACTGGTCCCAGTGAAATCCGATACAATTTTAGTTGTTTTTAATGCTCAAGGCTAAAAATTCAATTCAACGTTTCTCCTCTGTTTTTCGGGATACATAGACAATCCGATATTCGTTCTACTCCCCATTTGCTGCTTTATACAGCGCACATCAGAAGGTTTGCACTGTGTTCACACTGGTCACAGCGAAATCCGATACAATTTTAGTCATTTTTAATGCTCAAGGCTAAAAATTCAATTCAACGTTTCTCCTCTGTTTTTCGGGATACATGGACAATTCGATACGCGTTCCACTCCACATTTGCTGCTTCATACACCGCTCATCAGAAGGTTTGCACTGTGTTCACACTGGTCCCAGTCAAATGCGATACAATTTTAGTCTTTGTTAATGTTCAAGGCTAAAAATACAATTCATCGTATCTCCGCTGTTTTTGGGATACCTGGACAATTCGATACGCGTTCTACTCCACATTTGCTGCTTTATACAGCGCACATCAGAAGGTTTGCACTGTGTTCACACTGGTCCCAGCGAAATCCGATACAATTTTAGTCATTTTTAATGCTCAAGGCTAAAAATTCAATTCAACGTTTCTCCTCTGTTTTTCGGGATACATGGACAATTCGATACGCGTTCTACTCCACATTTGCTGCTTTATACAGCGCATATCAGAAGGTTTGCACAGTGTTCACACTGGTCCCAGTGAAATCCGATACAATTTTAGTTGTTTTTAATGCTCATGGCTAAAAATACAATTCATCGTATCTCCGCTGTTTTTCGGGATACATGGACAATCCTATACGCGTTCTACTCCTCATTTGCTGCTTTATACAGCGCTCATCAGAAGGTTTGCACTGTGTTCACACTGGTCTCAGCGAAATCCGATACAATTTTAGTAATTTTTAATGCTCAAGGCTAATAATTCAATTCAACGTTTCTCCTCTGTTTTTCGGGATACAAGGACAATCCGATACGCGTTCTACTCCTCATTTGCTGCTTTATACAGCGCACATCAGAAGGTTTGCACTGTGTTCACACAGGTCCCAGCGAAATCCGATACAATTTTAGTCTTTTTTAATGTTCAAGGCTAAAAATACAATTCATCGTATCACCGCTGTTTTTAGGGATACGTGGACAATTTGATACGCGTTCTACTCCACATTTGCTGCTTTATACAGAGCACATCAGAAGGTTTGCACTGTGTTCACACTGGTCCCAGTCAAATGCGATACAATTTTAGTCTTTTTTAATGTTCAAGGCTAAAAATACAATTCATCGTATCTCCGCTGTTTTTGGGATACCTGGACAATTCGATACGCGTTCTACTCCACATTTGCTGCTTTATACAGCGCACATCAGAAGGTTTGCACTGTGTTCACACTGGTCCCAGCGAAATCCGATACAATTTTAGTCATTTTTAATGCTCAAGGCTAAAAATTCAATTCAACGTTTCTCCTCTGTTTTTCGGGATACATGGACAATTCGATACGCGTTCTACTCCACATTTGCTGCTTTATACAGCGCATATCAGAAGGTTTGCACTGTGTTCACACTGGTCCCAGTGAAATCCGATACAATTTTAGTTGTTTTTAATGCTCAAGGCTAAAAATTCAATTCAACGTTTCTCCTCTGTTTTTCGGGATACATAGACAATCCGATATTCGTTCTACTCCACATTTGCTGCTTTATACAGCGCACATCAGAAGGTTTGCACTGTGTTCACACTGGTCACAGCGAAATCCGATACAATTTTAGTCATTTTTAATGCTCAAGGCTAAAAATTCAATTCAACGTTTCTCCTCTGTTTTTCGGGATACATGGACAATTCGATACGCGTTCTACTCCACATTTGCTGCTTCATACACCGCTCATCAGAAGGTTTGCACAGTGTTCACACTGGTCCCAGTCAAATGCGATACAATTTTAGTCTTTTTTAATGTTCAAGACTAAAAATACAATTCATCGTATCTCCGCTGTTTTTGGGATACCTGGACAATTCGATACGCGTTCTACTCCACATTTGCTGCTTTATACAGCGCACATCAGAAGGTTTGCACTGTGTTCACACTGGTCCCAGCGAAATCCGATACAATTTTAGTCATTTTTAATGCTCAAGGCTAAAAATTCAATTCAACGTTTCTCCTCTGTTTTTCGGGATACATGGACAATTCGATACGCGTTCTACTCCACATTTGCTGCTTTATACAGCGCATATCAGAAGGTTTGCACAGTGTTCACACTGGTCCCAGTGAAATCCGATACAATTTTAGTTGTTTTTAATGCTCATGGCTAAAAATACAATTCATCGTATCTCCGCTGTTTTTCGGGATACGTGGACAATCCTATACGCGTTCTACTCCTCATTTGCTGCTTTATACAGCGCTCATCAGAAGGTTTGCACTGTGTTCACACTGGTCCCAGCGAAATCCGATACAATTTTAGTAATTATTATGCTCAAGGCTAATAATTCAATTCAACGATTCTCCTCTGTTTTTCGGGATACAAGGACAATCCGATACGCGTTCTACTCCTCATTTGCTGCTTTATACAGCGCTCATCAGAATGTTTGCACTGTGTTCACACTGGTCCCAGTCAAATGCGATACAATTTTATTCTTTTTTAATGCTCAAGACTAAAAATACAATTCATCGTATCTCCGCTGTTTTTCGGGATACATGGACAATCCGATACGCGTTCTACTCCACATTTGCTGCTTTATACAGCGCATATCAGAAGGTTTGCACTGTGTTCACACTGGTCCCAGTGAAATCCGATACAATTTTAGTTGTTTTTAATGCTCAAGGCTAAAAATACAATTCATCGTATCTCCGCTGTTTTTCGGGATACATGGACAATCCGATACGCGTTCTACTCCTCATTTGCTGCTTTATACAGCGCTCATCAGAATGTTTGCACTGTGTTCACACTGGTCCCAGTCAAATGCGATACAATTTTAGTCTTTTTTAATGTTCAAGGCTAAAAATACAATTCATCGTATCACCGCTGTTTTTAGGGATACATGGACAATTCGATACGCGTTCTACTCCACATTTGCTGCTTTATACAGCGCACATCAGAAGGTTTGCACTGTGTTCACACTGGTCCCAGTGAAATCCGATACAATTTTAGTTGTTTTTAATGCTCATGGCTAAAAATACAATTCATCGTATCTCCGCTGTTTTTCGGGATACGTGGACAATCCTATACGCGTTCTACTCCTCATTTGCTGCTTTATACAGCGCTCATCAGAAGGTTTGCACTGTGTTCACACTGGTCCCAGCGAAATCCGATACAATTTTAGTAATTTTTATGCTCAAGGCTAATAATTCAATTCAACGATTCTCCTCTGTTTTTCGGGATACAAGGACAATCCGATACGCGTTCTACTCCTCATTTGCTGCTTTATACAGCGCTCATCAGAATGTTTGCACTGTGTTCACACTGGTCCCAGTCAAATGCGATACAATTTTATTCTTTTTTAATGCTCAAGACTAAAAATACAATTCATCGTATCTCCGCTGTTTTTCGGGATACATGGACAATCCGATACGCGTTCTACTCCACATTTGCTGCTTTATACAGCGCATATCAGAAGGTTTGCACTGTGTTCACACTGGTCCCAGTGAAATCCGATACAATTTTAGTTGTTTTTAATGCTCAAGGCTAAAAATACAATTCATCGTATCTCCGCTGTTTTTCGGGATACATGGACAATCCGATACGCGTTCTACTCCTCATTTGCTGCTTTATACAGCGCTCATCAGAATGTTTGCACTGTGTTCACACTGGTCCCAGTCAAATGCGATACAATTTTAGTCTTTTTTAATGTTCAAGGCTAAAAATACAATTCATCGTATCACCGCTGTTTTTAGGGATACATGGACAATTCGATACGCGTTCTACTCCACATTTGCTGCTTTATACAGCGCACATCAGAAGGTTTGCACTGTGTTCACACTGGTCCCAGTGAAATCCGATACAATTTTAGTTGTTTTTAATGCTCAAGACTAAAAATACAATTCATCGTATCTCCGCTGTTTTTCGGGACACATGGACAATCCGATAAGCGTTCTACTCCACATTTGCTGCTTTATACAGCGCATATCAGAAGGTTTGCACTGTGTTCACACTGGTCCCAGGGAAATCCGATACAATTTTAGTTGTTTTTAATGCTCAAGGCTAAAAATACAATTCATCGTATCTCCGCTGTTTTTCGGGATACATGGACAATCCGATACGCGTTCTACTCCTCATTTGCTGCTTTATACAGCGCTCATCAGAATGTTTGCACTGTGTTCACACTGGTCCCTGTCAAATGCGATACAATTTTAGTCTTTTTTAATGTTCAAGGCTAAAAATACAATTCATCGTATCACCGCTGTTTTTAGGGATACATGGACAATTCGATACGCGTTCTACTCCACATTTGCTGCTTTATACAGCGCACATCAGAAGGTTTGCACTGTGTTCACACTGGACCCAGTCAAATGCGATACAGTTTTAGTCTTTTTTAATGTTCAAGGCTAAAAATACAATTCATCCTATCTCCGCTATTTTTAGGGATACATGGACAATTCGATACGCGTTCTACTCCACATTTGCTGCTTTATACAGCGCACATCAGAAGGTTTGCACTGTGTTCACACTGGTCCCAGCGAAATCCGATACAATTTTAGTCATTTTTAATGCTCAAGGCTAAAAATTCAATTCAACGTTGCTCCTCTGTTTTTCGGGATACATGGACAATTCGATACGCTTTCTACTCCACATTTGCTGCTTTATACAGCGCACATCAGAAGGTTTGCACTGTGTTTACACTGGTCCCAGCGAAATCCGATACAATTTTAGTCATTTTTAATGCTCAAGGCTAAAAATTCAATTCAACGTTTCTCCTCTGTTTTTCGGGATACATGGACAATTCGATACGCGTTCTACTCCACATTTGCTGCTTTATACAGCGCTCATCAGAAGGTTTGCACTGTGTTCACACTGGTCCCAGTCAAATGCGATACAATTTTAGTCTTTTTTAATGTTCAAGGCTAAAAATACAATTCATCGTATCTCCGCTGTTTTTAGGGATACCTGGACAATTCGATACGCGTTCTACTCCACATTTGCTGCTTTATACAGCGCATATCAGAAGGTTTGCACTGCGTTCACACTGGTCCCAGCGAAATCCGATACAATTTTAGTCATTTTTAATGCTCAAGGCTAAAAATTCAATTCAACGTTTCTCCTCTGTTTTTCGGGATACATGGACAATTCGATACGCGTTCTACTCCACATTTGCTGCTTTATACAGCGCATATCAGAAGGTTTGCACTGTGTTCACACTGGTCCCAGTGAAATCCGATACAATTTTAGTTGTTTTTAATGCTCAAGACTAAAAATTCAATTCAACGTTTCTCCTCTGTTTTTCGGGATACATAGACAATCCGATACGCGTTCTACTCCACATTTGCTGCTTTATACAGCGCACATCAGAAGGTTTGCACTGTGTTCACACTGGTCACAGCGAAATCCGATACAATTTTAGTCTTTTTTAATGTTCAAGGCTAAAAATACAATTCATCGTATCACCGCTGTTTTTAGGGATACGTGGACAATTTGATACGCGTTCTACTCCACATTTGCTGCTTTATACAGAGCACATCAGAAGGTTTGCACTGTGTTCACACTGGTCCCAGCGAAATCCGATACAATTTTAGTCTTTTTTAATGTTCAAGGCTAAAAATACAATTCATCGTATCACCGCTGTTTTTAGGGATACGTGGACAATTTGATACGCGTTCTACTCCACATTTGCTGCTTTATACAGAGCACATCAGAAGGTTTGCACTGTGTTCACACTGGTCCCAGCGAAATCCGATACAATTTTAGTCATTTTTAATGCTCAAGGCTAATAATTCAATTCAACGTTTCTCCTCTGTTTTTCGGGATACAAGGACAATCCGATACGCGTTCTACTCCTCATTTGCTGCTTTATACAGCGCTCATCAGAATGTTTGCACTGTGTTCACACTGGTCCCAGTCAAATGCGATACAATTTTATTCTTTTTTAATGCTCAAGACTAAAAATACAATTCATCGTATTTCCGCTGTTTTTCGGGATACATGGACAATCCGATACGCGTTCTACACCACATTTGCTGCTTTATACAGCGCATATCAGAAGGTTTGCACTGTGTTCACACTGGTTCCAGTGAAATCCGATACAATTTTAGTTGTTTTTAATGCTCAAGGCTAAAAATACAATTCATCGTATCTCCGCTGTTTTTCGGGATACATGGACAATCCGATACGCGTTCTACTCCTTATTTGCTGCTTTATACAGCGCTCATCAGAATGTTTGCACTGTGTTCACACTGGTCCCAGTCAAATGCGATACAATTTTAGTCTTTTTTAATGTTCAAGGCTAAAAATACAATTCATCGTATCACCGCTGTTTTTAGGGATACATGGACAATTCGATACGCGTTCTACTCCACATTTGCTGCTTTATACAGCGCACATCAGAAGGTCTGCACTGTGTTCACACTGGTCCCAGTGAAATCCGATACAATTTTAGTTGTTTTTAATGCTCAAGACTAAAAATACAATTCATCGTATCACCGCTGTTTTTAGGGATACATGGACAATTCGATACGCGTTCTACTCCACATTTGCTGCTTTATACAGCGCACATCAGAAGGTTTGCACTGTGTTCACACTGGACCCAGTCAAATGCGATACAGTTTTAGTCTTTTTTAATGTTCAAGGCTAAAAATACAATTCATCCTATCTCCGCTATTTTTAGGGATACATGGACAATTCGATACGCGTTCTACTCCACATTTGCTGCTTTATACAGCGCACATCAGAAGGTTTGCACTGTGTTCACACTGGTCCCAGCGAAATCCGATACAATTTTAGTCATTTTTAATGCTCAAGGCTAACAATTCAATTCAACGTTGCTCCTCTGTTTTTCGGGATACATGGACAATTCGATACGCTTTCTACTCCACATTTGCTGCTTTATACAGCGCACATCAGAAGGTTTGCACTGTGTTTACACTGGTCCCAGCGAAATCCGATACAATTTTAGTCATTTTTAATGCTCAAGGCTAAAAATTCAATTCAACGTTTCTCCTCTGTTTTTCGGGATACATGGACAATTCGATACGCGTTCTACTCCACATTTGCTGCTTTATACAGCGCTCATCAGAAGGATTGCACTGTGTTCACACTGGTCCCAGTCAAATGCGATACAATTTTAGTCTTTTTTAATGTTCAAGGCTAAAAATACAATTCATCGTATCTCCGCTGTTTTTAGGGATACCTGGACAATTCGATACGCGTTCTACTCCACATTTGCTGCTTTATACAGCGCATATCAGAAGGTTTGCACTGCGTTCACACTGGTCCCAGTGAAATCCGATACAATTTTAGTTGTTTTTAATGCTCAAGGCTAAAAATACAATTCATCGTATCTCCGCTGTTTTTCGGGATACATGGACAATCCTATACGCCTTCTACTCCTCATTTGCTGCTTTATACAGCGCACATCAGAAGGTTTGCACTGTGTTTACACTGGTCCCAGCGAAATCCGATACAATTTTAGTCATTTTTAATGCTCAAGGCTAAAAATTCAATTCAACGTTTCTCCTCTGTTTTTCGGGATACATGGACAATTCGATACGCGTTCTACTCCACATATGCTGCTTTATACAGCGCTCATCAGAAGGTTTGCACTGTGTTCACACTGGTCCCAGTCAAATGCGATACAATTTTAGTCTTTTTTAATGTTCAAGGCTAAAAATACAATTCATCGTATCTCCGCTGTTTTTAGGGATACCTGGACAATTCGATACGCGTTCTACTCCACATTTGCTGCTTTATACAGCGCTCATCAGAAGGTTTGCACTGTGTTCACACTGGTCCCAGTCAAATGCGATACAATTATAGTCTTTTTTAATGTTCAGGGCTAAAAATACAATTCATCGTATCACCGCTGTTTTTAGGGATACATGGACAATTCGATACGCGTTCTACTCCACATTTGCTGCTTTATACAGCGCACATCAGAAGGTTTGCACTGTGTTC
The DNA here is from genome assembly GCF_040668555.2 of Bombus flavifrons. Lineage (NCBI taxonomy): Eukaryota > Metazoa > Arthropoda > Insecta > Hymenoptera > Apidae > Bombus > Bombus flavifrons. Next base: position 2,326,015 of record NC_138459.1, on the reverse strand, counting down.
ACACTGGTCCCAGCGAAATCCGATACAATTTTAGTCATTTTTAATGCTCAAGGCTAAAAATTCAATTCAACGTTGCTCCTCTGTTTTTCGGGATACATGGACAATTCGATACGCCTTCTACTCCACATTTGCTGCTTTATACAGCGCACATCAGAAGGTTTGCACTGTGTTTACACTGGTCCCAGCGAAATCCGATACAATTTTAGTCATTTTTAATGCTCAAGGCTAAAAATTCAATTCAACGTTTCTCCTCTGTTTTTCGGGATACATGGACAATTCGATACGCGTTCTACTCCACATTTGCTGCTTTATACAGCGCTCATCAGAAGGTTTGCACTGTGTTCACACTGGTCCCAGTCAAATGCGATACAATTTTAGTCTTTTTTAATGTTCAAGGCTAAAAATACAATTCATCGTATCTCCGCTGTTTTTAGGGATACCTGGACAATTCGATACGCGTTCTACTCCACATTTGCTGCTTTATACAGCGCATATCAGAAGGTTTGCACTGCGTTCACACTGGTCCCAGTGAAATCCGATACAATTTTAGTTGTTTTTAATGCTCAAGGCTAAAAATACAATTCATCGTATCTCCGCTGTTTTTCGGGATACATGGACAATCCTATACGCGTTCTACTCCTCATTTGCTGCTTTATACAGCGCACATCAGAAGGTTTGCACTGTGTTTACACTGGTCCCAGCGAAATCCGATACAATTTTTGTCATTTTTAATGCTCAAGGCTAAGAATTCAATTCAACGTTTCTCCTCTGTTTTTCGGGATACATGGACAATTCAATACGCGTTCTACTCCACATTTGCTGCTTTATACAGCGCATATCAGAAGGTTTGCACTGTGTTCACACTGGTCCCAGCGAAATCCGATACAATTTTTGTCATTTTTAATGCTCAAGGCTAAAAATTCAATTCAACGTTTCTCCTCTGTTTTTCGGGATACATGGACAATTCGATACGCGTTCTACTCCACATTTGCTGCTTTATACAGCGCTCATCAGAAGGTTTGCACTGTGTTCACACTGGTCCCAGTCAAATGCGATACAATTTTAGTCTTTTTTAATGTTCAAGGCTAAAAATACAATTCATCGTATCTCCGCTGTTTTTAGGGATACATGGACAATTCGATACGCGTTCTACTCCACATTTGCTGCTTTATACAGCGCTCATCAGAAGGTTTGCACTGTGTTCACACTGGTCCCAGTCAAATGCGATACAATTTTAGTCTTTTTTAATGTTCAAGGCTAAAAATACAATTCATCGTATCTCCGCTGTTTTTAGGGATACATGGACAATTCGATACGCGTTCTACTCCACATTTGCTGCTTTATACAGAGCACATCAGAAGGTTTGCACTGTGTTCACACTGGTCCCAGCGAAATCCGATACAATTTTAGTCATTTTTAATGCTCAAGGCTAAAAATTCAATTCAACGTTTCTCCTCTGTTTTTCGGGATACATGGACAATTCGATACGCGTTCTACTCCACATTTGCTGCTTTATACAGCGCATATCAGAAGGTTTGCACTGTGTTCACACTGGTCCCAGTGAAATCCGATACAATTTTAGTTGTTTTTAATGCTCAAGACTAAAAATTCAATTCAACGTTTCTCCTCTGTTTTTCGGGATACATAGACAATCCGATACGCATTCTACTCCACATTTGCTGCTTTATACAGCGCACATCAGAAGGTTTGCACTGTGTTCACACTGGTCACAGCGAAATCCGATACAATTTTAATCATTTTTAATGCTCAAGGCTAAAAATTCAATTCAACGTTTCTCCTCTGTTTTTCGGGATACATGGACAATTCGATACGCGTTCTACTCCACATTTGCTGCTTCATACACCGCTCATCAGAAGGTTTGCACTGTGTTCACACAGGTCCCAGCGAAATCCGATACAATTTTAGTCTTTTTTAATGTTCAAGGCTAAAAATACAATTCATCGTATCACCGCTGTTTTTAGGGATACGTGGACAATTTGATACGCGTTCTACTCCATATTTGCTGCTTTATACAGAGCACATCAGAAGGTTTGCACTGTGTTCACACTGGTCCCAGCGAAATCCGATACAATTTTAGTCATTTTTAATGCTCAAGGCTAATAATTCAATTCAACGTTTCTCCTCTGTTTTTCGGGATACAAGGACAATCCGATACGCGTTCTACTCCTCATTTGCTGCTTTATACAGCGCTCATCAGAATGTTTGCACTGTGTTCACACTGGTCCCAGTCAAATGCGATACAATTTTATTCTTTTTTAATGCTCAAGACTAAAAATACAATTCATCGTATCTCCGCTGTTTTTCGGGATACATGGACAATCCGATACGCGTTCTACTCCACATTTGCTGCTTTATACAGCGCATATCAGGAGGTTTGCACTGTGTTCACACTGGTCCCAGTGAAATCCGATACAATTTTAGTTGTTTTTAATGCTCAAGGCTAAAAATACAATTCATCGTATCTCCGCTGTTTTTCGGGATACATGGACAATCCGATACGCGTTCTACTCCTTATTTGCTGCTTTATACAGCGCTCATCAGAATGTTTGCACTGTGTTCACACTGGTCCCAGTCAAATGCGATACAATTTTAGTCATTTTTAATGTTCAAGGCTAAAAATACAATTCATCGTATCACCGCTGTTTTTAGGGATACATGGACAATTCGATACGCGTTCTACTCCACATTTACTGCTTTATACAGCGCACATCAGAAGGTTTGCACTGTGTTCACACTGGTCCCAGTGAAATCCGATACAATTTTAGTTGTTTTTAATGCTCAAGACTAAAAATACAATTCATCGTATCTCCGCTGTTTTTCGGGATACATGGACAATCCGATACGCGTTCTACTCCACATTTGCTGCTTTATACAGCGCATATCAGAAGGTTTGCACTGTGTTCACACTGGTCCCAGGCAAATCCGATACAATTTTAGTTGTTTTTAATGCTCAAGGCTAAAAATACAATTCATCGTATCTCCGCTGTTTTTCGGGATACATGGACAATCCGATACGCGTTCTACTCCTTATTTGCTGCTTTATACAGCGCTCATCAGAATGTTTGCACTGTGTTCACACTGGTCGCAGTCAAATGCGATACAATTTTAGTCTTTTTTAATGTTCAAGGCTAAAAATACAATTCATCGTATCACCGCTGTTTTTAGGGATACATGGACAATTCGATACGCGTTCTACTCCACATTTGCTGCTTTATACAGCGCACATCACAAGGTTTGCACTGTGTTCACACTGGTCCCAGTGAAATCCGATACAATTTTAGTTGTTTTTAATGCTCAAGACTAAAAATACAATTCATCGTATCACCGCTGTTTTTAGGGATACATGGACAATTCGATACGCGTTCTACTCCACATTTGCTGCTTTATACAGCGCACATCAGAAGGTTTGCACTGTGTTCACACTGGACCCAGTCAAATGCGATACAGTTTTAGTCTTTTTTAATGTTCAAGGCTAAAAATACAATTCATCCTATCTCCGCTATTTTTAGGGATACAAGGACAATCCGATACGCGTTCTACTCCTCATTTGCTGCTTTATACAGCGCTCATCAGAATGTTTGCACTGTGTTCACACTGGTCCCAGTCAAATGCGATACAATTTTATTCTTTTTTAATGCTCAAGACTAAAAATACAATTCATCGTATCTCCGCTGTTTTTCGGGATACATTTACAATCCGATACGCGTTCTACTCCACATTTGCTGCTTTATACAGCGCATATCAGAAGGTTTGCACTGTGTTCACACTGGTCCCAGTGAAATCCGATACAATTTTAGTTGTTTTTAATGCTCAAGGCTAAAAATACAATTCATCGTATCTCCGCTGTTTTTCGGGATACATGGACAATCCGATACGCGTTCTACTCCTTATTTGCTGCTTTATACAGCGCTCATCAGAATGTTTGCACTGTGTTCACACTGGTCCCAGTCAAATGCGATACAATTTTAGTCTTTTTTAATGTTCAAGGCTAAAAATACAATTCATCGTATCACCGCTGTTTTTAGGGATACATGGACAATTCAATACGCGTTCTACTCCACATGTGCTGCTTTATACAGCGCATATCAGAAGGTTTGCACTGTGTTCACACTGGTCCCAGCGAAATCCGATACAATTTTTGTCATTTTTAATGCTCAAGGCTAAAAATTCAATTCAACGTTTCTCCTCTGTTTTTCGGGATACATGGACAATTCGATACGCGTTCTACTCCACATTTGCTGCTTTATACAGCGCTCATCAGAAGGTTTGCACTGTGTTCACACTGGTCCCAGTCAAATGCGATACAATTTTAGTCTTTTTTAATGTTCAAGGCTAAAAATACAATTCATCGTATCTCCGCTGTTTTTAGGGATACATGGACAATTCGATACGCGTTCTACTCCACATTTGCTGCTTTATACAGCGCTCATCAGAAGGTTTGCACTGTGTTCACACTGGTCCCAGTCAAATGCGATACAATTTTAGTCTTTTTTAATGTTCAAGGCTAAAAATACAATTCATCGTATCTCCGCTGTTTTTAGGGATACATGGACAATTCGATACGCGTTCTACTCCACATTTGCTGCTTTATACAGAGCACATCAGAAGGTTTGCACTGTGTTCACACTGGTCCCAGCGAAATCCGATACAATTTTAGTCATTTTTAATGCTCAAGGCTAAAAATTCAATTCAACGTTTCTCCTCTGTTTTTCGGGATACATGGACAATTCGATACGCGTTCTACTCCACATTTGCTGCTTTATACAGCGCATATCAGAAGGTTTGCACTGTGTTCACACTGGTCCCAGTGAAATCCGATACAATTTTAGTTGTTTTTAATGCTCAAGACTAAAAATTCAATTCAACGTTTCTCCTCTGTTTTTCGGGATACATAGACAATCCGATACGCGTTCTACTCCACATTTGCTGCTTTATGCAGCGCACATCAGAAGGTTTGCACTGTGTTCACACTGGTCACAGCGAAATCCGATACAATTTTAATCATTTTTAATGCTCAAGACTAAAAATACAATTCATCGTATCTCCGCTGTTTTTCGGGATACATGGACAATCCGATACGCGTTCTACTCCACATTTGCTGCTTTATACAGCGCATATCAGAAGGTTTGCACTGTGTTCACACTGGTCCCAGGCAAATCCGATACAATTTTAGTTGTTTTTAATGCTCAAGGCTAAAAATACAATTCATCGTATCTCCGCTGTTTTTCGGGATACATGGACAATCCGATACGCGTTCTACTCCTTATTTGCTGCTTTATACAGCGCTCATCAGAATGTTTGCACTGTGTTCACACTGGTCGCAGTCAAATGCGATACAATTTTAGTCTTTTTTAATGTTCAAGGCTAAAAATACAATTCATCGTATCACCGCTGTTTTTAGGGATACATGGACAATTCGATACGCGTTCTACTCCACATTTGCTGCTTTATACAGCGCACATCACAAGGTTTGCACTGTGTTCACACTGGTCCCAGTGAAATCCGATACAATTTTAGTTGTTTTTAATGCTCAAGACTAAAAATACAATTCATCGTATCTCCGCTGTTTTTCGGGATACATGGACAATCCGATACGCGTTCTACTCCACATTTGCTGCTTTATACAGCGCATATCAGAAGGTTTGCACTGTGTTCACACTGGTCCCAGGCAAATCCGATACAATTTTAGTTGTTTTTAATGCTCAAGGCTAAAAATACAATTCATCGTATCTCCGCTGTTTTTCGGGATACATGGACAATCCGATACGCGTTCTACTCCTCATTTGCTGCTTTATACAGCGCTCATCAGAATGTTTGCACTGTGTTCACACTGGTCCCTGTCAAATGCGATACAATTTTAGTCTTTTTTAATGTTCAAGGCTAAAAATACAATTCATCGTATCACCGCTGTTTTTAGGGATACATGGACAATTCGATACGCGTTCTACTCCACATTTGCTGCTTTATACAGCGCACATCAGAAGGTTTGCACTGTGTTCACACTGGACCCAGTCAAATGCGATACAGTTTTAGTCTTTTTTAATGTTCAAGGCTAAAAATACAATTCATCCTATCTCCGCTATTTTTAGGGATACAAGGACAATCCGATACGCGTTCTACTCCTCATTTGCTGCTTTATACAGCGCTCATCAGAATGTTTGCACTGTGTTCACACTGGTCCCAGTCAAATGCGATACAATTTTATTCTTTTTTAATGCTCAAGACTAAAAATACAATTCATCGTATCTCCGCTGTTTTTCGGGATACATGGACAATCCGATACGCGTTCTACTCCACATTTGCTGCTTTATACAGCGCATATCAGAAGGTTTGCACTGTGTTCACACTGGTCCCAGTGAAATCCGATACAATTTTAGTTGTTTTTAATGCTCAAGGCTAAAAATACAATTCATCGTATCTCCGCTGTTTTTCGGGATACATGGACAATCCGATACGCGTTCTACTCCTTATTTGCTGCTTTATACAGCGCTCATCAGAATGTTTGCACTGTGTTCACACTGGTCCCAGTCAAATGCGATACAATTTTAGTCTTTTTTAATGTTCAAGGCTAAAAATACAATTCATCGTATCACCGCTGTTTTTAGGGATACATGGACAATTCAATACGCGTTCTACTCCACATTTGCTGCTTTATACAGCGCATATCAGAAGGTTTGCACTGTGTTCACACTGGTCCCAGCGAAATCCGATACAATTTTTGTCATTTTTAATGCTCAAGGCTAAAAATTCAATTCAAAGTTTCTCCTCTGTTTTTCGGGATACATGGACAATTCGATACGCGTTCTACTCCACATTTGCTGCTTTATACAGCGCTCATCAGAAGGTTTGCACTGTGTTCACACTGGTCCCAGTCAAATGCGATACAATTTTAGTCTTTTTTAATGTTCAAGGCTAAAAATACAATTCATCGTATCTCCGCTGTTTTTAGGGATACCTGGACAATTCGATACGCGTTCTACTCCACATTTGCTGCTTTATACAGCGCATATCAGAAGGTTTGCACTGCGTTCACACTGGTCCCAGTGAAATCCGATACAATTTTAGTTGTTTTTAATGCTCAAGGCTAAAAATACAATTCATCGTATCTCCGCTGTTTTTCGGGATACATGGACAATCCTATACGCGCTCTACTCCTCATTTGCTGCTTTATACAGCGCTCATCAGAAGGTTTCCACTGTGTTCACACTGGTCCCAGTCAAATGCGATACAATTATAGTCTTTTTTAATGTTCAGGGCTAAAAATACAATTCATCGTATCACCGCTGTTTTTAGGGATACATGGACAATTCTATACGCGTTCTACTCCACATTTGCTGCTTTACACAGCGCTCATCAGAAGGTTTGCACTGTGTTCACACTGGTCCCAGTCAAATGCGATACAATTTTAGTCTTTTTTAATGTTCAAGGCTAAAAATACAATTCATCGTATCTCCGCTGTTTTTAGGGATACCTGGACAATTCGATACGCGTTCTACTCCACATTTGCTGCTTTATACAGCGCTCATCAGAAGGTTTGCACTGTGTTCACACTGGTCCCAGTCAAATGCGATACAATTTTAGTCTTTTTTAATGTTCAAGGCTGAAAATACAATTCATCGTATCTCCGCTGTTTTTAGGGATACCTGGACAATTCGATACGCGTTCTACTCCACATTTGCTGCTTTATACAGCGCATATCAGAAGGTTTGCACTGCGTTCACACTGGTCCCAGTGAAATCCGATACAATTTTAGTTGTTTTTAATGCTCAAGGCTAAAAATACAATTCATCGTATCTCCGCTGTTTTTCGGGATACATGGACAATCCTATACGCGCTCTACTCCTCATTTACTGCTTTATACAGCGCTCGTCAGAAGGTTTGCACTGTGTTCACACTGGTCCCAGTCAAATGCGATACAATTATAGTCTTTTTTAATGTTCAGGGCTAAAAATACAATTCATCGTATCACCGCTGTTTTTAGGGATACATGGACAATTCTATACGCGTTCTACTCCACATTTGCTGCTTTATACAGCGCACATCAGAAGGTTTGCACTGTGTTCACACTGGTCCCAGCGAAATCCGATACAATTTTTGTCATTTTTAATGCTCAAGGCTAAAAATTCAATTCAACGTATCTCCTCTGTTTTTCGGGATACATGTACAATTCGATACGCGTTCTACTCCACATTTGCTGCTTTATACAGCGCTCATCAGAAGGTTTGCACTGTGTTCACACTGGTCCCAGTGAAATCCGATACAATTTTAGTTGTTTTTAATGCTCAAGGCTAAAAATACAATTCATCGTATCTCCGCTGTTTTTCGGGATACATGGACAATCCTATACGCGCTCTACTCCTCATTTGCTGCTTTATACAGCGCTCATCAGAAGGTTTGCACTGTGTTCACACTGGTCCCAGTCAAATGCGATACAATTATAGTCTTTTTTAATGTTCAGGGCTAAAAATACAATTCATCGTATCACCGCTGTTTTTAGGGATACATGGACAATTCTATACGCGTTCTACTCCACATTTGCTGCTTTATACAGCGCACATCAGAAGGTTTGCACTGTGTTCACACTGGTCCCAGCGAAATCCGATACAATTTTTGTCATTTTTAATGCTCAAGGCTAAAAATTCAATTCAACGTATCTCCTCTGTTTTTCGGGATACATGGACAATTCGATACGCGTTCTACTCCACATTTGCTGCTTTATACAGCGCTCATCAGAAGGTTTGCACTGTGTTCACACTGGTCCCAGTCAAATGCGATACAATTTTAGTCTTTTTTAATGTTCAAGGCTAAAAATACAATTCATCGTATCTCCGCTGTTTTTAGGGATACATGGACAATTCGATACGCGTTCTACTCCACATTTGCTGCTTTATACAGAGCACATCAGAAGGTTTGCACTGTGTTCACACTGGACCCAGCGAAATCCGATACAATTTTAGTCATTTTTAATGCTCAAGGCTAAAAATTCAATTCAACGTTTCTCCTCTGTTTTTCGGGATACATGGACAATTCGATACGCGTTCTACTCCACATTTGCTGCTTTATACAGCGCATATCAGAAGGTTTGCACTGTGTTCACACTGGTCCCAGTGAAATCCGATACAATTTTAGTTGTTTTTAATGCTCAAGGCTAAAAATTCAATTCAACGTTTCTCCTCTGTTTTTCGGGATACATAGACAATCCGATACGCGTTCTACTCCTCATTTGCTGCTTTATACAGCGCTCATCAGAATGTTTGCACTGTGTTCACACTGGTCCCAGCGAAATCCGATACAATTTTAGTCATTTTTAATGCTCAAGCCTAAAAATTCAATTCAACGTTTCTCCTCTCTTTTTCGGGATACATGGACAATTCGATACGCGTTCTACTCCACATTTGCTGCATTATACAGCGCACATCAGAAGGTTTGCACTGTGTTCACACTGGTCCCAGCGAAATCCGATACAATTTTAGTCATTTTTAATGCTCAAGGCTAAAAATTCAATTCAACGTTTCTCCTCTGTTTTTCGGGATACATGGACAATTCGATACGCGTTCTACTCCACATTTGCTGCTTTATACAGCGCATATCAGAAGGTTTGCACTGTGTTCACACTGGTCCCAGTGAAATCCGATACAATTTTAGTTGTTTTTAATGCTCAAGGCTAAAAATACAATTCATCGTATCTCCGCTGTTTTTCGGGATACATGGACAATCCTATACGCGTTCTACTCCTCATTTGCTGCTTTATACAGCGCTCATCAGAAGGTTTGCACTGTGTTCACACTGGTCCCAGTCAAATGCGATACAATTATAGTCTTTTTTAATGTTCAGGGCTAAAAATACAATTCATCGTATCACCGCTGTTTTTAGGGATACATGGACAATTCTATACGCGTTCTACTCCACATTTGCTGCTTTATACAGCGCACATCAGAAGGTTTGCACTGTGTTCACACTGGTCCCAGCGAAATCCGATACAATTTTTGTCATTTTTAATGCTCAAGGCTAAAAATTCAATTCAACGTTTCTCCTCTGTTTTTCGGGATACATGGACAATTCGATACGCCTTCTACTCCACATTTGCTGCTTTATACAGCGCTCTTCAGAAGGTTTGCACTGTGTTCACACAGGTCCCAGCGAAATCCAATACAATTTTAGTCATTTTTAATGCTCAAGGCTAAAAATTCAATTCATCGTTTCTCCTCTGTTTTTCGGGATACATTTACAATTCGATACGCGTTCTACTCCACATTTGCTGCTTTATACAGCGCACATCAGAAGGCTTGCACTGTGTTCACGCTGGTCCCAGCGAAATTCGATACAATTTTAGTCATTTTTAATGTTCAAGGCTAAAAATACAATTCATCGTATCTCCGCTGGTTTTAGGGACACATGGACAATTCGATACGCGTTCTACTCCACATTTGCTGCTTTATACAGCGCACATCAGAAGGTTTGCACTGTGTTCACACTGGTCCCAGTCAAATCCCATACAATTTTATTCTTTTTTAATGTTCAAGGCTAAAAATACAATTCATCGTATCTCCGCTGTTTTTAGGGATACATGGACAATTCGATACGCCTTCTACTCCACATTTGCTGCATTATACAGAGCACATCAGAAGGTTTGCACTGTGTTCACACTGGTCCCAGCGAAATCCGATACAATTCTAGTCATTTTTATTGCTCAAGCCTAAAAATTCAATTCAACGTTTCTCCTCTGTTTTTAGGGATACATGGAGAATTCGATACGCGTTCTACTCCACATTTGCTGCTTTATACAGCGCTCATCAGAAGGTTTGCACTGTGTTCACACTGGTCAGAGTCAAATGCGACACAATTTTAGTCGTTTTTAATGTTCAAGGCTAAAAATACAATTCATCGTATCTCCGCTGGTTTTAGGGAAACATGGACAATTCGATACGCGTTCTACTCCACATTTGCTGCATTATACAGCGCACATCAGAAGGTTTGCACTGTGTTCACACTGGTCCCAGCGAAATCCGATACAATTTTAGTCATTTTTAATGCTCAAGGCTAAAAATTCAATTCAACGTTTCTCCTCTGTTTTTCGGGATACATGGACAATTCGATACGCGTTCTACTCCACATTTGCTGCTTTATACAGCGCATATCAGAAGGTTTGCACTGTGTTCACACTGGTCCCAGTGAAATCCGATACAATTTTAGTTGTTTTTAATGCTCAAGGCTAAAAATGCAATTCATCGTATCTCCGCTGTTTTTCGGGATACATGGACAATCCGATACGCGTTCTACTCCTCATTTGCTGCTTTATACAGCGCTCATCAGAAGGTTTGGACTGTGTTCACACTGGTCCCAGTCAAATGCGATACAATTTTAGTCTTTTTTAATGTTCAAGGCTAAAAATACAATTCATCGTATCTCCGCTGTTTTTAGGGATACATGGACAATTCGATACGCGTTCTACTCCACATTTGCTGCTTTATACAGCGCACATCAGAAGGTTTGCACTGTGTTCACACTGGTCCCAGCGAAATCCGATACAATTTTAGTCATCTTTAATGCTCAAGGCTAAAAATTCAATTCAACGTTTCTCCTCTGTTTTTCGGGATACATGGACAATTCGATACGCGTTCTACTCCACATTTGCTGCTTTATACAGCGCTCATCAGAAGGTTTGCACTGTGTTCACACTGGTCCCAGTCAAATGCGATACAATTTTAGTCTTTTTTAATGTTCAAGGCTAAAAATTCAATTCAACGTTTCTCCGCTGTTTTTAGGGATACCTGGACAATTCGATACGCGTTCTACTCCACATTTGCTGCTTTATACAGCGCACATCAGAAGTTTTGCACTGTGTTTACACTGGTCCCAGCGAAATCCGATACAATTTTAGTCATTTTTAATGCTCAAGGCTAAAAATGCAATTCATCGTATCTCCGCTGTTTTTCGGGATACATGGACAATCCGATACGCGTTCTACTCCTCATTTGCTGCTTTATACAGCGCTCATCAGAAGGTTTGCACTGTGTTCACACTGGTCCCAGTCAAATGCGATACAATTTTAGTCTTTTTTAATGTTCAAGGCTAAAAATACAATTCATCGTATCTCCGCTGTTTTTAGGGATACATGGACAATTCGATACGCGTTCTACTCCACATTTGCTGCTTTATACAGCGCACATCAGAAGGTTTGCACTGTGTTCACACTGGTCCCAGCGAAATCCGATACAATTTTAGTCATTTTTAATGCTCAAGGCTAAAAATGCAATTCATCGTATCTCCGCTGTTTTTCGGGATACATGGACAATCCGATACGCGTTCTACTCCTCATTTGCTGCTTTATACAGCGCTCATCAGAAGGTTTGCACTGTGTTCACACTGGTCCCAGTCAAATGCGATACAATTTTAGTCTTTTTTAATGTTCAAGGCTAAAAATACAATTCATCGTATCTCCGCTGTTTTTAGGGATACATGGACAATTCGATACGCGTTCTACTCCACATTTGCTGCTTTATACAGCGCACATCAGAAGGTTTGCACTGTGTTCACACTGGTCCCAGCGAAATCCGATACAATTTTAGTCATTTTTAATGCTCAAGGCTAAAAATTCAATTCAACGTTTCTCCTCTGTTTTTCGGGATACATGGACAATTCGATACGCGTTCTACTCCACATTTGCTGCTTTATACAGCGCTCATCAGAAGGTTTGCACTGTGTTCACACTGGTCCCAGTCAAATGCGATACAATTTTAGTCTTTTTTAATGTTCAAGGCTAAAAATTCAATTCAACGTTTCTCCGCTGTTTTTAGGGATACCTGGACAATTCGATACGCGTTCTACTCCACATTTGCTGCTTTATACAGCGCACATCAGAAGTTTTGCACTGTGTTTACACTGGTCCCAGCGAAATCCGATACAATTTTAGTCATTTTTAATGCTCAAGGCTAAAAATTCAATTCAACGTTTCTCCTCTGTTTTTCGGGATACATGGACAATTCGATACGCGTTCTACTCCACATTTGCTGCTTTATACAGCGCTCATCAGAAGGTTTGCACTGTGTTCACACTGGTCCCAGTCAAATGCGATACAATTTTAGTCTTTTTTAATGTTCAAGGCTAAAAATTCAATTCAACGTTTCTCCGCTGTTTTTAGGGATACCTGGACAATTCGATACGCGTTCTACTCCACATTTGCTGCTTTATACAGCGCACATCAGAAGTTTTGCACTGTGTTTACACTGGTCCCAGCGAAATCCGATACAATTTTAGTCATTTTTAATGCTCAAGGCTAAAAATTCAATTCAACGTTTCTCCTCTGTTTTTCGGGATACATGGACAATTCGATACGCGTTCTACTCCACATTTGCTGCTTTATACAGCGCTCATCAGAAGGTTTGCACTGTGTTCACACTGGTCCCAGTCAAATGCGATACAATTTTAGTCTTTTTTAATGTTCAAGGCTAAAAATACAATTCATCGTATCTCCGCTGTTTTTAGGGATACATGGACAATTCGATACGCGTTCTACTCCACATTTGCTGCTTTATACAGCGCACATCAGAAGGTTCGCACTGTGTTCACACTGGTCCCAGCGAAATCCGATACAATTTTAGTCATTTTTAATGCTCAAGGCTAAAAATTCAATTCAACGTTTCTCCGCTGTTTTTAGGGACACCTGGACAATTCGATACGCGTTCTACTCCACATTTGCTGCTTTATACAGCGCACATCAGAAGGTTTGCACTGTGTTCACACTGGTCCCAGCGAAATCCGATACAATTTTAGTCTTTTTTAATGCTCAAGGCTAAAAATACAATTCATCGTATCTCCGCTGTTTTTAGGGATACATGAACAATTCGATACGCGTTCCACTCCACATTTGCTGCTTTATACAGCGCACATCAGAAGGTTTGCACTGTGTTCACACTGGTCCCAGTCAAATCCCATACAATTTTAGTCATTTATAATGCTCAAGGCTAAAAATTCAATTCAACGTTTCTCCTCTGTTTTTCGGGATACATGGACAATTCAATACGCGTTCTACTCCACATCTGCTGCTTTATACAGCGCTCTTCAGAAGGTTTGCACTGTGTTCACACTGGTCCCAGCGAAATCCAATACAATTTTAGTCATTTTTAATGCTCAAGGCTAAAAATTCAATTCATCGTTACTCCTCTGTTTTTCGGGATACATGGACAATTCGATACGCGTTCTACTCCACATTTGCTGCTTCACACAGCGCTCATCAGAAGGTTTGCACTGTGTTCACACTGCTCCCAGTCAAATGCGATACAATTTTAGTCTTTTTTAATGCTCAAGGCTAAAAATACAATTCATCGTATCTCCGCTGTTTTTAGGGATACCTGGACAATTCGATACGCGTTCTACTCCACATTTGCTGCTTTATACAGCGCACATCAGAAGGTTTGCACTGTGTTCACACTGGTCCCAGCGAAATCCGATACAATTTTAGTCATTTTTAATGCTCTAGGCTAAAAATTCAATTCAATGTTTCTCCTCTGTTTTTCGGGATACATGGACAATTCGATACGCGTTCTACTCCACATTTGCTGCATTATACTGCGCTCATCAGAAGGTTTGCACTGTGTTCACACTGGTCCCAGTGAAATCCGATACAATTTTAGTTGTTTTTAATGCTCAAGGCTAAAAATACAATTCATCGTATCACCGCTGTTTTTAGGGATACATGGACAATTCGATACGCGTTCTACTCCACATTTGCTGCTTTATACAGCGCACATCAGAAGGTTTGCACTGTGTTCACACAGGTCCCAGCGAAATCCGATACAATTTTAGTCTTTTTTAATGTTCAAGGCTAAAAATACAATTCATCGTATCACCGATGTTTTTAGGGATACATGGACAATTTCTTACGCGCTCTACTCCACATTTGCTGCTTTATACAGCGCACATCAGAAGGTTTGCACTGTGTTCACACTGGTCGATGCGAAATCCCATACAATTTTAGTCTTTTTTAATGTTCAAGGCTAAAAATACAATTCATCGTATCACCGCTGTTTTTAGGGATACATGGACAATTTGATACGCGTTCTACACCACATTTGCTGCTTTATACAGCGCACATCAGAAGGTTTGCACTGTGTTCACACTGGTCCCAGCGAAATCCGATACAATTTTAGTCATTTTTAATGCTCAAGGCTAATAATTCAATTCAACGTTTCTCCTCTGTTTTTCGGGATACAAGGACAATCCGATACGCGTTCTACTCCTCATTTGCTGCTTTATACAGCGAACATCAGAATGTTTGCACTGTGTTCACACTGGTCCCAGTCAAATGCGATACAATTTTAGTCTTTTTTAATGTTCAAGGCTAAAAATACAATTCATCGCATCACCGTTGTTTTTAGGGATACATGGACAATTCGATACGCGTTCTACTCCACATTTGCTGCTTTATACAGCGCACATCAGAAGGTTTGCACTGTGTTCACACTGGTCCCAGTGAAATCCGATACAATTATAGTTGTTTTTAATGCTCAAGACTAAAAATACAATTCATCGTATCTCCGCTGTTTTTCGGGATACATGGACAATCCGATACGCGTTCTACTCCACATTTGCTGCTTTATACAGCGCATATCAGAAGGTTTGCACTGTGTTCACACTGGTCCCAGCGAAATCCGATACAATTTTAGTCATTTTTAATGCTCAAGGCTAAAAATTCAATTCAACGTTTCTCCTCTGTTTTTCGGGATACATAGACAATTCGATACGCGTTCTACTCCACATTTGCTGCATTATACTGCGCTCATCAGAAGGTTTGCACTGTGTTCACACTGGTCCCAGCGAAATCCGATACAATTTTAGTCATTTTTAATGCTCAAGGCTAATAATTCAATTCAACGTTTCTCCTCTGTTTTTCGGGATACAAGGACAATCCGATACGCGTTCTACTCCTCATTTGCTGCTTTATACAGCGCTCATCAGAAGGTTTGCACTGTGTTCACACTGGTCCCAGTCAAATGCGATACAATTTTAGTCTTTTTTAATGTTCAAGACTAAAAATACAATTCATCGTATCACCGCTGTTTTTAGGGATACATGGACAATTCGATACGCGTTCTACTCCACATTTGCTGCTTTATACAGCGCACATCAGAAGGTTTGCACTGTGTTCACACTGGTCCCAGTGAAATCCGATACAATTTTAGTTGTTTTTAATGCTCAAGACTAAAAATACAATTCATCGTATCTCCGCTGTTTTTCGGGATACATGGACAATCCGATACGCGTTCTACTCCACATTTGCTGCTTTATACAGCGCATATCAGAAGGTTTGCACTGTGTTCACACAGGTCCCAGTGAAATCCGATACAATTTTAGTTGTTTTTAATGCTCAAGGCTAAAAATACAATTCATCGTATCTCCGCTGTTTTTCGGGATACATGGACAATTCGATACGCGTTCTACTCCACATTTGCTGCTTTATACAGCGCACATCAGAAGGTTTGCACTGTGTTCACACTGGTCCCAGTCAAATGCGATACAATTTTAGTCTTTTTTAATCTTCAAGGCTAAAAATACAATTCATCGTATCACCGCTGTTCTTAGGGATACATTGACATTTCGATACGCGTTCTACTCCACATTTGCTGCTTTATACAGCGCACATCAGAAGGTTTGCACTGTGTTCACACTGGTCCCAGCGAAATCCGATACAATTTTAGTCATTTTTAATGCTCATGGCTAAAAATTCAATTCAACGTTTCTCCTCTGTTTTTCGGGATACATGGACAATTCGATACGCGATCTACTCCACATTTGCTGCTTTATACAGCGCTCTTCAGAAGGTTTGCACTGTGTTCACACAGGTCCCAGCGAAATCCAATACAATTTTAGTCATTTTTAATGCTCAAGGCTAAAAATTCAATTCATCGTTTCTTCTCTGTTTTTCGGGATACATGGACAATTCGATACGCGTTCTACTCCACATTTGCTGCTTTATACAGCGCACATCAGAAGGCTTGCACTGTGTTCACACTGGTCCCAGTCAAATGCGATACAATTGTAGTCTTTTTTAATGTTCAAGGCTAAAAATACAATTCATCGTATCTCCGCTGGTTTTAGGGATACATGGACAATTCGATACGCGTTCTACTCCACATTTGCTGCTTTATACAGCGCACATCAGAAGGTTTGCACTGTGTTCACACTGGTCCCAGTCAAATCCCATACAATTTTAGACTTTTTTAATGTTCAAGGCTAAAAATACAATTCATCGTATCTCCGCTGTTTTTAGGGATACATGGACAATTCGATACGCCTTCTACTCCACATTTGCTGCATTATACAGAGCACATCAGAAGGTTTGCACTGTGTTCACACTGGTCCCAGCGAAATCCGGTACAATTTTAGTCATTTTTAATGCTCAAGCCTAAAAATTCAATTCAACGTTTCTCCTCTGTTTTTAGGGATACATGGACAATTCGATACGCGTTCTACTCCACATTTGCTGCTTTATACAGCGCTCATCAGAAGGTTTGCACTGTGTTCACACTGGTCAGAGTCAAATGCGACACAATTTTAGTCGTTTTTAATGTTCAAGGCTAAAAATACAATTCATCGTATCTCCGCTGGTTTTAGGGATACATGGACAATTCGATACGCGTTCTACTCCACATTTGCTGCTTTATACAGCGCACATCAGAAGGTTTGCACTGTGTTCACACTGGTCCCAGTCAAATCCCATACAATTTTAGTCTTTTTTAATGTTCAAGGCTAAAAATACAATTCATCGTATCTCCGCTGTTTTTAGGGATACATGGACAATTCGATACGCCTTCTACTCCACATTTGCTGCATTATACAGCGCACATCAGAAGGTTTGCACTGTGTTCACACTGGTCCCAGCGAAATCCGATACAATTTTAGTCATATTTAATGCTCAAGCCTAAAAATTCAATTCAACGTTTCTCCTCTGTTTTTCGGGATACATGGACAATTCGATACGCGTTCTACTCCACATTTGCTGCTTTATACAGCGCATATCAGAAGGTTTGCACTGCGTTCACACTGTCCCAGTGAATTCCGATACAATTTTGGTTGTTTTTAATGCTCAAGACTAAAAATACAATTCATCGTATCTCCGCTGTTTTTCGGGATACATGGACAATCCGATACGCGTTCTACTCCTCATGTGCTGCTTTATACAGCGCTCATCAGAAGGTTTGCACTGTGTTCACACTAGTCCCAGTCAAATCCCATACAATTTTAGTCTTTTTTAATGTTCAAGGCTAAAAATACAAATCATCGTATCACCGCTGTTTTTCGGGATACATGGACAATTCGATACGCGTTCTACTCCACATTTGCTGCTTTATACAGCGCTCATCAGAAGGTTTGCACTGTGTTCACACTGGTCCCAGTCAAATGCGATACAATTGTAGTCTTTTTTAATGTTCAAGGCTAAAAATACAATTCATCGTATCTCCGCTGTTTTTAGGGATTCATGGACAATTCGATACGCGTTCTGCTCCACATTTGCTGCATTATACAGTGCTCATCAGAAGGTATGCACTGTGTTCACACTGGTCCCAGTCAAATCCCATACAATTTTAGTCTTTTTTAATGTTCAAGGCTAAAAATACAATTCATCGTATCACCGCTGTTTTTAGGGATACATGGACAATTCGATACGCGTTCTACTCCACATTTGCTGCTTTATACAGCGCACATCAGAAGGTTTGCACTGTGTTCACACTGGTCCCAGCGAAATCCGATACAATTTTAGTCATTTTCAATGCTCAAGGCTAAAAATTCAATTCAACGTTTCTCCTCTGTTTTTCGGGATACATGGACAATTCGATACGCGTTCTACTCCACATTTGCTGCTTTATACAGCGCTCATCAGAAGGTTTGCACTGTGTTCACACTGGTCCCAGTCAAATGCGATACAATTTTAGTCTTTTTTAAGGTTCAAGGCTAAAAATACAATTCATCGTATCTCCGCTGTTTTTAGGGATACATGGACAATTCGATACGCGTTCTACTCCACATTTGCTGCATTATACAGCGCTCATCAGAAGGTTTGCACTGTGTTCACACTGGTCCCAGTGAAATCCGATACAATTTTAGTTGTTCTTAATGCTCAAGGCTAAAAATACAATTCATCGTATCACCGCTGTTTTTAGGGATACATGGACATGAAACGTAACGTACAATTGACGACAAAAGAATGAGCCGAAACGTAACGAACAATTGACGACAAAAGAATGAGCCGAAACGTAACGTACAATTAGTGACAAAATAAATGAGCCGAAACGTAACGTACAATTAGTGACAAAATAAATGAGCCGAAACGTAAGGTACAAAATAATGAGCCGAAACGTAACGTGCAATTGACGACAAAATAATTTGCCATAGGTTTTCAAATCGCGGGTCGGCTATTGGTAATAGCGCCTGTTCATTTGTGTATTCGAAACCTTACTCGCGCGATTTGCATATAGTAGTTTTCGTTTCTTCGTTACGGCACGCGCGGGACGTGACAATATAGTATAACGCTATATGGTATAGCGTTATAACGTACTACGTTATATAGTATAACGTTATATGGTATAACGTTGTATCGTAATACGTTATATGGTAAAACGTTATAACGTATTACGTTATATAGTATAACGTTATATGGTAAAACGTTATAACGTACTACGCTATATAGTATAACGTTGCATGGTATAACGTTATAACGTATTACGTTATATAGTATAACATTAAATGGTATAAAGATGTAACGTAATACGTTATATGGTAAAACGTTATAACGTATTACGTTACATAGTATAATGTTATATGGTATAACGTTATAACGTATTACGTTATATGGCATAAAGTTATAACGTATTACGTTATATAGTATAACGTAATATGGCATAACGTTATAACGTAAAATGTTATATGGTATAACGTTATAACGTATTACGTTATATAGTATAACGTCATATGGTAAAACGTTATAACGTACTACGTTATATAGTATAACGTTGTATGGTATTACGTTATAACGTAATACGTTATATGGTATTACGTATTACGTTATAACGTAATACGTTATATGGTATTACGTTAATAGGCCAATTCCGGTTTCATATTTACAGAACTGATATAACGTATTACGTTATATGGTATAACGTTATAACGTAATGCACTATATGGTATAACGTTATAACGTATTACGTTATATAGTATAACGTAATATGGTATAACGTTATAACGTAAAATGTTACATGGTATAACGTTATAACGTATTACGTTATATAGTATAACGATATATGGTAAAACGTCATAACGTATTACGTTATATGGTATAACGTTAAATGGTAAAACGTTATAACGTAATACATTATATGGTATAACGTTATCACGTATTACGTTATATGGTATAACGTTATAAAGTAATACGTTATATGGTATGACGTTTCAACGTATTACGTTATATAGTATAACGTGATATGGTATAACGTTATACCATATAACGTATTACGATTGTTAGGAAGATGATACATTTACACTGTACATGTGAATGTGTGTGTAAGCGTTAGAGGGTGTCCTGGTGTGAGTTGAGACAAAGGACCGTTAGTAGTCGTTAAGAAGCATTTGAGAGAGTCGGTTGGCGACAAGCGTGCGTGCAAGACGTTCTTCAGAGTGGAATATAGATGTATAGCTGTTGTGTGTGAAATAAAGTCAGTTATTTGTATTTACAAATCCTCATGATTTCCTTAACATGGTAGCAGAGCGTGGTTTATAGTTTTGCAAGATATTTAGTGCGTGGCTTTTCAATCTTGCGAGTTAGTTCGAGTGAGTTTCAATAAGGGAAGAAACGTTCAAAGAAAGAAGAGAAAAGATATACTTCGAGCACGTGGGAACGCTTGAGTAAGATATAAGGAATCAATTAATATGGAGAGATCGGAACTCATGATACCTATATTCGATGGTGAGGATTATGGAATGTGGAAGCAAAGAATCACAATGTTTTTGAAGTATAAGGAATGTGATATTGTTATAACAAGAATGAAGAACAAAAGAGACAATGAAGACTGGGACAAAATGGATTTGAAAGCAATAAATATAATTTATAATAAGTGCAATATCGAATAGACAATTGGAGTATGTTAGGGAAGAAAGCGGCATATGAAATAGTAAAAAAGTTCGATGAAATGTACTTGAAAGAGTCGACGGCACTACAGATCGTGTGCAGAAGGAGATTGGAAAAGATAAGACTGGATAACTACGGTGATTCAGCATCGTTTTTCAGAGATTTCGAAAAATTAACAAATGAATTAAAAAGTGCGGGCGCACAAGTGAGTGAGAGGGAAAAACTAAATTACATGCTGAATACGTTACCCGAAGAATACAGCTACATAGCGGACATAATAGATGCATTGAAAGAAGAAAATCAAACGGTAGCGTATGTGAAAAATAAAATTGAAATAGCGGAGAAGAGAAATAAGTCCAATCGTGGAGAAATGCAAACCAATGCCTTTTCTGCAAAAAAGGAAGGATGCTTCAGATGTGGAAGAGAAGGACACTATGCGAGAGAGTGTCAAAATGGCGTCCAAGCGGGAAGCAGTAACGGCTATTGGCATGGGCCAACACGAGGTCGCAGCAGAGGACAAGGAAACAATGGCAATACGAGCAGGGGACGTGGAAACTTCCATCGTCAATCAACAACCGGCACGAGCGAGCATGGAAACTCAAGAGCAGGCACATGGATAGCAACGGCGCACGCAGCACACAACAGCGAGACGAATGAGATAAGTGAGAAGGAAATAATGTGGCTATTAGATAGCGGTTGTACCGATCATATAATAAATAATGCAAAGTATTTTGAGAAATGTATTGACCTTAAAGAGCCAGTAGATATATATTTAGGCGATAATAGACCGATAAAAGCGACAAAAGTTGGGAATGTTATAAGTTACTTTGATGCATTTGGAAAGCGAACAAAAATAAATATGAGAAAAGTTTTTTATGTGAAAGAAATGTCCGCAAATTTGATCAGTTTAGGTAAACTAACAGATAATAAGAATACGGTTATTACAAAAGGAAATATTGCGAAAATAATAGATGTAAACAATAGACTTACGGCTGTAGCGTTCAAAGAGAATGGGACATATAGAATAAAAAGTATATTGAAAGGGAAGGAACACTTAGTAAACTGTGCCATATGTAGTGGTATGAGTAAAAGAGAAAGAGAAAGAGATAGGAAACGTGAAAGAGATAGGGACCGTGACAGGGAAAGAGAAAGAGAAAGAGATAGGGAACGTGAGAGAGATAGGGCAGATTATGTCACACATATAAAACAACATATTAAAGTAGGTGGAAAAATGGTACCAGATGGATTACCACCAGACAATAAAACCAAACTTGATTTGGATTCTGACGAAGATGAAGAAGAAGAACAATATTCAGATGGAGATGATGATTACGAGCCACCAGCATATATTGTGAAAAAGGTTCCAAAACCACTTAAGCCATCAGAGCGCGAAGAGGAACAAGAAAGATCAGAAAAGGAAAACAGCAGTGTGATTCACACAAAGTATTGTAAAGTAGATATCCCTTGTACATTTGAGGAGGCGATTTGTTGTGAAAATAGTGAAGATGGTAAGAATGAAGAAAATTATAAGAAGAGGAAAAAGAATAGAAAATTGGAGAAGGATAATGACGAAGATAGAAGCAGGGAAGGTGAAGTATCTGCGAGGAACAAGGGCGAAAAATGTAACAAAAGTAGAACAAAGCGAGGAAAAGAAAGAGATAAACAAAAAAATAGGACATTGTAAATAAAAGAGAAAAGAGAGCGATGTTGCAAAGAATGTGATATGTAGAATGAATGAATAGAGTTTGTAAATTATCGAGAGCGATTTATGGGTTAAAAGAAAGTCCGAGAGATTGGTATGAGTGTTTTGATAGGTATGTGACGAGATTAGGTTTTAAGAAGAATAATGTAGAATTGTGCTTATATACTCATGGAGACGGAGAAAATGTTGTTTATTTGCAAATATATGTAAACGATTTGTTAATCTGTAGTAAAATAAAAGTAAGTACAGAAGAAAACACTGCGGATATTTTCACGAAGGCACTGTGTAGAAAGAAATTCGAAAGGTTTAGGTCATGGACGAATGTAAATTAAGAGGAATGTAAATAAAGCAATAAGTGTTAAAGTTTCCGTTAAGTAATTCAGGAATGTAAATAAAGCAATAAGTGTTAAAGTTTCCGTTAAGTAATTCGATAAGGCATGTAAATACGATTAAATGTACAGTATAAATGTAAGGAGGCGTGTTAGGAAGATGATACATTTACACTGTACATGTGAATGTGTGTGTAAGCGTTAGAGGGTGTCCTGGTCTGAGTTGAGACAAAGGACCGTTAGTAGTCGTTAAGAAGCATTTGAAAGAGTCGGTTGGCGACAAGCGTGCGTGCAAGACGTTCTTCAGAGTGGAATATAGATGTATAGCTGTTGTGTGTGAAATAAAGTCAGTTATTTGTATTTCCAAATCCTCATGATTTCCTTAAAACGTTATACCATATAACGTTATACTATATAACGTAATACGTTGAAACATTAGACCATATAACGTATTACGTTATAACGTTATACCATATAACGTAATACGTGATAACTTTATACTATATAAGGTAATACGTTATAACGTTATACCATATAACGTATTACGATATAGCGTTATACCATATAACGTTATACTATATAACGTAATACGTTATAACTTTATACATTATATCGTTATTCCATTTAACGTATTATGTTATAACGTTATACGTTCTAACGCTATACTATATAACGGAATACGTTATAAAGTTATACCATATAATGCATTACGTTATAACATTATACCATATAATGCATTACGTTATAACGTTATACCATATAATGTATTACGTTATAACGTTATAACATACAACGTTATACTATATAACGTACTACGTTATAACGTTATGCCATATTACGTTATACTATATAACGTAATACGTTATAACGTTATACCATATAATGTAATACGTTATATCAGTTCTGTAAATATGAAACCGGAATTGGTCTATTAACGTTATACCACATAATGTATTACGTTATAACGTTATACCATACAACGATATACCATATAACGTTTTACGTTATAACGTTATACCATATTACGTTATACTATATAACGTAATACGTTATAACGTTATTCCATATAACGTATTACGATGTAACGTTATACCGTATAACGTTATACTATATGACGTAATACGTTGAAACGTCATACCATATAACGTATTACTTTATAACGTTATACCATATAACGTAATACGTGATAACGTTATACCATATAATGTATTACGATATAACGTTATACCAAATGACATTATACTATATAACGTAATACGTTGAAACATTAGACCATATAACGTATTACGTTATAACGTTATACCATATAACGTAATACGTGATAACGCTATACCATATCATGTATTACGTCATAACGTTATACCATACACGTTATACTATATAACATAATACGTTATAACGTTATACCATATAACGTATTACGATATAACGTTATACCATATAACGTAATACTTTATATCAGTTCTGTAAATATGAAACCGGAATTGGCCTATTAACGTTATGCCATATAACGTATTACGTTATAACGTTATACCATACAACGTTATACCATATAACGTTTTACGTTATAACGTTATACCATATTACGTTATACTATATAACGTAATACGTTATAACGTTATTCCATATAACGTATTACGATATAACGTTGTACCATATAATCTTCTACTATATAACGTAATACGTTGAAACGTCATACCATATCACGTATTACTTTCTAACGTTATACCATATTACGTTATACTATATAAGGTAATACGTTATAACGTTATACCATATAACGTATTACGATATAACGTTATACCATATAGCGTTATACTATATAACGTAATACGTTGAAACATTAGACCATATAACGTATTACGTTAAAACGTTATACCATATAACGTAATACGTGATAACGTTATACCATATAAAGTATTACGTTATAACGTTATACCATACAACGTTATACTATATAAGGTAATACGTTATAACGTTATACCATATAACGTATTACGATATAACGTTATACCATATAACGTTATACTATATAACGTAATACGTTGAAACGTCGTACCGTATAACGTATTACTTTATAACGTTATACCATATAACGTAATACGTGATAACGTTATACCACCTAATGGATTACGATATAACGTTATACCATATGACATTATACTATATAACGTAATACTTTGAAACACTAGACCATATAACGCATTACGTTATAACGTTATACCATATAACGTATTACGATATAACGTTATACCATATAACGTTATACTATATAACGTAATATGTTGAAACATTAGACCATATAACGTATTACGTTATAACGTTATATTATATAACGTAAAACGTGATAACGTTATACCATATAATGTATTACGTTATAACGTTATACCATACAACGTTATAAATTATAACGTTTTACGTTATAACGTTATACCATATTACGGTATACCATATTACGTTATACTATATAACGTTATACTATATAACGTAATACGTTGAAACGACATACCTTATAACGTATTACTTTATAACGTTATACCATATAACGTACTACGTTACAAAGTTATACCATATAACGTTATACTATATAACGTAATACGTTCTAACTTTATACATTATATCCTTATTCCATTTAACGCATTATGTTATAACGTAATACGTTCTACCGCTATACTATATAACGGAATGCGTTATAACGTTATACCATATAACGTTATACTATATAACGTAATACGTTATAACGTCATACCATATAATGTATTACGTTATAATGTTTTACCATATAACGTTATACCGTGTAACGTATTACGTTTTAACGTTATACCATATAACGTTATACTATATCACGTCGTACGTTATAACATTTTACCATATAACGTTATACTATATAACGGGATACGTTAAAACTTTATACCATATAACGTAATACGTTATAACGTTATACCATATATCATTATACTATGTAACGTAATACGCTATAACGTTTTACCATATAACGTATTACGTTACAACGTTATACCATATAACGTTATACTATATAGCGTTGTACGTTATAACGTTATACCATATTACGTTATACCATATTACGTTATACTATATAACGTAATACGTTATAACGTTATACAATATAACGTAATACGTTATAACGTTATACCATACAACGTTATACTATATAACGTAGTACGTTATAACGTTATACCGTATAACGTAATACGTTATATCAGTTCTGTAAATATGAAACCGGAATTGGCCTATTAACGTTATACCATATAATGTATTACGTTATAACGTTATACCATAAAACGTTATACTATATAACGTAATACGTTGAAACATTAGACCATATAACGTATTACGTTATAACGTTATACCATATAACGTAATACGTAATAACGTTATACCATATAATGTATTACGTTATAACGTTATAACATACAACGTTATACTATATAACGTAATAAGTTGAAACACTAGACCATATAACGTATTACGTTATAACGTTATACCATATAACGTATTACGATATAACGTTATACCATATAACGTTATACTATATAACGTAATATGTTGAAACATTAGACCATATAACGTATTACGTTATAACGTTATATTATATAACGTAAAACGTGATAACGTTGTACCATATAACGTATTACGTTATAACGTTATACCATACAACGTTATAAATTATAACGTTTTACGTTATAACGTTATACCATATTATGTTATACTATATAAGGGAATGCGTTATAACGTTCTACCATATAACGTATTACGTTACAACGTTATACCATATAACGTTCTACTATATAACGTAATACGTTGAAACGTCATACCATATAACGTATTACTTTATAACGTTATACCATATAACGTACTACGTTACAACGTTATACCATACAACGTTATACTATATAACGTAGTACGTTATAACGTTATACCATATTACGTTATACCATATTACGTTATACTATATAACGTAATACGTTATAACGTTATACCATATAACGTAATACGTTATATCATTTCTGTAAATATGAAACCGGAATTGGCCTATTAACGTTATACCATATAGTGTATTACGTTATAACGTTATACCATACAACGTTATACCATATAACCTTTTACGTTATAACGTTATACCATATTACGTTATATTATATAACGTAATACGTTATAACGTTATTCCATATAACGTATTATGATAGAACGTTGTACCATATAACGTTATGCTGTATAACGTACTACGTTATAACGTTATACCATATAACGTACTACGTTACAACGTTATACCATATAATATATTACGTTATTACGTTATACCATATAATGCATTACGTTATAACGTTATACCATATAATGCATTACGCTATAACGTTGTACCATATAACGTTATACTATATAACGTAATACGTTATAACTTTATACATTATATCGTTATTCCATTTAACGTATTATGTTATAACGTTATACGTTCTAACGCTATACTATATAACGGAATACGTTATAAAGTTATACCATATAATGCATTACGTTATAACATTATACCATATAATGCATTACGTTATAACGTTATACCATATAATGTATTACGTTATAACGTTATAACATACAACGTTATACTATATAACGTACTACGTTATAACGTTATGCCATATTACGTTATACTATATAACGTAATACGTTATAACGTTATACCATATAACGTAATACGTTATATCAGTTCTGTAAATATGAAACCGGAATTGGTCTATTAACGTTATACCACATAATGTATTACGTTATAACGTTATACCATACAACGATATACCATATAACGTTTTACGTTATAACGTTATACCATATTACGTTATACTATATAACGTAATACGTTATAACGTTATTCCATATAACGTATTACGATATAACGTTATACCGTATAACGTTATACTATATGACGTAATACGTTGAAACGTCATACCATATAACGTATTACTTTATAACGTTATACCATATAACGTAATACGTGATAACGTTATACCATATAATGTATTACGATATAACGTTATACCAAATGACATTATACTATATAACGTAATACGTTGAAACATTAGACCATATAACGTATTACGTTATAACGTTATACCATATAACGTAATACGTGATAACGCTATACCATATCATGTATTACGTCATAACGTTATACCATACACGTTATACTATATAACATAATACGTTATAACGTTATACCATATAACGTATTACGATATAACGTTATACCATATAACGTAATACTTTATATCAGTTCTGTAAATATGAAACCGGAATTGGCCTATTAACGTTATGCCATATAACGTATTACGTTATAACGTTATACCATACAACGTTATACCATATAACGTTTTACGTTATAACGTTATACCATATTACGTTATACTATATAACGTAATACGTTATAACGTTATTCCATATAACGTATTACGATATAACGTTATACCATATAGCGTTATACTATATAACGTAATACGTTGAAACATTAGACCATATAACGTATTACGTTAAAACGTTATACCATATAACGTAATACGTGATAACGTTATACCATATAAAGTATTACGTTATAACGTTATACCATACAACGTTATACTATATAAGGTAATACGTTGAAACGTCGTACCGTATAACGTATTACTTTATAACGTTATACCATATAACGTAATACGTGATAACGTTATACCATCTAATGTATTACGATATAACGTTATACCATACAACGTTATACTATATAAGGTAATACGTTATAACGTTATACCATATAAAGTATTACGTTATAACGTTATACCATACAACGTTATACTATATAAGGTAATACGTTATAACGTTATACCATATAACGTATTACGATATAACGTTATACCATATAACGTTATACTATATAACGTAATACGTTGAAACGTCGTACCGTATAACGTATTACTTTATAACGTTATACCATATAACGTAATACGTGATAACGTTATACCATATAAAGTATTACGTTATAACGTTATACCATACAACGTTATACTATATAAGGTAATACGTTATAACGTTATACCATATAACGTATTACGATATAACGTTATACCATATAACGTTATACTATATAACGTAATACGTTGAAACGTCGTACCGTATAACGTATTACTTTATAACGTTATACCATATAACGTAATACGTGATAACGTTATACCATCTAATGTATTACGATATAACGTTATACCATATGACATTATACTATATAACGTAATACTTTGAAACACTAGACCATATAACGCATTACGTTATAACGTTATACCATATAACGTATTACGATATAACGTTATACCATATAACGTTATATAATACTATATAACGTAATATGTTGAAACATTAGACCATATAACGTATTACGTTATAACGTTATATTATATAACGTAAAACGTGATAACGTTATACCATATAATGTATTACGTTATAACGTTATACCATACAACGTTATAAATTATAACGTTTTACGTTATAACGTTATACCATATTACGTTATACCATATTACGTTATACTATATAACGTTATACTATATAACGTAATACGTTGAAACGACATACCTTATAACGTATTACTTTATAACGTTATACCATATAACGTACTACGTTACAACGTTATACCATATAACGTTATACTATATAACGTAATACGTTCTAACTTTATACATTATATCCTTATTCCATTTAACGCATTATGTTATAACGTAATACGTTCTACCGCTATACTATATAACGGAATGCGTTATAACGTTATACCATATAACGTTATACTATATAACGTAATACGTTATAACGTCATACCATATAATGTATTACGTTATAATGTTTTACCATATAACGTTATACCGTGTAACGTATTACGTTTTAACGTTATACCATATAACGTTATACTATATCACGTCGTACGTTATAACATTTTACCATATAACGTTATACTATATAACGTAATACGTTGAAACGTCATACCATATAACGTATTACTTTATAACGTTATTCCATATAACGTACTACGTTACAACGTTATACCATATAACGTTATGCTGTATAACGTACTACGTTATAACGTTATACCATATAACGTACTACGTTACAACGTTATACCATATAATATATTACGTTATTACGTTATACCATATAATGCATTACGTTATAACGTTATACCATATAATGCATTACGCTATAACGTTGTACCATATAACGTTATACTATATAACGTAATACGTTATAACTTTATACATTATATCGTTATTCCATTTAACGTATTATGTTATAACGTTATACGTTCTAACGCTATACTATATAACGGAATACGTTATAAAGTTATACCATATAATGCATTACGTTATAACATTATACCATATAATGCATTACGTTATAACGTTATACCATATAATGTATTACGTTATAACGTTATAACATACAACGTTATACTATATATCGTACTACGTTATAACGTTATGCCATATTACGTTATACTATATAACGTAATACGTTATAACGTTATACCATATAACGTAATACGTTATATCAGTTCTGTAAATATGAAACCGGAATTGGTCTATTAACGTTATACCACATAATGTATTACGTTATAACGTTATACCATACAACGATATACCATATAACGTTTTACGTTATAACGTTATACCATATTACGTTATACTATATAACGTAATACGTTATAACGTTATTCCATATAACGTATTACGATATAACGTTATACCGTATAACGTTATACTATATGACGTAATACGTTGAAACGTCATACCATATAACGTATTACTTTATAACGTTATACCATATAACGTAATACGTGATAACGTTATACCATATAATGTATTACGATATAACGTTATACCAAATGACATTATACTATATAACGTAATACGTTGAAACATTAGACCATATAACGTATTACGTTATAACGTTAACCATATAACGTAATACGTGATAACGCTATACCATATCATGTATTACGTCATAACGTTATACCATACACGTTATACTATATAACATAATACGTTATAACGTTATACCATATAACGTATTACGATATAACGTTATACCATATAACGTAATACTTTATATCAGTTCTGTAAATATGAAACCGGAATTGGCCTATTAACGTTATGCCATATAACGTATTACGTTATAACGTTATACCATACAACGTTATACTATATAGCGTTGTACGTTATAACGTTATACCATATTACGTTATACCATATTACGTTATACTATATAACGTAATACGTTATAACGTTATACAATATAACGTAATACGTTATAACGTTATACCATACAACGTTATACTATATAACGTAGTACGTTATAACGTTATACCGTATAACGTAATACGTTATATCAGTTCTGTAAATATGAAACCGGAATTGGCCTATTAACGTTATACCATATAATGTATTACGTTATAACGTTATACCATAAAACGTTATACTATATAACGTAATACGTTGAAACATTAGACCATATAACGTATTACGTTATAACGTTATACCATATAACGTAATACGTAATAACGTTATACCACATAATGTATTACGTTATAACGTTATAACATACAACGTTATACTATATAACGTAATAAGTTGAAACACTAGACCATATAACGTATTACGTTATAACGTTATACCATATAACGTATTACGATATAACGTTATACCATATAACGTTATACTATATAACGTAATATGTTGAAACATTAGACCATATAACGTATTACGTTATAACGTTATATTATATAACGTAAAACGTGATAACGTTATACCATATAACGTATTACGTTATAACGTTATACCATACAACGTTATAAATTATAACGTTTTACGTTATAACGTTATACCATATTATGTTATACTATATAAGGGAATGCGTTATAACGTTCTACCATATAACGTATTACGTTACAACGTTATACCATATAACGTTCTACTATATAACGTAATACGTTGAAACGTCATACCATATAACGTATTACTTTATAACGTTATACCATATAACGTACTACGTTACAACGTTATACCATACAACGTTATACTATATAACGTAGTACGTTATAACGTTATACCATATTACGTTATACCATATTACGTTATACTATATAACGTAATACGTTATAACGTTATACCATATAACGTAATACGTTATATCATTTCTGTAAATATGAAACCGGAATTGGCCTATTAACGTTATACCATATAGTGTATTACGTTATAACGTTATACCATACAACGTTATACCATATAACCTTTTACGTTATAACGTTATACCATATTACGTTATATTATATAACGTAATACGTTATAACGTTATTCCATATAATGTATTACGTTATAATGTTTTACCATATAACGTTATACCGTGTAACGTATTACGTTTTAACGTTATACCATATAACGTTATACTATATCACGTCGTACGTTATAACATTTTACCATATAACGTTATACTATATAACGTAATACGTTATAACGTCATACCATATAATGTATTACGTTATAATGTTTTACCATATAACGTTATACCGTGTAACGTATTACGTTTTAACGTTATACCATATAACGTTATACTATATCACGTCGTACGTTATAACATTTTACCATATAACGTTATACTATATAACGTAATACGTTGAAACGTCATACTATATAACGTATTACTTTATAACGTTATTCCATATAACGTACTACGTTACAACGTTATACCATATAACGTTATGCTGTATAACGTACTACGTTATAACGTTATACCATATAACGTACTACGTTACAACGTTATACCATATAATATATTACGTTATTACGTTATACCATATAATGCATTACGTTATAACGTTATACCATATAATGCATTACGCTATAACGTTGTACCATATAACGTTATACTATATAACGTAATACGTTATAACTTTATACATTATATCGTTATTCCATTTAACGTATTATGTTATAACGTTATACGTTCTAACGCTATACTATATAACGGAATACGTTATAAAGTTATACCATATAATGCATTACGTTATAACATTATACCATATAATGCATTACGTTATAACGTTATACCATATAATGTATTACGTTATAACGTTATAACATACAACGTTATACTATATAACGTACTACGTTATAACGTTATGCCATATTACGTTATACTATATAACGTAATACGTTATAACGTTATACCATATAACGTAATACGTTATATCAGTTCTGTAAATATGAAACCGGAATTGGTCTATTAACGTTATACCACATAATGTATTACGTTATAACGTTATACCATACAACGATATACCATATAACGTTTTACGTTATAACGTTATACCATATTACGTTGTACTATATAACGTAATACGTTATAACGTTATTCCATATAACGTATTACGATATAACGTTATACCGTATAACGTTATACTATATGACGTAATACGTTGAAACGTCATACCATATAACGTATTACTTTATAACGTTATACCATATAACGTAATACGTGATAACGTTATACCATATAATGTATTACGATATAACGTTATACCAAATGACATTATACTATATAACGTAATACGTTGAAACATTAGACCATATAACGTATTACGATATAACGTTATACCATATAACGTAATACTTTACATCAGTTCTGTAAATATGAAACCGGAATTGGCCTATTAACGTTATGCCATATAACGTATTACGTTATAACGTTATACCATACAACGTTATACCATATAACGTTTTACGTTATAACGTTATACCATATTACGTTATACTATATAACGTAATACGTTATAACGTTATTCCATATAACGTATTACGATATAACGTTGTACCATATAATCTTCTACTATATAACGTAATACGTTGAAACGTCATACCATATCACGTATTACTTTCTAACGTTATACCATATTACGTTATACTATATAAGGTAATACGTTATAACGTTATACCATATAACGTATTACGATATAACGTTATACCATATAGCGTTATACTATATAACGTAATACGTTGAAACATTAGACCATATAACGTATTACGTTAAAACGTTATACCATATAACGTAATACGTGATAACGTTATACCATATAAAGTATTACGTTATAACGTTATACCATACAACGTTATACTATATAAGGTAATACGTTATAACGTTATACCATATAACGTATTACGATATAACGTTATACCATATAACGTTATACTATATAACGTAATACGTTGAAACGTCGTACCGTATAACGTATTACTTTATAACGTTATACCATATAACGTAATACGTGATAACGTTATACCATCTAATGTATTACGATATAACGTTATACCATATGACATTATACTATATAACGTAATACTTTGAAACACTAGACCATATAACGCATTACGTTATAACGTTATACCATATAACGTATTACGATATAACGTTATACCATATAACGTTATACTATATAACGTAATATGTTGAAACATTAGACCGTATAACGTATTACGTTATAACGTTATATTATATAACGTAAAACGTGATAACGTTATACCATATAATGTATTACGTTATAACGTTATACCATACAACGTTATAAATTATAACGTTTTACGTTATAACGTTATACCATATTACGTTATACCATATTACGTTATACTATATAACGTTATACTATATAACGTAATACGTTGAAACGACATACCTTATAACGTATTACTTTATAACGTTATACCATATAACGTACTACGTTACAACGTTATACCATATAACGTTATACTATATAACGTAATACGTTCTAACTTTATACATTATATCCTTATTCCATTTAACGCATTATGTTATAACGTAATACGTTCTACCGCTATACTATATAACGGAATGCGTTATAACGTTATACCATATAACGTTATACTATATAACGTAATACGTTATAACGTCATACCATATAATGTATTACGTTATAATGTTTTACCATATAACGTTATACCGTGTAACGTATTACGTTTTAACGTTATACCATATAACGTTATACTATATCACGTCGTACGTTATAACATTTTACCATATAACGTTATACTATATAACGGGATACGTCAAAACTTTATACCATATAACGTAATACGTTATAACGTTATACCATATATCATTATACTATGTAGCGTAATACGCTATAACGTTTTACCATATAACGTATTACGTTACAACGTTATACCATATAACGTTATACTATATAGCGTTGTACGTTATAACGTTATACCATATTACGTTATACCATATTACGTTATACTATATAACGTAATACGTTATAACGTTATACAATATAACGTAATACGTTATAACGTTATACCATACAACGTTATACTATATAACGTAGTACGTTATAACGTTATACCGTATAACGTAATACGTTATATCAGTTCTGTAAATATGAAACCGGAATTGGCCTATTAACGTTATACCATATAATGTATTACGTTATAACGTTATACCATAAAACGTTATACTATATAACGTAATACGTTGAAACATTAGACCATATAACGTATTACGTTATAACGTTATACCATATAACGTAATACGTAATAACGTTATACCATATAATGTATTACGTTATAACGTTATAACATACAACGTTATACTATATAACGTAATAAGTTGAAACACTAGACCATATAACGTATTACGTTATAACGTTATACCATATAACGTATTACGATATAACGTTATACCATATAACGTTATACTATATAACGTAATATGTTGAAACATTAGACCATATAACGTATTACGTTATAACGTTATATTATATAACGTAAAACGTGATAACGTTATACCATATAACGTATTACGTTATAACGTTATACCATACAACGTTATAAATTATAACGTTTTACGTTATAACGTTATACCATATTATGTTATACTATATAAGGGAATGCGTTATAACGTTCTACCATATAACGTATTACGTTACAACGTTATACCATATAACGTTCTACTATATAACGTAATACGTTGAAACGTCATACCATATAACGTATTACTTTATAACGTTATACCATATAACGTACTACGTTACAACGTTATACCATACAACGTTATACTATATAACGTAGTACGTTATAACGTTATACCATATTACGTTATACCATATTACGTTATACTATATAACGTAATACGTTATAACGTTATACCATATAACGTAATACGTTATATCATTTCTGTAAATATGAAACCGGAATTGGCCTATTAACGTTATACCATATAGTGTATTACGTTATAACGTTATACCATACAACGTTATACCATATAACCTTTTACGTTATAACGTTATACCATATTACGTTATATTATATAACGTAATACGTTATAACGTTATTCCATATAACGTATTATGATAGAACGTTGTACCATATAACGTTATACTATATAACGTAATACGTTGAAACGTCATACCATATAACGTATTACTTTATAACGTTATTCCATATAACGTACTACGTTACAACGTTATACCATATAACGTTATGCTGTATAACGTACTACGTTATAACGTTATACCATATAACGTACTACGTTACAACGTTATACCATATAATATATTACGTTATTACGTTATACCATATAATGCATTACGTTATAACGTTATACCATATAATGCATTACGCTATAACGTTGTACCATACA
Organism: Bombus flavifrons; assembly: GCF_040668555.2. NCBI lineage: Eukaryota > Metazoa > Arthropoda > Insecta > Hymenoptera > Apidae > Bombus > Bombus flavifrons. The sequence continues at coordinate 2,289,111 of NC_138459.1, read as the reverse complement.
ACGTTATACTATATAACGTAGTACGTTATAACTGTTGAAGTGGTCACCACTTATAAGAAAACTCTACATCTGGTCTTTTTAGTTTCTCAAGCACTGAAGCCATCGACAGCGCGTAGACAAAAGACTGCGACGAAGTCAGACCACAAACAGTAGACAAGCGACGTTGGCTTCGGCGTTTTTTCAGTTATTGGGTAACACAGCTAGCGTGCGGATCTGGACAAGCTCAAATTGTATTCTTACTTATAATTACATTTATATTTAAATATATTTTCTGCCTTACAATTTATCCACTAGTTTTTCTCTACATCTAAGGTTATACATCGAATAACCTCAACAGGTTATGGGCCCAGAGCTGTAAATTGCAAGGCAGCAACGTAAAGTGAATAAATTATTAAAGTGTTGTGCTTAGTGAAGTAAGGGATAGTGCTAAAAATGGAATCAGCAAGTGCGAAGATCGAGATGTTACGCGGCGAAGAAAACTGGCTCCAGTGGCGTTTTGTTATGCGTACACTTTTGGAGGAAGATGACGACCTGATCAACGTGTGTGAAGAGAATCTGTGTCATCCAGGTAACAGCGCGGAGAAAGAAATCGCTCGTGAAAGATTTTTGAAGGCAGATCGGTTAGCGAGAAAATTAATCGTGACTTCAGTAGGAAAGAAACCGTTGGATCTTCTTTTATGCTGCACAACAGCACATGAAATGTGGAAAAAGTTGAATACAGTATATGACATGAAGTCAGATGAGAATCTAAATATGGTCCAGAAGCAGTTCTTCGATTTTAAATGGGAAGAATCTGAAAATGTCGCCTACTACCTATCAAAGTTGGAATTGATAGCGGCGAAGATGAAAGCCCTTGGGAGTGAAATTGGCGAGAAAATGCTGATAACACGCATTTTATCGGTGTTACCAAAAAAATTTGACCATTTTCACAATGCGTGGGATTCGGTGGAAGAAGGAAAGAAGACCCTAGACAGGCTTAGTACCAGGCTGATGACAGAAGAAACCAGATGGAAGAAAGACGACCAGGAAACATCGGTGACGCTGGTAACAAAGAGTAACAATTATAAAAGGGAACAGCAGAAACAGTCAAGCAAATGTGAATACGAGAAACAAGGACCAAGCTGCTTCAATTGTGGAAAAGTTGGCCATCTAAAGAAGGATTGCTTTAGATGCTTTATATGCAAAAGGAAAGGCCACACCAGTAAAAATTGTTTTAAAAATAATAAAAGAAGCAACAGTAGAAACAGCCAGGAACCTAGAAATCAAAATCGTGATCACAGCGGAATTGGTCTATTAGGAAGCACCTCAGCGATACAAGCGGCAAACCCTGATGTTTGGATAATCGACTCAGGAGCTACGGATCATATGACAGGACGACGGGAATGGTTCAGCGTCTTTGAAGAATTCGATAACACGGTGAAGATAGAGATCGGCGATGGTACGTTCATGGATGCGTGCGGCAAAGGAAAAATCAAAGTAGAGACTCTTGTGGACGGCAAATGGGTAACATGTACAATGAACGATGTTCTGTACGTACCAGGTATGAAAAGAAACCTATTTTCCATTAGATCTGTTGCGAGAAGGGGCATAGATTTCTGTGTTTTAAAGGAAGGGACCAATTGTATGTTTTTACAAAACCAGAAAATAATAGCAAAAGGTTCTGTTATCGGAAATTTGTATAAAATAGATATGCGAGTTATCACACCGTCAGTTTGTAATTTTAGCAATAGAGCAGAGTCAAACGCGGACACATTGCAGTTATGGCACGAACGGCTATGTCATCAAAACATCAGACATGTTAAAAGTTTTTTAAAAAATTCGAATATGAAAGTCGTGGAGGATAGTAGCTTTTTCTGTGAAGGTTGCGCGTACGGGAAACAGCATAGATCGAGTTTTCATGAGAAAATCAATCGTGCGACTAAACCTCGCGAAATTATTTATACGGATGTATGTGGACCTATGGAAGTCGAGTCATTAGGCAAGAAACTGTATTTTCTTGCATTTAAGGATGATTTTTCAAAATTCACAAAGATTTACTTCTTACGACATAAGTCTGAAGTAATCGAAAAATTAAAAACTTTTTGCCTAGAAGTTGAGAATCAATTCAACGATAAGATTAAAGAAATTCATAGTGATGGAGGGAAAGAGTTCAAAAATAAAGAAGTTAAAGAATTTTTAAGAAGTCAGGGAATTAGGCACACAATTAACGTCCCATACACTCCTGAACAGAATGGTGTCGCAGAAAGGGAAAATAGGACAATAGTAGAGGCAGGCCGATCGATGCTATATTCAAAACCAAATCTACCGCTGTTTTTATGGGCCGAAGCCATGAACACAGCAGTACATGTCATAAATAAGACCGGACCGACAAGACAAGACAAGAAAACACCGTATGAACTGTGGTACGGGAAACCGCCAAATTTAGAAAAGTTTAGGGTTTTCGGTACTGAGTGCTTTGCACACATACCTGCGGAGAAGAGAAAGAAACTTGACAAAAAGGCGAACAAAGGACATTTAGTAGGCTATCTAGATGACGGACGAGGGTATCGAGTGTATGTGCCGACAGTAAGAAATGTTATATTAAGCCGTGACGTAATATTTAAGCCCGAACTAGAAAGTGCGAAATTTATTAATTTAAGTTTACCGAAAATTGTCGAGCGCGAAGATGTGTGTGCGCAGAGCGATAGAGCATGTACGTATGAAAGTGCAGAGAGTGAACATGAAAAACAACCTCCTGAAACTAGCGACAATGTGAGACAATTGAGAGATAGAGCTAAGATCAAACGAACCGACTTTTATGGTAACCCAGTAACGTACGTAGCGGAAAAATTACCGGTGGATTTTAACGAAGCGATGAGTTCCGAAAATAAAGAGTTATGGGAAACGGCTATGAACGATGAAATGAAATCGCACCATGAAAATAAGACGTGGATTCTTGTAGAAAAACCTAAAGATCAGAAGGTACTTAGTAATAGGTGGGTTTTAACGGTAAAGCTAAATCAGGACAATTCGGAACGATACAAAGCGCGACTTGTAATAAAAGGGTGTTCACAAAAGGAAGGCATAGATTATAAGGAAACCTATAGTCCCGTTGCTCGGTTTGATACAATTAGATTAATGCTCAGTATTGCAGCCAAAAATAATTTGCACCTCGGTCAGTTTGACATTACAACCGCATTTTTATATGGAAGTCTGAAAGAAGATATTTATATGAAACAACCTAAAGGTTATGATGGTGGTACGAATCGCGTTTGTAAATTGCTAAAAAGCCTATATGGCTTAAAGCAGTCTCCAAGATGTTGGACGGAACGTTTCACAAAATATATTTCAAACTTAAAATTTTATCAGAGTAACGCAGATCCTTGTTTTTATATTTATACAGAAGACGACAAATTAATGTTGATGACCATATACGTAGACGATGGACTGGTAGCAGCTTCAGACGAATCTCTAATTGATAAATTTTTTGATGATTTAAATAAAGAATTCAAAATTACGAGTTCGAAAGAAGTCAAGAGTTTTCTTGGACTTGAAATTAATAGATTAAAAGATGGTTCAATATTCATTCATCAGAGTAGATATATCGAAAACATATTAGAAAAATTTAATATGAATGAGGCAAACAGTGTTTCTACACCTATCGAGACTAATTGGAACGAAAGTAACATAGGCAATAATGATTGTAACGCACCATACAGAGAAGCCGTAGGGAACTTAATGTTTTTACAAACCGTAAGTAGGCCAGATATTAGTTTTGCAATAAATATAGCGGCGAGACATTTAGAGAATCCAAACCAGTATCAGTGGAAATTAGTCAAACGAATTTTGCGCTACATAAAAGGGACCGCGGACATGGGACTCTTATATACCAAAGCAGGCAGTCTCGAAACCTTTAGTGATGCTGACTATGCAGGCGACAAAGAAACAAGAAAGTCGACATCAGGCGTTGTATGTAAGTATGCGAATGCGGCCATCACATGGCAATGTAAGCGACAACAATGTATAGCTCTATCTACGACCGAAGCTGAGTATGTCAGTGCAGCCTCAGGAGCGAAAGAAATTATGTGGCTAAAGAAAATATTTCTTGAATGTAAAATAGAGATCCTTAAGTATATGCTATGTGTAGACAATACTAGTGCCGTGAAATTAATTAAGAATCCAGAATTCCATCAAAGAAGTAAGCATATTGACGTAAGATATCATTTCTTGCGAGATTTATACAATAGAGGCGAAATTGATGTAACGTATGTAACAAGCGAAGAGCAACTGGCAGATATATGTACAAAGGCGTTGCCAAAACCAAGATTTGAATATTTAAGGCAAAAGTTAGGTTTGAAAAATAAAAAGGATATTAAGAGGTAATTGTTTGTAGACATGTAGAGTTTTTAGGGAGGGTGTCGAAGTGGTTGTCACTTCTAAAAAAAAAAAAAGAAAAACTCTACATGATCTGTTTAGTCTTCTAGTATTTTTTGTAATAAATTAATTTGAATGAAAAAGAGAAAGGCGTCTGGCAAATGTACTTGTGAAGGCATTGACAAATTGATTTTTAGATATTTACGACAAGAGTTAGAAAAATATTAAGAGATAATTTGTAAATTTGAGATAATTGTTTGTGGAGATGTAGAGTTTTAGGGAGGGTGTTGAAGTGGTCACCACTTATAAGAAAACTCTACATCTGGTCTTTTTAGTTTCTCAAGCACTGAAGCAATCGACAGCGCGTAGACAAAAGACTGCGACGAAGTCAGACCACAAACAGTAGACAAGCGACGTTGGCTTCGGCGTTTTTTCAGTTATTGGGTAACACAGCTAGCGTGCGGATCTGGACCAGCTCAAATTGTATTCTTACTTATAATTACATTTATATTTAAATATATTTTCTGCCTTACAATTTATCCACTAGTTTTTCTCTACATCTAAGGTTATACATCGAATAACCTCAACAATAACGTTATACCATATTACGTTATACCATATTACGTTATACTATATAACGTAATACGTTATAACGTTATACCATATAACGTAATACGTTATATCATTTCTGTAAATATGAAACCGGAATTGGCCTATTAACGTTATACCATATAGTGTATTACGTTATAACGTTATACCATATTACGTTATATTATATAACGTAATACGTTACAACGTTATTCCATATAACGTATTATGATAGAACGTTGTACCATATAACGTTATACTATATAACGTAATACGTTGAAACGTCATACCATATAACGTATTACTTTATAACGTTATACCATATAACGTACTACGTTACAACGTTATACCATATAACGTTATGCTGTATAACGTACTACGTTATAACGTTATACCATATAACGTACTACGTTACAACGTTATACCATATAATATATTACGTTATTACGTTATACCATATAATGCATTACGTTATAACGTTATACCATATAATGCATTACGCTATAACGTTGTACCATACAACGTTATACTATATAACGTAGTACGTTATAACGTTATACCATATTACGTTATACCATATTACGTTATACTATATAACGTAATACGTTATAACGTTATACCATATAACGTAATACGTTATATGATTTCTGTAAATATGAAACCGGAATTGGCCTATTAACGTTATACCATATAGTGTATTACGTTATAACGTTATACCATATTACGTTATATTATATAACGTAATACGTTATAACGTTATTCCATATAACGTATTATGATAGAACGTTGTACCATATAACGTTATACTATATAACGTAATACGTTGAAACGTCATAACATATTACGTAATACGTTATAACGTTTTACCATATAACGTTATACTATATAACGTAATACGTCACAACGTTACACCATATAACTTATTACGATATAACGTTATACCATATAACGTTATACTATTTAACGTAGTACGTTATAACGTTTTACCATATAGCGTTATACTATATAACGTAATACGTTATAACGTTATGGCATATAACGTTATGCTATATAACGAAATACGTTATAACGTAATACGTTATAACGGTTTACCATATAACGTTATACTATATAAAGAAATACGCTATAACGGTATACCATATAATATATAACGTTATAACGTTTTACCATATAACGTTATACTATATAACGTAATACGTTATAACGTTTTACCATATAACATTATACTATATAACGTAATACGTTCGAACTTTATACCACACAACGTTATACTATATAACGTAATACGTTATAACTTTAGAATATACAACGTTATCCATATAACGTAATACGTTATAACGTTATACCATATAATGCATTACGCTATAACGTTGTACCATACAACGTTATACTATATAACGTAGTACGTTATAACGTTATACCATATTACGTTATACCATATTACGTTATACTATATAACGTAATACGTTATAACGTTATACCATATAACGTAATACGTTATATGATTTCTGTAAATATGAAACCGGAATTGGCCTATTAACGTTATACCATATAGTGTATTACGTTATAACGTTATACCATATTACGTTATATTATATAACGTAATACGTTATAACGTTATTCCATATAACGTATTATGATAGAACGTTGTACCATATAACGTTATACTATATAACGTAACACGTTGAAACGTCATACCATATTACGTAATACGTTATAACGTTTTACCATATAACGTTATACTATATAACGTAATACGTCACAACGTTACACCATATAACTTATTACGATATAACGTTATACCATATAACGTTATACTATTTAACGTAGTACGTTATAACGTTTTACCATATAGCGTTATACTATATAACGTAATACGTTATAACGTTATGGCATATAACGTTATGCTATATAACGTAATACGTTATAACGTAATACGTTATAACGGTTTACCATATAACGTTATACTATATAAAGAAATACGTTATAACGGTATACCATATAATATATAACGTTATAACGTTTTACCATATAACGTTATACTATATAACGTAATACGTTATAACGTTTTACCATATAACATTATACTATATAACGTAATACGTTCGAACTTTATACCACACAACGTTATACTATATAACGTAATACGTTATAACTTTAGAATATACAACGTTATCCATATAACGTAATACGTTATAACGTTTTACCATATAACGTTATACTATATAAGGTAATACGTCACAACGTTACACCATATAACTTATTACGATATAACGTTATACCATATAACGTTATACTATATAACGTAGTACGTTATAAAGTTTTACCATATAACGTTATACTATATAACGTAATACGTTATAACGTTATACCATATAACGCATTACGTTACAACGTTATATCATATAACGTTATACTATATAACGTAATACGTTATAACGTTATGGCATATAACGTTATACTATATAACGTAATACGTTATAACGTTATGCCATATAATATATTACGTTATAACGTTTTACCATATAACGTCATACGTTATAACGTTATACCATATAACGCATTACGTTACAACGTTATATCATATAACGTTATACTATATAACGAAATACGTTATAACGTTATGCCATATAATATATTACGTTATAACGTTTTACCATATAACGTCATACGTTATAACGTTATACCATATAACATTATACTGTGTAACGTAATACGTTGTAACGCTGTACCATATAACGTCATACTATATAACGTATTACGTTATAAAGTTATACCAAATAACTTAATACTATATAACGTAATACCTTATAACGTTACACCATAGAATGTTATACTATATAACGTAACACGTTATAACCTAATACCATATAACGTATTGCGTTATAACGTTATACCATATAACGTTATACTATATAATGCAATACGTTTAACGTTATGCCATATAACGTATTACGTTATAACGTTATACCACATATCGTTATACCATATAACGTATTACATTGTAACGTGATGCCATATAACGTATTACGTTATAACGTTATGCCATATAACGTTATACTATATAACGTAATACGTTTAACGTTATACCATATAACGTATTACGTTATAACGCTTTACCATATAACGTATTACGTTATAACGTTATACCATATAACGTAATACGTCAGAACGTTATACCATATAATGTATTACGACATGACGTTATGCCATATAATGTATTACGTTATAACGTTTAACCATATAACGTTATACTATATAACGTAATACGTTATAACGTTTTACCGTATAACATTATACTATATAACGTATTACGTTATAACGTTATACCACATATCGTTATACCATATAACGTATTACATTGTAACGTGATGCCATATAACGTATTACGTTATAACGTTATACCACATATTGTTATACCATATAACGTATTACATTGTAACGTTATGCCATATAACGTAATACGTTATAACGTTATACCGTATAACGTTATACTACATAACGAAATACGTTATAACGTTATGCCATATAACGTATTACGTTACAACGTTATACCATATAACGTTATACTATATATCGTAATACGTTATAACGTTATACCATATAACGTTATACTGTATAACGTAATACGTTATAACGTTATACCATATAACGTTATACTGTATAACGTAATACGTTATAACGTTATACCATATAACGTTATACTACATAACGAAATACGTTATAGCGTCTTACCATATAACGTTATACTATATAACGTAATACGTTATAACGATATACCATATAACGTTATACCATATATCGTATTACGTTATAACGTTATACCATATAACGTAATACGTTATAACGTTTTACCATACATCGTTATACTATATAACGTAATACGTTATAACGTTTTACCATATAACGTTATACTATATAACGTAATACTTTATAACGTTTTACCATATAACGTTATACTACATAACGAAATACGTTATAACGTTATGCCATATAACGTATTACGTTACAACGTTATACCATATAACGTTATACTATATAACGTATTACGTTATAACGTTATACCATATAACGTTATACCATATAACGTATTACGTTATAACGTTATACCATACAACGTAATACATTGTAACGTGATGCCATATAACGTATTAACGTTATAACATTATACCATACAACGTTATACTATATAACGTAACACGTTATAACGTTACGCCAGCCATATAACGTAATACGTTATAACGCTTTACCATATAACGTATTACATTATAACGTTATACCATATAACGTAATACGTCAGAACGTTATACCATATAATGTATTACGACATGACGTTATGCCATATAATGTATTACGTTATAACGTTTAACCATATAACGTTATACTATATAACGTAATACCATATAACATTATACTGTGTAACGTAATACGTTGTAACGCTGTACCATATAACGTCATACTATATAACGTATTACGTTATAAAGTTATACCAAATAACTTAATACTATATAACGTAATACCTTATAACGTTACACCATAGAATGTTATACTATATAACGTAACACGTTATAACCTTATACCATATAACGTATTGCGTTATAACGTTATACCATATAACGTTATACTATATAATGCAATACGTTTAACGTTATGCCATATAACGTATTACGTTATAACGCTTTACCATATAACGTATTACGTTATAACGTTATGCCATATAACGTAATTCGTCAGAACGTTATACCATATAATGTATTACGACATGACGTTATGCCATATAATGTATTACGTTATAACGTTTTACCATATAACGTTATACTATATAACGTAATACGTTATAACGTTTTACCATATAACATTATACTATATAACGTATTACGTTATAACGTTATACCACATATCGTTATACCATATAACGTATTACATTGTAACGTGATGCCATATAACGTATTACGTTATAACGTTATGCCATATAACGTTATACTATATAACGTAATACGTTTAACGTTATACCATATAACGTATTACGTTATAACGCTTTACCATATAACGTATTACGTTATAACGTTATACCATATAACGTAATACGTCAGAACGTTATACCATATAATGTATTACGACATGACGTTATGCCATATAATGTATTACGTTATAACGTTTAACCATATAACGTTATACTATATAACGTAATACGTTATAACGTTTTACCGTATAACATTATACTATATAACGTATTACGTTATAACGTTATACCACATATCGTTATACCATATAACGTATTACATTGTAACGTGATGCCATATAACGTATTACGTTATAACGTTATACCACATATTGTTATACCATATAACGTATTACATTGTAACGTTATGCCATATAACGTAATACGTTATAACGTTATACCGTATAAGGTTATACTACATAACGAAATACGTTATAACGTTATGCCATATAACGTATTACGTTACAACGTTATACCATATAACGTTATACTATATATCGTAATACGTTATAACGTTATACCATATAACGTTATACTGTATAACGTAATACGTTTTAACGTTATACCATATAACGTTATACTGTATAACGTAATACGTTATAACGTTATACCATATAACGTAATACGTTATAACGTTATACCGTATAACGTTATACTACATAACGAAATATGTTATAACGTTATGCCATATAACGTATTACGTTACAACGTTATACCATATAACGTTATACTATATATCGTAATACGTTATAACGTTATACCATATAACGTTATACTGTATAACGTAATACGTTATAACGTTATACCATATAACGTTATACTGTATAACGTAATACGTTATAACGTTATACCATATAACGTTATACTACATAACGAAATACGTTATAGCGTTTTACCATATAACGTTATACTATATAACATAATACGTTATAACGATATACCATATAACGTTATACCATATATCGTATTACGTTATAACGTTATACCATATAACGTAATACGTTATAACGTTTTACCATACATCGTTATACTATATAACGTAATACGTTATAACGTTTTACCATATAACGTTATACTATATAACGTAATACTTTATAACGTTTTACCATATAACGTTATACTACATAACGAAATACGTTATAACGTTATGCCATATAACGTATTACGTTACAACGTTATACCATATAACGTTATACTATATAACGTATTACGTTATAACGTTATACCATATAACGTTATACCATATAACGTATTACGTTATAACGTTATACCATACAACGTAATACATTGTAACGTGATGCCATATAACGTATTAACGTTATAACATTATACCATACAACGTTATACTATATAACGTAACACGTTATAACGTTACGCCAGCCATATAACGTAATACGTTATAACGTTATGCCATATAACTTAATACGTTATAACGTTATACCATATAACGTAATACGTTTTGACGTTATACCATATAACGTATTACGTTATAACGTTATACCATATAACGTTATACTATATAATGCAATACGTTTAACGTTATGCCATATAACGTATTACGTTATAACGCTTTACCATATAACGTATTACGTTATAACGTTATACCATATAACGTAATACGTCAGAACGTTATACCATATAATGTATTACGACATGACGTTATGCCATATAATGTATTACGTTTTAACGTTTTACCATATAACGTTATACTATATAACGTAATACGATATAACGTTTTACCATATAACATTATACTATATAACGTATTACGTTATAACGTTATACCACATATCGTTATACCATTTAACGTATTACATTGTAACGTGATGCCATATAACGTATTACGTTATAACGTTATGCCATATAACGTTATACTATATAACGTAATACGTTTAACGATATACCACATAACGTATTACGTTATAACGCTTTACCATATAACGTATTACGTTATAACGTTATACCATATAACGTAATACGTCAGAACGTTATACCATATAATGTATTACGACATGACGTTATGCCATATAATGTATTACGTTATAACGTTTAACCATATAACGTTATACTATATAACGTAATACGTTATAACGTTTTACCATATAACATTATACTATATAACGTATTACGTTATAACGTTATACCACATATCGTTATACCATATAACGTATTACATTGTAACGTGATGCCATATAACGTATTACGTTATAACGTTATACCACATATTGTTATACCATATAACGTATTACATTGTAACGTTATGCCATATAACGTAATACGTTATAACGTTATACCATATAACGTATTACGTTACAACGTTTTATCATATAATTTTACACTATGTAACGTAATTCGTTATAAGGTTATGCCATATAACGTAATACGTTATAACGTTATGCCATATAACGTATTACGTTACAACGTTATACCATATAACGTTATACTATATAACGTAATACGTTATAACGTTATACCGTATAACGTTATACTACATAACGAAATACGTTATAACGTTATGCCATATAACGTATTACGTTACAACGTTATACCATATAACGTTATACTATATATCGTAATACGTTATAACGTTATACCATATAACGTTATACTGTATAACGTAATACGTTATAACGTTATACCATATAACGTTATACTACATAACGAAATACGTTATACCGTTTTACATATATCGTTATACTATATAACGTAATACGTTATAACGTTATGCCATATAACGTATTACGTTACAACGTTATACCATACAACGTTATACTATATAACGTAATGCGTTATAACTTTATACCATATAACGTATTACGTTACAACGTTATATCATATAATTTTAGACTAAGTAACGTAATACGTTTTAACCTTATGCCATATAACGTAATACGTTATAACGTTATACCATATAACGCATTACGTTACAACGTTTTATCATATAATTTTAGACTATGTAACGTAATACGTTATAAGGTTATGCCATATAACGTAATACGTTCTAACGTTATGCCATATAACGTATTACGTTACAACGTTATACCATATAACGTTATACTATATAACGTAATACGTTATAACGTTATACCGTATAACGTAATACTATATAACGTAATACGTTATAACGTTATACCATATAACGCTTTACGTTATAACGCTATACCGTATAACGTTATACTACATAACGAAATTCGTTATAACGTTATGCCATATAACGTATTACGTTACAACGTTATACCATATAACGTTATACTATATATCGTAATACGTTATAACGTTATACCATATAACGTATTACGTTACAACGTTATACCATATAACGTTATACTATATAACGTAATACGTTATAACGTTATACCATATAACGTAATACGTTATACCGTTTTACATATATCGTTATACTATATAACGTAATACGTTATAACGTTATACCATACAACGTTATACTATATAACGTAGTACGTTATAGCGTTTTACCATATAACGTTATACTATATAACGTATTACGTTACAACGTTATGCCATATAACGTTATATTATATAACGTAATACGTTATAACGTTATACCATATAACGTTATATTATATAACGTAATACGTTATAACGTTATACCATATAACGTTATACTATAAAACGTAATACGTTATAACGTTATACCATATAACGTAATACGTTATAACGTTTTACCATATATCGTTATATTATATAACGTAATACGTTATAACGTTGTACCATATATCGTATGACGTTATAACGTTATACCATATAGCGTAATACGATATAACGTTTTACCGTATAACGTTATACTATATAACGTAATACTTTATAACGTTTTACCATATAACGTTATACTATATAACGTAATACGTTATATCTGTTCTGTAAATATGTAACCGGAATTGGCCTATTAGCGTTATACTATATAACGTATTACGTAATAACGTTATACCATACAACGTTATACTACATAACGTATTACGTTACAACGTTATACCATATAACGTTATACGATACAACGTAATACGTTATAACGTTTTAACATATATCGTTATACTATATAACGTGATACGTTATATCTGTCCTGTAAATATGAAACCGGAATTGGCCTATTAACGTTAGACCATGTAACGTATTACGTAATAACGTTATACCATACAACGAAATACGTTACAGCGTTTTACATATATTGATATACTATATAACGTAATACGTTATAATGTTATACCATACAACGTTATACTATACAACGTAGTTCGTTATAACGTTTTACCATATAACGTTATACTACGTAACGAAATACGTTATAACGTTATGCCATATAACGTATTACGTTACAACGTTATACCATATAACGTTATACTATATAACGTAATACGTGATAACGTTATACCATATAACGTTATACTACATAACGAAATACGTTATAACGTTATGCCATATAACGTATTACGTTACAACGTTATACCATATAACGTTATACTATATAACGTAATACGTTATAACGTTATACCGTATAACGTTATACTATATAACGTAATTCGTTATAACGTTATGCCATATAACGTATTACGTTACAACGTTATACCATATAACGTTATACTATATAACGTAATACGTTAGAACGTTATACCATGTAACGTTATACTATATATCGTAATACGTTATAACGTTATACCATATAACGTAATACGTTATAACGTTATACCATATAACGTAATACGTTATAACGTTATACCGTATAACGTTATACTATATAACGTAATACGTTATAACGTTATACCATATAACGTATTACGTTACAACGTTATACCATATAACGTTATACTATATATCGTAATACGTTATAACGTTATACCATATAACGTATTACGTTATAACGTTATACCGCATAACGTTATACTACATAACGAAATACGTTATAACGTTATGCCATATAACGTATTACGTCACAACGTTATACCATATAACGTAATACTATATATCGTAATACGTTATAACGTTATACCATACAACGTTATACTATATAACGTAGTACGTTATAGCGTTTTACCATATAACGTTATACTATATAACGTAATACGTTATAACGATATACCATATAACGTTATACCATATATCGTATTACGTTATAACGTTATACCATATAACGTAATGCCTTATAACGTTTTACCATACATCGTTATACTATATAACGTAATACGTTATAACGTTTTACCATATAACGTTATACTATATAACGTAATACTTTATAACGTTTTACCATATAACGTTATACTACATAACGAAATACGTTATAACGTTATGCCATATAACGTATTACGTTACGACGTTATACCATATAACGTTATACTATATAACGTATTACGTTATAACGTTATACCATATAACGTTATACCATATAACGTATTACGTTATAACGTTATACTATACAACGTAATACATTGTAACGTGATGCCATATAACGTATTAACGTTATAACATTATACCATACAACGTTATACTATATAACGTAACACGTTATAACGTTACGCCAGCCATATAACGTAATACGTTATAACGTTATGCGATATAACTTAATACGTTATAACGCAATACCATATAATGTATTACGTTATTACGTTTTACCATA
Source organism: Bombus flavifrons (assembly GCF_040668555.2). Classification (NCBI taxonomy): domain Eukaryota; kingdom Metazoa; phylum Arthropoda; class Insecta; order Hymenoptera; family Apidae; genus Bombus; species Bombus flavifrons. Next base: position 2,273,539 of record NC_138459.1, on the reverse strand, counting down.
TAACGTTATACTATATAACGTAATGCGTTATAACGTTATACCATATAACGTATTACGTTACAACGTTATACCATATAACGTTATACTATATATCGTAATACGTTATAACGTTATACCATATAACGTATTACGTTATAACGTTATACCGTATAACGTTATACTACATAACGAAATACGTTATAACGTTATGCCATATAAGGTATTACGTTACTACGTTATACCATATAACGTTATACTATATAACGTAATACGTTACAACGTTATACCATATAACGTAATACGTTATAGCGTTTTACATATATCGATATACTATATAACGTAATATGTTATAACGTTATACCATACAACGTAATACATTGTAACGTGATGCCATATAACGTATTAATGTCATAACATTATACCATACAACGTTATACTATATAACGTAACACGTTATAACGTTACGCCAGCCATATAACGTAATACGTTATAACGTTATGCGATATAACTTAATACGTTATAACGCAATACCATATAATGTATTACGTTATTACGTTTTACCATATAACGTTATACTATATAACGTAATGCGTTATAACTTTATACCATATAACGTATTACGTTACAACGTTATATCATATAATTTTACACTATGTAACGTAATACGTTTTAACGTTATGCCATATAACGTAATACGTTATAACGTTATACCATATAACGTATTACGTTATAACGTTATACCGTATAACGTTATACTACATAACGAAATACGTTATAACGTTATGCCGTATAAGGTATTACGTTACTACGTTATACCATATAACGTTATACTATATAACGTAATACGTTACAACGTTATACCATATAACGTAATACGTTATAGCGTTTTACATATATCGATATACTATATAACGTAATACTTTATAACGTTATACCATACAACGTAATACATTGTAACGTGATGCCATATAACGTATTAACGTTATAACATTATACCATACAACGTTATACTATATAACGTAACACGTTATAACGTTACGCAAGCCATATAACGTAATACGTTATAACGTTATATCATATAATTTTAGACTATGTAATGTAATACGTTTTAACGTTATGCCATATAACGTAATACGTTATAACGTTATACCATATAACGTATTACGTTACAACGTTTTATCATATAATTATAGACTATGTAACGTAATACGTTATAAGGTTATACCATATAACGTTATACTATATAACGTAATACGTTATAACGTTATACCGTATAACGTTATACTATATAACGTAATACTTTATAACGTTATACCATATAACGCATTACGTTACAACGTTATACCATATAACGTTATACTATATATCGTAATACGTTATAACGTTATACCATATAACGTATTACGTTATAACGTTATACCGTATAACGTTATACTACATAACGAAATACGTTATATCGTTATGCCATATAACGTATTCCGTTACAACGTTATACCATATAACGTTATACTATATATCGTAATACGTTATAACGTTATACCATATAACGTTATACTGTATAACGTAATACGTTATAACGTTATACCATATAACGTTATACTACATAACGAAATACGTTATAACGTTATGCCATATAACGTTATACTACATAACGAAATACGTTATAACGTTATGCCATATAACGTATTACGTTACAACGTTATACCATATAACGTTATACTATATAACGTAATACGTTATAACGTCATACCGTATAACGTTATACTATATAACGTAATACGTTATAACGTTATGCCATATAACGTTATACTACATAACGAAATACGTTATAACGTTATGCCATATAACGTATTACGTTACAACGTTATACCATATAACGTTATACTATATAACGTAATACGTTATAACGTTATACCGTATAACGTTATACTATATAACGTAATACGTTATAACGTTATGCCATATAACGTTATACTACATAACGAAATACGTTAGAACGTTATGCCATATAACGTAATACGTTATAACGTCATGCCATATAACGTATTACGTTACAACGTTATACCATATAACGTTATACTATATAACGTAATACGTTATAACGTTATACCGTATAACGTTATACTATATAACGTAATACGTTATAACGTTATACCATATAACGTATTACGTTACAACGTTATACCATATAACGTTATACTATATATCGTAATACGTTATAACGTTATACCATATAACGTATTACGTTATAACGTTATACCGTATAACGTATTACGTTATAACGTTATACCGTATAACGTTATACTACATAACGAAATACGTTAGAACGTTATGCCATATAACGTATTACGTTACAACGTTATACCATATAACGTTATACTATATATCGTAATACGTTATAACGTTATACCATATAACGTATTACGTTATAACGTTATACCGTATAACGTTATACTACATAACGAAATACGTTATAACGTTATGCCATATAACGTATTACGTTACAACGTTATACCATATAACGTTATACTATATAACGTAATACGTTATAACGTTATACCGTATAACGTTATACTATATAACGTAATACGTTATAACGTTATACCATATAACGTATTACGTTACAACGTTATACCATACAACGTTATACTGTATATCGTAATACGTTATAACGTTATACCATATAACGTTATACTGTATAACGTAATACGTTATAACGTTATACCATATAACGTTATACTACATAACGAAATACGTTATATCGTTATGCCATATAACGTTATACTACATAACGAAATACGTTATAACGTTATGCCATATAACGTTATACTATATAACGTAATACGTTATAACGTTATACCATATATCGTAATGCGTTATAACGTTTTACCATATATCGTTATACTGTATAACGTAATACGTTATAACGTTATACCATATAACGTTATACTATATAACGTAGTACGCTATAACGTTTTACCATAGAACGTTATTCTACATAACGAAATACGTTATAACGTTATGCCATATAACGTAATACGTTATAACGTTTAACCATACATCGTTATACTATATAACGTAATACGTTATAACGTTTTACCATGTAACGTTATACTATATAACGTAATACTTTTTAACGTTTTTCCATATAACGTTATACTATAAAACGTAATACGTTACAACGTTATACCATATAAAGTTATACCATATAACGTATGACGATATATCGTTATACCATATAACGTAATACGTTATAACGTTTTACCATCTATCGTTATACTATATAATGTAATACGTCATAACGTTATACCATATATCGTATTACGTTATAACGTTATACCATATAACGTAATACGTTATAACGTTTTACCATACATCGTTATACTATATAACGTAATACGTTATAACGTTTTACCATATAACGTTATACTATATAACGTAATACTTTACAACGTTTTACCATATAACGTTATACTATATAACGTAATACTTTATAACGTTTTACCATAAAACGTTATACTATATAACGTAATGCGTTATATCTGTTCTGTAAATATGAAACCGGAATTGGCCTATTAACGTTATACCATGTAACGTATTACGTAATAACGTTATACCATACAACGTTATACTATATAAGGTAGTACGTTATAACGTTTTACCATATAACGTTATACTATATAACGAAATACGTTATAACGATATGCCATATAACGTATTACGTTACAACGTTATACCATATAACGTTATACTGTATAACGTAATACGTTATAACGTTATACCATATAACGTTATACTACATAACGAAATACGTTATAACGTTATGCCATATAACGTAATACGTTACAACGTTATACCATATAACGTTATACTATATAACGTAATACGTTATAGCGTTTTACCATATAACGTTATACTATATAACGTAATACGTTATAACGTTATACTATAAAACGTAATACGTTATTACGTTATACCATAAAACGTTATACAATATAACGTAATACGTTATATCTGTTCTGTAAATATGAAACCGGAATTGGCCTATTAACGTTATACCACGTAACGTATTACGTAATAACGTTGTACCATACAACGTAATACTATATAAGGTAGTACGTTATAACGTTATACCATATAACGTATTACGTTATAACGTTTTACCATATAACGTTATACTATATAACGAAATACGCTATAACGTTATACCATACAACGTTATACTACATAACGCAGTACGTTATAACGTTTTACCATATAACGTTATACTACATAACGAAATACGTTATAACATTATGCCATATAACGTATTACGTTACAAGGTTATACCATATAACGTTATACGTTATAGCGTTTTACATATATCGATATACTATATAACGTAATACGTTATAACGTTATACCATACAACGTTATACTATATAACGTAGTACGTTATAGCGTTTTACCATATAACGTTATACTATATATCGTAATACGTTATAACGTTATACCATATAACGTAATACGTTATAGCGTTTTACATTTATCGATATACTATATAACGTAATACGTTATAACGTTATACCATACAACGTTATACTACATAACGTAGTACGTTATAACGTTTTACCATATAACGTTATACTACATAACGAAATACGTTATAACATTATGCCATATAACGTATTACGTTACAAGGTTATACCATATAACGTTATACTATATATCGTAATACGTTATAACGTTATACCATATAACGTTATACTGTATAACGTAATACGTTATAACGTTATACCATATAACGTTATACTACATAACGAAATACGTTATAACGTTATGCCATATAACGTATTACGTTACAACGTTATACCATATAACGTTATACTATATAACGTAATACGTTATAACGTTATACCATATAACGTTATACTATATAACGTAATACGTTATAACGTTATACCATATAGCGTAATACGTTATACCGTTTTACATATATCGTTATACTATATAACGTAATACGTTATAACGTTATACCATAAAACGTTATACTGTATAACGTAGTACGTTATAACGTTTTACCATATAACGTTGTACTACATAACGAAATACGCTATAACGTTATGCCATATAACGTATTACGTTACAACGTTATACCATATAACGTAATACGTTCTAACGTTATACCATATAACGTAATACGTTATAACGTTTTACCATATATCGTTATACCATATAACGTAATACGTTATAACGTTATACCATATAACGTAATACGTTATAGCGTTTTACATATATCGATATACTATTTAACGTAATACGTTATAACGTTATACCATACAACGTTATACTATATAACGTAGTACGTTATAGCGTTTTACCATATAACGTTATACTATATAACGTAATACGTTATAACGTTTTACCATATAACGTTATACTATATAACGTCATACGTTATAACGTTATACCATATAACGTAATACTATAAAACGTAATACGTTATAACGTTATACCATATAACGTAATACGTTATAACGTTTTACCATATAACGTTATACTACATAACGAAATTCGTTATAACGTTATGCCATATAACGTATTACGTTACAACGTAATACCATATAACGTTATACTGTATAACGTAATACGTTATAACGTTATACCATATAACGTTATACTGTATAACGTAATACGTTATAACGATATACCATATAACGTTATACCACATATCGTATTACGTTATAACGTTATAACATATAACGTAATACGTTATAACGTTTTACCATACATCGTTATACTATATAACGTAATACGTTATAACGTTTTAAAATATAACGTTGTACTATATAACGTAATACTTTATAACGTTTTACCTTATAACGTTATACTATATAACGTAATACTTTATAACGTTTTACCATAAAACGTTATACTATATAACGTAATACGTTATAACGTTATACCATATATCGTATTACGTTATAACGTTATACCATATAACGTAATACGTTATATCGTTTTACCACACATCGTTATACTATATAACGTAATACGTTATAACGCTTTACCATATATCGTTATACTGTATAACGTAATACGTTATAACGTTATACCATATAACGTTATACTATAAAACGTAATACGTTATAACGTTATACCATATAACGTAATACGTTATAACGATTTACCATACATCGTTATACTACATAACGTAATACGTTATAACGTTATACCATATAACGTAATACGTTATAGCGTTTTACATACATCGATATATAATATAACGTAATACGTTATAACGTTATACCATACAACGTTATACTATATAACGTAGTACGTTATAGCGTTTTACCATATAACGTAATACGTTATAACGTTATACCATATAACGTTATACTATAAAACGTAATACGTTATAACGTTATACCATATAACGTATTACGTTATAACGTTATACCGTATAACGTTATACTACATAACGAAATACGTTATATCGTTATGCCATATAACGTATTCCGTTACAACGTTATACCATATAACGTTATACTATATATCGTAATACGTTATAACGTTATACCATATAACGTTATACTGTATAACGTAATACGTTATAACGTTATACCATATAACGTTATACTACATAACGAAATACGTTATAACGTTATGCCATATAACGTTATACTACATAACGAAATACGTTATAACGTTATGCCATATAACGTATTACGTTACAACGTTATACCATATAACGTTATACTATATAACGTAATACGTTATAACGTCATACCGTATAACGTTATACTATATAACGTAATACGTTATAACGTTATGCCATATAACGTTATACTACATAACGAAATACGTTATAACGTTATGCCATATAACGTATTACGTTACAACGTTATACCATATAACGTTATACTATATAACGTAATACGTTATAACGTTATACCGTATAACGTTATACTATATAACGTAATACGTTATAACGTTATGCCATATAACGTTATACTACATAACGAAATACGTTAGAACGTTATGCCATATAACGTAATACGTTATAACGTCATGCCATATAACGTATTACGTTACAACGTTATACCATATAACGTTATACTATATAACGTAATACGTTATAACGTTATACCGTATAACGTTATACTATATAACGTAATACGTTATAACGTTATACCATATAACGTATTACGTTACAACGTTATACCATATAACGTTATACTATATATCGTAATACGTTATAACGTTATACCATATAACGTATTACGTTATAACGTTATACCGTATAACGTATTACGTTATAACGTTATACCGTATAACGTTATACTACATAACGAAATACGTTAGAACGTTATGCCATATAACGTATTACGTTACAACGTTATACCATATAACGTTATACTATATATCGTAATACGTTATAACGTTATACCATATAACGTATTACGTTATAACGTTATACCGTATAACGTTATACTACATAACGAAATACGTTATAACGTTATGCCATATAACGTATTACGTTACAACGTTATACCATATAACGTTATACTATATAACGTAATACGTTATAACGTTATACCGTATAACGTTATACTATATAACGTAATACGTTATAACGTTATACCATATAACGTATTACGTTACAACGTTATACCATACAACGTTATACTGTATATCGTAATACGTTATAACGTTATACCATATAACGTTATACTGTATAACGTAATACGTTATAACGTTATACCATATAACGTTATACTACATAACGAAATACGTTATATCGTTATGCCATATAACGTTATACTACATAACGAAATACGTTATAACGTTATGCCATATAACGTTATACTATATAACGTAATACGTTATAACGTTATACCATATATCGTAATGCGTTATAACGTTTTACCATATATCGTTATACTGTATAACGTAATACGTTATAACGTTATACCATATAACGTTATACTATATAACGTAGTACGCTATAACGTTTTACCATAGAACGTTATTCTACATAACGAAATACGTTATAACGTTATGCCATATAACGTAATACGTTATAACGTTTAACCATACATCGTTATACTATATAACGTAATACGTTATAACGTTTTACCATGTAACGTTATACTATATAACGTAATACTTTTTAACGTTTTTCCATATAACGTTATACTATAAAACGTAATACGTTACAACGTTATACCATATAAAGTTATACCATATAACGTATGACGATATATCGTTATACCATATAACGTAATACGTTATAACGTTTTACCATCTATCGTTATACTATATAATGTAATACGTCATAACGTTATACCATATATCGTATTACGTTATAACGTTATACCATATAACGTAATACGTTATAACGTTTTACCATACATCGTTATACTATATAACGTAATACGTTATAACGTTTTACCATATAACGTTATACTATATAACGTAATACTTTACAACGTTTTACCATATAACGTTATACTATATAACGTAATACTTTATAACGTTTTACCATAAAACGTTATACTATATAACGTAATGCGTTATATCTGTTCTGTAAATATGAAACCGGAATTGGCCTATTAACGTTATACCATGTAACGTATTACGTAATAACGTTATACCATACAACGTTATACTATATAAGGTAGTACGTTATAACGTTTTACCATATAACGTTATACTATATAACGAAATACGTTATAACGATATGCCATATAACGTATTACGTTACAACGTTATACCATATAACGTTATACTGTATAACGTAATACGTTATAACGTTATACCATATAACGTTATACTACATAACGAAATACGTTATAACGTTATGCCATATAACGTAATACGTTACAACGTTATACCATATAACGTTATACTATATAACGTAATACGTTATAGCGTTTTACCATATAACGTTATACTATATAACGTAATACGTTATAACGTTATACTATAAAACGTAATACGTTATTACGTTATACCATAAAACGTTATACAATATAACGTAATACGTTATATCTGTTCTGTAAATATGAAACCGGAATTGGCCTATTAACGTTATACCACGTAACGTATTACGTAATAACGTTGTACCATACAACGTAATACTATATAAGGTAGTACGTTATAACGTTATACCATATAACGTATTACGTTATAACGTTTTACCATATAACGTTATACTATATAACGAAATACGCTATAACGTTATACCATACAACGTTATACTACATAACGCAGTACGTTATAACGTTTTACCATATAACGTTATACTACATAACGAAATACGTTATAACATTATGCCATATAACGTATTACGTTACAAGGTTATACCATATAACGTTATACGTTATAGCGTTTTACATATATCGATATACTATATAACGTAATACGTTATAACGTTATACCATACAACGTTATACTATATAACGTAGTACGTTATAGCGTTTTACCATATAACGTTATACTATATATCGTAATACGTTATAACGTTATACCATATAACGTAATACGTTATAGCGTTTTACATTTATCGATATACTATATAACGTAATACGTTATAACGTTATACCATACAACGTTATACTACATAACGTAGTACGTTATAACGTTTTACCATATAACGTTATACTACATAACGAAATACGTTATAACATTATGCCATATAACGTATTACGTTACAAGGTTATACCATATAACGTTATACTATATATCGTAATACGTTATAACGTTATACCATATAACGTTATACTGTATAACGTAATACGTTATAACGTTATACCATATAACGTTATACTACATAACGAAATACGTTATAACGTTATGCCATATAACGTATTACGTTACAACGTTATACCATATAACGTTATACTATATAACGTAATACGTTATAACGTTATACCATATAACGTTATACTATATAACGTAATACGTTATAACGTTATACCATATAGCGTAATACGTTATACCGTTTTACATATATCGTTATACTATATAACGTAATACGTTATAACGTTATACCATAAAACGTTATACTGTATAACGTAGTACGTTATAACGTTTTACCATATAACGTTGTACTACATAACGAAATACGCTATAACGTTATGCCATATAACGTATTACGTTACAACGTTATACCATATAACGTAATACGTTCTAACGTTATACCATATAACGTAATACGTTATAACGTTTTACCATATATCGTTATACCATATAACGTAATACGTTATAACGTTATACCATATAACGTAATACGTTATAGCGTTTTACATATATCGATATACTATTTAACGTAATACGTTATAACGTTATACCATACAACGTTATACTATATAACGTAGTACGTTATAGCGTTTTACCATATAACGTTATACTATATAACGTAATACGTTATAACGTTTTACCATATAACGTTATACTATATAACGTCATACGTTATAACGTTATACCATATAACGTAATACTATAAAACGTAATACGTTATAACGTTATACCATATAACGTAATACGTTATAACGTTTTACCATATAACGTTATACTACATAACGAAATTCGTTATAACGTTATGCCATATAACGTATTACGTTACAACGTAATACCATATAACGTTATACTGTATAACGTAATACGTTATAACGTTATACCATATAACGTTATACTGTATAACGTAATACGTTATAACGATATACCATATAACGTTATACCACATATCGTATTACGTTATAACGTTATAACATATAACGTAATACGTTATAACGTTTTACCATACATCGTTATACTATATAACGTAATACGTTATAACGTTTTAAAATATAACGTTGTACTATATAACGTAATACTTTATAACGTTTTACCTTATAACGTTATACTATATAACGTAATACTTTATAACGTTTTACCATAAAACGTTATACTATATAACGTAATACGTTATAACGTTATACCATATATCGTATTACGTTATAACGTTATACCATATAACGTAATACGTTATATCGTTTTACCACACATCGTTATACTATATAACGTAATACGTTATAACGCTTTACCATATATCGTTATACTGTATAACGTAATACGTTATAACGTTATACCATATAACGTTATACTATAAAACGTAATACGTTATAACGTTATACCATATAACGTAATACGTTATAACGATTTACCATACATCGTTATACTACATAACGTAATACGTTATAACGTTATACCATATAACGTAATACGTTATAGCGTTTTACATACATCGATATATAATATAACGTAATACGTTATAACGTTATACCATACAACGTTATACTATATAACGTAGTACGTTATAGCGTTTTACCATATAACGTAATACGTTATAACGTTATACCATATAACGTTATACTATAAAACGTAATACGTTATAACGTTATACCATATAACGTAATACGTTATAACGTTTTACAATATATCGTTATACTGTATAACGTAATACGTTATAACGTTATACCATACAACGTTATACTATATAACGTAGTACGATATAACGTTTTACCATAGAACGTTATACTACCTAACGAAATACGTTATAACGTTATACTATAAAACGTAATACGTTATAACGTTATACCATATAACGTAATACGTTATAACGTTTTACCATACATCGTTATACTATATAACGTAATACGTTATAACGTTTTACCATATAACGTTATACTATATAACGTAATACTTTATAACGTTTTACCATATAACGTTATACTATATAACGTAATACTTTATAACGTTTTACCATAAAACGTTATACAATATAACGTAATACGTTATATCTGTTCTGTAAATATGAAACCGGAATTGGCCTATTAACGATATACCATGTAACGTATTACGTAATAACGTTATACCATACAACGTAATACTATATAAGGTAGTACGTTATAACGTTATACCATATAACGTATTACGTTATAACGTTTTACCATATAACGTTATACTATATAACGAAATACGTTATAACGATATGCCATATAACGTATTACGTTACAACGTTATACCATATAACGTTATACTATATAACGTAATACGTTATAACGTTATACCATATAACGTTATACTACATAACGAAATACGTTAGAACTTTATGCCATATAACGTATTACGTTACAACGTTATAACATATAACGTTATACTATATAACGTAATACGTTATAACGTTATACCATATAACGTTATACTATATATCGTAATACGTTATAACGTTATACCATATAACGTAATACGTTATAACGTTTTACCATATAACGTTATACTACATAGCGAAATACGTTATAGCGTTATGCCATATAACGTATTACGTTACAACGTTATACCATATAACGTTATACCATATAACGTATGACGTTATATCGTTATACCATACAAAGTTATACTATATAACGTAGTACGTTATAACGTTTTACCATATAACGTTGTACTACATAACGAAATACGTTATAATGTTATGCCATATAACGTATTACGTTACAACGTTATACCATATAACGTTATACTACATAACGCAATACTTTATAACGTTATACAATATAACGTTATACTACATAACGAAATACGTTATAACTTTATACCATATAACGTAATACGCTATAACGTTTTACCATATAACGTCATACTACATAACGAAATACGTTATAGCGTTATGCCATATAACGTATTACGTTACAACGTTATACCATATAACGTTATACCATATAACGTATGACGTTATATCGTTATACCATACAAAGTTATACTATATAACGTAGTACGTTATAACGTTTTACCATATAACGTTGTACTACATAACGAAATACGTTATAACGTTATGCCATATAACGTATTACGTTACAACGTTATACCATATAACGTTATACTATATAACGTAATACGTTATAACGTTATACCATATAATGTTATACTATATAACGTTGTACTATATAATACGCTATAACGTTATACCATATAACGTAATACGTTATAGCGTTTTACATATATCGATATACTATATAACGTAATACGTTATAACGTTATACCATACAACGTTATAACGTAGTACGTTATAGCGTTTTACCATATAACGTTATACTATATAACGTAATACGTTATAACGTTATACCATATGACGTTATACTATATAACGTAATACGTTATAACGTTATACCATATATCGTAATACGTTATAACGTTTTACCATCTATCGTTATACTATATAATGTAATACGTTATAACGTTTTACCATACATCGTTAGACTATATAACGTAATACGTTATAACGTTTTACCATAAAACGTTATACTATATAACGTAATACGTTATGTCTGTTCTGTAAATATGAAACCGGAATTGGCCTATTAACGTTATACCATGTAACGTATTACGTAGTAACGTTATACCATACAACGTAATACTATATAAGGTAGTACGTTATAACGTTATACCATATAACGTATTACGTTATAACGCTTTACCATATAACGTTATACTATATAACGAAATACGTTATAACGATATGCCATATAACGTCTTACGTTACAACGTTATACCATATAACGTTATACTGTATAACGTAATACGTTATAACGTTATACCATATAACGTTATACTATATAACGAAAGACGTTATAACGTTATGCCATATAACGTATTACGTTACAACGTTATACCATATAACGTTATACTATATAACGAAATACGTTATAACGTTATACCATATAACGTAATACGTTATAACGTTTTACCATATATCGTTATACTATATAACGTAATGTTATAGCGTTTTACCATATAACGTTATACTATATAACGTAATACGTTATAACGTTATACCATATAACGAAATACGTAATAACGTTATACCATACAACGTTATACTGTATAAGGTAGTACGCTATAACGTTATACTATATAACGAAATACGTTATAACGTTATGCCATATAACGTATTACGTTACAACGTTATACCATATAACGTTATACCATATAACGTTATACTATATAACGTAATACGTTATAACGTTATACCATATAACGTTATACTATATAACGTAATACGTTATAACGTTATACCATATAACGTTATACCATATAACGTAATACGTTATAACGTTATACCATATAACGTTATACCATATAACGTAATACGTTACAACGTTATACCATATAACGTTATACCATATAATGTATGACGTTATATCTTTATACCATGTAACATAATACGTTATAACGTTTTACCATATATCGTTATACTATATAACGTAATACGTTATAACGTTATACCATACAACGTTATACTATATAACGTAATACGTTATATCGTTATGCCATAAAGCGTATTACGTTACAACGTTATACCATATAACGTTATACCATATAACGTTATACTATATAACGTAATACGTTATAACGTTATACCATATAACGTTATACTATATAACGTAATACGTTATAACGTTATACCATACAACGTTATACTATATAACGTAGTACGTTATAACGTTTTACCATATAACGTTATACTATATAACGAAATACGTTATAACGTTATGCCATATAACGTATTACGTTACAACGTTATACCATATAACGTTATACCATATAACGTTATACTATATAACGTAGTACGTTATAACGTTTTACCATATAACGTTATACTATATAACGAAATACGTTATAACGTTATGCCATATAACGTATTACGTTACAACGTTATACCATATAACGTATGACGTTATATCATTATACCATATAACGTAATACGTTATAACGTTTTACCATATATCGTTAGACTATATAACGTAATACGTTATAACGTTACACCATACAACGTTATACTATATAACGTAGTACGTTATAACGTTACACCATATAACGTTATACTACATAACGAAATACGTTATAACGTTATGCCATATAACGTATTACGTTACAACGTTATACAATATAACGTTATACTATATAACGTAATACGTTATAACGTTATACCATATAACGTTATACTATATAACGTAATACGTTATAACGTTTTACCATATAACGTTATACTATATAACGTAATACGTTATATCTGTTCCGTTAATATGAAACCGGAATTGGCCTATTAACGTTATACCATGTATCGTATTACGTAATAACGTTATACCATACAACCTTATACTATATAACGTATTACGTTACAACGTTATACTATATAACGTAATACGTTATAACGTTACACAGTACAACGTTATACTATATAACGTAGTACGTTATAACGTTTTACCATATAACGTTATACTACATAACGAAATACGTTATAACGTTATGCCATATAACGTATTACGTTACAACGTTATACCATATAACGTTATACTTTATAACGTAATACATTATAACGTTATACCATATAACGTAATACTATATAACGAAATACGTTATAACGTTATGCCATATAACGTATTACGTTACATCGTTATACCATAAAACGTTATACCATATAACGTTATACCATATAACGTAATACGTTATAACGTTATACCATATAACGTTATACCATATAACGTTATACCATATAACGTAATACGTTACAACGTTATACCATATAACGTTATACCATATAACGTATGACGTTATATCTTTATACCATGTAACGTAATACGTTATAACGTTTTACCATATATCGTTATACTATATAACGTAATACGTTATATCGTTATGCCATAAAGCGTATTACGTTACAACGTTATACCATATAACGTTATACCATATAACGTTATACTATATAGCGTAATACGTTATAACGTTATACCATATAACGTTATACTATATAACGTAATACGTTATAACGTTATACCATACAACGTTATACTATATAACGTAGTACGTTATAACGTTTTACCATATAACGTTATACTATATAACGAAATACGTTATAACGTTATGCCATATAACGTATTACGTTACAACGTTATACCATATAACGTTACACCATATAACGTATGACGTTATATCGTTATACCATATAACGAAATACGTTATAACGTTATGCCATATAACGTATTACGTTACAACGTTACACCATATAACGTTATACTATATGACGTAATACGTTATAACGTTATACCATATAACGTTATACCATATAACGTAATACGTTACAACGTTATACCATATAACGTTATACCATATAACGTAATACGTCATAACGTTATACCATATAACGTTATACCATATAACGTAATACGTTACAACGTTATACCATATAACGTTATACCATATAACGTATGACGTTATATCTTTATACCATGTAACGTAATACGTTATAACGTTTTACCATATATCGTTATACTATATAACGTAATACGTTATAACGTTTTACCATATATCGTTATACTATATAACGTAATACGTTATATCGTTATGCCATAAAGCGTATTACGTTACAACGTTATACCATATAACGTTATACCATATAACGTTATACTATATAACGTAATACGTTATAACGTTATACCATATAACGTTATACCATATAACGTAATACGTTATAACGTTTTACCATATATCGTTATTCTATATAACGTAATATGTTATAGCGTTTTACCATATAACGTTATACAATATAACGTAATATGTTATATCTGTTCTGTAAATATGGAACCGGAATTGGCCTATTAACGTTATACCATATAACGTATTACGTTATAACGTTATACCATATAACGTTATACTATATAACGTAGTACGTTATAAGGTTTTAAAATATAACGTTATACTATATAACGTATTTCGTTATATTTTCATATAACGTTATACTATATAACGTAATACGTTATAACGTTATACCATATAACGTTATACTATATAACGTAATACGTTATAACGTTATACCATATAACGTTATACCATATAACGTAATACGTTATAACGTTATACCATATAACGTTATACCATATAACGTTATACCATATAACGTAATACGTTACAACGTTATACCATATAACGTTATACCATATAACGTATGACGTTATATCTTTATACCATGTAACGTAATACGTTATAACGTTTTACCATATATCGTTATACTATATAACGTAATACGTTATATCGTTATGCCATAAAGCGTATTACGTTACAACGTTATACCATATAACGTTATACCATATAACGTTATACTATATAACGTAATACGTTATAACGTTATACCATATAACGTTATACTATATAACGTAATACGTTATAACGTTATACCATACAACGTTATACTATATAACGTAGTACGTTATATCGTTTTACCATATAACGTTATACTATATAACGAAATACGTTATAACGTTATGCCATATAACGTATTACATTACAACGTTATACCATATAACGTTATACCATATAACGTATGACGTTATATCGTTATACCATATAACGAAATACGTTATAACGTTATGCCATATAACGTATTACGTTACAACGTTACACCATATAACGTTATACTATATAACGTAATACGTTATAACGTTATACCATATAACGTTATACCATATAACGTAATACGTTACAACGTTATACCATATAACGTTATACCATATAACGTAATACGTTATAACGTTATACCATATAACGTTATACTATATAACGTAATACGTTATAACGTTTTACCATATAACGTTATACTATATAACGTAATACGTTATATCTGTTCCGTAAATATGAAACCGGAATTGACCTATTAACGTTATACCATGTATCGTATTACGTAATAACGATATACCATACAACCTTATACTAAATAACGTATTACGTTACAACGTTATACTATATAACGTAATACATTATAACGTTACACCGTACAACGTTATACTATATAACGTAGTACGTTATAACGTTTTACCATATAACGTTATACTATATAACGAAATACATTATAACGTTACACCATATAACGTAATACGTTATAACGTTTTACCATATATCGTTATTCTATATAACGTAATATGTTATAGCGTTTTACCATATAACGTTACACAATATAACGTAATATGTTATATCTGTTCTGTAAATATGGAACCGGAATTGGCCTATTAACGTTATACCATATAACGTATTACGTTATAACGTTATACCATATAACGTTATACTATATAACGTGGTACGTTATAAGGTTTTAAAATATAACGTTATACTATATAACGAAATACGTTATAACGTTATGCCATATAACGCATTACGTTACAACGTTATACTATATAACGTAATACGTTATAACGTTACACCGTTCAACGTTATACTATATAACGTAGTACGTTATAACGTTTTACCATATAACGTTATACTACATAACGAAATACGTTATAACGTTATGCCATATAACGTATTACGTTACAACGTTTTACCATATAACGTTATACTATATAACGTAATACGTTATATCTGTTCCGTAAATACGAAACCGGAATTGGCCTATTAACGTTATACCATGTAACGTATTACGTAATAACGTTATACCATACAACGTTACACTATATAACGTATTACGTTATAACGTTATACCATATAACGTTATAATATATAACGTAATACGTTATAACGTTATACCATATAACGTTATACTACATAACGAAATACGTTACAACGTTATGCCATATAACGTATTACGTTACAACGTTATACCAAATAACGTTATACTATATAACGTAATACGTTATAACGTTATACCATATAACGTTATACTATATAACGTAATACGTTATATCTGTTCTGTAAATATGAAACCGGAATTGGAATAGTAACGTTATACCATATAACGTATTACGTAATAACGTTTTACCATACAACGTTATACTATATGAGGTACTGCGTTATAACGTTATACCATATAACGTATTACGTTATAACGTTATACCATATAACGTTATACTATATAACGTAATACGTTATTACGTTATACCATATAACGTTATACCATATAACGTTATACTACATAACGAAATACGTTATAACCTTATACCATATAACGTTATACTATATAACGTAATACGTTATAACGTTATACCATATAACGTTATACTGTATAACGTAATACGTTATAACGTTATACCATATGACGTAATACGTTATAACGTTATACCATATAACGTTATACTGTATAACGTAATACGTTATAACGTTATACCATATGACGTAATACGTTATAACGTTTTACCATATAACGTTATACTATATAACGTAATACGTTATATCTGTTCTGTAAATATTAAACCGGAATTGGCCTATTAACGTTATACCATGTATCGTATTACGTAATAACGTTATACCATACAACCTTATACCATATAACGTATTACGTTACAACGTAATACCATATAACGTTATACCATATAACGTAATACGTTACAACGTTATACCATATAACGTAATACGTTATAACGTTTTACCATATAACGTTATACTACATAACGAAATACGTTATAACGTTATGCCATATAACGTATTACGTTACAACGTTATACCATATAACGTTATACCATATAACGTATGACGTTATATCGTTATACCATATAACGTAATACGTTATAACGTTATACCATACAACGTTATACTATATAACGTAGTACGTTATAACGTTTTACCATATAACGTTATACTACATAACGAAATACGTTATAACGTTATACCATATAACGTTATACCATATAACGTAATACGTTATAACGTTATACCATATAACGTTATACCATATAACGTTATACCATATAACGTAATACGTTACAACGTTATACCATATAACGTTATACCATATAACGTATGACGTTATATCTTTATACCATGTAACGTAATACGTTATAACGTTTTACCATATATCGTTATACTATATAACGTAATACGTTATATCGTTATGCCATAAAGCGTATTACGTTACAACGTTATACCATATAACGTTATACCATATAACGTTAAACTATATAACGTAATACGTTATAACGTTATACCATATAACGTTATACTATATAACGTAATACGTTATAACGTTATACCATACAACGTTATACTATATAACGTAGTACGTTATATCGTTTTACCATATAACGTTATACTATATAACGAAATACGTTATAACGTTATGCCATATAACGTATTACATTACAACGTTATACCATATAACGTTATACCATATAACGTATGACGTTATATCGTTATACCATATAACGTAATACGTTATAACGTTATACCATACAACGTTATACTATATAACGTAGTACGTTATAACGTTTTACCATATAACGTTATACTACATAACGAAATACGTTACAACGTTACACCATATAACGTTATGCCATATAACGTATTACGTTACAACGTTATACCATATAACGTTAT
Organism: Bombus flavifrons; assembly: GCF_040668555.2. Lineage (NCBI taxonomy): Eukaryota > Metazoa > Arthropoda > Insecta > Hymenoptera > Apidae > Bombus > Bombus flavifrons. The sequence goes on along the minus strand of NC_138459.1, from coordinate 2,253,181 downwards.
ACCATATAACGTATGACGTTATATCGTTATACCATATAACGTAATACGTTATAACGTTATACCATACAACGTTATACTATATAACGTAATACGTTATAACGTTTTACCATATAACGTTATACTATATAACGTAATACGTTATATCTGTTCCGTAAATACGAAACCGGAATTGGCCTATTAACGTTATACCATGTAACGTATTACGTAATAACGTTATACCATACAACGTTACACTATATAACGTATTACGTTATAACGTTATACCATATAACGTTATAATATATAACGTAATACGTTATAACGTTATACCATATAACGTTATACTACATAACGAAATACGTTACAACGTTATGCCATATAACGTATTACGTTACAACGTTATACCAAATAACGTTATACTATATAACGTAATACGTTATAACGTTATACCATATAACGTTATACTATATAACGTAATACGTTATAACGTTATACCATATAACGTTATACCATATAACGTAATACGTTATAACGTTATACCATATAACGTTATACCATATAACGTAATACGTTACAACGTTATACCATATAACGTTATACCATATAACGTATGACGTTATATCTTTATACCATGTAACGTAATACGTTATAACGTTTTACCATATATCGTTATACTATATAACGTAATACGTTATATCGTTATGCCATAAAGCGTATTACGTTACAACGTTATACCATATAACGTTATACCATATAACGTTATACTATATAACGTAATACGTTATAACGTTATACCATATAACGTTATACTATATAACGTAATACGTTATAACGTTATACCATATAACGTTATACCATATAACGTAATACGTTATAACGTAATACGTTATAACGTTATACCATATAACGTTATACTACATAACGAAATACGTTATAACGTTATGCCATATAACGTATTACGTTACAACGTTATACCATACAACGTTATACTGTATAAGGTAGTACGTTATAACGTTATACCATATAACGTATTACGTTATAACGTTATACCATATAACGTTATACTATATAACGTAATACGTTATATCGTTATGCCATAAAGCTTATTACGTTACAACGTTATACCATATAACGTTATACCATATAACGTTATACTATATAACGTAATACGTTATAACGTTATACCATATAACGTTATACTATATAACGTAATACGTTATAACGTTATACCATACAACGTTATACTATATAACGTAGTACGTTATAACGTTTTACCATATAACGTTATACTATATAACGAAATACGTTATAACGTTATGCCATATAACGTATTACGTTACAACGTTATACCATATAACGTTATACCATATAACGTAATACGTTACAACGTTATACCATATAACGTTATACCATATAACGTATGACGTTATATCTTTATACCATATAACGTAATACGTTATAACGTTTTACCATATATCGTTATACTATATAACGTAATACGTTATATCGTTATGCCATATAACGTATTACGTTACAACGTTATACCATATAAGGTTATTCCATATAACGTTATACTATATAACGTAATACGTTATATCGTTATGCCATATAACGTATTACGTTACAACGTTATACCATATAAGGTTATTCCATATAACGTTATACTATATAACGTAATACGTTATAACGTTATACCATATAACGTTATACTATATAACGGAATACGTTATAACGTTATACCACATAACGTTATACAATAGAGCGTAATACGTTATAACGTTATACCATATAACGTATTACGTAATAACGTTATACCATACAACGTTATACTGTATAAGGTAGTACGTTATAACGTTATACCATATAACGTATTACGTTATAACGTTATACCATATAACGTTACACTATATAACGAAATACGTTATAACGTTATGCCATATAACGTATTACGTTACAACGTTATACCATATAACGTTATACCATATAACGTTATACTATATAACGTAATACGTTATAACGTTATAACATATAACGTTATACCATATAACGTAATACGTTAGAACGTTATACCATATAACGTTATACCATATAACGTATGACGTTATATCTTTATACCATATAACGTAATACGTTATAACGTTTTACCATATATCGTTATACTATATAACGTAATACGTTATATCGTTATGCCATATAACGTATTACGTTACAACGTTATACCATATAAGGTTATTCCATATAACGTTATACTATATAACGTAATACGTTATAACGTTATACCATATAACGTTATACTATATAACGGAATACGTTATAACGTTATACCATATAACGTAATACGTTATAACGTTTTACCATTTATCGTTATACTATATAACGGAATACGTTATAACGTTATACCATACAACGTTATACTATATAACGTAGTACGTTATAACGTTTTACCATATAACGTTATACTATATAACGAAATACGTTATAACGTTATGCCATATAACGTATTACGTTACAACGTTATACCATATAACGTTATACCATATAACGTATGACGTTATATCATTATACCATATAACGTAATACGTTATAACGTTTTACCATATATCGTTAGACTATATAACGTAATACGTTATAACGTTACACCATACAACGTTATACTATATAACGTAGTACGTTATAACGTTTTACCATATAACATTATACTATATAACGTAATATGTTATATCTGTTCTGTAAATATGGAACCGGAATTGGCCTATTAACGTTATACCATGTATCGTATTACGTAATAACGATATACCATACAACCTTAAAGTAAATAACGTATTACGTTACAACGTTATACTATATAACGTAATACATTATAACGTTACACCGTACAACGTTATACTATATAACGAAATACATTATAACGTTATACCATATAACGTAATACGTTATAACGTTTTACCATATATCGTTATTCTATATAACGTAATATGTTATAGCGTTTTACCATATAACGTTATACAATATAACGTAATATGTTATATCTGTTCTGTAAATATGGAACCGGAATTGGCCTATTAACGTTATACCATATAACGTATTACGTTATAACGTTATACCATATAACGTTATACTATATAACGTAGTACGTTATAAGGTTTTAAAATATAACGTTATACTATATAACGTATTTCGTTATATTTTCATATAACGTTATACTATATAACGTAATACGTTATAACGTTATACCATATAACGTTATACTATATAACGTAATACGTTATAACGTTATACCATATAACGTTATACCATATAACGTAATACGTTATAACGTTATACCATATAACGTTATACCATATAACGTTATACCATATAACGTAATACGTTACAACGTTATACCATATAACGTTATACCATATAACGTATGACGTTATATCTTTATACCATGTAACGTAATACGTTATAACGTTTTACCATATATCGTTATACTATATAACGTAATACGTTATATCGTTATGCCATAAAGCGTATTACGTTACAACGTTATACCATATAACGTTATACCATATAACGTTATAATATATAACGTAATACGTTATAACGTTATACCATATAACGTTATACTACATAACGAAATACGTTACAACGTTATGCCATATAACGTATTACGTTACAACGTTATACCAAATAACGTTATACTATATAACGTAATACGTTATAACGTTATACCATATAACGTTATACTATATAACGTAATACGTTATATCTGTTCTGTAAATATGAAACCGGAATTGGAATAGTAACGTTATACCATATAACGTATTACGTAATAACGTTTTACCATACAACGTTATACTATATGAGGTACTGCGTTATAACGTTATACCATATAACGTATTACGTTATAACGTTATACCATATAACGTTATACTATATAACGTAATACGTTATTACGTTATACCATATAACGTTATACCATATAACGTTATACTACATAACGAAATACGTTATAACCTTATACCATATAACGTTATACTGTATAACGTAATACGTTATAACGTTATACCATATGACGTAATACGTTATAACGTTTTACCATATAACGTTATACTATATAACGTAATACGTTATATCTGTTCCGTAAATATGAAACCGGAATTGACCTATTAACGTTATACCATGTATCGTATTACGTAATAACGATATACCATACAACCTTATACTAAATAACGTATTACGTTACAACGTTATACTATATAACGTAATACATTATAACGTTACACCGTACAACGTTATACTATATAACGTAGTACGTTATAACGTTTTACCATATAACGTTATACTATATAACGAAATACATTATAACGTTACACCATATAACGTAATACGTTATAACGTTTTACCATATATCGTTATTCTATATAACGTAATATGTTATAGCGTTTTACCATATAACGTTACACAATATAACGTAATATGTTATATCTGTTCTGTAAATATGGAACCGGAATTGGCCTATTAACGTTATACCATATAACGTATTACGTTATAACGTTATACCATATAACGTTATACTATATAACGTGGTACGTTATAAGGTTTTAAAATATAACGTTATACTATATAACGAAATACGTTATAACGTTATGCCATATAACGTATTACGTTACAACGTTATACTATATAACGTAATACGTTATAACGTTACACCGTTCAACGTTATACTATATAACGTATTACGTTATAACGTTATACCATATAACGTTATACTATATAACGTAATACGTTATATCGTTATGCCATAAAGCTTATTACGTTACAACGTTATACCATATAACGTTATACCATATAACGTTATACTATATAACGTAATACGTTATAACGTTATACCATATAACGTTATACTATATAACGTAATACGTTATAACGTTATACCATACAACGTTATACTATATAACGTAGTACGTTATAACGTTTTACCATATAACGTTATACTATATAACGAAATACGTTATAACGTTATGCCATATAACGTATTACGTTACAACGTTATACCATATAACGTTATACCATATAACGTAATACGTTACAACGTTATACCATATAACGTTATACCATATAACGTATGACGTTATATCTTTATACCATATAACGTAATACGTTATAACGTTTTACCATATATCGTTATACTATATAACGTAATACGTTATATCGTTATGCCATATAACGTATTACGTTACAACGTTATACCATATAAGGTTATTCCATATAACGTTATACTATATAACGTAATACGTTATATCGTTATGCCATATAACGTATTACGTTACAACGTTATACCATATAAGGTTATTCCATATAACGTTATACTATATAACGTAATACGTTATAACGTTATACCATATAACGTTATACTATATAACGGAATACGTTATAACGTTATACCACATAACGTTATACAATAGAGCGTAATACGTTATAACGTTATACCATATAACGTATTACGTAATAACGTTATACCATACAACGTTATACTGTATAAGGTAGTACGTTATAACGTTATACCATATAACGTATTACGTTATAACGTTATACCATATAACGTTACACTATATAACGAAATACGTTATAACGTTATGCCATATAACGTATTACGTTACAACGTTATACCATATAACGTTATACCATATAACGTTATACTATATAACGTAATACGTTATAACGTTATAACATATAACGTTATACCATATAACGTAATACGTTAGAACGTTATACCATATAACGTTATACCATATAACGTATGACGTTATATCTTTATACCATATAACGTAATACGTTATAACGTTTTACCATATATCGTTATACTATATAACGTAATACGTTATATCGTTATGCCATATAACGTATTACGTTACAACGTTATACCATATAAGGTTATTCCATATAACGTTATACTATATAACGTAATACGTTATAACGTTATACCATATAACGTTATACTATATAACGGAATACGTTATAACGTTATACCATATAACGTAATACGTTATAACGTTTTACCATTTATCGTTATACTATATAACGGAATACGTTATAACGTTATACCATACAACGTTATACTATATAACGTAGTACGTTATAACGTTTTACCATATAACGTTATACTATATAACGAAATACGTTATAACGTTATGCCATATAACGTATTACGTTACAACGTTATACCATATAACGTTATACCATATAACGTATGACGTTATATCATTATACCATATAACGTAATACGTTATAACGTTTTACCATATATCGTTAGACTATATAACGTAATACGTTATAACGTTACACCATACAACGTTATACTATATAACGTAGTACGTTATAACGTTTTACCATATAACATTATACTATATAACGTAATATGTTATATCTGTTCTGTAAATATGGAACCGGAATTGGCCTATTAACGTTATACCATGTATCGTATTACGTAATAACGATATACCATACAACCTTAAAGTAAATAACGTATTACGTTACAACGTTATACTATATAACGTAATACATTATAACGTTACACCGTACAACGTTATACTATATAACGAAATACATTATAACGTTATACCATATAACGTAATACGTTATAACGTTTTACCATATATCGTTATTCTATATAACGTAATATGTTATAGCGTTTTACCATATAACGTTATACAATATAACGTAATATGTTATATCTGTTCTGTAAATATGGAACCGGAATTGGCCTATTAACGTTATACCATATAACGTATTACGTTATAACGTTATACCATATAACGTTATACTATATAACGTAGTACGTTATAAGGTTTTAAAATATAACGTTATACTATATAACGTATTTCGTTATATTTTCATATAACGTTATACTATATAACGTAATACGTTATAACGTTATACCATATAACGTTATACTATATAACGTAATACGTTATAACGTTATACCATATAACGTTATACCATATAACGTAATACGTTATAACGTTATACCATATAACGTTATACCATATAACGTTATACCATATAACGTAATACGTTACAACGTTATACCATATAACGTTATACCATATAACGTATGACGTTATATCTTTATACCATGTAACGTAATACGTTATAACGTTTTACCATATATCGTTATACTATATAACGTAATACGTTATATCGTTATGCCATAAAGCGTATTACGTTACAACGTTATACCATATAACGTTATACCATATAACGTTATACTATATAACGTAATACGTTATAACGTTATACCATATAACGTTATACTATATAACGTAATACGTTATAACGTTATACCATACAACGTTATACTATATAACGTAGTACGTTATATCGTTTTACCATATAACGTTATACTATATAACGAAATACGTTATAACGTTATGCCATATAACGTATTACGTTACAACGTTATACCATATAACGTTATACCATATAACGTATGACGTTATATCGTTATACCATATAACGAAATACGTTATAACGTTATTCCATATAACGTATTACGTTACAACGTTACACCATATAACGTTATACTATATAACGTAATACGTTATAACGTTATACCATATAACGTTATACCATATAACGTAATACGTTACAACGTTATACCATATAACGTTATACCATATAACGTAATACGTTATAACGTTATACCATATAACGTTATACTATATAACGTAATACGTTATAACGTTTTACCATATAACGTTATACTATATAACGTAATACGTTATATCTGTTCCGTAAATATGAAACCGGAATTGACCTATTAACGTTATACCATGTATCGTATTACGTAATAACGATATACCATACAACCTTATACTAAATAACGTATTACGTTACAACGTTATACTATATAACGTAATACATTATAACGTTACACCATATAACGTAATACGTTATAACGTTTTACCATATATCGTTATTCTATATAACGTAATATGTTATAGCGTTTTACCATATAACGTTACACAATATAACGTAATATGTTATATCTGTTCTGTAAATATGGAACCGGAATTGGCCTATTAACGTTATACCATATAACGTATTACGTTATAACGTTATACCATATAACGTTATACTATATAACGTGGTACGTTATAAGGTTTTAAAATATAACGTTATACTATATAACGAAATACGTTATAACGTTATGCCATATAACGTATTACGTTACAACGTTATACTATATAACGTAATACGTTATAACGTTACACCGTTCAACGTTATACTATATAACGTAGTACGTTATAACGTTTTACCATATAACGTTATACTACATAACGAAATACGTTATAACGTTATGCCATATAACGTATTACGTTACAACGTTTTACCATATAACGTTATACTATATAACGTAATACGTTATATCTGTTCCGTAAATACGAAACCGGAATTGGCCTATTAACGTTATACCATGTAACGTATTACGTAATAACGTTATACCATACAACGTTACACTATATAACGTATTACGTTAGAACGTTATACCATATAACGTTATAATATATAACGTAATACGTTATAACGTTATACCATATAACGTTATACTACATAACGAAATACGTTACAACGTTATGCCATATAACGTATTACGTTACAACGTTATACCAAATAACGTTATACTATATAACGTAATACGTTATAACGTTATACCATATAACGTTATACTATATAACGTAATACGTTATATCTGTTCTGTAAATATGAAACCGGAATTGGAATAGTAACGTTATACCATATAACGTATTACGTAATAACGTTTTACCATACAACGTTATACTATATGAGGTACTGCGTTATAACGTTATACCATATAACGTATTACGTTATAACGTTATACCATATAACGTTATACTATATAACGTAATACGTTATTACGTTATACCATATAACGTTATACCATATAACGTTATACTACATAACGAAATACGTTATAACCTTATACCATATAACGTTATACTGTATAACGTAATACGTTATAACGTTATACCATATGACGTAATACGTTATAACGTTTTACCATATAACGTTATACTATATAACGTAATACGTTATATCTGTTCCGTAAATATGAAACCGGAATTGACCTATTAACGTTATACCATGTATCGTATTACGTAATAACGATATACCATACAACCTTATACTAAATAACGTATTACGTTACAACGTTATACTATATAACGTAATACATTATAACGTTACACCGTACAACGTTATACTATATAACGTAGTACGTTATAACGTTTTACCATATAACGTTATACTATATAACGAAATACATTATAACGTTACACCATATAACGTAATACGTTATAACGTTTTACCATATATCGTTATTCTATATAACGTAATATGTTATAGCGTTTTACCATATAACGTTACACAATATAACGTAATATGTTATATCTGTTCTGTAAATATGGAACCGGAATTGGCCTATTAACGTTATACCATATAACGTATTACGTTATAACGTTATACCATATAACGTTATACTATATAACGTGGTACGTTATAAGGTTTTAAAATATAACGTTATACTATATAACGAAATACGTTATAACGTTATGCCATATAACGTATTACGTTACAACGTTATACTATATAACGTAATACGTTATAACGTTACACCGTTCAACGTTATACTATATAACGTAGTACGTTATAACGTTTTACCATATAACGTTATACTACATAACGAAATACGTTATAACGTTATGCCATATAACGTATTACGTTACAACGTTTTACCATATAACGTTATACTATATAACGTAATACGTTATATCTGTTCCGTAAATACGAAACCGGAATTGGCCTATTAACGTTATACCATGTAACGTATTACGTAATAACGTTATACCATACAACGTTACACTATATAACGTATTACGTTAGAACGTTATACCATATAACGTTATAATATATAACGTAATACGTTATAACGTTATACCATATAACGTTATACTACATAACGAAATACGTTACAACGTTATGCCATATAACGTATTACGTTACAACGTTATACCAAATAACGTTATACTATATAACGTAATACGTTATAACGTTATACCATATAACGTTATACTATATAACGTAATACGTTATATCTGTTCTGTAAATATGAAACCGGAATTGGAATAGTAACGTTATACCATATAACGTATTACGTAATAACGTTTTACCATACAACGTTATACTATATGAGGTACTGCGTTATAACGTTATACCATATAACGTATTACGTTATAACGTTATACCATATAACGTTATACTATATAACGTAATACGTTATTACGTTATACCATATAACGTTATACCATATAACGTTATACTACATAACGAAATACGTTATAACCTTATACCATATAACGTTATACTGTATAACGTAATACGTTATAACGTTATACCATATGACGTAATACGTTATAACGTTTTACCATATAACGTTATACTATATAACGTAATACGTTATATCTGTTCTGTAAATATTAAACCGGAATTGGCCTATTAACGTTATACCATGTATCGTATTACGTAATAACGTTATACCATACAACCTTATACCATATAACGTATTACGTTACAACGTAATACCATATAACGTTATACCATATAACGTAATACGTTACAACGTTATACCATATAACGTAATACGTTATAACGTTTTACCATATAACGTTATACTACATAACGAAATACGTTATAACGTTATGCCATATAACGTATTACGTTACAACGTTATACCATATAACGTTATACCATATAACGTATGACGTTATATCGTTATACCATATAACGTAATACGTTATAACGTTATACCATACAACGTTATACTATATAACGTAGTACGTTATAACGTTTTACCATATAACGTTATACTACATAACGAAATACGTTATAACGTTATGCCATATAACGTATTACGTTACAACGTTATACCATATAACGTTATACTATATAACGTGGTACGTTATAAGGTTTTAAAATATAACGTTATACTATATAACGAAATACGTTATAACGTTATGCCATATAACGTATTACGTTACAACGTTATACTATATAACGTAATATGTTATAACGTTACACCGTTCAACGTTATACTATATAACGTAGTACGTTATAACGTTTTACCATATAACGTTATACTACATAACGAAATACGTTATAACGTTATGCCATATAACGTATTACGTTACAACGTTTTACCATATAACGTTATACTATATAACGTAATACGTTATATCTGTTCCGTAAATACGAAACCGGAATTGGCCTATTAACGTTATACCATGTAACGTATTACGTAATAACGTTATACCATACAACGTTACACTATATAACGTATTACGTTAGAACGTTATACCATATAACGTTATAATATATAACGTAATACGTTATAACGTTATACCATATAACGTTATACTACATAACGAAATACGTTACAACGTTATGCCATATAACGTATTACGTTACAACGTTATACCAAATAACGTTATACTATATAACGTAATACGTTATAACGTTATACCATATAACGTTATACTATATAACGTAATACGTTATAACGTTATACCATATAACGTTATACCATATAACGTAATACGTTATAACGTTATACCATATAACGTTATACCAAATAACGTAATACGTTACAACGTTATACCATATAACGTTATACCATATAACGTATGACGTTATATCTTTATACCATGTAACGTAATACGTTATAACGTTTTACCATATATCGTTATACTATATAACGTAATACGTTATATCGTTATGCCATAAAGCGTATTACGTTACAACGTTATACCATATAACGTTATACCATATAACGTTATACTATATAACGTAATACGTTATAACGTTATACCATATAACGTTATACTATATAACGTAATACGTTATAACGTTATACCATATAACGTTATACCATATAACGTAATACGTTATAACGTAATACGTTATAACGTTATACCATATAACGTTATACTACATAACGAAATACGTTATAACGTTATGCCATATAACATATTACGTTACAACGTTATACCATATAACGTTATACTATATAACGTAATACGTTATAACGTTATACCATATAACGTTATACTATATAACGTAATACGTTATAACGTTATACCATATAACGTAATACGTTATAACGTTTTACCATATATCGTTATACTATATAACATAATATGTTATAGCGTTTACCATATAACGTTATACAATATAACGTAATATGTTATATCTGTTCTGTAAATATGGAACCGGAATTGGCCTATTAACGTTATACCATATAACGTATTACGTTATAACGTTATACCACATAACGTTATACTACATAACGAAATACGTTATAACGTTATGCCATATAACGTATTACGTTACAACGTTATACCATATAACGTTATACCATATAACGTTATACTATATAACGTAATACGTTATAACGTTATACCATATAACGTTATACTATATAACGTAATACCTTATATCATTATACCATATAACGTATTACGTTATAACCTTATACCATACAACGTTATACTATATAACGTAATACGTTATAACGTTATACCATATAACGTAATACGTTATAACGTTTTACCATATATCGTTATACTATATAACGTAATATGTTATAGCGTTTTACCATATAACGTTATACCATATAACGTATTACGTTATAACGTTACACCATATAACGTTATACTACATAACGAAATACGTTATAACGTTATGCCATATAACGTATTACGTTACAACGTTATACCATATAACGTTATACCATATAACGTTACACTATATAACGTAATACGTTATAACGTTATACCATATAACGTTATACTATATAACGTAATACCTTATATCATTATACCATATAACGTATTACGTTATAACCTTATACCATACAACGTTATACTATATAACGTAATACGTTATAACGTTATACCATATGACGTAATACGTTATAACGTTTTACCATATAACGTTATACTACATAACGAAATACGTTATAACGTTATGCCATATAACGTATTACGTTACAACGTTATAGCATATAACGGAATACGTTATAACGTTATACCATATAACGTTATACTACATAACGAAATACGTTATAACGTTATGCCATGTAACGTATTACGTTACCACGTTATACCATATAACGTTATACTACATAACGAAATACGTTATAACGTTATACCATATAACGTTATACTATATAACGTAATACGTTACAACGTTATACCATATAACGTTATACCATATAACGTATGACGTTATATCTTTATACCATATAACGTAATACGTTATAACGTTTTACCATATATCGTTATACTATATAACGTAATATGTTATAGCGTTTTACCATATAACGTTATACTATAAACGTAATATGTTATATCTGTTCTGTAAATATGGAACCGGAATTGCCCTATTAACGTTATACCATATAACGTATTACGTTATAACGTTATACCATATAACGTTATACTACATAACGAAATACGTTATAACGATATGCCATATAACGTATTACGTTACAACGTTATAATATATAACGTTATACTATATAACGTAATAAGTTATAACGTTATACCATATAACGTTATACTATATAGCGTAATACGTTATAACGTTATACCACATAACGTTATACTACATAACGAAATACGTTATAACGTTATGCCATATAACGTAGTACGTTACAACGTTATACCATATAACGTTATACTATATAACGTAATACGTTATAACGTTATACCATATAACGTAATACGTTATAACGTTTTACCATATAACGTTATACTATATAACGTAATACGTTATAACGTTATACCATATAACGTTATACTACATAACGAAATACGTTATAACGTTATGCCATATAACTTATTACGTTACAACGTTACACCATATAACGTTATACTGTATAACGTAATACGTTATAACGTTATACCATATAACGTTATACCATATAACGTAATACGTTACAACGTTATACCATATAACGTTATACCATATAACGTATGACGTTATATCTTTATACCATATAACGTAATACGTTATAACGTTTTACCATATATCGTTATACTATATAACGTAATACGTTATATCGTTATGCCATATAACGTATTACGTTACAACGTTATACCATATAAGGTTATTCCATATAACGTTATACTATATAACGTAATACGTTATAACGTTATACCATATAACGTTATACTATATAACGGAATACGTTATAACGTTATACCACATAACGTTATACAATAGAACGTAATACGTTATAACGTTATACCATATAACGTATTACGTAACAACGTTATACCATACAACGTTATACTGTATAAGGTAGTACGTTATAACGTTATACCATATAACGTATTACGTTATAACGTTATACCATATAACGTTATACTATATAACGTAGTACGTTATAAGGTTTTAAAATATAACGTTATACTATATAACGTATTTCGTTATATTTTCATATAACGTTATACTATATAACGTAATACGTTATAACGTTATACCATATAACGTTATACTATATAACGTAATACGTTATAACGTTATACCATATAACGTTATACCATATAACGTAATACGTTATAACGTTATACCATATAACGTTATACCATATAACGTAATACGTTACAACGTTATACCATATAACGTTATACCATATAACGTATGACGTTATATCTTTATACCATGTAACGTAATACGTTATAACGTTTTACCATATATCGTTATACTATATAACGTAATACGTTATATCGTTATGCCATAAAGCGTATTACGTTACAACGTTATACCATATAACGTTATACCATATAACGTTATACTATATAACGTAATACGTTATAACGTTATACCATATAACGTTATACTATATAACGTAATACGTTATAACGTTATACCATACAACGTTATACTATATAACGTGGTACGTTATATCGTTTTACCATATAACGTTATACTATATAACGAAATACGTTATAACGTTATGCCATATAACGTATTACGTTACAACGTTATACCATATAACGTTATACCATATAACGTATGACGTTATATCGTTATACCATATAACGAAATACGTTATAACGTTATTCCATATAACGTATTACGTTACAACGTTACACCATATAACGTTATACTATATAACGTAATACGTTATAACGTTATACCATATAACGTTATACCATATAACGTAATACGTTACAACGTTATACCATATAACGTTATACCATATAACGTAATACGTTATAACGTTATACCATATAACGTTATACTATATAACGTAATACGTTATAACGTTTTACCATATAACGTTATACTATATAACGTAATACGTTATATCTGTTCCGTAAATATGAAACCGGAATTGACCTATTAACGTTATACCATGTATCGTATTACGTAATAACGATATACCATACAACCTTATACTAAATAACGTATTACGTTACAACGTTATACTATATAACGTAATACATTATAACGTTACACCATATAACGTAATACGTTATAACGTTTTACCATATATCGTTATTCTATATAACGTAATATGTTATAGCGTTTTACCATATAACGTTACACAATATAACGTAATATGTTATATCTGTTCTGTAAATATGGAACCGGAATTGGCCTATTAACGTTATACCATATAACGTATTACGTTATAACGTTATACCATATAACGTTATACTATATAACGTGGTACGTTATAAGGTTTTAAAATATAACGTTATACTATATAACGAAATACGTTATAACGTTATGCCATATAACGTATTACGTTACAACGTTATACTATATAACGTAATACGTTATAACGTTACACCGTTCAACGTTATACTATATAACGTAGTACGTTATAACGTTTTACCATATAACGTTATACTACATAACGAAATACGTTATAACGTTATGCCATATAACGTATTACGTTACAACGTTTTACCATATAACGTTATACTATATAACGTAATACGTTATATCTGTTCCGTAAATACGAAACCGGAATTGGCCTATTAACGTTATACCATGTAACGTATTACGTAATAACGTTATACCATACAACGTTACACTATATAACGTATTACGTTAGAACGTTATACCATATAACGTTATAATATATAACGTAATACGTTATAACGTTATACCATATAACGTTATACTACATAACGAAATACGTTACAACGTTATGCCATATAACGTATTACGTTACAACGTTATACCAAATAACGTTATACTATATAACGTAATACGTTATAACGTTATACCATATAACGTTATACTATATAACGTAATACGTTATATCTGTTCTGTAAATATGAAACCGGAATTGGAATAGTAACGTTATACCATATAACGTATTACGTAATAACGTTTTACCATACAACGTTATACTATATGAGGTACTGCGTTATAACGTTATACCATATAACGTATTACGTTATAACGTTATACCATATAACGTTATACTATATAACGTAATACGTTATTACGTTATACCATATAACGTTATACCATATAACGTTATACTACATAACGAAATACGTTATAACCTTATACCATATAACGTTATACTGTATAACGTAATACGTTATAACGTTATACCATATGACGTAATACGTTATAACGTTTTACCATATAACGTTATACTATATAACGTAATACGTTATATCTGTTCCGTAAATATGAAACCGGAATTGACCTATTAACGTTATACCATGTATCGTATTACGTAATAACGATATACCATACAACCTTATACTAAATAACGTATTACGTTACAACGTTATACTATATAACGTAATACATTATAACGTTACACCGTACAACGTTATACTATATAACGTAGTACGTTATAACGTTTTACCATATAACGTTATACTATAT
The DNA here is from genome assembly GCF_040668555.2 of Bombus flavifrons. Taxonomy (NCBI): domain Eukaryota; kingdom Metazoa; phylum Arthropoda; class Insecta; order Hymenoptera; family Apidae; genus Bombus; species Bombus flavifrons. The sequence goes on along the minus strand of NC_138459.1, from coordinate 2,236,216 downwards.
AACGAAATACATTATAACGTTACACCATATAACGTAATACGTTATAACGTTTTACCATATATCGTTATTCTATATAACGTAATATGTTATAGCGTTTTACCATATAACGTTACACAATATAACGTAATATGTTATATCTGTTCTGTAAATATGGAACCGGAATTGGCCTATTAACGTTATACCATATAACGTATTACGTTATAACGTTATACCATATAACGTTATACTATATAACGTGGTACGTTATAAGGTTTTAAAATATAACGTTATACTATATAACGAAATACGTTATAACGTTATGCCATATAACGTATTACGTTACAACGTTATACTATATAACGTAATACGTTATAACGTTACACCGTTCAACGTTATACTATATAACGTAGTACGTTATAACGTTTTACCATATAACGTTATACTACATAACGAAATACGTTATAACGTTATGCCATATAACGTATTACGTTACAACGTTTTACCATATAACGTTATACTATATAACGTAATACGTTATATCTGTTCCGTAAATACGAAACCGGAATTGGCCTATTAACGTTATACCATGTAACGTATTACGTAATAACGTTATACCATACAACGTTACACTATATAACGTATTACGTTAGAACGTTATACCATATAACGTTATAATATATAACGTAATACGTTATAACGTTATACCATATAACGTTATACTACATAACGAAATACGTTACAACGTTATGCCATATAACGTATTACGTTACAGCGTTATACCAAATAACGTTATACTATATAACGTAATACGTTATAACGTTATACCATATAACGTTATACTATATAACGTAATACGTTATATCTGTTCTGTAAATATGAAACCGGAATTGGAATAGTAACGTTATACCATATAACGTATTACGTAATAACGTTTTACCATTCAACGTTATACTATATGAGGTACTGCGTTATAACGTTATACCATATAACGTATTACGTTATAACGTTATACCATATAACGTTATACTATATAACGTAATACGATATTACGTTATACCATATAACGTTATACCATATAACGTTATACTACATAACGAAATACGTTATAACCTTATACCATATAACGTTATACTGTATAACGTAATACGTTATAACGTTATACCATATGACGTAATACGTTATAACGTTTTACCATATAACGTTATACTATATAACGTAATACGTTATATCTGTTCTGTAAATATTAAACCGGAATTGGCCTATTAACGTTATACCATGTATCGTATTACGTAATAACGTTATACCATACAACCTTATACCATATAACGTATTACGTTACAACGTAATACCATATAACGTTATACCATATAACGTAATACGTTACAACGTTATACCATATAACGTAATACGTTATAACGTTTTACCATATAACGTTATACTACATAACGAAATACGTTATAACGTTATGCCATATAACGTATTACGTTACAACGTTATACCATATAACGTTATACCATATAACGTATGACGTTATATCGTTATACCATATAACGTAATACGTTATAACGTTATACCATACAACGTTATACTATATAACGTAGTACGTTATAACGTTTTACCATATAACGTTATACTACATAACGAAATACGTTATAACGTTATGCCATATAACGTATTACGTTACAACGTTATACCATATAACGTTATACTATATAACGTGGTACGTTATAAGGTTTTAAAATATAACGTTATACTATATAACGAAATACGTTATAACGTTATGCCATATAACGTATTACGTTACAACGTTATACTATATAACGTAATATGTTATAACGTTACACCGTTCAACGTTATACTATATAACGTAGTACGTTATAACGTTTTACCATATAACGTTATACTACATAACGAAATACGTTACAACGTTATGCCATATAACGTATTACGTTACAACGTTATACCAAATAACGTTATGCCATATAACGTATTACGTTACAACGTTATACCATATAACGTTATACTATATAACGTGGTACGTTATAAGGTTTTAAAATATAACGTTATACTATATAACGAAATACGTTATAACGTTATGCCATATAACGTATTACGTTACAACGTTTTACCATATAACGTTATACTATATAACGTAATACGTTATATCTGTTCCGTAAATACGAAACCGGAATTGGCCTATTAACGTTATACCATGTAACGTATTACGTAATAACGTTATACCATACAACGTTACACTATATAACGTATTACGTTAGAACGTTATACCATATAACGTTATAATATATAACGTAATACGTTATAACGTTATACCATATAACGTTATACTACATAACGAAATACGTTACAACGTTATGCCATATAACGTATTACGTTACAACGTTATACCAAATAACGTTATACTATATAACGTAATACGTTATAACGTTATACCATATAACGTTATACTATATAACGTAATACGTTATAACGTTATACCATATAACGTTACACCATATAACGTAATACGTTATAACGTTATACCATATAACGTTATACCAAATAACGTAATACGTTACAACGTTATACCATATAACGCTATACCATATAACGTATGACGTTATATCTTTATACCATGTAACGTAATACGTTATAACGTTTTACCATATATCGTTATACTATATAACGTAATACGTTATATCGTTATGCCATAAAGCGTATTACGTTACAACGTTATACCATATAACGTTATACCATATAACGTTATACTATATAACGTAATACGTTATAACGTTATACCATATAACGTTATACTATATAACGTAATACGTTATAACGTTATACCATATAACGTTATACCATATAACGTAATACGTTATAACGTAATACGTTATAACGTTATACCATATAACGTTATACTACATAACGAAATACGTTATAACGTTATGCCATATAACATATTACGTTACAACGTTATACCATATAACGTTATACTATATAACGTAATACGTTATAACGTTATACCATATAACGTTATACTATATAACGTAATACGTTATAACGTTATACCATATAACGTAATACGTTATAACGTTTTACCATATATCGTTATACTATATAACGTAATATGTTATAGCGTTTACCATATAACGTTATACAATATAACGTAATATGTTATATCTGTTCTGTAAATATGGAACCGGAATTGGCCTATTAACGTTATACCATATAACGTATTACGTTATAACGTTATACCACATAACGTTATACTACATAACGAAATACGTTATAACGTTATGCCATATAACGTATTACGTTACAACGTTATACCATATAACGTTATACCATATAACGTTATACTATATAACGTAATACGTTATAACGTTATACCATATAACGTTATACTATATAACGTAATACCTTATATCATTATACCATATAACGTATTACGTTATAACCTTATACCATACAACGTTATACTATATAACGTAATACGTTATAACGTTATACCATATAACGTAATACGTTATAACGTTTTACCATATATCGTTATACTATATAACGTAATATGTTATAGCGTTTTACCATATAACGTTATACCATATAACGTATTACGTTATAACGTTACACCATATAACGTTATACTACATAACGAAATACGTTATAACGTTATGCCATATAACGTATTACGTTACAACGTTATACCATATAACGTTATACCATATAACGTTACACTATATAACGTAATACGTTATAACGTTATACCATATAACGTTATACTATATAACGTAATACCTTATATCATTATACCATATAACGTATTACGTTATAACCTTATACCATACAACGTTATACTATATAACGTAATACGTTATAACGTTATACCATATGACGTAATACGTTATAACGTTTTACCATATAACGTTATACTACATAACGAAATACGTTATAACGTTATGCCATATAACGTATTACGTTACAACGTTATAGCATATAACGGAATACGTTATAACGTTATACCATATAACGTTATACTACATAACGAAATACGTTATAACGTAATGCCATGTAACGTATTACGTTACCACGTTATACCATATAACGTTATACTACATAACGAAATACGTTATAACGTTATACCATATAACGTTATACTATATAACGTAATACGTTACAACGTTATACCATATAACGTTATACCATATAACGTATGACGTTATATCTTTATACCATATAACGTAATACGTTATAACGTTTTACCATATATCGTTATACTATATAACGTAATATGTTATAGCGTTTTACCATATAACGTTATACTATAAACGTAATATGTTATATCTGTTCTGTAAATATGGAACCGGAATTGGCCTATTAACGTTATACCATATAACGTATTACGTTATAACGTTATACCATATAACGTTATACTACATAACGAAATACGTTATAACGATATGCCATATAACGTATTACGTTACAACGTTATAATATATAACGTTATACTATATAACGTAATAAGTTATAACGTTATACCATATAACGTTATACTATATAGCGTAATACGTTATAACGTTATACCACATAACGTTATACTACATAACGAAATACGTTATAACGTTATGCCATATAACGTAGTACGTTACAACGTTATACCATATAACGTTATACTATATAACGTAATACGTTATAACGTTATACCATATAACGTAATACGTTATAACGTTTTACCATATAACGTTATACTATATAACGTAATACGTTATAACGTTATACCATATAACGTTATACCATATAACGTTATACTACATAACGAAATACGTTATAACGTTATGCCATATAACTTATTACGTTACAACGTTACACCATATAACGTTATACTGTATAACGTAATACGTTATAACGTTATACCATATAACGTTATACCATATAACGTAATACGTTACAACGTTATACCATATAACGTTATACCATATAACGTATGACGTTATATCTTTATACCATATAACGTAATACGTTATAACGTTTTACCATATATCGTTATACTATATAACGTAATACGTTATATCGTTATGCCATATAACGTATTACGTTACAACGTTATACCATATAAGGTTATTCCATATAACGTTATACTATATAACGTAATACGTTATAACGTTATACCATATAACGTTATACTATATAACGGAATACGTTATAACGTTATACCACATAACGTTATACAATAGAACGTAATACGTTATAACGTTATACCATATAACGTATTACGTAATAACGTTATACCATACAACGTTATACTGTATAAGGTAGTACGTTATAACGTTATACCATATAACGTAATACGTTATAACGTTATACCATATAACGTTATACTATATAACGAAATACGTTATAACGTTATGCCATATAACGTATTACGTTACAACGTTATACCATATAACGTTATACCATATAACGTTATACTATATAACGTAATACGTTATAACGTTATAACATATAACGTTATACCATATAACGTAATACGTTACAACGTTATACCATATAACGTTATACCATATAACGTATGACGTTATATCTTTATACCATATAACGTAATACGTTATAACGTTTTACCATATATCGTTATACTATATAACGTAATACGTTATATCGTTATGCCATATAACGTATTACGTTACAACGTTATACCATATAAGGTTATTCCATATAACGTTATACTATATAACGTAATACGTTATAACGTTATACCATATAACGTTATACTATATAACGGAATACGTTATAACGTTATACCATATAACGTAATACGTTATAACGTTTTACCATTTATCGTTATACTATATAACGGAATACGTTATAACGTTATACCATACAACGTTATACTATATAACGTAGTACGTTATAACGTTTTACCATATAACGTTATACTATATAACGAAATACGTTATAACGTTATGCCATATAACGTATTACGTTACAACGTTATACCATATAACGTTATACCATATAACGTATGACGTTATATCATTATACCATATAACGTAATACGTTATAACGTTTTACCATATATCGTTAGACTATATAACGTAATACGTTATAACGTTACACCATACAACGTTATACTATATAACGTAGTACGTTATAACGTTTTACCATATAACATTATACTATATAACGTAATATGTTATATCTGTTCTGTAAATATGGAACCGGAATTGGCCTATTAACGTTATACCATGTATCGTATTACGTAATAACGATATACCATACAACCTTAAAGTAAATAACGTATTACGTTACAACGTTATACTATATAACGTAATACATTATAACGTTACACCGTACAACGTTATACTATATAACGTAGTACGTTATAACGTTTTACCATATAACGTTATACTATATAACGAAATACATTATAACGTTATACCATATAACGTAATACGTTATAAAGTTTTACCATATATCGTTATTCTATATAACGTAATATGTTATAGCGTTTTACCATATAACGTTATACAATATAACGTAATATGTTATATCTGTTCTGTAAATATGGAACCGGAATTGGCCTATTAACGTTATACCATATAACGTATTACGTTATAACGTTATACCATATAACGTTATACTATATAACGTAGTACGTTATAAGGTTTTAAAATATAACGTTATACTATATAACGTATTTCGTTATATTTTCATATAACGTTATACTATATAACGTAATACGTTATAACGTTATACCATATAACGTTATACTATATAACGTAATACGTTATAACGTTATACCATATAACGTTATACCATATAACGTAATACGTTATAACGTTATACCATATAACGTTATACCATATAACGTTATACCATATAACGTAATACGTTATAACGTTATACCATACAACGTTATACTATATAACGTAGTACGTTATAACGTTTTACCATATAACGTTATACTACATAACGAAATACGTTATAACGTTATGCCATATAACGTATTACGTTACAACGTTATACCATATAACGTTATACTATATAACGTGGTACGTTATAAGGTTTTAAAATATAACGTTATACTATATAACGAAATACGTTATAACGTTATGCCATATAACGTATTACGTTACAACGTTATACTATATAACGTAATATGTTATAACGTTACACCGTTCAACGTTATACTATATAACGTAGTACGTTATAACGTTTTACCATATAACGTTATACTACATAACGAAATACGTTACAACGTTATGCCATATAACGTATTACGTTACAACGTTATACCAAATAACGTTATGCCATATAACGTATTACGTTACAACGTTATACCATATAACGTTATACTATATAACGTGGTACGTTATAAGGTTTTAAAATATAACGTTATACTATATAACGAAATACGTTATAACGTTATGCCATATAACGTATTACGTTACAACGTTTTACCATATAACGTTATACTATATAACGTAATACGTTATATCTGTTCCGTAAATACGAAACCGGAATTGGCCTATTAACGTTATACCATGTAACGTATTACGTAATAACGTTATACCATACAACGTTACACTATATAACGTATTACGTTAGAACGTTATACCATATAACGTTATAATATATAACGTAATACGTTATAACGTTATACCATATAACGTTATACTACATAACGAAATACGTTACAACGTTATGCCATATAACGTATTACGTTACAACGTTATACCAAATAACGTTATACTATATAACGTAATACGTTATAACGTTATACCATATAACGTTATACTATATAACGTAATACGTTATAACGTTATACCATATAACGTTACACCATATAACGTAATACGTTATAACGTTATACCATATAACGTTATACCAAATAACGTAATACGTTACAACGTTATACCATATAACGCTATACCATATAACGTATGACGTTATATCTTTATACCATGTAACGTAATACGTTATAACGTTTTACCATATATCGTTATACTATATAACGTAATACGTTATATCGTTATGCCATAAAGCGTATTACGTTACAACGTTATACCATATAACGTTATACCATATAACGTTATACTATATAACGTAATACGTTATAACGTTATACCATATAACGTTATACTATATAACGTAATACGTTATAACGTTATACCATATAACGTTATACCATATAACGTAATACGTTATAACGTAATACGTTATAACGTTATACCATATAACGTTATACTACATAACGAAATACGTTATAACGTTATGCCATATAACATATTACGTTACAACGTTATACCATATAACGTTATACTATATAACGTAATACGTTATAACGTTATACCATATAACGTTATACTATATAACGTAATACGTTATAACGTTATACCATATAACGTAATACGTTATAACGTTTTACCATATATCGTTATACTATATAACGTAATATGTTATAGCGTTTACCATATAACGTTATACAATATAACGTAATATGTTATATCTGTTCTGTAAATATGGAACCGGAATTGGCCTATTAACGTTATACCATATAACGTATTACGTTATAACGTTATACCACATAACGTTATACTACATAACGAAATACGTTATAACGTTATGCCATATAACGTATTACGTTACAACGTTATACCATATAACGTTATACCATATAACGTTATACTATATAACGTAATACGTTATAACGTTATACCATATAACGTTATACTATATAACGTAATACCTTATATCATTATACCATATAACGTATTACGTTATAACCTTATACCATACAACGTTATACTATATAACGTAATACGTTATAACGTTATACCATATAACGTAATACGTTATAACGTTTTACCATATATCGTTATACTATATAACGTAATATGTTATAGCGTTTTACCATATAACGTTATACCATATAACGTATTACGTTATAACGTTACACCATATAACGTTATACTACATAACGAAATACGTTATAACGTTATGCCATATAACGTATTACGTTACAACGTTATACCATATAACGTTATACCATATAACGTTACACTATATAACGTAATACGTTATAACGTTATACCATATAACGTTATACTATATAACGTAATACCTTATATCATTATACCATATAACGTATTACGTTATAACCTTATACCATACAACGTTATACTATATAACGTAATACGTTATAACGTTATACCATATGACGTAATACGTTATAACGTTTTACCATATAACGTTATACTACATAACGAAATACGTTATAACGTTATGCCATATAACGTATTACGTTACAACGTTATAGCATATAACGGAATACGTTATAACGTTATACCATATAACGTTATACTACATAACGAAATACGTTATAACGTAATGCCATGTAACGTATTACGTTACCACGTTATACCATATAACGTTATACTACATAACGAAATACGTTATAACGTTATACCATATAACGTTATACTATATAACGTAATACGTTACAACGTTATACCATATAACGTTATACCATATAACGTATGACGTTATATCTTTATACCATATAACGTAATACGTTATAACGTTTTACCATATATCGTTATACTATATAACGTAATATGTTATAGCGTTTTACCATATAACGTTATACTATAAACGTAATATGTTATATCTGTTCTGTAAATATGGAACCGGAATTGGCCTATTAACGTTATACCATATAACGTATTACGTTATAACGTTATACCATATAACGTTATACTACATAACGAAATACGTTATAACGATATGCCATATAACGTATTACGTTACAACGTTATAATATATAACGTTATACTATATAACGTAATAAGTTATAACGTTATACCATATAACGTTATACTATATAGCGTAATACGTTATAACGTTATACCACATAACGTTATACTACATAACGAAATACGTTATAACGTTATGCCATATAACGTAGTACGTTACAACGTTATACCATATAACGTTATACTATATAACGTAATACGTTATAACGTTATACCATATAACGTAATACGTTATAACGTTTTACCATATAACGTTATACTATATAACGTAATACGTTATAACGTTATACCATATAACGTTATACCATATAACGTTATACTACATAACGAAATACGTTATAACGTTATGCCATATAACTTATTACGTTACAACGTTACACCATATAACGTTATACTGTATAACGTAATACGTTATAACGTTATACCATATAACGTTATACCATATAACGTAATACGTTACAACGTTATACCATATAACGTTATACAATATAACGTATGACGTTATATCTTTATACCATATAACGTAATACGTTATAACGTTTTACCATATATCGTTATACTATATAACGTAATACGTTATATCGTTATGCCATATAACGTATTACGTTACAACGTTATACCATATAAGGTTATTCCATATAACGTTATACTATATAACGTAATACGTTATAACGTTATACCATATAACGTTATACTATATAACGGAATACGTTATAACGTTATACCACATAACGTTATACAATAGAACGTAATACGTTATAACGTTATACCATATAACGTATTACGTAATAACGTTATACCATACAACGTTATACTGTATAAGGTAGTACGTTATAACGTTATACCATATAACGTAATACGTTATAACGTTATACCATATAACGTTATACTATATAACGAAATACGTTATAACGTTATGCCATATAACGTATTACGTTACAACGTTATACCATATAACGTTATACCATATAACGTTATACTATATAACGTAATACGTTATAACGTTATAACATATAACGTTATACCATATAACGTAATACGTTACAACGTTATACCATATAACGTTATACCATATAACGTATGACGTTATATCTTTATACCATATAACGTAATACGTTATAACGTTTTACCATATATCGTTATACTATATAACGTAATACGTTATATCGTTATGCCATATAACGTATTACGTTACAACGTTATACCATATAAGGTTATTCCATATAACGTTATACTATATAACGTAATACGTTATAACGTTATACCATATAACGTTATACTATATAACGGAATACGTTATAACGTTATACCATATAACGTAATACGTTATAACGTTTTACCATTTATCGTTATACTATATAACGGAATACGTTATAACGTTATACCATACAACGTTATACTATATAACGTAGTACGTTATAACGTTTTACCATATAACGTTATACTATATAACGAAATACGTTATAACGTTATGCCATATAACGTATTACGTTACAACGTTATACCATATAACGTTATACCATATAACGTATGACGTTATATCATTATACCATATAACGTAATACGTTATAACGTTTTACCATATATCGTTAGACTATATAACGTAATACGTTATAACGTTACACCATACAACGTTATACTATATAACGTAGTACGTTATAACGTTTTACCATATAACATTATACTATATAACGTAATATGTTATATCTGTTCTGTAAATATGGAACCGGAATTGGCCTATTAACGTTATACCATGTATCGTATTACGTAATAACGATATACCATACAACCTTAAAGTAAATAACGTATTACGTTACAACGTTATACTATATAACGTAATACATTATAACGTTACACCGTACAACGTTATACTATATAACGTAGTACGTTATAACGTTTTACCATATAACGTTATACTATATAACGAAATACATTATAACGTTATACCATATAACGTAATACGTTATAAAGTTTTACCATATATCGTTATTCTATATAACGTAATATGTTATAGCGTTTTACCATATAACGTTATACAATATAACGTAATATGTTATATCTGTTCTGTAAATATGGAACCGGAATTGGCCTATTAACGTTATACCATATAACGTATTACGTTATAACGTTATACCATATAACGTTATACTATATAACGTAGTACGTTATAAGGTTTTAAAATATAACGTTATACTATATAACGTATTTCGTTATATTTTCATATAACGTTATACTATATAACGTAATACGTTATAACGTTATACCATATAACGTTATACTATATAACGTAATACGTTATAACGTTATACCATATAACGTTATACCATATAACGTAATACGTTATAACGTTATACCATATAACGTTATACCATATAACGTTATACCATATAACGTAATACGTTACAACGTTATACCATATAACGTTATACCATATAACGTATGACGTTATATCTTTATGCCATGTAACGTAATACGTTATAACGTTTTACCATATATCGTTATACTATATAACGTAATACGTTATATCGTTATGCCATAAAGCGTATTACGTTACAACGTTATACCATATAACGTTATACCATATAACGTTATACTATATAACGTAATACGTTATAACGTTATACCATATAACGTTATACTATATAACGTAATACGTTATAACGTTATACCATACAACGTTATACTATATAACGTAGTACGTTATAACGTTTTACCATATAACGTTATACTATATAACGAAATACGTTATAACGTTATGCCATATAACGTATTACGTTACAACGTTATACCATATAACGTTACACCATATAACGTATGACGTTATATCGTTATACCATATAACGAAATACGTTATAACGTTATGCCATATAACGTATTACGTTACAACGTTACACCATATAACGTTATACTATATAACGTAATACGTTATAACGTTATACCATATAACGTTATACCATATAACGTAATACGTTACAACGTTATACCATATAACGTTATACCATATAACGTAATACGTCATAACGTTATACCATATAACGTTATACTATATAACGTAATACGTTATAACGTTTTACCATATAACGTTATACTATATAACGTAATACGTTATATCTGTTCCGTAAATATGAAACCGGAATTGGCCTATTAACGTTATACCATGTATCGTATTACGTTACAACGTTATACCATATAACGTTATACCATATAACGTATGACGTTATATCGTTATACCATATAACGTAATACGTTATAACGTTATACCATACAACGTTATACTATATAACGTAGTACGTTATAACGTTTTACCATATAACGTTATACTACATAACGAAATACGTTATATCGTTATGCCATATAACGTATTACGTTACAACGTTATACCATATAACGTTATACTATATAACGTGGTACGTTATAAGGTTTTAAAATATAACGTTATACTATATAACGAAATACGTTATAACGTTATGCCATATAACGTATTACGTTACAACGTTATACTATATAACGTAATATGTTATAACGTTACACCGTTCAACGTTATACTATATAACGTAGTACGTTATAACGTTTTACCATATAACGTTATACTACATAACGAAATACGTTATAACGTTATGCCATATAACGTATTACGTTACAACGTTTTACCATATAACGTTATACTATATAACGTAATACGTTATATCTGTTCCGTAAATACGAAACCGGAATTGGCCTATTAACGTTATACCATGTAACGTATTACGTAATAACGTTATACCATACAACGTTACACTATATAACGTATTACGTTAGAACGTTATACCATATAACGTTATAATATATAACGTAATACGTTATAACGTTATACCATATAACGTTATACTACATAACGTAATACGTTACAACGTTATGCCATATAACGTATTACGTTACAACGTTATACCAAATAACGTTATACTATATAACGTAATACGTTATAACGTTATACCATATAACGTTATACTATATAACGTAATACGTTATAACGTTATACCATATAACGTTATACCATATAACGTAATACGTTATAACGTTATACCATATAACGTTATACTATATAACGTAATACGTTATAACGTTTTACCATATAACGTTATACCATATAACGTAATACGTTACAACGTTATACCATATAACGTTATACCATATAACGTAATACGTCATAACGTTATACCATATAACGTTATACTATATAACGTAATACGTTATAACGTTTTACCATATATCGTTATACTATATAACGTAATACGTTATATCATTATGCCATAAAGCGTATTACGTTACAACGTTATACCATATAACGTTATACCATATAACGTTATACTACATAACGAAATACGTTATAACGTTATGCCATATAACGTATTACGTTACAACGTTTTACCATATAACGTTATACTATATAACGTAATACGTTATATCTGTTCCGTAAATACGAAACCGGAATTGGCCTATTAACGTTATACCATGTAACGTATTACGTAATAACGTTATACCATACAACGTTACACTATATAACGTATTACGTTAGAACGTTATACCATATAACGTTATAATATATAACGTAATACGTTATAACGTTATACCATATAACGTTATACTACATAACGTAATACGTTACAACGTTATGCCATATAACGTATTACGTTACAACGTTACACCATATAACGTTATACTATATAACGTAATACGTTATAACGTTATACCATATAACGTTATACCATATAACGTAATACGTTACAACGTTATACCATATAACGTTATACCATATAACGTAATACGTCATAACGTTATACCATATAACGTTATACTATATAACGAAATACATTATAACGTTATACCATATAACGTAATACGTTATAACGTTTTACCATATATCGTTATTCTATATAACGTAATATGTTATAGCGTTTTACCATATAACGTTATACAATATAACGTAATATGTTATATCTGTTCTGTAAATATGGAACCGGAATTGGCCTATTAACGTTATACCATATAACGTATTACGTTATAACGTTATACCATATAACGTTATACTATATAACGTAGTACGTTATAAGGTTTTAAAATATAACGTTATACTATATAACGTATTTCGTTATATTTTCATATAACGTTATACTATATAACGTAATACGTTATAACGTTATACCATATAACGTTATACTATATAACGTAATACGTTATAACGTTATACCATATAACGTTATACCATATAACGTAATACGTTATAACGTTATACCATATAACGTTATACCATATAACGTAATACGTTACAACGTTATACCATATAACGTTATACCATATAACGTATGACGTTATATCTTTATACCATGTAACGTAATACGTTATAACGTTTTACCATATATCGTTATACTATATAACGTAATACGTTATATCATTATGCCATAAAGCGTATTACGTTACAACGTTATACCATATAACGTTATACCATATAACGTTATACTATATAACGTAATACGTTATAACATTATACCATATAACGTTATACTATATAACGTAATACGTTATAACGTTATACCATACAACGTTATACTATATAACGTAGTACGTTATATCGTTTTACCATATAACGTTATACTATATAACGAAATACGTTATAACGTTATGCCATATAACGTATTACGTTACAACGTTATACCATATAACGTTATACCATATAACGTATGACGTTATATCGTTATACCATATAACGAAATACGTTATAACGTTATGCCATATAACGTATTACGTTACAACGTTACACCATATAACGTTATACTATATAACGTAATACGTTATAACGTTATACCATATAACGTTATACCATATAACGTAATACGTTACAACGTTATACCATATAACGTTATACCATATAACGTAATACGTTATAACGTTATACCATATAACGTTATACTATATAACGTAATACGTTATAACGTTTTACCATATAACGTTATACTATATAACGTAATACGTTATATCTGTTCCGTAAATATGAAACCGGAATTGACCTATTAACGTTATACCATGTATCGTATTACGTAATAACGATATACCATACAACCTTATACTAAATAACGTATTACGTTACAACGTTATACTATATAACGTAATACATTATAACGTTACACCGTACAACGTTATACTATATAACGTAGTACGTTATAACGTTTTACCATATAACGTTATACTATATAACGAAATACATTATAACGTTACACCATATAACGTAATACGTTATAACGTTTTACCATATATCGTTATTCTATATAACGTAATATGTTATAGCGTTTTACCATATAACGTTACACAATATAACGTAATATGTTATATCTGTTCTGTAAATATGGAACCGGAATTGGCCTATTAACGTTATACCATATAACGTATTACGTTATAACGTTATACCATATAACGTTATACTATATAACGTGGTACGTTATAAGGTTTTAAAATATAACGTTATACTATATAACGAAATACGTTATAACGTTATGCCATATAACGTATTACGTTACAACGTTATACTATATAACGTAATACGTTATAACGTTACACCGTTCAACGTTATACTATATAACGTAGTACGTTATAACGTTTTACCATATAACGTTATACTACATAACGAAATACGTTATAACGTTATGCCATATAACGTATTACGTTACAACGTTTTACCATATAACGTTATACTATATAACGTAATACGTTATATCTGTTCCGTAAATACGAAACCGGAATTGGCCTATTAACGTTATACCATGTAACGTATTACGTAATAACGTTATACCATACAACGTTACACTATATAACGTATTACGTTAGAACGTTATACCATATAACGTTATAATATATAACGTAATACGTTATAACGTTATACCATATAACGTTATACTACATAACGAAATACGTTACAACGTTATGCCATATAACGTATTACGTTACAACGTTATACCAAATAACGTTATACTATATAACGTAATACGTTATAACGTTATACCATATAACGTTATACTATATAACGTAATACGTTATATCTGTTCTGTAAATATGAAACCGGAATTGGAATAGTAACGTTATACCATATAACGTATTACGTAATAACGTTTTACCATACAACGTTATACTATATGAGGTACTGCGTTATAACGTTATACCATATAACGTATTACGTTATAACGTTATACCATATAACGTTATACTATATAACGTAATACGTTATTACGTTATACCATATAACGTTATACCATATAACGTTATACTACATAACGAAATACGTTATAACCTTATACCATATAACGTTATACTGTATAACGTAATACGTTATAACGTTATACCATATGACGTAATACGTTATAACGTTTTACCGTATAACGTTATACTATATAACGTAATACGTTATATCTGTTCTGTAAATATTAAACCGGAATTGGCCTATTAACGTTATACCATGTATCGTATTACGTAATAACGTTATACCATACAACCTTATACCATATAACGTATTACGTTACAACGTAATACCATATAACGTTATACCATATAACGTAATACGTTACAACGTTATACCATATAACGTAATACGTTATAACGTTTTACCATATAACGTTATACTACATAACGAAATACGTTATAACGTTATGCCATATAACGTATTACGTTACAACGTTATACCATATAACGTTATACCATATAACGTATGACGTTATATCGTTATACCATATAACGTAATACGTTATAACGTTATACCATACAACGTTATACTATATAACGTAGTACGTTATAACGTTTTACCATATAACGTTATACTACATAACGAAATACGTTATATCGTTATGCCATATAACGTATTACGTTACAACGTTATACCATATAACGTTATACTATATAACGTGGTACGTTATAAGGTTTTAAAATATAACGTTATACTATATAACGAAATACGTTATAACGTTATGCCATATAACGTATTACGTTACAACGTTATACTATATAACGTAATATGTTATAACGTTACACCGTTCAACGTTATACTATATAACGTAGTACGTTATAACGTTTTACCATATAACGTTATACTACATAACGAAATACGTTATAACGTTATGCCATATAACGTATTACGTTACAACGTTTTACCATATAACGTTATACTATATAACGTAATACGTTATATCTGTTCCGTAAATACGAAACCGGAATTGGCCTATTAACGTTATACCATGTAACGTATTACGTAATAACGTTATACCATACAACGTTACACTATATAACGTATTACGTTAGAACGTTATACCATATAACGTTATAATATATAACGTAATACGTTATAACGTTATACCATATAACGTTATACTACATAACGAAATACGTTACAACGTTATGCCATATAACGTATTACGTTACAACGTTATACCAAATAACGTTATACTATATAACGTAATACGTTATAACGTTATACCATATAACGTTATACTATATAACGTAATACGTTATAACGTTATACCATATAACGTTATACCATATAACGTAATACGTTATAACGTTATACCATATAACGTTATACCATATAACGTAATACGTTACAACGTTATACCATATAACGTTATACCATATAACGTATGACGTTATATCTTTATACCATGTAACGTAATACGTTATAACGTTTTACCATATATCGTTATACTATATAACGTAATACGTTATATCGTTATGCCATAAAGCGTATTACGTTACAACGTTATACCATATAACGTTATACCATATAACGTTATACTATATAACGTAATACGTTATAACGTTATACCATATAACGTTATACTATATAACGTAATACGTTATAACGTTATACCATATAACGTTATACCATATAACGTAATACGTTATAACGTAATACGTTATAACGTTATACCATATAACGTTATACTACATAACGAAATACGTTATAACGTTATGCCATATAACGTATTACGTTACAACGTTATACCATATAACGTTATACTATATAACGTAATACGTTATAACGTTATACCATATAACGTTATACTATATAACGTAATACGTTATAACGTTATACCATATAACGTAATACGTTATAACGTTTTACCATATATCGTTATACTATATAACGTAATATGTTATAGCGTTTACCATATAACGTTATACAATATAACGTAATATGTTATATCTGTTCTGTAAATATGGAACCGGAATTGGCCTATTAACGTTATACCATATAACGTATTACGTTATAACGTTATACCACATAACGTTATACTACATAACGAAATACGTTATAACGATATGCCATATAACGTATTACGTTACAACGTTATACCATATAACGTTATACCATATAACGTTATACTATATAACGTAATACGTTATAACGTTATACCATATAACGTTATACTATATAACGTAATACCTTATATCATTATACCATATAACGTATTACGTTATAACCTTATACCATACAACGTTATACTATATAACGTAATACGTTATAACGTTATACCATATAACGTAATACGTTATAACGTTTTACCATATATCGTTATACTATATAACGTAATATGTTATAGCGTTTTACCATATAACGTTATACCATATAACGTATTACGTTATAACGTTACACCATATAACGTTATACTACATAACGAAATACGTTATAACGTTATGCCATATAACGTATTAAGTTACAACGTTATACCATATAACGTTATACCATATAACGTTACACTATATAACGTAATACGTTATAACGTTATACCATATAACGTTATACTATATAACGTAATACCTTATATCATTATACCATATAACGTATTACGTTATAACCTTATACCATACAACGTTATACTATATAACGTAATACGTTATAACGTTATACCATATGACGTAATACGTTATAACGTTTTACCATATAACGTTATACTACATAACGAAATACGTTATAACGTTATGCCATATAACGTATTACGTTACAACGTTATAGCATATAACGGAATACGTTATAACGTTATACCATATAACGTTATACTACATAACGAAATACGTTATAACGTTATGCCATGTAACGTATTACGTTACCACGTTATACCATATAACGTTATACTACATAACGAAATACGTTATAACGTTATACCATATAACGTTATACTATATAACGTAATACGTTACAACGTTATACCATATAACGTTATACCATATAACGTATGACGTTATATCTTTATACCATATAACGTAATACGTTATAACGTTTTACCATATATCGTTATACTATATAACGTAATATGTTATAGCGTTTTACCATATAACGTTATACTATAAACGTAATATGTTATATCTGTTCTGTAAATATGGAACCGGAATTGGCCTATTAACGTTATACCATATAACGTATTACGTTATAACGTTATACCATATAACGTTATACTACATAACGAAATACGTTATAACGATATGCCATATAACGTATTACGTTACAACGTTATAATATATAACGTTATACTATATAACGTAATAAGTTATAACGTTATACCATATAACGTTATACTATATAACGTAATACGTTATAACGTTATACCACATAACGTTATACTACATAACGAAATACGTTATAACGTTATGCCATATAACGTAGTACGTTACAACGTTATACCATATAACGTTATACTATATAACGTAATACGTTATAACGTTATACCATATAACGTAATACGTTATAACGTTTTACCATATAACGTTATACTATATAACGTAATACGTTATAACGTTATACCATATAACGTTATACCATATAACGTTATACTACATAACGAAATACGTTATAACGTTATGCCATATAACTTATTACGTTACAACGTTATAATATATAACGTTATACTATATAACGTAATACGTTATAACGTTATACCATATAACGTTATACTATATAACGTAATACGTTATAACGTTATACCACATAACGTTATACTACATAACGAAATACGTTATAACGTTATGCCATATAACGTAGTACGTTACAACGTTATACCATATAACGTTATACTATATAACGTAATACGTTATAACGTTATACCATATAACGTTATACTATATAACGTAATACGTTATAACGTTATACCACATAACGTTATACTACATAACGAAATACGTTATAACGTTATGCCATATAACGTAGTACGTTACAACGTTATACCATACAACGTTATACTATATAACGTAATACGTTATAACGTTATACCATATAACGTAATACGTTATAACGTTTTACCATATAACGTTATACTATATAACGTAATACGTTATAACGTTATACCATATAACGTTATACCATATAACGTTATACTACATAACGAAATACGTTATAACGTTATGCCATATAACTTATTACGTTACAACGTTATAATATATAACGTTATACTATATAACGTAATACGTTATAACGTTATACCATATAACGTTATACTATATAACGTAATACGTTATAACGTTATACCACATAACGTTATACTACATAACGAAATACGTTATAACGTTATGCCATATAACGTAGTACGTTACAACGTTATACCATATAACGTTATACTATATAACGTAATACGTTATAACGTTATACCATATAACGTTATACTATATAACGTAATACGTTATAACGTTATACCATATAACGTAATGCGTTATAACGTTTTACCATATATCGTTATACTATATAACGTAATATGTTATAGCGTTTACCATATAACGTTATACTATATAACGTAATATGTTATATCTGTTCTGTAAGTATGGAACCGGAATTGGCCTATTAACGTTATACCATATAACGTATTACGTTATAACGTTATACCATATAACGTTATACTACATAACGAAATACGTTATAACGTTATGCCATATAACGTATTACGTTACAACGTTATACCATATAACGTTATACCATATAACGTTATACTATATAACGTAATACGTTATAACGTTATACCATATAACGTTATACTATATAACGTAATACCTTATATCATTATACCATATAACGTATTACGTTATAACCTTATACCATACAACGTTATACTATATAACGTAATACGTTATAACGTTATACCATATAACGTAATACGTTATAACGTTTTACCATATATCGTTATACTATATAACGTAATATGTTATAGCGTTTTACCATATAACGTTATACTATATAACGTAATATGTTATATCTGTTCTGTAAATATGGAACCGGAATTGGCCTATTAACGTTATACCATATAACGTATTACGTTATAAAGTTATACCATATAACGTTATACTACATAACGAAATACGTTATAACGTTATGCCATATAACGTATTACGTTACAACGTTATACCATATAACGTTATACCATATAACGTTATACTATATAACGTAATACGTTATAACGTTATACCATATAACGTTATACTATATAACGTAATACCTTATATCATTATACCATATAACGTATTACGTTATAACCTTATACCATACAACGTTATACTATATAACGTAATACGTTATAACGTTATACCATATAACGTATTACGTTACAACGTTATACCATATAACGTTATACTATATAACGTAATACGGTATAACGTTATACCATATAACGTTATACTATATAACGTAATACTTTATAACGTTTTACCATAAAACGTTATACTATATAACGTAATACGTTATATCTGTTCTGCAAATATGAAACCGGAATTGGCCTATTAGCGTTATACCATAAACGTATAACGTAATAACGTTATACCATACAACGTTATACTATATAAGGTAGTACGTTATAACGTTATACGATGTAACGTATTACGTTATAACGTTATACCATAATACGTTATATTATATAACGTAATGCGTTGTTACGTTATACCATATAACGTATTACGTTATAGCGTTTTACCATATAACGTTATACTATATAACGAAATACGTTATAACGTTATGCCATATAACGTATTACGTTACAACGTTGTAGCATATAACGTTATACTATATATCGTAATACGTTATAACGTTTTACCATATAACATTATACTATATAACGTAATACGTTATATCAGTTCTGTAAATATGAAACCGGAATTGGCCTATTAACGTTATACCATATAACGTATTACGTAATAACGTTATACCATACAACCTCATACTATATAACGTATTACGTTACAACGTTATACCATATAACGTTATACTATATAACGTAATACGTTATAACGTTATACCATATAACGTAATACGTTATAAGGTTTTACCATATAACGTTATACCATATAACGTAATACGTTATAACGTTATACCATATAACGTTATACTATATAACGTAATACGTTATAACGTTATACCATATAACGTTATACTGTATAACGTATTACGTTATAACGTTATACCATATGACGTAATACGTTATAACGTTTTACCATATAACGTTATACTATATAACGTAATACGTTATATCTGTTCTGTAAATATGAAACCGGAATTGGCCTATTAACGTTATACCATGTATCGTATTACGTAATAACGTTATACCATACAACCTTATACCATATAACGTATTACGTTACAACGTTATACCATATAACGTTATACTATATAACGTAATACGTTATAACGTTATACCATATAACGTTATACCATATAACGTTATACTACATAACGAAATACGTTATAACGTTATGCCATATAACTTATTACGTTACAACGTTATACCATATAACGTTATACCATATAACGTAATACGTTATAACGTTATACCATATAACGTTATACTATATAACGTAATACGTTATAACGTTATACCATATAACGTTATACTGTATAACGTATTACGTTATAACGTTATACCATATGACGTAATACGTTATAACGTTTTACCATATAACGTTATACTATATAACGTAATACGTTATATCTGTTCTGTAAATATGAAACCGGAATTGGCCTATTAACGTTATACCATGTATCGTATTACGTAATAACGTTATACCATACAACCTTATACCATATAACGTATTACGTTACAACGTTATACCATATAACGTTATACTATATAACGTAATACGTTATAACGTTATACCATATAACGTTATACCATATAACGCTATACTACATAACGAAATACGTTATAACGTTATGCCATATAACTTATTACGTTACAACGTTATACCATATAACGTTATACCATATAACGTAATACGTTACAACGTTATACCATATAACGTTATACCATATAACGTATGACGTTATATCTTTATACCATATAACGTAATACGTTATAACGTTTTACCATATATAGTTATACTATATAACGTAATACGTTATAACGTTATACCATACAACGTTATACTATATAACGTAGTACGTTATAAGGTTTTACCATATAACGTTATACTATATAACGTAATACGTTATAACGTTATACCATACAACGTTATACTATATAACGTAATACGTTATAACGTTATACCATATAACGTTATACTACATAACGAAATACGTTATAACGTTATACTATATAACGTAATACGTTACAACGTTATACCATATAACGTTATACCATATAACGTATGACGCTATATCTTTATACCATATAACGTAATACGTTACAACGTTATACCATATAACGTTATACCACATAACGTATGACGTTATATCTTTATACCATATAACGTAATACGTTATAACGTTTTACCATATATCGTTATACTATATAACGTAATACGTTATAACGTTTTACCATACAACGTTATACTATATAACGTAGTACGTTATAAAGTTTTACCATATAACGTTATACTACATAACGAAATACGTTATAATGTTATGCCATATAACGTATTACGTTACAACGTTATACCATATAACGTTATACCATATAACGTTATACTATATAACGTAATACGTTATAACGTTATACCATATAACGTTATACTACATAACGAAATACGTTATAACGTTATACCATATAACGTATTACGTTACAACGTTATACCATATAACGTTATACTATATAACGTAATACGTTACAACGTTATACCATATAACGTTATACCATATAACGTATGACGTTATATCTTTATACCATATAACGTAATACGTTATAACGTTTTACTATATATCGTTATACTATATAACGTAACACGTTATAACGTTATACCATATAACGTAATAGATTATAACGTTTTACCATATAACGTTATACTACATAACGAAATACGTTATAACGTTATGCCATATAACGCATAACGTTACAACGTTATACCATATAACGTTATACCATATAACGTTATACTATATAACGTAATACGTTATAACGTTATACCATATAACGTTATACTACATAACGAAATACGTTATAACGTTATACTATATAACGTAATACGTTACAACGTTATACCATATAACGTTATACCATATAACGTATGACGCTATATCTTTATACCATATAACGTAATACGTTACAACGTTATACCATATAACGTTATACCACATAACGTATGACGTTATATCTTTATACCATATAACGTAATACGTTATAAGGTTTTACCATATATCGTTATACTATATAACGTAATACGTTATAACGTTATACCATACAACGTTATACTATATAACGTAGTACGTTATAACGTTTTACCATATAACGTTATACTATATAACGAAATACGTTATAACGTTATGCCATATAACGTATTACGTTACAACGTTATACAATATAACGTTATACTATATAACCTAATACGTTATAACGTTTTACCATATAACGTTATACTATATAACGTAATACATTATATCTGTTCTGTAAATATGAAACCGGAATTGGAATATTGACGTTATACCATATAACATATTACGTAATAACGTTTTACCATACAACGTTATACTATATAAGGAACTGCGTTATAACGTTATACCATATAACGTATTACGTTATAACTTTATACCATATAACGTTATACTATATAACGTAAAACGTTATAACGTTATACCATATAACGTTATACCATATAACGTTATACTACATAACGAAATACGTTATAACGTTATGCCATATAACGTATTACGTTACAACGTTATACCATATAACGTTATACTATATAACGTAATACGTTATAACGTTATACCATATAACGTTATACTATATAACGTAATACGTTATAACGTTATACCATATAACGTAATACGTTATAACGTTTTACCATATATCGTTATACTATATAACGTAATACGTTATAACGTTATACCATACAACGTTATACTATATAACGTAGTACGTTATAACGTTTTACCATATAACGTTATACTATATAACGAAATACGTTATAACGTTATGCCATATAACGTATTACGTTACAACGTTATACAATATAACGTTATACTATATAACGTAATACGTTATAATGTTATACCATATAACGTTATACTATATAACGTAATACGTTATAACGTTTTACCATATAACGTTATACTATATAACGTAATACGTTATATCTGTTCCGTAAATATGAAACCGAAATTGGCCTATTAACGTTATACCATGTAACGTATTACGTAATAACGTTATACCATACAACGTTACACTATATAACGTATTACGTTATAACGTTATACCATATAACGTTATACTATATAACGTAATACGTTATAACGTTATACTATATAACGTTATACTACATAACGAAATACGTTATAACGTTATGCCATATAACGTATTACGTTACAACGTTATACCATATAACGTTATACTATATAACGGAATACGTTATAACGTTATACCATATAACGTTATACTATATAACGTAATACCTTACAACGTTATACCATATAACGTTATACCATATAACGTATGACGTTATATCTTTATACCATATAACGTAATACGTTATAACGTTTTACCATATATCGTTATACTATATAACGTAATATGTTATAGCGTTTACCATATAACGTTATACTATATAACGTAATACGTTATATCTGTTCTGTAAATATGAAACCGGAATTGGCCTATTAACGTTATACCATACAACCTTATACTATATAACGTATTACGTTACGACATTATACCATATAACGTAATACGTTATAACGTTTTACCATATATCGTTATACTATATAACGTAATATGTTATAGCGTTGTACCATATAACGTGATACTATATAACGTAATATGTTATATCTGTTCTGTAAATATGGAACCGGAATTGTCCTATTAACGTTATACCATATAACGTATTACGCTATAACGTTATACCATATAACGTTATACTACATAACGAAATACGTTATAACGTTATGCCATATAACGTATTACGTTACAACGTTATACCATATAACGTTATCCTATATATCGTAATACGTTATAACGTTATACCATATAACGTTATACCATATAACGTTAAACTACATAACGAAATACGTTATAACGTTATGCCATATAACGCATTACGTTACAACGTTATACCATATAACGATATACTATATATCGTAATACGTTATAACGTTATACCATATAACGTTATACTATATAACGTAATTCGTTATAACGTTTTACCATATAACGTCATACTATATAACGTAATGCGATATATCAGTTCTGTAAATATGAAACCGGAATTGGCCTATTAACGTTATACCATATAACGTATTACGTAATAACGTTATACCTTACAACGTTATACTATATAAGGTAGTACGTTATAACGTTATACCATATAACGTAATACGTTATAACGTTTTACCATATATCGTTATACTATCTAACGTAATACCTTATATCATTATACCATATAACGTATTACGTTATAACGTTATACCATACAACGTTATACTATATATCGTAATACGTTATAACGTTATACCATATAACGTTATAATACATAACGAAATACGTTATAACGTTATACCATATAACGTTATACTACATAACGAAATACGTTAAAACGTTACGCCATATAACGTATTACGTTACAACGTTATACCATATAACGTTATACTATATAACGTAATACGTTAATATGTTATGCCATATAACGTTATACTACATAACGAAATACGTTATAACGTTATGCCATATAACGTATTACGTTATAACGTTATACCATATAACGTTATACTACATAACGAAAAACGTTATTACGTTATGCCATATAACGTATTACGTTACAACGTTATACCATATAACGTTATACTATATATCGTAATACGTTATAACGTTATACCATATAAAGTTATACTATATAACGTAATACGTTATAACGTTTTACCATATAACGTTATACTACATAACGAAATACGTTATAACGTTATGCCATATTACGTATTACGTTATAACGTTATACCATATAACGTTATACTACATAACGAAAAACGTTATTACGTTATGCCATATAACGTATTACGTTACAACGTTATACCATATAACGTTATACTATATATCGTAATACGTTATAACGTTATACCATATAAAGTTATACTATATAACGTAATACGTTATAACGTTTTACCATATAACGTTATACTACATAACGAAATACGTTATAACGTTATGCCATATAACGTATTACGTTACAACGTTATACCATATAACGTTATAATATATATCGTAATACGTTATAACGTTATACCATATAACGTTATACTGTATAACGTAATACGTTAGAACATTATACTATATATCGTAATACGTTACAACGTTATACCATATAACGTTATACTATATATCGTAATACGTTATAAAGTTTTACCATATAACGTTATACTATATAACGTAATACGTTATATCAGTTCTGTAAATATGAAACCGGAATTGGCCTATTAACGTTATACCATATAACGTATTGCGTAATAACGTTATACCGTACAACGTGATACTATCTAAGGTAGTACGTTATAACGTTATACCATATAACGTATTACGTTATAACGTTATACCATATAACGTAATACGTTATAACGTTTTACCATATATCGTTATACTATCTAACGTAATACCTTATATCATTATACCACATAACGTATTACGTTATAACCTTATACCATACAACGTTATACTATATAACGTAATACAGTATAACGTTATACCATATAACGTTATACTATATAACGTAATACGTTATAACGTTATAACATATAACGTATTACGTTACAACGTTATACCATTTAACGTTATACTGTATAACGTAATACGTTATAACGCTATACCATATAACGTTATACTACATAAGGGAATACGTTATAACGTTACACCATATAACGTAATACGTTATAACGTTATGCCATATAACGTATTACGTTACAACGTTATACAATATAACGTTATACTATATAACGTAATACCTACTAACGTTATACCATATAACGTTATACTATATAACGTAATACGTTATATCAGTTCTGTAAATATGAAACCGGAATTGGCCTATTAACGTTATACCATATAACGTATTACGTAATAACGTTATACCGTACAACGTTATACTATCTAAGGTAGTACGTTATAACGTTATACCATATAACGTATTACGTTATAACGTTATACCATATAACGTAATACGTTATAACGTTTTACCATATATCGTTATACTATCTAACGTAATACCTTATATCATTATACCATATAACGTATTACGATATAACCTTATACCATACAACGTTATACTATATAACGTAATACGTTATAACGTTATACCATATAACGTACTACGTTACAACGTTATACCATTTAACATTATACTGTATAACGTAATACGTTATAACGCTATACCATATAACGTTATACTACATAACGAAATACGTTATAACGTTATGCCATATAATGTATTACGTTACAACGTTATACCATATAACGTTATACTATATAACGTAATACGTTATAACGTTATAGCATATAACGTTATACTGTATAACGTAATACGTTATAACATTATACTATATAACGAAATACGTTATAACGTTATACCATATAACGTTATACTGTATAACGTAATACGTTATAACATTATACTACATAACGAAATACGTTATAACGTTATGCCATATAACGTATTACGTTACAACGTTATACCATATAACGTTATACTGTATAACGTAATACGGTATAACGTTATGCCATATAACGTATTACGTTACAACGTTATACCATACAACGTTATACTATATAACGTAATACGTTATAACGTTTTACCATATGACGTTATACTACATAACGAAATACATTATAACGTTATGCCATATAACGTATTACGTCACAACGTTATACCATATAACGTTATACTACATAACGAAATACGTTATAACGTTATGCCATATAACGTATTACGTTACAACGTTATACCATACAACGTTATACTATATAACGTAATACGTTATAACGTTTTACCATATGACGTTATACTACATAACGAAATACATTATAACGTTATGCCATATAACGTATTACGTCACAACGTTATACCATATAACGTTATACTACATAACGAAATACGTTATAACGTTATGCCATATAACGTATTACGTTACAACGTTATACCATACAACGTTATACTATATAACGTAGTACGTTATAACGTTTTACCATATAACGTTATACTATATAACGAAATACGTTATAACGTTATGCCATATAACGTATTACGTTACAACGTTATACAATATAACGTTATACTATATAACGTAATACGTTATAATGTTATACCATATAACGTTATACTATATAACGTAATACGTTATAACGTTTTACCATATAACGTTATACTATATAACGTAATACGTTATATCTGTTCCGTAAATATGAAACCGAAATTGGCCTATTAACGTTATACCATGTAACGTATTACGTAATAACGTTATACCATACAACGTTACACTATATAACGTATTACGTTATAACGTTATACCATATAACGTTATACTATATAACGTAATACGTTATAACGTTATACTATATAACGTTATACTACATAACGAAATACGTTATAACGTTATGCCATATAACGTATTACGTTACAACGTTATACCATATAACGTTATACTATATAACGGAATACGTTATAACGTTATACCATATAACGTTATACTATATAACGTAATACCTTACAACGTTATACCATATAACGTTATACCATATAACGTATGACGTTATATCTTTATACCATATAACGTAATACGTTATAACGTTTTACCATATATCGTTATACTATATAACGTAATATGTTATAGCGTTTACCATATAACGTTATACTATATAACGTAATACGTTATATCTGTTCTGTAAATATGAAACCGGAATTGGCCTATTAACGTTATACCATACAACCTTATACTATATAACGTATTACGTTACGACATTATACCATATAACGTAATACGTTATAACGTTTTACCATATATCGTTATACTATATAACGTAATATGTTATAGCGTTGTACCATATAACGTGATACTATATAACGTAATATGTTATATCTGTTCTGTAAATATGGAACCGGAATTGTCCTATTAACGTTATACCATATAACGTATTACGCTATAACGTTATACCATATAACGTTATACTACATAACGAAATACGTTATAACGTTATGCCATATAACGTATTACGTTACAACGTTATACCATATAACGTTATCCTATATATCGTAATACGTTATAACGTTATACCATATAACGTTATACCATATAACGTTAAACTACATAACGAAATACGTTATAACGTTATGCCATATAACGCATTACGTTACAACGTTATACCATATAACGATATACTATATATCGTAATACGTTATAACGTTATACCATATAACGTTATACTATATAACGTAATTCGTTATAACGTTTTACCATATAACGTCATACTATATAACGTAATGCGATATATCAGTTCTGTAAATATGAAACCGGAATTGGCCTATTAACGTTATACCATATAACGTATTACGTAATAACGTTATACCTTACAACGTTATACTATATAAGGTAGTACGTTATAACGTTATACCATATAACGTAATACGTTATAACGTTTTACCATATATCGTTATACTATCTAACGTAATACCTTATATCATTATACCATATAACGTATTACGTTATAACGTTACACCATACAACGTTATACTATATATCGTAATACGTTATAACGTTATACCATATAACGTTATAATACATAACGAAATACGTTATAACGTTATACCATATAACGTTATACTACATAACGAAATACGTTAAAACGTTACGCCATATAACGTATTACGTTACAACGTTATACCATATAACGTTATACTATATAACGTAATACGTTAATATGTTATGCCATATAACGTTATACTACATAACGAAATACGTTATAACGTTATGCCATATAACGTATTACGTTATAACGTTATACCATATAACGTTATACTACATAACGAAAAACGTTATTACGTTATGCCATATAACGTATTACGTTACAACGTTATACCATATAACGTTATACTATATATCGTAATACGTTATAACGTTATACCATATAAAGTTATACTATATAACGTAATACGTTATAACGTTATAGCATATAACGTTATACTGTATAACGTAATACGTTATAACATTATACTATATAACGAAATACGTTATAACGTTATACCATATAACGTTATACTGTATAACGTAATACGTTATAACATTATACTACATAACGAAATACGTTATAACGTTATGCCATATAACGTATTACGTTACAACGTTATACCATATAACGTTATACTGTATAACGTAATACGGTATAACGTTATGCCATATAACGTATTACGTTACAACGTTATACCATACAACGTTATACTATATAACGTAATACGTTATAACGTTTTACCATATGACGTTATACTACATAACGAAATACATTATAACGTTATGCCATATAACGTATTACGTCACAACGTTATACCATATAACGTTATACTACATAACGAAATACGTTATAACGTTATGCCATATAACGTATTACGTTACAACGTTATACCATACAACGTTATACTATATAACGTAATACGTTATAACGTTTTACCATATGACGTTATACTACATAACGAAATACATTATAACGTTATGCCATATAACGTATTACGTCACAACGTTATACCATATAACGTTATACTACATAACGAAATACGTTATAACGTTATGCCATATAACGTATTACGTTACAACGTTATACCATACAACGTTATACTATATAACGTAATACGTTATAACCTTTTACCATATAACGTTATACTATATAACGTAATACGTTATAACGTTATACCATATAACGTTATACTACATAACGAAATACGTTAAAACGTTATGCCATATAACGTATTACGTTACAACGTTATACCATATAACGTTATACTATATAACGTAATACGTTATTACGTTATGCCATATAACGTTATACTACATAACGAAATACGTTATAACGTTATGCCATATAACGCATTACGTTATAACGTTATACCATACAACGTTATACTGTATAACGTAATACGTTATAACATTATACTATATATCGTAATACGTTATAACGTTATACCATATATCGTTATACTATATATCGTAATACGTTATAACGTTATACCATATAACGTTAAACTACATAACGAAATACGTTATAACGTTATGCCATATAACGCATTACGTTACAACGTTATGCCATATAACGTTATACTATATATCGTAATACGTTATAACGTTATACCATATAACGTTATACTATATAACGTAATACGTTATAACGTTTTACCATATAACGTGATGCATTATAACGGTATACCATACAACGTTATACTATATAACGTAGTACGTTATAACGTTTTACCATATAACGTATTACGTTATATCGTTATACCATATAACGTAATACGTTATAACGTTTTACCACATAACGTATAACGTTATAACGTTATACCATATAACATTATACTATGTAACATAATACGTTGTAACGATGCACCATATAACGTAATACGTTATAACGTTTTACCATATAACGTTAAACTATAGAAAGTAATACGTTATAACGTTGTACCATAAAACGAAATACGTTATAACGTTATATCATACAACGTTATACTATGTAACGTAATACGTTATAACGTTTTACCATATAACGTAAAACGTTATAACATTTTACCATATAACGAATAAACGAATATAACGAATAACGCATTTTCAAGAATTTGTATTTTGAATGCTATTGGCAAGCAATTGGATAATTGGATCGGTGTCAGTAAACTTGCATCTTGGCGCAAAATAAAAACTAAAATGAAAAAAAGGAAGTGTGACACTATCGAAGTGTATAGAATAATACAGATAGTGGAAACCTAAAAAGGAAAAAGAAAATTATTATGTGTGCTCCGATTATTGTTTGAATATAAAACGTGTTAATTCAATGAATAATTAAAATACTGAAAGTGAAATTTACCTTGTGAACAAGTAATCATCATACAAGAAAGTGTATGTGCAAATATAGATTATGGATCCCTGTTTGCGGAATACAATGTACGACAGCCAGCTGAAATAAATGAATGAATTAACTTCAATTGTTCCAATGCAAAATACAATATTACTAAATGTTATAACAATATTGTGGTTAAATCAGAAGGAAGTGTGACACTGTTCGTCGAATAATACAGATAGTGGAAACCTAAAAAGGAAAAAGAAAATTATTACGTGTGCACCGATTATTGTTTGAATATAAAACGTGTTAATTCAATGAATGATTAAAATAGTGAAAGTGAAAGTTATCTTGTGAACAAGTAATCCTCATACAAGAAAGTGTATGTGCAAATATAGATTATGGATCCCTGTTTGCGGAATACAATGTACGACAGCCAGCTGAAATAAATGAATGAATTAACTTCAATTGTTTCAATGCAAAATACAATATTACTAAATGTTATAACAATATTGTGGTTAAATCAGAAGGAAGTGTGACACTGTTCGTCGAATAATACAGATAGCGGAAACCTAAAAAGGAAAAAGAAAATTATTACGTGTGCTCCGATTATTGTTTGAATATAAAACGTGTTAATTCAAAGAATGATTAAAATAGTGAAAGTAAAAGTTATCTTGTGAACAAGTAATCCTCATACAAGAAAGTGTATGTGCAAATATAGATTATGGATCCCTGTTTACGGAATACAATGTACGACAGCCAGCTGAAATAAATGAATGAATTAACTTCAATTGTTTCAATGCAAAATACAATACTACTAAATGTTATAACAATATTGTGGTTAAATCAAAAGGAAGTGTGACACTGTTCGACGAATAATATAGATAGCGGAAACCTAAAAAGGAAAAAGAAAATTATTAAGTGTGCTCCGATTATTGTTTGAATATAAAACGTGTTAATTCAAAGAATGATTAAAATAGTGAAAGTAAAAGTTATCTTGTGAACAAGTAATCCTCATACAAGAAAGTGTATGAGCAAATATAGATTATGGATCCCTGTTTACGGAATACAGTGTACGACAGCCAGCTGAAATAAATGAATGAATTAACTTCAATTGTTTCAATGCAAAATACAATATTACTAAATGTTATAACAATATTGTGGTTAAATCAGAAGGGAGTGTGACACTGTTCGTCGAATAATACAGATAGCGGAAACCTAAAAAGAAAAAAAAAGGAAAATTATTATGTGTGCTCCGATTATTGTTTGAATATAAAATGTGTTAATTCAATGAATGATTAAAATAGTGAAAGTGAAAGTTATCTTGTGAACAAGTAATCCTCATACAAGAAAGTATATGTGCAAATATAGATTATGGATCCCTGTTTGCGGAATACAAAGTACGACAGCCTGCTGAAATAAATGTATGAATTAACTTCAATTGTTTTAATGCAAAATACAATATTACTAAATGTTGTGGTTAAATCAAAAGGAAGTGTGACACTGTTCGTCGAATAATACAGATAGTGGAAACCTAAAAAGGAAAGAGAAAATTATTACTTGTGCTCCTATTATTGTTTGAATATAAAACGTGTTAATTCAATGAATAATTAAAATAGTGAAAGTGAAAGTTATCTTGTGAACAAGTAATCCTCATACAAGAATGTGTATGTGCAAATATAGATTATGGATCCCTGTTTGCGGAATACAATGTACGACAGCCAGCTGAAATAAATGAATGAATTAACTTCAATTGTTTCAATGCAAAATACAATATTACTAAATGTTATAACAATATTGTGGTTAAATCAGAAGGAAGTGTGACACTGTTCGTCGAATAATACAGATAGCGGAAACCTAAACAGAAAAAAAAAGGAAAATTATTATGCGTGCTCCAATTATTGTTTGAATATAAAATGTGTTAATTCAATGAATAATTAAAATAGTGAAAGTGAAAGTTCCCTTGTGAACAAGTAATCCTCATACAAGAAAGTGTATGTGCAAATATAGATTATGGATCCCTGTTTGCGGAATACAATGTACGACAGAAAGCTGAAATAAATGTATGAATTAACTTCAACTGTTTTAATGCAAAATACAATATTACTAAATGTTGTGGTTAAATCAAAAGGAAGTGTGACACTGTTCATCGAATAATACAGATAGTGGAAACCTAAAAAGGAAAGAGAAAATTATTACGTGTGCTCCTATTATTGTTTGAATATAAAACGTGTTAATTCAATGAATAATTAAAATAGTAAAAGTGAAAGTTACCTTGTGAACAAGTAATACTCATACAAGAAAGTGTATGTGCAAATATAGATTATGGATCCCTGTTTGCGGAATACAATATACGACAGCCAGCTGAAATAAATGAATGAATTAACTTCAATTGTTTCAATGCAAAATACAATATTACTAAATGTTATAACAATATTGTGGTTAAATCAGAAGGAAGTGTGACGCTGTTCGTCGAATAATATAGATAGCGGAAACCTAAAAAGGAAAAAAAGGAAAATTATTATGTGTGCTCCGATTATTGTTTGAATATGAAATGTGTTAATTCAATGAATGATTAAAATAGTGAAAGTGAAAGTTATCTTGTGAACAAGTAATCCTCATACAGGAAAGTGTATGTGCAAATATAGATTATGGGTCCCTGTTTGCGGAATACAATGTACGACAGCCAGCTGAAATAAATGATTGAATTAACTTCAATTGTTCCAATGCAAAATACAATATTACTAAATGTTATAACAATATTGTGGTTAAAGCAGAAGGAAGTGTGACACTGCTCATCGAATAATACAGATGGTGGAAACCTGAAAAGGAAAAAGAACATTATTACGTGTGCTCCGATTATTGTTTGAATATAAAACGTGTTAATTCAATGAATCATTAAAATAGTGAAAGTGAAAGTTACCTTGTGAACAAGTAATCCCCATACAAGAATGTGTATGTGCAAATATAGATTATGGATCCCTGTCTGCGGAATACAATGTACGACAGCCAGCTGAAATAAATGAATGAATTAACTTCAATTGTTTCAATGCAAAATACAATATTACTAAATGTTATAACAATATTGTGGTTAAATCAGAAGGAAGTGTGACACTGTTCGTCGAATAATATAGATAGCGGAAACCTAAAAAGAAAAAAAAAGGAAAATTATTATGTGTGCTCCGATTATTGTTTGAATATAAAATGTGTTAATTCAATGAATGATTAAAATAGTGAAAGTGAAAGTTATCTTGTGAACAAGTAATCCTCATACAGGAAAGTGTATGTGCAAATATAGATTATGGGTCCCTGTTTGCGGAATACAATGTACGACAGCCAGCTGAAATAAATGATTGAATTAACTTCAATTGTTCCAATGCAAAATACAATATTACTAAATGTTATAACAATATTGTGGTTAAAGCAGAAGGAAGTGCGACACTGCTCATCGAATAATACAGATGGTGGAAACCTGAAAAGGAAAAAGAACATTATTACGTGTGCTCCGATTATTGTTTGAATATAAAACGTGTTAATTCAATGAATAATTAAAATAGTGAAAGTGAAAGTTACCTTGTGAACAAGTAATCCCCATACAAGAATGTGTATGTGCAAATATAGATTATGGATCCCTGTCTGCGGAATACAATGTACTACAGCCAGCTGAAATAAATGAATGAATTAACTTCAATTGTTTCAATGCAAAATACAATATTACTAAATGTTATAACAATATTGTGGTTAAATCAGAAGGAAGTGTGTCACTGTTTGTCGAATAATATAGATAGCGGAAACCTAAAAAGGAAAAAAAAAGGAAAATTATTATGTGTGCTCCGATTATTGTTTGAATATGAAATGTGTTAATTCAATGAATGATTAAAATAGTGAAAGTGAAAGTTACCTTCTGAACAAGTAATCCTCATACAAGAAAGTGTATGTGCAAATATAGATTATGGTTCCCTGTTTGCGGAATACAATGTACGACAGCCTGCTGAATTAAATGAATGAATTAACTTCAATTGTTTCAATGCAAAATACAATATTACTAAATGTTATAACTATATTGTGGTTAAATCAGATGGAAGTGTGACACTGTTCGTCGAATAATATAGATAGCGGAAACCTAAAAAGGAAAAAAAAGGAAAATTATTATGTGTGCTCCGTTTATTGTTTGAATATGAAATGTGTTAATTCAATGAATGATTAAAATAGTGAAAGTGAAAGTTACCTTGTGAACAAGTAATCCTCATACAGGAAAGTGTATGTGCAAATATAGATTATGGTTCCCTGTTTGCGGAATACAATGTACGACAGCCTGCTGAAATAAATGTATGAATTAACTTCAATTGTTTTAATGCAAAATACAATATTACTAAATGTTGTGGTTAAATCAAAAGGAAGTGTGACACTGTTCGTCGAATAATACAGATAGTGGAAACCTAAAAAGGGAAGAGAAAATTATTACGTGTGCTCCTATTATTGTTTGAATATAAAACGTGTTAATTCAATGAATAATTAAAATAGTGAAAGTGAAAGTTATCTTCTGAACAAGTAATCCTCATACAAGAAAGTGTATGTGCAAATATAGATTATGGATCCCTGTTTGCGGAATACAATGTACGACAGCCAGTTGAAATAAATGAATGAATTAACTTCAATTGTTTCAATGCAAAATACAATATTACTAAATGTTATAACAATATTGTGGTTAAATCAGAAGGAAGTGTGTCACTGTTTGTCGAATAATATAGATAGCGGAAACCTAAAAAGGAAAAAAAAGGAAAATTATTATGTGTGCTCCGATTATTGTTTGAATATGAAATGTGTTAATTCAATGAATGATTAAAATAGTGAAAGTGAAAGTTACCTTCTGAACAAGTAATCCTCATACAAGAAAGTGTATGTGCAAATATAGATTATGGTTCCCTGTTTGCGGAATACAATGTACGACAGCCTGCTGAAATAAATGAATGAATTAACTTCAATTGTTTCAATGCAAAATACAATACTACTAAATGTTATAACAATATTGTGGTTAAATCAGAAGGAAGTGTGACACTGTTCGTCAAATAATATAGATAGCGGAAACCTAAAAAGGAAAAAGAAAATTATTACGTGTGCTCCAATTATTGTTTGAATATAAAACGTGTTAATTCAATGAATAATTAAAATAGTGAAAGTGAAAGTTACCTTGTGGACTAGTAATCCTCATACAAGAAAGTGTATGTGCAAATATAGATTATGGATCCCTGTTTGCGCAATACAATGTACGACAGCCAGCTGAAATAAATGAATGAATTAACTTCAATTGTTTCAATGCAAAATACAATATTACTAAATGTTATAACAATATTGTGGTTAAATCAGAAGGGAGTGTGACACTGTTCGTCGAAAAATACAGATGGTGGAAGCCTAAAAAGAAAAAAAAAGGAAAATTATTATGTGTGCTCCGATTATTGTTTGAATATAAAATGTGTTAATTCAATGAATGATTAAAATAGTGAAAGTGAAAGTTATCTTGTGAACAAGTAATCCTCATACAAGAAAGTGTATGTGCAAATATAGATTATGGATCCCTGTTTGCGGAATACAATGTACGACAGCCTGCTGAAATAAATGTATGAATTAACTTCAATTGTTTTAATGCAAAATACAATATTACTAAATGTTGTGGTTAAATCAAAAGCAAGTGTGACACTGTTCGTCGAATAATACAGATAGTGGAAACCTAAAAAGGGAAGAGAAAATTATTACGTGTGCTCCTATTATTGTTTGAATATAAAACGTGTTAATTCAATGAATAATTAAAATAGTGAAAGTGAAAGTTATCTTGTGAACAAGTAATCCTCATACAAGAAAGTGTATGTGCAAATATAGATTATGGATCCCTGTTTGCGGAATACAATGTACGACAGCCAGCTGAAATAAATGAATGAATTAACTTCAATTGTTTCAATGCAAAATACAATATTACTAAATGTTATAACAATATTGTGGTTAAATCAGAAGGAAGTGTGTCACTGTTTGTCGAATAATATAGATAGCGGAAACCTAAAAAGGAAAAAAAAGGAAAATTATTATGTGTGCTCCGATTATTGTTTGAATATGAAATGTGTCAATTCAATGAATGATTAAAATAGTGAAAGTGAAAGTTACCTTCTGAACAAGTAATCCTCATACAAGAAAGTGTATGTGCAAATATAGATTATGGATCCCTGTCTGCGGAATACAATGTACTACAGCCAGCTGAAATAAATGAATGAATTAACTTCAATTGTTTCAATGCAAAATACAATATTACTAAATGTTATAACAATATTGTGGTTAAATCAGAAGGAAGTGTGTCACTGTTTGTCGAATAATATAGATAGCGGAAACCTAAAAAGGAAAAAAAAAGGAAAATTATTATGTGTGCTCCGATTATTGTTTGAATATGAAATGTGTTAATTCAATGAATGATTAAAATAGTGAAAGTGAAAGTTACCTTCTGAACAAGTAATCCTCATACAAGAAAGTGTATGTGCAAATATAGATTATGGTTCCCTGTTTGCGGAATACAATGTACGACAGCCTGCTGAATTAAATGAATGAATTAACTTCAATTGTTTCAATGCAAAATACAATATTACTAAATGTTATAACAATATTGTGGTTAAATCAGATGGAAGTGTGACACTGTTCGTCGAATAATATAGATAGCGGAAACCTAAAAAGGAAAAAAAAGGAAAATTATTATGTGTGCTCCGTTTATTGTTTGAATATGAAATGTGTTAATTCAATGAATGATTAAAATAGTGAAAGTGAAAGTTACCTTGTGAACAAGTAATCCTCATACAGGAAAGTGTATGTGCAAATATAGATTATGGGTCCCTGTTTGCGGAATACAATGTACGACAGCCAGCTGAAATAAATGATTGAATTAACTTCAATTGTTCCAATGCAAAGTACAATATTACTAAATGTTATAACAATATTGTGATTAAAGCAGAAGGAAGTGTGACACTGCTCATCGAATAATACAGATGGTGGAAACCTAAAAAGGAAAAAGAACATTATTACGTGTGCTCCGATTATTGTTTGAATATAAAACGTGTTAATTCAATGAATAATTAAAATAGTGAAAGTGAAAGTTACCTTGTGAACAAGTAATCCTCATACAAGAATGTGTATGTGCAAATATAGATTATGGATCCCTGTCTGCGGAATACAATGTACGACAGCCAGCTGAAATAAATGAATGAATTAACTTCAATTGTTTCAATGCAAAATACAATATTACTAAATGTTATAACAATATTGTGGTTAAATCAGAAGGAAGTGTGACACTGTTCGTCGAATAATATAGATAGCGGAAACCTAAAAAGGAAAAAAAAGGAAAATTATTATGTGTGCTCCGATTATTGTTTGAATATGAAATGTGTTAATTCAATGAATGATTAAAATAGTGAAAGTGAAAGTTACCTTGTGAACAAGTAATCCTCATACAGGAAAGTGTATGTGCAAATATAGATTATGGGTCCCTGTTTGCGGAATACAATGTACGACAGCCAGCTGAAATAAATGAATGAATTAACTTCAATTGTTCCAATGCAAAATACAATATTACTAAATGTTATAACAATATTGTGGTTAAATCAGAAGGAAGTGTGACACTGTTCGTCGAATAATACAGATAGCGGAAACCTAAAAAGAAGAAAAAAGGGAAATTATTATGTGTGCTCCGATTATTGTTTGAATATAAAATGTGTTAATTCAATGAATAATTAAAATAGTGAAAGTGAAAGTTCCCTTGTGAACAAGTAATCCTCATACAAGAATGTGTATGTGCAAATATAGATTATGGATCCCTGTTTGCGGAATACAATGTACGACAGCCAGCTGAAATAAATGAATGAATTAACTTCAATTGTTTCAATGCAAAATACAATATTACTAAATGTTATAACTATATTGTGGTTAAATCAGAAGGGAGTGTGACACTGTTCGTCGAAAAATACAGATGGTGGAAGCCTAAAAAGAAAAAAAAAGGAAAATTATTATGTGTGCTCCGATTATTGTTTGAATATAAAATGTGTTAATTCAATGAATGATTAAAATAGTGAAAGTGAAAGTTATCTTGTGAACAAGTAATCCTCATACAAGAAAGTGTATGTGCAAATATAGATTATGGATCCCTGTTTGCGGAATACAATGTACGACAGCCTGCTGAAATAAATGATTGAATTAACTTCAATTGTTCCAATGCAAAGTACAATATTACTAAATGTTATAACAATATTGTGGTTAAATCAAAAGGAAGTGTGACACTGTTCATCGAATAATACAGATAGTGGAAACCTAAAAAGGAAAGAGAAAATTATTACGTGTGCTCCTATTATTGTTTGAATATAAAACGTGTTAATTCAATGAATAATTAAAATAGTAAAAGTGAAAGTTACCTTGTGAACAAGTAATACTCATACAAGAAAGTGTATGTGCAAATATAGATTATGGATCCCTGTTTGCGGAATACAATATACGACAGCCAGCTGAAATAAATGAATGAATTAACTTCAATTGTTTCAATGCAAAATACAATATTACTAAATGTTATAACAATATTGTGGTTAAATCAGAAGGAAGTGTGACGCTGTTCGTCGAATAATATAGATAGCGGAAACCTAAAAAGGAAAAAAAGGAAAATTATTATGTGTGCTCCGATTATTGTTTGAATATGAAATGTGTTAATTCAATGAATGATTAAAATAGTGAAAGTGAAAGTTATCTTGTGAACAAGTAATCCTCATACAGGAAAGTGTATGTGCAAATATAGATTATGGGTCCCTGTTTGCGGAATACAATGTACGACAGCCAGCTGAAATAAATGATTGAATTAACTTCAATTGTTCCAATGCAAAATACAATATTACTAAATGTTATAACAATATTGTGGTTAAAGCAGAAGGAAGTGTGACACTGCTCATCGAATAATACAGATGGTGGAAACCTGAAAAGGAAAAAGAACATTATTACGTGTGCTCCGATTATTGTTTGAATATAAAACGTGTTAATTCAATGAATAATTAAAATAGTGAAAGTGAAAGTTACCTTGTGGACTAGTAATCCTCATACAAGAAAGTGTATGTGCAAATATAGATTATGGATCCCTGTTTGCGCAATACAATGTACGACAGCCAGCTGAAATAAATGAATGAATTAACTTCAATTGTTTCAATGCAAAATACAATATTACTAAATGTTATAACAATATTGTGGTTAAATCAGAAGGGAGTGTGACACTGTTCGTCGAAAAATACAGATGGTGGAAGCCTAAAAAGAAAAAAAAAGGAAAATTATTATGTGTGCTCCGATTATTGTTTGAATATAAAATGTGTTAATTCAATGAATGATTAAAATAGTGAAAGTGAAAGTTATCTTGTGAACAAGTAATCCTCATACAAGAAAGTGTATGTGCAAATATAGATTATGGATCCCTGTTTGCGGAATACAATGTACGACAGCCTGCTGAAATAAATGTATGAATTAACTTCAATTGTTTTAATGCAAAATACAATATTACTAAATGTTGTGGTTAAATCAAAAGCAAGTGTGACACTGTTCGTCGA
This sequence comes from Bombus flavifrons, assembly GCF_040668555.2. NCBI lineage: Eukaryota > Metazoa > Arthropoda > Insecta > Hymenoptera > Apidae > Bombus > Bombus flavifrons. Next base: position 2,192,341 of record NC_138459.1, on the reverse strand, counting down.
ATAATACAGATAGTGGAAACCTAAAAAGGGAAGAGAAAATTATTACGTGTGCTCCTATTATTGTTTGAATATAAAACGTGTTAATTCAATGAATAATTAAAATAGTGAAAGTGAAAGTTATCTTGTGAACAAGTAATCCTCATACAAGAAAGTGTATGTGCAAATATAGATTATGGATCCCTGTTTGCGGAATACAATGTACGACAGCCAGCTGAAATAAATGAATGAATTAACTTCAATTGTTTCAATGCAAAATACAATATTACTAAATGTTATAACAATATTGTGGTTAAATCAGAAGGAAGTGTGTCACTGTTTGTCGAATAATATAGATAGCGGAAACCTAAAAAGGAAAAAAAAGGAAAATTATTATGTGTGCTCCGATTATTGTTTGAATATGAAATGTGTCAATTCAATGAATGATTAAAATAGTGAAAGTGAAAGTTACCTTCTGAACAAGTAATCCTCATACAAGAAAGTGTATGTGCAAATATAGATTATGGATCCCTGTCTGCGGAATACAATGTACTACAGCCAGCTGAAATAAATGAATGAATTAACTTCAATTGTTTCAATGCAAAATACAATATTACTAAATGTTATAACAATATTGTGGTTAAATCAGAAGGAAGTGTGTCACTGTTTGTCGAATAATATAGATAGCGGAAACCTAAAAAGGAAAAAAAAAGGAAAATTATTATGTGTGCTCCGATTATTGTTTGAATATGAAATGTGTTAATTCAATGAATGATTAAAATAGTGAAAGTGAAAGTTACCTTCTGAACAAGTAATCCTCATACAAGAAAGTGTATGTGCAAATATAGATTATGGTTCCCTGTTTGCGGAATACAATGTACGACAGCCTGCTGAATTAAATGAATGAATTAACTTCAATTGTTTCAATGCAAAATACAATATTACTAAATGTTATAACAATATTGTGGTTAAATCAGATGGAAGTGTGACACTGTTCGTCGAATAATATAGATAGCGGAAACCTAAAAAGGAAAAAAAAGGAAAATTATTATGTGTGCTCCGTTTATTGTTTGAATATGAAATGTGTTAATTCAATGAATGATTAAAATAGTGAAAGTGAAAGTTACCTTGTGAACAAGTAATCCTCATACAGGAAAGTGTATGTGCAAATATAGATTATGGGTCCCTGTTTGCGGAATACAATGTACGACAGCCAGCTGAAATAAATGATTGAATTAACTTCAATTGTTCCAATGCAAAGTACAATATTACTAAATGTTATAACAATATTGTGATTAAAGCAGAAGGAAGTGTGACACTGCTCATCGAATAATACAGATGGTGGAAACCTAAAAAGGAAAAAGAACATTATTACGTGTGCTCCGATTATTGTTTGAATATAAAACGTGTTAATTCAATGAATAATTAAAATAGTGAAAGTGAAAGTTACCTTGTGAACAAGTAATCCTCATACAAGAATGTGTATGTGCAAATATAGATTATGGATCCCTGTCTGCGGAATACAATGTACGACAGCCAGCTGAAATAAATGAATGAATTAACTTCAATTGTTTCAATGCAAAATACAATATTACTAAATGTTATAACAATATTGTGGTTAAATCAGAAGGAAGTGTGACACTGTTCGTCGAATAATATAGATAGCGGAAACCTAAAAAGGAAAAAAAAGGAAAATTATTATGTGTGCTCCGATTATTGTTTGAATATGAAATGTGTTAATTCAATGAATGATTAAAATAGTGAAAGTGAAAGTTACCTTGTGAACAAGTAATCCTCATACAGGAAAGTGTATGTGCAAATATAGATTATGGGTCCCTGTTTGCGGAATACAATGTACGACAGCCAGCTGAAATAAATGAATGAATTAACTTCAATTGTTCCAATGCAAAATACAATATTACTAAATGTTATAACAATATTGTGGTTAAATCAGAAGGAAGTGTGACACTGTTCGTCGAATAATATAGATAGCGGAAACCTAAAAAGGAAAAAAAAGGAAAATTATTATGTGTGCTCCGATTATTGTTTGAATATGAAATGTGTTAATTCAATGAATGATTAAAATAGTGAAAGTGAAAGTTACCTTGTGAACAAGTAATCCTCATACAGGAAAGTGTATGTGCAAATATAGATTATGGGTCCCTGTTTGCGGAATACAATGTACGACAGCCAGCTGAAATAAATGAATGAATTAACTTCAATTGTTCCAATGCAAAATACAATATTACTAAATGTTATAACAATATTGTGGTTAAATCAGAAGGAAGTGTGACACTGTTCGTCGAATAATACAGATAGCGGAAACCTAAAAAGAAGAAAAAAGGGAAATTATTATGTGTGCTCCGATTATTGTTTGAATATAAAATGTGTTAATTCAATGAATAATTAAAATAGTGAAAGTGAAAGTTCCCTTGTGAACAAGTAATCCTCATACAAGAATGTGTATGTGCAAATATAGATTATGGATCCCTGTTTGCGGAATACAATGTACGACAGCCAGCTGAAATAAATGAATGAATTAACTTCAATTGTTTCAATGCAAAATACAATATTACTAAATGTTATAACTATATTGTGGTTAAATCAGAAGGGAGTGTGACACTGTTCGTCGAAAAATACAGATGGTGGAAGCCTAAAAAGAAAAAAAAAGGAAAATTATTATGTGTGCTCCGATTATTGTTTGAATATAAAATGTGTTAATTCAATGAATGATTAAAATAGTGAAAGTGAAAGTTATCTTGTGAACAAGTAATCCTCATACAAGAAAGTGTATGTGCAAATATAGATTATGGATCCCTGTTTGCGGAATACAATGTACGACAGCCTGCTGAAATAAATGATTGAATTAACTTCAATTGTTCCAATGCAAAGTACAATATTACTAAATGTTATAACAATATTGTGGTTAAATCAAAAGGAAGTGTGACACTGTTCATCGAATAATACAGATAGTGGAAACCTAAAAAGGAAAGAGAAAATTATTACGTGTGCTCCTATTATTGTTTGAATATAAAACGTGTTAATTCAATGAATAATTAAAATAGTAAAAGTGAAAGTTACCTTGTGAACAAGTAATACTCATACAAGAAAGTGTATGTGCAAATATAGATTATGGATCCCTGTTTGCGGAATACAATATACGACAGCCAGCTGAAATAAATGAATGAATTAACTTCAATTGTTTCAATGCAAAATACAATATTACTAAATGTTATAACAATATTGTGGTTAAATCAGAAGGAAGTGTGACGCTGTTCGTCGAATAATATAGATAGCGGAAACCTAAAAAGGAAAAAAAGGAAAATTATTATGTGTGCTCCGATTATTGTTTGAATATGAAATGTGTTAATTCAATGAATGATTAAAATAGTGAAAGTGAAAGTTATCTTGTGAACAAGTAATCCTCATACAGGAAAGTGTATGTGCAAATATAGATTATGGGTCCCTGTTTGCGGAATACAATGTACGACAGCCAGCTGAAATAAATGATTGAATTAACTTCAATTGTTCCAATGCAAAATACAATATTACTAAATGTTATAACAATATTGTGGTTAAAGCAGAAGGAAGTGTGACACTGCTCATCGAATAATACAGATGGTGGAAACCTGAAAAGGAAAAAGAACATTATTACGTGTGCTCCGATTATTGTTTGAATATAAAACGTGTTAATTCAATGAATAATTAAAATAGTGAAAGTGAAAGTTACCTTGTGAACAAGTAATCCCCATACAAGAATGTGTATGTGCAAATATAGATTATGGATCCCTGTCTGCGGAATACAATGTACGACAGCCAGCTGAAATAAATGAATGAATTAACTTCAATTGTTTCAATGCAAAATACAATATTACTAAATGTTATAACAATATTGTGGTTAAATCAGAAGGAAGTGTGACACTGTTCGTCGAATAATATAGATAGCGGAAACCTAAAAAGAAAAAAAAAGGAAAATTATTATGTGTGCTCCGATTATTGTTTGAATATAAAATGTGTTAATTCAATGAATGATTAAAATAGTGAAAGTGAAAGTTATCTTGTGAACAAGTAATCCTCATACAGGAAAGTGTATGTGCAAATATAGATTATGGGTCCCTGTTTGCGGAATACAATGTACGACAGCCAGCTGAAATAAATGATTGAATTAACTTCAATTGTTCCAATGCAAAATACAATATTACTAAATGTTATAACAATATTGTGGTTAAAGCAGAAGGAAGTGCGACACTGCTCATCGAATAATACAGATGGTGGAAACCTGAAAAGGAAAAAGAACATTATTACGTGTGCTCCGATTATTGTTTGAATATAAAACGTGTTAATTCAATGAATAATTAAAATAGTGAAAGTGAAAGTTACCTTGTGAACAAGTAATCCCCATACAAGAATGTGTATGTGCAAATATAGATTATGGATCCCTGTCTGCGGAATACAATGTACTACAGCCAGCTGAAATAAATGAATGAATTAACTTCAATTGTTTCAATGCAAAATACAATATTACTAAATGTTATAACAATATTGTGGTTAAATCAGAAGGAAGTGTGTCACTGTTTGTCGAATAATATAGATAGCGGAAACCTAAAAAGGAAAAAAAAAGGAAAATTATTATGTGTGCTCCGATTATTGTTTGAATATGAAATGTGTTAATTCAATGAATGATTAAAATAGTGAAAGTGAAAGTTACCTTCTGAACAAGTAATCCTCATACAAGAAAGTGTATGTGCAAATATAGATTATGGTTCCCTGTTTGCGGAATACAATGTACGACAGCCTGCTGAATTAAATGAATGAATTAACTTCAATTGTTTCAATGCAAAATACAATATTACTAAATGTTATAACAATATTGTGGTTAAATCAGATGGAAGTGTGACACTGTTCGTCGAATAATATAGATAGCGGAAACCTAAAAAGGAAAAAAAAGGAAAATTATTATGTGTGCTCCGTTTATTGTTTGAATATGAAATGTGTTAATTCAATGAATGATTAAAATAGTGAAAGTGAAAGTTACCTTGTGAACAAGTAATCCTCATACAGGAAAGTGTATGTGCAAATATAGATTATGGTTCCCTGTTTGCGGAATACAATGTACGACAGCCTGCTGAAATAAATGTATGAATTAACTTCAATTGTTTTAATGCAAAATACAATATTACTAAATGTTGTGGTTAAATCAAAAGGAAGTGTGACACTGTTCGTCGAATAATACAGATAGTGGAAACCTAAAAAGGGAAGAGAAAATTATTACGTGTGCTCCTATTATTGTTTGAATATAAAACGTGTTAATTCAATGAATAATTAAAATAGTGAAAGTGAAAGTTATCTTGTGAACAAGTAATCCTCATACAAGAAAGTGTATGTGCAAATATAGATTATGGATCCCTGTTTGCGGAATACAATGTACGACAGCCAGTTGAAATAAATGAATGAATTAACTTCAATTGTTTCAATGCAAAATACAATATTACTAAATGTTATAACAATATTGTGGTTAAATCAGAAGGAAGTGTGTCACTGTTTGTCGAATAATATAGATAGCGGAAACCTAAAAAGGAAAAAAAAGGAAAATTATTATGTGTGCTCCGATTATTGTTTGAATATGAAATGTGTTAATTCAATGAATGATTAAAATAGTGAAAGTGAAAGTTACCTTCTGAACAAGTAATCCTCATACAAGAAAGTGTATGTGCAAATATAGATTATGGATCCCTGTTTGCGCAATACAATGTACGACAGCCAGCTGAAATAAATGAATGAATTAACTTCAATTGTTTCAATGCAAAATACAATATTACTAAATGTTATAACAATATTGTGGTTAAATCAGAAGGGAGTGTGACACTGTTCGTCGAAAAATACAGATGGTGGAAGCCTAAAAAGAAAAAAAAAGGAAAATTATTATGTGTGCTCCGATTATTGTTTGAATATAAAATGTGTTAATTCAATGAATAATTAAAATAGTGAAAGTGAAAGTTCCCTTGTGAACAAGTAATCCTCATACAAGAAAGTGTATGTGCAAATATAGATTATGGATCCCTGTTTGCGGAATACAATGTACGACAGAAAGCTGAAATAAATGTATGAATTAACTTCAACTGTTTTAATGCAAAATACAATATTACTAAATGTTGTGGTTAAATCAAAAGGAAGTGTGACACTGTTCATCGAATAATACAGATAGTGGAAACCTAAAAAGGAAAGAGAAAATTATTACGTGTGCTCCTATTATTGTTTGAATATAAAACGTGTTAATTCAATGAATAATTAAAATAGTAAAAGTGAAAGTTACCTTGTGAACAAGTAATACTCATACAAGAAAGTGTATGTGCAAATATAGATTATGGATCCCTGTTTGCGGAATACAATATACGACAGCCAGCTGAAATAAATGAATGAATTAACTTCAATTGTTTCAATGCAAAATACAATATTACTAAATGTTATAACAATATTGTGGTTAAATCAGAAGGAAGTGTGACGCTGTTCGTCGAATAATATAGATAGCGGAAACCTAAAAAGGAAAAAAAGGAAAATTATTATGTGTGCTCCGATTATTGTTTGAATATGAAATGTGTTAATTCAATGAATGATTAAAATAGTGAAAGTGAAAGTTATCTTGTGAACAAGTAATCCTCATACAGGAAAGTGTATGTGCAAATATAGATTATGGGTCCCTGTTTGCGGAATACAATGTACGACAGCCAGCTGAAATAAATGATTGAATTAACTTCAATTGTTCCAATGCAAAATACAATATTACTAAATGTTATAACAATATTGTGGTTAAAGCAGAAGGAAGTGTGACACTGCTCATCGAATAATACAGATGGTGGAAACCTGAAAAGGAAAAAGAACATTATTACGTGTGCTCCGATTATTGTTTGAATATAAAACGTGTTAATTCAATGAATCATTAAAATAGTGAAAGTGAAAGTTACCTTGTGAACAAGTAATCCCCATACAAGAATGTGTATGTGCAAATATAGATTATGGATCCCTGTCTGCGGAATACAATGTACGACAGCCAGCTGAAATAAATGAATGAATTAACTTCAATTGTTTCAATGCAAAATACAATATTACTAAATGTTATAACAATATTGTGGTTAAATCAGAAGGAAGTGTGACACTGTTCGTCGAATAATATAGATAGCGGAAACCTAAAAAGAAAAAAAAAGGAAAATTATTATGTGTGCTCCGATTATTGTTTGAATATAAAATGTGTTAATTCAATGAATGATTAAAATAGTGAAAGTGAAAGTTATCTTGTGAACAAGTAATCCTCATACAGGAAAGTGTATGTGCAAATATAGATTATGGGTCCCTGTTTGCGGAATACAATGTACGACAGCCAGCTGAAATAAATGATTGAATTAACTTCAATTGTTCCAATGCAAAATACAATATTACTAAATGTTATAACAATATTGTGGTTAAAGCAGAAGGAAGTGCGACACTGCTCATCGAATAATACAGATGGTGGAAACCTGAAAAGGAAAAAGAACATTATTACGTGTGCTCCGATTATTGTTTGAATATAAAACGTGTTAATTCAATGAATAATTAAAATAGTGAAAGTGAAAGTTACCTTGTGAACAAGTAATCCCCATACAAGAATGTGTATGTGCAAATATAGATTATGGATCCCTGTCTGCGGAATACAATGTACTACAGCCAGCTGAAATAAATGAATGAATTAACTTCAATTGTTTCAATGCAAAATACAATATTACTAAATGTTATAACAATATTGTGGTTAAATCAGAAGGAAGTGTGTCACTGTTTGTCGAATAATATAGATAGCGGAAACCTAAAAAGGAAAAAAAAAGGAAAATTATTATGTGTGCTCCGATTATTGTTTGAATATGAAATGTGTTAATTCAATGAATGATTAAAATAGTGAAAGTGAAAGTTACCTTCTGAACAAGTAATCCTCATACAAGAAAGTGTATGTGCAAATATAGATTATGGTTCCCTGTTTGCGGAATACAATGTACGACAGCCTGCTGAATTAAATGAATGAATTAACTTCAATTGTTTCAATGCAAAATACAATATTACTAAATGTTATAACAATATTGTGGTTAAATCAGATGGAAGTGTGACACTGTTCGTCGAATAATATAGATAGCGGAAACCTAAAAAGGAAAAAAAAGGAAAATTATTATGTGTGCTCCGTTTATTGTTTGAATATGAAATGTGTTAATTCAATGAATGATTAAAATAGTGAAAGTGAAAGTTACCTTGTGAACAAGTAATCCTCATACAGGAAAGTGTATGTGCAAATATAGATTATGGTTCCCTGTTTGCGGAATACAATGTACGACAGCCTGCTGAAATAAATGTATGAATTAACTTCAATTGTTTTAATGCAAAATACAATATTACTAAATGTTGTGGTTAAATCAAAAGGAAGTGTGACACTGTTCGTCGAATAATACAGATAGTGGAAACCTAAAAAGGGAAGAGAAAATTATTACGTGTGCTCCTATTATTGTTTGAATATAAAACGTGTTAATTCAATGAATAATTAAAATAGTGAAAGTGAAAGTTATCTTCTGAACAAGTAATCCTCATACAAGAAAGTGTATGTGCAAATATAGATTATGGATCCCTGTTTGCGGAATACAATGTACGACAGCCAGTTGAAATAAATGAATGAATTAACTTCAATTGTTTCAATGCAAAATACAATATTACTAAATGTTATAACAATATTGTGGTTAAATCAGAAGGAAGTGTGTCACTGTTTGTCGAATAATATAGATAGCGGAAACCTAAAAAGGAAAAAAAAGGAAAATTATTATGTGTGCTCCGATTATTGTTTGAATATGAAATGTGTTAATTCAATGAATGATTAAAATAGTGAAAGTGAAAGTTACCTTCTGAACAAGTAATCCTCATACAAGAAAGTGTATGTGCAAATATAGATTATGGTTCCCTGTTTGCGGAATACAATGTACGACAGCCTGCTGAAATAAATGAATGAATTAACTTCAATTGTTTCAATGCAAAATACAATACTACTAAATGTTATAACAATATTGTGGTTAAATCAGAAGGAAGTGTGACACTGTTCGTCAAATAATATAGATAGCGGAAACCTAAAAAGGAAAAAGAAAATTATTACGTGTGCTCCAATTATTGTTTGAATATAAAACGTGTTAATTCAATGAATAATTAAAATAGTGAAAGTGAAAGTTACCTTGTGGACTAGTAATCCTCATACAAGAAAGTGTATGTGCAAATATAGATTATGGATCCCTGTTTGCGCAATACAATGTACGACAGCCAGCTGAAATAAATGAATGAATTAACTTCAATTGTTTCAATGCAAAATACAATATTACTAAATGTTATAACAATATTGTGGTTAAATCAGAAGGGAGTGTGACACTGTTCGTCGAAAAATACAGATGGTGGAAGCCTAAAAAGAAAAAAAAAGGAAAATTATTATGTGTGCTCCGATTATTGTTTGAATATAAAATGTGTTAATTCAATGAATGATTAAAATAGTGAAAGTGAAAGTTATCTTGTGAACAAGTAATCCTCATACAAGAAAGTGTATGTGCAAATATAGATTATGGATCCCTGTTTGCGGAATACAATGTACGACAGCCTGCTGAAATAAATGTATGAATTAACTTCAATTGTTTTAATGCAAAATACAATATTACTAAATGTTGTGGTTAAATCAAAAGCAAGTGTGACACTGTTCGTCGAATAATACAGATAGTGGAAACCTAAAAAGGGAAGAGAAAATTATTACGTGTGCTCCTATTATTGTTTGAATATAAAACGTGTTAATTCAATGAATAATTAAAATAGTGAAAGTGAAAGTTATCTTGTGAACAAGTAATCCTCATACAAGAAAGTGTATGTGCAAATATAGATTATGGATCCCTGTTTGCGGAATACAATGTACGACAGCCAGCTGAAATAAATGAATGAATTAACTTCAATTGTTTCAATGCAAAATACAATATTACTAAATGTTATAACAATATTGTGGTTAAATCAGAAGGAAGTGTGTCACTGTTTGTCGAATAATATAGATAGCGGAAACCTAAAAAGGAAAAAAAAGGAAAATTATTATGTGTGCTCCGATTATTGTTTGAATATGAAATGTGTCAATTCAATGAATGATTAAAATAGTGAAAGTGAAAGTTACCTTCTGAACAAGTAATCCTCATACAAGAAAGTGTATGTGCAAATATAGATTATGGATCCCTGTCTGCGGAATACAATGTACTACAGCCAGCTGAAATAAATGAATGAATTAACTTCAATTGTTTCAATGCAAAATACAATATTACTAAATGTTATAACAATATTGTGGTTAAATCAGAAGGAAGTGTGTCACTGTTTGTCGAATAATATAGATAGCGGAAACCTAAAAAGGAAAAAAAAAGGAAAATTATTATGTGTGCTCCGATTATTGTTTGAATATGAAATGTGTTAATTCAATGAATGATTAAAATAGTGAAAGTGAAAGTTACCTTCTGAACAAGTAATCCTCATACAAGAAAGTGTATGTGCAAATATAGATTATGGTTCCCTGTTTGCGGAATACAATGTACGACAGCCTGCTGAATTAAATGAATGAATTAACTTCAATTGTTTCAATGCAAAATACAATATTACTAAATGTTATAACAATATTGTGGTTAAATCAGATGGAAGTGTGACACTGTTCGTCGAATAATATAGATAGCGGAAACCTAAAAAGGAAAAAAAAGGAAAATTATTATGTGTGCTCCGTTTATTGTTTGAATATGAAATGTGTTAATTCAATGAATGATTAAAATAGTGAAAGTGAAAGTTACCTTGTGAACAAGTAATCCTCATACAGGAAAGTGTATGTGCAAATATAGATTATGGGTCCCTGTTTGCGGAATACAATGTACGACAGCCAGCTGAAATAAATGATTGAATTAACTTCAATTGTTCCAATGCAAAGTACAATATTACTAAATGTTATAACAATATTGTGATTAAAGCAGAAGGAAGTGTGACACTGCTCATCGAATAATACAGATGGTGGAAACCTAAAAAGGAAAAAGAACATTATTACGTGTGCTCCGATTATTGTTTGAATATAAAACGTGTTAATTCAATGAATAATTAAAATAGTGAAAGTGAAAGTTACCTTGTGAACAAGTAATCCTCATACAAGAATGTGTATGTGCAAATATAGATTATGGATCCCTGTCTGCGGAATACAATGTACGACAGCCAGCTGAAATAAATGAATGAATTAACTTCAATTGTTTCAATGCAAAATACAATATTACTAAATGTTATAACAATATTGTGGTTAAATCAGAAGGAAGTGTGACACTGTTCGTCGAATAATATAGATAGCGGAAACCTAAAAAGGAAAAAAAAGGAAAATTATTATGTGTGCTCCGATTATTGTTTGAATATGAAATGTGTTAATTCAATGAATGATTAAAATAGTGAAAGTGAAAGTTACCTTGTGAACAAGTAATCCTCATACAGGAAAGTGTATGTGCAAATATAGATTATGGGTCCCTGTTTGCGGAATACAATGTACGACAGCCAGCTGAAATAAATGAATGAATTAACTTCAATTGTTCCAATGCAAAATACAATATTACTAAATGTTATAACAATATTGTGGTTAAATCAGAAGGAAGTGTGACACTGTTCGTCGAATAATACAGATAGCGGAAACCTAAAAAGAAGAAAAAAGGGAAATTATTATGTGTGCTCCGATTATTGTTTGAATATAAAATGTGTTAATTCAATGAATAATTAAAATAGTGAAAGTGAAAGTTCCCTTGTGAACAAGTAATCCTCATACAAGAATGTGTATGTGCAAATATAGATTATGGATCCCTGTTTGCGGAATACAATGTACGACAGCCAGCTGAAATAAATGAATGAATTAACTTCAATTGTTTCAATGCAAAATACAATATTACTAAATGTTATAACTATATTGTGGTTAAATCAGAAGGGAGTGTGACACTGTTCGTCGAAAAATACAGATGGTGGAAGCCTAAAAAGAAAAAAAAAGGAAAATTATTATGTGTGCTCCGATTATTGTTTGAATATAAAATGTGTTAATTCAATGAATGATTAAAATAGTGAAAGTGAAAGTTATCTTGTGAACAAGTAATCCTCATACAAGAAAGTGTATGTGCAAATATAGATTATGGATCCCTGTTTGCGGAATACAATGTACGACAGCCTGCTGAAATAAATGATTGAATTAACTTCAATTGTTCCAATGCAAAGTACAATATTACTAAATGTTATAACAATATTGTGGTTAAATCAAAAGGAAGTGTGACACTGTTCATCGAATAATACAGATAGTGGAAACCTAAAAAGGAAAGAGAAAATTATTACGTGTGCTCCTATTATTGTTTGAATATAAAACGTGTTAATTCAATGAATAATTAAAATAGTAAAAGTGAAAGTTACCTTGTGAACAAGTAATACTCATACAAGAAAGTGTATGTGCAAATATAGATTATGGATCCCTGTTTGCGGAATACAATATACGACAGCCAGCTGAAATAAATGAATGAATTAACTTCAATTGTTTCAATGCAAAATACAATATTACTAAATGTTATAACAATATTGTGGTTAAATCAGAAGGAAGTGTGACGCTGTTCGTCGAATAATATAGATAGCGGAAACCTAAAAAGGAAAAAAAGGAAAATTATTATGTGTGCTCCGATTATTGTTTGAATATGAAATGTGTTAATTCAATGAATGATTAAAATAGTGAAAGTGAAAGTTATCTTGTGAACAAGTAATCCTCATACAGGAAAGTGTATGTGCAAATATAGATTATGGGTCCCTGTTTGCGGAATACAATGTACGACAGCCAGCTGAAATAAATGATTGAATTAACTTCAATTGTTCCAATGCAAAATACAATATTACTAAATGTTATAACAATATTGTGGTTAAAGCAGAAGGAAGTGTGACACTGCTCATCGAATAATACAGATGGTGGAAACCTGAAAAGGAAAAAGAACATTATTACGTGTGCTCCGATTATTGTTTGAATATAAAACGTGTTAATTCAATGAATAATTAAAATAGTGAAAGTGAAAGTTACCTTGTGGACTAGTAATCCTCATACAAGAAAGTGTATGTGCAAATATAGATTATGGATCCCTGTTTGCGCAATACAATGTACGACAGCCAGCTGAAATAAATGAATGAATTAACTTCAATTGTTTCAATGCAAAATACAATATTACTAAATGTTATAACAATATTGTGGTTAAATCAGAAGGGAGTGTGACACTGTTCGTCGAAAAATACAGATGGTGGAAGCCTAAAAAGAAAAAAAAAGGAAAATTATTATGTGTGCTCCGATTATTGTTTGAATATAAAATGTGTTAATTCAATGAATGATTAAAATAGTGAAAGTGAAAGTTATCTTGTGAACAAGTAATCCTCATACAAGAAAGTGTATGTGCAAATATAGATTATGGATCCCTGTTTGCGGAATACAATGTACGACAGCCTGCTGAAATAAATGTATGAATTAACTTCAATTGTTTTAATGCAAAATACAATATTACTAAATGTTGTGGTTAAATCAAAAGCAAGTGTGACACTGTTCGTCGAATAATACAGATAGTGGAAACCTAAAAAGGGAAGAGAAAATTATTACGTGTGCTCCTATTATTGTTTGAATATAAAACGTGTTAATTCAATGAATAATTAAAATAGTGAAAGTGAAAGTTATCTTGTGAACAAGTAATCCTCATACAAGAAAGTGTATGTGCAAATATAGATTATGGATCCCTGTTTGCGGAATACAATGTACGACAGCCAGCTGAAATAAATGAATGAATTAACTTCAATTGTTTCAATGCAAAATACAATATTACTAAATGTTATAACAATATTGTGGTTAAATCAGAAGGAAGTGTGTCACTGTTTGTCGAATAATATAGATAGCGGAAACCTAAAAAGGAAAAAAAAGGAAAATTATTATGTGTGCTCCGATTATTGTTTGAATATGAAATGTGTCAATTCAATGAATGATTAAAATAGTGAAAGTGAAAGTTACCTTCTGAACAAGTAATCCTCATACAAGAAAGTGTATGTGCAAATATAGATTATGGATCCCTGTCTGCGGAATACAATGTACTACAGCCAGCTGAAATAAATGAATGAATTAACTTCAATTGTTTCAATGCAAAATACAATATTACTAAATGTTATAACAATATTGTGGTTAAATCAGAAGGAAGTGTGTCACTGTTTGTCGAATAATATAGATAGCGGAAACCTAAAAAGGAAAAAAAAAGGAAAATTATTATGTGTGCTCCGATTATTGTTTGAATATGAAATGTGTTAATTCAATGAATGATTAAAATAGTGAAAGTGAAAGTTACCTTCTGAACAAGTAATCCTCATACAAGAAAGTGTATGTGCAAATATAGATTATGGTTCCCTGTTTGCGGAATACAATGTACGACAGCCTGCTGAATTAAATGAATGAATTAACTTCAATTGTTTCAATGCAAAATACAATATTACTAAATGTTATAACAATATTGTGGTTAAATCAGATGGAAGTGTGACACTGTTCGTCGAATAATATAGATAGCGGAAACCTAAAAAGGAAAAAAAAGGAAAATTATTATGTGTGCTCCGTTTATTGTTTGAATATGAAATGTGTTAATTCAATGAATGATTAAAATAGTGAAAGTGAAAGTTACCTTGTGAACAAGTAATCCTCATACAGGAAAGTGTATGTGCAAATATAGATTATGGGTCCCTGTTTGCGGAATACAATGTACGACAGCCAGCTGAAATAAATGATTGAATTAACTTCAATTGTTCCAATGCAAAGTACAATATTACTAAATGTTATAACAATATTGTGATTAAAGCAGAAGGAAGTGTGACACTGCTCATCGAATAATACAGATGGTGGAAACCTAAAAAGGAAAAAGAACATTATTACGTGTGCTCCGATTATTGTTTGAATATAAAACGTGTTAATTCAATGAATAATTAAAATAGTGAAAGTGAAAGTTACCTTGTGAACAAGTAATCCTCATACAAGAATGTGTATGTGCAAATATAGATTATGGATCCCTGTCTGCGGAATACAATGTACGACAGCCAGCTGAAATAAATGAATGAATTAACTTCAATTGTTTCAATGCAAAATACAATATTACTAAATGTTATAACAATATTGTGGTTAAATCAGAAGGAAGTGTGACACTGTTCGTCGAATAATATAGATAGCGGAAACCTAAAAAGGAAAAAAAAGGAAAATTATTATGTGTGCTCCGATTATTGTTTGAATATGAAATGTGTTAATTCAATGAATGATTAAAATAGTGAAAGTGAAAGTTACCTTGTGAACAAGTAATCCTCATACAGGAAAGTGTATGTGCAAATATAGATTATGGGTCCCTGTTTGCGGAATACAATGTACGACAGCCAGCTGAAATAAATGAATGAATTAACTTCAATTGTTCCAATGCAAAATACAATATTACTAAATGTTATAACAATATTGTGGTTAAATCAGAAGGAAGTGTGACACTGTTCGTCGAATAATATAGATAGCGGAAACCTAAAAAGGAAAAAAAAGGAAAATTATTATGTGTGCTCCGATTATTGTTTGAATATGAAATGTGTTAATTCAATGAATGATTAAAATAGTGAAAGTGAAAGTTACCTTGTGAACAAGTAATCCTCATACAGGAAAGTGTATGTGCAAATATAGATTATGGGTCCCTGTTTGCGGAATACAATGTACGACAGCCAGCTGAAATAAATGAATGAATTAACTTCAATTGTTCCAATGCAAAATACAATATTACTAAATGTTATAACAATATTGTGGTTAAATCAGAAGGAAGTGTGACACTGTTCGTCGAATAATACAGATAGCGGAAACCTAAAAAGAAGAAAAAAGGGAAATTATTATGTGTGCTCCGATTATTGTTTGAATATAAAATGTGTTAATTCAATGAATAATTAAAATAGTGAAAGTGAAAGTTCCCTTGTGAACAAGTAATCCTCATACAAGAATGTGTATGTGCAAATATAGATTATGGATCCCTGTTTGCGGAATACAATGTACGACAGCCAGCTGAAATAAATGAATGAATTAACTTCAATTGTTTCAATGCAAAATACAATATTACTAAATGTTATAACTATATTGTGGTTAAATCAGAAGGGAGTGTGACACTGTTCGTCGAAAAATACAGATGGTGGAAGCCTAAAAAGAAAAAAAAAGGAAAATTATTATGTGTGCTCCGATTATTGTTTGAATATAAAATGTGTTAATTCAATGAATGATTAAAATAGTGAAAGTGAAAGTTATCTTGTGAACAAGTAATCCTCATACAAGAAAGTGTATGTGCAAATATAGATTATGGATCCCTGTTTGCGGAATACAATGTACGACAGCCTGCTGAAATAAATGATTGAATTAACTTCAATTGTTCCAATGCAAAGTACAATATTACTAAATGTTATAACAATATTGTGGTTAAATCAAAAGGAAGTGTGACACTGTTCATCGAATAATACAGATAGTGGAAACCTAAAAAGGAAAGAGAAAATTATTACGTGTGCTCCTATTATTGTTTGAATATAAAACGTGTTAATTCAATGAATAATTAAAATAGTAAAAGTGAAAGTTACCTTGTGAACAAGTAATACTCATACAAGAAAGTGTATGTGCAAATATAGATTATGGATCCCTGTTTGCGGAATACAATATACGACAGCCAGCTGAAATAAATGAATGAATTAACTTCAATTGTTTCAATGCAAAATACAATATTACTAAATGTTATAACAATATTGTGGTTAAATCAGAAGGAAGTGTGACGCTGTTCGTCGAATAATATAGATAGCGGAAACCTAAAAAGGAAAAAAAGGAAAATTATTATGTGTGCTCCGATTATTGTTTGAATATGAAATGTGTTAATTCAATGAATGATTAAAATAGTGAAAGTGAAAGTTATCTTGTGAACAAGTAATCCTCATACAGGAAAGTGTATGTGCAAATATAGATTATGGGTCCCTGTTTGCGGAATACAATGTACGACAGCCAGCTGAAATAAATGATTGAATTAACTTCAATTGTTCCAATGCAAAATACAATATTACTAAATGTTATAACAATATTGTGGTTAAAGCAGAAGGAAGTGTGACACTGCTCATCGAATAATACAGATGGTGGAAACCTGAAAAGGAAAAAGAACATTATTACGTGTGCTCCGATTATTGTTTGAATATAAAACGTGTTAATTCAATGAATAATTAAAATAGTGAAAGTGAAAGTTACCTTGTGAACAAGTAATCCCCATACAAGAATGTGTATGTGCAAATATAGATTATGGATCCCTGTCTGCGGAATACAATGTACGACAGCCAGCTGAAATAAATGAATGAATTAACTTCAATTGTTTCAATGCAAAATACAATATTACTAAATGTTATAACAATATTGTGGTTAAATCAGAAGGAAGTGTGACACTGTTCGTCGAATAATATAGATAGCGGAAACCTAAAAAGAAAAAACAAGGAAAATTATTATGTGTGCTCCGATTATTGTTTGAATATAAAATGTGTTAATTCAATGAATGATTAAAATAGTGAAAGTGAAAGTTATCTTGTGAACAAGTAATCCTCATACAGGAAAGTGTATGTGCAAATATAGATTATGGGTCCCTGTTTGCGGAATACAATGTACGACAGCCAGCTGAAATAAATGATTGAATTAACTTCAATTGTTCCAATGCAAAATACAATATTACTAAATGTTATAACAATATTGTGGTTAAAGCAGAAGGAAGTGCGACACTGCTCATCGAATAATACAGATGGTGGAAACCTGAAAAGGAAAAAGAACATTATTACGTGTGCTCCGATTATTGTTTGAATATAAAACGTGTTAATTCAATGAATAATTAAAATAGTGAAAGTGAAAGTTACCTTGTGAACAAGTAATCCCCATACAAGAATGTGTATGTGCAAATATAGATTATGGATCCCTGTCTGCGGAATACAATGTACTACAGCCAGCTGAAATAAATGAATGAATTAACTTCAATTGTTTCAATGCAAAATACAATATTACTAAATGTTATAACAATATTGTGGTTAAATCAGAAGGAAGTGTGTCACTGTTTGTCGAATAATATAGATAGCGGAAACCTAAAAAGGAAAAAAAAAGGAAAATTATTATGTGTGCTCCGATTATTGTTTGAATATGAAATGTGTTAATTCAATGAATGATTAAAATAGTGAAAGTGAAAGTTACCTTCTGAACAAGTAATCCTCATACAAGAAAGTGTATGTGCAAATATAGATTATGGTTCCCTGTTTGCGGAATACAATGTACGACAGCCTGCTGAATTAAATGAATGAATTAACTTCAATTGTTTCAATGCAAAATACAATATTACTAAATGTTATAACAATATTGTGGTTAAATCAGATGGAAGTGTGACACTGTTCGTCGAATAATATAGATAGCGGAAACCTAAAAAGGAAAAAAAAGGAAAATTATTATGTGTGCTCCGTTTATTGTTTGAATATGAAATGTGTTAATTCAATGAATGATTAAAATAGTGAAAGTGAAAGTTACCTTGTGAACAAGTAATCCTCATACAGGAAAGTGTATGTGCAAATATAGATTATGGTTCCCTGTTTGCGGAATACAATGTACGACAGCCTGCTGAAATAAATGTATGAATTAACTTCAATTGTTTTAATGCAAAATACAATATTACTAAATGTTGTGGTTAAATCAAAAGGAAGTGTGACACTGTTCGTCGAATAATACAGATAGTGGAAACCTAAAAAGGGAAGAGAAAATTATTACGTGTGCTCCTATTATTGTTTGAATATAAAACGTGTTAATTCAATGAATAATTAAAATAGTGAAAGTGAAAGTTATCTTGTGAACAAGTAATCCTCATACAAGAAAGTGTATGTGCAAATATAGATTATGGATCCCTGTTTGCGGAATACAATGTACGACAGCCAGTTGAAATAAATGAATGAATTAACTTCAATTGTTTCAATGCAAAATACAATATTACTAAATGTTATAACAATATTGTGGTTAAATCAGAAGGAAGTGTGTCACTGTTTGTCGAATAATATAGATAGCGGAAACCTAAAAAGGAAAAAAAAGGAAAATTATTATGTGTGCTCCGATTATTGTTTGAATATGAAATGTGTTAATTCAATGAATGATTAAAATAGTGAAAGTGAAAGTTACCTTCTGAACAAGTAATCCTCATACAAGAAAGTGTATGTGCAAATATAGATTATGGATCCCTGTTTGCGCAATACAATGTACGACAGCCAGCTGAAATAAATGAATGAATTAACTTCAATTGTTTCAATGCAAAATACAATATTACTAAATGTTATAACAATATTGTGGTTAAATCAGAAGGGAGTGTGACACTGTTCGTCGAAAAATACAGATGGTGGAAGCCTAAAAAGAAAAAAAAAGGAAAATTATTATGTGTGCTCCGATTATTGTTTGAATATAAAATGTGTTAATTCAATGAATGATTAAAATAGTGAAAGTGAAAGTTATCTTGTGAACAAGTAATCCTCATACAAGAAAGTGTATGTGCAAATATAGATTATGGATCCCTGTTTGCGGAATACAATGTACGACAGCCTGCTGAAATAAATGTATGAATTAACTTCAATTGTTTTAATGCAAAATACAATATTACTAAATGTTGTGGTTAAATCAAAAGCAAGTGTGACACTGTTCGTCGAATAATACAGATAGTGGAAACCTAAAAAGGGAAGAGAAAATTATTACGTGTGCTCCTATTATTGTTTGAATATAAAACGTGTTAATTCAATGAATAATTAAAATAGTGAAAGTGAAAGTTATCTTGTGAACAAGTAATCCTCATACAAGAAAGTGTATGTGCAAATATAGATTATGGATCCCTGTTTGCGGAATACAATGTACGACAGCCAGCTGAAATAAATGAATGAATTAACTTCAATTGTTTCAATGCAAAATACAATATTACTAAATGTTATAACAATATTGTGGTTAAATCAGAAGGAAGTGTGTCACTGTTTGTCGAATAATATAGATAGCGGAAACCTAAAAAGGAAAAAAAAGGAAAATTATTATGTGTGCTCCGATTATTGTTTGAATATGAAATGTGTCAATTCAATGAATGATTAAAATAGTGAAAGTGAAAGTTACCTTCTGAACAAGTAATCCTCATACAAGAAAGTGTATGTGCAAATATAGATTATGGATCCCTGTCTGCGGAATACAATGTACTACAGCCAGCTGAAATAAATGAATGAATTAACTTCAATTGTTTCAATGCAAAATACAATATTACTAAATGTTATAACAATATTGTGGTTAAATCAGAAGGAAGTGTGTCACTGTTTGTCGAATAATATAGATAGCGGAAACCTAAAAAGGAAAAAAAAAGGAAAATTATTATGTGTGCTCCGATTATTGTTTGAATATGAAATGTGTTAATTCAATGAATGATTAAAATAGTGAAAGTGAAAGTTACCTTCTGAACAAGTAATCCTCATACAAGAAAGTGTATGTGCAAATATAGATTATGGTTCCCTGTTTGCGGAATACAATGTACGACAGCCTGCTGAATTAAATGAATGAATTAACTTCAATTGTTTCAATGCAAAATACAATATTACTAAATGTTATAACAATATTGTGGTTAAATCAGATGGAAGTGTGACACTGTTCGTCGAATAATATAGATAGCGGAAACCTAAAAAGGAAAAAAAAGGAAAATTATTATGTGTGCTCCGTTTATTGTTTGAATATGAAATGTGTTAATTCAATGAATGATTAAAATAGTGAAAGTGAAAGTTACCTTGTGAACAAGTAATCCTCATACAGGAAAGTGTATGTGCAAATATAGATTATGGGTCCCTGTTTGCGGAATACAATGTACGACAGCCAGCTGAAATAAATGATTGAATTAACTTCAATTGTTCCAATGCAAAGTACAATATTACTAAATGTTATAACAATATTGTGATTAAAGCAGAAGGAAGTGTGACACTGCTCATCGAATAATACAGATGGTGGAAACCTAAAAAGGAAAAAGAACATTATTACGTGTGCTCCGATTATTGTTTGAATATAAAACGTGTTAATTCAATGAATAATTAAAATAGTGAAAGTGAAAGTTACCTTGTGAACAAGTAATCCTCATACAAGAATGTGTATGTGCAAATATAGATTATGGATCCCTGTCTGCGGAATACAATGTACGACAGCCAGCTGAAATAAATGAATGAATTAACTTCAATTGTTTCAATGCAAAATACAATATTACTAAATGTTATAACAATATTGTGGTTAAATCAGAAGGAAGTGTGACACTGTTCGTCGAATAATATAGATAGCGGAAACCTAAAAAGGAAAAAAAAGGAAAATTATTATGTGTGCTCCGATTATTGTTTGAATATGAAATGTGTTAATTCAATGAATGATTAAAATAGTGAAAGTGAAAGTTACCTTGTGAACAAGTAATCCTCATACAGGAAAGTGTATGTGCAAATATAGATTATGGGTCCCTGTTTGCGGAATACAATGTACGACAGCCAGCTGAAATAAATGAATGAATTAACTTCAATTGTTCCAATGCAAAATACAATATTACTAAATGTTATAACAATATTGTGGTTAAATCAGAAGGAAGTGTGACACTGTTCGTCGAATAATACAGATAGCGGAAACCTAAAAAGAAAAAAAAAGGGAAATTATTATGTGCGCTCCGATTATTGTTTGAATATAAAATGTGTTAATTCAATGAATAATTAAAATAGTGAAAGTGAAAGTTCCCTTGTGAACAAGTAATCCTCATACAAGAATGTGTATGTGCAAATATAGATTATGGATCCCTGTTTGCGGAATACAATGTACGACAGCCAGCTGAAATAAATGAATGAATTAACTTCAATTGTTTCAATGCAAAATACAATATTACTAAATGTTATAACTATATTGTGGTTAAATCAGAAGGGAGTGTGACACTGTTCGTCGAAAAATACAGATGGTGGAAGCCTAAAAAGAAAAAAAAAGGAAAATTATTATGTGTGCTCCGATTATTGTTTGAATATAAAATGTGTTAATTCAATGAATGATTAAAATAGTGAAAGTGAAAGTTATCTTGTGAACAAGTAATCCTCATACAAGAAAGTGTATGTGCAAATATAGATTATGGATCCCTGTTTGCGGAATACAATGTACGACAGCCTGCTGAAATAAATGTATGAATTAACTTCAATTGTTTTAATGCAAAATACAATATTACTAAATGTTGTGGTTAAATCAAAAGGAAGTGTGACACTGTTCGTCGAATAATACAGATAGTGGAAACCTAAAAAGGGAAGAGAAAATTATTACGTGTGCTCCTATTATTGTTTGAATATAAAACGTGTTAATTCAATGAATAATTAAAATAGTGAAAGTGAAAGTTATCTTGTGAACAAGTAATCCTCATACAAGAAAGTGTATGTGCAAATATAGATTATGGATCCCTGTTTGCGGAATACAATGTACGACAGCCAGCTGAAATAAATGAATGAATTAACTTCAATTGTTTCAATGCAAAATACAATATTACTAAATGTTATAACAACATTGTGGTTAAATCAGAAGGAAGTGTGTCACTGTTTGTCGAATAATATAGATAGCGGAAACCTAAAAAGGAAAAAAAAGGAAAATTATTATGTGTGCTCCGATTATTGTTTGAATATGAAATGTGTTAATTCAATGAATGATTAAAATAGTGAAAGTGAAAGTTACCTTCTGAACAAGTAATCCTCATACAAGAAAGTGTATGTGCAAATATAGATTATGGTTCCCTGTTTGCGGAATACAATGTACGACAGCCTGCTGAAATAAATGAATGAATTAACTTCAATTGTTTCAATGCAAAATACAATACTACTAAATGTTATAACAATATTGTGGTTAAATCAGAAGGAAGTGTTACACTGTTCGTCAAATAATATAGATAGCGGAAACCTAAAAAGGAAAAAGAAAATTATTACGTGTGCTCCAATTATTGTTTGAATATAAAACGTGTTAATTCAATGAATAATTAAAATAGTGAAAGTGAAAGTTACCTTGTGGACTAGTAATCCTCATACAAGAAAGTGTATGTGCAAATATAGATTATGGATCCCTGTTTGCGCAATACAATGTACGACAGCCAGCTGAAATAAATGAATGAATTAACTTCAATTGTTTCAATGCAAAATACAATATTACTAAATGTTATAACAATATTGTGGTTAAATCAGAAGGGAGTGTGACACTGTTCGTCGAAAAATACAGATGGTGGAAGCCTAAAAAGAAAAAAAAAGGAAAATTATTATGTGTGCTCCGATTATTGTTTGAATATAAAATGTGTTAATTCAATGAATGATTAAAATAGTGAAAGTGAAAGTTATCTTGTGAACAAGTAATCCTCATACAAGAAAGTGTATGTGCAAATATAGATTATGGATCCCTGTTTGCGGAATACAATGTACGACAGCCTGCTGAAATAAATGTATGAATTAACTTCAATTGTTTTAATGCAAAATACAATATTACTAAATGTTGTGGTTAAATCAAAAGCAAGTGTGACACTGTTCGTCGAATAATACAGATAGTGGAAACCTAAAAAGGGAAGAGAAAATTATTACGTGTGCTCCTA
This sequence comes from Bombus flavifrons, assembly GCF_040668555.2. Taxonomy (NCBI): domain Eukaryota; kingdom Metazoa; phylum Arthropoda; class Insecta; order Hymenoptera; family Apidae; genus Bombus; species Bombus flavifrons. The sequence goes on along the minus strand of NC_138459.1, from coordinate 2,168,609 downwards.
TTATTGTTTGAATATAAAACGTGTTAATTCAATGAATAATTAAAATAGTGAAAGTGAAAGTTATCTTGTGAACAAGTAATCCTCATACAAGAAAGTGTATGTGCAAATATAGATTATGGATCCCTGTTTGCGGAATACAATGTACGACAGCCAGCTGAAATAAATGAATGAATTAACTTCAATTGTTTCAATGCAAAATACAATATTACTAAATGTTATAACAATATTGTGGTTAAATCAGAAGGAAGTGTGTCACTGTTTGTCGAATAATATAGATAGCGGAAACCTAAAAAGGAAAAAAAAGGAAAATTATTATGTGTGCTCCGATTATTGTTTGAATATGAAATGTGTCAATTCAATGAATGATTAAAATAGTGAAAGTGAAAGTTACCTTCTGAACAAGTAATCCTCATACAAGAAAGTGTATGTGCAAATATAGATTATGGTTCCCTGTTTGCGGAATACAATGTACGACAGCCTGCTGAAATAAATGAATGAATTAACTTCAATTGTTTCAATGCAAAATACAATACTACTAAATGTTATAACAATATTGTGGTTAAATCAGAAGGAAGTGTGACACTGTTCGTCAAATAATATAGATAGCGGAAACCTAAAAAGGAAAAAGAAAATTATTACGTGTGCTCCAATTATTGTTTGAATATAAAACGTGTTAATTCAATGAATAATTAAAATAGTGAAAGTGAAAGTTACCTTGTGGACTAGTAATCCTCATACAAGAAAGTGTATGTGCAAATATAGATTATGGATCCCTGTTTGCGCAATACAATGTACAACAGCCAGCTGAAATAAATGAATGAAATAACGTCAATTGTTTCAATGCAAAATACAATATTACTAAATGTTGTGGTTAAATCAAAAGGAAGTGTGACACTGTTCGTCGAATAATACAGATAGTGGAAACCTAAAATGGAAAGAGAAAATTATTACGTTTGCTCCTATTATTGTTTGAATATAAAACGTGTTAATTCAATGAATAATTAAAATAGTGAAAGTGAAAGTTATCTTGTGAACAAGTAATCCTCATACAAGAAAGTGTATGTGCAAATATAGATTATGGATCCCTGTTTGCGGAATACAATGTACGACAGCCAGCTGAAATAAATGAATGAATTAACTTCAATTGTTTCAATGCAAAATACAATATTACTAAATGTTATAACAATATTGTGGTTAAATCAGAAGGAAGTGTGTCACTGTTTGTCGAATAATATAGATAGCGGAAACCTAAAAAGGAAAAAAAAGGAAAATTATTATGTGTGCTCCGATTATTGTTTGAATATGAAATGTGTTAATTCAATGAATGATTAAAATAGTGAAAGTGAAAGTTACCTTCTGAACAAGTAATCCTCATACAAGAAAGTGTATGTGCAAATATAGATTATGGTTCCCTGTTTGCGGAATACAATGTACGACAGCCTGCTGAAATAAATGAATGAATTAACTTCAATTGTTTCAATGCAAAATACAATACTACTAAATGTTATAACAATATTGTGGTTAAATCAGAAGGAAGTGTGACACTGTTCGTCGAATAATATAGATAGCGGAAACCTAAAAAGGAAAAAAAAGGAAAATTATTATGTGTGCTCCGATTATTGTTTGAATATGAAATGTGTTAATTCAATGAATGATTAAAATAGTGAAAGTGAAAGTTACCTTGTGAACAAGTAATCCTCATACAGGAAAGTGTATGTGCAAATATAGATTATGGGTCCCTGTTTGCGGAATACAATGTACGACAGCCAGCTGAAATAAATGAATGAAGTAACTTCAATTGTTCCAATGCAAAATACAATATTACTAAATGTTATAACAATATTGTGGTTAAATCAGAAGGAAGTGTGACACTGTTCGTCGAATAATACAGATAGCGGAAACCTAAAAAGAAAAAAAAAGGGAAATTATTATGTGTGCTCCGATTATTGTTTGAATATAAAATGTGTTAATTCAATGAATAATTAAAATAGTGAAAGTGAAAGTTCCCTTGTGAACAAGTAATCCTCATACAAGAATGTGTATGTGCAAATATAGATTATGGATCCCTGTTTGCGGTATACAATGTACGACAGCCAGCTGAAATAAATGAATGAATTAACTTCAATTGTTTCAATGCAAAATACAATATTACTAAATGTTATAACTATATTGTGGTTAAATCAGAAGGGAGTGTGACACTGTTCGTCGAAAAATACAGATGGTGGAAGCCTAAAAAGAAAAAAAAAGGAAAATTATTATGTGTGCTCCGATTATTGTTTGAATATAAAATGTGTTAATTCAATGAATGATTAAAATAGTGAAAGTGAAAGTTATCTTGTGAACAAGTAATCCTCATACAAGAAAGTGTATGTGCAAATATAGATTATGGATCCCTGTTTGCGGAATACAATGTACGACAGCCTGCTGAAATAAATGTATGAATTAACTTCAATTGTTTTAATGCAAAATACAATATTACTAAATGTTGTGGTTAAATCAAAAGGAAGTGTGAAACTGTTCGTCGAATAATACAGATAGTGGAAACCTAAAAAGGGAAGAGAAAATTATTACGTGTGCTCCTATTATTGTTTGAATATAAAACGTGTTAATTCAATGAATAATTAAAATAGTGAAAGTGAAAGTTATCTTGTGAACAAGTAATCCTCATACAAGAAAGTGTATGTGCAAATATAGATTATGGATCCCTGTTTGCGGAATACAATGTACGACAGCCAGCTGAAATAAATGAATGAATTAACTTCAATTGTTCCAATGCAAAGTACAATATTACTAAATGTTATAACAATATTGTGATTAAAGCAGAAGGAAGTGTGACACTGCTCATCGAATAATACAGATGGTGGAAACCTAAAAAGGAAAAAGAACATTATTACGTGTGCTCCGATTATTGTTTGAATATGAAATGTGTCAATTCAATGAATGATTAAAATAGTGAAAGTGAAAGTTACCTTCTGAACAAGTAATCCTCATACAAGAAAGTGTATGTGCAAATATAGATTATGGTTCCCTGTTTGCGGAATACAATGTACGACAGCATGCTGAAATAAATGAATGAATTAACTTCAATTGTTTCAATGCAAAATACAATATTACTAAATGTTATAACAATATTGTGGTTAAATCAGAAGGAAGTGTGACACTGTTCGTCGAATAATATAGATAGCGGAAACCTAAAAAGGAAAAAAAAGGAAAATTATTATGTGTGCTCCGATTATTGTTTGAATATGAAATGTGTTAATTCAATGAATGATTAAAATAGTGAAAGTGAAAGTTACCTTGTGAACAAGTAATCCTCATACAGGAAAGTGTATGTGCAAATATAGATTATGGGTCCCTGTTTGCGGAATACAATGTACGACAGCCAGCTGAAATAAATGAATGAAGTAACTTCAATTGTTCCAATGCAAAATACAATATTACTAAATGTTATAACAATATTGTGGTTAAATCAGAAGGAAGTGTGACACTGTTCGTCGAATAATACAGATAGCGGAAACCTAAAAAGAAAAAAAAAGGGAAATTATTATGTGTGCTCCGATTATTGTTTGAATATAAAATGTGTTAATTCAATGAATAATTAAAATAGTGAAAGTGAAAGTTCCCTTGTGAACAAGTAATCCTCATACAAGAATGTGTATGTGCAAATATAGATTATGGATCCCTGTCTGCGGAATACAATGTACGACAGCCAGCTGAAATAAATGAATGAATTAACTTCAATTGTTTCAATGCAAAATACAATATTACTAAATGTTATAACAATATTGTGGTTAAATCAGAAGGAAGTGTGACACTGTTCGTCGAAAAATACAGATGGTGGAAGCCTAAAAAGAAAAAAAAAGGAAAATTATTATGTGTGCTCCTATTATTGTTTGAATATAAAACGTGTTAATTCAATGAATAATTAAAATAGTGAAAGTGAAAGTTATCTTGTGAACAAGTAATCCTCATACAAGAAAGTGTATGTGCAAATATAGATTATGGATCCCTGTTTGCGGAATACAATGTACGACAGCCAGCTGAAATAAATGAATGAATTAACTTCAATTGTTCCAATGCAAAGTACAATATTACTAAATGTTATAACAATATTGTGATTAAAGCAGAAGGAAGTGTGACACTGCTCATCGAATAATACAGATGGTGGAAACCTAAAAAGGAAAAAGAACATTATTACGTGTGCTCCGATTATTGTTTGAATATAAAACGTGTTAATTCAATGAATAATTAAAATAGTGAAAGTGAAAGTTACCTTGTGAACAAGTAATCCTCATACAAGAATGTGTATGTGCAAATATAGATTATGGATCCCTGTCTGCGGAATACAATGTACGACAGCCAGCTGAAATAAATGAATGAATTAACTTCAATTGTTTCAATGCAAAATACAATATTACTAAATGTTATAACAATATTGTGGTTAAATCAGAAGGAAGTGTGACACTGTTCGTCGAATAATATAGATAGCGGAAACCTAAAAAGGAAAAAAAAGGAAAATTATTATGTGTGCTCCGATTATTGTTTGAATATGAAATGTGTTAATTCAATGAATGATTAAAATAGTGAAAGTGAAAGTTACCTTGTGAACAAGTAATCCTCATACAGGAAAGTGTATGTGCAAATATAGATTATGGGTCCCTGTTTGCGGAATACAATGTACGACAGCCAGCTGAAATAAATGAATGAATTAACTTCAATTGTTCCAATGCAAAATACAATATTACTAAATGTTATAACAATATTGTGGTTAAATCAGAAGGAAGTGTGACACTGTTCGTCGAATAATACAGATAGCGGAAACCTAAAAAGAAAAAAAAAGGGAAATTATTATGTGTGCTCCGATTATTGTTTGAATATAAAATGTGTTAATTCAATGAATAATTAAAATAGTGAAAGTGAAAGTTCCCTTGTGAACAAGTAATCCTCATACAAGAATGTGTATGTGCAAATATAGATTATGGATCCCTGTTTGCGGAATACAATGTACGACAGCCAGCTGAAATAAATGAATGAATTAACTTCAATTGTTTCAATGCAAAATACAATATTACTAAATGTTATAACTATATTGTGGTTAAATCAGAAGGGAGTGTGACACTGTTCGTCGAAAAATACAGATGGTGGAAGCCTAAAAAGAAAAAAAAAGGAAAATTATTATGTGTGCTCCGATTATTGTTTGAATATAAAATGTGTTAATTCAATGAATGATTAAAATAGTGAAAGTGAAAGTTATCTTGTGAACAAGTAATCCTCATACAAGAAAGTGTATGTGCAAATATAGATTATGGATCCCTGTTTGCGGAATACAATGTACAACAGCCTGCTGAAATAAATGTATGAATTAACTTCAATTGTTTTAATGCAAAATACAATATTACTAAATGTTGTGGTTAAATCAAAAGGAAGTGTGACACTGTTCGTCGAATAATACAGATAGTGGAAACCTAAAATGGAAAGAGAAAATTATTACGTTTGCTCCTATTATTGTTTGAATATAAAACGTGTTAATTCAATGAATAATTAAAATAGTGAAAGTGAAAGTTACCTTCTGAACAAGTAATCCTCATACAAGAAAGTGTATGTGCAAATATAGATTATGGTTCCCTGTTTGCGGAATACAATGTACGACAGCCTGCTGAAATAAATGAATGAATTAACTTCAATTGTTTCAATGCAAAATACAATACTACTAAATGTTATAACAATATTGTGGTTAAATCAGAAGGAAGTGTGACACTGTTCGTCAAATAATATAGATAGCGGAAACCTAAAAAGGAAAAAGAAAATTATTACGTGTGCTCCAATTATTGTTTGAATATAAAACGTGTTAATTCAATGAATAATTAAAATAGTGAAAGTGAAAGTTACCTTGTGGACTAGTAATCCTCATACAAGAAAGTGTATGTGCAAATATAGATTATGGATCCCTGTTTGCGCAATACAATGTACAACAGCCAGCTGAAATAAATGAATGAAATAACGTCAATTGTTTCAATGCAAAATACAATATTACTAAATGTTGTGGTTAAATCAAAAGGAAGTGTGACACTGTTCGTCGAATAATACAGATAGTGGAAACCTAAAATGGAAAGAGAAAATTATTACGTTTGCTCCTATTATTGTTTGAATATAAAACGTGTTAATTCAATGAATAATTAAAATAGTGAAAGTGAAAGTTATCTTGTGAACAAGTAATCCTCATACAAGAAAGTGTATGTGCAAATATAGATTATGGATCCCTGTTTGCGGAATACAATGTACGACAGCCAGCTGAAATAAATGAATGAATTAACTTCAATTGTTTCAATGCAAAATACAATATTACTAAATGTTATAACAATATTGTGGTTAAATCAGAAGGAAGTGTGTCACTGTTTGTCGAATAATATAGATAGCGGAAACCTAAAAAGGAAAAAAAAAGGAAAATTATTATGTGTGCTCCGATTATTGTTTGAATATGAAATGTGTTAATTCAATGAATGATTAAAATAGTGAAAGTGAAAGTTACCTTCTGAACAAGTAATCCTCATACAAGAAAGTGTATGTGCAAATATAGATTATGGTTCCCTGTTTGCGGAATACAATGTACGACAGCCTGCTGAAATAAATGAATGAATTAACTTCAATTGTTTCAATGCAAAATACAATACTACTAAATGTTATAACAATATTGTGGTTAAATCAGAAGGAAGTGTGACACTGTTCGTCAAATAATATAGATAGCGGAAACCTAAAAAGGAAAAAGAAAATTATTACGTGTGCTCCCATTATTGTTTGAATATAAAACGTGTTAATTCAATGAATAATTAAAATAGTGAAAGTGAAAGTTACCTTGTGGACTAGTAATCCTCATACAAGAAAGTGTATGTGCAAATATAGATTATGGATCCCTGTTTGCGCAATACAATGTACAACAGCCAGCTGAAATAAATGAATGAATTAACTTCAATTGTTTCAATGCAAAATACAATATTACTAAACGTTGTGGTTAAATCAAAAGGAAGTGTGACACTGTTCGTCGAATAATACAGATAGTGGAAACCTAAAAAGGAAAGAGAAAATTATTACGTGTGCTCCTATTATTGTTTGAATATAAAACGTGTTAATTCAATGAATAATTAAAATAGTGAAAGTGAAAGTTATCTTGTGAACAAGTAATCCTCATACAAGAAAGTGTATGTGCAAATATAGATTATGGATCCCTGTTTGCGGAATACAATGTACGACAGCCAGCTGAAATAAATGAATGAATTAACTTCAATTGTTTCAATGCAAAATACAATATTACTAAATGTTATAACAATATTGTGGTTAAATCAGAAGGAAGTGTGTCACTGTTTGTCGAATAATATAGATAGCGGAAACCTAAAAAGGAAAAAAAAAGGAAAATTATTATGTGTGCTCCGATTATTGTTTGAATATGAAATGTGTTAATTCAATGAATGATTAAAATAGTGAAAGTGAAAGTTACCTTCTGAACAAGTAATCCTCATACAAGAAAGTGTATGTGCAAATATAGATTATGGTTCCCTGTTTGCGGAATACAATGTACGACAGCCTGCTGAATTAAATGAATGAATTAACTTCAATTGTTTCAATGCAAAATACAATATTACTAAATGTTATAACAATATTGTGGTTAAATCAGATGGAAGTGTGACACTGTTCGTCGAATAATATAGATAGCGGAAACCTAAAAAGGAAAAAAAAGTAAAATTATTATGTGTGCTCCGTTTATTGTTTGAATATGAAATGTGTTAATTCAATGAATGATTAAAATAGTGAAAGTGAAAGTTACCTTGTGAACAAGTAATCCTCATACAGGAAAGTGTATGTGCAAATATAGATTATGGGTCCCTGTTTGCGGAATACAATGTACGACAGCCAGCTGAAATAAATGATTGAATTAACTTCAATTGTTCCAATGCAAAGTACAATATTACTAAATGTTATAACAATATTGTGATTAAAGCAGAAGGAAGTGTGACACTGCTCATCGAATAATACAGATGGTGGAAACCTAAAAAGGAAAAAGAACATTATTACGTGTGCTCCGATTATTGTTTGAATATAAAACGTGTTAATTCAATGAATAATTAAAATAGTGAAAGTGAAAGTTACCTTCTGAACAAGTAATCCTCATACAAGAAAGTGTATGTGCAAATATAGATTGTGGATCCCTGTTTGCGCAATACAATGAACGACAGCCAGCTGAAATAAATGAATGAATTAACTTCAATTGTTTCAATGCAAAATACAATATTACTAAATGTTGTGGTTAAATCAAAAGGAAGTGTGACACTGTTCGTCGAATAATACAGATAGTGGAAACCTAAAAAGGAAAGAGAAAATTATTACGTGTGCTCCTATTATTGTTTGAATATAAAACGTGTTAATTCAATGAATAATTAAAATAGTGAAAGTGAAAGTTATCTTGTGAACAAGTAATCCTCATACAAGAAAGTGTATGTGCAAATATAGATTATGGGTCCCTGTCTGCGGAATACAATGTACGACAGCCAGCTGAAATAAATGAATGAATTAACTTCAATTGTTTCAATGCAAAATACAATATTACTAAATGTTATAACAATATTGTGGTTAAATCAGAAGGAAGTGTGACACTGTTCGTCGAATAATACAGATAGCGGAAACCTAAAAAGGAAAAAAAAGGAAAATTATTATGTGTGCTCCGATTATTGTTTGAATATGAAATGTGTTAATTCAATGAATGATTAAAATAGTGAAAGTGAAAGTTACCTTCTGAACAAGTAATCCTCATACAAGAAAGTGTATGTGCAAATATAGATTATGGGTCCCTGTTTGCGGAATACAATGTACGACAGCCTGCTGAAATAAATGAATGAATTAACTTCAATTGTTTCAATGCAAAATACAATACTACTAAATGTTATAACAATATTGTGGTTAAATCAAAAGGAAGTGTGACACTGTTCGTCGAATAATATAGATAGCGGAAACCTAAAAAGGAAAAGGAAAATTATTACGTGTCCTCCGATTATTGTTTGAATATAAAACGTGTTAATTCAATGAATGATTAAAATAGTGAAAGTGAAAGTTATCTTGTGAACAAGTAATCCTCATACAAGAAAGTGTATGTGCAAATATAGATTATGGAACCCTGTTTACGGAATACAATGTACGACAGCCAGCTGAAATAAATGAATGAATTAACTTCAATAGTTTCAATGCAAAATACAATATTACTAAATGTTATAACTATATTGTGGTTAAATCAGAAGGGAGTGTGACACTGTTCGTCGAATAATACAGATGGTGGAAGCCTAAAAAGAAAAAAAAAGGAAAATTATTATGTGTGCTCCGATTATTGTTTGAATATAAAATGTGTTAATTCAATGAATGATTAAAATAGTGAAAGTGAAAGTTATCTTGTGAACAAGTAATCCTCATACAAGAAAGTGTATGTGCAAATATAGATTATGGATCCCTGTTTGCGGAATACAAAGTACGACAGCCTGCTGAAATAAATGTATGAATTAACTTCAATTGTTTTAATGCAAAATACAATATTACTAAATGTTGTGGTTAAATCAAAAGGAAGTGTGACACTGTTCGTCGAATAATACAGATAGTGGAAACCTAAAAAGGGAAGAGAAAATTATTACGTGTGCTCCTATTATTGTTTGAATATAAAACGTGTTAATTCAATGAATAATTAAAATAGTGAAAGTGAAAGTTACCTTCTGAACAAGTAATCCTCATACAAGAAAGTGTATGTGCAAATATAGATTATGGAACCCTGTTTACGGAATACAATGTACGACAGCCAGCTGAAATAAATGAATGAATTAACATCAATTGTATCAATGCAAAATACAATATTACTAAATGTTATAACAATATTGTGGTTAAATCAGAAGGAAGTGTGACACTGTTCGTCGAATAATACAGATAGTGGAAACCTAAAAAGGAAAGAGAAAATTATTACGTGTGCTCCTATTATTGTTTGAATATAAAACGTGTTAATTCAATGAATAATTAAAATAGTGAAAGTGAAAGTTACCTTCTGAACAAGTAATCCTCATACAAGAAAGTGTATGTGCAAATATAGATTATGGTTCCCTGTTTGCGGAATACAATGTACAACAGCCTGCTGAAATAAATGAATGAATTAACTTCAATTGTTTCAATGCAAAATACAATACTACTAAATGTTATAACAATATTGTGGTTAAATCAGAAGGAAGTGTGACACTGTTCGTCAAATAATATAGATAGCGGAAACCTAAAAAGGAAAAAAAAAGGAAAATTATTATGTGTGCTCCGATTATTGTTTGAATATGAAATGTGTTAATTCAATGAATGATTAAAATAGTGAAAGTGAAAGTTACCTTCTGAACAAGTAATCCTCATACAAGAAAGTGTATGTGCAAATATAGATTATGGTTCCCTGTTTGCGGAATACAATGTACGACAGCCTGCTGAATTAAATGAATGAATTAACTTCAATTGTTTCAATGCAAAATACAATATTACTAAATGTTATAACAATATTGTGGTTAAATCAGATGGAAGTGTGACACTGTTCGTCGAATAATATAGAAAGCGGAAACCTAAAAAGGAAAAAAAAGGAAAATTATTATGTGTGCTCCGATTATTGTTTGAATATGAAATGTGTTAATTCAATGAATGATTAAAATAGTGAAAGTGAAAGTTACCTTGTGAACAAGTAATCCTCATACAGGAAAGTGTATGTGCAAATATAGATTATGGGTCCCTGTTTGCGGAATACAATGTACGACAGCCAGCTGAAATAAATGAATGAATTAACTTCAATTGTTCCAATGCAAAATACAATATTACTAAATGTTATAACAATACTGTGGTTAAATCAGAAGGAAGTGTGTCGCTGTTTGTCGAATAATATAGATAGCGGAAACCTAAAAAGGAAAAAAAAAGGAAAATTATTATGTGTGCTCCGATTATTGTTTGAATATGAAATGTGTTAATTCAATGAATGATTAAAATAGTGAAAGTGAAAGTTACCTTCTGAACAAGTAATCCTCATACAAGAAAGTGTATGTGCAAATATAGATTATGGTTCCCTGTTTGCGGAATACAATGTACAACAGCCTGCTGAAATAAATGAATGAATTAACTTCAATTGTTTCAATGCAAAATACAATACTACTAAATGTTATAACAATATTGTGGTTAAATCAGAAGGAAGTGTGACACTGTTCGTCAAATAATATAGATAGCGGAAACCTAAAAAGGAAAAAGAAAATTATTACGTGTGCTCCAATTATTGTTTGAATATAAAACGTGTTAATTCAATGAATAATTAAAATAGTGAAAGTGAAAGTTACCTTGTGGACTAGTAATCCTCATACAAGAAAGTGTATGTGCAAATATAGATTATGGGTCCCTGTTTGCGGAATACAATGTACGACAGCCAGCTGAAATAAATGAATGAATTAACTTCAATTGTTTCAATGCAAAATACAATATTACTAAATGTTTGGGTTAAATCAAAAGGAAGTGTGACACTGTTCGTCGAATAATACAGATAGTGGAAACCTAAAAAGGGAAGAGAAAATTATTACGTGTGCTCCTATTATTGTTTGAATATAAAACGTGTTAATTCAATGAATAATTAAAATAGTGAAAGTGAAAGTTACCTTGTGAACAAGTAATCCTCATACAAGAAAGTGTATGTGCAAATATAGATTATGGATCCCTGTTTGCGGAATACAAAGTACGACAGCCTGCTGAAATAAATGTATGAATTAACTTCAATTGTTTTAATGCAAAATACAATATTACTAAATGTTGTGGTTAAATCAAAAGGAAGTGTGACACTGTTCGTCGAATAATACAGATAGTGGAAACCTAAAAAGGAAAGAGAAAATTATTACGTGTGCTCCTATTATTGTTTGAATATAAAACGTGTTAATTCAATGAATAATTAAAATAGTGAAAGTGAAAGTTATCTTGTGAACAAGTAATCCTCATACAAGAAAGTGTATGTGCAAATATAGATTATGGATCCCTGTTTGCGGAATACAATGTACGACAGCCAGCTGAAATAAATGAATGAATTAACATCAATTGTTTCAATGCAAAATGCAATATTACTAAATGTTATAACAATATTGTGGTTAAATCAGAAGGAAGTGTGTCACTGTTTGTCGAATAATATAGATAGCAGAAACCTAAAAAGGAAAAAAAAGGAAAATTATTATGTGTGCTCCGATTATTGTTTGAATATGAAATGTGTTAATTCAATGAATGATTAAAATAGTGAAAGTGAAAGTTACCTTCTGAACAAGTAATCCTCATACAAGAAAGTGTATGTGCAAATATAGATTATGGTTCCCTGTTTGCGGAATACAATGTACGACAGCCTGCTGAAATAAATGAATGAATTAACTTCAATTGTTTCAATGCAAAATACAATATTACTAAATGTTATAACAATATTGTGGTTAAATCAGAAGGAAGTGTGACACTGCTCGTCGAATAATACAGATGGCGGAAACCTAAAAAGGAAAAAGAAAATTATTACGTGTGCTCCAATTATTGTTTGAATATAAAACGTGTTAATTCAATGAATAATTAAAATAGTGAAAGTGAAAGTTACCTTGTGGACTAGTAATCCTCATACAAGAAAGTGTATGTGCAAATATAGATTATGGATCCCTGTTTGCGGAATACAATGTACGACAGCCAGCTGAAATAAATGAATGAATTAACTTCAATTGTTTCAATGCAAAATACAATATTACTAAATGTTATAACAATATTGTGGTTAAATCAGAAGGAAGTGTGACACTGCTCGTCGAATAATATAGATAGCGGAAACCTAAAAAGGAAAGAGAAAATTATTACGTGTGCTCCGATTATTGTTTGAATATAAAACGTGTTAATTCAATGAATAATTAAAATAGTGAAAGTGAAAGTTACCTTGTGGACTAGTAATCCTCATACAAGAAAGTGTATGTGCAAATATAGATTATGGATCCCTGTTTGCGGAATACAATGTACGACAGCCAGCTGAAATAAATGAATGAATTAACTTCAATTGTTTCAATGCAAAATACAATATTACTAAATGTTATAACAATATTGTGGTTAAATCAGAAGGAAGTGTGACACTGCTCGTCGAATAATATAGATAGCGGAAACCTAAAAAGGAAAGAGAAAATTATTACGTGTGCTCCGATTATTGTTTGAATATAAAACGTGTTAATTCAATGAATAATTAAAATAGTGAAAGTGAAAGTTACCTTGTGAACAAGTAATCCTCATACAAGAAAGTGTATGTGCAAATATAGATTATGGATCCCTGTTTGCGGAATACAATGTACGACAGCCAGCTGAAATAAATGAATGAATTAACTTCAATTGTTTCAATGCAAAATACAATATTACTAAATGTTATAACAATATTGTGGTTAAATCAGAAGGAAGTGTGACACTGCTCGTCGAATAATACAGATGGTGGAAACCTAAAAAGGAAAAAGAAAATTATTACGTGTGCTCCGATTATTGTTTGAATATAAAACGTGTTAATTCAATGAATAATTAAAATAGTGAAAGTGAAAGTTACCTTGTGAACAAGTAATCCTCATACAAGAAAGTGTATGTGCAAATATAGATTATGGTTCCCTGTTTGCGGAATACAATGTACGACAGCCAGCTGAAATAAATGAATGAATTAACTTCAATTGTTTCAATGCAAAATACAATATTACTAAATGTTATAACAATATTGTGGTTAAATCAGAAGGAAGTGTGACACTGCTCGTCGAATAATACAGATGGCGGAAACCTAAAAAGGAAAAAGAAAATTATTACGTGTGCTCCAATTATTGTTTGAATATAAAACGTGTTAATTCAATGAATAATTAAAATAGTGAAAGTGAAAGTTACCTTGTGGACTAGTAATCCTCATACAAGAATGTGTATGTGCAAATATAGATTATGGATCCCTGTTTGCGGAATACAATGTACGACAGCCAGCTGAAATAAATGAATGAATTAACTTCAATTGTTTCAATGCAAAATACAATATTACTAAATGTTATAACAATATTGTGGTTAAATCAGAAGGAAGTGTGACACTGTTCGTCGAATAATATATATAGCGGAAACCTAAAAAGGAAAAAAAAGGAAAATTATTATGTGTGCTCCGATTATTGTTTGAATATGAAATGTGTTAATTCAATGAATGATTAAAATAGTGAAAGTGAATGTTACCTTGTGAACAAGTAATCCTCATACAAGAAAGTGTATGTGCAAATATAGATTATGGGTCCCTGTTTGCGGAATACAATGTACGACAGCCAGCTGAAATAAATGAATGAATTAACTTCAATTGTTTCAATGCAAAATACAATATTACTAAATGTTGTGGTTAAATCAAAAGGAAGTGTGACACTGTTCGTCGAATAATATAGATTGCGGAAACCTAAAAAGGAAAGAGAAAATTATTACGTGTGCTCCTATTATTGTTTGAATATAAAACGTGTTAATTCAATGAATAATTAAAATAGTGAAAGTGAAAGTTACCTTGTGAACAAGTAATCCTCATACAAGAAAGTGTATGTGCAAATATAGATTATGGATCCCTGTTTGCGGAATACAATGTACGACAGCCAGCTGAAATAAATGAATGAATTAACTTCAATTGTTTCAATGCAAAATACAATATTACTAAATGTTATAACAATATTGTGGTTAAATCAGAAGGAAGTGTGACACTGCTCGTCGAATAACACAGATGGTGGAAACCTAAAAAGGAAAAAGAAAATTATTACGTGTGCTCCGATTATTGTTTGAATATAAAACGTGTTAATTCAATGAATAATTAAAATAGTGAAAGTGAAAGTTACCTTGTGAACTAGTAATCCTCATACAAGAATGTGTATGTGCAAATATAGATTATGGATCCCTGTTTGCGGAATACAATGTACGACAGCCAGCTGAAATAAATGAATGAATTAACTTCAATTGTTTCAATGCAAAATACAATATTACTAAATGTTTGGGTTAAATCAAAAGGAAGTGTGACACTGTTCGTCGAATAATACAGATAGTGGAAACCTAAAAAGGGAAGAGAAAATTATTACGTGTGCTCCTATTATTGTTTGAATATAAAACGTGTTAATTCAATGAATAATTAAAATAGTGAAAGTGAAAGTTACCTTGTGGACTAGTAATCCTCATACAAGAAAGTGTATGTGCAAATATAGATTATGGATCCCTGTTTGCGGAATACAATGTACGACAGCCAGCTGAAATAAATGAATGAATTAACTTCAATTGCTTCAATGCAAAATACAATATTACTAAATGTAATAACAATATTGTGGTTAAATCAGAAGGAAGTGTGACACTGCTCGTCGAATAATACAGATGGTGGAAACCTAAAAAGGAAAAAGAAAATTATTACGTGTGCTCCGATTATTGTTTGAATATAAAACGTGTTAATTCAATGAATAATTAAAATAGTGAAAGTGAAAGTTCCCTTGTGAACAAGTAATCCTCATACAAGAAAGTGTATGTGCAAATATAGATTATGGATCCCTGTTTGCGGAATACAATGTACGACAGCCAGCTGAAATAAATGAATGAATTAACTTCAATTGTTTCAATGCAAAATGCAATATTATTAAATGTTATAACAATATTGTGGTTAAATCAAAAGGAAGTGTGACACTGTTCGTCGAATAATACAGATAGTGGAAACCTAAAAAGGAAAAAGAAAATTATTACGTGTGCTCCGATTATTGTTTGAATATAAAACGTGTTAATTCAATGAATAATTAAAATAGTGAAAGTGAAAGTTACCTTGTGGACTAGTAATCCTCATACAAGAAAGTGTATGTGCAAATATAGATTATGGATCCCTGTTTGCGGAATACAATGTACGACAGCCAGCTGAAATAAATGAATGAATTAACTTCAATTGTTTCAATGCAAAATACAATATTACTAAATGTTATAACAATATTGTGGTTAAATCAGAAGGAAGTGTGACACTGCTCGTCGAATAATATAGATAGCGGAAACCTAAAAAGGAAAGAGAAAATTATTACGTGTGCTCCGATTATTGTTTGAATATAAAACGTGTTAATTCAATGAATAATTAAAATAGTGAAAGTGAAAGTTACCTTGTGAACAAGTAATCCTCATACAAGAAAGTGTATGTGCAAATATAGATTATGGATCCCTGTTTGCGGAATACAATGTACGACAGCCAGCTGAAATAAATGAATGAATTAACTTCAATTGTTTCAATGCAAAATACAATATTACTAAATGTTATAACAATATTGTGGTTAAATCAGAAGGAAGTGTGACACTGCTCGTCGAATAATACAGATGGCGGAAACCTAAAAAGGAAAAAGAAAATTATTACGTGTGCTCCGATTATTGTTTGAATATAAAACGTGTTAATTCAATGAATAATTAAAATAGTGAAAGTGAAAGTTACCTTGTGAACAAGTAATCCTCATACAAGAAAGTGTATGTGCAAATATAGATTATGGTTCCCTGTTTGCGGAATACAATGTACGACAGCCAGCTGAAATAAATGAATGAATTAACTTCAATTGTTTCAATGCGAAATACAATATTACTAAATGTTATAACAATATTGTGGTTAAATCAGAAGGAAGTGTGACACTGCTCGTCGAATAATACAGATGGCGGAAACCTAAAAAGGAAAAAGAAAATTATTACGTGTGCTCCAATTATTGTTTGAATATAAAACGTGTTAATTCAATGAATAATTAAAATAGTGAAAGTGAAAGTTACCTTGTGGACTAGTAATCCTCATACAAGAATGTGTATGTGCAAATATAGATTATGGATCCCTGTTTGCGGAATACAATGTACGACAGCCAGCTGAAATAAATGAATGAATTAACTTCAATTGTTTCAATGCAAAATACAATATTACTAAATGTTATAACAATATTGTGGTTAAATCAGAAGGAAGTGTGACACTGTTCGTCGAATAATATATATAGCGGAAACCTAAAAAGGAAAAAAAAGGAAAATTATTATGTGTGCTCCGATTATTGTTTGAATATGAAATGTGTTAATTCAATGAATGATTAAAATAGTGAAAGTGAATGTTACCTTGTGAACAAGTAATCCTCATACAAGGAAGTGTATGTGCAAATATAGATTATGGGTCCCTGTTTGCGGAATACAATGTACGACAGCCAGCTGAAATAAATGAATGAATTAACTTCAATTGTTTCAATGCAAAATACAATATTACTAAATGTTGTGGTTAAATCAAAAGGAAGTGTGACACTGTTCGTCGAATAATATAGATTGCGGAAACCTAAAAAGGAAAGAGAAAATTATTACGTGTGCTCCTATTATTGTTTGAATATAAAACGTGTTAATTCAATGAATAATTAAAATAGTGAAAGTGAAAGTTACCTTGTGGACTAGTAATCCTCATACAAGAAAGTGTATGTGCAAATATAGATTATGGATCCCTGTTTGCGGAATACAATGTACGACAGCCAGCTGAAATAAATGAATGAATTAACTTCAATTGTTTCAATGCAAAATACAATATTACTAAATGTTATAACAATATTGTGGTTAAATCAGAAGGAAGTGTGACACTGCTCGTCGAATAACACAGATGGTGGAAACCTAAAAAGGAAAAAGAAAATTATTACGTGTGCTCCGATTATTGTTTGAATATAAAACGTGTTAATTCAATGAATAATTAAAATAGTGAAAGTGAAAGTTACCTTGTGAACTAGTAATCCTCATACAAGAATGTGTATGTGCAAATATAGATTATGGATCCCTGTTTGCGGAATACAATGTACGACAGCCAGCTGAAATAAATGAATGAATTAACTTCAATTGTTTCAATGCAAAATACAATATTACTAAATGTTTGGGTTAAATCAAAAGGAAGTGTGACACTGTTCGTCGAATAATACAGATAGTGGAAACCTAAAAAGGGAAGAGAAAATTATTACGTGTGCTCCTATTATTGTTTGAATATAAAACGTGTTAATTCAATGAATAATTAAAATAGTGAAAGTGAAAGTTACCTTGTGGACTAGTAATCCTCATACAAGAAAGTGTATGTGCAAATATAGATTATGGATCCCTGTTTGCGGAATACAATGTACGACAGCCAGCTGAAATAAATGAATGAATTAACTTCAATTGTTTCAATGCAAAATACAATATTACTAAATGTTATAACAATATTGTGGTTAAATCAGAAGGAAGTGTGACACTGCTCGTCGAATAATACAGATGGTGGAAACCTAAAAAGGAAAAAGAAAATTATTACGTGTGCTCCGATTATTGTTTGAATATAAAACGTGTTAATTCAATGAATAATTAAAATAGTGAAAGTGAAAGTTCCCTTGTGAACAAGTAATCCTCATACAAGAAAGTGTATGTGCAAATATAGATTATGGATCCCTGTTTGCGGAATACAATGTACGACAGCCAGCTGAAATAAATGAATGAATTAACTTCAATTGTTTCAATGCAAAATGCAATATTATTAAATGTTATAACAATATTGTGGTTAAATCAAAAGGAAGTGTGACACTGTTCGTCGAATAATACAGATAGTGGAAACCTAAAAAGGAAAAAGAAAATTATTACGTGTGCTCCGATTATTGTTTGAATATAAAACGTGTTAATTCAATGAATAATTAAAATAGTGAAAGTGAAAGTTACCTTGTGAACAAGTAATCCTCATACAAGAAAGTGTATGTGCAAATATAGATTATGGATCCCTGTTTGCGGAATACAATGTACGACAGCCAGCTGAAATAAATGAATGAATTAACTTCAATTGTTTCAATGCAAAATACAATATTACTAAATGTTGTGGTTAAATCAAAAGGAAGTGTGACACTGTTCGTCGAATAATACAGATAGTGGAAACCTAAAAAGGAAAAAGAAAATTATTACGTGTGCTCCTATTATTGTTTGAATATAAAACGTGTTAATTCAATGAATAATTAAAATAGTGCAAGTGAAAGTTACCTTGTGAACAAGTAATCCTCATACAGGAATGTATATGTGCAAATATAGGTTATGGATCCCTGTTTGCGGAATACAATGTGCGACACCCAGCTGAAATAAATGTATGAATTAACTTCAATTGTTTTAATGCAAAATACAATATTACTAAATGTTGTGGTTAAATCAAAAGCAAGTATGACACTGTTCGTCGAATAATACAGATAGTGGAAACCTAAAAAGGAAAAAGAAAATTATTACGTGTGCTCCGATTATTGTTTGAATATAAAACGTGTTAATTCAATGAATAATTAAAATAGTGAAAGTGAAAGTTACCTTGTGAACAAGTAATCCTCATACAAGAAAGTGTATGTGCAAATATAGATTATGGATCCCTGTTTGCGGAATACAATGTACGACAGCCAGCTGAAATAAATGAATGAATTAACTTCAATTGTTTCAATGCAAAATACAATATTACTAAATGTTGTGGTTAAATCAAAAGGAAGTGTGACACTGTTCGTCGAATAATACAGATAGTGGAAACCTAAAAAGGAAAGAGAAAATTATTACGTATGCTCCTATTATTGTTTGAATATAAAACGTGTTAATTCAATGAATAATTAAAATAGTGAAAGTGAAAGTTACCTTGCGAGCAATCAATTACCATACAAGGAAGTGTACATGCATGAATCTCGCAGGAACAAATTACGCATCCACTCCGTAGAATATAGTATACGACTGTCAGTCAGAACAAATGGATAAGCCATCCCCAACCACCTTGATATATACAAAAGAAAATAATACCATTAAAATTTTACTAAAAGAAACACGATAATAATCAATAATTGATGCTCGACAGCAAACTTGCAGTTGGCCAATGGAAAATTAAACTGAAAAATCAAGGAAGCTAGTGACTCAACGTCAACGCAGCGATTTCAATAGGAAAGAGACAAAAACCAGTTAATAAGCGTGAAAAGAGGTTATAAAATAATTAAAATAGGTTAACCTAATGTCAATAATAAATATGACTAATAAGAAGGTATTATACTACGTTAAGTTATATAATATTGTTAAATCATTGTATTTTGAAATAAAATCTACAATACACAGCAGCGATTGCTGATACCATACAATACATATTGATTTAAATTAATTAAATAGCGTTCTTAGTACTTACAAATGTAGAATAAATGAAAGCACTCGTAATGAGTGTCGAAAACGTATTGAAGAACTCAGTGATGCCAAGTGCATACTGTGTAGGTGTCTTGCATGAGCGACGCAGCATGTAGACCTGGAGAAAAGGACAAAGTAGCCATAAACAGCAATAATATAGTAAATAAGTTCTGACCTATAAGATATGGATTAGCTTCGACTATATTACATAGTTATGAAGTAATAAACAATTAATGAGAAGAAATAAGATAGCTGATAAGTATAGAAAGTGGTTAGGAAATAATTAAGACAGGTTAATTGAAAGTTAATAATAAATATAACCAGGATAGAAAGATACTATACTGTACTAACCTACGTAATACTGTTATATTATTATATCTAACATATAGAAACAGATTTTGTAATGCACAATAGCGGTCGCTCACGCAATGCATTACACACATATTAAATTAAATGAATTAAATGATACCTTTATGCTCACAGATGTAGGATGATTGAAGGCACCCGCAGTAAGAATTTAAGGTGTAACGAAGAACCAGATAATGCTGTAGGAATGTTCCAGGTAAGCGACACAGCATCGAAGGAATAGAATCTGAAAAATTACAGACAATAGGATACTATACTGTACTAACCTACGTAATACTGTTATACTATTATATCTAACATATAGAAACAGATTTTGTAATGTACAATAGCGGTCGCTCACGCAATGCATTACACACATATTAAATTAAATGAATTAAATGATACCTTTATGCTCACAGATGTAGGATGATTGAAGACACCTGCAGTAAGTATTTAAGGTGTAACGAAGAACCGGATAATGCTGTAGGAATGTTCCAGGTAAGCAACGCAGCATCGAAAGAATAGAATCTGAAGAATCACAGACCATAGTAATTCAATAAATAAATTTTAATCATCAATACGTGGATTAACTTAAAATTCATACTATACATGAAATAACAACAAATAACAAGTACAAAGCAACGACAAATTAATAGGAAAGAAATAAGAACAATCAATAAACACAAAAACAGGTTAGAAATTAATCAAGATAGATTAATTGAGTATTTACAACAAAACATGATTAGAATTAGAAAATATTATATTGAATTGAGCTATACTAAACTTGGTATAAAGAAATAAGATTATGCTACACAAAAGTGACTGGTGACACAATACACAATGCACACATTGAATTAACCAAATTAAACGAAACTAATATAAATACAAACCACGTATAATCAAACAGTGAAACGACTCTATTAGCAATTAATAAATTCGATAATAATATAATCCACGCTATTACATTAAAACAACACACAGTACATATACACACATTACAACGAACATAAAACAATATTATTCACACCTCATTAAATAAAATCTAACACAAGTAAATAATTATTTTGGTAAAACGCTGCATAACACGTTACCTTCACTAAAGATACACACGAACAGCCATTTGAAAATTCCCCCCGAACACAAAGCATCGTTCGCGCATGTGCTACGAGGCGCACCTTATTATAAACACAAAACAATATTATTCCCCTTCAATTCGGCATCCAGTAAATAAAATCACAATGATTAACGAACAATTAGTTATTTCGACGACACGTTACTGTTGACATTAAATTAACACCATATTCCTACTGAAGATATAGGCAAGCGGCCATTTTGGATAATCAACACGTGCATGCGTTACAAAATAAATTGTATTTTCAACGAAGAAATAAATAATTAATAAGATGGTAATAAAACAAAGGGAACATTATAACAAGAAATGAATAATAGCTAATGCAATATAATACAGCATTATAACAGGAATATTAGGAATTTAATGAAATCAGCCATAAAGAACAACGCTACGACTATTAAACTACTAACTATTTCAATAAACTAAGGAAAAATAATAAATAATAATTAATACAATGCAATACATTATTATAACCTTTATCGAACTAAAGAAACTAATAAATAATAATTATTATTATCATATATTATTCTAACTTTCGTTATTATGAAACTAGAGAAAACTAATAAACAATAATTAGTTATTATAACTTTATAATAAATATATAGTATAGTATACACAGGGATACGGTATTTACTATTAACTGAGTATACGCACAAAATAAATATTTATGCTATCCGCTTGTAAAACGACCAACATTTATAGCAATGCATATAATTTTCATTTATATTTATCGATACATACACATGCATGTTTGTAAGACAGATAACATTTATAACACCCACTCTCATCGATAATGCATAAGACTTATAAAATAAAGTCCGTTTATATTTATCGACACATGCACATATATATATATATTCGTAAAATGAGCAACATTTATAACATTAATTTATATCAATATATATACATATATATAATTATAAAACAAATCTCATTTATAATACCTACCGATACATACACATATATGTATATATTTGTAAACCAAGCAGCATTTGTAATACTTATTTCCACTGATAACATATACACATAAAATTTTATGAAACAAACGGCACTATACCACGATGTACTGACACGAAGATGCACCACCGAAAGAAATTAATAGAAAACGCTTTAAGTTTAGCAACCCTACTGCCCGACGAATTCGCATATATACAATAACCAAAACCCCAGGACACATGGCTTTGATCGCAGGAGAAGTAATCTATATAGACAAATGCATTCCAGTACAAATAAAAGTACGACATACAACGGAATATTATTCGGAACTACCGGTTTGGCAAGGAAATCGCACCACATCGAAATTATGGACTGGTCCTATGGAATTTGGAACGGTCAGAGCAGCAATATTTGGAATACTTGTAATATTTAAACTAATCAAGACGATAGTAGATATAGCTATGCACGGATAACAGTTACGCGAGACTTACGGATGTGGAATCGCCCTACTAGGAGCAATATGCGGCACAGTCACACACCTGCTATTATACCTCAAAAGAGGACGAAATGTCGACGATCCAGTGACACAACCTCAAGGAATATCAATAACACCAACAGTCACCCAACAACCAACAGCATCTACATCTGCCCTGGACGAACTCAGAGACACTATCAGTCAAATTTCCAATGGAAATTTGAACTCCAAGGGCGGGGGTGTCACGTCCCGCGCTCCGCACGAGTAAAAATCAGCGCGAGTAAAATTCGAATACACCAATGAACACACGCTACTACAAAACGAAATAAAAGATTAACGAATAAGGGCGACTAGTAGACTAACAAATAGGGATGAATATATACGAAACACAAAATATGTAGAATAGAATCAACCAATAAATAAAATATATGCATATAACATTAAATAAGCTTACCAATAATCGACTCGCTATTTGAAAACCTATGGTTCAATATGATATAAATCAACCAATAAATAAAATATATGCATATAACATTAAATAATCCTACCAATAACCGACTCGCTATTTGAAAACCTGTGGTTCAATAAATAAATAAACTAAAGGTTTTAATAATAATTATACCCGAGTCGAATAATAAAACCTAATAATAAATTCACCGACGATCATTACGAGGTGATGGCCCCCGACGGAACTTACTCCACAAGGTAAGAAACTTAATTTTATAAAATTTTCTTCTTCTCTAATAATTTCGCTACATCCAGGAACCGAATCCAATTTACTTATCATCAATTAACACATTCAATTTCGTTTCAATTTTGTAAGCATTTTCAAGATAAACCATCGATTTTGAAACTAAACAAAGGGTTATTCGCTGCGTAGGCTTGCGTAAACGGTGTCTTCAATTACTGAAACACTCATTGATCTTCGCATTCCTCCTCCCACTGTTGGCAAAACATTGCCCGTCTTTGGGCAAGGCTTGCGAAATCACACGAACCCCACACAGAGAGGATCATTGAAATCATTTTCTCGTGATCACTAAATTCGGAAGGCAAGAAAATCGAAACGGTAAAAATCACCCTAACAAATGAACTAAGGTCCAGTTCAACGATAGATTCATTGGCGAAATTAAGAGAGGAGGAGAAGGAAACGTAGGGATAAAATTTGTATAAAACAAAGAAAATTCAAAATCCTAACCAATTCATTAACGCGAAAATTCTTGTTTTACAGTCCCTAAAACGCTATATAAATATATATAACAATTTGAATAACTCCATATTCAAATTTAAATAAATTCCAAACAGCGAAATCGAATCGAATTCTCAAACAATTCATACATATCTATATATATATTTATTTATTTATTTAAGTAATTCTATACTGAAGTTTAAATAAATTCCGTGCGACCGAATCGAATATTTATTTTATTCAATTTTAATCCTCACCCGTGCCAGTATCCCTGCACATAGCAGGTTAGCCGAAAACGTGAAAATTATTTATCAGTAGCCTAACACTAGTCAACGCTATCCATAAGTAATTAATTTATCAATAGATTATTTCGAAAATAAGTATAAAGAAATTTCTCTATTCGAAACAGTCCTCAGACTGTTTCTGGTGGCAGCAACTACCGTGGAAGAAATATTTCTTATACAGTCAAATAAATTTAAATCTTTCCCTTCAGATTAAATTTAAATCAAACAGAAAGTAAATCAAATTAAAATCAAAAGTTTGAATTTGACTTTAAACGAGTACGTAACGGTAATACTATATAACGTAATACGTTGTAACGTTATACTATATAACGTAACACGTTGTGACGTTAAACCATATAACGTAATACTGTATAACGTAATACGTTGTAACGTTATACCGTATAACGTATTACGTTATAACGTTATACCGTATAACGTATTACGTTATAACGTTATACCATAGAAAGATATACTATATAACGTAATACGTTGTAACGTTGTACCATATAACGTAATACGTTATAACGTTATACCATACAACGTTATACTATATAACGTAATACGTTATAACGTTTTACCATATAACGTTATACCATGTAACGTTATACCGTTATACCGTTATACCGTAATACGTTATATCATTTCTGTAAATATGAAACCGGAATTGGCCTATTAACGTTATACCATATAAAGTATTTCGTTATAACGTTATACCATACAACGTTATACTATATAACGTAATACAATATAACGTTATACCATATAACGTTATACTATATAACGAAATACGTTGTAACGTTATACCGTATAACGTAATACGTTATAACGTTATACCATACAACGTCATACTATATAACGTAATACGTTGTAACGTTATACTATATAACGTAACACGTTGTGACGTTAAACCATATAACGTAATACTGTATAACGTAATACGTTGTAACGTTATACCGTATAACGTATTACGTTATAACGTTATACCGTATAACGTATTACGTTATAACGTTATACCATAGAAAGATATACTATATAACGTAATACTTTATAACGTTATACCATATAACGTATTACGTTATATCGTTATACCATATAACGTTATACTATGTAACGTATTACGTTATAACGCTATACCATATAACGTAACACGTTATAACGTTATACCATACAACGTTATACTATATAACGTAATACGTTTTAACGTTATAAAATATAACGTTGTACTATACAACGTTATACTATATAACGTAATACGTTGTAACGTTATACCATATAACGTTATACCATATAACGTTATACTATATAACGTAATACGTTGGAACGTTATACCATATAACGTATTAAGTTGTGACGTTATACCATATAACGTAATACTTTATAACGTAATACGTTGTAACGTTATACCTTATAACGAATTACGTTATAACGTTATACCATAGAAGGATATACGTTATAACGTTATACCATAGAACGATATACTATATAACGTAATACGTTGTAACGTTGTACCATATAACGTAATACGTTATAACGTTATACCATAAAACGTTATACTATATAACGTAATACGTTATAACGTTTTACCATATAACGTTATACTATGTAACGTAATACGTTATAACGTTATACCATATAACGTAATACATTGTAACGTTATACTATATAACGTAACACGTTGTGACGTTATACCATATAACGCAATACTATATAACGTAATACGTTGTAACGTTGTACCATATAACGTAATACGTTATAACGTTATACCATACAACGTTATACTATATAATGTAATACGTTATAACGTTTTACCATATAACGTTATACTATGTAACGTAATACGTTATAACGTTATACCATATAACGTAATACATTGTAACGTTATACTATATAACGTAACACGTTGTGTCGTTATACCATATAACGTAATACTATATAACGTAATACGTTGTAACGTTATACCTTACAACGAATTACGTTATAACGTTATACCATAGAACGATATACGTTATAACGTTATACCATAGAACGATATACTATATAACGTAATACGTTGTAACGTTGTACCATATAACGAAATACGTTATAACGTTATACCATACAACGTTATACTATATAACGTAATACGTTATAACGTTTTACCATATAACGTTATACTATGTAACGTAATACGTTATAACGTTATACCATATAACGTAATACATTGTAACGTTATACTATATAACGTAACACGTTGTGACGTTACACCATATAACGCAATACTATATCACGTAATACGTTGGAACGTTATACCATATAACGTATTACGTTATAACGTTATATCATATAAGGTTATACTATATAACGTAATACGTTGTAACGTTATACCATATAACGTATTACGTTATAACGTTATACCATATAACATTATACTATGTAACGTATTACGTTATAACGTTATACCATATAACGTAATACGTTATAACGTTATACCATACAACGTCATACTATATAACGTAATACGTTGTAACGTTATACTATATAACGTAACATGTTGTAACGTTATACCGTATAACGTAATACGTTCTATCAGTTTTGTAAATATGAAACCGGAATTGGCCTATTAACGTTATACCATACAACGTTATACCATACAACGTTATACTATATAACGTAATACGTTGTAACGTTATACCATATAACGTTGTACTATACAACGTTATACTATATAACGTAATACGTTATAACGTTTTACCATATAACGTTATACTATATAACGTAATACGTTATAACGTTTTACCATATAACATTGTACTATACAACGTTATACTATATAACGTAATACGTTATAACGTTATACCGTATAACGTAATACGTTATATCAGTTCTGCAAATATGAAACCGGAATTGGCCTATTAACGTTATACCATATAACGTATTACGTTATAACGTTATATCATACAACGTTATACTGTATAACGTAATACATTATGACGTTATACCATATAACGTTATACTATATAACGTAACAAGTTATAACGTTATACCGTATAATGTAATACGTTATAACGTTTTACCATATAACGTTATACTATATAATGTAATACGTTATAACGTTATACCAAACAACGTTATACCATATACCGTAATACTATATAACGTAATACGTTTTAACGTTATACCATATAACGTTATACTATATAACGAAATACGTTATAACGTTATACCGTATAACGTCATACGTTATAACGTTATACCATACAACGTTATACTATATAACGTAATACGTTATAACGTTATACCATACAACGTTATACTATATAACGTAATACGTTATAACGTTATACTATATAACGTAACACGTTGTAACGTTATACCATATAACGTAATACTATATAACGTAATACTTTATAACGTTATACCACATAACGTATTACGTTATATCGTTATACCATACAACGTTATACCATATAACGTAATACTTTATAACGCTATATCACATAACGTATTACGTTATATCGTTACACCATACAACGTTATACTATATAACGTAATACGTTATAACGTTTTACCATATAACGTTATACTATATAACGTAATACACTGAAACGTTGTACCATATAACGTAATACGTTATAACGTTATACCATACAACGTTATACTATATAACGTAATACGTTGTATCGTTGTACCATATAACGTAATACGCTATAACGTTTTACCATACAACGTTATACTGTATAACGTAATACGTTATAACGTTATACCATATAACGTAATACGTTGTAACGTTATACTATATAACGTAACATGTTGTGACGTTATACCATATAACGCAATACTATATCACGTAATACGTTTGAACTTTATACCATATAACGCAATACTATATCACGTAATACGTTGGAACGTTATACCATATAACGTATTACGTTGTGACGTTATACCATATAACGTAATACTATATAACGTAATACGTTGTAACGTTATACCTTATAACGAATTACGTTATAACGTTATGCCATAGAACGATATACGTTATAACGTTATACCATAGAAAGATATACTATATAACGTAATACGTTGTAACGTTGTACCATATAACGTAATACGTTATAACGTTATACCATACAACGTTATACTATATAACGTAATACGTTATAACGTTATACTATATAACGTAACAAGTTATAACGTTATACCGTATAATGTAATACGTTATAACGTTTTACCATATAACATTATACTATATAACGTAATACGCTACAACGTTATACCGTATAACGTAATACGTTATATCAGTTCTGTAAATATGAATCCGGAAGTGGCCTATTAACGTTATACCATATAACGTTATACCATACAACGTTATACTATATAACGTAATACGTTTTAACGTTATAAAATATAACGTTATACTATACAACGTTATACTATATAACGTAATACGTTATAACGTTATACCATATAACGTAATACGTTGTAACGTTATACTATATAACGTAACACGTTGTGACGTTATACCATATAACGCAATACTACATCACGTAATACGTTGGAACGTTATACCATATAACGTATTACGTTGTGACGTTATACCATATAACGTAATACTATATAACGTAATACGTTGTAACGTTATACCTTATAACGAATTACGTTATAACGTTATACCATAGAACGATATACGTTATAACGTTATACCATAGAACGATATACTATATAACATAATACGTTGTAACGTTGTACCATATAACGTAATACGTTATAACATTATACCATACAACGATATACTATATAACGTAATACGTTATAACGTTTTACCATATAACGTTATACTATGAAACGTAATACGTTATAACGTTTTACCATATAACGTAATACATTGTAACGTTATACTATATAACGTAACACGTTGTGACGTTATACCATATAACGTAATACTATATAACGTAATACGTTGTAACGTTATACCTTACAACGAATTACGTTATAACGTTATACCATAGAACGATATACGTTATAACGTTATACCATAGAACGATATACTATATAACGTAATACGTTGTAACGTTGTACCATATAACGTAATACGTTAAAACGTTATACCATACAACGTTATACTATATAACGTAATACGTTATAACGTAATGCGTTACATCAGTTCTGTAAATATGAAACCGGAATTGGCCTATTAACCTTATACCATATAAAGTATTTCAATATAACATTATACCATACAACGTTATACTATATAACGTAATACGTTTTAACGTTATACCATATAACGTTATACAATATAACGAAATACGTTATAACGTTATACCTTATAACGTATTACGTTATAACGTTTAAGCATATAACGTTATACTATATAACGTAATACGTTATAACGTAATGCGTTACATCAGTTCTGTAAATATGAAACCGGAATTGGCCTATTAACCTTATACCATATAACGTGTTACGTTATAACGTTATATCATACAACGTTATACTGTATAACGTAATACGTTATAACGTTATACCATATAACGTTATATTATATAACGTAATAAGTGATAACGTTATACCCTATAACGTAATACGTTATAACGTTTTACCACATAACGTTATACTATATAACGTAATACGTTATACCGTTATACCGTATAACGTAATACGTTATATCATTTCTGTAAATATGAAACCGGAATTGGCCTATTAACGTTATACCATATAAAGTATTTCAATATAACGTTATACCATACAACGTTATACTATATAACGTAATACGTTTTAACGATATACCATATAACGTTATACAATATAACGAAATACGTTATAACGTTATACCTTATAACGTATTACGTTATAACGTTATACCATAGAACGATATACTACATAACGTAATACGTTGTAACGTTGTACCATATAACGTAATACGTTATAACGTTATACCATACAACGTTATACTATATAACGTAATACGTTATAACGTTTTACCACATAACGTTATACTATATAACGTAATACGTTATACCGTTATACCGTATAACGTAATACGTTATATCATTTCTGTAAATATGAAGCGGGAATTGGCCTATTAACGTTATACCATATAAAGTATTTCGTTATAACGTTTTACCATATAACGTTATACTATATAATGTAATACGTTATAACGTTATACCATACAACGTTATACCATATACCGTAATACTATATAACGTAATACGTCATAACGTTATACCATAGAATGATATACTATATGACGTAATACGTTGAAACGTTGTACCATATAACGTTATACTATATAACGTAATACTTTATAACGTTATACCATATAACGTATTACGTTACATCGTTATAACATATAACGTTATACTATGTAACGTATTACGTTATAACGTTATACCATATAACGTAATACGTTATAACGTTTTACCATATAACGTTATACTATATAACGTAATACGTTATAACGTTTTACCATATAACGTATTACGTTATATCGTTATACCATATAACGTTATACTATGTAACGTATTACGTTGTAACGTTATACTATATAATGTAACACGTTGTGACGTTATACCATACAACGTTATACTATATAACGTAATACTTTATGACGTTATTCCATATAACGTATTACGTTATATCGTCATACCATATAACGTTATACCGTATAACGTAATACGTTATATCAGTTCTGTAAATATGAATCCGGAATTGGCCTATTAACGTTATACCATATAACGTTATACCATACAACGTTATACTATATAACGTAATACGTCGTAACGTTATACCATATAACGTTGTACTGTACAACGTTATACTATATAACGTAATACGTTATAACGTTTTACCATATAACGTTATACTATACAACGTAATACGTTATACCGTTATACCGTATAACGCAATACGTTATATCATTTCTGTAAATATGAAACCGGATTTGGCCTATTAACGTTATACCATATAAAGTATTTCGTTATATCGTTATACCATATAACGTTATACCATAGAACGATATACTATATAACGTAATACGTTGTAACGTTGTACCATATAACGTAATACGTTATAACGTTATACCATATAACGTTATACTATGTAACGTAATACGTTATAACGTTACACCATATAACGTAGTACGTATTATAGTATATAACGTAGTATATAACCATATAACGTAGTATGGTAAAACGTTATAAAGTATGCATTATATGGTATAACGTTATAACGTAATACATTATATGGTATTGCGTTATAACGTATTACGTTATATGGCATAACTTTATAACGTATTACGTTATATGGCTGGCATAACGTTATAACGTATTAGGTTATATAGTATATCGTTGTATGATATAACGTTGTAACGTAATGCGTTATATGGTATAACGTTATAACGTATTACGTTATATAGTCTAAAATTATATGATATAACGTTGTAACGTATTACGTTATATGGTATAACGTTATAGCGAAGTATGTTACATAGTATAACGTTGTATGGTAAAACGTTATAACCTATTACGTTATATAGTATAACGTCATATGGTAAAACGATATAACGTACTACGTTATATAGTATAACGTTATATGATATAACGATATAACGTAATACATTATATGGTATTACGTTATACAGTATAACGTTGTATGGTATAACGTTATTACGTATTACGTTATATAGTTTAACGTTATAACGTAATACGTTACCTAGTATAATGTTATATGGTAGAACGTTATAACGTATTACGTTATATAGTATAACGTTGTATGGTATAACGTTATAACGTATCACGTTATATGGTATAACGTTATAACGTATTACGTTATATGGCATAACGTTATAGCGTATTACGTGATATAGTATAACGTTTTATGATATAACGTCGTAACGTAATGCGTTATATGGTATAACGTTATAACGTATTACGTTATATGGCATAACCTTATAACGTATTACGTTACATAGTCTAAAATTATATGATATAACGTTGTAACGTAATACGTTATATGGTATAACGTTATAACGTATTACGTTATATGGCATAACGTTATAACGTATTACGTTACATAGTCTAAAATTATATGATATAACGTTGTAACGTAATACGTTATATGGTATAAAGTTATAACGCATTACGTTATATAGTATAACGTTATATGGTAAAACGTTATAACGTAATACATTATATGGTATTGCGTTATAACGTATTAAGTTATATGGCATAACGTTATAACGTATTACGTTATATGGCTGGCGTAACGTTATAACGTGTTACGTTATATAGTATAACGTTATATGCCATAACGTTATAACGTATTACGTTATATAGTATAACGTTATATGATATAACGTTGTAACGTAATGCGTTATATGGTATAACGTTATAACGTATTACGTTATATAGTATAACGTTATATGGTAAAACGTTATAACGTATTACGTTATATGGATAACGTTGTATATTCTAAAGTTATAACGCATTACGTTATATAGTATAACGTTGTGTGGTATAAAGTTCGAACGTATTACGTTATATAGTATAATGTTATATGGTAAAACGTTATAACGTTATATATTATATGGTATACCGTTATAACGTATTTCTTTATATAGTATAACGTTATATGGTAAACCGTTATAATGTATTACGTTATAACGTATTACATTATATGGTATAACGTTATTACGTATTACGTTGTATGGTATAACCTTATAACGTATTACGTTATATGGCATAACGTTATAACGAAATACGTTACATAGTATTGTAGATAGTACGAAATGTGGTACAATTCATTATAATTTAACAATAAAATTAATGATACTAATATCTCTGATTCCCTGTATTCAATAACGAATCTTTGTTTTTACAGGTTGTGATTGAAATGATATTTGTTTGAATTTATTTATTATTATTTAGATTTATAGTAAGTGCAATAAATACTGAACGACGCAATTGCACACCGTAACCACACACACTATGTGGAAAGTACGTCGTGCACGATGCGCTAACTCATCGTCAGTCGCTTACAAATTATTATAAAATCAATAGTCATCGTACTCATTTCCTTTCTGTGACCCAAGTAGCACCTGAGCACGTGAGTGAGATCCTGGCATTGAATACGGAAGGTGTTAGACCTGAAAATCCTAACTAAAAAACGTATTAGTGCATCTAATTTTATCTAACGGACTAATCTTTCTTCATTTTGCATTTTCGAACTTTATCTCTATTACTATCACTGTATAGTCTAGGTTATTAATTTTATAATTTACCGAAATACTAATATTGATTTTATTTATAAAAAACAGCAAAAAATAAGATCAATGCAATATAATGATTCATTCAAATAATTGACTCTACGAACTATTAAAATTCCACTACAAAAGAGACAAATTGACAATGAATAAGAAATTTATTTAATAAGTGACTCATAGTTACATATTATTGCAAACAACCTCAGGCAATTCCTTCGTCAAAGCACATTTTCGAAAGCACAAAAACAATGTTCAAAACTTGCTGCTTTGATTCCAAAATTTGCCTGTCGCGAAATTTCTTCTTGCACATGAAATTCCATGCATATTTGTACGGTAGGACTGAACTTTACTATCTTTATATGTATATTTTAAATTAATACTCAAATTAAAAAATGAATGGCAAACAATTAAATCCATCGTAATAGCGCCAGGTGAAATAAAAAATGACTTATTATCGTTATTATTAAATATGTAATAATCGCAATTTTTAATGCAACGAAGTCGGAGGGCATCCGACTTCATCACTACGAAACATTTAATTAAATCATTGCAACTCTCTCTAGATATACATCTTTAATACACTCCAACTTTAAAAGTGATTACAATGAACATACATGTATATCTTCAATCACAAATATTCAAACTAATTGTTAATATAATATCGTTATAATATCAGTTAGTAGTATTATTAATATTGTTAATATAAAATTGTTCAGTATATCATGTAATTAACATAAACAAAAACGCGATATGCAAGAAGACCTATCCTAAACTAATAAATTTAAAAACAGAATGTTACTACTCACGGGTATAAAAAATACCCGCGGTCACTATGCTCGCAAAAAATTCTACGTAATACAACCAGTCACCCGTGTCGATTCGGACCTTTTGTCCTACGACATGATTGAGTGACCGGAGGGACAAAAATGCATGCGACTCACCATAAGATGCGAGGAGCGTAGTCATCGATGGTAGCCCAGGGAAAGTTGTCGTGAAGACCGTTATCAAGGAGGAGTCACGCAATCCAATCCCATCATGGAAAAACTGTAACAATGCATGGAATATTATAATTTAGTCATACTATATTATATTTTATATTATTACTTATATTATATTATATTTGCTTATATTATATTATAATATAATATGACGTTAATTAATTGGAAAATTTAAAGCAGTGGAGGATTAATGTCTATTAATCTCTATTAAAATTTTAATGACAATATTCAAATTAGGAGTAGCAAATTGAAATATATAGCAATAGAATTAAATAATTTACATATTACTTACATTCTTCACTTTTGAAACACCACTAGGTCCTTTTCAGGAAGCAGGAGGAAGAGGAAGGAGTGATAAACCTTTAACAAAACATATGTCTTCTTATAATTATATAAATAATACAAAGCACAGGAAAAAGTAGAAATTATGAAAAACTAAAACAAAACATATGAAATATCATAATTTTTTCTTAAAAAATAATATATCGTTAATAATAAAATAATATATAATAAATAAAAATAATATATTGTAAAAAAAGTCTAAGGTAATGAAAAATAAATCTCTGTTCAAACTTGAAATATTAATAACAATAAAAATTGGAATTGTGTTAAAATCTAATTACTATACAAATAGATTGTTTTCGAATAACAATTAAATGTTTTGCATAATTTGTTATATATTAATATAAAAGCATTAATTAATTAATTAATAGTATATCCGATTAATAACGATAATCTATATACCCGAAACATTTTTATATGTGAACAGTTTCAAATGTGATTTCATTAACCTCTTTTTGTTTCATCTTAATATTTTCAACAAATTATGCAATTATTTATAAAATGATGTTATTATATGCCAATCGTAAGCTGTATAGCAATTATTTAGCAAATATCGATTACTATTGATCCAATAAAAAGAGAAAATAGTCGTATACGTACCTCTGCTTTGTTATAATACGTCCATCATCGCTAAATCGGCATAAAAATCAACGATTCGATTTATTAATAATCATCTATGACGTTCATCTTATTTCAGTTCGAATCATCGATTGTTGATCGCTTGTGGCGTCTGTGATGCGTATTCTTTCAGTGTTTTCAGTCATGTGTCCAGCCAATAATCTACACAAAAAAAAACAACAATTTCAAATAAATGTACGACAAAACCAATAATTTGCAATAACAGAACAAATTATAGTAAAAGCCGGTAATGTGAATTATCGATAATTTTAAACTAACCCCTATCAGAAATACAGTTAAGGATAAATATATAAAAAATCAATAATAAAGCAATTATTGTGAAATAAAGTAAAAATAGAACCCAAATTCTACCTCAAAGATCGGTAATAAAAACGATCAGTAACTGCAAATTGCCAAATACGCAGTTAATGACAAAAGTAAAAGAAAATTTCGCGATACAATATAATTCTACTAAAATTACAATCAATAAACGATTAAATACGAACTTACTATTTGAATTAACCAGATAGAAGCGCAGAATCGTTGATAAAATCGAAACGAAGGTACTAAAAACAGGATAACGCTCGACGAGACGAATTTACGCAGCACGACTTTCACGAGTATGTCACCCGGTTGAAACTACGACTTTCCAGCCAATAAGAGCGCTCGATATGACATCACGATATATTGCGCCAATAGGAACGCTCAATTTCACTTCGCAATATATTCCGCCAATAGGAACGCTCGAGTTTCGTAGGCACGAGCGCGCGCAAATTTATCTTATTCAAACAGTGAAATTGATGAAATTGAGAAATAGAGAACATGTTTAAAACAATGTTCAGTAACAATTACGGATAAGATTATGTTCTTAATGAAAAGCTTTTATATTACATGAGTATAGCTGCTACTATTAAACAAAATATTGTTTAGTAAGAATATCATTACGGTATATTACTTAATTATTCATACAATTATTAATAAATATATTTCAATGATTCAAACATCGTAAGCAATTTACAATGGTCTTTGAGAATTAATAGCGGAACTATCATGAAAAGAGAAATTTCTTTAATAGAAAATAATTTATTATTATTATTTACTTTGCTATTAATTGATGTATAAATTCTAAAATTTGTATTACTGTAACATGATCTTATATTTGAAAATAAAACAAACTTGTGCGTGTAAGAATATATTAGTAGTGTGCACGATACACTAATACATCGTCGAGGCTCAATCAAGTTCAATAATTGACTCTAAATATATTACTAAGAAAGAAATAATCTCAGGCGATCTCTTTATCAAAGCACATACTCGAAAGTGCAGAAGCAGTGTTCAAAATTATTGCTTTCATTCAAAAATCTGCCTGTCGCGAGGTGTCTTCTTGTACGGGAAAAAATGAATTTTAACTCATATTTTAAATTCTAGCCAAAGTGAAATAAACGAACGTGACTTAATATTGTCACGATTAATTCATTGCTTAAGATCAAGTATATTTATGTCAAACAGATATATTCGTGTAGATATTTGCCATTTGCAAATATTCATGCGGAATATTAACATGCATATTTATAAATAACACGAATATATTCTCAAGTGTATATGTTTAAACTAATTATTAAAAAATTAATTATTATAATCGCGCTGTGCAACAAGACCTATCCTAAACTAATAAATTTAAAAAAAGATTGTTACTACTCACGGGTATAAAAAAATACCCGCGGTCACCATGCTCGCAGAAAATTCTACGTAATACAACCAGTCACCCGTGCTGATTCGGACCTTTCGTCCTACGACATGATTGGGTGACCGGAGGAACAGAAATGTACGCCACTCACCGTTCGAAGCGAAGAAACAGAGGACGTACCATGGATGCTGCGCCATCCCAGAGAATATCTTCAGGGAGACTAACATCAGTCAGGAACCGTTGAAAGGCCAATGGTGGAAATGGAGGTTGCGAAAAATCTCTTACAAAACAAAACACGATGAGTGATTGCTGACTATTAGAAAAGTTGGAGATAGTGAAAAATGAAAGTTTATTAACTTTAGTAACTTTAGTAATGATAAAGATTGAAATTCTAATAAACTTTGATAAGAGTAAAAACTTAAACTCTAATATGAAAGTTTAAAATCTAAAAATTAAGAATCTAATGATTTCTAAAATATGTTAGTCATTTGTTTCATAATTCGGTATTAAGACTTTAATACATATTTTATTTCCATGAAAGAATAACCTCAGAAAATGCTAACCTCATAAATTTTCAATCGAATTGGGTTTCTTAATTGATAGTGATCAAAGAAAAATATACAGAATAGACATAATTGAAGTACGATATGTAAAGTTACTTACATTTTTGGATTTTGAGTCACCATTGGAGCATTCCCAAAGAAGACAAAGAAGTTGAAGTTGTGATACATCTATAACAAGACATAAAATATCATTAATATCGTTAATACATTATAACAAACATGGAACTTTAGATAATGGAACAATAAGATAATACGTTAAAAATTCGCATCGACATCTGGCAATCATCTTACTCGAAGAATAGGGTCTGCGTGTTGCGAGCCACGGGTCAGAGACCGTTGGAATGTTTACTGTCGCGTGTCGCCAGAAGTATTTCTTTTAAGGAGAGCTATAGAATTACTCCATACCTTTGTTAGACAAAGCGTTCATCCCGTGACCGCGGCTACGTTCGGCGACTGGTTGTCGCCTCGAGCCTACGATAGAATCTAGATTACGGTGTTAAGGGATTTTCCCGAGGTTCCAAAGGGAATGCTCCGATGTCCTTTCATCTCCGACATATAAAAAGATAGGCGAATGAACAATACTTTATTCACAAGTCGAATTTACACTTGAATAGCAAAATACAGACTGACTTACTGACTAAAGGACCGGGATCTTTGCCTCCTCACTATGATTCACATATCTCACGGGTGGGAGTCCGGCTATTGTCTATTCTCACCGCTATCGCATGACCAGGTGTTATATGCATATCCTGAGGTCGGCGGATTCCTGGCTTCTGAGCGGCGTTACAAACTGATCGATCCCCTGATTTCTGTTACGATTATAGGGGTGGTTCAATTGAGTTTACACTAAATT
Source organism: Bombus flavifrons (assembly GCF_040668555.2). Taxonomy (NCBI): domain Eukaryota; kingdom Metazoa; phylum Arthropoda; class Insecta; order Hymenoptera; family Apidae; genus Bombus; species Bombus flavifrons. Next base: position 2,129,738 of record NC_138459.1, on the reverse strand, counting down.
AACAGATATAAATTAATATTTATTCCAACAACTTCGTAAAGAGATAGTTACGCTGGTGCGTATGTACAAGTTAAGTAAGTGATCGATTTAAGGGTAGAAACCCGATAAAGGTATGTTGACTATTCTAACGATGAAGAATAAGTAAAGTTCGGTGACGATGCTCTGTCGGAGGAAAGCTAGTGATAGGTGTGCCTAACGCACGGAACCATCGGATTTGTTGATGACAATGTTGGTTAGGAGAGTGAGGACAGTAGACATTACTTCTGATTGAAATTGAACTTCGTATAAGATGATGGAAAGTTTATTGTATAAATCCAACAGAGTGACGGTCCAAAGCGTCACAACAGAATAATGTGTTGAGTGCTAATTTAGGAGGGTTTTTATATGGAGGTTTTAGTCCCTTTGGAGGGGTTATCGTCGGATGTATATCGGAGGCGGCTATTCAGTCGCTGTTTTGTTACTATTTCGATAACTATGGCATGCAGGATGTTTCGTCTACTTTATTACTGTTTCTGAGCGGGTGGCCTTTCTTGAGCGTGTGACACTTCCACCGGCATGTCGGTTGACGTCCGCGGTTCGGCCAGCGAAAAAATAAGTAAATCGTAAAACTAAAGGATCGTTCAAAATTGACACTTTACACGTTCGTTCAAGTTTGTATAACGAGATTGCGATATTAATTACACTATGTTACGTAGATATTAGTCTATGTTCATTATTTACTGAAACTGTAGTAAGACTGACTAAACTTCGATTTTGATGATTTTTGTGTATGTCGTGCAAATCTATATTTTGAACAATCTTTTCCTATCCATACAAGGACTGAACTTGCTTAATTTCCGAGATGTTCGCGAAAAACTGCCGGTATCGCTTGAATGAATTCTGCCTATAGTTGTGCGTCCGTGTAACATATGCGTAGGTTGCTACCGGTTACAATATTTTGTTCATAGTATATGTAGGTATGATAGAGCGGATGAGTATTACGGGAGATTGAAATATTTTTTAACTGCTAGGTAAAGAGAGACGTCCGCTTGAACTCGCTGACTAAGCCCTTGTAACCCCAAAGTCTTTTACCCCGTCGTCACCTTAGCCGACCACCTCTAGATATCCTACAGACAGTTGATACCTCGCCACCCTGATAAAGAACTTCCAAGAATAATATCCCCTCCACCATTTCCATTGTTTTCGCTTAGTATTTAGACTCCGAATAATGACGGCCGAGCCAGTCTGAATTGCAAGTCGATACTTGAGCATTGTAATATTGGTACTCAAAGGGTCTTGGACTCTTGAGAAATAAAGTTTTTTTTATATATATATCATCAAGAGAGTTATTTTTTACGTGACACCCTCTTGTCTTCATTTAGGCATTCTCTGCAAACACACACACATACACATACATTCCTTTAGGTCTAAACGTACATACCTCGCAAAAACTGCGCGTGCTCTAAAGCCTAAATCAAGGTAATGCAGAAACTGCCTAGGTCGAGTTCACCAAGCCATAAAAACGCGTGTGCTCGGCAAAAACAGAATAAGCCGATGAATCACCAATCAACGAAATAAACTTGATCATTACAAGCGACAATATAAAGGAAATTTATGTCGATTTTTCCCTAACAATAAATAATATCAATGTTTGTGTACATTTATTATACAATTACATTATTTATATAAATGTTTCTTATGCTGTACAATTACATATATTTAAATAATGTAGTAATGTATTGCTTCTGTTATTTCTACATTCCAACTGCACGAACACTTCTGTTTTTCACTATACATATATACATGTATCTTAAATGTTATACATACTTTGCATGTATCATGTTTAATGTATAATGTGTGCATAAAGATCTTGTTAAGACGGCTTGTTAAAATTGTACTTACATATCTATTTAATCAATCTTAAAGTACAAATATTATACGTTTATATTCTTAAATATTCGCGCAAGGATGTGCGCAGGTACCACGTTGTACTGCTGAATTGTAGCCAATCAACGAGCAGTACTGTAAGCAATCCTAAGTAATAACGGTTGACCGACACGAGGCACCACACAGTAGTTCTGTGGATTCGCACATGGTCACATGTGCGTCGGGTTGAAGGATGCTTACAATGTGGACATATATATATCAGTTAGTAATGAATGCTGAACAAAGAATTATAAAGTTAACCTGTTAAATTTTGATAGAAGAGAATGTATAAATACAAAAGATATAACACTTGACCGACCATTGATTTATTTAAGGTAAATATTTTATATATGCTTATATAACCAAAGATTTTGCTTAAGTTATTCTAATATGAAACAGATATGTTTTATGTAATTTAACCTATATTATTGTTGTATACCAAATATATTAAACCATATGTATAATAGATAAATAGATAAGATCGTAGATCCAGACGATCTAGACGTAGATCTAGATCGTAGATAAGAGAAATAACCGTGTAATATGTATTAAAAAATACAGAATTTATGTTCTTAATTCAATTATATGTACAGAACCGAAGAAAATTAAGTAATAAAATATCTATTTGTGATTATTGGTATGGGCCTACGTGACGATCGATAACGATCAACTTTGCAATTTTCATAGTTCAGTTTGCGATGTGATATACGAAATTTATTTAATTTCTATCCTTATTGACACAAGATAATAGGTTTCAAAGGTTCATTGTTAATTGTAAAATATTTTCTTATTCCTATTTTTTTAATTAAAAGTTACAAATTTGCCATATTATCGTAGTACCTTTTTACCACACTTCGTCATATTATATAACAAGAACAAAATAAAAAAGTAAAAAAGACATCCTATAAAAAAATAAAAAGACATCCCAATGTAAATATTATATTAGCAGGAAATACGTTCAAACAGTGCTTAAAGTCATAAAGCGGTATGGGCTAAATTTCAGATGTATATGAAAATTGTATATATTTGCAAATATGTATATACAGGGTGGTTGGTAACTGGTAGTACAAGCGGAAAGGGGGTGATTCTACGCGAAAAAAGAAGTCGAAAATATAGAATAAAAATTTTTCGTTTGAGGCTTTGTTTTCGAGAAAACCGACTTTGAATTTTCGTTCGGTACGCGCGCACTTTATCACGTCTCGTTATAACGGATCTCACTGTAGATCGTTGTCTCAATGGAAAAATTAAAAAAAAAATTAAAAAAAAATTTTTTATTCTATATTTTCGACTTCTTTTTTCGCGTATAATCACCCCCTTTCCGCTTGTACCACCAGTTACCAACCACCCTGTATATATATGTTTATATGCTCTCTTTATATCATAGACTTGTAAAGTTTCATAGTAAAATTACAATATCAATTTGTTTATGTAGCAGAATAAATAAAGGTAGCACCCATGTATAGACGTATGTATAGATTCTTATGGAATCAGAAGATTGAACTGCTAAGATTGTTTCAAATGTATTCCAGCAGTAGTTAATGATATCCATATTGCTCATATACCGCTGTTATATTTCATAAATTAAATTGTGAGTATAGATATACAATTGTATTAGATATGAAATAACAGGCAGGAAACCACTAATATTGGTGCATAGATTTTAAAGCTTTTAAAGATTTTAAAGATTTTATAGTTACTTATATATACAAACAAATTTTTAATGCGTTAATATATGTTAAAACCTATCTTTATTTGTATTAACATTAATAGATGATAAGCAAGCATTGAAGTATTAAACCTTCTACTTTTTGTCATAACTTAGTTGTACAATTATTGTTATTATCAAATGTACAATAATGTACATCTTCATTAATCGTAAAAATTTTTGATCCGCCAAAAATTGTATCAAGTGAAATTATATTTTAGTAATCCAAAATATGTGAAGCGCTGATGGATTACTTTATTTAAATGTCAACATTTCTTTTATAAATGTAAAAATATTACAACATTGCATTGTTAAACTTGAGAATGTTCTCTTTTTATGCAGATCAGATTGCTTTAAAATTATTTTTTTCTATATATTCTGAAACATTGATTATGGAATTCGTTAAGATTTTAAGAACAAAACCAATTTAATTGATCAATGATTAACAGAAGAGTGTGTTTTAATCATGTATGTTAGATAACATTCCGTCAAAAAGTTTTAGCAAGTGAAACAAGATATATCCTGAGAATATTTTGCGAAATTCTGAATGTTATAGCTATAAATACATTTATAATTTATCAATAAATTACGCTATAAAGATAATACAATTTTTTATTTTAATGCTGTCAGTTATTTGTTTTTATCAAAATTTTCTTATTTAAAAGCATTTCATGAAATTCGAACAAATAATGACAAAATATTGTAACATTTTAACTTAATTGCATGCATTAAATATATAATTCAATACGGTACTCTTATTAAATAATCATGTTTCAATTTTAATTTTTCCATTTATCTAACTTCCCTCAATTTCTTAGGGTACTCAAAGTCTTTGGATTTCCAGAAACTTCTGCATGGATTTCATGTTATTCGACTAAACCTATTCTCCTGTAAAGTAAATCATTATAAATCTTCTCTTACGTTGGTATGGTGAGTTTTTTTTATTATCTTTATTACAAGATGCATGTAATCATATGTTTTCCTTTTTATTATGGCGGATTTAAATGATGTAATGCGTACCTTTGCCAATGAATGTTTACAAATGGTCATGATGCTGCTTGATTCGATAAGCGCTGTATTAAAGATATAATTAAAAACATCGGACCAGCGGAGTGAGATCTCCATTTATAACGTGCCACCTGCATATAGAAAAGAGTAAAGATCACCGTGGCCTTGTCGCGGTTAGCGGTTGAACTCCAATTTGAAATTGTTTTTGTCGTGCAACCCAACTGTTAACGCCAACCATCGCAATCTTGCTTTCGGAGGTTGATCGCGCCATTTCGTTTAGCAAATATTTTCCTTTTCCTCTTCGGGTAATTAATTAGTTGTCCGATTTTATTTATTTTTCTTTAACTATTTGGTATATAGTTTACATAAACATAACGTATTCCTAAAAAACGTTCTCTTTGTCCAACGAATCCTCGATTCCTATACATCCTCTCCTGGTTATTTGCGCACGCGTAACATTCACGTACCGTTACATACGTTGCCATTCCATACTCTTCGTATTCTTCTTTTTATACTATTACTTGAATATAGAATTATAGAAAACGTTTAAAAATACAAAAGTATAAAACTATAGAAAATATAAAAATATAAAAATAAAAAAATACAAAACTATCAAAATTACAGAAACGCGGATTAAACATTAGTACTCAAATTCTACACAAAATGGTTTGTAACATATATTTTTTATATCATATATATGAGCCAAATTAGAATATATAAAGTATATTTTACATAACATGTTTCATGTCCCACATTTTTCTTAATCATCACATTTTATTTCAGACTTTTCTTCTGAACCTCTACCAAGCTGCATATCATTTTTTACTTTCCTCTTTTTCTCCCCCTCCCCCTCATACGAGGCGTGATAAAAAATATCGTTGAATTGTTTCCTTATTTGAGAAAATATTTATTTATTCATCTATATTTAAGTTATTCCCTTTGAATATGTTGAAGTAACTACTTCAAGAAAAATTCTACATCTTTATTTATGTATATTCGTGACCTAGAGACCTCTATTACGCAGAAAATAGAATTTAGTGAAACAAAATTGTTGAGGTTACTAGATGTATAAACAGAGAGACGCGTGGATAAATTATAAGGTAGCAAATATATTTTAATACAGAAGTGTGAAAGTACAAGTGGGAATATAATTTGAGCCGGTCCAGATCCGCACCCTAACAGTGTTACCCTATAACTGAAAACCCCGAAGCCATCATCGCCTGTCAACTGTTTATGGTCTACCTTCGTCCCAGTCTTTTGTCTATACGCTGTCGATGGCTTCAGTGCATGAGAAAATTAAAAAGACGAGATGTAGAGTTTTCTTAGAAGTGGAGACCACTTCAACAAAAATTATTCTAAATAAGGAGAGGTCCATATTGTTGTACCCTTGAATATACATTTGTTTTGGGTTACAAGGTCTAAGAACAAAGGACATAATAAATAGATTTCTATTTATGTTCCTTGTAGCCTTTCGCTAAAGCTATAAGGTTAACTTTTTCGGTAATGTCCTTTTGCTATAAATGAACCTGCTCCCTATCGATTCTATTGTATTGTAACACTAAGAGAGTAAGGATCTGAATCAGCATAAACTTATACATTATACTTATACCTTTATTTATTTCAATATATTTTCCTATTACAAATTCATCGACTCGTTCTCTTATCAGTCAACCTCAACAGAATACAGTATATTTTTGTCAGCGTGTTTTTCAGTCATGAACACATTTCTGAAAGCACTTTCTTCTACAGTGCATAGTTCGCATAACGACTTTTGTTTTATTTTGTCATTCTGGAGAATAACAAATAATCGCAAGAGACCGATTAGGTGAATATGGTGACTGTAAATGTTATTTTTGCGAGAAACTTCCGAGTCAGTAGTGACGCATGAGCTGATTTATAACGTAGTTATAGTAGTACAATTTCTACGAGTGATCGTTTCACAAATCCTTCCAATTGCTTCGTACAATCGGCGTGAAACGCTCAAATAGTATTCTCTATGGATCGTAACATATTGTGATAAAAATTTTTGAAACGCAATATCACGTTAATCGAAAAAGAAGCTGTGAGAAGGACTTGAACGTTTGATCTCACTGCCATGCTTTCGATCGTGGTTAACTTGAAAGTTTCCATTGTGATACTTATGATCTTCATACAATAATGATAAGAGGACACAGTAGAAATAAAAAAATTTCGAAATATTAACAAAACTATATTTACTTATTTCTTATACTTGAGGTGATATTAAACGTGTTAGTTATTAAAGAGACGAGTGGAAATTTGTAACAGTCAATTATATTGAAATTACTTCAAGTACAAGTACAGAGATAGTGTAGGTCGGTTGTAACTGTCGTTCGTATGACTCGTCGTGATAATTAGCTATATTCTTCACTATACTGGTTCGTTTTCTAGACTATCCTAGAGAGAATGCTCGTCTGTTTATATTGTCCGGCGGACTTATGGAAGGTCGTATCTGATTCCGGTTGACGATTACTCATAACGACGATACTGTTTTTGTCTGGAGTTCGTTTATTCCAGAACTTGGCAAATCCAAAACAGCGTTAATACTTCCAGGTACAACAATATGAGTCGCTCCCGGTTCGAGTCGTCCTATGACTCATGTGTCGCTACATACTGAAGCTATAGTAAACTGTTGCATCCTATCTTGGATTAATAGGAAAATTAACAATTAAATGTATAAATATTCATAGTATTTAATAAAATAATAAAAAATTAACGGTAATATTTGTTTAATTAACATCTTTCAGGAATTCACTTGATATTTATAAATTGCGAATTTTATAATATAATAGTAGATGGTAATAGGAACCACAATGTGACGGAATAATTTCTGATATTTATATACAATTTCCATCGTCATTTGTAAGAGTACTATTAAAGTAAGCAGCATCTGTTTGTCCACCCCATGAATCGAGAATTAATAAGAACTGCGGCACATGAGTTAGAGGACGATGCGAATCGAGAGCAACTCATGTTGTTGTTTTGCCTCTGGACATTGACAACGCCTTAACGCACGAAACGACAAATAAACTCCGGGCAAAACAATGTCGCCGCTACGTGCAATCGTCGAACGAAGACGAATTCGAATTTCAGAAAAGAGCTCAGCATTTTACGAGTATTTTACGAGTGATTACGAGTATCGAGTATCCAGTATCTTTCTGTATTGATGAGCTATCTACCGACTTATCGACGATTATCTAGCGAGTATTTATTGAATATTAATTAGCAATTTTACGATTTATGCTCTTTAATTTTGCAATTTATACTCTGTACGAGCATCTCAGCGAACATTGTCTGTATACTAATTTATCATTTTAAATATATTCGACGGTTACGACACGGACAATAACGTCTAATAAATCTCACGATCAAACTTCCTCTACACAAGTCCTCCATAGAACTTATTGTTTCCACAATATGGACTGATTATATTCAATACCTTCCCAAATAATGGGTATTGACTAAAACATCAGAATATGGATCGGTTTATTTTTGTCCTAGATTTATAAGCAAAATTTTTGTCAGAACCGACGTCCAAACGACTGTGACCTCTCCTTGTTAGGTTGCAGAAGTTTATGCATTACAATATACAGTAAATATGCACGGTTCTATGCAAGATATATATATATATATATATATATATATATATATATATATATATCTTATATATAATATATATATATAATATATCTTATATATATTATATATTATATTATATATCTTATATATATTATATATATTAGATATATATATTATATATCTTATATATAATATATATATGTCGGGGTGGCGTTGTGGATAGGGTTGAGGGTGTTTGATAAATCTTCATTGGAATTAGCCATCGTTATTGTATAACAAAGGTACGGTTCTTTAACACAAGTATGGATACTACAAACTTGACAATCAACCACGGCGATTAGGCGCTCGCAATACTAGTGACAATGGCCTTAGGTTCGATAACGAATCCGCGGTGAACGGGATGATAGATGTATGTGCTCACAAAATCTAAGTCGGACTCTTTGTTAATAAAACGCGTAATATTCACTGATCGTAAGGCGTTACTCTTTTTGTCGATGAGATCGCAAGAAAGAATGAATTTCCGTGTCGATGATGCCACAGAGGAAAACTATATGGGGTGTGTCTAAAGGCGCGAGATCCTCGGATTCGTCGAAAAAAGCCTTCGTTCAAAAAGTAAGGGATATTGACGTTGCTGCTAATTGGTCAATTTCCATATCGGTGGTTAGAAAAAGATGCTAGCCGCCCTCGAGGGAAAGTTGCTAGTGGGAGACGGTCGTTCGTTGAAAAAATAGATCTCCCCTGTCTTCCCGTAGTTGAGACAAAGGCTGTTTGTCTGTTTGAAGGACTTTAGGTAACTAGATCTTAGTGTTTATAACGGCCCTCGAGCTAGCTGATCACGTACTGTGGAGACGCGTCGGCATCAGGTAACCATCATACCCGAAGAATAGGATCTGCGTGTGGCGAGCCACGGGACAGAAATCGTTGGAATGTTTACTGTCACGTGTCGCTAAAACTATTTCTTTTAAGGAGAACTATAGAATTACTCCATACCTTTGTTAGACAAAGTGTTCATCTCGTGATCGCGGCTACGTTCGGCGACTGATTGTCGCCTCGAGCCCGAGCTCATTATCACAAATCTCAAACAATTATAATAGAGTTAAATTATAGAGGCAAAATATTGGGAGTTTTCCGAAGAATTCCAAAGGAAGGTTCCGGTGTCCTTTCATCTCCGACATATATAAAGTGCATGCAGGATAAATTTGATAAATATGCACTTACTTAGAGAAAATTGATATATCTGTGTTTAATTAATGTATTTAATATTATATGTACATTATGCAAACTGTTATAAAAATCAATTGTGTTATACATATCTTTAACACGCAAAATACAATGTAAGATAAATACTAAATTTCAATGTCAAAACAACGTAATATGGATATTACATTTTTAGAGAAATTCACAATTATGCTATTAAACTGTAGTAATAATCTGTATTAATTTTAATAATAATAATAATAATCAATTAATTAATATTTATAGTTTATATTAGCATTGCATTGTTATGCTATATATAGGGTATTTACATAATTAGTCCTAGAGTTATTATCTTCTTTTTTCTCTTTTTTTCGTGGAGGAAGCTTTCATATGCGTCCAAGTCGAGGCGCCCAAGTCGAGGCGCCCAAGTCGAGGCGCCCAAGTCGAGGCGCCCAAGTCGAGGCGCCCACTTGAGGTTACATCAATTCTTTTGTCGGTCCGTGCCAATACAGTCCGTGTCCCAAAGGTGTTTGTCCGAAGTCTTACGGCATCGTTGAATCTCGAGGGCTTGAACATATTATACTCCTCGAGCCACACGTTGCCAGTTTTACTCTTTGAGAAGTCATTGACTCCATGTCCCTGACTTCTCAACTCCTGCCATTGTTTAATATGTCCGCTCTTTAGTCGCTTTCTAGCTTTTCTACCTCTTCGGAAGTGCCGGCCGGCCAATTGATCCTTAGAGAGTTTGCGATTTTCTTTAGCTTCCTGTCGTCTTCTTCACTGATCAAGCTAGATACCGCTGGATCGACTGAATTCTTATTGTTTAATGCGCTTTTTAGGGTACCGAGTTTGATAATACGTTCAAGTCTCGGTGGCCCTAACCCCCCTTTTGCTTTTGAAGCATAAAAGAAATCAGTGGCTGTCGAAGGCACAAGATGTAATATGGCCTTTATTTCCTGCCTGATTTCGCTGTTCAATAATTTTAAGACATTGTCACTTGGTGGTTTACAAGGAAATGGTAAATATATCGAGGGAAGATGTACTTCGTGATTAACTCAATTTTCTAGCATGGCTTCAGAGAGAGTTTTCTAACTCTTCTGACCATGTTCAGAATTTCTGGCACTATGATGCCACAATACCTGTAGCGGAAACAGTGTGCGAATAACCTCTTCCAGCAATGCCGGTTCCATATCTACCGTCAGTGGTTGGGCCCTTGGACGCAGTTTGTTCATCAACATCTTGTACGGCCGCCCCCACGGATCGGATTCGACTGATTGGACGAAGTCCATCCAGGCCCGGGTTTTAGCGCTCTTGATCCTCCGCTGTAAGATGTATCGCGACTCTCTTTATGTCCCGTAGCAGAGAGAGATCTCTTCCTCGTCATGAAGCCGCCGACGGCAGGCTCTCTAGAACCGCTTGCGGGCCCGAATGCACCTCGTCCGTAGCTGTGCGATCTCCGGGGTCCACCAGTCTAACCGCCTCCTCAGCCACATTTGTCTCCTTTGTACGAGCGTCCCAGTTCTAGGCCGCGTCAATGGCTGCTGCCTGGAGCATCTCGTTGTCTCTATCCTTGAGGAGCCATCTTGGTGGCAGGCGGGAGCGTTCCATTCCCCTAATGTCGCTGGCCTGTCTCGCGGGCATTGTCTCCGCGCCGACCTCGATGAATATGTACAGGTTGTTTTTTTTTTTTTTACGTGGAGAAATCCTCAGGACACTCGCTGTTGAGTACAGAGCAACAGCTGAGTAGTGTCGGACTCTTACCGACTACGAATTTCTATCGATCGACATCCCCCGTCTTGTTCTATTCTAGAAACGCCCTTATTGTTGGATCACCAGGGGGACCACTCCCCTGGCGACCTTACTCCTGGTTGAGTACTTCCACTTGAGGTCTTCCCCTTCGCGTCCTCCTCTCTTCTCTGTCAGTCCACGCCGGGTGGCCAGTTCTCACCATTTCTCTTTTCGCCCGCTCCTTTGCCAGCATTACCTGCTCGCAAAAGGCACGGACGGCAGAGTGACTCTTAGTACTCTCCTTGGTTCTTCCCACGCCGGGCAAGCTTCCAGGGTGTACTGCACCGTGTCCTCCCCCGTTCCACAGTGGTGGCATACTGATGTTATTTCGTTTCATATGCGTTTCAGGAATTCCGCAAACACCCCATGTCCGGTTAGTATTTGGGTCATCCTGAACGTTAGTGGAGCTCCATTTTTGTCTCTCCACCTCTCCCAGTTGGGAAGCACGGCGCACACTGCCCGGTGTGGTCTGGTCCGGGCTTCATCTTCTAGCCATGCGTGCCAGCGTCTCCATGTGTTCAGTTGGATCTCCCCCAAGTCGACGTACCTGGGTGTGTCCTCGGATCCCTCCTGTTGCGTTCTTCTCTTACTCTCATATCTCTCTTTGAGCGCGAGGGCCTGCAGCTCGAATGAGGGGGATGCAGCCAGGACGGTCGCTGATGCGTACGACACCGTCCTGTACCCCCTGATGATCCTTATAGCTGTTACCCTCTGCAGTCCCCTCACCAGAGCTGGGCTGCGCCGGCTCGCGCTCAGCTCTCTTGCCCATACAGGGGCTCCATACAGGATCCGGGAACGTATCACGCCTTCATAGAGGCGTCGCACTCCTAATCCCGCGCCTCCCAGGTTTGACAGTAGACCGCACAGTGCGTTAGCCGCTGTGGCAACCTTCGGCGCGAGTAGCTCGAAGTGCGGCTCGAAGGTCCAATGGCCATCGATGGTGAGACCTAGGTATTTCATTCTTTGTCCCACCATCACCTTTGCCTATTTTTATAGTCAATCCTAGTGGCGGGGGGCCTCTATGTCGGTCGTCATAGAACCCCAGCACTTCAGACTTGGTAGGCGACACACACAGCTCCAACTGATCAATCTCTCTTATTACGCATGCCACCGCGTCCTCGGTCAGGTTGGTAGTCTCGTTCCACCACCGATCCCCGGCAAGGACTAGAGTGTCATCCGCGTAGCAGATCACTTCCGTACCCAGTGGTCTCGGGCAGCGCAGCACCCGGTCGTACGCTGTTATCCAGAGGATCGGTCTCAGCACTGATCCTTGCAGGACCCGCCTCTCGACCGGTCTCCTCTCTATCCCTCTCTGGCTGCCGAACTCTACCCAGCGGTCGCGGAGGTAGGTCTTGATCACCTCCACCAGGTACTTCTGTACTTGGTAGCAACGCAAAGCCTCCACGATCCTATACCAGGGAATCGTGTTAAATGCGTTTGAGATATTTAAGGAGACTGCCATTGCCACTCCCTGACCGGACACCATCTCCTGCGTAGCTTTCTTGGCATGCGTAATGGCATCAATAGTTGAGCGTCCCTGGCAGAATCCATACTGTCCGTCGTGCCAGCCGAACTCCCTCTGCCCCATATGCGGCTGTAGACGGGCGGCGATGATTCTTTCGAATAACTTGCCCACCTCGTCTAGGAGACATATTGGCATATAGATATGTCTAGGAGACATATTCTTGAGCAGCACCAGTCTTGCAACTCTCCAACCCCAGGGATATGCTCCTCCCCTCAGGCAACAGTTGAAGGGGTGTCGCAGGCGGGGGGCCATTAGGTCTATAGTTTCGGCCCATATACGGCCTGGAATACCATCTGGACCCGGTGCAACATCCCGGGAGGCCATCTTCTTTACTGCCCCCATAAGTTCTTCATTTGTGATTTCCTCGGGAGAGGCGCTTCTTTCTTCTTCTTCCTCGCTGTCTGAGTATGAGAGGGAGGGGAAGCTACTTGATTCCTGGGGGCGTGCCTCCTGTTTCGGGAATAAGGCTCCAACTACCTGGTCCAGGACTTCCGGGTCTATGCTCTCAGTCTGTAGGGGAGCCTGCGGTATTAGTTTCGCTAGTACCACTTTGTACGGCCTTCCCAATGGATCTGATTCGACTGCCTCAATCAGTTCCTTCCAGGACCGATCTTTTGCCGCTTTGATCTCCCGTTGTAGCGTCTTCCTTGCTCCTCTATAGGCTTCATACGTCCGGGAGACCTCTTCCGCGTTTCTCGTCCACCTGCGACGTTGGGCTCTTGCAAATCTTCTACGAGCCTGGCTGCACTGCTCTCTAAGTTCCGCTATCTCTGGATTCCACCAGTACGCCGTCCTCCTTGTGTTCCTGCCAATGGAGACGCGTGGCATCGCTGCGTCACACACTCTTCTCATTTCCTCTCGGAGGTCATTTACCTCGTCATCCACTGTCCGTATCCTTGCGACGTCACGAGCTTCCTAACTCCAGGCTGCGCCGGTGGCTGCCACTTTTAGTGCTTCTTTATCCCTATCTTTTTAGCGCCATCTGGGCGATATAGGGCCGGCCTTCCTTGTTCTGGGTCTGATGCCATTATCCCCTCCTATCTTCAGTTCCATGTGCACATAGAGATGGTCGGATAACGTCTCCACTCTGTAGCCTCTGCCACATGCCAGTTCCGTATCCTTCGGTATAGTGTTGGCGTGGCCCAGGTGAGGTCGACGACCGACGTGCCTCTCCATGCGACACATGTATTCGCTGTTCCTCGGTTTACTAGAACAAAGCCGTTACTAGCCGCCCAGTCGGACAGCCACCTCCCTTTTGGATGTACAGGTGGTCTGCGAGAGTCTCAACCCCTTCGGCTACTCTCCAGCCTGAGACCCGCCGGAAGGCATTGGGGGTACCCCATGTAATATCGACGGTGGAACACCCTCTCCATACGACGCATGTGCTGGTCGAGCCTCTGTTAAGTAAAAGGAGCCCGAGGCCCGCAGCCCAGTCTGACAGCACCCGGCCCCGAGCATCTGTCCTTGTGTTTCCGCATTTCGAGGAGGAAAACCTGACGTGAAAGGTATCGTCTGACGCAATCGCCAAACACGTCCAGGAACTCCTCAAACGCGACCAGGCCACTGTTTAAGGAAACATATATGCTCACCACTACCATCCCAGCCCACTCGATCGCGGTGTACCCCTTGCCCTGCTCGAGCAGGATCCCTGCGGCGGATGTGCCCGGTGCTGACATTCACGTCATAGCGACTAAGCCGTCCAGGTCTGCGACCCATTTAGGGGTGTCTAGTATACAATAGTGCTCGGATACCACTGCCAGAAAAACCCTGCTCTCCCTTATCGTCTGGAAGAGCAGGTCTTGTGCCTGTTTCGATCGCCCCAAGTTGGTCTGGAGGAGCTGCATGAATTTACTTTACTAAGTCCGTATCCATGGCCACTCCCCGGCCATCTGCCCCACTCGTGATTCTTTCCTCTTCTTGCGATAGATCCCTCGCGTTGTCGCCCTGTCTGTTGTAGGCTCCCGAATCCGGCTCGTTCCTTTAGTTTTCGGCGGAACGCATGCCGCCCCTCCCATTCTGTGGGTGGCGGGCGCACCAAGCGACTCACAGAGCGGGCACATGGGCACGGTGGCAGAGCAGCTCTTGGCCTGGTAACCGATGCCTTCGCACCTGTACCATAGCTGCGCCCGGTCTACCGTAGGTCACTCTCACGTGTTCCAGCTCTAAGCATCTATAGCATTTTATGGTTTCTTCGGGATGACTTCGACTCTCGTCATTGACCAGCCCACAAGAACTCTTCCCGCTTGACTTAATTTCCCCGCTGTTGCTGTCGGGCATCTTATCCAGGCTGATCCAACCTCTGGAATTCTTCATGTCTCCTACTCAAACTTCCAGTGCCTTGCATCCTCCGGCCCTCGCCAGGGTGTCCCGAAGTTCTTCTTTGCCTTAGTTACCCTCAGCTCCGCCGTTGGAGACGCAACTTTCACCGTGGTCGGATCCAGGGCTTGTGTCAACCGTGCTATAAGCGCGGGTGCCTTCTTCCTCTCTTTGTTCCCGGGAACTTCTAGAATGATACTCTCAGTCATCGCCTTCTTGATTTTAACTTGTTCGATGCCGAATTCGGCTAGCGGGACTTTCTGTCTAGCCGTCGCCAGCACTTCAGCTTATGATGTTTTCGTCCCTTCATTCAGCATTAGGGTCACTGCAGATGACCGCGGAGGGGGTGGGAGCACCATCTTCCTGGTCTCCTGCATCGGCCCTCCTGTTGGGGTTCGTTGTGAGGTCCTAGGCACCTTGGCAGCAACTGATCTCTTCGCATCCTTCTTCTTTCTCTTGTGTTCGACTTCAAGGGCGATGGATGGCATTGCCCGCAACCGTGCTAGTCATTCTCTGTCTTGTTTTCAGACTATGATGCCAGTCCTGTAGGTGTTCTTCCAGGATCCTCATTAGTGAAGGCCCGATCTCTTCGAATTTCCTCTGGAGGGCAGAGATACGTCCCCCCCCCCCGTCATCCTCCTTAGGGTGTCCCAGCTCTGAAGTGAAGGCGTGACACCGTGCGTTCTCCTAACGGACACACCCAGTCTTTCCTGATTGCTCTTTCCGGAGGACCTCGATCTCCTTCTCTAGTACCTCCACCCGTATCTTCGCCATCCCGGCAGCTCCAGTACCGTAGGCGGTCCCCGTTAGAGTTATTAATCTGGAGCAATGATTCTAAACAGAATTTAAAGAGCTACTTGAGACAAGCTATAGAAAAACATGGAATTAACAGAATTAAACAGAATTCGCTATTAAAGCAACAAGTGTAACAAATATCAGCCATGCTACAACTTATCACCAGCGCACTAATGCATAAATAAATTAATGGATATATTAAAGATAAGAGCATGGGACGCTAATTGGCTACAAAAGAGAATACATGAAATAAAAACATTTTGTATAATACATTATACAACAAATAGAGTTACATAAAAATATCACACTATACTGTATACTCATCAGGAAGAGCACATGGAGGTTCAGCAATAATAATTAAGAATAACATAAAACACTACTTCCATAGCCAAATTAATCAGGGTCACGTATAAGTTACAACCGTCTCAGTACAAACAAATACAAATTCTTTCCAAATTTCAACATTGTACGCATCATCAAGGTATAAAATAACACTAGAATACTGGAAGTAGACTCTCAGAGTAATATTAGGAGTAATAACCTTAAGGTCAGCTGACGAACTAACTCACTGATCGACAGAACTCAATAAAACACTGGATGTGCTTGACTTTGCAGTCACAAATGATACAAATCTAAACAAACTAAGAATATCAGGAAACCTAAGACTCGCCTCTGATCATACTCCAATAATAATTGAATATAACAGCAAATGAGTCTTTTGCAGTAAGTCAGCATCACTCTGCAATAAAACAATTAGTTGGGCAATGTACTAGTAATAACAAGACACCAGATGAAGTTGAGTAAGCATTTAACAAAACTCACAGAAGTAGTGGAAGCAACCACGAATTACAAATCAACAACCAGACAAAACAAATTAATACCGAATGAAATTCTCGAAAAAATTAAATGTGAGAAGGAAGCAAAAATGATTTGGCAGAAACACGAAACATCGGCAAATAAAAATGTACTGAGCGAAATAACAAAAACGTCAAAAAGGCTATAAAGGATAACAATGATATGGAATTCTCGAAATATCTAGACTTACTTCCACCCCACGAGGACACCAATTACTCACAGTGGGAAGCTACGAAACGGGCTTTCGAAAAGAACTCAAATAACGAGAAAAACCCAATAAAACTGATTCAAGCAATTGAAAACCCGAATGCGATCTGGGCAAGGGAGACCGAAGCATGTAGATCATTTGTACAAAACATTATTTTCATGCGAAAACAACAAACATATCGAGTGAAAGCAGCTAAACAAACACGGATAATGCTGTTGCAGCCGATGGTAGCTATTCTGTACCACAACAACCACAAAAGAAGCTAGGACAACCATCTCGAATATAAAGAAAAATAAATTATCTTGTATTGACCTTATCAATAGGAAAATCCTAAAATAATTGCCGACAAAAATGATAAGGATGATCACGATACTATACAACACAGTCTAAGAATATAATATGTCGGGTATGCATTAGAATTAG
This sequence comes from Bombus flavifrons, assembly GCF_040668555.2. Taxonomy (NCBI): domain Eukaryota; kingdom Metazoa; phylum Arthropoda; class Insecta; order Hymenoptera; family Apidae; genus Bombus; species Bombus flavifrons. The sequence continues at coordinate 2,112,416 of NC_138459.1, read as the reverse complement.
GGTTAGGGGCGTGAAACGAATATTCACTTGGATTACACATTGTCGTTATGCAATAGAGAAGACATTGACTAGTGCAAATACGATTATTACAGAATTTGACAAGTAACCGTGGTAATTAGATACTCGAGAAGCTAATGATAATGATCCTAGGTTCAATAACGAATCCGCGAACAACGGGATGATAGATGTACGTGCTCACGAAATCTAAGTCGGACTCTTTGTTAATAAAACGCGTAATATTCACTGATCGTAAGGCGTTACTCTCTTTGTCGATGAGATCGCAAGAAAGAATGAATTTCCGTGTCGATGATGCCACAGAGGAAAACTATATGGGGTGTGTCTAAAGGCGCGAGATCCTCGGATTCGTCGAAAAAAGCCTTCGTTCAGAAAGTAAGGGAAATTGATGTTGCTGCTAATTGGTCAATCTCCATATCGGTGGTTAGAAAAAGATGCTAGCTCGTTGAAAAATGGGTCTCTCCTATCTTCCTGTAGTTGGGACAAGGATTGTTTGTCTGTCTGAAGGACATTAGTCAACTAAATCTTAAGATTTATAACTGGCCCTCATGCTAGCTGAACATGTACTGCGGAGACGCATCGACATCTGGCAATCATCTTACTCGAAGAATAGGATCTGCGTGTTGCGAGCCACGGGGCAGAAACCGTTGGAATGTTTACTGTCGTGTGCCGCCACAAATATTTCTTTTAAGGAGAGCTATAGAATTACTCCATAGCTTTGTTAGACAAAGCGTTCATCCCGTGACCGCGGCTACGTTCGGCGACTGGCTGTCGCCTCGAGCCCAAGCTCATTATCGCAAATCTCGAACAACAATCTCGAAATACAATCGGATCGAAAGACGACAATTGTTTAATTACGTCTATGATAGAATCTAGATTACGGTGTTAAGGGATTTTCCCGATGTTCCAAAGGGAAGGCTCCGATATCTTTTCATCTCCGACAAATATTTTCCATGTATCTGGAAAATAGCTGAAATGATAATGATACCAAAGCCAGTAATGAACCCCAACAACCAGCGTTTATTTCTCTTAGAGACCAATCTCGCTTCTTGCAGTAATAGCAAAAATCATGGAGAGAAAATAGTCTACGATCGTTCCGAATGTATCATAGAAGATAGAAAACTAATGCCAGATCATCAATTTGGATTCAGGAATAAACATGCAACCATTGAGCAAATCCACAGAATCTACTTTCGTCATATTTGTAGAACTGAACTTTCACAGTAAAAGTTAAGGATACACTCATAAATTAATTAAATGTTGTACACAGCATATATAGCCGATATTCCAACACACACTAACAGTAAAATGTCCACATTTTTCGATGACATTGTGTTGTTAACTACGAATTCAGGCTTAGAAATAGCAAGTGGTGCACTTCAGCAGCACATTAATAAAATAGAAAAATGATTCATTAACAAAAAATCAAAGTAAATCTAGGAAAATGCAACCACATCGTTTTTACACTTTGCAGATACAGAGCGCTAACTCACCTCAGCTCACTAAATGAAATTGTTGAGGTTGTTCGATGTGTAAACAGAAAAAACTCATGGATAAATTGTAAGGCAGAAAATATATTTAAATGGAAGTGTAATTATAAGTAAGAATACAATTTGAACTGGTCCAGATCCGCGCGCTAGCTGTGTTACCCAATAACTGAAAACCCCGAAGCCAACGTCGCCTGTCTACCGTTTATGGTCTGACTTTGTCGCAGTCTTTTGTCTACGCGCTGTCGATGGCTTCGGTGCTTGAGAAAACTAGAAAGACCAGATGTAGAGTTTTCTTATAAGTGGTGACCACTTCAACAGAAATGATTGTTTCACAATCTAATCAAGTAAATAACTCGGTTTACGTTTAGACTCAAAACTTTCGTGGAAACATCATATAAAAGCAACAATGGAACATATAAGAATCAAACGGAAGTGTACTGGTTAACCAGTGGCACATTACTATACTATACTATCACTATACTTACCTCACTATAGGTAATAAATTAAGGATGTATAAAGCAATAAAAAAATCGGGATAGCATTCGGAGGAACAGCACCTAAAAGCTACATATCGAAGATGTAATAAGCGATTATTCTTAGAACAGTTGTAAACTCCCCGTGGTTGTTTAGGAACGAATAAATTCAAAAAGACCTCAGAGTTCCAACAGTGAGGTAGGAGATACGCAATTATGCAAGAAGATACAGTAATAGCATCGCAATGCATTCGAATCAAATAGCGATAAAAGTTTACGAAGCCCATACTACTACAAGGTTAAAGAGGAAGCGCATGACCAAATCTTAGTATAAATGATTAGTACATACCGCCGCTACAAAGGTGTACAAATATTCGTCTATAGATTGTCAGCCGGCAATGGTTTTGAATGGAGGTGACTATCCACATGCTACAAACTCCAATGGCGGAAATAATCTACCAAATGTTTCCACAAACAAATTGCAAAGAAAAGATATGAAGAATAAGAGAGAATGGTTACATTGTAGTTACATTGTAGTGTTAGTATAAGTAATTAAGTGTAGGAAATTAAGTAATTTTTGTAGATATTGTTAGACGTTTTCAATTTTCACTTTTTTAAACTTCTTTATTTTTTATTCGTTTTATTTTTTATTTAATGTCCTTGCGAATGTAGCAGTTATTGTTGAGCGAGTTGTATTGTGTGTATTGTGTGCAGTGCGTGTTAATGCGTGTGTAATGCACTTACTGCGTATTGTGTATATTGTGGTCGTAGTGTACATCATCATCTTTTCGTAGTCTATTGTACAATGTCATACTTTTGACACACTTGCCGATATGCACTTGCGTTACGTTAAAAATCTCCGAACTCCGAATAGAATAGGGTACAAAGAACAAGTATATTACGTAGAATCAACAAAAATTTATTAGATGCAAGTACATTAAAACCTGTGAAATCCGACTATTCAACAAGATGATTCAGACTGTGGGTATAGAACATCGCAGCGTGTTTAGCTAAAATCCTGTGCTAAACATGGGTTTTGCTGCAGAAGAAGATACCAACAACCATATGGATAGCATTGAAGAAAGAAAAGCTACACCCGTACAGTTTTCGAAAAGTTCAAAAATTGAGTGCGGAAGATTTCCCGAGAAGAGAGAATTTTACAGATGGATGTCTCGCAAAATTTAGAGGAACTGTAATTTTCCTGCGAAAATATTATTTACGGACAAGGGCTTATTCGGTAAATATGGAACGGTGGATATGCAGAATGAACATTTCTCGATAAGTGAATATCCAGACGTGTTAAGAATCAAATCCCCAAACGTAATTTCTAGCAAATACCCGAATAGGAATTTTAAATGATAGAATCGTTGGTCCAGTTATTTTACTTTCCAAACTCTTGGAAAAATTTATAACAAAGGAACATAATTTCCCGAGGCAGTAACGCAGATGACAGCTATGGAAAGCTGTCTTCTTTTGTCGCTAACTGATTATACCAACCTGTCTTCTGCCTTTAAAACCGATAATTTGAAATCGCTTTTTTTGTACTATCGTGATACCTGTCACGTCGATGTTAAAAATCTTATATGACCGAAATTTATGCTTGTCTACAAGGTCATGAAACGGATGAAAAAGTTTATCAACATTGACCTTGTTAAGTTCCATGGCTCGTGCGACAGAAGCGGATTTTGCTACACGAAGGGATAATTCAAAATACTGCTTCATAAAATTAGTTAACCAGACTTCTGCTAAGGAAAGCATCAAGAAAAACTGGAAAATCATGTTTTGTTTCTAATATAACAGCGAAACAGTTTGACGCTGCGAAAACAAACCTGCCCTCAGGTGACCATTAACATTATAACAATTCCTAACAAGGATTCAGCCAGATACCTGGGCATGACTCTGGACAGGAGACTAACATGGAAACAACACATCATAGACCAATCGAAGCAACTCAAGGCTAAACTCAAAAAATTCTACTGGTTCATTGGCCGACGTTCCAACTTAAGCACGCAGAACAAAATTACACTCTATCGGATTATACGTAATCCAACTATGGGGAACAGCAAGTAATTTCAACATTGAAATACTTTAACGCTTCCAATCGAAAACTCTAAGATTCCTAAAAGATGCACCCTGGTATGTTACCAACGAAGCAATACATCGCGATCACAAGATACCCACAGTCAGAGAAGAAATAACAAAATGTAGTAATAGATCTATCATAATAGTCAACAACCACTGCGCCACGCCAGAGAAACATACTCAAAATTCTCAATGCGAGAATTGATTGTAAAGTACTTATAAATAAAAAGAAATTATCAAATAAGAAGGGACGTAAAGGTAGGAGACAGGTTAAAGCCCAGTTGAGGTTAACGTCTCTACACAAACTTCCCCTCCAATGGTCTAGGTTGGAAAAAGGAACGGGGACAACAAAAGGAAATCTGTGTCGCCGCTTGAGGACACGAAGGCTGATGGGATGAAAAGGGCGAAGAGAGGCGATCCTTCGTATGTGGAAGAGGGGCGAAGTTGACCCCAGAGATAGAGAAACCTACGACTCTGGAGGCGAATGGATTGTTCAAATGGGTAGACAAGAAAAAGACGGGTGAGAGAGAGAGAGGAGGAACAACGAGGAAAAGAGGCCACCGGTTAACGAAGGTCGGAGGGAAAGGTTGCCTAGAATTCGAAATAGGTCCTCTTGGTGAAAGTCCGGGAGGGTAAGGGATCTCTCTAGACCTATAAGGATCCTATGGTAACGAAGGAGGTGCTGTGCGAGAGCACGGGCATTAAACGGACGAGGAACGGGGATATCCTCGTGGAACTGAAAGCGGGGGTCAAAGGGGGTGACGTTGCCCTCAAGATAAAGGAAGTAACAGGGGACAGAGTCTTTGTTTCCCCCCTCCAGTTGTGCTCTCCTGAGCCCTGAGTCCGAGCTCTCATCTCCTTTTTGATACCTTCCACGTGTTTAGCTGGTGAATGCATTGAAACCGGAATGAAGAACGAGCGAGGCGCGTGAGACATCGTCTCGTAAGAATAACTAAGAATAACTCGTAACGTATTGCGATCCAGACCTTGTAATATCGTGCGCGAGATTGAGATTTTCGTGTATGAGAAGACTTTAATACGGGAAGAAGCGTCTGCTGATACGACAGGAATATTGTAATTTCGACCAATCGCGGGGAGACGCAATCGCGAGGAGAGACGTCAACGGGAGTCGTAAATTCCCGTTACGATTATACTAATCGACACCACGAGTTGATCGATCCCCTGATTTCCGTTAAGATAATAGGGGTGGTTAAGTTAGTATAACACTGTGATTCACAGGGTTATAAGGTTTTTATTTCCAACATTTATGAGGTACCTGTTGAGTAGGTATAAATCGTAGATGACAGTTTGGCGCACGAAGATAAGATAGATATGCACAATAGAGCAAGGCTCTTATAATTGAGTTTAATATGTGAGTAGAAGTAGCACTAGAGAATACTTAATAGAGGAAGTGAATGTACGATAATCCCGAGAACCGACTTAGATGAGTGATATTCCTCTAGCGTTGTGCTTCGACTTAGACGTTAGGCGTTATATTTTTCTACTCACTTGTCGCTGCTAGGCTAATACGGAAGAAAGTTCGGTGTGGGTGTGCCCCTTTGCATGAAGAACGCGGATTCGTTATTCACACTTTTCGTTAGGAAAAGTGAGGGTAACGATCCGCGATGTCGATTGGTTATGACCCGTGTTGACGCTTGAAGGGATGAGTAGGAAGCCTCCTACCAACGTGGTTCGTGGGTGACCTTGTGCATGGGAAAACCCAGCCTGTTTTAATAGATAGCTATTCGGTTTTTCCTAATAGGTGCGTACCCGCTTTCTCCGTGTTTTTAAGTGTGCCTAATAAACCCAAGGACCTCTCTAAAAACCAGATGTGCGTCGAAAATATCTTTAGGCTTAAGAAATCCTTCGGGACAACGGATTGACTGAATACACATGTTGATAGAATACAATGAAAGAGAAAAGTCATGGTGAGTCCTTAGGTTTATTGAGGGTCGGAATGACGTTACGCAGGCCGTCGGCTACCCGGTCGCGAGAGCTGCAGCGAAGATGTTTCAGACGACGTAACATCCTCCCCCCGTTGGGAGGGCATCGATCAAATTCTGTCTGTGGAGTCAGGTGCGTCGTTTGTCTATTTTCTTCGCTCTGTGTGGGTGTTCGGATTCGTCTGTATCTGGTTGAATGGGTAAGGGGACCAGTCTTTTGACACCACGGTCCAGGATACTCGTTGCCGTTTGCACGGTAGCGGTCCGTATGATTCCATCGACTTCTGGATGGACCTTGATTACGCGGCCCAAAGGCCACTGCATAGATGGGACGTTATCCTCCCTGAGAATTACTACGGTGCCTTCACGAATTTCATGTTTGCCCTTATCCCATTTGTTGCAGCGGGTCAGCTCGTTGAGGTACTCTCGATACCATCTGCTCCAGAAGTACTGCTTGACCTGGTGGATACGCTGCCAACTTGATAGCCGGCCTGATGGAACTGTCCTGAAATCACGCTCCCGTAAACTCGTTAATGTATCACCGATTAGAAAATGACCGGGAGTGAGGACAGGGGGATCTTTCGGATCGGATGAGATAGGAGTCAGTGGGCGTGAATTAAGAATTGCTTCGATTTCAATCACAGGGGGGTTAAGGTATCAAAGGTCAAGAGCTCCGTGCCGACGACGCGGATGAGATGGCGTTTGAAAGATTTCACCGCGGCTTCCCATAAACCGCCAAAATGTGGTGAGTTTGGGGGATTGAAACGCCATTGTATCTGTCGGTCGGCGAAAAAACTCTGCACCTTTTCATTGTGGTCGTCGGACTGCAATAGGATCCGCAGTTCTTGCAACTCCCGATTAGCCCCGACGAAATTGATGCCATTGTCGGTTAAGATGGTTGCGCAGTATCCTCGCCGTGAGATGAATCGGCGTAGAGCGGCCAGGAATGCGTCGGTGATTAGATCACTGACTAATTCTATGTGGACAGCCTTTGTTTCCAGACAGACGAATATGGCAGCATATATTTTAACTTTACTGCGGTTGCGATCCCTCCTCTCCTTGATATAGAATGGGCCGCAGTAGTCGATTCCGACGTTCGTAAACGGACGCGATTCGGTAATACGCGCCTCTGGCAAATCACCCATCAAGTACTCTACTGGTGGAGGATTAGCTCTGCAGCAACGGGCGCACCTTTGATAGTGCGCCACACTTGGCTACGGCCGTCGATCGGCCAATAGCGTAGTCTCACGGCGTATAGTGTAGCTTGTGTCCCTGTGTGGTGGTTGTTTCGATGTTCTTGGTTTATGATGATTTCGGTTATAGTTGATTTCGGCAAAATAATTGGATGCTTTTGCCTGAATGGGATAGCGGAGTTGGTTAGTCGTCCTCCGACGCGTAGTATCCCATCTTCGTCGAGGAATGGATTTAGTGGCTGTAGTTTTCCTCCAACATCCTTGCTTCGATCTTTCTGCAGTGTCCGAATTTCCGCCGCGAAATGTCGGGATTGGATTACCTTTATCAATTTGTTGTGTGCTGTAGTTAATTCGTCTGATGGGAGGATCGGTTCTGTTTATGTCTCCATCGAAGACACCAAGTGACGACTCTTATTAGTCCTGTCCAGGACGAATATCTATGGAGGAGTGTATTATCGATGGTACTCGTTGTTAGACATGTCGTCTTCTTCTGTTCCGGGAGTTCTCCCAGCGGCGTGGGGATCCAGATCGGCCAGTTTTCCTCTTGTTGTTTGAGCCATTCGGGTCCGTTTTTCCAGATGGTCGGGCGCAGAAATTCCTTGGGAGTCTGCCCGCGGGAGATGAGATCCGCTGGATTGTCGTTGGTGGGCACATGACGCCAATCGTCGATGTTTGTTTTCGTCTGGATCTCGGCTACGCGGTTCGCCACGAAGGTTTTCAACGTGTGTGGCGAGGACTTGATCCACTGAAGCACTATAGTAGAATCCGTCCAATACACAATCCGAGAAACATTTATAGTGAGGGACTTCTTTATCAAGGACATAAGTGAGGCGAGGAGTAATGCTCCGCTTAACTCGAGTCGTGGGATTGTCAACGATTTTAGTGGTGCGACCTTAGATCGAGCAGTGAGTATCTGAGTTTGTGTGTGTCCCTCCGGATTGGTACTGCGTAGATAGACACATGCTCCGTATGCCTTTTCACTGGCGTCGCAGAAGCCGTGCAACTCTATATGATTAGCTGCCTTGATTATGGTTTTACGAGGGAACCGAATATCACTAAGTAAGGGTAGTTGGATATGATATCGATCCCATTCAGTATGCAACTCTGCTGGTAGGGATTCGTCCCAATCAATTTTTAATGCCCAGACGCGCTGAAGCAATATTTTTGCTTTGACAATCACTGGCGCGAGCAAACCAAGTGGATCATAAATTCGGGCTATCACCGAACTCATTGATCGTTTAGTGACACGAGTGATGGTCGCTGTGGGTTCAACCGAGTAAAGGATTGCGTCTTCCTGAGAATCCCAATAGATACCTAAAGTTTTCAACGTCTGTGACTCGCCCAATTGTAGTCTTCGATTGGTATCTCTTTCTGATATTCCTCGCAATATGTCCTTGTCATTGGATGCCCATTCCCGGATGTGTAAGCCGGCCGATCTGAGAAGGTCCGTGAGTTCGTGTCTTACCGATAGTAATTCTTCCTTTGCGTCGGCTCCGGTGAGGGTGTCGTCGACATAGAAATCGCGCTGCACAACCGCTGCTGCTTGCAGGAATCGATGTCCTTCGTCATCTGCTAATTGTTTGAGGCATCGGAGGGCTAAGTATGGGGCAGCTGATAGTCCGAACGTCACGGTGTTAAGTTGATAGGTGTCGACCTCCCCGTTGGAATTACGCCATAGAATTAGTTGATATTTACGATCTTCTGGGCGTACGAGGATTTGTCGATACATCTTCTCAATGTCACCCGTTAGGACATATTGATGCGATCGGAATCTCAATAGAATTTCAATTAGATCTTCTTGTAATTTAGGTCCTGTATGCAGAGTATCGTTGAGGGAGACTCTGGTAGTGCTGATTGCCGATCCGTCGAACACAACCCGAAGTTTCGTAGTATCACTCGATTCCTTTATCACGCCGTGATGAGGCAAATAATAACCGTTGTTTGAGGGACGGTTATGCGTGATCTTCGTCATGTGACCCAAGTCTAAATACTCTTGGATCACCGCACTATACGCGGATTCGAATTGTTTGTCGCGTTGGAATCGGCGATAGAGAGAGGCGAGTCTACTCATGGCAACGGACTTTGACGTCCCAAGCGTGGGAAGCTTCTCGTTGAATGGCAGAGCGACGACGTATCGCCCTTCCTTGTTGCGTTGGACATGGTTGCGGAAATGCTCCTCACATTGTAATTCCGCTTCTGAGAAATGTGTGGTGGGTGTCCCCTCATCGATTTCCCAAAAACGTGCGAGATCCGCTTGTATGTCGGTTGTGGTGTATACCCGATTGAGCGGGTGGGCTCCCCCCCCCCTCGATAAACCAGCCGAATCGAGTCTTTTGCAAACACAACTCCGTATCCGTGGATTGGGATATTTTGATCTGCCCGACACATAATGATGCTAAGGTTGGTCCCGAACTTAATAATATTTCGATCGGGCCTGGTCGATGAAATGCTGGGTCGGCTAATCTTAGATTTTTGGGTAGCTGGATGGCGGACCGATCGATTGGTTGATCTGGGACGAATTGAGTTAAGATAATAGGGGTGATTCAGTTTGTATAACACTGTGATTCACAGAATTATACAAACGGAAATCAGGGGATCGATCAACTCGTGGTGTCGATTAGTATAATCGTAACGAGAATTTACGACTCCCGTTGACGTCTCTCCTCGCGATTGCGTCTCCCCGCGATTGGTCGAAATTACAAATATTAAGCCGTAACAAATAAACTCTTATACATTTTTCCTTTTCTCGTTTAACCATAAAGCAGTAATATTGTACGTACATCACGTAATAGATCATTGAGCCCTGCTTTTCCAAAATTGTAACATTGAATATAATTTATATTATATTCGATAACGAGATATTCTCACAAAACCGTCGGATACCGGCATATTTACTTCCGTTCTAAATTTACAAAGAATAATTTCATTGAAATTAACAGCTACTTGGCAAATTCCAAACGATCCATTGATACATCGTGAATGGAGAATTATCTTTGAAACATCCTTGACCCAGACGTAACACGGCGAACAAGTATTACGTACATTGTTCCTGAAAACGATAACTGTAAACCTACGGAGAGAACTGTGGAAAAGATCGTAGAGAATCAGCTTGAGAGCGAACTTGCTAATTGTGATTTTGTCTGCTTACGAGTAGTCCATTTTCGTTCTGGTACGTTCAGAGTCTAAAAAATTCCCAATTTCTATCGAGATGGTATGTCGTGATAGGTTCGGAAGAAATACTCAGATGTATTCAACAATAAATATTTATTAACTGTAATGTTTGATGAGTACACTTGGCGCGAGACTCGCGATTATATTCGGTTCGCGGTGCACGGTTACAAGTTCGAGCTCGGATAGCTATGATTCGAGATGCGCTACGGGTGCGGACGATGATTGCGCGAGATGTCGAAGGCTTAGATGGTTAGTTGATTCGGACCGTACGATTGTAACGACCGTTGTGTGTTGACCCTGTGTAACAGACTGACTTTCCGTCACGATGATGCTGCGAAGGAAAACTGTGATGGGGTGTGTCTAAGGATGCGAGGTCATCGGATTCGTTGAGAAAAGCTTTGCTTCGGAAAGTGAGGGAAGTGTACGTTAATGTTTATTGGCTAATTCGTGTTGGCCGTTGGAAAAGGATGCTAGCTGCCCTTGAGAGGAAGTTGCTAGCGGGAAGCGTGGTACGTGAGAGAAAGCAGATTTCTCGTGTGTTCCCGTAGTAAGTGGTAGACTTAGGGATTGATAAACAAAGACTGTTTGTCTCTTTGGAGGACCTTAGCTACAATAAAACCTAAGATTTATAGCGGGTTTACGTTAGCTAAAAAAAACGTTCGGTACAAATGTATCAACATCTGACAATCATCTTGTCCGCAGGAATAGGGCCTTTGTGTCGTGCGTCACGTAACAGAAACTGTTGGAAAGTTTACTGTCGAGTGCCGCCACACTATTCTATCAGATTTCGTTTGTTAATGGAGGAATTTTATAGTTTTTATTATTTTTACGATTAATTTTATAACTATGATTTTATCCGACATATTAATTCTTATTGTGTTAAACGAATAAACGTTATGAAATTAATTATACGGAGAAAATTTTATAGTAATATTATGTCGAATGGAACAGGTCCATTCGCGATTTTGAAACTTTATACCTATTAAAATCCATCATTCCCTGCACTCTCTGCATTTTGTTCGCCAAATAAATCAAATTATTCAAAATATAAAGTTCCACGTTACCTCGTAATCGATATTCAAACTTCCCGAAACTCAACCCTCTAAAACAGTTTCTTTTTTTTTTTCATAAAACGAGCAAATATTGCCTCGGTTCATCGATTTAATTTTCAGTTGCATGTCCGTATTTTCCTTTCTGTTGAAAACGAGTGTGTTAACAGTTACATTTCGACGACCAAGTCTTTCGAACGTACTTCAGAAGTCCAAGAAAAATGTCAAAGAAAAAGGAAAAGTAATACCGAGAAGTTTCTCACGTTCCTCTGGCTTCCGAGATCAAAAATGTTGATCGTGCGACCTGTATTCGATTTTATTGGCGATCATGCACTCCGTTAATTGTCCCTTTCGTCGAATCAGCAAAAGGAAATCTAACAAAGGATACGTTGATCTCTGATTACAATTTTTTTCAGTTTTGTATTGAGAGAAAAGACGCACAATACAGAGGACTGTAATTTATTGACGAGGTCAGGCCACGGATGTATCGATACCAGAGATTACAGAAACAAATGAAAGAAATGTTAAACAAAAATATTATCGAAGAATCGGATTCACCTTACAATTCGCCAGTTTTCGTAGTCCCAAATAAAATAGACGCTTCAGGAAAACAAAAATGGAGAATAGTCATAGATTACAGGAAACTTAACGAGCTGACAGACCAAGACGCCTACCCTTTACCTGACATAGAAGACTGTTGAGGTATAATAAATTAATTGCTTTATTCGCACACAACATCTATACATATATATTACACTCTGAAGACCTCGATAACCTTCTTACACGCACGCTTGTTGTGAAACAGACTATTCTAAATGCTTCTAACAGCTACCAACAGTCCTTTGTCTCAAATAAGACCTGGACGTCCTCTGACGTTTACACACACATTCACATGTACAGTGTAAATGTATCATCTACCTAACACGCCTCCTTACATTTATATTGTACACTTAATTGTATTTACATGCTTGTCGAATTAAGTAACAGAAAAGTTAACACTTATCGCTTTATTTACATTCCTCTTATTTTACATTCATCCATGACCTAAACCTTTCGAATTTTTCCCTACACAGTGCTTTCGTAAAAATATCCGCGGTATTTTCGTCTGTACTTACTTTAATTATACTTATCTTATTTTCCTTTAAGCATTCGCGAACGTAGTGGCAATGAACTACAATGTGTTTAGAATTGTTTGTGAAATTTCCGTAATTTGCTATACTTATCGCTCCAGAGTTATCCTCATAAATTTTTACAGGGTTATCGTCTAGATTTACGTTGAAGACCTTCATAATTTCTCTAATAGACATTAATTCACTCACCGCTTCCGATAGTGCTACATACTCTCTGCATACGTCGAGGCTTTTGTCACGCACCTTTGTTTTTTAGACTTCCAACTGATTACATTTCCATACAATCCAATTACATATCCAGAAGTAGATTTCCTATCTACATGATCTCCTGCCCAATCAGCGTCCACATAACAATCTATCGTTTCACATTTTTCGTTCCTTTTATAATGTAACCTTAAATCTCTAGTCCGGTACAAATATTTCAATATTCGCAAAACATATTTAAAATGTGTCTCGCTACAACAATCTTGAAATCTACTTAGATGATATACACTATAACTTATATCGGGTCTGATATTTCTACTAATATACAGAAATACACCAATTAAAATCTTGTATCCAATAACCTTTCTATTTATCTCAGCTTTTTCAATTTTTAAATTTGTCTCCATAGGTGTACAGTAGAATTTGCTGTCTTGTAATTTATATTTCTTTGCTAATGATTCAATGTATTTTGTTTGGCTTAGTGTCATTCCATTTTTCATATAATCATACTCTATATTTATTCCAAGATATTCTTTTACTTCACCTAAATCTTTCATTTTAAATTTATCAGTTAATAACTTCTTTATATTTTGTATCCCCTTTTTGTTTTTACTACAAATCAGCAAATCGTCTACGTATATTAACAAATAAACAACATTTTCTCCCTCTCCATAAGTATATAGGCACAGCTCTATATTGTTCTTCTTAAAACCTAATCTCATCACATACCTATCGAAACACTCATAGCAATCCCTCGGACTTTCTTTTAAAACATAAAGCGCTTTCGATAATTTACAAACTCTATTCGTTCCGTTTGCATATCCCTTTGGTTGATTTATATATACCGCCGAGTTCACTTCACCATTTAAAAAGGCAGTTTCTACATCCATTTGCTCAATGATTAATCCATTTTGGCAGCAATATGATAGCAATATCTTAAGGGTCTGATTACTCGCTACTGGAGAATATATGTCATCGACTACGTTTCTTTGTTGAAATCCTCTTACCACTAATCTAGCTTTACACCTGTCATCTGATTTTGTAGTGTAAACCCATTTCACATCTAATACTTCTTTTCCTTTTACCCTTTCTACCAATTTCCAAGTCCTATTCTTATATAGACATTCCATTTCTTTATCCATAGCCTGTTTCCAATCTTTACTATTTTCACAACAAATCGCCTCCTCAAATGTACACGGGATATCTACTTTGCAATAATTCGCATAAATGTCAGTAATATTTTCCTTTTCTGGATACCTTACTGGAGTTCTCTTATTACATGTAGATCTCCCAGGGATTTTTAAGCTTTCAGAACTACTATCATTTTCATCTTCTCTATTTTCTAACTCTTCCTTATTTATGCTGTCCAATAAATAATTACCTTTACTCTCATCGCTATCTGCATCGAATAAATTCTCCTCAAAACCCATATATTTTGTGTCTGTGTTTATGACCTCTACATGTCTAGCAACTGTTATTTTACCACCTAATAGGTCTCTGTAACCTACTTCGCTATATCCTAACAGAATTCCCATATCTGCCTTTTTATCTCATTTAGAAACTCTTTTTTGTTCTGGCCTTCTTACAAAAACTTTACTTCCATACAGATATAAATTTTCTACACTTGGTTATCTCCCGAAAAATATTTCAAAAGGAGTCTTTCTCTCTACAGTGTTTGCTAGTATTCGATTTTTCAAGTATGCCGCTGTACATACTATTTCCGGCCAATATTTTTTATGTCCTTTCGCTTCTATTAACAAAGAACGCGCCATGTCCATCACTGTTCTATTATATCGTTCCGCTGTTCCGTTTAATTCATGTACGTAGGTAGGACAATTATTTATTATTATACCTTTATCTCTAGCAAATTTATAAATTCGATTGTTCAGATATTCTCTTCCATTATCGCATCTTAATATTTTTAACCTCCTACCCGTTAAGTTCTCAACTTCATTTACAAACTGTACGAGAGAATCAAAGACCTCATCCTTTGATTTTATACAATAGATCCTAGCTATTTTACTATGATCATCGATAAATGAAATAAAATATTTCTCTCCATTTAATCCGGTAGTCTTAAAGGGACCGCACACGTCCGTACGAACAATTTCCATTATCTCCCTAGCCTTAGTTGGATTATTTTTGAAAGGTAAATTATGTATTTTACTTTCTATACGCATCTTACATTTCAAAAATTTCTTTTCAAATTTATTCGGTATACCTGTCATTAGCTGCTCTTTACCAAAAATATTGAAGTATTTAAAATTTACGCGTCCTAGCATCCTATGCCGTCCTTCTTTTTTACTCATACCACTACGTTCGGCACTGTTTACTAAGTGCTCCTTCCCTTTCAATATACTTTTCATTTTATATGTTCCATTGTCTTTGACCGCTACAGGTGTAAGTTTATCGTTTTCATCTATTATTTTTGCAATATTTCCTTTCGAAATAACCATATTATTATTATCCGTTAACTTGACTAAACTAATCAAGTTTGCGGACATTTCTTTCGCATAAAAAACTTTATTCATATTTATTTTATTTCGCTTTCCAAATGCTTCAAAATGTCTTATAATATTTCCTACTTTTGTTACCTTTATCGATCTATTATCGCTCAAATATATATTTACCGGTTCTTTAAGGTCGATAGATTTGTCGAAATAATTTATATCGTTAATTATGTGATCGGCACAACCGCTATCTAATAGCCACATAATTTCATTACAACTTATCTCGTTCATCTCGCTGCTGCGTGCGCTATTGCCATCCATGTGCTTGCTCCTGGATTGCCATACTCGCTCGTGCCGGTTGCTGATCGACGACGAAAGTTTCCACGTCCCCTGCTGCAACCACGTGCTGACCCACGCCGATAACTGTTATTGCTTCCCGCTTGGACGCCATTTCGACACTCTCTTGCAAAATGTCCCACTCTTCCACGTTTAAAGCATCCTTCATTTTTTGCATCAAAGGCATTAGTTTTCATTTCCCCTCGATTTAATTTATCTTTCTTTTCCGCTATTTCTATCTTATTCCTCACGTACGCTACCGTTTGATTCTCTTCTTTCACTGCATCTATTATATCCGCTATGTAGCTATACTCTTCGGGTAACGCATTTAGCATGTAATTCAGCTTTTTCCTTTCGCTCACTTGTGCGCCGGCACTTTTTAATTCGTTTATTAATTTTTCAAAATCGCTAAAGAACGATGCTGAATCACTGTATTTATCGAGACTTATCCTCTACAATCTCCTTCTGCGCCCGATCTGTAGTGCCGTCGACTCTCTTAAGTACATTTCGTCAAACTTTCTCATTATTTCACTAATATATCCTAATTGTCTATTTGAGATTGCACTATAAATTATATTTATCGCCTTCAGATCCTTTTTGTGCCAGTCTGGATTGTCTGTTTCGGTCTTCGCTCGAGTTATAACAGTATCACATTCTTTATACCTCAAAAACATTGTTGTTCTCTTCTTCCACATCCCGTAATCCTCACCATCAAATATCGGTATTATAATTTCCGATCTTTCCATTTTAATTGATTTTCTATTCTTTACTCAAGCGTTCCTAAATGCTCGAAGTATTTTTCTTTTATTTTATATTCTTGAAAAGTTTCTTCCCTTATTAAACTCAGCCGAACTAACTCGCAAGACCAAAACCCACACTCTAAATAGCTTTCAAAATTAGGAATTGTGTGCTTTATTCGCACACAACATCTATACATATGTCGGGGTAGCGTCGGGAATCTTGTTGTGAGCGTTTGATGAATCTTCATTGGAATTAGCCATCGTTAGAGTATAACAAGGTACGGTTTATTAACACAAGTATGGATACCACAGACTTGACAATCAACCACGGCGATTAGGCGCTCGCGACACTAGTGGCAATGGCCTTAGGTTCGATAACGAATCCGTGGTCAACGGGATGATAGATGAACGAACTCACAAAATCTAAGTCTGACTCTTTGTTGGTAAAACGTGAAATAATTACTGATCGTAAAGACGTTACTCTTTAGTCGATGAGATCGCGAGAGAGAATGCGTTTTCGTGTCGATGATGCCACAGAGAAAAACTATATTGGGGTGTGCCTGAGGGCACGAGATCATCGGATTCGTCGAAAAAAGCCTTCGTTCAGAAAGTAAGGGAAATTGATGTTGCTGCTAATTGGTCAATCTCCATATCGGTGGTTAGAAAAAGATGCTAGCTCGTTGAAAAATGGGTCTCTCCTATCTTCCTGTAGTTGGGACAAGGATTGTTTGTCTGTCTGAAGGACATTAGTCAACTAAATCTTAAGATTTATAACTGGCCCTCATGCTAGCCGGGCATGTACTGCGGAGACGCATCGACATCTGGCAATCGTCTTACTCGAGGAATAGGGTCTGCGTGTGGGGAGCCACGGGACAGAGACCGTTGGAATGTTCACTGTCGCGTGCTGCCACACAAAATTCAATTTCTCGGCTATACCGTCACCGCGGAGGGGATAAAACCTCTGGCTGAACGCGTTGACGCGATAATCAAAGTACCGCTACCAGCAACAGTTAAAGAACTGCGAAGATACCTCGGTATGATCAACTTTTATCGACGTTTCGTACCGGGAGCCGCTAATATTTTACAACCACTTAACGACTTATTAAAACGCAATACGAAGTGCAACGCGTCTATCGAGTGGTCCGAACATACCGAAAAAAGCTTCCGCGAGTCGAAACGCGCCTTAGCTAACGCGACGATGTTAGCGCATCCGATTCCAGACGCGCTCGTTAGTCTCGTGGTCGACGCTTCAGATTACGCAATAGGAGCGGTACTCCAACAACGAGTCAACGATACCTGGCAGCCTCTGGGTTTCGTGACGAAATCGCTATCCCTCGCGCGACGAAAGTACAACGCGTACGACAGAGAACTACTCGCGATGTACACGGCGGTAAAACGATTCAGGCACGCTGTCGAAGGGCGAGATTTCGCGATATACACGGATCATAAACCCCTGGTATATGCGTTTGATCAAAATCCCGACAAATGTTCACCAAGACAATTTAGACACCTGGACTACATAGCACAGTTTACAACAGACATCCGACATATTAAAGGGATAAATAATATCGTAGCCGATACCTTATCCCGAATAGAAGCGATCGGGAAATCCGTCGATCATCATACATTAGCCGCAGCGCAGGCGGATGATGCCGAACTACGTCAAATTATTAAGGCAGGCTCTAGCGCGCCGAAATTGAAGAAAATACGATTTCCCGATCAGGATGTCGGAATATATTGCGATCTTACGAACGAGACACCGCGACCGTACGTACCGGAGCCGTTGCGTCGCGCCGTATTTCAGTCGTTGCATGGACTTTCCCATCCGGGAATACGTGCCACGCAAAAACTGGTGACGACACGTTTCGTCTGGCCGTCCATCAATAAAGACTGTCGAACTTGAACGCGACAGTGTTTACGATGTCAACGCTGCAAAGTCACCAGGCGCGTATCCTCGCAAGTCGGAACCTTCAAAACGTCAGCTGGCCGGTTCGAACACGTGCGCATAGACATTATCGTTATGCCTTATTCACAAGAATATCGATACTGTTTAACGTGTATCGATCGTTTCTCGCGTTGGCCCGAAGCTATTTCCATAGCCGGTATGGAAGCGACAACCGTTGCTTCGGCCCTCCTTACTAATTGGATAGCACGTTTTGACGTACCCTTAAGAATCACCACCGACCAAGGACGCCAATATGAATCGCGGCTGTTCGAAGAGTTATGCCGGTTGCTCGGCGTCAAACATTTGCGCACGACCGCCTATCATCCTGCGTCCAACGGGATGGTAGAGCGTCTACACAGACAATTAAAAGCGGAGATGAAGAGCCACGACACGAGCAACTGGATCGAAATATTACCTATAGTGTTATTAGGCATTCGAACCGCGATAAAGGAGGACTTAAACGCAACGACGGCCGAAATAATTTACGGCACCGGCATACGATTGCCGGCCGATTTTTGTATTGCGACCAAGCAGCAGGCTAACCGGCTTAAAGAACAGATGGGAAAGGTCAGGCCGCATCCGGCTACGCCATCATGGCGGAAGAAAAATTTTTGTTTTTAAAGAGCTTGAATCGTCGCCGTACGTTTGCTTGCGTCATGACGCGATAGGAGGTACTTTACAGCCCCAGTTCGACGGACCGTTCAAGGTTATAAAAAGGGGCGAGAAGGATTTTATGGTTAAAATAAACGGTCGTGACGTAACGGTTTCCATAGATCGTTTAAAACCGGCGTTCGTAGTCCCAGACGATCTGGAAGAGAAGACCACCGAACCTCGAGACATACTTATTCCGGCAATGCAAGCGAATGCGCACGATGAAAACAGCGCAAACAGCGATCGAACGGCTGAAGAAAGCACTAGGGATAGGTATGTTACGCGGTATGGACGTAGAGTTCGTTTTCCCGACTGGTTCCGGGCAGATCTCGATTAGCTGTCCTATCGGTATCGGCAATAAAATAGCGACGACAGAGAAAATTCGTAAACATTTTAAAAATTTAACTTAAACGTTATGACTGGAAGGGGGGGGGGTAATGTAGCGGCACGCGAGCAGGACAATTCAAATCCTGTTGTTGTTTTGCTTCGGAGTAACAAGACCGTTAGGTCACAAGTATTGTAGAGAGTAATGAACTCTGAGCAAAACAGCGTCGCCGCTACATACAACCGTCAAACGCAGCCGAGTTCAAATTTTCCGGCTGTCCCCCCGACCAATATAAATAAACAGACGCAGTCATGCTAAGACAGAGTTCAGTGTACAGAGTAAAAGACGCATAAGCGAGCATCGAGGCGACATGCGAAGTTTCTCTGAGGTTATCGGGTATTTATAACGAGTCGTACAAATTGTACCTGCGGACTGTATCATTGTCTATAACCAGTTACTTATTAAAAATATATGTTAACGGATTACGACGGAAATAACTTGATTTCGTTATTTCGTTATATTAGAATTAGACAAATCCTCCACACATTAAAACAGAGACTATGCGAAGCACCACCAGTCTTAACATACCCCGACTTTACTAAGACATTTACGCTAACGACCGACGCAAGTAACGAAGGACTGGGGGCAGTTCTTTCACAAGAGGACACCCATGCTGTTTTATTTCTAGAACACTGAACCCACCCGAAAAGAATTATACGACGACTGAGAAAGAACTATTAGCGATAGTTTGGGCATTGAAACGAAATAACAAGAAAGTAGGCATAGGAGACAACGCGTTTGCAGAATTAGAAAACAACCATGCTTTTATATTTCAACGATACCCGATAACCTGTCACTTTTGCATGGGACCCAATCCAAGAGTTAACCGAAGAAGAGATAGAGGAAATAATTCAGGAAAATCATAACGTTACGATAGGACATTTAGGAATCCAAAAGACATACCAAAGAATCAAGGAACCATACAAAATCCCAAATTTAACGAGTAGAATCGAAGAACTTATTAAAAATTGCGACGTTTGCCAAAAAGAAAAACTGGTTAGGATACGACCTAAAGAAGAACCAGTAATTTCAGACACACTTTTAAACCCCAACGACAAAATAGCCATGGACAATATAGGACCTATGACAAAAACCAATCGAGGAAACCAATTCATCCTTTCAATCCATGACGAGTTGACGAAATACTTAATACTAGTTCCATTGAAGACACAACAAAGCGAATTCATTATTAACGCGCTACTGAATCACTATATTTATATATTCTCTGCACGCGGGCTAATTTTTACTGACCAAGGACAGAATTTTATTAGCGAGCTCGTAACGGAATTTGACGAAGCTTTTAAGATTAATCATATCAAGACGACTAGCTTTCATCCTCAATCCAACGGATCGTTAGAACGTACTCATGCAGTAGTTAAAGATCTAATTCGTACTAGCCTACGGGAAAGCGACGATAAAGAATGGGACGAGATACTCAATTTTATATGTTTAGGGTATAATACAGCATTTCACGAAGGAACAGGATTTACCCCTTTTGAATTAACGTTCGGAAGAAAAGCTAATTTACCGTCCGCAATTGCAAAAACCACCAACTTAACGTATAATGATATGTTCTCTCTATGGCAAAAACAGATGAACAAATATTTGGAGTTAGCGAGACAAACACTAATAAATAGTAAGAAACGATAAGCTCCAGATCAAAAAAGAAAGATCGTGCGAACTCAAACAATTTTCAAAGAAGGAGACTTTGTACTAGTTCACAACTATCACAAAAAAGACAAAATGGATACCGAATGGTTAGGGCCATATCAAATCCATCGAGCCAAACACCGTATTACGAGACAATAATCGATAAAGTTATTAAGAAAATTCACAGTAATAGGTTAAAAACTTATTTTTCAGGACGCTTATCTCGTGCACAACCCTCGTGCTCGGGCTGGAATTAATACCAAACGGAAATAACGCAATTTTACACGAAAAAATATCTAAAGCTTACTTGTACAACGAAGAAGTTAACGTATATATAGGAATAGATGTAAGCGATATATCTAACCACATCGATACATTAGGAAAACACATAAAAGAGACTCGAAAATATTGTACCACCTCTTGTCGAGTAAAATCAGAGATACCTTCCTTAACCAACAAGTTTAATAACGTCAAAACGCTAGGAACACATTTAAAATTACTAACTCATTCTAAAGTTAAGAGAGCATTGATAGACTGCTATAGGTTCAATCAGCAAAACACTTTTCGGAACTTTAAATTCTGACGATTTACAATTGATAAAACAGAATATCGACAAACTATTTAGCGAAGGAAACGAATTAAAAACCATTGTAGCTAACCAAACCGCTCTAATTAGGAAAATCCTAAACACCGACAGCCTAAAGCAATTAGAAAAGGTAAACGCCGACATACAAAATGAAATAAATCAAGTAAACAAGCAAGAACTTCTACTAGTCAAGATTATTTCTATAGAAAGCGCTTTGTCAGATTTACACTTTCAACTCGATGAAACGTTCAATCTAATTCTACTAGGAAAACAAGGAATTATTAGTCCGCAGATCATAAATCATCACAATTTCTTAGAAAAATACGCTAAAGCTTTAGGAAATCACATCATGAATAAAGGATTTTTACCAGAGTAAGATAATTTCCAAAAAATTTTAGACGTCTCTACCCTCACACTGTTTGTCCAAAGCAAAAAAATCTTCTTTAAAATTTCAATCCCAACAATAATTGACTCAGAAGGGGAAATAGAACAGGTATACCCCATACCGACTCAAAAGAACGGAGCATTTCTCGCCCCATTAGACGAACATCCGATATTTTTCATCTCAGGATTAACTTATATGAATGTACCAGATGCATTTGGACAAGCAATGTCGAATCAGACGCGAATTATATATTTGTAAACAAACTCAACCCATACATTATAGACGTTCAAAACACGACTACGCGTCCGAAATAATTAGTGTAGACAATACCATGAGATTTTGTAAATTCACAGTCTATAAGATCGTAGAAGTAACTTTTATACCGCTCAAGAACGAAAATCGCTACATAGCTATACCAGAAGAACCAATAGAACGCAATGTATTCTCTGAAGAAGGTTATCAAATTGTCGAACTGAAGCAACCCTCCCTGTTGAAAACTAAAATAGCTGTAGATATATTGTATGGAGACAACCATATGAGAATCAGTGGTAATCCCAAGAGCGTTTCTTACGATATTAAGATTAAAGCCATAAGTATAACTGATAACGTAGATTTATCCTCAATGCTTGATATCTTAGAAAGAAACTCCCAAAGTAATGAGCAACCTAAACGGCTATACTGATACCTTGTGTCAAATAGAAGATAGAGCCAATCAATTAACTATGTCGCACAGAATGACACAAATTAAAACCTGGGGTCTCACCACGTTGCAAATTATAGGATATATATCCATTGGACTCATATGCTTGTATCTGCTTAATAAGATAGGACTGTCAAAACAATGTATTCGCATATTTTGCTGAAAATTAACGAAAACACCGTTAGTAATGCACCCAACGTTAGTAATGCAACACCTTCCGCCCCTATACACATTTACACGCCGATGTTACCTGTACAATCTGGAAGAGAATGAAAAGTAAGTTTCGAATTATCGACACCGCCCAGGGCCAAATTTCATCCGTCGATGCTGAAGAAACACTAAGATTTTGGAGGACCATCAAATCCATCTAAGGGGGCTATGTAACAACAATCGCTTCTCAACCCCATCAGAGATAAGACATCGACCCCCGACTGTCGGACGCCAAGGCTGCGACACACCTTAGTCCCCATCAGAGATAAGATCTCGACCCCGACCTTCGGACTCCTTTGGAACCCACACCGAACCCCTCAACATCCTCGAGTCAGGGCGTATATAAGCCGAGGCTTCACCCAGCTCGGCCAGTTCTTGTTCTAGTTGCTGTTCTTCTACAACACCCCGTTTTCGGTTCAGCGTTATTCTATTGTAAGTGGCAAAATTATAATAAAGCTCGATAAAAGAAAATTAATAGTTGGGTTACGACTCAGCTTTCTTTTCTCTTACAACCGAAGTATCAATTTTACGTGACATTTTGGCGATCCGTGCCAGGATCCATTCGCTTCAGTGTAAACGAAATCACGATTTCGGCATACGTGCATCATTGAAGATTGAGGGATCAGGGGACCTCTGCATAGATCAGCTCACTTTGCGTGAAAACGACTTCTACGGAAAGCGGACTACGGTCATCACCAAAACTGAAACTAGTCACGAAAAGAAGAACACTCAGGTAAAGAACTGGATTCTCTTAAACACTATCGTACTCGTCGCAACAGCTTCACTAGTACAGACTCCAACGACAGTATAATAACGACTATGAGCAAATAGTCAGAAGACACATCTTCTGTTAGCCTTATGGCTACTGGCATGGATCCAAATATTCGGACCTTACTAGACGCTATGCAAAAACAGAACGAAAGAATCGAACTAGCTTTTAATAAATTAATACAAAATAAAAGTCAACAACACGTTAGAGAAATCGAACTCTTAGGTAGGAATTACGCTGAACTACGATTAGAAATTCAGTCAATCGCTACATCTGAATTCAACTTCATTATAACCGAAGACGCTAGTGGCAGCACTATTCGGAAAAATCAACCACCTGTTCCTAAAAAGTCCGAAACAAGAAACGAAACGGACCATATAGACAGTGTAGAAGAAGCTGTAGATTACGACAATCCTATGTACAGTGCAAAAAACTGCCTAGACTTCATTCCTATACTCAATGGACAAGACGATATAGGAGTAGAAGGGTTTATTAAGCGGGTAAGAGAAGCTCGAGCCGAATGTCGAGAAAAACTCACACTATTACGCCTAATTATAGCACAAAGAATCATCGGAGGAACTCAGAAACAGAGAAACGTGAGTATTACATCCAATGGAGCCCGTGATAAACTGCATCGTACGCGACAAAACTTTAACGAATCGGTACACAGTTATGTGAAGTGGTTCCGAGACAACCTCAACGAACTATTATACGCACTCCAACACGAAATTCGCGATCCAATACGTCGAGCAGTTGCTATAGATCTTGAAAATGAACGAGCCACCAAAATCTTTACCGTAAATTTGAAACCCGAAATAGAAACACGCACATTATCTAAAGGACCGAAGAATCTCCAACAAGCACAGGATGCAGCCTTCGAGGCAGAGTTACTTATAGGGGAAATCAAACGTAACAAAAACATAGCAATAGGAAGAATAATGAATCGACCAATTGCAACTCCAGGTAAGAAGAGGTATGTTTTAACTATAATTGATGATTTCAGTAGATTCACAAAAATATATCTGATGGAAACAAAACATGAAACCACGAAATATATTAAAGAATTTGTGCAATCAATGAAAAATCAATTAAATAAGATACGTAAAGTAATAAGATCGGATCGAGAAAGGGAATACGTCAACAACAACCGGAGGAGTTATTTACATAATGAAAGTATAAAGATTTAATATACAGCAGGATACTGACCGCAGCAAAATGAAGTTGCTGAAAGGAAGAATCATTCATTGATAGAAATGGCTAAATGTATGCTTATTGACGCCGACGTGGACGAGAAGTATTGGGGTGATGCAATACACACAGCCTACCCACGAAACACACAGGTAAGACCCCGTATGAATTATGGTACTCTAAACTACCTGATGTCAAAGATCTTCGTTCTTTTGGTACTATGGCATATGCACATATACCTCAAGAGTGTCGAAGAAAATTAGACGAAAAAGCAGAAAAATTAAGGTTCGTCGGATATTCGGAAGAATCAAAAGCATACAGATTACTTGATACAGTTACAGAACAAAGTAAAGATAAGCCGTAATGTGATCTTTCTTGAAACTCGTAAGGAACTCGGGACTGAAGAAATTATTTTTGAAGAACAGACTGTTACTGAAGTTACAGTAAATAAAACTGAGGAAAACAGAAGAGATAACAATAAGAATATTATTGAAGAAAAAGGACCCAAAGATGAATCCGAAGACAAAGACAAGGAAAGTAAAGTAACAAGTAAAGATATTCGAGGTTCAGAGCCAAGGCGATCAAAAAGATCAAATAAAGGAGTTCCTCCCGATAGGTACATGGGAGCACTAAACATGACAGTTAGCCTAGAAGAGCCAAAGGATCGGAAGGATGCATTGTCAAGACCAAATGCAGAACTGTGGATAAAGGTGATGGACGAGGAAATGGATTCACTAAAAAATAGCAAGACTTGGGACCTTGTGATTCCTCCTAAAGAGCGAAAGGTTATTGGATGTAAATGGGTCTACAAGATAAAGAGAAACACCGAAGGTAAAATTGTAAGATATAAGGCAAGATTCGTCGCAAAAGGTTTTTCACAAAATTTGGAAAGAATTACGACGAAATATTTGCGCCAGTAGTAAGGCATACTACATTCAGAATCGTGCAGACAACAGCAGGAAACAGTTTACATGGGTCAACCTGAAGGATACGGGATCAAATGATAGCTGATTCACTAACTAAAACTTTAAGTGCAATTATATTGAATTTTCTGTTACAGAAGTGCAATTTACAGAATTAATGATTGGCGACTAATATCGTTGAGGAACGGTGTTGGAATACAACGATATTAATCGCATACAGATGAGGTGATTGATCGAACGGATTCTTCCCTTCGTTGCCCAGCGATATCCCTATTAGCGTACGTTCGTTAGATGTACCGTGGCGGCTGGCGCGTGCATGCTCTTCCGAGAATTCAGCGGAAGAAGCGTAAGGATATGGATGGAACATTGGACACGTCGGTGTCGCTCCTTGACGGCGTGGCGCTTTGTATCGAGAAGCTGCTAGAAGGTTCCGTGGCACGTGACGCCACAAAGGCATCTACTCGGGTCACACTCTTTACTGCATACAGAGTGGGGTCCAAAACCTTTTCAAGGGCCATGGGTCGCCAAGTCAGTCAGTCTGAGAATAACTAACCAACTGTCTACATTCCACAACACTCACTTATATTCCCTGTAATAATTGTTTAATAAATATCACATAATATTATTTCAACACAAACATTGTGTCTTCCACAGATTATTAATCTTAATTCCGAGACTAAATTCCAACAAGTTTTCTTCGTATTATCGGATTAGTGGGTTCATAAAGAGGATTATTAACTTTCGAAACTCAAATATTTTCCTTTCCATTGTATGCAAACGATGAGAAGTATGAAGAAAGTTGCTTTTAATACACTTCTTTTCGTTCATTTGACAAGCAAAATTAAATAGGTCGAAAGATGTTTTTATTCTAACAGAAAAATTTGCAAACGGAAGAGTAACTATTATAAATTGTATTGAATATTACTCTTGAACAATGTCCCAGAAATATCTCAATTTTTATTCGGTTCTTGTTCCTCGAAAACTCTTAAATTTACGATATCGTTCTTCGCTGTTGGAAATGTAAACTCCGACAGTTCTAAAAATTGTTCTTTCTTCGAAAGTAATACGATCAAATAGATGCAATAAAATTATATCGTTGGATTAAAAAACTAGCATGTTTCGACTCGATCATATTATAAACTCCGTTACGACAAACCTTAACAGCGTGACAATTTCTGGAGAATCACCTTCTAAAGTGTCTCGTTTATCTCAGATAGCTCCGAAGAAAGAGATCTTTGAAATTTTGATTTTCCGGATTTTGTCCCCAGTAAGAATTGATTATGTTTGGATTCGAGGAAACGCTGTTGTTTTCGATAAATAATGTCCTTGGTAGCTTGCATAATTTATTTAAATTGAGATTTCACTTCACACTTTACTTACTTTATTTTCTTACTTTATTTCGTCGAGCGCTAACGACGTTATAGAAATTAGCCAGATAGCATAAATTAAGATTTCATTAAATTCTCATCCTTTCGATAAAAATTATTAAAAAGTGTATTATAAATTTTAGTTTAAGTAGCGTCTGAATTAAAAAAACGACTATCTTTGCCAATATTAATATCTGAAAAATAAATCAGATGGAACAAAAAGTTAGAGGTTCTTTCATTCGAATTTTATTCGAATAATATGAAGCTAGAATTATCGATGGAATTTATTTGCACGTTCATCTCGTTAGAATGATTTATTTGTCAACGCGATGTATTGTCCCGGTAGAATGTTAAGAATAAGCTCTGTACTTTACAATAATTCACGCGCTACCGAGTGCTGCACGTTACGTGGGAACCTCTTTTCGGGAACACAAAAGAAGTTTGACACGAGCTCTAAAGTGTAATCGCCTTTTGTGAACGAAAGAACGGCGCGGCGTCGACGTTGAAGCGGTAAATTATCAAAAACAGTAAAATAAGGTCAAAACGTAAAGTTCCCTGGGAAGAGCTGGGGAAAAACGACGAATTAAAAGAGTTGAGGAGCAAAAAATATCTAATAGAGCCCTGGCTAATAGTACTTAACAAAATATCTCCTTAGAAATATTAATTTAACGTCTTAGAAAATTACTCACAGTAATCAACATCAATTTAACAAGAGACTTGATTAATTGTTTAACATTTAACACTTTTTCCAGATTCTAAATGAGATAATTAAAAGTTAACTTTTAGATAATTACATTTTATTATAGTATATGTACCATAGCTGAATGTTTTTACAACATCCATTAAAAACGAACAATCGTCTTCAATTGCATAGGAAATTGTATATACATGAATTGCATGATGAAACTTACAAATAAATTTTCGGTTATCCAAAACGAAAACAAATTTCTCGCTCATCAAAGTGCAACTAAATCTATTCAAGACTAATTATATACGTATTTCAGACGTTGCGCTCGTGTTAATAGGTATCTCCGGGTCTGAAACAGAATTTCTCTGCTACATATTTGTTCCGTCATATAATTCACAAATCGCTAACTAATTGCACTGTATTTATCTCTAATTGAATCTGTGTTGCATTTACATTAGCGATTGAGTTGCAAGAATTTCAAAGCTTACTGTTTGGCAACATTCGCGCCACTATAATCGTTACTTCAATCTTGCCCTTTGACTCCAAATTTCACGTGGCTGAATGTGATCTTTGCCACAGTTCTACTATCTTTAATGAAACTAATTGCAACGTTCTTACTTTTAGAATTCTTACTTTCTACGAACATATGACTTACATCTGCAGAAATATATCTTAACGTACCGAATTTTACCGAAAAGTTAATTATCAATATCAATATCCTTCTTCGTTTTGATATGTCTCAGTTCCCCTATTTTTTCTTAACTGCGTCTTGTGTCTTTATACTCACTGACTCTTCGATCGAGAAACACTCACTACGATTTCTTCTTAGACTAAACATTTATTGTCCATGGCAAAGCTCGGCATAACAAACGTTACGACTGCATTAAATGTTACAAGGAGTCGCTATGAAACCTGTACTCTAAACTCTAAACGAATCACCAGTCTGCAACAGAAACTCTCAGATACGTATCGCGCCATTTTAGTTAACAACCGAAGATTAACGATTTGTTCTACTCAGAAGCATCTGGCTGACCACAGTGAATGGTCTCAGGCATTTGTCCTTTCGCCGAATCTAAAAATAAAATAAAAGGAGATGCACGAGTACAAGTTATTCCATCCGAGTTTGATCTGCAGCGGCACATGAGTCAGAGGACAATTCAAATCACGTTGTTGTTTTGCCTGAGAGTAGCAAGATCGTTAGGACACACGTAATATAAGAATAAATAGACTCCGGGCAAAACAATGCCGCTGTCACGTAAACTTAAGGGTAGGTTGATGGAATAAAATAGCTGAGTCGTAACACAACTACTGTCTTTATTTTCTAGCACACTGATCGGAGAGACGTTCACTGGTCGAGGGTTTTATCTATTTCCTTTTTAGGTGTTCTCGTCTCATTACGGAGGAAAGCTCGGTGTGGGTGTGCCCTTTTTAATTAACAACGCGAATTCGCTGTTCGCACCTTCCGTTAGAAAAAGTGAGGGTAACGATCCATGATGCCAATTGGTTATAGGCCATGTTAATAAACGTAGATAGGAGGATAAAGCCTCCTACCAACGTGGCTAGTAGGTAATATTGTTTATGGGAAAAACCAG
Source organism: Bombus flavifrons (assembly GCF_040668555.2). Lineage (NCBI taxonomy): Eukaryota > Metazoa > Arthropoda > Insecta > Hymenoptera > Apidae > Bombus > Bombus flavifrons. The sequence goes on along the minus strand of NC_138459.1, from coordinate 2,083,101 downwards.
CTTTTTCGTTAGTCAAGTATTGGGTTTTTCCCATTAGGTAACTACCTGCTTTCCCCGTAATTAGTAAGGACGTATAACAACCTGAGGGCTGTTTCAATCACCATCCATAAACAGATAACACAAAAATAATAAACTACAAGTTTAAGTTTATGGTAGGTCTCTGAGGTAATTGAGGGTACGCGGTGGCCTCTGATATAAATAGACGTTACACCGCCGCTACGTGCAACCATCGAACAAAGACGAACTCGAATTTTTCGGCTCTCCCCCAACCAGTATAAATAAACTGACACGATCGCGAGCCAAGCAATTATTATACGAGTTATACGAGTTATACCAGTTATCGATTAATATCTACGAGTTATCTGCGAGCGATTATACACCGTCTTTGCGAATACGTTTGTACGAGCGACTTTGGACATTATCTATATTTATTTATAATTTATTTAATTCATTTAAAAATATATTTGACAGAAAACGTCGGAGCTAGCGATTCTACCGCCGCCGCCATCAGCGCGTTGAGAGAGCAGATGATCCAGATGCAAGCACAAATGAACGTGCTGTGCATGGATAACCGTCGACGGCCGCGACCACGATCACGCTCTCGTACGAGATATTGTCACGTAATAATAAAGAAAACGAGGTTTTATAAGTAGGAGAATGAGCAATTGCCCATTCATATGCTTTATTAGCTGCAGTTTACAAACTAAACTTACCAACTAACTGACTAAAGGACCGGGGGTTTTATTTCTTTATTATGATTCGTATCTTATGGGTGGGGGCCTGGCTATTGTCTTTTCTCTTAGTTATCGCAATACTAGGTGTTATCGACATATCCGATGTCAGCGGATGCCTGCCTCTTGGGTGGTCGTTGCAATATCGCCGCCGTTTGAGATCCAGAAACTCGCCGCGGCAAGATGGTTTATGTTTTTACCACGCGACGTTTCGGGAACGCGCGAGAAGATGCAACTCAGCATGCAACTGGAAGTCGGGAAACGAGGCCAGCCGTCCGTAAACGCGGCGAACGACGACGGCTTGATGTCCCGCCGCATGTTTGTATTCGACAAAAACACGCGCATCTCGTATCTGGTAGACACCGGCGCCGAAATTTGCATCTACCCGCGCAGCAAAATCCGAGGACATGCGAGAAAAAGCGAGTACGAGTTGTTCGCGGCTAAAGGGACACAAATCGCAACGTACGGGACCGTCGTGGTCCATCTTAATTTGTCCCTACGGCGTGCCTTTAAGTGACATTTTACTGTAGCCGACGTCCAAACACCTATTATCGGTATGGATTTTCTAAGTCACTACGGGTTGCTCGTGAACCCACGTAATAAAAGACTTCTCGATACGACGACCCAGTTATCTTCGAAGGGATACGCGGCCACGGACAACGTTTCATCTATAAAAGCCATCTGCGGTGATTCAGTGTATCATCAACTACTGGCGGAATTTCCCGGCATCGCTCGTCCGCCGATTTACGGGAAAGAAAAGGCTCGACACAGCGTGGTACATCACATCGAAACCACGCCAGGCCCGCCAGTTTACAACAAACCCCGCCGCCTCGCACCGGATCGGCTCAAGCAGGTGAAAGCTGAATTTGAACTCATGATCGAGCAAGGCGTGATGCGACCATCGAAAAGCCCGTGGGCATCACCTCTGTACGTCGTGCCGAAAAAGTACGGAAACCTGCGACCATGCGGCGACTATCGTGCGTTAAACGCTCGCACGATACCTGATAGGTACACGCCACCACACATAGAGGACTTCGCCCACCATCTACACGGTAAGCGCATGATCTCAGAAATTGATCTCGTTCGCGCTTACCACCAAATTCCAATTGCGTCGGAAGACGTGGAAAGAAACGGCAATTACAACACCGTTCGGAATTTTCGAAGCGACCAATACGATATTTGGGATTCGAAACGCCGCGCAAACGTTCCAGCGATTCGTCGATGAAATCACCCGCGGTCTCGATTTCGTTTTCGCGTACATTGACCATTTCCTCATCGCTCCAGAAGAGGAAAACCAACATCGCGAATACCTGCGAACATTATTTAACCGCCTCAATAATTACGGCGTAGTCATTAATCCGTCGAAATGCGAATTCGGCACGCGCAAAATCACATTCCTCGGTTACACCGTAAACGCCGAAGGAATCAAGCCGACGACTGAACGTGTCGAAGCGGTCATCGGAATCCCGAAGCCCACGGACGTTAAACAATTACGCAGGTACCTCGGTATGATTAACTTCTACCGATGTTTCATATCGGGCGTCGCAAAAATTTTGCAACCGTTTAACCACCTGTTAAAAGGCGCGAAAAAGGGCAACGCGCCCATCGAGTGATCCAAACAAGCGGAAGACAGCTTCGAAGAATCAAAACGTGCCTTCGCGGACGCCACGATGCTAGCGCATCCGATACCAGGTGCGCCCATCAGCCTTACAGCAGACGCGTCCGACTAGGCAGTAGGAGCTGTTTTACAACAATGCGCGAACGACAAATGGCAGCCGCTAGGGTTTGCCACGAAATCTCTAACACCCGAGCAACAAAAATATAGCGCCCACGATCGCGAACTGCTCGCGATGTAAACCGCCGTAAAACGCTTCCGACACGCCGTTGAGGGTAGAGACTTTATAATCTATATCGACCACAAACCCCTCATTTACGCATTTCGGCAAAAACTTGAAAAATGTTCGCCACGACGATTTCGCTATCTACCAGGCATGTAAATATGAAACCGGAATTTTTGTATAGAAAATACACTTTGTAGAAAATACATTTTGTAAAAAAAATTATTGTATGAAAATGATTAAAAATATTTTATTCGAAGTATTGCCCATCACTAGCTGTACATTTTTCCCACCTGTCTGGCAATTGGTGGATGCCACACCAAAAAAACTGTCGCTCTTTCGAGGCAAACCAGTCATCGAGCCATTTTCGTACATTTTCGTATGAAGTGAAGTGCTGGTCAGAAAGTGCGTGTCCCATCGATACAAATAAATAGTAATCGGACAGAGCCAAGTCTGGTGAGTAAGCCGCGTGCGAAAGTATTCCCAACTAAGCGCTTCGATCGTTTCCTTGACCGGTTTTGCTGTATGCGATGGTGCATTATCACGAAGCAAAATTACTTTGTGTTGCCTTTTTTGATATTCTGCTCGTTTTTCACGCAAAACTTGATTCAAATCGATCACTTGTCGTCGGTAGCGCTCGGTATTAACGGTTTCGCCAGGTTTTAACAGCTCGGTGGTCTTTTTCGATGGTCTTCCACGTTCTTCGTTCCTCGCGTCAAAATTGCCACTTCTGAATTTTTTAAACCACTCAAAGCACTGTGATTTACCAAGAGCATGCTCACCGTAAGCTTCGACAAGCATTCGATGCGATTCTGCAGCAGTTTTCTACAAATGGTAACAGAAAATCAATGCTGTCCGCAAATCGTAGTTTCCAGGCACAAAATTTGACATGTTCAACGCTATTACAAACTATGCTGTTGTATGAAACTTGTATTGTTCCGAGTCGAAAATGTTTGCGAGATGACAACAAAGACTTTTGGCATCAATGACGCAGTTTAGTGATAACTAAATTATCAGCTAGGGCCATCTATAGGCAAATTCCGGTTTCATACTTACAAACCTGATAGATTATGTAGCACAGTTTACAACGGACATCCGGTACGTTGAAGGCGTAGAAAACGATGTAGTCGATACGCCATCTCGTATCGGGACAATTGAAAACTCGGTAGATCACCGATCGTTAGCAGCAGCGCAAGAAAACGACAATGAACTACGCCAAATCCTCGACTCTGACTCTCGCGCGCTGCGGCTTGAGAAGATTCGTTTTCCCGAAAAGGATGTGGAAATATTTTGCGACATTTCGACCGGAACCTTGCTGCCGTTCGTACCGAAACCGTTACGACGCAACGTATTTCAGTCGTTACACGGACTTTCCCATCCGGGGATACAAGCCACGCAAACACTGGTGACAACGCGCTTTGTCTGGCCGTCCGTAAACAAAGATTGCCGTACGTGGACGCGGCAATGCATACCGTGCCAACGCAGTAAAGTCACCAGGCACGTGTTTTCACCAGTTGGAATGTTTAAAACATTAGCAGGCCGATTCGAGCACATACACGTAGACATTATCGTAATGCAGTATTCGGAGGGCTATCAATATTGTATAACGTGTATCGATCGTTTTTCGCGTTGGTCCGAAGCCATTCCCATCGCTGACATGAAAGCGCCAACCGTTGCCTCGGCCGTCCTTTCGACTAGGATTTCTCGTTTCGGCGTCCTCTTAGAAATAACAACCGACCAAGGACGCCAATTCGAATCGCGTCTGTTTGAAGAGTTATGCTGGTTGCTAATGGGGTGGTAGAACGCTTACATAGTCAGCTTAAAGCGGCGATCAAGTGCCACGACACGAGCAACTGACCTTAACGCAACGGCGGCCGAAATGATCTACAGCACCGGCATACAATTGCCTGCGAAGTTCTTTTTACCAACTATTCAGCGGGCCAACTCGGAATTCGCAAACCTGCTAAAAGAACGGATGAGGGAAGTCAGGCCATACTCGGTTACGGGTCATGGCGAAAAGAAAATTTTCGTTTTTAAAGATCTAGAATCATCGCCGTATGTTTTCTTGTGTCATGATGCGATAGGAGGCCCTTTACAGCCGCGGTACGACGAGCCGTTTAAAGTTGTAAAAAGGGATGAAAAAGAATTATATCGTTAAAATAAATAATCGCGACGTAATGGTTTCCATAGACCGATTGAAACCCGCGTTTGTAGTACCGGACGACTTAGAGAAAGAAACCGCCGAAACTCGTAACGTACTTATTCCGGTAGGACAAACGAACGCCCGCGACGAAAGCGGTGCAAATAATAACAGTCGAACGACAGAAGAAAACACCAAGAATAGGTACGTTACGCGGTCTGGGCGAAGAGTCTGTTTTCCCGATTGGTTTCAGGCAGGTTTCGGGTAAGAGTCGTAAATTGTCGGACAGGATGTATTGTATGTGTTTAACTTTTAAAATAGCTACGACCAAGGGAAATAGTGTAAATAATTTTTTTTCGAATACGACCTAGTAATAACGTTATCAGTGGCAGGGGGGTGATGTAGCGGCACATGAGTCATAGAACGATGCGGATCGAAAGCGACTCATGTTGTTATGCCTCGAAACGCGGACACCGCCTTGACGCACGAAACATAACGATAGATAAATTCCGGACAAAGCAAAGTCACCGTTATGGGCAACCGTCGATCCAAGACGAATTCAAATTTTCCGACTCCCCCCCCTCCCCTCCGAGTAGTATAAATAAACGAACGCGATCGCGAACGAATTTATTTTATTATCCGAGTCATTATTCGAATTATAGTTCGAGTTAATACACTAGTTATTTGTTCGAGTTATTATCTGCGATTAACGGAGTATACGAGTTATCGAGTTATCCGCGAGTGATCATACTCTATCTTTGCGAATACGTTTGTACGAGCTTCTCTCGACGGTATTTATATTTATTCATATTTATTTAATTTATTCTAAATATATTTGACGGATTCCAGCAGCCATTTCTCGTTATTCTATATTATTGATCCTCACACAATCCACTACACATTTTCTTGATTCATTGACAGCGAAAAGTTAATTTTCGCACGCTCGATATTGTTCAGATAAAGAATAAGAAATAATCAAAAATAGTAAACACATCACGTATAGCAACGAGATGGATCTCTGTTTCAGTGAAATCGTCGTGCTCTGTAATTGTTTTATTAGGAATAATATTTATCGAAACCCTGTGGTAAAATCTCACCTTGAACCGCGAATGTGTCTACTGACTGCATGCGGTACAAATGCCCATGAGATTCCGAATGGGGTTCGTTTTCCCAAAGCTACCTAACCGCCAATGTGATCTACGCCAAAGCTACCTTACCACCATCGAATTTAGTTTAGGCAGGTTAACGAGTACGTATTTTCCACTCGCCACGCTGTTCTTCAGTTGACTACAATTACTCTTAATATTTAATACTGTATAATTATTCTTACAATTATTACATCGTATAATAACTTTCTCAATTATTGCATTTCACAGTTACTATATCGTAGTAGAATAATGAAACAATGTGCGACTTCCGGTTTGGTTTTGGGCGAAGGTAACACCTGGTTAGTGAGCGCTGTGAAAAAGTGAAAGGTGAAGGGGAAAAAGGAGGAGGAGGATAAAGGGGCAAGAAGAAAGGAAAGAAAAGGGTGAAAGAACGAAGAGAGGGTAAAAAAAGTGATAAAGAAGACAGGAGAAAGTGTGGGACACAAAATTAGGAAAGAAGAGGTTAGGTGGACGAAAGTATAAAAGGTAGTTGGATAGGAAGAAGGCAGATGGCGACAAGAGGCAGGCCGTGGATCACGGACAAGGCGGGAGAGAAGGAGGAACGCAGAAACACGCTGGAAAGGTAGAGCGTGAGAGAAAGAAGCAGCAAAGAGAGAGGGAGGTAAAGAAGCCGAGAAGATGGAGAAAATAGAGAGGGGGTTGGAGGTGATGGCAGAGCTAGTAGAGGAGATGAGGAGGGACAGGAAAGAGGAGAGAGAGATGGGAAAAGGAACGAGAAGAGGAGAGGGAAAGGTGGAAGAAGGAGAGGGATGAAGAGAGGAAAAGATGGGAAAAGGAGAGAGATGAGGAAAGAGAAGGATGGAAGAAGGAGAGAGAGACAGAAAGGGAAAGATGGGATAGTGCGTGGGAAAGATGGAAAAGAGAGAAGAAAGAGTTAGAGAACAGAATCAGGTGGTTTGAGGAAAAGGAGGAGGAATATTGTAATAAAAGGCGCGGAATGGGGAGAGGAAAGTAACAAGGGGGCAGTGACAGAGCTCATAAAGGAAAATATGAGAATAGAAGTAGAAGTAGAAACGACACAGAAGGTAAGGGTGGGAGAAAGGAATACAATAATAATCGCGACGTTGAAATCGTGGGAGGAGAAGATGAAGGTAATGAGAGAGAAAGGTAAATTGGGGAAGGGGATATACATAGATAATGAACTAACGAAGAAAGAAAGAGAAATACAACAAAGGCTAAGAAGAGTTGCTAGAGTAAGAAGGGAGAAGGGGGAATACGTAAAAATAGGTTATAAGAAGCTGAAAATAGAAGACAGATGGTATAGGTGGAATGAAAGCGAGGAGAAACTAGAAGAAGAAGGAAGGAGAGAGACGAGAGGACGAGATAAGGAGAAAGAAAGGGGGGGGGGAGTATATAAAGGGGTTGAAAATGTGTTTTTGGAACGTCGCAGGGATAATGAACAAGGATAAAGAGGTATGGGAATATTTGAGGACATTGGACGTAATCGGTCTCACGGAAACATGGATAGAGGAAAGATAAGAGGAAACATAATGAAACAATGAGACAGCGCTCAATCGTCTTCATATATAACAGAATGCATTAACTTCCCAATTAAATTTCGTAGCATTTTATGTTATGAAAAGCAACCTCCGTACGCAGTGTACGAAAATTTTTGTGGGTTAATGTTCATCTATTAAACACTAAACGTTTTCGTGAATCGTATAAATTCGTATAACAACACCCTATATTCGATTCCGTTTTACTTAACACGTTGACGCCACCATAAAACGAATCTTATTAGCTTGCAGGAACCTTTAATCCTGCAAGTAATTTCGATTTATAACTGGTATTTAAAACAGTCCTCGGATCAAAAGAAAAAGCTAACGCGAATTCGACTCAAGGAAATCTCAATCATTTCAGGCACACCTTTGCAAATAAACGATAAAATAGCAATGGACATCATTGGACCGAAAACGAGGAAATCAATTCATACTTTCGATTCACGACGAACTGACGAAATATTTAATATTAGTACCTTTGAAGACCCAATAGACAGAGTCAATTATTAACGCTCTTTCGGAACGCTACATTTATATTTTCTCAGCACCAAGAACAATTTTGACGGATCAAGGACAGAATTTCGTGAGCGAACTAATGATTACGTTCGATGAAGCTTTCGAAATCAAACATATTAAAACCACATCCTTCCACCCCCGATCCAACGGATCCTTAGAAAGAACACATGCTGTGGTGAAAGATTTCATACGAACTAGTTTACACGATAACAAGAGAGAATGGGATGAAGTTTTGAATTTTATTTGTTTAGGATATAATACTTCGATCCACGAAGCCACATGCTTCTCGCCATTTGAATTAACTTTCGGAAGGAAAGCTAACTTACCCTCCGCGATAGCCAGGACTACGGGTTTAAGCTATAACGACATGTTTTCACTTTGGCAGGAACAATTAAATAAATATTTAGAAATCGCGAGAGATACCTCGAAGAAAAGTAAAAAGAGATAGCGTCGAGATCAGAAACGAAAGATAGTTCGAATTAAAACTGTGTTTAAAGAGGAAGATTATGTCCTTATTCATAATGATCATAAGAAGGATAAGTTGGACACTGAATGGTTAGGACCATATAGAATTCACCAAGTTAAAACTCCATATTACGAGATTCTGATTGATAGTGTTATTAAGAAAATCCATGGTAATCGTTTGAAAACTTATTTCTCAGGACGAGATCCACCCGAAAGTAATCCTCAGTATTAGCACCATTGTTCCAACCAAAAATCCTGAATTGCCTTTGGAAAAAACATCTGAAAAATATGAAATTATACAAAATGAAGTTCCAGTGCAGCAGGTAACGCTATTGGATACCATAAAACAATTGAAAGAAAAAAAGAAGATTCTAGTTTCAAGAATACGGAGACCCAAGCAGCAGATAAAGAAGAGGCCATTCAAAACACCATTAAAAGACCGACGGTCCCAGTCAACATTTATATCGAGGTTCCAGCTACCTGGCCATAAAGGATCAAGATAAGGAAAATGTTGAGGTTATTCGATGTGTAATTAAAGAAAACTAGTGGATAAATTGTACGGCAGGAAATATATTTAAATATAAGTGTAATTATAAGTAAGAATACAATTTGAACTGGTCCAGATCCGCACGCTAGCTGTGTTACCCAATAACTGAAATCCCCGAAGCCAACGTCGCCTGTCTACTGTTTATGATCTGACTTCGTCGCAGTCTTTGTCTACGCGCTGTCGATGGCTTCAGTGCTTGAGAAACTAAAAAGACCAGATATAGAGTTTTCTTATAAGTGGTGACCACTTCAACAGAAAAAGAAAGTACGCTTTGAACCAATTAGCATCCATAAAACAATCTTGAAGAGACGTTAATTTTGGAGGACCAAAAACAATCTAAGGAGGGGGATATGTGACAACGATCATACCCAAATCCACGTCATTCCATACTACCTGACAGCGAACCGTTAGGCTTTGACCTGACCATTGCACATTGCCCAACATTACACTTTCCTCATTACGTAGAGCAATTAGGATAAATTGGAATGGCCACAAGGGTGAGAGTCGTGGGGGACACACGATGCTCGTATACAAGGATTATTCAAATTTCCGGCAACTCGTTCCCGTGGAAAACTGTCGAGACGTCCCGTGGTCGAAGGGATTTGTTCGAAAATATAAAATGACACGATCCAGCCAACGATTCAAAGAGATTTCCTAAGACAATGGCCTCTATTCAGAACTCGCTTAGGATGCAGAAAGATGTTTTCCTGGCCTGTTTGCTCTTCGTCCGGGATAAGAAGTAAGGAGAAGAGAAAGCGGAAGCGTATGCCGGATGATTGGTAACAACTAGTAATTTTTGCTTTGATTGTATGTTGTTATATCGCAGTAAAATCTCTGTAAAATGCTGTACTATATTTGTAGTAGAGTAAAACTTTTTTCTTTCTTATAAGCAATTCTCTGTTTCGGGAGCATTTACGAACGAACCATTTAAAAATGAACTTCGCCTAAGTATCTTAGCCTGTAAATGTGCTTAATCGTGGCTGTTAATAAGCATTGATTAAAATCGTTTGAATAGTCTCGTTTCTTTTTAATTCTTCGATGCTATATCTATACACAATACAGGGTAGGCAGCAAGATACTAATTAGTTTTAATTGTCTAAACTTTCGCGCTAAAATTCGATAGAAACTGCGTCTCTAGAATTTTGTTAATAGAAGCTTCGGAGCTTCTTCTCAGCATTTAGTTGTATTGTGTATCACACTTTAATCATATCGTAATATCAAATACAAATAAGGATTTTTCTTCTTATAGAATTGATCGATGTTCACGGGAAATAATAAAACAAATAATAAAAAACTATAAAAAAGAAATTCATCGTCGAACTATTATGCCGCTAATTTCCATGTTTCTTTAGGGTTATAAAGCATAACTTTCTTTCATAACTTATAGGAGAAGCAAGTTGAAGTTATTTCTTTTAGTCTTTTAGTTATTAAACTTTTTTATCAATTCGTACCCTGCTGCTGGTATATTGGGAAACGAGACATTCTAACTATAAAGAGAAAGAAAGATAAAGTTTACATAAAGTTTGTAAAACACAATGCAATAATTATTATTAATGAAAAATGTAATGAATAAGCGCAAACATACTATTAGCAGTCTTAGTCTCGGCACGCGAAAAAATTTCCAGAAAATATAAATAATAACGAGTTACTATTTGTTAGCAATAGCTAGGCGGAAATTATTGTGTGGGGAATGTAGCATTTCAAAGTTAAAAGCAATTGCATGCACAGTTGAAACTAAAAGTGAGTAAATTGTGATGATGGTTAATCAATCCTTTAATTTACCGTATAATTAGAATTAATTATATATTAATATAATTACTATCTTATTAATCTTGTTAAAAGCAAGAAATTTTCGCTTCTTGAAGAACTTCCTAATTAGGCAATTAATTTTACCAAGAAGAAATCTGTGTTTAGATTCTTATTAATACTTTAAAAAGTATCAAAGATTCATATAGTTGATATATTGACAGTTTTTTCATAAAAAATAATGGCGTTGAAAGTTAATATTTGATCATTAACTACATAGAGATTGCTACAATAATATCAAGTTTCAACATATGAGCTTTTTTAAATATAGTAGACTCGTGTTTGTTGTTCAGAAACGATGTAGTGATATTGAATGGTTTATACTCAAGAATGTGATTTTAGTATTCAACTGCTTTATAGTTAAAAAAGCAAAACCTTGTATGTATACTGTAAATATTTGCGCGGATTCTTTAAAATTGAAGAATTGCAATCAGAAATTGTTTTATCCACCAAATATTATAATGATTATTATACCTTGGATATTTTACAATTTTGCATCTTTTCCTATAAATATATAAATAACTGCAATTTAATAATAATAGAAAGAAACGGAAAGACGAAAGGACGTAAGTGTAGCGTAATAATTTATCAACTTATTACAAAGTGTCGATCTCGAAACAAGAGATCGAGCTCTTTATTTTCACACACTTATACAATAAACTTTTTATTATATTCGAGGTTCACAACGATAAGGTTTTGGCTAGGTTTTGAGTATTGCGGACTGCAGACTGCTCGGGTGATTTCGGGAGGAGTATTTATATGAGTTTAGTGGTTGGAGTGGGAGAAAGACTTTGGTCTTATCATGTTTGGATGTTACTCTGGACTTTGATCATGTTTGGAGTGACTGGAAGTTACCCTGGCGGTGACTCGTGATAAGGCAGTTAGGATTAACTATCTTATCGGAGTCAAATTTACCCTGTGTCGGAAAGTGAGGGAAATAGACGTTGCTGTTAATTGGTAAATTTCCATGTTGGTGGTTAGAGAAGGATGCTAGCCGCCCTTGAGGGAAAGTTGCTAGCGGGAAGCGTCCTTCGTGAGAAAAATAGAGTTCCCCTATCTTCCCGTAGTTGGGACAAAGACTGTATGTCTATTTGAAGGACTTTAGTTGACTAAATCCTAGGATTTATAACGGCTCCTCAGGCTAGCCGAACATGTACTGTGAAGATGCATCGACTTCTGGTAATCATCTTGCTCGAAGAATAGGGTCTGTGAGTGATGAGCCACGGGACAGAAACCGTTGGAATGTTTACTGTCGCGTGCCGCTAAAACTATTTCTTTTAAGGAGAGCTATAGAATAAATTTATAAACTTTATATTTCCATCGCTTATGAGGTACACTGTTGAGTATATAAACGTTAAGTAAATGATTGATTTGATGAGAGTAACCCGGTAATGACTTGTTGACTATTCTAACGTTTGCAGAATAAGTAAGTTACAGTGCCGATGCTGTGTGGGAGGAAAGCTAGCGATGGGTGTGTCTAGCGCACGGGACCATCGGATTTGTTCATGACATTTTTGGTTAGGAAAGTGAGGGCAGTAGACATTGCTTCTGATTGGATAAACGAAGGTTGGTGGACTAGGAAGGGTCTTAGCCGCCCTCGATAAAAAATGCTAGCGGGAACAGTAGTAGACAAGTAGTAGTAGACAATAATCTTTAGAAAATGATTTAGAAACAAAGATATTTGTTCGGTCTGAAAGATCTTAGCTAGCAAATTACTGAGATTTATGATGGGTCCTTAAGACTATTGAGGGTACGCAGTAAGGATGAGCGGACATCTGGTTCCCGTCTGGCTCGCGGTGTGTGGCCTGGTCTAGGTAGTGTGTCGCCCGACGTAACAACCAGTGGTATCTCATAAACCTTTGACAGAGACAACAGTAAATACATGTGTGTGTGCACGCGCATGTGTATGTATGCACATATTTGCCATGTTTGTATACACAAATTTAAGATTTCCATTAGAGTGAGTAAGACTCCTACTGGCCAGAAAATATTTCTCGAGTAAGGGACTTGAATCGATTTGTTAGACTTCGCTATTTATAATTAAACTGTATTGTATTATGGGGAGGGGGGATAAGGTATTAAAATTTTTTTTTTGCATTCTTTTTTTATTTTTTTAATTGAATGCATAATATCTTAAGAATATTGTGTCAAAATTTCAAGTCGATTGGAGCAAAATTGACGAAGTTACGAGTATTTTTATACATGTTGGATTTTAAAACCTACCCGACCTGAGCGTGCTATTGTTACCTGGCAGATGTTTCGCTCTCTATATAATAGCTGTACTGTATATTTTGTCAGTGTAGAGTATAAAATTTAGTGTAGCAGACGTACACGTGCGTTCCTATTTTCGCATCATTTTGGCTCCGTTTTCATTAAGTTTTGTGTTAAATTATTACTAAAATGCCTAAAAAAATTATAAGATCTGATAGACAATCAGCTGGTTCGAGATTATATCGACCTAGAAATAGAATTGTACCTCCCCAAAAACAAAAAACGAAGGCATTTCAACAAGTAGCGCGTCAGCTAAAAAAATAAAAGTGACCGTTGAAGATCAAGTTACGGAGGATCTTGAAAAACATTATAGGATAATTGATTTTTTATTAGTCTTTTCAACAATTGTTACGCTAGTGAAGTGTGTGAAATGTGATGGAAAAGTAAATTTTCATTCGACTAAGAAAGAAGGCCTTGGATTTAACATCAAAGTGTCGTGCGAATGCTGTAAACAGATTACAAATGTTCCGTCTCTGTCATCGTTGAAATTACAGCTTATGTGGCAGCCAGTGTCTTCAATGAAGGTTCTTTTGCTTTACTAACCTTCATGCAAGACATGGGAATCAGTAGTGGATCAAGCGCTCATGACTGGGCGCGATCAACTGACTCCATACGTATAAGCCGAGCAGAGCAGGAAGCTGAAAGACAAACTAAAGAAGGTAGGATTCGTCGTAGACATGAGCAAAAAGATGTTTTAGACATCATGGATGATAGCAACATCCTTTATGGACCTGGCATTGATGATTCAGTGTGAGGTAAGCCGATAAAATTCGCTTATGAATTTTTTATACCAGATTTATTAGTGTTTAAAACTTTAAAGCGTTTTCCCCACAACTCAGGTTTTCAAAGTCGGTGCTTCTCATAACTTCAAAACTACTGCACAGCTCCTTTTGAAATTTCGAACACTATTTTCGTACATAATTTACAAGGTAACGCTGGAGAGTTCTTTTAAATTTGTTAATTATTTTTATTTTACTATAACAAATTAGCCGACTTTTTCGCAAAAAAATCGCATTTTTCCCTTCAAAGTGTTCCAAAAAAGTGAAAAATTGAATTTTCGAAAAACCCTCCCAGCGTTACCTGGGGAAAATTGTTGCTTAACGAATGAACTTTGATTTTCTGATTTCAGATGATCCAGCACCAAGTTATGAGGAACACCGCAGTTCTACTTTTTTCCGAGACACGTCCGAATAATTGCTGCCATTGCCGTATTTTTTAATATTTCTCTCTGAAAATTTTATACAATATTCTTCGAATGTCATACTTTAATGTACTATTGATTTTAATAAAGAAATTTTAACTGTGTCGTCACAAAAAATTTACAAAAATATGCCTTTTTTGTACGAATCAACCTTAGCCCCCCCCCCCATTATGTAAAACTACATTTATTTAAACAACATTCTTTTGTATCACGTGAAATACTGTATGTATACTTTAAGTATATTGATGAAAATTATGGAAAGCAGTTTAGTTTATATTCTTTACCTTCAGTGATAATGCAAACAATGGTGTTAACAAATCAATGCCAGCGTTACGACTAACGGCCGATTTGTAAAGCACATTTCCGAATATTAAGAACATTACCCCCTCTACTGGAGTTTACTAAGCTGTGTATACGAATGCGATGCTTACAATACTTCTGATTCACGAATAATCAGATATTCATTGACGTGTGTTGATGTTGCTTCTTAGATACACAGATATACATACATATATAACGCGAGTTTATATAGAAAAGTGAACAAGAAAATTATATTGGACATAACGTGAAGTTAGTCAGAACATCTACTCAGTAACACGCATGCGCTGTAGCCACGTGAATCTGTCTGAACTGAGCGGCATGTTTGCTACTAGTGGGGGATGCCATTTTAATGCCCACAGTACTGCTTATGGTGGTGTCCGAGTTTGAACGGTATTTTCTCTCTCTGTGCATGTGTATATGTGCATAAAAAAAATTTACATTCTATCTTGACGCGAACTATTAACAAAAGAAAACATGTTCTGGATGCAAGTGAATAATAAGTGAATAATAAATGAGTGTGAACAACTTTTAAGATCATGTATAAGACGTTAACCTGAAATATCTTCCATTGTCTTCTGCTTTTCATTGATTTCACGATTTTTTATTAAATAATTACAGTTTTGTTAAATATATTTGATAACTGTATTTCATACAATTTCTATATTCATTTACAAGTTGCTACTGTTATCGCGCAGTTATGACATATTTTAAGGACAACGCGAATTGTTCTTTGAAGATATTATTAAAGTCTACTACTCACTAATCATAGATTTTCTTTGTGCACAGGCAAACAGTTTGTCTAATAATAATAATAATTTCATAAAGCAAATAGCTCGAGTGTTAGTTTACGTACGCCCCGTTGATGCAATCTCCATGGATATAAAATTGGACAACAAAATGGACGTAAGTACCTTTTGAAACATCATTCGATAAGAGAACTTTGACCGTATTGAATAATATATTTTGTTTCTATAAATCTTGTTTAATATAACATATTAAGCTAATGTTTATGTACCACTTTCTTTAACTATTTCAATATGACAAAATAAGATTTGCTTCTTTGGCCGTTGTGACGCAAACTTGTGATTTGTAATAGAAATGAAATTTAATTGTCGAATTAAACGGAATTTCCACCATGATACATAAAATTTTGTATAATGTATCCGTCAATTGTAAGATTACTTTGGCCAACGCGCTATGATCTCTTGCGTCTATGCTTTATATAATTATGGCTCGATAATAATACATGGATTAAAAATACTAAAGTAATGCAGAATGTCTAGCATCGATGCAACCTTGCTTATTATTGTTATCAATGTAATATTTAATTGCTCCGTTGTAGAGTAATGAGTTTATACGAATGTGATTATTTTACAATTAAATTTCATTTACATATTTTATTTTATAAAGGTGGAAATATTGAATTACAAATGATTTTCATTAATATGTTAATATTTAGTATACTGATTATGTTTACCATTTGTGCTATTATCATTTGTTATTAATTTTCCTAGGCTTGTAGAATATAAAATTGATATTTATACATATATAAATATGTTTTATGTAATATTAACGTAAATCACTGATCTATCGTGAAATGTTATCTATTTATTCGTACGATACGAAGTGAATTAATAAGAAAGATGCATGTTACAGATAAGATTTTTATCATATTAATGCGTTCAAGCATACAAGCGTCGAAGCATACGAGCGTTGAAACAACGTAAGTTGTAAAAAATATATTGCCGTATAATAGATTAAAACTCACACATGTACCAGGAACGTTCATCATTGGCAACGTGCGTTACCTTTTCACTGATGTATTTATATAAGTACGGGTATTGGATTCAGCTGAGGCATGCTTTGTATCGTATAACCTTAAATAGAGCAGGTCACGCGGACGTATCGTTAGTTATTCGTTATCAGTTCGATGAGTACGTATTTTTTATGTATGTCCAGCGATTATTTTATAACGAATAGTTGTATCGGAATGAGAACTTTTCTATTTTGTGCAAGGATTTTTAGATTTGTTTATTATAAATCATTTGTTATTGCAAAAATCATTTGTATGAATCAAATTATTTACAGTTTTTAACGCACTTCGATATCGATTCAGATTAAAAAGAAATATTATTGGAGTTGTACAACACAATGTCGCGAACGTTCCGTTAAGCATGGTTTACGCCACAGTCAAGAACAATCGCTATTTTTGAGAACTAGAAATTTAGCGCTTCGACGCCAACTCTGCAAAACAGGCAACGCTCGTATGCCGTGACTTCTACGTACGTACGAAATGACTGTGAAACGTATGTCTGTTTTAACGCTCGTGTACCCTTATGCCCAGGTTTGAATTTGTGTATGCGTTATGAAAAATATTGCTGCTGTGAGTTCATATACAAAATTTTTCCGCACACAGTTATAACAAGGCACAGATACACGTTTGCATTCGTGTGCGTGTGCGTGTGCGTGTGCCTGCGTGTATATATATTCTTACACAAATTGGCAACATAGTGAAAGGGAGGAATTTTGCATATGTCCCTTACTGCCCGAACAGCATCGGGACAGTAGTTCCAGTATAGTCTAGCGTAGAAAATTCGTTAAGCAGCCTGTACAAGCTGAAACGTATCGTAATGACGCCACGCATCGACTCCAGAGTCTGATGAAATGACATCCGTATATCAATATATACTTAATATATACCCATTGGTTTTGCTTACCAATTAAGAAAATGTATTACTTTCTGCATCTATGCAAGCCAATATACATCATGAAAGAACAGAAAACGTTGATGCGTTCGTCGCATCAGTGTTTCAGCGTATGTAAGCACCGTTGACAGTCACGTTTTCTTTCTGTTTGACCAGGTACTACCATTGACTGTTTCTCACACCGGTTACTGATCGCAATTGATTCCACAATATTTTCCACCGAATTCGATACAAATATTTTCATTTTAAACAATTCATGGTGATTTTTGTAAACATTTTGAGTTGTTTTTTTATATTTTCAAATGATATGGATTTTTTAGCGTTTTGCATGGTGTTTGTTACTCTGTCGTACATTTTATTTCTCATTTATAATATACAATTTGCTAAACATGTAGAAGGACCGCTCGTTGCTTTGTACCAATTTGTTACCTGGAAGAATACGTTCATGAAATAACGTTAAACAACCATGCTAAAAGTATTGTTTGCGAATCTGATTTTTCTTACATTTGAATATAATTGAGAGTTGAATATAGTCGACTTCACTACACAATAGTTTGAAAATATCGATCGGCCCTGTCCTAGGGTAAATGTTAGGAGTTGAGGAAAAGTTTCTTAGTAATTTTAATGGAGCCGTAAATTTACACAAAATTTACACCTCTCTTCTTACGTATGTAGTATTCTGGATTTGTGCAGTTATATATTTCATGTTTTTAATGGTAGAACCTGACTAACTCATAAACATGGCGTCATAAACCGTTCTTTCTAGTATCTAGTTCTGTAGCTCTATACGTAGCTTTCTATCCTACCCATGATATTCATGGCACGATTGACTTCAATTACTAGACTAGGACTGTTTCATAGATTTTTCCTTTCTTAGGATGTTACATTAGGTTTGTATATTTTTTTCAGCCTCCTGAATATGCAATAACAATAAAAGAAGAGCCAATCGATCCAGAGATCTGCGACGATTTGTCGCCAGTTGATACGAATACAGGGAATAAAAATGAAACAGCGACGTTTAAAGGTGAATCTTCGGACGACGTTTATTGTAAAAATGAAGAATCCGCGTTTCCTCAAGAAAGTACGTATTTAGAAAATAACAAATCGGATCCTGATAAACGAAAAAGTAAACGTAAAGTACCTTCAAACAACAGAATAAGTTGCAATGTTTGTTTGTTAACTTTTCAAGCTGAACATTTATTGGGACTGCATAATAAATTATATAGCTGTAATGTATTTAAGTGTAATAATTGCACTGCGATCTTCACTATGCATAGTTCGTTAATACGTCATTTAAAGAAGCAATGTTATATGAAAAAATTGTCTGGATATAGATGTAATTTTTGTAACCGAATGTTTTCCTATAAAAGACATCTTCAATCTCATTTATTCCATGTGCATGGGAACGCAATATTTTCTGGTGAAAGCAAAATCACGAAAACATCTCCTGAATCGTTAGGAAAGTCGAATCATTCGGATAGTATAGTCATGGCAGAATCAAATACTTCACACAGCCCCTGCACAAAAAACGTAAATAGCTCAATAAACATATCTTTGAAACTATCTAATGGTTCAAACAATACATCCACCAAGGATTCGAGCAGCAAGATCAAGTCTACGCATCCGAAATGGCTAAACGATTCGCGTGGTACACCTTCGAAAAGGATGAACTTCATATCGCCGTACAAAGACAAACCGAATGACAAATGGGTTAGCCTGAAAAAAGTTATCGATACGGAGAATATTCCTGTTGCTGCGACTATTGTTCCAACTTCAACGCATGAGACATTTAGTAACAAGACATCAACGGCTGCAGAAGTTATTCAGATGTCTACTTCTGTTAAGCGAAGCGAATCTCCTGTTAGGAAAAGATCATTTGTTCAAGATCATGTGAATTTAAAAACAATGATATCTTTATTAAGGAACGAAATAAAAGCTGAATCCGAAAGCTCTAATACCTTGCGCAATATGTCTTACAACCTTAGGCCAGTGAAAAGACGTTCTTCTTCTTTATATGATTCTTACGATTTATTGGAGTGTAAAGGATGTGTAGTCCGCTTGGAGAAATGCGACAAATTCTTGGAGTCTACTAGTTTTGTGTCAAACGAAGACGAAGACGAAAACGAAGACGCTTTCAAACAAGCAGTATCGATAAATGTGAAAAAGGAATTTGAAGGTTTTCGTGAAACAAGCTCGACATGTAACTTGCCTTTGAAAGCTGACACGATTGCGTCAAAGCGATTCAATGAATTTGTAAAATCTTCCGCTGATAGATTAATCGTACCTCAACGAGAATCGGTTGAATTTCAGAAGAACTTTGAAGTCTGTCAGCAGAAAATAATTCAATGTCATATTTGTAAAAAATCGTTTTCTTCGAAGGAGAACCTGCGCGAGCACATGAAATTGTTCCACACGATTTACATTTCGAGCATATGCAACGCGCGTTACACGTCCATGAATAAGTTACTAACTCACTATCTACGTCAGCATATTGTGTTTAAACGAAGGGAATGTTGCGTGTGTTATGAGAAGTTTGACACGTCGGCATTGTTGAAGCGGCACATGATTTTGCATTGTTTGAAGACCATAAGATCAAAAAAGGACGCTCCACCGATTGATGTTGAAATAAATTGCAACGCATTCAAGAAACAACACAAATGCAAAGGTTGTCGCAAACGATTTTGGCTATACTCATGTTTGAAACAACACGAGAATGTATGTCGTCGAATGAAAGCGTTAGGAAATAAACAACGTGTACCTCGTGTAAACCATTTGTCTCGGTCCTTGAAAGAACCAAGTGACATGGAACTCGGCATAGTACAGTCACCTGATTTGAAACAAATGTCGGATGTTTCGGGTGGGACGACAAGATCTTTGAAAAATTATTTGACTCCGAGTACGCTTATTACGGATGACACTTTCTCTTCGTCATTCGATACAGCTGCAAAACACAGAAGGTTACTTAATGGGATTGCACGTGTAAAGGGTCACCAAGCGGACAAGATGAACAGAACAAAGTTTCCTTGCACTACTTGTGGAACACAATTCCAAACATTTAAAAATTTGTGCATACACGAGCGCACCTATCGCCAAACAGCCACAGAAAAGTGTAACGTTTGTAACACGATGTTTTCCACTAAAAGATTCTTACAGTTTCACATGCTTGCTACTCATGCGCCTTCGTGTTCGGTGAACTACAAATTCTTTTGTAAGTTCTGCAATCAAGGATTTGTTAAGAAACAGAGTCTTCAAATTCACGAACGACACTTGCATATTGGGCAAGATTCTAGGTTAGTGCTGAATTCCGATTGCGCTGTGCAAGATAAACCGATCTGTAGTATATGCCATTTGTTATTCGAATCCTACGAACGTTTAGTCGAGCATAACACGTATTATTACAAGGGCAATGATTTTTTATGCGCAATATGTGATAAGTCGTTTGAAGGAATGTACAAGCTTTATCATCACAACAAGTTGCAGCATTATCCGGACGAACCATGGAAATTGTACCCTTACAAATGCGATACTTGTAACGAAGGCTTCAGCTACGAATCACATCTCCACGCACATAAGCTACACGTTCATTCGCACGATTCGCCCGTTGACAAGGCGCGCGACCGCGATACATCGGATCAGACTTTTCGCATGTGTTCATGATTTTTTGGATAAATTAAGATAATCATAAAATAAAAGCATAGAGAATATTTAATTCTTCGATTTATAGATCGTTTCAAAATCAATTTTCACGGTACTATACCGAAGAATCGGCCTAGATTGAGACGTACAATAAACACGTCAAGTACACACACACATACGAAGCAAATGATTTCAAAGTGTCCTTTAAGTCATGACACGCATGAAATGTATCGATATTTGTTGAAATATACTTTACAAGACAAATCAACGCTTCTGACCTAGTACGAACTGCGCTCGGCTCAAACATCGAGCATTGAGTGAAGTTTGGGTGTCAGCCTTAGGCGCTTCCTGTTCATTGTTTGCGATGGTCTCAGTTTGTTGAAGCAGAATATGTCAAGCATTCTAGGCTAGACGACCAGCCAGAAAGCGAGTGAACTAGATATTCCATACTGTCTCTAACTTTATTTAATATACATTGCTTTGTTCCCATAAAAAATAAAGAGATCTAATCGCGTTATCGTATCGTTTACTAAGTGCCGCTTGAAACAGCTTAATGAAAATTATGATATATCGAGTAATAAATTTGTCTGCTTTTCTTTGAACGCGTTATATGTATGTGCTTTCATATACGTATATGTGTGTGTGTGCGCGCGTGCATGCGTGCGTGCGTGTGTATTTTATCAAGTACGTTGATCACTACCCTATTTCATTATTGTAAAATTTTTTGTTAAAGGGAATTTTTCGTTCGACGTGCGCGTTTGCGGATCTTCATATTTTATAAATTGTTTTTGGTCAACGTAAATGTTTGAAGAAGTTAGAAAATAAGTGAAGCGAGGGTAAGTAAATGTTGCAATTTCTTTTCTTAATTGGCCTGATATTCGTCATTTTTCTTCTATTGCAATGTTTATTCGCTATAATTATTCGTTTAAACGTCCGCTCGGTATAATAATTATAACATCCGTTGAAAAATGAACAAATCTATTAATGAATCTGATATTGAGATTAAAAAAAAATTCATTTCGTTTGTCACACGTGGAATGATTATATGATAAGTTTCATATTTGACAGATGACTAATTTAAATATGGATCGTAATTACAATTTTCATTGTGAGATGATATATTTACTTACCCAGCTATCGATTAACGACATCGAATGATAATTGTACGGGAACGATAATGCTTTGTAATGTGCAATTAAACTATTACGTTAAATATTCAGTAAATAAATATTTCAATTTCCATCACAGTGTAGGTCGTACGATACGATAATCGAGAGGAACACGAGACCAAGAACGATATGTATCGCTATGAAAGCACGAATGAAAATTGTCGTATTAGAATTTCTATAAAGAAATAAGAATTGACATTTATATCACAGAATAGTTGCAGCGCGTAATCGAATAAATTGGTTGCTTCACAGCGAGAAAATGAAATATTTTTAAGAGCTTTCACCGGTTCTGCCGTACAATAAAACGAACAGTTGAGCAGTTATAGGAGCTAACATTTGCATTTTCTAAAAATTAGAAAGCTGGTAAACTTAATAGATTGCTCGGGAAACTTGTAGATCTTAGTAGTACGATATGTACTGTTTTCAAAAGTGTAAGTATTCTTGAATAAATTACATTTTCTAGAAAATAATGTAAATTCTTTCCCCGTGTAAACTACGAAATTCGTACAACCTTTGTTGCTGTACGAACCAACACTCTCGCATTCGAAACGTGTATGACTCGCGTTAATTAAAAGACGCGACATGAAGTTAAAATTATGTCTTTGTATACTCAGGACTCGAAATAGGGTGAACTGGTACCATTGTATACGGCACTTTGAGTCGAAACGTTTTGTACAAGCAACGTTAATTACAAGATTGAAGCTACGTTTTTGTTGAACCATCAACAAGAAAAAAATTTTTTTTTTTATTAAGTTGTTTACATTCACAATTTGTCCGATTTGGACATTTGGTAGAATTTTGTGGCTTGTTTGATTATCATGTGGGTTGCTACCCCCAGCAGGGTACCATCTTCGTGTTTGTTAGGTTATATCCTTTGTGAGATCTGTTGGGTGTTTCCTTTTTAGTCTTCTTTCTATGCTTGATGTGTTGATCGTTTCCACTGCCAGCCGGTTCGGGTGCGTTGCTATTCTTTCCTCTGTACCTTCTTGCGCATCTGCTAATCTCCTCTTTGACCGTTGGTATTTCCAGGTTCTTCCGTATATCCTCGTTTCTAACGTACCATGGGGCGTTTACAATTGTTCTAAGAATTTTAGCTTGAATTGTCTCTATTTTGTTTATATGGCTCTTTGCTGCTGTCCCCCATAGTGGTATTCCGTACGTCCAGATTGGTTTTATGATCATTTTGTATATTTTTAATTTATTTTCTATGCTTAGTTTGGATTTTCGACTTGTTAGCCAATGCATTTGTCTCCTTGCTGTCTGTATTTTGTCTATTATTGATTTAATATGATGTTTCCATGTGAGTCGTGTATCTAAGAAGGAGTCCTAGGTATTTGACTTGCCTTGTTTGTATTATGTGCGTGCCGTTCAGTGTTTGGTGGTATCTGTTTTCGCAGTGTGAATATAATATGGTTGCATTTATCGGGGTTTCCTTTTATTTGTTTATCTTGCAGCCACTTTTCTGTTTTCGTGGTATGTTCTTGTAGTAATTTGACTGCTGTTTCTGGGTTAGCGTGCCTGACTAGTACAGTTGTGTAGTCCGCGAATGTCAGTATTTTGCTATTGGTAGTTGTTGGTATGCTGACCGTATATAGTGTGTATAGTATTGGTCCTAAGACGCTTCCTTGCCGAACCCCTACCATGATGTCTTTGACTTCGCAGTATGTGTCCTTAATTTTTACTACGAAGGTTCTGCTGCTTAAATAAGATTTTATTAAATGGTATATCTGTTCCGGGAATTGTATTCTGATTGATTAAAGTAGATTTTCGTGGTTTATTTTGTCAAATGCTTTCTCGATGTCCATAAAGAGGGCT
The DNA here is from genome assembly GCF_040668555.2 of Bombus flavifrons. Taxonomy (NCBI): domain Eukaryota; kingdom Metazoa; phylum Arthropoda; class Insecta; order Hymenoptera; family Apidae; genus Bombus; species Bombus flavifrons. The sequence continues at coordinate 2,059,272 of NC_138459.1, read as the reverse complement.
GTGTATTGTTTGTTTTCTAATGCTAGTATTATTTCATTAGTGAGCATGTGCATTTGCTCTATCGTGGAGTGTTTGTTTCTGAATCCAAATTGGTTATCTGGTATTAATTTTTCCTTCTGTATTATTGGTTTTAAGCGAGCGTAAATTATTTTTTCTATTATTTTGGAAAACACGGGAAGTGGTGATATTGATCTGTAAGATGCTGTTTGGTGTGGGTCTTTGCCTGGTTTAGGTAACATTATGATCTGTACTAGTTTCCATAGTTTAGGATAGTATTGGAATCTTAATATTGCATTGTAAATTATCGTGATTAGTTGTATCGCTTTTGGCGGAAGGTTTCTCAAGATTTTGCCATTGATTAGGTCGATTCCTGGTGCTTTACTTGTCTTTGTTGCCTTAATTAAGTTTGTAACTTCCTGCGCTGTTGTGCTGAGTATGGTGCAACGTTTATCAGTTGTATTGCATTTTCCACTTCTTCATTTGTTTGCCATCTGGGGATGCTGTTATTAATTTCGTACGGTGAAAATATATTTTGTAGGTGCTTCGAAAATTCTTCTGCCTGCTCTTCGTTGCTTCTGGCCCATGTGTTGTCCATTTTTCTGATTGCTGGAATTGATTTTATTGTTTTCTTAACTTTGTTAGTGACTTTCCATAGGGAGTAGTTGATATTCTCATGCGCGGATAGTAATTCGATGAATTTTGAGAATTCGTTATTATGATGTTCCCTTATTTTATTCTTTAATTCCTTTGTAAGTTTATTTAGGTTTTTCTTGTTTTCTCGTGTTCTTTGTTTTTGCCATTTTGCTTTCGCTTTTCTTTTTTCCCTGATTTTATCTAGCATGTCCTGTGGAATAATTTTTGATTGCCTGCTATTTGATTCATGGGTGGTGGTTGCCCACGCTGCTTCCTGTATTGTTTCTGTCATAGTTGCTACTGCCTGCTCAATGTGTTCAGGTGTTTTCAACGGGATGTTGCAGTTGATTTTGCTCTCGATTATTTCTTTAAATGTTTGCCATTTGGTGATTTTATTGCATAGCGTCTCTGGATTGCTATAATGTATTGGTTTGTTTCTGTATGTAATTATTATGAGTGTATGATCGGAACTAAGCTCTAGGCTGGGTGTTATTTTTAGTTTATTTGCGTGTAGTCCCTTTGTAACTACAAAATCAGGTAGGTCAGGTATTTTGCTCAGGTCTGTCGGCTAGTATGTCGGCATCCCCATAGCGTGTGCTTTGCATTGTAGTCTCCCGCTGCGATATACTTGTCACCTAAGTGTCGAAAGTACTTTTCTCACATTTGTGTTGTCACTTTGTATCGCGGTAGTACATATACTGCTGACAACTGAAAGTGGTTGCTGTTAATTTGTACTGTAACGGTGGTTGCTTGGGTATATTCCTTTCTTACTTGGCTGTGTAAGTGATGTTTTATATCGTTTCTTATTATCACTGCGGTCCCTCCGTGTGCTTTTCCTGAGGGGTGTTTGGTATTATATATGGTGTAGTATGATATTTTCATGTAGCTTTTTGGAGTGAAGTGTGTTTCTGAAACAAGTAATATGTCTATACTTTTGTTATATAGGAATGTTTTAGTTTCTAGGGCCCGTTGTAGTAGGCCGTTTGAGTTCCAGGCTGCTGTTTTCAGCGTGTCAAAACAAACACTCCACTATACAGCAAATGCACAGGTTCTGTTAAGCCACGAGGCTTACAACAGGCTGTATTTCTAACCGTCCCTCGCGGTCCTACAGTGTCGCAAGCAGATCGTCTTATCTGCCTGACGGAACATATACAATGTATCGTCGAGCGCATAGTTGTCACCAAGCAGCGAGATCTAGAAACGTCGATTTTGGTCCGTTACTTTTCCACACAAGAAGATGGCATACGTGATCATAGGCGCGAACGGTGGCGTGACTCGAACGTAGTGGGGGTCGTCTCCCAGAAAAGACAAAGAAATGATCGAAGGGCAATCAGTCTCTTCTGACGAGTCAAACGTTATACATCGAGAGGTCTGACAAGTAAAATCAAAGACGCATAGTCTAACGAATTCATTGAGAGATATCGTAAAGTCGGGTCAACTTTTTGTAACATATTTACTGTATTCAATGTTAAACTATTTGTGGCGTATTCATCATATTATTGTCAAATATAGTATTTTATGTTAACCTGTTAATACAGTGTTAAGTTCATTGAACCACCTCTGTTATCTTAATCGAAACAGGGGAACGACTATTTCGCGGCGTCGATTAACAGAATCGTAGCGAGAATTTACGCCTCTCACTGACGCGTTTTCCTCGCGACCACGTCTCTCCTCGAACAGCCGTAACAGACTCATTATCGAAATAATACTAGCATTAGAAAACAATCAATAGTGCACAGCCCTCTTTATGGACATAGAGAAAGCATTTGACAAAATAAACCAAAAAAAATGCCTACTACAAACAATCAGGAAACAATTCCCGGAACAGATATACCATTTAATAAAATCTTACTTAAGCAGCAGAATTTTCGTAATAAAAATCAAGGACACATACTCCCAACTCAAAGATATCATGGCAGGGGTTTCGCAAGGAAGCGTCTTAGGACCAATACTATACACACTATATACGGTCAGCATACCAACAACTACCAATAGCAAAATACTGACATTCGCGGACTACACAGCTGTACTAGTCAGGCACGCTAACCCAGAAACAGCAGTCAAATTACTACAAGAACATACCACGAAAATAGAAAAGTGGCTGCAAGATAAACAAATAAAAGGAAACCCCGATAAATGCAACCATATTATATTCACACTGCGAAAACAGATACCACCAAACACTGAACGGCACGCACATAATACAAACAAGGCAAGTCAAATACCTAGGACTCCTTCTTAGATACACGACTCACATGGAAACATCATATTAAATCAATAATAGACAAAATACAGACAGCAAGGAGACAAATGCATTGGCTAACAAGTCGAAAATCCAAACTAAGCATAGAAAATAAATTAAAAATATACAAAACGATCATAAAACCAATCTGGACGTACGGATTACCACTCTATGGGGGACAACAGCAAAGAGCCATATAAAGAATATAGAGACAGTGCAAGCTAAAATTCTTAGAACAATAGTAAACGCTCCATGGTACGTTAGAAACGAGGATATACGGAAGGACCTGGAAATACCAACGGTCAAAGAGGAAATTAGCAGACACGCAGGAAAATATAAAGAAAGAATAGGTACACACCCAAACCGGCTAGCTGCGGAAATGATCAACACCTCAAACATGGATAGAAGACTGAAAAGGAAACACCCAGCAGACCTCACAAAGGACACAACCTAACAAACACGAAGATGGTATCCCACTGGGGTAACCACCCAAATGATAATCAAACAGCTAAAAAATTCTACCAAATGCCCAAACTGGACAAATTGTGAATGTAAAGAATCAAATAAAAAAAAATATATATTTACTATAAGCAGAAGATAGGAGATAGATTTGTGGTGGATTTGGGCAACCAATACTGACCCATACACTGCATCAGACACACAACTATAGGCTGACTACACTATAGTACTTTCGACAGTTATTTGCGAATATCTCGGATACTAAGGCCGACCGCCGGTTTTATACATGGGAAAAATTTATTCAGTATGTTAAACTTTACGATATATTCAAAACCCATTGAAATCGAAGAAGAAATAGTTTTCCTACAAGTCCACTCATTATCATATGTTTATCTATGTTTTAATTCAGTACTTATGTATATTCCTATATACATATGTAAATAATATATCTCTGACACAGAAATACTCGTAGAGTTGCAGGCATTACAAATGTCTGACATCCAATTAAAAAAATCTCAACAAAAAACCAATAGATAACAACGTACTGCTCCCAATCTACATAGTCCAAGTATCCCCTCATAGCAATATTAGTAACTTACTAAAAATTAGCCGTCTGAATTACTTTAGGGTAAAATGGGGAAAAATCGGAAAAAATTACATAACGCAATGTCACAAATGCCAACTGTTATGTCATACCTCACAAAACTGTAACCTTAATTATCGACGCGTAAAATACATTGAGCCGCACTGACCAGGCGAGTGCAAAATAAAAAAAGAACCTACCCAACCCTCCTACCCAACATAAGCAAAGTATTCGAAATAGTCATAAACAACCCCCTAGTCTCCTTCAGCACAAAAAACAACCTAATCCCAGAAAATCAAATCGGCTTCCGACACAAACATTCCACACTGCACGCAGTAAATAAACTAGCGTCGGACATCTGGTGGGCTCTCAATGCAAAGCAATGAGTAGCCGCCTGCCTTGAAAAAGCATTCGATATAGTAAGAATTTTAGGCCCTATATACAAAATGTGTATTTCTTTGGGCAATAAACGTTATAATTAAAATTAAAAAAGCACTCGTTTTCGTCTGATGACGAAAGTTAAGCAACGCTAGACACGTATGGTACTTAGATGGTTGACCGCTTGGGAACTCCGTGTGGTATTGGTTTTTTTATTTTTCCAATTTTTTTTTTTTTTTTTTTTTTTTTGCTTTCCTCAATAATCTATTTTTAACAATCTATAATATAAGCATCGAAAAAAAGAAATGTTTTCTTACTATTACTACGCGATTATTACCATACATTATATCCTTCTCATTTTTACACACATCTGTTTTTTTAATATTCTTTTTTCTTGAATATTAAAAGCAAGTAATAAAACTACTTACTTCAGCCAACTCTCATACCACGTTGAGTGCACTCGTTCTCGTCCGATCACGAAAGTTAAGCAACGTAGGGCACGGATAGTACTTAGATGGGTGACCGCTTGGGAACTCCGTGTGGTGTTGGCTTTTTTTAATTTTTTCCATTTCCTCCTATTTTTTTTAATAATTTATGGTCATGTACATCGTGTTAAGAATATACTTTTAGTATCACAGCGTATGTCAATGTCGTTGTTATTCGTTATACATCCAAGTACGCTTGTTTGGAAGTCAATAGACTATTGCTGAATCACGTACTACTTATAAATTGTTGTCTAGCACGTAAGTGTAATTTCATGTATTATACATTATACACCAGTACTGTGCGCTATAATTCATGAACTGTACAATAGATTTAACGCACCAATTGTCTATGCATCTATTGCGCTGATTCCTGCAGTAGTTTTTATTTTCGACACTCTATGGCCGCCGTTTGCACAAAACGGCTATTTATATTTATTCCAATTTTTATTCCACGGATGACGACATAATAAATTTGTTAACATATAGCAAACTTGATACCGAATATTCATTACATACGTTTAATCCATTATGCCATTCGTGGTTTAAGTGAATATTAACTTTCACGTTAAAAAGACAAAGAAGGTGAAACCATACTAATTACTGTACGTTCTGGTCGTTGTAAAAGTTTTTGGGTGGAAGAAACATAAACAGCTTGGTTTTCTTTTCCTAATCAAATTCTGTTTCTTTCTATGATAACGCAATGGAAATCATAGAAAGCAACGGATATAACATAGCTGATTAAATAAACCAGTAACACCATAAATTAATTATGCGCATAAAGTTAATATTACTTGTCTACCAACCAACCAACCAAACAGCACAAGTTATGTGATATAAACAACCTGATGAGATAATCTTTCAAACACGAGTCCAAAATCTACAATGGCACAACTTTTCTTCGAAACAGAGACGTCCAGCTATTTTTTCTACAGCCCGTTTTCACTATGAATTCGATGGAATACCGTTTGGCCTAAAAGGTGCAGCCACCTGGGCAAAATTTCATACATTTGGGTGGACGTACGCACATTGTTCATCTTCACGAACATTTATATGTAAAGTCACATACACATATTGTCTCCATAGTTGTTCGAAAATCGTGTCTCCTTGGCGATGAATTACAGTAGAGTTTTGTACAGTAGTGAATTATTGAGAAATGACAGCGCAAGCGAAACAGAAAATGGTGTGAGAGTCGGTTTGATAAGATACATATCGGTCAAGCAATGTTCGTCAAGGTAAGTCTTGTGTTTAGACTCGAGTCGGTCTTTTTGATCCAACGCTTGCATAAAATGCTAACAGTTATTCTTTTCGTACAACAATATCAATTATTTATTAGCATACTATTTTTATAATCAATTTGTTATATTTTCTGTATAATTGATCGCCACTATGCTTCTCGTAATTAATCGGTCGTCATTCCCGTTACTGGCGGCAAATCAACCTACAGGACCCTAGTGTTCCCTTTAACACGCCGCGAAGTTCGACGGTTGAGTAGTGTAAAATGATCCGAATTCAACCGTCCATGAAAGAATACTAATTATCATCCATCAGTCAATGGTTAACCTCTATGTTCAATTTTTTTAAATTAAATTTTTACTGATGTTTTTGTGAGATTTTTCTGATTAAAATGAGACCAAACACGATATAATTTACATCGCATTTATATGTATATGTCGAAGATAAAAGGACACCGAAGCCTTCCCTTTGGAATTTTGGGAAAATCCCTTAACACTTTAATCTAGATTCTACCATAGCCGCAATTAAGCAATCGTCGTTATTCAATCCGATTGTATTTGTTCGAGATTTTTGATAATGAACTTGGGCCACAGCTAGTCGCCGAACGTAGCCGCGGTCAAGGGATAAACGTTTTTACCTAACAGATACTTTTTTTTTTATTTTATTTATTAAAATTTACAATCAATTCTCGCATTGAGAATTTTCAGTCATTTTTCTGGCGTGGCGCAGTGACATGACTAATTGTTTATAATAGTTAATACTTATTATAGATAAGTATAATTTATAAGTACTTGTTATAAGTAGGTAAATATTACTTAATAGATAAATAAATATTATTTAGTATAAGTATCTAATTAAATCTAGTGTTTAGGTCTAGCGGGTAGTGTCTCTTCAGCCTGCGGATCTAGTTCGTCGTATCAAGTAGATTAGGGGGTTTCGGTGTTTGTTGATTCTTTTGCTATATCTGTCGCTATATTTTGCTATTTCCTCTTTGACTGTGGGTATCTTGAGGTCGCGATGTATTGTTTCGTTGGTAACATACCAAGGTGCATCTATTAGGGATCTTAGCGTTTTCGATTGGAAGCGTTGAAGTATTTCAATGTTAGAGTTACTTGCTGTTCCCCATAGTTGGATTCCGTAGGTCCAGACAGGTTTTATTACGGTCTTGTAGAGGGTAATTTTATTCTGTATATTTAGTTTGGAGTGTCTGCCCGTGAGCCAATAGAATTTTTTTAGTTTGTTCTTAAGTTGCTTCGTTCTGTCTGTGATGTGGTTTCGCCATGTTAGTCTCCTGTCCAGGGTCATGCCCAGGTATCTGACTGACATGCAAGGCATTCTTGCTAGGAATTGTTGTATTGTTGATGGTGACCTGGGGGCAGGTTTGTTTTCGGAGCGTGAAGGTTACATGTGAGGATTTTTTTTCATTAATTTGGAAGCCCCATTTATGAAACCACTTTTCCATGGAGTCGAGGCTTCGCTGGAGATTGGACGAGGCAATTACCGGGTCTGCGTGAGAAGTTAATATCGCTGTGTCGTCAGCAAATGTTGCTATTGTTATCTCAGTTGATATAGGTAAATCGGCCGTGTAGATGGAGAACAGCAGGGGTCCAAGGACACTACCTTGGGGTATGCCAGATTCTATTGGGAATGTTGAGCGTCTAAACATTTGATCATGAATTGTCTATTGGTTAGGTAGGACTTTAGGATGGAGTAGTAGGTGTGTGGTAGGATTTTTTTGAGTTTGTATAGCAACTCTTCATGCCATACTTTGTCGAATGCCTGTTGAATGTCTAGGAATACCGCTGAGCAATATTTTTTCTTTTCAAGGGTTTGGCTTATCATATGGGTTATTCGATGGATTTGCTCTACTGTTGAATGTTGTTTCCGAAAGCCGAATTGATGATCTGGGAGTGTTTTCAGATTCTCTAGGAGTGGAAGGAGTCGATTCGCTACCATCTTCTCGAATAGTTTAGACAGGGTCGGTAAGAGACTGATTGGGCGATAGGAGCTAGTTTCATATATCGGTTTTCCGGGTTTAGGGATGAGGGTAATCTGCTATTTTTTTTAGTATGTAATGGGGATATTCGTGTTTACTGGTGGAAGTCTTAGTAGGTGTGGAGGAGCGGATAGCGTTTATTATGCTTATGTTTAAGTAATTCGTGGTTGCTTCGATATCTTCATTAGTTATATCTTCATTAGTGCAGTTAGGACTGAAGTTGAGTGGTTAAAGACTTCTCTAAAGAGCTGCCAGTTGGTGAGTTGGTTATGAATAAAGCCATTAGGTGTATTCTCGATAATTGTTGTACTGACTGTTGCTATCACGGGGGAATGATCAGAAGAGAGATCAGCCGAGGAGTTGATTTGGACGTATCTTGGCGAGATATTTTCAGTTACGAAGAAGTCAAGTAGGTCGGGTATTTTGTTAGTATCAGTGGGCCAGTATGTGGGTTCGTATGTGGTGAGGTAACTGAGATTGTTGGTTATTATGCTGTTTAAGAGATTTTTGCCTCTTACTGTGACCAGTCTGCTGCCCCATTGGGTATGTTTGGCGTTATAGTCTCCTCCAGCTATGAATCTATTGCCCAGGGTGCCAAGGAAGTTATCAAAGTCTTCTTTGGCGATGGAGTATCTGGGATGGCAGTATACTGCTGAAGTGGTGATTGTTCCCTGGCAGTCTTCTATTGTTACGTTTGTTGCTTGGAGGTAGTCTTCCTAAAATGATGGAAGATCGTAGTGCTTAATGCTGGATTTGATTATGATTCCGGTGCCGCCGTGGGCCTTTCCACTGGGATGTTGGGTATGGTAGAAATTATAACCATATATTTTTAGGTAGTTTTTGTCGGTGAAGTGGGTTTCAGATACGAGCATTATGTCGATTTGCTGCTGTTTAAGGAAGAGTTCTAGCTCAAATTTGTGTTGAGCTAGACCGTTGGCATTCCAGAGAGCTATGCGTCTTTTTTTCATTTTGCGTCGGGGCGTACTAGTTTATCCATGATGAGTGTTAATAGTGATAGCAAATTATTTATTTGCTCCGATTGTTTTTCTATTAGCTTTTCAAGTCCAGAGACGTTGTCTGTGTTTTGTGAATTGGGGACACTATTTTGAGAATTTACCCTGTGGCTATTCGGGTTATTTTGGATTCCTTGTACTGCTTGGGCATAGGAGGTTGAAGTAGTGGTGAATTTAGGAGGACTGGGTATTTGATTGGTTAAGGAGTTTGAAGTAGTAGTGAATTTAGGAGGATTGGGTATTTGGTTGGTTATCTCTTCTGCTCTGAGTTTTGGGTACTTATTTGTGTACAGGGTTTTGTAGCTTGGGCAGCCTTTGTAGTTAGCAGGATGGTCACCTTGACAGTGGATGCACTTCGCTGGGGTTTCCGGTGATTTAGCGCTCTGGTCAGTGGGGTGTGTACCTGCACATTTAACACAGAGGAAGGTATGGTTGCAGTATTTCTGCGTGTGACCGTACCTTTGGCACCTTTTACACTGCACTATCTCTTTTTTAGCAAGCGGTGGTTCGAATTTTACGAATAATAAAAAAGAGGAACCGATTAAACACCGTATGAATTTGGACATTATTTTAGAAAATGAAAATCATCGAAATGTAAATAGAAGTGACATGCTTAATGAAATAAAAATATTTTGTGACATATACAGTAAAAATTTGTTGTATATAACACCAATGCAATGTTCGAATATTTTTTTTATTTATTTATTTAAATTTTACAATTTGTCCAGTAAAACATTTGGTAAAATGTTATATCATAGTAGTGTAATAATATAACATGTGGGTGGCTACCCCCAGCGGGGTATCATCTTCGTGTTTGTTAGGTTATGTCCTTGGTAAGATCTGTTGGGTGTTCCCTTTTTTAGTCTTCTTCCTATTCTTGACGTGTTGATCGTTTCCGCTGCCAGCCGGTTCGGGTGCGTTGCTATTCTTTCTCTGTACCATCTTGCGCATCTTCTAATCACCTCCTTGACCGTTGGTATTCCAAGGTTTTTCCGTATATCCTCGTTTCTGACGTACCACGATGTCGCACTGACATGGTGCGGTTATTATTGTTCTGAGGATTTTAACTTGTATTGTCTCTATTTTGCTTATATGCTTCATTGCTGCTATTCCCCATAGTGGTATTCCGTACGTCCAGACTGGTTTTATGATCGTTTTGTACATTTTTAATTTGTTTTCTATGCTTAGTTTGGATTTTCGACTTGTTAACCAATGCATTTGTCTCCTTGCTGTCTGTATTTTATATATTATTGATTTAATATGCTGTTTCCATATGAGTTGTGTATCTATGTGGAATCCTAGGTATTTGACTTGCCTTGTTTGCGGTATGTGCGTGCCGTTCAGTATGGTGTTTGGTGGTGTCTGTTTCCGCAGTGTGAATATAATATGGTTGCATTTATCGGGCTTTGCTTTTATTTGTTTATCTTTTATTTGTTTATCAGCCACTTTTCTATTTATGTGATATGTTCTTGCAGTAATTTGACTGCTGTTTCTGGGTTAGTGTGCCTGACTAGTACAGCTGTGTCGTCCACAAATGTCAGTATTTTGCTATTGGTAGTTGTTGGTATGTTGGCCGTGTATAGTGTGCATAGCTTTGGTCCTAGTACGCTTCCTTGCAGAACCCATGCCTTGATGTCTTTAACTTCAGAGTATGTGTCTTTAATTTTTATTACATAGTTTCTGCCTTAAGTATGATTTTAATAAATGGTATATTTGTTCCGGGAATTGTTTCCTGATTGTTTGTAGTAGGCATTCGTGGTTTATTTTGTCGAATGCCTTCTCTATGTCCATAAAGAGGGCTGTACAGTATTGTTTGCTTTCTAATGCTGTTATTATTTCATTAGTGAGTCTGTGCATTTGCTCCATCGTAGAGTGTTTGTTTCTGAATCCAAATTGGTGATCTGGTATTAATTTTTCCTTCTGTATTATTGGTTTTAAGCGGGCGTAAATTATTTTTTCTATTATTTTGGAAAACACGGGAAGTGGTGATATTGATCTGTAAGATGCTGTTTGGTGTGGGTCTTTGCCTGGTTTAGGTAACATTATGATCTGTACTAGTTTCCATAGTTTAGGATAGTATTGGAATCTTAATATTGCATTGTAAATTATCGTGATTAGTTGTATCGCTTTTGGAGGAAGGTTTTTCAAGATTTTACCATTGATTAGATCGATTCCTGGTGCTTTATTGTTTTTTGTTTTCTCGATTATGTTTCTAATTTCTTGTGCAGTTGTTTGAGGTATGACGTAGTGTTTGTCAGTTGAGGTACTGGTGGTTAGCGTATCCTCGTCCGTATGACTATCGAGGTTGCTGTTATTGATATTATGTGGTGTAAATGTGTTGCTTAGGTGGTTGGAAAATTCTTCAGCTTGCTCTTCGTTGCTTCTTGCCCATGTGTTATCTGCTTTTCTGATTGCTGGGATTAGTTTTATTGGCTTCTTTACTTTTTCATGGCTTTCCATAGGGAGTAGACTATGAATTTTGTGAGCTCGTTATTGTTGTGTTCTTTTATTTTGTTTTTTATTTCCTTTGCAAGTTTATTTAGGTGTTTTTTGTTTTCTTTTGATCTATGTTTTTGCCATTTTGCTTTCGCAAAGGCTCTTAGAGTTGAATGTAATAGGTGAGTAGATGTAGCACTAGAGAATACTTAATAGAGGAAGTGAATATTCGATAATTCCGATAACCGACTTAGATAGTTGATATGAGTGGTATTCCTCTAGCGTTGTGCTTAGAATTAGACGTTAGGCGTTGTAATTTTCTACTTTGTAGTATGTAGAAGAAGTGAGTTGACTTTCCTAGCGGCGTAGGACAAGTGAGTTGACTTGACCCTCCTGATGTCGCAGGAGAAGTAAAGTTGGGTGACGATGTTGTGTCGGAGGAAAGCTAGCGATGGGTATGTCTAGCGCACGGGACCATCGGATTTGTTCATGACATTTTTGGCTAGGAAAGTGAGGGCAGTATACATTGCTTTTTATTGGATAAAAGAAGGTTGGTGGACTAGGAAGGGCCTTAGCCGCCCTCGATAGAAAGTTGCTGGTGGGAAGAATCGTACCTGAGAAAAACTAACTTTCTCTTGTCAAGCCGTAGTAGACAATAGTCGTTAAAAAGCGATAAAAAAGACATTTGTTCGGTCTGAAGGACCCTAGCTAGCATATTGCTGGGATTTATGACTATATGACTATATATATATTTATGGGTCCTTAAGACTATTGAGGGTACGCCGTAAGGATGAGCGGACATCTGGTGTCCGTCTGGCCCGCGGTGTATGGCCTGGTCTAGGTAGCAGGCCGCCCGACGTAACATATGCACACATTTATATATTTTATTTTACATACATTTACATATTTTAACATACTATATACAAATAAAATTTCGCACTATAATAATCGTTATTTATAGTAATCGATATTAAAATAATTATTAAATATTTGTTTAATTAATTCTAAAATTGAAGTACAATTATGAAAATGTTAACGAAAGAATTACGTTTAGATTTCATAAACATATCGCAAAGTGACCGATTTAACCAGCGATCGTACAGAGGTCCCACTTGTAGTCCTGAAGTATAACCAATTAGCAAACAACGCTATCTCATCGTCGACATTATATCATGCTAGCGCATCATTATAGAGTTCAGTACTGTTTAATCTATTGAGATAAATGTCATGTTGGTATGACCACTAGTTCCTACATCCAGAGTTTGTACGACTGCTTGCGATTCTCTTCTGTTTTTCACCGTCCGCCACGTTTTTTTTTTACCAGAGTATCCGGTGTGTTGTAAATGACTGCATAAGGTGGCGAAGTACAGAGTATACAAAACTAATCTGTGTGAATCAATTAAATATCAAACCCCAAACCTATGTAATAACATAGTCGTTTTTCGTATTCGAGTCAAGGTAGAGTGTAAATCGTATAAAACTTTACTGAACGTTATAATTTTTGAATTTACCAAGCATTACTTGGCAATGAGTATTAAGTGAAGAATTAAATTTAATTAGAAACTTGAGCTGCAAAGTTTCTGTAAAAAGAGATTTAGCGAAGGTAAATATTTTATACATACAATTTTATAAAATAAAAATATTCGTATACATACTAGTTTTGTATAAATAATTTTAACCTAAATATTTGTTCTTAGATGGATAGGGTTGTTGAGGAAAATATTAGGTTGGTATGATCACTAGTTCCTACATGCGAAGTTGGTACGACTTCTAACAACGCTCTTTTGTTTTGGCTTCCGCTACGTGTTAATTATCTGAGAGTATCCGGTGTGTTCATATGGCTGTACATGGTGGTGAAATACAGAATATAAAAACTGAATCTGTGTGAATCAATTAAATATCGAACTCCAAAACCTATTTAATAACAGGTGTAGTACAGTAACCGAAAAGGAAATTATTCTACATGCAAAAGTGAGTCGTAATAACAAATACAGTTTTCTTCTTTTAAGTTTTTTGTATTTTCATTAAATTTTTGATTTTCATATACATAACCGCCTTTCATTTAAAGAAGAATTTACTTTCTCAAAGACTTTCCATACAAATTTGAATAATAACTGCTATTTTTGATATCTTATTTCAACCTTTGTCTTTGTTTGGGCTACTGTATCGCTTATTTCTTTTTAATGTTTGCATTGTTCACAGGCTGTACTAATTTTATGTGAGTAATTTAGAAATATATGAGGTCTTGCAAATCAAATAATTCGATGTAGGAAATTCTTAATTTTCATAAAATAGTTCTAAACTGCTATGACTGCGTGGGAACGAAGAAGGTTGGAAATGAAATATAGAGTAAGTAAATCTCTTCGCAATTGTACGTTGAGAGAATACGTTACATGTTTCACTTCTCCTTTCGTATGATCTTCTTGTAAACTAATCATGTTTCTTCTAATATAAGTTGTTTTTTGTACTTTTATTTCACTTTTTGAAGAATAATAATTAAGAATAATTTTTGTAAGAATATATTTTTATAAATTTCTTCTTTACAGTTATTTTTTCTTTTTTAATTTGTCTTTTATCACAGACTGTCACATTTCAATAAGAAAAATTCTATTTATTTAATATTATTTATGTTTATTTCTACATAAAATTATTTGTGGCATATTTATATTTAGGTTAAAAGTCTTTAAATTTGTTGGTTACTGCAAAACAAACATAACAAAGTTTTTAAGTTGTTCTTAGATTATTATAATTTGTGAATTTGTTTGAATTGCTATTTTTCTATGATAAAATGATCTTAGCTTAATGCTGCTTTTACTTTTGAGTAAAATTTGTCATTCCTTGTAACTATTTTTCTTTGTCACAAAAAGAAATTACCATCCTATTGTTGTTTTTTTAATGAATTTTGTTGTAAATTCTGAATACTATCCGATATATTTTTCTTACGCATATTATACATTTTGTTTTCATCTGTTTTGTATTTTATGCTGTTTTCTGCATTCACTGATTATTCTTGTTTCCCGGCTACTCTAACTTTGATTATCCTTTTATTAATAGCAGTTTCATATGTAAGTAACTTTAGTTATTTTTTCTATATTTTTAGCATATTTATATACTTCACTATAGGTAGATTATTCTATTCTTTCTTTCTTTTATCCAAGAAGTATTTGTGTTATTTCTTCTATTATTGTTCAGTTTAAATTTATTATTATTTCTGTATCAGGGGCTTCATAACTATATTTGAGTTTATTATGTGTGTATTACTTTTTGCAATGTTTTCTTGTCTAATTATGTGTAGTTTATGCCTCATTTTATTATTTTGTGTTCCAAGACTATTCTTCTTGCTTTTAATCACATAATCTGGCATTACATGGTATTTCAGTATGTATAATATTCTTTTTAGGAAATGTGTTTGTGTTTTATCTATTCTTGTTGAATAGTGGAGAACCCATATTCTTATACCATATAGCTGTATTGTGTATGGTTGACTTTGTCCTTATGTCAGATTACCATTAAAGTATTAATTTCTGTCCACACCATGAATATTTTTGCTATAATATAAGTTGGGTTATATATATTTTTCTTCTCATACAAAATACCAAAAATTGCCTTTGCCAAATTAATTTATACAGGGTGGTTGGTAACTGGTGGTACAAGCGGAAAGAGGTTGATTCTTCGCGAAAAAAGAAGTCGAAAATATAGAATAAAAATTTTTTTAAATTTTTTTTTTTTTTAATTTTTCCATCGAGACAACGATCTACAGAGAGATCCGTTATAACGAGACGTGATAAAGTGCACGCGTACCGAGCGAAAATTCAAAGTCGATTTTCTCGAAAACACAGCCTCAAACGAAAAATTTTTATTCTATATATTCGACTTCTTTTTTCGCGTAGAATCACCTCCTTTCCGCTTATACCACCAGTTACCAACTACCCTATATATTGACCGCTACTTATGAAACAATGGATCGCTAAACTCAAAACTGTTATTTTTCATTCTCATATTCATCTTCATATTCATGAAATAACATTAGAAGATACAAACAATGAACAGAAAAGAGTGATGCCCTGAAACAAAGTTTAATCTACGTTCAATATCAATTTGGGTTCTTCTACTTTATCTCTTATTTAAAACCTTTTTATAATGATAGTTTTCCCTCTCTTTTCTTCTTTTAATTTTGTCTGACTCTTCTAGTACCTCACTTCTTTTTGTTAGTTTGCTTCTTCTGCCCATTTTGCTTTGTTCATCTGCTCATTTTCTTTTCTTTTCTCCTATCTTTCTATATTCTGGTATCTTTCTATTATAATATAAAATCTCTCTTAATTAATCATAAATTTTTCTTACCCTCTTTAATTTGTCTTTCATATTCCTCATTCCCTTCAATATTATATGTACTTTCTGTAGGATTTAAGGTTTGATTTAAGATCATTCCTTCATTTCCTATATTGTATAACTTATTTTCTTTGTCCTACTTTTTCTCCTACTTGTTGTTGTTTGTTTTTTGTCTTCTACCGCTATTTTACACTTTGTCATTTATTTTAGTGACCTCTCTCTTGTGTTTCTTTCTTATTATTATGGTTACCGTTGCCCTCTTGAGCTTCTTTTATTGTGCTATAGTTTCCTAACGTCTGTATTTTTCTTGATTTTTTACTAAATTCACTGTCAGAATTTGTATTTTCTTATTTTCCTTTTATTACACTCTATATTGTTTCCTTAATGCCAATGGCATGAATTTTGCAATTTGGTCAACTGTGGATATTCATAACTAAACATGAAATGCAATTAAATAACTCTGGAAATCAATGTATCTGATATTTTCTTTCAAACTTTACTTTTCATACCATATTCAAGTGTAATTGTGAAATGAATTTTGATTTTTATATCCTTATTTTGCATTATACATACATACATACATATATACATATATATATATATATATATATATATATATATATATATATGTATATATACATACATACATATATATATATATATATATATATATATATATATATATATATATATATATATGTATGTATGTATGTATGTATGTATGTATGTATGTATGTATGTATGTATGTATGTATGTATATAATTCTTTGTATTATAATAATATAAGGAAATGGCATTTTGATAAATAAACTAAGGAAAATGATTATTATTTTTGATATTTATATATGAATATATATTATTTTGTCATGAAATTCAATGCACACCTCAATTTATACAAAAAAAGAAAAGGATGTAAAATTTGTCACAAAAGCGGAAAATTTCCACATTTATGCTCCAGGCATGAAACCCATGATATTTTCTCTTCACTTTTTAATTATATTTCCAATTATTTCGATTTTTCTAAATGCCCTTTCACGCATTTTTGCACATGCTATCTTTCTCTTGTTACTATTTCTGTTACAATGTTAAATTATCTGTTAAAATATTAAATTGCCTGTTAAAATTTAAGAAATTGAAAAAAAAGTCTGTTAAAATTAATTTTTTTAGGAAATTTCAAGAGTTCTCGTTGCCAGAAATTTAAAGTGAATGGATTTTGTGATATTCAGGCAAACTGACTCCCGAGTAAGATAAAACTTCATAAATTCTTGCCTATGATGCTTTGGTAAGTTCGTTTCTTTATTCTCTTTTAATTATGGAATGCATTATACCATTTAAAGAAGGTCATAAACTCCATGTGTGCGTTATCTTTTCTATTCGTTATTTAAAATTACAAATGAAAAGAATACGTTTCATTTTTGTATTGTTATATACACACTTGTATCAATGGGATCATAATTCTTGGGATCGTAAGATGCCAATATTCTGTCTTGAGTGAACCCAAAAAGAAAACAGTTTACCTCACGACGTTTGAGGTTGAAATTCCGAAGGTACGTCTCTTTTATCTTTTCTTGTGGTTTTTACAGCTGAGACCTTTGGATTTTAACTCGTAAACAAGTTCGTTTAATGTGCGATTTATAAATATTTACATAGAACTGTCCGGCCAATAAGGTTGTTTTCTTCCTGAAAGTACAAACTGACACGGTCGAATTACGATTAAATTCTTAGCTCGCGTGCTAACGTCGAAATATCTGCACACGCGAGGTTTTTGAATAATTTCTATCAAATTCATTTTCTTTGAAGATTCTCCACCGGTACATTTTGGACCGACATTTATATTTGATAAAATATTACCAACGCTACCGTATAACAAGGCTAAGCGCAATGCAAAGTTAACTTTTATATTATCATTGTCTGAATTGTATGTATTGAGGGAAAGATTATTTATTTCCATTATTACCTTCTTCCCTAACCAATGCCTCATTTTCTTTCATAAATACAAATTTAATAGATCGGCAATAAAATGTTGACGAGGGTTCAGGTTTTGACCACAGCACTTAATTATATTCATCTAAAAAGCAAATACAAGCAAAAGCAATTACAAACAAAAGTTGTATTTCAGATGAACTGTGTGTAAAGTGACTTGGAATCCAGCTTTAACTGGTTTAAAACATGCATGGATTATACTCTTCGCTATTCCTAGGACATTTACAAATTATTATGTTTGTCCTTTAGCCTTGTGCCTATTCGTTCCTATACATGACCAACATATTCTTTCTTTTAAACAACAATGTCTTCGTATGGATTAATATCTTTATGCGTTTCGCTATGTTTCGCTATCTCCATCTCCAATACATGTACTATACTTGGCATGATGTTTCTTTCCTGATCTCATAACCATTTCTGTGATGTCATCAATTTCCACTTTATCAGCACTGATATGGTTTATAGTGCGATTATCTTTGTCGCCTTCATACTAATCATTGTACTGTTCTATGCCCGTTTTATTCTCCCATGCAACGTTGCAAGATTGGGAAAACTAGATTTTACAATTATATCAAGCACTTTCTTACTGTGCTTCCCGTGGAGCCTAGCAAGCCCGAACAAAGAATTCAGTTTTCTCATTTTCCTGGCGTTCTCTCTTCCGAAACGCTAACTTTTCTTTTGTCTTTCTCGGTAGCTCTCGAAATTGGACGATTATATACCCGTAAGACAGCAGAATGTAAATTTTCCGGACAGCCATAGTATCTATTGATAGCCAATCCCTGAAAAATATCCATTAGGCCACAAAATAAATTGATCTTTCCCATTCCGCTCTCTAAAAGTCGCCAACACAATCCTGCGATTTATTTCAGATGACTTTTGCTATGGATTGGCATTGCCAATTAGTGGAGATTTGTTGAAAAATTTCATCCAGTACTCACACTTAATTGCAATTTTGGAACCTAAGCCGCAGTTTCTGGTTCTAGAAGACTGAATTTTTCTTTTGCAATTCTTGCAAATAACGCTAGTCGCTATCATCGAAAATGCAGCAACAAAATTCAAGATATATTAACTAAGTTCACTTGCGAACACTTCATTGTTATCTCTATTTCACAATTTTTTAGTTGATACGCTTGTTATTCGGTTCAACAACGTGTATCATTCGAGTTACAGTTGATGTACACGTAGAACGCCATATTAGACCTGATGCAATTTTCCTGAACCCATCTGCTGCTATATACGCACTGCAGCTAGTTCTCATTACGAACGCTGTCGCTATAAGGTTCATTTCATATCAAGCATTCTGTGCGAAGCAACAGTAATGTGTAATGTTGGCAATATTGAATCGCTTCTTTAATAGCAAGGCATTCGAGATAGATTGCTTTCTTCTTTGATTCTGTTTGGTTTCAGTTTTTTTGAGAAGTACGCAACCGGGTGTAACATACCGTTATCTTGGGGTTGTTTTAAAACGGCTCCTAAACCTTCACCACTTGCATCAAGTATAAATGAATATTTCTTGGTTCTTGGCTCATATGTTGCTAGGACCGGACTTGAACAGAGATATTCCTTGATCTTCTGAAATGATTTCTCACATTCTTCATTGCAGATGAATTTGACATTTTTCCTTAATAAGTTATGAAGTGATTCCAGGAGTTTGCAGGCATCTTCTATAAATTTATAATAAAAATTAATTTTCCCCAGTAATTGTCTTACATTCTTTTTTGTTCTTTGGGCGTTGCAATTCGCCCAAGTCAAGAAATGTTCTTTCGGCTTTTATCCCTCTTTTTCTCTTTTCCAATTCGCTTTCTTGCTTTCTTCAAATTTTTTAATCCTTTTTTCTCTTTTTCTTTTTCTCTAGCTATTTGCACGATAGGGTAATCGTGTCCACACATAGTTTGTTTCTACAATGTTTAATATAAAGAGAATGTCCCGCGAAAGCGCGCGAGAACACACGCCCAGCAAAGTGCACTGGCACCGATTCTCTAAACTGATAGATTCGAACGGACTTGAAGTGACTTGACGACTAGCGAGATAGAAAGGAGCGCAGTGTCATCGTTCGACGCACGCTCTTTTAGAGCAGGCCGCGGGACCACCATGCAATTTCAAAAACTCGTTGTTCTTTCGATCACCCAATGCAATCCATGTCCTGGTGACTTCAGCAGTGAGTGTTGGAGAAAGATGCCTTGTCAGTGCATCGGTTGGCAAAACAGTTAAAAGACGCTTTACAAGAGATTCAAACATTCTGTTGATGGTGTGCATGAGTATGTAGGCTCCAAGTCAGATGACAACGATACGAACTATAACAAGCTAAGTCTATGAAGGGAAGCTAAACGCTACGATTAAATTTTACAGATAACTCACGCTTCATGGACATAATCGGAATAAGTTGCGATACGACGTAAGAGATCATATAATTAATCTAATGAGCAGTGCTAGTTAGTTAAACCATCAGTCCTCAACATTTATGCAAATTTCATGTACCCATCTATGCCATATAATACATTGAATCCATCTTTTTCTTAGATTTCGGTGATATAAAGAGTTCATCACAAAATATACGAGCCCGAGCGAAGAATTTTGCATTTTTCATTTTTCCACTGCTACATTTTCTTCATCTCTGCTAAGTGCGCTCCTGGTTTTGAAAGATTTTTTTCATTCGGTCTTTTTTCCAGCCTGAGTAATTTCTTGTTCGACCTGGCTTTTACATTGTTCCGAGATGATTGTTACAGTGTTCCCTCTTTTCTTTGTTTTTCTCTTTACTCTTTCCTTTGCTTGGCAGATAGATTTGATTATTTTGGAGTAAAACATAAATGCTGAAGGCTTTGCATCTTTAGACGTCGCTGACAGCATTCCTACGTCCTTAGATGTGAATAGTAGCATTTCTACGTCTTATGATAATAGGGCTTACTGCACAATGTCGATCGCCTGTTGGTCTGTTGGATCCTCTTGTATTATTCTTTTATTTTATTATTGCTTAGTCCGTGCCTTTCGGCTTTGAACGAACTTTCGATTTTACATCTCTTACGTCTATTTCTCTTCTTATATGTCTACCTCCCCTCTTTTCCTCTCTATTCTATTGCACTACCTTGCTTATTCTACCTCTAAAAACTAAAACTAGAAACTATAAATTAGAAACTAATGCCTAAAAAACTATTGCATCTTTGGTCTTTAGCTTCCTTGCTGTCCATCCTTCCTGTCGTTTGCCCTTCTCTTCTCTATTATTGCCTTCAGTTCTGTTAAACCTTCTCCAGTCTCATTTAGCGTTTTTCCTATGTCCTTTGGTCCTCCCATTATTTCACATTCTTCTATTACATGTCTTCGGTCTTTTTGTGCCTAGTGATCTTATATCGCTGGCACGGAATACATTGCCGTGTCCAGTTCCGACAATCCTTGTTTATCGACGGCCAGACGAAACGCGTCGTCACCAGTTTCTGCGTGGCGCGTATCCCTGGATGAGAAAGCCCGTGTAACGAATTAAATACATTGTATCGCAGAGGTTTCGGAACATACGGTCGCACGGTTTTACTAGATATATCGCAGTATATTTCTACATCTTGGTCGGGAAATCGTATCTTTTTTAGCCGTAACGCGCATGTGGCAGAGTTGACGATTCTGCGTAACTCGGTATCGTTCTCTTGCGCGGCTGCTAAGCTAAAGCGTCGGCTACATTGTTATCTAGCCCCTTTATATACCGGATACCGGTTGTAAATTGTCCGATATAGTCTAGGTATCGAAATTGTCGCGACGAGCACTTCTCTAGACTTTGATTAAATGCGTATATCAAGAGCTTGTGATCGGTATATATCGTGAAATTTCTGCCTTCTACGGCGTGCCGAAAACGTTTTACCGCGGTGTACATCGCGAGTAGTTCGCGATCATACGCACCATATTTTCTCTGCGCGGAGGTCAATGATTTCGTAGCGAACCCTAGTGGCTGCCATTCGTCGTTCGCGCGTTGTTGCAATACTGCACCCATTGCGTAGTCGGACGCGTCTACCGCGAGGCTGATGGGCGCGCCTGGTGTCGGATGCGCTAGTGTCACGTAAAATAACAAAAAGAAAATAAAAAAAAAGAAATTTGAAGTAAAAAAATAAAAAAGAAACTTTATTTTTCTAACAACAATCCACTTTACAATCCACTTCCGAACTCTAGGCGTGGCTTTCCAACACTGAAGCTCTTACAATTTGACTTTCGAGGATCCGATTACTTTCTTTCGTCATCCCTCAACATCCCCACCGTCCATGCATTTGCAAGGCGTTCGTGACCATTGCCACGTGCTCTTTTTTCTAGAACCTTCGGTGCAAGGACCGTTGGGATGTTAATGGTTCATTAGGTACTTGAGCGATATACATTGTCGCTGAGTGCCGCCACATCTTTATCTCCATCGTCGGTCCATCGGATTTGAAGTATGCCGGTCGTGACACTAGCATCGTTGCGTCCGCCAGGGTCCGCTTCGATTCGCTGTTTTCGGCTTGTTCCGACCACTCAACGGGCGCGTTGTCCTTTTTCGCACCTTTTAGCAGGTCATTTAGCGGCTGAAGTATTTCGCGGTCCTCGGTATGAAACGTCGGTAGAAGTTAATCATGCCGAGGTACCTGCGTAGCTGTTTAACGTTCGCGGGATTCGCGGCATTCAAGATTGCTTCCACTCGCTCGGCTAGCGGCTTACTTCCATCGGAGTTTACCGTATATCCGAGGAATGTGATTTCGTGCGCACCGAATTCGCATTTTGCGGGATTGATTACTACGTCATAGTCGTTGAGACGGTTAAACAGGGTTTGCAAATGTTCGCGATGTTGTTTTTCATCTTCCGAAGCTATGAGGAAGTCGTCTATATACGTGTAGACGAAATCGAGACTGCGCGTGATTTTGTTACGTAAAATAACACAAAAAAAAGAAACAGAAAAAAATAAAAAAAGGAACTTTATTTTTTTTTCTAACATAGTTCACAATTTTTTACTTTCGAGCTCTAGGCGTGACTTTTCAAAACTGACTCTTACAACTCGACTTCGGGATCGGCTTCGGTTATTTGTTTTTTGTCACCCCTCAATATCCCCACCATCCTTGAGTTTGTTAGGCGTCCGCGATCGCCGCCACGCATGCCTTCTCCTCGAATATTCGGCGGAAGGACCGTTGGGATATTGATGGCTCATTAGGCACTTCGGCGTTACACATTGTCGCCGAGTGCCGCCACATCTTTATTTCCGATTTTAAAGTGAGCCGGTCGTGACAGCGGCCTGGTCTCTGATGTGGATTGACGTTACAATTTCGTCGACGAATCGCTGACACGTTTGCGCGGCGTTCCGAAGTCCGCACATCATGTTTGTCGCTTCGAAAAGTCCGAAAGGTGTCGTTATCGCGGTTTTTTCAACATCTTCGGGCGCTATCGGAATTTGATGATATACGCGAACAAGATTGATTTTCGAGAAGGTACTCTTGTAGGAATGTTATATTATAAGTTTATAGAAAACAGTATGATAAATACAATATCGCTGTATGTCCGAACAGATGGCATCTGAAACATTTAACCACGTTGGGCAAAGCCCTTAACGTGGCTATCGTCAAGCCGGCCCTAATCTTCCGACTCGACCCGTCCTTGGCGAGGTATGCCTTCGGCAGCGTTACTATCGCCGATTGCGTGCCCCACGGCGCCAGTCTCAACATCCTCACCTCGACCTCGCCGTTGTTTTCGATCCCCAGCTGCTCCACTAGCTCCATTGCTAGCTCCTCCTTGCTCATCAGAGATCTATCTCCTTGATCTCGACGGAGGTCTTGTCACGCATTGGTAACGCGCTCACCCTACCGCCAAGGGCTGTATTGAGCTCCGCCACGATCTTATTGACCTCGCTTCCTGCCTTTAATTCAATTAGGATGTCAGCAGCCCTGGTCCTCCTAATACCGCAGCTATCCTTCAGGGTCTCCCTTGCCCCTATCACGTCTCTATAGACCTGAAGCCACTCATTCCCTTGTCCCACCTTGACAAGGATGGCTTCGGGCCTATTTCTATTCCTCTTCGGCCTTTCAAATCTCTTCGGCCTCTCCACGGCTATAGCCCTATCTGTTTCAACCCTATTCCCTATTCCAGGGTTGATCTTTTTCTCTTTGCGTCCACGGACGACGGTCCACTCCTTTCTCCCGTCGCTGTCCGTGTAGTACGCAGTCGCCTTAGCCGAACCTCTGTCAGCACAAACTTCGGCATAGGAGACCTCACCGCTCCTCGCCCTTTTCAGCTTATTATCGATTTCCCTTTCGAGGGGCGATATCACTTTCCTTTTAGTTTTCTCCTCGTCGCTTCTTTTCGGAGCGATCGTCGTCTTATCATGGCTGACCGTTCTATTTACTCTTCTGCTTCTCTGTTCAATCAGCATCGTCCAAAGCGTAGTAGCCTTTTCGCTAATTATACCCCTCCTTCTTTTAATATCGGAGTCTTTTTTAGACAACAGCTACATCCTGTTGGTGACCCCTTGTATTTCGCTGAAGACGTCGCTAATGATCTCTGCCATCGCTTTCCATTCGCTCATTTTGATGACAATATTGTCATCCTCTTATTATTCTGATAGCCGTCACCCTGTGGAGCCCCCTTACCAGTGCTAAGCTACGCCGACTCGCACTCAGTTCTTCCGGCCATACCGGGGCTCCGTAGAGGACCCGTGATCGTACCACTCCCTCATAGAGGCGTCGCACTCCTAGTCCCGCACCTTCCAGGTTCGACAGCAAATTGCACAGCGCGTTAGCCGCTGTGATTACCTTCGGCACCAGTTGGTTAAAGTGCGGCTCGAAGGTCCACTGGCTATCGATGGTGAGACCCAGATATTTCATCTGCTGTCCCACCATCACCCTTTCTCCGCTTATGTTCACGGCCAACCCTGGTGGTGGGGAGCGTCTATGACGGCTGTTGTAGAACCCCAGCACCTCTGACTTAGCTGGTGACACACGCAGTCCGAGCCTCCTTATTTCCCGCTTCACGCAGGCCTCCGCTAGGTTGGCAGTCTCATGCCACCAACGTCCCCCGGTGAGTATCAAAGTGTCATCCGCATAACACGCCAGGTCCGTGCCCAGTGGTCTTGGGCAGCGTAGCACTCGGTCGTATGCCGTGAACCAGAGAGTGGGTCTCAACACCGATCCTTGTGAGACCCCCCTCTCGACGGGTCTTCTCTCCATCCCTCTCTTGCTGCTAAACTCTATCCATGTGTCACTCAGGTAGGTTTCAATCACCTCCACTAGGTATTTCGGCACCCGGTAATGCCGCAGAATCTTTATGATTCTGTCCCAGGGGATCGTATTAAATGCATTGGTGATGTCAAGGGAGACTGCCAATGCCACTCCCTGGCGCGTGACCATCTCCTGCGCCGATCTTCTTGCGTGCTTCACCGCATCAATGGTCGAACGGCCTTGGCGGAATCCATACAGTCTGTCATGCCAGCCGCGCTCCCTCTGCCTCATATGCGCCTCCAGACGGGAGCTTTCTAGGAGCTTGCCCATCTCGTCCAGAAGACATATTGGTGTGCATCCCGATGGCGAGTCCGGCGGTCTTCCTTCCTTTCTGAGCAGCACCAGCCTCGCTACCCTCCATCTTCGGCGATAAGCTCCTTCCCTCATGCACCCGTTGAAGAGTTGTCGCAGGCGGGGGGCCATAAGATCTATCGTTTCGGCCCAGATTCGGCCTGGAATACCGTCTGGACCCGTTCCAACTACCTCATCTAGCGTTTCCGGGTCCATGCTCTCAGTCTGTGGGGGGGGGGGCGGCCTCAGTTTTGACAGTACAACCTTGTACGGCCGTCCCCACGGGTCTGACTCGACTGATTCAATCAGTTCCTTCCAGGACCGATCCTTCGCGATTTTGATCTCCCGTTGTAGCACCTTTCTTGTCCTTCTATAGGCTGCATACTTTCGGGAGATCTCTTCTGCGCTTCTCGTCCACCTGCGACGTTGGGCTCGTGCAAATCTTCTGCGAGTCTGGTTGCACTGTTACCTCAATTAAATGCTATTTCTGGATTCCACCAGTACGTCGTCCTCCTGGTATTCTTATTTTTGGAGACGCATGGCATCGCTGCATCGCACACTATCCTTATCTGTTTCTGAAGATCGTTCGCCTCGTTATCCACTGTCCGTACTTTGGAGACATCACGAGCATCCCAGCTCCAGGTTGTGCCGGTGGCTGCCACTTGTAGCGCTTCTATGTCTCTATCTTTTAAGCGCCATCTGGGCGGTGTAGGGCCAGTCCGCTTCACTGTTCTGCTGTCGCTGTCCTTTCTTAGCTTCAGCTCCATACACACATAGAGATGGTCGGATAGCGTCTCCACTACCTCTGCCACATGCCAGTTCCGTATCTTTCGGTGTAGTTCTGGTGTGGCCCAAGTGAGGTCGACGACCGACGCACCCCTCCATGCGACGCATGTCTTTACTGTTCCTTTATTCGCTAGTGCGAGGTCATTACCAGCCGCCCAGTCGGACAGCCACCTTCCTCTTGTTGCTCTGTCATTCCCCCATAGCGTTGAGTGGGCATTAAAGTCTCCGAGGACCATTACGTGGCTGGCGTAGCATCTTCTGACGCAGCCACCCACTTCGTCCAAGAAGTCCCCGAATGCCTCCAATCCGCAGTTGGGGGAGACGTATATTCCCACGACTGCTATCCCTGCCCACTCGACCGCAACATACCCGTTGCCTCGGTCGAGCAGCACGCAGTGGGGACCCCGCCCTGGAGACCAACTTATAGCTGCTATTCCGCTCGTGTCACAGTACGGCTCAGCGATAACTGCGAGAGCTATCCCGCTCTCCCGGATAGTCTGGTAGAGCAGGTCCTGAGCTCTCTTCGCATGCCCCAGGTTACATTGTATTAGTTTTGGGTTGAATTTAACCCGTCTCCGTGACCTCCCCCGGGTCGTTCCTCGTTGTACTTATAGGACCTCTTCTGTAGTTATTGTTATCTTCTTGACCCGGGGGTCTCTTCCTTCTGATTTTTGGGGGAACACATGCTATTCCCCCCATTCGATGCCCTGCTGGTGCGCCTAACGTTTCGCACAGAGGGCAGTTTGGCTTAGCTGCCGCGCATTCTCTGGCCTTATGGCCGCTCTTACCGGATCGATGGCACAGGTTACCCCTGTTCACTGCCGATGTGCATGTTGCCCTCACATGTCCCAGCTCCAGGCATCTGTAGCACTGTAAAGGGCGTTTGGGGATGGCCGTGACTGTGGCCCAGGACCATCCTACCGCTACTTTTCTTTCGCGTGCATGTTTTCTGGCTCCGGCTACCGGGCATCTCACCCATGCCGTTCCGAGCCCCCCTCTGGCTATGCCGATTTCTCCCACTTGCACTTCCTCCCCTTTGCATCCCGCAGCAATGGCTAGGGCGTGTCGTAATTCTTCTTTATTGACAGAAACGTCAATTCGTTCCACTTTTAGCTCTGCCCTTCTGAGTGGTGCTGCTATTTTCACCGCGGTCGGGTCCAGCACACTGGCTAGTTTTGTTGCCAGCTTGGCGGCCCTGTCCCTTTCCCTGTCTCCGGACAGGAACCCGAATTACAATGGCTCCCGTCGCCGCCTTGCGCATCTCAACCCTCTCTACCCCTAGTTCTTTCAGAGATATGTGGTTTCTTGCGCGTGCTAACACCTCCGCGTAGGATGTCTTAGCCGCCTCGCTCAGTGTCACTGTTACCGCCGATGCCCGTGGGGTGCGGGGTAGCATTTTTGTTGCTGCAATCTGTCCTTGTGCTTGTGCTCTTCCGCTCTCTCTTCGAGTACCGTTTGGCCTCGGCAGGTTTACGTTCCGAGTTGGCATAGCCATCGCTCTTTCGCTCCTTTGGGCGATGGTGGCGGTGGTGATGTTCTTCTTTCTTCTTGCTTTTTTGGGTGTCACCGCTGTCCATTCCCTCTCCTCTCGTCTTACCGGAGGGGCCACAGCTGTTCTGGCCGAGGCCGCTGTCATGGGTTCATTATTTCCCGCCTTTCCTGAGGGGGGGGGGTTAGACTTTTGCCCCATCAATTGGTCTAAGATGTTCTTCGCAATCTGGGGACCCTGCTCCTTCATTCTTTTTTCTAGGGCCTCAATCTTCTTGTCCCTGTCTCTTGATTTGCGCTCTTGATCACTGCGTCCTGAGCATTCACGAGCACGGGCCGCTCGCTCTTCAACCAGTTCACGGCGGAAGGTCGCGTTCTCTTCCTCCAGGAGTGCTACCCTTGCGTCCGCGCTTTCATCTCTAGTTTCCTTCTTCACGCGCCTTTTCCTGGATCTCTTCCTCGTTTTATTTTTCCAGGCCGCGGAGAAGAAGGCTGCCGCATTTTTGAGGTCTCTTATAAATGTGCCCTATGTGGGTAGAATTCTACCTGTCTGGCATGTTCTGCACTAATGTCTGCGGGGAGCTCGTGCCTATCTCCTGCATGAGCTTCTCGGAGACCCTCGGAGACACTGATGAAGGAGTCTTTCGCTTTTTGCCCCTCACAGGTGGGGATGAAGCCACCGACGACTTTGATGCTATTGAGGTATCGATTTCCTCATCCTCCGTCTTCGTTCTGTGAGCTTTCTTCTTGCTCTGACTTCTTATCCTCTCTGCTGAGGTTGGGGCAAGGAAGGTGTCTTTTGTACCTTCTCCTGACCTCCTGGGACTCTTCTCTTTTCGGGTGTGGGACTTATCTATCTCCATTTCCATCCGGCTTTCCCTGCCTTCTTTCTTACTCTCTTTTTCTGCTGCCTCGCCAGGCATATGGACACGTCCGAGGGCCTGGCGGTCCACCCTCGAACGGCCGTGGTCGTGAGATGATGACGCAGCGGGGCTCACTTGACAACCCACGCCTGCGCCGGTACTGGGGTTTCCCTCCCCTGCACCGTAAACATATTTCTTTTTATTTTCACAATCCATTATGAGTTTAAATATGTATGTGTCAGCATATATTTTCATATATGCCGTCCAGTCGTTAACGAATTTCCCGTCCTGGTGCCACTCACTCTTTCGCACCCTACCCCGGTCAAGGCCGGTGCAGGGCGACGGGGAGCCCCACGAGAAGGTGAGGTGAGTGGTCTTGGCAGATATGGGTCCACCAACTTTTCCGAAATTCTCCGCACCGGATCAGCGAGCTGACTGGTACCAAAGGCACCGACCAGCCGCCACCCGACTATAGGAGAATATCAGATCCATCGGGGTTTCCCAGGGCGTAGTCCTACGCCCTGAAAACCCATACCCGCCTCGTACTCCCCCAAAGTAATTTTCTAGTACTGTTCTATCATTGATTCACGTAGGGCAGTGGTACAACGCATGCTCCGCATCATTTTCTTCAACATTATAATCCCAGCATCTTGAGTGGACCTCCTTATTAATCGTCTTACGATATACGTTAAATATTCCATGTCCACTCAAGATCTGCATGGTAAAGTCTTCAATATTCCTCCTGTACTTTTTAAAAATACAAGCGTAATTTATAAGTCTCCTTGTCCAATTATCCTCCCTATAATAACTACATTCTTCTCTCCACTTTTTCTCCATACGTTCTGTCACGCCTAATCCTTTCTATAAAAATTGAGGCGGCCCCTGACCTAGAACGGGTGTTATATCGCTCCTGTTGTTCTACCCTTCTTATCTCATAGTTTTCCGCCCGCAGCTCTGTTTTAAAATATATAGACATAGTACCCTTACGCATACACAGTGCTGACACGTGTTGCTTGCTGTCTCCCGGTTCCAGCAATTCTGTTGTCGTTATTTTTAAGGATCAAGCTACGTTATGTTTTGTTTCTTTCGTCGTGAGTGCTAGTTGTTTTTTTGGTAGTTTTGTATTTTTATTTCGTTTACCCGGAGTTTGTAAATAAAGCCCCGCGGGACCTTGTTTACTTCTGTGATCACGAATCTTCGTGTAGTAATTCTGGCCATGGCAAGTTCGTAAATACGAACGAAGTAGCCACGTACGACGGAACACATTCAGTCAGTGCTCGGTCTCTTCGATACGATACTTAACAGAAATTCAAATTCGATTTTCTTACACACGAGGCTTCGGATGAACGAATCTTATCTTTTTCAGCGGCTTGTACTACAATTTTTTGGATACTCTGTGTGATGCAGAAGTTACCTGTAAGATCACATATCAGCACATTGGATAGTTTTTTTCCGTAAGTTCCGACACAGTGTGCAACTTTTAAAAATATTTGCTTCATAGAAACAATTTGTTGATCGAAGGGAATAATAGTCTCATTTTCTCGGCTATTTTACACAAGCTTTGTGTTATACATGTTACACGTAACATGTTACGATAAAATAATTTCAAACTTCTTCCAGCTTCCAACATATACGAAATCGAATTAGTTAGGAACAATAGTTCGCAGCAAGTGTACATTAAAAACAACACATTTTTTCGGGAATTCACAAATCGTGTAACGGTCGCATGATTTTGTTTCCTTTGCAATTCTTTATAAACAAACGAATGAGGCGTTGAAGACTGCTCTTTCACATAATGTTTAACCATCACGTTTACTTATGCAACATCCGACTTTATCCAACGATTATTTCATCAATTCAAATCCAAATATATCTTCCTCTAGCGTTGACTTGCTAAGAATATTTTTATTTGCATATTGTTTCAAAAAATTTATCGATATCACGTTATTTAAACACCTATGGACCATATGCAGTTACCATTACTTCGCATAAATCAGTATAAACGTTATTTTGAAGTACTATTATATCATGTGTCACTGCATAAATCTTCTGATTTTGCTTCAGCATTTCTGTTGTACACAACAGTATTGGTGTGCTGTTTTAATCGAGATTTTAGTTCACATGGAATCTAAATCACAAGATTAATAAAAAAAGAAAAATGTTACTTGCTTTCGGATACGACGAAATAAACCACTTTTATGGCCTTTGCGGGCCCAAATTGGAAAATGTGGACGAATTTTGGATCTATGTTATTATCGTTTTTGGCTGAACTTTGCTTTAGGGCAAAATCAAGAATTAATCACTTTTTTGCAATCTATCAGTATTCAAAACGGGGAATTCGAAAATCCTAGTTTTAAGTTTTGGAATCCAGTGGTACAGTGTCGCATTTATGTAAAATTTGTGTGGTATTTTACACTTTATTTTAGCAATAAATTGGATTCTGGATCTTTCAATGAGTACAGTTTATGAAGCCACTGACTACGCGTGGATGGTAATCATTTTGACCTATTGAGTCAAACGTGTTTGATTACATGTATTTTGTATACGTGTATTTGGTTTTTCATTCTGACGACTCAAGGACAATCGTATACAGCAAACCCGGATTAGTTCGATTACTTTTTGAAAAAAAGGCTGTAATATTACTGTTTTTTCATATTCTTTTTTTGTTTTCGGCAAATTGAAGTGTTGCATAAGTAATCTATGAATTGAAATATTTAGTCCTTTATTTAAATAAAAAACATTAACATTGCAAGTGCCTGGTCTTATCCGTATGTTCAGGTTAGAGAGTTCTCCCATTAGCGGTGAGATCCACCTTGATGAACGGTAAAACCTGTTGCTACTTGATGCGACCGGTACACAGGTGCTGGACCTTCTTTGTAACATGTACCCACCAATTATTTTAAATTTTCCATTCATCTTAAAAAATCCGAAAATCTGGTAAATCCGAAAATTCGGATGTCCACCCTTGGGAACTCGCCTTTCAACATCGTTTCAATCATCGATCTGTAATAGAACTTTATTAAGTAAACTTACTAAAGTATTCTTCTACAAGTCTGTGCATGCATCCTCCTTCTTTCCCCAGAGCTGTCTTTACGCTCTTAAAGAAACTTGGTTACATTAAGTTGAATCTTGAGACAGTTCGGTAAAAGTTCGTGTGAACGATGCATTGCAACAATATCAGTGATCAAGGCCTGTAGGTAACAGCTTTTTCCAATACGTCCAAAGAATTCATTTCCGTTTTTTCACCACTGCGTTGTTTTTTCGCTCTCTTTTTATCGTGTTATGCACCTTTTCACAATTATCGAATGTTCCCTGTATTTATTTTCCAGTTGCCACTAGACGGCCAATAATGTTAGTACGAACTAATTTTTTGCGAATATAATATACTCAATGTAACATGTAAGCATACTCAAGAAATAGAATTCAATTAAAGACCAGTTAAGGACGGAGACAAAGATGAGGATTGTGCGAATTTTTATGACGACGTTTTTGCCGTCATAATAACGTCATTCTGGTGGCATTGTTGATGGAAACGATCCGCTACATTTTCGAATAATGTAAACAGAAGTCGAGCACGTGTGAATGCTGATCTGTGTGGTCAACTCATTGGACGATATAATTGACATAGGCCCATTTGGCGCCAAAGAGAAATGTAAAATACTCTGAAGATGCTTTGCTTTGCATAGTCATATGGTATGAATCATTGGATTCTGCAATTTCAAACTTGGATTTGTGGATTCCACACATTGAAAACTACAAGATTGCAGATAAAAATACGAATTTGGACGTCGTAGGGTGAGGACGTGTCTTGGCCTGCTCCCGCCAAACGAACATTTATTTCGTGATTCTTATGGTATAAATGTGTGACGTGTGTGTTAGTGATAATATAATAAAGGGTAATATTTGTGATGGAGTGAAAAATTTAGCAAGAGAAATAGGGGAGTGTGGAGTTATAAATAAATAAATTAATAGTGGTTTGTCGTAACGGACGACGAGTACAATTAGCGACTAAATTTCGAATGAGACGAGGAATTTGACCCTTTTAGTGGACATTAAGGGGTCGGCGATGCATGGATATCTTTTAGTGGAGCGATTTAGCCGCCTGTAACTATTAATATTCGATGAAAATTATAAAAGTGGTAGTCGAGGTTATAGGCGGTTATGACGGTGTGTTGTTTACAAGGTAAAAATTTTAATGATGGGGAAGTTTTGGATAAGTCGAATAAGGGAAATAAACTTACGGCGCAGGGGGTTTCGGAGCCCCCAGGCCCCGTCGGGAAAACGAGTGGCTGTCCAGGCTCGACCCGACGGTTATTCGGCTACTGGCAGAACGGGGGGGGGGTAGATCCCCAGGCACTCCCTCGTACGGTAAGAGCTACTGGGGAGAAGGAGAAAGAGAAAGAGAGAGTCAAGATAAAGAAGATGATAGTGGGGGAGAGAAACCGAGGATGGTTTCAGATATTAAGTTAAGTAATAACGTGGCAATCTCGGTTATTCCGAGGAAAAATGGGGGTGAGGAAGGAGAAGATTTCTGCCCCTTCAAACCGAGTAGGAGACTCCAGAGGAGCCCTACGACTAGTGGCAGGGCGGAAGTAGGAGTGGTCGAGGAATCCGAGGGTTCCTTTGGAATTAGAGAGAGCGACCATAGTACGCTGGTCACAGGGAAAGGAATAGCTTACGCTAAATTGCTGGCCAGGAGGGTGGTGGAGAGAAATGTTAGCGCTAAAAGCGTGAGATCGGCTATGGCCAGTGAGGCCGAGGATAGTGCGAGGGATGACACGCAGACAAGGGACGTCGATAATGAGGACGTCATGATTTCCATGGCAGAGCTGAAAGAGTTCACACAAGCCCTGGCAGGTGCAGCCCAGATGTTGAGCGTTTTAGTCAAGAAATTTAAGTTGGATAAAGATAAGGATAAGGGGATTAGGGAGATAGGAAATAAAATTAAAGACATCCTGTCTTCCTAGGAACAATGTGGAGAGCAGAAGGCTAGAAGGAGAAAGAGAAGAAGAGAGCATGTCGAGATAGAAAGAAGGGTAGACAGGACAGAAACAACGAAAGAAGCGATGATGACTAAAGGCGGATACCCAAAAAGGAAAGTGGTATCGCCGGCTGAAACAATGAGAGTGGAGGAACTTAAGAGGCCCCGAAGAGGAGAGGCCACTTACGCCGAGGCGTGTGGGAGGGAAATCAGGAAGGTTAGGATCGAATAAAACTATAGTGAGGATTCTGAAGCTTGGATGAGGGTAGAAAGAAGGAAGAGGGAGAGGAGAGCTCCATTAGAACAGGTTACCCCTATGGTACGACCGGGTAACAACCGACAGGTGGTTACCGAAGAGAGAGGCGTACCAAGGATAGGAGAAGGAAGGAAGCCATTCTAATTAAAGTTGAAGAAGGCTGTGAATAGCTTCAAGTCTATAGAAAAATAATGGCGGCTAGGAGCACCTTGGAAGGAGCTACGGGGGTGCGTAGAACGAGAGCCGGCCATATATTGATAGAATTCGACAGGTCGGTGGCGGTGAAAGAGGCGGCGGTAAAGTTAAGAGCCGCTTTGAGTGACAATACGGAGGTAGCTGCTCTTGTCAACAGAGCCACCCTACAGATTAGGAATATGGATCCCCTCATCAGCAAGGAGGAGCTGGTGGAAGACATAGTGACGCAGTGGGGGATAAGTAACAACAATATTGATGTTAAATCCCTGAGAATGGCACCGTGGGGTACACAGGTGGCTGTCGTGGTACATAACTGACAGAACAAGATCGCTACATTGGAATATGTTGCTATCAGCAATATATTAAATTTTAATATTATATCCAAAATAAAATGTTTAACTCAGTAATGAAAAATATATATGTCGGGTTATGGTTAAAATTTTGGGCGCGTAACAACTCTTCACGTGAATTAGCCATTGTTTCACAAAGCCGAGATTATATTTATACGTATATACAAGACTACTACAAAGTTTAACAAATAATAAGTCTAATGAATAATAAGTTTAACGAATAGTAAGTTTAATGAATAGTATGTTTTACGAACAATAAGTTTAATGAACGCTATTAACAATGTTCTTGGGTTCAAACGAATCTACGGTCAACGGGATAACTCTTTACTAAGCGTAGACTAATCTTAGGCGCAAAATACGATTGTTGAAAATGCTCGATGTGTCACTCTCCAAGGCAATCGCACGAATGCCAGCCTCGTGGAAATTTTGCTCGCTATACGATTGCATTTGTTTTCTATACTCGTTTGGAAGCATCGAGAAGGTTCCAAACGCCGTTGCTAGGCAGTTTCTGCCTGGAGTTTGATTATTAATACAACGTGTGTCCCATTATATCGGCACCTCCGAGGCAACATCACACGTGGCTAGGCCCGCTCCCGAGGCTGCATGCCGCCATATCCACATTTCTCGGAAAAACCATACAACCACTCCAGACCTCCGCTAGATCCCGTGACCGTGGCTACGTTCGGCCACCAGTTGTCACCTTGAGCCCAATCTCGCTATCACAAATCTCGAACAATTACAGCTATGATAAAATCTAGGCTAGAGTACTAGAGGATGTTCCCAAAATTTCCAAGGAACGGCTTCGGCTTTCCTTTCATCTCCGACACGGCCATTCTGACTGTCACACGTCCTCGTGTGTAGCTAAAATACAGAGTTTTTTTTTTAACATTAGACTCGGTGTAACTGATATTATTTACCATTCAGTTAAATGTTCCAAATAAGTCAAGGGTCCAGTTCGACAGCAAAATTTTGTTCGGAGGTTTGACAAGCAAGGAAATGAAAGAGAACTCAAATTAGTAGTGTGATAGTTTGTATTCGAAGTGCTAGTTGCATTCTGTGAGTCACCAGTCAGACCGCAACGACACGACAGATCATTTTCGATTTCGCACACAGATCTCAGTTTGTTGGATCGTATTACCACGTTGGGTGCATTACGAAAGGCGCAGGACACCACACTGGGTGTATTACAGAAGGCGCAGGACACCACACACTGGGTGTATTACAGAAGGCGCAGGACACCACTGACTGGGTGTATTACAGACCACAACGCGGTGTTAATGATCCTCTGAGGTCAGTGTACTCGCATCGTTATTATCACCGTCGCTGTCATCGCTGCAGACGTCCAACTCAGCAGGAACGCAACTATTTGGCATTTTTCTTAGTTTGTCATGTCTGTCCTTGTATGTCCGTTTACCGTCTAAGGTCTTTAGAGTATATCGGTCTCCTTCTAAAATCTCTGCTATCACGAATGGACCCCTGAATTTCGGATCCAACTTCGTTTGGTTCCTTTCCTCGTTCTTTCGTAACACAAAGTCACCGAGGTTAAACCTAACTATCTTGGCTTTCGTTTTGTCGAACCTGTCTTTATCATAGCTAGCGCAAGTCTCCATGTTCTGTATCGCCTGTTGTCTTACACTGGAGATGTCCACTTCCTTTTCCTCGACATTATCAGGCAACGATAAGCCGTAGGGCCTTGCTGCCTTGCCAATTCATAATTCCAGAGGACTTGACTTAGTTACACGATTGGTGGTGCAATTCAAGGCTAACTGTATCTCGCCAATCGCGTCTTGCCACGATCGCCCGGTCATTTCTACCGTCGAAAACATATTTTTTAAGGTGCTCATAGTACGCTCTACTTGTCCATTGGCCCTACTAGCACCGGTTGCTATTAAGTGGAGTTTAATGTATCTATCTTGACAGAAACTGTGGAAATCTTTACCCGTAAAACATTTTCCTTGGTCCGCTATTACCCGGCAGGGATTACCGAATAAAAATATAACGGACTTAAGCGATTTAATGGTATTAAGGGAGTCTATCTTACGGGTATGATGCAAATATACGAATTTGGTGAAGGCGTCGACCAACACAACGACATATTCCTTCGAGTCGCTTTTACCACTTAGTTTGCCCGTTATATCCATGTGAACCGTGTGCCAAGGTATGCTGGTCTTAGGTATGGGATGTAGTTCGGCTTGTGCTTTGCCTGAACTAGCCTTTGAAACTCGACAAGCATGACAGTTCTCAACGAATTTGCGAACGTATTTCGCCATTCCCTCGAACCAGTAATACTCGTACAGTTTCTCGAGCGTTTTATCCCATCCTAAGTGCATGATTGACTGGTGTACATGGTTGATCACGGACCACCTAAAGCCTCTTGGGACAATGGGCAAGCAGAGTGTTCTGCCTCTCCTTTGTATCTTACGGTACAGGGTGCCGGATCGTAATTCGTACGTATTCGCGACGTCGTCCGCAAGCTCGTCGTTCCGCAACTTATCGACGATTTCCGTAATTTGGGGATTGCTCCGCCAAGAGCCAATCTTCGGAGATTTCGGCCAGACTGATTTCTTGTTCGGCAATTTTGACGATCTGTTCAAATTTTGCTTTGTCTGTAAGAGTCCAGGATTGCACGTTATTATTTTGTGATAGACACTCTTGGGTTTTCAATCCTTCAATCATCCGCCTATAATAAGTGTTCAATAACGATTACTCTATTTCCTAAAATAATATCAATTACTCATTCACTTATTATTTTTAGAATATATTACACATACTATTTTTATAATTAATTCGTTATTACTTCACGCAACCGTTTGCGCCCACCTTGCAGCGGTCGATGAAAACTCTAACCCACACTTAAACCTAATAAATGATGATATTTTCTTTTTATTGAGCTAGTATATAAGTTATAGTAGATAAGTTATAGCAGGCATATGTTGCAGCATCGTATATGTAGTTGAGCCATTATTTTAAGCCCTTGCTCGCCTTACTCTCGTTTATAAACAAAAGGTAACCTGCAATAATACTGACGCTCGCATTGCCAAATACGCATAACTGTAGTTAAATATACTTTGTAGCGATACCGGCATTTTTTACGAATATCTCAAGAACTAAGGCCGATCCCCGGTTAGTCAGGCCGGAAAATATTCCGACACTAGCACAACTTTGATTTCTCTGCCCTGTACTTGAAATAAATACGAAAAAACAATAAAAACATTTTGCAGTATACTGAACTGTATTGTATAGGTCTCGCAATAAAAAACTTTTGATTTAAAACTAAGCGTTTTTTAAATATAAGAAGAAGTGTTGAAAAATGTGAATTTTGGTGTTATAAAAATATCTGAACACCTTATAAATTGATGTTAGAAAAACTAATATGGCAATACTACTTTTCATAAAAGTCCAATATTTTGTCCGATACCCCTTTTGTTCAATAATGTGTTAGTAGACGATCTTCCAGATGTTGAAGATTATTTTTTATTAATAATCGACACTGTAATTTATTTCTCTATTAAATGAACTTTCTTCAGTGTTTATTGTTATATTTCTGTATGATTGTATTTTTTACTAATTGTGCGACCTAGTTTATTCCATAAGGAAGGTCGTGCTTCTGTGAAACACTCGTTATCTTAGTTTGATATCTTAAATCTGTAATGCATTGGAGTATTCTCGTACATTTTGAATTCACTTTCCTTCGATTTCCATAACATCTTTCAAAATCGCCGAAATTGCAGAGAATGGAACGTTTCTTCAAGTTCACTGTTCATTTTATTTCACGAATCGTAATTAATGGATTGCGCTTTATTTCGCGAACGATACGAATATCTTGCCGCAGCGTCGTTTTGCGTTTTCTACCCGTTCTTGTCGCATCTTCAGCGAAACTTCTCTTTTTGACTCAATCACATGGCTCTCTTTTTTTTTAAACTAGAAAAATTTATCGAATGTCCAGCTGGACAAATTGTAAACTACAAATTATTTATTATTTATTATTGCTTAGTCCGTGCCTTTCGTCTTTGGACGAACTTTCGGTTTTGCAACCCTTATACCTATTTCGCTTCTTATATATCTACGTCCCCTCTTATCCATTCTATTATATTGCATTCCCTTAATTATTCTATCTCTAAAAACTGAAAAACTAGAAAAAACTAAAAACTAATGACTACAAAACTATTGCAATTTTGTGCTTTTGCCTCCTTGCTGTGCTTCCTTCTTGTCGTTCCTCCCCGTCTTGTATTGCCCTTCTCCTCTCTATTATTGCTTTTAGTTCTGTTAGTCCTTCTTTAGTCTCATTTAGTGCTTTTTTCTATGTCCTTTGGTCCTCCCGTTATTTCACATTCTTCTATTACATGTTTTAGGTCTTCTTCTTTCCTTTTACATAGTTTGCATCTTTTTTCTCCCTCTTCTTTTCAGTATTCCTTTGCTTTGGTCTCGTTTCCACATCTGAATCTTGCTAATATTCGTCTGTCCTTCCACTTCATCCTCCCTTCTGAGTACTTTGGTAACTCTTCTTTGGCGATTTTTCTGTAATGTATGTTATATTTGGATTTCCTTATCCTTTCCCCCCTCTCTTCTACTTCTCTCTTTCTTCTTTCTTCTATAACTTGGTCTGCTGTCATCCTTTCTTGCTCTTCTCTTGCTTCCATTTGTGTCCCTCCATTTCTCATCTCTTCCAGTCCCTTCTTTCTCTTTCTTGCTCTTTTCTCTTCTTGGCCATTTTTTTTTGATTTTAAGGCTTTCTCTTCATACCTTGCTGCTCTTTTTAATGCTTTTTCTTTGATTTATGTTAGCTTGCATTCTTCTATCAATATATAATTTGGTGTTGTCATATCTAAACCTAAGATCCATTTCACATATCTTCTTTGTATTCTATCCAGTCGTTCTTCCATATTCCAGCCCCATACCAAAGAGAAAGTCCTCAAACTACAAATTAAATAAAAAAAAAAAGCATCTTTCTGACTCCCATTTTCGAGAGCTTAAATTTTCCAGGCATTGCAGACAAGGAATATCCTTTTTTTTCTTCGCTGAGAGATCCTCAATCTCTATAGTTCTCTTAGTTCTCTACTTCTTACCATAACCAATAAAATATTGCCGTTATTATTCCAAGGTAGATTATAAATACCGATGAAAGTAGCGCAAATGTTCTAATATATTTAAAAAACAGTTTCACAATAAATATTGCAATAGTTCTTTACAAAAAACCGAGAATTATGCAATCGTTGCCTTATCTTCCGACGATGGAACTCGTTCTTTCTACATTTTTGACTTTACGAGTATGAGAATTTTTTGCCAAAACAAATGAAATATATAGTATCGTTCAATTACTGATTACATTGATATAACTATCTTACACTTTTATTTGCGATATTTTATACGTAAAAGATATTTCTCGCATCTTATCGTACAATTTTAAATTACTCTCAGTGTTATAAATAATTCTGTATGATAGTTATGTAATTATTTCATTCTGATCGGTTGTAATTAATTGTGGATGATTCTCATATATAAAAGCACTGACACAACAGATGATGTATAGAGGTTGTGTTGCTTTAAACAACAGACATCCTACTTTTTTATATTGGTTACTTGCATTTTCCATTTTTTCCAGTAATATTATTATTCGTTATAGTGCAATCTGACACTACATTTGATGCAGACTACATCATAATGCATGTTGAGGACTTCAAGAGGAAATGTTAACATGCTCTACAGGGGGAAATGTTACATATATTTTATAAATTATATACAGGGTGGTTGATAACTGGTGGTACAAGCGGAAAGGAGGTGATTCTACGCGAAAAAGGAAGTTGAAAATATAGAATAAAAATTTTTCGTTTGAGGCTTTGTTTTCGAGAAAATCGACTTTGAATTTTCGCTCGGTACGCGTGCGGTACGTTATAACGGATCTCACTGTAGATCGTTGTCTCGCTGGAAAAATTAAAAAAAAAAAAAAATTAGGATAAAAAATTTGTATTCTACATTTTCGACTTCTTTCTTCGCGTAGAATCACCCTCTTTCCGCTTGTACCACCAGTTACCAATCACCCTGTATATTATGCTAAACGCACTAGGAAGATCGCTGCCATATGTTGTAGAATATTATATGATTAATGTTAATGTTATATGAAATTTATGGAGGGAAACCTAATAGAATCTTGTTATATCTCTTATTAATTGCTATTGACGTGTTTGATAGCAGAGTAATAAAGTACAAGTCTACTCAATATTTTATTGTTTTATTCCTTAATGAATTTTGGAAATAAGTCTTCCTTCATTTGTTAGTAGAAATGAAAAGATAACAGTATAATTGCTTAGAAGTTCTACGAAATATAACACAAGCAAGAGCAGAGAGCAATCGCTTTGCCAAAAATTTATTTGCTAAAATAGTAGATCTTGCGATAAACCGTTCAACGTATTTTGCAGCGATATAAACATTTGCAACACTGCAACGTTATATATCATTCACGTCTCAACGTAAAGAACAATGTATAGAATTCATAAAGATACGTGCACAGTATACGATGCAGGAAACATTAAGGAAAAATTGTACTTAGCGATGAAAAAGCAATTCGTCTAAATATACAAGAAGTTTCTAGCCAACGATGTACTATATATTATGTTGTAATTTGTCGTATATCAACATATGTTGGAAAATCTATAACAAATCTAAAGATATTGATATTGGTCGAAAACTTTATGCAGATTGGCCAATGACACAGCAACGTGTTTTGAACTTGCAATATCTATTTATACGATGAGGAATTTGAATAGTTTGAAGAACTCGTACTCAGAGTAATCAGGCAATAAAAATAAATGGCGCAGTAGAAAACGATCGTTAGTAAAAGAAAATGATGAAAACATAAAAGTGAAAAGATTAGAAACGATAAACTTGCGTTTTGAAGT
The DNA here is from genome assembly GCF_040668555.2 of Bombus flavifrons. Taxonomy (NCBI): domain Eukaryota; kingdom Metazoa; phylum Arthropoda; class Insecta; order Hymenoptera; family Apidae; genus Bombus; species Bombus flavifrons. The sequence goes on along the minus strand of NC_138459.1, from coordinate 2,018,188 downwards.
TTGAGACGGAAACGGGAAAAAGATGCATGTGATATTATATGTGAAATCAAACGACCACGTGAACAGAACACGCGAAGGAAATGAATCCAATTATTACTGTCAGGTATACAATGCAGTACACATCAATTTTCTAATCATGAAGAGGAGATTTTCATTATTTCACAAACGAATACATTTGTATACTTGGAATCTAGAATTGTGCTTTATCTGTAAAATATATGTCTAGAATTTTAACATGTTTCTCTTGATACAAGGATTGTGCGATGTAATATAGCAACAATAATATGAAATAATATCAAGTTTCAATTTTGATAAATGAACAAATGAAACATTTGCTTGTCTAATACTTACAAATAAAGCTATACGCAGTGAGATCGCAATCAATGGAAAAAGGTTGTAAGATGCAAAAGCTTCTGGAACAAAGTTGACGAACATCTCAAAAACATTCGAATATTGGATATCTTAAACACGTCCGCACATTTATCGAGAAGTAGGTTGTTCATGACACATTTTCTATAGGCGTATTTGCATTTTGTTGCATAGAAAAATGCAATTCGCATAATTTGATCTCCAGTTGCTGAACACGAGCACAAAATTTCACCGCTGTGGTTACAAACAACACACTCCGTGATTTCTCCATACAATAATCTTCGTATCGTTGGAAGCTAACTATAATAATATTATAGGTGACAGTACAATCAATACGATACAGTGCAGCGGTACGTCCCTAGCGCAGCCGTGGATGCTTTGTCAACAGCTATGTTTCTCACCAAAACACAGGTGTCGAGCTCATTCAAATTTTATAGCAAATGTCAGTATTATTTCAGAAATAATATAAATTATAAAAATAAAAAGTAAATAGTTTTTAAAAGTTGATAATTGAATAATAGAAGTATCTAATGCTTCTTTCTTCTCGGGCTTCTGGCGACAATTTTATTCACAAATCCTTCGAGATTTGCAAATATGAAATTATTGCATTCAAGACTGTCAGTAAACAACATGCAAAGAAAATCTTGAAGACACACAATCAAAAAAAAAAAAAAAAAAGAAAAAAAAAAGAAATTGACACAGTCAACACAAATAAAAAGATCATTTAAGTGAAAACATATTTATCGTTTTCGCTCAAGGATGAAATCCTTATATAAAAACTACAACTCTGCTTATAAGTGCAATTTCAGCTTGGATTTTAAAATATCCTGTAAAATATCCTTTCTAACATCTGAGTCTATTGGAACAATCGCCTCATAAAAACTTCCTTATAATATATGAAGCATATTATCCTGAATATCGAGAAGCTTTTTGTCAAGTGTTCTACCAATTTCTTAAACTCAACTCAGTTTGTGAAACTACTTAAGCAAATGTTGCATTGGATTACGCTAGTAAATTTAGATGCCCAAAATTTTATCTATATGAACGTTTGCTGAACTCGTTGTATTCATTACCGTTATGAAATATTTGCACGCTTTAATGGGAATACTTTTGAGATGACGATGCTTAAAGGAAAATGTACCAGAATTTCTTCAATCTCTTTAATGACCGACTGGCGAATACGTATTGAAGTCGTGTACAAGTTTCCGCAAAAGTGACGACACGTTCGGACAAGATTGCTCGATGGGAATCAGTGCAAAACATGAGGCTCTAAGTAGATGGAGAAAGAAGAGGGAACAGATAGAACACAAATATCACAGTCATCTGTGTTGGGTGACGATTAACTATACCGTCCTTGAAGAATATTGTAACAGATTCTAGTGTATTTGACCATATTATATTTCGTTGCATACTATTTCATCGATCACTTATTTCTATTAGAACAGACAGAAGAACAGATACTTATCGTGATCTTAACTTCAGAAAGGAGGAACTTCCTGTGATATAAATTCAGAGCAGAAACATATATGAACCTGTGTCATGGCCTCTTCATTGTTAGATTAAACGTTGTTTAATCTAAACGAAATTTATATTTGAAAACGTGGCAAGTAAGAGAAGGATGAAACAAAACGCATTTTCAGAAAAAAATTTAATTTAATTAATTTAAGCAGTGAATAGAATTAGTAACGATACAGTGCTATAAACAGTCATAGATGTATCAGTTTAATATATGGAAGATGAGAAAAGCATGTTAGTCGCATTGAACGGAGAGATCCTTTCAACGTGACAATGTTCGATACGATGTTCGATTAAATTTACTGAAACTATTATCTTTCTGAAAATATTCAAACCCTGATTTGTTTCGCACATTTATCAGATCTGAGCATTACGGAAAGTGTTCGGATAGATCTAGTCAGGAGTGTTTTCACAAAAGCAAGTCAATCATTTCAAGCAGTAAGATTAAATTCAATTATGAAGTTCTGGAAAAATAATATAATTTAGCAGAAAGATATTCGAAAACTAAGTATATAATCGAAATATAATAAATATCTTACAAGGGAACTAAAACATAAAATATTATAAATAGCGAATAATATATTCGTTCTACAACACATATTGAATAATGTTTCATATAATTTTGTTACCTCCGACTTACATTCTATTTATATTTTCCTCTATAATTTTCACAACGTATTTATGAATTAAATATATTCTCATAATCTATGTTCTACTAGCGATTTTCTATATGTTCAATGAGGTGTGCAATATAGAAGATGTATAGAAAATATATATGTTTTATTTATCTACAGCTACAAACTAGAATATCGAGCATGTTATCTCTTTCCTACAAGATTGCAAATTGATAAATTGTAATTAATGAATTGATAAATTGATAAATTGTAAAAGCATCACGACTAATTTCACCATTCTAGCACTCGTTCAAGATTTGTCAACCTTCGAACGAGCAAACGCAGACGAACTGTTACGGTAGCGAACACGCGATAATGGAATGCCCGAGCGAGAGACACCCGAGCTTTATATTTAGTTTTATTGTGGATCCAATCTTCATCGGTCCTATTTATTTAGATCTCGATTGTTCTGGATTACCTGGAACGTAGTGTAACGTCCATACAGGTTATTGTGTCTGTTATTGTTAACGTCGTTCCCCAAAGGCTGGACATGTGTCCAAGAGCACTATGTGCGAACTTGTTCTTGAGCATTTCGGCAAACTTTTATGACCGTTGCTCGTGAATACTGGTAGTTCAGATTCTCAGACCCCACGAATTTTATCGTACGAATCTAGATAATCCGACTAAAGTCGTGTCATAATAATATAATAAGAAATATGAAAAAAATGATGTTTTTTTTAACTTGGTAATTCAGTATCAGTTGAATAATGTCAAAAGGTGATCATTCGGGCTTTTTATTTATTACGGAACATCATTAAGGAATGGGAAAGAAGAGATGCATGTATGAAAATTATAACTAAACGGAAGTATTCTTCTTCGGAAGAATCAGTTTTTATTGCTTTAGAAATAAACGTCTTATTTTTTAATATATACATGTAGGAATGTTATATTATAAGTTTATAGAAAACAGTATGATAAATACAATATCGTTGCACTCACACGAAATCGAATATAATACCGCGTTTCGCGTATTCGTTTCTCAACTAATTCTACCACACAACAACACAACGAACTTCACACGACCACGATAAATTCAACTCTGACAGCATTTTCCATGCTCATTTTTCCCTTAACATACCTTGGTAACGCTCACAACACTCCTTGACAACATTAACATATCTTGACAACGCTAATAAACAATTACCCCTCACGCCACGTCCTTCCCTGACGTCACACTATCCCACAACTTCGGCCATTCTGACAAACACGTCTGCCCTCAGATGTGCCCAATATTACTAGTTTCACTTGCGCTCCTGATTTCTTGCTATTCTGCATCGACTATCCTTCGTCGATATGGATGACGATTATCCTTCGTTGTCTTCAAAATCGTCATCTTCTTCAGTATCCTCGTCAAATTCTAATGGTTTAACCCATGGCTTCGTATGATCAGCTGCGGAGCTTGTTTCCCGCGGTCCCTCTTGCTCACCCACTTTGACGACTTCGTAACGGTGTTTGCCCTTTGCCGATGTTACTTTGTACGGACCCAAAACTTTGGTAGTAACTTGGTACCTGTTCCGAACTGAGTAAGTTTAATTGCTACTAAATCACCAATTTTATATTTCGTGGCAGTTTTACGACGTTTATTGTATGTTACTTTGTTTTCTTTCTGGATTTTTGCAATATTTTCCTTGGCCTCTAATCTCATCTTCGTGCAATCTTCTTCAAAAATATTCACCAGTTCTTCATCTATCAGTTGCTTTAATTCTTGGTGTCCCTTAAGTCTTATTTGTTCTCCGATTAGTAGTTCAAACGGTGTCTTCTTAATACTCCGGTTATGGCTTGCATTTATAATTTGTTGCACTCTGCCCGCGTGTTTCCACCATTCCGCTGGATTGCTTATAGAAAGTTTCCTTAGAACAGGTATGATTGTTTCGTTCATTCTTTTCACCTGACCATTTCCGCGCGGTATACCCGTAGTAATTAGTATGTGCTCGATGTTTTCCTCTTGACAATACTCTTTAAATGCTTTCGAAGTGAACGCTGAACCGTGGCCTGACACTAAGCGTCTTGGATTTCCAAAAATTAATGCCTGCAACTTTAGTTTACTTAACGCCACTCCCGTCGTAGTAGTTTTGGTTGGGTATAACCAGGTAAATTCGTCGACGGCATCGGTCCTAGGTGATCGATATGATATGTATCTAATGGTACAGCTCTTTTTTCTATGGGATATAACACTCCCTCACCTTTCTCTTTCTTCTTTTCTGCCAACACGCACCGTATACAGTTGTTAATTACTCTTTTAACTTTCTCTTCCATGTTGGGAAACCAACATTCTTCAACATCTTCTGTATTTATTTATGTATTTCCACGCTTTTTGTTCTGTTTCGATCTTCTTTATTTTCTACATTTCTTCTTCTTCGTGTCTTTCCTTTCTTTGTTTATGCCACTGCTTGAATGTCTTTTTTCCCCTATGAGCGCTTCTCTGCTGCATTTTCCTTTCATAAACTTTGTCATCTTACTTCTCGTCTCTCTTTTCCTTTCTTTCCACTTCTTGTCGTACCACACTTTCTCTCCCATGCCCCATTTCCTTATCTTCACTTTCTTCTTTTGCATTGCTTCGTTTATCTTCTTTTTGATTTCAGTCCACATTTCCTTTACTGTTCTTCCCTTGCAGGTCCAGTCTTTACATTCCTTCAGGTATTTTTCCATACTTTCGTTATTTCATTCCCTTTTCTCCTTCTCTTTTTCTTTCTTTTCCTCACTTTTTGTAATTCCACCCCCCCCCTATTTCTATTTCTAACGGCATGTGGTCCGACTCTGTTCTTTTCGCTACTTTCATGTCGATTATTTCTTCTGTCGCCTCCTGATTTCCAATCACATAATCTATTACTAAGTTTCCTCTCTCCCCAATATATGTCCACTCCTCCCCTTCTTTATTTCTTCCATTGATTATCATCCAGCGTCTCTGTTCCAGGTACTTTAGCAGAGTTGCATGCCCAAGTGCAAGTCATGCCAAGCATGACTGCTCGGTGTGGTTTTATCCTGTCTTCTATTTCCAATTGCGTGCGCCAGCGTCTCCATGTTTCATTATCTATCTCACCTTGATCAGCGGGTTGGGGCGCTGCCGCGGGTCCTTCTTGCAGTATAATCTGTCTACCCTCGTATCTTCTTTTGAGTGCGAGGGCCTGTAGCTCGAAGGGTGGGGGGGGGGTTCCGCCAGGACGGTCGCTGAAGGGTACGACACCGTCCTATATCCTCTTATTATCCGAATGGCGGTCATCCTGTGAAGCCCCCTTATCAGCGCTAGGCTGCGCACTCAAATCTTCCGCCCATATCGGGGCTCCATGGAGGACCCGTGAGCGTACCACCCCTTCGTAGATGCGTCGTACTCCCAGCCCCGCACCTCCCAGGTTTGGCAATAGACTGCACAGCGCGTTAGCCGCAGTGGTTACCTTCGGCACCAGTTGGTTAAAGTGTGGTTCGAAGGACCACTGGCTATCGATGGTGAGACCCAGATATTTCATCTGTAGTCCCACGACCACCTTCTCCCCGCTTATGCCCACGAACAGTCCTGGTGGTGGGGGGCCTCTATGGCGGCGGTTGTAGAACCCCAGCACCTCTGATTTAGCTGGCGACACACACAATCCCAGCTTCCTTATCTCACGGGTCACGCATGCCACCGTCTTCGGCTAGGTTGGCAGTCTCATGCCACTGTCACGTCCCGCGCTGCGCACGCGCCGTAACGTAGACTAAATCTACCAACTTCCCCTTCCTCCTCGCTATCCGAGGGGGAGAGGGAGAGGAATATCTCCGGCTCCTTGGGGCAGGGCTCCTGTCTCGGGAACAGGGTTCCGATTACCTTGTTCAATGTTTCCGGGTCCATGTTCTCGGTCAGTGAAGAGGCCGACGGTCTTAACTTAGTACGATTTTGTACGGCCGTCCCCATGGGTCTGATTCAATCGACTCGATCAATTCCTTCCAGGACCGATTCTTTGCAATCTTGATCTCCCGCTGCAATAGTCTCCTTGCTTCTCTATAGTTTTTCTATGTGCGGGAAATTTCCTCTTCGTTCCTGGTCCACCTGTGACGTTGGGCTCGTGCAAATCTTCTGCGAGCCTGGCTGCACTTCTCCCTTAGCTCTGCTATCGCTGGATTCCACCAGTGCACCGCCTTGTCGGAGCCTTTATTCGTGGTGGCACGTGGTATCGCAGCGTCACATGCTGCACTCATGGTCATGCGAAGTTCTTCTGCCTCCTCATCTACTGTTTTCTTTCTTGCTACGTCCCGGACGTCCCAACTCCAGGCTGAGACGGTGGCTGCCGCTCGTAGCGCTTCCTTATCTCTGTCTTTGTGCCGCCATCTGGGTGGTCTAGGGCACATAGAGGTGGTCGGATAGCGTCTCGGTCCCCTCCGTCACTTGCCAGTTTTGAATCTTCCTGTATAATTCTGGTGTGGTCCAGGTGAGGTCGACGATCGACTCCCCCCTCCATACTACGCATGTTTTGGTTGCTCCCCTATTCACGAGCGCAAGACCAAGGCCCGCAGCCCAGTCGGTCAGCCACCTTCCTCTTGCTGTTGTTCTATTGTTTCCCCACATGATGGAGTGGGCGTTGAAGTTCCCGAGGACTAACACCTGACGAGGGTTGCATCTTCTGACACAATGACCCACCTCATCCAGGAAGTCCCCGAATGCGGTTAGCCCGCTATTAGGGGAAACATAGATCCCCACGACTGCTATTCCTGCCCACTCAACCGCGACATATCCGTTGCCACGGTCGAGCAGCGCACCGTGGGGGCCCAGCACTGGAGACCAGATTATGGCCGCTCGTCCGCTTGTATCCTGCACCCAATTGGTTGCGTTTGGCACGCAGTACGGCTCAGCAATGACAGCGAGGGCTATCCTGCTCTCCCGGATGGTCTGGCAGAGCAGGTCTTGGGTCCTTCTCGCATGCTCCAGGTTGCATTGTAAGAGGCGGAGAGACTTGAATTTGTCATATCATCTCCATGACCTCCTCCCGGCCATTTTCTGTCGTTTCAACAGAGCTCCTGTTATGATTGTTGTTTATCTCTCCGGGGGCCCTTCTCCTTCTGATCTTCGGGGTGGGGGGCGCATGCTATTCCCCTCATTCGATGCCCTGCCGGTACTCCTAATGCTTCACATAATGGGCAGTTGGGTTTCGCTGCCGTGCACCCCTTGTCTTTGTGACCGCTTCTGCCTCATCGGTAGCATAGGTTGCCCCTATCCACCGTTGACGTGCAAGTCGCACTCACGTGACCCAATTCCAGGCACCTGTAGCATTGAACGGGTCTTCTGGGAATGGCCGTTACTGTCGCCCACGACCACCCTACCGCCACCTTCCTTTCCTGGGCAAGCTTCCTGGCACTGGCTACCAGGCATCTTATCCATGCAGTCCCAAGTCCGCCCCTGGCTATCCCTATCTCCCCCACTTGCAGCTCTTCTTTTTTACAGCCCGCTGCAAGGGCCAGGGCGTGGCGCAACTCTTCCTTATTGACAGATACGTCAATCCTCTCGATTTTGAGTTCTGCCGTTCTAAGTGGGGCCGCAATTTTCACCATTGACGGGTCCAGTATTCCTGCCGGCTTCGTCGCCAGCTTGGAGGCTTTGTCTCTGTCCTTGTCTCCAGGAACTCTGATTATGATGGCTCTCGTTGCTGCCTTACGCATCTCCACTTCATCAACCCCTAGTTTCTTTAGGGATATTTTTATCCCTTGCATGCGCCAGCACCTCTGCGTATGACGTTTTGGCAGCCCCACTTAGGGTTACCGTCACCGCTGATGCTCGCGGGGTGCGAGGGAGCGTAGCAGTCCTCGTTACCTGTCCCTGTACTTTGCTTGCAACAGTCTTTGTGCCGCTCGGTTCCGGTGCACTTATGCTCCTGGTCGGCATAATTGTTGTTTTCTTCCTCCTCCTATCCTCCCCTACAGTAGTAATTTCTTTTGTTCTTCTTGCCTTCCTAGATCTTACCACTGTTCATTCACCTTCCTCTTTCTTGTTATTTAGGGGTACTACCGCGTGCCCGACCGGGACCGTTGCGGCTATACTTACTCTTTCCTTCCTTTCTGGAGGGCTAGGACTCTGTCCTGTCAATTGTTCCATTACTTCCTTTGCTATTCGTGGGCCTAGCTCCTTTATCCTTCTTTCCAGGCCGTCTATCCTTTTGTCTCTGGACGTATGTCACTGCCCGGCACGTCCTACGCACTCGTGAGAGCAGGTAGGTCTCCTCGCTAGCTCTTGGCGGAGGGCTGCATTCTCCTTCTCCAGTAGCGTTAGCCTTGCATCCACGTTCTCATCTTTTGCTTTCCTCTCGACGTGTCCTTCACCAGATCTTTTCCTTTTTGTCACTTGTCTGGTATGCTCCGCACTCACATCCGCAGGAGAGCTTGTGCCTATCTCCAGCAGCAGCTTCTCCGAGATGTCAGGGGATATCGATGGTCAGGCGTATGGACGCGCCCGAGGGCCTGGCGGTTCACCCTCGAACGGCCGTGGTCGTGAGATGACGACGCAGTGGCGCCCACTTTACTACCCACAACTGCGCCGGTACTGGGGTCTCCCTCCCCTGCACCGTAAACGATATGTTTTTTTGTGACGTATATCCATCATTTATATATATGTATTTTGATCGCCGGGTCGTCCTCGTGTACTCCATCCTGGTGCCACTCACTCTTTCGCACCCTACCCCGGTCAAGGCCGGTGCAGGGCGACGGGGAGCCCCACGAAAAGGTGAGGTGAGTGGTCTTGGCAGATATGGGTCCACCAACTTTTCCGAAATTCTCCGCACCGGATCAGCGAACTGACGGGTACCAAAGGCACCAACCAGCCGCCACCCGACTATAGGAAAATATCAAATCCATCGGAGTTTTCCTACGCCCTGAAAACCCATACCCGCCTCGTACTCCCCCAAAGTAATTTTCTAGTACTGTTCTATCATTGATCCACGTAGGGCAGTGGTATAATGCATGCTCCGCATCATTTTCTTCAGCATTATAATCCCAGCATCTTGAGTGGATCTCCTTATTAATCGTCTTACGATATACGTTAAATATTTCATGTCCACTCAAGATCTGCATGGTAAACTCTTCAATATTTCTTCCGTACTTCTTAAAAATACAAGCGTAATTTATAAGTCTCCTTGTCCAATTATCCTCCCTATAATAACTACATTCTTCTCTCCACTTTTTCTCCATACGTTCTGTAATATCGCGATGGAATATATTTACAATGAATGGATGATACAGGTGTTAATCAGACAGAAGAACTATAGTTGTTCAAGATGAACTAATCGCAGCAAACGTATAATAAACAGCACAACTAAATAATTAATCAACGACTCGACTTTCATAAACGTAATCAACACTCTCTCGGCAACGCAACTCGCAATCACTGTTGATTCGTTTCTCGTCCCTTCGCAACTGCTCGTGACCAAGATCACGTAGGCCTCCTCTTTCCAAAACTACGCGATCGAAACGAACGCCTCGGCTCTCGCGACATTCCACGCGGTTCACACGCCAACTCCCAGGCTCCTCGCTCGTGATACCACACTCGGCCATCCTGCAATAACATCTGCCCTCAGAGGTTGTCTTCTATCTCGCTGTCATCAGATGCGTCACTTTCGGCGTTTATGACCCAAGGTTTCATAAAATCAGCTGTAGTTGATGACTGTTTCGGCCCCTCATGCTCCGCTACCTTCTCCACAACGTAACGATCATTCCGCATTGCTCGAACTATCCGGTACGGACCCAAAAATTTACCCCCAATTTTTAATCCTGGGTCAAATTGCGTTCTCTTTATGGCCACTACCTCTCCACTTAGGTACTGTTTCGCACCTTTTCTTCTTTTGTTGTAGTGCCTGTGATTTTCCTCCTGAGTGGCAGCGATCTTCTTTTTCGCATCCTCCCGCAGTTCACGACGTCGCTCTTCTAATTCCGCAACCCATTCTTCTTCAATTAATTTTCAGACCTGTGGGTCTTCTTTAGTTTGCATCTCGACCCCGACAAGTAGCTGGAAAGGAGTTTTTCCCGTGCTTCTGTTTAATGTAGAATTCAGGTATTTCTGTACTTGGTCGACATGTTTGTACCAATCATCGGGCTTAGGGACAGTCAGCTTGGATAGTAACGGCATAAGTGCCCTGTTGACCCTCTCTACTTGTCCGTTTCCCCTCGGTACCCCCGTCGTGATTAATGCGTGTTGGATATTTTCTTCTCCGCTATATTCTCGAAAAGCATTGGATGTGAATGCTGTTCCCCGATCGGAGATGATCCGTCGTGGGTTCCCAAAAATTGTCGCTTGCCTCTTCAATCGGTCAGTAACATCCGCGACACCGGTAGACCTGGTGGGATAAAGCCACGTAAACTTCGTGAACGCATCCACTACCACAAAAATGTGCGCATATCTTTTTTTCGTAGCTGTCATAGGGCCCACATGGTCAACATGGTAAGTGTTTAGCAATGTGCCATCTTTGTCTAAAGGATTTAAATATCCTTCTGGCTTGCCCGACTTTCATTCAGCTAGGATACAATCGAGACCTTTTCACGCAGCCCCTTAAACCACAAATCCTTCTTGACGATAACCTCTGTTTTGGTGACCCCAAAATGCCCACGCTCGTGCGCCTGCCTAACTATTTGTGTCTGCATAGCCTTCGGTACTACCGTTAACAAATCATCTTTACAATCCTTGTACAAAATATTATTTCTGATTACATACCCCTCGACCTGGCTGCACGTTACGGCATCTAAAATCTTACGGACTTCAATGTCCTTGTTCTGTGCACTTCCCAACCGTGCAAGCAGCCCGTTCTCATTTTCAGTTACATACATAGTACTCGGCAATGTATTTCTACTCAGGGCATCCACATGCTGCATATTTTTACCCGGCCGATGACATACCTGATGCTTAAAATCACCCAGCAATAAAGCCCATCTGGTTATACGCAAACACAAATCTTTTTTTCTCATTGTCATATCAAATGCTTGGCAATCCGTGACGATAGTAAACAGCATACCTAACAGATATACTCTAAACTTATTTAACGGTTTTACTATCGCTAGTACTTCCAGTTCGTAACTGGTGTACTTTGCTTCGGCGGGAGTTGTTTTTCCGCTGGCAAAGTAGACCGGATGGAATTTTCCATCGTCCAGATCTAGTTGCATTAGCATTGCTCCGTAACCCTCTGCGGACGCGTCTGTATACAGCTCAGTCTCTGCACCCATTCCATACAACTTTAACACCGGTTCGCTGGCAAGCGCTGCTTTCAAGGTTTCAAAGGCCTCTACTTCTCGATCCCCGAACTGAAACTTTACCTCCTTTTTCAACAAATCCGTTAAAGGCTTAGCAATCTTCGCGTATCCCCTAACAAATTTTCGAAAGTACCCCGTAAGTCCCAAGAAACTCTGGACCTTTTTAACAGATGTTGGCTTGGGAAAGTTTGCAACTGCCCTAGTTTTATGTGCGGATGGCCTTATGGTATTTTTTGAGACTATGTACCCCAAGTACTCAATTTTCTGCTGCAAAAAACGACACATTCCCAAGTTTGTAATTAACCCATACTCCTCAGCTAACTCTATGACCATTTGCAAGCGTTCCCACGCTTCCTCTAAATTCTTTGCAAGAATAATAATGTCATCCATGTACATGATGACAATACCTTTACCTACTAGTTCCTTGAAAATCATTGAAATATACTTTTGAAACACGATGGGTGAAATCTTTAAACCAAACGGCAACTTCAAAAATTCATATTTTTTTTCATTATTTAATTTGTACTTTACAATTTGCCCAGCTGGACATTTGGTAAATTTTTCCAACTTAATTGCTAAATAACATGTGGATGACTACTCCCAGTGGAATACCATCTTCGAATTTGATTGTTTTATTTCTTTAGTATGGTGAGTGTTTGTTTGTTAGCTTATGTCCTTTGTGAGATCTGTTGGATGTTTCCTTTTTAATCTTCTTTTTATGCTTGATGTGTCGACCGTTTCCGCTGCCAGCCTGTTTGGGTGCGTTGCTATTCTTTCTCTGTACCTTCTTGCACATCTGCTAATCTCCTCCTTGACCGTTGATATTCCCAGGTCTTTCCGAATGTCCTCGTTTCTAACGTACCATGGCGCGTTTACTATTGTTCTAAGAATTTTAGCTTGCATTGCCTCTATTTTGGTTATATGGATCATTGCTGCTGTTCCCCATAGTGGTATTCCGTACGTCCAGATTGGTTTTATGATCATTTTATATATTTTTAGTTTATTTTCTATACTTAGTTTGGATTTTCGACTTGTTAGCCAATACATTTGTCTCCTTGCTATCTGTATTTTGTCTATTATTCATTTAATATGCTGTTTCCATGTGAATCGTGTATCTAAGTGGAGTCCTAGGTATTTGACTTGCCTTGTTTGTATTATGTGTGTGCCGTTTAGTATAATGTTTGATGGTATCTGTTTTCGCAGTGTGAATGTAATGTGTTTGCATTTATCGGGGTTTGCTTTAATTTGTTTAACTTGAAGCTACTTTTCTACTTTTGTGATATGTTCTTGTAGTAATGTAACTGCTGTTGCAGGGTTAGTGTGCCTGACTAGTACAGCTGTGTCATCCGCGAATGTCAGTATTTTGCTATTGTTAGTTGTTGGTATGTTGGCCGTGTATAATGTGTACAGAATTGGTCCTGAGACGCTTCCTTGCGGAACCCCTGCCTTGATGTCTTTGACTTCGGAGTATGTGTCTTTGATTTTTATTACGAATGTTCTGCTGTTTAGGTAGGATTTTAGTAATTGGTATATTTGCTCCGGGAATTGTTTCCTGATTGTTTGTAGAAGGCTTTCGTGGTTTATTTTGTCAAATGCTTTCTCGATGTCCATAAAGAGGGCTGTGCAGTATTGTTTGTTTACTATTCCTAGTAAAAATTCATATTGCCCCGTTGGCGTAACAAAAGATGCATACTTTTGGCTGTCTTTGTCTAAACACACGTGGAAAAAACCATTCTTTAAATCTAACGTCGTGAAAAACTGAGTACCCTGCAATGCATCTAAAATATCATCAATTAAAGGCAACGGGAAATGTGAACACTCAATAAGTTCATTAAGCTCGCGAAAATCAACGCAGACTCTGATGGAGCCATCTTTCTTTCTAACTACAACTATGGGACTAGCATATTCTGAGTTGCACGGTTTTATTATGCCTTCACTTGTCCATAACATCATCAACTCGTCCACCTCTTTTTTTCCGAAGGCGCCAATCTTCGCGGCCTTCGGACCACAGGTTTGTCACTCTTTAAAACGATTTTTGCCGTTATCCCGACGTCACGCTTATTCTCCGGCTTATACCCCCCAACGATATCGCGAATCGCCTCACGATAATGCGGTTCCTGTACGTGTGATAGGTCTGTTTCGTCAGTCTGTTCTACCACGTTGATTCTAAACATATCCGGCACGTCTTTGTTAATCTGTTCGTCAAGACGCAAGAAGGTCACTTCGCGTCGTTTAACCCGCAACTCTACCTGATCCAGAAAATAAGTGCCTAACAACAGACCGTGCTTCGTCAATATTTTGTTCGAAACAACGTGTAAAGTGACTGGCAATTTATACCCATCAACCGTCATTACCTTGGTGAATTCACCCCAGGTCTCATTGCCAGCGGAACCAAAACCGTCGAACTTCAGCTTACAATTACCTAGCGGTGGTGATCCTAGCCTCGCATACTCGTCTGATCGTATGAACGTGAGATCACTACCCGTATCTACTAACGCCACGAACCTACAATTATATATCGCCACTTCCTTCATATACTTCCTCTTCTCGGATCTTAAAATTACGCAAGTCTCTTTCGGCCGTGCTGTACACCTCGCCGCAATATGTACAAATCCGCTGCACTCAAAGCACCTAACACCTTTTTCGCTCTCCGGACACTTAGCACTAACATGATCCTCACTACCGCAAATGAAGCATCTTCTTTTCTTCATTACATCTCCAGATTGGCTGGACTTCCTGTTACTCTCAATTTTAGCCGACTTCACAATCGACTTTACTCTGCGACTCTTCTGTTCTTCGTACATCACTAACCTTTTCCTCAACCCTTTGATTGACATAGCGCCGTACAACATAGACTTATTGCTCTCGTCGTCTACTATTCCATCCACTATGTATTCCACCTTTGCTTCCTCCTCTATATCCACATGGCTAGCTATTTCGAGCATGCGGTACATGTAAGCCAAGCATGCTTCAGCACTCTTCTTTTTTGTTTCTCTAAGTTTCTGATGTACTTGCTTACTATCAACCTCCTTCGAAAATTCTTTCACTAGCCCCCTCTTCAACTCATGCCAAGTCCTAGCATGACACTCGAAGCTCGCAAATATTTTCGCTTATCCCTTCAGCAGCTTCCTCGCGTAGACTGCTTTCTGTCCATCCGACCACATGCACGTATCAGCGACTTCCTCGAACGACTCGAACCATCGCTCGACATTTTCGCCTTTGTTGCCACTAAACGACTCTAATGCATCTTCGACGTCTCCAAAATTTAGTGTCGAACCAACACATGCCCTTTGATAACATTCGTCACGGTCCTGATACACCCTTCGCGTACCTCTCTTGTATCCTCCTGCATTTTTTTTGTCATCTTCATCCTCACTTTCGTCGTCGCTTTCTTCTTCAGACGATATGCCGTTACCATCCATGGCTGCTTGTAGCCGTGCGCGTAATTCGGTTTTTCTTCCCGTCGTTTTTAACCCCAAACTAGCGAGACGCTCTTTCAACTGATTCGTCTTCATTTTCTTAAGATTTTCGTCTTCATCTCGATCACGCTCAGCTCTCTGTACATTTCCTAAGTCTCGTTGGTCGGTTAACTCTTCACCGCCCGTCGATCCCTTAGGATACGATTGTCCAGCCCTACACGCCCGATTCAGCCTTGCAATCAGCACTGATCTCGCACCAGATATAGGGAGGTTCATTCGCGAGAGCTTACTCCTTAGCTCCTCCAGCGTCGAACCCTCTTCACCCGACGATCGTTCGTCCCCAACGTTTGCCAATTTTCACACTACACAAACTTAAACAGTCAACGATATCGCCTTTTATCGCACCGCGCACCGGCAAATTCACAACTAGCACGAATAGTTCTGTTAAACCGTTTCGTTTTCTGCCTTGTCCAATCCCGGACGAGCCACCAAAAAATGTAATATCGTGATGGAATATATTTACAATGAATGGATGATACAGGTGTTAATCAGATAGAAAAACGATAGTTGTTTAATATGAACTAATCGCAGCAAACGTATAATAAACAGAACAACTAAATAATTAATCAACGACTCGACTTTCATAAACGCAATCAACAGTCTCTCGGCAACGCAACTCGCAATCATCGTTGATTCGTTTCTCGTCCCTTAGCAACCGCTCGTGACCAAGATCACGTAGACCTTCTCTTTCCAAAACTACGCGGTTCACCTGCTAACTTCCAGGCCTCTCGCTCGCGATACTACATACATATATCCAATTTATTTGATTTAATTGATATCTTGGGAAATAATAATGTAAAAGGAACTCGGCTTCGTCAAAAATGTAGTCCGCCTGCACCATTCAATTTTTCGTATCTATCGCACAATAAATTTGACAAATTAATGTTGAAATATTTCTTAAACCCCTTTCATATAAGGATTTTTATGCATTAACTAACGCATAAAAATTATTATATTAATATATTATATGTTATATATTAACATATAATGTGTAATAATTAATATATATCTTATTGTTACTGAAGTTACAGTCACGCTGCTGAACAGTTCGCGAACAATCATTGGATATATGGAAGGATTTACGGTTTATGACCTGCACGGCCAAATTTTTATGTCCTCTGTTTGGAACCATCTCTATTCTATTCGCGAACAAAGATTCACAATGAAAGTATCCGTCAGAGAGGTTGTCCTCTGCAACTTTACATTGTGAACAGTCGTTGAAGCTGTTTGCGAAGTAGTAGCCGTTACGTTCTATTTGGTTGCCAAACGAAAACATAGCGTTAACTGACGTTAAATTCAACTGGTAATAAGCTCCACTTTCGGCTAACCTGCTATGTGCAGGAATACTGGCGCGGGAGAGGATTAAAGTTGCTCGTAAACAAATTTAAAATATGTAGTGGTTTTTTCAAATCTTACTCGATTTCAATATTGATAATTGGCTGACAAATAATGATTCTTCGGTCGACAAGATGATGATTAATTCTCCGATAAACAAAATGATAATAATTCGATAGACTAACGATAATAACTATTATTACTCGATAAACGAACGGTAATTATTATTATTCGATAATTATTATTACTGACTGCTCTGAATCGCTACACTTATTTATATCTTTCGGAGATGAAAAACATCGGGGTCTTTCTTTTGAGAATGTTTGGGGAGATCCTCAACGTTAGTTCAACTGCCGACTTTGTTTACAATTTAAATTGTCCCAACATCGCTACAGAAACATAATTAGACAAATATAAAAACATGGGTTTTCGCAAGATATAGCTTTTAGCGACTTTAACTGCCTTTCACCTCAAATACTGCTCAAATACTTTCAAATTGACGTTTCAACCGTCTCGATCTGAAGGAGTCCATCGATTCCGCTTTCGCGCCACGGGACGCGCGGGTCGCGGGACGTGACAGTAGCAAGCAAAAGAGTTCTATTCGAAAACCAATTGGAGGGCAGTTTACGAACTCCACTGTTCGGCCAGCGGGCACAGATCTTTAGACGGGCGCTTTACACTAATGGCGTCTCGTAAGATCGAGAGTGGATAGCGATCGTGTAGCGTACAGAAATTTACAGGTTACGATCTTTAAAGAGATTTATCAAAGAACAGAAATATCAAATAACAATATTGTAGTATCGTAAATGTAATAATTAGTTTATTAATAATAAATGGATTAAACAGAAAACAATGGTTATTTTCATATGATTTAGCTCTCTCTCAACAACGCTAACAACATTATCTCGCCAACGCAATCCGTACTCTCTGGCTTCTCAGCTCATACTGCCGTTAATTCGTTTATCGTCCCCTAGCAACTCCTTGGTTTTTGTCTTAGCCCCACTACGCTCATGCTCAGAAACCGCTTGTTTATAGTTCACACCTCTGCAACAGCTTGTTTAGAATCCGCACAGCACCCCTCGTTCATGATACTACATTCGGCCATACCTGACAATCACATCCGCCCTCGGATGAGCTTATCATCACTAATTTCACCCTCATCACTAACTTCAACAACGTCCGACCATTTGATGTGATCAGCCGCTGTGGTGGTTGTTCGTGTCCCTTCGTGTTCAGCCTCTCGTACCACGTAGCGGTCATTGCGCAAGACTTTCACCACGCGGTACGAGCCAAGGAACTTCGACTGCAACTTCAGCCCAGGACCATCCTGCGTCTTCCCGATCGCCACTAAATCTCCTGTCTTGTACGTTGTTGCCTCTTTACGCCTATTGTTAAACGTCCGCCTGTTTTTAGCTTGAATTTCCTCGATCCGTTTCTTTGCTTCTACGCGTAGCTGATCTCGCTCCTCCTGGAACATCACGGCCCACTCGTCTTCGATCAGCTGCGCGCATTCTCATCCGCGTTCCAAACAACAGTTGGGTAACATTCGTACTTTTGCTGGTGGTTGCGTTCAAATACCTTTGCGCTGTCTCTAGGTGTAAGAACCACTTGCCTGGTGTTAGCGCAGACAACTTCGTCATTAGGGGAATAAGCTCCCGGTTCGCTCTTTCCACTTGACCGTATGCCCTTGGAATTCCAGTTGTAGTCCAGACGTGCTGTATACCTTCCTCATTGTAATAATCCTCAAAGGCAACGGCTGTGAATTTCCGAAACCTACAGACTGCTTCCTCAAATGGCGAATAACCTCCGCAGAACTTGTTGACTTTGTGGAATTCAACCAAACGAACTTTGTAAAGGCATCGATCGCTACGAAGATATACCGGTAACTTTTTTTCGTAGAGGGCAATGGTGCAAGATGATCGACATGATAAGTGTCAAATGGCAACTCCCCCTTGTCAATGGTGTTCAGCAACTCCTCTCGTTTTCCTTATTTTTTCTTCGCAAGGATACAATCGATGCAACTCTGCACTAATTTCTCCACCTTCTGGCGTATTCCCTCAAACCAATAGTCCCTTTTTAATAACGCTTCCATTTTTGTGATACCAAATTGGTCGTGTTCGTGAGCTCGTCGAACCACTTGAGTCTCCATTGACTTTGGCACGACCAGCAACGGTATATCCTTTATTTCTTTGTACAAAACTTCGTCCTTTAAAACGTATCCATCAGCCTCATGCTGTTCGATTTTGTCCCGGATCTGTCGCAGATTGTCTTCTTGCAACTGCGCCTTCCTTACCTGCGGAACAATCCTTGCTCGTCCTTACCTTGTTCATCCTCGTCTAGCAGCATGACTATGGGCAACGGATTTCGAATTAGGGCGTCGACGTGTACCATGCTCCTCCCTGGTCTAATTGAATTCCTCTAAAAGAATCGCCCACTTCGCAACACGCACGCATAAATCCTTTTTCCGCATCGTCAATACGGACGCCTGACAGTCTGTATCGATCTTAAACGGAATATCGAGCAAGTAAACACGGAATTTCTTTAACGCTTTCACGATAGCGAAAACTTCGAGTTCATAGCTGGTGTGTGTATTTCTCCTCAGCTGGCGATGTCTTTCCGCTCGAATAATATACGGAGTGGCAAGCATTGTCCTCGCTGTCGCGTTGTAACAAAATCGCACCATAACCCACGCTGCACGCATTCGTATGCAACTGTGTCTCGAAAATGCGGCAGCCTTGGTCTTGTACTCCGATGGCTGAATGTTACCATCCTCATAATGTGACCCAGATATTCTACTCTTGTCTGTAAGAATTGACATTTGCTCGAATTTGTTCGATAATCCGTGTTCGCTAGCGACACGCAACGCCGATTTTAGATTTTCCACGCCACTCAAAAAGTCAGTCGACGGCACAACCAAATCATCCATGTATGTCAGCATAACCCCTGTCACGATCAATCCTTTGAAAACTGCTTTTATAAATTTCTGAAAAACAGCTGGTGAATTGCATAATCCGAACGTCACACTAATAAATTCATACTGTGGGAACTGTAAATGCTGTATATTTCCTGCTACTTTCTCCGACAGGAACACGAAAGAATCCGTTCCTGAGGTCCAACGTACTGAATACTTTCGATCCCTGTTAAATCTAATTGATCCTCGATCAAGGGTAACGGGTATCTGTCTTTCACTACTTTTCGATTCAGTCGCCTATAATCGACGCAAATTCTAGTTGAACCATCTTTTTTTTTTACCAACGCGATCGGGCTTGCATAGTCGGAATGTGACTGACGTATTTATTCCGTCTTTCAGCCACATTTTGATCTGACCGTTGACTTCGACCTTATCTTGCGGGGATAACCTTCGCGGTCTTTCATAACTGGGCAGATCATCTTGTAATTTTAGATTCATTTCAACCCCTACTTCGAGCGTTTTCTGCGGCTTATAATTTCGAATCAGATTCTCTATTGCCTGCTTATATTGTATATTCGTGATATGGGATAAATCTACCTCGTGCCCGCCCCCCTTCCCTCCAACTTTAGCGCCCAAATACCTGAAGGCTCTGTTTGGGACTATTCCCGGTATCCTTACTTTATCAATTTTTATTGCCGGGTCTTTAATAAACCAGATGTCTTTTTTCGCTAGACTCTCCAGGTATTTCTGAAGCTCGTCCATCTGGCTTTGTGCCTACCTCTCATCTTCACCCAGTAAGACGATATCGTCTGCAAAGGCCAGCACGGAGACTTTGTTCCCTTCGTTTACATTAATGCCGCCGATATTCTTTTCGATTACTTCAAGCAGCGGCTCGAGACATAAGTTAAACAGCAGCGGTGATAAAAGATCACCCTGCTTGATTGACTCCTCTGAGAATTTCTATCACGACCCCTATATTATTATTCGTTTTCATCATAGTTGTACATTCTTTGTACATTTCATTTATAATTTCAATTATAGGGGTCGGGACGCCTTTTCTCGTCACACATGGTTTTATAGCTGAATGGGGTATAGTATCGAAGGCCTTAGAGATGTCCACTATTGTGAACACTCCCCCTCGATTTCTTTTACTATAATTTAAAGCTGCGTTCATTAGGTCAATATTGATTTTACATCCACTTTCGGATGTAAATCCTTTGTGTCTTATATTTTGATCTATAGCCCGTCTTAGCCGCCCATCGGGGATTGATGAGAAGATGCGGCCCAGAATTGGGCCAATCGTAATTGGTCGCCAGTTCCATCTTTATTAGCCTTTGGTTGTCCTATTTTCCTTCCATACGGTCGGAAAATAGGAACTATACCATAATATATTTATCCCGTTATGGTTAGAATTTTAGGCGCGTAACAACTCTTCACGTGAATTAGCCATTGTTTTACAATGCCGAGATTATATTTACACGTATATACAAGACTACTACAAAGTTTAACGAATATTAGATTTTATTATTTATTAGAGAGAATATTTCTTTTAAGGAGAGCTATAGAATTACTCTATACCTTTGTTAGACAAAGCGTCCATCCCGTGACCGTGGCTACGTTCGGCGACCACTTGTCGCCTCGAGCCCAATCTCGCTATCACAAATCTCGAACAATTACAATCAGACTGAATGACAACAATTGCTTAATTACAGCTATGATAAAATCTAGGCTAGAGTATTAGAGGATGTTCCCAAAATTTCCAAGGAAAGGCTTCGGGTTTCCTTTTATCTCCGACATATGAAATAAATTTGTTAATATTATGCGCAAGCCAGGTATTTGCAGATTCTCCTTTAATAGCCCGCCTGGCCCTGCCGCTGTCTTATTTCTAATTCTTTTTATTTTCCCATCAATTTCCTCAATGGTAACTGGCATAAAATAGTTGCCTAAAAGCAGCTTTGAAGCTCTACTTCCCAGAATTTCTGGATTCGCGGGTCTAGTTCTCTCCCACATAGCTTCATATAACAATTTTACATCCTTTACTTCTGGTGGCTTTCTGATTGGTTCCAGATAGGCCAAGTCATCATTTATTATGGCATCAGCCAACTTTTTAAGGCATTCCTCAAAGGTCTCCTGATTTTTTCTCTTGTTTCTATTAATTATCTTTTCACCATCCTGTCTGTGATTTTTAGCTTTTTGTTTACTTAGGGGTTTGTCTTTATTACTACTTTTACTCTTAAGAGCTCCATATAAAATCGTATTTACGAAATAGTTAATTCGGTTTCTTAATTTTGATGTATTGTTTTTCTCTTCGGCCCAAATTTCACTTAACCGAGTATAAGTATCCCTTAAAACAGGGGGCACCTCGGTTTATCTTTCGATTTCATCAATAATGAGGTATTACCTCCACTCGTGAACTGTCTCTTCGCTAACATCGCTTGTTCCCTGGCCAGTAGACACCATGGATGTTTCGACGAGATCGCACCCACCCCCCGACAATGTCTATTTTAAGTACCTCCGGAAATGTATCGCAATCTTCGCTCTCTATTTTACGAATGGAGAAGTTTCTCCAAAAAAACGGTCTCGAGGTGACATTCATTACCTAACATCCGTATATTCGTCCAAACAATAGCGTGGTGATATATATGTCGGGTTAATCGGGTTTGTTGGGTTGGTGCTGATTCTTGGGGCGCCTTGTGTTTCTTCATTAGGACTAGCCATTATAGTTGTTCAAAGGTTTATATTTACAGTAATATGTACAGGAGTTGATTAAACATGGTTTAACTGTATAACGTAAAGTCACTCTTAAATAAACAATGTTCTCGGGTTTAACGAATGCACGGTCAACGGGACAACTTTTTGAACATTTAGTTATAAGCTATTCTTGAAATGACGTTAGCTATGACGTTCGGTATCTTTTAGACTAATCGTTTGACGTTGCGTATCAACTCTCCAAGGTGATCATACAAATAAAAGACTGACACGATCACACTTGTCAATTGCATATTGATCAGGGTTATCAACAAAATTCCAGGCACCGTTACTAGGCTCGCGTAGAACCGTTATTGCTCCCGCCCCGGGACTTGTTTGTTAATACAACGTGTGTCCCTCAACATTAGTACTTCTACGTTCATCCCGAGACCGTGGCTACGTTCGGTGACCGGCAGTGTCACCTCAACCTCAAGTCCACTGTTATAATACTATATTGAACAGCTTAAATAAACAGTTTAACCGAAAGTATTGGGAATCTTCCCAAAATTCCAAAAGAAAGGCCCGCTATCCCTACATCTCCGACACGGCCATCCTGACAATCACCCGTCCTCGGGTGCATCTAAAATATTCGATTTTCTTAACATTAGACTTAACACAATTGACATTTTACAATCTAACTAAATATTCCAATTAGTCAAGGGCCCAGTTCAACAACAAAGATTCCGATGAAATGCTCTTTAATAAATCGAAACACAACAATCAGTAACATTACAATTTCGTCCAAAGTGCTAGTTGCATCCTGTGAACCACCAGTCATCAGTTTATTCAATCTAACACCTGTTCACACCTCAATACTACTGGTCGTACATGGTCGTACACACTAAAGTACACACTAAATTTCATCACATTACCACAATGGGCGCTCATGAGAATACTGAACTTCGTTCTCAACCACACTAGACGCTCATGAGAGCACTGAACTTGGCGTTATGAATATTGTTCATAACGTACGAGGAAACACTATGCTGGATGTTATGGTCATAGTGTTAATGCTCCTCAAAAATCGATACTAGATACTATGAACATAATACATTGCGTACGAGGAAACACTATGCTAGATGTTATGGTCATAGTGTTAATGTTCCTCCTGGATCGGTGTACTCAAACTGTCATTGTCACTTCTATCACCATCACTACAGATATCCAACTCAGCAGGAATGCAACTATCTGGCATTTGCCTTAACTTATCATGACTGTACTTGTATGATCGTTTACCATCCAACGTCTTTAAAACGTACCTGTTTCCTTCTAAAATCTCTGCTATTACAAATGGGCCCCTAAACTTTGGATCCAATTTGGTTTGATTTCTCTCTTCGTTTTTGCGCAACACAAAATCTCCAAGATTAAATCTAACTACCTTAGCCTTAGTTTTATCATATCTTTCTTTATCGTACTTAGCGTTAATCTCAATGTTCTTTATAGCTTGCTGTCTTACATCGGAGATAACTATTTCTCTTTCTTCCATATTATCAGGCAACAACAAACCGAAGGGTCTTGCTGCTTTGCCGATCAATAACTCTAATGGACTTGATTTTGTCACACGATTGGTAGTGCAATTCAAAGCCAATTGTATTTCACCAATCGCATCTTGCCACGTGCGGCCGGTCGTCTCCACTGTAGTGAACATGTTTTTCAAAGTACCCATAACACGCTCCACCTGCCCGTTAGCTCTACTGGCACCGGTTGCTATCAAGTGTAGTTTAATTTGTTTTTCACTACAAAAATCTTTGAACTATTTACCAGTAAAGCATCTACCTTGATCCGCTATTACTCGGCAAGGACTCCCGAATAAGAATATAGCTGACTTGAGTGCTTTAACAGTGTTAAAGGAATCCAACTTACGCGTATGGTGCAAAAATACAAATTTAGTAAAAGCATCAATCAAAACAATAACATATTCTTTCAAGTCACTCTTTCCACTTAACTTGCCCGTAATATCCATGTGAACCGTATGCCAAGGTATGCTGATTTTAGGTATAGGATATAGTTCAGCTTGAACTTTACCTGAACTCGTCTTGGAAACCTGACAAGCATGACAGTTCTCCACGAATTTACGAACATATTTCGCCATTCCTTCAAACCAGTAATACTCATACAGCTTTTCAAGCGTTTTATCCCAACCTAAATGCATAATTGACTGGTGCACATGATTTAATTACGGACCACCTAAAACCTCTTGGGACAATAGGCAAACTGAGAGTCCTGCCTTTTCTTTGTATTTTGCGGTAAAAGGTACCAGACCGTAATTCGTACGTACTTGCAATATCCTCCGCGAGTTCATCATTTTGTAACTTAGTAACAATTTCCAAAATTTGAGGATCGCGACGCTGTTCCGCTAACAACCATCCTTTAGAAATTTCAGTCAGATTAATTTCCTTTTCTTTAATTTTGTTAATTTCTACGCGATCAATATCTATAGGATTCCGCGAAAAGAAATCTACATGAGCCATTCGTTTTCCTTCCCGATACATAATGTTAAAATTAAAGGTTTGTAAATACGCCCACCACCTGTGAACCCTGTCATTTAAATTTACTTTATTGCTGGACGCCTTCAAAGAATTACAATCCGTTACAACAAGGAACTCTCGTCCATGCAAATAGTGTCGGAAATGTTTAATAGCGTTAACTACTGCTAACGTCTCCAACTCATACGAATGATATCTGGATTCAGCAGGACTAGTTCTTTTGCTATAATATTCCAGTACTCTGTTTTTCCCTTCAACTTTCTGCATCAAAATAGCCCCGTATCCATCCAGACTGGCATCGGTATGTAATTCTATAGGATATTTAGGATCAAATATCATCAACACTGGTTCATCGGTGAGAATTGATATTATTCTTTGTCTTATCTTTTCGTGCCTATCCGTCCAGCTTATATTTTTATTACTAGAAGTAAGTGCATATAAAGGCTTCATTATTTGTGAGAATTTTGGAACTGTTAGAATTTAATCTTGAAATTAAGATTAATAAACTGTGTGGAAGACACAATGTGTGTATTGAAACAATACTTTATGATTTTTATTAAACAAAGTTACAAGTAAAATACAAGTAAGCGTTATGAATGTTGACAGTTGGCTAGTTGTTCACAGACTGGCTTGCTTAGTGACCCATGGCCCTTAAAAAGGTTTAGAACTCCACTCTGTATGCAGCAATGAGTGTGACCTGTGTGAGTGTCTGTGTGGCGTCACATGTGCTACAGAACCTTCTAGTAGCTTCTCGACGTGCCCATCGAGAATGTTCCATCCGTATCCTTAAGCTTCTTCCGCCAAATTCTCGAAAGAGCATGCACGTGCTAGCCGCCATGGTACATCTCACGAACGCGCACTAGTGGGGATAGCGTTGGACAACGAAAGGAAGAATCCATACGATCAACCACCTTATCTGCATGCGATTGATATCGTTGTATTCCAACAGGAACAAATTTTCGAAAATAAGAAGCCAAACCAATAAACTGCCTGAGCTGCGTAACGGTCGTCGGTGCGGATAAAGAACTCAAGGCTTGTATTTTACCCGGGTTGGGGCGAACTTTACCGTTGTGAATAACATAACCCAAATAGAGAACCGAAGTTTTTAGAAAAGAGCATTTAGAGAAATTAAAAGAAAATCCAGCGTTCACAAGGGTGTTCAATACGATATCTAATCTTTCTAAAGCCTGGTCAACCGAATCAGCGGTAATTAGTACATCATCCAAATATACAACTACGTACGAATAAGCAAGATCTCCTAAGGCCTTAAAAATTGCTCTCTGAAAGACGGACGGTGCATTTTTCAACCCAAACGGCATTGTTATGTATTCGTATTGCCCGTCTGGAGTAACAAACGCTGTATACTCCGTGGAATTTGGATGAATAGGAATTTGATGAAACCCACTGGCCATATCCAAGGAAATAAAGTACTTAGCTTTCTGCAATCTCGCGATTTGATCCGCTATTAGAGGTAAAGGAAACCGATCCGCAACCGTGTTTTTATTTAATTCTCTGTAATCCACGCATAGTCTCTCTGAGCCATCCTTCTTTTTAACAAGTAATATGGGGCTCGCGAAAAGAGAATTGCTGGGCCGTACAATTTTCGCCTCTATTAATTTGCTTATTCTTTCACGTACAAGTCTTCGCTCTTCCTCACTAAGCCGGTAAGGACTTCTTTGCACAGTGACGTTAGGATCTATTAACCGTATCTCTAATTGTCCCGTATTAACGCGAGCTCGTGGAAACCCCGTAATAAACGAGTCTTTGAATTTTTCAAGAACAGAAATCAAACGGTTTTTATCATTCCCTATAATATCAGTGTCAACCTCATTAATATTAATTTCGTTTTCTTTGACTTTACTACACGCACTAATTATTTTTGCTCTATTAATAACAATGCCGTTTTGAGTAATATTTACATCAAAATTTCACGACCAATCATTATATCATATTTTAAGTGACTATCAGCAAGAACATGAAAAATTATCTCCAATGTAAATCCATTAATACATACTAAAGACAAAATTTGCGAAGTACATTTAACACAGGAATCTCCTATTCCACGCATCATTACTGTATTAGTCTTTCTTTTACCGGAAAATTTCAATGCCACGGATTCTTTAATTAACGAACACTCAGCCCCTGAGTCGAAGTAAAATGGATACGACTCACCCAGATGAATTAATTTACCAATGGAAGCTTCCGTTACACAGAAATCAACCCGTTTCTCGTTTTTGGAGTTACTGCCTCCTTTAGGTGTACTGCCGTTATTTTTCCCTTTCCGCAACATTGGGCAACTGGGCGCAATATGACCCTCCTCTCGACACTTGAAACATATCACCTTCGATGTAGCGGCTGATTGACTTTCGTTCGGGTTTCGTGTGTTCCTCTGTTTCCCAAATTTTATCCTTTTTTGACACTCCATCACTTTATGTCCGAGGTTACCACAGTAATGACACTTAATCCGGTAATCCGGCGGCTTATGACGTTTAGCTTCAGGACCCACAGAAAAGTTGTCCGTAACAATCACCGGCCTCTTCTTTGCGTAAGAGAAAGCTCTCATTTCACTTAGAAATTGATCCTCAGTCTTAATATCACTTGTAAGTGCAACCCGTTCAAAACGCTGATCTTGCGTAGCCAATTGGAAAAGAACAGTAGCGTTGATCACCTCAGCCATAGTTAAATTTTCCCATCTTGCCTTCAGGAAGGAACGGAGACGTATACCAAAAGCTCCCATAGTTTCATCTTTCAGTGGTTTTTCATGAGACATCTTCATTAGCGCTGAGGTAGCTGTTTCTTTACCACCAAAACGCGCAGTGAAAAGGTCTTTAAATTTTGTCCAAGTAATATCTCTACCAACCAATACTTGCGTTAGCCATTGCGCTGCTGTACCTTCTAGAGCACAACTCAAAGCAGAATATAACACACTGCCTTGCAAGGGATTTTCTTTCATAATCAGATTTACTACTGCACACCATGCAGCTGGGTCAGAACCTGCGATTTCTGGGTTAAAACGCGGAAGCGATAGATTCTTCGTTTCCGCACCCAGTTCTGTCACAAGCGTCCGTATTAAGTCACGCATGATTGTTATATGCTCTCGCATGGACAAAAACGGCTCTGATCCCACTTCTGATGTCGGGTTAATCGGGTTTGTTGGGTTGGTGCTGGTTCTTGGGGCGCCTTGTGTTTCTTCATTAGGACTAGCCATTATAGTTGTTCAAAGGTTTATATTTACAGTAATATGTACAGGAGTTGATTAAACAAGGTTTAACTGTATAACGTAAAGTCACTCTTAAATAAACAATGTTCTCGGGTTTAACGAATCCACGGTCAACGGGACAACTTTTTGAACATTTAGTTATAAGCTATTCTTGAAATGACGTTAGATATGACGTTCGGTATCTTTTAGACTAATCGTTTTACGTTGTGTATCAACTCTCCAAGGTGATCATACAAATAAAAGACTGACACGATCACACTTGTCAATTGCATATTGATCAGGGTTATCAACAAAATTCCAGGCACCGTTACTAGGCTCGCGTAGAGCCGTTATTGCTCCCGCCTCGGGACTTGTTTGTTAATACAACGTGTGTCCCTCAACATTAGTACTTCTACGTTCATCCCGAGACCGTGACTTCGTTCGGTGACCGGCAGTGTCACCTCAACCTCAAGTCCACTGTTATAGTACTATATTGAACAGCTTAAACAAACAGTTTAACCGAAAGTATTGGGAATCTTCCCAAAATTCCAAAAGAAAGGCCCGCTATCCCTACATCTCCGACATATATGTCGGAAATGAAAGGAAAGCCGAAGCCGTTCCTTGGAAATTTTGGGAACATCCTCTAGTAGTAGTAGTAATTGTTCGAGATTTGTGATAGCGAGATTGGGTTCAATTGGTCGCCGAACGTAGCCACGGTCACGGGATGGACGTTTTGCTTAACGGAGGTCTGGAGTGGTTGTATAGGTTTTCCGAGAAATGTGGTTGTGGCGGCATGCGGCCTCGGGAGCGGGCCTAGCCACGTGTTATGGTGCCTCGGAGGTGCCGATACAATGGGACATACATTGTATTAATAATCACACTCCAGGCAGAAACTGCCTAGCAACGGCGTTTGGAACCTTCTCGATGCTTCCAAACGAGTATAGAAAACAAATGCAAGCGTACAGCGAGAAAAATCTCCACGAGGCTGGCATTCTTGCGATTGCCTTGGAGAGTGACACATCGAGCATTTTCAACAATCGTATCTCTGTGCCTAAGATCAGTTTACACTTAGTAAAGAGTTATCCCGTTGACCGTGGATTCGTTTGAACCCAAGAATATTGTTAATAGCGTTCATTAAACTTATTATTCGTAAATCATACTACTCATTAAACTTACTATTCGTTAAACTTATTATTCATTAGACTTATTATTCGTTAAACTTATTATTCACTAACTTTATTATTCGTTAAATTTAAAGGACTCTGTCCGGCCCGACTTTATTCCTTAAAAATAGGAACTTGCATCGAGCCGACTGTACATGCTCACAGACGTTGCCCGTAAGATGGCGCTGCGTCACGTCTGCGCAGCGAACCACCTCACCTGCGCAGCGTTCTTTTCCAATGTCCGCGTCGCAAAACCGTCAACCATACAATGACATCCATTTTACCCGGTGAATTAATCCGTCGCCTAAATCCCAGGGAAGCATCGGGGCATGACCAAATATGTAATAAAGCAATCAAGGAACTTCCCATAAAAGGGATTGCACTCATTACATCAATTTTTAACGCAATTCTTCGCTTTGAATATTATCCCTAAAACCGGTAAACCAATACACGAAACTAGCTCCTATCGCTCAATTAGTCTTCTACCTACTTTGTCAAAACTATTCGAGAAGATGCGAACAAATCGACTCCTTCCGCTCTTAGAGGGCTTGAAAACACTGCCAGATCGTCAATTCGGTTTTCGGAGGCAACATTCGGCAATAGAACAAATTCATCGTATAACACATAATATCAGCCAAAACTTAGAAATAAAATAAACTTAGAAATAAAAACTTAGCCAAAATATTGCTCAGCGGTATTCCTAGACATTCAACAGGCATTCGACAAAGTATAGCATGAAGGATTTTTATTCAAACTAAAGAAAATCCTACCACACACCTACTACTCTATCCTAAAGTCCTACCTAACCAATAGATAATTCATAGTTAAATACTTAGACGCCACAACCACAACATTTCCAATAGAAGCTGGCACACCCCCAAGGTAGTGTCCTCGGACTCCTGCTGTACTCCATCTACACTGCCGATTTACCAATTTTAACAGCGATAACCATAGCGACATTTGCTGATGACACAGCGCTATTAGCATCCCACGCAAACCCGATAATTGTATCCTCCACTCTCCAGCGATGTCTCGACTCTATGGAAAAGTGATTTCACAAATGGAGCTTCAATATTAACGGAAACAAATCCACACATGTAACCTTCACGCGGAGGAAACAAACCTGCCCTCAGGTGACCATTGACAATATGACAATTCCTAACAAGGATTCAGTCAGATACCTGGACATGACTCTGGACAGGAGATTAACATAGAAACTGTTGAGGTTCTTTGATGTGTAAACAGAGAAACTCGTGGATAAATTGTGAGGTAAAAAATATATTTAAATAGAAGTGCAATTATAAGTAAGAGTACAATTTGAGCTGGTCCAGATCCGCACGCTAGCTGTGTTACCCAGTAACTGAAAACCCCAAAGCCAACGTCGCCTGTCTATTGTTTATGGTCTGTCTACGTCGCAGTCTTTTGTCTATACGCTGTCGATGGCTTCAGTGCTTCAGAAAACTAAAAAGACCAGATGTAGAGTTTTCTTAGAAGTGGTGACCACTTCGACGCCCTCCCTAAAACTCTACATGTCTACAAACAATTACCTCTTAATATCTTTTTTATTTTTCAAACCTTTTAACTTTTGTCTTAAATATTCAAATCTTGGTTTTGGCAACGCCTTTGTACATATATCTGCCAGTTGTTCTTCGCTTGCTACTTGTTACATCAATTTCGCCTCTATTCTATAAATCTCGCAAGAAATGATATCTTACGTCAATATGCTTACTTCTTTGATGGAATTCTGGATTCTTAATTAATTTCACGGCAATAGTATTGTCTACACATAGCATATACTTAAAGATTTCTATTTTACATTCAAGAAATATTTTCTTTAGCCACATAATCTCTTTCGCTCTTGAGGCTGCACTGACATACTCAGCTTCCGTCGTAGATAGAGTTATACATTGTTGTCGCTTACATTACCATGTAATGGCCGCATTCGCATACTTATATACAACGCCTGATGTCGACTTTCTTGTTTCTTTGTCGCCTGCATAGTCAGTGTCACGTAAAATAACAAAATAAAAAAAGAAATTTGAGGTGAAAAATAAAAGAAAGAAACTTTATTTTTTTCTAACAACAATCCACTTTACAATCCACCTCCGAACTTTAGGCGTGACTTTCCAACACTGAAGCTCTTACAATTTGACTTTCGATCGGATCCGATTACTTTCTCTTGTCATCCCTCAACATCCCCACCGTCCATGCATTTGCTAGGCGTCTGCGACCGTTGCCACGTGCTCTTTCTTCTGGAAACTTCGGTGGAAGAACCGTTGGGATGTTGATGGTTCATTAGGCACTTCAGCGATATACATTGTCGTCGAGTGCCGCCACATCTTTATCTCCATCGTCGGTCCATCGGATTTGAAGTATGCCGGTCGTGACATACCCCCCTGGTTAAATTGATCTT
Organism: Bombus flavifrons; assembly: GCF_040668555.2. NCBI lineage: Eukaryota > Metazoa > Arthropoda > Insecta > Hymenoptera > Apidae > Bombus > Bombus flavifrons. The sequence continues at coordinate 1,986,701 of NC_138459.1, read as the reverse complement.
GGTCCTCCAAGATCGTAGTAGAATGGAATTATTTAAATGTAAATCAAAGGATATGTTTACACCCTTTTTTTCAGGGATCGCTATGAATTGATTTTCTGCGTGTAATGGTACAAAAGTTATTTCGTTAATCTTAAATATAGCAATTTTGTAATATTTTATAGTGTTCGAGAAGCTAATATTTTTGGAGGCGTAATCATGCTGTAGTTATCGATCGTGAATTGGTTGGGTTTGTTTTAAGCGTAATTCCTATCCCGTGAATTTAAGGCAACTAATTAAGGGTATTATTACTAGTGCTAGGGTCAGCATTATCCTGAAAAAAGTACGCTTTCAATCGGTTACCATGTAATTACTATTGTCAATAGAAATAATGTAATAAGGAGTTTTCACATCGTTAATCCTGTAGGGTCCTAACCATTCAATGTCCAACTTATCACTTTTATGGTCGTAGAGAATTAAAACAAAGTCTCCTTTCCTAAACACGGTCGGAGTTTTAACAATCTTTCTTTCTTGGTCTCGATTGTATCGTTGCTTATTCTGAATAAGTATTTTGTGAGCTGTTTCCCAATATTTATTCAACTGTTTTTGCCAAAGTGAGTACATATCATCATAGGTAAGTGTGAGGAATTTGGATATTGCGGAAGGTAAGTTAGCTTTTCGCCCAAAGGTTAATTCAAAGAGAGACAATCCTGTTCATGTTTCGCGGTGATGTATCCTAAACAAATGAAATTAAACACTTCGTCCCATTCTTTGTCAATGTCGTGCAATGCAGTACGAATTAAATCTTTAATTGAGGCATGCTTTCTTTCGAGGGATCCGTTATTCTGCGGGTGAAATGAAGTTGTTTTGATGTGTTTGATTTTAAAGGCTTCTTCAAATTACGTCATTAAATCGCTAACAAAATTTTGTCCCTGGTCTGTTAGGATCGTTTTTTGTTCCGAAAATTTGTAAATATAGTGTTCAATGAGCGCGTTAATTACGGATTCAGTTCGTTGCGTTTTAAGGAGGACTAGTATCAGATATTTCGTAAGTTCATCGTGAATTGAAAGTATGTATTGGTTTCCGCGTTTGGTTTTCGTCGTCGATCCTATGATGTCCATAGCGATTTTGTCGTTAGGGTTAAGTGGCTTGTTTGAGATTTCTGGAGATTCTTTGGGTCTGACACGCATTAGTTTCTCCTTTTGACATGTGTCGCATGTTTTCGCCAAGTTTTCTACTCTTTCTAAACGTCCGGAAATTTTGAACTTATCCGTGATCCGTTAATACGTTTTCTGTATCCCTAAATGTCCTACGGTGTCGTTATGGTTTTCCTTTATTGCTTGTAGTATTTCGTTTTCGTCTAGTTTTAAGATGGGATTAGGTGCATAAGGAATTTTCTTGTACGTGTCGTTAAAATATATTAGCATGAGTTTAATCTGCGTTTTCTCTAATTCAGTGAAATCGTTATTTCCTATGCCGATTTGGTTGTATCTTTAAGAATTTTGCAAAGTCTTCTGATCCAAAGTGTCTCGTCGTATTCTCCTAAGTCGTTTCGAGTTAATTGGTAAAATGTTTGGTCATTCGGTTTTATTCTAAGAGTTTCGGATTCTCGTTGTTGTCTTTCCATGTGTTGAATGAGTTAGTGTGATCAATTACTAGGTCGAGGTTAACTGCTTCGTCGCGAGTTACCGCGTGAACTCTAGATAAGGCGTCTGCAGCTGTGTTATCTTTACCCTTTGTATATTCGATTTCATAGTCGTATTCTTCGAGTTTAAGACTCCAACGTATCAGTCTGCTAGAGGAGTCTTTGCAATTGTGTAGCCACTTAAGAGCTTGGTGGTCGGTTCGAATAATGAAGCGTCGTCCTAACAAGTATTGTCTAAGTCTTTTCACGGCCCATACGGTGGCCAAAAGTTCCTTTTTCTGTCGTGTTATAGTTTCGTTCAGGTGGATTCAGAGTTCTTGAAATGTAACAACAAGGATGACTGTCTTGCGATGGTATTGCTCCTAGTCCTTCGTTACTTGCGTCGGTAGTTAAGGTAATGGTTTTATTAAAGTCTGGATAAGCTTGTTAGGAAAGTGATACATTTACACTGTACATGAGAGTGTGTGTGTAAGCGTTAGAGGGTGTCCTGGTCTGAGTTGAGACAAAGGACCGTTAGCAGTCGTTAAGAAGCATCTGGAAGAGTCGGTTGGCGACAAGCGTACGTGCAAGACGTTCTTCAGAGTGGAACATAGATGTATAGCTGTTGTGTGTGAAATAAAGTCAGTTATTTGTATTTCCGAATCCTCTGATTTCCTTAACATGGTAGCAGAGCGTGGTTTATAGTTTTGCAAGTTATTGAGTGCGTGGCTTTTCAATCTTGCGAGTTAGTTCGAGTGAGTTTCAATAAGGGAAGAAACGTTCAAAGAAAGAAGAGAAAAGATATACTTCGAGCACGTGGGAACGCTTGAGTAAGATATAAGGAATCAATTAAAATGGAGAGATCGGAAATCATGATACCTATATTCGATGGTGAGGATTATGGAATGTGGAAGCAAAGAATCACAATGTTTTTGAAGTATAAGGAATGTGATATTGTTATAACAAGAATGAAGAACGAAAGAGACAATGAAGACTGGGACAAAAAGGATTTGAAAGCAATAAATATAATTTATAGTGCAATATCGAATAGACAATTGGAGTATGTTAGGGAAGAAAAAACGGCGTATGAAATAGTAAAAAAGTTCGATGAAATGTACTTGAAAGAGTCGACGGCACTACAGATCGTGTGCAGAAGGAGATTGGAAAAGATAAGACTGGATAACTACGGTGATTCAGCATCGTTTTTCAGAGATTTCGAAAAATTAACAAATGAATTAAAAAGTGCGGGCGCACAAGTGAGTGAGAGGGAAAAACTAAATTACATGCTGAATACGTTACCCGAAAAATACAGCTACATAGCGGACATAATAGATGCATTGAAAGAAGAGGATCAAACGGTAGCGTATGTGAAAAATAAAATAGAAATAGCAGAGAAGAAAAATAAGTCCAATCGTGGAGAAATGCAAACCAATGCCTTTTCTGCAAAAAAGGAAGGATGCTTCAGATGTGGAAGATTAGGACACTTTGCAAGAGAGTGTCAAAATGGCGTCCAAGTGGGAAGCAGTAACAGCTATTGGCATGGGCCAACACGTGGTCGCAGCAGAGGACAAGGAAACAAAGGCAATACGAGCAGGGGACGTGAAAACTTTCATCGTCAATCAACAACCGGCACGGGCGAGCATGGAAACTCAAGAGCAGGCACATGGATAGCAACGGCGCACGCAGCACACAACAGCGAGACGAATAAGATAAGTGAGAAGGAAATAATGTGGCTATTAGATAGCGGTTGTACCGATCATATAATTAATAATGCTAAGTATTTTGAGAAATGTATTGACCTTAAAGAACCAGTAGATATATATTTAGGCGATAATAGACCGATAAAAGCGACAAAAGTTGGGAATGTTATAAGTTATTTTGAAGCTTTCGGAAAACAAAATAAAATAAATATGAGGAAAGTATTTTACGCGAAAGAAATGTCCGCAAATTTGATTAGTTTAGGTAAACTAACAGACAATAAGAATACGGTTATTTCCAAAGGAAATATTGCGAAAGTAATAGATGAGGACAATAAACTTACAGCTGTCGCGTTCAAAGAGAATGGGACATATAGAATAAAAAGTATATTGAAAGGGAAGAAGCACTTAGTAAACAGCGCCGAACGTAGTGGTATGAGTAAAAAGGAAAGATGGCATAGGATGCTAGGACACGTAAATTTTAAATACTTAAAGATTTTGGGTAAAGAGCAGCTAGTGTCTGGCATACCGAATGAATTTGAAAAGGAACTTTTGAAATGTAGGGTGTGTATAGAAAGCAAAATGCATAACTTACCTTTCAAAAATAATCGAACTAAGGCTAGGGAAATAATGGAAATTATTCATACGGACGTATGTGGTCCCTTTAAGACTACCGGATTGAATGGAGAAAAATATTTTATTTCATTTATCGATGATTATAGTAAAATAGCTAGGATCTATTGTATAAAATCAAAAGATGAGGTCTTTGATTCTTTCGTACAGTTCGTAAATGAAGCCGAAAATTTAACGGGCAAGAGGTTAAAAATACTAAGATGCGATAATGGTAAAGAATATTTAAATAATCGAATTTATAAATTTGCTAGGGATAAAGGTATAAGAATAAATAATTGTCCAACATACGTACATGAATTAAACGGGACAGCGGAAAGGTATAATAGAACAGTGATGGACATGGCGCGTTGCTTGTTAACGGAAGCGAAAGTACATAAAAAGTACTGGCCGTAAATAGTTTGTACAGCGGTATACTTGAAAAATCGAATATTAGCGAATACTATAGAGAGAAAGACACCTTTTGAAATATTTTTCGGGAGAAAACCAAGTGTTAAAAATCTACATCTATATGGAAGTAAAGTTTTTGTAAGAAGGCCAGAACAAAAAAGAGTTTCCAAATGGGACAAGAAGGCAGATATGGGAATTCTATTAGGATATAGTGAAGTAGGATACAGAGTCTTATTAGGTGGGAAAATAACAATAGCTAGACATGTAGAGGTCATAGAGACAGACACTAAATGTATCGGTTTTGAGGAAAATTCATTAGAGGCAGATAGAAATGATAGCGAAGATAATTATTCGTTGGATGGTATGGATAAGGAAGAGTTAGAAGGTAGGGAAGATGAAAATGATAGTAGTACTGAAAGCTCAAACATTCCTAGGAGATCTACACGTATTAAGAAAACTCCAGTAAGGTATCCAGAAAAGGAAAATATTTGCGAGATTCACACAAAGTATTGTAAAGTAGATATCCCTTGTACATTTGAGGAGGCGATTTGTTGTGAAAATATTGAAGATGGTAAGAATGAAGAAAATTATAAGAAGAGGAAAAAGAATAGAAAATTGGAGAAGGATAATGACGAAGATAGAAGCAGGGAAGGTGAAGTATCTGCGAGGAACAAGGGCGAAAAATGTAACAAAAGTAGAACAAAGCGGGGAAAAGAAAGAGATAAACAAAAAAATAGGACATTGTAAATAAAAGAGAAAAGAGAGCGATGTTGCAAAGAATGTGATATGTAGAATGAATGAATAGAGTTTGTAAATTATCGAGAGCGATTTATGGGTTAAAAGAAAGTCCGAGGGATTGGTATGAGTGTTTTGATAGGTATGTGACGAGATTAGGTTTTAAGAAGAATAATGTAGAATTGTGCTTATATACTCATGGAGAGGGAGAAAATGTTGTTTATTTGCTAATATATGTAAACGATTTGTTAATCTGTAGTAAAATAAAAAAAAAAGGGTTTATTAACAGATAAATTTAAAATGAAAAGATCTAGGCGAAGTGAAAGAATATCTTGGAAAGTTATAGTGCGAATTATCTGAGTAGATAGAAGATTGTTGTAGCGAGACACATTTTAAATATGCTTTGCGAATACTGAAATATTTGTACCGGACTAGAGATTTAGGGCTACATTATAAAAGGAGCGAAAAGTGTGAAACGATAGATTGTTATGTGGACGCCGATTGGGCAGGAGATCATATAGATAGGAAATCGACTTCTGGGTATGTAATTAGATTGTATGGAAATGTAATTGGATGGAAGTCTAAAAAACAAAGGTGTGTGACAAAAGCCTCAACGTATGCAGAGTATGTAGCTCTATCGGAAGCGGTGAGCGAAGTAATGGCTATCAGAGAATTAATAAAAATCTTCGATGTAAATCTAGACGATAACCCTGTAAAAATTTATGAGGATAACTCTGGAGTAATGAGTATAGCAAAGTACGGAACTTTTACAAAAAATTCGAAACACATTGAAGTTCATTACCACTACGTTCACGAGTACGTAAAGGAAAATAAGATAAACATAATAAAAGTAAGTACAGAAGAAAACACTGCGGATATTTTTACGAAGGCACTGTGTAGAGAGAAATTTGAAAGGTTTAGGTCATGGATGAATGTAAAATAAGAGAAATGTAAATAAAGCGATAAATGTTAAATATTTTGTTAATTCGACAAGTATGTAAATAAAATTAAGTGTACAGTATAAATGTAAGGAGGCGTGTTAGGAAAGTGATACATTTACACTGTACATGAGAGTGTGTGTGTAAGCGTTAGAGGGTGTCCTGGTCTGAGTTGAGACAGAGGACCGTTAGCAGTCGTTAAGAAGCATCTGGAAGAGTCGGTTGGCGACAAGCGTGCGTGCAAGACGTTCTTCAGAGTGGAACATAGATGTATAGCTGTTGTGTGTGAAATAAAGTCAGTTATTTGTATTTCCGAATCCTCTGATTTCCTTAACAAAGCTAATATTAGGGAATTACAGAGTTTGTCTTTTAAAGTATCAAAGCTAGTCTGGTGTTTGTCAGTCCAATGGAATGGCGTGTCCTTTTTTGTTAAGTCTGTAAGGCAATTTTGGAAAAGTTTCGAATGAATTTGCGGTAATAACCTGCTAAACCTAAGAATGATTTCACGTCCGTGGCATTGCGGGGTAATCGAAAGTTTTTTACAGCGTCTAATTTCTTGGGGTTTGGTTTAACTCCTTCTAGTTCCGGTTTTACGAATTCACATTTATCCGGTTGCAATTTAAGTCCTAATTCTCCGAGTCTCTGAAATACTATAGCGAGGTTTTCGTTATGTTCTTGAATCGATTTTCCGAATATCACTATGTCGTCCAAATAAACAAAGCAGTATTTTCCTACAAGTCCAGTTAAGACTTTGTCCATTAATCTTTGAAAGGTAGCGGGTGCGTTTTTAAGTCCGAATGGCATTCGCTTGAACAGAAAATGCCCTTGCGGTGTCGAAAAAGTGGTATATTTCTTAGATTTCTCGTCCATTGGAATTTTGTGGTATCCTGAGGATCGATCAAGTGCCGAAAAGAATTTTGCGTTTCCTAGTTGTGCTAAAATGTCGTCTATATCAGGTAAAGGGTAAGCGTCTTGTTCTGTGAGTTCATTTAGAACTGCCCACTATGTGAAGCACTGGAAGCACCGGCAGGGCACCGAATGGGGGGAATGGCATGCGCCCCCCGAGGACCAGAAGAAGAAAAGCCCCCGGAAGGGAGGTTAATAACAACTATAGAAGGAGCACCACGAGAACAGCAGGGTATGGCCGGGAGGAGGTCATGGAGATGGAATAAAAATTCACTCCACGGCTTCTACAATGCAACTTGGGGCATGCGAGAAGGGCTCAAGACCTGCTCTGCCAGACCATCCGGGAGAGCAGGATAGCCCTCGCAGTCATCGCTGAGCCGTACTGCGTGCCAAACACCACAAATTGGGCGCAGGATACGAGTGGACGAGCGGCCATAACCTGGTCTCCAGTGCTGAGCCCCCACGGCGTGCTGCTTGACCGCGGCAACGGGTATGTCGCTGTCGAGTGGGCAGGAATAGCGGTCGTGGGGATCTATGTTTCCCCTAACAGCGGATTGGAGGCATTCGAGGACTTCCTGGACGAGGTGGGTGACTGTATCAGAAGATGCCACCTCCGCCAGGTGTTAGTCCTCGGAGACTTCAATGTCCATTCCACGTTATGGGGAAACAGTAGGACTACAGCAAGAGGAAGGTGGCTGACCGACTGGGCTGCTGGCCTCGGTCTCGCGTTTGTTAACAAAGGAGCAGCCAAAACATGCGTAACATGGAGGGGGGCGTCGGTCGTTGACCTCACCTGGGCCACGCCAGGACTACTTGGGAAAATACAAAACTGGCATGTGACAGAAGGGATCGAGACGCTGTCTGACCACCTCTATGTGCGCATGGAGCTGGCTTTGAATGAGAAAAGGAACACCCGTATGGAAGGAACGAAGCAGACCGGCCCTAGACCACCCAGATGGCGTCTAAAGGACAGAGACAAGGAAGCGCTACGGGCGGCACCCGCCGTCTCAGCCTGGAGCTGGGACGCTCGAGACACGACTAAGGAACGTACAGTGGATGAAGAAGCAGAGGATCTCTGTGCAACGATGAGCGCAGCATGTGATGCCGCGATGCCACGCGTCTCCAGGAGTAAAGAACCCGAGAAAACGGTATACTGGTGGAATCCGGAAATAGCCGAACTAAGGGAACAGTGCAGCCAGGCTCGCAGAAGATTTGCCCGAGCTCAACGTCGCAGGTGAACCAGGAACGAGGAAGAAATCTCCCGTACGTATGCAGACTATAGGGAAGCAAGAAAGTTGCTACAACGGGAGATTAAGGTCGCGAAGAATCGGTCCTTGAAGGAGTTGATCGAATCAGTCGAATCAGACCCGTGGGGGCGGCCATATAAAGTTGTTCTAACTAAGCTATGACCGCCCCCCCCCCCACAGACCGAGAGCATGGACCCGGAAACATTGGACAAGGTAATTGGAACCTTGTTTCCGAGATTTCTCTCCCTCTCCACCTCGGATAGCGAGGAAGAAGAGGAAGCTGATGCGCCGGATTGGAGAGAGGAAGACGAGATTACAAACGAAGAACTTATGAAGGCAGTGAGGAGGACGGCTTCTCGGGATGTCGCACCGGCTCCAGATGGAATTCCAGGCCGAATCTGGGCCGAAACGATAGATCTTATGGCACCTCGCCTGCGACACCTCATCAATAGGTGCATGAGTTAGGGAGCTTACCCTCGAAAATGGCGGACAGCGAGACTAGTCCTGCTGAGGAAGGAAGGACGTCCGCTGGACTCGCCATCGGGGTATAGACCGATCTGTCTTCTGCATGAGGTGGGCAAACTCCTGGAAAGGGTGATTGCCGCCCGTCCAGAGACATACATGAGGCAGAGAGAGCCTGGCTGGCACAGCAGTCAATATGGATTCCGCCAGGGCCGCTCGACCATTGATGCGGTGAAGCACGCAAGAAGATCGGCGCAGGAGATGGTCACGCGCCAGGGAGTGGCATTGGCAGTCTCCCTTGACATCACCAATGCGTTTAATACGATCCCCTGGGACAGAATCATAGAAGTTCTGCGGTATTACCGGGTGTCGAAATACCTAGTGGAGGTGATTAAAACCTACCTGAGTGACACATGGGTAGAGTTTAGCAGCAAGAGAGGGATGGAGAGAAGACCGGTCGAGAGGGGGGTCCCACAAGGATCGGTGTTGGGACCCACTCTCTGGTTCACGGCATACGACCGAGTGCTGCGCTGCCCAAGACCACTGGGCACGGACCTGGCGTGTTATGCGGATGACACTTTGATACTCACCGGGGGACGTTGGTGGCATGAGACTGCCAACCTAGCGGAGGCCTGCGTGAAGCGGGAAATAAGGAGGCTCGGACTGCGTGTGTCACCAGCTAAGTCAGAGGTGCTGGGGTTCTACAACAGCCGTCATAGACGCTCCCCACCACCAGGGTTGGCCGTGAACATAAGCGGAGAAAGGGTGATGGTGGGACAGCAGATGAAATATCTGGGTCTCACCATCGATAGCCAGTGGACCTTCGAGCCGCACTTTAACCAACTGGTGCCGAAGGTAACCACAGCGGCTAACGCGCTGTGCAATTTGCTGCCGAACCTGGGAGGTGCGGGACTAGGAGTGCGACGCCTCTATGAGGGAGTGGTACGATCACGGGTCCTCTACGGAGCCCCGGTATGGGCGGAAGAACTGAGTGCGAGTCGGCGTAGCTTAGCACTGGTAAGGGGGCTCCACAGGGTGACGGCTATCAGAATAATAAGAGGATATAAGACGGTATCGTACGTACTCATCGGCGACCGTCCTGGCGGCACACCCCCCCCCCCCCCCCCTTCGAGCTACAGGCCCTCGCACTGAAAGAAAGATACGAAGGCAAGCAAGCCTTGCTACAAGGAGGACCCGAGGAGACACTCTAGCACGTTGACTTAGGCGAAATAGAGAACCATACCTGGAGACGCTGGCGCGCACGGCTAGAGGAAGAAAACCGGGTAAGACCACACCGGGCAGTATGTGCCGTGCTCCCCAACTGGGAGAAGTGGAGAAACCAGAAAGGAGCTCCACTAATGTTCAGGATGACCCAAATACTTACTGGGCACGGGGTGTTTGGGGAATTCCTGTTACGTATAGGGAAGGAGACAACATCCATCTGTCATCATTGTCAGCTAGGGGAAGACTCGGCGTTGCATACACTGATATCTTGCCCGGCGTGGGAAGAACTCAGAAGAGTGCTACGGACAGTGGTGGGAGGAGACATAGGCCCGGAAGCATTGAGAAGGGCAATTCTCGAGAGTCGTCAGGGTCACTCTTCCGTCCGTACCTTTTGCGAGCAAGTAATGCCGGCAAAGGAGCGGGCGGAAAGGGAAAGGGTGAGGACTGGCGACCCGGCGAGGGTTGACAGGACTGAAGGGAGAGCGCGAAGGGGAAGATCAGCAATCCCTCTCGTGGTAGCAGACAACCGGGAGTAGCAACGCCAGGGGTGTGGTCCCCCTGGTGACACAACATCAAGGACGTTTCTGCCGAAAGAACAAGACGGAGGATGCCGATCGATAGAAATTGGAAAGAGAACTCAGGACATCCCCACAAATGACAGGTGGCCACCGTGGAGTTTTAGTCGGTAAGAGTCCGACACTACCTGCTGCTGCTTCACAGCACAGGTGTCCATGAGGATTTCTCTACGTTAAAAAAAAAAAAAAAAAAAAAAAGGCACTTCAGCGATATACAATGTCGCCGAGTGCCGCCACATCTTTATCTCCATCGTCGGTCCATCGGATTTGAAGTATGCCGGTCGTGACATCAGCATTGCTAAAGGTTTTGAGACTGCTTGCTTTCGTATATAAGAGTCCCATGTCTGCGGTCCTTTTTATGTAGCGCAAAATTCGTTTGACTAATTTCCACTGATACTTGTTTGGATTCTCTGAATGACTCAACGCTATATTTATTGCAAAACTGATGTCTGGCCTACCTACGGTTTGTAAAAACATTAAGTTTTCTACGGCTTCTCTGTATGGTGCGTTACAGTCATTATTGCCTATGTTACTTTCGCTCCAATTAGTCTCGATACTTAAATTTTGTGAAACGTTCCGCCCAACATCTTGGAGACTGCTTTAAGCCATATAGGCTTTTTAGCAATTTACAAACGCGATTTGCACCATCATCATAGCTTTTAGGTTGTTTCGTATAGATGTCTTCTTTCAGACTTCCATATAAAAATGCGGTTTTAATGTCCAAGGTGTAAATTATTTTTGGCGGCAATACTGAGCATTAATCTAATTGTGTCAAACCGAGCAACGGGACTATGGGTTTCTTTATAATCTATGCCTTCTTTCTGTGAACACCCTTTTATTACAAGTCGCGCTTTGTATCGTTCCGAATTGTCCGGATTTAGCTTTACCGTTAAAACCCACCTATTACTAAGTACCTTCTGACCTTTTGCTTTTTCTACAAGAATCCACGTCTTATTTTCATGGTGCGATTTTATTTCATCGTTCATAGCCGTGTCACATAACTCTTTCTTTTCGGATCTCATCGCTTCGTTAAAATCCACCGGTAATTTTTCCGCTACGTACGTTACTGGGTTACCATAAAAATCGGTTCGTTTGATCTTACCCCTATCTCTCAATTGTCTCACATTCTAGTGAAGTTTCACTAGGTTGTTTTTCATCTTCACTCTCTGCACTTTCTCTTAAGCTCCGGGAAAAAACAATGTCGCCGCTACGGGCAAGCGTCAAACAAATACGAATTTAAATTTTCCGGTATACCCCCGACCAGTATAAATTAACGAACGCGATCGTAACGTGACCAGTTTTTCAGTCTCACTCTCGAGCGATCTTAATAACGATGGATACATAGTCTTAGTGTATCAGTTAGTATGAAGCATCTTAGCGAACATTCTCTGTATCTATTATTTTAAAATATATTTGACGGGTTTCAATATCAAGATATCTCGTCATTTAAAACACACTACCAATCATCTTCTACAACCGTGTGACACGGGTCACTGGGTATGCGTAATAGCATTTTCCCCTCCTCGCGAAACAAATAGGTAATATGTATGAGATACAGATGACCGAGTGCCGAGTCGAGTTGGTAAAACGGTCAACGTGGAAATTCGTACGTGATTCAGGCATAAACAACCAAAAGGAGCAGCAAAACACACGCTCTCAGGACAACAGGCGATTCAACCAATTCAACCAAGAAGAAACCATCGTGCAAATGGAAGAATAGCCTGCTGTTCGTCCATTCAACCGATGAAAACATCAGTGACTGATGTCAAATGTCACACTTAAGAGAATCAGGAAATCGAATGAAGCGCGTAAACGCCCATACTACGGGGAAATACTTCATTGCAATATTTTCTTGCTACGTGTTCGATCTACGAGTGTGAAAGCATACCAACAAACGATATCCCATCTAAAAGAGGAGGTGTTATGTTCGCGCAACATATCTTAATTCATATTTATTTAGAGAGCGTACGTTCGATTTAGACTATGGAGAACTCAGGACCAACGCGAAGCAGAAATCCTTTAAATGATAGTCTCACGAACGTCACGACTTCCTTCTATTCGCCAATACTAATTTTTCCCCAACTTGTGTGGTGTGCAAAGGGAAGTAAGGAAAGTTAGACGGGTTTAGTTGGTCAACAGATTCGCTACGAGAAATATATACAAAATTGGGTATCGAAATCACACGCATCATCGACTTTAGTAACTATGCGGTACATCAAATTGCTATTAAACATTATTTCACATTACCTTTTGACCCTCGGTGAACCATATGGCCAGAAGGATTAGATTCTTGGTTCGTCGTAATCGAAACTTAACTTCAATTTAATATCCTTTTTCAAATGTCATGTTTTCTGAGATAGAGTGTATACGTAGATGCAGTTATTATTACACTAAACAGTCATAAGTCATAACATATATAGTATGTCCATTTAAAGCGTATACGCGCTATTATTTCTATACGTATAAAAAATAGGGGAAAAAGTTTCATATAGAACTTGAATGGTATCAAGGGGGCTTGTACTCTTGTTAATAAGTTCTCCAACCGATGAGCGAAAATCGGAATTTGAAATACGTATGTGGTAACTTATATGGATCTTAGAGTAAGGACAAGTAATGATGTTTTATTTAGAGTTAAGTTTAGTTTAATAAGCGATACTCAATATAAAAAATTGATTACAATCTCGTCGTACGTCTTATTATCATACTCGGCTCTCAACTTCCCGATTCATACTCTCCGGCTCCTCCACTTACACTCTCTGACTTCTCGACTCACACTGCCCATACTCAACTGACACTCTGCGTCCTCTCAACTCGCAGTCTGGCCGTTCTAGCATTCCTTTGTCTTTTCCTACGCCCACCACACACGTGTTCCGCAGACGCTCATTGCCAGGGTCACGTAGGCCTTTTCTACAAAACTATACAATTGAAAATATCGACGATACATTGATGGACCCGACGGCGCCTCGGCTCTCGCGACATTGTTCATGGTTAACTCGATGTTTCTTAGGTCCTTTTCCCCGATACTACACATATATCGCTAGAAAAGTTACAGCAAACACAAACAAATTTGTTTCGAGAGCGTCTTACTTTTTCGCTAGTAGTATACTACGTTATTTTCTAACTTTTAAGATCGTATTTCAACTAAAGTATATAATTCTAGCATTTAGTTTTGGTGAAGTCTAGCACATTGCTTCTATTTTCATGTTCAAAACTGGCAATCCTTTTCTCTCACACCGAAAATCGAGAAAAGCACCGCAGTAGGGAATGTGAGCCGTTGCATTCGACTGTCTGTGATGATGATTCTCGGAAGAAGAGGGATTTTTCTTCATTATTTGGACTCGATATGTTTATTGGGAAATACAGCAATGAAATACTCGATCCAGTTGTAAAATCTGCTTTCTGACGCTCACTGTATTATCAGAAGGAAAGGGAGGAAACTCCAGACCATACAAAATGGAAGGAAACAGATGCTTATGAATGTTCTGTCAATTACGGGAGAAACGTGCAGGAAAATTGAGGCTAGACGCCATGACTGAAATGTTTTTGCTTTCAGAAAAATTACATGGCGTGAAATACGTGAATCCTATCGATGCAAAGGCATTTAAAACATTAAGCGCGAAGCTGATTTTGATATGCTCTCCGTTCAAGCAGTGTGCAGACGTGGTCGCGGGAGGTGCGAGTTAAAGTATAAGCAGACGATAATACACACATCGCGGTGACGATTTAGTTTCATCTTATATAAATTACAAACGAAAAATAACGAGATATTAAAAGTTTACTAGAAGCATCCAGCAGAATTTTTTGCTGACGGAATGAAGGAACCTGTCACACGTTGCCAAGTATGGATTGATGCAAATGGCAATTATGTCGAGAAATAATTAACATATTTTATAGGTAATGAATTGAATTTTCATTTTCTTTCTGTTTCATTTCCTTTCTGTTTCATTTCAGTCAATCGTCGTAGTTCCCATTAAGAACAGAACTGCGGCTTCGTATCTCGGAAAATAATGTAAAAAAGAATTGTTTGTGTTATTCGATGATTCCGTTAAACGAAATAATAGCATCCATATATCTTTTGTGCGTTCATGTCGACAAAAAGCTAATTATTATACATACATTAAGGGAAGGAGTTTAAAACAGGCGGATTTTTCGGCTACACTCTTATACTACAATATAAATATGCGTAACAATAAGCATAGTTAATAACTATATCAGAACAATATATATGTCTGGTTATGGTTAGAATTTTGGGCGCGTAACAATTCTTCACGTGAATTAGCCATTGTTTTACACAGCCGAGATTATACTTACACGTATATACAAGTCTGCTACAAAGATTAACAAATACTAAGTCTAGTGAATAATAAGCTTAACGAATAATAAAGTTAGTGAAATAATAAGTTGAACAAATAATAAGTCTAACAAATAATAAGTCTAATGAATAATAAGTTTAACGAACAATAAGATTAATGAATAGTATGATTTACGAATAATAAGTTTAATGAACGCTATTAACATTATTTTTGGGTTCAAACGAATCCACGGTCAGCGGGATAACTCTCTACTAAGCGTAAACTGATCTTAGGCACAAAGATACGATTGTTGAAAATGCTCGATGTGTCACTTTCCAAGGCAATCGCAAGAATGCCAGCCTCGTGGAGATTTTTCTCGCTGTACGCTTGCATTTGTTTTCTATACTCGTTTGGAAGCATCGAGAAGGTTCCAAACGCCGTTGCTAGGCAGACTCGTTGGAAGCATCGAGAAAGTTCCAAACGCCGTTGTTAGGCAGACTCGTTGGAAGCATCGAGAAAATTCCAAACGCCGTTGTTAGGCAGTTTTTTTACCTTCGACCTTTTGCATTAGGATAGCCCCGTAGCCTTCTGAATTAGCGTCGGTGTGTAGCTCTATTTGGTAATTGGGATCAAATATCATTAGCACCGGTTCATCGGTCAGAATAGAAATTACTTTTTGCCTTAGCTTTTCATGTTTATCCGTCCAATTTATGTTCTTGTTACCGGAAGTGAGTGCATACAAAGGTTTCATTACTTGTGAGAATTTTGGAACGAATTTTCGAAAATAAGAAGCTAGACCGATGAACTGCCGAAGCTGTGTAACGGTCGTCGGTGCGGGTAAAGAGCTTAAGGCGTGTATTTTACCCGGGTTGGGGCGAACGTCTCCGTTACAAATTACATAACCCAAATAGAGTACCGAGGTCGTTAGAAAAGAACATTTTGAAAAGTTGAAAGAGAATCCGGCTTTTACAAGGGTATCTAATACGATGTTCAATCGTTCTAGGGCTTGATCTACCGAGTCAGCGATAATTAAGACGTCATCCAAGTAAACTACGACGTATGAATAAGCAAGGTCGCCTAAGGCTTTGAAAATGGCTCTCTGGAAAACGGCTGGTGCATTTTTCAACCCAAACGGCATCGTTACATATTCGTATTGACCGTCGGGGGTGACGAACGCTGTATATTCAGTGGAGTTAGGGTGAATAGGAATCTGATGAAATCCACTGGCCATGTCCAAGCTAACGAAGTATCTCGCACTCTGCAATCTCACGATTTGATCAGCAATAAGGGGTAAGGGATACCGATCCGCGACCGTGTTTTTATTTAGCGCCCGGAAATCTACGCACAATCTGTCCGATCCGTCCTTCTTCTTCACGAGTAACATGGGGCTCGCGAACGGCGAATTACTAGGTTTTACAATTTTTGGTCCTAATCAGTTCACTTAACCGCTCGCGCACTATTCTCCGCTCTTCCTCGCTAAGTCTGTAAGGACTTCTTTGTACGGTGACATTAGGGTCAATCAACCGAATTTCTAACTGGCCCGTACTCACACGCGTCCGCGGGAAACCCGTAATAAATGACTCTTTGAATTTTTCGAGAACAGAAATCAATCGATCTTTGTCGTTACCAACTACATCAGTGTTGATCTCGTTAATGTTGACCGCATCTTCCGCGACTTTGCTACAGGCGTTAACCATTTTTGTCTTGCAAATATCGACGCTATTTCGTGTAATATTCACGTCAAAACCTTGGCTCAAGATTTCACGACCAATCATGATATCGTATTTTAAGTAGCTATCAGCAAGGACATGAAAAGTTATCTCCAGTGTAAAACCGTTAATAAATACAGTGGACAAGAT
Organism: Bombus flavifrons; assembly: GCF_040668555.2. Taxonomy (NCBI): domain Eukaryota; kingdom Metazoa; phylum Arthropoda; class Insecta; order Hymenoptera; family Apidae; genus Bombus; species Bombus flavifrons. Next base: position 1,970,146 of record NC_138459.1, on the reverse strand, counting down.
CTGAAATGTACTGTTAACAAAAGTATTTCCTATGCCTCGCATTATTACTACATCAGTCGTTCGTTTGCCATAAAATTTCGAAGATATAGATTCTTTAATTAATGAGCATTCGGCTCCGGAATCGAAACAAAATGGGAACGACTCACCCAGATGACTGAAACTACCAGCTGGAGACTCCACCATGCAGGAGTCGACTCGTCGTTCGTTCTTGGAGCCGGGTTTTCTGTTCTGCAGTAGCGGACAATCAGGTGCGATATGGCCCTCCGCACGACACTTGAAGCAAACCACCTTGGACGATGCGGCTGGTCGGCTTATTTCCTGATGTCGTGTATCCTTTCGCTGTTCGCTACGCATCCTCTTGCGACACTCCATTATTTTGTGTCCGTGAGTACCACAGTAATGGCACCTCACCTGGGGGTCCGATAACTTGCGTCGTTTGGCTTCGGGTTCCGCCGGTGGATTTCTTGACGAAGATGTCGGTTCCTCCTCGTAACAGAAGGGTCTCATCTCGTTTCGAAATTGGTCCTCCGTCTTGATGTCGCTCGTGAGAGCCAATCGTTTAAAACGTTGGTCACGCACGCTTGCCAGGAAGAGAATGATGGCGGTAAGCATTTCATCCTTCGTAGAATGTCGCCACCTCGTCTTCAGGAGGGAATAAAGACGACAGTAATAAGCCCCTAGAGATTCGTCCTTTCCCTGTGGTTCCTTGGATACTTTCATTAACGACGAGAACGTTGTCTCTTGGCCACCGAAATGCACAAGGAATCGTTCCTTAACAGTAGACCAGGTTATCTCTTCGTCTATCATCGTTTGCGTCAGCCAATGTACCGCAGAACCTTCTAAAGCTTCACTTAAGGCAGAGTATAACGCACTGTCTCGTAGAGGGTTGTCCTTCACAAGCCGACTAACGGCCAAGCACCACGCGGCTGGATCGGCGCCTGCTACTTCGGGGTTAAAGCGTGGTAACGAAAATTTTTCGGGTTTCACACTCGGTTCAAGCTCCCTCGGTTTTTGCGCTAGCGTCTGAATTAAATCGCGCATAAAGGCCATCTGTTCTTGTATCACTTTAAGCGGTTCTGATCCCACTTCTGATGTCGGAGAGAGATTGGAATTTTGGGCGCGTGACAACTCTTCACGTGAGTTATCCATTGTTTAACACAACTGAGATTATATTTTCACGTATACACAAGTCTACTACAAAGATTAACAAATAATAAGTCTAGTGAATAATAAGCTTAACAAATAATAAAGTTAGTGGAAAATAAATTGAACGAATAATAAGTTTAAAAAATAATAAAGTTAGTGGATAATAAGTTGAACGATTAATAAGTCTAACAAATAATAAAACTAACGAATAATACGTTTAACGGATAGTAAGTTCAATGAATAATATGATTTACAAACAATAAGTTAATAATCGTTATAAACAATAATTTTGAGTTCAAACGAATCCACGATCAACGGGATGACTCCTTACTAAGCGTAGACTGATCTTAAGCACAGAAACACGACGTGTCACTCTCCAAAGCAGTCACAAGACGAATGCCAGCCTCGTCGAGATTTTTCTCGCTGTACAATTGCATTTGTTTTTCTATACCCGTTTGGAAGCATCGAGAAGGTTCCAAACGCCGTTGTTAGGCAGACTCGTTAGAAGCATCGAGAAAGTTCCAAACGCCGTTGTTAAGCAGTTTCTCCCTGAAGTTTGATTAGTAATACAATGTATGATCCATTGTTTCACAAGTGGCTAGGCCCGCTCCCGAGGCCGCATGCCGCTACAACCACATTTCTCGGAGAACCCATGCAACCACTCCAGACCTCCGTTAGACAAAATGTACATCCCGTGACCGTGGCTACGTTCGGCGACCAATTGTCGCCTCGTACCCAATCTTGATATCACAAATCTCGAAGAATTACAGCTATGATAAAATCCAGGCTAGATTACTAGAGGATGTTCCCAAAATTTCCAAGGAACGGCTTCGGCTTTCCTTTCATCTCCGACATATATATACGTTCACCGCGGAAAGTATGCTCACACCCTACAATATGACCTGTTTGATGAGAGATTCGGAGGTAAACGAAAGGTTCGTCCTTCCAAATCGGTTCTTTCTTGCTATTATTCTTTTTCCCTTTCCTTCTTTTATTTTCTCTCACTTCGAAAATCGAGAAAAATACCGCAGTAGGGAACCGTTGCAATCGACTGTCTGTGATGATTATTCTCGGAAGAAGAGGGATTTTTCTTCATTATTTTTTTTTTTTTTTATTTAATTCTTTACATTCACAATTTGTCCAGTTTGGACATTTGGTAGAATTTCTTAGCTGTTAGATTTTCATATGGGTGGCTACCCCCAGCGGGATACCATCTTCGTGTTTGTCAGGTTGTGTCCTTTGTGAGGTTTGCCAGGTGTTTCCTTTTCAGTCTTCTATCCATGTTTGAAGTGATGATCGTTTCCACAGCTAGCCCGGTGTGTTCCTATTCATTCTTTGTATTTTCCTGCGTATCTGCTAATTTCCTCTTTGACCGTTGGTATTCCCAGGTCCTTCCGTATGTAGAAATGTTATATCATAAATTTATAGAAAACAGTATGATAAATACAATATCGTTGCACTCACACGAAATCGAATATAATACCGCGTTTCGCGCATTCGTTTCTCACTAATTCTACCACACAATAACACAACAAACTTCACACGACCACGATAAATTCAACTCTGACAGCATTATCCATGCTCATTTTTCCCTTAACATACCTTGGTAACGCTCACAACACTCCTTGACAACATTAACATATCTTGACAACGCTAATAAACAATTACCCCTCACGCCACGTCCTTTCCTGACATCACACTATCCCACACGTATGTCCTCGTTCTTCACGTACCATGGGGCGGTTACTATTGTTCTAAGAATTTTAGCTTGTACTGTCTCTATTTTGTTTATATGACTCATTGCTGCTGTCCCCCATAGTGGTATTCCGTACGTCCAGATTGGTTTTATGATCGTTTTGTATATTTTTAATTTCTTTTCTATGCTTAATTTGGATTTTCGACTTGTTAGCCAATGCATTTGTCTCCTTTCCGTCTGTATTTTGTCTGTTATTGATTTGATATGCTGTTTCCATATGAGTTGTGTATCTATGTGGAATCCTAGGTATTTGACCTGCCTTGTTTGCGGTATGTGCGTGCCGTTCAGTATGATGTTTGATGGTGTCTGTTTCCGCAGTGTGAATATAATATGGTTGCATTTATCGGGCTTTGCTTTTATTTGTTTATCTTGCAGTCACTTTTCTATTTATGTGATATGTTCTTGTAGTAATTTGACTGCTGTTTCTGGGTTAGCGTGCCTGACTAGTACAGCTGTGTCGTCCGCAAATGTCAGTATTTTGCTATTGGTAGTTGTTGGTATGTTGGCCGTGTATTGTGTGTATAGCTTTGGTCCTAGTGCGCTTCCTTGCGGAACCCCTGCCTTGATGTCTTTAACTTCAGAGTATGTGTTTTTAATTTTTATTACATAGGTTCTGCCTTAAGTATGATTTTAATAAATGGTATATTTGTTCTGGGAATTGTTTTCTGATTGTTTGTAGTTGGCATTCGTGGTTTATTTTGTCGAATGCCTTCTCTATGTCCATAAAGAGGGCTGTGCACTATTGTTTGTTTTCTAATGCTGTTATTATTTCATTAGTGAGTCTGTGCATTTGCTCTATCGTAGAGTGTTTGTTTCTGAATCCAAATTGGTGATCTGGTATTAATTTTTCCTTCTCTATTATTTGTTTTAAGCGGGCGTAAATTATTTTTTCTATTATTTTGGATAATACGGGAAGTAGTGAAATTGGTCTGTAAGATGCTGTTTGGTGTGGGTCTTTGCCTGGTTTAGGTAACATTATGATCTGTGCCAGTTTCCAAAGTTTAGGAAAGTATTGAATTCTTAGTATTGCGTTAAATATTATTGTGATTTGTCTCATCGCCTTTGGCGGAAGGTTTTTCAGGATTTTGCCATTGATTAGGTCGATTCCTGGTTCTTTATTATTTTTTATTTTCTCGATTATGTTTCTAATTTCGTGTGCTGTTGTTTTAGGTATGGTACAGTGTTTGTCAGTTGATGTACTAGTGGTTAGCGTATCCTCGTCCGTATGACGACTATTGTGATTGCTGTTGTTGATACTATGTGGTGTAAATGTGTCTCATAGGTGGTTGGACGATTCTTCAGCTTGCTCTTCGTTGCTTCTTGCCCATGTGTTATCTGCTCTTCTGATTGCTGGGACCAGTTTTATTGTCTTCTTTATTCTTTTTGTGGCTTTCCATAGGGAGTAGTTGTAGTTCTCGCGTGTAGATAGTGACTCAATGAACTTTGTGAACTCGTTGTTGTTGTGTTCTTTCATTTTGTTTTTTATTTCCTTTGCAAGTTAGTTTAGGTGTTTTTTGTTTTCTCTTGTTCTATGTTTTTGCCATTTTGCTTTCGCTTTTCTTTTTTCTCTAATTTTTTCGAGGATGTCTGGTGGAATTATTTTTCTTTGTTTGTTGGTTGATTCACATATAGTGGTTGCCCATGCTCCTTCCTGAATAGTTTCTGTAAATGTTGTTACTGCTTGATCGATGTGTTCGGGTGTTTTCAATGAGATGTCGCAGTTGATTTTGCTCTCGATTATTTCTTTAAATGTTTGCCATTTGGTGGTTTTATTGCATAGAGTTTCTTAATTGCTGTAAAGTGTTGGTTTGTTTCTGTATGTAATTATTATGAGTGTATGATCGGAGGTAAGCTCGAGGCTGGATGCTATGTTTAGTTTATTTGCGTTTAGTCCCTTTGTAACTGCAAAATCAAGTAGATCAGGTATTTTGCTCAGGTCTGTTGGGCAGTATGTCGGTCTTCCCGTGGATAATATATTGAGGTTATTGTTTCTAATGTAGTTTTCCAAGGTTCTACCTCGAGGTGCAGTGATTCTTGATCCCCATAGTGTGTGCTTTGAGTTGTAGTCTCCAGCCGTGATATACTTGTCACCTAAGTGTTGAAAGTACTAATCCCACATTTGTGACGTAATTTTGTGTCGCGACGGTACATATAGTGCTGACAACTGTAAATGGTTGCTGCTAGTTTGTACAGTAACGGTGGTTGCTTGTCCAGAAAACGACGTAAAGAATGCTGTCGTTCCCTACGCAAGAAAATAGGGAGAGGAAATAATATAAAGTCAACAATTTACTTCATGTAAAATATAGCAAAAATATTAACATTTATTGTCCAGTTTGTAAGAACAAAGCTACACTTTGTTTCGTATACTTTGAAAAAATTTATAGTTTGTTATTTAAATAATACTTGTTGTTACTTTAAATTATTTACATTTAGTAAGCTGCATATTTTCTATACAATTGATCTTATTTAAATAAATAGTGCCATTTTTATAAGAAAACACTACATGTCATTATTTAGTCTTGTTCGATAACATTTAAGTTGTATTTCAGTTTTGGATATATTACATTTTTTTTTATTTTTTTAGATTTTTGTAAACTAAAATTGGAAAGGTAAATGGCATGAATCACCGGTGATCTGCAAAAATTGTGACCAACCGATGGGTCACGTCGGTTTGAACGTGTTAATGCATTGTAAAACTCAACATTTTGAACAACTTTTTCCTATACATATAGTCAGTGCGGTGGTTTGCATTAGTTTTCGAGATCTTCCTAAAAAATTGTCGGAACCACTGCAGCATATGTATCAGTATTGGTTGGCAAAATTCAACTCAAATCCTTATTAGCCCTTATCTTCTGTTTATAGTAAATAGCGATCGAAATTACGAGATTTATTACTAACGGGCGTATGTATCGTTAGATTTACAGAGTCGAGCCGGGAGAAAATCACGTCCTTTGTAGTCAGTGAAGAGCGTGAGTGGGGTAAAAGCCGAACTTACGACTAATCGTAGGTGTGAGGATAAAATTATTCAGATACATTAACCATATTCACACACAGTTGAAGATTTTTAATCGATCGGCAAAAATAGATGGGCTGTATGAGTAAGTCTGTGTTCTAAAGCATAGACTAAGGTAATGCAAAAACAGCCGGTTCACCGCCAAGCCGCAAAAACGCGTCTGCTCGGCAAAAACAGAATAAGGCGATGAATCACCGATCAACCAAATAAACTCGATCATTACAGGCGACAATATAAAGAAAATTTACATCGATTTTTCCCTAACAATAAATAACGTCAATGTTCGTGTATATTTATTACACAATTACATTATTTATATGTCGGGTTTACATTAGAATTAGGGTTAGGGGCGTGAAACGAATCTTCGTTTGGATTACACTTTGTCGTTATGCAATAGAGAAGACATTGACTAGTGCAAACACGATTATTATAGAATTGGACAAGTAACCGTGGTAATTAGATACTCGAGAAACTAATGACGATGATCCTAGGTTCAATAACGAATCCGCGGTCAATGGGATGATAGATGTAGGTGCTCGGAAAATCTAAGTCGGACTCTTTGTTAATAAAACGCGTAATATTCTTTTCTTCTATGAGATCGCAAGAAGGAATGAATTTCCGTGTCGATTATGCCACAGAGGAAAACTATATGGAGTGTGTTTAAAGGCGCGAGATCCTCGGATTCGTCGAGAAAAGCCTTCGTTCAGAAAGTAAGGGAAATTGACGTTGTTGCTAATTGGTCAATCTCCATATCGGTGGTTAGAAAAAGATGCTAGCCGCCCTCGAGGGAAGGTTGCTAGTGGGAGACGCCGCTCGTTGAAAAATAGGTCTCCCCTATCTTCCCGTAGTTGGGACAAGAATTGTTTGTCTGTCTGAAGGACTTTAGTCAACTAAATCTTAAGATTTATAACGGGCCTTCAGGCTAGCCGAACATGTACTGCGGAGACGCATCGACATCTGGCAATCATCTTACTCGAAGAATAGGGTCTGCGTGTGGCGAGCCACGGAACGGAGACCGTTGGATTGTTTACTGTCGCGTATCGCCAGAAGTATTTCTTTTAAGGAAAGCTATAGAATTACTCCATACCTTTGTTAGACAAAGCGTTCATCCCGTGACCGCGGCTACGTTCGGCGACTGGCTGTCGCCTCGAGCCCAAGCTCATTATCGCAAATCTCGAACAAATACAATCGGATCGAATGACGACAATTGTTTAACTACGCCTATGGTAGAATCTAGATTACGGTGTTAAGGGATTTTCCCGAAGTTCCAAAGGGTAGGCTCCGACATCTTTCATCTCCGACATATTTATATGCTCTTCTTATATCATAGTCTTGTAAAGTTTCACAGTAAAATTATAATATAAATTTGTTTATGTTGCAGAATAAATAAAAGTAGCATCCATGTATAGACGTATGTATAGATTCTTATGGAGTCAGAAGATTAAACTGCCAAGATTGTTTCATATGTATTCCAGCAGTAGTTAATGATATCCATATTGCTCTTATATCACTGTTACATTTCATAAGTTAAATTGTGAGTATAGACATAAAATTGCATTAGATATGAAACAACAGGCAGGAAACCATTAATATTGATACATAGATTTTAAAGCACATAGTTGCTTATATATGGCGGATTGGGGTCGGAATTTTGGGCGTTCGATGAACCTTCACTCAAATTTACCATCGCGGATATAACTGATATTTATTGGTACAAATGTGGACACTGCAGGAGGCTATAAGTAATAGCGGCGATCGGATGGTCGAGATATTGATGACAACGAATTCAAGTTCGATAACGAATCCACGGTCCACGGGACGATGAATGCGATGTGATACACGTATAACTCCACGTACAAGTAAAACTTATCTGCATGAACTCTACCCCAAAATCCAAGTGGAACTGCCCTTATACAGTCCTCTCCCCACCTCTCGGGTCAATCTTTGTTTTTAAGGAAAGCCATATAATCATTCCATCCCTCTGTCAGATACACGTCCCTCCCGTGACCGTGACTACGTTCAGTGACCCGCTATGTCACTTCGAGACCAAGCCCATCGTCATAAAATCGGATTAGAACATTAAAACTATTTCTTATTTTTATTACTTAAGTGTAGCTATAGTAAAAGTCTGGACTACGGTATTGTGGTTTTTGCCAACATTCCAAAAGGGAAGTCCCGATGTCCTTTCATCTCCGACATATATACAAACAACAATTTTTCAATGCGTTAATATATGTTAAAACCCATCTTTATTTGTATTAATATTAATATATGATAAGCAAGAATTGATGTATTGAACCTTGTTTGCTCTTCCACTTTTTGTCACAACTTATATGTACAATTATTATTATTATCAAATGCAGAATAATGTGCACCTTCATTAATTGTAAAAAATTTGATCCGCCAAAAATTGTATCAAATGAAATTATATTTTAATAATCAAAAATATGTGAAGTGCTGATAGATTATTTCGTTTAAATATGACAACATTTCTTTTATAAATGTAAAAATATTATAACATTGCAATATTAAACTCGAGAATGTTCTCCTTTCATGTAGATCAGATCGCTTTACAATTATTTTCTTCTATATAATGTGAAACATTGATTATGGAATTCGTTAAGATTTTAAGAACAGGACCAATTTGATTGATCAGTGATTAACAGAAGAGTATGCTTTAATCATGTATGTTAGATCCGTTAAAATGTTTTAGCAAGTGAAACAAGATATATTCTGAAGATATTTTGCGAAATTCAGAATATTATAGCTATAAACTCATTTATAATTTATCAATAAATTTTGCCATTAAGATAAAACAATTTTTTATTTTAACGCTGTAAGTTATTTGTCTTTATCAAAATTTCCTTATTTAAAAGCATTTGATGAAATTCCAACAAATAATGACAAAATATTGTAACATTCTAACTTAATTGTATGCATTAAATATATAATTCAATTCGATACTCTTATTAAATAACATTTTAATTTTAATTTTTGTATTTATCTAACTTGCTTTAATTTCTTAGGGTGCTCAAAGTCTTTGGATCTTCAGAAACTTGTGCATGGATTTCGTGTTATTCGACTAAACCTATTCTTCTGTAAGGTAAATCATTATAAATCTTCCCTTTCGTTGGTATGGTGAGTCTTTTTTTATTATCTTTATTACAAGATGCATGTAATCATAAGTTTTCCTTTTTATTATGACGGATTCAAATGATCTACTGCGTGCCTCTACCAATGAATGTTTACAAATAGCCATGATGGGGACTTTCGGTTTGGCTTTGGGCGAAGGTGACACGTGGTTAGTGAGCATTGTGAAAAAATGAAAGGTGAAGGGCGAAAAGGAGGAGGAGGATAAAGGGGCAAGAAGAAAGGAAAGAAAAGGGTGAAAGCACAAAGAGAGGGTATAAAAAAAGTGATAAAGAGGACAGGAGAAAGTGTGGGACACAAAATTAGGAAAGAAGAGGTTAGGTGGACGAAAGTATAAAAGGTAGTTGGATAGGAAGAAGGCAGATGGCGACAAGAGGCAGGCCGTGGATCACGGACAAGGCGGGAGAGAAGGAGGAACGCAGAAACACGCTGGAAAGGTAGAGCGTGAGAGAAAGAAGCAGCAAAGAGAGAGGGAGGTAAAGAAGCCGAGAAGATGGAGAAAATAGAGAGGGGGTTGGAGGTGATGGCAGAGCTAGTAGAGGACATGAGGAGGGACAGGAAAGAGGAGAGAGAGATGGGAAAAGGAACGAGAAGAGGAGAGGGAAAGGTGGAAGAAGGAGAGGGATGAAGAGAGGAAAAGATGGGAAAAGGAGAGAGAGACAGAAAGGGAAAGATGGGATGGTGCGTGGGAAAGATGGAAAAGAGAGAAGAAAGAGTTAGAGAACAGAATCAGGTGGTTTGAGGAGAAGGAGGAGGAATATTGTAATAAAAGGCGCGGAATGGAGAGAGGAAAGTAACAAGGGGGCAGTGACAGAACTCATAAAGGAAAATATGAGAATAGAAGTAGAAGTAGAAGCGACACAGAAGGTAAGGGTGGGAGAAAGGAATACAATAATAATCGCGACGTTGAAATCGTGGGAGGAGAAGATGAAGGTAATGAGAGAGAAAGGTAAATTGGGGAAGGGGATGTACATAGATAATGAACTAACGAAGAAAGAAAGAGAAATACAACAAAGGCTAAGAAGAGTTGCTAGAGTAAGAAGGGAGAAGGGGGAATACGTAAAAATAGGTTATAAGAAGCTGAAAATAGAAGACAGATGGTATAGGTGGAATGAAAGCGAGGAGAAACTAGAAGAAGAAGGAAGGAGAGAGACGAGAGGACGAGATAAGGAGAAAGAAAGGGGGGGGGAGTATATAAAGGGGTTGAAAATGTGTTTCTGGAACGTCGCAGGGATAATGAACAAGGATAAAGAGGTATGGGAATATTTGAGGACATTTGACGTAATCAGTCTCACGGAAACATGGACAGAGAAAAGCAAATGGGAAAGGGTAAAACATAGACTATCCAAGGAATACTACTGGAAATGCAGGGCAGCAAGGATAGAATGGAAAAAGGGAAGGGCAAAAGGGGGTATAATAACAGGCATAAACAAAAATCTGAGGGAAATAGAGTATAAGGAGATAAGTGACGACATAGTAGAAAGAAAAATAAGGTACAAGGAGAGGACCTATAGAATAGTGGTGGTGTATAATCGAGACACAAAAGGGACATGGAAAGAAATAGAGGAAAGAGTAGATGGAAGGGAAGAGGAAGTGACGATCATAGGAGGAGATTGGAATGCAAGAACGGGAGAAGAGAGAGGGCTGATAAACGAGGAACTAAGAAAAGAAAAAAGCAGGAGATCAAAAGACAAGACAATAAATACGGAAGGGAGAATTCATTCAAGAAGGAGAAAAGGTATGGCAGGACAAGGAGTGGAAAGAGAGGAAAGGGGAGATAAGAAGGAAAATGACAAAATTTAGGAAAGGAAAATGCAGCAGAGAACAATTTATAGAGGAGAAGAAGGCATTTAAACAGTGGTGTAAACAAAGAAAGGAGAAGCAGAAAGAGGAAGAGATGGAGAAAATCAACAAGATCAAAACAGAGCAAGAAGCATAGAAATATATAAATAAATATAGAAGAAGAAGAGAGGTTATAGACGAAGATATAATGGAAGAGGAGCGGAAAAATTATTTTATGGAAATGTTAGAGGGGACAGAAAGCAAAGTGGACAGAAGAACAGAAGGGCGGAGAGTGGAAGAGGAATTAAAGGAGGAGAGAGAAGATAATATAGGGAAAGAAGAGGTGATATTCCAAACAAGAAACTTGAAGGAGAAAAAAGCAACGGGGGGAGATGGTTTGGAAAAAGAGGTATGGAAGTATGCGCCGAAGGAAGTGGGGGAGGCGTTATGGGAGATGTTAAGGAAAATATGGAATGGAGAGGGGAATCACGTTAATGGACACAGCATATAAGATTTATGCAGGAATACTGGACGAGCAGCTGAAGGTGGAGACCAAAGACAAGCTGGGAGAGAGCCAATTCGGGTTTAGGAAAGAAAGAGGAGTGATAGACGCAGTGTACGTATTGAACCACATAATAGGCGAGCAATTGAGCGTAGAAAGAGGGAAGCTATAGGCATGCTTCGCGGATTCAAAGGCAGCGTTTGATAGCGTCAGCAGGAAGAATGGTATGGAGTAATTCTATAGCTCTCCTTAAAAGAAATATTTCTGGCGACACGCGACAGTAAACATTCCAACGGTCTCTGTCCCGTGGCTCGCAACACGCAGACCCTATTCTTCGAGTAAGATGATTGCCAGATGTCGATGCGTCTCCGCAGTACATGTTCAGCTAGCCTGAGGGCCCGTTATAAATCTTAAGATTTAGCTAACTAAAGTCCTTCAAACAAACAGTCTTTGTCCCAACTACGAGAAGATAGAGGAGACCTATTTTTCAACGAACGACGTCTCCCACTAGCAACTTTCCCTGGAGGGCGGCTAGCATCTTTTTCTAACCACCGATATGGAGATTGACCAATTAGCAGCAACGTCAATTTCCCTTACTTTCTGAACGAAGACTATCCTCGACGAATCCGATGATCTCGTGTCCTTAGACACACCCCATCATAGTTTTCTTCTGCAGCATCATCGCGACGAAAAGTCACTCTCTCGCGAGATCGTATTAGCGACTTACTTAGCGTCTGTACGCTCGGTGGATATTCCACGTTTTAACAAAGAGTCCGACTTAGATTTTGTGAGCACGTTCATCCATCATCCCGTCGACCGCGGATTCGTTATTGAACCTAGGATCATTGTCATTATTTTCTCGAGTATCTAATTACCACGGTTACTTGTCCAATTCTATAATAATCGTGTTTGCACTAGTCAATGTCTTCTCTATTGCATAACGACAATGTGTAATCCAAACGAAAATTCGTTTCATGCCCCTAACCCTAATTCCAATGTAAACCCGACATATATATATGTGTTAGGTAGATGATACATTTGCACTGTACATGTAAATATCTGTGTAAGCATCAGAGGACGTTTCAGGTCTTAGTTGAGACAAAAGACTGTTAGAAGCTTCTAGAATAGTCTGTTTGACAACAAGCGTGCGTGTAAGATGGTTATCGAGGTCTTTAGAGTGTAATATATATGTATCGATGTTGTGTGCAAATAAAGCAATTAATTTATTATACTTTAACAATATGAATCAAAATAGAATATATAAAGTATATTTTATATAACATTTTTCATGTCCTACTCCTTTCTTAACCATCACATTTTATTTCAGACAATTTTCTCAGTCTTTTCTTCTAAATCTCTACGAAGCTGCAGATAATTTTTTACTTTCTTCTTTTTCTACCCCCCCCCCCTCATACGAGACGTGATCAAAAAGATCGTTTAATTTTATTCTTATTTGAGAAAATATTTATTTGTTCGTCTATATTTAAGTTATTCCCTTTGAATATGTTGAAGTAACTACTTCAAGAAAGCTCTACATCTTTATTTATGTATATCCGTGACCTAGAGACCTGTATTACGCAGAAAATAGAATTTAGTGAAACGAAATAATTCTAAATAAGTAGAGATCCATATTATTGTTCCCTTGAATTTGTTTTGGGTTACAAGGTCTAAGAACAAAGGAACTAATAAATAGATTTCTATTTATATTCCTTGTAGCCTTTCGCTAAAACTATAAAGTTAATTTTCTTGGTAATGTCCTTTTGCTATAAATGAACGTGCTTCCTATCGATTCTATTGTATAGCGACACTAAGGGAGTAAGGATCTGAATCAGCACAAACTTATACTTATACCTTTATTTATTTCAATATATTTTTCTATTGCAAATTCATCCACTCGTTCTTCTATCAGCCAACCTTAACAGAATACAATATATTTTTGCCAGCGTGTCTTTCAATCATGAACACATTTCTGGAAGCACTTTCTTCTATAGTGCATAGTTCGCATAACGTCTTTTTTATTCTGCAGAATAACAAATAATCGCAAGAAAGCGATCAGGTTGTAGCGGTGCAAGAGTCAAAGAACGACGCGAATCGTGAGCCACTCATGTTGTTGTCTTGCCTCGGGGCATTGACACAGCCTTGAAACGTGAAACGTAATGACAAATAAATTCGGGGAGAGACAATGTCGCCGCTATATGCAACTCTCTCCCAACCATTATAAATAAACGAACGCGTTCGCGAGCGAAACAGTATCTAAGAGTATCTAACAGTATCTACAATATCTACAGTATCTCCGAGTATCACGAGTATCTACCGAGTTACGCGACGAGCATTAACGAGTATTTATCCGCGATTTTATTTTGCGATTTATACTTTGTACTAACGACTCACGTATACAGGCTGTACATTAATTTATTATTTTAAATATATTTGATGGTTTCAACAATGAGCAATCTCGTCCTTTAAACCTCACGTACTAACTATCCTCTACACATAAACCTCCACAAGGTGAATGTGGTGACTATAAATGTTATTTTTTGCGAGAAATTCCCGAGTCAGTAGTGACGCATGAGCTGATGTGCTATAGTAGTACAATTTCTACGAGTGATCGTTTCACAAATCCTCCGAATTGCTTCGTACAATCGGCGTGAAACGCTCAAATAGTATTCTCTATGGATCGTAACATATTGTGATAAAAATTTTTGAAACGCAATATCACGTTAATCGAAAAAGAAGCTGTGAGAAGGACTTGAACGTTTGATCTCACTGCCATGCTTTCGGTCGTGGTTAACTTGAAAATTTCCATTGTGATACTTATGATCTTCATACAATAATGATAAGAGGATACAATAGAAATAAAAAGATTTCGAAATATTAACAAAACTATATTTACTTATTTCTTATACTTGAGGTGATATTAAACGTGTTAGTTATTAAAGAGACGAGTGGAAATTTTTAACAGTCAATTATATTGAAATTACTTCAAGTACAAGTACAGAGATAGTGTAGGTCGGTTGTAACTGTCGTTCGTATGACTCGTCGTGATAATTAGCTATATTCTTCACTATACTGGTTCGTTTTCTAGACTATCCTAGAGAGAATGCTCGTCTGTTTATATTGTCCGGCGGACTTATGGAAGGTCGTATCTGATTCCGGTTGACGATTACTCATAACGACGATACTGTTTTTGTCTGGAGTTCGTTTATTCCAGAACTTGGCAAATCCAAAACAGCGTTAATACTTCCAGGTACAACAATATGAGTCGCTCCCGGTTCGAATCGTCCTATGACTCATGTGTCGCTACATACTACTACTATAGTAAACTGCTGCATTCTATCTTAGATGAATAGGAAAATTAACAATTAAATGTATGAATATTTATATTATTTAATAAAATAATACAAAATTAACGGTAACATTCTTTTAATTAACGTCTTTCGGGAATTCACTTGATATTTATAAATTGCGAATTTCATAATCTGTTCATAAAAAGTATACTTGGCGGAAAAAGTAAATGTCATAGAGATAGTAATAGGAACCACAATGTGGCGGAATAATTTCTGATATTTATATACAATTTCCATCGTTATTTGTAAGAGTACTATTACACTAAGCAGCATCTGTTTGTCCATCCCATGAATCTAGAATTAATAAGAACTTATTGTTTCCACAATATGGATTGATTATATTTAATATCTTCCCAAATAATGGGTATTGACTAATACATCAGAATATGGGTTGGTTTATTTTTGTCCTAGATTCATAAGAAAAATTTTTGTCAGAACCAATGACCCAACGACGCTGACCTCTTCTTGTTAGGCTACAGAAGTTTATGCATTACAATATACAGTAAATATGCAGGGTGCTATGCAAGATATATACAGGGTGGTTGGTAACTGGTGGTACAAGCGGAAAGGAGGTGATTCTACGCGAAAAAAGAAGTCGAAAATATAAAATAGAAATTTTTCGTTTGAGGCTTTGTTTTCGAGAAAATCGACTTTGAATTTTCGCTCGGTACGCGTGCACTTTATCGCGTCTCGTTATAACGGATCTCACTGTAGATCGTTGTCTCGATGGATATTATCGCAGTTTAAGTTTGTTTCTGCCGTAACGGAAAATTAGGAATACATAATGAAATAATACGAAGTAATCATAAAGTTTATTATTACAAAAATTGCTGAAAATGTTGCCCATTCTGCCGAACGCATACTTCTACTCTTCTAATTAAATTTCTATGAACACTTTCTAACGTATTCGATTGTTTTAAAGTATGAAAGGCTACAATAATCTTTTCTTTCAATTACTCGCAACTTGCGATTTCTTCAGAATAGATAATTGATTTAATATGGCTCCATAAATAAAAGTCAAGCGGAGTTAAGTCAAGAGAGCGTGGTGGCCAAGCTATTGTTCCAGCACTACCAATTCAACCTTGGTAATGTTGGTTTAAAAAATCTCTCACATGACGACTAAAATGTGGCGGTGCACCGTCTTGTTGAAAAATTAAACTTCCTCTAGTTCTCGGCTGTACATCTTCTAATAATTCCGGTAGTTTGTTTTGTAAGAAATCGAAATATACTGCTGACGTTACATTTCCTTCGAAAAAATATGGCCCAATAATTAGATGTCCGATTATGCCAGCCCAGATGTTTACGTTCCATCTTACTTGAAAATGTGTTTCAAGAATAGAGTGAGGATTCTCATTTTGCCAATTATGCATGTTATGGACATTGAACATGTTGTCCCTTGTAAATTTCGCTTCATCCGTTCATCAAATTTTTAACAGAAATTCTGCATCGTTGGCATGCTGTCGAAGCAACCAATGACAAAATGCCTTTCGCGAAATCTTATCATGAGGCATGAATCCTTGTACTCTGGTGATATGATAAGCATGTAAGTTGTTTTCGTGTAGAATTCGAAGAATCGTGAAGCAACTAAGATTATACCGCAAAGAAAGGTTTCTTGCACTTATGTCAAGATGTTCCAAAACGTCTTTTAGTATTTGCTCTTCAATATTTACACTAACGCGTCGTCGGCGACCACCATGTCGTCTAAGTTTTTCAAAAGAACCATATTCGCCGAGGGTTTGTTCTGCTCTTTGAATAACACGTTTGTCAGGATGTCGACGATTGGGATACCGGTGTCTGTAATGATCAGCTGCGGCTGATGCGTTACCACCACACGCACCTAACGAAAGTATCATGTCCGTATATTCTCGATTGCTGTATGTAGACATGATGGTAGACTAATAGGTACTGATAGCGATAAAAGTCGGATAGTAAGTTAATAGGTAGGAAAACACTTCGGCCACATTGGAAGTGTTTATCAACATAACGTCAATCGAGAGAACGATTTACAGTGAGATCCGTTATAACGAGACGTGATAAAGTGCATTCGTACCGAGCGAAAATTCAAAGTCGATTTTCTCGAAAACAAAGCCTCGAACGAAAAATTTTTATTCTATATTTTCGACTTCTTTTTTCGCGTAGAATCACCCCCTTTCCGCTTGTACCACCAGTTACCAACCACCCTGTATATACAATGTGCATGCAGGAGAAATTTGATGAATATGCACTTACATAGAGAAAATTGATACATCTGTGTTTAATCAAGGTATTTAATATTATATGTGCATTATGCAAACTGTTATAAAAAATAATAGTGTTATACATATCTTTAACACGTAAAATGCAATGTAACATAAATACTAAATTTTAAAATTTGTTGTCGAAAGTTTTGTTGTCGAGTGCCGCTACAGCAATTATACAGATTAAGGCCCGCATCATCGATTTCGGTGATTTTTGAATGTATTGTCACAATCATGATTTTGCACACCTTTCCTATACATATAACCTTGGCTCGGCTTTAGATTTCGAGGTATTCATGAAAAATGTTTTTACATTTGCACTTTGATGTGGGCTAGATGCCGCTTAGGTTTGCTTTATGTTTATCTACGGTCAGGATTATATTATATGTCCGTGCCACGATGCGTTTATAGTGAAGAGAAGAACAACACCGATAATCAAAAGTTTCGTATAAATCTTTATTTAATATCATGGACAGTAACGTATATAAAAAGAAAGCATAAAAATAACATTTTGTGAAGGTTAAGTTACCATAAACAATTTTCAAAAATTTTGAATTCTATTTTACTCATATGTAACAAAAAGTATTCATTGGTTCGGTTTTGCACAATATTTTTAACAGTATAACTTTTTAACATTAAAAATGTTTCTACTCTGTCCAAAGTCCTTTAATTTGTTGAACCAGATTAAGTCGTTTTAACATACTTTTTATTAAGCAAGGGGCTCACCACAAGAGGGACTTTTACGTTTTATTGGTATTTTAAAATATTAAGCATTTTATAAGATGCAATGTTTCAGGAGAAGTTGTTTTAAGACTGCTATTTTTATTATTTAAATCTACTAATATACTGGTATACTGGTATATCTTGGAAAGTATTATAATTTAATATTAATTTACTCTTTTGCGCGTTTGAGCCTAAAAATTGGATGAAAAAAAACTTTATAAAGGTTGTTCTCAAAACTAAACGTAATACATTTCATCCTGCATTTTCCTTATGGATTCTATACACTATATTTTTTCACCTTTCGTGTCTTCGTTAGTGGTGATACGGAGAATAACCTTTAACGGCACGGTGTGGAGAAAATCGATTCGTAATGTTGTAATATTTTTGGAAATCAGGCGATCGATTCGTGAAAACTCAAGAATCGATTTTTTAGGTCTTCTTCCGTATCTCCTAAAAACTCCGCTTCTAATCCCTCTTCTCTTTCTCTTTCTAACTTTTAACTTGCTTTTCTTTTTCTTTGTTCTCCATCTTCGCTTCTCGAAATCATGTTTTATTCTCCCCCCCCCCCCCCAAGTATCCGTCATTCTCTATTTATATCGTTCGACCGACTCGCAGTAAACACAGGAAAAGTCAAAGCGTCGATTGGTGTTCTAAATTTTACAGAATTTACATGTATAGGATATTCATTTTTTATAGGAAATGTGACCCCTATACGTTTATTTACAGAAAGACTAATTATACCTGCGAAACCATTAAATTCCTGTCTCGACATATTTCTTACACGGCGGACAGTTTACGAGCAATTCGCATTTATAGGTTAAATTGGGATGCTCTGTACATCAGGATCCTAAAATCGGTAGTCTGTCGAATAAGGAATAACGAATAAAATTTGGTTATTATATAGAAAACTGCTGGCAGCGTGGGTTTCGGTGATTTTTCACTATATCGTAGAAGTTGACGTTTTGAACATCTTCTTCCTTTGCACGTTATCATTGCCTTGCTTTGCGAGATCTTTGCAAAAATTTGTCGGTACCACCACTACGGTGAATGATACATATAATTGTGTGTCTGTAGCACCGTATATATTCGTATTGTTTGTCAACTACTTTGCGGTGGCCGAATTTAGGAAGCTAATGTAAACCTAACTGTCATCTTCCATTTACATGCAATATGTAAAAGAAGACTGGGCGAACTTGGGTATTCCACGGATCCTTCGAATTATAGCCGCTTGCAGAACTGCGTAATAAAAATTATTATTATTAATGGTATGAGTTAGGTTTAGAACAATCTAAGTCTTTTAAATTACAGTTTATATCGAGCTTTATATTTTATTGTTATTATTTCAACTTATACATTTCAGCCAATATCAACAATGATTCTTACAGTCTTGAATACACAGTTGTAAATAATTAATTATTATTGGATTCGGAAAGTAGAGTTCAAAGACAAAAACATCAATGTCTAATGAATGTAAATAAACAAATCGCCAAGCAACACAACGAACAAAGCGGCGAACGTGTCAGCTATGCTTGCGACTCTATTAGAGATACACATGTAGTGTTACCGATAGTTTTTGCGAATATCTCGGAAACTAAGACCGAGCGGCGGTAAAATGCCAAGGAAAAAGTTGTTGGAAATGTAGATTTCTACAGCATATCATAGAAATTCAAGCTGTCGGCAACTTCTTAAATAATTTATTATTTAAAATTTTATTCTCATTCTTATTCATTGTTCATTAATTTTTTCTTTAAAAAGACCATTTATTCGTCCGTTTTTTTTTCTAAATAATTATGTTCGATACATTATAGAGAAAATTTTTATTCGTCTTTATGCAATAAAAAATTCTCACTTATGAATTGATTTCACTGTATCGCTCTACAACTGGTAAAGGTGAATAGTAGCAAAATAAATCATAAATAACTCGAAAATAAAATCACATCACGTATATGTATATTTATATAAACTTCTTTTCTTGTTTGCTAAATCTGTCCCTGCTATATTCGTTACGTACAACAAAATATCTCGTAGAATTCTGGTATTACCTCCTTTATCTGAAGTATTGAGGTACAAAAATTGCTTTTAAAAAACTGTTGTGGGGATACGTAGAAGTACCCTTCTTGTATATTGTTGACAGTGAGCAAAATATGTATATATACATCGTACATGTATAATACGGCTTTGTATACACTGTTCCCCAGGGTCATAGTTCGGTCATGCGGAGGTTAGAGAATTGTTACGTATAGAGTATCTTCTTCGATATAGCTATAAGCTTTGTAGCGGTTTATGCCATGTATTATACTTACGTATGTGTGTAGCAGTTACACAATGTTACGCTTTTAAGCTTTTAATGTTACGCTGCTAAGCAGTTACGCTTCACGGGAGAACAATCATTAAATTAACTATTTTTTGTAAAATATTGTACAATTATTACATAGTTTGAATATATTTTGCATTTACATATTTTATCCACTCTGATAGATAATATCTATATAAAAATCAGCAGCGTAATAGTGACAATTTTCGAAATGTAAAGTCGTTATTGTATTGTAATAAAATTGAAATATCAGGTGGTCCGAAAAATTTGTTTCGTTTTATAAGGAAATAATGGATGCACAACATCTTTCGTTTTATATTATTTTATCGAATTACGTACGATCCAGATTGTTTTATCACGATAAAAATCACAACGTTTGAGACATTAGGTTTCATGTTTGTATAAAGATGTGTTGCTGTAAAAGACGCGACTGTAAAGGAAAGACACTTTTCGGACAACCCTATATAATCGGCGCAGAGACATTTGCGCGGCGTACAGGATTCGGTTAGAGTCTAGAAGCGTAGACAATGAACAAGCAGTACGAATCTGTCGTTATTAGGGACGGTATTGTTCAACAGTCTTTCATTTTCGAAACGCGGGAGTGTGGACATGCTACGGAATAGTTACCTGTTTAAACGTTACAATTTTTGCGTTTAGCAAGTGTTTGTGCAATTGGTAAGATATGATAGTTACTAGATAAAATATAAAATCTGGTTATTCGAAAGTTAACTTGCAATTTTCTATAAAAAGGATTTATTCAGGATAAATACTATATTAAATCTTATGAATTAAAAACTTTCTGTGGGTTATTTTAATCTAATAACTTTGTTCTGTCCCTAGGATGGGTCATACGGCAACCAGATAGACTATTCCACATTGGAAGTAAGTCGTAGAAACCAATACAGTTTTCTTATTTATTTTTCTTTTTTCTTATTGTTATTACATTTTTCGTCTCTAATGTACTACTTGCATTTATACATTTATATTAACGTAAGAGTGATGACATACGTATTTATGTTTTAGTTTTAATTAAACGCATTGATTATATTTTTTTATATAAAAGTTAAGTCGTTCTTCCTATTTTATTTTCTTTCGCTAAAAAATGTTTTCATCAAAGATAATGCTTATTGAGAACCAAGAATAAAGTGGGTCATCGATAATGGTTACTAATTACAGAACTTAACGTATAATTATTTCTATAATTGAATATTATGTTCTTATAAAATAATTATGTTTTTGTTAATATTAATTATTCTTCGAATCTCGCATTGTATTTATCTGATAAATAGTAATTTTTTACGAAATTTGTTTAAGAATCCTTGCCTGATGCACTTCGTGATACACAAAGAAGCTTATTCCAGTGACACAATTCTTCATGAATTCGTTTCCATGCTGTTAAGGTAAGTTTTTTCCCTACTTCTTTTTGATTATCTACTATTACGGTATTATTTGCTATAATGTCTGCATTTTAATCGTAAAATGCATTGTTTCATTTAAGAAATGTGATACAGTATATTCATTCGTTATCTTTTCTATTTATTAACCAAAAATTATGAATAAAAAAATACAAAACTCAGTTCTCAGATTCTGTTGCAAGTCATTACAATTAGATATGGTCATGATTTAAATAATATACCGAGTCTGATATCTACAAAATCGTCTAAAACTTTCAATTTTTATATGTGTTTTATATGTAAATATTTTATTACACATAGAAATCTATTTCACATAGAAACCTAACCTCAATATTTAATCAATGGCGAAACAATAAGCGGTAGAATATTTCACGTGATATTAACAAAAATTGTTTAGTCCGATAAAAAAAATCACATACGGTGCAAATTACTTTTTTGTAGATTCAGTAGTAGGGTCCCATTTCAACTTCATTTTTGCAAATGGAACCATATATTTTTTAATACATTCATCGATCTATCTTTGTATTCCTTATGAAAAGATTAAAAGGAACTGTTAGTTCACCAGGTATCTTAATTTGAATTCGTCGCATGAAAGCCAGGTAAGGACGCGAAACGATACTGTTGTGTTTACGTTGTTCTTGTTTTTTATGCTTATCTTTCATACGACAAATTGAACGTAAGATATAATCTAAACTAACAGTTTTTCGACATAAATAGGTTAATACTTTTGTATATGATATGAAACGTTACGATATCGGTTACACTGCTGTTGCTTACAAAGTACGAGATGCGATTGGTAGATAAAGAAAAAAAAAAAAAAAAGAATAATAGCAAGAAAGAACCGATTCGGAAGGACGAACCTTTCGTGTATCTCCGAATCTCTCATCAAACAGGTCATATTGTAGGATGTGAGCATACTTTCCGCGGTGAACGTATGTATATATTGTTTATTGTTTATATATATTGTTCTGATATAGTTATTAACTATGCTTATTATTACGTATATTTATGTTGTAGTATAAGAATATAACCGAAAAATCCGCCTGTTTCAAACCCCTTCCTTTAATGTATGTAATTAGCTTCTTGTAGACATGAACGCACAAAAGATATATGGATGCTATTATTTCGTTTAACGGAATCATCGAATAACACAAACAATTCTTTTTTACATTATTTTCCGAGATACGAAGCCGCAGTTCTGTTCTTAATGGGAACTACGACGATTGACTGAAATGAAACAGAAAGGAAATGAAACAGAAAGAAAATGAAAATTCAATTCATTACCTATAAAATATGTTAATTATTTCTCGACATAATTGCCATTTGCATCAATCCATACTTGGCAACGTGTGACAGGTTCCTTCATTCCGTCAGCAAAAAATTCTGCTGGATGCTTCTAGTAAACTTTTAATATCTCGTTATTTTTCGTTTGTAATTTATAGAAGATGAAACTAAATCGTCACCGCGATGTGTGTATTATCGTCTGCTTATACTTTAACTCGCACCTCCCGCGACCACGTCTGCACACTGCTTGAACGGAGAGCATATCAAAATCAGCTTCGCGCTTAATGTTTTAAATGCCTTTGCATCGATAGGATTCACGTATTTCACGCCATGTAATTTTTCTGAAAGCAAAAACATTTCAGTCATGGCGTCTAGCCTCAATTTTCCTGCACGTTTCTCCCGTAATTGACAGAACATTCATAAGCATCTGTTTCCTTCCATTTTGTATGGTCTGGAGTTTCCTCCCTTTCCTTCTGATAATACAGTGAGCGTCAGAAAGCAGATTTTACAACTGGATCGAGTATTTCATTGCTGTATTTCCCAATAAACATATCGAGTCCAAATAATGAAGAAAAATCCCTCTTCTTCCGAGAATCATCATCACAGACAGTCGAATGCAACGGCTCACATTCCCTACTGCGGTGCTTTTCTCGATTTTCGGTGTGAGAGAAAAGGATTGCCAGTTTTGAACATGAAAATAGAAGCAATGTGCTAGACTTCACCAAAACTAAATGCTAGAATTATATACTTTAGTTGAAATACGATCTTAAAAGTTAGAAAATAACGTAGTATACTACTGACGAAAAAATAAAGCGCTACAGAAATCTCTCGAAACGAATTTCTTTGTGTTTGCTGTCACTTTTCTAGCGACATATCTATTTCAAGTTAGTTTCGCTTAGTAAGGAGTTATTCCGGTGACCGTGGATACGTTTGAACTCAAACATCGCTAATAGTATTATTTAATTTAATTATTCGTAGGTTGCATTATTCATTAGGCTTAGTGTTTGTTGGACTGATTATTAGTTGTACCTATTATTTGTTAAGCTTAGTGATAGACCTGTATATACGTGTAAATAAAATCTCGGCTTTGTGAAACGATGGCTAGTCCACATGAAGAGTCGTCGCGCGCCCAAAATTCGACATACAGATTACCTCCTACATTTACCGTAGGCTCGACAAATACTTCATTGTTTTTGCTTAACTTATTCGCGAGGTGAGATTTCACATCATCGTGTCTCCTTATTCTTAGACCTTTGGTGTATTGACACAACACTAAGACGTGTCCTAGGTTTCCTGGTTGGGCGCAACATCTCCTGCAAGCCACGTGCATCCTATTTTCGGCCCGTGCCAATACAGTTTTTGTACCAAAGGGGTTCGTCCTTAGCCTCAATGCATCTATAAACCTTGATGGCTTGAGCGAATTATACTCCTTCAGCCACTCGTTGCAGATCTTTTCTCTTGAGAAGTCTTTCACTCCTTTCTCGCTTTCTCAATGTCCTCAGAAATGGCCGGCCAATTAATCTTTAGGAAGTTCGCTATTTTCTTTAATTTTTATCTTCGCTTATCTTCGCTTATCAAGCTAGACGCCGCTGGATCCAGTGAGTTCTTTTGCGCTGTTTAGGATACCGAGTTTCACAATGTGTTCAAACCTCGGTAACCCTAATCCTCCGCATGCTTTCGGAACATAGAAGAAACCAGTGGCTGTCGAAGGCACCAGATGTATGGCCTTAATTTCTTGCCTGACTTCGCTTTCCAATATTCTCAAGACACCGTCGCTTGGTGGATTAATCAATAGATCATAAATGTAGCGAGAGAAGATGTAATTCACAATTAATTCTATTTTCTGGCATGGCTTAAGAGAGAGCTTTCTGACTCTTCTCACCACGCTCAGAATTTCCGGCACTATTATGTCACAGTGGATACCCTTCCAAGGCCCCATTTTGGCACCTAAATATCTGAAGGCTTCCTCCGGGTCAATGGTTGGTACCTGAGCTGTTTCTAATTTTATTTTAGGGCCTTTGACGAACCAGGTGCCCTTTTTAGCGACCACCTGGAACTCTGGACTTTTTTCTCTGGAGATAGACATTCCCAGGCCCTTCAGGTATTTGTGGAGCGTATCCACCTGACATTGTGCTTCCCTCTCATTTTCACCCAGCAAAACGATGTCGTCAGCGAAAGCCAGGATTGGGATTGTCATTTATATCATTGGGATTTTATCATTTATATTTATGCCACTGGTTTTCTCCTCTATTTCATCCAGCAGCGGTTCCAGACACAGATTAAATAGCAGCGGTGTCAGAGGGTGAGCCTGCTTAACTCCCCTAGGGATTTCGATCTCGACCCCTATATTAACTTTAGCTTTTACATTTGTGTTACAATTCTAGTACATATTTTCTGTTAAGTCTATTATAGAAGTCGGTACACCTTTCCTCTCCAAGCAAGGTTTTATCGCCGAATGGGGTACCGTGTCAAACGCTTTGGAGATATCCACAATAGCGAATACCCCACCCCCACATTGTTTTTCTTGCTATAGTTTAAGACAGTGTTAAATAATTCAATATTTATTTTACATCCGTCTTCTGTCTTAAACTTTACACGATACCACCCCTCCTTATCCTGCCGTCGAGGGTTGAGGAAAAGATTCTATAATTACAGGCCTCCAATTCTCGACCTTGCTGGTATCCTTATTTGTTTTAGGTATCAAAGTTGTCCTATTTTCCTTCCATGTCGTTGGAAAATAGAAACTCAAGTAATAATTATTTATTATTATATATATTATATTATATATATTATATATTATATATATATATTATATATATATTATATATTACTAAAATATATTATTGCAAGCAGGTCAGGTATCATCAGGTGCTCCTTTTGTAATCCGTCTGGCCCTGCCGCAGATTTTTTCATCTTTTTCTGTCATCCACTTATATCCTCGGCGGTATCAGTAGAAACACTTCGTGTAACAAGAATTTGGAGGCTCTGTCTCCTAGGACTATGTGATTGGATGGACCTGCTCGACTCCATAAATCTTCATAGAGCCTCTTCACCTCTCTTGCCTCTGGCGGTTACCTGGCTGGTGCCAGGTATACCAGGTCGTTGTTCACGACAACGTCGACCAACTTTCTCGGATATTCTTAGCATATTCTCGGCATATCACCCCATGGGGCTTTGGGAAGCTTCTCCCACAACTTATGCATCCCCATTGAATGGGAGTATCCACATGATATAAACTAAGGTGCTTGACCAGGTCCCTCAACGTCATGAAAAAAAGGTGGACTTCCCTTTTCTTTACCGGCGGTGCCACAGGGTGGTAGGAGTGCGACTTGAGCAGGAGAGACCGAAGTCTCCCTGCCCCTGAGCAACTATGACTCTCCAAAGGACCCACAGCAGGACTGTTAAATAGCGGCGTGCTGCTTACACCCTTATCCTAATCCTGTGCTTAGGCTAATCCTTAGGTTAATCCTGTGAGACTTCCAGGAGGAAGCCCCATACTTCCGAGGTACCCCCTCGTAGGGACTTAAAACTTAAATTTACCTTAGAATTGACACGGTCAATAATAAGGTAAACGTTTCAAATAAATAAATAAATAATTTGATCGCATAAATAAATAGTTGATAATAAATAATTAAACTTGTCAACAGTAAATAAATAAATAAATAATTACCAGTCATTATAAATAATAAATAAATAAATATATATATATATATGTTGGAGATGAAAGGACACCAGACCCACCCGTTTGGAACTTTGGGAGAAACCCTTAAAATTATAATCTTGATTCCTTAGTCAATCCGATTGAATTTGTTCAATATTTGCAATGTTAAGCTTGGGCTTGAGGCGACAACCAGTCGCCGAACGTAGCCACGGTGAAGGGGATAAACGTTTTGCCTAACAAAGGTATAGGGTAATAGTGTAGCTCTCCTTGAAAAGTAATAGTTGTACCGGCACTCGACAGTAAACATTCCAACGGTCTCTGTCCCGTGGCTCGCCACACGCAGACCCTATTCTTCGAGTAAGACAAACAGTCTTTGTTCCAACTGCGGGAAGATAAGGGATAAGGGAAGGCTAGCATCCTTCTCTAACCACCATCATGGAAGTTGACCAATTAACAGCAACGTCAATTTCTGTCACTTTCCGAACGGTGGCATCTCTCCACGAATCCGATGTCATCCGAATGAAAGTCACTCTCTCGTGAGGTCTCATTAGCGAGTTACATAGCGTCTTTACGCTTTGTAAATATTTTACGTTTTAACAAAGAGATAGTTTAGTAATACTTGTATCGTAGACAAGTAAATCGAGTCCAACTTAGACTTTGGAAGAAGGTACATTTGTTATCCCGTTGACTGCTTCTCGAGTATCTAATTACCATGGTTACTTGTCAATTTCTGCAATAACCGTATTTGCATTAATCAATGTCTTCTCTATTGCATAACAACAATGTGTAATCCTAACGAAGATTCGTTTCACGCCCCTAACCCTAATCATAATGTGAACCTGACATATATGTACATAATAAATAAATAAATAAATGTTTATAGTTCAACCGTCTAAAAACAAGTTGCACATCTCTATAGAGCTCCGCAGCACATTCATAACTATTGTTTTAATTTCGCTTTGAGTCCCAAGAACACTAGTGTTTCGATAGTTTTTGGGGTTATAGCCCCTCTGCTCCCTAACATCACGGGCAAGATCTCCTCATCGTCCATATTATATTTTGCCATTAGATGTTTTAGGCACGGAAAGTACTTATCCAGGGCTTCGAGAGTCCCCCTCCTCCTAAAGCCATACTGGTCCCTGTGGAAGGGATGCTGACCAATGCTCCTCTCGATGAGCATTTCGAGCGTGTGATCCCACATCTTGTAGAACGCCGACAGCATGCCAATCGGCCTATACGCCGATGACGTCGTAGGATCTTTTCCGGGCTTGGGTATAAGCACAACCCTGGCCTCCTTCCATACCGCCGGTATTTTTCCGTAGATGTTAATTCCATTGAGCACCTCCAAGAGCACGCTCGGTCTTCGTTCCGCCAGCAATCTTACAATAATGCCAGGGATCCCCTCCACTCCAACCGCCTTCCTGGGATGGCATTTTCCAACGGCCATCTTCAGATCTTCTTTATCTATGAGTAACCCTCCTTCTTCGTCAGGTAGGGTCGATGTCTCTTCTTGTAAGACCGGTCGCAGTTCCTGCCTGGTGACAAAGAGGTTGTCCAGGATTCCCGCCACTCTATCTCTTCCAAGGGACTCCGTTGGTACCGTTGGTTTCTGCTCCTTACGACTCGATACGGTTTGCCCCATGGATCTTGGTCTAAGGTGACGCAGAACCCCTCCCAACTCTCCTCCTTGCTACGCTCGATCGCCCTCTTTAATCGCTTTCTTGCTTCCTTAAATTCGGCCACCAGCACTTCAGCATCATCCTTGCGGGCCACCACCGCTCGCTGAGCTCTTCTTCTAGTCCTAAGAGTTTTGCTACTTAACGTTGCGAGCTCCCCATTCCACCAATAATTTATCTTAACTTTTAACTTAACTTAAACTTAAAAATTTTCCTTCCGTTAAAAAGCGGCGTGCTGCTTACAACCTGTGGAACTTCTAAAACGAGGCTCTATACTTCCAAGGTACCCCCTCATAGGGACTTATAACTACGTTCATTTATAATTGACATATGTTAGTAACAATAAATATACATAATAACATAAACTGATAAATAAATAATAAATATAGCACACCATTTATAAATAAATAAATAAATAAATTATTAGACTAGTCGATAAATATAAATAAACTACCAGCCATATTAATAAATAAATATTTAACTTAAGTCATAAATAAATAAATAATTCTTAACCATAGTCAATAATAAATAAATAAATAAAACTAAAAAATTAATAGTTAAAACAAATAAATTAAAAAAATCTTTGTACATAGTCAACATTGTCACCCATCTCAGAATATATTATACTTCTAGGTAGATGTTTAAACCCAGTTCATATAAAATTTCTTTGGTTGTTGTAATCATCCCTCAGCTACCAAGCACCACTGGTAGTATTGCTCCCTCCTTCAAGCCATATATGGATTTTAGTTGATTTAGACATGGGAGGTATTTGTCGATCTTTTCCTTGTCAGCCTTAAGGACGTAATCTTTATTCTCGTAGCTGATCTCGTTTTTAACTACGAGGTCCGGTTTATGCAGATTACTCCTTACCTTCATTGTAGGCTCGACGAACACCTCGTTTTGCTTTCTTAATTTATTGGCTAGGAGGGTTTTTACTTCATCGTGTCCTTTTATCCGGATGCCCATAGTGAATTGGCATAACTCTAGAACGTGTCCTAGGGTTTCCGGTTGGGCATGACACCTTCTGCATGTCACATCTGTAGCGGCACACGAGTCGTAGGACGAGGCGGATCGAGAGCGAATCATATCGTTGTTTTGCCTCAGGATATTGACACAGCCTTGACGCAGGAGACGTAATGATAAATAAACTCCGAGCAAAACAATGTCGCCGCTACATGCAATCGTCGAATGATGACGAATTCAAATTTCTCGACTCCCCCCCGACCAGTATAAATAAACGGACGCGATCGCGAGCGAGACAGTATATACCGAGTATCTACGAATTAGCGATCAATATCTACGAGATTGTCCGAGTTATTATCCAGGTCATAGTTGTCGAGTTATTTGATAGCGATCATACACTATCGTTGCGAATACTTTGAACGAGCGTCTTTCGGCAGTATTTGTACTGATATTTTTTTAATTTATTCCAAATATATTTGACGAGTTGCAACAGCGATCTCTCGCTCTTGTTCTATATCATCGATCCTTATTATCGCGATACCGAGCACGCTAACGATATGTCGAACAATAATAAAACAGTTAGAACCAGGCAAATAGTTCGTGTGCCTTCAATGATGCCCCAGAAGATAGTGCTATGGTTCTCCTTACTGAGGAGACAGCTTACGGCAGCGAGCATCACGGGCGACGAAGAAAAATCCACTGCCCTCCTCGGGTGTCTAGAACCTGAGCGAATCGAGGACATAGCGTTCAATCCCGCGGTCACCGGATAATATGGCAAACTCAAGGACGAGGTAATTCGAATCCTGGCCGAGTCAAGGTTGGCGGGAAACGAAGTGATGGGTGACAGGAAGTCGTCCCAATTCTAACACGATTTAAAAAAAGTCGCCAGTCCCTTTGCGTTTGAACAATTCATCCTCGCGCTTTGGAAGAACCGACTACCCGATCGCATTCGAGAAGTCCTGGCTATGACCGACGGTACCAATGTGCAAAAGCTAACCCTGGCAGCTAGCAAGGTAGAGAAAGCTTATACTGGGAATGCCAGCGCGCGTTGAGCATATCAGGCGTTACCGATCCACCTGCACAAAACGTCGGAGCAAGCGATCCCACGGCCGCCGCCGTCAGCGGGTTGAACGAGCAGATGATGCAGATGCATGAGCAAATAAACGCGTTGAGCATCTATAACGGTCTACGACCGCGACCACGATCACGCTCACGTACTAGATATCGCTTCCGTTCGGGATCCCGAGACCCACCGGGGCAAGATGGACTATGTTTCTACTACGCGGAGAAAATGTCGGTCCCCGTGCAATTGGAAACAGGGAAACGGGACCGTAAACGCGGCATACGACGACGGCTTGGGAACCCGCCGCATCTTTGTCAGTGTTGAGAATTGTGGATCTTTGAAGCCGAAATAATGTTATAGGAACACTAAATTTACACTGAGGATTCATATTAAAGTAGTAATATATTTATTTCATGGACGATTCCTTATATATTCATCGATACACACTTGCACGCGTGTCAGCACTTTCTCCTATACCCAACTGTTAACCGACTGACTAGTTTAAACTCATCTGTTTTCGAGACGCCGCGCACACACATACCTCCACACACTGATATTCATATACAAGTATCTCTACTACGCATTTAACCCAGCCCAGCACGGAAAATTATACATATCTCAACAGTCAGGGACAAGCGAACGAACATTTCATTTTTAGTGGACACTGGTGCAAACACTCGTGTTTATCCGCGTAACAAGGTACGTGCACCCACGAACAAAAGCGATTATGACCTGTTTGTGGCTAACAGAACGGGGATTGTGACCTATGGGACCATCACCGTGTCCCTCGACATTTCCTTACGTCGAGCTTTCAAGTGACGTTTTGTAGTGACCGATGTGTAAACGCCTATCATTGGCATGGATTTCCTGAGCCATTACGGGTTACTCGTAGGTCCACAACACAAACGGCTCCTGCACGCGACTACGCAACTGTCGACAAGGGGATTCGCCGCCACGGCGGACGTAGTGACCATTAAAACCATCGATGGAGAGTCACCGTACCACAAAATACTGGCGGGATACCCTGACCTAACAAGACCGCCTGTTTTCCGAAGAAGTTCTCTACTTGGCATGGTGTGCAACATCATATTTACACGATGCCTGGAACCCCCCATCCACGCCAAACCACGCCGCCTCGCCCCCGATCGAATCAAGCTGACGAAGGCGGAATTCAAAGTCATGATCGATGCAACCATCGCGAGGCCCGTGGACATCATCCTTGCACATCGTACCCTAAATGGACGGAGAGATTCGACCGTGTTGCGACTACCGGGCATTGAACGCCCGTACCATTACAGATAGGTACACACCGCTGCACATTGAGGACTTCGCGCAGAATCTGTATGGTAAGCGCATCTTTTCTAAAATCGATCTCGTTCGCGCTTATCATCAAATTCCGATCGCGTCGGAAGACGTACCGAAGACCGCGATCACAACACCTTTCGGTCTGTTCGAAACTCCGCCCAAACATGTTAAAGATTCGTGGATAAAATCGCGGATTTTGTTTAAACGCCTTGCCGAGTACGGGGTCGTTATAAATCTCGCGAAGTGCAAATTCGGCATGCGCGGAATACAACTTCTCGGCTACACCGTCACCGCCGAGGGTATAAACGTCTGGCTGAACGCGTTGACGCGATAACCGAAATACCGTTTCCCGTGACCGTCAAAGACTTACGAAGGTACCTCGGTATGATCAACTTCTATCGACGTTTCATACCGGGGGCCGTGCAAATTCTTCTACCACTCAACGACCTACTGAAAGGCGCAACGATGCTCAACGCGTCTGCTGAGTGGTCCGATCGAGTTGAAAAGAGCTTCCGCGTGTCAAAACGCGCCTTAGCTGACACCACGATGTTAGCGCATCCGATTCCAGGCGCGCCCGTTAGCCTCGCGGTCGACGCTTCCGATTACGCCATAGGAGCGGTACTTCAACAGCGCGTCAACGATACTTGGTAGCCCCTAGGTTTCATGACGAAATCGCTGTCCCCCGCGCAACGAAAGTACAGCGCGTACGATCGAGAATTACTCGCGATGTACAATGCGATCAAGCGATTCAGACACGCCGTCTGATTATTCGACCATTCGCGGAGAGACCCGATCGCGAGAAAGCACGTCAACGGGAGCCGTAAATACCCCTTTCCGATTGGATAATCGACGCCACGGAATGATCGATCCTCTTATTTCTGTTAAGATAATAGGGGCGGTTCAATTGAATTTACACTGAATTAACAGAAATAAATTAATGTTTATTCCAACAACTTATTGGCTAAAGAGATATAAATTGATAAGGTATAATTGAGTTTCGATTGATAGCCAAAATTGCAGTGTGTTGTACGCGACGTAAGCTTAGATGATGGCGATTCAAAAAATGCATAAAAACTGACTTTCTATAAAGTTAATGCTGCGGAGGAAAGCTTGCGATGGGTGGGTCTAATGACACGAAAAGAGCCGATTTGTTGATGACAATTTTGGTTAGGAAAGTGAGGGCAGTAGACATTGCTTCTGGTTGGATAATTAGAAAGTTTGTTGGACTAGGAAGGGTCTTAGCCGCCCTCGATAGAAAGTTGCTAGTGGGAAGCATCGTACGCGAGAAAACTAACTTTCCAGTAGTAAACAATAAACCTTTAGAAAACGATTTCCCGGATCGAAGCGATCGGGAAATCTGTAGATCAACAAACGTTAGCTGAAGCTCAAGAGAACGATAACGAGCTACGCGAAATCATTAACTCTAGTTCTTGCGCGTTGCAATTGAGAAAGGTGCGATTTCCCGATCAAGATGTCGGGATATACTGCGATATTTCGACCGAAACCTTGCGATCATACGTACCGGAACCGTTACAACACAATGTATTTCAGTCGCTACATGGACTTTTTTCGGGGATACGTGCTGCGCAAAAATTGGTGACGACGGGCCGGTTCCAACACGTACACTTAGACATTATCGTGATGCAGTACTCACAAGATCACCGATATTGTCTAACGTGTATCGATCGTTTTTCACGTTGGCCCGAAGCCGTTCCCATTGTCGATATGAAAGCGCCAACCGTTGCTTCGGTCCTCCTTTCTACTTGCATAGCTCGTGTCGGCTTACCTACTGATTCTGGCAGGACAAAGGAACGCCCGCGACGAAAACGGTGGAGACAACAATGATCGAACAATGATCTCTTTTTAATCTTTTACTGACCTTCTCGATGTCCTCCGAAGTGGCCGGCCAATTGATCCTCAGGGAGTTTGCGATCTTTTTAAGCTTCTTATCGATGTTGCCTTCAATCAAGCTAACCGCCGCTGGGTCTGTACATCTTTTTACTTTTATTGCGCTCCTCAAGATACCGACTTTCACTATGTATTCGAATCTCGGTAATCTTAACCCACCATAACTTTTTGGAGCGTAAAAGAACCCGGTGGCTGTAGATGGCACCAAGTGTAAAATTGCTTTAATTTTCTGCCTGATCTTGCTACCCATAAGCTTTAAGACACCGTCGCTTGGTGGATTGATCAATAAATTGTATATGAATCGGGAGAAGATATATTTTGTCAATAAATCGATCTTCTGGAATGCCCTAACCCTCCATTTGTTGCGGGTGTATAGAGGAACCCGACTGCGGTAGATGGCGTTAGGTGAGGGATACCTTTGACCTCTTGCCTGTCTTCATTATCCAGTAATTTCAATACTCTCTCGTTAGGTGGGTTTATTAGTAGGTTGTATATATACCGAGGGAATATATGATTCAGGAGAAGCTCCATCTGGCCTGGCTTTAATGATAGTTTCTTTGTTCTTTTTATCGTGTTCAGAATTTCTGACACTATAATCCCACATCTCAGGCCTTTCCATGGTCCCATTTTTGCTCCCAGGTACCTGAAGACCTCCTCGGGTCCCACGTTAGGTATTCGCTTACTTTCTGCGTCTATCCCTGGGTCCCTGATGTACCAGGTGTCCTTCTTTGAGAACACCTGGAACGTCAAGCATTCATCCCCAGAGATACTCATTCCCAGGCTCTTCAGGTAATCCTGGACCATGGATAGTTGTTTTTGGGCTTCCCTTTTGTTCTTTCCGAGCAGGACAATGTCGTTGGCAAAGGCCAATGTAGGGACCATATTTTTCTCATTAATTTTAATCCCCTCAGTGTTATCTTCAACCGCTTCCAGCAGCAGCTCCATGCACAGGTTAAATAATAGCGGTGACAGGGGATTACTCTGTTTAAATCCTCTGAGCTTTTCGATCTCGACCCCTATTCCTTCTTTTGTTTTTATTTTTGTCTTGCAATTTTTGTACATATTTTTGACTAATTCAATTAGCGGAGTCCAGATTCCTTTCTTAACCAGACAGGGTGTAATCGCCGAGTGGGGCACCGTATCAAAGGCTTTCGAGATGTCTAGTATTGTGTAGACAACTTCATTTTCTCTTTTAATTTATTCCAGAGCTGCATTTAAAAGCTCAACGTTTATCTTATGTGGAGGATTGGTCTATTTAAAGTATAATAAAATCGAAGTTCCAGAATCGACAAAAGTGACAGAATCGAGTTCTTTCCGTCAATATATACTTATGATAAATACTTCGTTATAGGAGGTAACACAGTCCACAGGTACAATATATAAATATAATTCGATGATAATCTCGGAGTAACTTTGTATGCTCGCTTATGTCCGTAATCCTTTATTTCTTATGGTAAACTTTTTCTGTCGTGACTGTGTCTGTTTACTTATATTGGTCGGGGGGGGGGGGGGGACAGCCGGAAAATTTGAACTCGGCTGCGTTTGACGGTTGTATGTAGCGGCGACATTGTTTTGCTCGGAGTTCGTTACTTTCTACAATACTTGTGACCTAACGGTCTTGCTACTCCGAAGCAAAACGACAACAGGATTTGAATTGTCCTGTTCGCGTTCGACTACACTTACATCCGTTTGCGGAGGTAAAGCCCTTCTGTCTGATATTTTGTTTGATGACCCTCCTTATTCTCCTGCCGAGAATTGTAGAGAATATCCTCCTAATAATAGGACCTATTGTTATTGGCCGCCAGTTCTCGGCCTTGCATGCATTTTTATTTGGTTTTGGAATCAGCGTGGTCCTATTTTCTCTCTACCTCTCCGGAAAGTGAGAGGTAAAACATAAGATATTGAATAATAATGCCAATACTTTAGGCAGGCCCGGAATTCGGGCCTGCGGCTGTTTTGTTCATTATTTTCTTTATCCTCTCACTTATTTCCTCGGCGATTATGGGTGGAAAATATTCGCGAATGAACCCTCCTGAAGCACAACTTTCTGGTATTGGGGGGTCTAGTGGTCCGATTTTGCCCCATAGTTCTTTATAGAGTTTCTCCACCTCTTTTGCTTCAGGAGGTTGTCTGGCTGATGCCAAATAGACCAAGTCGTTATTAACTATAACGTCGGCTAACTTCCTCAGACACTCTTTGAACATATTCTAACAACGTGCGTACATGTATCTTCGTCGTTGGTTTCTATCATTTTTTGTTCTTATTTATATTCCTGTCTTTATTTACTGTTCTTTTACTCCATTTATTAATTTGTTTTTATGGCCTCTATCCTGCATCATCATTAGTGCTGCTTTTTGTTAGTGCTCTGTATAGAGACGTATAGAGATAATGTGTTCGAACCACGATAAACCTAGTCCCCCATTAGCCTTTGTAGCATAGCATAGGAAAAACCAGTAGCTGTCGAAGGCACCAGATATAATGTGGCCTTTATTTCTTGCCTGACTTCGCTGTCCAACAGATTTATCACACTGTCGCTTGGTGGATTTATTAGCAGATGGTAAATATAGATGTACTTAATTAGTAGTTCAATTTTCTGGAATAGTTTCAGAGAGAGAGAGCGTTCTAACTCTTCTGACCACGCTCGGAATTTCTGGCGCTATAATGCCACAATGGATACCCTTCCAAGGGGCCCCATTTTGGCGCCTAAATACCTGAAGGCCTCATTTGGATCAATAGTTGGTATGTTGGTATCTTCGAGCCTTATCCGTGGTTATTTTACGAACCATGTGTCTTCTTCTCTCCTGATATGGTCATTCCTAGGCCCTTCAGGTAATCATGGAGCATATCCCTTTGATGTTGCTCCTCCCTCTCATCTTCACCAAATAGGACAATGTCGTCAACGAAAGCCAGGAATGGTGCTTTTCTCACATGACTGACGTTAATGCCACCGGTTTGCTCCTCTATTATTTCCAGCAGCTGTTCTAGACATAGATTGAATAGCAGTGGCGACAGAGGGTCACCCTGCTTGACTCCTCTAAGGACCTTGATCTCAACCCCTATATTATCTTTTGTTTTGATTTTGGTCTTGTCCTCGTTACACATGCCTTCGATTAAATCGATTATAGGGGTTGGCACGCCCCTCCTCCCCAGGAAAGGTTTTAACGCCGAATGGGGTATTGTGTCAAACGCTTTGGAGATATCCACGATTGTGAATATCTAAGGCAGCGTTGAATAGGTCTATGTTAATTTTATATCCATTCTCTGATGTAAAACCTTTCTGTCTTAAGTTCAGCACAATATCCTTTCTGAAAATTTGGCCGAGAATGGGGCCTATTGTTATAACAATAATACCAAAACCAAATAAACCAAGCAGCCAGGGCGGAAAATAGGAACTATAGCACAGAATATTGAAAATGTTTGCCAATATTGCGGGCAGGCCAGATATCATTAAATGTTTTTTTCGAAATCCATTTGGTCCTGCCGCAGCCTTTTTCCTCATCTTACTAAGTTTCTCGCTCACATCCGCTGCGATTATCGGCGGAAACAATTACTTATTATCAGCTCAGAGGAACTATTTCCTGGAATTGGGGGATTGGATGGTCCTGTCCGACCTCACAGATCCTCATAGAGCCTCTTCAGTTCTATCGCTTCTGGTGGTTGCCTGGCTAGTTCCAGGTATGCACGATCGTTGTTAACAACAACG
The DNA here is from genome assembly GCF_040668555.2 of Bombus flavifrons. NCBI lineage: Eukaryota > Metazoa > Arthropoda > Insecta > Hymenoptera > Apidae > Bombus > Bombus flavifrons. The sequence goes on along the minus strand of NC_138459.1, from coordinate 1,933,198 downwards.
TCGGCCAACTTCTTAGGACATTTTTTAAATAACTCCTGGCAATGTGCATAGGTGTATCTTTTCGTTTTGTTTCTATTGCAATAATTATCTTTCTTTTTATTTCCCTTATTTTGGGGCTTTTCCATTTTATTACTTTCATCATTCTTGTCCTTCGCTTTCTCTGTTGCTCCATATAGAGATTTGTAAATAAATTCATTCAACTTAATAATAATGGCTTCTCTATTTCCTTTATTATTTGCCCAAATTTCTGTTAACCGAGCGTTATCCTCCTTTAACGGCCGGGGTACCTCGGTTAGTTTCTCCATTTCATTTTCTAGTTGGAGTCTCCACTGACGGGTGGACTCCTCATTAAATATTTCCCCGCTAATAGCAGGCTCTTCGCATGACCGCGCATTGCCTGAGTTAATGGGATGGGTTAATGAGAGGGTGGGATCGCACCCTCCCTCTGTCACCTCGGCAATCTCCTGAGGGCTCATAACCTCACTAGCTACATTTAAATTCTTTCTCTTGTACTTTATTTGTTCTACTGTCTTGCTAATGAGGATTTTACTTATCGCAACATTAGGATATTTGGAGTCCTTATAGACTTCATCGAGCTCCTTCAGGAGAATTACCTCTTCTACAGTCCATTTTTTCGTGTTTGGGAGGTCCGCTCCCCTTCTTTTTTCGTTTCTTACGGCAGGGTGCGCATGCCGTTCATGGGTGGATAGTCCTCTCTGATTCCCGAAGCTCATGGGGCAAGATTCGCATTTATACGCTCCTTCTTTTCTCTGACTAGTGCCACTGCGCTTTGATATGTGGCACTTTGCCCGATGGAGCTTCGAGAAACTCCTTTCGTTTGTACATTTTTTGTACATAATTTTTAAACTAGCGATCGCCAGTTATATGTATAGGAAAAAATTGTCCACAAAGTTGAGCCTCGCAACATATTTCAAATCGTAGAGAAATTAGCTTTCAGACAAGTTGCCGAAAATGCTAAACCACTAGTATCGTTACACTTCTATATCGATACAAATAACAAATAACTGACAAATGCCATCTCTTTCTCGAGGATTCATCACACTGCATATAAGCAAGTGTAGGTGTTCTTAGTAGCATATAAAAATGCATTATAGTTGCAATCGTAAATTATTTATCGTGGTTTATACATGTTCGCGGTTTTATTGAAATATTAATCCTGAAGAGGAAAATAGATGGTGCATACTCTATTTTGAATTCATTTAAAAAAATTATATAAATAATGATCTGGGTCAGATAAATCTCCGTCAAAGTTGATCGACGATTAGACGTGCTTCGGCTCTATGATTCTTCGCTAATTCTAACGTGAACGGGTCAACTGAGAGTCCATGGCACTCTCACCGCGTCCTACAGATTATATAAAATTATGTAAAATATTTGTATTGCTTTGTAAAATAGCTCGAGCGATACAGTCCCATGCAATGCCTCGGACATTTCCGTTTGAAACGTCTAAGTTGGACCATCTGGCTCGTTGTGACGTTAAACCAAATCGGACAGGCATAAGTCGGGATAGGATTATTTCCAGCAATGTGTGCAACAGAAGGCTACACTTCACGCAGAGATGCTTCGAGAAGAACGAACCATTATTTGCTATAAAAGTCTTTTCTGATTTATTTCACATTTGCGTTTTAATGTGCTGTGTAATTTGTAATTTGCAATACAGATATATACCGAGATATTTGACCATTTTCTTATGCGGAACGGATAGAGGCTATTGTCGGTGATAAGAAATTAGCGAGAATGTCGAGTCATATCACGGTTGAAATTAAAATGTCTAGATATGCACACACCGAAAGGGATAGACTCGCACTTGCTAGTATTTATACGGAACTTTCAGTTACCACAGTAAACCATAATTCGATCGAAAACTTTCTGTGGCTTGCAATTAATTTTTTACGTATACATTGCCGCCGCGTAAATCAGGTGGTCATCGGCAAATACCAACGCGCGTAGGTTAAGGTTGCTATTAAGATGGAAGAGGCTCAAAACATGACTAAAATACAAATTAAATAGGGTGGAGGTGTTGAACGTTCCCAGTTGCAGCCCGCCATCCACCCCGAAGACGACATCATAGCTTGCGCCATCCAATGAAGCACCTTCCGGATATTATGGACCAAATCACCTGAACTAGATGTTTAAAGAAACCGTATCGTATCAGCTTTTACACCAAACCGCTCGATCGAAACATGTCAAAAGCCCTTTCTAGGTCTATCAGGAGAGTTTTCCTACCAGCAGACGTCTGACACAAATTTTATCGTTGCGTGGACCTTACTGTGTTTGACCCGGAAGCCAAATTGCTGGCCGGGAAGAATGGAAGCCTCTTTACAATGAAACAGTATGAGTCTCAAAGAGCTTACTAATGGATACTCTGCAAACAGCAAACTTATTGATCTGTAGCTGGCTGGATTTGGTTTGTTCTTAGCATTTCCTAGCAAGAAAACTACTTTCCGTATCTTCCATATGTTAGGAAAATACGCAGGTTCAAGAGATCATTGAAGATCAAGGTGAAAAGGAATGTGTATCTTTGCGGAAGCTATATTGCTATTGCGTTTGAAGATATCGAAGCCAGATAACCTTTTCCCATTCAGAAACATATATCGAATCGTTAATGAATCTACTAGCCACGCGAAATAATTTCCTGTGAGATGGGGGCCGGAGCGTTCACTAGCCCTGTTTCCTCGGGTGAAGGTACAGCCCTTGTTCCAGCGGCCCCGACTCAACGAAGATCTGAATTTTCCAGGTTATGAAATTTGGGATCCTGAGAACATCATCACACACATTTCGACGCACACATTCAAAATTTGTACCCAGTAGTCTTGCGGGATTCACGAAGCTTATCGCGCGATAGAAAGAAGACCGGACAAAGAATGCTTCGCTGCATACAAATAACAAGTGCTACTGTAACGAGTGATAAAAGTTTTGTTTGAATACAACGATATTAATCGCATACAGATGTACCGCGGCGGCTAGCACGTGCACGCTCTTTCGAGAATTCGGCGGAAGAAGCGTATGGATATGGATGGAACATTGGGAACGTCGGGAAGCTACCAGAAGGTTCCGTGGCACATGTGACGCCACACAGACATCTACACAGGTTACACCCATTACTGCATAGAGAGTGGGGTTCAAAACCTTTTCAAGGGCCATGGGCCACTAAGTCAGTCAGTCTGAGAATAACTAGCCAACTGTCTATATTCCACAACGCTCACTTATATTTCCTGTAATAATTGTTTAATACATATCATATAATATTATTCCAACACTAACATTGTGTCCTCCACAGATTACTAATCTTAATGCCGAGATTAAATTCTAACAAGTTTAACACGTTTAAAGTGATGAAATAACACGCGAGCACAATGGAAATTAAAGTTCCGTATAAAGAACAGTTTATAATGTGAAAGGAAATCACGGCACACAATTGTGAATAATAGAAGCACGTGTTGCGTACACGTTTATTCTTGGTGTCCACCGCGTTATTAGTAAGTTCTCGGGTGCCGGCAGCAGCGGAGACGTCAGGTTCTCGACTTGTTTGTCGGCTTGGTACCAGTAACGATGCATCTTCTGCCCTGTCGCACTAAGCCAGGAGGATGTTCAACTGTGGAAGACGGTGAGAATCGTCTAAAGAAAATTTGAGGGCAAAGATCACGAGGTTAGCCCTGTTGCCTGGCACTCGTCTAACTTGCGGAAACATGCTTTTGGAATCTTTATTTCTTTGGATCCAGAGAACTCGTGAATCTATCAGGGGCTTTCCTGATACGCCATTTTATGGCTCTGTAGCACTTACGTGTTCGATGGGATAGAGTAACATAGTGTGCCCGAAGCGCATCTTCAGCCGATTTAAGATGCGAGAGATTGTGTGTTCGTCGTGTAACACGCCTCAGAAGTTGGAATGGAGGCTTCTAGGGCCGAAAGAATATTATTATTTATGGTCTGGACGATCTCTACTTCGTGACTGCTGTCTCAGTGTTCTTATCCTCGTGAACAGAGATATCAAATTCTGACAGCTCGGTACAGAAAAATATCCAGCTTTTTCGAGAGTACCAAATCCAAGAACGACTGCGCCTTAACAAATCAAATGCCATGAAAATCAGTGTCACTGAACTGGAGGATCAGATCCACCTGTTACTCGTTAAATCTGTGTCACAGATTCTCGTATCTGTTATTATTTAACGTGTTGCACCAGGGAACGTGTCTCGCGTTATAACCGCCACCGGGCATAAAAAAATTGTATCGCACAGATAGAGTTTTTCGAAAAGCGCGTTTCATTCTTCGGCAAAAACGTTGTAACAAGACACAAGCTTAGGACCCTGCAACGAAAATAGAATATATGAAAAGCGTTGTTTGCTAGGTTTATCGTGACAACTGAAAGATCCATTTTACCCTTGTCTGTACTTGTTTAGTGATCATCGCTTCAAAGTTAAATGCCATGCTAATCGAAATGAATTAAACGATAAAGCCGTTCCGTTCCCGAACTTCGAGTTCAAGTGGTCAAACCCTTTCGAAACGAGGACCATTGAACAGGACCTTATGCCTCTCCGTGAACTTCGTCTTTGCCAGCAGGACCACTTCAAACGAGAGAGCTTGCAGGGGCTGCAGCAGTAGTAACCTACGATTATTAGAAACAAGCGGATTGCTAATGAATTTCGCAATTTCGAAGTTTGTTCGACGTCCAATGTCACTTGTGGTAAATCTGTCAGAGTTTATCCGTGCCATCTTAGCGATAATGCGTTCACCTCCGTCAAATGAGCATGGAACAATTCCTTGAAGAGGTCTATGCTGTCCATCAGATTCACGATGTTGTCCATACTCGTCGTGCGCTCTACCGAGTCAAGGGATTACTTTGATCAGGAGTATTGTTCGTAAAGGGGTGAAAATGTGTAAAACTCTTTGGCGGGCTTACGAAGTTGTTGAAGGATTTTATTTTACTCTTTTTCCGCTTCTCTGTCATTTCAGCACGCTTCTTGATTTCTAAATGAATCGAGCATCTTCCGTATAGGGCCTGACTTCTTGTTCTTCGTTTGCTGGCTCACAACTGTATGTCTGTTTATCGGGCATGAGTTCGGAGCGTGATCGCCCAACACACTTCACACACCGTACGCTATTCTTTTACTGTTGCAGTTCGCTGCAACGTAATGGATACTTCGAGTTCTTGCATTGTAGCCTATAGGATTTCCTGTATATATCTCGTGTCACTATCTTGCCGAGTATATAGTGCCTTTGGAACAGACTCATTATCACACTTCCAAGCGGCAGTTTCATGATAAACGTGTCGAGTTTTTTTATTGTTTTGTTAAAAATGGTTAGTTTCGAATCTGTTCACTTTGACAACTTTGACCTAAATCATGTTAGAACTAGTTCTTCGAAGACGTTTTGCGGGAAGTGGTCCTCACACATGCTTTTTACAATCCCATTTATATGGTTCTCCTGTGGTATTAATGTAAAGAACTGCACTCTTTCAGTTTTCAACGTGTTGCACGTGCTTTTGAATTAATTAATGGGCCTACGCTCCGATTATTCCTCTTATTCGTCGGTATAGCAACGGCGGAATCTGCAACTTTATCTCCCTTGTTTGGTGGTTTGTTTGGTGCTGGGGAACTTAAATGTATTATCTTTCCCCGTATTCGAAATCTGCTTGATAATTCAAACTCTCGAGAGACTGATATATGGGCCAGAATTGAGCAATAAAAATAAATTTGAAATACATTTATTGTCAGAAGTTGAGAAACATTGTGATCGCTTGCAGATTACTGTGTACTTTTTATTTTCTGAGATACATTGGACGAAATTAAAAATAGTGTAAGGAGATAACAGTGTATATATGAAATTGCAATCATATACGTTTTTTCGGTTAGACTCGTGTAAGATTAATACTGAATCAGGAAATTTTGCGACAAAAGTTAAGAAACATATATTGTTCGCATCATATAATTACTTGTAACGAAAAGTTTCAACAAAAAAATAATCTAATAAAATTTTGGACAACTCTTATATCCCTTGGATTCGTGCACGCAACGCAGTCGATATTTCACACCACACTTTGTAATTTTTTGCGTTAAAATTGAATTCCCAACTGACATCCAACGTTAATCACAGAAGTGTACGATTGAGTTCAATTACTTATAGATCACTTAATTAATACTTACAGTATTACAGTATTAAATCTTCCCGTGAAACAAGAAACTATATCTCATGTCGTGTAATTGTTTTTTCAAATTATCTGCTTGGTTGGAGCAAACTCGCGTGAGAATGGGATCACGGTTACCTGTATTATTAAAATTATCCAACACATTATGCAACGTTTCAAAGAAGGTAGCAGTGTGTTGAACCATAGTTGTCTGTATGCATCCTGTCAATGAAGCGGTAAAGTAATAAGACCATCCCTTACTAAGGACATCGAAAGCAAGTTTACGTTTCATTTTATCGAAAGAATCTGACCGTATGTGTTTTTCTGGTAATTTATAAATTGCTGTATTTATCTTTTTCTAAATTCTACAGCGGGACTAAATCGGACTAAGAAACTAAGGATCCATTAGTTGGAAAATCATTTTTAAATAAATTATTCCGAATACTCTTGAATAGATGTAAAAAATTGAGAAGAAAATAAACTTTCTGGCCATTCGTTATAAAAGGTTTTTGAATAGACAAAATTAGATAAGAATAATTTAGCTATCATTTCGATTTTTAAGATATGCGTTTTACAGATATCACGATTATAATTATATAGATCATAGACTTACTTATAATGCCTATCGTTGCATTATGGCTCATACTTCAGTTCATAAGTCATAAGCTCAGTCTTTTTTCTTAATTCCTTAAAAAATTGTGCGACTATTAATACATATCTATAATATACGTGTCGGAGATGAAAGGACATCGGAGCCTTCCCTTTGGAACTTTGGGAAAATCCCTTAACACCGTAATCTAGATTCTATCATAGGCGTAATTAAACAATTGTCGTCATTCGATCCGATTGTATTTGTTCGAGATTTGTGATAATAAGCTTGGGCTCGAGGCGACAACCAGTCGCCGAACGTAGCCGCGGTCACGGGATGAATGCTTTGTCTGGCAGAGGTATGGAGTAATTCTATAGCTCTCCTTAAAAGAAATATTTGTAGCGGCACGCGACAGTAAACATTCCAACGGTTTCTGTCCCGTGGCTCGCCACACGCAGATCCTATTCTTCGGGTATGATGGAGCAATAACCATAAGGAATATAATATAAAGATAGGAATATAAGAAATAGGAATATAATATAAGCTCTTAATTCGAAGGTTTTATATCACTCAACGGCCTTAACGACCTTGACGGTAAATCGACATGCTTATTTGTTGGAATACAACGATATTAATCGCATACAGATGAGATGATCGATCGAACGGATTCTTCCCTTCGTTGCCCAGCGATATCCCCACTAGCGTGCGTTCGTGAGATGTACCGCGGCGGTTAGCGCGTGCACGCTCTTTCGAGAATTGGCGGAAGAAGCTGCTGGAAGGTTCCGTGGCACGTGCCGCCACAAAGCATCTACACAGGTCACTCTCATTACTGCATAGAGAGTGAGGTTCAAAATCTTTTCAAGGGCCATGGGTCACTAAGTCAGTCAGTCTGAGAATAACTAGTCAACTGTCAACATTTATAACGCTCACTTATATTTCCTGTAATAATTGTTTAATAAATATCACATAATATCGTTTCAACACAAAAATTATGTCTTCCACGGATTGTTAATCTTAATTCCGAGATTAAAGTCTAACATTAATTTTACGACAGTTCCTTATGATTATGACGGTCCAACTAATTATATTGACGTAGCGAGTGACCGCCTCGACCAAAGGATGATTCTAATAGGTGTGGAAGGCTACCGGACGGAACAGTTAATAACTATTTTTTATCGAAGAAGAAGAAATCACAGTACAATTTCCAGGTTTACGAGGGTTTCTGATAATGAAAACAATTTTTATGTTACGTAACATTCTTTAGACGTTAGTTAAATACAAAAAAATAACAATATCATGATAATATGTAATATGTAAAACTTCCCAACCAGCATAATCGCGCACAATCGAAAATACGTCGTGCACAATATACTAACGTAACGTCAGACCATGAAAAATTGTTAAAGTTATAAACTAGTCGTTATATTCGTTGAAAGGGGTTAAACCTGAAAATCTTAGCCTAAATATTATTTTACCAATTATATTTAAGTGTATTACATTTTACTCTAATGGGACAATGGTTCCATTTTATTTGAACTTTAATGACTCTACTTTATACTTTTCCTCTGTTAATTCCCAAATAATGTTTTCTATCAATAACTGTGACTGGAATATTAGTAGGTACGTCCTCAGTCGATTCTCTGATCAAAACATGTCTTTGAAACATAAGAAACATTTCAAAGCTAGTTTTCATCTTAAAACCTTTCTACCGCAAAATGTTCTTGCACATGAAATGTGATACATCATAGCGAATGGATAGGTTTAGATCTTAATACCTTCGTGTTTCAAGTTTTACTGAAATTATGCTGAATATGTATCTAAAAAAGTAAAGTTGTTTTACCCTATCGTAGAATAGAAGATAAAGTGTAATAAAGTCATCATTTATATTCTACTAATTTACATTATATTTCTACTATATATTCTACATTTATATTATATTCTACTAATTTTGATCATAATTGAAAATAGTCAATATTATTCTACTTGATGTAAAAGCGACAGAGCTTCCGCCGGGAACTGAGAAGCACGCGCATGACACAACTTTCTCCTAGATTGCGTTTTGGAGAATACTTCTTTCCTCTTCTGAAGTCACGACAATGGCATTTATAGACGAATTGTTATTAAAACTTTTTGAGGGAGTTTTATTATAATTTTGAGAAAAAGAAAAGAATCATAATCACTGTTATCCAATCCCAGTTCATATTTTCTTTTATAAAATTCAAATTAGTTACATATAAAAATTAAATATAGTCATCAATAGTACTGTAATAATTTTCATCCTAATTGATATTCTCATAGTAACATAAGGTTTAGGCGTAGGATGAACAAAATTATTTCGCTATTTACTTCGATATTCATGCATATGCTTATATGGATTTTTAATCTTTGTAAATAGTCGTCATATTTAGTATAATTTGATTCTACAAATAATTACAATGAATATGTGTATGTTCTGTAATTGCCAATCATATGTACATACATACTACATAGCTACCGAGCGAGATACGCCCAGATTTTATCTTTATCTTTTTTACTTTGGATCCTAACTTGATCGGTCGCATACAAGCTACGTTCACTCTAGATTACCTGGAAAGTGTGCAAAGGGGATAGCGTTAGAGAGAGAGAGAGAGAGAGAGAGATTCAGCTACTATAGATAGGAGTACACTTTTATTTACAGTATCAAAGAAAAGGAAAAACCCATAAAGAGAGTGCGACTTATTCTTAGTGCTTATTGGTTCGTTGTTAATTCATACAAACACACACACACACACTTTCTTTAGAATTATCGAATCGACGATCGCGTTTACACTCGTAAGGACGCGACCTAGGCCAATAATAATCACTACCGCACCACTCGAAAGTGTACACTCAGATTACACGCATGAGTGTAATAAATAGCAGCAGTGATTCTGTTAAAAAATTCTGCGTAATTCTATCAGTTACTCGTGTCGATTCAGATTTATTAGTTTATGACATGATTGAATGAGTCCAAGGAACCAGCATGCATTCTACTCGCAATTCCATGCGATTTACCATTAGAACGGTTTCATCGATATTGTGACTCGAGAAAACCTTTGTTTAATCCCTTCTAGAACAACACATAAAATATCATAATTTGTTCTTAATGACAACGTTAATTATTTTGAAAGCCCAAAGTAATAAAAGATTGATTTCTATTAAATGCACAATTTTAATGATAGTATTCAATTGAAGAATGGAGACCAATAACGGTCGCCAATAACTCTGCAGGAGAAGATTCAGCAGCTGAAAGAAGCGATGAGAATCACAGAGTTCGATCAATTACTCACAGAAGACACAGACTCACAAAAGAAACAGGAAATTGAAAACCGACAAAAGCGGCGGAACAGATCTGCGAGATCGCGAGTAAAGATGCAACACTCGACGTTTCAACAAAACCATATAAATTTACATCACAGCTGAAAGAAGCGATGAGAGTCACAGAGTTCCAACAATTATTCACAGAAGATGAGCCATCCCCTGAAGGGGAAATGTCTAATGCAAATATCACGAAACAGGAAATTAAAAATGAAATGAAAAGAAACGCGTATAAATCAAATTTTCTATTCGATCCAGATTTTTCAATTTTCGGAAAAAGGAAAGATCGCAGAGAAAGCCATTGTTCGAAAATTAGCACGAAGATCTGTTGAAAAGGCGAAAAAAATCTTATTAGCGAAACAGAATAAGGAGGATCAGATGATTACATCGCAGGTAACATTACAAACAATATCAAAGTAGAATAATATCAAAGTTTGGACGTGAATCCAATTTCCAGGCAAATGCTCGGACATATTCAAGTGGATGGCATAGACGAGGCTAGGCGAATAGCAGCCGAATTCAGGAAAACGACTTGTCAACTGTTGGGCGACGACAAAGTCGACCTCGTGGACAAGAAGAACTTTTACACGAAACCGATACTCTGAGGAGGGTAAAATCTACCGATCCTCTGCCTGATATCTCGTCGGCAGAGATTAGCACCTTTGCGATAAGTCGAACACTCAGACGTCCCATCGAAGGTCTAGGTTTCTGGAGGGCCTTTTGGGCAACGTCGGGCTTCAGAATCTGTTAGAACAGAGGAACAGAAGCAACCGAGTAGCAACGGTTCCGCCCACCCAGTTTGAGGAAGAAGCGCCGCGGAACATGGGTGGCATCGATAGCGGTTCTACGTCGAACAGCTTCAACATCGATAACCCCTGGGAGCAGGATACCTTATAGAGAGAAATTCTTCGGCGAGGGAGTTTAAGAAATGCCAGGTCCCTGGCGAATTTGGCCAGTCCACCAAGACCGACCATATCTAGCTCGGACTCGGATGGACGAAACAAAAGCACTCGTGGTGCAACTTTTAATAGAGAAATAATACTTTAGAGACTAGAAATGGGTGAACCGTATCGAAAATATAAACTTAACGAACCAATGTCAAGGTAAGATCTAGAATAATATGAGAAATGTTAAAATAATATAAAAATTACACTTCTAGAAATAACGTTCTGTAATAAACAATGCTAACTAATCAGTGTTATATAGATTTAGGTTAAGATACCACAAAGATGAAATAACGTATAGAATAAAAAAACCTGAACAAGTTACGAAAGAATTCATTTCGAAACATGGTATTGCAATTGTACTTTTCTAAAACAGATCTGAATCATAACAATAAATGTTTATGAGCTATGATATTTTTAAATGCTCGGACGGTTAGGCCTGATGTTGGAACATTGTTAGTTTCTCTTGATTCAGGATATGTACAAGTGTGGACTCATCACCCTGATGCTGGATTTCTACAAGCTTTCTCAGTTATTCATTCTAAACGTGATTGTGCATTAGCATTAGCAACTGATCCTAAAAATCATTTTTTTGTAACAGGTAAAAAAGGAATGCATTTAATTTCTACAACATTATTTATTTATCTATTATAAGATTACTTTTTGTATGTAACGTGATACTTCATTACGACAAAGTATTTAATATGAAAGGAAAGATAAAGCCAGAAAATATGATTGGATAGTAAGTCCGTTTAAAAAAATTTAGGACACAATGCTGGATACATTAAAGTTTGGTATCTCGCGAATTATTACACAATAGTGATAAGTCAAATCCAATAAAATTTACTTTTCATTAAAAAGTCGTACCAGAACAATTATTTGCTAATTCTTAAGAAGATACATATAAATAAGAAAAAATGGTAAAATTTGATTAATATAATGAAAATAATATATGCCTATGATCATCCTAAAATAGAAAAAGTAAAATAGTCTTACGTAATATATCAATATATATTAAGAACACATACAAATTTTAACGATAGTTGCAATGTAACGTCATTTCTATATTACACGCAAGGTATGACAAGTATTCCTGCTCTAAGGCACAATTTGAAATCAACAACGTTCAGTTTAACAAATTATACCTTTTATTCGTTTTCCATCATGGAATAACGCGGTGGTGTCTTCCATATTGCACTGGACGTGCGTTGTAATCTACTCTTATCTATATTTTCAAACACTTCAGTTAAATCTGGTGTACACTTTCTCCTATCAAAGAATTTATAGACTGCTTTCTCCGGAATGTATCGTTGCATTGCAAGTTCATTTTCACGTATGTACGCTAAAATTGATAAAAATTCGAGTACTCCATGCATTCTAATGTTTATTAACTCATTAAGTAAAACAATACTTACATTGTGCCTAATGTGGAATTGTATGCCTTGGTCTGGATTCATCGTCAGATTTGTCGTCGTCAGGTTTACTATGCAAAACGGAAGTGGTTGAACCTTGCTGTTTGGAGCCATATTTTGGCTAAAATATTGAATGAATAATAGCTTGTGTTTTTATAACAGAAGAATACTTTGATATTGTTTGTAATATTACCTGCGATGTAATCATCTGATCCTCCTTATTCTGTTTCGCTAATAAGATTTTTTTCGCCTTTTCAACAGATCTTCGTGCTGATTTTCGAACAATGGCTTTCTCTGCGATCTTTCCTTTTTCCGAAAATTGAAAAATCTGGATCGAATAGAAAATTTGATTTATACGCGTTTCTTTTCATTTCATTTTTAATTTCCTGTTTTGTGATATTTGCATTAGACATTTCCCCTTCAGGGGATGGCTCATCTTCTGTGAATAATTGTTGGAACTCTGTGACTCTCATCGCTTCTTTCAGCTGTGATGTAAATTTATATGGTTTTGTTAAAACGTCGTGTGTTGCATCTTTACTCGATCTCGCAGATCTGTTCCGCCGCTTTTGTCGCTTTTCAATTTCCTGTTTCTTCTATGAGTCTGTGCCTTCTGTGAATAATTGTTCGAACTCTGTGACTCTCATCGCTTCTTTCAGCTGCTGAATCTTCTCCTGCAGAGTTATTGGTGACCGTGATGTAAATTTAGGTTCATTATTTTTTCCTATACTACTAGCCAAGTTTTCAGTAATTACTACAGTTTCGTTTAATTTTATTGATGATAAAGGTTCTACAATTGCGGTAGCGTTCATCATCTTCTGCGTATAAGTAAAATTGATGTCCATCGTGGAATTTATAAGAGGAGTAAGTTTCTCAAGTGCATCCTCGCACATTAAATGTTCTTCGATATCATTTCCTGTTGTTCAATTACTGTATCAGCAATTTTCGTTTTTTTAGGTCGGCTTTCACGTTTCCTCTACAAATTTAGAATATATTTAACAACGTTATAACAGTAACGATATACACAATGTACATACAATTACAATGTGTTTAGTTCTATTAACTTAGAAGCACATGTAAATTAAAAAAAAAAATATTTATATGAAACAATAATAAAACAATGAAGTAACGTTGAGAATAGAATCTAGTTTAATTACATATATATACCCTTTTAATAATTCTGTTCGTATCAATTTTATTAAATTTACAGTGAAGCTTACAATTACACTAATGTCAATGAATATTAACGTATATGTTTATTATTACACGAAATAAAAATGAAAGTACTGTAATGAAAAATACAATATACTTTAATGGAAGTAAAATAAGTAAATAGCAAAGTTATTAATATTATTATATAGCATTATATTATGTTATTATAATATTTATTAATATTTACTTACTTTTTACGTTTGCTTAAAAACTAAAAAATTTTTAATATAAACTTTTATAACAGAGATAAAACAAGTCACAGAAATTAGTATCTTTCAATGGCAAAATGCGTTCAAGGTAGTGTCACAAGCGGGACTGTGCCAGTTTTCCTCCTTGAAAGTACATGTAGCGGCACATGAGCTAGACGACAATTCAAATCATGTTGTTGTTCTTTTAACTCGGAGTATCAATATCGTTAGGATACACAGAATGTAATAATAAATAAACTCCGAGCAAAAACAATGTCGCCGCTACGTGCAACCGCCGAACGAAGACGAATTTGAATTTTCCATATACCAGTTTAAACGGACGCAATCGTAAAGAGTTCAGTTATCGATCAGTATCTACGAGTATCTACCGAGTTACCAAAGATCAGTTACCAACGAGTTATCAGCAAGCGATTATACATTATCTTAGCGAATCCGTTAGTACGAGCGTCTTTGCGAACATTATCTGTAATTATTTATTTAATCATTTTAAAATATACTTGAAGCTACCAGAGTGTGCTGCGTCGTGTCCTCCCTCGTCCCACAGTAGTGGCACACTGATGTTATTTCCTTTCCTATGCGTTTCAGGAATTCCCCAAACACCCCGTGTCCGGTTAGTATTTGGGACATCCTGAACGTTAGTGGGATTCCATTTTTGTCTTTCCACTTCTCCCAGTTGGGAAGCACTGCGCACACTGCCCGGTGTGGTCTGGTCCGGGCTTCATCTTCTAGCCCTGCGTGCAAGCCTCTCCATGTGTTCAGTTGAATCTCCCCCAAGTCGACGTGCCTGGGTGTGTCCTCGGGTCCCTCCTGTTGCATTCTTCTCTTGCTCTCGTATTTTTCTTTGAGCGCGAAGGCCTGCAGCTCGTACGGGGAGGGGGGATGCAGCCAAGACGGTTGCTGATGCGTACGACACCGTCCTGTACCTTCTGATGATCCTTATGACTGTTACTCTTTGCAGTCCCCTCACCAGAGCGAGGCTGCGCCGGCTCGCGCTCAGCTCTCCTGCCCATTCGGGGGCTCCATACAGGATCCGGAAACGTATCACGTCTTCATAGAGGCGCCGTACTCCTAGTCCCGCGCCACCCAGGTTCGCCAGTAGACCGCACAGTGCGTTAGCCGCTGTGGCCACCTTCGGCGTGAGTAGCTCAAAGTGAGGCTCGAAGGTGCAGTGGCCATCGATGGTGAGACCTAGGTATTTCATCCTTTGTCCCACCATCACCTTTCCCTTGCCTATTTTTATAGTTAATCCTGGTGGCGGGGGGCCTCTATGTCGGTCGTCATAGAACCCCAGCACTTCCGACTTGGTAGGTGACACACATAGCTCCAACTGAACAATCTCCCTTATTACGCATGCCACCGCGTCCTCGGTCAGGTTGGCAGTCTCGTTCCACCACCGACTCCCTGCAAAGACTGGAGTGTCATCCGCGTAGCAGATCACCTCCGTACCCAGTGGTCTCGGGCAGCGCAGTACCCGGTCGTACGCTGTTATCCAGAAGATAGGTCCCAACACTGATCCTTGTGGGACCCCCCTCTCGACCGGTCTCCTGTCTATCCCTCTCTGGCTACCGAACTCTACCCAGCGGTCACTGAGGTAGGTCTTGATCACCTCCACCAGGTACTTCGGTATTTGGTAGCAACGCAGAGCCTCCACGATCCTATACCAGGGGATCGTGTTAAACGCGTTGGAGATGTCTAAGGAGACTGCCATTGCCACTCCCTGACCCGGCCACCATCTTCTGCGTAACTTTCCTGGCATGCGTAATGGCATCAATAGTTGAGCGTCCCTGGCGGAATCCATACTGTCCGTCGTGCCAGCCGAACTCCCTCTGCCTCATATGTGTCTCCAGACGAGCGGCAATGATTCTTTCAAATAACTTGCCTGCGTGGCCTGCGGTCTTAGTTTCGCCAGTACCACTTTGTACGGCCTTCCCCATGGATCTGATTCGACTGCCTCTATCAGTTCCTTCCAGGACTGACCTTTTGCCGCTTTGATCTCCCGTTGTAGCGCCTTCCTTGCTCCTCTATAGGCTGCATACGTTCGGGAGATCTCTTCCGCGTTTCTCGTCCACCTGCGACGTTGGGCTCTTGCAAATCTTCTACGAGCCTGGCTGCACTGCTCTCTAAGCTCCGCTATCTCTGGATTCCACCAGTACGCCGTCCTCCTTGTGTTCCTGCCAATGGAGACGCGTGGCATCGCTGCGTCACACACTCTTCTCATTTCCTCTCGGAGGTCATTTGCCTCGTCATCCATTGTCTAGCTATTCCGATCTCTCCCACCTGTATCTCCTCCTCCTTGCATTCTACCGCGGCAGCCAGGGCATGTCTTAGTTCATCTTTGTTGACCGAGACGTCTATCCGCTCGATCTTCAGTTCTGCCCTTTCGATCGGTGGCGCTATTCTCACTGCTGCCGGGCCCAGCACGCTGACCAACTTTGTTACCAACTTGGCGGCCTTATCCCGTTCTCTGTCTCCGGGAACTCTTATTACTATTGCTCCCGTTGCCGCCTTGCGCGAATCCACTCTTTCTACCCCCAGATCTTTTAGGGATATGTGGCTTCTCGCGCGGGCAAGCACTTCCGCGTACGACGTTTTAGCAGCCTCGCTCAGTGTTGCCGTTACTGCCGATGCTCGTGGATTGCGGGGTAACGCTTTAATGGCTGCGCTCTGTCCCTGTACCTGCCTTTTCTTGTCCTCCTCTCGGGTGTAATTTGGCCTCTGCGTGCTGGCGCTTCTTTTTGTCATTGGCCTACACTCTCATTCCCCTGAGGTCTGACAGTGGTGGCGACCTTCTTTTTCTTCTTCCTTCTTGTCTTTCTAGACGCCATTACTGTCCATTCGTCCTCCTCTTGCCTTACTGGGGGGGGGGGGGGCATCGTTGTTCTGGCCGACACTGGTACCCTAGACTCGTTCCCCCCTGCTTTCCTTGGTGGAGAGCTAGTCCTTTGCCCCCTTAGTTAGTCCAGAATATCTTTCGCAATCTGGGGAGCCAGTACCTCCAATTTTCGCTCCAGAGCCTCAATCCTTTGACCCCTGTCTTTAGATTTGGATTTGAGCGATATTTGTCATGGCCGAATTTCAGGAACAAACTTGCAAAGTTTGTGCAATATGTAAGTTGTATACAAATTCAAAATTTCAATGGAAAAGTGCCAGCCTTTTAGAGATTAACGAAGGTGCACTAGAAACATTAAGTGAAAGAGCAGAAGATTCTCAAATCTTTGCTTGTGAATGAAATTAATTTTGAATTTATTTCGTCCACAATTATTTGGCATGAATTGTTGTTTGCTATCTTTAGTGCTAGCAAAAGTTCACAGAAAATCGAAAATTTAATTTCACCTGCGATCTCAGTTTAGCCATACATCTCCTAAAAGGATTAAAAGATTTTTTTACAAATTTTCGAAATAATAGCTATTTTAGGACAAGGGTAGTGGAAATACATAAACATTTTGTTAATAGCGACGTGTGTATACTGATAGGAACTAATATCCGAAGAATATCTGAATGTCTTAAAAAGCTTTTTAGAGTAAAAAATAAAGTACACTTTAGAAGTTTTGAATTGTGCGGTGAAATATGTTTATATTTTTATTTATTCGGAAGTTTGTTTCTATTATTTATTGTATTCATTTTAATATATAAAACAAAATAACGAATGAAAAATGATAGAAAATAATGAAAAGAAATATTCAGAAAAATGTAATACTTTTTTGATCTTACAAACACAAACTTTAATATTCTACTTTTAGTTTCTAATCTAAAAAATTCACTGCCGTATTTAATTTCTAAGGCGCTAAATACTCGTATCGCTGTCGTTTATCATCGAAACATCTATGTATTTTTTTTTATTCTTATTCTAAAGTAGCCGTTATCTCAAAAGGAGGGCAAAACTGTAAATCATAAAGTTATATAGTCACATCTTAATTAAAAATAAAGCAACATATGCGCCAGTAGCTACCGGGTACAATGCGCTAACGTGAACCTAACTCTTATATTTTGTTCATAATATATGTAGGTGTGATAGAGCGAATGGGTATTACGGTTGACTGAAATATTATTTAACTGCTAGACAAAAAGAGACGTCCGCTTAAACTCGCTGACTAAGCTCCCTTGTCTTCACGCAGCATTGGCTACAAACATACACACACATACACACACACACATATTCCTTTTGATCTAACCTACATATCTCGCAAAAACTGCGCGTGGCCACTAACCCGCCATCGCATGCTGACTTTAAAAATAAACAGAAAACTATTGACATCGCCGATAGCTCTGTTCCCTTAACCTTTGAGCTCGAGAGGAGACTCTCAGTTGTTACGGCGTTCCATGCTACAACTCCAGTGGCGAGTGAGAGGCGACAATCTCTGTTTATCCTACTTTATCCTTATTTTATCTCTACACCCAATTGTATGCGATCGTACGCAAAAATAAGAGCACAAAACCTTTCGTTGAGTCGCTGTCTCACCTTACTTGTATTTCGAAACAAATTGCAGAACAGACGAACTCTGAGAGTACTGTGTGATAACAAGCTTCCAAGCTTCTCTCAAATTTTTCTTTTTTTTTTTTTTAATATTCAATTTGTACTTTAGAATTTGTCCAGCTGGATATTTGGTAAATTTTTCCAACTTAAACTCTCAAATGGATGCACAATTTCAGAACACTTTCGAGAGCAAATGTCCAAAAAAACTCTCAAACTGGCTTAACGATGCTCTAGAAAGAACCACCAGAACCATCAGAAAACTGCGAGTGTCGTGACAAATTATTACTTATAAGTGTATGATTCACAAATTATTATTTGTGAAATTTCAAAGCGTCGGAGAGATTTGAATACAGAGCTCGAAAAACGGACTTTTTAAATAAATGAGAAAGAAGAGTTTGAAAATAAACTTCCAAAATTAACGGAATATTTTTCAGTAAATATTTTTCAATCGATAAAGCAGAAACAGAAAGATATTCAAACCGTATATCGCTGCCTGGCATTGATAGTGGTGCAATTCGTAAAAAGATAAATTCTAGAGAGGCTTTTTAAAATTTACGAAGAGATTTTCAACGAGTCATTTCAATAACATTATAAGGCTGACTAAACACAAGATATAGCATTATTCGCGAAAGCAGTATGACTTTCCACTTATAGTGTCGCAAAGACTGAAGATATGAAAATATTGTGGTGAAACTGAGGTCAGGGCGATAAATAATAATTTTGTCTTGTGGCGCAAAACTGACGGAATTTTAAATTTACCGTTTTACATGATAGAAGGAAAAGTGTAATGCAGATTTGCTATTCAATAAAAGCAAATTCGAAATTCTTGTTAGTTGTGCCACCATCAATACCAAGCAGCGACATAAGAAATCTAAAAATCTTGATAATGTTAATACTTTCGATGGAAGTAAAACTGCGTGCGTTTAGCGGTTCCGTTCTATCGAATAACGGAAACATCGTGAGTTATGCTTCTATATTGCAAATGAAATTCGGTAGACGATGCTTGCCTTGGCACAAATGTTTGTTGCATCGCGTATTGTAGTTAAATTTTCTCCTAGACCTTTAGTATTTTCATTAAACCGAGAAATATAAGAAGAAATGTTGCGTTTGAGATACCTTTTCGCTCTAACCATTATTTAGACATGTTTAAATGTTCATAATGCAATGACAATACATATCATTTTATTCGCGAGAGTCCACAGAATTTGTTCGTCTCCGCCGCAAATCAACAGCTGCTATTATAAGAACACAAAATATTTCTAAAGTTGAAAATTTGCAATTCTCTTCAAAATTGATTTTTTCGAAAACTGTGAGTTATAGGAAAGAACGGTTTGCAAATTCGAGCGTAACTCGGAAAAATCTACAAGAATCAGCTATCGAAGGTTGCAAAATCAGATACGTGTCGAACAGTGTTATCAACGGAGCACGAAGAAATTCGTTTTTCTTGAAAATGAAGCTTCATACGGAAAGATTTTATTCTACATATTTCTCTTACTTTTGCACGTAGAATGATTTCCGTCTGCTTAGTCGGTAACTAACCAAATTTACATGTTTCAAACAGATTTCCAAGATCAATTTTCTCGAAAACAAAGCCTGTTATTCTTTATATCTGTTTTGTTTTTCTTCGTGTAAAATTGTCTTTCGTTTGTTGATGTTATTTGACCGGGCCTTGTGTTTCACATATTCTAACATACTATATTCGTATAAAAATTCGTAGTATAATAATCGTTATTTTCGATATTAAAATCATTATTAAATATTCGTTTAATTGATCTTAAAATTGTGATACAATTATGAAAAGGAAACAAACGAATCGTGTCTAGATTTTACAAGCATGCGACGAAATATATATATGTAATATTGTAATATTTTTGACGATCAATGTTTTTCAGGCGATCGATTCCTGCAAACTCAAGAATCGATTTTCTAAGTCTTCTTCCGTATCTCCTAAAAACTCTCCGCTTCTAATCCCTCTTCTCTTTCTCCTTCTAGCTCTTAACTTGTGGTATTTTCGACCACTCGCGGGGAGACGCAATCGCGAAGAAACACGTCAACGGGAGTCGTAAATTCCCGTTACGATTATAATAATCAACGTGGCGAAAAGATCGATCCTCTGATTTCTTTTGAGATAATAGGGGTGGTTGAGTTGGTATAACGCTGCGATTAACAGGCATATAAACTTTATATTTCCAACACCTATACACTGAAGAGTTACACCGTTTCGTATGATATACGTCGTAGACGATGATTTGGCGTATGAAGATGCGATATACATGCAGAATAGAGCAAGGCTCTTACAGTTGAATTTGTTGTTTTAGCTTTTCTTCTTTGTTCAATCTTCGCTTCTCGAAATCCTGTTTTATTCTCTATCCTAAATCTCCATCCTTCTCTATTCGTATCGTTCGACCGACTCCCAGTAAACACAGGGAAGGTCAAACCGCCGGTTGGTCTTCTAAATTCTATAGAATTTACATATACATAATGTTTATTGCCTAAGAAAAATATAAATTGCATACGTGTATTCGCAATAAACAATGAATTTCCGTTTGATAATGGTTTTGGGCAAAAGTACCTTTACGCAACGGTACGACGTAGCCATACCATATTTTGTGTTGGGTTCACATTTTTAACATTACAGTTTGTAATTTAATTTAAGCCGCTCAAAAGCGATACTTTTATACGATATTGTCTTTTTTCTTTTTTCCTGTCCTGAAAACTTAATCGCAAAACAGGACAGATCGGTAGCTTACTTTTAGTTCCTGTGGGGTTGCGGGAATTCGGCGGACGTAGCAGGGTGGGGGGAGAGAGCATGCGACGAAACGATTTTTGCGCGTACAGGTACCGCCTATAGACCCGAAGCGTAGCCAATCACTCAGCAATACTGATCCGTCGTCGTCACTACATAAACGGTCGCCGTAGAGTTCGATAACGTTCATTCGTCATTCGTATCCGGGACGCAGTAGAGTGCGCGATGTAGAAAAATTTACTGAAAGTTTTAATTTTTCGATCTAGAAAATTAACTTATTAAGTTTCTATAAAAGGAGATTGATTTAACGTGGATAGATATTTTATACGTAAACGTTTATAAAATGAAAAGATATTCGTACGCGTATCAGCTTTGTGTAAATAATTGTAACCCAAAAATTTGTTCGATAATAGATAGGGTAATGCAGTAACCGGACAGGAAGTTATTCTACGTACAAAGGCAAGTCACGAATACGAATATATTTAATCTTCTTATTTTACGTCGCTTTCTATTTTTATTACATTTTTGGTTTCTATATACATAACATGTAGAAAATCTGTAGAAATCTTGTCGTATTGAACTACATAACTTTTGTATTTTCTCCGGTAACAATTTCGTCCTAATGTCCATAACTGTATTCCGACCTATGGAAAATAAGCAGTCGCTAGTTCTTTGTGCTAGACGTTCGATTTTTGTCAAGTCGACTCAAAGTTAGACTGTTCGTTCGTACTAATACAGTGCCAAACAGGAATATTGGCACAGCCCGGATCTTCGTACAAAATTTTTTGTAAATCTGTAAAGCAAGTAATTCTCTGTTTAATCTTTTTGTAAAATATAGCTGTCAACTCTAAAATCGAAGTATACCGTGAATCATGAAGTTTAAAAATAGTTATAATAAAGAAAAAACATAAAATACACATAACATTAGATAAATATTCGATTTCACTAGCAGGAAAAAGGTCATTTCCTGAAAATACAAGTATTTTCATCTTTTTTGCTTAATGTTTCGGTTAAGCAGCGTACAATTATTTTTTACATAACAAACGATAATGCTTGGACTTGTCACGACTTCGAAATGATTCTCATTGTTTGTGCTTATGCTCGGAATAATTGTGCTTAGTAATTTCGTGGTAGAGAAAGTAGGATTTACACTAATTGGCTTCTGAATCATCCATAGACATATGTAATAGAAATAAATAAAATTTATTACTAAACAAATAATATACAATTTTCGGGCGATATCTTCTTCCCACGTTCTAATTATATTTTCAATTATTTTGATTTTTCAACGTATTCTTGTACATGCAATCCTCCGCTTATTCCAATTTCTGTTAATATTAGTTGGTTTTCGAAGCTTTTATTTCATTCATTTTATTAGCTATCGATTCGTTATTGAACCTAGGATCATTGTCATTAGTTTCTCGAGTGCCTAATTACCACGGTTACTTGTCCAATCCTGTAATAATCGTATCTGCACTAGTCAATGTCTTCTCTATCGCATAACGACACTGTGTAATCCAAACGAAGATTCGTTTCACGCCCCTAACCCTAAATCATAATGTAAACCCGACATATATTTATTATCAAAATTCTGGTCTTAACTCTCTATGTAGTTTATAAAAAGAGGATAATTATCGTTATCCTAAACTATTGGCAATGCAGCCCTAGATCGCGTTCGGGTATAGGTGAGTTCGATGGATAAAACTAATTTCTGTTTGTTCTGTGGTTTCCTAATTTTAAGGTATTCCTAATTTTTTCCAATTTTTCCTTCTTCTCGTCTAATTTCGGGAAACGTTTAGTCTATTATTCCTTCTTGCTTTTGGCATTTCTTTTATATGTATTGTCGATCGCACTTCAGAAATATCGTTGTAGAGGACTTTTGTAAAGAATGTTTGATCGTGAAATGTATTAGACGAGATTGCTCGTTGTTGAAACTGTCGAATATGTTTCAAATAATTGTATAAATATGTATGCAAACCATAATCGCTAAGACGCCCGTACAGTGTATAAGTCGCAAAGTAGGATCGCTGATAAATATTCGATAGATATCTGGTTGATAACTCTAGATAATTAAATTCTTTTCGGTTGCGTCCGTTTATTTATACTGATCGGGAGAGAACCGGAAAATTCGAATTCTTCTACGTTCGACGGTTGCACGAAGCGGCGACATTGTTTCGCCCGCAGTTTATTTGTTCTTACATTACTTGGAACCTAACGGTCTTGATACTTCGAGGCGAAACAACAACATGATTTGAATTGTGTTCTGACTCATGTGCCGCTACGTCACCCCCTACCAGTGATAACGTTTTTATTAAGTTAAATTTTTGAAATATTTACAGAGCTTCTATTTATCGTCGTTATTTATTTATTTATTTTTTTTTTAAATTATCGATACACTCGTTTCGACAATTTACGACGTCTAACCGAAACCTGCCAGGGACCAATCGGTAAAGCGGACTCTACGTCCGGACCGCGCAACATACTTATTTCTGGTCTTTTCTTCAGTGGTTCAATCGCTGTTTGCGCTGTTTTCGTCGTGCGCGTTCGCCTCATCTACTGGAATTAGTATGTCACGAGATACGGCGATTTTCCCTTCTAGGTCGTCCGGAACTACAAACGCCGGTTTTAAACGGTCTGTGGAAACAGTTACGTCGCGATTATTAATTTTTTTAATTGTAATTTTTCGCCTTTTTTTATGACTAAACGTCCGTCATACTGCGGCTGGAAAGAACCCCTTCCTTCTTGGAGCTTCCTTCTACACTCTTCAGCAACTGCGACCGTCCTATCCAGGGCTTCGAGAGTCCCCCTCCTTCTCCTGAAGCCATACTGTTCCCTATGGAAGGGATCCTGACCAACGCTCCTCTCGATGAGCATTTTCAGTGTGTGATTCCACGTCTTGTAGTGCGCAGACGGCATGCCAATCGGCCTATACGCCGATGACGTCGCAGGATCTTTGCCAGACTTGAGCATTAGTAACCACCCTAGCCTCTTTCCATACCGCCGGTATTTTTCCATAGGTATTTATTCCGTTGAGCACTGTCAAGAGCACACTAGGTCTTTGCCCCGCCAATAACCTCACTATAGTGCCAGGAATGCCATCCACTCCAGCCGCCTTCTTGGAATCGCATTTCCCAACGGCCATCCTCATGTCTACTTCCTCGATGGTTAACCCTCCTTCTCCTGAAGCCATACTGTTCCCTATGGAAGGGATCCTGACCAACGCTCCTCTCGATGAGCATTTTCAGTGTGTGATTCCACGTCTTGTAGAGCGCAGACAGCATGCCAATCGGCCTATACGCCGATGACGTCGCAGGATCTTTGCCAGACTTGAGCATTAGTAACCACCCTAGCCTCTTTCCATACCGCCGGTATTTTTCCATAGGTATTTATTCCGTTGAGCACTGTCAAGAGCACACTAGGTCTTTGCCCCGCCAATAACCTCACTATAGTGCCAGGAATGCCATCCACTCCAGCCGCCTTCTTGGAATCGCATTTCCCAACGGCCATCCTCATGTCTACTTCCTCGATGGTTAACCCTCCTTCTCCTGAAGCCATACTGTTCCCTATGGAAGGGATCCTGACCAACGCTCCTCTCGATGAGCATTTTCAGTGTGTGATTCCACGTCTTGTAGAGCGCATACAGCATGCCAATCGGCCTATACGCCGATGACGTCGCAGGATCTTTGCCAGACTTGAGCATTAGTAACCACCCTAGCCTCTTTCCATACCGCCGGTATTTTTCCATAGGTATTTATTCCGTTGAGCACTGTCAAGAGCACACTAGGTCTTTGCCCCGCCAATAACCTCACTATAGTGCCAGGAATGCCATCCACTCCAGCCGCCTTCTTGGAATCGCATTTCCCAACGGCCATCCTCATGTCTACTTCCTCGATGGTTAACCCTCCTTCTCCTGAAGCCATACTGTTCCCTATGGAAGGGATCCTGACCAACGCTCCTCTCGATGAGCATTTTCAGTGTGTGATTCCACGTCTTGTAGAGCGCATACAGCATGCCAATCGGCCTATACGCCGATGACGTCGCAGGATCTTTGCCAGACTTGAGCATTAGTAACCACCCTAGCCTCTTTCCATACCGCCGGTATTTTTCCATAGGTATTTATTCCGTTGAGCACTGTCAAGAGCACACTAGGTCTTTGCCCCGCCAATAACCTCACTATAGTGCCAGGAATGCCATCCACTCCAGCCGCCTTCTTGGAATCGCATTTCCCAACGGCCATCCTCATGTCTACTTCCTCGATGGTTAACCCTCCTTCTCCTGAAGCCATACTGTTCCCTATGGAAGGGATCCTGACCAACGCTCCTCTCGATGAGCATTTTCAGTGTGTGATTCCACGTCTTGTAGAGCGCATACAGCATGCCAATCGGCCTATACGCCGATGACGTCGCAGGATCTTTGCCAGACTTGAGCATTAGTAACCACCCTAGCCTCTTTCCATACCGCCGGTATTTTTCCATAGGTATTTATTCCGTTGAGCACTGTCAAGAGCACACTAGGTCTTTGCCCCGCCAATAACCTCACTATAGTGCCAGGAATGCCATCCACTCCAGCCGCCTTCTTGGAATCGCATTTCCCAACGGCCATCCTCATGTCTACTTCCTCGATGGTTAACCCTCCTTCTCCTGAAGGCATACTGTTCCCTATGGAAGGGATCCTGACCAACGCTCCTCTCGATGAGCATTTTCAGTGTGTGATTCCACGTCTTGTAGAGCGCAGACAGCATGCCAATCGGCCTATACGCCGATAACGTCGCAGGATCTTTGCCAGACTTGAGCATTAGTAACCACCCTAGCCTCTTTCCATACCGCCGGTATTTTTCCATAGGTATTTATTCCGTTGAGCACTGTCAAGAGCACACTAGGTCTTTGCCCCGCCAATAACCTCACTATAGTGCCAGGAATGCCATCCACTCCAGCCGCCTTCTTGGAATCGCATTTCCCAACGGCCATCCTCATGTCTACTTCCTCGATGGTTAACCCTCCTTCTCCTGAAGGCATACTGTTCCCTATGGAAGGGATCCTGACCAACGCTCCTCTCGATGAGCATTTTCAGTGTGTGATTCCACGTCTTGTAGAGCGCAGACAGCATGCCAATCGGCCTATACGCCGATAACGTCGCAGGATCTTTGCCAGACTTGAGCATTAGTAACCACCCTAGCCTCTTTCCATACCGCCGGTATTTTTCCATAGGTATTTATTCCGTTGAGCACTGTCAAGAGCACACTAGGTCTTTGCCCCGCCAATAACCTCACTATAGTGCCAAGAATGCCATCCACTCCAGCCGCCTTCTTGGAATCGCATTTCCCAACGGCCATCCTCATGTCTACTTCCTCGATGGTTAACCCTCCTTCTCCTGAAGGCATACTGTTCCCTATGGAAGGGATCCTGACCAACGCTCCTCTCGATGAGCATTTTCAGTGTGTGATTCCACGTCTTGTAGAGCGCAGACAGCATGCCAATCGGCCTATACGCCGATGACGTCGCAGGATCTTTGCCAGACTTGAGCATTAGTAACCACCCTAGCCTCTTTCCATACCGCCGGTATTTTTCCATAGGTATTTATTCCGTTGAGCACTGTCAAGAGCACACTAGGTCTTTGCCCCGCCAATAACCTCACTATAGTGCCAGGAATGCCATCCACTCCAGCCGCCTTCTTGGAATCGCATTTCCCAACGGCCATCCTCATGTCTACTTCCTCGATGGTTAACCCTCCTTCTCCTGAAGGCATACTGTTCCCTATGGAAGGGATCCTGACCAACGCTCCTCTCGATGAGCATTTTCAGTGTGTGATTCCACGTCTTGTAGAGCGCAGACAGCATGCCAATCGGCCTATACGCCGATGACGTCGCAGGATCTTTGCCAGACTTGAGCATTAGTAACCACCCTAGCCTCTTTCCATACCGCCGGTATTTTTCCATAGGTATTTATTCCGTTGAGCACTGTCAAGAGCACACTAGGTCTTTGCCCCGCCAATAACCTCACTATAGTGCCAAGATTGCCATCCACTCCAGCCGCCTTCTTGGAATCGCATTTCCCAACGGCCATCCTCATGTCTACTTCCTCGATGGTTAACCCTCCTTCTCCTGAAGGCATACTGTTCCCTATGGAAGGGATCCTGACCAACGCTCCTCTCGATGAGCATTTTCAGTGTGTGATTCCACGTCTTGTAGAGCGCAGACAGCATGCCAATCGGCCTATACGCCGATGACGTCGCAGGATCTTTGCCAGACTTGAGCATTAGTAACCACCCTAGCCTCTTTCCATACCGCCGGTATTTTTCCATAGGTATTTATTCCGTTGAGCACTGTCAAGAGCACACTAGGTCTTTGCCCCGCCAATAACCTCACTATAGTGCCAGGAATGCCATCCACTCCAGCCGCCTTCTTGGAATCGCATTTCCCAACGGCCATCCTCATGTCTACTTCCTCGATGGTTAACCCTCCTTCTCCTGAAGGCATACTGTTCCCTATGGAAGGGATCCTGACCAACGCTCCTCTCGATGAGCATTTTCAGTGTGTGATTCCACGTCTTGTAGAGCGCAGACAGCATGCCAATCGGCCTATACGCCGATGACGTCGCAGGATCTTTGCCAGACTTGAGCATTAGTAACCACCCTAGCCTCTTTCCATACCGCCGGTATTTTTCCATAGGTATTTATTCCGTTGAGCACTGTCAAGAGCACACTAGGTCTTTGCCCCGCCAATAACCTCACTATAGTGCCAGGAATGCCATCCACTCCAGCCGCCTTCTTGGAATCGCATTTCCCAACGGCCATCCTCATGTCTACTTCCTCGATGGTTAACCCTCCTTCTCCTGAAGGCATACTGTTCCCTATGGAAGGGATCCTGACCAACGCTCCTCTCGATGAGCATTTTCAGTGTGTGATTCCACGTCTTGTAGAGCGCAGACAGCATGCCAATCGGCTTATACGCCGATGACGTCGCAGGATCTTTGCCAGACTTGAGCATTAGTAACCACCCTAGCCTCTTTCCATACCGCCGGTATTTTTCCATAGGTATTTATTCCGTTGAGCACTGTCAAGAGCACACTAGGTCTTTGCCCCGCCAATAACCTCACTATAGTGCCAAGAATGCCATCCACTCCAGCCGCCTTCTTGGAATCGCATTTCCCAACGGCCATCCTCATGTCTACTTCCTCGATGGTTAACCCTCCTTCTCCTGAAGGCATACTGTTCCCTATGGAAGGGATCCTGACCAACGCTCCTCTCGATGAGCATTTTCAGTGTGTGATTCCACGTCTTGTAGAGCGCAGACAGCATGCCAATCGGCCTATACGCCGATGACGTCGCAGGATCTTTGCCAGACTTGAGCATTAGTAACCACCCTAGCCTCTTTCCATACCGCCGGTATTTTTCCATAGGTATTTATTCCGTTGAGCACTGTCAAGAGCACACTAGGTCTTTGCCCCGCCAATAACCTCACTATAGTGCCAAGAATGCCATCCACTCCAGCCGCCTTCTTGGAATCGCATTTCCCAACGGCCATCCTCATGTCTACTTCCTCGATGGTTAACCCTCCTTCTCCTGAAGGCATACTGTTCCCTATGGAAGGGATCCTGACCAACGCTCCTCTCGATGAGCATTTTCAGTGTGTGATTCCACGTCTTGTAGAGCGCAGACAGCATGCCAATCGGCCTATACGCCGATAACGTCGCAGGATCTTTGCCAGACTTGAGCATTAGTAACCACCCTAGCCTCTTTCCATACCGCCGGTATTTTTCCATAGGTATTTATTCCGTTGAGCACTGTCAAGAGCACACTAGGTCTTTGCCCCGCCAATAACCTCACTATAGTGCCAGGAATGCCATCCACTCCAGCCGCCTTCTTGGAATCGCATTTCCCAACGGCCATCCTCATGTCTACTTCCTCGATGGTTAACCCTCCTTCTCCTGAAGGCATACTGTTCCCTATGGAAGGGATCCTGACCAACGCTCCTCTCGATGAGCATTTTCAGTGTGTGATTCCACGTCTTGTAGAGCGCAGACAGCATGCCAATCGGCCTATACGCCGATAACGTCGCAGGATCTTTGCCAGACTTGAGCATTAGTAACCACCCTAGCCTCTTTCCATACCGCCGGTATTTTTCCATAGGTATTTATTCCGTTGAGCACTGTCAAGAGCACACTAGGTCTTTGCCCCGCCAATAACCTCACTATAGTGCCAGGAATGCCATCCACTCCAGCCGCCTTCTTGGAATCGCATTTCCCAACGGCCATCCTCATGTCTACTTCCTCGATGGTTAACCCTCCTTCTCCTGAAGGCATACTGTTCCCTATGGAAGGGATCCTGACCAACGCTCCTCTCGATGAGCATTTTCAGTGTGTGATTCCACGTCTTGTAGAGCGCAGACAGCATGCCAATCGGCCTATACGCCGATAACGTCGCAGGATCTTTGCCAGACTTGAGCATTAGTAACCACCCTAGCCTCTTTCCATACCGCCGGTATTTTTCCATAGGTATTTATTCCGTTGAGCACTGTCAAGAGCACACTAGGTCTTTGCCCCGCCAATAACCTCACTATAGTGCCAAGAATGCCATCCACTCCAGCCGCCTTCTTGGAATCGCATTTCCCAACGGCCATCCTCATGTCTACTTCCTCGATGGTTAACCCTCCTTCTCCTGAAGGCATACTGTTCCCTATGGAAGGGATCCTGACCAACGCTCCTCTCGATGAGCATTTTCAGTGTGTGATTCCACGTCTTGTAGAGCGCAGACAGCATGCCAATCGGCCTATACGCCGATGACGTCGCAGGATCTTTGCCAGACTTGAGCATTAGTAACCACCCTAGCCTCTTTCCATACCGCCGGTATTTTTCCATAGGTATTTATTCCGTTGAGCACTGTCAAGAGCACACTAGGTCTTTGCCCCGCCAATAACCTCACTATAGTGCCAGGAATGCCATCCACTCCAGCCGCCTTCTTGGAATCGCATTTCCCAACGGCCATCCTCATGTCTACTTCCTCGATGGTTAACCCTCCTTCTCCTGAAGGCATACTGTTCCCTATGGAAGGGATCCTGACCAACGCTCCTCTCGATGAGCATTTTCAGTGTGTGATTCCACGTCTTGTAGAGCGCAGACAGCATGCCAATCGGCTTATACGCCGATGACGTCGCAGGATCTTTGCCAGACTTGAGCATTAGTAACCACCCTAGCCTCTTTCCATACCGCCGGTATTTTTCCATAGGTATTTATTCCGTTGAGCACTGTCAAGAGCACACTAGGTCTTTGCCCCGCCAATAACCTCACTATAGTGCCAAGAATGCCATCCACTCCAGCCGCCTTCTTGGAATCGCATTTCCCAACGGCCATCCTCATGTCTACTTCCTCGATGGTTAACCCTCCTTCTCCTGAAGGCATACTGTTCCCTATGGAAGGGATCCTGACCAACGCTCCTCTCGATGAGCATTTTCAGTGTGTGATTCCACGTCTTGTAGAGCGCAGACAGCATGCCAATCGGCCTATACGCCGATGACGTCGCAGGATCTTTGCCAGACTTGAGCATTAGTAACCACCCTAGCCTCTTTCCATACCGCCGGTATTTTTCCATAGGTATTTATTCCGTTGAGCACTGTCAAGAGCACACTAGGTCTTTGCCCCGCCAATAACCTCACTATAGTGCCAAGAATGCCATCCACTCCAGCCGCCTTCTTGGAATCGCATTTCCCAACGGCCATCCTCATGTCTACTTCCTCGATGGTTAACCCTCCTTCTCCTGAAGGCATACTGTTCCCTATGGAAGGGATCCTGACCAACGCTCCTCTCGATGAGCATTTTCAGTGTGTGATTCCACGTCTTGTAGAGCGCAGACAGCATGCCAATCGGCCTATACGCCGATAACGTCGCAGGATCTTTGCCAGACTTGAGCATTAGTAACCACCCTAGCCTCTTTCCATACCGCCGGTATTTTTCCATAGGTATTTATTCCGTTGAGCACTGTCAAGAGCACACTAGGTCTTTGCCCCGCCAATAACCTCACTATAGTGCCAGGAATGCCATCCACTCCAGCCGCCTTCTTGGAATCGCATTTCCCAACGGCCATCCTCATGTCTACTTCCTCGATGGTTAACCCTCCTTCTCCTGAAGGCATACTGTTCCCTATGGAAGGGATCCTGACCAACGCTCCTCTCGATGAGCATTTTCAGTGTGTGATTCCACGTCTTGTAGAGCGCAGACAGCATGCCAATCGGCCTATACGCCGATAACGTCGCAGGATCTTTGCCAGACTTGAGCATTAGTAACCACCCTAGCCTCTTTCCATACCGCCGGTATTTTTCCATAGGTATTTATTCCGTTGAGCACTGTCAAGAGCACACTAGGTCTTTGCCCCGCCAATAACCTCACTATAGTGCCAGGAATGCCATCCACTCCAGCCGCCTTCTTGGAATCGCATTTCCCAACGGCCATCCTCATGTCTACTTCCTCGATGGTTAACCCTCCTTCTCCTGAAGGCATACTGTTCCCTATGGAAGGGATCCTGACCAACGCTCCTCTCGATGAGCATTTTCAGTGTGTGATTCCACGTCTTGTAGAGCGCAGACAGCATGCCAATCGGCCTATACGCCGATAACGTCGCAGGATCTTTGCCAGACTTGAGCATTAGTAACCACCCTAGCCTCTTTCCATACCGCCGGTATTTTTCCATAGGTATTTATTCCGTTGAGCACTGTCAAGAGCACACTAGGTCTTTGCCCCGCCAATAACCTCACTATAGTGCCAAGAATGCCATCCACTCCAGCCGCCTTCTTGGAATCGCATTTCCCAACGGCCATCCTCATGTCTACTTCCTCGATGGTTAACCCTCCTTCTCCTGAAGGCATACTGTTCCCTATGGAAGGGATCCTGACCAACGCTCCTCTCGATGAGCATTTTCAGTGTGTGATTCCACGTCTTGTAGAGCGCAGACAGCATGCCAATCGGCCTATACGCCGATGACGTCGCAGGATCTTTGCCAGACTTGAGCATTAGTAACCACCCTAGCCTCTTTCCATACCGCCGGTATTTTTCCATAGGTATTTATTCCGTTGAGCACTGTCAAGAGCACACTAGGTCTTTGCCCCGCCAATAACCTCACTATAGTGCCAGGAATGCCATCCACTCCAGCCGCCTTCTTGGAATCGCATTTCCCAACGGCCATCCTCATGTCTACTTCCTCGATGGTTAACCCTCCTTCTTCGCCAGGTAGGATCGATATCTCTTCCTGTGTAAGCGGTCGCAGTTGGTGACAAGGAGGTCATCTAGGATTCCCTCCACTCTGTCTCTTCCAAGGGGCTCCATTGGCTCCGACCGCATCATTTTCTTCCTCACTACGCGATACGGTCTGTCCCATGGATCCTGATCTAAGGTGGCGCAGAACCTCTTCGAAAACTCATCCTCGTTACGTTCGATCGCCCTTTTCAATCGCCTCGTAGCATCCTGGAATTCCGCCACGAGGACCTTGGCATCATCCTTGCGGGCCGCCACCGCTCGCTGGGTTCTTCTTCTAGCTCTTAGAGTTTCGCTCCTTAACGTAGCAAGCTCATCGCTCCACCAATAGTTGGCACTCCTCTTCGCACTCGCCAGGTATCTCCTCTTCAAGTCCACGGCACACGTATGCTCCAGGCTCTTCTGTAGTCGCTCGGCGCATGCCGTCTCGTCAAATTTAAGACCATTTCCGTTATAAACTCCGTCAAATTTACTTAAAAAACCCTCAACATCCATTCCTCTCATCAAGTTTTTAAAAGCGCCCCCCTCCATCCACTTACTATTACCCCTAAACCTGGTGAGGGGATCGATGTTCCTTATTTGTAGGGTCGCCCTGTTCACCAGAGCGGCCACCTCCATACTATCACTCAAGGCGGCTCTCAGTTTAGCTGCCGCCTCGCTAACCATCACCGTCCTGTCGAATTCAATCAGGATATGGCCCGCTCTCGTCTTACGGACCCCCTTGGCTCCCTCCAATGAACTCCTCACCGCCATTATCCTTTTATAAACCTGAAGCCATTCGCAACCTTCCTGCACCTTGATTAGAATGGCTTCCTTCCTCCTCCTGTTTCTTGGTACGCCTCTCTCTTCGGTACCAACCTGCCGGTTGTTTCCCGAGCGCACTATCGGGGTAGCTTGCTCTAAGGGAGCTCTCCCCTCCCTCCTCCTTTTTTCTACCCTCGTCCATCCCTCGGAGTCCTCACTGAAGTCACCCCTTATCGCTCTGTTCTCCTTCCCACACGCCTCGGCGTATGTGCCCTCTCCTCTTCGGGGCCTCTTATACTCCTCAACTCTCGTACTACTTTTCTTTTTGGATACCCGCCCTTGACTATCGTCGCTTCTCTCTCCATCTCTACCCTGTCTGCCCTTTTTCTAACCTCGACAGGCTCTCTCCTTGTCCTTCTTCTTCTTTCCTTGTGTTTCCCACACTGCTCCAAGGAAGACAGGATGCCTTTCATCATGTTGCCTATCTCCCTTATATCCTCGTCCTTCTCCTTGTCCAACTTTAACTTTTTCATTACTACGTTGAAAACCTCAGCCACTACTGCCATGGCTTGTGTGAGCCCTTTCAACTCAGCCCTGGAGATCAAAAATCTGTCTATTAAATATTGTATCTATTAAATAAGCGACATTCGTTCGCTGGTCCCGAATAAAAATGCGGCGGGTTCCCAAGCCGCCAACGTTCGCCGCGTTTACGAACTGCTGGGCCCGTTTCCCTGTTTCCATTTGCACGGGGATCTACACTTTCGCGCACGTTCGCGGTACAACGCGTGGTAATAACAAAGACCGTCACGGGATCTCGAACGACGGCGATGTCTCCCGGGTGAGCGTAAACGTGCTCGTCGACGGCCATCAAAGCTCAGCGCGTCAATTCTCGAATGAAATTGTTTCATTTCTTCGCGAAATGCACTGATAACGGTGGCTGTGGAATCGGCCGCTTCGACGTTTTCTACCTCTCGACTGCTAACGACTGAGATGCCGGACGCACGCTGGTTACTTCCAGTACACGCTTCCTCTACCCTATCCGCGGCCTGAATTAGTTTTTCAACTTTTGTGTCATCGATCACCGTCGAAACATGCCGTATGCGATCGGGTAGCCAGTTTTTCCAGAGTGCGAGGATAAACTGCTCCGACGCGAAGGGACTGGCGAGTTTCTTCAGATCGTGGTAGAACTAGGACGGCTTCCTGTCGCCCATTACTTCGTTTTCTACCAGCCTTTTTACCCGTTCGCTGTCGGACTCGGCCAGGCTCCGTATTAACTCGTCTTTGCTCGTCATCCAAGCAGGGCGGTGGCTTTTTCTTCCTCATCCTTGACGCCCGTCGCCGCGAGCTGTCTCTCGAATAAAGAGAACCAGAATACGATCTTCTGCGGCTTCAGCGGTGGCACGTGGATTGTTTGCGTAGTCGTAACCGTAGTATTTTGTTTCAACATCACCCCCGCGTGTTGACTCATACTACTAATTTCGCTAACTCAAGATCACGTCGGGGTCACCAATGTGGAGGATTAGTCGTTGTTAGGTTGAGCGAAATAACGAGAGCGAAATATTGCCGTCGCAGTCCGTCAAATATATTTTGAATAAATAAATAAATAAATAATTTACAGACGAATTTGTGAGTCGTTGATACAAATACAAGTTGCGGAATAAATACTCGATAAACACTCGGAGAAATTCTGTAGATCACTTCGGTACTCGTTTATACTCGTTGATGCTCTTCTGCTATAAGAATGCCGATACTCGTATACTAGGTAACGCTTACGTACACCCGATATTCACTTTCTGGAGAGCACGATCGTCTATTTATACTGGTCGGGGGAGTACCGGAAAGTTCGATTTTGACTCCGGCTGACGGTTGCTCGTAGCAGCGATATTGTTTTGTCCGGAGTTTGTTTATTATTACATTTCGCACATCGTAACGGTGATAATACTCCGAGGCAAAACAACAACATGAGTCACCCTCGATTCGAATCGTTCTGTAACTCATGTGACGCTACAGATATATTTTCTTTCTTTATTTATTTAATTTGTACCTTACAATATGTCCATTCGGTAAACCTTTCTAACTTTATTGCTAATTAACATGATCCATGCAGTACTTAAGCCATGTATTTCAGTGCTTAAGTCTTCATTTTGCCTTTTACTTTTATCTACAATATTTTGTGAGTAAACAATTAGAAATATTTTTTGTATCACACAGGACAATTTTAAATGCGACTTTGTGTATAAATCATTCTGTATGGTTATGTAATTATTTCATTGTAACGGGTTCCAATTAATCGTAAATGATTCTCATATGTAAAAGCACGATCACTGAAACGACAGATTACGTATAGGAGTTGTGTTGTTTTTACAAGAGATATCCTACTTTTTCCATTGTTTGTTTGCATTTTCCATTCTTTTTTTTTTTTTTTTTTTTTTGATACACTTTTCTTGGTTATGTTATAAACTGACATTACAATTGATACGGAACATACTTAATATTTATATAAGCTTTACAAGTTTATATTCTATAAGTTATGCGTGTCGCGCAAAGCATATGGAAAATCGCTGTAAGTAATTATGGAAATTATAAAAGAAAATCTAAAGTTATAGAAGGAATCCTATTACATTTTTTAGTAATTACTGTTGAGGTATTTTGAAAGCAAACTAATAGAGTACAAATCTACCCAAAATTTCATTCTTTTGTTTCTCACTAAATTTTGCAAGTAAGTAAATGTCCCTTCAAGGAAATATTTTTAAATAATACTGAAATTGACAAAATTCTGCTATTACAGTAAACAATTAATTACACCGTCATAGAAGTTACAAAATTTATTAGTAGAAATGGAAAGACAGCAACGTAATTGCTTAGAAGTGCAACAAAATATAAAATAAGAAAGAGCAGAGAGCAGTCTCATTGGCAAAGAGGATTCGCTAAAATAGTAGGTCTTGGGATAAACCGTACGATGTATTTTGCAGCGATATAAGCATTTGCAGGATGCAACGCTACGACCTTAGATATCATTCACATCTCAACGTAAAGAAAAACGTATAGAGTTCATAAAGATACATGTACAGTATACAATGTAGAAAACATTAAAGAAATGCAATTCGTCTAGTTGAACGGAATTGTAGAATATTGAGGAAGTTCCCAGCCAACAATGTATTATCTACTATATTGTAATTTATCATTTATTGGCATATGTTGGAGATATCTATAACAAATCTAAAGATATAGATATTGGTGGTCATATCGTCGAAAACTCTATGCAGATTGGGCAATGACACAGCAACGTTTTGAACTTGTGATATCTATTTATGCGATGGGGAATTCGAATAATTTGGCAGACTCGTAAATAATTATTAGTAAAAAATAAAAGAAAAAAATTTGCGGTTTGAAGTTTGACACAGTAACGGGAAAAAGATGAACAACGTGATTCGCTTAAAACATACAAAATTATATACAGATACATATATAAAAAGGAGAAAACTGTAACGATTCAATTATTTTTGTCAGATATGCGATGCAGCACATCAATTTTCTAATCACGAAGACGAGATCTTCCTTATTTCACAAACGAGTACATTTGTATACTTCAAATGTAGAACCATGCTTTATCTGTAAGGAAACTATATCCAGAATTTTAACTTGTTTCACTTAATACAAGGATCGTGCAATGTGATATAGCAACAATAATATAAAATAATATCAAGTTTCAATTTGAATAAACGAACAAATGAAACATTTGCTTATGTAATACAAACAAAACTATACACAGTGAGATCGCAATCGATGGAAAAGGTTGTAAGATGCAAAAACTTCTTGAAGAGAATTAATGAACACCTCAAAAATATTTGAAAATCGAAAATCTTATGAACAACCTACTTTTCGATGAATGTGCGGCATTTACTACAGACGTATTTGTATTTTCTTGTACAGAAAAATGCAATTCGCGTAACTTGACCTCCAGTTGCTAAACAGGTGCACAAAGTTTCACTGCTTTGACTGCAGGCAACGCACTCCGTCATTTCCTCTTTTATGTCGTTGCAGTCATCCTTGTACGAGTTAAAATACTCCTCGTACCACTGAAAACTGACTATAGTCACGGTGTAAGTGACAATACAATTAATACAATGTATCAGTGCGGTAGTACATTCCAACCGAACAGATGTATTGTCAACAATTACGTTTCTCGTCAAAACACGGGTGTCGAGTCCACCCAAAATTTTTAAACCAACGTCACTGCACTCGAGTCTATCGACAGATAATATGCAAAGAAAAACCTAAAAACACCTGAAATCAAAAAGATTTCAAGTGAAAACGTATTTAGTGCTTGCACAGCAGACTAAAATCAATCATCGCTGTAAGAAAATTGCAACTGCTTATGAATGCATTTTCGACTTGGATTTGAAAATCCTGTAAGATGTTCTTGTTGGCATTTGAGTCTATTGGGACAACCATCTCATATGGACTGCCTTAAAATGTATGGAGTTTATTGTTCTGGATAACCTATTCTTGAAATGGGACTCCTGCTAAATTTTTAACTCAGGTCGTTTCGTGAAATTACTTAATCATATGTCGCACTGCACCACTGTAGTAAATTTGGATATCAAAAATTTGATCTATATGAACGTCTGCTGAACTCGATGTATGTTTTTATTACCATCATATGATATTACTCCATATCATGAATTACATACATGCTGTAATAGGAATGCTATGGAGATCTAATCTCTTCGAATGAGCGAGTGGCAAATGACGATGCCTATTGGCAAGGTTGCTCGATAAAGGTCAGTTACGTACTGTATCCGCGGATTCCAAGGAATGAGCCCCTAAGTAGGTGGAAAAAGAAGAGGAAACAGATAGAATACAAAGAGCTGATTAATGTAAGGCAGGAAAGCTAACAGTCTAAATAAGGAACAAAAAGGAACCAGCTGCTTATGATGCTATCGTTCCCGGTCTTCTATGTTCGCTCACAATTGCCGATATCAGTTCTGCTCGAGCAGTCGAGCTAAACGGACGTCTAAAACAGTGCTTCGGAGAAAGTGCGGCAAGTGGGGAAAAGAAAGTTACGAACGACAACGCCCACAGCCAAATGGTGGGAATCCGTGTTCTTTTACTGAAATCTACTAAGAAGATTATTATTACTAAATCTAAAATGCTACAGCACATCTCACCGATAATAATAATTAACAAAGATGAAATATACTACATAAACAAAGCAACAAACATATCAAAACCAAGCCAATTACTAAACGAAGAACAGGAGTGCTCAGCTACAAACGAAATTGAAATGGAACCAATGCAAAATAATGACCAGAATAAAACCAATAACGAACTAACCCACCAGGATGAAAGCTGGGAGGTGGCAAGTTACAATAAAAAAACGCAAAATAATACCAAACACAAATGTTAGGAAAGCTATAGAAGCAGAAAAGCAACAATGGCTTCAAGAAATTACACTCCGAAACTCTTTCAGCGCACTGCCAGAAGTGAAAGAAACAGATCCAGACGGAGAACCAGTAACCCACTTCGTCATACCACCACCAATTTACATTGAAACCCAAAGTTACATAACCCATATAACAATAACATTTCGACCTATCGCGGGGAGACGTGGACAACGGGAGTCGTAAATTCCCGTTACGATTGCAAGAATCGACACAGCGAATAGATCGATCCCCTTATTTCGGTTAGGATAATAGGGGGTGACTGAGTGAGTATAACACTGTGATTCACAGAGCTACAAGCTTTATATTTTTCAATAATATACACTGATATGTAGAATACTAATAACGTAGACGATATCCGAAGATATGATATTCCAATAGATGAGTAAGAACGAGAATCACGAGAGATAACCGAAGTAGCAATTGAACAGACTGTACGAATATCGTAGAAAAAAGGTGAAGTTC
The DNA here is from genome assembly GCF_040668555.2 of Bombus flavifrons. Lineage (NCBI taxonomy): Eukaryota > Metazoa > Arthropoda > Insecta > Hymenoptera > Apidae > Bombus > Bombus flavifrons. Next base: position 1,894,241 of record NC_138459.1, on the reverse strand, counting down.
GTTCTCGTAGGATTACGGAAGAAAGCTCGGTGTGGGTGTTCCTTTTGGATTAAGGACGTGGATTCGTTGTTCACGCTTTTCGCGAGTAGAGTGAGTAGAACGATCTGCGATGTCCATTGGTTTAAGTCAATGTTAAAGAGTGACAAAAGGGGATGGAACCTCCTACCAATGTTACTAGTTGATGTCTTTGTTTAATGGAAAAAGCCGGATTTTCCGTTAGTTAAACATTCGCTTTTACGTTAAGTCACTACCTGCTTTCCCCGTAATTCTTAATAGCGTGTAATAAATCCAAGGGCCTTTCTAAAACCGGTTATGAACCGAAAGCATTTCTATGATGTGGAATTTATTCAGTAAATTGACAACATATGTCAAAATAATAGCGTTAAAATGCTGGCGTTTTACGGGGATCCTTGGATTTATTGAGGGTCGAAGGACGGTGCGCAGACCGTCGGCGGTCAAGCAAAAAATTACTGCGACAGAATCCCGGCGTGTGTCAAATGCGCAGACAAGCACCTAACTGTCCATACATAGGAAAAATAAATGGAGTAAAATGCTACAACTGCAATTTAAACCACCCAGCTGGCTACAAAGGTTGTGTAGCCGGACAGCAACTGCAACGTAAACAATTTGGACCGTTCTCCGTTGGATCTGCATAATAAACTCTATTATCATGTATAAAGGTCAATTTCTTCACCTTGGCCTACTTGACGCCTAATAGAGGTGTACCGGGACCTCTTTCGAAATTCAAGCCTCGAAATGCTCCGCATAATCATCGGATCTGAGTATTGGATACAGATAATATCCGGGTAAATTTAGTCAAAAATGTTTTCGCAGAAGGAAGTCAATTTCAAACAGTGAGTTAACTTGAGAGAATTAAATTATAAAGTTCTGGCAGAATAACATAATTTCGGATAAAAATAATAAAAAAATGAGTACGTCGAAACATTTTACAAAAAAAAAACAAAGCATGAAGTGTTATAAAAAATGAATGAAAAGTGAAGTGAAGTGAGTTTATTCGTTTTACAACATATTTTGTATAACATGCTCTATTAGTTTGTTACCTCAAATTTGCCTTTTATTTAAATTTTCTTGCATAATTTTCATAATATATTCATGAAGTAATGTTGAATATATAATACAATTCTATAGACCTACTACGAGAAACAGATCTTAAAAACAGCAACACTAGTAAAGAAGAAGCGTTCTTCAAGCCTAAATCTAAATATGATACAGTGCTGAAAAACTAGGATTAATATATCATAACAAGCAAAATGTATCTTCATAATCTATGTGCAACAAGCGATTTTCCACATGTTCAACGAGATATGCAGTACAGAGGACGTATAAATTTGTTTCCTTATTTTTGTTGAGTCACAAATCAGAATATTGAGTATGTTATTTTTCCGCGGATTGTAAAATCATAAATTGTAAAAGTGTCACGGCTCATTTTATTATCGTAACATCTGTTGAAAATTTATCAATGTATATTGCGACTTGGAGATTACGGTAGTGAATATGCAATAATCGAATGCCCCAGCGAGAAGGGCTCGGTCATTATATTTATTCTTATCGTGAGTTCGATAACGAAATATCGGGTTTAACAGTCGTATACAGAACTCGATCATTCTGGATTATAGCCTCTACCTCTACGATTCCTTCTTGCTTTTGGCAAATCATCTACATTGTAATAATAGTTTTACAAATGCCACGGCCGAAGATATTTTAATAAGCGGGTTGAAGTAATTGGTAACAGTAAGTGAGTAATTCTCCATACACCTCCGGGTGATAGGCTGGAAGTTCTCCATCCCAAGGACCGTAGAATTGCTCTCCTTGTTCTTGTTCAAAGAAAACGACGCCCATTCTGCATATAATAGGAAACATTTTGTCAGATTCTGTATATCCATTTGAGATTTCCCTCTATAAATTTCTTTCATTAAATGTAACAAATCTACCATTTTGAAATTTTGTTTATTGATCCGTCTGTTGTAGTGTTCCTTAGATTTTATTTTCGATTTTATCAGTGAGGTGGTGGGACGTGTACGGTGCCAAAGAAATACTCCGCGGATTGATTTAACAACGAGTTTGTTAATTATACGAGGAAGACCTGGGCCGTACTGGTATTGTTCTTCGCATACTCACCGTTTACTCGACTTCACTGATCAGTTGCATCTCTCTGCGTCTCTCTAGCCTTTCCTCGTTTACATTCATATAGGATGCCGAGGTGCCCGAAACAGAAAGTTTTCTTCTGGGGCAGGGAATCAGCTTTCTTTATCGAAAGCACTTGCGCTTCATTGTAAGTCATAGGGTCTACTCTTTGACGACGTCCTGACCTCGGACGTCGCATTTCGCAGGCCAGCACATGAGCTTGAACCCTGGAACTTTCTTTATGGCCATGAGCCGCTACAGTAGGAATTTCAAGGGAGCACTTGGTCAATAGATCCTGTATGGTCAGGACGTATTTGTTTCCTTTTTGTGTTCTCGATAATGTAACCTAGACGTCCAGTGATAATTTTCTTGCCTTTGTCATCTTTCAATATCCCCACTACGCGCGTGTTCGTAACCGTCTGTTATTTTGGTTATATACGCCTTCTTGCGATTATTTGACGGAAGGACCAAAGGGATATCGATGGGCCATTAGGCCTATCGATGTTTCCCGACACTTTCGGCCTGTCGGCACCTACGCTTTATCGCGACACTGTATGTGTTTCGTCGGTCTTTCGTAAACAGTGTTCCGGCGATGCTATACTATGTACCGAAGAAACCGTTGGACAGAGAATTGTTCTTTGTGCTACAGATCTTTGAAAAAGCGTACACGCTGGGATGATAAACGAAGGTAATCTCGTACATTTTTATTATAAATTAAAAATGTCTCGTCTCGTCACTTGACAAATTGATCGTGGGAAAATTAACGGATCGACTCAAAATGTGTGTTACTTATCACGGAGTCTCGATATTCTACGACAATTGATGTATGAGTGTAACATTTAAACATAACAACGACTTCGTCAAATTCCATCGGCATCAGTTCTACCCCATCAACGCCTTTGGTAGCCGAAGTTATGCACAAGTAACTAACTAAACACCAGTCTTAAACAACCAAAATCAAAACAACAACAATAACGACGCTGCAGAAATCAAGGAACTGCTCAAGCAATCTATCAAAAACACCGAAATGTCAACAGAAATATGTGAGCAAAGTGCAGTACTCAACACAACAACACAACAAATTACAGTCATGCTACAACTACTTACAAACACGTTAAGTAAAAAATAGAAATGGACACGCCGAAAATAGCAACTGGGAACTCCAATGGTCTACAACAACGGGCTCTCGAAATGAAAACATTTCTGTATAACAATAATATTGGCATATTACTTGTTTCATAAACATATTTCGCACCAACAAGCTACATCAAAGTACTATATTGCACCATTTCCAGGCAACCCTCGGAGAAGCACGCGAAGGTGCTGTAGCGATAATAAGAAACGATGTCAAACACCACTTACATAGTCAAATTAGTCAGGAACACGTTCAAGAAACCACCGTTACAATACAGACTAACAGCAATTATTTCCAGATATCAGTAGTAAATGCACAATGACATTACAAAAATGGGGACAGTATTTTCAATCGTTGGGTGACAAATACATCGCAGCGGGGGACTTCAATGTTCCATCGTATCACTTCAGCCCTCGCTACCTGCCGGATGAACGGTAAAGACAGCAATTTCTGTTAATTGTCGCTTTCAACTGTCGATGTGGGCGCTCTACCATCCCGTTGGACGCGGGATCATAGGTCGTCGTGCGTAAATGTTTGATACCGAGAACCGACATAGTTCCTTGAACAATTGTGACTCGAATTGGCGTTCTTGATCGGTTGTTATTTTCGATGGTACAATGGAAAGGAGAGCTGAAGCAATGGTTGACGCTTCCATGTCGGGTATGGCTATTGCTTGGGGCCAACGCGAGAACCGGTCGATACACGTTAGACAAATTCGGTAGTCTTGCGAATATTGCATCACGATATGTGTATGTGTATGTGTATGTGATCAAATTTACCTGTTGACGCTTCGAACGCTCCGACTGGGGATGCTACGTGCTTGGTGAGTTTTCCTAGGTATTGATATTAGGTCATCCCATAAGTTCGTGCCGACTTTTGTATATACATTTCATGTGTCGATTTATAAACATACGGCGATAAGGGACCAATGCACTTGAGCTTAGCTGATCGAGAACAGGCTAGAGCAGATTTTCGTGGGTATAAGATCGTAATATAGTGAACACAGTGACTTCTAACAGTAAAAAATCATGAGTGAAATGCGTATCCATTTTCGACATCTCATGTTATATGAATTTCGAAAAGGAAGTTCTGTAACAATTGCCACGGAAAACATATGTGCTGCTTACGGGGAAAATGCGCTTTCATCTCGCACCTGTAGGAAGTGGTTCCAACGTTTTAGAGCTGGGAATTTCTGTTTAGAAGACGAGGAACGCTCCGGGCGTCCTCCTCAGACAGACGAAGATAAAATTCGGGATCTTGTTGAAAAATCACGAAGTTTGACAGCTCAAGAGATGTCAAGTGCACTCAGTTAGAAAAATTAAGGGAAGCACTAGCTGAAGAACGACCACGTTTAGTGAATAGGAACAACGTGTTCTTCCATCACGACAACGCTAGACCGCATGTGGCGAAAAGCGTTACAAAAAAAAAATTGTCTGAATTTAATTGGGAAATTTTACCACATCCCCCATATTCCCCAGACATTGCCCCATCTGATTACCACCTGTTCAGAGCATTCCAACACTTTTTAGTAGGTAAAAAATTTGAAAATATTGACATTCTCAAAAATAGCTTAGAAAATTATTTTAAAGAAAAACAAGAGAACTTTTATCGAGACGGAATAATGGCCCTACCAGAAAAATGGGAAGAAGTTGCACAACGAGAGGGGGATTACATTTTTTCATGAAACTGAAAGGTATGTAAACAATCTTAATATATATAACCGCTCGAAAAACGGCACGAACTTATGGGATGACCTGACAAAATTGGGACGGCTTTCTTTCGCCGATTTCTTCAGACTCCAGCAACTTTCGCATTCTCGGGCTGTCTGAATCAGCCAGTTTGCGGATAATTTCACTCTTTAATTTTTCGTATCGTCCCGTGGCTGACGGACTCGACACATTTGGCGAGGATCACGAATATACCTTCGCAGTTGCTTAACAGTCGCAGCCTCTGGAACGTTTACGTTTACGGTGCATCCTACCATTTTGCTGCGTCATGTCTCGGATATAGGGGGGGGGGGGGAGATTGCGATCGTGGATTGCGACGACTGTCGAGGAGCAGCACGCGAATTTACGCTACTCGTCCGCGGACTTCGTGGCTGGGGGCGGTTCGATTCCTCGCTGTCCGCTGTTGTCTGTCCGGGCTGTTCTGGGCTTATTTCGTGGATCCGGGTTTTACTTTATTTCAAGGACAGTCAAGTTAAGCTATTGCTCAGTTCCTCCCTTTGTATCACGAATTTTACGTGACAATGCGTAAGTGAAGGTGGATGTAGGTCGTGAGACAAAGGAAAGTGTAGATAAATAAGACAAGGTATATTTAAAAATAATAAGTTATTTATTATAATTTATTTAATATGTATACAGACCATTCGTATTATAGCGGCGACAGCTAGTGTTAAATTAACAATGACAGTTTCTATCGTAGTTGTTGGAATACAACGATATCAATCGCATACAGATGAGGTGATTGATCGAACGGATTCTTCCCTTCGTCGTCCAGCGATATCCCTACTAGCGTGCGTTCGTGAGATGTACCGCGGCGGCTAGGGCGTGCATGCTGTTTCGAGAATTCGGCGGAAGAAATATATAAGGATATAGATGGAGCATTGGGCACATCGAGAAGCTACCAGAAGGTTCCGTGGCACATGTGACGCCATACAGGCATCTACACAGGTCACACTCATTACTGCATAGAGAGTGGGGTTCAAAACCTTTTCAAGGGCCATGGGTCGCTAAGCCAGTCAGTCTGAGAATAACTAGCCAACTGGCTACATTCCACAACACACTTATATTTCCTGTAATAATTGTTTAATAAATATCACATAATATTATTTCAACACAAACATTGTGTCTTCCACAGATTATTAATCTTAATTCCGAGATTAAATTCTAACAGTAGTTAATATTACATTGGTTATTGGCCATGACGAAGGCGAATTTTGATAGTCCTTCCGAGGTCGATGGTCTGGATCTATAACAAATAATACTATATTAATATAGGAAAAATAAATATCGTAAGTATCGATATCATTTGTAAGGGGATGCTTTTTGGGCATAGTGAAATTATGTTGATTAGTTTTTGGATATTAAATTAAAATTAGATTTTAAAGTTATAGATTTAACCGTTTTAAGGGATTGTTCAGGCGCCGTTAATTCACTAGATATGTTGCCCTGAAGCAGGATGTTTAAATTTTAGATTATATATTGTACTGATAGGAAGTATTTTATCGCTACAATTATCAGTTTATTTGATTAAAATATCTAGCATAGTGTCTAGTCACTAAACGAATTAGTAGGTCAGCCGTGAACAATGGCAGTAATTCGTACAATAACAAAGGATGAGTCAAATATAGCAGAATGACTCATCAGCTAGCCGGAAGTTGGGTCTAATCATCAAAAGCAAAAGAAATATGAAAGATGTTAGTTTATAGGGCTTGTTGACAATCAATGTCAACAATTTTTTTGTTTGGTCCATAGAATGTTTTGAGTGGGCTGTATATCGACACACAACAAAATTGATAACATAAATAAATCTTATATATTTGTTTCAAGAAATGATAGCTTGTTTGCGAGCGTTATCTTTAGACAGATTGTTGAAAACTACATGTTAATTCGAATTTTATATTTTAAATAACTTCGAATGAGTTTTTTAGTCAAATATAGCACGAATCGAACAGGTGACAACAATCTATACAGCGTTCGTGCTTGGCAGGTTTTTATTTTGTTTGCCTAGGGAATGGGTATTCTGCTGCGATGGCTTTAAATTTGTAGATGTATACATTATAATTGATTGATTCTACTATAGGCAGTGATATAGGTGATCAATTTCAGATAGTGAAAGCGAAACAACTAACGCGCGTCAACGAAGCAAAGTTCTTTTAACGGACACAGCTAGTGATAACGATAGGTGTAAATTAGTAGCAAATGATAATGCAGTAACGAGTGTAATAGCAATCGACGAAGCGAATGTAAGCCAACGTAATAGGAATGAAATATCTCGTTTACGTATAAATATGGTATTTGACAGTCTCCTATCGCGTAGTCGGCGATCGAAGTGTTGCGATATGAAAAGCAATCGGAAGAAAACAAAGGTGCTGATATCGCAAAGAGAAAAGCGAAACATAGAGGCAGACCTAGGAGCACGGTTGAAGTTAATAAAAGTGAAGATCCAAGAAACATCGTACAAAATAAAAAGAATGGATTAGAAGAACAAAGACATGTCGAAGAAAATACAAAAGAAGAAACTGCAGAGACAGAAGTTAATTCAAAAGGTATATCAAAAAATAAGTGAGATTTATTTGATACCGAAAGAGCTATTGAAATTAATGATAGCGTTCAAAATATTAAATTTACTGAAGATAGGAGCTACATTCAAAATGATATGGAAGATGTAGTAGAAGATTCACGAGCATTATTTAAATTAGATAAAAGTAAATTATTAAAAATAAGCATTGAACTTAACAAAATTGAAGATACAAAAACTATTTTACAGTATAAAAAGAATTCATTAGTAGGAGAAAACGAAGTAGGGGAAAGGAAAAAGATATACAGACAGAAATTACTTCAAAATGTATATCAGATGATAAATGTGATTTACTTTATAAAAAATATGAAAATATTGTTGAAGTAGTTAATAATAATAAATTATATAACGAAACACAACGCTGAAATCATGATCTTAAGTCGATAGGAGAAAAAAAAATCAAACTCAACACGATGCAGAAGATATAGTAGAAAGTTCCTATGAAACATCAGAATTATTAAAAAGAAAAAAGTACTGAAAAATAATGTTTTATTAAAATTAATAAAGTGGGGGATATTTCTCCTTTGATGAAATGCTATGATGCTACTACAGCTGAGGATGAGGAAGTAGGTAACATTGTTTCAAATGATTGTGATAACGACAATATCGAAGTTCCCAAAGATAACGTTAAGGAATTTGAAGAAACCAACGAAATCAATATCAGTGAACCAAAGATTTCTACTCCTGTTTTCGAAAATAATTCACGTGATAATGAAAACGATAGTGAATCTGAAGTGCAAAAAGTAAATGATGGATCAGTCTTTAAATCCTTGCTTGAGTTATTATCGCCTAAAAGTAATATCAAACGCCAGACAAAATTTAAAAACCTACTCAGTATAAGGACGTGCAGTTCATATGTTCGAGTCAGTAACGAAACAAGCGAGAATGGAAGCTGAATACTATGTAATAAATTTAGATGAAGAACATACAGTTAAAAGAGTGAAATCCAAAGATACGGACATTGATATATTGCTTGAAAAAGAAAGAACAAGCACCTATGTTGAAAAAGTTGATAAAATAACAGCAACATGTAGCAGCAGACAAGAAAAATAAGCCAAATTTCTGAAGAAGAAACGATGTTCTGGAACTCGAAATTTCTCGAGTGGATATGCTAAAGAACAAATTTAACGAACAGTTGAAAGGCAGAACAGTGAGAAACAGCAATAGAAGACTCAAATAAATTGCTAGAGCATCAATCAGAAATTCATAAAGTTACCTTAAATGAAGCAAGTTTGAAAATTTCTGATTCTGAGAGTGTACTACGGTATATCGAGAGCCATATAACAAGCTGCATTGTTAAGAGTATTATTCTCTTCAGTTTTTGTTATTGGCCTATCGCCCTGTTAGTTTCAGATTGGGCGAGTGAGTCCATTGCAATCACAATGGTTAATAGCATGGAATAAGTTGGAATAGGAGGAACTTACTAAGCGAAAGTTCCCGACAAAATGGCTGTTTGCCAAGTTTTATTCTCGAGACACCATGTTGTAGTATGGGTCGGTATGTCTCCAGGCGCGGTGCTCGAGTTCCACTCGCAACCTCGAGTAGAGGTCGCCGCATTACGGACCACTTGTTTGTTGACAGGAATAGAGGCTGCTCTAAGTAAGTTCCACCGTTGTTGGACTGTTACTTTGGAGATGTTTTCTGAGGATTTCCGAAATTTTCTCGCGATTCAAATCTATTTTAAATAATGCCTTACAGTGGCAGCTATCTACTTGTCAAGTCGCGTTTCAGGAAAAAACTTGGAAGCACGGGAAATTACTTTGAACTCTGAGTCAATTGGCCTGATAGAGTCGGCTGCCCGAAAGTTCCATTATGATATTTCATTTATAAGGAGGGCAAGCGCTGTTTTCTCTTAAATATTTGGTTGATGTGAAACATTGTCGAGGAACAAAACATAGTTTAATAATACACATTTAGCTTTCTATTGGCTACACGTGGCGGTAGAATATGTTCGAAAATCTTGAAAGCTGCGAGCGATGCTCTGTTCTTACCGCCGAGTTACTTGACTCGTCTAAGGGATCGTCGCCCTATTATTTAATGAAGCGAGAGGAGTCGGTTCACTGTTGAGCTATGTTGCTGCGGTATAAACGTGAAAATTTCCCCTATAAGTTTAGAATTTGAGCTTTCTATTGTAGTATTTAGCCGTTTCTCCAAGGACAGTGTTAGGGTCGTGGTTCATTTTTAGCCGTCAGATATATCGCGATGAAATAAGGGAATACAGAGGTTAGCACAATTATCTAGTTTATTATTCGATAGAATTTGACTACAAGTAATTTTTGAGTCACTTGTTTCACGAACGAATCGTATTTATTTGTTTCGCTCTTCGTTAATATTCCAAATTCTCTTTTGTCATCTCCTTTTTAACACTAACAATAAGCGTTGAGAGCAATCTTGATGTGAACAGGATGATCAAAATTTTTACACGACACGCAACAAGGTTGATTTGTGTTATCATCGCTTTCTTCGCTTCTTTCGCTTTCTTCGCTTCTTTCGCTTTCTTCGCTTCTTTTGCTTTCTTCGCTTCTTTCACTTTCTTCGCTTCTTTCGCTTTCTTCGCTTCTTTCGCTTTCTTCGCTTTCACATGGCCTAAACGATGGCAAGTTTTACATTGCATTTCGTTTGTCAAATCTAATTGCTGGTGAAAAGTCGAAGGCAAAATACTGAAAAGCAGCCGAAGATCAGAAATTGAAGAAAATTTTAGGCTGGCTTTTGACACTAATCTCATCAGATCTGGTCACATAACTGGTTTTAAAAGTTGAGAAATCAATTAATCGGAGAATATAAGAATTCACATAAAGCTAGATGAACAAAAGAAATAACGATAAATGAACAATTTTAAATTCGATCTTTAAACCAGTTATTTGGCTAGCCCTGGTAAGGTTAGTGTTTATTAAATAGTTTAGTAGTTGTTGCGCGACATTTTTAATATACATTCGTACATAAGTAATTTTCATTATTTACACCCTTCACTATACATTTCTTAATTCTCCGTATTCAAGATATTTCTAAGAATAAAAATCATTGGATTGGTCAAAATTTCTGATACTATGTCGTGATAATAAAAATGTTATAGAGAAAATATCAATGGACTTCAAATTTTCAACCGTGAGAAAATTATTCTCTTACCACATTTTTCGCTTAGGAATAAATAACTTTTCTCTTTTATAATTTTTATATTAGTATTAAAAGCGAATACGCACTTAAAAAGCGCTTGACCCTTCTTCTGCATACTGGATCATTTCCGACCGTTAATTTTAAGTAATTTTTCATTTTCTTCGTGCTGTTGTTTCAATCTTGTTTTGTTTAACGAAATTAAGGTTATAAAGTAAGGTAACTAAGGTAATAAGTTAGACAAATGTGTCTGTGATGTTGCCAGTAGGGCTACGAACTATTGTACGATGTTTGTAAATATCGGTGTAGAGAAAGATTTGTGCTGCGCAATTCGAAAGATTCCTGCTGCGTACAAGGTGAATGTTTTTGTTGATGTATACATTTCTTTGTGTAGTAACGCGTAAACGTTAACTGCGTAGCTGCTTGTACCACCGGCTCGTGTGTCCCCCATTCCCACGCCACTTTGGAAGTTGCTATGCGAAACTGAGGTACAAGGAGTCATTTAGTCGTCGCATTTCGTACCGATAACGTGGATAGCGTTGCGTCAGGTTTGTATAACCTATTGGTGGCGTCGGTTCTTTATTACTTTCATTAGTATGTTTTTCGCATTATTCATTACTATATTTTTTAACTTCGTAACATATATTTTTTTTGATAGAAGTGACGCGCAAGTAAACTCAAGTATTTCAAAACAAGATTTCGCTTGCGTTTCTGTAGTATTATTCAAGTATATTTAGTTGCGAACTTTCGAAATCTTGCAAATATTTTCAACAGTTTATAACACGGGATTCTAGGGTATTAGTGAAGTGTATATCTCATATTCTAGTAACGAACATTCGTAGTATAATCTTGCAAATGCTCACATTGCATTCATGGTATTCGTAAACATTTGTTCGATATCGAGAAATATCTTATAATTTTAAATTAATATTTTTCATACGTAAAAGAAAAGTGGCAGTATTTTCTAAATAAACGTTCGATAGAAAAAAGAAGAAAAACATCGAAACTATATTTCGCTTCTTTTCTACTCCCCATCACACCCCACTTATAAACAACTCTATTTTTAGGGAATATTTGTGGCCGCGTGCAATGAGGTTCGTAGAGTCAGTGTTTGCTCCGCAAAAGTATTTCAATATTTTCAACTCACGGTCGTTTTGATTAAATCCAATTAAATAATCACACGCGAAAGTAATAAAATTTTATCAAACAATTTTGTACGCGATAGCAGAGCTCTTGTTCGCCGGTTATAATTTTAGCGGTCGTGGTAATGTGGTCTTATTTTATATTCTTTTGAACATTCTTTTGCGGTACTAGAGTCAGTGCATCAAGAGGACAAAGCCTTTGCAGGAGCTCAAGAATGTAAGCAGTTTTACATATTGTATTTGAATTTGTTCTATTTATTATATTTTATTTGAAATATTGTTAATTATACAATAAAAATAATTGATAATTTAGAAAGCTGTAAATGCCCTTTTTAATTGAAATAAAGTCTTAAAATCGTAACGTTAAAGTACAATAAAACTGTCTGATATGTATCAAAAATCAGTGAACGTTTTATTCTCAAACTTTTATATTAGAGTTTCAATTTATATACATATTAGAGTTTAATCTTTATTATTGTTAAATTACCATGCTTATTATTGTGTATTAACAATATTAATGATATTTTCTGTTTTGTTGTAGACATATCACAGCTTGAACTTCTTTGTCTTCTTTGGGAATGCCCCAACGGTGGCTCAACAGCCAAGAATGTAAGTAACTTTACATATCTTACTTGAATTATGTGTATTCTGTATATTTTGCTTTGAGTACTATTGATTAAGAAATACAATTTAATTGAAAATTTCATTGGTTAGGGTTTTCTGAGTGGAAAAGATGGCGGCATGCAGAGAGAACTTGTTTACGTCGCTCCGTACTCTGTAGACTAAATTATAGTGAAAATAAGGAAAGACGACAAAAAAGTGGGCCAAAATTGGCGAGGAAAGGACTGGATGAAACGGGAAAGCAAGAAAAAAAGTTCAGCCCTGTCGACGAAGCAGTAAGGAAGACATGTTAGAACGCGCGCTAACAGCGTCGGCCCACGGGTACGCCTCGAGGCACGTGTGGACAGACGCAGACATTTTGCGACGCGCGACTGCAGAGTCGCCGCACGGGCAACCTCGGAAACTACTCGAGAGCACGTGCGCGCAAGGCCCATCTACGTTGAAGGCCACCAGACGAGCCCCCGCTTCCGACGAGGAGAATACTACTAGTAGGAAGCAGGATATGGAGGAAAGAATGGAGTCTGCATCAAAGGTAACCAGGGAATCCATGATGATCGCAAATAGGATGGATAAACCAGAGGGTTCAGGCATGGATCTGGTCATGGCTTCGAGCGACGAATCAGACGCAAGAAACACCACGGCAGAAAACTCGCAGGGAAGTGCGAGTTCGAACGTCGAAGAGTTGATGGCCCATGGAGCCCCATCTTCGTCAGAGACATCCAGGGGAAGAAAAAGAAAGCTGACACCCACAGCTCCAGACATACCTATGGAACTGACCTTGGAGAGGAGAACATCCTCCACAACGGACATAGGAGCCAATCTAATTCGGCGAGTAGAGGAGCTAATGAAGGTGGCGACAACATCGTCGAACTTAAAAAACACTTACATTAAGACCTTAAAGGAGGCAACAAGCTCCATTGCCGTAGGCACGGTGGAGCTGATAAGGAGGACGGTGCTCGTCTACGGCACTGGAGCTGCCAGGATGGCGGAGATGTGGCTGGAGGTACTAGAGAAGGAGGCCGGGATCCTCCGGAAAGAGCAATTAGGAAAGGCCGGGTGTGTCACGTATAAAAGAAGGAGGTTAGGGTTTTCTAAGATTATTCTTCTATTACAATAAAAAAAGTTTTAATACCAAATTATAAGACAAATGACTAATATATTTAAAAATCATTAGATTCTTGAGTTCTAGATTTTAAACTTTTATATTAGAGTTTCAGTTTTTACATTTATGGATGTTTATTAGAATTTCAATCTTTATTATTGCTAAAGTTACAAATGTAATAAATTTCCATTTTTTATAATCTCCAACTTTCCAAATAATTAGCGATCATTTATCCTATTTTGTTTTGTAACAGATTTTTCACAACCTCCATTTCCACCATTGGATTTTCGACGGTTCCTGCCTGATGTTAGTCTTTGAAATGATATTTGCTGAGATAGTGCAGTATCGATGGCAACGTTTTCCGTTTCTCCGCTTCTAATGGTGAGTCGCATGCATTTCTGTTCCTCCGGCCACTCAATCATGTCGTAGGATGAAAGGTCCGAATCGGCACGGGTGACTGGTTGTATTATGTAGAATTTTTTGCGAGCATAGTGACCGCGGGTATTTTTTATACCCGTGAGTAGTAACATTTTTTTTCATATCTTTATTTATTAGTTCAGGATAGGTCTTCTTGCACGTCGCGATTTTAATAATTAGTTTAAACATATAAATTTGAGAATATATTCGTGGTACTGACAAATATGTATAATAGTATTCGGTATAAATATTTGCAAAAGGCAAATACCTAGACGAATATACCTGTATGACATAAATGCACTTAATGAACTTAAGCAATGAATTTTAGTATAAATAAGAGATATCGAAGCGATTTCGTTTGAGTATTTTATAGCGAAGGAATCGGATGCCCTCCAATTTCGTTGGAATTAAAGATGCAACTTTCACTCAATGATAGTGACGATACATGCAATACACGATACATACATTTTGTGGCAATATTAAGTCACATTCTTTTATTTGACTTCAGATATTATAAACGTTAGTAGAATTTAAAATATGAATCAAAATTCATTTCTTTTCCGTACAAGAATGTGTGAAATTTTATGTGCAAGAAGAAACTTCGCGGCAGGCAGATTTTTTAATCAAAGCATTGATTTTGAACATTGTTTCTGCATTTTCGGAAATGTGCTTTGACGAAGAGGTTGCCTGAGATAATTTCTACCTTGGTAATACATTTAGAGTCAATTATTCCATTTCATCGAGTCTTAGTCTTTTTTCAATTAATGCTACATTTTTTATAATATTAAAATTTCAGTAGTTTATAACGAAGTAATAAAATTAACGAAATTAACGAAGTAATAAAATGTAAAATCAAAGAACGTTAGTGCGTTAGATGTAAATCAGACAAACTAATCACATTTTTTAGATTAGGATTTTCAGATTTAACCATTTCCGTGCCTATCGTCAGGATCTCATTCACGTGGCCAGGTGCTACTTGAATGGAAAAAAGACATTGGGCACGACGACTATAATTAATGCAAAAATTTCTCAGCTGCTGACCATGTGTCAGAGTATCGTGCACGACGTATTTTCCAGATTGTGTGTGTGTGTGGTTAGGCTGTGGAATTGCGTCGTTTTTCTCATTCGTTACAAATTAAGATACGAAAAATGTGGAGACATATATTAATTCAAGTTAGGTATCAATACAATCGCTATTCGTGGTAATATCAGCTACACGATTAAGCGTAACCACGCTGTTAATATTGCTGTAAATTACAATTATAATTCTGTAGTATCGTGGAAATTAAGATATAAATTTTTTCCCCGATTACTTACAATTTATTAATAGTGAATTAAATATACAAGTATTAATTGGACAGAAAACGATGTTTGTTTAACTGAAACTAAATGCGATACTCGTATTTATCTCAAATAACTTTACAGTTATTTGGCAACTCTCGTCACAACGAATCTATCACACACACACACACACTCTCTCTCTCTCTCTCTCTCTCTCTCACTCTCTCACTAGCAACTCTAACAACTCTACAACACTGACAACTCGATCAACTCTGATCTTCGCAACACATTCGCTTTTCGACTCGCACACTCTGACCTCTCGGTCACCCCTCCTTGAAAACCGAAACCGTCCTGTTCTAACGTTGTTTATCGTTTTTCTCATATCTCTGCAAGAACTAGGTGACTTTAGTCACATAGGCGCTCTTAAATGTAAACGAACCACAGAAGGACGACGTACATGGTTTTTTCTATTTTCGACCGATCTATAATCAAACTCTTTTACGATATTACAATTCCAAGTTTACTTGTATTTATTTTAACGATATAATTTCTTTAGATGTGTTTTCTCACATTTTGCGCAATGGTCACTAGCCTTCGTTAGACGATTTCAGGAAAATGGTCCGTAAATTAGAGTGTACATGTTGTGTTAAGCTCGGGTGTTGGAGGCGTCTTGGGACGTTCTCTCTAGTGGAGGCTCTTGCGCCCTGGTGTTATGTGCGAGAACCGCGGAGGTGGACGGGTAAACGCGTTTTCGAGTGACCAACCTGCTTCAGGGAATTTCATTCGAATAATCGACGGTAAAGCTGGCACGAATGGAACGTGTCATCGTCTCTGGCTTTTGTGACGTCTCGTCTCGTCGTGATCGCGAGTAGTTTTCGAAACGAACGTTAATATTGCTCGAGCATGCAGATGCGAACGGACAGCGATCGCTATATGATCGTTGTTCATCCATGTGCACTTGGATCAGCTTCCGCGATTTATGTTTTTATTTCACCTTTGTACTTTATTTTTTGGTTTGCGATTTAGAAAATCTCGAGCTTAGATGTACGTTTCAGCGGGCATTGCGCCCGAAGAAGAGGTTACGAGCCGAAGAGGCCCGGCAAACTGCCATAGAAGAGGGCAACTACCAATGACTCCCCATCCTCTGGACTATCCAGAGCACGGGAAGTCATTCTTGTTACTACTTTGTCACTATGCTCGCTTTTAGTATATGCAGTAGTAGTAGTAGTTCTTTTTTTTGGCCGATGTATATAACAGATAGTAAAAATTAAAAGACAAGCGTTCGTATGTATCGTCGGAGAAAGGGGTGAACGTAACGGGTTAAAACAAAAACTAGCCGGACGAGAAAGGGTGGAGACAACTCGGGGAAACGTCGCGTCGTTTTTCATTAAATACTTGCCTAACGAATCTGCTGGCTCTTCCGGCTTTTGACGCCCTTGTTATTCGTACTGTGAGCGAACAATTATCCCCGACTCCTCCGTGATAACTAGTCGAAAACGAAAAAAAAAAAAAAAAACGAGGTAGTTCGAGGTCGGAAGAGGCAGCACGAAAAACAGAATGATTAATCGTAGTGGGCTCGCGTACGTGTACCCTCTTTTTCCAGGTGTACAGCGCGAAATTCAACAATGCTGGAAAATGAAAAGCCTGCGGTTACTGGGCGTGGAGATATTCTTTCTGGCATTTATACGCTTTCAAGTTATGACAATAAAAGGGCTAGTGAAAATAGGCGAATAACAGTACTGGAGCTTCTGTTAGTGGTGAGACGCGGTCAATGATGTGATAGGTTTTAAAATGATACGATGCGTGTACTTAAAATTTTCTGGGAGAACTTCTGAGGAATAGAATGTTGATAGATTTAGTAGTGGGTAATCTGATTATTGGTTTGCTCAGATTTTTGTACTAATGTTGAGAATTGTGAATCTTTGAAGACGAAATAATGTTATAGGAACACTAAATTTATACCGAGGATTAATATTAGAATAGTAATATATTTATTTTATGGACGATTGCTTATATATTCATCGATACATACTTGCACGCGTCTCAGCACTTTCTTCCATACCCGACTGTTAACCGACTGTACAGTTTACATTTCTTTGTTTTCGAGACGCTGCGCACACACATTCTTCCACACACTGATATTCACATACAACTATCTTTACTACGCATTTAACCCAGTCCAGTACAGAAAATTATACATATCTCAACAACTAATTTATTAGGTAAAATTTTTAATTATATTGACGTTTCTAGGACTATATTTTTTTATTTATTGAATTCTACGGATATTTTCTAAACTCGCCCTCAGAATTCGCACTAGAACAGAATTCTTTAAACGTGGTTGGAGTGAATTGTGATTTATGTTAATTCAGTGTGTATTACATTGTGATTGCTGAATTCATAATATAGTTTAATTAAAACAAAATTGATAGTTGTGTCACGCTCAACTCAGCTATTTTTTTTTTTTTTTTTTTATTATCATCCAACCCTCAAATTTATGTGACAAGGCAAATGTTTGCGATTCTGAATGGGATTCTGATATGGGGATCGGTTTAGGAATCCTGTGTTTCGGAGGATGCCACGGTTGACAATTTTCGGCTGGGCCACGAAGATTTTAGACGAGGGTTGTATAGATTGTAACGAGGACACGGAGAATTTGGATGTAAGTAGAGGCTGAATGATTGACTGGTTTTGGGGAGAATGTTCGGATTCGTGAATATTATTTCCTGAGACTCGTAGAATCTGAGTTTGGAGAGTTTAGTTTCGCGTTAAAGTCTGACTTTGAAGAATTTTATTCAGCTTTCTAGATTTTCTTTATCTAGATTTCATAGAAAATAATCAGGAGATATTTTTTTTATAAAATGCAAGAGATTGTTACCAAATAATGTAGCTAAAGAATAAGGTAAAATAAGTTCGAAAGATGGAATAACAGTATAAAAAGGATCAAATTATACAAAATACGGCAGCATAACTACTACTAAAAAGAAAAAAAATAACATTCAGTCTTATAAATAAATGTCGGGACATAAATAAAACTACGAATAAAGAATTGTCGAATGATTATTCGTTTTACATTCTTTGTCGGAAACGCGCAGCAGGAGAAACCACGAGAGCACCACAAATTTATTACAGAGCACCACACATTGCAGATTATAAGGTTATAATATGAAATTACGAGCGTATAAATGTTCTCATCGTAGCAGTGACAATTTAATAAAACAAGTAAAGCTTTACACATTAATTTTACAAATTACAAACCATCTTAATGTTCTATTTGCTGTAAAACAGTATAATTGTGCAATAGAAATTTATAACTTGGATACAATGTATCGATCCGTGAATAGTATTAGTTATTGTATAAGAGAGTCCACCATTGCATTATAATCCAAACAAACAAGGATGCTGACTTGTTCAGATTCAATATACAAAAATAAACAATTATCCTTTCCCTATAAATTAACAAGGAAAGTATAGAATACCTTTGGCATTTATTTCTACAATATATATAAATAATCATCGCTAAGCTTTCGAGTAACTGATTCAAATAACTGGCTATCTCAAATAACTCTATCGTTGGTTGATACAATTATTATCTGCGCAAGCAAAAAACCACAGAGTATCGACGACAAAGAATCCTTCAGAATGAAATTGCTCGATCGAACAACTGGAATCGAGTTCCCAATCGCCTTCCACGGTCCGGGAAGAGAAAATCGTTCGCTTATCGTAGAATTCGATCCTGCACACGGTCTCGCTAAATCAACGCTAAGCAAGGCCGGAAATGCGTCTACCATGTCGATCGCAGAACCACAAAACTCTAACTAATCGCTGCGCGATTCAAGTTTGAAAAATCGAACGACACGATAACCTCGGGCTCGCATCTGGTCGTCCCGCAGAATTCACCTGCGGGTCGTAGCCGTTCGTTGAATACTGCGAAGTTGGTGGAGGAGAGATGATCGAAGGTCCAGAATGAGCGACTGAAAAAAAGAGGACGATGTCACGTCGGAGACACAAAAAATCACGAAACCGATAGATCGCCGGTGATCTCCTCGCGTCGCAGTTCGAACGTTTTACGGATAAGGTGAAGAAATTGAACTTTGTATATGGTAATAGAATTTATTATGCGAATCCAACAGAGTGACGGTTCAAAGTGTTACAACAGAATGATTCAAAGTGTTATAAGAGACCGATTCAAGATGTTTTAACAGCCTGGGACGAGCTTATTTTGGAGGGTTTTTATACTGGGTTTTTAGTCCCTCTGGAGGGGTTATCGTCGGGTGTATATCAGAGGCGGCTATTTCCTTACTATCTGGTTATTGTTTCGATAGCTGTGGCATGCAGGATGTTTCGTCTACCCTATTACTGCTTCTGAGCGTGTGACATTCTTGAGCGTGTGACACGCGCGTGTATATTTAACTGGCGCGCAGGGTGCCAGATATTACGCGAGCGTTAGGGTCGCTCAGGCGATCCTTTGTTTCATTCATGAACATTCCAATTTTTCGGACGAAAACTGCAGATGGAAAATATACGGAAAGTTTGTTCGTTTACGGAATTGTTTTACGTTGAATATGGATTTGGCTGGAGGGACTAAAATTGTTTTCCGTATCGTGTTATAGGTTTTCATATAGGTACATTCCTCGTCAAAGAGATAGCCCATGTGAGCTATCTTCAATTTCTCAATGACGCGTGTAGAGCTTTTCGTCTGTAAGTTATGATACCGAAACATTGTGAGCTCAGGATATGCGGTTCGTTGAAAATAATTGAAAATATTATGATATTTAGTGTGTGAAAAAAAATTGTTTTATTTTAAGAACGAAACGATATCACGTGTACAATAAGAAAATAATAATCAACATAAATTGTAACTAACAATAATTACTTATCAAACGTATATACTTATTTAATGAGTACATCCCCCTTTATTTTCTATTACTTCTATTGTACGATTTGCTATCGATTTATGTAGTTTCTGAATATAATTTTGACCCAATGTATCCCATTCGCGTACAATTGCATTTTTTAATTCTTGTACCTGTTGATACTGCTTTCCATTCGCGTATACGCCGTGAACAAGTCCTGCCCAACAATTTTTAATAATATTAAGGTCCGGGGAGTGCGATAGCCACGGCAAAACAGATATATATTTGCATTAAAGTACGACTGGACCAATCCTGATGTGTGTACAGGTGCATTATCTTGTTGAAAGATGTAACCGGGTCCAGAAACGCGTTCTCCATGATTATTTATTTGTTCGTTGATTAAATTTATGTACCGGACACTATTCATTCTCCCATCGATGAGCTTGATACATGTCTTGCCGAAATAACCGATGCCGGCCCAAACCATCACGCTGCCTCCTCCCATTTGTCTTCGAATTGCCAACATTGTCTCTTTTCTTATGTCATGAAAATAATATTGGAACGCATCAGGACCATCCAAGTTGAATATTTTTCGGCTGAAGATAGTACCCTTCTTCATTTCTTTTCCAATGCATTCTTTCTTTTGCAACGCGTAAACGTTCTATTTTGTGTTTCGTTGTTAACGAAGGTTTCTTTTTCAATTTTAGCCTCTTAACACCTTTACAGTATAGTAGAATTCGACGAACACTTGAAACACTGGTATTAACACTAGATTTTTCTATTATTTCCTTTGTTGTTAACTGCGAATTCCAATTTGCTACACGCAAAATTGCTCGCTTATCACCATCGGATAACGATGACGACCGACCAGTACCTTTCTGCTTGTTATAATCTTCAACATTTTTTAAGAAATTGTGTATTACTTTACGACTTCTTTTTATTACTTTCGATATTTTTGCTACTAATAACTGTTGCTGTTTTAGTTCAAGAATTTGCTTTTTTCAGACTCGTTTAATTTATATAATATTGTAGCGACACACGAACTAGAGGACAAATGGAGCCACGTGTGGTCTTACCTCGGAGTATCAACAACGTTAGGACATACTGTAATAATAATAAGTAAACTTCGGGCAAAAACAATGTCGCCGCTACGTGGAAGCGTCTAACAAAGGCGAATGGAAATTTACCGGTATCCCTCGACCAGCATAAATAAACGAACGCGATCGTAAGGTGACCAGTTTTCATCAGCCTCAGTCACGTGCGATCTTTTTAGCGAGTTACACACAGTCTTAGCGAATTAGTTCCGAGCGTCTTAGCGAACATTCTTTTAACGACCAGTATCGAGCAATCTACGGTTTTCTCTGTATTTATAATTACTTTAAAATATATTCGACGGTTTCAATATCGAGTAATCTCGTCATTAAACTACCACACGTTTTACAACATGTTCTTTTAATAAACATTGAGGATTTTAATATTGTTTAAATGTTAGTGTTTTATTATTATTTATCGTTGTTCGTTATTAATGTTCTAATTTGTGACTATTAATCATTTATTATTTATTGGTATGTTTCAGGTGCGTGCCATGATGCATCGATGTCCTGACGTTTTATGTAAGTAAATAAAATTTTATTATTGTAATTATTCTTGCAAAATCAACGAAATACGTCATGGATATTCATTTGTTATAATTAATTTAACTTCTCGTGTTACTTTCATTTTCTGTATTGATGCGACCGTCAACATGAGCGCTTGAGATAAGTTATCTCAGTTTCGGGTGTCGCTACAAAACTGTTTGTTATTTGGATTCTTGAATTTATTTTCTTGGATTTCTTGAATTCACATGAAGTGGTGTTTGGTGTAAGGTGCCCAAGAAATACTCGGCGGTGTTCAACAATATAATTTATCTAACAATCAACAACCCTCGATTACCACTGATTTTCTTGCTTCTCGACTATGCTTGTATCACGTAATATTCGTGAGAAGAAAATAAAAAAAAGGTGAGATGAGGAGGATCCCCAACTCTTATATTTTCTTTTACAATATTTATTGATCAAGTATAAGAATACAATAGATTTACAATATGTAACGTTAGCGTATAATTCCGAAGTATGACCGAGGGCTGACAAGATTTGTCATGACTGTGGTTTCTGGGTAGATGTTCGGCTTTTATATCCTAAAAGTATTGGTGCTAAGGGGCGATGTTGGAAGTTGTGGGTGCCGTGTGCGAAAGCTGATAATGGCTATCTAGATGACGTCATTTGAGGTGTGATGGCCGTCACATTCCCCCCTTCTTAGAATGATTTTGGTCCTCCAAAATCTTAACGTTTCTTCATTACGGATTTGTGGAATCGCACTTTGGTAGGTGCTCATCTGAATTTGTTCCAAGTGTTTGATTTTGTTTCATCTTCTTCGTCCAAGTGGCGGATAGCTAAAGTGTTTTGCAATATTTCTGTATATATGTTTAGAGGTGTTGGATTTGTCGCAATATTTTGGATGTTATTCTTAGTTTTACAACATAATAAATGAATACATAGTTTTGTAGGTAAAGACTTTAATAGATACCTGCTACATAACCGACTATTTGCATAAATGAGAGTCCCCATGATTTAAGAGACTGTATTCGTTAGTTGACTGATTTGGTCGGATATTTGGTCTAAGTTATTCTGATATTCTGGTATGTTACTAGGAATTCTAGGTGTTCTTTCGATTTTGTCTAACAAATAATCTATTCTTGTATCATTTTCAAAGGGAATCGTCTTGAGCTTATATTCGAATGTTATATTGACTTTGGATTGTCCTATTTTCATCACACTATCGTTGAATATTATGCATATTACATTGTTCATCAGGTGACTGAATTATGGAAGGTCTTCCTATTTAATTTGTTTCTGAGTAATATCACAAAGTACATGTATTTCGATTTCTTCTTTTGGCATAGCTATATATTGGTTTTCAGCTGTTAATGGAATGAAAGTTATATCTTCGATTTTATAAACGGCAAATTTACAAATGTTTATTCTTTTGTTAAAATTTATCATTTCTCACAAACAGTCGTGGATAGATTTCTTGTCATGTGTCAAATATATTTGGAATAAATTATATAAATTGATAAATATAGATATAAATATAAATACTGTCGATAGGCGCTCGTATAAACGTATTTGCAAAGACAGTGTATGATTGCTCGCAGATGACTCGATAACTCGTGTAACACCGTTAATCACCGTTAATAACTCGTGAAACTCGAATAATAACTGACTCGCTCGCGACTGCTTCCTCTTATTTATACTGGGCGGGCGAGAGTCGGAAAATTCGAATTCGTCTTTAATCGACAGTTGCACATACGACGACATTATTTTGCCCGGAGTTTATTTATCGTTACGTTTCGTGCGTTAAGGAAGTGTCAATGTCCGTTTGGACTGTACGTTCGGAATGACTGTTAGTGTATACAATTATTCATCCAATATAGTAAATAACTAAATAGTAAATAACAAATAAATAGTAAATAGTAATAAGTAAATAGCTTCATAATATGTAACCTAATTACTAATCTTACAATCCACTCTTACTGTTGCTAATAAATCTAATAAGCCTAAACAATTTTATCTCGTATCGTAATTTTATCTTGTATACTTGAAGCCATTCACAACCTTCTTCCAATTTAATTAAAATGGCTTCCTTCCTCCTCCTATTTCTTGGTACGCCTTTCTCTTCGGTACCAACCTGCCAGTTGTTTCCCGGATGTACCATCGGGGTAGTTTGCTGTAAGGGAGCTCTGCTCTCCCTCTTCCTTCCTTCTACTCTCATCCATCCTTCAGAATCCTCACTGTAATCCTGTTCACCCCTTATCGATCTGGTCTCCCTCCCACACGCCTCGGCGTATGTGACCTCTCCTCTTCGGGGCATCTTAAGCTCCTCCACTCTCGTAATTTCAGCCGGCGATACTACCTTCCTCTTTGGGTATCCGCTTTTAGCTATCGTCACTTCCTTCTTCATTTCAGCCCTGTCTGCCTGCCCTTCTTTCTACCTCGACCAGCTCTCTCCTTCTCCTTCTTCTTCTATCCCTGTGCTCACCACATTGCTCCAAGGAAGATAGGATGCCTTTTATCAGATTGCCTATCTCCCTAATCTCCTTGTCCTTATCTTTGTCTAAATTTAATTTTTTCACCGCTACATTGATCATTTGAACCGCTCCTGCCAGGGCTTGTGTGAACCCTTTCAGCTCAGCCCTGGAAATCATGACGTCCTCGTCATCGACGTCACTCGGCTGCGTATCGTCTCTCGCGCTATCTTCGGCCTCACTGACCACAGCCGATCTCGCGGATTTAACGCAGACGTTCTTCTCAGCTACGCTCCTGGCCAGCATTTTTGCGTAGGCCATACTGTGGTCGCTCCCTCTAATCCCAAAGGAACCCTCCGATTCTTCAACCACTCCTACCTCCGTTCTTTCACTAATCGGAGGGCTCCTCTGAAGCCTCTTACTCGGTTTAAAGAGGCAGAAATCCTCACTTTCCTCCCCCCCCCCCCATCTTTCCTCGGGATGTCCGGGATTGTCACACTCTCATTCAGTTTAACATCGGAAACCATCCTCGGTTTTTCTCCTCCAACCATCGCCTTATTTGCCTTGCCCTTCTCCTTCTCCCCTTACCGCACAAGGGGGTGCCTGGGGTTCCACCTCCCCCCGCCGTTCTTCCAGTTGCGTGATGACCGTCGGGTCGAACCTGGTAAGCCACTCGTGTTCCCGACGGGGCCTGGGGGCTCCGAAACCCCCTGCGCCGTACGTTTGTTCACCTTATACAACTTATCCATATTAAATATAATAATCGAAAGTCCATGTACATCGCCAAGTCGTCAACATCCTACCCATATACCGTCCGAAAGTATCCAATCATTGTCCATAAACTCGCCAAGTCGTCAACAATAAGCCAATCAAATGATAATATAATACAGTAATATTGTGCAATCTAAAATTCACCTGTCTAACGCCTGTATTCTGCTAAAGACCCGATGATGCGCGCACAAAACGCCACAATATAGATAAATAACAAAAAATATATAATAAATAATGAGCAGTAATAAATAAATAAATAAATCAAAAAATAAAATTGTCACGTACTCGAAAGAATAAATAAATAAATAAGTAACCAACAAAGAATAAATAAATAAGAAATAAATATAAAAATAATAAATAATAATAATAATAACTAACTAACTAACTAAATAAATAAATAAATAAATAATATATAAAAAACAAGTAAACAATACTAGTAAATAAATACAAAATGTAGATAAATAAAAATAAATAAAGAATAAATAAAATAAATAATAATATTAAGATATTAAAGCAGTGTACTTCCACCGCTACATACTGCAACCTACTAATCGCCACGTAACTCCTACAGCCTCATCATTACATGGCACACCATTACTTATTTATTCATTCCAACGGACTTAGTTCGGCTCGTGTAAACTAAATCGAGCCGATTGTACATGTCCACACTTCAAACGCAAAGTCTCATCGTCGACCGTTACGACTCATCGACAATCGACAGTCCATACCCATACCTCTCTATACCACACATCCACTGCTCCCCGCTTTAAAAAGGGCCACTCATCCACTCCAACCACCCTCAAATGTAACAACCCCAAACACGCAACGCCTGTACCAAAGAACGTAATAACCCTCCATTTGGCAGGAGCGCGCCAAAACTCGTCCTCACCCTACGACGCCCCGAGCCGAACTCCAAAATGTTATTACCTAGTTTCAATTTATCGTTGGAGATTTCGTATTGGTACTTCTCTAAACAAGGTAGTCCTATTATTCCATCTTCTATTAGGGGAAGGTCTTCCGGTACTATGTAAAATTTGTTCTTTGCCAAACATTTTAAATCTAATGAATTCGTTAGTGGTATATTTGTCTTGTCCCATGTAGAATATTCGAGGTGCATCAGCTTTGAAGGTTTGAGAGCCTACTTTGTTTTTCTTCAATAGGTTGATTCCTGCTCCTGTGTCGATGAGGTGTGTTACATGTCCCGTTCTTGTGTTAAACCGTTTTGTGAGGAGTTTGCCTGTTGTGGTGTTAACGCTTGGAATTTTTCTTGATCTTATCTTGTCGTGAGTTTCTGTTTCTATGTGGGTTTGATTCACTCGGTCTGGCGGGAGGTTTCGTTGGCTGGCCGATTGAAAATTTCGGCATTGATTGGCAAGCTGTTCCAATTGGTTGCATTTGAGACACCGTGGTCGGGATCGTTCTGCTAAGGGTACACGTTCGGTTTGTCGAAAAGCAGTATTTGGTTGTTGAGCGAAAGCATGTTGAATCGGCCTGGGTGGTGTGGACGTGGAATTTGTTACTGGTCGTGGTTTGTACTGTAGTCGATTATTGAGGCGAACGGTCTGTTCCTTGCGCGTTCTGTTCGACCCGACCTTATTTATTCATAATAAGAACTCACACCGAGCCGACCATACATTCGTTCATCACACTACCCGTAAGGTGGCAACGCCACTCCACGCCGCCGCGAACCACATCCCACGCGCACCACGCCATGCTAACGCATGCGCCTACCGTTACCAGCCACACAATATGGCGCCGATCACCTACCCACGTGCGTGTCTTAAAGTGCCGCGCCACAGTGCTACAGTGTTACAGTGCCTCAAATATATATCCATAATCATATATGATAACTCGCAAAACTCGCAAAAATTAATGCTCTCTTTACAGTGAAAATACGTGAAATATGTGAAATATGTGTGTGTATATATTCAAATCAATTAATTAATTAATTAATATATTACTCAATTACTCGATTACGTACTAAGCGCATATAATCACCAACCTGCAATAGTAACTCCACCCTATAAACATTAAACATTAGCTCTTCCCAATAATCTTATTATTATTCACTATATCGTGATAAAGCAAACCCTATATATTAATAGTCTATACCTCTAATGTTTAATATTATAATATTTACATTAATTAATTTAAATATTTCTTACTCAATTTAATAACATCTAACAGCTTTAATAGCTTAATAGCTATAATAGTAGTAATAGCAGTAATAGCACAATAACTACCATCGCTTATTCATTGCTTATTAAATCGTTACAACAATAATTGGCTATAACAGCAATATTAACGGTGAGCATCAAACTTCATTATTAATGGTATTAAATATTAAATATTAAATATTAAATATTAAATATTAAATAATTACTCTCAACAACACTTGTATAACAAATAAGCAGTCAACCAGGTAAGCCGCCTAACATCAAATAAAAACCTGTGGTACACCAGAATCTTTTTTTTTTTGCGTGAGGAGGGGAAAATGCTATTACGTATGAGACCCGCGTCTCTTTTGGGCCGATAACTCTGGGCACCCTCATACCAGTAATGAGGATTACTTCGGTCTTGTCCTTAGCCAGCGTCAAACCCACACTCGCACACCAGTCGCACACGGTTTTCATGATCTCACTTATTCTTCCACTCACGCCTTTATTCTTCTTCACGGCACATGTGATTGCCAGGTCATCTACAAACGCGATCGCCTTGAACATCACCCTGTTGTCCAGCCTTTCCAATAAACGGCCATAAACTATATTCCATAGGAATGGCCCCAGATCCTTGTGGTACCCCAGCCGCAACCAGGTACTCCACCGTACCAAACTGATTGCTGACGATTATCCTTCTGTCCGTCAGATAATTTTTAACCAATCTAATGATTTTCCACGGCAACTTCCTCCTGGTCAATTCATCAACAATTCTATCCCAACTAAGGGTGTTGAATGTATTCTTAATGTCCACCGCAATCATCAAGCATATCATCCTTTTCTTCTCGCAGGTGTCTGCGAATTTAATCACCTGTGTAATCGCGTCCACCGTACTCCTTCCTTTCCTGAATCCGTATTGTCTCCGGTGAAACGGGTCCACTCCCATACATCTTTCGATAATCACTTTTACACATTTTTCCCACACGTTGCTCAAGGCACGGAGCAAGGTCCTTGAGGTCCTTAGGGTCCTTACCCGGTTTGCTGAGCAATATTACTCTCGCTGTCTTCCAGCATCTCGGGATTCTACCAGAGTCCGCGATACTGTTAATCACCTTAGTGATAAGTTCAGTTCGGTTGTTTACTAACAACATAAAAATATCACCTGGGACCCCATCTATTTCCACCGCCTTCTTTCCGTTGATTCTTCCTGTGATATACTTAACGTCTTCCTCGTCGAGCGTCATGTTATAGGTGATATCCTCCCTATCATATTCTTCGATTTCGCTTAGCTCCAGTCTGCGTCCAATGATGAATAAGCCATTTAAAATTTCCTTCACCTTGTTAACAGGCATGTCATTTGGAAGCCCTTTCTTGCTACATCTGTTCATAATCGTGCGATACGGCTTTCCCCACGGGTCCCTTTCTAGTATTTTACAGAATCCGGCCCAGGTTCTCTTTTTACTTTCCGCTATCTCTCTTTTCAACTGTCTTCTTAGTCCCTTGTATCTACTAATAAGGGCTTCGATCCCACTATCCTCCTTCCTCCTTGCTCTCGTTATTTTCCTTAATACTTTGTGAACCTGAGCTCTCAATTCTGTGATCGTCTCATTCTACCAATGGTTGCTGTACTTCTTGTTCTTCGTACAGCTCACCTTCTCCAGCATCTTGTCACATGCTTCCACCATACATTTCTGTAACAGTTCCGCCTTGTCCGCGTCGTCCGTCGTATTAAAATTCTCTACCTTAGCGATCTCGTCAAATTTAGTTAAAAATATGTCGGGTGCAAGACCCTTTGTCACACATTTAAAAAATTTGGTTTGATCACTTACGGTCCTCGTTTTAAACGTGTGAGATATGTATAAGCGGTCCGATGCTGTGAAAGCATTTAAAACCTTACTCCTTACATGGAGGTCGTTAACTTTGTTTGTTGCACTGATTAAGTCAGGGCAACTCGTCCTTCCGTTCCTATAAAACGTATATTTACCGTCCAACCTTATAGGGAACACACCGTAATCGCACAGGGTTTCCAGCAAAATTCTTCCTCGTTCATCTGTGGTCTCTCCTCCCCAGCAAGTGGACTTAGCGTTAAAGTCGCCAGCCACAATCAATTTCTTGTTTCTGCTCACACCGTTCCTTATCTCCGATGCAAGCTTATTTATATACGTCATGTATTCCTGTATCTTGATATTGGGGGGAGCAATAACCACTGAAACAGAGGATATCACCTATACCAATACCCACTAGTCCGTCCTTCCTGTACAGAAGCGTCTCGTCCGGTGCTCGACCATTGAATTGCGTGACCCAAATCGAAGCATCACCCTTAGTGGCATTATACCAGTAAGGTAGCTGCCTGTGCAGTTCGGATATTATTACCACATCCGATCTGGCCTCGATCGCGCTTTGGCACATTAGATCCTGTGCCATCCTACATCTATTTAAATTACTCTGGAGGATTTTCATCTCCTCCCTTGTCTACCTTGTCGCAACATTTTTCTGTAACTGGGGCATGCTAAGGACCCCGTCACATGGTCAAATCTAATGCCCATATCCTTGCTGCATATCGCAGAGCACGGTAAATTTGGGCATCCTGCTATTGTGTGATCTCTTCCTCCACACTTCCTGCAAACTTCCTTTTCTGGGCTTACAGCCTTACATTTCTTTACAGTATGCCCGAACATGTGACATCTGAATCATTTGGTCACATTCAGCAACACCCTGATCGTGGCTATAGTTAGGCCCGTCTTATTCTTAATATTATCCCCACCTTTATCGATGTACGCTTTCGGTAGAACAATGATCGCCGATTACGTGTCCCACGGCGCCCTTCTCATCTTCTTGATTTCCAATTCCCCGATCTCTTTAATTTTTAATTCTTCCCCCAGGGCTTCAACAAGTTCCTCCTTACTCACCAGGGGATCCACTTCTTTTATCTCCACCGACACCTTGTCTTGTAAGGGCGTCGCTCGCATCTTGTCGCCAATAAGCTCGTTTATCTTATTGGCAGCGACTTTCACCTCGCTGCCAGCCTTCATTTCTATCAGGATGTCCCCAGCTCTTGTTCTACGAATACCCGAGCTTTCCTTAAGAACATCCTTCGCCGCCATGAGGTCTTTATATATCTGTAGCCATTCCTTACCCTCTCCTACTTTAATAAGGATGGCCTCCGGCCTTCTACGAGCTCTCAGCATCTTCGACCCTCGATTCTCGGTAGGCGTCGGCGGCGGTGGTTCGCGATCCTCTTTGTCATTTCCTGTCATCTTTTCTTTTATTGTTCTTTTTTCTCTGCTGCTCATTTGGACCATCCACTTGTCTCCAGATTCGTACCCTGCGACCGTCGACGCAGGCAGTACTCATGCAAATGAATACTGTGAACATGCAGGGAATAATCGGTTGGAAAGCCAACTTGCTGGGACCGAGCATTATGCTGGCAGCTCCGCCTCCTCGTGGCCCCCGCTGGAGACGGCGCAACGCGATGCGTGCATCGCGCGGCGACGGCTAAGCGAGCTGCTGCCCGAAAGGGTAGGTTCAACTTGTCCAATGACCCGTAAGGAGAGGGCAGGGTTTTTACAAGTCGCGCGCCGTTCCCCGGGCAATGGCCGTTTGAAAGTGAATGGCGCGGTCGGCCCCCCAAAGCCGAGCCTCTTGCACGCTCAAACTAATTGTCTCCAGATTCGCAGGATTCAACATATCGAGTGTTTATAGCACTCCTCCTCTTTGAACCGCGTACCTCTGCATAAGAGGTATCGCTTCTTCTTATTCCCTTGTTGATCTCCCTTTCTTTGATCTCCAGCGGGGAAACCGTCTTCCTTTTATATCTGGATTCTGAGGACATCCCTCTTCTACTGTCCCCATTTCCTCTTCCTGTCTCCTCCATCAGAGGTGAGGTTTGTGTGGAGACCTCTACTTCCTCAGGTCTCTCCACTTTTCTCTTACCTCTCCTTCATATTTATTGTTGTCATAAGCTTGCCCCATGCTTCATCCGTCTTGCCATTAGCCGCGGAAGCAAGCTCATGTATTTTTGTATCCTTTTTGGAGAGGAGGTATAATCTCCTTACCGCATTCTTGAGATCCTCGTAGGCTCCCCTAATGAGCTCTATTATCTCTTCGAACTCGGCAGGCTTGACTATCACACACTCCTCCACCTTTTGCTCCGGAGTTTTCTCCACCCTCCTCACAATTTTCGGCGCCGATTTCATTTGCGCCTCTCTCAAGCTTCTCAATTTTCCTGAAATCGACATGCTACAGCTGCTTTCCGACATGGACACATCCCCTTCGGAGACGCTACCTTCAGCTGTTTCACTCGTTGATTTCGCGGCGGTACTGGAGCACGTTACCATTGAGGTTTTTTCTTTATTTAAAACTCCTCTAATTACGGGAGCCAGAAATCCATCTCTTCCTGTTTCAACCGCCATCACTCTCGGTAGCACCCTACCGCTACTTATATTCTGGGTGCCCAGGTCCATCACCTCTCTGAAGTCCTCGTTAAACTCAAGAAGTTTTATATTCTTCTTGGGTGATCGAGAACCTCCTTTACTCCCTCCCCTCCTCTTCACGCTGCCACTCGCGACTTCCCCGTCGTTTACGTTGCAGCTATAATGGTTCCCGGTCGTATTTACCGATCGAGAGGGGGCCCCGTTGTGAGGGGGACGTTGTGAGTTGACCCTTCTAGCGGTGTAGAAGAAGTAGAGTTGGGTGACGATGCTGTGTCGGAGGAAAGCTAGCGATGGGTGAGTCTAGCGCACGGGACCATCGGATTTGTTCATGACATTTTGGGCCGGGAAAGTGAGGGCAGTATACATTGCTTCTAATTGGATAAACGAAGGTTGGTGGACTAGGAAGGGTCTTAGCCGCCCTCGATAGAAAGTTGCTAGTAGGAAGCATCGTACGTGTGAAAATCTTTCCCTTGTCAAGCCGTAGTAGACAATAGTCTTTAGAAAGTGATTTAAAAAAAAGGATATTTGTTCGGTCTCAAGGACCTTAGCTAGCACATTACTGGGATTTATAACGAGTCCTTAAGACTCTTGAGGGTACGCCGTAAGGATGAGCGGACATCTGGTGTCTGTCTGGCTCGCGGTGTATGGCTTGGTCTAGGTAGGGGCTATTAACTTAAATAATGGTTAATTTATAACTGAATGTATATAAAATGACGATCTGTCAGGAAATATCGTCCAAATTCACTTTTATTTAATTTCAATTATAAACTTAAATAAAATTACACTTTAATTTATATAGAGATATCTTATTCAACTCCGCTGCATTTTTTTACAAATTATCTTATTATCAAATGTGCATTTGCCGCACACATATTTCCCGCATGTTGAACAGATTTTCGTAGTTTTATAATCTTTGCAATTTCTCACTTGACAAGTTTTTCGTGATAACATATCTGAACTTGTTGATAGTTTTATAACATGATTTTCTTCCTACGATTCAGTATACTCAACAGCGAGCTGTGTAGCTAATTGGAATAAAAATTCCTGTCTTGAAATATTTTCATCGGTTCTTTCTTTATACAAAATCCAGGCATTTATTCCATCTAGGTCCAGAATGTTGAAAAGTACCTGGAGGGGCCACCTACAAGATTTTGCCTTCACGCTGTATTTCCTTGACATTTGGTCCACTACATCTACTCCAAATTTTGTATCATTATAAAATCTAATCGTTTCCGGTATACGTTATTGCTTTTTTCAATTTCTATCGCATTATGCATGTGACTTAGCACAAACACTTTTTTTGTTGGTTTGCGTTTATATACCGTAAAAAAATTTGATTCGAAATATAAAATTTGCTTGAAAACAGAGTCATGTTGTCCTTTCGATCTTTGACTATCTTTGGCAATTCCCGTTTATTTTCACGGATTGTTCCAACGATTGTAGTTTTTTTACGAGTAGCTTTGTAGCTAGTGATGCACTCGTAAAAAAATTATCTGTTGTTAGGTTCCTTCCACATCCTGTGAATGGTTCCATCAGCTTTAGAGCAACGAATTCTCCAATTGGAATTGAATTTTCTCTCTTTTCATCCTTTCCCAAATAGGGAAATCCTTTTATTGTATACTTGCTATTGACATCACACGCCAACCAGAATTTTATGCCGAATTTGTCTGGTTTGTTCGGCACACCTAGTCTTCGACGGAAACAACTGCTCATCAACAGTAATATATGCACCAGGTTTATAACACTTTTGTGAATTCTCTATAAATCGGTCCCACGCTGTAGAGATACCATTGCAAATTTATTGGTTCGTAAACGCTGGCTTCTTTCGCTCTCTTTATCAAATCGTATAAACTTCATAATTTCAGTAAAATCATTCCTGTTCATTGTTTTTGAAAAAAATGCAGGTCCCCAAATTTTATTCCACAAATATGAGATATCTAAGTTCGTTGCCTGATATGCACCGCGGGCGTATAGCAGAGCAATAAATGCATCTAGTTTTGTTGTATCTAGCTTCCACTTAGTCCTCAGTACTCTAAATGCTTCTTCTTTCGTACATTTTATTATATGATCCCTTATACGGTGATCAATGATAAGATATAATGCTGTCTTTACTTCTCCTTTCACTACATGCCGTTTAGCATATCCTGTCGGACCTGACACACCCCTAAAAATATTATGAACTGGTGTCCTTCTAGGTTTGGAACTTGCATCTAGTTCTTTTCAAACTATGGACCAAAATGGGTCCTTAAGACTGTTGGGTGTACGCAGTAAGGATGAGCGGACATCTGGTTCCCATCTTGCCCGCGGTGTGTGGCCTGGTCTAGGTGGAGTGTCGCCCAACGTAACAGTATTGAAGAAACCACCTAGGATAATAATTAATTCCTTAATAATTAAGGGATTGAAGGGATCCCTTAATAATTAAGATATTGATGGAGCCACCTAGGGACCGAAAAAGGCAGAAGAATATACACCATAACGGAAATCTATCATTTGGAGATATTACGTCCATTGCTCGGTCAATGAGGCCGAGGTCTATGGCATGGCACACACTGTTGCTTCAAAATGAAACAATGTTATGTGGGGTACTGAAATAGCAAGAATCCAAGAATCAAGAATCTTTCTCCGAGTTTTAACCCTGAGTCAAACTGGGTTCTCTTTATGGCCACTAAATCCCCCCTTCGGTACTGTTTCGCACTCCTTCTTCTTTTATCATAATTTCATCGATTCTCTTCTTGAGTTGCGGCCTTTTTTGCGTCCTTACGTAGCTCGCGACGTTGTTCTTCGAACTTTACAGCCCACTCTTCGACGACTAACTTCCTAACCTGTACATCTCCTTTAATTCGCATTTCGACCCCGACAAGTGGCTGAAAAGGAGTTTTCCCGTGCTTCTGTTTATTGTATAATTTGGATACTCCTGGACTTGGTCGACAAGTTTGTACCAATCATCGGGCTTAGCAATCTTCGCGTAGCCCCTAATAAATTTTTGAAAATACCCCGTGAATCCCAAGAAACTCTGAACATTCTGTATAGAACGACATTTTTTCCAGTTTGATGGTCTTATAACGCCTTCGTTTGTCCGTAACTTCATTAAATCGTCCATCTCCTTTTTCTCAGACGGTGCCAGTCTTCGCGGTTTTCGTACTACGGGTTTGTCACTTTTTAAAACGCTTTCTGCAGTTACCCCGGCGTCCCGCTTCTTCTCCGGCTTATACCTTCTAATGATACTGCGAATCGCTTCACGATAATGAGGTTCCGGTACGTGTGATAAGTCTATCTCGTTGGTTTGTTCTATAATATTATGTTGACTCTCAATATATCCGGTGCGCCTTTGTAACCGTCAGTCTGTTTGTCAAATCGTAAAAAGGTCACCTCGCCCCGTTTGACCCGTAACTCTATTTGATCCAAGAAATCAGTACCTAACAGCAGGCTGTGTCTTGCCATTATCTTATTTGAGACAACATGGAACGTGACTGGAAATTCATACCCGTCGGCCGTCATTACCTTTGTAAATTCGTTCCAGGTCTCATTGCCCGTGGAGCCAAAACCATCAAACCTAAGTTTACAATTTCCTAGAGGTGGTGATCCTAACCTCGTATACTCGTTTGATCGTATAAATGTGAGGTCGCTACCCGTATCCACTAACGAGATAAACTTGCAGTCCTCTATCGACACTTCTTTCACGTATTCCTTCTTCTCGGGACTTGAAGTGACGTAAGTCTTTCTACTCAGAACCTTGCTCCCTCCATACACTTCGCTTAGTTCGCTCGTAACACTGATTATTGGGGCAACTCGTCCTCCCATTCCTATAAAAAGTATACCTATGGTTCAGTCTCAACGGAAACACCACGTAATCACACAATGCCTCCATTAAGACTGCCCCCCTTTTGTCCGTAATTTCTCCTCCCCAACAAGCGGACTTCGCATTAAAGTCACCCGCGACTATCACTCTCTTATTCACCCTAGTTCCCTCTTAAATCACTCTCTGCACCCTGTTAATAAAGTCAAGGAACTCCCTCTTCCTAAGATTAGGAGAGCAGTATCCATTGAAGCTGAGGATATCCCCGACCCCTGTACCCACCAAGCCATCACTTCTAAAGTTCACCAAATCCTGCGGTGCTCTCCCATTAAACTGAGTGACTCAGATCGACGCGTCCCCTTTTGTTTCGTTATACCAGTGCGGCAGCTGCCTATTCGGCTCCGAAATTACCACAATATCCGGCCTCGTCTCTATCGCGCATTGTCACATTAAATCCTGCGCCATCTTACATGTATTAAGGTTAATCTGTAAGATACTCATCCTATCCTATTCCCTGTCCCGTTCGTCTTAGCATCTTCCTATAACTAGGGCACGCTAACGACCCCGTCACATGGACTACCCAACTCCCATTACCTTGCTGCAAATAGCGCAGCACGACATGTTAGAGCACACAGCTATCGTATGATGTCTCTCCCCACACTTCCTGCAGATCTCTTTACCCGGACTGACCACACTACACTTGTTCGCCATGCGCCCAAACAAATGGCACTTATAACACTTCATCACACTAGGTAGCACTCTTAGCGTGGCTATGGTTAACCCCGTTCCTATCTTAATACTCTCGCCACCTTTATCGTAGCTGCCTTCTAATTTCCTCTCTGATTTGTCCCAACCTCAGGATATTGAAGGCGTTCTTCACGTCCAAGGCGACCAGAACGCACACCAGACCCTTCCTTCTACATTCCTCGGCAACCTCGACCGTCCTATCAAGGGCTTCCAGGGTTTCTCTCCTTCTCCTGAAGCCATACTTATCCCTATGGAAGGGGTCTTTCCCAATGCTCCTCTCAATGAGCATCATGAGCGTGTGCTCTCACACTTTACTCACCGCCGGCAGTATGCTGATCGGCCTGTATGCCGATGACATTGTCGGGTCTCTATTTGGCTTGGGTATGAGGACTAACCTAGCCACCTTCCATACCGCCGGTATTCTTCCTCTATTATTGATACCGTTGAGCACGTCCAGGAGCACCCTCAATCTTCGCTCCGCCACTAGCCTCACAATGTCTCCAGGGATCCCCTCCACACCAACAGCCTTCCTTGGATCACACTTCCTGACAGCTATCTTCACATCCTCTTCAGAGATGTCCAATTCTTCTTCTCCGTCGGGTGCCCCAGGTGGAATCTGTAGTTCTTCCTGTATCACCGGTCGCGGTTCCTGCCTGGTGACGAAGAGGTCTTCCAAAATTCCCGCTACTCTATCTCTTCCAAGGGGCTCAGCTGGCGTGGACCGCATCATTTTTGTTCTTATACGGCAATACGGCCTGCCCCACGGGTTCTGGTCCAGGGTAGCACAGAACCCCTTCGACACTCATCTTTACTGCGTTCGATCGCCCTCTTTAGACGCCTTCGTTCTTCTTTGAATCCAGCTACCATGACTTCGGCGTCTTCTCTTTGGGCCGCCAACGCTCGCTGCGCTTTTCTCCTACTCTTTAAAGTAGCGCTCCTTAACATCGCGAACTCGCTATTCCACCAGTGATTGGTGCTCCTTCTTCCACGAGACGGGTACCTCTTCTTAAGTTCCACGACACACGTACGCTCCAAGCTCTTGTGCAGTCGATCACCGCATGCCGTCTCGTCAGATTTTAATACATTATCGTTAAAATTGTTATCAAATTTATCTAAAATTTGCTCTACATCCATGCCTTTCGTCATATACTTGAAGCCCCTCCGCCCGCTTAACATTATACGCAAACGTATGAAGTAAATAAAAATGATCAGAGGCTGAGTACCAGTCCAGAACCGTACTCCTCCTTCAACTCAGCCTCATTCGTCGATTAACACTCAATATATCCGGGAAACTATTCCTTCCATTTCTCAAGAAGGAATAGTTTCCCATCGTCTTAATCAGTACTAATTCATTTTTAGTAATTGCGTCAAGTAGGTATGTTCCCCTCAGCTCCGTCTTGTTACCCCCCTCCGACACCGATGATTTGGCATTAAAATCGCCGGCCACCATCAGCCCCGGAGCACTTTCCCTCCCATCCTTTAGTACCCCCTATAATTTCCTTACGTAGGCATCGAAATCGTGTCTACTCATATTAGGGGAACAGTACCCACTGACGCAATATACCTCATCCACCCTAACTCCTACAATCCCCCTTTTACAAATTAGGGTGTCACTCATCGCGTGTCTACCATTAAACGGTGTGGCCCAAATGGATGCATTCCCACCCTCGTCATTAAACCAGTAAGGCAACTGCCTATAGGGCTCGGAGATGACCACTATGTCCACCCTGTTTTCACAAACGTACTGCATCATCAGGTCTTGCGCTAACCTACACCTATTTAGGTTAATTTGTAGGACCCTTATTGAGTCCCCGTCTACTAGCTCTAAAACCTAGACGTACCATTGGGCACGCCAGCGATCTTGTTATGTGCCTAGTGCTCATACCCTCATACTTTGAGCACATCGCGCATTTCGGCTCCTTATCACAGTCCCTCATTATATGATCCGCACTGCCACGCCTCCTACACAGCTCCTTACCAGGACACACCGCAGTACACTTCGCCGCCATATGTCCCAGCATATGGCACCTATAGCAACGCTGTATGTCCATAAGTAGCATTGCCGAGGCTATGGTCAGGCCCGTTTTGAGCCTCCTATCTCTTTCTTCGCGCGGCGCTCCATTAGCCGGGAGGACCACTACAGCCACCTGTGTACCCCACGGTGCCATTCTCAGGGATTTAACCTTAATATTGTTGTTACTTATCCCCCACTGCGTCACTATGTCTTCCACCAGCTCCTTCTTGCTGGCGAGGGGATCGATATTCCTAATCTGTAGGGTCGCTCTGTTGACAAGAGCAGCTACCTCCGTATTGTCACTCAAAGCGGCTCTTAACTTGACCGCCGCCTCGTTCACCGCAACCGACCTGTCAAATTCTATCAGTATATGGCCGGCTCTCGTTCTACGCACCCCCATAGCTCCTTCCAAGGTGCTCCTAGCAGCCATTGTTTTACTATAGACTTGAAGCCATTCACAGCCTTCTTCAACTTTAATTAGAAACGATATCTTCAACAGATAAATTTCCTTGTGAAAATAACAATGTGAGTTTGTGCTCGCCATCCATATGCATATGCATCAGTTATAAGAAATAGTAACTAGAAGATAATCCTAGTTGCAATCTATAGATTTAACACTAAACCTACCGACATTTCGTGTTACCTATTCCTACCGGGCGCGGTCAAAATGACCGCTGATTTAAAAAGTAATAGTTTTTATAATTTAACTTAAATAATGGTTAATTTATAACTGAATGTATATAAAATGATGATCTGTCAGGAAACATCGTCCAAATTCACTTTTATTTAATTTCAACTATAGACTTAAATAAAATTACACTTTAATTTATATAGAGATATCTTATTCAACTCCACTGCATTTTTTTACAAATTATCTTATTATCAAATGTACATTTTCCGCATACATATTTCCCGCATGTTGAACAGATTGTCGTAGTTTTGTAACCTTTACAATTTCTTACCTGATAAGTTTTTCGAGATAACGTATCTGAACTTGTTGATAGTTTTATAGCATGATTTTCTTCCCACGATTCTGTATACTCAACTCTCAAATTAGCTCTGTAGCTAATTGGAATAAAAATTCCTGTCTTGAAATATTTTCACCTCGTATTTAGTGGACACCGGTGCTGACACTTGTGTTTATCCGCACAGTAAGAACCGCGGACACACGAACAGAACCGACTACGAACTGTTCGCGGCCAACGGAACGCGGATCGCGACATACGGTACCGTTACAGTTCCCCTCAATTTATCGCTACGCCGAGCTTTCAAATGGCGTTTTGTAGTGGCCGATGTGCAAACGCCTATCGTCGCTGTTGCTTTTCTGAGCCATTACGGGTTGCTCGTAGACCCTTGCAACAAACGGCTCCTCGACACAACAACCCGACTATCGACGAAAGGATTCGCCGCCATGGCTGACGTGGCATCGATAAAAACAATCACCGGAGATTCACCGTACCACAAACTGCTGGCGGAATTCGAAGTAACGATCGAACAAGGTGTGATGCGGCCATCGAGAAGCCCGTGGGCATCACCCTTACACATCGTACCGAAAGAGGACGGAGGGATTCGACAGTGTGGCGACTATCGGGCATTGAACGTCCGCACCACTTCAGACTCACCACCGCACATCGAGGACTTCGCGCAGAATCTCCATGGTAAGGGCATATTTTCCAAAATCGATCTCGTTCGCGCTTACCATCAAATTCCGATCGCGCTGGAAGACGTACCGAAGACAGCGATTACAACACCATTCGGTCTATTCGAAGCGACCAATATGATGTTTGGGTTTCGAAACGCCGCTCAAACATGCCAACGATTGTAGACGAAATAGACGAAATCACAAGAGGCCTACGTAAGTAGGGAGGAGCTTGTCGAGTCCTTAGTCGATGAGTTAAAAATTAAAGATAGTAGTGAAGTATAGGTCAAAACAATGAGACGCGCACCATGGGGCACACAGTCGGCGATTGCGGTGTTATCGTAGTTTACGTTGATAAGGGTGGCGTTAACATCAGGACAAGGACGGGCCTAACCGTAGCCGCGATAAGGATCTTGCCGAACGTGATTAAATGTTTTAGGTGCCACATGTTTGGGCATACGGCAAACAAAAGCAGAACGATAAATCCGGGCAAAGAGGTCTGCAGGAAATGCGGAGAAACGGATCACACAATACCTGTTGCGTAGTATCGACGAAAGAGCAACCGATCGCGTCAAATCGATCGGTCGATATCGCGTACCTCGAGTAACTTAACGTTCAAGGTGCAGGAGATGAAATAACTCGAGTGTTAGATTTAGACGGCACTTTATTTGTACTAGTTGTAGCACTTAACCGAAGTAAGGACTACTGTCGTCTTAAGTCTGTACTGTCCGATGGTTGAAGATGAACTAAACTCCCCCGTTCCTGATTCTCTCGTCCCGCCGATTTGGATTTCACCTCTCCCCCGTGTCCTTCCGGCTGGTCCTTTCCTGGGTTTTTCCTGGCCTCGAGTCATTACGTTTACCGCCCTGAGAGGATATATAATTCGGAATTTCCTAACGAGAGGAATGGGCCTGTCCGTGTCATAAACGGACGGCCAACTAAAATTCCGAGCAATACCTGTGTGCCGAAATGAACCTCGCTGTGCTATATGCAGTAAGGAAATAGGTGCTAGATTTAATCACGTGACGGGGTCACTAGAATGCCCCAGCTATAGGAAAATGTTGAGGCAAAGTAGCCAGGAAAGAAAATGAAAATACTACAAATTAATCTAAATAGATGCAAGATGGTGCAAGACATGATGTATCGATGCGCAATTGAAAACAGGCCGGATATAGTAATTATCTATGCGTACATAGACGATTTCTTAATTGCGCCCGAAAACGAAAAACGACACAGCGAACACTTGCGGATTTTGTTTAAACGCCTCGACGAATATCGGGTCGTAATAAATCTCGCGAATTGTGAATAATTAAATTACCACGCAATAATTAAAGTACCGCTATCCACGACCGTTAAAAATTTACGAAAATACCTCGGTATGGTCAACTTTTACAGACGTTTCATACCGGAGGCAATTAGTTTGAGCGTGCAAGGGCTCGGCTTTGGGGGCCGATCGCGCCAATCTTGGAGTATAAAACTCATACTGGTTTCGCTGAATAGATAATTAGTTCGATAATTATTATCCACTTTCAAACGGCCATTGCCCGGGGAACGGCACGCAGGTGGTCGGCGCGCGACTTGGAAAAACCCTGCCCTCTCCTTACGGGTCATTGGACAAGTTGAACCTACCCTTTCGGGCAGCAGCTCGCTTAGCCGTCGCCGCGCGATGCACGCATCGCGCTGCGCCGTTTCCAGCGGGGACCACGAGGAGGCGGAGCTGCCAGCATAATGCTCGGTCCCAGCAGGTTGGCTTTCCAGCCGATTATTCCCTGCACCGTCACAGTATTCATTTGCATGAGTACTGCCTGCGTCGACGGTCGCAGGGTATCCTTCCTAGTTCTACCTTGCCGTTTTCCTTTCCCGCGATCTTTTCTCTATCTGTTTCAGATCTTTTTTTTGTTTCTCTATCTAGAGTCCGATGACGTTGGTCTCTGTGCTGCTCAGCGTTGCGGGTTCTTCTTCCTCTTCTTCTTCTTCCTCTCTGCTCTGTTCGGGTGGTCTCCGTGCCAGCCTTAGACTCCGTCTTGGAGGCCAGTCTGTCGGTTCACCCAGCTGTGCTGCTCTTCTCCCTG
Source organism: Bombus flavifrons (assembly GCF_040668555.2). NCBI lineage: Eukaryota > Metazoa > Arthropoda > Insecta > Hymenoptera > Apidae > Bombus > Bombus flavifrons. The sequence goes on along the minus strand of NC_138459.1, from coordinate 1,852,438 downwards.
AGTGTCGTCCTTGTGGCGGGGTGCCCTCTGTCTATCGCTGAATTTTCCTTTTCTTCTCTTCCTTTTTCTGCAGAATGCTCCTTGTGAACTGGCGGAAGTGGGGGTATACGTTCTTCGTTATAAACTCCCACTTTTCGTCTGGCCAGTGCAACTCTAGTTCATTTATTGCGTTCCGCAGCTTTTTACGGTCTTCTTCGAAGAGAGGACAATCCTCGAGGATGTGATGAGGGGTTTCCTCTTCGCCGCAGTCGCACGTGTCTACCTCGCTCAGACAGAACGTCTTGAGTCTGCTGTTGAAGTCCCCGTGGCCGCTAATGAACTGTGTCATATAGTGGTAGGGTCTTACCCAGCTGTTCTCAAGCCTGTCCTTGATGCTGTTGAAGTACTCGAAGGTCGTTCTTCCCTTCCCCGTGGTCTGCCAGCGCTCTTGCCACTTCTCTATTGCTTGCCTGGCGATTTCCTTTTCGCTGCGGGCATCGTCTTGGCCTTTTTTCCACCGGTACGTTCTTGCTCGGGCTTCGATGAGAAGGTCGATCGGAATGGCTCCGGCGATGACCTGGAGTGCCTCTGTTGACGTCGTCCTGTAGGCCTTTGTCACTCGGAGGAGTGCCATCCTCTGCGATCTTATGAGTCTGCTCTTTGCTTAGCCTTTCAGCAGGTCGCTCCAGCCGGCTGCGGCGTATGTGGTTATCGGTTCGAACAGCCCTTTGTACAGAGTACGCATGGCCGCGTGTCCGAGTCCCCACTTCGCCTTGGCCACTCTCGCGAGGCTGTTGAGTAATTTCTGGTACTTTTCTGTAGTCTCGCGTACATGCCTGTCTATCTTCAGTCCGCTTTTTAGATACACTCCCAAGTACTTGATCGCCTTTTTCATTCTTATTGTTTTGCCATTGATCTTGATGATCGGCGGTCTCTCCGCGTCCAGCTTGCCTTTGACGAGTAGCATCTCCGTTTTCTCCGCTGACAACGAGAGTTTCTTCCTGGCACACTAAGTAGAAACGCGCGTGACTACATTTTGTCCTTTTTCTTGTAGTTCAGTCCTCGCGTTTCCTGCGACCAGGATCACTATGTCGTCCGCATACGCGACCGGTTCACACTCTGTCGTGTTTGTCATAAGTTCAGCCAGCAGGTCGTCGAAAATTAGGTTCCAAAAGCTTGGACCCAGTACCGACCCCTGCGGGCATCCCTTCGTAACGGGCTTGCTAACAGTGTCGTTTTTTCCAGCGATTCGAACGGCTCTGTCCAAAAAGTAGCTCCTCGTCAATCGATATAGATTGTCGGGGCAGCCTCTTCTCCTCAGCTCGTGCAGTACGTTGGGCCACCACACGTTATCGAAGGCTCCAGATATGTCGAGTGCAGATATATCACCGTAGATCTTCCTGGACGAAAGCCGTACTGCCTGTCTGAAGTTAAGGCGTGCTCGTGGAGTATAGTAGAGTAGAGTTCTAGTAGCCATCAGCCTTTCCGGTAATTTACCCACCATAGATAGTAGGCAAATCGGTCTGTAAGACTTCGGGCTACTTTTATCCCGTTCTGGTCCCTTCGGGATAGCGATGACGTTCCCCAGTTTCCAAATTTTGGGGAAGATTCCCCAGGTGAGGCAGCCGTTCATGAGCCTAAGGAGTTCCTGGTGGATTCCACCCCAGGCGCGTTGAATTACTTCGGCCGCGACTAGATCGGGTCCAGGACATTTCCCCTTCGTTAGTCGCTTTACGGCGCTGCTTAGTTCCTCGAAGCGAAACTCTGGGGCGTCTTCGGCATTCGGGAGGGTTGTACTTTCGCGTCTGATCGCTGTCTGCTCCGGCGTGTCCGTTTCTTCCTCATCGTCTGGTAGTAGGACAGCATCGCCGCCGCGGTCGTTCGCCAGTTGGAGGTTTCCCCTTGTGGCGTCCGCAGAGTCGACACTGTTTCTTCCCTTCTTAACCTACCCGTAACCGTTCGGTAGGCAATGCCTCAAGGCTCTTTATTGCCCTCCTTCGATACAAAGTCTTTCCAGCTTTGTATCTTGGCCTTAGTGATTGCTTTCACATACTTTTTTCTAATTTCTCTGTACCGCAGCTAGCCCTCTGGTATTTCCTCCTTGCCCGGTAGACTTCCCTCTTTGCTCGTGTGAGCTCAGGCGTCCACCGCGGCACCGATCTGTAGTACCATTTCTTCCTCGGAATGGCAGCATCGCAGGCTCTTATGAGGACTTCCTGCATCTGCTCGGCCATTCGTTCAACCTCGTCTGCCTGCCGGAGGGTTGTCTCTCGGAGTGTCTCCTTCTCTTCCATGATCACTCTTTGAAAAACCTCCCAGTTGGCCTTCCGAGTGTTATATCTTCTCTCCTGAAGCTGCGGCGGAGTGCTCCTTTCCTTAAAATCAAGACGCGTCTCCAGTATTCTGTGATCACTGGAGGTTCCGTCCTCGTGTACTCTCCATTCCTTCACGAGCGGTATTATTTCCGGACTCGCCATAGATACGTCTATATTCGATCGCCCTCGAGTCGTTTGGAACGTGTAAGCCTGCCCCGGTTGGTTGAGGATGTGGAGGTTATATTGTGTAATAATAGCCTCCAGGGCCTCACCTCTGTCGTCTATGGCCGTGCTGCACCACAGCGGAGATTTTGCATTGGAGTCCAGGCCAATGATGGCTTTCTTCCCTCTAAGATTACTCAGTACCTTGTCTAGTTGCTCGATGTTCTCGGTCGGCGGAAAGTACTGGATTACCACATATATCTCCGTCTCTCCATCGCTTACCTGTACACATACGCAGTGCGTTGTGCATAGTCCGGCGACTTCGAGCGGCGTTAAATCCTTCCACTTGACTCCTACTGCCGCCATTGGTGGATCACATTTCGATCCTCGACAGGCGATCGAGATTCCTGTTCCGAGTCCGGGTATTTTCCCGTCGACGCTGTATGGCTCTTGCATTAGCAAGATTTCGTCGCCATCAGCTTCCATCTGCGTCCTGATTTTGTGGGGGACGGTTTTGGAACGCTGCATATTATGCTGCAGGATCCTTATACCCCTTCTTCTCCCATGTCCCCTTCCGTTCTTGCTCGGGGCTTTACTCATACCTGGTACGAGATATGCTTATTTCCAACGCCTTCTTGTACATGGGGCAGTCTACGTTGGAGGCCGCATGATCACCTTTTTCCCTGCCTTCTTGCAGTTGACGCAGCCGGCGTTCTTGTTTTTGTTTATGCACTCTTTCGTGCTGTGCCCACTTTCTGCGCAGTGCGCGCAGATTTCATGGTTGATGCGACAGTATTTGGCTATGTGCCCGTAGCCTTGGCATTTGTAGCAGCGGCTTACGGCGATAAAGTCGCGGACCCTGCAAGCATTCCACGAGATGAATATCTTGCCAGTCAGTAACTTGTCTCTTACCTGGGGTGCTACTTCCAGTACCCAGTTGGTTTCCTGGGAGTCCTTGCGGCCTGTTCTGAATCAGAATCTAATGGCTGCGACGTCTTCTTCAGTCAGTCTCTCCTGGTTCTGCTTCTTGATGCAGCCCAGTAATTCCTTCTCCGGCATTTTCCGTGGTACGTCATATAGTATTACACGGGGCAGGCTCCTGTTATGTCGAGTGCTATTGCAAGGACATACTTCCTGTCGCTCATTTGCTCGACTTTTTCTCGCAATTTCGTGATTGCGTCCACCGTCGATCTTCCGGGGCGAAAGCCATATTGTCGATCCGAGGACATCTCGTGATTGTTGAACATGGTCGCCATTCTTGTAGCCATCATCCTTTCGAGCAATTTGCCCACCATAGATAGTAGGCAAATCGGTCTGTAGGATTTCGGACTACTTCTGTCTCGATCTGGTCCTTTTGGGATGGTGATGATGTTTCCCAGTTTCCAGATTCTTGGGAAGACCCCCCAGGTGAGGCAGCCGTTCATGAGCCTGAGGAGCTCTTGGTGGATTCCCCCCCAGGCACGTTGTATTATCTCCGCTTCGATCAAGTCGGGGCCGGGGCATTTGCCCCTCCGGAGTCGCATCACTGCGCATCCGAGTTCATGAAACTGGAACTCCGGTGTGTCTTCTTCGCTTGGTGGGGTTGTCGTGCTCCTCCTGATCTCTGTCTGCTCCAGGGTGTCCGAGTATTCTTGGTCGTTGGGTAGGAGGGCGGACAGCATCGCCGCCGCTGTTGTTCGCCAGTTGGAGGTGTCTCCTTGTGGCGTCCGCAGGGTTGACACTGCCACTTCTCCCCTAAGTTTTCCCGTGACTGTCCTATAAGCGATTCCCCAGGGCTCTTTATTGCCTTCTTTTGAGACAAAGTTCTGCCAGCTCTGGATCTTGGCTTTCGTTATCTTCCTTGTGTATTCCCTTCTAATTTCCCTGTACCGCAGCTTCTCTTCTTTCCTCGTTGCGGGGTCCTTAGCCCCCTGGTACCTTCTCCTTGCTCGGTAGGTGTCCCTCTTTGCTCTAGTGAGCTCGGGCGTCCACCATGGTACCGACCTGTAGTGCCATTTCTTCTTGGGGATGGCCGCGTCGCAGGCTCTTATAAAGACAGCCTGCATTTGCTCAGCCATTCGTTCCACGTCTTCGGCTTGCTGGAGGGTGGCCTCTCGGAGTGTCCGTCCCCCCTCTGTGATGACTCTCTGGAACGTCTCCCAGTCAGCTTTCCGTGTATCGTATCTCGTCTCCTGGAGCTGCGGCTCGGTACTTCTTGGCCCGAGAACCAGGCGTGTCTCTAGCACCCTGTGATCGCTGGTGGTTCCATCTTCTTGGACTCTCCATTCCTGTACTAGCGGTATTGCCTCCGGGCTCGCCAGGGTTATATCAATATTTGAGCGTCCTCGAGTTGTCTCGAAGGTGTATGCCAGTCCTGGTTGGTTAAGGACATAGAGGCCGAATTGGGTTATGACAGCCTCTAGGGCTTCTCCTCTGTCGTCTGTGCTCCTGCTATTCCATAGCGGTGACTTCGCATTGGAGTCTAGGCCGATGATGGTCCTCCTGCCTCTGAGACTCCTCAGCACCTTCTCTAGCTGTTCTATGCCAACTTCGATGTCTTCGGTCGGTGGCAGGTACTGACTTACCACGTAGAGTTCGAATTCCCCGTCGCTCATCTGCACGCATACACAGTGTGTTGTGCAGAGTCCGGCGACTTCGAGTGGCATTAGGTGTTCCGATTTAACACCCACTGCTGCCATTGGCGGGTCGTCTTTCGATCCTCGACATGTGACCGCTACTCCTGTACCGAGCCCGGGTATCTTGCCATTGATGCTGTACGGCTCTTGCATCAGCAAGATTTCGTCGCCCACAGCTTTCATTTGTTTTCTGATCTCGTAGGGAACTGTTTTGGATCGCTGCATGTTATGTTGCAGGATCCGTATTTTCCTTTCCCTACCATGTCCTGGCCTGTTTCCGTTTGTGCTTTTACTCATATTCGGTTATGGCAATTAACGCTTCCAGGGCTTTCTTATATATGGGGCAGTCTGCGTTGGAGGCCGCGTGATCGCCCTTCTTCCCAGCCTTCCTGCAGTTCACGCAGTTGGCGTTCTTGTCTCTGCTAGTGCACTCTTTCGTGCTGTGCCCACTTTCTGCGCAGTGCGCGCAGATTTCATAGTTGATGCGACAGTATTTCGCTATGTGCCCGTAGCCTTGGCATTTGTAGCAGCGGCTTACGGCGATAAAGTCGCGGTCCCTGCATGCGTTCCACGATATATAGATTTTCCCTCTGAGTAATTTTTCTCTTACCTGGGGGGGGGGTGCTTCTATCACCCAGTTGATCTCCTCAGCGTCCTTGCGGCCCGTCCTGAAGCAGAGTTTTATGGCCGCTACATCATCCTCCTCGAGTCTGTCTGCGTTCTGTTTTCTGATGCAGGCTCTTAATTTCTTTTCCGGAATGTCCCTTGGGACATCGAACAGGATCATTCGGGGCTGTCTCCTCTGCGGCGTACTGGCTTTTAGGCCGGCTTCCTTCAGCTTAACGTTCTCGGTGAATGCCTTTAGGCCTTCTGGGTTCGTTGTTTCCACTGCCAGGCCGTTTCCTCCAATCTTTCTTACGGCGGTGACTTGTATTCCCTTCTTCCGAGGGTTTACGAGTGTAAACACCGCTTCCCGAGCTTCTTCGCTCGTCTTGATCTCTCCGTCTGCTTGTTCGGGGCGGATGATTACCACGTTTTTCGGTGGCTTAACTGTTATCTGCCCGACTTTCTTGCTGCTCATCTTCACCTTCTCCGCGTACGAAGGTTGTTTGGGCTCAGTTCTCGCGGTTTTCTTGACCGCCGTCTCGAGCCGCTTGCTGACTTGCAGCGACTTATTGACCACAGATAGTATCTCTGTGTTCCTATTTTGGGCTGTTCCCGCACTTTGTTCCAGCTTCCCAGTCAGGTAGCTGTTGTGGAGCAGGAGCTCTTCTACGATTCCTCGCATTTCTTTGAAATGCTTCATGATTGTAGCGGCTTGGTCTTTGTTGATTTTTTTGCTCGGATCGAGACAAAATGCCAGAATTGTGTTCTCTATTTCGCTGGCCTTCTCCTTAATGTCTGGTATCGGCCTTGGCGTTTCAGGAGCTGGTCGAGATTCGTTCTTAGCTTCTCTGCCATCCTCCTCGGTCTTTGTACTTTTTTTAATTTCCCGGCTCTGTTTTTCCGGTGTTGAGCCCTCCGGTTTTTGCACTTTTAGGGGTTGCAGGACCACTCGTGCCTTAGTGGCTGGTGGTGTCTGCCCCCGTGATGCCATTCCCCTGTTTAGCTTCAAAATCGATTTTCCTGTTGCGGGGGCGAGGCCCCAACGGCGTATCGTTTTGCGGTCGCAGGGACTAAGTCCCAGCGGCGTATCGCTTTACGCGTGCAGATTCTAAGTCCCAGCGGCGTATTGTTTTACGCACGCAGACACTAAGTCCGACGGCGTAACGGCGACACTAGTCCAGCACTTAAACTTGCACTGCACTATAAATTTTTTTTTTTCACGCGCGGGCACTAAGTCCAGCGGCGTATTGCTTTTTTCGCCCAGACACTAAGTCCGAAGGCGTAATGGCGGCACTAGTCAAGCACTTTAACTTGCACTGCACTTCTACGCACGCGGGCGCTAAGTCCCAGCGGCGTATTGTTTTACGCACACAGACACTAAGTCCGATGGCGTAATGGCGGCACTAGTCAAGCACTTGAACTAGCACTTCTCTGTGTTTTCGAAAAATGGCTGCTTTTTGCTGCGTCTTGATGTGTCACTTTACGAACGTGGCACTTAGACCGCAGCGTGTTGCTTTGCGGACGCGGATACACTTAGTACCGCTGCGAGCGGCTTCACGAACCGCTGCACTGAGTCCCCCGGCGTATCGCTTTACGAACGCGGGCGCTAGTCCCGCGGCGTGTTGCTTTACGAACGTTGGCGCGCAGTTACCAAGTAGCCCGTGCGGCGGCGCTGCAGTCGCGCGTCCCAAGATGGCTTCCTCTCTGCCCTAACCTCAACCACGTTTTTCTACGTCCACTCACGCTTCTATAAAAGCGATCTCCACTGTTTTTTATTATCACTTTTCTTTCTGAGCACTTTCACTTCACTTTCGCGTTATTTTCTCGCCCGATTTCTTCACTTTTCCGCAAGAACTCGAACATTGAGGACGGAGCGACGTGAACGCGTGCTCTCAGTATGCCGCCATCTTGTGGACTCATACCGGGGGCAAGTAGTCTAAGCATCAGGCCATTCGGCCGCGCCATACCTGGAGTGTAAAACTCATACTGGCTTTGCTTTTTTTTTTAATCTACTCCCCGGCGTCCAATGCCAAGGGAACGGCGCGCAGATGGTCGGCGCGCGACTTGGAAAAACCCTGCCCTCCCCTTTCGGGTCATTGGACAAGTTGAACCTGCCCTTTCGGGCGGCAGCTCGCTTAGCCGGCGCGGCACGATGCGCGCATCGTGCCGCGCCGTTACCAGCGGGGGCCACGAGGAGGCGAAGCTGCCAGCATATAGCTCGGTTCCAGCAGGTTGGCTGTCTAGCCGATTATTTCCCTACACCGTCCCAGCATTCATTTGCATGAATGCCGCCTGCACGGACGGTCGCAGGGAGTCTTCCCTAGCTCCCACTTATCGCTCTTCTTTTCATTTTCCCCCTTTTTTTTTTTTTAATTTCTGACTAGGTATAGTCTTCTTCATCAATTTTGTTGTTGTTATTGCTGTTTATATCTTCGTCTTCGCTTTTCTCTCCGCTGTCCAGTGTTGCGGGTTCCTCTTCTTCTTCTTCTTCTTCTCTTCTGTTCTGACCGGCTGGTTGTCGTGCCAGCCTTAGACTTCGTCTTGGAGGCCGGCTTGTCAATTCGCCAGATTGCATTGTCCTCTCTGAAGGTCGTCCTTGTAACAGGGTGCCATCCGTCTCTCTTTGGACCCTCCTTCTCTTCTGCTCCTTAGCTTGCAGGACGCTCCTCGCGAACTGGCGGAAATGTGGGTATATTTCCTTAGATACAAAGTCCCACTTTTGCTCCGGCCATTGCAGGTCCAGTTCTCCTATTGCGTCTCGCAGCTTCTGTCTGTCTTCATTGAAGATTGGACAGTCCTCCAGGATGTGATGGGGGGTTTCTACCTCTCCACGTGTGACTACACGTGTCCACTTCAGTCAGCCGGAATGTCTTGAGTTTACCGTTGAAATCCCCGTGACCGCTTATGAACTGTGTCATGTAGTGGTCCGGTCTTACCCAACGGCACTCAAGCCTATCCTTGACACTGTCGAAGTACTCATACGTGGTCCTTCCCTTGTGTGTTGTCTGCCATCGCTCTTGCCACTTTTCGATGGCTTCCCTGACGATGGCTCTGTGGTTGGATGCTTCATCCAATCCTCGTTTCATTCTATGGGCTCTTGCCCTGATCTCAATTAGCAGGTCGATGGGTATCGCTCCTGCGATGACCTGTAGTGCCTCCGTTGATGTGGTCCTGTAGGCCTTCGTCACTTGAAGGAGTGCCATTCTCTGTGACCTTATCAGCATGCCTGTTGTTTTTCTATTTAACAGGTCGCTCCAGCCGGCAGCGGCGTAGGTGGTTATCGGCTCGAACAACCCTTTGTACAGGATACTCATGGCCGCGTGTCCAAGTCCCCATTTCGTCTTAGCCACTCTTGCGAGGCTGTTAAACAGTTTTTGGCACTTTTTCGTTGTTTCATATACATGCCGATTGATCTTCAGGCCTCTTTCAATGTGCACTCCCAGGTACTTGATCACCTGTCCCATCTTGATGTTCTTGCCCCTGATCTTGATAATCGGTGGTCTTTCGGTGTCCAGCTTGCCTTTGACTAGTAACATCTCGGTTTTCTCCGCAGACAGAGAGAGTTTCTTCCTTTCGCACCAGGTAGAAACGCGTGCGACTACTTCCTGTCCGCTCCTCTCTAGCTCCGTCCTTGCGTTTCCGGCGACTAGGATGACTAAGTCGTCGGCGTACGCGATGGGTTCGCATTCCATCTCGCTTGTCGCTAGTTCTGCCAGCAGGTCGTCGAATACCAGGTTCCAAAAATTCGGGCCCAGTACCGATCCCTGCGGGCATCCTTTCGTGACGGGCTTGCCGACTGCTTCACTCTTCCCAATGATTTGCACGGCCCTGTCTGAGAAGTAGCTTCTCGTCAGCCGATACAGGTTGTTGGGGCAGCCTCTTCTCTTCAGTTCGTGCATCACATTCGGCCACCAGACGTTGTCAAAGGCTCCTGCTATGTCGAGTGCTATAGCGAGGACATACTTCCTGTCGCTCATTTGCTCTACCTCTTCTCTCATTTTTATGATCGCGTCCACCGTCGATCTTCCAGGGCGAAAGCCGTATTGGCGATTCGAGGACCTCTCATGATTATTAAAAATTGTCGACATTCTTGTAGCCATCATCCTTTCAAGCAACTTGCCCACCATGGATAATAGGCAAATCGGTCTGTAGGACTTTGGACTACTTCTATCTCGATCTGGTCCTTTCGGGATGGTGATGACATTTCCCAGTTTCCATGCTCTTGGGAAGACCCCCCAAGTGAGGCAGCCATTCATGAGCCTTAGGAGCTCTTGGTGAATTCCCCCCCCCCCCCAGGCACATTGTATCATCTCCGCCTCGATCAAGTCGGGGCCGGGGCATTTGCCCCTAGTCAGTCGCCTCACTGCACATCCTAGTTCGTGGAACTGGAACTCCGGTGTGTCTTCTTCGCTTGGTGGAGTTATCGTACTCCTCCTGATCTCTGTCTGTTCCGGGGTATCCGTTCCTTCTTCGTCATCGGGTAAGAGGGCAGACAGCATCGCCCCCGCGGTCGTTCGCCAGTTGGAAGTGTATCCTTGTGGCGTCCGCAGGGTCGACACTGCCACTTCTCCCCTAAGTTTACCCGTGACCGTTCTGTAAACGATTCCCCAGGGTTCTCTGTTTCCTTCTTTTGATACAAAGTCCTGCCAGCTCTGGATCCTGGCTTTCGTGATCTTCCTCGTGTATTCCCTTCTAGTTTTCCTGTACCGCAGCTTCTCTTCTTCCCTCGTTGCGGGGTCCTTGGCCCCCTGGTACCTTCTCCTTGCTCGGTAGGTGTCTCGCTTTGCTCTTGTGAGCTCGGGCGTCCACCATGGTACCGACCTATAGTGCCATTTCTTCTTGGGGATGGCCGCATCGCAGGCTCTTATAAAGACAGCCTGCATTTGCTCAGCCATTCGTTCCACGTCTTCAGCTTGCTGGAGGGTGGTCCCCCGGAGTGTCCGTGCCCTCTCTGTGACGACTCTTTGGAACATCTCCCAGTCGGCTTTTCGTGTGTTATATCTTTTCACCTGACGCTGCGGCTCGGTACTTCTTGACCCGAAAACCAGGCGTGTCTCTAGCACCCTGTGATCGCTGGTGGTTCCGTCTTCTTGGACTCTCCATTCCTGTACTAGCGATATTGCCTCCGGGCTCGCCAGGGTTACGTCGATGTTCGACCGCCCTCGCGTTGTCTCAAAGGTGTGTGCCTGTCCTGGTTGGTTGAGTACACAGAGACCGAATTGTGCTATGACGGCCTCCAGGGCTTCTCCTCTGTCATCCAAACACTTGCTATGCCACAGCGGGGACTTTGCATTGGCGTCCAGACCAACAATGACCCACTTACCTCTGAGACTCCTGAGTACTTTCTCGAGCTGTTCAACGCCGACTCCGATGTCTTCCGTCGGTGGGAAGTACTGGCTTATCACGTACAATCCAATGTCCCCGCCACTTATCTGCATGCATGTGCAATGTGTCGTACAGAGCCCAGCCATTTCGAGAGGCGTCAAGCGCTGCGATTTCACGCCCACAGCTGCCACTGGCGGGTCGTTTTTCGAGCCTCGACAGGCGATCGCGACCCCTGTTCCGAGCCCAGGTATCTTGCCGTTAATGCTATATGGCTCTTGCATCAGCAAGATTTCATCACCATCAGCCCTCAGTTGTTCCCTAATTTCATAGGGGACTATTTTGGATCGCTGCATGTTATGTTGCAGGATCCGTATTCCTGTTTCCCTGTAATGTCCTAGCCTGTCATACCGGGGGCAGCGAAAATCCTTCAATCACTCAACGACTTGTTGAAAGGCACAACGAATTTACCGAGGAATCCGAACAAGCCGAAAAAAGCTTCCGCGAGTCGAAACGCGACAACGTTAACGCATCCGATTCCTGGCGCGCCTGTCAGCCTCGCGGTCGATGCATCCGATTACGCCTTAGGAGCGGTACTCCAACAGCGCATTAACGAAACCTGGCAACCGTTAGGTTTTATGAAAAAATTGCTATCCCTCGCACAACAAAAGTACAGCGCGTACGTCCGAGAACTATGATACTCGCCATGTACACCGCGGCGAAACGATTTAGATACGCCGTCGAAGGTAGAGATTTCACTATTTTCACCGACCACAAACCCCTTACATACGCGTTTAATCAAAACCTCGACGAGTGTTCGCCGACACAGTTTAGACACTTAGACTACGTCGGACAATTTACGACCGATATCCGACACATTAAAGGGATAGATAATAACGTAGCCGATACTCTACCACGAATAGAAGCGATTGGGAAATCCGTCGATCGTCAAACGTTAGCCGCAGCACAAGAAGACGATACCGAGCTACGCGAAATCATTAAGTCCGGCTCTAGCGCGCTGCAGTTGAAAAAGATACGATTTCCCGATCTGGATGTCGGAATTTATTGCGATCTCACGAACGAAACCCCGCTACCGTACGTACCGGAACTGTTACGTGGCACCATATTCTAGTCGTTACATGGACATTCTCACCCAGGAATGCACGCCCAAATTAGTTAATAAGTGCGAACAAACAAATTTTTCCACCCAAGAAACTAATTATTATACATATAGTAATAGAATTCAAAAACAGATAACGGAAAATCACTATAATACTTTTATGTTATCAGCAACGAAATCTCGCTAAACGGTCCGATCAAAACTAAAAAAAATTAAAGGCTTCACAGAAAAAAAGGAAATAATTTCTGTGCTTTACCAAAAAATAAAAAGATACTTTAACATGTTTAATAGTTGTTTAATAGATTTCTCGTTGCTCAATATGCATAAATGTAACGCAACTGTTGTGGACGTTATTTGCAATTATATCACACAAGTTTTCGTCCGCGGAAATATAACTGAATTCCTTAAAGAAAGTCGACTCTAAGTAAATTCTTTCAACCCTAACTCTGCAAAGAACAAAAGTTCAACAGAAGGGAATCAGGTGGTGCAAAGTTTGGGTTATCTGGGTGGATGTGGTAGAATTTCCCAGCCTTTTGATGGTTTCAAGAGATAATTACGCAGTATGTTGCCGCACGTTATCTTGAAGAAAAAGCACTATCTCTCTCTGCAAATCTCGTCGTTTCTTCAATAGTGTAGTATCGGAAAATTAAGATATAAATTTTCCCGATTACTTACAATTTATTATTGGTAAATTGGATATAGAAATATTAATAGGACAGAAAACGACGTTTGTTTAATCGAAACTAAATGCAATACTCGTCACAACGAATATAATATTCTCTCTCTCTCTCTCTCTCTCTCTCTCTCAGCAACTCTAACAACTCTACAACACTAACAACTCGATCAACTCTCACGACTCTACCCTTTGACGACTCAATTACGTCTCACGACTCTACCCTTCGACGTCTCAATCAACTCTGATCTTCGCAACACACTCGCTTTTCGACTCGCACACACTGACCTCTCGGTCATCGCTCCTTGAACCCGAAAACCGTCCTTTTTGTTCTAACGCTGTTTATCGTTTTTCGCATACCTCTGCAAGAACTAGGTGACTTTAGTCACATAGGCGCTCTTAAACGTAAACGAAACACAGAAGGACGACATACACGGTTTTTCTATTTTCGACCGATCTAAAATTAAACGTTTTTTACGATACTACAATAGCTTGCAAGCTTCGTATTCTTTTGAAGCGTCTTTCTGTAGCATTGACCATTTACAGTACACTGGTGTTCTGAAAGAATCACGAAGAAATTGGATCTTTGGCATCCCAAAAGACATTTAACATCGCGCTTTACCAGCCGATCGTTGGGTGTTGAATCTTTCCCTGCTCAGAGAATTTGGATGCTTCCACGTGCTTTGCTGTTTTCCTTATAATGATGGATCTAAATCCCATTACAAGTCACAATTCTTTCCAATAATTCATTTCCTTCGGTCAAATAGCATTCTTCAAGTTCCCTGTACACACGCAGTCTGGTTTCTTCGTGATTGTCAGTAAGTTGTTTTGAAACCCATTTTGCACGTGTTTTACAGAAGTTTAATTTATTGTGAATGATAAAATAGACTGCTAATTTACGGCTAAGTAACCGAACAACTAATTTCATATTTTCGAAACTATTAAGATTAAAATGATTGATTATCTGTTAAGCGGTCTAATAAATTCGGTGTGCTAGAAGATTTATCGAGTTCTGAAGTTTGTAGTATATCTTTAGAAAAAATTATAATTTCGTTATTTATTATGACGAGATCAAAATATGTCATTGAATAAACGAGAACGCTTCAACGTTACGTTTATGAGATTAAATAGCTTTTGTTTTTTTCTATCTTGGACACAAACAATGATTTTAACATCGATTTCTGCTTTTCGAAGTTATGTTAAAACAAGATTTACAATTTCAAAAAGCTTATCCCTGCAGCATCATGTTCATTGAAACCCAAAATTATGAATTATCGGTACCTAAACAAAATAATAAAGCTTACTTAGCAACTTGCCAACTTCTCCTACGTTTTGCTATATCAACGACAGGGATGAAAGGTATTTCCGTATAATCAAATCTTCTTTTATACTGTACTTTTCCTAAATATTTATTGACATGATATATGTCATATGCAATGCCCTTAACACTGTTGCCTTTTTTTAAAGCATGATATATCGCTTTTTTTTTACCTTTTATCTTTCAAGATGCAAAGAAAGGTTTAAAATACGCTTTATTCAGAACGAAACGTACACTTGTACAGTTACAAAACGGCTGATGACTATATCATCAACAGAATACAGCTTAGGTTGTATTAGGTTATCCAAAAAGTTTTTATCGTTTTATAAGGAAATAATAGTATAATAATAATATTTGTTATTTTATATTGTTTCATTGAATTATGTCTGATCTATTTTGTTCTACAGTTATTTCTACATATTTTTTATTCTATTTTTTGTTCTACAGTTGGAACAAAATGAATCATACATAATACAATAAAATAATACAAAACAAAAAATGTTGTGCGTCTATTATTCCTTTATAAAACGAAAGAAACTTTTGGGACAACCTAATACGTTTATTTAGACGCTGTCTGATAAGGCGGGATGCGAAGATCGCGAAAAGAACTTTTGGGGCAATCTAATAATTCTAACTTTAATATCTTGTTGCATATTCATTTGCATTGTAAAACGGCTTCTAAGAGTTTTGATATAGATTCGACTAATTTTGTTTGCAATGAATCTTGTGTTTTGTCCGTTAGAAAAGACCGATTTTTACAAATATTTTGGATGCTTCATGTAAATGAAGTAACAAATGAAGCACAAAAGCACAAAAACAAAATTTATGTTCATGCGGATGCCAATATTGGTTACATACAAACCATTTTGCCATGTTATGAGAAATTAGTCAAACCTAATCTCCCAATAAGCACAAGAATAGTTTTGCAGTTGTACCAAAACTTATCACAATCAAAACCTGAAGCTGCAGGATATCATATTTATGCCGACCATTATTTTACTTGTATTCCCTTGGCTGATGCATTATTAAGCATGAAATGCCACATAACTGGAACTATTCAAACTAATAGAAAATTTATTCCGAATAATATAAAAAATCGAAAAATTGCGGAAAATGATATCGTTGCCTACAGACGCAGATATATTACTACTGGCTTGGAGAGACAAACGAATCAATATTTAGCACTTGTGCTACCACAACTATGAAAAACATCACTAAAAGAACACGAAGAGAAGGAACAACAAGAGAAGGATATATTGAAGCCAAATGTCGGATAAATTACGATAAATATGAGGTGGTTTAAGGCGTAAGTGCCCAAGAAATGCTCTAAATGTTCAACAATATAGTTTATTTTATGTTTAGACCATGTTTGCTTCGCTGTTACACTGAACCCTTCGCACTTCGCTGTTCAAGATCTAATGAATCTTTAGACAGATTCTTTTCTTTTCTTGCCCCTCGATATCCGCACTACGCACGCGTTCGTTAGGCGTTCGCGACCGTTGCCACGTACGTCTTCTTCCAAATAATCGACGGAAGGACCGTAGGGATATCGATGGTACATTAGGCATGTCGGCCTTACACTTTCATGGTATAGCGCTTTGTGTCGCGAAGCCGTCGGAAAGAGTTCCGTCGTCGAGTGCCGCCACAAATCTATGGGCGGTGTCGACAAAGCAAACCAGTATACAGCTACATACCGTTTTATACGAAAGTCCCAAAAATGGTGGCGAAAATTATTTTCTTGCTTGATGGGTCAATTAATTGGGCATTTTCGTGACGCCGACCCCAAAAATACTTCATCAACTTCTGGAACAGCAGAAAGACTAAACGGCCTTTTACATGTCATTCGGCGAGATGACACAGAAGGAAGTAAAGATCGTGTGGTATGTTGCAATCGGAAAATCAAAGGTATAAGAAGAGAATCGATGTAATATTATGCCACTCGTTTGGTTAAACCGGCCCTGCATACACGCAATTGCTTCGAAAAATACCACACCGTGCAAGAATATGAAAAGAGTCATAAACGTAGCAAAAGTAAGTACGTTTTCCTGGATTTTGACAAAAAATTCTGTTATATTCAAATAAAGTCCTAGTTTTTATAACGCAAATGTTTTCTCACATAGGATTAACACCAACGACTAAACGGATAACAGAAGAATTAAACGAAGCGAAACTAGTACAGTGCATGAAAATACTCTTGAAACCAACTGAAAACATGAAAAGATTAAATATCGTACCTGGATTACCTATAGAAATCATGGTTACAAGCACAAAAGATAAAAAGAAGAAAAAAGGGTAGTAACACGGGGAACCAGTCATCCTACAAAGAATTAGTACATTAAAATAAAAGATCAAACGCAACGGTGAAAAATTACTAGCGTTGCTGGAAAAGAAAAAGAACAGCAAAATAACAGAGAAACAAAGAGAGTGAGTACGAAATTAGAAAAGCCTTCTACAACTTCTTAAGAAACTACTGGAAATGTAGAATTAAAAACATATCCAAATAAAAACCCAAAGAACTATCACCGTCGATTAACTGCGTCTTCCACCCAAAAAACCACAACATAGGTGATATACTCTGACACAACCAGAACGGATACAAATAGGAACTCATGAAAGCCGACATATACCGTCACACAATTCGACGAAGACAGTAAGATAATCATTATCGATAGCCATGAGAAACTAAACATACTAACATAGGGAAATAACCTTTATCGTCTGGATGGCTATAAAGTATAAGGTGAAAGCTTAGGATATTGGCAAAGACGCCTGAATTCCAACTGAAATATTGAACATATACCGAATGGGAAAAACGGTCAGGGTCTACTTGGGGGTACGTGACTGCTGGGTCGCATGGACACGCTCTGCGTTACATAGACGAAACCTCGTGAGTATCTCCAAATAAAGGGCCTAAAAGGGCTAATTTGGGAAGTCATAAACTAATCGTCTATACTAAGAGCACGCATTGAAACAGTCCACACAAAAAATAGCCACATAAGAATATATCAAGTAACAAGCATAATCGCACAAACAACGAACAAACTGAAGCAACGCATACGCAATTGACAAGCCAGATTTAATCCTATCTAACATTTCCACAAATTAAAATAAGTTAGATCTAACCTTCAAAAATGAACAATAAAAAAAAATTATCGAATTTGGTAGCATAGATTTAAAAGAACCTACCATATTTACACATCTTTCACACATCTACTCCTGCAGCATAATATTTAACAATTGCCTAAACGCCAACTATTTCTCCATTCTGGAAAACAAGAAAGGCAGTAGCATTAAAAATAGGAGAAGCAACAGTGATCCTGTTAGCTATACCGATGAATTAGACTCCTACCTAACATTAATAAAGTATCCGAATCTATGATAAATAACACTATATACATCGAAAATAACCTAATTCCGGACACCCAGTTTGGCTTCATATTTAAACATTCAACGATACATGTAATTACAAAATTCATCATATATCTCTTGGGCAAGAGACGAGAGTGATTGCGTCGAAGCGGTGTTCATAGATTTAGAGAGGGCATTCAACACATTTTGGCTGGATTTCCTTCTTTAAGCTCGAAAAAGGAGCTTTCCACATCACGTAATAAAAATAATTTGGAAATCACAAATTAATATATGCAAATTCAAAACAATTCTATTCGGGCCGTACATTTCCAAAATATCAGATGCAAAAAAAAAAAAAAATTCCGCCTACACGACATCTACGATACAATAGCAACATATTCATTCCTCACAAAAAAGTCGTTCGCTATTTAGATATACATTTGGATTTCAAATCGAACAAACACACGAATCTACTGCAAACAACTAAATGATGAAATAAAAATATTCTTCTACAAACTTCTAATAAGGCTGATCCTGACGTACAGTTGCCCGATTTGATTTAAACAGAAAAGCCAAATTGGTTCGAATGTAAGTGTCTGAGATCATACTCAATATATATTTAGCCATTATATACCATTTATAGGTTTCAGATATTTTTTGTACAGTAACATCGAATAACAAAACCAGATATTTCAGCCAACGCTCATACCGCATTGAGTACATTCGTTTTCGAACTCTTCTCCTGACTTATAGCGACTTAAATTCAATCATTAACTGTAATGTTAAAAATGTAAATCCGATACAAAATATTGTATGGCTACGTCATAACGTCGCGTAACGGTACTTTTGCCAAAACCACATTCCAACTGAAATTCTTTCTTTATTGAGAATATACACGTGTAATATGTATTTTCTCGGGCAATAAATGTTATATATATATATCGGATTCACATTATGATTAGGGTTAGAGGCGTGAAACGAATCTTCATTTGGATTAGACATTATCGTTATGCAATATTTACTAGTGCAAATAGGATTATTGCAGAATTTGACAAGTAACCGTGGTAATTAGATACTCGAGAAGCTAATGACAATGATCCTTGGTTCAATAACGAATCCGCGGTCAACGGGATAACAAAATGCGTTTTTTTCCAAAGTCCAAGTTCTACTCAACTTGCTCGTCTACGGTACAAGTATTACTAAACTAACTCTTTGTTAAATCGTGGAATATTCATCGAGCGTAATACGCTCTCGATGGCTTCAGTGCTTGCGAAAACTAAAAAGACCAGATGTAGAGTTTTCTTAGAAGTGATGACCACTTCAACGCATTTTGAGGAGAGCTACGCTATTACTCCATACCTTTGTTAGGCAAAATGTTGATCCCTTGACCGCGGCTACGTTCGGTGAATTGGTCGTCGCCTCGAGCCGAAGCTCATTGTAACAAACCTCGAACAAATACAATCGGATTTAATGACAACAATTGCTTAATTACGGCTATGGTAGAATCTAGGTGTTAAGGGATTTGCCCAAGGTTCCAAAGGGAAGGTTCCGGTGTCCTTTCATGTTCGACATATAGAAATATAAATAACACTCGTTCTCGTCTGTATTTTCGATCAATCGCGGGGAGACGCAATCGCGAGGAGAGACGTCAACGGGAGTCGTAAATTCCTGTTACGATTATAATAATCGACACCACGAGTTGATCGATCCCCTGATTTCCGTTAAGATAATAGGGGTGATTAAGTTGATATAACTCTGTGATTCACAGGGTTATAAAGTTTTATTTCCAACACTTATGAGATACACTGTTGAGTAGGTATAAATCGTAGATGACAATTTGTCGCACGAAGATAAGATAGATATGCACAATAGAACAAGGCTCTTATAGTTGAATTTAGTATGTTAGTGGACGTAGCACTCGAGGATACTTAATAGAAGAAGTAAATGTTCGGTATTCCTGAGAACCGACTTAGATAGATGATGTGAGTTACACTTTTCGTGCTTAGACTTAGACGTTACACTTAGACGTTAGACTCAGACGCAGTACTTGACTTTTCTAGCGGTGCAGAAGAAGTAAAGTACAGCGACGATGCTATGTCGGAGGAAAGCTAATGATGGGTGTATCTAGTGCACGGGACCATCGGATTTGTTCAGGATCATCGGAAATAATGACATTTTTGGCTAGGAAAGTGAGGGCAGTATACATTGTTTCTGATTGGATAAACGAAGGTTGGTGGACTAGGAAGGGTCCTAGCCGCCCTCGATAGAAAGTTGCTAGTAGGAAGCATCGTACGTGTGAAAATCTTTCCCTTGTCAAGCCGTAGTAGACAATAATCTTTAGAAAGTGATTTAAAAAAAGGATATTTGTTCGCTCTGAAGGACCTTAGCTAGCACATTACTGGGATTTATGACGGGTCCTTAAGACTATTGAGGGTACGCAGTAAGGATGAGCGGACATCTGGTTTCCGTCTGGCCCGCGGTGTATGGCCTGGTCTAGATAGAGGGTCGCCCGACGTAACATCGTCCATTTACGGAAGTCAAGCAACGCTGAACATGGATAGTACTTAGATAGTTGACACCAAATAATAGTCATAATTTAGAACATGTTACGTAACAAACAATTTTACGTAACAGCCAGAACAGTTCAAACAAAGTATCTAAAATCAAAGACGACCCATAACAAGAAGCCGCGAACTCCCCCATTTTATTTAATTTATAGCGATGTAAATTGTAGCGCAAAAAGCGATAAAAATGAAGAAGCGATAACATTCGCGAATGACCTACTAATATGCGCGAGAGACAATAAAGCTTTAAAAGCCGAAAGCCATCTACAACAAATATTCGACAAAATGTATGGCTATTTATGGACAGTAGAAATTAATATAAGCAAGTGAAAGACAATTTTATTCTAGCTGTACATCTCCGAAATATTAGGGACAAAATACAATGTACGCAGCTATGTCAAGAAACTTCTCTTACACGACAGCAACAATAACAACCAGCCAATGTTTCCTGCAATGGAAACACGAATTGAAGCCTAGATTGAAAAACACGATTTCAAACTACTTGCCCAGGCTGTTGTTTTAGAATCATCTCGTTATCAGTTCAACAATTGCAGAACAATCACTGAGCAGACGTAAATGAAATTGATAAATACGGAATTCTTTGCAATAATAATACTTAACAATGAACAAATTGGAGACATTTTGTAAACAGGACCAGTCAATGGACTACCCTTAAAAGACGCAAAAGGTTTCATCTCGATAGCTCGATCCGATCCAGAATAACTGATGAATTTGTATACATAAAAATTGGATTTTTGCAAAAAAAAAAAAAATAGTTTACAAAAAAGAAATAGAAACATATTTTATATCTCAACCAACGGGAAATTATATCTAACAAGGAGCAAAAAGTGTCATTCCGATTGATCAAGCCGTTTCCGAAAAATCGGTAATCATAATAAAAAGAAAAATATACATGTCGAATTGAGTCATTTTCCACCTTTTCAATGGGGGTACCTTTTTGCGCGAGGAGGGAAAAATGCTATTACGTATACCCAGAGACCCGCTTCTCCGGGTTATGTAGGACTCGGCAGATGACATCGCCATGATAACAGCTGGTGTCCGACTCTTTGCCGATCCTATGACGCTACCAGTTAAAGATACCGTGTCCCGTAAGGATCTGCATTACATAGTAGTTGATCTTCCTCTTTCTTTTGTAGAAGATCATCGGATATTCTACCAGTCTCCTAGTCCAATTGTAGGGGTTGCGAAACGCCCACTCCAATCTCCACCTGTGCTCTGCCTCCGTCTCCAAATCCTTCATTTCTTCTTGCGCAACATGTGCCATTTCTTCAGGGCTCTCGTTGATCCACCTCTTCACTCCATACTGCTTCCACCGCCTTCATGCCTTCATGTAAATCGGCATGCTACCAGTAAGCACACACAGAGCCCCATGTGACACCGTACGGTAGGCGGTAGAAGTACGGATCAATGCTGCCCTTTGCGCCCTTCTCATGATCGTCCTATTTGTTTCTCTTCCCAGGGAGGAGGCCCATATCGGTGCGCCATATAGAACCACCGACTCCCAGACGCCATAATACAGTCTCCTGACTAAATCGTTGGGCCCGCCGACGTTTGGGAGTAGGCTCCGTATGGCGCCCAAGAACCATTACGCTTTATCACAAACTGCTTTGAGGTTGAGGGAAAATCCCCTAATACTATCCAACACTACCAGTTTTTTTTTTTTTTTTTTTTTTACGTGGAGAAATCCTCATGGACACCCGCGGCCGTGACCCAGCGACGGGTAGTGTCGGACTCTTACCGACTAAAACTTCACGGTGGCCTCCTGACGTCTGGGGATGTCCCGAGTTCTCTTACGAATTTCTATCGGTCGACATCCCCCGTCTTGTTATTTCTTGAAGCTTCATTATATTTGGTTTATCAGGGGGACCACTCCCCTGGTACTCTTACTCCTGATTGTATACTGCTGCTCGGGGTCTTTCCCTTCTCGCCTTCTTTCTTCCCTGTCAGCCCTCGCTGGGTGGCCAGTTCTCACTCTTTCTCTTTCCGCCCGTTCCTTCGCCAGCATTACATGTTCACAGAAGGCGCGGACGGCAGAATAACCCTGGCGACCCCCGAGGACCGCTCTAATTAGTGCTTCTAGGGCCAGGTCTTCGCCCACCTCCGTTCTTAGTACTCTCCTTGGTCCTTCCCACGCCGGGCAAGCTACCAGAGTGTGCTGCGCCGTGTCCTCCCTCGTCCCACAGTGGTGGCATACTGATGTTATTTCCTTTCCTATGCGTTTCAGGAATTCCCCAAACACCCCGTGTCCGGTTAGTATTTGGGACATCCTGAACGTTAGTGGGATTCCATTTTTGTCTCTCCACTTCTCCCAGTTGGGAAGCACGGCGCACACTGCCCAGTGTGGTCTGGTCCGGGCTTCATCTTCTAGCCATGCGTGCCAGCGTCGCCATGTGTTCAGTTGGATCTCCCCCAAGTCGACGTGCCTGGGTGTGTCCTCGGGTCCCTCCTGTTGCGTTTTTCTCTTACTCTCATATCTCTCTTTGAGCACGAGGGCATGCAGCTCGAATGGGGGGGATGCAGCCAGGACGGTCGCTGATGCGTACGACACCGTCCTGTACCCTCTGATGATCCTTATAGCTGTTACCCTCTGCAGTCACCTCACCAGAGCTAGGCTGCGCCGGCTCGCGCTCAGCTCTCTTGCCCATACAGGGGCTCCATACAGGATCCGGGAACGTATCACGCCTTCATAGAGGCGCCGCACTCCTAGTCCCGCGCCTCCCAGGTTTGACAGTAGACCGCACAGTGCGTTAGCCGCTGTGGCAACCTTCGGCGCGAGTAGCTCGATGTGCGGCTGGAAGGTCCAATGGCCATCGATGGTGAGACCTAGGTATTTCATTCTTTGTCCCACCATCACCTTTCCTTTGCCTATTTTTATAGTCAATCCTAGTGGCGGGGGGCCTCTATGTCGGTCGTCATAGAACCCCAGCACTTCAGACTTGGTAGGCGACACACACAGCTCCAACTGATCAATCTCTCTTATTACGCATGCCACCCCGTCCTCGGTCAGGTTGGTACTCTCGTTCTACCACCGACCCCCGGCAAGGACTAGAGTGTCATCCGCGTAGCAGATCACTTCCGTACCCAGTGGTCTGGGGCAGCGCAGCACCCGATCGTACGCTGTTATCCAGAGGATCGGTCCCAGCACTGATCCTTGCGGGACCCGCCTCTCGACCGGTCTTCTCTCTATCCCTCTCTGGCTGCCGAACTCTATCCAGCGGTCGTGGAGGTAGGTCTTGATCACCTCCACCAGGTACTTCGGTACATGGTAGCAACGCAGAGCCTCCACGATCCTATACCAGGGGATCGTGTTAAATGCGTTTGAGATATCTAAGGAGATTGCCATTGCCACTCCCTGACCGGACACCATCTCCTGCGTAGCTTTCCTGGCATGCGTAATGGCATCGATGGTTGAGCGTCCCTGGCGGAATTCATGCTGTCCGTCGTGCCAGCCGAACTCCCTCTGCCTCATATGTGTCTGCAGCCGGGCGGCAATGATTCTTTCGAATAATTTGCCCACTTCGTCTAGGAGATATATTGGTCTATATCCCGATGGGGAGTTCGGCGGCCTTCCTTCCTTCTTGAGCAGCACCAGTCTCGCAACTCTCCAACCCCGGGGATCTGCTCCTTCCCTCAGACAACGGTTGAAGAGGCGTCGCAGGCGGGGGGCCATTAGATCTATAGTTTCGGCCCATATACGGCCTGGAATACCGTCTGGACCCGATGCAACATCCCGGGAGGCCATCTTCTTTACTGCCCTCATAAATTCTCTGTTTGTGGTGTGTCCCTCGTCCTCTCTCCACTCGGGAGGGCTTCCTTCTTCTTCCTCCTCACTGATCCAACACCACTCCTAGGTACTTCACAACACGGCTAGTGGAAATCTCCCCCCATCTCCCACGTCAGTGTTAAAAATCTTCGGTATTCCTTGTTAAGAGGATAACCTCAGTCTTCTCTCTGGCCACGTGCAATCCAGCCTCGCAGCACCACCTGGTGGCAAGGCTATGACCGCCTTTATCTTTTCATTGATGCCGTGAAACCCTGTGACCTTGAGTAGAACCGCCAGATCGTCGGCGAACGCTACTGCTTCGGTATCCTTCTCCCGGTCCAGCGCCTCCAGCACTCCGTTATACACGAGATTCCACAGTAACGGTCCTAAGACCGACCCCTGCGGAACCCCCGCGTACACGTTCCTCCTTACGATACCGTTACGACAGTGTACCAGTATTCTCCTCTCAGCCAGATAGTCCGCTAACAACTCCTGTAGCCGTCCCGGTAGCCGTCTCCTTCGAACCTCCTCCATTATCCTCTCCCACCTTAGAGTGTTGAAGACGTTCTTCACATCAAGGGAAACCAGAACACACACCAGGCCCTTCCTTCTACACTCTTCAGCAACTGCGACCGTCCTATCCAGGGCTTCGAGAGTCCCCCTCCTTCTCCTGAAGCCATACTGGTTCCTATGGAAGGGATCCTGACCAACGCTCCTCTCGATGAGCATTTTCAGCGTGTGATCCCACATCTTGTAGAACGCCGACAGCATGCCAATCGGCCTATACGCCGATGACGTCGCAGGATCTTTGCCAGACTTGAGCATTAGTAACCACCCTAGCCTCTTTCCATGCCGCCGGTATTTTTCCACAGGTATTTATTTCGTTCAGCACTGTCAAGAGCACACTAAGTCTTTGCTCCGCCAATAACCTCACTATAGTGCCAGGAATGCCATCCACACCAGCAGCCTTCCTGGAATCGCATTTCCCAACGGCCATTCTCATGTCTACTTCCTCGATGCTTAACCCTCCTTCTTCGCCAGGTAGAATCGATGTCTCTTCCTGTGTAGGCGGTCGCAGTTCCTGCCTGGTGACAATGCGGTTGTGGAGGATTGGTCTATTTAAAGTATAATAAAATAACAGAATCGAGTTCTTTCCGTCAATATATATTTGTGATAAATATTTCGTTATAGGAGGTAACACAGTCCACAGGTACAATATATAAATATGATTCGATGATAATCTCGAAGTAACTTCGTATGCTCGCTTATGTCCGTAATCCTTTACTTCGTATCGTAAACTCTGTCTGTCGTGACTGCGTCTGTTTATTTATATTGGTCGGGGGAACAGCCGGAAAATTTGAACTCGGCTGCGTTTGACGGTTGTATGTAGCCGCGACATTGTTTTGCTCGGAGTTCGTTACTTTCTACAATACGTGTGACCTAACGGTCTTGCTACTCCGAAGCAAAACAACAACAGGATGTGTATTGTCCTGCTCGCGTTCCGCTACAAGGTCATCCAGGATTCCCTCCACTCTGTCTCTTCCAAGGGGCTCCATTGGCGCCGACCGCATCATTTTCTTCCTCACTACACGATACGGCCTGCCCCATGGATCCTGATCTAACGTGGCGCAGAACCCCTTCCAACTCTCCTCCTTGCTACGCCCGATCGCCCTTTTCAGTCGCCTCTTAGCATCCTTGAATTCGGCCACCAGGACCTTGGCATCATCCTTGCGGGCCGCCACCGCTCGCTGGGTTCTTCTTCTAGCTCTTAGAGTTTCGCTCCTTAACGTAGCAAGCTCATCGCTCCACCAATAGTTGGCACTCCTCTTCGCACTCGCTGGGTATCTCTTCTTCAAGTCCACGGCTCGCGTATGCTCCAGACTCTTCTGCAGTCGTTCGCCGCATGCCGTCTCGTCAAATTTAAAACAGCTATCCTCATAGATTCCATCAAATTTATTAAAAAATCTCACTATATCCATCTTTCTTGTTATAAATTTAAACGCCCCACCAACCATCCGCTTACCTTTATCCCTAAACATATGCGTAATATAGATATGGTCAGAGGCTGAGTACCAATCTAGGACCCTACTCCCCCTCCAACTCAGCCTCATTCGTCTATTAACATTAAGTATATCCGGAAAATTAGTCCCTCCATTTCTCAGGAAGGAGTAGTTTCCCGTCGTCCTAATAGGTATAAGCTCGTTCCTTGTTATAACGTCCAGCAGGTATCCCCCTACGTTCCATCTTAGAGCCCCTCCTCCCCCACACAGAAGATTTCGCATTAAAGTTACCGGCAACCATAATCTCCGGTGCTCTTTTCCTCCCCACCTTTATGACCCCTTCCAGTTGCTTCAAATAATCGTTGAACTGGTCCTTACTCTTATTAGGGGAACAATACCCACCGACGCAAAACACGTCACAAACTCTGACCCCTACAATCCCTACATTTCTTATCAGGGTCTCGCTCGCCGCATGTTTTCCATTAAACAGGGTGACCCATACCGATGCATCCCCACCCTCGTCATTAAACCAATAAGGCAACTGCCTATAGGGCTCGGAGATGACCACTATGTCTACCCTGGTTTCGCATATGCACTGCATCATCAGGTCTTGCGCAAGCCTGCATCTATTTAAGTTTATCTGTATGACTCTAATTGGGCCTAATATTTCTAACACCTAGGCGCACCATGGGGCACGCCAATGAACCTGTTATATGCTTCGCGTTCGCACTCCCGTATCTCGTACACATGACACATTTAGGTACCTCGATACACTCGCTCATAACATGCTCCGCACTTCCACATCTCCTACACAATTCCCTACCGGAACATGCTACCGTGCACTTCGCCGCCACGTGCCTCAACATGTGGCACCTATAGCAGCGCTGCACATTGGTCAATTGTCTCACTGAATGTTCTTGTTTTTCCGTATTGCTAGGGCTTTGACTCATAGCGGTGTGGCATAAATCACCACCGACTCCCGCACTCCGTAATAGTTTCCTAAATGAGTCGCTGGGCCCATTGAAAGAATTTTCTATTATTGTCCAATTGCACCCCAAAATACCTAGCCTCCTGTTTAGTCATCAACAGGTAGTTGCCCATATTGATGTCCATAACCTTGTGATACGATTTTCGGTAAGTAGAATCACCTCCGTCTTGTCTTGGGCTAATTTCAATCCAGTTTCGGTACACCACCGAGTGACCGTTAGTTTGGAATAGTTCTTCTTGGTTCTATAAAAACATCTACGACATTGTGATTTATTTCCAGCAAGCGCATATCCTGAGCTCATAATGTTTTGATATTATACGTTACAGATGAAAAACTTTATCCGCGTCATTGAGAATAAAGATAACTCACCTGGATTATCTCTTTGACGAGGAGTGTACTAGTCGTAACTGATGCTTTTGTACCAACTTCCAATTTGATCTTGTTAAGGGAAACTGCTGTATTCGAAATTTTAAGCAAAGTTGACCTTCTTCAGGCGGAACTCCTGCCGCCACTTCGTATTTTACCGTACCATGTTGATTGCTGGCGACGATCCTTCTCCCAGTCAGGTAGTTGCCGATCAATCTTCTGATCTTCGCCGGTAACTTCCTCCTCTCTAGTTTACTCGTGATGCTTTCCCAGCTCAGTGTGTTGAAAGCATTGCTGATATCCGAGGCGATCATCACGCAGATCGTCCTCTTCTGTTTGCAGATGTCTGCGAACTTCGTCACCTGTGTGATGGCGTCCACTAAACTTCTCTTCTTCCTGAACCCGTACTGTCTTCGGTGGTACGGATCCACCCCGATACAACTTTCTATTATCTTTCTTAAGCATCTCTCCCAGATCTTACTTATGGCTGGGAGTATGCTTATCGGCCGGTACGCGTTAGGAAGTCTAGGGTCCTTACCCGGCTTCCTCAATAGTACAACTCTGGCCGTTTTCCAGTATTCGGGGACCCGCCTTGTATCAGTAATGCTGTTGAGCACACCGGTCACGAGCTCGCTCCTACAACATGCTATTACTCTTACTACTTCTCCCGGGACGCCATCTATCCCTACTGCCTTCTTTACGTTGATTTTTTCGGCGATGTCATCAAGAATAAGATTCTCTGGACTTCGTCCATTGCCTCTTCTTCGAAGACCTCGAAACGCGAAGATCTGTGTCCTATGGTGAATAAGTTACTTAAAATACTTTTAACCGAGCTAATCGGCATGTCGCTCGCCGGCCCTTTGCTCTTACATCTATTCTTGACCACGCGATGGGGTTTACCCCAAGGGTCGTTCTCCAATATTTTACAATATTCTGCCCATGCTCTCGCTATGCTCTGGGCGATCTCCTTTTTTAGCAGTCTTCTTGTCTCCTTATAGGCATTGACAAGAAGATACTGATCGCTGGACTCCTTCTTTCTTCCCCCTGTGACCTTCCTCAATGCTTTGTGTGTCTGTGCTCTCTGTTCCGCGATCTTTGGACTCCACCAATAATTCGCGTACTTCTTATTGGTCGCACAGCCCACTTTCTTTAATGTACTCTCGTACGTTGCCACGATACATTTCTGCAAGAGCTCGGCCTTGTCCGCATCGTCCACCTTGTTAAGATCCTCCTTCGTTAAGTCGTCGAATCTATTTAAAATTCCGTCCGGCACTAAGTCCTTCGTCACGTATTTATAGAAATTTGTCGTCCTTCTTGGAGTCCTCGATCTGAAATCATGTAAGATGTGGCAATGATCCGAGGCCGTATAACAATCTAAGACCACACTTTCCGTATGTATCTCGTTGACCCTGTTCGATACGCTGATTATATCAGGGCAATTCGTCCTCCCGTTCCGGTAAAACGTATATTTTTGGTTGAGTCTTAATGGAAACACTCCGTAATCACATACGTATACGGACTTTGTCGTAGCTCCTAGTACCGTCCTCGGTCACCGATGCCAGCTTGTTAATGTAACCATTGAATCTCTATTTGCCAATGTTGGGTGAGCAGTATGCGCTGATAAAAAAAGGGTCACCGGCATAGATACCCACCACCCCTTCTTCCTTAACCACTGTACTCTCGTCAGGGAGTTTTCCACTAAAAAAGGTGACCCAGATCGATGTATCACCTTTGGCGTCGTTGAACCAGTATGGGAGCTGCCTGTTAGGCTCGGAGATAATGACGATGTCTGACTTAAGCTCCATCGCACACTGGTACAAGAGATCCTGCGCTAGCCTGCATCTATTTAAGGTAATTTGCAGAATCCTTGTCTTTTTTTAAGTAGTCGTCCGTATCCGGGACACGCTAGCGACCCCGTAACATTATTAAATTTAACTCCTGTCTCCTTGCTGCAAATAGCGCAGTATGGCGCGTTTGTGCAAGTTGTTATCGTGTGGTCCTTCCCTCCACACTTCCTGCATAACTCCTTGCCAGGGCTTATCGCGGAGCATTTGTTCGCGGTGCGCCCGAATAGATGGCATTTGAAGCATTTAACCACGTTGGGCAAAGCCCTTAACGTGGGTATCGTCATGCCGGTCCTAATCTTCCTACTCGACCCGTCCTTGGCGAGATACGCCTTCGGCAGCGTTACTATCGCCGATTGGGTGCCCTACGGCGCCAGTCTCATCGTTTTCATCTCGACCTCGCCGCTATCCTTGATCCCCAGCTGCTCTACTAGCTCCAATGCTAGTTCCTCCTTGCTCATCAGGGATCTATGTCCTTGATCTCGACGGAGGTCTTGTCACGCATTGGTAACGCGTTCACCCTACCGCCAAGGGCTGTATTCAGCTCCGCCACGATCTTATTGGCATCGCTTCCTGCCTTTAATTCAATTAGGATGTCACTAGCCCTGGTCCTCCTAATACCGCAGCTATCCTTCAGCGTCTCCCTTGGCTCTATCACGTCTCTATAGACCTGAAGCCACTCTTTCCCTTTCCCTTGTCTCACGCGCTCAATTCGAAATTTTCGATCTTAACATCCTTACCACGCCTTGTTTGTAACGACCGAAACACGCTAAAAATTTTTTTTGAGGACTCACCCAAATTGTCGCATTTTGATGCGATGTGTCCGTACTCCCTACATTTGAAGCATTTAGGTCCTCTCGACTTGCTCGGACACTCCGCACACACGTGCTCCGCATCACCGCAATTGTAGCATCGCGCCTTCCTCGCATCTCCAGAGCGACCGGGTTCCTTGTTCCTCTCGGTTTCGGACAGCTTCGCCACCAGCTTTACCCTGCTACTCTTCGGCTCCTCAAATTTCGTCCTCATCTTCCTTATCTCCTTTTATCGCTTCGTAGCGCCTGAAACGCTCTTTTAACTGCTCGATATTCCTGGCTCCGTATAGCACAGTCTTGTTCGCGGCCTCGTCGGGAATGCCTTGAATAATGTAGTCTATCAAGGATTGCGTATCAACCCTTCCTTGTTTTGCAATCCCACACATGTGATACATATATTGTTGCAGACTCTCATCTGCTTTCTTCTTTCTATGGGATAACTCGCGATGTATCTGTTGGTCGCTTACTACATTTTCAAACTCATTCCTCAACGCCTTTTTTAGCTTTGCCCAGGACTTCGCGCATCGTTCTTGTCGTACGAAGGCCTGAGCGGAGCCTGCGAGTAATTTCTTAGCATAGGCCACCATGTGGGCGTTTGACCAACCCCACACTTCTGCCATTTCCTCGAAGTCTTCCACCCACTGATTTACACTCAGCAGATCATCCCCGCTGAATTTCTCTAATGAGCCTTCTACGTCTTTAAGACTCAACATCGAACCGACGCATACCTTCTGGTGATACTCATCGCGGTCCTGATACACCGCTCGCGTGCCTCTCCTGTATTCTCGCGCGCCTTGTTTATCGTCCTCGCCTTCACTTTCGTCGGAGCTCTCTTCTTCCGACGATACATCGTTTCCTTCTAGGGCCGCCTGTAGCCGCGCGCGTAGTTCGGATTTTCTTCCCGTTACCTTCAACCCCAAGCTAACGAGACGCGCTCTCAGCTCTTTCGTCCTCAGCTTCTCGAGGTCTTCCTCTCCCTCTTGACTGCGTTCATCGGAGCCTCCCGTTTGGAACTTCGGGAAAATCCCTTAACACCGTAATCTAGATTCTATCATAGGCTTAATTAAACAATTGTCGTCATTCGATCCGATTGTATTTGTTCGTGATTTGTGATAATGAGCTTGGGTTCGAGGCGACAACCAGTCGCCGAACGTAGCCGCGGTCACGGGATGGACGCTTTGTCTAACAAAGGTATGGAGTAATTCTATAACTCTCCTTAAAAGAAATATTTGTGACGGCACGCGACAGTAAACATTCCAACGGTTTCTGTCCCGTGGCTCTCCACACGCAGACCCTATTCTTTGAGTAAGATAATTGCCAGATGTCGATGCGTCTTCACAGGACATGTTCGGCTAGCCTGAGGGCCCGTTATAAATCTTAAGATTTAGTTGGCTAAAGTCGTTCAGACAGACAAACAATCTTTGTCCCAGCTACGGGAAGATAGGAGAGACCTATTTTTCAGCGAACGGCGTCTCCCACTAGCAACTTTCCTTCGAGGACAGCTAGCATCTTTTTCTAACCACCGATATGGAAATTGACCAATTAGCAACACCACCAATTTGTCCTCCCTTCTAAACGAAGGCTATCCTCGACGAATCCAAGGATCTCGTGCACATTCTCTTAACTCTTCTAAGTCATTGCTACCGTGGCTTCCTCCGCGCCAGCCTCCTTGCTCTCGGGCTTAGGGTCGGGGGTTCCCTGTGGCGACGAGCCTTCTTTGTTGCCACTTGCCACCGCAGATCCGCGGGTGGTTCCTCGTGTTTCCGTCTTGGGAGAGGGGGGCAGGGGCGAGCGCAGGCTGGTACCCCCCATCCTGTGTACCGATGGTACCCGGAGAGCCTCGCACAGCAGGCACTTCGGGTTCACGGCTGTGCAACCTTTGACTTGGTATCCCGAGTCGCCGCATCTGTAGCACAGGTGCCCCATGGAGGTGCATGTCTTGGTTACGTGACCAATCTCGAGGCATCCGAAGCATTGCAAAAGTCTCCGCTCGATGGCTTCGACCTTCGCTATCGACTATCCTATGGCGGCCTTGCCAGCTGAGCCAGTTCCCTTCATGCCCTGGCCTGGCCTCGTATCCACACAGCTACAAAACCGCTTCGAGCGAAGCGGATCTTTCCCAATTGGACGTCCTCCGTCTTGCAACCACCCTCCTTCGCCAGGCTATTCCTGATTTCCTCCTTGGTGGCCGGAATGCCTATTCTGGTCACACATGCTTCCGCGGCTCGGAAGGATATCGCTACGCGGACCTTGCTCGGATTCAGGATCCGAGTCAGCCGTGCTGCGAGCGCGGCGGCCATCTCCCTTTTCTGGTCCTCGGAGACCTCCAGAACAAAGCCCCCGGTCATAGTTTTACGCATCCTTACCGCTTGGATACCGACCTCAACCAGAGGGATGTTGTCCTTGTCCGCGGTCGACACCTCCGCGTAGGATTGGCCCGATTATCCTTTAGCGAGCTCGTCACCGCCGATGAGTGCGGTGTGTTTGGGGGAGGCTGCTTGTCTCCCGCTCGTTGTACGTTCTCCGATCCCCTCTCCGGGGCTTTCCTCGTGCTCTTCGCCCCTATCCCCGGAGTTTTCTTCGTCGGTTGTTTCTCTGCCGGCTCCTTCCTTTTGCTGCTTCTTCTTTTAACGGTCTGCCATTCCATAGCTGCCGCTTGTCTCCCCTTGGTCGCTGGAGTGTGTGGAACTCAAGGCTCCATCCTTCTCGTGGTCTCGTCAGAGACGACCTCCATTTCCCTTCTTCTTTCGATGTTTTGGAGGCATTCCTCCATCAGTTGGATCAGCGATAGGCCTAACTCCTCCATCTTGCGTACGATCGCGGCGAAACGCGTTGTCTTGCCGCTCTGCTCTGCCGTGGAACGCGAGGCCAGCACTTTTCGAAACGCCTCGTTCTCCGCTTCTAATGCGGCTATGCGTTCTTCCATTATCGGAAAGGCACCAGGGGCGGTGTCCATCTTTCTCACAATCTCTCTTGCGCCAGCGGCGATGGACCTCGCCGCTTCTCTCAGCATCTTCAAATGTGTGCCCTTGAGGTTGCGAGATGATTCGGCAACCTTGGTCACATCAGATGATCGACGGCGCACTTCCGCTCCTATGTCCGCAATAGTAAATGTCCTCATCTCGACGGCCAGTTCCATGGGGAGATAGGGAAATCCGCTGGCCATTCTCTTCTTCGCGCGGGGCGCTCCGACCGCGCAGGTCTCTTCTTCCTCCGACATTTGCTCGGTCCATAGGCTCCCCGTGCTCAGTGAGGAGCAGAAGGTCCCCTTCTCGAATGGGAACGCCTTCCTCGTACGTCTGGTGCTAACGTGTGTAGGCTCAGCAGCCAACTCCGCTTCGTCCCCTGCTCTCATGGTTTCATCCGCCTCTTTCTGCGCCTCCAAAATTGTCTCCTTTTTTCCTATTAGGCGCGCAAAATGGCCACTTATACCAGCACTTGTCACTACCACCAGTCACTACCACTTTCAAATGGCCCGCGTGACGCGCTTTTGGCGCGGGCCCCGGGTGACTCGTGCAGCGGCATTATTGTTGCACGTCCGAATTTGGCTTCCTCATCGCCATAACCTCACACGCGATTTCATCTCACTTGTAATATCTTTTCCAAATCGAATTCTGCTAGTTCTTATACCTGCTTTTTTTCATAGGCACTAGCACTTCATTCGGATTGACATCCTTGTTCAAATTCTGCAGGTTTCCCGGAGATTTGGATCGCATTCACA
Organism: Bombus flavifrons; assembly: GCF_040668555.2. Lineage (NCBI taxonomy): Eukaryota > Metazoa > Arthropoda > Insecta > Hymenoptera > Apidae > Bombus > Bombus flavifrons. Next base: position 1,818,901 of record NC_138459.1, on the reverse strand, counting down.
TCTCCGTCCTAACTCCCTCTCCACCATGCAAACAACCCCCGTCGCTTCCATGAACCGAAAGCTGAGTTCAGTAACTTAGCGTCTAGAAAAGAGTCTTTGCACTTGTCGCGTTGGTGACTGAGTCTTGACCGACTGTCGAATTATTACGTAGGGAAGCTCGATATGGGTGTATCTCAAATACGAAGAAAGCGGATTGATTAATCACATATTTTGTTAGGAAAGTGAGGGTAACTTAGGGTGGATACTTAGGTTCATTGAGGGTCTGAATAACGGTAGGTGGATCTTCGAAAGCCAGACAACGAGGGTTGGTGTACGGATTGTCTCACGTGACGTAACACGGTTCTTCGCCACATATAGCAAATTTCTTTTTATGATTAGTATTTTTGTTCATGCATACGTGAAATATAATTACGATATAATTTTCTTAAATTAAATATCGCGCTAACCTGCTAGAGATATTGGTGAATTATAATATAATTATTCAGTTTTTTTACAAACATTGTGACTTTTTTCCTACTTAGTTCGGTAATTTTCAATTTAAAGGCATTGAGCAATTTCGTTTCGTTGTAATTTAAGATTTGTTAACGATCACATTTCACAAACTGACCGCTATTACTTGTCCTTGGATCGTTGTTTTGTGAATACAATGAATGTAAGAATAAGGAACAAGAGAAGCAATTGAAATACAACGAGATACCTTACAGATTTTATATCTAGACAAATATAGTGAAAAAAAAATAGAATTTAACCAGTATCAGGATCCATTAGGACTAGTCAGCAAATAACGGAAGTTGTTTAGCTTAGTGTCATAAGAAGCCGAAGGTATCTCTAAACGACGGAGTTAGTATCAACATTCATTGTAACTTCAAAGAGCTGTGTTGGACCTAGGCATCGTCTTCTGTGCAGTCGACCGAACCTTGCGCATTTCGAGAGTTTAGCTATCGTCCAATATCATTTTGATTGTAAGATTCTCAAAAATCCAATTAAATCGTTTTAGAACGATGAAATAAGAAATATGAAAACTTCGGTTTTCTTATTTTGGCAATTTATGAATAATTGCGTTATCGCTGGAACAGATCGAAGAAAACACCGGAAACTGCTTCCAGTGATCAGTTCCGCGAAGTAGTGGAGATAACTCGTATCCGCTTAAAATTTGACGGGACAAATTCTCGACTCTCTGAGCGACGTTTACTTCGACGGGACTATCAATTGTCGTTTGCACGCTGCATTAATTTCTCTAATGTAATTTCGCGTACCTTTAACTGTAATTCAGTTCTTTCGGCACTTAACGAGAGAGCCGAAAATTTCGTCGTTTTGAAGTTTGGCGATCTCGATAATGGTTGATTGCGTAATTTCGTGGTCTTGATAAGGATGGATTACCTACAATTAATATGCCTAAAAATAATTACAAACATTGTGAAATATGCCCACCTTGATATTAAGTACATTTATTGTTTCTTCTTAACATGTTTCTAAAGACGCTTAATAATACCTCTTCACTTATTTGTGACACACGCCATTAGATATTTTCCTCGGCGGTTTCGATTTGTACACATCAGTCTCTAACACCCCACAGAGAAAGAAATTCGGAGATGTTAAATCGGTATATCAATCGTATAGGCCATAATATATCATTGAATGCGTATTAGACGTGGCTATCCTGTTATTATCTTACTATTGCTTCGATGGCTGCGGTATGCGGGATGTGTGTCAGACGTGGTTATCCTATTACTATTTCCCGAGTCTGTAACATCAGCAACATCTTTCGTGATCCTTCAATTTTCATTTCCGCAATATAGCCATACACCAATCTTAGTCGTATGCATTGGTATCTCCCAAATTTCTCCAAGATTGGTAGTGGTACATGTTCGGCTATTCTACCAATTGATATGTCTATCTAGATGGAACCATATCTTGTCGCAGAAAAAAATGACAAATCTAAAACATGGTCATTTTTTTCTTATAGAAATACTGGGAATCACCGATAACAGCGAATATGTTGTTTTTTAGTTATTTCGCACTATCGGCGCTAGTTTCATAACCGATAGGTAAGTAGTTGCATAACAGATATGTAAGTAGGCTAGAATATATATTATTATAAATTTTCATATCTGGAAGACCCTTAATGAAAAACAAACGAATATTATATGATAGTTTCAGTGATGAGAGCAGGAAATATGATGGAGGCAATACAGATTCATTTGAAATTACTATTGGGTTGCCCGGAGAATTCATTCCGATTTTCATTTCTATTCTACATACATTTGATGAATTATACAAGTGCCATTTTGTTCCACAATCTTTCTTCATCTTTCACGCAATTTAAATATTCTATTCTTCCAGAACTTCTAGAATTTACGGCGATAAACTTTTCAATATGAAATTACAAAAGTGATGGTTCTCTTGATGAAGATTGTGGTAATTCTCATAATAGATATTTGGAGAGAAGCAAACATTGATCTGTTTTACGTAATTTTACCGGAAAGGAAGTTCTGATATAATATGAATAGTATAAATAATATAAATATTAAAAAGGAAAAGTAAATAATTTTTAACGTCTGATAATTTAATAAGAGGAATATCCAACGCTCCTTTTCTCTCGATCTGTTTGGCAATTATTTTATTCACTAATTTTTCGAGAGCTTCAAATATGATCTCACTGCGCTCAAGACTGTCCATAGACAACGTGCTGATGCCACATAGTCAAAAAGGCTTTAAGTGAAAACATACATTCATGCCTGTATGAAGCTGAAATTGCTCACGAATATAGTTTCGACTTGGATTTGAGAATCCTATAAGATATCATTTTAAACTATACTAAATATATAGAGCACGCTGCCCCGCGTATCTAACAGATATCTGTAAAATGTCGGTCTTACTAAATTAAACTCAGCATTGGTTTATAGTAGTAAATCTAGGTATCAGAAATTTGCACCGTATGAAGAAAGTCCATCGAACTCGGTGTATTTATTACCGTTACGAAACATATATACTCTAATAGGAACACTCCTAAGATGATAATGCTTGAAGGAAAACACGTCAAAATCGCTGTCTCTCAAACCCATTCAATGATTAAGTGACGAAAGAAGATACGTAATAAAGTAATGTGCAAGTATCCTAAAATAGTGAGACGTTCGGACAAGTTTGTTCGATGAAGATCAGTTACATACTCTGTTTGCGGGTAAAGAAATGAGCGCCTAAGTGAAAAAGTGTAAAAAAAAAGTGGGTGTAAAAAGTAGCGGAATTCGGTCTGGAAAAGACGTGACAAGTGAAATAAAATCGCGTGTGTGTTTATGAAGGTGTGAAAGACATATTGGAACACGTGACAACGGTGCCGCAGCACGAGCTACCAGGAGAACTACACGGACGCCACCATATTGGCATGCGCGCCGAATGTACGTCGTGCGGACCATATGAAAGTGGTAGTGACTTGTGGCAGTGACAGGTGCGGGTATAAGTGGTCATTTTGCGCGCCCAATAGGAAAAAAGAAGAATACAATTTTGGAGGAGAATAAAGAGGCGGGTGAAACCATGAGAGCAGCGGGCGAAGCGGAGTTGGCTGATGAGCCTACACACGTTACCACCAGACGTACGAGGAAGGCGTTCCCTTTCGAGAAGGGGACCTTCCGCTCCTCACTGAGCACGGGGAGCCTACGGACCGAGCAAACGTCGGAGGAAGAAGAGACCCGCGCCGTCGAAGCGCCCCGCGCGAAGAAGAGAAGGGCCGGCGGATCTCCCTATCTCCCCACTGAACTGGTCGAAGAGATGAGGCTATCTACTACGGCAGACAAGCGAGCGGAACTGCTCCGTTTAGCTTCCGCGGTAATCAAGGTTGCCGAAACATCTCGCAACCTCAACGACACACACTTGAAGATTGTGAGAAACAATCACACAAAAACACAAACAGAGATTGTGAGAAAGATGGACACCGCTCCTTGCCTTCCCGATAATGGAAGGACGCATAGCGGCATTAGAGGGGGAGAACGAGGCGCTCCGAAAAGTGCTGGCCTCGCGTTCCACGAAAGAGCACAGCGGCGAGACAGCGCGTCTCGCCGCGATCGAACGCAAGATGGAGGAGCTAGGCCTATCGCTGATCCAGCTGATGGAGGAACGCCTCGAAAACATGGAAAGAAGAAGGGAAATGGAGGTCGTCTCCGACGAGACCACGAGAAGGGTGGAGCCTGGCGTTCCATACACTCCGGCGACCAAGGGAGGACAAGCGGCTGCTATGGAATGGCAGACCGTTGAAAAGAAGAAGCAAAAAGAAGGAGCCGGCAGGGAAAGAACCGACGAAGAAAACTCCAGGGACAGGGGCGAAGAGCACGAGGAAAGCCCCGGAGAGGGGATCGGAGAACGTACAACGAGCGGGAGACAAGCAGCCTCCCCCAAACACACCGCGCTCATCGGCGGTGACGAGCTCGCTGAAGGATAATCGGGCCAATTCTACGCGCAGGTGTCGACCGCTGCGAAGGACAACGTCCCTGTCGGCATCAAGGTGGCAAGGATGCGTAAAGCTATGACCGAAGGCGTCGTTCTGGAGGTGTCCGAGGACCAGAAGTAGGAGAAGGCCGGTCGGCTTCTGTCGCGGATCCTGGATCCGAGCAAGGTCCGCGTGGCGTCATCCTTCCGAGACGCGGAAGCAAGCGTGACCAGAATAGACATTTCGGCCACTAAGGAGGAAATGAGGCGAAGGAGAGTGGTTGCAAGGCGGATGGCGTCCGACAGGGAGAGATCCGCCTCACTCGAAACTGTCTTGGATCCGTGTGGATACGAGGCTCGGCCGGTGCAGAGATGAAACTGACCCAGGCTGGCAAGGTCGCCATAGAATGGTCGATACAATCGGATTGAATGACGACAATTGCTTAATTACGGCTATGGTAGAATCTGGATTAAAGTGTGAAGGGGTTTTCCCACAATTTCAGTAGGAAGGCTCCGATGTCCTTTCATTTCCGACATATATATTATACATTTTGTATGGCACGGTTACTGACAGTTATTGTGTTTAGCTGATGTTATCGTGCCTCGTCCAGCAGATATATCGAACGGTACGTGGATGGCAAGGTTATCGACCGGCCCTCTTTACGGAGTAAGACCAGTCATCCGCCACGCCCGGGAATAGACTCCTTCCTTCAGACACCTCGTATAGAGGCGACGAAATTTGGAAGCCATAACCCTCAATATGTTCACCCAGACCTGGCCTGAGAGTCTGTCCGGATCCGGCGCCACGTCGCGGAAGGCCATTCTTCTGGTCATCTCCTGCAGCTTTTCCTCCGTGACTTGCCATTTGTCCTCCCACTCCACTGTCCAAGATGTTACTCGTGTTTGTCCTGGTGCGATGTCATCTTGTGGGGGGAAAAGCGTCTTAGTGACTTCCAGCAGCAGCGCCGACTCCATTTCTGCCGTTACCGTCCGCTTACCATCAGCTTCCTCATCCATGCCTGATTCCCTCGTGGCGGCATCCACTCCAGGAACCCGCTATAGCGGTCACTTGGAGTAGATCTCTGTCCCTCTCTTTGACCTTCCAGCTTGGTGATGGGTGTACACGTCCCCCCGTCGGAGGGCTGCGGCCATCACCTGCGGACGCCGTCCCAAGTCTGAAAATATCATCCACCTCCATAAATATATAGAGGTGGTCCGAGAGTGACTCAACCTCCTCGGCCACTTTCCAGCCTGCGACGCGTGTAAACGCGTTGGGGTTTGTTCACCCTGTGGAGCCCTTGTTCGCCAACAGGAACCCGAGTTCCACAGCCCACTATGGTAGCGCCAGCCCGCATGAATTCGTCCTGGGGTTCCCCCATTCCGTGGAGTGAGCACTGAACGCGAGGACGAGCACCTGGTGGGGAAGGAATCGGCTTACGCAATTGTCAACCCCGTGTAAGAATTGCTCTAATGCAGCCCACTCGCTGTTGGGCGAGATGTTCATGTCCGTCACCACCATTCCTGCCCACTCGAGCGATTCAAACGTGAAGAAACATATTATGCGATTACGAAAAGACTTGAAAGAACTCAAGATCAAAAAATTAGAATACATTCTGGTTGAAAAGAAGAAAGCAAAACCATTAAGATCTTACAAGCCGCGAATTGAAGCAGTGTGTGTAAAAATCAAATTTGTAATTTCAAATTACGCCGTTTTATAAATTCAAAAATGTTATTTAGTTTCGTATATTCTTTACAGATAGGACAGTAAGAAACATAAAACTGTGTTCAGTGAGAAAGTTGAACGAGAAAAATTGTTGCACAAGAATAGAAAAGAAATAAAAGGTGCTATGCGCGAAATACGAAGAAGCATGGCTTTCTTAACGAAACTACAAATAAAACAACAGAATTAAGGCGATGAAGAACGTAAGCGCAAGGTGAAAGAAATCTTTAGCGAAGCTTCAGTGCAACAGAGTAAATTAGAGAAATTAAAATGGAAGAAGTAATGGTAATATAATAAGCCGCGCATTCCGGAGTCCGTGTGTATTATCTTTGTTAGACAATATTGGTATTTTGCATGATTTTGTGCGATTGTATCAACGATGACCTCGAATATAACGGATCGTGATCACTGTATTAGCGTTTTTTAAGATTCTTATAATTTCATTAACTGTAATAAATGTCAATGAACATTTTCGTAATAAGTAAATCTATTAACCCATTTCGCTTGTGAAAACAATATTGTAATTCTATCATACGGAGGTAATTACATATGGAAAAATCTAGCAGGGAAGAAAATAAAATTCTCACGTGCGAGACTTAGTTCTTAAAAAAAATGAGTTCGAAGATTTGTCGAGTGTACTTGAATTTCGCTAATTATAACATAAAATCTTTGTATGACACTTCGTTTTTGCGAAAATCGAGTTTGAAAATTTATTGAGTATATTTGAACATTGCTAATTCCAGACTAGGTAGAAGTAAATAATCAGATTATTCTACATGTGAAAATAAATCGGAAATGTAAAATAAAATTTATTCACAAGACGGTTTGTTTTCGAGGAAAATAAATTTGCAAATCTATCACACGTGTACATTAGGACAATTCTTAATTAAACGCGTTCAAATTCTATTTTCTTGAAAATTAAGAGGAAAAAGTAATTGACAAATATTATATCACATTTTTAATTTATTTTCGCATGCAGAATAACCTTCTTCTTATATTTTCATAAGGGATCGCCTTACATCCGCTTGTATCGTGTAATCATGTTCTTCGGTCACACCCTGTATAAACCGACGCAATCTTAAGAATAATATGTATATAAACAATATATATGTAATAAATGGTTTCTAGAGATACATTTCTTACTATTTACACTGTCCTGTTTAGTTAAGATATTATTGTTCTAAAATGATTAAAATCAATCAAATAACCATCTGGTTTGCGAAAACTTATGAAACTTCTACCAACATGTATCTTCCACTTTTGTAGTAACGCCAAAATAACACCGAACCCGATATAATTTTTTTACGTGGGGAACTCAACGTTGGGAAATTAAGTTGGATTCGATGAGAGAGAGGAGCTATACGGTCGAGGATGACGAGACGCATGGGCTAAGAAAGGAAGGGAAGAGGTGAAAGCCTAGGATTACCTCAGATATTAAATTAAGGGATGTTACTATCACCGCGATACCCGTGACGGATTCAGCCCATTCAAGCCGAGCAAAACGCTTCGGCGAAGCCCGATTATAAGTAGAAAAATGGAGAAGGATGCCGGCGACGAATAGGAAGGAGGGGAAGTTTTGTTCGGCGTTGGAGACAGCGAGCAGAGTACACCGAATATAGGAAGGAACGACAAAGGGGTGAGATATCTGGCGAGGAGAGCGGTAGAAAAAAGTACGCGCGCTAAATATGGGAAATAGTGCGAGGGAGGATGAAATGCGAGGTCGAGGGAGAAGAAGTAATGGTCACGATGAGCGAGATGAAGGGTTTCACGCAGGCCTTGTCGGGGGCAGTGCAAATGCTAAACACACTGGTGAAGTAGCTGAATCTCGGCAAGGAAAGGAACGAGGGATTCTGAAAAATAGGTAACATGATAAAGGGTTTCGTGTCGTCGTTGGACCAATGAATCGGTCAGAGGAGAAGAAGAAGGAGGTTGAAGACTAGCTATGGAAATGTGGAAGCGAGGTGATACATGCGACGAGAGGAGGGAGGATACGGGCGAAAGGGTAGCGGCCGACTACTCCAAAAGAAAGATGGTGTCCTCCATTGAAGGGAGGAAGGTCGCAACAGCTAAGAGATCCAGGAAAGGGAAACCAACTTATGCGGAGATGTGCGGTAGGTCGGTTGTCAACGAGAAGACGGACAGAGAGAGGAGCGAGGATTTGGAGGGTTGGAGCACGGTTGGCAGAAGAAGAAAGGAAAGAAGGGGGCCCCAGGGTTTGTCATTCTCCGGTGTACGTGCTGTAGAGGTTTATGTGAAGAGGATGTAGGTGCGCGAGAATCAATGACGAGATTACTTGTTGTTGTAACCGTCGAATATATTTAAATCGATAAATAAATATACAGTCGTAAACGTGAGTCGTTGATACGAAGTATAAATTACAGAATAGAATCGCGGAATAAATACTCGTAAAGGCTGTTAGATACACGATATGTACTCGATATGTACTGTCGTTCGCGATCGTCTTCGTTTATTTATACTGGTCGGGGGAGAGTCGGAAAATTGAGATTCGTCTTGATTCGACGGTTGCATGTAGCGGTGACATTGTTTGCCCGGAGTTTATTTGTCGTTATGTTTCATGCGTCAAGGCTAAGTCAATGTCCTGAGGCAAAACAACAGCACGAGTCGCTCTCGACTCGCGTCGTCCTTTGACTCCCGTGCCGCTAGAGTGCCAACGAAGGGGGTAAGAGAGTAAAGGGAAAGTGGAGGAAGGTCGGAACTGATTCGAGACATACAAAAAGTTCATGGACGTCAGAAATACGATCGAGGGGGCGACGGGTATGAGAAAGATCAGTGCTGATCACATATTTATCGAATTCTACAGGAATATTATAGTGAGTGAGGTGCAGATAAAGAATATCGATCCCCTTACCACCAAGGGGGAGCCGGTGAGGGACTTGAGAAGAGAGTGGGGGATGAAGAGTGGAGAAAGTGTCGACATGAGGGCTTTGAGGATGGCGCCATGGGGTACTCAGATGGCGGTGGTGGTGTTACCCGCGAGTGCAGTCCCACGGGAAGAGGGGGAAGAAAGTTCAGGACCGGCCTGACTATCGTTTCGACTAGGCTGCTACCGGGCGTGCAGCGATGCTCTTGAAATGCACGGTATCGTGTCCGGGTAGGAAACTGTGCAGGAGATGTGCATGATAATGAAAGAGTGCATGAAGGAGCCAAGGTGTGCGATGTGGTGCAAGCACGAAGAAGAGAACGCAAGGCACGTTAGTTAGTCGCAGGGAAGTGCAGAGTTCGAACGTCGAAGAGTTGATGGCTTATGGGGCCCCATCCTCATCAGAGACGTCCAGGGGATGAGAAAGAAAGCTGACATCCACAGCTCCAGACATACCTATGGAACTGACCTAGGAGAGGAGAACATCCTCCATAACGGACATAGGAGCCAAACTAATTCGGCGAGTAGAGGAGATAATGAAGGTGGCGACAACACCATCGAACTTAAGAAACACCTACATTAAGACCTTACACGAGGCAGCAAGCACCATTGCTGCGGGCACAGTGGAGCTGACAAGGAGGACGGGGCCCGCCTGCGGCGCTGGTGCTGTCAGGATGGCGGAGTTGCGTGTGAAGGTACTAGAGAAAGAGATCGAGGCCCTCCGGAGAGAGCATTCAGGAAAGGCCAGGTGTGTCCGTCAGGAGAACGCACGGTGTCACGCCTCCACTTTAGAGCTGAGGCACCCTAAGGAGCATGACGGGGGGAGGAAGGAAAGTCCCCGTGCCCTCGAGAGGATATTCGAAGAGCTCGGGCCTTCACTAATGAGGGCCCTGGAAGAGCGCCTACAGGACTGGCGTCATAGTCCGGAAACAAGGCAGAGAAAGACAACCACGGTTGAGGGCAATGCCACACAAATAACATCGCCCTCGAAGGAGCAAGAGGGTGGTGAATGGATGATGGTCGAACATAAAAAAAAGAAGAAGGATGCGAAGGGACAAGGTACTGCCAAGGCGCCTGAGACCTCGCAACGAACCCCAACAGGAGGGCCGGTGCAGGAGACCAGGAAGGAGGTGCCCCCTCCCCCTCCGCTGTCATTTGCGGTGACCCTAACGCTGAGCGAGGGGACGAAAACATCATATGCCGAAGTGCTGGCGACGGCTAGACAGAAAGTTCCCGTAGCCGAATTCGGTATTGAACGAGTCAAAATCAAGACGGTGATGACTAGAAGCATCATTCTAGAAGTTCCCGGGTATATAGAGAGGGAGAAGGCACCCACGCTTGCAGCACAGTTAACACAAGCTCTGGATCCGACCATCCGAGCTTCGGGACACCCTGGCTGGGGTCGGAGGATGCGGGGCACTTGAAGTTCGAGTAGGAGACATCAGGATCTCCAGAGATGACCTTGGTTCAGCCTGGATAAGGTGTTCGACGGTAGCAGCGCGGAAACTAATCCGAGCGGGAAGAGTTGCTGTGGGCTGATGAATGGCAAGGGTCAAAGCCATCCTGAAGAGGCCCCTACAATGATATAGATGCTTAGACCTGGAACACGTGAGAGCGACCTGTGACTCTACGGTAGACCGGGGGCAGCTATGCTACAGGTACAGAGGCATCGGTCACCAAACCAAGAGCTGCTCTGCCTCCATGCCCAGATGCCCGCTCTGTGAGTCGCTTGGTGCGCCCTCCAGCCACAGAATGAGAGAGGCGCCATGCGTTCGCTCAATGTCACTCGATATACTCGTTATAAGAGTGCTCGGTACTCGTATACTAAGTAATGCTTACGTTTATTCGATATTCACTTTCTGGAGAGCATGATCATCTAGTTATACTGGTCGGTGGAGTACCGGAAAGTTTGAATTTGACTCCGGTTGACGGTTGCACGTAGCAGCGATATTGTTTTGTCCCTAGTTTGCTTATTATTACATTTCGTACATCGTAACGGTGTTAATTCTCCGAGGCAAAACAACATGAGTCACCCTCGATTCGAATCGTCCTATAACTCTTGCGCCGTTACAGATATATTTTTTTTATTTATTTATTTAATTTGTACTTTACAATTTGTCCATTCGGTAAATGTTTCTAACTTTATTGCTAATTAACATGACCAATGCAGTACTTAAGCCATGTATTTAAGTTTCTTAGTCCTTATTTTGCCGTTTACTTTTGTTTACAATATTTTATGAGTAAACAATTAGAAATATTTCTTGCATCATACTGGACGATTTTAAGTGCTACTTTTTGTATAAATCATTCCATATGACTGTGCAATTATTTCATTCTAACGGGTTGTAATTAATTAGAAATAATTCTCATACGTAAAAGCACGATCACTGAAACAGCAGATTACGTATAGGAGTTGTGTTGTTTTTACAAGAGGAATCCTACCTTTTTCCATTGTTCGTTTGCATTTCCCATTCTTTTTCTTCTTTTTTTTTTCTTTCTTTTTTGACACACTTTTATTGGTTATGTTATAAACTGACACTACATTTGATATAGAATTCAAGAAGAAATGAGAACATACTTAATATTTATATAAATTTTACAAGTTTATATTTTTAAAATTTTATATTCTTTAAGTTATGCATGTCTCGCAAAGCATATGGAAAATCGCTGTAATAAATTATCATAGTTATGGAAGAAAATCTAAATTTATAGAAGGAATCTTATTGTATTTTTTATTAATTACTGTTGAGGTATTTTAAAGCAAACTAACAGAGGACAAGTCTACCCAACATTTCATTCTTTTATTTCTCACTAAATTTTGGAAGTAAGTAAGTGTCCCTTCAAGGAAAAATTTTTAAATAATAATGAAATTGACAGAATTCTACTATTACAGTAAACAATTAATTACACCGTCATAGAAGTTACAAAATTTATTAGTAGAAATGGAAAGACAGCAACGTAATTGCTTAGAAGTGTTACACAATATAAAACAAGGAAGAGCAGAGAGCAGTCGCATTGACAAAAAAGGATTTGTTAAAATGGTACTTCTTGCGATAAGCCGTACAGTATATTTTGCAGCGATATAAGCATTTGCAACATGCAACACTACAACTTTAGATGTCATTCGCATCTCAACATAAGAAACGTATAGAGTTCATAAAGATACGTGTACAGTATACAATGTAGAAAACATTAAAGAAAAGTTGTATTTAGCGATGAAAAAGAATCCGACTCCAATGCAATCCATCTAGTTGAATGGAGCTGTAAAATATCCAGGAAATTCCTAGCCAACAATGTATTATCTACTATATTGTAATTTGTCGTATATCAACATATGTTGGAGATATCGATAACAGATCTAAAGATATAGATATTGGTCGTCATATCGTCGAAAACTCTATGCAGATTGGACAATGTCACAGCAACGTTTTGAACTTGTGATATCTGTTTATGCGATAGGGAATTTCAATAATTTGGCAGACTTGTAAATAATTATTTGCAAAAAATAAAAGAAAAACATTTGCGTTCTGAAGTTTGACACAGTTGTTACGTTTTATTTGGTTGCCGAACGAGAAAATAACGTTAACTGACGTTAAATTCAACTGGTAATAAGCTCCACTTTCGGCTAACCTGCTATGTGCAGGAATACTAGCACGGGAGAGGATTAAAGTTGCTCGTAAACAAATTTAAAATATGTAGTGGTTTCAATATTGATAATTGGTTGACAAATAATGATTCTTCGGTCGGCAAGATGATGATTAACTCTCCGATAAACAAAATGATAATAATTCGATAGACTAACGATAATAACTATTATTACTCGATAGACGAACGGTAATTGTTATTATTCGGTAATTATTATTACTGACTGCTCTGAGTCGCTACACTTATTTATATCTGTCGGAGATGAAAAACATCGTGGTCTTTCTTTTGAAAATGTTTGGGAAGATCCCCAACGTTAGTTCAACTGCCGACTTTGTTTACAATTTAAATTGTCCCAACATCGCTACAGAAGCATAATTAGACAAATATAAAAACATGGGTTTTCGCAAGATATAGCTTTTAGCGACTTTAACTGCCTTTCACCTCAAATACTGTTCAAATACTTTCAAATCGACGTTTCAACCGTCTCGATCTGAAGGAATCCATCGATTCTGCTTTCGCGCCACGGGACACGCGGGTCGCGGGACGTGACAAAGTAACGGGAAAAAGATGAAGAATGTGATTCTTTCCCAACTTTTTCTTCTTCTCTTCTAATTTCGGCAAACGTTTAAATCAACGTTCTGCACGTTTCCTGCCGTTGTAGCCACTACCTTTACGAAGGAAGAAGAAAGAGAAGATAAGGAACGTAGAAACATTGTTTATTATTTGGATACAGGAATATAATACGAAGAATCTCTATTTTGAGTTTTCAAGAGAGTAGAAAAGGAGAAAGAAATAAAACACAATGAGAGTGATTATAGTAAAAAATGGATTTACGCGATACAATATATCACAAGAAATGAAAACGTTGCTAAAATATTACAATCGTGTACAACACGTATCCTATTCTTTCACCTAACTCTGAATTCTCTTTCGTCAATCGTATGAATTTAAATGCTTTAAAATCAAGATTTCCATCTTGGACAGTTTATCAAATCTAAAATAATTCGTAGTTTTCTTATCACGATTCGATCAAAACTATATATACTATATATTTCTCATTTCTCCCTCTACTTTCTCGAAGATATCGTTTCTCTTATAGCAATGCCATGAATATGCGATTGAACAGATTATAGAGATTCACAATTTAACGTAAAATAACTAGAATCAAGTTTAAACCACAACCATCGTTGTTTATTGTTCATTCGTACCTTTAATTCATATAGTTAAAACTACAAAAGGGCCAAGTTTTTTCCTGAAAAATTTGCACATTCATGATTTTAATACGAGGACGATACAATTTTCAAGTTCACTGGCTCAATTAACCCTGCTGCGTTCTTTCGATCATTTTTCATTCAGTGGCATTTTTTGACGTTAAAAAATATTTCAAATTCAGGTAAAATATGAGAAGACTGTTATTGGTATGCATGGCTGCTCATCTCAATTTTAAGACAAATATTTTCTTAAAATACCATAAATCTCTTTTACTGCTAAAATTAAAACAATTGAAGCATCAACATTCCAGGATCGCAGCAGCGTTTCTAAACTTCCCTTTAGAAGGCCAAAAATTTATCTGCCAATTCTACGACACCCCGTATAGAGATTAGTTACCAAGTCTTGGTGTCCTAAAGCGAAGTTTTCAACCTGACGCGATGGAGTTTTTTATTATAACCTAACCCCGCGTTCACGAGACCACAGAGTAAAAAACGGTAAAGAGAAAGAGACGGTAAACTGGGCGCGGGAAAGAAGAAATAGAGAGTGAGTGTGAGAGTGAGAGTGAGAGTGAGTGAGTGAGAGTGAGTGAGTGAGAGAAAGAGTGAAAGGGGGACGGTCGGAGGAGTGATAAAGATAGAGCGATGGGACGACAAGATGAAAAAGAAAGAGAAAGAAAGGCATTTCTCACGTTCCAAACTAGTGTATACATATACCGCATATATATATGTCGGGTTCACATTACGATTAAGGTTAGGGACGTTTAATGAATCTTCATTTGGGTTAGACATTGTTGTTATGCAATAGAGAAGATATTTACTAGTACGAATATGATTATTAGAACAAGTGTGGATATTGCAGAATTGACAGGCAACCGCGGTGATTAGACACTAATAAGAATGACAACAAATGTACTTTCTTCCAAAGTCTAAGTCGGACTCGATCTACTCGTCTACGGTACAAGTATTACTAAACTAACTCTCGAGCTTTCCTCCTTTTATACAAACGATCATTGTGTTTTTCGTGTTTTACAGAATGCAGCGTAGCATGTGCAACTTATTCAAGTCGATGTGGAAAGTTATCAGCTTGGTTTTCGATAAGTTACGGTTATTTTGAAAATTACTTCTTCGTCGGAGCAAAGTATAAAATGTGAGACTGACGATGGATCTGAGATTAAAGTTAAAAGTACGATTGAAACACGAGTGTTTTGGAATTACTTGCAACGCGAGTTTATTATAGAGAGAAACGCAGAGAAGAAAAGTGCTCACGTTTAGTTTTTAGCGTGTTTGAGTTGCGATACCGCTCACCATATAACCTTGGGCGATAGAAAATAACAGAGTGGAAGTTGGAAACACCGAGTTACTGCTACGCTTTGTAGTATCCCTATTCGCTTCATTCAGTGGCATACAAAATTAATTGAAACTTTCTCTCCACTGATTCTTCTTCAAAAATTTCTGATCCTTCGAAATATTAACAAATGGCAGTGAGAAGTCAGCAGAGTAGCTTTGTTATACCTAAATATCTGCAAATTCGTAATATCGAATCGAGAAGACGATATCAATGAATCGGTCCTGCAATAATCTATAGCAATAATCACTTGCTATAGATACATTCTCCGACGCAGCGAGGCAACGCTTTTGTGAATCGCGTAGTAAATTACCGCCGAGATTCCAGAGAATGACCGGACGTTTGAGTAACGCTTAGAAATTCCCAAAGGCGCTTGTATGGAGATGACTGAAATCGTTGGTTCGCTTTCCTCGGTGTAATCGTATACCGAGTACGGTCGATTGTTTGACTGACGGAATAATTCGTAGGCCGCACAGGCACGGAAAGATAATTCATACGAAGGTGCAACCTGCACGCCGAGTACTTACATTTGTGTCACGCCGCGTTTCATGATTTTGCTTTCACTGCGATCCGTTCGTCATCGTTGCGAGCAGAGCTGTTAGCGCGGTTCCTCGATCGTCAGACGTTCCTCGCTACTCGCTGATTTCCTCGTGCCCCTATTTTGTGCGTCCAACTCGAATCATTTTTATTTCTTCTTGGATCCGTCTTAGAGACTGTTACTCGGTTTTTTGTCGTTTCCTTTTGATCGACCGTGTAACTTGCCGATACGTATGACTTTTATCAACGTACCATGCTTTTAGAATATTAAGCAATCGGTGGTCGTACAGGACGAGTTTCAGGCGTTTCAAGAGCTTAGCATGCGTCGGTGTACAGGTGAAAAAGTTATTCTTACAAGTACGAAATATAAATGGCACTCCTGACATCTATAGTTGTCTCGGGAAAAGATCAATCTTGTAAATATACGGATAAATTTAAAAGAAAGATTTTTAAAAAATTCGAACGGCTAACATAGGCGAAGAAGTCTAGTAGAGTGAATAAAAATGACGTTTTATTTCGGACCAAAGGATTACGATATTACGATAAGCTTCTTTATATACGAGATAATGGAATTAAATCGCATCGAGACGAAGTTATTTTTGAGTTTATAATTACCGTTCGATTCCTAGATGGAATGACCTAGTATCGTATAGTTAACAAATATCATTGACATCTTTTAAACAAGAAAATGTGATCGTGTTTAATGCTCCGTAAGAGACCGGGTTTTCTACCAGATGCATCTGATTGCAGCTCGAGGAGTCAATGAAACGATTGCTGGAATGGAAGCAGTGAATGCTGCAATCGCCGTTGACCCGGAAGCCATCGGCCTCGGTAAGCAGAGGAGGTGCTGCTCGAGCTCGCTGCTCACGAGGCTTCTGTCGCAGAAAATCGTCGCTCACGGCGAAGAGAGGACGGTCTTCGGCCACATATCCGCAGCAAGAGCACCGACGACAGCCGGACTGTCGCCAACGTTTCGCGATGTAACAGCTACTCCAACGATGACGAAGGTAGGGAACTTGTTTGTTAAGGAAATCAGAGGATTTGGAAATACAAATAACTGACTTTATTTCACACACAACAGCTATACATCTATATTACACTCTGAAGAACGTCTTGCACGCACGCTTGTCGCCAACCGACTCTTCAGAATCTTCTAACGGTAGTGTTTTGTCTCAACTAAGACCTGGACGCCCTCTGACCCTTACACACACACTCTCATGTACAGTGTAAATGTATCACTTCCCTAACATTGTTATCTGAGTTGTGGCTTCTCCGACACGGGCCGTTCCTGGGATCATTTTCCTTCCAGTACACGTTAAGCTTCTTTAAAATGTTCGATTTCTCTTTGTACGTTGACTTTGTATATTTCCGTAAATTACTTTGGGACCAAATTTTACGATTAACCAGAAAAATTGTTCGGCCTGTTTCATTACCAAATTAGGTCGTATAACAGTTGAAAGATCGTTTTAACGCTTAGTTTGCTAATTGTATCGTAAAAAATATATCGAGTTAAGAATTTTTTTACGATTTATACACAATTTTACATAAATATGCCTACGAATCCTCAAAGGATCTCGATTCGATCGACGCTCCACGGCATCCTAGGTTCAGTCTGTCGGATACTTTCAGACCCGCCTCCGTTGGACGATTTGGACTCTTTGGACATGCAAAAATTTATAGAAATCAAAAAGGCGTCTCCACAAGTAGCGGCGACGAAGGATAACATCTCGGGCAGAGTCTCTCCGAAGTCGTGGAACAATCCGATAGATCAGATCGAGACTGTTACGTCGGGCGACACTCTAACTAGACCGGGCCACACGCCGCGAGCCAGACGGGAACCTGATGTCCGCTCATCCTTAGTGCGTACCCTCAATAGTCTTAAGGACCCATCATAAATCTCAGTAATTTGCTAGCTAAGGTCCTTCAGACAAAACAAATATCTTTGTTCCTAAATCATTTTCTAAAGATTATTGTCTACTACGGTTGACACGGGAAAGTTAGTTTCTCTCACGAACGATGTTTCCCACTAGCAACTTTCTATCGTGGGCGGCTAAGACACTTCCTAGTCCACCAACCTTCGTTTATCCAATCAGAAGCAATGTATACTGCCCTCACTTTCCTAACAAAAAATGTTATGAACAAATCCGATGGCCTCTCGCGCTAGACACACCCATCGTTAGCTTTCCTCCGACATATCATCGGCACTGTAACTTACTTATTCTTCGTCGTTAGAATAGTTAACATGTCATTACCGGGTTACTCTTCTTAAATACATACTCAACAGCGTACCTCATAAGTGTTGGAAATATAAAGTTTATAACCCTGTTAATCGCAGCGTTATACTAACTCAACCACCCCTATTATCTTAAAGGAAATCAGGGGATCGATCTATTCGCGGCGTCGATTGTTATAATCGTAACGGGAATTTACGACTCCCGCTGACGTGTTTCCCCCTGACGCGATTGGTCGAAAATACTTGGTCCTTCGTGCCGGATTACGTGCCAGTGAAAGGTGCACTTACCAGTGACCATACAGTGCCACGTGTTCAAATCAAACCAGCAACGGAAGAGTTATCACTCCATCGAAGTCAGTAACGTCAGGAACGTCATCTTCGAAGAGGCATAACCCATCGGTCGAGACACGCTCCCAGGCAGCGTCCCGCCGTAGCTGGACATTCAACAAATAAAGGTTAGAACAGCTATAATCTAACTACAGTATTAATCATGCCGACCCCAGCTCAGGCCAACAACATACGTAAAAAACGCGATAGAATGTTCGAGGGCGTCCTAAGGATCACGAGGGAAGGGATCGACAAATACAAGCAGTCCAACATGCAAGAGGTTGAGTATTTAAAATCATACTATGCCCAACTTGTGGAGGGTTTTAAACAATGTAAACAATTGCAACAAGAGTTATATGACCTCGATGAAGATGACTGCAAGCAGGAGCAAGAAGCGGTAAGAAATTATATGTCTCTGGACATTCGAATCAACGTCCTTATGAAAGAAAGTCAATCCTCAACCCAGTCGACACCAAAAACACGCGATTCATGCGTGAAACCCGAGCCGATACCTATCAAATTACCAGAGGTCCGCTTGCCTGAGTTTGACGGTGCCCTAGAAAACTGGAACTACTTCTATGACACGTTCTCATCCACAGTGGACCGCAATGAAAATTTAACAAGGGTCCAAAAGTTCCAACATCTTCGATCATCTATAACTGGAAGGGCCGCACGGAATATCCAATCATTGGAATTCACAGAGGCCAATTATTTGATCGCTCTTAACACATTGAAGGAGAAATTTGACTGTCACTTCAGGATCTGTATGCGTCATTGGGAGCTGATGCGCAATTATCCCGAAATAAAGAAAGAAACTCCAGAAGCCATAGAGGATTTGCTGGAAACCGTCAGCGTAAATCTCAAGGCGCTCGAAAAATTAGGCGAGCCTGTAACATCAAATGTGGTGATTATCGAGTTGCTCGCGTCGAAATTACCTTCGTCCAGCATGCGTAAATGGCAACGAACATTACCAAACAAACGAATGCATTCCTACAAATACCTGATGGATTTTCTGCAAACACGGGCAAACGGAAATCAACTCCTCTCTAAAGTAAAGGAGACAAAAGTGTCAACCCACAAACATCATCGTCACCGAAAAAACGTACCGCATGGGCGAACCTTCACTACAACCAGCAGGACGTTGGTGTGTCCGATCTGCAAAGGATCCCATGAAATAAAACACTGTAAGGACTTCAAAGCTAAGTCGGCAACGAAACGCTTTCAAGTCGTAAAAAGGGCATCGCTATGTACAAATTGCCTAGGCAGAGGACATTCGCTTATACAATGTAAACAGGTTCGTGTCATATATGCGGGCAACGCCATCATACTTGCCTACATAGACTCAAGTCATTTCACGGTTGTCAAGCGGTCGGTCGTCGAGCAGTCGGTCGTCGAGTAATCGGTCGTCAAGCAGTCGGTCATCGAGCAGTAGTCGGTCATCGCACAAACGATCCTCTAATGGACGATCGCCACCTGGATCATCGAAGCCGCGTTCGTTCCTCAATTCGAGACGGATAACCGAATCCTCACGGAAATCTATACATTCGGCTCCAAAAGATCCGAAAGTTCATGCTCCGTATGAGTCACGCTCATCACGGACCAACTCCTCGTCCAACCGGATCCCAACCGGAGCAAAAGTGACTAAACAAACAGACTACAAAAAGAGGAACCGAGTTGATAAATACCTCACCAAACGTCACACTGCATCATGATCTGCTGGTCGTAGCAAAGATCAATGTTTTAAAAAAAAGGGCATTACCAATCCGAGCCAGATGTTTGCCAGACACTGGATATAATATGAATCTCATGATTGAGAAATTCGCAAACTCCCTCGGTATGAAACGAAGGAGATGTACGGTCCCAATCGGTGCCCTCGACAACTTGACTACGATCTCAAAGAGTCAGATAATGACAACCATTGCTTCTATAGATGGCAAATATAAACGTACAGTAACGTTCTTGATAATTCCGACAATATTATCACTAGTCCCTGACCAACCAATCGATCGGTCTGCAATCTAGATACCCAAAAACCTAAGATTAGCTGACCCAGCATTCCATAGATCAAGTCCGATCGAAATATTATTAAGCTCGGGACCAACTTTAGCATCATTATGTGTCGGGCAGATCAAAATACCCCAACCCACCGATACTGAATTGTGTTTGCAAAAGACTCGACTCGGTTGGGTTATCGGGGGGAGCCCACCCGCCCAATCGGGTATACACTCTTTTCACGCTACCACAAGCGACATACAAACGGATCTCGCACGTTTCTGGGAAATCGACGAAGGACCGCCCACCATACATTTCTCAGAATCGGAATTACAATGTGAGGAACATTTCCGAAACCATGTCCAACGCAACAAGGAAGGGCGATACATCGTTGCAATGACTAAGCTCGCCTCTCGTTATCGCCGATTGTTGGGTTGTAATTCGTTATTCGCGCGTTGTTGCAATACTGCCCCCGTTGCGTAGTCGGACGCGTCTACCATGAAGCTGATAGACGCGCCTGGTATCGGATGCGCCAGCATCGTGGCGTCCGCGAGAGCACGTTGCGATTCGCGAAAGCTGTTTTCCGACTGTTCCGACCATTCGATAGGCGCGTTGCCCTTTTTCGCGCCTTTTAACAGGACGTTAAGTGGCTTAAGAGTTTTTGCGGCCCCCGGTATGAAACGTCGGTAAAATTTTATCATACCGAGGTACCTACGTAGTTGCTTGGCGTTCGCGGGCTTCGACAATTTTACAATCGCTTCGTATCCGAGGAATGTGATTTCGTGCACGCCGAATTCGCATTTCGTGGGGTTTATCACAACGCCGTAATTGTTGAGACGGTTGAACAAGATCTTCAAAAACTCGCGGTGTTGGTTTTCGTCGTCCGAGGCTATGAGAAAATCATCGATGTACGCGTAAACGAAATCGAGCCCACGTGTGATATCGTCGACGAACCGCTGAAATGTTTGCGCGGCGTTCCGAAGTCCAAACATCATGTTTCTTGCTTCGAAAAGTCCGAAAGGTGTTGTTATCGGGGATTTTTCGATGTCCTCGGACGTAATCGGAATTTGATGGTAAGCGCGGACTAGATCTATTTTTGAAAAGATACGTTTACCATGCAGATGTTGAGCGAAGTCTTCGATATGTGGCGGTGAGTACCTGTCGGGTACGGTGCGGGCGTTCAACGCACGGTAGTCGCCACATGGTCGCAGGTTTCCGTCCTTCTTCGGCACCACGTGCAGGGGTGATGCCCACGGGCTTTTCGATGGACGCATCACGCCTTGCTCGATCATGTGTTCAAATTCCGTCTTTACCTGTTTAAGTCGTGGTTTGTTGTAGACTGGTGGGCCGGGTGTGGTTTCGATGTGGTGTACCACACCGTGTCGAATCCTCTCTCTTCCGAAAATCGGTGGGCGGGTGAGATCCGGAAATTCTGCCAGGAGTTGGTGATATGATGACTCGCCGATGACGGTCTTAACGGACACTTCGTATGTTGTGGCGGCGTATCCCCTTGATGACATCTGGGTTGTTGTGTCGATGAGCCTTTTGTTTCGCGGGTCCACGAGCAACCCGTAGTGACTTAAAAAATCCATGCCAATGATGGGCGTTTTGAGGTCAGATACGGTAAAGCCCCACTTCAATGCTCTGCGTAGGGACAGGTTTAGATTGATCGCGACGGTGCCGTATGTTGTGATTCGTGTCCCGTTGGCCGCAAATAGCTCGTACTCCTTTCTGTTCACTGGTCCGTGTAACTTGTTGCGCGGGTATACGCAAATATCGGCGCCGGTGTCGATAAGATAGGACATCCGCGAGTTCTTGTCCGTTACGAAAATGCGGCGAGATGCCAAACCGTCGTCGTTTGCCGCTTTTAAGGACGGCTGGTCCCGTTTCCCGAATTCCAAGAGCAAGGGAATGTGCACTTTCTCGCGCGTTCTCGGTACTATGCGCGGTAGTAACATAGTCCGTCTTGGCGTGGCGGATTGCAGGGGCGCGAATGGCGGTGGAATTGTGTACGTGAGCGCGATTGTGATCGTGGTCAGCGATGTTCATTGATACTTAGCTCGGCTACTTGCGCTTGAAACTGGTTTATTCGGGCATCCATCCGCGCTAACCGCTCGTTCATCGCGTTGAGGGCGGCTACCATAACGTCGCCTGTTCCGCTGTTCTGGCCAGGTGGGTGGGTTACTGTAGGTAGTCGGACTGCGCTGACCGCGACGATGGTTCCGGGGAGGCTTCGAAGATGCTGTCGGCGATTTGGATGCGGGTTTCTGGGTCTTTGCTGTGTACGGAGGCTAGCATGCTCTGCACGCGCGACGGAAGTCTACCTTCCCAGACGGTAAGGATGACATCGTCTGCTAACGAGTTGGTGGCTAAGCTTCTTAGGTCCCGGTAGAACTGGGACGGCTTCCTGTCCCCCATTTGTTACTTTTCGATTACTTGTCGGAATCTCTTGGCGTCCGATTCTCCCAATCTCTTGATGAGCTCCCTTTTGACGTATTCGTAACGTCCGGTCGCCGGTGGGGCGTTCAATACATCGCGGATTAATCTCACGTGCGACTTGTCGAGATGTGCAACAGCGGCCTGGTATTTTTCCTGATCGCCCGTGATCCGGGCAGCTTCGAACTGCACTTCCAGCATCGTCACCTACAAATTAAACCGGCTTAAACATCCGGGAATGGCCATCCAACGATAAGGACATACTGCAAGTACTATCTGAAAAAGACACAAATCGAAGACTACAATTGGGTGAGTCACAAACGTTAAAAACATTAGGTATTTATTGGGATTCCCAGGACGACGCAATCCTTTACTCAGTTGAACCCACAGCGACCATCACTCGTGTCATAAAACGATCAATTAGTTCGGTGATAGCCCGAATTTATGATCCACTAGGATTGGTCGCGCCAGTGATTGTCAGAGCAAAAATATTACTTCAACGCGATATCACATCCAACTACCCTTACTTAGTGATATTCGGTTCCCTCGTAAAACAATAGTCAAAGCAGCTAATCACATAGAATTACACGGCTTTTGCGACGCCAGTGAGAAGGCATACGGAGCATGTGTATATCTACGTAGTATCAACTCTGATGGACATATACAAACTCAATTACTTACTGCGCGATCAAAAGTCGCGTCGCTAAAGTCTCTGACTATCCCAAGACTCGAATTAAGCGGATCATTGCTCCTCACCTCGCTAATGTCCGTGGTAAAGAAGTCACTCAGTATAAATGTTTCGCGGATCGTGTATTGGACGGATTCCACTATAGTGCTCCAGTGGATCAAGTCCTCGCCACACATGTTAAAAACCTTTGTGGCGAACCGCGTGGCATACAAACGAAAACCAACATCGCCGACTGGCGTCATGCGCCTACCGACGATAATCCAGCGGATCTAATCTCCCGAGGTCAGACTCTCAAGGAATTCTTGCGCCCGACCATCTGGAAAAACGGATCCGAATGGCTCAAGCAACAAGAGGAAAACTGGCCGATCTGGATCTCAACACCGCTGGAAGAAATCCCGGAACGAAAAAAGACGATCCGTCTAATCACGAACATCATCGACAATACACTCCTCAACAGATATTCTTCCTGGACAAAATTAATAAGAGTTGCTTGGTGTCTTCGATGGAGACATAAACAACACCGAGCTGCCCATCTAACCGCAGACGAATTAACTGCGACACACAACCAATTAATACGGATAATACTGTGGCAGATCGGTACCAACAGGACGCCGACAGGTTGAGGCATCAACGCGGTCGTAACACCTCCCGGGCGATGCGCGGGTGCCAACCACCAACACCAACAATAGGGGGCTACTACGACGACAACGAGTCTGTCTGTCTCGCTAGCGGTCGAATATACGGGCACATGATACAAATACCGCACCTAGCGAGACTCCCTCTACGTCTAAGGCAGGGACTACCGGGTATAGCCTTACTAACGAGTCCACCGGTAGTCCGGGGACGAAACAAGCATTCTGTTTTCATCTGGCAGAGACTCCACTATCACCAAAATATAATCCATTCGCTTCTCGATTGAAATTCGTACACTTCAGATGGATCGAATCAGGGACGTTGGAGGAAAACTACAGCCACTCAATCCCTTCCTCGACGAAGATGGCGATTTTATCGGCATCATTCATTGAAATTGTTGCAGCTTTACATAAACGGAGTGTCGCAGCATCCCGGAATTCCAGTGAGCAATTTTCTCTAGACTTTAAAGCGAAACTCACCGTTAAACGAACTTCCTAGAAAGCTCGACGATTGAAATTATTCCGCGCGAAAATTTACAAACTACGTGTCTCGATTCCATCCTATTACTATTACGAAGAAAAGGCGACATTTTCGGTAAATTAAGCGAAAGAATTAAAAATGAAGTTATTAAGTCGTTTAAAAATCTGGTCAAAACCAAGACTATTTGTACTGCTATTTGATTTCTTAAATAGTTTCAGTTCAAACTCTTAATCTGATGGCTTAATCTTCTTACCTCTGAGACTCCTCAATACTTTCTTCAGCTGTTCTATGCCGACTCCGATGTCTTCAGTCGGTGGAAAGTACTGGCTTATCACGTATAGTTCCATTTCTCCGTCACTTATCTGCACGCATACGCAGTGTGTTGTGCAGAGCCCGGCGACTTCGAGTGGCGTTAGGTGCTCTGATTTCACACCCACGGCTAACATTCGCGGGTCGTTTTTCGATCCTCGAGAGGCGATCGCGACCCCTGTACCGAGTCCAGGTATCTTCCCATTGATGCTGTATGGCTCTTGCATCAGCAAGATTTCATCGCCACCAGCTTTCATCTGCTTCCTAATCTCGTAGGGGACTGTTTTGGATCGCTGCATGTTATGTTGCAGAATCCGTATTCCCCTGTTTCTCCCATAATCCCTTCCGTTTTTGTTTGGTGCTTTACTCATAACTGATTCTCGAGATAATCATTTCCAGCGCCTTCTTGTACATGGGGTAATCCGCATTGGAGGCCGCATGATCTCCTTTTTTCCCAGCCTTTCTACAATTTACGCAGCTGGCGTTCTTACTTGTGCACTGCTTAGTGCTATGTCCGCTTTCTGCGCAGTGTGCGCAGTTTTCGTAGTTTAATCGACAGTATTTTGCCACGTGGCCGTAGCCTTGGCATTTAAAGCATCGACTAACGGCTATGTAGTCACTAACCTTACAGGCATTCCACGAGATAAATACTTTACTGGTTATTAATTTATCCCTTACCTGGGGGCGGAGGGGGGGGGGGTACTTCCAATACCCAGTTGGTTTCTTGGGAGTCCTTGCAGCCAGTTCTGAAGCAGAATCTAATGGCTGCAACGTCTTCTTCTGTTAATCTATTCTGGTTCTGCTTCTTGATGCAGACTAGTAACTCTTTCTCCGGGATTTCCCGTGGTACGTCGTAGAGTATTACACGGGGCAATCTCCTCTGCGGCGTGCTGGTTTTTAGGCCAGCCTCCTTTAACTTCGCGTTCTCCGTGAACGCTTTTAGGCCTTCAGGCTTCGTCGTTTCCACGACCAAGCCGTTCCCGCTGATTTTCTTGACTGCAGTAACTTGAATGCCCTTTTTACGCAGGTTCACCAGCGTGAAGACCACTTCCCGCGCTTCCTCGCTTGATTTTATCTCGCTTTCCGTCGACTCTGGGCGAATTATCACCACATTCTTGGGTGGTTTAACCGCAATTCGCCCTACCTTGTTACTCTTCATCTTCACTTTCTCCACACAGGAAGGCTGCCTTGGCTCCGTCCTTGCGGTTTTCTTGACTGCCGCCTCCAGCCAACTTACCAGTTAGGTAACTGTTGTGGGGCAGAAGTTCCTCCACAATTCCCCTCATATCTTTAAAATACCGCATAATGATTGCGGTCTGCTCCTTGTTCACCTTCTTGTTGGGGTCCAAACAGAAGGCTAGAACACTCTTTTCTATTTCTCCTGCTTGTGCTCTTAAATCAGGCACAGTTTCCGTTCTCTTCCTCTTTTTGTGTTCTGGGCTTCTTCCCTCCAGCTTTTGAGTTTTAAGTTTTTTTGTTTGCTCACCAATCTCGTTCCCGCTGTAATTTCATGCCGTCGGTGCTTCCACTACCGTCGGCCAAGCTGCTTTTAATCTGGTAGCTAAGTAGGTAAGTAGCGTTTCGTAAGTAGCCCGAGGAACGCGACGGCGGCGCAATGGTCACGCGTCACAAGATGGCCGCCTCTCTGCCTTTGTCTCTACACCACTTCTTTTTTCACTTTTCACAGTTTTATTCGAACTCCACTAAACCTTATACACACTTCCACTCCAAGAGACTAACACTTCACTTTCTCACACTTTTTTGGTCTGAACTCTTTGATTTGACACAAGATTTCGGTTACATACTACGGAGCGTCGTGCACGCGTCCGTCCTGCTTGCAGCCATCTGGGATACTGGGAAGGGACAACAAATGGAAAGGATACCTATAGCGTCAGAGTCAGAGACCGCTTCTGTTTCAACTGTCGGATAATCCATGCGTATTTAATCGAATCCGCCGCTCTCAACGCGAAATAATTGCGTTGGGCTAGAGGGTTCATCTGATGGGTACCACGCCAGCTAGAAATCATCGAAAAGTACTCGCGAATGTTGAACATTGACTGATTTCGCGCATTTGCTGCGCCGATAGCGACGACGCTGATGTAAAGCGTTCCTTTCGTGCACGTGAAAATGGTATTGTGTCGTGTGCGATGCTGCACTGCAGATTAAAGAGATTAAATCGTACGGTATTTTTTCTCCAAGTCTTCTAGTTCGTTTATGTATGGGAAAACGATGCATTCGAATCGTCCTACTTTGCATCGGCAATTCGGACAAACTGAAGAGAAGTTACCTTGGACGTATAAAACTCGAACTTCTAATAAACTCTATGTTTCTTACGTAAAAGGCGATATATATGTCGGAGATGAAAGGTCACCGGGGCCTTGCCTTTGAAATTCTTGGGAAAATCCCCAATACTTTAGTCTTTATGACTTAATCCGATTATAATTGTCCGAGATTTGTGATAATGATTTCGGGCTCGAAGTGACAACCTGTCGCTAAACGTAACCGCGGTCACGGGATGAACGTTTTTACCTAACAGAGGTATGGAGTAATTGTATAGCTCTCGTTAAAAAGAAATAGTTGTAGCGGCACTCGACCGTAAACATTCCAACGGTTTCTCTCCCGTGGCTAGCCACACAAAGACCCAATCCTTCAAATAAGATAATTGCCAGATGTCGATACGTCTTCACAGTATATTTCCAGCTAGCCTGGGGACCTGCTGTAAATCTTAGGATTTCGTTAACTAGGGTTCTACAAACGGACAAAGGGTTTTTGTCCTAACAGTCCGTAAATCAAACATAGAAATTAACCAATTAACAGCAACGTCCATTTCCCTCACTTTTCGAGCTAAGGCTTTCCTCGACGAATCTAATCTCGCATTCTTAGACACACCTCATCATAGCTTTCTTCTGCAGCATCATCATGACGGAAAGACATTCACGTACGATCACATCAGCGAGTTACACAGCGTCTTTACGATCAGTGAATACTCTATGCTTTAACAAAGTGTTAGTTGAGTAATACTTGTACTGTGGACAAGTAAGTCAGGTACGACCATTGGCATTAGCATCTCGAGTATCTAATTACCACGGTAACTTGTTAAATTCTGTAATAATCATAATTGTATTAGTAAATATCTCCTCCATTGCATAACTACAATGTCTAATTCAAACGGAGATTCGTTACACGCCCCCATCCTAATGAAAACTCGACACATATATAACAAGGACAGATTTCTCGATGATATCGTAATCGTTTGACGACCGGTCGGCTCGGGAGACCTTTCCGAATCGCGTTTACAATCTGTGAGCAACGAAGCTGACATTTCGTAGGCATCAGCAGAGGTGACCGCGATCACAACGATGCCATAAACGTGGTCGCTTGGCGCACCAGGAGTACAACGCTAATGCTAAGCGCATTAAACGTGTTGTCGTTGTCGTACGTTGTACTTTGTCGCGAGTTCAATAGCACGAACAATCGATGAACGTAATAACCAAGTATCTTCCTCCCGCTACCTACCCGTACTTTCTATTCCAACGAAGAACGACTATCGCGTATCGGCTAAGTTTAAGATACTCGCTTTCTTAATACTTGATGAATTGTTCCGCGCGATAAGCATATCTTGCTAAATCAATTAAATCGACGTTGACACAACTTCGATCGTAGCACGTCGAATATCGATCATCGATGACTAGAAACGTCTTGAAATATCGACGAGTGCCTGGGCTGAGGCTGTTTAATGTGCCCAATGCGCCGAATTCTCGGAAGAGCATACACGCGCCAGCCGCCGCGATACATCTAATGAACGCACGCTAGTGGGGATGTCGATAGGTAACGAAGGGAAGAATCCGTTCGATCAATCACCTCATCTGTATAAGATTAATATCGTTGTATTCCAACAGAATTTTTATATATCTTTATATATCTCTGCGGAATGAAACAACCACAACGAACGATGTTCTTCCATCATCTAAAATGCTATAATTATTAAGTTCAAAGTTCTTGTATGAAAACTTGAACGTTGAACTGAAAGAAGTGACACGATATTCGTTGCTAACTTTAACAGAACTTTAAACTTTAAACGTTCGTTCGAGGAATTCCTAAGAATAAATAAATTAAAGTGATAAAAAACGTTTGAGTTTAAACTGTCACGTCCCGCGCCCCGCACGATCCGTAGCGCGAACGTAAAATTGGTCATTTCTTTCAAATCAGGGAAATTTAAAACGTTTATTTAAAACCGTGTTTACAGTATTTGAAGTGAAAGGCAGTTAAAGACGCTAAAAGCTACATCTTGCGATAAATTTATCTATGTTTTTATAATTACCTAACTATGTTTTTGTAACGATATTAAGGCAGTTTAAAACTGTAAAGAAAGTAGGTAGTTTGAACAAACGTTGGGGACCTTCTCAAACATTTGCAAAAGAAAAACTCCGACGTTTTTTCATCTCCGATAGATATAAATAAATGTAGCTACTCATAGAAGTTAATATAAATTAATTACCGTTCGTCTATAAAATAATTAATTACCGTTCGTCAACCGAATAATTACCATTCATTTACCGAAGAGTTAGTTATCATTTTGTCTACCGCAGAGTTAGTTATCATTTTGTCTATCGCAGAGTTAATTATCATTTTGTCAACCGAAGAATTACCATTTTGTCAACCGAAGAATTACCATTTTGTCAACCAAAGAGTTTTATATCCATCTAACTAAATAGAACGTGACGTAAACATTTTCTAATACGAAAAATTAACTAAAAAGAGAAACATCCTTCCAACAAAAGATACAACACGATTGTTATATTTGAAAAGAAGAAACTAAACATCGTGAAGTTTCGAAGAGTTCAATAACAACGGGATACAATGAGAAAATTGGACGAAGATTAGACGTGTCAACCAGGAAGGACGAATTTCGTGCAATAAACCCGTCGCCAAAAAGATTATTCGTGGCTAGGAGATTGTAGTGCAATAAAACGAGAAAGGAAGTTAAAAAGTTCTTCCGCGAAATTATATTGAATCTCTGGAAGAGAGGTTAGCGTACTTCGGCACGCGTAACAACGTAACAAGCGGTGTAGGTGTCACGTCGAAGACACAAGAAATCACGAAACCGATAGATCGCCGGTGATCTTGTCACGTAAACTTGAGGGTTGGGTGATAAAATAACTATAGCTGAGTCGTAACACAACTATTAATTTTGTTTTAATTGAACTTTATTACAAATTCAGCAATCACAACGGAATACACACTGAATTAACATAAATCACAATTCACTCCAACCACGTTATGTAGAACTTAGTTACGATGATACGTTAAATACGCGACTGTTATAAGGGTAGAGCTCGGTAAAGATATGTTGACTATTCTAAGGATACAGCATAAGTAAGTCTTACTGACGATACTGTGTCTGAGGAAGGCTAGGGGTGGGCGTGTCTAAGGACACGGGACTATCGGATTTGTTGATGACAATTTTGGTTAAGCAACTGAGGGCAGTAGACACCGTCTCCGATTGGATAATGAGACGGTTGGTGGACCAGGAAGGGTTTTAGCCGCCCTCGTGAGAAAGTTGCTAACTGAACATACCAGATGTGAGGAAAACCAACTTTCCATGTTAACGCGTGGTAAACAATAAACGTAAAAGGAAATCTAAGACAAAAGATACTCGCTTGGTCCGAAGGACCTTAACTATGAAAATTCCAAGACCCCTGGTGAGTACTTAAGACTATTGAGGGTACGCGCCAAGGATGTGCAGACATCTGGGCGCTATCCTGCCCGCGGTGTGCGCCCCGGTCTCTGATGTGAATTGACGTTACAGTCTCCTCGCGTCGCAGTTCGAACGTTTCACGAATAAGGTGAAGAAATTGAACTTCGTATAAGATGACGGAAATTTTATTATATAAATCCAACATAGTGGCGGTTCAAAGCCTTACAACAGAATACAAGTATTGAGGGGAAGGTCGATCCCAGGGCCTCCTCTCGTTCGGTAACCACGACCGGGGATCAAGGAGCAATACGCTTCGATAAAGAGGAGAAGGGAAAAGAAACCCCCACGAGGAGATTCCTGGAATTCTATGGGGATATAGCGGAAATCATCGAAGAAGTTGGGGTCCCTTCGCAAGCAACAAAAGGAATAACACCCCCCCCCCCGCAGAAAGGCGATCCGAATCGTCAACGAGGAAACCTTGAAAGGCGATAGGATCGCCAAATACTTGAAAAAAACACCAGAGGTGGAAATGGCGTTCAGGCCAACGAGAAGTCTGGCCAGAAGCGCGCCGAAGGACGTGAAGGAAGGAGCTGCCAGCACCTCGGAGATGGACACACAGGCAGGGGTGTCGGACAGCGGCAGCGAAGTAACAGGAGTGACAGAACAGATAAGGAGAAAGGCCATTGTGAACAGAGCAGGGCCCGAGAACAATGAAGAAGAGGACGATAATATCGTCATAAAATCAGCGAATGGAGGGCGATGACGGAGATCATCGGTGAAGTCTTCCTGGAAATACATGGTCTGGCTGATAGGCTGTACCTCATGGCGAAGAAAGACGCCAATATTAGAAAAAGGAGGGAAGCCATCAAGGACAAGGCAGACAAACTAAATGCTATGCTGAATGAAGTTAGGAGTCAGAAGGGGGCTAGGACGATCAGAACGACGACTGCCCCGATAAAAAAGAAGAGAAGAAAGGCAAGAGGAAGGAGATATCGCCCATCGATTCGAAGGACGATAACAAAAGGAGGAGGCCGGCGAATAGGGAAGTTTCCTACGCCGAAGTTTGTGCCGTCCAGGGTTCGGCGAAAGCAAAAGAGTACCACACGGACAGTGACGGTAGAGAAGATTGGACCGTCGTCCGAGGGAAGAAGGAAAGAAGAAGGGACGATACAGAAATCGATAGAGGTGCCAAAGAGGACAAGGCACCTAAGGCCAAGCCTAAGAAGATGGAGAGGCTGAAGAGGGTGCGTAATAAGCTCGAAGCCATCCTTGTCAAAGTAGGACAGGATAAGGAATAGATCCAGGCCTACAAAGAGATGATGGGGGCGAAGGATGCCCCGAGGGAAAGTAATGCAATCAGAAAAACAACATTAGGTGAATTCTTATCGAAATGAAAACAGGATGCGATGTCAGCAAGACTGCGGCGGAACTTAACATGGCGTTAGGAGGAAAACAACCAATGCGGGATAAGACCTCAGCAGAGGTAAAAGAAGTAGATCCCCTCATGACCAAGGAGGAACTAGCCAGGGAGCTAGAAGTCCAACTTGGCATCAAAGATAGCAGTGAGGTGGAAGTGAAAACCTTAAGAATGGCACCGTGGGGCACCCAGCCGGCAAGAGAAACGCTGCCGAATGTTTATCTAAACAAGGATGGGTCAAGCCGTAAAGTCAGAACCGGCTTCACGATAACCACGATAAAGGTTCTACCAAACCTAGTGAAATGCTACAGATGTCATACGTTTGGTCATATCGCGAACAAATGCACGGCGATAAGTCCCGGGAAGGAATTATGTAGGAAGTGCGGGAGCAAAGAACACACGATAGCTGCTTGCACTAACACGCCGTGCTGCGCCATATGCAGCAAGGTCAAAGGAATCAGATTTGATCGCGTGACCGGGTCGCTGGCTTGCCCAGAATATAGAAGGCTGTTGAGAAGAGAATGAAGATTTTACAGATAAATCTCAACAGCTGCAAGCTGGCGCTAGACCTGATGCACCAATGCGCGATCGAATATAGACCGGATATCGTGGTAATATCCGAGCCAAACAGACAGCTCCCATATTGGATTAACGATATTAAAGAAGACGCATCCATATGGGTCACCCTTTTTAACGGTGAACTTCTGGACGAGACTACGGCGGTCAAGAGCAACGGAACCGTAGGCATATGTGTTGGAGACGTCTTCCGCATCAGCGGATACTGCTCGCCTAACTTAAGCAAACAGGACTCTGTGTCATACATAGACACATTGTCATCGGTAATGAAGGATGGTGCCAGGAGACACGACAAGGTTGTCGTAGCCGGCGATTTCAACGCAAAGTCGACCTGTTGGGGAGGAACGACCACGGACAAAAAGGGGAGAGTTTTGATGGAGACACTCTGTGGTTGTGGAGTGTTTCCATTGAGATTCAAGGAAAAATATACCTTCAGCAAGAACGGGAGGACGAGTTGTCCTGACATAATTAGTGTATCGAATAAAGTCAATGAGATGTACGTGGAAAGCGTGGTGTTGGACAAATATTCGGCTTCTGGCCATTTATATATAATGCATAGTTTTAAATTGGTGACAACAAGAAGGGCGTCAAAGTTCTTCAGATATGCAACGAAGGACCTAGCGCCAGACGAGTTTTTAAATGGGTTTGACGACATTGTGAAGGTAATAGACCAAGAAAAGGATAACGGAACGGACAGGGCCGAGCTCTTGCAGAAGTGCATCGAGAGAACGTGCGATGGAATGTTAAAGAAGCGGTGAGGTTTTAGTCCCTTTGGAGGGGTTATCGTCGGATGTATATCAGAGGCGGCTATTCAGTTGCTGTTTTGTTATTATTTCGATAGCTGTGGCATGCAAGGTGTTTTGTCTACTTTATTACTGTTTCCGAGCGGATGGCCTTTCTTGAGCGTGTGACATAGGCGGACGCACGACTTTGATCGATGAGTCGATTAAGATTTGCAACCCATTATACACGGAGATGCTTAATTTCGATTCGGCGCGCGCGTGCGCCTGCCCTTGCACAGTATGAACAAGTAGAGCGCTATTAGAAAACGTTCTTGCCATAACGCGAATTATGCTGGCATCGTTTCTCTGTTTTTCCCTTGCTGCTCCTTCGATATTTAGGTATTTTTTGTTAGTCGAGCCAATCTGATATTCATTTAGTAACCTTGACAGATTTTTTGATTTTAGCGTGTATTGGGATTTGAAACAACAGACTTTAGAGTTTCAATCTATTACGAAGTAACTTTCCAGGCTGAAATTATTTACGGAATAACGGGACGATTTGGGAACTAAGATTAGAAATCTATTTCAAACTGCGCATTCGCTTTTAAAATATTCAAATAAAAGAAAATGTCCATTTTCGTTAGACTGTAGCGGCACATGAGTAGAGGACAAGTCAAATCATGTTGTTTTGCCTCGGAGTATCAAGATCGTTAGGACACATGTAATGTAAGAATAAATAGACTCCGGGCAAAACAATGTCGCCGCTACGCGGAACCGTCGAACAAAGACGAATTTGAATTTTTCGACTCCCCCCGACCAGTATAAATAAATCGACGCAACCGAAAAGAGTTGAATATCTACGAGTATCCTTCCGTTTCGACAAGCTATCTGAGTGTCATCACGAGTTATCTACCGAGTTATCGACGAGTATCTAGCGAGCATTTATTGAGTATTAATTAGCAATTTTACTTTACGATTTATACTCTGTACGAGCGACTCAGCGAGTATAGTCTGTATATCTATTTATTATTTTTAAATATTATTCGAAGGTTACGACAACAAGCAATAACATCTAATAAATCTCACGGTCAAACATCCTATATACCAGTCCTCTACAAGACAGTGCAGGGCAGTCGGATACCTTCTTCATATTTCAAAGCAAATATCGATAAATATGGGGTTAATAAATTTTATTCCTAGTCTTACTTCCGTCGAGGTTTATTTTAGCAAATTTATTGAAAATTTTGCTATCTACGATACGGCGAATTTGTGAAAATACCGAATATCGACAAATTATTTGTGTTGTTAAGCGATATAAATAGTGATACTGATATGTAGTATCGTGGAAAAGGACCTAAGAAACATCAAGTTAACCACGAACAATGTCGCGAGAGCCGAGGCGCCGTCGGGTCCATCAATGTGTCGTCGGTCTTTCAATTGTATAGTTTTGTAGAAAAGGCTTACGTGACTCTGGCAACTAGTCGAGTCGAGAAGTCAGAGAGTGTGAGTGGAGAAGCCGGAGAGTATGAATCGGGAAGTGGAGAGCCGAGTATGATGATAGACGTACGACGATATTGTAATCAGTTTTTTGTATTGAGTATCGCTTCTTAAACTAAACTTAACTCCAAATAAAACATCATTACTTGTCCTTACTCTAAGACCTATGTAAGTTACCACAGATATAACTCCACGTAAAGACAGGCATTTAACTTTCTAAATCATCGTGCGATATATTTTCTATTCATAGGCAGCCTAAGAACGAAGATGTTGAATTTAGTAAAAATCGATTATTTCGTGTCCAAGAAATGTGTTTACGCGTTTTACACGAATTCTATTTAAAGATATCAAAAGATCACGACGTGACGTAGGAGAGAATGTAAATTAGTAAGCTAATTAGTAAGCTGTCATTTGTATGGATTATTATTTCAGTAGAAATATCAAAGAGGACTCGTATTGTACTTGGAGATATGAGTGGATCTGTCAAAGTCATGTCTTTCAGTCCAAAAGAGAGAGAGGGCCATTTAAACAAGAACCTCAATGTGATAGTTTACTTATTCGCTATGAATCTGTTTTCAAGGTAAATAATTTATCTTCAGAAACTTGTGTCATCGCGTACGTTAAGTATGCGCAAGAACCAAAACTCACAAAAAATCACAGTCTACTCGATAATCGATATCGTCAAATATTTTTGGCATTTCGAAGGAATTCTCGGTCAAATGTCTTCGAGTTCTCATACGTGATATACATGTAAAAAATACCCTAGGACAGGTAGATGTATCACTGGTGCTGCAATATTATATATAAACTTTTGCTTCCTACAAAAACATGTCTTAATACGTTGTAACATACATTATAGGGTGAACTGAAAGGATTGAAAATTGTAGAATTTAAGAATGTATATACGGATTGGGTGAAATAAGTAGTCTATTATGGAAGTTTAAGAGCTTTGATGTTCAGCAGTACATTATGAGGAGCAAGGATTCAATACAAATTCAAAGTTAACATGGGAATGTCTTGCTTCACCTTTAGCGAAGGTTACGTTTCCTCGCTTATTGACGTATATGTATGTTGTAAGTGTTACGCCACGAGGCTTACTATAGGCCGCATTTCTAATCGTCGCTGACGGTACTACAGTGTCGCAGACGGATCGTCTTCCTGATCGTGGTTCTGGGCCACGGTCACGGCCATTCCCAGACGCCCGCTGCAATGCTACAGGTGCCTGGAGCTAGGACACGTGAGAGCAACGTGTACGTCGGCAGTAGACAGAGGCAACCTGTGCCACCGGTGCGGCAATAGCGGCCATAAGGCCAGAGAATGCACGGCAGCCAAACCAAACTGCCCGCTGTGTGAAGCTCTAGGCGCCCCAGCAGGGCACCGAATGGGGGGAATGACATGTGTTCCCCCAAGAATCCGAAAGAGGAGACTCCCGGGTCGGGAAATCAACAATAACTATAGAAGAAGTCCGATTAACGAAATGAGGAACGGCCCTGGGGAGGTCATGGAGACGGGGTAAATTCAACCCCAAAGTAATTCAATGCAATTTGGGGCATGCGAGGAGAGCTCAGGACCTGCTCTACCAGACTATCCGGGAGAGCGGGGTAGCCCTCGCAATCATTGCTGAACCGTATAACGTGCCCAATGCCACCAACTGGGTACAAGACACGAGTGGAAGAGCAGTTATAACCTGGACTCCAGGACTGGGCCCCCACGGCGCTCTACTCGACCGAGGCGATGGATATGTGGCGGTCGAGTGGGCAGGGATAGCAGTCGTGGGAATATACGTCTCCCCCAATTGCGGATTGGAGGCATTCGGGGACTTCCTGGACGAGGTAGGTGGCTGTGTGAGAAGATGCTACCCGCGACAGGTAATGGTCCTCGGCAACTTCAATGCCCATTCGACACAATGGGGGAACGTCAGAACAACACCAAGAGGGAGGTGGCTGTCCGACTGGCAAAGGAGCGGGCGGAAAGAGAAAGAGTGAGAACTGGCCACCCGGCGAGGACTGACAGAGAAGAAAGGAGGACGAGAAGGGACAGACCCCGAGCAGCAGCACACAACCAGGAGTAAGGGCGCCAGGGGAGTGGTCCCCCTGGTAAACCAAATATAAGGAAGCTTCTAGAAAGAACAAGACGGGGGATGTCGATCGATAGAAATTCGTAAGAGAACTCGGGACATCCCCAGACGTCAGGAGGCCACCGGGGAGTTTTAGTCGGTAAGAGTCCGACAGTACCCGCCGCTGGTTCACAGCCGCGGGTATCCATGAGGATTTCTCCATGTAAAAAAAAAAAAAGAAAAAGACGGATCGTCTTATCTGCCCGACGGAAGATATACAATGTATCGACGAGCATGTCACGTAAAATAACAAAATAAAAAAAGAAATTTGAGGTGAAAAATAAAAAAAAGAAACTTTATTTTTTTTCTAACAACAATCCACTTTACAATCCACTTCCGAACTCTAGGCGTGACTTACCAAGACTGAAGCTCTTACAATTTGACTTTCGATCGGATCCGATTACTTCCTTTTGTGATCCCTCAACATCCCCACCGTCCATGCATTTGCTAGGCGTCCGCCACCGTTGCCACGTGCTCTTTCTTCTAGAACCTTCGGTGGAAGGACTGTTGGGATGTTGATGGTTCATAGGCACTTCGGCCGTATACATTGTCGCCGAGTGCCGCCACATCTTTATCTCCATCGTCGGTCTATCGGACTTGAAGTATGCCGGTCGTGACAAGCGCATAGTTGTCACCAAGCAGCGAGATCTAGAAACGTCGATTTTGGTTCGTTACCTTTCCACACAAGAAGGTGGCATACGTGATCATAGGCGCGAACGGTGGCGTGACCCGAGCGTAGTGGGGTCGTCTCCCAGAGAAGACAAAGAAATGATCGAAAGGCAATCAGTCCCTTCTGACGAGTCAAACGTTATACATCGAGAGGTCTGACGAGAAAAATTAAAGTCGCATAGTCTAACGAATTCATAGAGAGATATCGTAAAGTCGGGTCAACTTTCTGTAACATATTCATTGTTAAACAAATTGTGGTGTGTTCATCATATTATTGTCAAATATACTATTTTATGTTAACCTGTTAATACAGTGTTAAATTCATTGAACTACTTCTGTTATCTTAATCGAAACAGGGGAACGACTATTTCGCGGCGTCGATTAGCAGAATCCTAGCTAGAATTTACGCCTCTCGCTGACGCGTTTTCCTCGCGACCGCGTCTCTCCGCGAACGGTCGTAACAGTAAGTACATCGTACCTTTTAAAAATATATCTACTTAGAGGGTCAGTTATTAATAACCAGTGGACCAGATTGCATAGTTCGAGTTTGGAATCCTTTCGTGACTAGAAGAGCAAATAGTACTTTCCAAGGTCATCGTGCACCTATTTGTGCCTTAGTTGTACAAGGTGCTGGTAAACGCGTGTACTCTCTTTCGAAAGATAGATGTATCAAAGTGTAGGATGTACTAACTCAATCTTTTATTCAGGTTTCAATAATAAGATATTTCATTAAAAGATACTTTTCTCAAGTAATATTTCACCTAAAGAAATAAAAAAGCATTAATTAAAAATAACAATATAAAATCTATGTATAATTAGAATTTAAGTCAAGTTATTTTATACAGACATACAATTGATCGTACAATACACAGACAATACAATTGACGGACATACAATACATTGAATCGTAATATGATCATTGCTAGCTCAATGATCGCAGCGATTCTTTGCGATCCTGAAATCAACAAAGAAATATCTGATTGTTTTACACATACAAAATCTATCAGCCGCTTTTTATATAACTATCTCTACAAAGTGGTAATTTATACGCTTTGTATAATTTTTATTCTCTACATCTACAGAAATGAAAATATTCTACGAAATCTTTTAAAAACTTAAGTATTTACTACAGGATTCGATTCTTGTATAATAATTTGGGATCCATGGCTTGGAAATCGTTTATTCTTAGTAACGCATGCACACAGTAGATTCTTATATGGTGAATTTCATGACATTGAAATTACTGCTGCTTGTTTCGATGAATCTGAACAATTACTAGTAACAGACGCTCGTGATGGTACATTGAAAGTTTGGAATTTTAATACTGGTACTTGTTTGCGGAACATTGCTCTTGAAACTCAGTGGTACGCTCTTACCTATTTTGTTATCTTCTATTACATACCAAGATTAAAAACAACATTTTTAATAATTGTCAAATTCTATTGATAATACTCGCAAATATATTTCCTATAAATTCGTTTGATTATGTAGAGTGAAATAACCAGTTTAGTTTGGCTGGAAAATCGAATCTTATGTAGTAGTTGGAATCGTCAAGTCATAGAATTTGCAACTTCTGGCGCATATCTATATAAAAAGAATTGGGGAACAATACACACGCTACGGCAACTTTTAATGGAGAAATAATACTTTGGAGATTAGAAACGGGTCAACCGTATCGAAAATATAAAGTTAACGAACCAATGTCAAGGTAAGATCTAGAATAATATGAGAAATGTTAAAATAATATAAAAATTACACTTCTCGAAATAACGTGCTGTAATAAACAATGTTAACTAATCAGTGTTATATAAATTTATGATAAGATACCACAAAGATGAAATAACGTATAAAATAAAAAAATCTGAACAAGTTACGAAAGAATTCATTTCGAAACAGAGGTATTCCATGGTATTGCAACTGTACTTTTCAAAAACAGATCTGAATCATAATGATAAATGTTTATAGTCAATATCCTACGGCTTCTAAACACTAAGAATCCGCACTGAATATTGCATGAATTGTTGCTGTTCGAGCTATGTTATTTTTTAATGTTCAGCCGGTTAGGCCTGATGTTGGAACATTGTTAGTTTCTCTTGATTCTTAAGCGCGCTGCCCCTCCCCCCCCCCCGGTGAGGTTCGGGCTTGGGCGCTGGCGGCTCAGCGCCTCGGAGCCGCCAAGCAGTCCGGAAGGAGAACCGGGTATTAGGCGCGCGGGGGGAGGGGCATTGCGACGCTCACACCGGTTTCCGGGCCTCTCTCGATCGCAGCCGGGACAGTCACCGTGGAGGTTTTAGTCGGTTGGAGTCCGACACTACCACGCCGCTTTCCCCAGATGCGGCCTGGCGTCCGTGCGGATTTCCTCCACGTAAATATATAAAAAAAAAGTTTCTCTTGATTCAGGATATGCACAATTGTGGACTCATCACCCTGCTAGTGGGATTCTACAAGCTTTTACAGTTATGCATTCTATACGTGATTGTGCATTAGCATTAGCAACTGATCCTAAAACTCATTTTCTTGTAACAGGTAAAAAAGGAATGCATTTAATTTCTACAACATTACTTATTTATTATAAGATTACTTTTTGTATGTAATGTGATACTTCATTGCAACAAAATATTTAAAATGGAAGGAAAGATAAAGCCAGGAGATATGATTGGAGAGTAAATCCGTTTAAAAAAATTTAGGACACAATGCTGGAAACATTAATGTTTTGTATCTCGCGAATTATTACACAATAGTGATAATATGTCAAATCTAATAAAATTTACTTCTCATTAAAAAGTCGTACCAGAACAATTATTTATTAATTACTTCATTTATTAATTCTTAAAAAGATACATATAAATAAGAAAAAATTGTAAAATTTGATTAGTATAATAAAAATAATATATGCCTATGATCATTCTAAAATATAAAAAGTGTAGTCTGACGTTCATTGATATATTAAGAACACATACATATTTTAACGATAGTTACAATGTAACGTCATTTCTATATTATATGCAAGATATGACAAGTATTTTTGCTCTAAGGCACAATTTGAAATCAACAACGTTCAGTTTAACAAATTATACCTTTTATTCGTTTTCCATCATGGAATAACGCGGTGGTGTCTTCCATATTGCACTGGACGTGCGTTGTAATCTACTCTTATCTATATTTTCAAACACTTCAGTTAAATCTGGTGTGCACTTTCTCCTATCAAAGAATTTATAGACTGCTTTCTCCGGAATGTATCGTTGCATTGCAAGTTGATTTTCACGTAGGTGCGCTAAAATTGATAAAAATTCGAGTACTCTATGCGTTCTAATGTTTATTAACTCATTAAGTAAAACAATACTTACATTGTGCCCAATGTGGAATTGTATGCTTTGGTCTCGATTCATCATGTGATTCATCGCCGTCAGGTTCACTATCCAAATCGTAAGTGGTTCGGCCATGCTGGAGCCATATTTTGTCTAAAATATTGTATGAATAATAGCTTGTGCTTTTATAACAGAAGAATACTTTGATATTGTTTGTAATGTTACCTGTGATGTAAGCATCTGATGCTTTTCATTGCTTCAGCTGCAGCTTGTCGTTGAGCTCTTTCTTTTCGTCTTTCAGCTTCTTGTTTTCGACGTCTTTGTTCATTTAATATTTTTTTTTATTTATTAAAATTTATAATCAATTCTCGCATTGAGAATTTTCAGTAATTTTTTCTGGCGTGGCACAGTGACATGGCTAATTATTTATAATAAGATAATACTTACTATAGATAAGTATAATTTATCAGTAAGTATTATAAATAAGTAAATATTACTTAATATAAATATCTCATTAAATCTAGTGTTTGGCTCTAACGGTTAGTGTCTCTTCAGCCTGCGGATCTGGTCCGACGTATCAAGTAATCTAGTAATTAGGGGGTTTCGATGTTTGTTGACTCTTTTGTTATATCTGTCGCTATATTTTGCTATTTCCTCTTTGACTGTGGGTATCTTGAGGTCGCGATGTATTAGTTCGTTGGTGACATACCAGGGTGCATTTATAATGGATCTTAGCGTTTTCGATTGGAAGCGTTGAAGTATTTCAATGTTGCAATTACATGCTGTTCCCCATAGATGAATTCCGTAGGTCCAGACAGGTTTTATTACGGTCTTATAGAGGGTAATTTTATTCTATGT
Organism: Bombus flavifrons; assembly: GCF_040668555.2. NCBI lineage: Eukaryota > Metazoa > Arthropoda > Insecta > Hymenoptera > Apidae > Bombus > Bombus flavifrons. Next base: position 1,777,184 of record NC_138459.1, on the reverse strand, counting down.
GTTTAGTTTGGAGCGTCGGCCAGTGAGCCAATAGAATTTTTTTAGTTTGTCCTTTAGATGCTTCGTTTTGTCTGTGATGTGGTTTTTCCAGGTTAGTCTCCTGTCCAGGGACATGCCCAGGTATCTGACTGCGTCCTTGCTAGGAATTGTTGTATTGTTGATGGTGACATGGGGACAGGTTTGTTTTCGGAGTGTGAAGGTTACATGTGAGGATTTTTTTCACTAATTTTGAAGCCCCATTTATGAAACCACTTTTCGCGATCGAGACGCGATCTCGAAGAAACGCGCCAACGGGAGTCGTAAATTCCCGTTACGATTGACTAATCGACGCCACGAATCGTTCGATCCCTTATTTCTTGTGGGATAATAAGGGTAGTTAAATTGAAGATAACGCTGCTTTTAACAGGTTATTATATATATTTGCAAGATCCAACAACCTCGATATAATACAAAATGAATGTTTGATACAAGATGACTACGAATGAGTACGACCTGAGACTCTGTTCGTGTTGTCGCGTCTGATAATGTATCTTGTCGACTGACTGTATTCGACTTGTTCACTTCCTGAGGATTCTTGAACTGCTTACGATGGCAGACTGACTTGAGTTGATGGACTGACCCACTTGAGAAACTCGAATTGCTTGACTGACTATTCGCTCTTATGTTTTTCCGGAGGAAAGCTTGGTGTGGGTGTGCCCTTTGAACGAAGAACGCGGATTCGTTGTTCACACTTTTCGTCAAGGAACTGAGGGTAACCATCCGCGATACCGATTGGTTATGACCCATGCTAATGAAAAAGGATATGAGGAAGTGTCCCACCAACGTGGATCGGGGGGTAATTTCGTTCCTGGGCAAAACCAGTCTTTTTTGGTAGACATGTGTTCGGCTTTCCCATTCAGTGACTACTCGCTTTCTCCGTGATTTTTAAGAGCCTAATAAACTCAAGGACTTTTCCGAAACCCGAACATAAACCGAAAATACTTCTAGACAGACAGTTTGACTGGCAAACATGTGGAAACAATGAAGCTAAAAGTTGACGTTTTATGATGGGTCCTTGAGTTTATTGAGGGGCGGGAAGAATGTAGGTGGGCCGCTGGCTGCCAGGTAGCGTCGGCTGGAGTGCAGATGTTCCATGGGACGTAACATCCTCCCCCTGTTGTGAGGGCACCGATTAAATTCTATATGTGCGTTAGATGGGTGTGTGATCCACCTCCTTCGATGTCAGTGATTGTCCGTACTCACCTTGACCTGATTGACATGGCAGGGAACCAGTCATTTGACGCCGCAGTCCTGGAGGCTCGATAGTGTCTGTACAGTAGCTGTTGGTATTATGCCATCGGCTCCGGGATGGACCTTGATTACACAGCCCAAGGGCCAGTGTATCGATGGACCGTTGTCTTCTCCGAGGAGGACGATTGTGCCTTCTTGTATGTTGTGTCCACCCTTGGTCCATTTATTGCGGTTGTTCAGCTGATTGAGATACCGCCTATACCAGCGTTTCCAAAAATGTTTAATTTTTGGATATGCTGCCATCTGGAGAGCCGGTTGCATGGAGTGTCACTGAAATCTCGCTGACGCACACTCATTAATGACTCACCGATGAGGAAGTGACCCGAAGTGAGGACGAGGAGATCCTTGGAATCAGTGGATATGGGTGTTAATGGTCGGGAGTTAAGAACTGCTTCGATTTCGGTGACAAGTGTATTGAATTGCTCGAAAGTAAGCAATTCATTGCCGAGGACGCGTTTAAAGTAATGTTTGAAGGACTTCACCGCTGCCTCCCATAACACGCCGAAATGCGGGGAATGAGGGGGTATAGAGCGCCATTCGATTTGCTTGTTGGCTAGGAACGTAGTTACCCTTTCGCTGTGATCATCCGATTTTAACAAATCGTGGAGCTCCTTTAATTCGTTGTATGCCGATGAAGTTTGAGCCATTATCGGAATGGATGATCGAACAAAACCCTCGCCGAGCGATGAATCGACGACGAGCGGCGATGAAGGATTCGCTCGTGAGATCGCCAACGAGTTCGATGTGCACCGCCTTGTTGGCTAGGCATATGAAGATAGCTACATATATCTTGACCTGGCGGCGGTTACGATCTCGTTTCTCCTAAATGTAAAATGGCCCACAGTAGTAGACACCGACGTTTGTGAATGACCGAGATTCAGTTACTCGAGCCTCCGGCAGATTACCCATTATGTAGTCTACTTGTGGTGGATGAGCACGAACGCAGCGGATGCAATTTTTGATCGTACGCCATACTTGACTTCTGCCATCGATGGGCCAGTATCGCTGTCTCACTGCTTATAAAGTAGCTTGCGTACCTGCATGCAGACTGAACTTGTGCTCGTTTTCGATTATCCGTGATGTAGTAGGAGATTTGGGCAGTATGATCGGATGCTTTTGTGTGAAAGTCATCGGTGTTTGACTCAGTCGGCCTCCGACGCGCAATATTCCTGTCTTGTCTAGAAATGGATTGAGTCGTTGGAGTTTCCCATTGACCGGCATGTTTCTATTCTACCGGAGCGTGGATATCTCTTCTGAAAAATGAATGTGTTGTAATAGCAGGATGAGTTTGTCATGGGAAACCTGTAGTTCTTCTGTGGTTAGTGGTGACGATCGGTTTTGTGGTTGTTTCCATCGGAGACAGCGAGCAACGATGCGGATTAACTTTGGCCACGATGAAAATCTATCTAAGAGACTGTTATTGACAGGAGTTGTGGCGAGACAAGTTGCTGCTTTCCGTTCTGGTAAGTTGGCCAAAGGCGTTTTACTCCACATAGGCCAACATTCTTCTGATTGCTGCAGCCACCGTGGTCCAGTTTGCCAAATGTTAGGCTGCAGAAAGTCTTCGGGTAACTGTCCTCGAGAAATTAGGTCCGCAGGATTGTCATTGGTGGGGACATGACGCCAATCAGTGTAGCTAGTTTTGTTCTGGATCTCCTCCGCTACGCGATTTGCGACGAATGTTTTCAATGTATGAGGTGACAAATTGATCCAATGGAGAACAATAGTGGAGTCCGTCCAATAAACTGTACGATTTACTTTGACCTGTAATGCTTGCTGTATGATTGTAATTAGTGATGTGAGGAGAAAGGCGCCACTCAGTTCAAGTCGTGGAATGGTCTGCGTTTTGAGCGGAGCTACCTTCGATTTCGCTGTGAGTAGTCGTGTCTGGACATTTCCGTGATGATCGAGAGACCTCAGATAGACACAGGCTCCGTACGCCCTTTCGCTGACGTCACAAAAGCCGTGGAGCTCAATCTCGATGGGTGTTTTGATGATGGTCTTGCGTGGGAACCGAATCTCGTTGAGCAATGACAACTGGGTGTAGTAGCGGTTCCACACGGAATGCAAGTCCGCTGGGAGGGACTCATCCCAGTAGACCTTTAACGACCAGACTCGTTGAAGTATCATCTCCGCTCGAACGATCACTGGCGCGAGCAATCCTAGTGGGTCGTAGATTCTGGCGATCACAGAGCTGATGGATCGCTTTGTAACCCGAGAGGTCTTGACGTTGGCTTCGATCGAGTAAAGTGTTGCATCGTCCTTGGATTCCCAAAATTTGCCGAACGTTTTTAGGGTTTGAGACTCATCTAATTGTAGCCTTCGGCTTTTATCTTGCTCTGGTCGTTGGAAGCCCATTCTCGAATGTTCAAGCCAGCGAATTGGAGAAGTTCGGTTAGTTCCCTTCTGAGGGACAGTACCTCTTCCTTCGTGTCCGCTCCGGTGAGGGCGTCACCAACGTAGAAGCCTCGTCGCAAAGCCGATGACGCTCGTGGGAATTGATGTCCTTCATCTTTTGCCAACTGCTTGAGACACCGTAGGACCAGGTATGGAGCTGCCGATAACCCGAACGTCGCGGTGTTGGTAGGTTTCGATTTCCCCATTCTCGTTACGCCAAACGATTTTTTGATATCGTCGGTCCTCTGGTCACACTAGGAATTGCCTGTACATCTTCTCGATGTCCCCAGTGAGTACATACTGGTGCAGACGGAATCTAAGACGGATATTGATTAGATCCTCTTGTAATTTGAGCCCTGTATAGAGTGTATCGTTTAATGATACTCCGGTGCTGCTCGCCGCGGATCCGTCGTACACGATGCGGAGTTTGGTTGTTTCGCTCGCTGCCTTCACGGCGTGGTGTGGTAGATAATACCCGCTTTCGTCGGCGTTGTCGGGACTAATTCTTGACGTATGTCGCCGATCTAGGTAGTCTTGTAGTACCGCTCGATAATCGGCTTCAAAACGTCTGTCGCGTTGGAATCGGCGGTTGAGAGATGCGAGTCGTTTCATCGCTAGCGCCTTGGAGGATCCAAGCGACGGGAGCCGGTCGTTGAACGGGAGAGCGACGATGTATCGTCCTTCGCTGGTGCGTCGGGCGTGAACTCTGAAATGTTTTTCGCATCGTCGCTCTGCTTCTGATATGTGTTGGATCGAAGGCCCTTCGTGGATTTCCCAAAACCGCGTGAGATCTGCTTGCAGAGCCGTTGTGGATGCGTGGCACGTGTTAGTCGCGGTTGAGGACGTTGGACTCCCCCCGAATACCCAGCCGAATCGTGTCTTTTGCAAACGCAGGCCCGGCTCATCCGGTCGCGTCAGATTGATTTGTCCAACACACATCGCTAAAAGGGTTGCACGCGAGCTTAATAAGACATCGATCGGGGAAGGCATATGAAATCGTGGATCTGCTAGATTGATATTTCTGCGTATATCAAGCGCCGAGCGATCGATGTGTTGGCTCGTTATGGCTGGAATGACGAGAAAAGTTAATGTGTTCTTGTACTTGCCGTCAATGGAGGTAATCGTCGCCCTTATAAATCGCCTTGATGTCATCGTCAATGTATCGAGAACTCCAATTGGGACCGAACACTTCTTCTGCCTTATTCTGAGGGTATTTGCAAACTTTTCTGTGATGAAATTCATGCTATATCCGGTGTCGAGCAGCGCACGGCACTGCATCGGTTGCTGTTTGTCGGTTAGCATGTGAACTTGAGCTGCAACTACTATATCATTTCAAAATACCGCGGAAACTGCTTGTCTGGTATTTCCGGTCTTTGTCGGAGTTCTAGATTTTTGGCGTCATTGCTTGTGAGTATGTGTCCGTCTCGGGCTGCCGGGTGGACTAGGGAGCGCGTTAGTCCGTGTTGTCCCCGAATTGTGCCTTTTTGAGATTTTCCGCTTACTTATGGGTGACGGGGGTGATGCTGTTCTCCTATTTGACGAGGAGGGATTTCGGCTCGAGGTGGAGGAATTTGACCTCGATGTTTATTTTTCCTGATGTAGCATCGTGTGGTGTCGTCCTCCGCACACCCGACATGATCCGGCGTGACAATCACGCGCTGTGTGCCCCTTCTTCAGGCAATTCTCGCTTGGGCTTTTCTTCTGATCCTCGTGTCTGTTTGGCGATGGTAGTCGATCTGTTACTTCGTGCCAGTCTTTCTAGGAAGCTCAGGAACTGAACATATTTAGGCAATTCTTTGTTCGGGAGAGTCATTTCCCACTGACTCCGGATGTTCGATGATATCTTTGAAAGCAAAAGGCTATATATCACGGTACTTGTCTCGGAATAGGATTCGCCTAGCTTGGTCAATGCACAGATGTATTGCTTGAACGCATAGACCAAGTGACTTAATTCCGCTGACGAGTCTTTGGTAAGTTTCGGATACTCGATTAGGGCCGTGCAGTGGCTAACGGTGGTGTCTCGTGGGCATTTGAAATTCTCTTTGAGAATCTTCATAGCGTCATCGTAATTAGTGTTATTGAAGGGTAACGACTCTAGGCAATTCACCGCGTATCCGTGGAGAGCGGACCGTAGATAGTGACATTTTTGTACGTCCGTGAGGAGAGGGTTCTGATCTACCGTTTAGCAAAATGTGTCGTGAAATGTGCTCCATTTTTCGAAGTTTCCGTCGAATGTGGGGAGCTGGAGATCGGGTAATTTGATCGCTATTGGATTCGAGGTCGCGGATGAATCACCACTGGGGGTACTTACAGATGTCGACCGGGTCCATCGTTGCTCAGCAAGTATCAGCTTCTTCAAGCGAGCTCCCAGGGATACGTAGGTACGTATCGCCTCTCTTTCCAACGTAGGATCAACTTCGTCATGATTTTTTAAATCATCTTGGGCGAATCGGAACCGTCTCCATTCTTCCTCGAGTTGGGTTTGATATCTTTCCAAGAGGCAAACATCATGCTCTTCAGCCTGCTCATACTGATCGATGTCGCTCTCTATGGCCTCGATGTTGCCGATGTACTTGTCGCGTTTTTCCCGTATAGAGTTGATCTTTGCTGGGGTCGGCATGATTAGTGATGTAGGCCGACTTATGTGTGAAGAACCTTCTATTGGATGATTGTTCAGCTACGTCGGGACGATGCTTGGTTGCGTGCCTCGATCAATGTGCTATACTTCTTCGAAGGTGACGCTCCTGACGTCACTGACTTCAATGGAGAGATACACTTCTGTTACTGGATTCGATGTGGACACGTGGCACTGTGTGATCACTTGTAGATTCACTTTTCGTTGGCACGTTATCGAAGAGCGGCGATGCAGGATTCGCTCGTGAGATCGCCAACGAGTTCGATGTGCACCGCCTTGCCTGCTAGGCATATGAAGATAGGTATATATACCTTGACCTGGCGGCGGTTACGATCTCGTTCCTCTTTAATGTAAAATGGCCCACAGTAGTCGACACCGACGTTTGTGATTGGCCGAGATTCAGTTACTCGAGCCTCCGGCAGATTACCCATTATGTAGTCTACTTGTGGTGGATGAGCACGATCGCAGCGGATGCAATTTTTGATCGTACGCCATACTTGACTTCTGCCATCGATGGGCCAGTATCGCTGTCTCACTGCGTACAAAGTAGTTTGCGTACCTGCATGCAGACTGACCTCGTGCTCGTTTCCGATTTTCCGTGATGTAGTAGGAGATTTGGGCAGTATGATCGGATGCTTTTGTGTGAAAGTCATCGGTGCTTGACTCAGTCGGCCCCCGACGCGCAATATTCCAGCCTTGTCTAGAAATGGATTGAGTCGTTGGAGTTTCCCATTGACCGGCATGTTTTCATTCTACCGGAACGTGGATATCTCTTCTGAAAAATGAATGTGTTGTAATAGCAGAATGAGTTTGTCATGGGAAACCTGTAGTTCTTCTGTGGTTAGTGGTGACGATCGGTTTTGTGGTTGTTTCCATCAAAGACAGCGAGCAACGATGCGGATTAACTTTGGCCACGATGAAAATCTGTGTAAGAGACTGTTGTTGACAGGAGTTGTGGCGAGACATGTTGCTGCTTTCTGTTCTGGTAAGTTGGCCAAAGGCATTGGACTCCACATAGGCCAACATTCTTCTGATTGCTGCAGCCACCGTGGTCCAGTTTGCCAAATGTTAGGCTGCAGAAAGTCTTCGGGTAACTGTCCTCGAGAAATTAGGTCCGCAGGATTGTCATTGGTGGGGACATGCCGCCAATCAGTGTAGCTAGTTTTGTTCTGGATCTCCTCCGCTACGCGATTTGCGACGAATGTTTTCAATGTATGAGGTGACAAATTGATCCAATGGAGAATAATAGTGGAATCCGTCCAATAAACTGTACGATTTACTTTGACCTGTAATGCTTGCCTTATACTTGTAGTTAATGATGTGAGTAGAAGGGCGCCACTCAGTTCATGTCGTTATTGAATCTAGGGTCATTGTCATTAGCTTCTCGAGTATCTAATTACCACGGTTACTTGTCAAATTCTGTAATAATCGTATTCGCACTAGTCGATGTCTTCTCTATTGCATAGCGACAATGTGTAATCCAAATGAAGATTCGTTTCACGCCCTTAACCCTAATTCTAATGTAAACCCGACATATATAAGGTTTTGTAGGCTGAGCAGCCTTTGTAGTTAGCAGGATGATCACCTTGACAGTGGATGCACTTCGCTGGGGTTTCCGGTGATTTAGGTCAGTGGGGTGTGTACCTGCACATTTAACGCAGAAGATTTATGCGCAATCGCTTCCTCTGCAATGTTTGCATTTTTCAAAGCTTTTGTTTGTGCAATAGCACTAGTGTTTTGTTCTCATGTTTTCGTTCTAGTTATTATAGTTGAACAAGTTTTGAAGTGTACGTGCCTGCCTGTTCAAATGCTTCAATTCTTTCCTTTAGTGATACCTTGCCATATGGATCGAATAGAGCATTTGATTTATACGTGTTTTTTTATCTGAAATTCTGTAACTGTATCCTCTTCCTCCGAAGATGGTTGTATTTCATTTTCGCTCAATGTCATAGATCTGTTCTGCCGCTTTTTAATTTCTTGTTTCTTAATATTTGCTTGAAACTTTTTCACTTCAGGGAATGACTCATTTATTCTTTTAGCTGATGCATCTTCGTGTTTTCACTCTGTGAAAAAGTTCTCTTTCTATTACTATTTCTTGTTGTCACTGAACACTTTTCTGGCTGTATTGCATCTTCTCTTATAAAAAGATGATCCTGTGATTGTGTCTGTTTACACATTTACATTACTGTCATCGTCAAGAATTAATGGCCTTCGTAATTTTGCAACGAGTGACATTGACTGCTGTTTTTTAATATTAATTGCAGCTTTCCTTGAAGCCTCTCTTTTTGCTCGGCTCTTCAAAACTTTCGGCGTAGTTGAAGTTGAAAGGCCAGGTTGTGGTGCTTGAGCAATTGAACTATGTAAAGAATCCAAATTATCTCTAAAATGGTCGTTAACAGATTTTTTAACACCCAAGCAACGTATATTTAATATATCTTTGGTAATTAGCGCTTTAATCCGATTCTTTGAAGTAGTACCGATATTTAAAATCTACAAATAAATTCTTTATAAGTATTTAATATATACATTAAACTACACATTTTAATAATACATACCATAATTTAATATTATGGTTGAAATTATGACATATATAACAATTAATACAAACACTTAACTTAGAAGCATATGTAAATTATTTTTTTAAAAAAATATTTATATGAAACAATAATAAAATAATAAGGTAACGTTGAGAATAGAATCTAGTTTAATTACAAATACATACACTTTTAACAATTCCGTTCTTATCAATTTTACTAAATTTACAGTGGAGCTTACAATTACACTAATGTCAATGAATATTAACGTATACGTTTATTATTACACCAAATAAAAATGAAAGTACTCTAATGAAAAATACAATATACTTTAATGGAAGTAAAATAAGTAAATAGCGAAGCATTTATTAATATTATTATATAGTATTATATTATATTATTATAATATTTATTAATATTTACTTATCTTTTACGTTTGTATAAAAACTACAAAATTGTAAAATCAACTTTTATGACAGAGATAGAACAAGTCACAGAAATTAGTGTCTTTCAATGGCAAAATGCGTTAAAGGAAGGGAAACGATAATCTCCGTTTCGCGTCACAAGCGGCACTGTGCCAGTTTTGCTCCTTGAAAGTACATGTAGCGGCACATGAGCTAGAGGACAATTCAAATTATGTTGTTGTTTTTTGCCTTGGAGTATCAATATCGTCAGGACATACATAATGTAATAATAAATAAACCCCGGACAAAACAATGTCGCCGCTACGTGCAACTGTCGAACGAAGACGAATTTGAATTTTCCGATTCTCCTCCGACCAGTTTATATTGTACCAGTTTAAACGGACGCAATCGTAAAGAGTTCAGTTATCGATCATGTAGTGGATCGTGCGAGGATCAATAATTTAGAATACGAGAAATTGCTGCTGCAACCCCTCAAATATATTTAGAATAAATAAAATAAATAAGACTAAATATAAATACCGTCGAGAAACGCTCGTACAAATGTATTCGCGAAGCTGGAGTATGGTCGCTCGCGGAAAACTCGATAACTATAACTCCGATAAAGACTCGGATAATGACTCGTAAATATTGATCGTTAATTTGTAGATACTCGGTATATACTAACTCGCTCGCGATCGCGTTTATTTATACTGGGGGGGGGGGAGTCGGAAAATTTGAATTCATCTTAGATCGACGGTTGACCATAACGGTGACTTTGTTTTGTTCGGAGTTTACCTATCGATATGTTTCGTGCGTCAAGGCGGTGTCTGTCCGTGTTCCGAGGCACGACAACATAAGTCGCTCTCGATCCGCCACATCCTATGACTCATGTGCCGCTACAATCAGTATCTACGAGTATCTACCGACTATCGACCGAGTATTGATCAGTTACTAACGAGTTATCAGCGAGCAATTGTACACTGTCTTAGCGAATCCATTAATACGAACGTCTTTGCAAACATTATCTGTACTTATTTATTTAATCATATTAAAATATACTTGACGGTTTCTACAACCGGTAATCTCGTCTAATAAATCTCACGATCAACCATCCTCTACACACAAGTCCTCTAAATACATAACGACTTTTCAGTTCAATTTGGATCATTGCGTTTAACGCCATCTATTCTCCCGGATGCGCAATTTTTCTCTAGAATTTAAATCGCATCCGATGTAATTTGATTAGTCGAACAATTATCAATTTCTATAATTGTATCTTCACGTAAAATAATTTTCTGTTAGCGTCCGCGGTTGTAAAAATCACGATCAGGTATTGTGATATTTATACAATTGTGTAAAAACTATAAAAAGCATTTCTCACAAAATCAACTTATAGTCTTAGTAGGGTTGTGAAGTACAAAAATGACGTTTAGTGGTGATAAAAGCGAAAATGTCGAGCGATGGTTGGAGTCGTTCGAGGAAATCGCAGACATGTGCATGTGGTCAAAGGGACAGAAAGCGATTTACACGAACAGATTGCTGAAAAGATCCGGGAGAATATTCGCGAGTTTCGAGTGCCATGCTAGGACTTGGCATGAGCTGAAGAGAGGGCTGATTAAAGAATTCTCTAAAAAGATTAATAGTCGGCAAGTACGTCAGAGACTTAGAGAAACGAAAAAGGGAAGCAACGATGCATGCTTGAAATAGCCAGCCATATTGATATGGAAGAGGAGGCGAAAGTGGAGTATGTTATAGAAGGAATAGTAGATGAAGAAAACAATAAGTATACACCGTACGGTACTACATCCAGTAAAGAATCGAGGAAGAGATTAATCATGTACGAGGAACAGAATTATCGCAGAGAAAAATCGTTTGTGGAGCTTGCCAGTACTGAAAGGGGCAGGAAGCCCAGTCAATCTGGAGATATGAAGAAGACGAGATTTTACAATTGCGGCGACGAAGAATATGAGTGTGCAGAGTGCCCGAATAGGTCGAGAGGACCTAAGTGCTTTAAGTGTAGAGAGGACACACCGGACACATCGTATCGAAGTGCGACAACCTGAGCGAGTCCCATAAAGTTGTTTCTAGTACGTCGCAATCGTTGCAGACGAAGCGTGGTAAAAATGCATAAATCAGAAATTTCGAATTGAACGCGCTAATAGATATCGGTAGCGAACTAACGTTAATGAGAGCGGATCAGTATGTAAAAATTGAAACTGGTTAAATAACTAAATAAAGGATAAAATAACCAGGTCGAGGGTATAATACTCGTAAATATATGGTTGATGCTGTAGGAAAATTATTTAAACGAATCAGGATGATAGTCTATATTTTCGAATTCTATATTTCCGACTTCTTTTTTCGCGTAGAATCATACCCTTTCCGCTTGTACCACCAATTACCAACCACCCTGTATATGATTAATATTATTTTATTTTACACATTACTTTATATAAATCATTACACAGTTTATTTTATTTATTTGACTTGGTTATGTTTCTTTTATTCATTTACATCTTTGAGCTCATAGGGTAGATTAAATGTTTTAATGGATAATCCTGATATACTGCTATAGTAGTAATAAATACTATAAATAACTCGCTATATTAGTAAATAGTAAAACGATTTCTGTTATTAACTGATGAGTAAACTAGAACCAATAAGAAATATTACTAAGTAAATTTGAACTAATTAGTTCATATGAGATATTCGGAAATATTTACGGATGCCGTCATATAGTTATTGTACCTTTTCCAGTAACATAGAATAGGGAATAAAGATAGGGAGTGCGGATTGCGTTGATGAGAGTCGTTGATTAATTATTCACTTGTGTTAATCATTATACGTTTGCTGCGATTAGTTCATGCTTAACAAACATTATTCACTGTTCAATTTACACCTATTCAATCTACTTATCATTAATAAAATAATTAAAATAGTTTCGATACTACAATTTGGGGGCTCGTCCATGTGATTGAACAAGACGGAATACGAGACGTTCAACGTAACTATTTGTGTAGTAACTGTGAGATTGTGTTGAAACCAAGTTGAATCATTATCCATGATGGCAAGCGTTGAAGATGAACGATTGCCAAAAAAGGCGGAATTGACGTTGGAGGAATTAAGGAATAAGCTTGCACAGATAAATTTGCCTATATCTGGTGCAAGGTCAGTGTTGATTGCAAGGCTGGATCGAGCGTATAAAGCTGAACAATCGAATCCTAAGGGATCGACGGGCGGTGAAGAGTCAACCGATCAGCGAGACTTAGGGGACGTGCAGAGAGCTGAGAACGATCCAGATGTAGACGAAAACCTCGAGAAACTGAAGAAGAAGGAGCTCAAGCGCGCCCCTCTAATTTGGAGGTAGAAACAACAGGCAGAAAAGTCGAGCTACGCGCGCGGTTACAGGCGACCATGAAAAACGATGATACATCGTGCTACGTCGCATGAGATGGTTCGTGCAATGTCCTTCATTGCCTGGCAGCCTACGGTCCACGTACCGTCATTCCGACCCTCAATAAACCTAAGGACCCACCATAAACCTTAACTTTTTAACTTAATTGTTAATACATGTTTTCAAGTTAATGTGCTTATCCGGAAGGAATTTCTAATCCTATAAGTGTTTTCGGTTTATGGCTGGTTCTTAGAAAAGTCCTTGGGTTTATTAGGCGCTCTTAAAAATCACGGAGAAAGCGGGTAGTCACCTAATGGGAAGAACGAATGTTTGTCTAACGAAAAAGCTGGTTTTTCCCATGAACAAGGTCACCCACGAGCCACGTTGATAGAAGGTTCCCCCTCATACCTTCATGTATTAACGTGGGTCATAACCAATCGGCATTGCGGATCGCTACCCTCACTTTCCTGACGAAAAGTGTGAACAACGAATCCGCGTTCTTCGTACAAAGGTCACACCCACACCGAACTTTCTTCCGTAACAACATAAGAGTGACCAGTCAGTCTTTTTCGAGTCTACATCAAGTAACAGCCAAATCTCATCAGGGAGTCTATCAACTCGAGTCAGAGGACAGTGCAAGGAACAGCAAGAATCTACAAGTCGAAAACAGTCAATCGACAGAAGATATCTCATCGCCGTCGTCAACACAAAAGGAGTCTCAGGTCGTACTCATTCGGAGTTGTCATTTCAAATAATCAATCTTGTATAACACTAAAGTTGTTGGATCATTCAAATATATAGTATCCTGTTAATAGTAGCGTTATATTTAACTCAACCACCCTTATTATTCCACGAGAAATAAGGGATCTAACGATTCGTGGCGTCGATTAGTCAAATCGTAACGGGAATTTACGACTGCCGTTGGCGCGCTTCTTCGAAATCGCGTCTCCCCGCGAACGTCCGAAAGTTCACATCGTCAGAAGAAGAAAGTGACGATGAAGGTTAGAACGAAGGTGGTAAAAATGATGTGGGAGAAAGCAATCAAAAGGCACTCGTTGGTTCGACATTGAACTTTGAAGACGTTAAAGACGCATTAGAGACATTTAGTGGTGATAAAAGCGAAAATGTCGAGCGATGGTTGGAGTCGTTCGAGGAAATCGCAAACATGTGCATGTGGTCTGAGGGACAGAAAGCGATTTATACGAACAGATTGCTGAAGGATCCGGGAGAATATTCGCGACTTTCGAGTGCCATGCTAGGACTTGGCATGAGCTGAAGAGAGGGCTGATTAAAGAATTCTCTAAAAAGATTAATAGTCGGCAAGTACGTCAGAGACGTAGAGAAACGAAAAAGAGAAGCAACGAAGCATGCTTGGCTTATATGTACCGCATGCTTGAAATAGCCAGCCATATTGATATGGAAGAGGAGGCGAAAGTGGAGTATGTTATAGAAGGAATAGTAGATGAAGAAAACAATAAGTATACACCGTACGGTACTACATCCATTAAAGAATCGAGGAAGAGATTAATCATGTACGAGGAACAGAATTATCGCAGAGAAAAATCGTTTGTGAAGCTTGCCAAAACTGAAAGGGGCAGGAAGCCCAGTCAATCTGGAGATATGAAGAAGACGAGATTTTACAATTGCGGCGACGAAGAATATGAGTGTGCAGAGTGCCCGAATAGGTCGAGAGGACCTAAGTGCTTTAAGTGTAGAGAGGACACACCGGACACATCGTATCGAAGTGCGACAACCTGAGCGAGTCCCATAAAGTTGTTTCTAGTACGTCGCAATCGTTGCAGACGAAGCGTGGTAAAAATGCATAAATCAGAAATTTCGAATTGAACGCGCTAATAGATATCGGTAGCGAACTAACTTTAATGAGAGCGGATCAGTATGTAAAAATTGTCGCGCCCAGATTAAGTCAGAAAATTGTTGAATTTCGCGGTATCGGGTCCGGAAGAAATTATACACTCGAAGAATTTTCGACGAATATTCTGATAGATGATGAGTCGTACGTTGTAACGATACATGTAGTTTCAGATACCTTGATGCAACACTCGTCGATAATTGGCACATACTTCCTGAATACTGTCGAATTAAACATAAAGGACGGAAATGCTTCTATTCGTAAAGTAGAGAAAAAAGATTGTAATAGACACCCGGAGCTGCTTAAAGTAGATATAGAAATGCAGCGAGACAAAGTAATAGATCAGTCTCAATCCTACTTTGCAAATCCGATCGTAGTTGAAAAAAGGAACGGATCTCTTCATGTTCCTATCGAGGAGAATAGTAGAGAATGTACGGCAGTTGTAGTTACCATGAGTCCTTGTCTCGAGAACACCGTCGTCATGAACAAAAATTTGTTATATGAACCGGTTTTTTTGAGTGAGGAGGGGATAATGCTATTACGCATACCCAGAGAGACCCGCGTTTCTGGATTATCTAGGACTCGGCAGGTAACATCGCCATACCCACTAAAAACCCCTCGATCCTCTATTTGGCCACCGTCAAGCCCACACTCGCGCACCAGTCACACACGGTTTTCATAATATGACCTACTTTCCCACTCATACCTTCGTTCTTCTTCACGGCACATGTGATTGCCAGGTCATCTGCAAACGCGATTGCCTTAAAAAGTACTCTATTGTCCAGCATTTCCAATAGTTGGTCATAAACGATGGTGATTATCCTTCGGCCCGTCAGATAATTTTCGACCAATCTGATAATCTTCCAAGGCAGCTTCCTCCTGGTCAATTCTCCAATAATGCTATCCCAACTAAGGGTGTTAAATGCATTCTTAATGTCCACCGAAATCATCAAACAGATCACCCTTTTTTTCTTATAGGTGTCTGCGAATTTGATCACCTGAGTAATCGCATCCACCGTGCTACTTCTTTTCCTGAACCTGTATTGTCTCCTGATAAATAAAACATATGATAAATAAGAGTAAATATCTAGCTGCTAAAGGTATATTAGTAGGAAATATTAATAAAGATAGCGATGAGTAGATTCTGGATATAACAATGGCCATCGAAAATAAGAATAACTAGTAATAATGGTATGCGTTATGAAGGTGATACTGTATATTGATTATAAGTCCAATAAGCATAATGTTCAATAGATATTGTAATTGAACAAGAGAAAATTAGTATATGGTATGTTGAAGTGGTCACCACTTATAAGAAAACTCTACATCTGGTCTTTTTAGTTTTCTCAAGCACCGAAGCCATCGACAGCGTGTAAACAAAAGACTGCGACGAAGGCAGACCATAAACAGTAGACAGGCGACGTTGGTTTCGGGGTTTTCAGTTATTGGGTAACACAGCTAGCGTGCGGATCTGGACCAGCTCAAATTGTATTCTTATTTATAATTACACTTATATTTAAATATATTTTTCTGCCTTACAATTTATCCACTAGTTTTCTCTGATTACACATCGAATAACCTCTACATGGTATATGACTAAATGTAACTAAATGAACTAATTGAGATTAAAAACCAAACGTAACATGTTTCAATTGAATTATTGTAATAACAGTGATATGGGTATGGTTGGGGTCAATTGAATATGAATTCATGCGAGCGATTAAATAGTTCAGCACAGTGATATGTGCACAAAACATAACTTATGGAGTAATCACCATAGACGTAGTGGATGGTTAGCTGCTAACTTATTACGATAAGCTCCAAATTGATTTAAAAAATATATATTGACCTGTCGAATGATGGAATTATACTGATTAATAATTATACGAATATTTAATGTTCAATATAGTAGATTTTATAATTATATAATTAGCGCTTTAATCCGATTCTTTGATGTAGTACCGATATTTAAAATCTACAAATAAATTCTTTATAAGTATTTAATATATACATTAAACTACACTTTTTAATAATACATACCATAATTTAATATTATGGTTGAAATTACGACATATATAACAATTAACACAAACACTTAACTTAGAAGCGTATGTAAATTATTTTTTTTTAAAAATATTTATATGAAACAATAATAAAATAATAAGGTAACGTTGAGAATAGAATCTAGTTTAATTACAAATACATACACTTTTAACAATTCCGTTCTTATCAATTTTACTAAATTTACAGTGGAGCTTACAATTACACTAATGTCAATGAATATTAACGTATACGTTTATTATTACATCAAATAAAAATGAGAGCACTCTAATGAAAAATACAATATACTTTAATGGAAGTAAAATAAGTAAATAGCGAAGCATATATTAATATTATTATATAGTATTATATTATATTATTATAATATTTATTAATATTTACTTACCTTTTATGTTTGTATAAAAACTACAAAATTGTAAAATCAACTTTTATGACAGAGATAGAACAAGTCACAGAAATTAGTGTCTTTCAGTGGCAAAATGCGTTAAAGGAAGGGAAACGATAATCTCCGTTTCGCGTCACAAGCGGCACTGTGCCAGTTTTGCTCCTTGAAAGTACATGTAGCGGCACATGAGCTAGAGGACAATTCAAATTATGTCGTTGTTTTTTGCCTTGGAGTATCAATATCGTCAGGACATACATAATGTAATAATAAATAAACCCCGGACAAAACAATGTCGCCGCTACGTGCAACTGTCGAACGAAGACGAATTTGAATTTTCCGATTCTCCTCCGACCAGTTTATACTGTACCAGTTTAAACGGACGCAATCGTAAAGAGTTCAGTTATCGATCATGTAGTGGATCGTGCGAGGATCAATAATTTAGAATACGAGAAATTGCTGCTGCAACCCCTCAAATATATTTAGAATAAATAAAATAAATAAGACTAAATATAAATACCGTCGAGAAACGCTCGTACAAATGTATTCGCGAAGCTAGAGTATGGTCGCTCGCGGAAAACTCGATAACTATAACTCGGATAAAGACTCGGATAATGACTCGTAAATATTGATCGTTAATTCGTAGATACTCGGTATATTGGGGGGGGGGGGTCGGAAAATTTGAATTCATCTTAGATCGACGGTTGACCATAACGGTGACTTTGTTTTGTTCGGAGTTTACCTATCGATATGTTTCGTGCGTCAAGGCGGTGTCTGTCCGTGTTCCGAGGCACGACAACATAAGTCGCTCTCGATCCGCCACATCCTATGACTCATGTGCCGCTACAATCAGTATCTACGAGTATCTACCGACTATCGACCGAGTATTGATCAGTTACTAACGAGTTATCAGCGAGCGATTGTACACTGTCTTAGCGAATCCATTAATACGAACGTCTTTGCAAACATTATCTGTACTTATTTATTTAATCATATTAAAATATACTTGACGGTTTCTACAACCGGTAATCTCGTCTAATAAATCTCACGATCAACCATCCTCTACACACAAGTCCTCTAAATACATAACGACTTTTCAGTTCAATTTGGATCATTGCATTTAACGCCATCTATTCTCCCGGACGCGCCATTTTTCTCTAGAATTTAAATCGCATCCGATGTAATTTGATTAGTCGAATAATTATCAATTTATATAATTGTATCTTCACGTAAAATAATTTTCTGTTAGCGTCCGCGGTTGTAAAAATCACGATCAGGTATTGAGATATTTATACAATGGTGTAAAAACTATAAAAGGCATTTCTCGCAAAATCAACTTATAGTCTTAGTAGGGTTGTGAAGTACAAAAATGACGTTTAGTGGTGATAAAAGCGAAAATGTCGAGCGATGGTTCGAGTCCTTCGTGGAAATCGCAGACATGTGCATGTGGTCAGAGGGACAGAAAGCGATTTATACGAACAGATTGCTGAAAGGATCCGGGAGAATATTCGCGAGTTTCGAGTGCCATGCTAGGACTTGGCATGAGCTGAAGAGAGGGCTGATTAAAGAATTCTCTAAAAAGATTAATAGTCGGCAAGTACGTCAGAGACTTAGAGAAACGAAAAAGGGAAGCAACGATGCATGCTTGAAATAGCCAGCCATATTGATATGGAAGAGGAGGCGAAAGTGGAGTATGTTATAGAAGGAATAGTAGATGAAGAAAACAATAAGTATACACCGTACGGTACTACATCCATTAAAGAATCGAGGAAGAGATTAATCATGTACGAGGAACAGAATTATCGCAGAGAAAAATCGTTTGTGAAGCTTGCCAGTACTGAAAGGGGCAGGAAGCCCAGTCAATCTGGAGATATGAAGAAGACGAGATTTTACAATTGCGGCGACGAAGAATATGAGTGTGCAGAGTGCCCGAATAGGTCGAGAGGACCTAAGTGCTTTAAGTGTTGAGAGGACACACCGGACACATCGTATCGAAGTGCGACAACCTGAGCGAGTCCCATAAAGTTGTTTCTAGTACGTCGCAATCGTTGCAGACGAAGCGTGGTAAAAATGCATAAATCAGAAATTTCGAATTGAACGTGCTAATAGATATCGGTAGCGAACTAACTTTAATGAGAACGGATCAGTATGTAAAAATTGAAACTGGTTAAATAACTAAATAAAGGATAAAATAACCAGGTCGAGGGTATAATACTCGTAAATATATGGTTGATGCTGTAGGAAAATTATTTAAACGAATTAGGATGATAGTCTATATTTTCGAATTCTATATTTCCGACTTCTTTTTTCGCGTAGAATCACATCCTTTCCGCTTGTACCACCAATTACCAACCACCGTGTATATGATTAATGTTATTTTATTTTACACATTACTTTATATAAATCATTACACAGTTTATTTTATTTATTTGACTTGGTTATGTTTCTTTTATTCATTTACATCTTTGAGCTCATAGGGTAGATTAAATGTTTTAATGGATAATCCTGATATACTGCTATAGTAGTAATAAATACTATAAATAGCTCGCTATATTAGTAAATAGTAAAACGATTTCTGTTATTAACTGATGAGTAAACTAGAATCAATAAGAAATATTACTAAGTAAATTTGAACTAATTAGTTCATATGAGATATTCGGAAATATTTATGGATGCCGTCATATAGTTATTGTACCTTTTCCAGTAACATAGAATAGGGAATAAAGATAAGAGATGAATAATTAGCCCAACCAAAATGGAGGAACGAATAACATTCACATGATACAGGAAGAAGAAATTGTATAACATAAATTATAATATCATTTTAGGAGAACAATAGAAGGTAGAACGTATAAGGAATTAAAATTAACAACACACGTAGAAGCGTATTAACTCATAGAATTGAATACTAAGATATCATTGAGTTATGTAAGATAAATAAAAAATGGAATAAAATGGATATAGAAGGACGGAGCAGATATAAGGTTTTGCGGAGTAAACGGTTGTTCAGTTAACTTCAAGTAGGAGTGGACTTTTGAAGCCATATCGACACAGGCAAGATTTACAGACTTTAAATATCAACGACGACTTTGGCAAGTACTTTGGGTAAATGGAAATGGAAAAATGATACTATGACGGCGTGGGCTAGTTAACGGAAAACGAAAATGAAATGATGAATTATGTGAAACTTGAGCTTTGAATATGGACTAAACTATAATTAATATTAACAAAATGGATAAATCTAATAAGGTTAAAAAATATACGGCGCAGGGTCACGGAGTCCCCAGGCCCCGTCGGTGTTGCGACCGATACCTCCCCAGGCTTGTATCACAGCCGGCACACTTCAAATACGATGGACTGATAATGGAGATAAAGATATGGCGGCACTCGACGACAATGTATATCGCCGAAGTGCCTAATGAGCCATCGATATCCCAACGGTCCTTTCGCCGAATGTTTTAGAAGAAGGCGTACGTGGAAACGGTCGCGAACGCCTAACAAACGCGTGGATAATGGAGATATCGAGGGGTGACGAAGAAAATAGAAACAGATCCAATCGAAAGTCAAATTGTAAGAGCTTCAGTCTTGAAAAGTCACGAATGGAGTTCAGAACAAAATCGTGATTAGTGTGAACCAAGTGTTCAAAAATAAATTCTCTTTTTATTTTTTTATATTTTATTTTTCTTTTCATCTGAGATTTCATTTTTTTTATTTTACGTGACACTCGCACCGACGGTTATGATGCAACTAGGAAAGAAACGACGGGGGAGGGTCGATTCCAGGGACCCTACCGCTCGGTAAAAGCGACGAGGGATCAATTATATGGAGAAAGTGAAGCGGATACCGATAACTCTCATAGTAGAGGGGGACGCGTCAGAAAATATTAGGATAAGGGCGATTGGTCTAGAAAGTGAGAACAAACTGGAGAAAATTTCTATAATACCTATTAGTAAGAAAGGTATTACGAGGGAGACGGACACGTACAAGCCAGGACGAAGACTGGCAAGGAGTCCACTTGGAAGAGAAAGAAAGGGACAGGAAAGCGAAATCAAAGTCGATACTCAAGCAGAATTGACGGATCAAACTATGAAAAATAAAAGAGGAAAAAAAGGAAATGATGAGAACAAAACATATACTAGAAAGAAAAGCAGAGACAATAAGAAGCTCTTGACCTGGTGACCGGTGCATCTACACCTGTAGCATAGCTGCCCCCGGTCTACCGTAGAGTCACAGGTCGCTCTCACGTGTCTCAGGTCTAAGAATCTATAGCATTGTAGGAGCCTCTTCAGGATGGCTTCGATCCTTGCCATTGGTCAGCCCACAGCAACCCTTCCGGCTCGCATCAGTTTCCGCGATGCTACCGCCGAACACCTTATCCAGGCTGAACCAAGGCCATCTCTGGAGATCCTGATGTCTCCTACTCGAACTTCAAGTGCCCCGCATCCTCCGACCCCAGCCAGGGTGTCCCGAAGCTTCTCCTTGCCTACCGAGATGTCAAACCGAGTCACCTTCAGTTCCGCCGTTCTTGTTGGAGCCGTGACTTTCACCGAGGCCGGGTCCAGACGTTGTGTCAGCCGCGCTGCAAGCGCGGGTGCTTTGTCTCTCTCTTTATCCCCGGGAACTTCCAAAATGATGGCCCAGTCATCGCCTACTTGATTCTCATTCGTTCACTGCCGACTTCGGCTAGCGGGACGTTTTATCTAGCCATCGCCAGCACTTCGGCGTAGGATGTCTTCGTCCCAACGCTCAGCCTTAGGGTCATCACAGATGAGCGCGGAAGGCGAGGGAGTGCCACCCCTGTGAGCCCACGCTGACGCTCCTTTTAAGGGCATTCCCGAGGTCTCCGGCGCCTTGGAAATACCTGGTCTCTTCATACCCTTCTTCTTCTTCCTAGGCTCGACCACCTTCCATTCACCACGCTCCTGCCCCATCGGGAGCGATGATATTTGGGTGGCATTATCAGCAACCGTCTGTTGCCTTCCTCTGTCGTGTTTCTGGACTATGCCGCCAGTCCCGTAGGTGTTTTTACAGGGTCCTCATTAGCGAAGGCCCGAGCTCTTCAAATTTCCTCCCGAGTGCTGAGAGATGCCCCCCCCCCCAACATGCTTCTTAGGATGTCCTAGTTCTAAAGTGGTGGCGTGACACCGTGCACTCTCCTGACGGACGCACCCGCCCTTTCCGGATTGCTCTTTCCGGAGGACTTCAATCTCCTTCTTCTGTACCTCCACACACATCTCCGCCATTCTGGCTGCTTCAGTGCCGTAGGCGGACCCCGTCCTCTTTGTCAGCTGCATCGTGCCCGCGGCAATGATGTTTGCCACCTCCGTTAGGTTCTTAATGTAGGTGCTTTTCAGGTTCAACGATATTGTCGACACCTCCATTATCTCCTTTACCCGCCGAATAGTTCGGCTCCTATGTCCACCGTGGAAGATATTCTCATCTTCGAAGACAGTTCCATAGGTACATCTGAAGCTGTGGGTGTCAGCTTCCTTTTTCTTCCCCTGGATGTCTCTGACGAGGATGGGGCTCCATAGGCCATCAACTCTTCGACATTCGAACTCGCATTTCCCTGCGAGTTTCCAGCCGTGGTGTTTCTTGCGTCTGATTCGTCGCTCGAAGCCATGACCAGATCCATGCCTGAAGCCTCTGGTTTATCCATCCTATTTGCGATCATCATGGATTCCCTGGTTATCTTTGATGCAGACTCCATTCATTCTTCCATATCCTTCCTTTTGCTAGTATTATCCTCGTCAGAGGCAGGAATCCGTCTGGTGGCCTTCAACACAGAGGGGCAAAGCGCACACGTGCTCTAGGGTAGTGTCCGAGGTAGCCTATGCGGCGGCTTTGCCGTCCCGCGTCGTAAGATGTCTGTGCCTGTCCACTCGTGCCCCGAGACGTATCCGTGTAGCGGGGCTGCCGGCGCGCATCCCAATATGTTCTCCTACTGCTTCGTCGACAGGGCTAAATTTTCCATGCTTTCCTGTCCCACCCAGTCCGTTGCTTACCAGTTTTCTTGCGCACGTTTGCACACGCACACTGACATAACACTCCGGTCCACTTCTTTTGTCGCCTTTCCTTGTTTTCTGTATAATTTCGGTTGCAAAGTATGTACCGACGTTAACGTGTTGTCTCTGCATGCCGCCATCTTCGAAACTCCTCCAGACTTTACTCAGTGCTTGGAGCACTCCGATCGGCCGCAATGATGATGTCATTGCTGGGTCCCTACCCGATTTGGGAATGAGCACTACCCTGGCCTCCTTCCACACCGCCGGTATCCTACCGTCGTTGTTAACCCCACTGATCACGGCTAGGAGTACGCTCGGTCAACAATCTGATTAAAGCACCGGGGATCCCATCCACCTCTGCAGCCTTCCTTGGATCACATTTTCCAACGGCCATCCTCAAATCTTACGTCGATTAATACACAATATATCCGGGAAACTAGTCCTTCCATTTCTCAGGAAGGAATGGTTCCCAGTTGTCCTAATCGGTAACAAACCTCACTTCGTGATCACGTTCAGCAGGCATGTTCCCCTTCATTCGGTCTTATTGCCACCCCACACTCTAGCCTTAGCGTTAAAGTCTCCGGCAACCATTAACGCCGGAGCACTTTTCCTCCTTCAAAACATAATCTAAATCCCCCCAAAAGGCATCAAAGACCTGCCTAGTCGTGTTCGGAGAACAATACCCATTGACACAAAACACGTCACAGACCCTGATTCCTACGATCTCGGCCTTTTGAACCAGGATCTCACTCATCGCGTCTCTACCGTTGAACAGGGTGACCCATATGGATGCATCCCCTCCCTCGTCACTAAACCAATAAGGCAATTGCCTATAGGGCTCAGAGATGACCACAATGTCCACCCTGCTTTCACATACCACCTAGGCGCACCATCGGGCACGCCAGCGATCCGGTGATATGTTTAGCACCAATCCCCTCTTGCCTCGAACACTTTACACACCTAGGTTCCCTGTCACAATCTTTCATGGTGTGCTCGGTACTACCACATCTCCTACACTCCCGCAGGCCTCC
Source organism: Bombus flavifrons (assembly GCF_040668555.2). Classification (NCBI taxonomy): domain Eukaryota; kingdom Metazoa; phylum Arthropoda; class Insecta; order Hymenoptera; family Apidae; genus Bombus; species Bombus flavifrons. The sequence goes on along the minus strand of NC_138459.1, from coordinate 1,753,181 downwards.
GCATAAGAGACCTCTCCTTTTCTAGGCCTCTTGCGCTCCTCCGTCATCATTAACTCAGCCAGCGATGTCCCTTTTCTCTTGGGATATCCCCTTTCATTGGCCGTCGTCACCCTATTGGCTGCTCCGCCAACAGGTTCATTCCTCCTCTTCCTCCTCCTGTCTTTATGCCTTCCACACTGTTCCAGGAACGACAATATACCTTTTACCAGGTTACCTACCTCCCTGATATCTTCACCTTTGTCCTTGTCTAATTTGAATTTCTTCAACAGGACACTCAGCATTTGAACAGCGCCAGTGTGGGCTTGCGTAAGCCCATTAAGCTGCACCCTCGATATCATGACATCTTCATCGTCGACATCGCTAGTCATCGTGTCGTCCCTTCTTGCTGTCTTCCGCTCCGCCGGGCATGATTATACTCGCCAGCTGCTTAGCATATTCCATTCCTCTCGTCATCATCGGCGAACCGAGATCGCTGTCCCTCATCCCTACGGAACCCTCCGATTCTTCCGCTACCTCACTATCGGGCCTACCACCAATCGTAGGGCTCCTCGGAATCTTCCTACTAGGCTTAAAGAGATCATCTTCTTCGTCCCTCCTGGTCCTTGGCACAACCGATATGGTGACGTTGTCACTCAATCTGATGTCCGACACCATCCTTGGTTTTTCCCTACTACCCGCCGACCTCTTGTTGTTCATCTTTGCCCCAGTCGCTGTTACCGTATGAGGGGGTGCCTGGAAATCCCCCCCCCCGTCGTTCTGTCAGTAGCCAGATGACCGTCGGGTCGAGCCTGGACAGCCACTCGTTTTCCCGTCGGGGCCTGGGGGCTCCGAAATCCCCTGCGCCGTAATTTTTATACCCTTATTTGCCATTTCCATAAAATTAACTGTTTTGAGAATGTCCGTGTACATCGCCAAGTCGTCATAGTCCAAATAAAAAAAAACCCTTCCAAATGTATCCTATCATAACCATAAAACTCGCTAAGTCGTCAACGGAAGCCGTCCGAAAATAAATAAATACTAATAAACACAAAATAACAAATAACTTAATAATTACATAAAGACCCAGGCGCCATCGTTCTATTTAAGACCCAATGATGCGTAACTAATCGCTACATATATAATAATACCGGCCAATAATAAATACATAAAAATAAGATAAATAAATAAATAATAAATAAATAAATAAAAATAAATATAAGTAACTAAATACTAACTAGATAAATAATATGAATAACAAAGAAATAAATAAATAAATAACTAAAAATAAATAAACAAATAAAATTAGCAACAAAGCATTAATAAATTAATAAGAATAAACTACAAACAGAATGCACGTTACATATGCACTCTCCCTCCTACTCGTCACCACGCAACTCATATAAAGCCTCTTTACGCAGCACATCATCACTTATTTATTCACCAACAAGGAAAATGTAGTTCGGCTCGTGTGAATAAAATAAATAAAATAAATAAGTAAAATCGATTCTGCTAGAACTCTGGACGACCCGACTTTATTCCTTCATAATAGAAACTTTCGTCGAGTCGGTCATACATGCTCTCAAAACGATGCTCATGTCACGTAAAATAGGTACTTGGAATGTAGTAAGGATTTTGAGTCGTAACCCAACTACTAGTTTTCCTTTATAAAGTTTTATTGTAAATCTTAACACTTACAGAGATGACACTGAACCGGAGAAAAGAGGCAGTATGAGTACAGCCACTAGAACAAGAACAAAAACTAGAACTGCCCGAGCTGGGTGAAGTCTCGGTTTATATATGTTTTGGTTTTAGGATGTTGAGGGGCTAGGTGTGGGTTGTGATGTGGAGAAGTGTTCAAAGGTCGGGGGTCGATGTCTTATCTATGATGTAGACTAAGGTGTGTCATAGCTTCTGTGTAGTCGGAGAAGTGTTCGAAGGTCAGGGGTCGAACCCTTTAACTGTGATGTGGACTAAGCTGCGTCACAGCCTTGGTGTAGGCTATGATGATAAGGTGGTGATGTGTTTAAGACTCGGGGTCGATATCTTATGGTTGGGATGAGATTGGTGTTACACCTATAAGGTGGCGACGCCACACATCGACGCAACGAACCACCTCACCTGCGCATCGCTCCTCGCCAACGCATGCGCCCTAAGCCACCATACAATGGCATCCATTTCACCCATGTGCGCGTTATAGTAATATTTATTTCATATTTATAATTTCGCAAATGACATTTCTTCGCGAGTATAAATAAGTAAGTCCCTCCACGATGGATACTGTATACCCGCAATACACCAACTTGTAATCTCCACACGAGTAGAGAATCGTTCTCATGAAGTGTACGTGCACGTGTGTGTTAGTATTAACAATTTACTTAATTGTTAAGATATATCAATATCACATATGGAGGTAAATAATTCAAAAAATTGTACTCTGCTCATTTCAGCTCTGAATTATGTTGACAAAATCGAAAACCCCCTCCGCAGCCCGAGAAATAATGGGTAAACAATTGACAGCCTGGTCGAACGCGACATGGTGCGTATGTTAATTACACTCAAATCATCTTATTTAATTAACATAATACCTCAGTAAGAACAGTAATAGTACTTACCGGCCTCCACATAACCAATCCGGCCACTGCATCGTGTGACAATCTCTCTTCTCCATCAGAGTTGTAAAAAATGCACCACCTCACGTCCACCAGCAACTCACACTTAATAAACATATCAATCACCGCTAAAAGCCCGAAGCGATTGAAGTGAGGAGGCTCCATGAGGATTTATGGGGTCGTGCTGGTCAATTACCCCCCCCCCAATCCCAGGAAACAGAGTCTCTGAACTTTCGGTCAATGACATTTTCCCGCCAATAACCGCTGAGGATGTCGGAGAGAAAATCAGGAAAATGAGAAATAAGTCCGCGGCAGGCCCAGACGAACTTCAAAAGGAGTATCTTTTGGTCCCTGGCCAGTCCGAAATACTTGCTAAAATATTTAATATCTTGTGCTATAGCTCCTGTTTTCCGACCGTTTGGAAGGAAAACAGGACAACTTTAATACCGAAGCCAAATAGGGATAACTGTCAAGTCGAGAATTGCAGGCCTATAACAATTGGCCCCATTCTCGGCCGAATTTTCTCTTCCATCCTTGACGGAAGGATAAGAAGGGGTATTGTGCCGAACCTAAGGCAAAAGGGTTTTGCATCCGAGAACGGATGTAAAATCAATGTGGAACTATTAAACGCGGCCTTAAATCATAGCAAAAGGAATAACGGAGGGGTATTCACAATAGTGGAAATCTCGAAGTCTTTCGACACAATACCGCACTCGGCGTTAAAACCTTGCCTGGCGAAAAAGGGTATGCCGACCCTTATCATTGACTTAGTCAATAATTTATGCAAAGGGTACAAAACAGTAATAAAAACCAAAGACAATGTAAGGGGTCTGAATTAAGGTCCTTAGAGCAGTGAAGCAGGGCGACCCATTATCGCCGCTGCTATTCAACTTATGTATTAAACCGCTGCTGGAGATAATTGAGGAGGAAACCAGTGGCATAAACCTTAGTAACAATAGAAAAGTGCCCATCCTGGCTTTCGCTGACGACATTGTTCTTCTTGGTGAAGATGAGAGGGAGGCACAGCGCCAAATGGATATTCTCCATGAATATCTGAAGGGCCTAGGTATGACCATATCTGATCTGGAACAGAGCCAAACGTTCCCGATTTTCGCTAAAAAGGACACCTGGTTCGTTATGGAACCGCAAATAAGGCTCGAAAATACTTCTATTCCAACCATCGAACCGGATGAGGCCTTCAGATATTTAGGTGCCAAAATGGGGCCTTGGAAGGGTATCCACTGTGGTATAATAGTGCCAGAAATACTGAGAGTGGTCAGAAGAATTAGAAAGCTCTCTCTGTAACCATGCCAGAAGATTGAGTTGTTAATTAAATACATCTTCCCTCGATATATTTATCACCTGTTGATCAGTCCACCAAGCGACAGTGTTTTAAAATTGTTGGACAGCGAGGTCAGACAAGAAATTAAAGCCATACTCCATCTTGTGCCTTCGACTGCCACTGGTTTCTTTTATGCTTCAAGTGCTAGTGGAGGCTTGGGTTTACCGAGGTTTTAACATATCGTCAAACTCGGTACCCTCAAAAGTGCAATAAACATTAAAAATTCGGCTAATCTAGCAGCGGCGAGCCTAATCGACGAAGAAGGAGATAAAATGCTAAAAAAAATGGCTAACTCCCTAAGGATTAATTGCCCGGCTACTTCTGAGAACGTGGAAAAAGCTAAGAGGCTTAAAAGAGAACATATCAAGCAACGGTCCGCAATGAGAAGTCAGGGACAAGGAGTTAATGACTTCTCCAGAAATAAAACTGGCAACGTGTGACTTCAAGATTATAACCTGCTCAAGCCATCGAGATTCATCAATGCCATTAAATTAAGAACAAATACATTTGGTACATGGACTGCATTGGCACGGGCGGTTAAGAAGTGGATGTAAGTTGCAGAAGATGTCATACCCAACCAGAAACACTGGGTCGCATCCTGGGTTTGTGCCAATACACAAGAGGATTAAGAAGTAAGAGGCACGATGAGGTGAAAATGCTCCTCGCTGACAATCTAATGAGGAAGAATGAGGTATTTGTCGAGCCTACGTTAAAAGTAGGAGACAACCTGTTAAAGCCGGACCTCGTAGTAAAAAACGAGGAAAGGGTTCTCGTAGTCGACGGTACCGTTCGCTACGAGAATAAGGATTACCTCCTAAAAGCAGAGAAGGAAAAGGTCGACATCTCATGTGTGAACCACCTGAAAGATACATATAACGTCAGTGAAGGAAAGGTCTTACCGGTGGTCTTGGGCAGTAGAGGAACTATAACGCCTAGCACAGAAGCCAACCTGAAATCTATTGGCATTACCGATAGCGTCATTAAAACTATGGTATTAAATGTCTTAAGAAGCTCCATTGAGATGAGCAATATGTTTATTGATGCATAAAATGTCTTAAAGGTATATGTTATTTGTGGATAATTTTTGTATTTATTTATTTATTTTATTTAACGACTGAATTATAATTGATTTCACGTATTGCGATATCTACTATATGTATTTTTGTTTATTATTGTTATTATTATTATTTATTATTATTATTATTTTATTTTTTTATGCATATTTGTTTCAGTAATTGAATTATCAATTTGAGGCAAATATTAGTTATAAGTCCCTACGAGGGGTCACCTCGGAAGTATGGGCCTCGACTTCGTGGTTCCACAGAGGGGGGTGGAGAGGGGGAGTTTTTAGTGGGTATGACAACGCCATCTGTCGAGTCCTACATTGTCCAGTTCTGGGCATGCGTAACAGCATTTTCCTCTCCGCGCGCACAAAGAAAGGAGGGCAGTGACTGGATCGAGACGTTTCGGAGTCGGTGATTCCAATATGGGCATCTGTCCTGAGCTTCAAAAAAAGTAGAGCAATAGAAAGATATTGGGAAGAGTACAACGGGCCGGGTTGCTATGCACTTCTTCAGTTTACACAACGGTGTCACTCGCGAGCCTATGCGTCGTGAGGGGCAGTCCTCATACATATATATCAATATACATATCAAGATACATATCAAGGTCAGGTAGCAAGAGAAACAGTGTACTTTAAAGAAGAATCTTGCCGCACTAAGCAGCCAAGACACGCGGCACAGTACGGGGACGTATGGAGAACATTCGACCAAGGCTGACGAGAGAACCAACGAGCAGGAGGAATGAATCAGTGGAGGAATGAATGGGCTCATTACAGTCCCGATAATTGGATAAGAAGACTGATACAGAATCCAACCATCTTCTACAAAAAATGGAAACATAACATTGATTATTATACGATGTAGATTCTTACTGTTCAAGGCATTTTCAATCACTACTGGTATAGAATAAGCGAGAAAACATATACAAGGTGTTTGGAATGCAGCAATGAGGAAGATGATGCCAAGCATGAGCTCTTTAAATGTTCCAGATGTGCAGCGGGAAGAGCTGCTTTTGAAAACGACACCACTGTAAATCTAAAACAGAAAACGTAATAACGACGGTGTCGAGAAAGGATGGCCACTGGCAAGACTTCATGCTGTTCTGCGTCACACTGATGAAAGCCAGACAGACTAAGGATGAAAAGGGAAGTGTTACGTCCAGTGAGATGGTCCGTACGCCGTCCCTCGTTGTCCGGCCGCCAAGGGGCCGTGTACCGTTATTCAGACCCTCAATAAACCTAAGGCCCCACCATAAACTGAATCTTCTTAACTTAACTAAACTGACTCTTGTTAGCTTGAAGGAATCTCTGACCCTGTAAGTGTTTTCCGTTTATGGATGGTCCTTAGAACAATCCTTAGGTATATTGTGCGCTCTTACATATTACGGAGAAAGCGGGTAGCTACCTACTTAACATAAGTTAAGCTGGACGGCACCCTCCTTATTTTGTTGCCTCGATCTCTGTGCTAATCTCCTCTTCCTAAGGGTCTCCCCCCGAAGCCGCACTATCTCCTCGTTCCAATAATAATTTGGGTTTCTACTCCCCTTAGGGGGAAATACTTTATTGAGTGAAGCCTCACAGGATTCTTCAATGATCCACTGTATGTAATCCTCTTGCTTTATTGTCTCCTTCGGCTGATCTTTCAATAATTTATTTGTCTTGTCGTAGAAACTACTTAAGAACTTCTCGAGTATAACGTCGGGTATTCGTCGAATATTTAAATCATCTCTTCCTACTATAACGAGCACCTCCTCTGAACTCGTGCAAAACGTACCTGTGGTCCGAAGCACTGTATTCTCCAAGGATTAATGCTCGCGCTCATTATATCCAGGAAACTCCTCTTCGAGACTCTCTGAAATGTGAAGCTATACTGGATCCCAATAGGAGCAAGGTGGTTCCCTTCTGTCCGTCTTAGCGCCACCCCATGCCTTGGATTTCGCATTGAAATCACCAGCCACGATCACTTCATTGCATCTCCTCGCTTCTGTCCCCATGGATATGTCGAGCCTCTCAATGTATTGATCATAGTCGATTATACTAATGTTGGGCGAGCAGTAACGGCTCAGGCAGTACACTCCCCCCTATCTTGATCCCAACATACCCCTCCTCTTCGATCAGCGTATCTTCGCTAGGGTGGGGGCCATAGATCTGGTTGCCCAGATAGATGCATCCACCTTCGTATCGTTGTACCGAAAGGGGAGTTATCTATCGGTTCAGATATGAAGAATACATCGACGCGCCGCTCCCAGGGCAGCTGCTGCATCAGGTCCTGGGCAAGCCTACTCCTATTTGAATTTATCTGAACCATCTTCAGAGTACTCTCCCTCCAGCAGCCTCTTTCTGTATTATCCTCCTGAGCGTAGGGCACGCTACAGACCCCATGACATGATTAGTCCGAAACTCGCACCCCCTATTGCACAGTGCCCACTTCGGATCGTTTCCGCAGTTTGATATTGTGTGCCCTATCTCGCCATATTTCTGGCAGCCCCCTTGCTAGGACTGTAGGAACACGCTGTAATCGCCATGCGCCCCATCTCATGACATCTATAGCATCTGATTATTTTTGGCAAAACCCGCATAGTGACAACAGTAAGGCCTGTTCTTATTTTTACACTCCCTTCCTTGCTCGCGATATACGTAGCCGGTATAACGGCAATCGCAATCTGCGTGCCCCAGGGTGCTACTTTTAACGACTTTACCTCCTGCACGCTGGTATCGTTTACTCCTAGCCCTCATGCTATATCCTGCATGTGATCCTCCTTAGTTTCCAGCGGGTCAATGTCCTTGACCTCCACAGATACCCTACTCAGGAGAGGGATAACACAGACCCTATCCCCGATGGCTTTTTTTATCTTAAGGGCAACATCGCCCTCTTTGATCCCCGCCTTCAATTCTACGAGTATGTCGCCGCCCCTTGTACGCCTGACACCCGTACTTTCACTCAATGCCTCCTTTCCCCCCATAAGCTCCCTATACTTTTGGATCCAGTCCTCATCCCTCCGGACTTTTACCAAGAGAGCCTCAGGTCTGTTATTTATCCCCGGCTTCCATTCCCCCTGCCGTTTATTAATCGGTGGCCTAGATCCCCATTGTTGCTCCTCTCTTTGAGCCTCCTTTTATATCTTCTGCTCATTTGGACAGTCCATTCCCCTCCAGTATCGCATGTTTCTCTAGTCACGAGGTCGGCTTCGTTCCTTCTCCTATCCCAGCATATCTCCGCATACGAAGTATCGGCCCTCTTTGCCTCTTTCATATCATCCACCTTTCTGTCCTGTGGTGGCGACACAATTTTTCTCTTGCTCCACCACCAGGTGTTCCACCACCTTCCTCGAACTCGCTCTCCCTACTTCAACCTGGGCCGTAGGGTAGAAGGGTTGTGTTGAAGCGTTTACCTCGGCGGGCCTATCCATCTGCCTCCTGCTTCTACGACCCTTCTTACTCAATACTTCGTTTAGTTTATCGCATACATAGTCCTTTTTCATATCGGCCGACCTTGCAGTTTCCCCTATCTTTGAGTCCTTATTGGTATACCTTTTAAGCTCATCCGCCGTATGTCTCATTCATCCCACTCGTCGGGACTAACTAGCACATAGTTTGCTTCTTCAGGCTCGACTCTTGAAGTAATATTTTTATTCTTCGTTGCCACTCCAGAGAGAGGTTCCCTCGGTTGTTTAACTTTAAACATCATCGGAGTATTATAGCTACTGCTCTCCGAAGCGGAAGCCTCCCCCTCGGACGAGCTAGCCGTCTCCTCGACCGTCTCACTGGCCGATTTCGCCGCCAAACTCGACCAAGTTACGAGGGAACTTCCCTCGACTCCGATGTCTCCTTTCACAACCGAAATTAAGAATCCCTCCTTGTCTGTAATAACCGAGACTATTCTTGGCGGCGCCCGTCCACTGCTAGTCTTTAGGCTGCCCGAGCACTTCTTCTCTGCCACCTCTCTTATGTCGTTGGTAAACTCCAGGAGCTTCGCACTCTTCTTGGGGTAGGTAGGGGAACCCTTCATCCCTTTATAACCCTTTCTGCTGTTCCTCTGGTTTCCTCCTCCAATTCCGCACTCCCCTTCATCATTACTATGGCCCCCGGTTTCCCGGACCCACCCTCCTCTCGTCGTTTGGGCAGTCGCTAGATAACCGTCGGGTCTAGCCTGGAACGCCACTCGAATCACCGACGGGGCCTGAGGGCTCCGAAACCCCCTACGCCGTATCTTTTTTTACTATAATATACTTGTCCATATCTATTAAAGGTAAGGAATAGTCCGAGGTCATAGCCAATCGTCGTATATCTAACCACAACGCCACCCAAAACGCAAGGCAATCATAGTCCCAATGCAAGCCAACGTCATCATAATACATCAAAACCCTAATATGCAGCTATACATAAAGTTGATTTACTACATCATACTACATCAATTTTGTAAAATTCGCATTTTCTAAAATATGCCAGATTTACAACTGGGTTCGACTCTATGTTCTATACATTCACTGGCAGTTTAATTCTCCACTACGGGCCGCCACTCTCATATGCCACTAGTTCATGGTTCTACCAGTACGCCACCGACAAGATGGCAGCAACCGGGAACTAAGCACACTGAGTATGTCCACTCTTCCATTTGGATTGCGTTATCCACGTTAGCTCGTCGTTGCACTGAATTTACATCGTTACTACACGTATTGTCCACTTTTCGCTGTAACCACTTACTGAGTATCGAAATCATTTTATTATTATATAATGCCCACAATCCAGTTATATCACTCATCCTGTTATTCATCCCATATAAATCATATACAGCCTCACGTCACGTCATATAAAATCATCCTTCAAATATACTTCAAGTCATACCATATACAGACCATATAACCTCCATGTTCTTCCACATATATACTTTATATAGGACGACCTGTAATACCTTATAGATAAGTATTCATGTGCCAACCTAACAGCTATTAGCCGTGTCGGAGCCATCCAGGGCTAGCGTAGGTGTGCTATCGTGAACCATCATGTACAATTGCATTTTCTATTTTCTATTTTACTTTATAAATCCCACTCATCAAATCAGTTATATTAAATTCTAATGTGTTGTCAAATAATACAAACGTTTATCGTCATTCAACACCTCTGCGTATGACGTTCTGGCAGCCCCGCTTAGGGTTACCGTAACCGCTGATGCTCATGGGGTGCGAGGGAGCGTAGCTGTCCTCGTTGCCTGCCCCGGTATTTTCCTTGCAACAGTCTTTATGCTGCTCGGTCACGGTGCATCTATGCTTTTGGCCGGCATAACTGTTGTCCTTTTTCCCCTCCTGGTCTCTCCTGCAGTGGTAGTTTCCTTTGCTCTTTTCGCCTTTCTTGATCTTACCACCGTCCATTCACTTTCCTTTTCCTTGTTGTTTAGAGGTATTACCGTCTGCCCGACCGGGGCCATTGCGGCTATACTTGCTCTTTTCTTCCCTTCTAGAAGCTGTTATTTTTGTCCCTGGGCGTGTGTAGCTGGCCGGCATATCTTATGCACTCGTGGGTGCAGGCAGGTTTCTTCGCTAGCTCTTGGCGGAGGGCTGTATTCTGCTCCTCCAGTAGCGTTAACCTTGCATCCACGTTATCATCTCTTGCTGTTTTTTCGATGCGTCCTTCACCAGATTTTTTCCTGGTTCGGTCCCTCCATGCGGCACGGAAAAAGGCTGCTGCATTTTTCAGATCCCTGATATACGTTCCTTTTAGGTTAGTGGAGTTCACCGCCACCTTCATTACTACCGCCACTTGTCTGCCATGCTCCGCACTCACATCCGCAGGTGAGCTTGTGCCTATCTCCAGCAGCAGCTTCTTCGAGATGTCAGGGGATAGCGATGGTGGTGCCAGTTTACGCTTTTTCCCCCTCGAAGGTGGCGATGAGGCTACCGACGAACGTGACGCAATTGACGTGTCTGACTCCTCATCCTCCGTTCTTGCCACCTACTGTGACTTCTTTTTCACGTGGGTCTTGGCTCCTTCTATTGCGGTTGGGGCGAGGAAAGTGTCCCTTGCTCCCTCCACTGACCCTCGGGGCCTTTTCTTTTTTCGCGTGGGCGGCTCGTCCACTTCCATTTCTGCTCTTTTATTCTCCTTTGCTTTGCCAAGCGTATGAACGCGTCCGGGGGCCTGGCGGTCCACCCTCGAACGGCCGTGGTCGTGAGATGACGGCGCAGTGCGGCCCACTTTACTACCCACACCTGCGCTGGTACTGGGGTCTCCCTCCCCTGCACCGTAAACGTTTTTATTTGTTTTGGTGTCTGCCATGGTGATTGATGATTGATGATCGCCGGGTCGTCAACTTGATTCCCATCCTGGTGCCACTCACTCTTTCGCACCCTACCCCGGTCAAGGCCGGTGCAGGGTGACGGGGAGCCCCACGGGAAGGTGAGGTGAGTGGTCTTGACAGATATGGGCCCACCAACTTCTCCGAAGTTCTCCGCACCGGATCGGCGGGTTAACGGGTGCCGAAGAACATCGACCAGCCGCCAATTATAGTAGTATACTAGTACAGTACTATAGTAGTATGTTATAACAGTATAGTACACGGTGACATTTCTTGATGATGGAAAATCAGATTTCAGTATTTTGTAACATCGTTTGTTCCATTACAACTTGTGTCTGTAGAAGAAATAGTTGTATGAAAATGTTAGCGAAGTGATACATTTACACTGTACATGAGAGTGTGTGTGTAAGGGTCAGAGGGCGTCCAGGTCTTAGTTGAGACAAAACACAGTCGTCGTTAAGAAGCATCTGGAGGAGTCGGTTGGCGACAAGCGTGCGTGCAAGACGTTCTTCAGAGTGTAACATAGATGTATAGCTGTTGTGTGTGAAATAAAGTCAGTTATTTGTATTTCCAAATCCTCTGATTTCCTTAACATGGTAGCAGAGCGTGGTTACTAGTTTTGCAAGATATTTAGTGCGTGGTTACGATCTTGCGAGTGAGTTTCAATAATGAAAGAAAACTTTCAGAGAAAAGATATACTTCGAGCACGTGGGAACGCTTGAGTAAGATATAAGGAATCAATTAAAATGGAGAGATCGGAAATCATGATACCTATATTCGATGGTGAGGATTATGGAATGTGGAAGCAAAGAATCACAATGTTTTTGAAGTATAAGGAATGTGATATTGTTATAACAAGAATGAAGAACGAAAGAGACAATAAAACTGAGACTGAAATAATTAATAGTGTTGTTATTTCGACCAATCGCGGGGAGACGCAATCGCGAGGAGAGACGTCAACGGGAGTCGTAAATTCCCGTTACGATTATACTAATCGACACCACGAGTTGATCGATCCCCTGATTTCCGTTAAGATAATAGGGGTGATTAAGTTTATATAACACTGTGATTCACAGAATTATAAAATATATATTTCCAACACTTAAACTACACTGTTGAGTAGATACAAATCGTCGATAACAGCTTGTCGCACAAATATGAGATAGATATGAATAGTAGAGCAAGGCTCGTATAGTCGAATTTCGTATATTAGTGGACGTAGCACTAGAGGATACTTGATAGACACTAGATTTTGATGCTAGACTTCGACGTTGTAGTATGTAGAAGAAGTAAGTTGACTTCACCTAGCGATGTTGTCGAAATAAGTTGACTTGACCCGCCTGATGTAGCAGGAGAAGTCTTCGACTTGACTCTCCTAAAGTCGTGGGAGAAGTATTCGACTTGACTCTCCGAGAGTCGTAGGAGAAGTATTCGACTTGACTCTCCTATGGTCGTAGGAGAAGTGATGAGTAGGAAGCCTCCGACCAACGTGGTTCGTGAGTGACCCTGTGCATGGGAAAACCCAGCCTGTTCTATTAAACAGATGTTCGATTTTTCCTAATGGGCGCGTACCCGCTTTCTCCGTGTTTTTAATTGCGCCTAATAAACCCAAGGACCTCTCTAAAAACCAGATGTGCGTCGAAAATATTTTTAGCCTCAAAAAATCTTTCAGGACGACGGATTGAATGAAGATACATGTGTACACAATGAAAGAGAAAGTTATGGTTGGTCCTCAGGTTTGTTGAGGGTCGAAATGACGTTACGCAGGCCATCGGCTGCCCGGTCGCGAGAGCTGCAGCGCAGATGTTTTAGGCGACGTAACAAGTGTTAATACTGATACCATTGATGTACAAATGCGTGAAGGTTTCTTAGATACAATAGTTAATTATACTAGACGTAAATATATGTGTCCTGAAGAACCTGAATTGACTGATGATGATAAACGGTTTCGTAAGCAGATGGAGCGAGATATGGAAGAGTTGGTTTTGTCTCCTTCTGAACGTGTTGATGAGCCTGAGGTTATGGAACAGATAACATCAAAGAGACAACGTAAAGGGAGTGTCTATAATTTCCATAAGGTAATGGCGACACGTTCTGTTACGAGCACTAAGGAGTTGACAGTGGCTAGGAGAGAACCGTATACTAAGCAGTGTTCGGCAACTGATGTTGTGAAGATGCCTGGGGACGGGCATTGTTTGTTTTGGTCTTTGGGATATTATTTGAGTATGTCGGCCAAGCAGATGCGTTCGGAGTTGTGGAAACACTGTTCCGTTCAAGAAAGAGAGGAAATGCCTTTTATAAATATTTTTGATGGTTCTTTTGATGGAATGGGAAGGACTGATAGTTTGCGTGTTTTTTCGCGTGTTTATAAAACGAATGTGTGTGTGCACGCCGTTGTAGATGGAAAATCTTTTGTAACATCTGCTTACTCTGACGAGGTTATTTATGATAAAACTATACATTTGGCTTGGACTGTGGTTGGGGAGTCTGGGCATGTTGACGTCATTGTTGCGCATGATAGTAATGATGAAGTTCATCTTTTGCGTCGGTTTTTGATTGAACATGATTTGGACGTACCCGCGGGAGAGTTGGAGATGGGTTTGGAGCCAATTGATGCTGTCTATAATTACGTCTATAAACAGGGTTTGAAGAGATATTCCATAACGCGGGATTGTATGAAAATTAATCGATATATTAATAGATCAGCGTATAAACTTAAAGAAATTTTGAAGTATTTCCGGATAGAGTTGAGTTGTAAGAGAGTGCTTGATTTGTGTGGTGCTCCCGGGGGTTTTGTGCAAGTTTGTATTGAAGAATCCGTCGCTTCTGTTTTTTCTGTTTCTCTTGGTGAATATGATGCGTCTATTATGGATGTGGATTGTGTCACTATTATTAATGGTGATTTAAGTGATCAGACTTTTGAGCGTGCTTATGATGTCGTGTTGGCGGATGGTGGAACGGAGGAGTCGTACAGGGATTTTCGTTTGTTTCAGATGGAAGTGACTGCGGCTTTAAAAGCCTTGAACCCGGGTGGTACACTTGTAATAAAACATGGAAATTACTTTAAGATAGATATTTCGGTTTTAAATGGTTTTTTCCGAAGAATAGTTTACTATAAACCGATTTTTAGTTGTGAAGGAAATACAGAAGTTTATCTGATTTGTTTTGATTTTTCACCGACATCTGTACAAACGGAAATAATTGATGAAGAGACTGACAAGTTCTATGCTGGGTTGCGACGTTATTTGGGTCGACAGACTAATTATTTGACTGTTGCTCAAATGTCTGCCTTGTTGTTTTCGAACAATGACGTTTTTGTACTTAAAGAAAAGGATTTGAAGGCAATAAACATAATTTATAGTGCAATATCGAACAGACAATTGGAGTATGTTAGGGAAGGAAAAACGGCGTATGATATAATAAAAAGGTTCGATGAAATGTACTTGAAAGAGTCGACGGCACTGCAGATCGTATGCAGAAGGAGATTGGAAAACATAAGACTGGAGAACTACAGTGATTCAGCATTATTCTTTAACGACTTCGAAAAATTAACAAATGAATTGAAAAGTGCGGGCACACAACAGCGAGACGAATGAGATAAGTGAGAAGGAAATAATGTGGCTATTAGATAGCGGTTGTACCGATCATATAATTAATAATGCAAATTATTTTGATAAATCTATCGACCTAAAAGAACCAGTGAATATATATTTAGGCGATAATAGACCGATAAAAGCGACAAAAGTTGGGAATGTTATAAGTTATTTTGAAGCTTTCGGAAAACAAAATAAAATAAATATGAGGAAAGTATTTTACGCGAAAGAAATGTCTGCAAATTTGATTAGTTTAGGTAAACTAACAGACAATAAGAATACGGTTATTTCCAAAGGAAATATTGCGAAAGTAATAGATGAGGATAATAAACTTACAGCTGTAGCGTTCAAAGAGAATGGGACATATAGAATAAAAAGTATATTGAAAGGGAAGAAGCACTTAGTAAACAGCGCCGAACGTAGTGGTATGAGTAAAAAGGAAAGATGGCATAGGATGCTAGGACACGTAAATTTTAAATACTTAAATATTTTGGGTAAAGAGCAGCTAGTGACTGGCATACCGAATGAATTTGAAAAGGAACTTTTGAAATGTAGGGTGTGTATAGAAAGCAAAATGCATAACTTACCTTTCAAAAATAATCGAACTAAGGCTAGGGAAATAATGGAAATTATTCATACGGACGTATGTGGTCCCTTTAAGACTACCGGATTGAATGGAGAAAAATATTTTATTTCATTTATCGATGATTATAGTAAAATAGCTAGGATCTATTGTATAAAATCAAAAGATGAGGTCTTTGATTCTTTCGTACAGTTCGTAAATGAAGCCGAAAATATAACGGGCAAGAGGTTAAAAATATTAAGATGCGATAATGGTAAAGAATATTTAAATAATCGAATTTATAAATTTGCTAGGGATAAAGGTATAAGAATAAATAATTGTCCAACATACGTACATGAATTAAACGGGACAGCGGAAAGGTATAATAGAACAGTGATGGACATGGCGCGTTGCTTGTTAGCGGAAGCGAAAGTACATAAAAGGTACTGGCCGGAAATAGTTTGTACAGCGGTATACTTGAAAAATCGAATATTAGCGAATGCTATAGAGAGAAAGACACCTTTTGAAATATTTTTCGGGAGAAAACCAAGTGTTAAAAATCTACATCTATATGGAAGTAAAGTTTTTGTAAGAAGGCCAGAACAAAAAAGAGTTTCCAAATGGGACAAGAAGGCAGATATGGGAATTCTATTAGGATATAGTGAAGTAGGATACAGAGTCTTATTAGGTGGGAAAATAACAATAGCTAGACATGTAGAGGTCATAGAGACAGACACTAAATGTATCGGTTTTGAGGAAAATTCATTAGAGGCAGATAGAAATGATAGCGAAGATAATTATTCATTGGATGGTATGGATAAGGAAGAGTTAGAAGGTAGGGAAGATGAAAATGATAGTAGTACTGAAAGCTCAAACATTCCTAGGAGATCTACACGTATTAAGAAAACTCCAGTAAGGTATCCAGAAAAGGAAAATATTTGCGAGATTCATGCAAATTATTGTAAAATAGATATCCCTCGTACATTTGAGGAGGCGATTTGTTGCGAAAATAATGAAGATTGGAAACAGGCTATGCATAAGGAAATAGAATGTCTCTATAAGAATAAAACTTGGAAATTGGTAGAAAGGGTAAAAGGCAAAGAAGTATTAGATGTAAAATGGGTTTACACGAAAAAATCAGAGGACAGGTATAAGGCTAGATTAGTGGTAAGGGGGTTTCAACAAAGAAACGTAGCCGATGACATATATTCTCCAGTAGCGAGTAATCAGACCTTTAAAATATTGTTATCATATTGTTGTCAAAATGGATTAATAATTGGGCAAATGGATGTAGAAACTGCCTTTTTAAATGGTGAAGTAACCTCGGAGGTATATGTAAATCAACCAAAGGGATATGCGGACGGAACGAATAGAGTTTGTAAATTATCGAAAGCGCTTTATGGGTTAAAAGAAAGTCCGAGGGACTGGTATGAGTGTTTCGATAAGTATGTGACGAGATTAGGTTTTAAGAAGAACAATATAGAGCTGTGCCTATATACTTATGGAGAGGGAGAAAATGTTGTTTATTTGTTAATATACGTAGACGATTTGCTGATTTGTAGTAAAAACAAAGGGAAGATACAAAGTGTAAAAAAATTATTAACTGATAAATTTGAAATGAAAGATTTAGGTGAAGTAAAAGAATATCTTGGAATAAATATAGACTATGATTATTTAAAAAAGGAAATGAGATTAAGCCAAAAGAAATACATAGAATCATTAGCAAACAAATATAAATTACATAATAGCAAATTGTACTGTACACCTATGGAGACCAACTTAAAAATTGAAAAAGCTGATATAAATAGAGAGGACATTGGATACAAGAATTTAATTGGCGCATTGCTGTATATTAGTGTAAATACCAGACCCGATATAAGTTATAGTGTGAATTATCTGAGTAGATTTCAAGATTGTTGTAACGAGACACATTTTAAATATGCCCTGCGAATATTGAAATATTTGTACCGGACAAGAGATTTAGGGCTACATTATAAAAGGAATGAAAAGTGCGAAACGATAGACTGTTATGTGGACGCCGATTGGGCAGGAGATCATATAGATAGGAAATCGACTTCTGGGTATGTAATTAGATTGTATGGAAATGTAATTGGATGGAAGTCTAAAAAACAAAGGTGTGTGACAAAAGCCTCAACGTATGCAGAGTATGTAGCTCTATCGGAAGCGGTGAGCGAAGTAATGGCTATCAGAGAATTAATGAAAATCTTCGATGTAAATCTAGACGATAACCCTGTAAAAATTTATGAGGATAACTCTGGAGTAATGAGTATAGCAAAATACGGAACTTTTACAAAAAATTCGAAACACATTGAAGTTCATTACCACTACGTTCACGAGTACGTAAAGAAAAATAAGATAAACATAATAAAAGTAAGTACAGAAGAAAACACTGCGGATATTTTTACGAAGGCACTGTGTAGAGAGAAATTTGAAAGGTTTAGGTCATGGATGAATGTAAAATAAGAGAAATGTAAATAAAGCGATAAATGTTAAATATTTTGTTAATTCGACAAGTATGTAAATAAAATTAAGTGTACAGTATAAATGTAAGGAGGCGTGTTAGGGAAGTGATACATTTACACTGTACATGAGAGTGTGTGTGTAAGGGTCAGAGGGCGTCCAGGTCTTAGTTGAGACAAAACACAGTCGTCGTTAAGAAGCATCTGGAGGAGTCGGTTGGCGACAAGCGTGCGTGCAAGACGTTCTTCAGAGTGTAACATAGATGTATAGCTGTTGTGTGTGAAATAAAGTCAGTTATTTGTATTTCCAAATCCTCTGATTTCCTTAACAGAAAAAATGCAAAATCTTTGGTTGCTCGATTTTGTAGACCAAAATTCAATTCTTACATGAAGGTACAAAGGTAACATTAATCGGAGTAACCCATATTGGGAAACAAATACAGGAACTTTTCCCTCTCGGTACAATTATACATGGGAAAGAATCTCAATATCAATTAATTTATGTTAACTATGATTGATGGTAAGGTACATATTGCAATTTCAACCACAATTTTTACAATACATTTTTTCGAATGTTGTTTTCATTCATCACATAAATTCTGAAAACAGAAATAGCGAAGCACGAAGCGCAAAAGAGAAACAAGTAATAAAATGCCGTAAGCGAGTAATTCCATGGGTTTTCCCAACTAACTTAGAACTACTGGTAGACTGTTCAGATCTAAAACAGGGTTTGGTAGCGCTAATAATAGAAACACAACTCGCCGTTTTTTTTTAAGATTTTAAGATGTCGGTATCAGTAACGGAAGTAGACAAAGATTTAATAATAAGAATCCACAGAATACTTGAAGCTATTTCAGGGAGTCGAAGTGCGGCTCGAACGTCCGCTGGTTGTCGATGACCTCACCCCAACGGTTTCACGTGCCCTGTTTATGCTTAGACCGGGCAGAGGAATCCCTCATCTTTTCTTGTCGTAGAACCAGATGGCCTCCGACTTCGCAGGGGAGACTTTCAGGCCCAGTCCGCGCATAGCACGAATCGCGCAGGCCGTTGCGATTTCACCGATGCGCAACATCTCGTGCCACCCACGACCTCCGACCAAGACTAGAGTGTCATCCGTGAAACACACCATGGCAGCGCCCAGCGGCAACGGGCATCGCAGTAACTCGTCGTACGCGATGATCCACAGGATTGGTCCGAACACCCAGCCCTGCGGAACGCTGTGCTCGACGGACCACCTTTCCTCGCCTTCCCTGCTGGCGTAACATACCTACTTGTCGTCGAGGTAGGCGTGTTCCAAGGTCTTCCTGATTTCTTCTTTGGTTGCGGAAATATCTATCCTGGTCACCCTTGCTTCCGAAGCTCGGAAGGGTGTCGCCACGCGGATCGTGATCGGATTCACGGTCCGCGTCAGCAGTGCTGCGAGCGCGGCGGCCGTCTCCCTCTTCTGGTCCTCAGAGACCTCCAGAACGAAATCTTCAGTCATAAATTTGCGCATCCTTAACGCGTTGATGCCGACCTCGGCCAGACAGACGCTGTCCTCGGCCGCGGCCAACACTTCCGCGTAGGATTGGCCCAATCTATGCTTCAGAGTGATCATTACCACCAAAGTTCGCGGTGTATGTGGGAGGGGGGCAGCTTGTCGGCCCCTCTTCGCACGTTTACCAATACTTCCTTTGGGGCTTCCCTCGGGCTCTTCACCCCTGTCCCAGGAGTTATTTTCGCCGGTTGTTTGTTCGCTGCCTCCTTTCTCTTTTTGTGTCTTCTTTCGACGGTCTGGCATTCCGTGGCAGCCGCTTGTCCCTCCTTGGTCGCTAGAGTGTTTGGAACTCCAGGCTCCACCCTTCTCGTGGTCTCGTCGGGGACGACCGACCTCCTTTTCTCTTCATCTTTCTATATTTTGGATTCGTTCTTCCATCAGCCGGATCATCGAGTGTCCTAGCTCCTCCATCTTCCGTTCGATCGCGGCGAGACGCGCTGTCTCTCTGCTCTTCTCTGCAGCGGAGCGCGAGGCCGCCTCTTCCCAGAGCGCCTCGTTCTCCGCCTCTAGTGGCACTACGTATCCTTCCATTATCGCGAAGGCGCTAGAAGCGGGATCCAATCTTCTCACCATCTCTGTTGCGCCAGTGGCAATGGACATCGTCGCTTCTTTCAGCATCTTCACGCCTGTGTCCTTGAGTTTAGGAGATGTTTCGGCAACCTTGGTTACATTAGAAACTCGACGGAGCAGATCCGCTCCTATGTTCGCCGTAGTAGATGTACTCATCTCTTCGGCAAATTCGGTGGTGAGCTCGGGTGATCCGTCGGCCTTCCTTTTCCTCGCGCGGGGCGCTTCGACGGCGGGGGTCTCCTCTTCCTCCGTCGTTTCCTCCATCCGTAGATTTTCCAAGTTCAGTGTGGAGCAGAGGAACCCCTCCTTAAGAGGTGTCGCCTTCCACATACTTCTTGTGTTAACGTGTGTCAGCTCAGTAGCCAATTCCGCTTTACGCCCTCCTCTCATGGTTTCACCACCTCCTTATCCTTCCCCGCGGATGTGTCCTTTTTCCCCATTGGACGCGTAAAATGGCCATATAACCCCGCATTTGTCACTGCCACCAGACACTGCCACTTTCAAATGGCCTGCGCGACGCGCTTTCGCCGCGTGTGCCAATATGGCTGCGTTCATGTAGTTCCCCGGGTAGCTTGTGCGGCGGCGCTGTTGTCACGCGTCCCAATATGAATTCCTCACTGTCATAACCTCACATCCCCCAGGGAGGACTTGCTTATGTGAGTCTATGGAGGCTGGCAAACCCACGTTCCCGCAGCCAGGGAGGGCCGTCAGGACAAGCGTCCCGCTCACGTGAGTCCTCTATGTACACCGCAGGGATGGACGCCGGTAGTGTAAGGCGTATAAGTGCCGTTACTCTCCCTCTCTCTCTCTCCCTCTCTCTCTCTCTACGTGGCCTTGGGTAGTAACGCACCCACGATCCTGATGCCAAGAATGGGACCGTCGGGATAAGTTCCCGGGTACTCTGTACCTTGAGGTCCCCGCTTACGTAAGTCCCACCTGGAACTGCCGAGCACGGTTAGCAGGTCGCCGACCGGCAATGATGTGGCCGTACATCCACACGATAGTCCCACCAATGACTAAGGATGTACCATGGATTTAACGGGTATTGGCTTCCCCGAATGGCCTTCGGCGGGTAAGCAGCGTCCCACCTGCTCCGGAGCCGCCCTGCAGAGACGGAAGGGCATAGAAAGCACCCCGTTCGACCTGAGACGAGCGACAGCCCCTGCCAGGCTTAACTATTCCAGGTAGCAAGGTACTGGGTGCCTTGTGCGCTTTCGAAGTTCCAGGGCCCCTCTTGACGCGCTTCGAGTGTCATCTTGGAGGTTTTAACCGGTATGAATCTGGCACTACCCAGCGCCCTCTCCCCGGGAAACGCAGGATGCTTACGAAGGTTCCCTCCACGTAAAAATAGAGTTGTACGGAGTGTTGTAAGAAGAGTCGTGGAATGTTGTACAAGGACGTACTGAGTTGTCGAACATATCCAGATGACTGTTGTACTCACTATACGTTGTAAACTGAAAGTTGTAAGTTGCTGAATGTCTCTTGTAAGAATTGTAAGTTGTGAGTTGAATTGTGCATCATCCATTTAAGTTGTATTAGTTATATTACTATACTACTATCTAACGGACTAACAGCTTTTATACCACGTTTTTGGTATTTCTAGCACAGATACGGGTGACCCATGATCAAGTACACTTGTTTTAATTTTTCAGCACTTTTATTGGTTTCACCTGGAGTAGATCGAGACTTTGCCCAAGGTTTCCCCCCGATACTACAGTAAGATGGATAGTTGATTTAAAATCCTATATATATATAGGAATTGAGTTACCATAGAAGACTAGTACCATACATTCAAACTACGCGAGGAAGCGAAATAAATGATAGAAAACCAATTACTGGTTATTTAATTAAAGTGCTTGAACATATGTTATTAGGGTTCGTCTTACAGAAATCATGCAATAATGGAAAGATTTTATTAAGGACACTTCATCGTCAACCTGCGGGCACGAAGGATTAGCAACGACGTTATCAGTCCCACTTATTTACCTCCTTTGGGTATGACTAGTAATCGCGGTGTATCTACAGTTTGTGCGTTCTTGTTTTAAACGTGAATTACAGCAAGTTATACCAGAACATACGACACAGATGTCATTCCATCTTCGTCATGCATGTCGGTATTCCGGATCATCATAATCGAACGGTTTGTCAATTTATGGAAGAAATGTTGATCACAATGGAGAGGACTTGAACTTGCACTATACTTGTGGCTACTTCTTTCACCAAACTTTACACCACTGGACTACTGCCTTTGAGTAACTGTAAAAGATACTGCTTATTGCTCAGGTCAACATTTCGAATTCGTTGAATAATTGAAACGTCGGATTGAATAAGCTTTCGATCGTTTACGCTCAACATCCAACATTAGTATCAAAATTCATCCAAATATGGAAATTCGATTATGGAAATGCAACTGGCAACAACAATAAAATCGAATGGTGCAATGTTGTGGGTTCGAAGTTCGAAGAAGGGACAGAACACAAAGAAAACAGATATATCAAAAATATAGTATTTTAAGTGTAAAACATTGCCACGATATGAAAAGGAATCTAACAATTCCACAGCATTTCTGAAGGGAACAGCTGAGAGTGGACCGTTTTAATTGAAATGAAAGTAGTCAATCGAGCTTTCGTAGGAATAAACCCGGAGAATGGTGAGTCAGAGAATGACATAAATTTGCTTGAAACATCTCAGTCAGTTAGCCCTGATAAAATATCAAGTCGAGACAGGCCAAGCCGTATGCCCCGAGAAAATAGAAATTCCGAAACGGTTGAACAATTTGAACGTCGAGTATAACATTTCGGGACATCGAGTCGTGTGTCAATCGATCGTTGCCGTTGACTCACGATTAATGGAACTCATCGAAGACAATTATTTACCACTGGAAGCTTCCACGGCAATTGCGACGGAATTGCAGAGGCTTCTAAATCCACGATGTTCGAACTATGCAGGAGCAGTTTCTCCTTGATCAGCACTGATTCCACAATGAATGTCCATCAAAACGTGTAAACCTTCAATGTTCCTATACCACGCCGCCTGTATCACCTGAGATCAGGAATATCGTATCGGAGAGTCATTTTCCGGGACATAACGTGAAGACGCCACCTTCGCTATTGCCGACAGGAGCCACACCCGCGAGTGACCCGAATCGGAATAATCTCCACGTTATTGCCACCGTAATGAATCAATCAAATGGTATCGGTAAGTTAAGAACACCGTATCGGGCCTCAACGCTTCGCTATTGAGACCACAGAGCGCCACACCGAACAAATCCCTGAACACAACCTTCTCCCTGGAGTCATCCTTGGCTCTAACGATGCTGGGACATTCTCCAATGCCAAACCAAGTCCCACTCACGGACCCCGTTACCAACTATGACATTCAGCGCAAACAAGCCGAAAGAAAGACGAGAACGAGAAGCTCAAACGAACTCGCAATATGATCAAGGATCTGACATTTCTGAGACACACTGTCGAAGCTATCGGAATACGAAGAGATTTGGAACATTACCGACCAGTCAAACCACTTCACCTGGCCACCCAACGACGAACTCGCTAGTAAGGAAGGACCAGCGCATTCATGGCACAGTCCCAGCATGGTGACACTTGCCGAAAATCAGGAAGGCCTAATGCTGGCCAACTCAGAGCGCAACTACCCCCTGAAACCAGAGTCTAGGCAAAACAGTCCAGATTACGCAGAATCAGCAGACGCTATCGCAAACAAGTCGGCGATGATATCAATAATACAATTTGGGAATAATCCAGCACCGGTTAATTATCGACATAGGCAACCAGGATGGCTACAAACACCAGCGACTGGAACTTATGATCTACAGCATCCAATCGAATTGAATGCATCTGGCCAAACAGCAGATAAGAGATTTCTGATTTCATCTTCCGCGGATAATTGGACCCAGAAACTCGGCACTAAAGATACGAAGAAGAGCCCACTGGCCAAGCCATTACAACCATTAAAGATCATCACCAAGAAAACGCGAATCGGATGCGTGAGCAGGCGGAGCACTGTTTCTCAATTAGCTGTAAACATCCTTTACGCCTCCAGGATGTATCTACGTATGGACCGCATTTGCGTTGGTGAAATCGACAAGGTGTTCAACGACACTTCCAGAATCGATGTGTTCCACTACACTTACTGGGCCAAGGTGTTCAACGTCACTTCCTGGGCTGAGGTATTCACCGACACGTTCAGAATTTATGTGTTCCACAACACTTCTTGCGTCGTGAACTTCAGCATAAAATTTCTTCGCAGCGACAAGGACGACGGCTACCCGCGCTACGAGGTATACAACGTGCCATCTACGCAACAGACCTTTGGTCGCGTCATCAAGTTCACCCCGTCAACAACTACATCATCCGGACGGTCACAAACAGACGGAAGAGAGCATTCAGGATCGAGGCTTCAAGCGGCTCGTTTCACTAGCGAGCCTACCCAATCCAGCGGACTACGGCCAACTTGCAATCGATAAGGAGTTGGATGGGAAATCCAATCAATTTCTCTTCATATAATTTTGATCGGTACCCTCTTAACGGGGGAGAGGATGTTATGTCCGGTGACTCTTTACGATCGAGACGTCCATCAACTGCGTACGTAGAATTAAGCGGGTCAAAATAATCCTAAGAAACTGTCATAGAACGAGGCTTTTTGATTTACCGTTAAGACCGTTAAGTGGCATAAAACACCTTCGAGTCAAGAGGTTCCTTATGGTTATTGCTCCATCAGGTAAAAATTGGGGAGACGTGGGTTTTCCCATGTTTCCCGGGATTCCACCCGCATGCGACCAGTGATGGAGCGATCACCACCGTACTGACGAACTTTTGATAAAGACTAAAAAGAATGTGCAGTCCCAAACCAGTTCGATGATCCTTTGCTTAATTTACCATCACGGATGTAGCTAATGTTGATTGGTACGAATGTGGACACTAGAAGAGGCTATGAGTAATAGCAGCGATAGGATGGTCGAGATGATGGTGACGAGTTCAGGTTCGATAACGAGTCCACGGTCCACGGGATGACGATTACCAACGTAATACATGATGCAGATAACTGCCTCGATAACTCAATCAGCAATGCGCCCAACGATTCTCTAACTAACTATCTGCATAACTCTGCCCGATCCAAAATGAAACTGCCCATATATACTCCTGTCCCCACTTCTCGGGTCAATCTTTGTTCTTAATGCGATCGACAAATATTAAAGGCCACGACAAGCTGGGATCTTTAACTCAAAATTCGAACTTTCTTATTCACAATTTGTGATCAATGAAACTTTTACCAACTTATATTTATATGTCGAGTTATCGTTAGGTTTAGGGGCGTGTAACGAATCTTCATTTGGACTAGCCATCTTCGTTGTACAATAGAGATTATATTTATACATATAAATACGATTTTTACAGAGTTTGACAAATAACTGTGGTATTTAGACGACGATATGTTAATAACAATGATCTTAGATTCAATAACGAATCCGCGGTCAACGGGATAACTCTTTGTTAAACGTAGAATATATTTTGAAGCACAAAGTAACGTTCGCTAGGACGCTCGGTATATACTGCACGTAAAGACGACGTAAAACTCTCCAAGGAGACCGCAAGAATAAAAGACAGATGAAAACTTTCCTCTCCATCCGTCGTTGCTAGGCAGTTCCGGAGACATTGTTTCTGCTCGGAGTTTCATTGTTAATGCAACGTGTGTCCCATAATATTGGCATTTCCCCTCTGTTAGGTAAAAACGTCCATCCCGTGACCGTGGCTACGTCCAGCGACCAGTTGTGCCACCTCGAGCCCAAGCCCAGAATATCAAAAAAGGCAACACAAAGTAATTTTGCTTCATGATAATGCACCATCCCATACAGCAAAACCGGTCAAGGAAACGATTGAAGCGCTCAGTTGGGAATACTTTCGCACGGGGCTTACTCACCAGACTTGGCGCCGTCCGATTACTATTTATTTGCATCGATGACTGGTTTGCCTCAAAAGAGCGACAGTTTTTTTGGCGTGGCATCCACCAATTGCCAGACAGGTGGGAAAAATGTATAGCTAGCGATGGGCCATACTTCGAATAAAATATTTTTAATCATTTTCATACAATAAACGTGTATTTTCTATACAAAAATTCCGGTTTCATTTACATACCTGGTATATGTCGGAGATGACGAGACACCGAAGCCTTCCCTTTGAAATTTTGGGAAAGTACCTTAAAACCTTAATCTAGATTCTACCATAGTCGTAATTAAGCGATTGTCGCCATTCAATCCGATTGTATTTGTTCGAGATTTATGATGGTGAGCTTGCGCTCGAGGCGACAACCAGTCGCGGAACGTAGCTCTCGTTAAGTGCCGAAAGAACTGAATTACAGTTAAAGGTACGCGAAATTACATTAGAGAAATTAATGCAGCGTGCAAACGACAATTGATAGTCCCGTCGAAGTAAACGTCGCTCAGAGTGTCGAAAATTTGTCCCGTCAAATTTTAAGCGGATACGAGTTATCTCCACTACTTCGCGGAACTGATCACTGGAAGCAGTTTCCGGTGTTTTCTTCAATCTGTTCCAGCGATAACGCAATTATTCATAAATTGCCAAAATAAGAAAACCGAAGTTTTCATATTTCTTATTTCATCGTTGTAAAACGATTTAATTGGATTTTTGAGAATCTTACAATCAAAATGATATTGGACGATAGCTAAACTCTCGAAATGCGCAAGGTTCGGTCGACTGCACAGAAGACGATGCCTAGGTCCAACACAGCTCTTTGAAGTTACAATGAATGTTGATACTAACTCCGTCGTTTAGAGATACCTTCGGCTTCTTATGACACTAAGCTAAACAACTTCCGTTATTTGCTGACTAGTCCTAATGGATCCTGATACTGGTTAAATTCTATTTTTTTTCACTATATTTGTCTAGATATAAAATCTGTAAGGTATCTCGTTGTATTTCAATTGCTTCTCTTGTTCCTTATTCTTACATTCACTGTATTCACAAAACAACGATCCAAGGACAAGTAATAGCGGTCAGTTTGTGAAATGTGATCGTTAACAAATCTTAAATTACAACGAAACGAAATTGCTCAATGCCTTTAAATTGAAAATTACCGAACTAAGTAGGAAAAAAGTCACAATGTTTGTAAAAAAACTGAATAATTATATTATAATTCACCAATATCTCTAGCAGGTTAGCGCGATATTTAATTTAAGAAAATTATATCGTAATTATATTTCACGTATGCATGAACAAAAATACTAATCATAAAAAGAAATTTGCTATATGTGGCGAAGAACCGTGTTACGTCACGTGAGACAATCCGTACACCAACCCTCGTTGCCTGGCTTTCGAAGATCCACCTACCGTTATTCAGACCCTCAATGAACCTAAGTATCCACCCTAAGTTACCCTCACTTTCCTAACAAAATATGTGATTAATCAATCCGCTTTCTTCGTATTTGAGATACACCCATATCGAGCTTCCCTACGTAATAATTCGACAGTCGGTCAAGACTCAGTCACCAACGCGACAAGTGCAAAGACTCTTTTCTAGACGCTAAGTTACTGAACTCAGCTTTCATGGTTCATGGACGCGACGGGGGTTGTTTGCATGGTGGAGAGGGAGTTAGGACGGAGATGTGAATGCGATCCAAATCTCCGGGAAACCTGCAGAATTTGAACAAGGATGTCAATCCGAATGAAGTGCTAGTGCCTATGACAAAAAGCAGGTATAAGAACTAGCAGAATTCGATTTGGAAAAGATATTACAAGTGAGATGAAATCGCGTGTGAGGTTATGGCGATGAGGAAGCCAAATTCGGACGTGCAACAATAATGCCGCTGCACGAGTCACCCGGGGCCCGCGCCAAAAGCGCGTCACGCGGGCCATTTGAAAGTGGTAGTGACTGGTGGTAGTGACAAGTGCTGGTATAAGTGGCCATTTTGCGCGCCTAATAGGAAAAAAGGAGACAATTTTGGAGGCGCAGAAAGAGGCGGATGAAGCCATGAGAGCAGGGGACGAAGCGGAGTTGGCTGCTAAGCCTACACACGTTAGCACCAGACCTACGAGGAAGGCGTTCCCTTTCGAGAAGAGGACTTTCCGCTCCTCACTGAGCACGGGGAGTTTACGGACCGAGGAAATGTCGGAGGAAGAAGAGACCTGCGCCGTCGGAGCGCCCCGCGCGAAGAAGAGAAAGGCCAGCGGATCTCCCTATCTCCCCACGGAACTGGCCGTCGAGATGAGGACATTTACTACTGCGGACATAGGAGCGGAAGTGCGCCGTCGATCTTCTGATGTGACCAAGGTTGCCGAATCATCTCGCAACCTCAAGGGCACACACTTGAAGATGATGAGAGATGCGGCGAGGTCCATCGCCGGTGGTGCAATACAGATGGTGAGAAGGATGGATCCCGCCCCTGGCGTCATCGCAATAATGGAAGGACGCATAGCGGCATTAAAGGCGGAAAACGAGGCGTTCCGATAAGGGCTGGCCTCGGATGTCTGCAAATTTCTAAACTTACGCAGTATGACGTATAGTTCTTCTTACTTTTGGGGTGATTGAGTCCACAAGATGGCGGCATACTGAGAGCACGCGTTCACGTCGCTCCGTTCTCAATGTTCGAGTTCTTGCGGAAAAGTAAAGAAATCGGGCGAGAAAATAACGCGAAAGTGAAGTGAAAGTGCTCAGAAAGAAAGGTGATAATAAAGAACAGTGGAGATCGCTTTTATAGAAGCGTGAGTGGACGTAGAAAAAACGAGGTTTAGGTTAGGGCAGAGAGGAAGCCATCTTGAGACGCGCGACTGCAGCGCCGCCGCACGGGCTACTTGGTAACTGCGCGCCAACGTTCGTAAAGCAACACGCCGCGGGACTAGCGCCCGCGTTCGTGAAGCGATACGCCGGGGGACTCAGTGCAAGTGTTCGTGAAGCCGCTCGCAGCGGTACTAAGTGTATCCGCGTCCGCAAAGCAACACGCTGCGGTCTAAGTGCCACGTTCGTAAAGTGACACATCAAGACGCAGTAAAAAGCAGCCACCTTTCGAAAACATAGAGAAGTGCTAGTTCAAGTGCTTGACTAGTGCCGCCATTACGCCTTCGGACTTAGTCCCTGCACCGCTGGGACTTAGCGCCCGCGTGCGTAGAAGTGCAGGGCAAATTAAAGTGCTAGACTAGTGCCGCCTCTACGCCTTTGGACTGGGCGAAAAAAGCAATACGCCGCTGGACTTAGAGCCCGCGCGTGAAAAAAAAAAAAAAAAAAAAGGTGCAGTGCAAGTTTAAGTGCTGGACTAGTGCCGCCGTTACGCCGTCGGACTTAGTGTCTGCGTGCGTAAAACAATACGCCTCTGGGACTTAGAATCTGCACGCGTAAAGCGATACGCCGCTGGGACTTAGTGTCCGCAGGCGTTAAGCGACACGCTCGATATAAAGAGAAATTAACTTACCGACGGTGAGGGCATAGTACAAATTACCCTTATCGACGGTAGTAAAAGCGCCGACGTCAGTGAGGAGAAAAAAAAAGGATAAAAGAGAGTAAAGGATAAGAAAAGAACAGCAGAATGGCTTCGAAGGGCCAATCTCCAACTGCAACAAAAGCGAGAGTGGTTCTCCAACCACTAAAATCGCAAAAGGTGGAGGAGAAAAGCCTGGAGCAGGAGAAGAAGAAGAAAACGGAGGAGAAGGAAAAAGAGGAAGAGGCGAAGCAGCAGGAACCGCCAGCAGCAGCAGACGAACCCCGCTCTGTGCCTGATTTGAGAGCACAGGCAGGGGAAATAGAAAAGAGCATGTTAACCTTCTGTTTGGACACCAACAAGAAGGTTAACAAGAAGCAAACCGCAACTATCATGCGGAATTTTCAAGATATAAGGGGAATAGTGGAGGATATCTGACTCTACAACAGTTACCTCACCGGAAAGTTAGAACAGAGCACCGGCTCGGGAAAGAAAGAAACGGCGATACTAAGTGCCGTCAACAAGACGCTACAAACTAGCGAGCGACTTGAAACGGCAGTCAAAACAAGGATGGAGTCAAAGCAGGCCTCCTACGCGGAGAAAGTAAAAATGAAGTGCAGTAAGGTGGGACAAATCACGGTCAAACCACCTAAGAATGCGGTGATAATCCGACCGGAGTCGTCGGACTCCGGAATAAAAACGAGCGAGGAAGCGCGGGAAGCAGTCTTCACGCTGGTGAATCCGCGTAAGAGGGGTATCCAGATCATCGCAGTGAAGAAGATCAGCGGGAACGGCCTAGTCGTGGAAACGGCGAAGCCCGAAGCCCTAAAAGCGTTCACGGAGAACGCCAAGTTAAAGGAGGCTGGCCTAAAAACCAGCACGCCGCAGAGGAGATTGCCTCGGGTAATCTTATATGATGTACCACGGGAAATGCCGGAGAAGGAAGTACTGAGCTGCATCAAGAAGCAGAACCCGGAGAGACTGTCTGAAGAAAACGTCGCAGCTATAAAGTTCTGCTTCAGAACAGGCCGCAAGGACTCCCAGGAAACCAACTGGGTACTGGAAGTAGCCCCCCAGGTAAGAGACAAGCTATTGACCGGCAAGATATTCATCTCGTGGAATGCTTGCCGGGTTCGTGACTACATAGCCGTCAGTCGCTGCTACAAGTGCCAAGGTTACGGGCACGTGGCAAAACACTGCCGCTTAGGATACGAAATCTACGCACACTGCGCAGAAAGCGGACACAGCACCAAAGAGTGCACGAGTAAAAACAAGAACGCCGGCTGCGTCAACTGCAAGAAGGCAGGGAAGAAAGGCGATCACGCGGCCTCCAACGCAGACTGCCCTATGTATAAAAAGGCGTTGGAAATAAGCATATCTCGTACCAGGTATGAGTAAAGCCCCGAGCAAGAACGGAAGGGGACATGGGAGAAGAAGGGGTATAAGGATCCTGCAGCATAATATGCAGCGTTCCAAAACCGTCCCCCACGAAATCAGGACGCAGATGGAAGCTGATGGCGACGAAATCTTGCTAATGCAAGAGCCATACAGCGTCGACGGGAAAATACCCGGACTCGGAACAGGAATCTCGATCGCCTGTCGAGGATCGAAATGTGATCCACCAATGGCGGCAGTAGGAGTCAAGTCGAAGGATTTAACGCCGCTCGAAGTCGCCGGACTATGCACAACGCACTGCGTATGTGTACAGGTAAGCGATGGAGAGACGGAGATATATGTGGTAATCCAGTACTTTCCGCCGACCGAGAACATCGAGCAACTAGACAAGGTACTGAGTAATCTTAGAGGGAAGAAAGCCATCATTGGCCTGGACTCCAATGCAAAATCTCCGCTGTGGTGCAGCAAGGCCATCGACGACAGAGGTGAGGCCCTGGAGGCTATTATTACACAATATAACCTCCACATCCTCAACCAACCGGGGCAGGCTCACACATTCGAAACGACTCGAGGCCGATCGAACATAGATGTAACTATGGCGAGTCAGAAAGCAATACCGCTCGTGAAAGATTAGAAAGTTCACGAGGACGGAACCTCCAGTGACCATAGGATACTGGAGACGCGTCTGGATTTCAAAGAAAGGAGCACTCCGCCGCAGCTTCAGGAAAGAAGATATAACACTCGGATTGCCAACTGGGAGGTTTTTCAAAGAGTGGTCATGGAAGAGAAGGAGACACTCCGAGAGACAACCCTCCGGCAGGCGAACGAGGTTGAACGAATGGCCAGGCTGTCATGCGTCAATTGACAATTGTAAATTGTTGACGTATTATTTATTGGGGGATCGGGTGGCTTATCCGTGCTGACAATAAAATTGGAGATTGAAATGTTAAAGTTTTAAAGTATAATTGCAGATATTCACGCGTGGGCCGATATTAGTGGTCTCTTAGGGGACGAACGATATATTTTAATGTTTTAATTAAATAAGTGATGTGAACACACACGTGCACGGCACTTACGTGAATGATACCGATGTATGCGGTGGCTATAATCTGAACGAATGGCGAAGTATTGTACCCGCGGCCGTGATGCTATTTTTCACTCGCGAAAGTGGGATACATGCGTAATAAAAAATACGGAATAATTATAAGATAACACGCACGGGGAGTGAAGTGGACAATGGGTATGAATGGTGGCGTACGACGCATGAGTTGACGAGACACGATGCGCACATGAGGTGGTTTGCTGCGCTGATGCGTGGCGTCGCCACCTAACGGACATCGTTTGAGAGCATGTACGGTCGGTTCGACGAAGTTCCTATTTTAAGGAATCAAGTCGGGTCGACCAGAGTTCGACTTAGTTTTATTTTAAGTAGTATTACTCGTGCCGAACCCCTAATTTTAACTTAACTATAAAATTAAGTGTAACGATAATTAAGCCTAGCGAACCAATTGGAGTAAATAAGCAATGCGCTGCGCAGCGGGAAATTATGTATGAGCTGCGCGACAGTAACTGAGGTGCGGAAATGGACAGGATTACAGTCGGGGATAGGCAGAAGAGGCCTGAATGGCAGAATAGGAATAGAAGTAGGCCTGAAGCCATCCTTGTAAAGGTAGGTCAAGGGAAAGAGTGGCTTCAGGTATACAGAGACACGATAAGGGCAAGGAAGACCATAATCGATAGCAGCGGTATCAGGAGGACCAGGGCGGGGGACATACTCATCGAATTGAAGACAGGAAGTGACACCAAAAGATCGTGGCGGAGCAGAACGCATCCCTCGGTAGTAGGGTGAGCGCGATACCAATGCGCGATAAGACCTCCGTAGAGATCAAAGAGATAGATCCCCTGATGAACAAAGAAGAATTAATAATGGAATTAGTAGAACAATTGGGGATCAGGGACAATGGAGAGGTCGAGGTGAAGGCGATGAGACTGGCGCCATGGGGTACCCAGTCGGCGATAGTAACGTTACCGAAGGTATACCTCGCCAAGGATGGGTCGAGACAGAAGATCAGGACTGGCTTGACGATAGCCACGTTAAGGGCTTTGCGTAACGTGGTAAAATGTTTTAGATGCCATATGTTCGGGCATACAGCGATTAAATGTACAGAAATAAGCCCTGGCAAGGAGATATGCATGAAGTGTGGAGGGAAGGACCACACGATAACAACCTGTACAAACGCGCCATGCTGCGCTATCCTACAAATCAATCTCAACAGATGCAAAATAGCGCAGGATCTTTTGGGCCAGAGTGTGATGGAGCTTAGGCCGGACATCGTTATTATTTCCGAGCCAAACAGACAGCTCCCATACTGGTACAATGATGACAAAGGTGATACATCGATCTGGGTCACCTGCTTTAAGGGGAAATTCCCAGACGAGAGTACAGCGACAAGGGGAGAAGGGGTAGTGGGTATCGGTGCTGGTGATACGTTTTTTTATCAGCGGATACTGCTCGCCCAACATTAGTAAGGAAAAATTTTATGTATATATTGACAAGCTGGCAACGGTGATTAAAGATGGAACCAGGAAATATGACAAAGTCGTCGTTGCTGGCGATTTTAACATAAAATCGACTTGCTGGGGAGGTACGACCACTGACAAAAGAGGGAGAGTCTTGATAGAAACACTATGTGGTTACGGAGTGTTCCCACTCAGACACAACCAGAGATATATGTTCAGTCGGAACGGGAGGACGAGTTGCCCTGATATAATCAGCGTATCGAACAGGGTCAACGAGTCACATACGGGGAGCGTGGTTCTAGAATGCACGGTTCTAGAACAAGGACGTCAAGAAAGAAGACAGAAATTTACAAGTATGCAACGAAGGACTTAGTGCCGGATGAAATTTTAAATAAATTCGACGACATAATGAGATAAGACTTTAATAAGGTGGATGACGAAGACAAGGCCGATCACCTGCAGAAAGGTATCGTGGCAACGTGCGAGAGTAAATTCAAGAAAGTGTGCGATCAATAGGAAATACGCAAATTACTGGTGGAATCCGAGGATCGCGGAACTGAGAGCACAGACCCACAAAGCATTGAGTACGATGACGAGAGAGAAGAAGAAAGGATATGACAACATTGACCTATTCGTCAGTGCCTACAAGGACATTAGGAAACAGCTGCAGAAGGAGATCGCCCGAAGCAAAGCAAGAGCGTGGGCGGAATACTGCAATATATTGGAAAGCGACCCTTGGGGCAAACCCTATCGCACGGTGATAAAGAGGTGTAAGAGTAAGGAACCAGCGAACGACATGCCGATCAGCATGGTGAAGGAAGTCCTGAACAGGTTATTTACGATTGGACACTGTCCTTCCCGTTACGAGGGCTACGAAGAGACAGCGACAGAAGAGGGCAGCAGCGACACTCTCATCATCGATAAAGGCGATGTCGCTGACATTGCAAGAAGATTGAATACGAAGAAGGCCGCAGGAGTGGATGGTGTCCCAGGCGAGATTGCGAGGCTGATAGCGAGCCGTAGGAACGAGCTTGTGGCCAGCGTGATAAATGGCATTACCGACTCAGGACGGATACCCGAATGCTGGAAGACGGCCAGAGTGGTACTACTAAAGAAGCCGGGCAAGGACCCCAAACTCCCGAACGCGTATAGGCCGATAAGCGTACTCCCAGCCATGAGCAAGATATGGGAGAAATGCCTCAAGGGCATGATAGAAAGATGCATTGGGGTGGATCCGTTCCATAGAAGACAGTATGGATTCAGGAAGAGGAGGAGCACGGTAGATGCCATCACGCAGGTGATGAAGTTTGCCGACACCTGCAAACAGAAGAGGATGATCTGCGTGATGATCGCGCTGGACATCAGCAACGCCCTCAACTCTCTGAGCTGGGACAGCATAAATAACGAACTGGACAGGAGGAAACTACCGTGGAAGTTGAGAAGACTGGTCGACAACTAGCTGCATGGGAGAAGGATTATTGTGAGCAACCAGCACGACAAGGTGGAATATGAAGTGGCGGCGGGAGTGCCGCAGGGATCTGTTCTCGGACCACTCCTGTGGAACTTGGTATACGATCGATTACTCGAGAGGCTCGACAACATGGTAATGGTTAGGGCAACCGCCTTCGCGGACGATTTGGCCATCACGTGTGCTGTCAGAAAGAATGAAGGGGCGTCAGCGGAGGTCAACGCCATGATGAGGATCGTTAACGACTGGTGCGCGGGCGTCGATCTCACGCTGGCAAAAGGGAAGACGCAGGTGATGTTGATCACCGGGATGCGGGTGCCGAGAGTGGTAGGACTAGATTTGGGTACCTCAGTCACCGAAACGGTCGCGTTGATAAAATATCTGGGAGTCACGATCGACTCACATAGGAAGTTTGACAGACATATTGAGACAGTCTGTAGTAAAGCCGAAAAATTCCGAAGAAGAAATAGCACCATAGATCGGTGCCGAGGTGGACGCCTGAGCTCACACGAGCAAAGAGGAAAGTCTACCGGGCAAGGAGGAAATTCCAAGGGGCTAGGGACCCCGCAACGAGGGAACAGGAGAAGCTGCGGTATAGAGACATCAGGAAGGAGTACGTAAAAGCCATCACAAAAGCCAAGATACAAAGCTGGAAAGAATTCGTATCGAAGGAGGGCAATAAAGAACCTTGGGGCATTGCCTACCGAACGGACGCCACAAGGGGACACCTCCAACTGGCGAACGACCTCGGCGGCGATGCTGTTCGCCCTAATACCCGACGACAGAGAAGAAACGGACACGCCGGAGCAGACAGCGATCAGGTGCGAAATTACAGCCCCCCCCCCGAATGTCGAAGACGCCCCAGAGTTTCGCTTCGAGGAACTCAGCGGCGCTGTAAAACGACTAACGAAGGGGAAATGTCCTGGACCCGACCTAGTTGAGGTTGAAGTAATTCAACGCGCCTGGGGAGGGATTCACCAAGAACTCCTTAGGCTCATGAACGGCTGCCTCACCTGGGAGATCTTCCCGAAAATATGAAAAGTGGGAAACGTCATCGCTGTCCCAAAAGGACCAGAACGGGATAAAAGTAGCCCGAAGTCCTACAGTTCTCTTTCTTGGTGAATACTCCAATAACTTTTTCTATCTTGTCACTCGCTCAGGACATTCTGTAATCTCTTTCAATATTATTGAAGCATCCATCAAGTCAGGAGATCTTTGCTTTTCTTGGGTAACAAATATTAATTCGCCAATCTTTGTATTTTCACGGAGGCCTGCCTTTTGTCGTTTACCACGTTCCTATAAATTAGTGAAAGATTTCGTTGTCTGTCCAGGTCGCGATTTTGCAATGGGTACTTTTACTTTTCTTAGAGCCAACGTTCGTATCTTATTTTGAAAACCTGTTCCTTGTAACTTATAAACAACCATCTACGTTCA
This sequence comes from Bombus flavifrons, assembly GCF_040668555.2. Lineage (NCBI taxonomy): Eukaryota > Metazoa > Arthropoda > Insecta > Hymenoptera > Apidae > Bombus > Bombus flavifrons. The sequence continues at coordinate 1,716,895 of NC_138459.1, read as the reverse complement.
AATTCATATTTTACGTAAGATATTTTATGCTGAAACGCTCGGCGTACTTCTTTCGAATAATTTCGAATTCTCCTGGTTGAGCAAAATGTTCTCGAGATACTTAAATTCTTTTATGAATATTTTCATTTGTGCGTTGCAGCAATATATCAAATAATTGTTTCCGCGTCATCGGTTTAATTCACGATGGGGCCGCAGTTTGTATCGAAAAATTTGCTGGCAGTTTCGTACTTACATATACATATATACATATTCTCGTTGAATAATTAACTGTTGGAAGATCAATTCCTTATTCACACTGCAACAAATATCATAGTCTCATCCTGTAACAAACACCCTAATCTCTGTTTCTCCTTCCTGAATCATCCCGAACTTCGACCCTTTCTTTTCTCGTCATTCCTCCCTCAGCATATTCTTATTGCCCATATTACTCATCCTCATCACTAGACTATAAGAATCACTTCTCCATGATAGACCAGAGGAGAATTCTGCGGTTGGTACTGGCGTTCAGTTACCCGTTACGAATAAAATCTCTAATTTTTCAACGCGTGTTATCAAATTTCCACCGTCCGGAATCCAACAAAACACTCGAGTACTAAAACTAGAAAATCTAAATCACGTGACAAATGCTTTAAGTGTATACCACGTATAAGTACACTGAAATATAACATAAATATAACAAGAGAAAACGCTTAAATATGATCTTAATAAACGCAGAATAATTATACACATCAAACACGAACCGTGCGAAACTATATGTATGTAATGTTGTAATAATTTTGGAAATCAATCTTCGCTTCTTGAAACCTTGTGTTATCCTCTGTTCTAAGTCTCCGCCCTTCTCTATTTATATCTCCCAGTAAACACAGGGAAAGTCAAACAGTCGATTGGTGTTCCAAATTCTATAGAATTTACACCACTCCCCCCCCCCTCGTGCTGACATCCCGTGCCAATTCCCTCTTGGTGATTATCATCTCCATAAGAAATTAATTTGCTCGAATGGAAACAATTCCCACCACATCTACGATTACCATCCACTTCATACATTGTGTTCCAAATCCTTTCCAGAATTTTGAAAGAGCCTTTCCGAATTTTATCTAACTTATTTCTGTTTAATTTGTTACCACTACGAACGAAAACCATATTTTCAATTTTGAATTCGCGTTCTCTTCTTGTCTTATTCTATCTTTCTTTGTTGATTATGAAACTCCTCATTGAATTTTGGAACGCTTTTTTCCTGTCTTCTTCTAGGTTTATCCTATTTTCAATTATTCTTTTAGGGACGATCTCAATTACCTTTCCATGTAGCAAATGATTCGGTGAGAATCCAGCGACACTGTGCCTGGTGTCATTATATTCGTCCACACATTCATCTGCAACTTTTGTCCAGTTTCTCTTTTTATTTGAGTCAATTTTACATCGGATCCGGTTTACCAAGGTTTGATTTACTCGTTCATTTGAAGTTGGACAGTCTGTTGAGGTAAAAATTAATCTGATATCTTTCTCTCTCATGTAATCTTGAACTTCTTTGAATGTGATTACTGGGTATCGGTCTGCGAGAATAATTTTTATGGAATCAGTCTCTCCCGTTGAGTTTATGAGTTTTATAATATCCTCTGAGTGCTGCGTTTTTGACGTGGACATGAAAACGACCCTGTAAAAATGATCAATGAGAATGAGCATGTACTTTTTGGGTGAGTTGCTATTGGAGACCCCTGCAACCGTATCGAATGACATCATTTCGAAAGGTTTTTTTGCTGGTCCCAGTTTAGACACAAAAACAGTTTACAAAATTAGCCAATTATCCGATCCATATTTTTAACATAGTAAAAGGGTCAAATTTTATTCAAAATATGATTCTTTCCAATGTGGTCAAAGAAATCACGAATCGCTTTTACAATGTGTTTACCAAAATTTTGTGAAACGAATATACGTTGAAATCCTCTAATGTTTTTGCAGAAAATTTCCGATTTTTGTGTGACATTTTTAGTATTTCCAATATTTTTCCTGTTTACTTCCTGATCCTGAAATATTTTTTGCCTTGTAATAAGATTTGCCACTTTCAGAACATCCTCCTCATTTTCAAAATATTCTAAAACAGGATTCCTAGAAAGTGAATCTGCTTCAATGTTGTCAACGAATTTGTCTTTGTTTATCTTTTTTCTCTTCCGATCATTCTTTCTTCCTTCTTTCTTCTTGAATATTATTTCTCCTTCTTTGTGATTTACTTCTTGAGTAGTTCTTAAGTTTCCATCTTGTCTTAATTTGAATTTCTTTATGGCATCCAATCCTAGGGTAAGGCCGTATGTGAAGTTATCGTTGCGTACTACGAAAACATTTATTTCTTCTTCTATTTTATTAGAACGCTTCATTTTAAGTTTCGCCCGGCTACTCTTGAAATCGTTGCCACTGATAGTTTTGAAAATACTCTTATATTCGATTAGATCTGCTTTTACTTCATCGATATTTTTTTGATTAATAAAGCTTGAGTTGGCTCCAGTGTCATAAACACCAAACTTCTTTCTGATTATTGACTATAACTCGGAGTTTTATCAGTGGTTCGTACTTCTCCGGGCATTTTAGTTTCTTTTTCGTTCCCATTCTGTGTTATAGACTCCTCGTTTTCGGATGTAAATATTTCAGTTGTATTTACTTGTTTGAAATTCTTCTGAGCATTTTTATTTATGTTTCTGCATACTTCCACGGGGTGTTGTTTCTTGAATATTGGATTTGAATTTCTGACAGGACATACACTTCTTCTCTGCATTTCTTTTTCTTTCACCTGTTCCTTATTACTGAAATTTTTCTTGTGATACGCTTCTTCATACTGTCCCAACATTCTAATGAAATCATCCGTTGAATGTATCATTTCTTTGTCGATTCTATCTTTAATTTGAATAGGTAGCCCAATAAAGATTAAATTTATTCTTGTGCTTTCCGCCGTCTCTCTCTCTCTATTTCCAAAATTAAACGTTCCTTTTTTATGCGTATCTTGTTGCAGACCAACTCTTGTTGCTAAAAACATTTTTAGAAATGAAGTTTTCCAATCTTCCTAGTTGTATTCTTTGTTCTTCAACGTCTTTGTTTGATAGCATTCTAGTGCTATTTTTTCCAAATTCATCTTCAAGCACTTGTTTTCTTCTCCTCATTTTGGATTTTTAGTTCTTCGCATTCTGTTTCACACTCTGATATCCAATCTGTGGTTTATTGTGCTCCATCAAATTGTTTTAAGGTGAAGTTTGTGTATCTTCGACCAATCACCGGGAGATGCAATCGCGAGAAAACACGTCAACGGGAGTCGTAAATTCCCGTTACGATTATAATAATCGACGCCGCGAATAGATCGATCCCCTGATTCCATTAAGATAATAGTGGTGGTTGAGGCGGTATAACGCCGCGATTAACAGGGTTATAAAGTTTATATTTTCAACACTTAAGAGTAACATTGTGGCGTACGTATAAGTTAAGTAAGTGATTGGTTTACGGATAATAACCCGGTAATGACATGTTGACTATTCTAAGTCATGAAGAATAAGAATAAGAATAAGATGAAGAATAAGTGAAGTTCGTTCTTATGTGATTACGGAGGAAAGCTCGGAGTGGGTATTCGTTGTATGAAGAAAGCGGGTTTGTTGTTCACACTTTTCGTTAGGAAAAGTGAGGGTAACGATCCGCGATGTCGATTGGCTATGACCCATGTTAATGCCTGAAGGTTTGAGGAGGAAGCCTCCTACCAACGTGGTACCAGCCTGTTTTGGTAGACAAATATTCGGCTTTTCCCAATAGGCGACTACCCCTTTTCTCCGTGTTTGTAAGAGCGTGCAATAGACCTAAGGACTGTTTTAAATACCAGCTATAAACCGAAAATACTTGCAGGATTAAGGGTTCCTGCAAGCTAATAAGATTCAGTTTATGGTGGGGCCTTAGGTTTATTGAGGGTCTGTCGAATGGGACTTCGGCCTTGACGGTCAGACACTGAAGGACGTCGCACAAACCATTTCACGCGACGTAACAGTTTGTTTCTCCTTTTTCCCAATTATTATGTTTTTGGAGAGTTTCTAACAGTCTTTCTATATCTAGACTGGACCTGGTTTCCGTCATTATTTTCGGTATTCAGGTCCGTATCGATGTATGATGCGGCCGTCTCATCCTCCATTGTGAGTATGATATTTCTGTATTGACCTACCTTGGTTAGACTTTTTAGGGCGTTCTTATTTATTAGTTATTTATTTATTTATTTATTATGTAGACAGGTATTTATATTACTGTAGGGGTATTATTATCATACAGTATTAATTTATATTTATTTATAATTTATTAAGTTACTTAAAGTTATTAGTTATTTATTGATGAATGTATATTATGTATTGCGTATTTATTTATTTAACTGTATTGATGGTTGATATGTATGTAGTGATGGTGCTACGCAAGTATGCGGAGGAGTGTCAACCACTGTCGAGCGATTACTTAATGACTGAAATCGATTTAAACTACCTCTGTTGACCACCTGGCGAGTCTTTGGGCTTATGATTGTTCTTTTTATTTGGATGGTTATTTGGTTAGAACTTATGACGAACGGCTGTGTTTTCTGGACTACGAGACTTTTATTTTTTATTATTATGGACAAAGCTAACGAAGAGAAGAAAATTACGGCGCAAGGGGTTTCGGAGCCCCCAGGCCCCGTCGATGGTTCGAGTGGCGTACCAGGCTCGACCCGACGGTCATCAAGTGACTGGGCAAACGATGAAAGGAGGGTGGGTCCCGTGGCCCCTTCTCGATCGGTAAATACGACCGAGGATCATAGCTGCGACGAGAGCGACGTTGAAGTCGAGAGAGGCAGCGCGAAGAAGAGAACAACGATTCAGGAAGGAGCGGCGGGAACTTCTCGTTCCCCAAGGAAGAATGCTAAGCTCCTCGAGTTTAGCGACGATATACGTGAAGTGGTGGAGAGGAAGGATGTTGGCACCCTCAATGTAGGTAGTGGCAGGGTGCAGCCGAGAATCGTGGCGGTAGCTGCCGGCAAAGTGGCTTCCTGGCCCCTGTGGTGAGAGGAATTAAAGGGAGGGAGAGTAGCTCCCTTGTAACGTTGTCCAGCCTTGCCGCGAAGTCGACAAGCGAAGCGGCCGATGAGGTGGGTAGTGTCTCCGAAGGATGCTTCAGCATGCGAGAGCAGTTGCTGCGGCATTGCAAGCAGAATTAGAAGAACGAAGGGGCCCCTCATTAAATCTGCGCTTAAAACCCCAAGGAGTGTTACGGGAATCGAACGTAACGTGGAGGATTGTATACTGGTTCGGCCTACCGAATTTGAGGAAATGGTAGAGCTTATGAAGAGAGCATATGAGTATCTAAAAAATGCGGTATGGAGGTTACACCTTATTTCTAAAAGGGATCCAAAAATTCACGAATTAGCTTCCGCGGCCACTAGCAAGACCGATGAGGCTTGGAGTAAGCTGATGGCGACCCTAGGAAGAAAGATCGGAGCAGATGAAACACCTGGGTCTCGTCATCGACAGCCAGTGGACGTTCGAGCCGCACTTCGACTCCCTCATTTCGAAGGTGTCGGCGGCTGCCAATGCCTTGTGCGGCCCGCTGCCGAACATCGGCGGCGCGGGAGTTGCGGCACGCTGACTATACGAGACAGTCGTTCGGTTCCGCGTAATGTACGGGGCCCGGGTATGGGCAGACGATCTGATGGTGAGTCGTCGCAGCATCCCGCTCCTCAGGAGGCTGCACAGAGTAACCGCCATCAGAATCATTAGGGGATACCGGACGGTGTCCCACGCGTCGGCCACTTCTCTAGCCGCGCCCCCCCCCCCACCACCGGTAGAGCTTGGGGCACTGGCGCTCAGAAGGAGATGCGCCCGTTGCAGAGTATGGGATCCGGGAGAAGACTTGACCGAGTAGGCGGCCCCAAACGACCTAGGAACCGCCGAGGAGGACGCGTGGGACCAGTGACGATCCCAGCTGATCAACGAGGGAGGCGAACATCGAGGCGCGAAGGCGGTCCTCCCAAACTGGGGCCTCCCGCTCACCTACAGGATGACCCAGGTGCTCACTGGACTCGGCGTGTTCGGCGAGTACCTGACAAAAATCGGACGGGAGACGACGGACATTTGTCACCACTGCGAAGAGGGCAAGGACACAGCGCAGCACACGCTGGTGGTCTATCCGGCGTGTCTTTCTCGGACCTGATGATGCAGTACGTATGTGAAAGCAGGGTGGACATTGTGATTATCTCTGAGCCCTATAGGCAATTGCCTTATTGGTTTAATGACGAGAGCGGGGATGCATCCATATGGGTCACCCTGTTCAACGGTAGATACGCGATGAGTGAGATCCTGGTCCAAAAGACCGGGATCGTAGGAATCAGGGTCTGTGACGTGTTTTGTGTCAGTGGGTATTGCCCCGAACACGACTAGGCACGTTTTTGACACCTTTTTGAGGGAATTACATTTTCTTTTGAAGGAGGGGAGGAAAAGTGTATCGGCGCTAATGGTGGCCGGAGATTTTAACGCTAAGGCTAGAGTGTGGGGTGGCAATAAGACCGAATGGAGGGGAACATGCCTGTTGAACGTGATCACGAAGTGAGGCTTGTTACCGATTAGGACGACGGGGAACCATTCCTTCCTGACAAATGGAAGGACTAGTTTCCCGGATATATTGAGTATTAATCGACGTATGAGGCTGAGTTGGAGAAAGAGCGCTGTCCTGGACTGGTACTCAGCCTCTGATCATTTTTATATTCCCACCTGCGGTACCCGACGGAGGAGAGGATTTATATATCGACGAAGAAGATTTCAAGACGGCCCTTGGAAAATGTGATCCCAGGAAGGCTGCAGGGGTGGATGGGATCCCCGGTGCTTTAATCAGATTATTGGCGGAACGAAGACCGAGCGTGCTCCTAGCCGTGATCAAAGGTGTTAACAACTGCGGTACGATACCGGCAGTATGGAAGGTAGCTAGGGTGGTGTTGATACCCGACACCATACAACCCAGTATACTGCCGACATTGAACAAGGTCTGGGAGCACACGCTGAAGATACTCATCGAGAGGAGCTTCGGGCGCTATCCCTTTCACAAGGACTAGTATGGCTTCAGGTCCGGTATGATCCGTACGTCTACTGCTTACCGTGCGGTGTCATACGGAGTCCTGTGTGTGGTGATGGGCAACATGCCTGCACACAAAAAGGCGTGGTTACGGTGGAAGCAGTACGGCGTAAAGAGGCGGATTGTTGAGGATCTGGATGGAACGGCGCTCACATGGTACGAAGAGATGGAGAGGCTGAAGACCGAAGCTGAGGACAGATGGAGGGTGGAGCGGATGTTCCACAATCCCTACAACTGGACTAAGAGGCTGATAGGGGATCCGCTGATCTTCTACAGAACGAAGAGGGGCGTCAATTATCAGATTATGCAGATCCTTACTGGACACGGTATTTTTAATTGGTACCGTCACAGGATTGGGAAAGAGACGCACGCCAGTTGTTGGGATTGCGGAGCCATCATGGACAATGCGGAGCATGTGCTTCTCTGGTGCTCTAGATGGACAGGGGAGCGAGCGGACTTGGAGGCCGAATTAGGGGAAAAATGTAGAATCGAGAACCGGTTCGTGGAGAAAATGGCCGCCGAGGAACGGTTATGGACGAAATTTGTTAGATTTTGTGTTAAGGTCATGACAAATCGGCTCAATAAGGAGAGAGAGGTGGAGGCGTTAAGAACAGGCGAAAGTAGGAGGAGAAGACAATAATTGGAGGGAGGTGGTTTGATGAAGATGGGTACGAGTGTGTAGAGGCCAACCCGAAGTAATGTCGAAGGACTGTACCGGGTTGGTACTTCGAGTACCGCAATATAGTGAGTAGTTTTAGTGGGTATGGCCACGACATCTGCCCGAGTCCCACATAACCTGGTAACGCGGGACACCGGGTACGCGTAACGGCATTTTCCCCTCCTCACGCAAAAAAATGGTTAGGTTGGGGTTAGGTTGGGGAGCACGAGGCGGGTATGGGCTCATAGAATCTACTACAACGTATGAGAGTATATCGTGACATACGGTGCACCGGTGTGGGCGGTAGCGGCGGATATCAATAGAAACAAGAAAACGCTAAAAAGGGCGCCGAGAACAGCCCTGTGTATAACTCCGACGGCGTACCGTACAGTCTCCCACGCAGCGTTATTCGTGTTGACGAGTAACCTGCCGACACAGACAGTAAATGTCTTGACTGTGGAGATCCCAACGACGACGCTGAGCACGTCCTCTTCACCTGCCCGAAGTGGACAGATGGAAGGAATGAGCTGGGGAAGGGACTAGGCGAGAAGATAGAAGCGGGCAACATCATGGCCACGGTGACCGCCAAGGACGAGAACTGGGATAAATTCAGAAAATGTTGTAAGACCGTCATGGCTCGCAGGAGGGAGACGGAGATGACCATGGAAGCGGCCAGGAAGAGGATGTGTGCTACAACCACGCGTAGCATGGAACACAGCCACAAGGCAGCCATGTATAGAAGAAGGAGGACACCCAACTATTTTGAAATGCCTAAGGAAAGAACGTGAGCAGTAACGGCCCGAAGAAGAAGATATAACCGAGTATGACAAGTACAACCCTGATGAATGTCATAAGGCCTTGCCGAGGTTGTCTGACCAAGAAGAAGGTGAAGAAGGAGGAGGGGTTTATAGTGGGTATGGCGTTGACATCTGCCCGAGTCCCACATAACCCAGTGATACGGGTCACTGGGCATGCGTAACAGCATTTTCCCCTCCTCACGCAAAAAGAAGGTTAGGTTGGGGTTAGGTTGGGGAGCACGAGGCGGGTATGGATTCTCAGGGCGTAGGACTACGCCCTGGGAAACCCCGATGGATCTGATATTCCCCTATAGTCGGGTGGCGACTGGTCGGTGCCTTTGGTACCCGTTGGTTCGCTGATCCGGTGCGGAGAATTTCGGAGAAGTTGGTGGGCCCATATCTGCCAAGACCACTCACCTCACCTTCTCGTGGGGCTCCCCGTCACCCTGCACCGGCTTTGACCGGGGTAGGGTGCGAAAGAGTGAGTGGCACCAGGATGGGAATCAAGTTGACGACCCGGCGATCATCAATCATCAATCACCATGGCAGACACGCAAACAAATAAAAACGTTTACGGTGCAGGGGAGGGAGACCCCAGTACTGGCGCAGTCGTGGGCAGTAAAGTGGGCCCCGCTGCGTCGTCATCTCACGACCACGGCCGTTCGAGGGTGGACCGCCAGGCCCACGGACGTGTCCATACGCCTGGCGAGGCAGTAGAGAGAGAAAGAGAGAAGGAAAGCAAGGAAAGCAGGATGGAAATGGAGGTAGACAAGCCCCACTCACGGAAAGGGAAGAGTCCTAGGTGGTCAGGAGAAGGTGCAAAAGATACCTTCCTTGCCCCAACTTCAGCAGAAGGGCTAAGAAGTCAGCTCAAGAAGAAAGCACACAGAACGAAGACGAAGGATGAGGAGTCCGATACCTCAATCGCAACAAGGTCGTCGGTGGCCTCATCCCCACCTGTGATACGCTGCCGAAGATGTATCTAAACAAGGATGGGTCAAGCCGTAAGATCAGAACCGGCTTGACGATAGCCACGATAAAGGCGCTACCAAACGTAGTGAAATGCTATAGATGCCATACGTTTGGTCATATCGCGAATAAGTGCACGGCGATAAGTCCCGGGAAGGAAATATGTAGGAATTACGAGAGCAAGGAGCACACGATAGCTGCCTGCACTGACGCGCCGTGCTGCGCCATATGCAGCGAGGTCAAGGGTATCAGCGCCGATCACGTGACCGGGTCGCTGGCTTGCCCAGTATATAGAAGGCTGTTGAGAAGGAAATGAAGATTCTGCAGATAAATCTCAACAGATGCAGGCTGTTGCAGGACCTCATGCACCCTTGCGCGATAGAATACAGACCGGATATCGTGGTGATATCCGAGCCAAATAGACAGCTCCTGTACTGGATCAACGACACTAAAGGAGACGCATCCATATGGGTCGCCCTTATTAACGGTGAACCATTGGACGAGACTACGGTGGTCAAGGACAGGGGCATAGTAGGCATATGCGTTGGTGACGTCTTCTGCATCAGCGGATATTGTTCGCCTAACTCGAGCAAGCAGGAATATGCGTCTTACTTAGACACATTGGCGTCGATAACGAAGGACGGTGCTAGGAGACGCGACAAGGTTGTCGTAGCAGGCGACTTCAACGCCAAGTCGACCTGCTGGGGAGGAACGATTACCGACAAAAGGGGGAGAGTCTTGATGGAGACGCTCTGTGGTCATGGAGTGTTTCCACTGAGACTCAAGGAAAAATATACCTTTTGCAAGAACGGGAGAACGAGCTGTCCTGACATTATAAGTGTATCTAAGAAGATCAACGAGATGCACGTGGATAGCGTGGTCTTGGACAAGTTTTCGGCCTCTGACCACCTATACATAGCGCACGACTTTAAAGCGAGGACAACGAGAAGGGCGTCAAAATTCTTCAAATACGTAACGAAGGACCTAGCGCCAGAGGATTTTTTAAACGGGTTTGACGATACTGTGAAGTAATCTGTGGGTAATCTGCGTGATGATCGCATTGGACATCAGCAATGCCTTCAACTCGCTCAGTTGGGAGAGCATCGTAAAGGAGTTTGACAGGAGGAAGTTACCATGGAAGATAAGAAGATTGATCGGCAACTACCTCTCTGGAAGGAGGATCGTGCTAAGAAATCAATATGGCACAGTTGAGCACGAAGTGGCGGCGGGAGTTCCACGGGGATCTGTTCTCGGACCACTCCTGTGGAACTTGGTATACGATCGATTACTCGAGAGGCTCGACAACATGTTAATGGTCAGGGCAGCAGCCTTTGCGGGCGACCTGGCCATTACGTGTGCCGTACGGGAAGAACGAAGGGGCGTCCGCCAAAGTCAACGCCATGCTGAAGATAGTCAACAACTGGTGCAAGAGTGTCGGTCTCAAGCTGGCGACAGAAAAGACGGAGGTAATGCTGATCACCGGGATGAGGGTGCCGAGAGTCATCTGTCTGAATTTGGGTTCCTCGGACATCGTAACTGGCGAGCACATCAAATACCTCGGTGTCACGATCGGCACCCATAGGAAGTGATTGATCCTACCGAACATCAACGGGCCGCCCAGCTTGGCTCATATACTCTACAACAAAGCATGGGAGTCTATCGTGACATACGGTGCACCGGTGTGGACGGTAGCGGCGGTTATCAATAGAAACAAGAGAATGCTAAAAAGGAACAAAGAAAAAAAGAGAACAGCCCTGTGTATAACTTCGACGGCGTACAGTACAGTCTCCCACGCAGCGTTATTCGTGTTGACGGGTAACCTGCCGATACAGACAGTAAATGTCTTGACTGTGGAGATCCCAACGACGACGCTGAGCACGTCCTCTTCACCTGCCCGAAGTGGACGGATGGAAGGATCGAGCTGGGGAACGGACTAGGCGAGAAGGTAGACGCGGGCAACCTCATGGCCAAGGTGACCGCCAAGGACGAGAATTGGGATAAATTCAGAAAGTTTTGTAAGACCGTCATGGCTCGCAGGAGGGAGACGGAGATGGCCATGGAAGCGGCCAGGAGGAGGATGTGTGCTACAACCACGCGTAGCATGGAACACAGCCACAAGGCAGCCATGTATAGAAGAAGGAGGACACCCAACTATTTTGAAATGGCTAAGGAAAGGACGTGAGCAGTAACGGCCTGAAGAAGAAGATATAACCGAGTATGACAAGGACATCCCTGATGAATGTCATAAGGCCTTGCCGGGGTTGTCTGACCAAGAAGAAAGTGAAGAAGGAGGAGGGGTTTTTAGTGGGTATGGCGTTGACATCTGTCCGAGTCCCACATAACCCAGTGATACGGGTCACTGGGCATGCGTAACAGCATTTTCCCCTCCTCACGCAAAGAAAAGGTTAGGTTGGGGTTAGGTTGGGGAGCACGAGGCGGGTATGGACTCTCAGGGCGTAGGACCACGCCCTGGGAATTTTAATTGGCTGTCCGTTTATGGTACGGACAGGCCCATTTCCCTCATTAGGAAATTCCGAATTACCGGTCCTCCCAGGACTGTAATTTGGAATTTGAGTGGCCGTCCGTTTATGACATGGACAGGTCCATTCCTCTCGTTAGGAAATTCCGAATTACATGTCCTCCCAGGGCGGTAAAAGTAGTGACCCGAGGCCAGGAACAAACCCAGGAAAGGACCAACCGGAAGGGCACGGCGGAGAGAAGAAATCCAACGGCGGGAGGAGAGAATCAGGAACAGGGGAGTTCAGTTCATCTTCAACCATCGGACAGTACAGACTTAAGACGACAGTAGTCCTTACTTCGGTTAAGTGCTACAACTAGTACAAATAAAGTGCTGTCTAAATCTAACACTCGAGTTCATCTCCTGCACCTTGAACGTTAAGTCACCTGTTCTGTCATACCCAGATTTCTCTAAAACATTCATATTATCGATAGACGCTAGTAATGAAGGACTAGGAGCCGTATTATCACAAGACGGACATCCGTGTTGTTACATCTCTCGAACGCTAAACCCTCCAGAGAAAAATTATACGACTACAGGAAAAAAATTATTAGCTATGGTATTGAAGCGACCAAGACAATACTTGTTCGGAAGGAAGTTTATCATTCGTACAGATCATCAAGACCCTTCTTCAAGACTTGGAGGCTAAAACTAGAAGAATACGAATTCAAAATAGAATACGTTAAAGGCAAAGACAATCTAGTGGCTGACAGTTAATCCCGAATACACACGTTTACAAAAAAATTTGAAAAAATCGAAAATTTTTGTTCATATTTCCAAAGTTTGGACATTCAAGAATATGCCCTTAAAAGGATTTTTCAAAATTTCAATTATTTTATGAGTTACAGCCATTTTTGTGGCGCAGCATCTGCTCCGGTCCGACCGGGACCAATGCGCAATAAACGGTAGACGCTGCCCGAGTACCTATGTATGAAAACCCTCATAAAATCATTACTGTATTTTATACCTTTTTTAAGGTATCTTTAATTCAAGGCCAAAAAAACGTATTTTGTCGGAATTTTTTTGTCTTAGTACTTATTTCAAGTTAGTTTTTTATCAGCTTTCAAGCAACGTGTACGTGCTAACTCTGACAACGTTTTATAAATATTTAAAGTAAAAATTGTTTTATATATTGAGATTTTAAAGTAAAATGGATAGAAAACATTCAAAATTCTGCTCTAAACGAGCATGCAGAGTGAAGAAGAAGAGAAGATTTTCGGGTACTCAATTTAATCAAGAAGATACCCCAGTTTCACTAGTTCATCTGCAGCAAAACTGAGAAGTTCGCAAGATGAAGAAGTTTTAATTAATAACAATTACGGCTATTGTATTTTAGAATTTTTCTCTGTTTTGCTCGTCTCCGTGAAAGAACATCGGAGAATAAGTATTTTGAAGTAGAGAAAGGTTTCTTGTATGGAGCAGGAATCGCCGATTAAAAATATGTAAGTATCCTGTACCACTCTAGTATCGTCCGAACCACGCTCAGCTCAAAATCTTTAATATTACTATTTTTTAAACGTTCGGAATTGTAAAAAAAACGAGCGAAATAAGAAATTTTTTTTCAAACGGCCGTCATTTTGTGAAAAAATGTTGTATTGACTTTCCCAAGGTTCAGACGATAGCGGCATCCATACTAATTAAGAATCCGTTCGCATTTTTTGATTCAGATGATCAGAAGGGTTGATATCATGCACGCCACGACACTCCATTTTTTTGGCAGCACCCACTTTGCCAGCTCATAACTTTTTAAATATTGAGTTTTTTCAGTGAATTTTTTACGTAATCTCGAAATATCAATAAACAAATGCAAAAAGGAGGATAGCAAAAATATTTTTTGCCTCTAGACCAGAATACCCCCTTAATCCATAATGATCACAAAAGAGACAAATTAGACATTGAATGATTAGTAGGACCATATAGAATCCACTCTATGAAAACCCCTATTATGAAATCATAGTTGATGATATTATAAAGAAAATACACGGTAACAAACTTAAAACTTATTACTTTTCAGGACATTCATTATAATCACTATATTGGTTTACGTTAAGTATAGCGAAGAAATTAATGTATTACCTTTAGATGGAAGTGGAATATTCCATGAAAAAGTTAAACAAGCTTATATGTATTCTAACGAAGTTAACATATATGTAGCAATAGATATAAATGATGGATACAAGAAAAACTTAATCATATGAGAGCAAATGTAATATTTATTGAAAAAGTATGTGAGAGCAAATGCAAACTCCACAATGGAATAGATTCCCTAAATGAATGCGTAAAAAAATTAGAAACGTTAGCCTATCAATTACGACTTATAACACATAATCACACATTAACTAAAAGAGGATTATTAAATATTGTTGGATCCATATCAAAAAGTTTATTTGGAACCCTTGACAATGACGATTTGGATTTAATAAATGCCAATATTGATAAACTCTTCCAAAAACGAAATGAATTAAAGACTATAGTAGCAAACCAAACTGCACTCATACGCAAAATTATAAAATCCGACAGTATTAAACTAATCGACGAAGTAAGAATAACATTTGGCGAATATATGGTCAATACCACTAGAGAAAGACTGATAACAGATTCAATTCGATGAAATATTCAACGCTATAAATATGGGAAAAGCAGGAATTCTTAGCCCTCAGATTATTGATCATGTACTATTCATTGAAAATTACAAGAGAGCACTAGGGCACTGCCTTTACAATATAGCATTAAAACCGAAATATGAAAATTATCAATTTATACTAGTGTAGCGGCACCGCGTTCCTCGTGCACAGGACACACCCACACCGAGCTTTCTTCCGTCATAACATAGGAGCGACAAGTCAGTAAAAATCCAGGTTTCAATCCAGATTCACATCCAGTCAAGATCACGTTAAAATCCAGTTTCCGTCCAGTCTAGATCGAGTCTATATCATCAGGAGGGTCAACCCTACTTCTTCTCCTTGCGCTCTATTCTATTTTCAGTCAAATCTCAGTCAGTCTAAGTCAAAGGCTAGTGCAAGGAACATCAAGAGTCAGAGGTCCAGCAAGAAACTACAAGTTGAACACATACATCATAATCGTCAACACGAACGGAGTCTCAGGTCGTACTCGTTCGTAATTGTCACTTCACATACGCAATCTTGTATACACTGAAGTTGTCGGAGCATTCAAATATATGTCGGAGATGAAAGGAAACCGGAGCCGTTCCTTTGAAATTTTGCGAAAATCCTCTAATACTTTAGCCTAGATTCTATCATAGCCGTAATTAAGCAGTTGTTGTCATTCAATCTGATTGTAATTGTTCGAGATTTGTGATAGTGAGATTGGGCTCGAGGCGACACAGCTGGTCTATATACCGCTATAAATCTTAGGATTTATTTAGCTAAGGTCCTCCAAAGGGACAAATAGTCTTTATCTTAACAATCCCTATAGCTACCACCCACTACGGGAAGATACTGGAAATCTGATTTCCTCATGTACGACGCTTCTTGCTAGCAACTTTCTCTCAAGGGTGGTTAGCATCCTTTTCCAACCGCCAACTCAACATTTAGCCAATTAACAGCGACGTCCATTTCCCTCACTTTCCGAACCAACGCTTTCCTCAACGAATCCGATGATCTCGTATCCTTAGACACACCCCATCATAGTTTTTCCTATGCAGCATCATCGTGACGGAAAGTCAGTTGCGAGACGCCTGTCCGAATTGATAGTTGGTAGTTGGCAGCAATCACTGATCCGAGCTGCTCGACATCTCAGGTAATCATCGTCCGAACTCGTATCGCACATCGAATCGTACCTACCCGAGTTCGAACTTGTACTCGCGAACCGAAATTAATAACCGCGAGTTTTACGCCAAGTGCACTCACCGAATATATTTATTAATAAATATTTATTGTTAAATATATTCGAATGTTTCTTCAATACCTATCACGTCCATCACCTCATATCGAAATTGACGGTATTCGCTATCAAGACCAAAGTTTTCCCCAAAATAACTGTACCCTTATTAACGGGCTTGGCATGGGATATAGTGCGAGTATACCCCAAACCAACCAAAAGAGGCCAAGCATTTCTGGCACCAGTATTTGAACATTCAATATTTTTTACACAGCAACATACATACATGAACGTTGATAATGAATACCTCGATAAAAATTGTAACATAAAAATAGGAATTACAATGTGCAAACAAACTCAAGCGACACATGACAAGAAATCTATCCACGACTGTGCGTGAGAAATAATTAACTTTAACAAAAGAATAAACATTTGTAAATTTGCCGTTTATAAAATCGAAGATATAACTCATTCCATTAACAGCTGAAAACCAATATATAGCTATGCCAAAAGAAGAAATCGAAATACATGTACGTGTGGTAATACTCGGAAACAAATTAAATAGGAAGACCTTCCATAATTCAGTCACCTGATGAACAATGTAATATGCATAATATTCAACGATAGTGTAATGAAGATAGGACAATCCAAAGTCAATATAACATTCGAATATAAGCTCAAGACGATTCCCTTTGAAAATGATACAAGAATAGATTATTTGTTAGACAAAATCGAAAGAACACCTAGAATTCCTAGTAACATACCAGAATATCAGAATAACATAGACCAAATATCCGACCAAATCAGTCAACTAACGAATACAGTCTCTTAAATCATGGGGACTCTCATTTATGCAAATAGTCGGTTATGTAGCAGGTATCTATTAAAGTCTTTACCTACAAAACTATGTATTCATTTATTATGTTGTAAAACTAAGAATAACATCCAAAATATTGCGACAAATCCAACACCTCTAAACATATATACAGAAATATCGCAAAACACTTTAGCTATCCGCCACTTGGACGAAGAAGATGAAACAAAACACTTGGAACAAATTCAGATGAGCACCTACCAAAGTGCGATTCCACAAATCCGTAATGAAGAAACGTTAAGATTTTGGAGGACCAAAATCATTCTAAGAAGGGGGGAATGTGACGGCCACCACACCTCAAATGACGTCATCTAGATAGCCATTATCAGCTTTTGCACACGGCACCCACAACTTCCAACATCGCCCTTTAGCACCAATACTTTTAGGATATAAAAGCCGAACATCTACCCAGAAACCATAGTCATGACAAATCTTGTCAGCCCTCGGTCATACTTCGGAATTATACGCTAACGTTACATATTGTAAATCTATTGTATTCTTATACTTGATCAATAAATATTGTAAAAGAAAATATAAGAGTTGGGGATCCTCCTCATCTCACCTTTTTTTTATTTTCTTTTCACGAATATTACGTGATACAAGCATAGTCGAGAAGCAAGAAAATCAGTGGTAATCGAGGGTTGTTGATTGTTAGATAAATTATATTGTTGAACACCGCCGAGTATTTCTTGGGCACCTTACACCAAACACCACTTCATGTGAATTCAAGAAATCCAAGAAAATAAATTCAAGAATCCAAATAACAAACAGTTTTGTAGCGACACCCGAAACTGAGATAACTTATCTCAAGCGCTTATGTTGACGATCGCATCAATACAGAAAATGAAAGTAACACGAGAAGTTAAATTAATGTACCGGACTAGAGATTTAAGGTTACATTATAAAAGGAATGAAAAATGTGAAACAATAGATTGTTATGTGGACGCTGATTGGGCAGGAGATCAAGTAGATAGGAAATCTACTTCTGGATATGTAATTAGAATGTGTTTAAATGTAATCATTTGGAAGTCTAAAAAACAAAGGTGTGTGACAAAAGCCTCGACGTATGCAGAGTATGTAGCCTTATCGGAAGCGGTGAGTGAATTAATGTCTATTAGAGAAATTATGAAGGTCTTCAACGTAAATCTAGACGATAACCCTGTCAAAATTTATGAAGATAACTCTGGAGTGATAAGTATAGCAAAGTACGGAAATTTCACAAAAAATTCTAAACACATTGAAGTTCATTACCACTACGTTCGCGAATGCTTAAAGGAAAGTAAGATAAATATAATTAAAGTAAGTACAGATGAAAATACTGCGGATATTTTTACGAAAGCACTGTGTAGGGAAAAATTCGAAAGGTTTGGGTCATGGATAAATGCAAAATAAGAGGAATGTAAATAAAGCAATAAGTGTTAAATTTTCTGTTACTTAAATCGACAAGTATGTAAATACAATTAAGTGTACAGTGTACGATCGCGTTCGTTTATTTATGCTGGTCGAAGGGATACCGGTAAATTTCCATTCGCCTTTGTTAGACGGTTCCACGAAGCGGCGACATTGTTTTTGTCCGAAGTTTACTTACTATTACAGTATGTCCTAACGTTGTGATACTCCGAGGTAAGACCACACGTGGCTCGACTTGTCCTTCAGCTCGTGTGTCGCTCCAATATTATGTAAATTTGTAAGTATGGAATGCGGAAAAAATTAAACGAGTCTGAAAAAAAGCAAATTCTTGAACTAAAACAGCAACAGTTATTAGTAGCAAAAATATCGAAAGTAATAAGAAGAAGTCGTAGAGTAATACAGAATTTGTTAAAAAATGTTGAAGATTATGACAAAAAGAAGAGTACTGGTCGGTCGTCATCGTTATCCGATCGTGATAAGCGAGCAATTTTGCGTGTAGCAAGTTGGAATTCGCAGTTAACAACAAAGGAAATAATAGAAAAATCTAGTGTTAATACCAGTGTTTCAAGTGTTCGTCGAATTCTACTATACTGTAAAGGTGTTAAGAGGCTAAAATTGAAAAAGAAACCTTCGTTAACAACGAAACACAAAATAGAACGTTTACGCGTTGCAAAAGAAAGAATGCATTGGAAAAGAAATGAAGAAGGGTACTATCTTCAGCCGAAAAATATTCAACTTGGATGGTCCTGATGCGTTCCAATATTATTTTCATGACATAAGAAAAGAGACAATGTTGGCAATTCGAAGACAAATGGGAGGAGGCAGCGTGATGGTTTGGGCCGGCATCGGTTATTTCGGCAAGACATGTATCAAGCTCATCGATGGGAGAATGAATAGTGTCCGGTACATAAATTTAATCAACGAACAAATAAATAATCATGCAGAACGCGTTTCTGGACCCGGTTACATCTTTCAACAAGATAATGCACCTGTACACACATCAGGATTGGTCCAGTCGTACTTTAATGCAAATATATATCTGTTTTGCCGTGGCTATCGCGCTCCCCGGACCTTAATATTATTAAAAATTGCTGGGCAGGACTTGTTCACGGCGTATACGCGAATGGAAAGCAGTATCAACACGTACAAGAATTAAAAAATGCAATTGTACGCGAATGGGATACATTGAGTCAAAATTATATTCAGAAACTACATAAATCGATAGCAAATCGTACAATAGAAGTAATAGAAAATAAAGGGGGATGTACTCATTAAATAAGTATATACGTTTGATAAGTAATTATTGTTAGTTACAATTTATGTTGATTATTATTTTCTTATTGTACACGTGATATCGTTCCGTTCTTAAAATAAAACAATTTTTTTTCACACACTAAATATCATAATATTTTCAATTATTTTCAACGAACCGCATATCCTGAGCTCACAATGTTTCGGTATCATAACTTACAGACGAAAAACTCTACACGCGTCATTGAGAAATTGAAGATAGCTCACATGGGCTATCTCTTTGACGAGGAATGTACCTATATGAAAACCTATAACACGATACGGAAAACAATTTTAGTCCCTCCAGCCAAATCCATATTCAACGTAAAACAATTCCGTAAACGAACAAACTTTCCGTATATTTTCCATCTGCAGTTTTCGTCCGAAAAATTGGAATGTTCATGAATGAAACAAAGGATCGCCTGAGCGACCCTAACGCTCGCGTAATATCTGGCACCCTGCGCGCCAGTTAAATATACACGCGCGTGTCACACGCTCAAGAATGTCACACGCTCAGAAGCAGTAATAGGGTAGACGAAACATCCTGCATGCCACAGCTATCGAAACAATAACCAGATAGTAAGGGAATAGCCGCCTCTGATATACACCCGACGATAACCCCTCCAGAGGGACTAAAAACCCAGTATAAATACCCTCCAAAATAAGCTCGTCCCAGCCTGTTAAAACATCATGAATCGGTCTCTTATAACACTTTGAATCATTCTGTTGTAATACTTTGAACCGTCACTCTGTTGGATTCGCATAATAAATTCTATTACCATATACAAAGTTCAATTTCTTCACCTTATTCGTAAAACGTTCGAACTGCGACGCGAGGAGATCACCGGCGATCTATCGGTTTCGTGATTTTTTGTGTCTCCGACGTGACATCGTCCTCTTTTTTTCAGTCGCTCATTCTGGACCTTCGATCGTCTCTCCTCTACCAACTTCGCAGTATTCAACGAACGGCTACGACCCGCAGGTGAATTCTGCGGGACGACCAGATGCGAGCCCGAGGTTGTCGTGTCGTTCGATTTTTCAAACTTGAATCGCGCAGCGGTTAGAGTTTTGTGGTTCTGCGATCGACATGGTAGACGCATTTCCGGCCTTGCTTAGCGTTGATTTAGCGAGACCGTGTGCAGGATCGAATTCTACGATAAGTGAACGATTTTCTCTTCCCGGACCGTGGAAGGCGATTGGGAACTCGATTCCAGTTGTTCGATCGAGCAATTTCATTCTGAAGGATTCTTTGTCGTCGATACTCTGTGGTTTTTTGCTTGCGCAGATAATAATTGTATCAACCAACGATAGAGTTATTTGAGATAGCCAGTTATTTGAATCAGTTACTCGAAAGCTTAGCGATGATTATTTATTTATATTGTAGAAATAAATGCCAAAGGTATTCTATACTTTCCTTGTTAATTTATAGGGAAAGGATAATTGTTTATTTTTGTATATTGAATCTGAACAAGTCAGCATCCTTGTTTGTTTGGATTATAATGCAATGGTGGACTCTCTTATACAATAACTAATACTATTCACGGATCGATACATTGTATCCAAGTTATAAATTTCTATTGCACAATTATGCTGTTTTACAGCAAATAGAACATTAAGATGGTTTGTAATTTGTAAAATTAATGTGTAAAGCTTTACTTGTTTTATTAAATTGTCACTGCTACGATGAGAACATTTATACGCTCGTAATTTCATATTATAACCTTATAATCTGCAATGTGTGGTGCTCTGTAGTAAATTTGTGGTGCTCTCGTGGTTTCTCCTGCTGCGCGTTTCCGACAAAGAATGTAAAACGAATAATCATTCGACAATTCTTTATTCGTAGTTTTATTTATGGCCCGACTTTTATTTATAAGACTGAATGTTATTTTTTTTCTTTTTAGTAGTAGTTATGCTGCCGTATTTTGTATAATTTGATCCTTTTTATACTGTTATTCCATCTTTCGAACTTATTTTACCTTATTCTTTAGCTACATTATTTGGTAACAATCTCTTGCATATTATAAAAAAAATATCTCCTGATTATTTTCTATGAAATCTAGATAAAGAAAATCTAGAAAGCTGAATAAAATTCTTCAAAGTCAGACTTTAACGCGAAACTAAACTCTCCAAACTCAGATTCTACGAGTCTCAGGAAATAATATTCACGAATCCGAACATTCTCCCCAAAACCAGTCAATCATTCAGCCTCTACTTACATCCAAATTCTCCGTGTCCTCGTTACAATCTATACAACCCTCGTCTAAAATCTTCGTGGCCCAGCCGAAAATTGTCAATCGTGGCATCCTCAGAAACACAGGATTCCTAAACCGATCTCCATATCAGAATTCCATTCAGAATCGCAAACATTTGCCTTGTCACATAAATTTGAGGGTTGGATGTTTTGTTTTAATTAAACTATATTATGAATTCAGCAATCACAATGTAATACACACTGAATTAACATAAATCACAATTCACTCCAACCACGTTTAAAGAATTCTGTTCTAGTGCGAATTCTGAGGGCGAGTTTAGAAAATATCCGTAGAATTCAATAAATAAAAAAATATAGTCCTAGAAACGTCAATATAATTAAAAATTTTACCTAATAAATTAGTTGTTGAGATATGTATAATTTTCTGTACTGGACTGGGTTAAATGCGTAGTAGAGATAGTTGTATGTGAATATCAGTGTGTGGAAGAATGTGTGTGCGCAGCGTCTCGAAAACAAAGGAATGTAAACCGTACAGTCGGTTAACAGTCGGGTATGGAAGAAAGTGCTGAGACGCGTGCAAGTATGTATCGATGAATATATAAGCAATCGTCCATAAAATAAATATATTACTATTCTAATATTAATCCTCGGTATAAATTTAGTGTTCCTATAACATTATTTCGTCTTCAAAGATTCACAATTCTCAACATTAGTACAAAAATCTGAGCAAACCAATAATCAGATTACCCACTACTAAATCTATCAACATTCTATTCCTCAGAAGTTCTCCCAGAAAATTTTAAGTACACGCATCGTATCATTTTAAAACCTATCACATCATTGACCGCGTCTCACCGCTAACAGAAGCTCCAGTACTGTTATTCGCCTATTTTCACTAGCCCTTTTATTGTCATAACTTGAAAGCGTATAAATGCCAGAAAGAATATCTCCACGCCCAGTAACCGCAGGCTTTTCATTTTCCAGCATAGTTGAATTTCGCGCTGTACACCTGGAAAAAGAGGGTACACGTACGCGAGCCCACTACGATTAATCATTCTGTTTTTCGTGCTGCCTCTTCCGACCTCGAACTACCTCGTTTTTTTTTTTTTTTTTTCGTTTTCGACTAGTTATCACGGAGGAGTCGGGGATAATTGTTCGCTCACAGTACGAATAACAAGGGCGTCAAAAGCCGGAAGAGCCAGCAGATTCGTTAGGCAAGTATTTAATGAAAAACGACGCGACGTTTCCCCGAGTTGTCTCCACCCTTTCTCGTCCGGCTAGTTTTTGTTTTAACCCGTTACGTTCACCCCTTTCTCCGACGATACATACGAACGCTTGTCTTTTAATTTTTACTATCTGTTATATACATCGGCCAAAAAAAAGAACTACTACTACTACTGCATATACTAAAAGCGAGCATAGTGACAAAGTAGTAACAAGAATGACTTCCCGTGCTCTGGATAGTCCAGAGGATGGGGAGTCATTGGTAGTTGCCCTCTTCTATGGCAGTTTGCCGGGCCTCTTCGGCTCGTAACCTCTTCTTCGGGCGCAATGCCCGCTGAAACGTACATCTAAGCTCGAGATTTTCTAAATCGCAAACCAAAAAATAAAGTACAAAGGTGAAATAAAAACATAAATCGCGGAAGCTGATCCAAGTGCACATGGATGAACAACGATCATATAGCGATCGCTGTCCGTTCGCATCTGCATGCTCGAGCAATATTAACGTTCGTTTCGAAAACTACTCGCGATCACGACGAGACGAGACGTCACAAAAGCCAGAGACGATGACACGTTCCATTCGTGCCAGCTTTACCGTCAATTATTCGAATGAAATTCCCTGAAGCAGGTTGGTCACTCGAAAACGCGTTTACCCGTCCACCTCTACGGTTCTCGCACATAACACCAGGGCGCAAGAGCCTCCACTAGAGAGAACGTCCCAAGACGCCTCCAACACCCGAGCTTAACACAACATGTACACTCTAATTTACGGACCATTTTCCTGAAATCGTCTAACGAAGGCTAGTGACCATTGCGCAAAATGTGAGAAAACACATCTAAAGAAATTATATCGTTAAAATAAATACAAGTAAACATGGAATTGTAATATCGTAAAAGAGTTTGATTATAGATCGGTCGAAAATAGAAAAAACCATGTACGTCGTCCTTCTGTGGTTCGTTTACATTTAAGAGCGCCTATGTGACTAAAGTCACCTAGTTCTTGCAGAGATATGAGAAAAACGATAAACAACGTTAGAACAGGACGGTTTCGGTTTTCAAGGAGGGGTGACCGAGAGGTCAGAGTGTGCGAGTCGAAAAGCGAATGTGTTGCGAAGATCAGAGTTGATCGAGTTGTCAGTGTTGTAGAGTTGTTAGAGTTGCTAGTGAGAGAGTGAGAGAGAGAGTGAGAGAGTGAGAGAGAGAGAGAGAGAGAGAGTGTGTGTGTGTGTGTGTGTGATAGATTCGTTGTGACGAGAGTTGCCAAATAACTGTAAAGTTATTTGAGATAAATACGAGTATCGCATTTAGTTTCAGTTAAACAAACATCGTTTTCTGTCCAATTAATACTTGTATATTTAATTCACTATTAATAAATTTTAAGTAATCGGGGAAAAAATTTATATCTTAATCTCCACGATACTACAGAATTATAATTGTAATTTACAGCAATATTAACAGCGCGGTTACGCTTAACCGTGTAGCTGATATTACCTCGAATTGCGATTGTACTGATAGATAATTTAAATTAATATATGTCTCCACATTTTTCGTATCTTAAGTTGTAACGAATGAGAAAAACGACGCAATTCCACAGCCTAACCACACACACACACAATCTGGAAAATACGTCGTGCACGATACTCTGACACATGGTCAGCAGCTGAGAAATTTTTGCATTAATTATAGTCATCGTGCCCAATGTCTTTTTTCCATTCAAGTAGCACCTGGCCACGTGAATGAGATCCTGACAATGGGCACGGAAATGGTTAAATCTGAAAATCCTAATCTAAAAAATGTGATTAGTTTGTCTGATTTACATCTAACGCACTAACGTTCTTTGATTTTACATTTTATTACTTCGTTAATTTCGTTAATTTTATTACTTCGTTATAAACTACTGAAATTTTAATATTATCAAAAATGTAGCATTAATTGAAAAAAGACTAAGACTCGATAAAATGGAATAATTGACTCTAAATGTATTACCAAGATAGAAATAATCTCAGGCAATCTCTTCGTCAAAGCACATTTCCGAAAATGCAGAAACAGTGTTGAAAATCATTGCTTTGATTAAAAAATCTGCCTGCCGCGAAGTTTCTTCTTGCACATAAAATTTCACACATTCTTGTACGGAAAAGAAATGAATTTTGATTCATATTTTAAATTCTACTAACGTTTATAATATCTGAAGTCAAATAAAAGAATGTGACTTAATATTGCCACAAAATGTATGTATCGTGTATTGCATGTATCGTCACTATCATTGAGTGAAAATTGCATCTTTAATTCCAACGAAATCGGAGGGCATCCGATTCCTTCGCTATAAAATACTCAAACGAAATCGCTTCGGTATCTCTTATTTATACTAAAATTCATTGCTTAAGATTAAGTGCATTTATGTCATACAGGTATATTCGTCTAGATATTTGCTTTTTGCAAATATTTATACCGAATACTATTATACATATTTGTCAGTACCACGAATATATTCTCAAATTTATATGTTTAAACTAATTATTAAAATCGCGACGTGCAAGAAGACCTATCCTGAACTAATAAATAAAGATATGAAAAAAAATGTTACTACTCACGGGTATAAAAAATACCCGCGGTCACTATGCTCGCAAAAAATTCTACATAATACAACCAGTCACCCGTGCCGATTCGGACCTTTCATCCTACGACATGATTGAGTGGCCGGAGGAACAGAAATGCATGCGACTCACCATTAGAAGCGGAGAAACGGAAAACGTTGCCATCGATACTGCACTATCTCAGCAAATATCATTTCAAAGACTAACATCAGGCAGGAACCGTCGAAAATCCAATGGTGGAAATGGAGGTTGTGAAAAATCTGTTACAAAACAAAATAGGATAAATGATCGCTAATTATTTGGAAAGTTGGAGATTATAAAAAATGGAAATTTATTGCATTTGTAACTTTAGCAATAATAAAGATTGAAATTCTACTAAACATCCATAAATGTAAAAACTGAAACTTTAATATAAAAGTTTAAAATCTAGAACTCAAGAATCTAATGATTTTTAAATATATTAGTCATTTGTCTTATAATTTGGTATTAAAACTTTTTTTATTGTAATAGAAGAATAATCTTAGAAAACCCTAACCTCCTTCTTTTATACGTGACACACCCGGCCTTTCCTAATTGCTCTTTCCGGAGGATCCCGGCCTCCTTCTCTAGTACCTCCAGCCACATCTCCGCCATCCTGGCAGCTCCAGTGCCGTAGACGAGCACCGTCCTCCTTATCAGCTCCACCGTGCCTACGGCAATGGAGCTTGTTGCCTCCTTTAAGGTCTTAATGTAAGTGTTTTTTAAGTTCGACGATGTTGTCGCCACCTTCATTAGCTCCTCTACTCGCTGAATTAGATTGGCTCCTATGTCCGTTGTGGAGGATGTTCTCCTCTCCAAGGTCAGTTCCATAGGTATGTCTGGAGCTGTGGGTGTCAGCTTTCTTTTTCTTCCCCTGGATGTCTCTGACGAAGATGGGGCTCCATAGGCCATCAACTCTTCGACGTTCGAACTCGCACTTCCCTGCGAGTTTTCTGCCGTGGTGTTTCTTGCGTCTGATTCGTCGCTCGAAGCCATGACCAGATCCATGCCTGAACCCTCTGGTTTATCCATCCTATTTGCGATCATCATGGATTCCCTGGTTACCTTTGATGCAGACTCCATTCTTTCCTCCATATCCTGCTTCCTACTAGTAGTATTCTCCTCGTCGAAAGCGGGGGCTCGTCTGGTGGCCTTCAACGTAGAGGGGCCTTGCGCGCACGTGCTCTCGAGTAGTTTCCGAGGTTGCCCGTGCGGCGACTCTGCAGTCGCGCGTCGCAAAATGTCTGCGTCTGTCCACACGTGCCTCGAGGCGTACCCGTGGGCCGACGCTGTTAGCGCGCGTTCTAGCATGTCTTCCTTACTGCTTCGTCGACAGGGCTGAACTTTTTTTCTTGCTTTCCCGTTTCATCCAGTCCTTTCCTCGCCAATTTTGGCCCACTTTTTTGTCGTCTTTCCTTATTTTCACTATAATTTAGCCTACAGAGTACGGAGCGACGTAAACAAGTTCTCTCTGCATGCCGCCATCTTTTCCACTCAGAAAACCCTAACCAATGAAATTTTCAATCAAATTGTATTTCTTAATCAATAGTACTCAAAGCAAAATATACAGAATACACATAATTCAAGTAAGATATGTAAAGTTACTTACATTCTTGGCTGTTGAGCCACCGTTGGGCATTCCCAAAGAAGACAAAGAAGTTCAAGCTGTGATATGTCTATAACAAAACAGAAAATATCATTAATATTGTTAATACACAATAATAAGCATGGTAATTTAACAATAATAAAGATTAAACTCTAATATGTATATAAATTGAAACTCTAATATAAAAGTTTGAGAATAAAACGTTCACTGATTTTTGATACGTATCAGACAGTTTTATTGTACTTTAACGTTAAGATTTTAAGACTTTATTTCAATTAAAAAGGGCATTTACAGCTTTCTAAATTATCAATTATTTTTATTGTATAATTAACAATATTTCAAACAAAATATAATAAATAGAACAAATTCAAATACAATATGTAAAACTACTTACATTCTTGAGCTCCTGCAAAGGCTTTGTCCTCTTGATGCACTGACTCTAGTACCGCAAAAGAATGTTCAAAAGAATATAAAATAAGACCACATTACCACGACCGCTAAAATTATAACCGGCGAACAAGAGCTCTGCTATCGCGTACAAAATTGTTTGATAAAATTTTATTACTTTCGCGTGTGATTATTTAATTGGATTTAATCAAAACGACCGTGAGTTGAAAATATTGAAATACTTTTGCGGAGCAAACACTGACTCTACGAACCTCATTGCACGCGGCCACAAATATTCCCTAAAAATAGAGTTGTTTATAAGTGGGGTGTGATGGGGAGTAGAAAAGAAGCGAAATATAGTTTCGATGTTTTTCTTCTTTTTTCTATCGAACGTTTATTTAGAAAATACTGCCACTTTTCTTTTACGTATGAAAAATATTAATTTAAAATTATAAGATATTTCTCGATATCGAACAAATGTTTACGAATACCATGAATGCAATGTGAGCATTTGCAAGATTATACTACGAATGTTCGTTACTAGAATATGAGATATACACTTCACTAATACCCTAGAATCCCGTGTTATAAACTGTTGAAAATATTTGCAAGATTTCGAAAGTTCGCAACTAAATATACTTGAATAATACTACAGAAACGCAAGCGAAATCTTGTTTTGAAGTACTTGAGTTTACTTGCGCGTCACTTCTATCAAAAAAAATATATGTTACGAAGTTAAAAAATATAGTAATGAATAATGCGAAAAACATACTAATGAAAGTAATAAAGAACCGACGCCACCAATAGGTTATACAAACCTGACGCAACGCTATCCACGTTATCGGTACGAAATGCGACGACTAAATGACTCCTTGTACCTCAGTTTCGCATAGCAACTTCCAAAGTGGCGTGGGAATGGGGGACACACGAGCCGGTGGTACAAGCAGCTACGCAGTTAACGTTTACGCGTTACTACACAAAGAAATGTATACATCAACAAAAACATTCACCTTGTACGCAGCAGGAATCTTTCGAATTGCGCAGCACAAATCTTTCTCTACACCGATATTTACAAACATCGTACAATAGTTCGTAGCCCTACTGGCAACATCACCGACACATTTGTCTAACTTATTACCTTAGTTATCTTACTTTATAACCTTAATTTCGTTAAACAAAGCAAGATTGAAACAACAGCACGAAGAAAATGAAAAATTATTTAAAATTAACGGTCGGAAATAATCCAGTATGCAGAAGAAGGGTCAAGCGCTTTTTAAGTGCGTATTCGCTTTTAATACTAATATAAAAATTATAAAAGAGAAAAGTTATTTTTTCCTAAGCGAAAAATGTGGTAAGAGAATAATTTTCTCACGGTTGAAAATTTGAAGTCCATTGATATTTTCTCTATAACATTTTTATTATCACGACATAGTATCTGAAATTTTGACCAATCCAATGATTTTTATTCTTAGAAATATCTTGAATACGGAGAATTATGAAATGTATAATGAAGGGTGTAAATAATGAAAATTAATTATGTACGAATGTATATTAAAAATGTCGCGCAACAACTACTAAACTATTTAATAAACACTAACCTTACCAGGGCTAGCCAAATGACTGGTTTAAAGATCTAATTTAAAATTGTACATTTATCGTTATTTATTTTGTTCATCTAGCTTTAATTGAATTCTTATATTCCCCGATTAATTGATTTCTGAACTTTTAATACCAGTTATGTGACCGGGTCTGATGAGATTAGTGTCAAAAGCCAGCTTAAAATTTTCTTCAATTTCTGATCTTCGGCTGATTTTCAGTATTTTGCCTTCAACTTTTCACCAGCAATTAGATTTGACACACGAAATGCAATGTAAAGCTTGCCAACGTTTAGGCCATGTGGCTTCTAACTTCAACAGACTGCCGCAGCGTTAAATTCAACGATAAATTATGATCCAAATGAACGTATTGACCCAGATTCCTGTACCGAAGAAAGCGATGATAACATCACTGATGATAAAATTTTGATCATCCTGTTCACATCAAGATTGCTCTCAACGCTTATTGTTAGTGTTAAAAAGGAGATGACAAAAGAGAATTTGGAATATTAACGAAGAGCGAAACAAATAAATACGATTCGTTCGTGAAACAAGTGACTCAAAAATTACTTGCAGTCAAATTCTATCGAATAATAAACTAGATAATTGTGCTAACCTCTGTATTCCCTTATTTCATCGCGATATATCTGATGGCTAAATATGAACCACGACCCTAACACTGTCCTTGGAGAAACGGCTAAATACTACAATACAAAGCTCAAATTCTAAACTTATAGGGGAAATCTTCACGTTTATACCGCAGCAACATAGCTCAACAGTGAACCGGCTCCTCTCGCTTCATTAAATAATAGGGCGACGATCCCTTAGACGAGTCAAATAACTCGGCGGTAAGAACAGAGCATCGCTCGCAGCTTTCAAGATTTTCGAACATATTCTACCGCCACGTGTAGCCAATAGAAAGCTAAATGCGTATATCCATTATTAAACTATGTTTTGTTCCTTGACAATGTTTCACATCAACCAAATATTTAAGAGAAAACAGCGCTTGCCCTCCTTATAAATGAAATATCATAATGGAACTTTCGGGCAGCCGACTCTATCAGGCCAATTGACTCAGAGTTCAAAGTAATTTCCCGTGCTTCCAAGTTTTTTCCTGAAACGCGACTTGACAAGTAGATAGCTGCCACTGTAAGGCATTATTTAAAATAGATTTGAATCGCGAGAAAATTTCGGAAATCCTCAGAAAACATCTCCAAAGTAACAGTCCAACAACGGTGGAACTAACTTAGAGCAGCCTCTATTCCTGTCAACAAACAAGTGGTCCGTAATGCGGCGACCTCTACTCGAGGTTGCGAGTGGAACTCGAGCACCGCGCCTGGAGACATACCGACCCATACTACAACATGGTGTCTCGAGAATAAAACTTGGCAAACAGCCATTTTGTCGGGAACTTTCGCTTAGTAAATTCCTCCTATTCCAACTTATTCCATGCTATTAACCCTTGTGATTGGAATGGACTCACTCGCCCAATCTGAAACTAACAGGGCGATAGGCCAATAACAAAAACTGAAGAGAATACTACTCTTAACAATGCAGCTTATCATATGGCTCTCGCTAGTACCGTAGTACGGGCCCAGCACCATAGGTGTCATTTGGTGCTCGAATACGGTAACAGTCATGACTTGTAATAGTCCCAAGATGGCACGTTCAGTATACTCATGTAAGGATACATATCATTACTTATACGTATAGGTGGCACCACCAGTTCGTACATAGGCACCAGGCTAATGATGATTCTATAAGCTTGCCCTGAATAATGGGACCCCCATATCAAGATGGCGACCGCCTGACAGACTCGTTCGCGTCTCTTTACATCGATACCGTTACCCTTCGTTACCGTTATCGAGTGCTACCCTTCACTTACGAGATCCAAAAACTCAACGCACCACCGAGTTTCCGACGCCCTTTATGCATCGTTCGACCGTGCCGAAGCCAGACGAGGCTAATGCTGTTTCACATTTTTTAATCATTGTACGCATCAGTAATCTGTCCCGTTCAGTACACCACCATCATCACCCATTCTGGTTTTGAAGTCAAGATCATTTACCTTATTGATGTCCAAAGTTACCGTAAATTACATAATGTTAGTTAGTACAGTGACCAAAGTAATGCTAAACAACTAGCATAAGCATAAATAAAAACTCTCAGTTTTGGCAGTTACAGCCCATAACAGCACCGGCATATTGTACATTATTTAAAAGGTTTCATCCTATATTGGCAATATCAAATTCAAAAAGTTTAAGGGCGGAACTTACTGCAAGCTGACTATATCTCAGCAGGCCACTATGTGATAATGAAGGAAGCCATCACCCCAATATGGGTCAACTGCCTGACGTTGTAAACGGCACTCTCATCCGACGCAAGCGCAGCGATCTGAGAATCGAGCTCCGAAGAGCAGGTCTTTTTCACAACATAACGCCGAATGCCAGTCCCGATAAACGTCGCCTCTGCTCGTGCCGATCAAGTGCATTACAAAAGGTATCATAAAGTGGTAGAATCATATTACAAACTTACATACTCGTCAACAGCCCAAACGTCAGCATTAGTCGTTCGACTTGTTACCTGCACTCAAACCGGTACGTACCATAGGCCCTTGTGCAGCCATTAGTTAAAATCATCCAATATTATTTATTTAATTAGTTGATTTTAATTTAATTTAATTTAATTTACTTTAAGGACAGGCCCTGCAGTCTTATTAATAAATATCTAGCTGGTATTACCACCATGGCAAGGTGAGCCAATATTTACATATACTATTATACACGTAATAAAACTTTTTAAATCAAACTACTGTATTATTAGGTTAACTGTTTTAACTATAATCAAAATAATACTGTTACTATTTAGTTTAATGTTACTGCATTCTTCTACAGATTTCTCCAAACACCAAATTTATTTAATGTTAGGAACTGCAAACCTGGCCCTGTCAGTGATAACGAAATTTATCCTCTTTCATCTTGTCAAGGTAAGATTAATAATATAAATAACTAATTTTTACTTACAATTCGCAAATCCTCCTACTATTTTTCCAATTTTAACCATTACCACTCCTTTATACCTAGTCAACGGTTACCACTTTATTTAAATATTACACTTTCTAACTCAGTTTAATCATTAAATTGTTATAAATTTTTTAACGGCGTAGTGAGCTCCATCGATACCAGTGATTCAATCTCATTGACACATCAGTACTGCTAACCAAAAATAAGAACACTACATCGTTTAATTCCCAATTCTGGACCCACATATGCATTACGTATTAACAGTTATTATTACATAACCCAACCAAAACAACGCTAATATTTTTATAAAATTGAATTTTATAGAAAACCATATCTATTAATATTTATTATATATGTCGGGTTCGCATTATGATTAGTTTTAGGGGCGCGAAACGAATCTTCATTTTGATTACACATTATTGTTATGCAATAGAGGAGACATTAACAAGTACAAATACGATTATTGCAGAATTTGACAAGTAACCGTGGTAATTAGATACTCGAGAAGCTAATGACAATGATCCTAGATTCAATAACCAATCCACGGTCAACGGGATAACAAATGTACTATCTTCCAAAGTCTAATTCCGACACGATTTACTTGCCTACGGTACAAGTATTACTAAACTAGCTCTCTGTTAAAACGTAAAATATTCACCGAGCGTAAAGACGCTATGTAACTCGCTAATGCGACCTCATGAGAGAATGACTTTCCGTCGCGATGATGCTGCAGAGGAAAACTATGATGGGGTGTGTCTAAGAACACGAGATCATCGGATTCGTGGAGAGATGCCTTCGTTCGGAAAGTGAGGGAAATTGACGTTGCTGTTAATTGGTCAATTTCCATGTTGGTGGTTAGAGAAGGGTGCTAGCCGCCCTTGAGAATAAATTGCTAGCGGGAAGCGCCATTCGTGAGAAAAATAGATTTCCCCTATCTTCCCATAGTTGGGACAAAGACTGTTTGTCTGTTTGAAGGACTTTAGTTAACTAAATCCTAAGATTTATAGCGGCTCCTCAAGCTAGCCGAACATGTACTGTGAAGATGCATGGACATCTAGTAATCATTCTTGCCCGAAGAATAGGGTTGTGTGTGGCGAGCCACGGGACAGAAATCGTTGGAATGTTTACTGTCGCGTGTCGCTACAGCCATTTCTTTTAAGGAGAGCTATAGAATTATTCCATCCGTATGTTCGGTAAAAACGTTCATCCCGTGACCGCAGCTACGTTCGGCGACTGGTTGTCGCCTCGAGCCCAAGCTCATTATCACAAATCTCGAACAAATACAATCGGATTGAATGACGACAATTGTTTAATTACGCCTATGGTAGAATCTAGATTACGGTGTTAAGGGGTTTTCCCGTAGTTCCAGAGGGAAGGCTCCGATGTCCTTTCATCTCCGACATATATTTTCCGACTGGACTTGGATGTCTGTATGCCATTGTTGGTCTATCATAAATATTTCCGTTGTTGTTTTTAATACTAGATAAACCAATTATGACCGATAGGTCATTTATTACATTTCCGTATATCCTGCTTTTAACTGTTAGCTTACCTCCTTTGTTTTCAACTTTACCTCCTTTGTTCTAAGCTAAATTTATTTCGAATAACTTTAACCTTGATTTAGTTATAATTAACTTCCTGTGTATTCGTATTATGCGGCGATATGAACTATCTACCATATACCACGGTTAATTTAATTCTTTTTATTACTTTTTAGGACGAATTCGCAGATGTTTATCTACACCTGGCTTTATGGTTCATCATAATATTGGTCAGTTAATCTCTCACGTGTTCCGCAGACGCTCGTTGCCAGGGTCATGTAGGCCTTTTCTACAAAACTATACAATTGAAAGACCGACGACACATTGATGGACCCGACGGCGCCTCGGCTCTCGCGACATTGTTCATGGTTAACTTGATGTTTCTTAAGCCCTTTTCCACGATACTACAAACATGATGATGGTGAAAGCATGACTCAAAATGAAAATTGTGTTCAAGATAGATCTGGAATCAAGAGGAGGCGAGGAAGACCAAACGTACTGCGAACAGGAAATGTTGGCAAACCAAGGAAAATTTATAAGACTGTCCCAATTGATCAAGAAACGGCACAATTAGTCAATTATAATTCGACTGAGTCAATAGATGAATTATTATCTTTTTTTTTTTTTTGTACGTGGAGAAATCCTCATGGACACTCCGCTGTTGCAATAATCGCGTATAGCAGAGTAGTGTCGGACTCCTACCGACTAAAACTCCACGATGACCATCATACGCGTATGACAGGGGTGCTCCAGGAACCTCTTATGAATTAACTTCTGTTACACCCCCCCCTTTCCCGCATCCTCTTGTTCAAGCCAGTCCTAATACTTCCTGACTATTGAATTGTCGCTCCTTATTCATATTCAAGGAAGGCTGCCTTGTGTGCCTTGCTGTTGAGATGTTTGGAGTAGAATAGTTTTTTTATTTTTCAAAATGCTTTATTGGCCTTAGCAAGTTGAATTTCGGTGTGCTGCTTGAAGTTTAGTTTGTAGTCTATATTTACTCCTAGGTATTTTACGTAGTTTTTGTGTTGTATGAGTGCCCCTTTGTTTGCTTTTTCTCTTAGTTGGAATTTTTTGCACTATTCTCTTTCTATTGGGCCGATTTCACTTGACTTGGGTCTAAATAGTATTGATTCGCATTTGCTTGTATTAATTTTTAGTTTCCATGTTTGATAGTAATCGTTAATTTTCTCAAGAAGTTCTTGGAGTTCCTTTTTTATTGTTTTGGTTTTGCGGCCTGTTACGTAGATGATTAGGTCATGTGCGAAGGCTATGGAGCGTTTATGGGTGGATGTATTGAGATTAAAGAGATTTAGTAAGTCACTATTGTAAATACGGAAAAGTAACGGGGAATTTACTGTACCTTGTTGCAGACCGTTTTTTATGGAGAATTCTTTGCTTGATGTATGTGAACCTTCGGCATTACGAATGTTTTGCTTGTGATCATGTTCCAGACTATTTTAATTAGGTATTTAGGAAAGTTTTTCTTGATCAATTTGTATATGAGACCTGGGATCCAGACTGTGTCGAAAGCTTTTTCGAGGTCTATTAAGCAGGCGGCTACTCGTTGTTTTGCGTTTAGCGCCCAGCAGATGTCCGACGTAAGTTTGTTTATCGCGTGAATTGTGGAGTGTTTGTGCCGGAAGCCAAATTGATTTTCTGGGATTATGTCATTTTTTGTGCAGAAGGAGGTTAGGGGATTGTTTATGATTATTTCAAATACTTTGCTTATGTTGGGGAGGAGACTTGTGGGTCGTAGGTTTGGGGGTGATGAGCCGTCTTCATCTTTTTTTGTTATAGCTATCAATTTGGCTTCGAATCATTGGAATTCACTATATGCCCACAAATGAGATGCCAGCCGATCTACTAACGAACATTCGACATTTGACGAGCATTCGAACTCCGTTGACGGGAGTGTTGAAAATGACAACGTGACTTCGTGCTCGCCATCCATATGCAGATGCGTTAGTTATAAGAAATAGTAACTAGAGGATGATCCTAGTTACAATCGATTGATTTAATCTATAGGCTTAAGATGCCTTTTTGTTTTTATCCCTAGTTTTTGTAAGCTAAAAATAATAACTATTCCGATCTTACCTCTGAGTATAGAAATAACAATAAAAGGTTATGTCTTCGATTTTGTAAACAGCAAATTTACAAATATCTATCTTTCTG
The DNA here is from genome assembly GCF_040668555.2 of Bombus flavifrons. Lineage (NCBI taxonomy): Eukaryota > Metazoa > Arthropoda > Insecta > Hymenoptera > Apidae > Bombus > Bombus flavifrons. The sequence continues at coordinate 1,681,063 of NC_138459.1, read as the reverse complement.
CAAAAGTTGATGATTTCTAACGCACAATGGTGAATGGATTTCTTATTGTGTATGGCTTGTGTTTGTTTGCACATTGTGACTCCTATTTTTATGTTAGAATTTTGATCGAGGTATTCATTATCAACGCTCATGTATGTATATTGTTGTGTAAAAAATATTGGATGTTCAACTACTGGTGCCAGAAATGCATGGCCTCTTTTGGTTGGTATGAGCTATACTCGCACTATATCCCATGCCGAATCTGTTAGCAGAGGTACGATTATTTTAAAGAAAACTTTACTTTTGACAGTGAATACAGTTAACCTTGATATATCTAGAATGAATTGATAATTTTTGTATTTCGTTTCTAATGCTGTGTTATATAGGTGATGCCCTAATGCTTTCTTACAATTTTCGATAAACAGTACATGATCAATAATCTGAGGGCTAAGAATTCCTGTTTTTCCCATATTTATAGCATTGAATATTTCATCGCATTGAATCTGTTAGTAGTCTCTCTCTAGTGGTATTCATCATATATTCGTCAAATTTTACTCTTACTTCATCGATTAATTTAATACTGTCGGATTTTATAATTTTGCGTATGAGCGCGGTTTGATTTGCAACTATAGTTTTTAATTCGTTTCGTTTCTTCTTCGATCATTTTCATTCGATCATTCAACTATCGTTGTTAATTTAACACTAGCTATCGCCACTATAATACGAATGGCCTGTATACATATTAAATAAATTATAATAAATAACTTATTATTTTTAAATACACCTTGTCTTATTTATCTACACTTTCCTTTGTCTCGCGACCTACATCCACCTTGAGTTACGCACTGTCACGTAAAATTCGTGATACAAAAGGAGGAGCTGAGCAATAGCTTAATTTGACTGCCCTTGAAATAAAGTAAAACCCGAGCGAGAACGTAAAATATTTATTGCGGGTGACCGCAACCGCGGCTTCGACCTTTTCGCAATCTACTAGCGATAAAAAGTTCGCGTACAACGTAAATAGCGTGCGAAAGAACGGTATAGAGCATAGAATGTAGAGTATAGCAGCGTCGCAAAAAAAGGAAAAACCAACAGCTTACGAACAACGATACAAATGATCATGGAAGTGCGTTTCTGCTTGTCTTTCTGGTCCTTCCGACTCGACCGTCGACCATAAATTGTTTCGCATTTTCCAGAGAACGGACACTTGAAACTACGTGCATATGTAACATACGTACATTCGATAACCAGGACAGAGGGATCATTCGTGAGCCTGTTTTCGTCCTGCGAGACGAGAAAATTATTAGAAATTCCCTGATGCAATTGTACGCGGTTTTATGCAACTTTGATTCTACGCGTGAACGATATTTAGCACAGAGGAGACGGGTTAACATTTGCGCACTAATAGGTTCCCACGTAGCTAAAATAAAGCAAGAGTTGCGCGAAATTAACGGATGACAATTGAGAAACTTCTTGGATGATCTACGTTTATTACGGAATGGTTGGCTGCGAGAACCGATATCTAGTAGCATCTGAGTTGCCCGAGAGAGTTTCACGATGAAGGGACAGATTTCTGCCGATACTCTCTATCTGACTATCGTAGCAAAATTCGTAGTACAAATTTCTAACTACCGTAACATCGAGATATTATGCGTCGTAAAGCAAAGTTAAGGAGAGTGGCGATGACCTCGGAAACGCGAAAAATATCTCAGAAGATAGAATTTTTATGACGCGAGGGACTAATGTTCGTGATGGTTTTCCCAATAACGATTCTGGTTCCCCCTTGACGTGTCTGCTCGGCGTCACTTCCGGCATCGTGAGAACCACCGTAAGACCTAGGACGTCCTTACATCCTCCTTTACATCGTATATGCCCTTCTCGCTGTTGATGAAAATCCTATTTGTGAAATTAGACGTTTTCTCGCTTTGAGACAAAGTAAACAGCGTTTCTCTGCGAACGGGTGTTCGGCAGATGGCGATGATGCGATATAGTGCATGTTGAAGTGGTCACCACTTATAAGAAAACTCTACATCTGGTCTTTCTAGTTTTCTCAAGCACCGAAGCCATCGACAGCGCGTAGACAAAAGACTGCGACGAAGTCAGACCATAAACAGTAGACAAGCGACGTTGGCTTCGGGGTTTTCAGTTATTGGGTAACACAGCTAGCGTGCGGATCTGGACCAGCTCAAATCGTATTCTTATTTATAATTACACTTATATTTAAATATATTTTCTGCCTTACAATTTATCCACTAGTTTTCTTTGATTACACATCGAATAACCTCAACAAACATTATCTGTGCTTATTTATTAAATCATTTTAAAATATACTTGACGGTTTCAACAACGAGCAATCTCTTCTAATAAATCTCACGATCAACCATCCTCTATACTTTTCAATTTTCAATTCAATTTGAATCATTGCGTTTAACGCCATCTATTCTCCCAAGCGCGCCATTTTGATGTAATTTCTGAACTTCAGCCTCTGACTTTTTCAGCGAAAAGACTAAACATTAAATATTAAGACAAAAATAATAATCGGTATTCCGTGTTATTAAACTTATCCACCTTAATCAAGACTTAACATTTTCACTATAACGAAATTGGTGATTGTCAAAACTCGATATCATAAATTTTACTACTATAATAATAATAAGTAATAACCACATAAGTAATAATAACGTTGTATTGTTGTATATGTTATTTGATGTGGGTTTGGGGTTGATAATTAATCGGTTCACACAGATTCGATTTTCTCCAATATATTTCTCCGCCTCGTACAACGCGTCTTAACTCACAAAATACACTTGGTCAATTAACACGTGGTCGACTTCTAAGACAAAAGAGCGTCGTTAGAAGTCGTATCAACTTAGCTTGTAGTAACTAGTGATCATACCAACCTAACTTTTCTCAACACTCCCCTTTGATCGTAGTTTCTACAAGCCCCATAGCTTTGGTGAAATACTGAGTCTTAACTGTATTCAAACCTTTGGTGAGACTGTCGGCGACATTCTCAGGACTAGGTATATATGTAAAATCTAATATCCCCTTCGACACGCAGTTCTTAACATAAAAGTAACGCACTTGAACATGTTTGGAGCTTTCGGCAACTACTTCATCCTTTGACCATGAAATAGCCCCGATATTATCACAGAAGATCTTGCAAGGGCGAGGGCAATATGACAATTGACCCAACTCCCTTGACAATAAGGAAATCCATACAATTTCCCTTGCTGCTTCCTGCATCGCCACGAACTCCGCTTCGCACGTCGATTGAGCTATGATTGGTTGTTTCTTAGACAACCAGGATATTGCACCACCAGCGAGTATGAAGACATATACACTCCTGGATTTCCTGTCTACCGTACAGCCCGCAAAATCCGAATCGCAGAATACCTTCAAGGGTTGTCCTGTCCTTTGGTATACTAGCCTTAAGTCTTTGGTTTTCAACAGATACTTGAATATCCGCCTCACTGCTTTCCAATCGGATACATTTGGATTTGCACATCTTTGGAGCAGTTTTCCTATTGCACACGCGACATCAGGGCGACTTACTGTTGCGGCATACATTATATGCCCCACAGCTTGTTCGTACAACTTATTATCGAAGGGCTCATTACACTCAATGTCAAAACCGGCTTCACATTCCTTGGCCAGCGGTGTCGACGCTCCAACCTCATGAGTAATGTCAAACAGATCCAGCATTTGACCTATCTGTACGGATTGATCAAATACAACAGTGGTACTGTTTGGCTTACTCAGGTGGATGGATAAAAATTGAGTGTCTGTACCTAGCATTCTAACGTCTAATATGTCCTTAATTCTAGTCTTAAACACCTCAACCCAATCCTTCGTTCCAAATACAAGAATGTCGTCCACATACACAGCTACAATCAGATCCTTGGACACATTCACATACACACACGGATCACTCATACATGGGTTCAGACTCATACCCTTCAAAATACTATTTATGTACCTAAACCACATTCTCCCAGCTTGCTTCAGTCCATACAGGCTCTTTTTAAGTTTGCACACAAATTGAGTCCTGTCTTTTCCTGAAACTCTAAAAAATTCTGGTTGCTCCATGTATATATCCTCATCCAGAGGACTGTTGAGATACGTACATTCCACATCGATATGCTCGTAAACCCACTCATTCTTCGCACACAGAGCAAGCAGATTTCTTAGAGTTCTACGTTTCACTATTGAACTGAAGGTTTCCGAGTAATCTATTCCAGGTCTCTGCCAGAATCCCTGAGCTACAAGTCTGGCCTTATACCTATCAGGGCCTCTCTTTATCACAAGCACCCACTTACAGTCTATAACGTTTCTATTTGAAGGCCTTTGCACAATGTCCCACACATCTTTACTTTATAAAATGTCTAACTCCTTCATTATTGCATCAGTCCACTTTAGATCATCTGGCCCCTCAGGGCTTCGTATACATTCACAGATACACACATGCTTTGAGTTTTGCAAACGGTCGCAACACTATCACTATCACACGTCTTTGGTTTATGTAATCTTGCCGACCTCCTGGGCACAGTCGGTACACTCACAGCCTCCCCCGGATTATTCTCACTCGTTAAATTGTCCATGAAGTAGTCGGTCCCCCCTTCATCGTTTTCCCCATCACTTCGTGTTTCAACGTCAGTCTGGTCAACTCCCCTTCTAAGTTCAAAATCTTCTACGTCCCATATCCACTCTGAGGATCTTCTTTTTATATTACTCGTATCCATCTTAACAATCTTGTAGGGAAACGTATTCTCCTCGAACCTGACATGACAAGATATTATTACTTTCTTGGTCCTTGGCATGTAGATCCTATAGCCTTTGACCTGTCTGTCATAACCTACAAATATCCCCTCATCTGCCCTGCTATCGAATTTTCCTCCGCTTGGACTCTTCAGGTACCAGACTCTGCACCCAAATATTCTCAGTCTGTTGATCTCCCCTTGGATGTCACATCCCTTACCTTTCCATAATTCCAGTGGGATCTTGTCTCCGATAGCAGCGGATGGGCATAGGTTTCTTATGTGACACGCAGTGTTCACAGCTTCTCCCTACAGACAGTCAGGGAGCCCTGATTGGATGAGTAAACACCTAGACATCTCAACCAGGGTTCTGTTTGCTCGTTCGGAAACTTCATTTTGCTCAGAGTGCCTAGGAACGGTCTTCCTGTGTAAGATGCCTTTCTCCTTCAGGTAACTTTCGAAATATTCCCCGGTGTACTCACCTCCGTTATCAGTTTGGAGGGCACTTATTTTGGACTGCTGTAAAGCCTCCACTTCCATCTGGTATTCCTTGAAGCACTTAAGTACTTCGCTCTTCCTACTGATGATCCTAACGTACATAAAACGAGAGAATTCATCAATGAAAGTCACAAAATAATTACCTCCGCCTGATGACTTGCACTGAGTTCTGCCACTAACGTCGCTGTAAACAATCTCTAAAGAGCGTTGACACGTGTGGTGAGCTGTCCTCGGGAATGACACTTTTGTCATTTTTCCTTTCACGCAGACTCCACATAGTTCCTCGTGTTTCCTTGAGTCCTTCCTCACGCTACTTGCAGGGATTTTTCTCATCGCATTTCCATGCAGGTGACCATGCAGGTAATCTCGTCATATCGTGGGTCATATCATAGGTAATATCGTACCACGATACAATACTTTTGTATGCTTTCGCCTCAATGACCTCAATGTCTTCGTCATTGTGACCAGGCTCCTTCTGATCGTTTTTCACGGAGACATTTGCTACGCGCCTTTCAGAGGGCGTTGTCCCTAAGTAGTACACATCATCTGCTACCTTTGAGTTAAACACGACGTCTCCATCATAATGTGTTCCCATGGCCTCATCCCTCGTACACACTGTAGTGACACCCTTCTTTGCCAACTGCCTGATCGAGATTAGATTTACATCTGACTCAGGCACCCACAAAGCGTTCGACAAAGATAGGGTCTAACCACCACAGGACTCAGCCATTTTCACAATAATCGTTCCCTTTCCCTTAACTTCCAGATGTCCCTTAGCAATCCTAATTTGCCCGGTCGCAGGCGCGAAGTCCACGAAGCGATGCCTGTCCGGAGTCGTATGATTTGAGGCACCTGAGTCAAGGTAACTGATCTTCCCTCTTTTCAAGTGGCTGATGGACGATAAAGCCAATGTCGAGATGAGTCCCTTGGTCTTTGGTTTGTCTTCTGACCCCTTCTCCTTCTTGTTGTCTTCCTGTCTCCTCTTCTCCCTTTAGTTCTTCTTCTTGTATTTAGCGATGAAAAAGAAATTCGATTCCAATGCTTTAGTTGGGCGGAATTGCAGAATATCCAAGAAGTTTTTATTTAACAATGTTCATTTAACAACGGGTCATCCTCAACGACAAACACAATCTACGAATCTGAAGCCTACAACTTGATAACAGACATTCTACGGAAGTTCCATTTCTATGGATATCAAGATAAAGCTGTGAATTTTTTTGTTCAATATAGAACTAGACATTCTAACTTATCCCACTTCTGATGTCGAGTTTACATTATGATTAGGGTTAGGGGCGTGAAACGAATCTTCATTTTGGAGAATAAAAAGATTATTTTACTCTAAACATCTCAACAGTCAAGTAAAAATCCTGTGCTATCAAGCACTAATCAGACCAATTATAACATACGGCTGCCCAATTTGGTACAACATATCAGCCTCTCAAATGGAAAAAATTCGCAGATTGGAAAGAAAATGCATCAGAGCTTGCTTGAATATTTACAGATCCGAACACAGCGGATTCAAAAAATATGTTAAAAACAAAACAATCTACGACCTAGCCAACATTCACCGCATAGACTGTCACATATTAAAAGTAACAAGAAACCACTTCGCGCAAGCTGCAAAGATTCAAGAAAACAGCCTAATCTTCAGTTGCCTATTCCTAAATGACTCATATTACAAAAACACTCTGGCAACAGGCTACATCCCCCCAGAAGCGTTCATATACCTAAACGAAAAAAATACCTCCAAGACCAAAATAACATCCCAGTAATATACCACATAAAAAGAAAAATGGGAACCAAAACTATACTCTACGAAGAAAACTTAAACGGACAAACCGCAGACACTAGGTGGAGATACAACATGGCCCTCCCTCTGAAAAACACTAAAGACAAGCACAGAAAAAACACAAAGAAAAATTGGTGGAACACCTGTGTTATGCGGTGTCAGAGTTGTGTTCTGTCGGTTTACTGGTTTTCTCTCTTGTTTTATTATGGATTTGGAATCCACCAATATTTCTTTGTGTTTTTTCTGTGTTTGTCTTTAGCGTCTTTCAGAGGGAGGGCCATGTTGTATCTCCACCTAGTGTCTGCGGTTTGTCCGTTTAAGTTTTCTTCGTAGAGTATAGTTTTGGTTCCCATTTTTCTTTTTATGTGGTATATTACTGGGATGTTATTTTGGTCTTGGAGGTATTTTTTTCGTTTAGGTATATGAACGCTTCTGGGGGGATGTAGCCTGTTGCCAGAGTGTTTTTGTAATATGAGTCATTTAGGAATAGGCAACTGAAGATTAGGCTGTTTTCTTGAATCTTTGCAGCTTGCGCGAAGTGGTTTCTTGTTACTTTTAATATGTGACAGTCTATGCGGTGAATGTTGGCTAGGTCGTAGATTGCTTTGTTTTTAACATATTTTTTGAATCCGCTGTGTTCGGATCTGTAAGTATTCAAGCAAGCTCTGATGCATTTTCTTTCGAATCTGCGAATTTTTTCCATTTGGGAGGCTGATATGTTGTACCAGATTGGGCAGCCGTATGTTATAATTGGTCTGATTAGTGCTTGATAGCACAGGATTTTTACTTGACTGTTGAGATGTTTAGAGTAAAATAATCTTTTTATTCTCCAGAATGCTTTACTGGCTTTGGAGAGTTGGATTTGAATGTGCTGCTTGTAGCTTAGTTTATCGTCTATGTTTATACCTAGGTATTTAACGCAGTTTTTATGTGGTACGAGCTCCCCTTCGTTTACTTTTTCCCTTAGTGGAAATTTTCTGCAGTGTTCCCTTTCTATTGGACCGATTTTGCTTGACTTGGGTCTAAACAGTATGGTTTCGCATTTGCTTGTGTTTGTTTTTAGCTTCCATGTGTTGTAATAATCGTTAATTTTTTCAAAGAGTTCTTGTAGTTCCGTTTTTATTGTTTTGGTTTTGTGGCCTGTTACGTAGATGATTAGGTCATCTGCGAAGGCTATGGAGCGTTTATGGGTGGATGTATTGAGGTTAAAGAGGTTTAGTGAGTCACTATTGTAAATATTGAAAAGTAGCGGGGAGTTTACAGTGCCTTGTTGCAGACCGTTTTTTATGGAGAATTCTTTGCTGGATGTGTGTGATCCTTCGGTCATTACGAATGTTCTGCTTGTGATCATGTCCCAAACTATTTTAATTAGGTATTTGGGAAAGTTTTTCTCGATTAATTTGTATATGAGACCTGGGATCCAGACTGTGTCGAAAGCTTTTTCGAGGTCTATTAAGCAGGCGGCTACTCGTTGTTTTGCGTTTAACGCCCAGCAGATGTCCGACGTAAGTTTTTTTATTGCGTGAATTGTGGAGGGCGCTAACAACTGCGCTACCGTCGTGCGACGCTAGTTAGTGTCGTCCGCTGGTATTTGCTGTTGAGTGCCGCCACAATCCTCTTAGACGAGTCGGAATCATTTCCACTCTGCCTGGAGTTGGGCTTGATATGTTTTTAAGAAACAATCGTCATTCTTGTTAGCCTGTTGATACTGGTCGACGCATTCCTGTACGATCTGGATGGTGTCGACATATTATCGCGTTTTTGTCGCGTGATGTTGATTTTTGCCGCAGTCGACATTGTTTTGGCGGTGGTTAGTATTGTGGAGAGAATAGGAATGGGCGAAACACTTATAGAGCTTACCTTGTCGTTGCGACACTTCGTTGTTGGAATTCGTTGCGCTGATAATTGTCCAGCTGCGGCGGGATGTTGCGAGCTTGCGTTCCTCGACCAACGGGTTATACTACTTCGAAGGTGACGCTCCTGACGTCACTGGCTTCGCTGTAGTGATAACGCTTCCGCTGCTGGTTTTGATGCATTCACGTGGCACTGTGTGGTCACTGGTAAGCGCACTTTTCGCTGGACACGTGATCCGGCTCGAAGGACCAAAATGTTTCGACCGTTCGCGGACAGACGCAGCTTTAGCCTCGTCTATTTTCGGCACGGTTGATCGATGCTTAAAAGGCGTCGGAACCACATTGGTACGTTGAATATTTGAATCTCGTAAGTGGAGGGTAGCACTCACTTGGCAGGGCAGATCTTTCTATTGCAAAAGCCATCGGTATCGATGTAAAGAGACGCGCACGGGTCTTTCAGGCGGTCGCAATCTTGACATAGGGGTCCCATTATTCAGGGCAGGGTTATAGAATCATCATTAGCCTATTATTATTATTATTAGCCTATTATATTATTAGCGTCGGGACTATTACAAGTCATGATTGTTACGTATTCGAGCACCAAATGACACCTATGGTGCTGGGCCCGTACTACGGTACTAGCGAGAGCCATATGATAAGCTGCATTGTTAAGAGTAGTATTCTCTTCAGTTCTTGTTATTGGCCTATTGCCCTGTTAGTTTCAGATTGGGCGAGTGAGTCCATTCCAATCACAAGGGTTAATAGCATGGAATAAGTTGGAATAGGAGGAATTTACTAAGCGAAAGTTCCCGACAAAATGGCTGTTTGCCAAGTTTTATTCTCGAGACACCATGTTGTAGTATGGGTCGGTATGTCTCCAGGCGCGGTGCTCGAGTTCCACTCGCAACCTCGAGTAGAGGTCGCCGCATTACGGACCACTTGTTTGTTGACAGGAATAGAGGCTGCTCTAAGTAAGTTCCACCGTTGTTGGACTGTTACTTTGGAGATGTTTTCTGGGGATTTCCGAAATTTTCTCGCGATTCAAATCTATTTTAAATAATGCCTTACAGTGGCAGCTATCTACTTGCCAAGTAGCGTTTCAGGAAAAAACTTGGAAGCACGGGAAATTACTTTGAACTCTGAGTCAACTGGCCTGATATAGTCGGCTGCCCGAAAGTTCCATTATGATATTTCATAATTAAACATAATAAGATTTGGAAATATTGCGCTATAACGATTTGTGAACAATATAAAGGAATAACGACGATGTGTAGGTCAAGGTGAGTGTAGGTCGTTAGACAAAGGATAGTGCAGATAAATATGACAAGGTGTATTTATAAGCAGGTTATTTATTATAAATTATTTCAGCGGCGATAGTTAGAGTCAAATTATTAATTTTAGTTTTTCATCGTAGTTAATGTTATGTTGATTATGGCCATGATGGAGGCGAATCAGAATAATTCTGGCCGAAGTCGGTGGTCTGGACCTATAACAAATAATATCAATATTAATATAGCAAATAAATATCGTAAACATCTATATCATTTATAAAGGGATGCATTTTGAGCATAGTGAATTTATGTTGAACAGGTTTTGGATACTACGTTGAACTTAGATAATAATGTTGTTACTTATGTTATAGATTTATGTTAATTTTAAGGAGATGTAATTGTTCAGACGCCGTTAATTTACTGGATATGTCTCCCTAAAACAGAATGTTTAAATTTTAGATTATATATTGTACTTATAAGAAGTATTTTATCGCTGCAATTATGAGTTTTGATGAAATATAGCATAATGTCGAGTCACTACGAGAAAGGAGATCGGTCCTGAAAAATGACAGTAATTGTATAATAACAAAGGACAAGCCAAATATAACAGAATGACTCAGCGGCTATCGAGTGGTTGTGTCTATCGAAAGCAAAAGAAATTTGAAAGATCTTAGTTTATAGGACTTGTTGACGATCAATGTCACGCGGTCGATACAATGTTTGAGTGGGCTCTGTTTAGACACACATCATAATTTATAAAATAAACAGTTCTTATATTTGATTTAAGAATTGATAGCTCGTTTGCGAGCAGTATTTATTAAACAGTGACTGAAATTCAGTTGATAATTTGAATTTAAGAATTAAATAACTAACGAATGAATTTTTGGTCTATAAAGCACGAATGGAACGGATGATAACACTCTATAGAGCGTTCGTGCTTGGCAGAAGTATTATTTTGTTTTGTTTATCTAGTCGATGGATATTCTGCTGCGATGGCGTTAAATTTGTAGATGTAAATAATGGGATTGATTGATATTATTATAGGGAGTGGGTGATCACTGCATGCACCTTGAGAGTTGTATAGCACTGGTACAGTTAATCGAGAGGAGATAGTGGCTAACTATTGATAAACTGCGTAAAGTGCACTTGCACTTGCACATAAATTCAACCGAGTTTGTTAGTTAGAATCACGTGGCAGGTTAAGGTATATATTATATCACTGCACGTTTTTCTGGATAAAATACGCACGATGTTAGGATAATGAATGATACTCGCGAGTGTGACATGGCTTACACTTGCGCATCTTGCTCGACCACCCTGCGATTTTGGTACTTTATTACATTCGAGTTGCGAATATAATAACGACGCGTACTATGACTGGTAGTCATGTTGCGTACGATCTTAGATCTATCATGCAAGATATCTAATGTATTGCGCACGCAAGGAGGGGAACATGAAAATAAGAACTGGTTTCACTATAGCCACAATGCTATGGGTCCTCCCTAAGGTAGTTAGATGGTATAGGTGCCATGAGATCGGGCACATGTCTAAGAAGTGCACGATCAGCCCTGGCAAGGAGCGATGCCGTAAATGCGGCGCGATGCATCATACGATGGTAAACTGCAGTAACGCTCCTAGGTGTACGTTGTGTAGTTAGGGGTCGCAGGTACAGACTTGACACGTTATGGGGTCGTTAGCGTGACCCACGTATAGGAAACTGATTAAAAAAGGGACAATCAGTGTCCAGGCACCCTGAAAGTTTTGCAAATCAGTGTCAATAAGAGCAAGCTTGCGCAGGACCTGATGCAGCAGTTTGCCTGGGAGCGTCGGGTCGACGTTGTGATCATTTCAGAACCTAATCGACAACTCTCCTTCTGGTATAACGATACGAAGGGGGATGCGTCCAACTGAGCAACAAGATTTAATGGCTTCTACCCCAGCGAAGATACGTTTGCTGAAGAGGAGGGGTATAGCGGGATCAAGAAAGGGAAAGCGTACTGCGTGAGTGACTACTGCTCGCCCAACGTCAGCCTGAACATCTCTGACGAGTACTCCGAGAGATTCGACATATCCATTGGGGCAGCCGTGAGGAGATGCAAGGAAGTTATCAACTCAGGAGACTTCAATGCAAAACCTAAGGCATGGGGTGGCACCAAGACTAACAAAAGGAGAAGGATGCTTTTAGAGGTTCTGGGTAGGAGCCACCTTGCTCCTATTAGGATCGGTAAGGGTTCCACGTTTCAGACAGGTATTAGGAGGAGTTTCCTAGACATTATGAGCTTTAGTGGTAGCCTCTTTAAGAAACATAAATGCTCTGTGGTCTTTGGGGATTACATCCCCTCGGATCACAGTTATGTGCTACAATGAATTTAAAGGCTTGGTTATGCCTAGGAGTAGGGGGTGTTTTGGGTATTCGAAGAAGGACGTAGTGCCGAAGATGATTTTTAAAAATGTTGACGATAAGAAGGTTAAATTATTGGGAGCTCGGACAGACGTAGCGGAATATCGGGAGGATTCCATGCAGAGAATTGCGTCAACGAGAGTCGTAAATTCCCGTTACGATTAGATAATCGACGCCACGAAATGATCGATCCCCTTATTTCTGTGAGGATAATAAGGGTGGTTCAATTGAGTATACGCTGAATTAACAGGTATAAATTACAGTTTATTCAAACAACATGTTGACTAGAGATAAATACATAAGACGCTTAAATTACTTCATTGGTCACCAATTTATGAACTGTCACGAACAAGTCAACAAGAGAATCGTAATTCTATCGAGAATTTTTATTTTTATTAATACTCGGTCAAGAAAAGTTTTGAGAAAATAAAATAAAAAGAAATAAATAAATCTCCACCGTGACAATGTACCCTGGTACATTGCCGTGACCAGGATTCGAACCTGAATTACTACGGCCACAACGTAGCGTCCTACCCATTAGACGATCACGGCTATTGGAGTATTATGTATGGAACATTCTGAATAGTTGATGATAACTACCAGCAATGACCAAGTTGATCCATCAACCATGAAGATCTTTCTACTCTGATACAATTGTGATTAATCCACTCATCTATTCATTCCAATTCAAACTGGCTGTAATTCAAATTATATGCATATATATGTCGGGTTATGGTTAGAATTTTGGGCGCGTAACAACGCTTCACGTCAATTAGCCATTGTTTTACAAAGCCGAGATTATATTTACACGTATATACAAGTCTACTACAAAGTTTAACAAATAATAAGTCTAGTGAATAATAAGCTTAACAAATAATAAAGTTAGTGTACAATAAGTCGGACGATTAATAAGTCTAACAAATAATAAGTCTAATGAATAATAAGTTTAACGAATAGTAAGTTTAATGAATAGTATGATTTACGAATAATAAGTTTAATGAACGCTATTAACAATGTTTTTGGGTTCAAACGAATCCACGGTCAACGGGATAACTCTTTACTAAGCGTAAACTAATCTTAGGCACAGAAATACGATTGTTGAAAATGCTCGATGTGTCACTCTCCAAGGCAATCGCACGAATGCCAGCCTCGTGGAGATTTTTTTCGCTGTACGCTTGCATTTGTTTTCTATACTCGTTTGGAAGCATCGAGAAGGTTCCAAACGCCGTTGCTAGGCAGTTTCCGCCTGGAGTTTGATTGTTAATACAATGTATGTCCCATTGTATCAGCGCCTCCGAGGCAACATCACACGTGGCTAGGCCCGCTCCCGAGGCCGCATGCCGCCACAACCACATTTCTCGGAAAACCCATACAACCACTCCAGACCTCCGTTGGGCAAAACGTCCACCCCGTGACCGTGGGCGACCAATTGTCACCTCGAACCCAATCTCGCTAACACAAATCTCGAACAATTACAGCTATGATAAAATCTAAGCTAGAGCACTAGAGGAAGTTCCCAAAATTTCCAAGGAAAGGCTTCGGCTTTCCTTTCATCTCCGACATATATATGACAGAGATGGAAGAACACCGGAGCCTTTGGAATTTTGGATAATCCCGCAATATTGTAATCTAGAGTCCACTATAGCCACAATTGAACAATTGTAGTTATTCAACCCGATTGTAACCGCGACAATCTTGTAAAGGCGACAACCAGTCGCCGAACGCAGCCGCGGTCAACGGGACGAACGCTCCGTCTAACAAAGGTATGGAGTAATAATATAGCCCTCATTAAAAAAAATACCCGTAGAGATACTCGACAGTAAGCATTCCAACGGTTCCCTCGGGCAAAATGATTACCAGATGTCGATGCACCTACACAGCACAAGTTCGGCTAGCCTGAGGACCCGCTATAAACCTTAGGGTTTTGTTAATTAAGGTTCTTCAAACGGACAAGCAGTCTTTGTCCCAAATTGACCAATTAACAGCAGCGTTAATTTCCCTCACTTCCCGATTGAAGACATCTTTCCACGAATCCGAGGATTTCGTGCTCTTAGACACACCCCATCATAGTTTTCCTTGACAGCGTCACCGTGACGGAAAGTCACTCTCGCTGGTGTACGAGCCCTTGGACAAGTTAACTAACGTCTTGCTATCTCCGACTTAGACTTTGTCGAAGAAATAAGCCTACTAACCTGTTGACCGCGGATTCGTTATCGAGTCCTAGACTAGAGTCACATCGCCGCCCGTCTGGAGGCTCACATGACGGAGAGGACGCCCGGATGGCACGACAGCCAGTACGGATTTCGCCGAGGACGCTCGACGGTGGACGCGGTGAGGCGAGTCCGATCCATGGCCGAGGACACGGTCACTCGCGAAGGGGTGGGGTTGGCGGTATCACTAGACGTCACGAACGCCTTCAACTCCATCCCCTGGACCAGGATAGTGGAGGCTCTCCGATACTTTGAGGTTCCGGCGTATCTCGTCGGGGTGATCCGGGCGTACTTGAGCGACCGGTGGATCCTGTACAGCGGAAAACACGGGGAAGAGAGAAGACGCGTCGAGCGCGGCGTTCCGCAGGGCTCGGTCCTGGGACCCATACTGTGGATCACGGCCTACGACTCGGTCCTCCGATGCCCCATGCCCCCGGGCGCGGGCCTGGTCTGCTACGCCGACGACACGTTGGTTCTGGCCGGGGGACGATGGTGGAACGAGGCGGTGAATCACGCGGAGGACGCCGTGGCATGCGCGGTACGCGCCATTCGGATGCTCGGGCTGAGAGTGTCGCCGGCCAAATCCGAGGCCCTTTGGTTCTTCGACCAACGCCGCTGAGAAACCCCTCCTCCCGACCTCTCCGTGACCATCGACGGAGAAGAGGTGCCGGTGAGACGCCAGATGAGATACCTGGGTCTCACCATCGACAGCGGATGGACGTTCGGACCACACTTCGAGCTCCTGGTCCCCAGGATGATAGCAGCAGCCAACGCCTTGTGCGGCCTTCTACCGAACATCGGCGGAGCGGGACTGGGAGTCCGCCGACTCTACGAGAGAGTGGTCCGGTCCCGAGTCCTCTACGGGGCTCCCGTCTGGGCCGAAGACCTGGTGGCGAGTCGCCGCAGCCTAGTCCTGGTGAGAAGACTGCAGCGGACGATCGCCATCCGCATCGCCAGAGGATACAGGACGGTGTCCTACGCGTCGGCGACCGTGCTGGCGGCGTCCCCGCCGTTCGAGCTGCAGGCCCTCGCGCTCCGAAGGGTGTACGAACACCTGAGAGGTCCGAGCTCGGACGGGCGCTCGACGTCACCGTCCAACAGCCAGACGGTCCAAAACATTCGGGAGGATACGAAGTCGGAGATCTGGGAGCGATGGCGCTCTCAGCTGGTGGAGGAGGACGCCGTGCGGCCACACCGCGCTGTTCGCGCCGTGCTTCCGAACTGGGACGCCTGGAGAGAGCATGGCGGGGTCCCGCTAACCTTCAGGAGGGAGGTGACGTCCATCTGTCACCACTGCGAGGAAGAGGAGGACACGGCGCAACACACGCTGGAGCACTGCCCGGCGTGGGCAGAACCGCGACGCGTCCTGCGGCTCGACATTGGCGAGAGATTAGCCCCCGAAGCGGTCGTCGAGGCAATGCTCAGAGGGTGCCAGGAGTTCGTCGCCGTCCGCTCATATTGCGAGCAAGTGATGCTCGCGAAGGAGCGGGCGGAAAGAGATCGGGAAAGACCGCGCCATCCCTCGAGAACGTCGCAGCAGAGGAACACCAGACGCCACGAAGGCGCGGCGCCGCCGCCGCCTTAGGAGCGTCAGAATAGGATCGAGGCGTTAGGGGGCGTGGACCCCCCCCCCTAACGGACCAAGCAAGAACAGGACGCCTCCCTTCAAGATCTACAGGGAGATAGACAACAGGGGGCACCCCGGTACTACTTCGCAAGAGAGCCCGGGTGCACCTCGACCAAGCGTCAGGACAGGCCACCGTGGAGTTTTAGTCGGTAAGAGTCCGACACTACCCGCCGCTGTTTCACAGCCGCGGGTGTCCATGAGGATTTCTCCACGTTAAAAAAAAAAAAAAAAAAAAAGACTAGAGTCACAAGTGCCTAACCATCGTGAGTCTGCGCCAACTTTGTAACACCTTTATTTGTGTCAATAAGCGTCATTTCCGTGGTGTAAGAAGATGTATAGCTCCAGTGAACACCCCAAGCCCTTACTACGAGAGCAACCCGGACCCGTGTTACGGTCATGATTCGACATATAAAATGACAACAGTTATTCTTTGGAAAACTTGGTTCCATGGAAAAAATAGTTACATTGCGGGTTAGATGGGTTAACCCTTTATAGTCAAATGTCGCCTTTAGAATGTAAGTTACAATAAGGGCAGGTGATGAAACAACTATGTGATAAAGCGAATGCATTTAGGATTATGTTAGCGTAGGGAAATAAATACTAAAGAATAGGGCTGTAATTACGACATCGGTAGACTCAATAGGCTTATACTATGACGACCTTGGCAACGAAAATGGATACGAGAAGGTAAGAACAATTTTATGACGAAATCGGCTATGCCCCCCGCCCGTCCGACTATTTCAACTTTATAAACTACATGGCTAGCACGAATAGGAAAAATAAAGTTACGGCTTAGGGGATTTCGGAGCCCTCCGACCCCGTCGGTGAGGCGAGTGGTGCCTCCCCAGACTCGCCCCGACGATCATCACACGACTGGGCGAGGAGCGAAGAGAGGTCGGTTGGTCCCAGGGCCGCCTCTTGTTCGTCAAACTCGACCGGGAACCATTTAATGGAGGAGAGTGACACTGAGAGGAGGTTGAAAGAGGTCTCGATCCCGATCTGGAAGAAAGGGAGGAGTAAGGAGACGAACCCCTTTAAACCAAGAAGAAGGCTTGATAGGAACCCGATAGGTAAAGAGAATTTAGGCCCCGAAGATGCTGATGTGGCATTGTACTCTTCACGCCCACCAGTGCCAAGTGACAACTCTTCCTCCGAGTTGGTGGGGTCTGATAAACACTGGCTTGCCAGTGGCTAACGGAACGATGGCTATCCCAAACACCCTTCCCCTGTCCCGTCCCCTTATCACAATTCCTTTCCTCGAGCAGCGACCGATGGCTTCAGAGGAAGACACCGACTGAACAAGGATGGCGACGTGGGCTAGAAACCCACCCTTCCCGAGGACGAGAACAGAGAATCAACGTGGCGTAAAAACCCTCACACGACGGAGATCCGACAGGGGTTCGTCGGGGGCAAACAACCCGCCAGATCTGCGTGAAGGTTCTGGTCCGGGAACAGATATGACTCGGTCACGGCCGCGCTGCCGGGAGGGGGCATCTTACCAAGGAGCCCGGGAGGTCACGGCTCTCCCATCTTTCTCGCACTTCTCCTCTTCCTTACCTTTCAACTTCCAATCCCTCAGGAGCTGCGGACTCGCCGGCGAGTCGCAGTACGGGTACGCAACCCCGAGAAACCCTAGCCCAAAATACCGTATCCCAATGGTCATGCCTCCGAGGTTCAGGTCGTGATAGTGATAGGAAGAAACACTTGAGTATATTTAACAATGTATATATGTCGGAGATGAAAGGACATCGGAGTCTTCCCTTTGGAACTTCGGGAAAATCCCTTAACACCGTAATCTAGATTCTACCATAAGCACGCTTAACCCCCGATCAGCGACGCGCCGTCTCCGCTGTCCCGGTGGAGTGGGGAGTAATACAAGTAATGTGAGAACAAAGAACGATGGTCCAGGTCCTCGAGACCCTCTCGAGGATCTCAATATTCTACTCCTCCGTAAGTTGAAGGAGTGGTGGCGGGAAATTATGCCCGGGGGCGCGATCCCCTCGGCTACGGACGTTACCGCCGCTGCAAGAACCGCGCAAGCGCGGTCGCAGTTGGCGAGAGACACCTCGCGGTCGACCGAGGACGGATTTACCACCGTCGTGAGAGGAGGAAGAGGGAAAGCGGGACGCAAGGCCAGAATACCGGTGGTGCAGCATCCTCCAATGGTCCATGCGCCGACTGAGGGCGCACGGGCCGGGGGGCGAATACCGTCGTCTTTGCCGTCGTCGACGTTGCGAACAGGGGTCTCTGCACCCGGGGCGGCGGCCGGCAGTGGCGGATCAAAGGTAAGGTCTTTCGCGGGTGTGACCGCTCGGGCTCCGGTGCGCCCCCGCACGGGGCGACGGAACGGGAGCTATCGGGACAGGGTAACGCTAGTGGGCGGGACGCGCGCGTTAAGAAAGTGCCTGGTCTTCCCCGACCCTCACGGTATCGCTCACCGTGAGGGACGGCTCGGGCTTCACATATAGGGATGCGATGTCGGTGGTGAAGAGGGAAGTTAAGCTCTCCGAACTGGACATCACGGAGTTAAGACCGCGGAAGGAGATCACGGGGGCATTGTTGTTCGAGATCCCAAGCCAAGACGCTGGAAACAAAGCATCGCGACTGGCTGAGCGGATGGCGGCCACGCTGAAGGACTTGCCCGCCAAGGTAACCGTGCCGCGAAGGACGGCCGAGCTAAGAGTGACCGGACTGAAGGACTCGGTCACCGCGGAGGAGGTGGTGGCCGCCGTTGGCGAGGCCGGGGGCTGCCGCACCGACGAGGTTGTCACGTAAACTTAAGGGTTGATTGATGAAATAAAATAGCTGAACCGTAACACAACTATTAATTTTGTTTCAATTAAACTTTATTATGAATTCAGCAACCACAACGGAATACACACTGAATTAACATAAATCACAATTCACTCCAACTTTGTTTGTAAGACTTAGTTACACTGATACGTTAAGTACGCGACTGTTATAAGGGTAGAGACCGGTAAAGGTATGTTGACTATTCTAAGGATACAGCATAAGTAAGTCTTACTGACGATACTGTGTCTGAGGAAGGCTAGGGGTGGGCGTGTCTAAGATTGGATAATGAGACGGTTGGTGGACCAGGAAGGGTTTTAGCCGCCCTCGTGAGAAAGTTGCTAACTGAACATACCAGATGTGAGGAAAACCAACTTTCCATGTTAACGCGTGGTAAACAATAAAAGTAAAAGGAAATCTAAGACAAGAGATACTCGCTTGGTCCGAAGGACCTTAACTATGAAAATTCCAAGACCCCTGGTGAGTACTTAAGACTATTGAGGGTACGCGCCATCTGGATGAGCAGACATCTGGGTGCCATCCTGTCCGCGGTATATGGCCTGGTCTCTGATGTGTATTGGCGTTACAGAAACGTGGGTCAAATTTGAAATCACTTCTCGGTTATGTGGAGGTTGATTAAACGTGTTGGTGTATATAGTGATGAGACAAGTTGATATTTGGTGTAGTCAAATGTATTTAAAGCTATCGGCAGTACACTTTTTACGATCTCCTTCTAACGAGTTTAAATTCGACTTCGATTGACGGTTGCGCGTAGCGACGATATTGTTTTGTCCGGAGTTTGTTTATTATCAAGTTTCGTACCTCGAGACGGTATCAATGCCCAAAACAACAACAATGAGAACAACAATTGCCAATGAGGCAAAACAACAACATGAGTTACTCTCGATTCGCATCGTCCTATGACTCATGTGCCGCTACAATATGCAATCGAATAAAGTGATAAATAGTTTGCGGGTGTTTACGCGTATCTGAAAATGTTAAAAGATATAAGACGTTTAACGCGAAGTATTCGTGATAATATTCGCTGTAATTTGAAATATCTGCGTGCAGTCTCGTAGATTTTGAATAAAAATGTATCTTTTATCGAAAAATACATACGTGTTTTGGCCTATATATAGCTTTGTATTCTTGTAAACTAAAAAAGAGGTTGAAAGAAGTGATGTTGACTTTTGGAGTAAAAAATTCATTTATGTCAATACTACTTTTAGAAATGCACCAAGAGAAGCAAGACAAATTATTGACGAAACATAGGATAGTCATTTCCGATCCAAAAGAAAAATGCAACTAAAATAATATGTAGATAGCAATTAAGGCAACATACAGATATGCAGAAAGAAAAATAAATGTAGAAAGATACATAAAATCAAAGAGATTTAAAAATTATAAAGTTCCCCTGTGTTATGTCTAAAATGGCAATAATAAAGTCTGAAATGATCCATCATTTCAAACTCATATCGCCTCTCTTTACTTCAGAACTGCTATAAACATTTTAAATATCATTTATGTCTTGGTTCCCTTGGGAAGTTCTCGAAGAATTCGTCAAATGATGTCATCAACAATATAAATAATCGTAAAAAATCTATATTTGTGTTTAAAAAATAGGCGAATAATGAGAAATAGGATAATCGAGACCGGTGAAAAAGGATCAACCTTTTCATCAATGTCAAGGCACATCCCGCATCTGATACAAGCGGAAGAGAAATCAATTTTCATCATATCGGACGGTGAACAAGAACGCAAATACGAAATCTTTTGTACTACTTCAAACTCTGTTGAGTCACAGTAATAGTAATAATCGGGTGTTGACTTCTGCTCGTTTTTATTTGAAGTCTGCTCGTTATCTCTTTGACATTTGGAGGATCGTTTTTTGCCGAAACCCGTTTCATCTGACGTTAAAATCAATAAAAGCAATATCACGATAAAAACTTTTATCTCCATTGTCGTCGACTTCCGTCAAGTCTTCGTTTTCTACTCACTGGATATAATACGGATTCCCAAAAACTTTCTTCATATGAAATTTTACTAATATACATTTATCGAACATTGCACATTTTAAAATAGGTTATCGTTGTAAGATTTAAAAAAAGTAGCTAAAAGTATCTTGAAACAGAAAAAGCAGATTTTGAAGTTTGTTGGCCCGGAAATGTCACGGTAAGAAGGTATACTTCGATATTACATTTATTCTCGATAGGCGTCGCCGTCGTTGCTGTTGTCATATACGATGTCATATACAACAAATCACGAAATTGACAGACCACCGGTGATTTCCTCGAGTCGCAGTTCGAACGTTTCACAAATAAGTTAAAGAATTGAACTTTAGATATACTGGTAAAATTTATTGTATGAATCCAACAGAGTGACGGTTCAGTGTTATAACAAAGAGGTATCGAACGCTGATTTGGGAGAGTTCTTATACTGAGGTTTTAGTCCCTCTGAAGGGATCCGTTACTATCTGGTTATTGTTTCGATAGCAGTGACATGTAGGATGTTTTGTCTACCCTATTACTGCTTCTGAGTGTGTGACACTGTCGACGATTCGCCTGCGCGTGATTATACATTGAGTAAATGTATAGCCTAAGTTGGAGTTTTGAAGGTTAGGATAATCGAAATAATTCATAGCCATGGTAATATTTTTACTAATTTATTTTGTTGTCTTTTATAGGCTACTGCAATGAGAAAAGAATTCCTGAAGCCAAAGAAGATGATACATCCAAATAGCAGAAAGTCTATCGCTATTACGAAAAAAGCCAAAAAGTAAATAGAATTATTATTAAATTATATAATTTTGTTATATACATTTCATTTATTTTATATGATTATATAATACTTTTGTGTACTAAAGAAGGAAATGGACAATGTGTTTTGTTTCAGAATATCAAATAGACAGAAGGCAAAAATGTCCTGCTTGATAAAACAGAATTCAATAGGAGAGAAAATATCGTGGATCAGAAACAATATGATTCCAGGTGTGTGTCCCTATACTCCAGAATTAACTGCAAGTTTGTTAGAAACGGAAGTAAAACAAAGATGTATGTACATGATGATACAGAGATTGTACATTAAAGATGTGATTAGTTATAATTCTGTTTGATCCAAAGGTACGTAACAAGAAATGATGAAGAAATGGAAGAAATTACTATTAAAAGATCTATAGGTAGCAACAGGAGTAGACAGCATGCTAGGAGGAAACATATAATTAGAATAACCAAGTAGAAAGAACTAGGAGAATATTATACATGTGGAATAGGTAAAGAATTACAGCCAAATTTATTTTCAATATGTCCTGATATACAAACCCTCCTTTATTTTTCAGAAATTCTTGATATTTTAAATGCAACTCAGTGTGAAATGTTAATGAATTGGAATAATGAATTGCAGTGTATGAATAATTTTAAATTTATAAGGTTTGGTGAGAAAGATTTAAAGAAAGTATTAGATCTAAGAAAAAGGATGAAAATAAGCCATGTTAGACTATCCAAATCTCTATTAGGTATTGCCTGTAAACAAGAAGAATACATTAAGTAAGTCAATTGATTTAGATGAAAATAATCAATCGGCAGAATGTGTAATGGAAGTAGAATAAATTTTGTAGATATACGTCTTTTTTACTTTCACCTCTATTTAAAAAGAAGAAAACAGAAGAAAAGCGAACAGTTTCGTCCTTTTTTGTTTGCGAAATGCTAGAAACCGCATTTCGTCTTGCTCTTGTCTCCCACGAGAATCAGTCACGTCACAAGATACAAGAGTACTATAGAAGAGAAAAGAAAATGTTCGATTGTGAAATCATGAATATTCTGCATCGTTTCTTCGCCTTTTCTTCATTTTTTCGCTAGTTGCTCCATTATTTAAGAACGAAGATATAGCAATTATTCTCAAAATTGTACATTTCGAAATGGTAAGAAAATCAATAGTACAATGATAAATATACGATTTTAAAAGCTTTTTAAATTTTTTACATACTTAGCATTAATCAAATAGCTTAGTATATAAAAGAGTGTACTTATGTCGCATGTTATAAATGCAGCTGCGTTCGTTACAATTCCAATTCCAAGGAATTTCTCTCGAAGATCGCGGTGAACAATTTGCTTTGTTAAATTATTACTGGTAAACTTCGTCAACTTGTGGTATATCGGTACAACTTGTTAACCATCACATTTAATAGCTTCTCGCTAATAAAAACATTGCGTAACTATTTAATAAGAACCAGTATATTCTTAGTTATTTAGAAATTTACTTAATGATGTTTAAAAATACGAATATGTTTAAAAATTATAATGTAAATACATATATTTCATTTCCTGTTTTACTAATATATCTGTAATTTAGATTAAATATCTGAAACTTGAAAGAAACTTTTAAAACTTTCAAATTTAGTGCATAGTTGATAGTTGATAGTTCATAGTGCATAGTTCTTAGGTTACATTACCTTCTTTCCAAAGATTAATCTTAGTATATGGATTTAACGCATCATACAATAACCTCTCTTTGTCAGAAAATTTTAGAAATTACCTATATGACCATAATCTTATTTCATGGTGGATATAAGAGATCTGATGGACTATATTTTAATTTTATTTTATATTACTATTAGTAGAATAGTAAGTAGAAAGATTACGTATATGCACTGTTACATAGTACAAATAAGCATACAATTTTTTATATTTCGCTTGTAACAGCAATTTGTAATTCTGTAATTATCTGTCTTCACATAATACTTAAAATTCGCATTTCAAAATCATAATGAACAATATGTTCATTCTGAAAATATTTGTTAAAATACAAGATTTTTTTAAAAGAAATCATGTTTGTTGATGTATGCATATATACGTGTGCACTTTAGTGTTCAAATTCTTATAGTTATCTGGTTTGAAAACGTACAGTTCATCAGTTTGTAAAATGTGAGAAAATTTTTATGGCGTTTGGTATTTCAATTTCTCGCGCGCATTGCATAGAAACGAAGCCCCGCCGCCTCAGACAATCAAGAATCGGGTAGGCTTACTTTTGGCGGGATGCCACCATTCTACCGTCGAAGAGCGAGACATTTTTCTGTTTTTCTCCAGTGGTAGACTTTTTGATCGTTTTTATTACCGGTGGCTTGTATCATAAACTTTTGAAACATAAGTTCGATATAAGTTTATTTAAATCTTCGAGTTTGTTTTGTACAGTTCATTGATTAATTACAGAACTGAATAATGGAATAATTAGCATTCTATTCCATGATTTTTCATACAGTAATGTTTAGTAACGTTTCATTAATGATATACACATTTATGATATGACAATCATATATACTATATATATATATATATATATATATCAATCGTATAAATAAACACATAGACATGCAATATTTAACTTAATATGACGAAATTATACGTAATTCTATAATTTCTCTAAAAGATACCAAGGTGGAACTAGACGTAATGAAATAAAAAATCATTACTTTTAGAGAGAGTTCAAATATCTTCAACGTCTTTTATTTTAAATAATTTTTTTCCTCGAGTTGTACTACAAAATAGGGTTTTGAACAATTCGATAAAATAATTAATACATCCTCAACTGAAACTAAAATAAAAATTGAAATATCTCATATATTATATGAATTGTAAATTCTCGACGAGAACATCGCAGCGTCACTAAATCTTTGTCAACAACTTTTTGTTTTCACGAGAGCTCTACAATACCAGACACGTGCAAACACATATACAAAACATATCCTTGAGTGTTCCAGGAATTTGACGAATCCTATTCGTGTATGTATGGACAGCCGACAACTCTAGCCCCTTACTCCTCCAAAACCCAAACTCGTCGGGTAAATCGCAGTATAGAATCTCAGTTTAGCGTAGACAATCAAAGGAATCAGACGTGTATCCATCCGTGTCATTTCGCGACAGGTGGCTTTGGCACTTTGGTAGATATTTATCTACCGTTCAAACTCACACTATTGTTATCTTCATTTAATTGTACGTTTTTCTTCAATACTTCGTTGTAATCTATTATTTAATTATCTTTGTTTCTCCGACTGCTTTTTTGGTTGCCCCATTTGCCGGTAGCTCGTGCAATGAGTTATCGAAACACAATTTGTCCATGATCATTGTTTCATCTTCAAATAATTTATTCTTTTTATACATTTGTTTTAATATTTCGCTCTTCTTTCGTGCAGATTACTATTATATGATACCGAGGGAAGCTTTGATGTATTAGAGGGATGGTGTGAAATTCGAAAGGACGGGATGAAAGTCAAAAGGACACCATGGTGATTAACGATGAATTTGATAACTTTTCGTCGAAATGTGGTAATATTTATTCACTATTAGATTAATTCCATTTCTTATAAATATTTCGTGATATTAACGTAATTAATGTCTAGTATAACAAATGCTAAATTCACGGTTTATTAAGAACACCAAGATGAAAAATGCAAGATTAAAGAAATTATTTTTTTCTTTCGAATATATTAAATTATATTTCCGAAGAAATTGAATAGATTGTTTA
This sequence comes from Bombus flavifrons, assembly GCF_040668555.2. Lineage (NCBI taxonomy): Eukaryota > Metazoa > Arthropoda > Insecta > Hymenoptera > Apidae > Bombus > Bombus flavifrons. The sequence goes on along the minus strand of NC_138459.1, from coordinate 1,655,372 downwards.
AAATAAATTTAACATAGATTCTCTCGATTCCATTTCATTTGAATAAGAAATTGAAATAACTTTTTCATTTTGCTTCATTATTCGTAAATTGATTATTAATTTCGTCTTTCTCAATAACTTTTATTACATTCGAGAAAGTACGTTGTCACAGACAAGTTTGAACAGTTTCTGCACATCGCGTTTTTTTCGTATTGCGCAGCTTTTTTAACAGTCAGAAAAAGTGCGCCATGTTGCATTAGAACGAAGTCACGTAATGCATAAAATATTTGAAGTTTTAATGACGGACATTCAATTTGGCGGATAACTTCTACAAATGAATCGTATTACGAAATGTTCATATATATATATTTGACAATAATAAAAAATACTTTGAAAATATTTTAAATATACTAACGATATATTTTCTTTCGCATTCTTGGTATAATATTTATATGTACATTTTCGTGCTCTTGATATGATATATGATTCTACCTATGGTAAATAAATAATAATTAATTCGTAGTTCTAAGAAAGCAGTATTTTCGTAAACAAACACTCGACAGGAAAAAGAAAACAATTTTCTTTTCCTATCCCCTACCTCTAATGAAGTTTTTCTTTCAGAATATTTTTGTATCCGCGTGCAATGCGGTCGGTAGAATCAATGTTTGCTGCGTTAAATCACATTTAATATTGATTTAGAGCATAATAACTTTCATTAAATGTAATTATATTAATCAGACGCGAAATTAGAGTCAATGTGTTCGCCGATTGTCAGTTGATATAACGGACGCGTTAGTCTATTATTCTTCTTTTTTTCTTTCTTTTTTTGTTAAACATTCGTTTTCGATAGTAGAGTCGCAGGTCTCGCAAGAGGATAAAGCCTTTCCTGGAATTCAAGAATGTAAGTATTGTCGTACATTGTATTTTAATTTATTTATCGAACTAAAATCTTAAAATTTTGCTCTTGAAATACACAATAAAAATGTTTGACATCGTTCAGAAATCGATAGAGTCTCAATTTCTAAGTCATTATTATGTTAAAGTTCCACTTTTTATATAGTCATGAAACATTATTAGAATTTCAATTCTTTTTATTATTAAAATTTCAAGTTTGGATAGACTTTTATTTTTCATTGTCTTAAGTTTTCTAACAATCACAAGTACGTTTTCAAGAACAAATTATAATATTTAATATGTTTTGTTACAGGTTTTTCATAACTTTCATTTTTTTCTTCTTCTTTGAGAAGGATGTTCAAATTTGTGCATGTAAGAATCTTCACACTTTGTATTTTATTAACTTTATTCCTTGTATTTCGCTGTAATTGTTATTAATTGAAAACTAAAATCTAGTTTTAAATTTTTATATTAGAATTTCAATTTCAATTTTAATTAGAGTTCGTTATTATAATTTTAATTTCTTTTGCTATTAAAGTTTTAAGTCCTCGTAGAGTTTCATATTTTATTATATTAAATTTTTTGATCAAGCATCACATTTCTCAAAACAAATTATAATGATTCATATTTTGTTAAAGGTAGTCACTTCTTTCCCTTATTCCTGTTCCCTGAAATAGACCTAGTGGTGTTTCAAAAGCCAAAAATGTAAGTAACTATGTATTTTGTATTTTATTTAAGTCGATTCCTTATATTTTATTTAATAATTAAAATAAATAATAGTTACTTAATTTAAAAAATAAAATTTGATCGAAGATTTGACAACTTGTAAATTTTTCATTCTTAAATTGAATATTATTATTAAAAATTTTTATTTATTAGAAATTAGTCCTCTATTATTTCAAACTTTTAAAGTAATTAACACCGTCACTACGAGTAAATTAGAATATTCTATGCTTTGTTACAGTTTTCTCCCATTGAATTCGACGATTCCAATTTGATGATGGCTTGATGACGAACTCGAATAACATCAAGGACAGCATTCTTCATATCTATTCGTGAGTTGCATGTGCTTTGTTCCTCCGGTCACTCAATCATATGGAGGGATGAAAGGTCCGAATCGACACAGGTGTGTGACATCATTTACCTCTCAACCCCATCAGAGATAAGGTCTCAACCCGCGACTTTCGGACCCCTTTGGAACCCACACCGAATCCCTCAACATCCCCAAGCCAGGCTGTATATAAGCTGAGACTTCACCCAGCTCGGGCAGTTCTTGTTCTAGTTGCTGTTCTTGTACAACACCCCTTTTTCGGTTCAACGTTATTCTACTGTTGTAAGTGCCAAAATTATAATAAAGTTCGATAAAAGGAAATTAATAGTTGGGTTACGACTCAGCTTTCTTTTCTCTTACAACTCAAGTATCGATTTTACGTGACAGGTGATTGGTAGTATACGTAGAATTTTTGACGAGCGTAGTAACCGCGGGTATTTATTATACTCGTGAGTAGTAACATTTTTTGTTTATACCTTATTTATCAGTTTAGGATAGGTTTTCTTGCACACCGCGTTTTTAAATGTTGATGGTAATATATATAATATATATATGAGTATGATATTTACATATTATAATATAAAGTATTTTGTGTAAGATATGATCAGTATATATATGCATATGATTGAAACTTATACAATATATTAATTATAATTATTTGTAAAATTAAATTATATTCAATATTACTATATATCTATAAAGACAAAGTATCCATGTGAGCATATATATATGAGTATTGAAATAAACGACGAAACGACTTGGTTTAAGTATTTTATAGTGAAGATGTCTGATCCCCTCAGACTTCGTTAATATGGAAATTCAATTATGTTTACGATGGTATTGAGCAGTTTTATTATTTGAGTATACACATTTGAGTATATACATTTGAGTTTTGAGTTGGAGTTGTGAGTTTCAAACTACGCGTTTTGATCCCAGCTGATCAACGAGGGAGGCGAACATCGAGGCGCGGAGGCGGTCCTCCCAAACTGGGAGGCATGGAGGAGCCGCCACGGCCTCCTGCTCACATTCAGGATGACCCAGGTGCTCATCGGACACGGCGTGTTCGGCGAGTTCCTGAGGAAAATCGGATGAGAGACGACAGACATCTGCCACCACTGCGGAGAGGGCAGGGACACAGCGCTGCACACACTGGAGCTCTGCTCGGCGTGGGAACTGCCCCGCTACACTCTTCAACACGCCATAGGAGAAACACTGACTCCCTCAGCGATTGTAGAAGCGATGCTGAGAGGGTCACAGGAATACGAGGCCGTCCGCCTCTTCTGCGAGCGAGTTATGCTTGCGAAGGAGCGAGCGAAAAGGGTGAGAAAGAAAAACTCTCACCCTTGCAGGATAAGACGATGGAGAATGACGGCAGTCAGACGACCCAGAGCCGCCCCATCGCCGTCCCAACGGACCACGACTAGAAGGAGCGACAGCGCTAGGGGCAATGACCCCCCTAACGCGAATTCAATAGCCCGGAGCTATTAGGACTGGCTCGAACAAGAGGACGCGAGAAGGGGATGCAACGGGAGTTAATTCATAAGAGGTTCCTGGAGCACCCCTGTCACACGCGTAGGATGGTCATCGTGGAGTTTTAGTCGGTAGGAGTCCGACACTACTCTGCTGTTACGCGATTACTGCAGCGGAGTGTCCATGAGGATTTCTCCACGTACAAAAGAAAAAAAAGAAGGTCTCCAAGGTTCTACATTGAATCTTGTTCCTTTATTGAACCATATTCGAACTGACTTGAATTTTTAAAGTATCGTTAATCTCTCGATTGTTTCGAAATTATCATTCAGACGTTTATTACTATCTACGATGCCATAGTAATCGCGTTTCGATTCTTATTCGGCAAGTAGTACTCAGATAGCATCGAATTTACCATATCGGCCATTTTTACGCTCGCTTGAGCTTTACGATCTCCCGACGTCCTTGCATTCTCAATTATACTCAACGCTAATCCTCCCACTTGTTGGACAGCTCGGTGCTGTGGAATTAGAAAGTTCGTTGTCTAGTTGTGACTTTCTGACTTTTGTCTTCCTTCGTCCAGCTATGCGGAAAAATGACGAGGCGATGGAAAACGCGCACATAGGGCGCGAAATTCAAACTGTTGATGAGAGAAAAGTTGCGTTTGTTTATGCAGATGTTAATGCCCATGCGATTAAGATTTGCTGGGAGTATTCGTGATGCAGTTGTTCGTTGATTGGAGTAGCTTTATTGAGTAGTAAAATTATGCCTCATAAATTTTGCAATTTGTTCGAAATAACAAAAATGAAATAACTCTGATGAATTATGAATTGTTGGAAATTTAACATTGAAACTTTTCAATTATTAACATGTACACGATATTATTAACACGTTGGTAATCTTGATTTATATCGTAATGCGTATTTCTAGTTAGCTTACAATCCACGTCTCCACAATTTATAGAATAAGACAAACATTTGGACCACGAATTAAGGAATTATTTAGTGAATCAATTAACGAATCATAGATTTCTTTCTTGACAACATGCTTTAACAATGAAGGTAATTCAATAAATGCATCCTCTGCATCATTATGCACCTCTTTCTAGTCACCGCAAGTGTGAATACGTGACTAGGCTACGAATTTGATGGCTAGAATGCAAATGTTTATGGCAAATACGAACTCAAATGCAGGTAAACGAAGAATGCTAAATGTAAATTATGTAACGTAAATAATAAACTATATAAGTAAATAATCAAATAAATAATAATAGTTACAAAATTTAGAAGATACCACATATCCTGATTGAAGCTTTACTTCCATGTTATTCGTCGTTAAGGTGCTTATCAAAGATCCCACTTCATTTAGTTCAGTATGATAAAATACCGACACCTAAATTGAAGTGAACGTGAAACGTCTATATACGTGTACCTATCACAACTGTCAGCACCTTCGTCGTCCGAGGATTAATCCTTTCATTGATTAAGATGACTATGCGTTGCAACAACTGTGTTGCAGAACTTACGAAAAATTATTTTATATGGATTAGATGTATACTCATTTCGCTATTGTTAGAACAGAAGATACATAATCGCCCAGGTGTCGCAACAATTCTAAACCTTAACAGTTTATATATTACGTTATAATGTATTACGTTATATAGTATTACCCTATAAAGTACTATGGTATATAGAATTACGTTTTATAGTATTAATGTATAAAGTACTAAGGTGTATAGTAATACGCTATACAGTATTACGTTATATAGTATTGCATTCTATAGTATTTCGTTATATAGTATTGCGTTATATTATACTGCATTATAATGTATTACGGTGTGTAATTTTACGTTACATTATATTTCGTTTTATTGTTTTATGTTATATTGTATAAGGTTTTGTCCTTCCTTCATATAGTGGGCAGAAGGCATACGATACCATCTTCGCTGACGGATATGAAGACAGCCAACGTGGGACATCTAAAGGTGACAACGGGAAGCAATGCGATCAACGCAACATTTGCCAGGACGCTGTCGTCAGTGGCAGTTCAACGAAACTCCGCGTATTCAGTAGGCTGTTTTCACATTCTACACATCAGTGAGTTTGTATTACCTTTCATTATAATATCATATAATATATTGAATTACATTATATTACGTTGTATATTATTTTCTTATACAGTATTACGTTATAATGTATTACCTTATAACGTATTACGTTACATAGTATTATGTATTATGTTATATACTGTTACATTCTATAGTATTACGTTAGAACGTATAACGTGTTACGTTATATTGTATTACGTTATAACGTATAATGTTATAAGATATTACGTTGTGACGTATAACTATATATAGTATTACGTTATAACGTATAACGGTATATAGTATTACTGTATAACGTATGACATTATACAGTATTACGTCATAACGTATAACGTTATATAGTATTTCATCATAATGTACAACGTTATGTTGTATTACGTCATAACGTATAACGTTATATAGTGTTACGTTATATAGACTTACGCTATAACGTATAACTATATATAGTATTACGTTCTAACGTATAACGTTAAATAGTATTACGTTATACCCTGTGGCGTTGTATAGTATTACGGTGTAGCGTATAACGTTATATAGTATTACGTTCTAACGTATAACGTTAAATAGTATTACGTTATACCCTGTGGCGTTGTATAGTATTACGGTGTAGCGTATAACGTTATATAGTATTACGTTGTAACGTATAACGTTAAATAGTATTGCTTTATGCCGTATGACGTTAAATAGTATTTCGTTATAACGAATAACGTTATATAGTAATACGTTATAACGCATAACGATATATGGTATTACTTTATAACATATGAAGTTATATAGTATTACGTCATAACGTATAGCATTATGTAGTATTACTGTATAACGCATAACGGTATATAGTATTACTGTATAACATATGACGTTATATGGTAATATGTCGTAACGTATAACGTTATATAGTATTACATCATAACATATAACGTTATATAGTCTTACTATATAACGTAAAATGTGGTATAGTATTACGTTATAACGTATAACGTTATATAGTATTACGTTATAACGTATTACGTTATATAGTACTACTTTACAGCGTATAATGATACATAGTAATACGTTATAACGTATAACGGTATATAGTATTACTGTATAAGGCATAAAGTGATATTGTATTACGTTATAACGTATAACGTTATATAGTATTACTTTACAGCGTATAACGATACATAGTAATACGTTATAACGTATAACGGTATATAGTATTACTGTATAACGCATAACGTTATATAGTATTACTGTATAACATAAAATGTGATATAGTATTACGTTATAACGTTTAACGTTATATAGTATTACTTTATAACGTATGACATTATATAGAATTACGTCATGACGTATAACGTGATATAGTCTTACTGTATAACAGAAAATGTGATATAGTATTACGTTATAACGTATAACGTTATATTGTATTACGTTATAACGTATAACGTTATATAGTATTACTTTACAGCGTATAACGATACTTAGTAATACGTTATAACGTATAACGGTATATAGTATTACTGTATAACGCATAACGTGATATTGTATTACGTTATAACCTATAACGTTATATAGCATTACGTTATAACGTTTAACGTTACATAGTATTACTTTATAACGTATGACGCTATATAGTATTACGTCATAACGTATAACGTTATATAGTATTACTGTATAACATAAAATGTGATATAGTATTACGTTATAACGTTTAACGTTATATAGTATTACTTTATAACGTATGACATTATATAGAATTACGTCATAACGTATAACGTTATATAGAATTACTTTTCAGCGTATAACGCTACATGGTAATACGTTATAACGTATAACGGTATATAGTATTACTGTATAACGTATAAAGTGATATTGTATTACGTTATAACGTATAAAGTTATATAGCATTACGTTATAACGTTTAACGTTACATAGTATTACTTTTTAACGTTTGACGCTATATAGTATTACGTCATAACGTATAACGTTATATACTATTACTGTATAACATAAAATGTGATATAGTATTACGTTATAACGTTTAACGTTATATAGTATTACTTTATAACGTATGACATTATATAGAATTACGTCATGACGTATAACGTGATATAGTCTTACTGTATAACAGAAAATGTGATATAGTATTACGTTATAACGTATAACGTTATATAATACTACGGTATAACGTATGACGTAAAATGGTATTACGTCATAACGCATAACGTTATATAGTATTACGTCATAACGTTTAACGTTATATATTTTTACTGTGTAATGTAAAATGTGATATAGTATTACGTTATAACATATAACGTTATAACGTATTACGTTATATAGTATTACTTCATAACGTATAACGTTATATAGTATTACCGTATAACATAAAATGTGATATAGTATTACGTTATAACGTATAACGTTATATAGTATCACGTTATAACGTATAACCTGATATAGTATAACGTTATAACGTATAATGTTAAATAGTATTACTTTATGCCGTATGACGATATATGGTATTACGTCATAACGCATAACGTTATATAGTATTACGTCATAACGTATAACGTTATATATTCTTACTGTATAATGTAAAATGTGATATAGTAGTACGTTATAACGTATAACGCTATATAGTATTACGTCATAACGTATGACGTTATATAGTATTACGTTATAACGTATGACGTAATATGGTATTACGTCATAACGCATAACGTTACATAGTATTACGTCATAACGTATAACGTTATATATTCTTACTGTATAATGTAAAATGTGATATAGTAGTACGTTATAACGTATAACGCTATATAGTATTACGTCATAACGTATGACGTTATATAGTATTACGTTATAACGTATAACGCGATATTGTTTTACGCTATAACGTATAACGTTATATAGTATTACTTTTTAACGAATAAGGATATATAGTATTACTGTATAACGTAAAATGTGATATATTATTACGTTATAACGTATAACGTTATATAGTATTACTTTATAACGTATGATGTTATATAGTATTACGTCATAACGTATAACATTATATATTATTACGGTATAACCTATGACGTAATATGGTATTACGTCATAATGCATGACGTTATATAGTATTATTTTATAACGTGTAACGGTATATAGTATTACTATATAACGTGTAACGTTATATAGTATTACTGCATAACGTATAGCGTTATATAGTATTACGTTATAACGTATAACGTTACATAGTATTACCTTATAACGAATAATGTTATATAGTATTACATTTATAACGTATAATGTTATATCGTACTAGGCCATAACGCATAACGTTACATAGAGTTACGGTATAACGTATAACGTTATATAGAGTTACGGTATGTCGTATAGCGTTATATAGTATTACCTTATAACGTATAACGGTATGTAGTATTATTTTATAACGTATGACGTTATATAGTATTACGTCATAACGTATAACGTTATATAATATTACGACATGACGTATAATGTTTTATCGTATTACACCATATCGTATAACGCTATATAGAGTTACGATATAACGTATAACGTTATATAATATTACGTTTTAACGTATAACGTTAAATAGTATTACGTTATACCGTATGACGTTATATAGTAATGCTGTATAACGTATCACGTCATATAGTATTACTTTATAAGATATAAAGGTATATAGTATTACTGTATAATGTATGACGTTATATAGTATTACGTCATAACGTATAACGTTATATAGTATTACTGTATAACGTAAAATGTAATATAGTATTAAGTTCTAACGTAAAACGTCAAATAGTATTACGTTACAACGTATAACCTGATATAGTATTACGTTATAACGTATAACGTTAAAAAGTATTACCATGTGTCGTATGAGGTTATATGGTATTACGTCATAACGTATAACGTTATATAGTATTACGCTATATCGTATTGCGTTATATAGTATTACTTTACAGCGTATAACGTTACATAGTAGTACGTTATAACGTATAACGGTTTAGAGTATTATGGTATAACGTATGACATTATATGGTATTACGTCATAACGCATAAAGTTATATAGTATTACGTTATAACGTATTGCGTTATATAGTATTATGTCATAACGTATAGCATTATATAGTATTACTGTATAATGTATGACGTTATATGGTATTACGTCATAACGTATAACGTTATATAGTATTACGTTACAGCGTATAACGTTACATAGTAATACGATATAACGTATAACGTTATATAGTATTACGTCATAAAGCATAACTTTATATAGTATTACGTCATAACGTATAACGGTATGTAGTATTACTGTATAACGTATAACGTTGAATTGTATTATGTTATAACGTATATCGTTATACAGTATTACGTTATATCATATGATGTTATGTAGTATTATGTTACAACGTATTATGTTCTTTAGTGTTACGCTATAACGGTTAACTTTATATGGTATTGCCTTATAACTTTAGATAGTATTACGTTATAACGTATAATGTTGTATTGTATTACGTATCAATTTCTAGCATAGAAATGTCGACATATTCTCAATAGCTCCAGAGATTCGTTGAATTGAATATTTTGCTTTGAGCATTAGAAACTATAATTTCATCGAATTAGACAGGGTAAAGAGTTGACATAGTGAAAACCGACTGACGTGCGCTTCTATATAGCAGCAAATGTGGAGTACAACACGGATCGAACTTTTTATGTATCCTGAATGGCAGCGGAGATTCGTGGGATTGAATATTTAGCCTTGAGTACTAAAAATTCTAATTGCGTCGGATTTGACAGGGAAAAGAGTTGACGTAGCGCAAGCCGGATTATGTTCGCTGTATTTGGCAGCAAATTTGGAGTATAACGCGCATCGAATTGTCTACATATTCTCAATGGAAGCGGAGATACGTTCAATTGCATATTTAATCTTCAATATTGATAACTGTGTTTGCATTGGATTTGACTTATACTATTATATTTGACGCATATATTGGAAAGTAAGTTTGTTTCTAGTTTTTTCTTAATTTTAAAATATTACCCATGATGAAAAGTTTTCAATGTTATTCAATTTTTTATTGAGGAAGCTAAGTTATAATATAATTACAGAGTTTACAAAGGATTTTAATAATGAAAACATATTTATTTTATATAACATTTATTAGACATTAGTCAGATACAAAATAAGAATAATATAATCATAATAATCATATATGTAAGACAAAAGTTGATCTCTATGATCATTAGATGGTGTTGCTTTTTCCTCACACCCTCCTGCTACTCGCTTCGAAGCAGAACATACAGCAACTAGATATTACGGAATCAGATCCAACACGAAACAATACAATACGTATAGAACACTAATCATGGAAACACCAACACCTTTGGTAGCCGAACTTATTCACAAGTAACTAACCAACCGCCACCCTTAACACCAACATAACCAAATCCATCAGGAACACGCTCAAGCAACCACCGTTACAATACAAACTAACGGTAATTACTTTCAGATGTCAACAGTATATGCACCACTGCGAACAGGCAGTACATTGACAGAAATTATAGAAGCAGCATGGGCTACTACTTATGAACCAAATAACAGGCGAACAAAAATAATTCCGCAAGACATTCTTCACAAAATCAGAGAAAAAAAGGAAAGAGAAAGCAAAATGGCAAAAACATAGAGCACGTGAAAGCAAAAAGAAAACGTCCAAACAAACTTGTAAAGGAAATAGAAAGTAAAATAAAAGATCATAATAATAACGAATTCTCAAAATTCGTAGATTCACTTTCTGCGTACGAGAATTCCAACTATTTCCTATGGAAGGAACGAACAAAATAAAGAAGCCAATAAAACTAATCCCAGCAATCAGATTAACGGACAACACATAAGCCAGAAGCAACGAAGAGCAAGCTGAAGAATTTTCCAACCACCTTTGTTGAAGTTTTCTGTTCCAGGAACGCGTGATGAATGTGTAACAGAAATATATTTAAGTATAAGTGTAACTGCAAGTATAAGTATAGATATAAGTATAAGTATAAGTACAATGTATACTAATCCAGGCCCACACTCTGGCAGCGTTACATTACAACAGAGCTTCGAAGCCATGAGTCTATGGGTATTTATATAATTACGAAAACTGGCCCGTCTATATATCCTGCTGCGCCATCTGTGCATGGCATATTCCTAGAAAAGGCTATGAGGCTGAGAGGCCCTTCAAATTGATTTAGAGCTAAACAATACTCAATGCTTTCGAGGACTAAGAAAACTAAGCACTAAAGATGTAGTTTTCCTAGAAGTGAGCATCGCTTCAGCAAAAGCAAGTAACAAAACCATTTATTTCAGCCAACGCTCAAACCGCGTTGAATGCACTCGTTCTCGTCCGATAAGTCCTGTTTTGCGACCAAGTTTCAGGACAAAAAAAAATCAAGCAAGAACAAAATTACATAAAAGCTCCGCCCCCCAGCGGCTTAAATCCAAAGAATAGACAAAAATCACAAAAAAATTGTAAAACACCGACACATAATATAGTATGGCTACGTCGTACCGTCGCGTATCGGTACTTTTGCCTAGCACACCATTACCAAAATTCACAGTTTATTTGAATATCAAAATGTAACGAAAATTGTATCCTTGGCTTAATAAACATTATTAAAAAAAAAAAAAAAAAAGCACTCGTTCTCGTCCGATCACGAAAGTTAAGCAACGCTGGGCACGGATAGTACTTAGATGGGTGACCGCTTGGGAACTCCGTGTGGTGTTGGCTTTTTTATTTTTCCAATCTTTTTTACTTTCCTTAACAATATATTTTCAATAATCTATAACTGAAGCGTCGAAAAAAATTAATGTTTTAGTATTACACTATTACCATACATTGTATCATTCTTATTTTTACACACATTTATATTTTTCTAAATATTCTTTTTCTTTGTGCATCAAAAGCTGTTGAGGTTTATCTCGGAATAGAGAGTAAAAATGCGTGGATGAATGTAATAAGATAACAAGATAACAACAATAACAAAGATAAAAAGAGGACAGAAAATAGTGTGAAATTAAAAATTTTGGCGGATTTAAAGAAAAAATGTGTTTTATAAAAAGAAAAAATAAACATTACGGTGCTATAACAATTATTTAAATAAACTTTTTGATGAACTTTTTTAGTTCATCGAAAAGGGGAATATATAATAATTTTAATCCTTTTTTGATTTTTCGTTTCAGTCAAGAATTACGATCTTTCACGCCGATTGAAAACTGCAGCTCATGAAATAGGATTAGAAATCTGTTATAATTTTTCTTTTTACTTAAAAAAAAATTTGTTTGTATTCGTTAAATATATATAAAATCATACCTCAAAATTCAACAAATTCGTTTCTTTCTTTCCCTTCTAAAAAAAATCACAAAAAGACGCTGTTTTAGAACATTCTAATTCAGGGCACTCCCTTAATGCATCTGCAGAATCTACGAAAGAAGCACAAATATTTAGTTAATTCCGACAGATTTCAAAATATATTAATTCATAGGAAATCACGAAAAATAATTAATCTACATACATGTTATGTTTTCTAGAATTAAGCATTAGATTCAACCAGAATGAAACATACGATAAACATTTATTATTCAAGTTATACCACACCAGAATAATTTACTTATAATTGTCAAAGAGAATTGATTGTAAAATTCTTCCAAATAAAAAAAAAAGAAAAATGTTATCTTTTCGATACATATTCATACAATGTAACATGACATGACTATTATCTTCATTGTATATAATTTTCACAAATGGTTTGATATGATAATTTCATAGCAATAAATAAAAATTATAGAAATAAAAAATAAATAAAAATAAAAAATATAGATCAAAAATAGAATTTAGCTATTTAAAATACAGCTGAAATAATTTTTCTGTAGAGATGACAATTTTTTCCTACCTGTATCGAAGTGTAAGAAATTATGCAAATATGATATTTCAAATTTTGACACTTACAGTGAAATGTATTTTATAACTAGAAATGAAGACAGAAACAATAAGTAGTATTATTGTCATTATAAGCATCGTAATTGATATTATAATATGTATACGTATGTATACTTACATACGTATATATGTATATATAAAGAATATATAAAGAATAAGTTGATTAAAATTTTGAACACAAATAGAAATTTAATGTTAATTATTCTCATTTTTTAACCCTTAACGCTCCGACTTTTAATTGCGACCGACAACTCCAACTTATTCTCATCGTAGTTCGACTTGCAATTTTTTAACACTTTACCGACCGGTAGCCGAATAATCGCTTTTTTGTCGCCGACGCTTAGCCTATTAATTGGCTATTACTATAATTAAAAGCTATTACTTATAATTCTCCATGAGAATTGGTTGTAAATTCTTCCAACTAAAAAAAACAAAGGAAAAAAGTTTTTAAGTGTCAGATTTTAAAAAAAGTGCCGCACCGCACCGCACATAGGTGCTGCTTGAGAGGCACATTTGGAGCGTTAAATGTTAAGAGGAGATATAAATTTGTAAATTTATCAAATTCAAAAATATTATTCAGAAATACTTGAAAAACTTTGACATTTTTTAGGAAAAAACACGTTTTGCAACACACGTTTAATTCTTTAGTAGGTGCCAAACGGAAATGAAAAAGTTATCAATGTACATTTGGAAGCTTCCCATACTAAAAAGGAAACTAGGAATACTAAAAAGGAAAAGAGGAACAAAAGTAGATTTGGAGAATTCACGTACGAAAATAAGACTAATTAACGTGAAAACTAATATCAAGTGGTTAGAAGATCGGTAAACGTCAAACAGATGTATAATATTACAAAACCTCAGTGATGAGAATTTACAAAATCATTCTACTTTTATGTCAAAAACTATACATTAAATGTAATGTAAATTAAATAAGACAAGGAGACATTAAAACTATAAACAAGAACCAAAAAACATATAATGAAATTGGAAGAACAAATGAAATTACAAGAGCTCGATTCAGACGCATATAGGATAGTAAGAAATATTAACCGTAAAGCTCCGAACAGGACGGAACTCTCAGCCCAGAAAGGGACATCAGGCTTAGGTCCTGACAGTGCGCGCGTCAAAGTAAACTAGCACTCTCAAATAGGAAAAGGAAAAAGTGACAAAAAATGACAAAAAGTATCAAAAAGTGAAAAATATTGCAGTGACATTATCGCCATAAAATAAAAATAAAAAACAAAATTATAAAAAAAACAAAATTAAAGTATATAAAAAAATAGGAGTCATCGATAATGAAGCAAAAAGCAAGAAAACGGAACCCGCCTTAGACTTAACAACAAAAAACAACAAAAAAAAATTAACGCGCAAAAAGCAGCTATAGAAATCAACGATAGCTTAAGACTTTCCGCGCAAAAAACGCGGAAACTCGATCCACAACCAAATCTGATTGACAGGACGAAAAGCCTAGTAAACGTAGACGTGGAACTTCTCTCCACACAGGAAGAAAAAGCTGTAGAATTCAAAATCATGAGGCCCATAAGAGCAACCTCACCTCCAACGATTATAACAAGCAACAGATTCGGTATATTACAAACAGAACCAGAACCTCAACCTCAACAGGGACCAACAAATTACTCAACGCCGAGCTCAACGTTAGAGCAAATAAGAAAAAAAAATGACACATTACGAGACAAAATGGGTAAACACAGTCCCACCACATCGCCAAAACATTCATCACCGGAGGGGCGACAGGCCTCATCGAACAACCCTGGAGGCCCAGCGCCAATATCATCGCCACGGGGGGGCCGGACACCGGACGGACACCCCACCAGACACACCGCGGATGAGCGTACGAACGCCCCTATCACTACAAGGGAAATCAAACCGCCACCCATCATCATAACAACGCAAGACCCAAAAGAAACAATTACATTCATAGAAAAAGTATCAAGCATCAAAAACTTCCACATTAAAAGGATACACACAGGTAAACATGCGCTCTACCTACGAAACATACCCGACTTTCACAAAGCTAAAGAAACACTTCTTGCAGCAAACACAACCTTCTATACCTATACACCCAAAACAGAAAAACACCACACATACTTGCTAAGAGGCCTAGATAACAGCTACACTGAAACAGAAATACTCACAGACCTACAATCATTACAAATAGACGACGTACAATTTACGAAAGTCTCACGGTTCACGACAAAAAGATCAAGGGAGAACAATATATTGCTCCCAATTTATATAATACAACTATCCCCTCACAGCAATATAAGCAATCTATTAAAAATTAACCATTTTAACTATTTTAAGATAAAATGGGAAAAAATAATAAAAAGAAAGGACGACATAACTCAATGCCATAAATGCCAGCGACTAGGTCACACTGCACAAAACTGCAACCCAAACTATCGCTGTGGCAAAATAAAAAAAGAAGACGCAGTCACTAAGGACAAAATATTCTGCGTAATCTGCGAAAACTACGGACACCCCGCGTCATACAAGGGGTGCCCCAAACTCGTAGAACTACGCAAAAATTTAGCCGAAAAAAAACAAAAAAGGCAAAGAAACAAAGACAAAACGAATTGCCCAAATTAGCCGTAAATACGACCCAGAACTAAAGTTCTCTGACGTAGTGACACAGCAGACAACAATAAATCAAATAACCGAAAACACACCACAAATAACGAACTTAGATCCGCGCTCAGGCCAAAGCCCAATTACAACCGATAACACCCCCCAACTAAACATAATAAACATTATTGAAGACTTTAAAAAAGCATACTCCAAGCGTTAAAAGAACATCAAATGCAATTAAATGATATAAAAACAACACTATCAACGCATGAAGAAAGGTTCGACGCCATCTTCAGCACTTTCAATAGTATATATGACAAATAACCAAAAACCTCAAAACCAACAAGTACAGCAAAAAACATATAAATTAAACTTAAAAGATCTGAAAATAATTGCAATAAATGCCAACTGCCTAATTTCAAATCAAAAAAGATACAGTATGCTAACCCTAATAAATAAAGAAACCCCCGACATCGTACTCATCTCAGAAACAAAACTAAATAAAAGACACAAAGTACACTTCAAGAACTACTCCATAATAAGACAAGACAGACCGAACGTCAGCCAAGGAGGAGGAACAGCAATCCTCATAAAAAACCCTATAAAACACAAAACAATTCTAAATGACAAAATAACAAATTTCAAAATCCTAGAAACAACGATCATAAAAATAAAAATAAGCGATAAGGAAAATTTATTTATCACTGCAACCTACGCAACCTATGGAAACCGGAATGAATTTAGCGAAGAATTCAATAAACTTTTCGAACCCTTACAGCTCAACAAACCGGAAAACTACTATATAATAGCAGGCGACCTTAACGCAAAACATACAAGCTGGAAAAACGAAATAAACAACACGAGAGGCAACTTCATTAGAAACTGGCTAGACAATAAAAGCATTCACTTCAAAACAATCTTATACAGCTCCGAACTACCCTCTTACCCAAAAGGAGGCTCATACCTGGACATATGCTTAGCAGATGCGCGACTAAAATTTCAAAACCTACGTCCAAACAACACCCTTAAAACCTTAGCCTATGACAGTGACCATAACGCCCTAGCATTTCACATAAAAAAGAATACATCGGACCTCCTAACACTCGAAACACAGACCGAGGCACCCAGGTACAATTACAAAAAGACAGATTGGAAAAAATTCCAAAACATACTCGAACAAAACTGCGAACTAAAGATCTACAACAACGTCTATCTAACAAACAGTCAAATCGACTAATTCATAGACGAAATAGAAAAACATACACAAATCGCTCTCCAAAAATCAGTGCCAATACTAAAACATAAAAATTCATGCGAGCTCTATATCAACAATGAAATAAAAAAACTACAACGAGACAAAAGCTACATACTCTCCAAAGTAAACAATATAAAATTCTACTATTCTTACGACAAAAGAGAAGAATTAGAATTTCTAAAGTACCTTCTATACGAAATAAAAGCACATCTGAGACAAGAATTCGCAAGCTCCACAAACCATTACTGGACAAACAAAATAAAAAACATCTCCAAAAACGACACAGCCAACATGTTCCCACAAATAAATCAAATCTTCAGGCCAAAAGGACAAAGCCCCACCCCACCTCTCAAATTGCCCCCAGAAAAAGCCTCCCTCATCCAAGAAGCAGGTATAACGACACTCAACACCATCAAAGACACCGAGGGTAACTTCATAATAGCTAAAACAACAGAAAAACTAGACATTATCGGCACCCACTTTTCCAAAACACACACACAAAACGAACACATGGGCCGTGAACAACTAAACAGAATTATCATCGCCGAAACAAACAAACTCAAAAATGAAATGGAACAAGACATAACGCTAAACAAAACAGTCAGCACATTCTCAAACGAAAACACCGCAGACAATCCCAAACAACCGA
Organism: Bombus flavifrons; assembly: GCF_040668555.2. NCBI lineage: Eukaryota > Metazoa > Arthropoda > Insecta > Hymenoptera > Apidae > Bombus > Bombus flavifrons. The sequence goes on along the minus strand of NC_138459.1, from coordinate 1,637,411 downwards.
AACCAGAAATAAACTACTTCACAAACTACAATCAACTAAACAAAATCTTCTCCAAACTAAACAACAAAAAATCCTCCGGCTTCGACGGCATCCCAAACGTCTTACTCAAGCGCCTACCGAACAAAATAAAATGGTACTACACAGTACTCTTCCACAATGCACTAAACAACACATATTTCCCCAAAAATGGGAAAAAGCCAAATTGATAGCTATAACAAAAAAAAGATAAAGACGGCTCATCACCCGCAAACCTGCGACCCATAAGTCTCCTACCCAACATAAGCAAAGTATTTGAAATAATCATAAACAACCCCCTCACCTCCTTCTGCTCAAAAAATGACATAATCCCAGAAAATCAATTTGGCTTCCGACACAAACACTCCACAATTCACGCGATAAACAAACTTACGTCGGACATCTGCTGGGCGCTAAACGCAAAACAACGAGTAGCCGCCTGCTTAATAGACCTCGAAAAAGCTTTCGACACAGTCTGGATCCCAGGTCTCATATACAAATTAATCGAGAAAAACTTTCCCAAATATCTAATCAAAATAGTTTGGGACATGATCACAAACAGAACATTCGTAATGACCGAAGATTCACACACATCAAGCAAAGAATTCTCCATAAAAAACGGTCTGCAACAAGGTACAATAAATTCCCCGTTACTTTTCAGTATTTACAATAGTGACTTACTAAACCTCTTTAATCTCAATACATCCACCCATAAACGCTCCATAGTCTTCCTAAGTGACCTAATCATCTACGTAACAGGCCGCAAAACCAAAACAATAAAAACGGAACTGCAAGAACTTTTGAGAAAATTAATGATTATTACAACACATGGAAACTAAAAACCAACACAAGCAAATGCGAAACCATACTGTTTAAACCCAAGTCAAGCAAAATCGGTCCAATAGAAAGAGAATAGTGCAAAAAATTCCAACTAAGAGAAAATGCAAACAAAGGGGCACTCATACAACACAAAAACTGCGTAAAATACCTAGGTATAAACATAGACGATAAATTAAACTATAAGCAGCACATCCAAATCCAACTCTCCAAAGCCAGTAAAGCATTCTGGAGAACAAAAAGATTATTCTACTCCAAACATCTCAACAACCAAGTAAAAATCCTGTGCTATCAAGCACTAATCAGACCGATCATAACCTACGGCTGCCCAATCTGGTACAACATATCAGCCTCCCAAATGGAAAAAATTCGCAGATTCGAAAGAAAATGCATCAGAGCTTGCTTGAGTACTTACAAATCCGAACACAGCGGATTCAAAAAATATTTCAAAAACAAAACAATCTACGACCTAGCCAACATTCACCGAATAGACTGTCACATCTTAAAACTAATAAGAAACCACTTCGCGCAAGCTGCAAAGATAAAAGAAAACAGCTTAATCTTCAGTTGCTTATTTCCAAACGACGCATATTACAAAAACACTCTGGCAACAGGCTACATCCCCCCAGAAGCGTTCCTATACCTAGACGAAAAAAACTACCTCCAAGACCAAAATAACATTCCAATAATTTATCACATAAAAAGAAAAATAGGAACCAAAACTATACTCTACGAAGAAAACTTAAACGGACAAACCGCAGACACTAGGTGGAGATACAACATGGCCCTCCCTCTGAAAGACACTAAAGACAAACGCAGAAAAAACACAAAGAAAAATTGGTGGATTCCAAATCCATAATAAAACAAGAGAGCAAACCATTAAACCGACAGAACACAACTCTGACACCGTATAACACAGATGTAACTGTAAATATTTGTAAATATTGTAAATAAACCTATTTGACATCCCCCTCCCCCGCCCCCTCCCTATTATCCCGCCTCTCCCAAAGTTATACAGCACCCAAAAAGTAGACTACCGAAGCGTCCTGTTTTGCGACCAAGTTTTCAGGACAGAAAAACCAACCAAAAACAAAATTACAAAAAGCTCCGCTACCCAGCGGCTTAAATCCAAAGAATAGATTTAAAACACAAAAACTGTAAAACGCCGACACATAATATAGTATGGCTACGTCGTACCGTCGCGTATCGGTACTTTTGCCTAACACATCTTATCGAAATTTATAGTTTATTGTGAATACCCAATATGTATTAAAAATTGTAACTTGGTTTAAATAAACGTTAAAAAAAAAGCACTCGTTCTCTTCCGATCACAAAAGTTAAGTAACGCTGGGCACGGATAGTACTTAGATGGGTGACCGCTTGGGAACTCCGTGTGGTGTTGGTTTTATTATTTTTCCAATCTTTTTTACTTTCCTTAACAATATATTTTCAATAATCTATAATTGAAGCGTCGAAAAAATTAATGTTTTAGTATTACACTACTACCATACATTATATCATTCTTATTTTTACACACATTTATATTTTTCTAAATATTCTTTTTTTTTTTTGTACATCAAAAGCTGTTGAGGTTTATCTCGGAATAGAGAGTGAAAATACGTGGATGAATTTATAATAGAAATATATTTGAGTAAGTATAAGTACAAATACAGTATATGCTAATCCAGATCCGCACGTTGGCAGCGTTATTTTACTATGGAGCTTCGAAGCCATGTGCTTATGGGTATTTATATGTCGCAGATGAAAGGAAAGCCGAAGCCGTTCCTTGGAAATTTTGAGAACATCCTCTAGTACTCTAGCCTGGATTTTATCATAGCTGTAATTGTTCGAGATTTGTGATAGCGAGATTGGGTTCGAGGTGACAATTGGTAAACGTAGCCACGGTCACGGGATGCACGTTTTGCCTAACGGAGGTCTGGAGTGGTTGTATGGGTTTTCCGAGAAATGTGGTTGTGGCGGCATGCGGCCTCGGGAGCGGGCCTAGCCACGTGTGATGTTGCCTCGGAGGCGCTGATACAATGGGACATACATTGTATTAACAATCAAACTCCAGACAGAAACTGCCTAGCAACGGCGTTTGGAACCTTCTCGATGCTTCCAAACGGGTATAGAAAAACAAATGCAATCGTACAGCGAGAAAAATCTCCACGAGGCTGGCATTCTTGCGATTGCCTTGGAAAGTGACACATCGAGCATTTTCAACAATCGTATCTTTGTGCCTAAGATCAGTTTACGCTTAGTAGAGAGTTATCCCACTGACCGTGGATTCGTTTGAACCCAAAAATAATGGTAATAGCGTTCATTAAACTTATTATTCGTAAATCATACTATTCATTAAACTTACTATTCGTTAAACTTATTATTCATTAGACTTATTATTTGTTAGACTTATTATTCGTTCGACTTATTATCCACTAACTTTATTATTTGTTAAGCTTATTATTCACTAGACTTATTATTTGTTAATCTTTGTAGTAGACTTGTGTATACGTGTAAATATAATCTCGGCTGTGTAAAACAATGGTTAATTCACGTGAAGAGCTGTTACGCGCCCAAAATTCCAACCATAACCCGACATATATAATTACGAGAAACCGGCCAGTTTATATTCCGCTGCACCATCAGTGTATAGCATGTTTCTAAAAAAGGCTATGAGGCTGAGAGGCCCTTCAAATTGATTTACAGCTGAACAATACTCAATAGCTTCGAGGACTAAGAAAACTAAATCCTAGAGATTATGTAGTTTTCCTAGAAGTGAGTATTATTTCAACACTCTCCCTAAAACACGAAATCTTTACAAACAATTACTTTTTAATATCATTCTTATTTTTCGGAACTAATTATTGTCGTAGATATTGAAATCTTGATTTCGGTAACGCCTTCGTAAATATATTCGCTTGTTACGTCCGGCGGCTCTCTACACAAAGCAGACTCCACGCCGCGAGCAAGATGGCTGCCAGATACCTACACACCCTTATTGCGTACCCTCGATAATCTTAAGGGCCCTCCATAAATCTTGGCATTTTCATAGTTAAGGTCCTTCAGACCAAACAAGTATCTTTTTACTTCAAGTGCTACCAAAGGTGTTGGTGTTTGTATGATTAGTGTTCGATACGTATTGTATTGTTTGGTTTTGGATCTGATTCCGTAATATCTAGTTGCTGAATGTTCTGCTTCGAAGCGGCGGAAACAGTTTACGTTGTAGTTGTTTTCTGACTTCGCAGCCATTATAGCTCGCTGGGTGGTTTCCATTACAGTTATAGCATTTTACTTCGTCTATCTTTCCTGTGTATGGACAGTTTGTTGTTAGGTGGTTTCTCGCACATTTGACACACGTATTGTTGACACCGTATGCATTGCGGTAAGTCCTTTTTATAACGAGGTGGCTCAATTGTTACTATGGTGTCTAGGATTTTTGTAATGTCGAAGATTTCTTTTTTATTGGTTTTGTATTCGAGTTCTATTAGAAACAGTAACAATGGCTGTTTTGTATCGTATTTGATTATATTATTTATTGTTCTTACTTGGTGTCAGATTTTTGTTAGTTCCTCGCATATATTTTTGGTGTTTGTTCTTGGGTGTAGGACTCTAATTACTACTTTGTGGTTCTTTTCTGTTTTGAGCTGGTATGTATGATACCCAGCGTTTTTCTCCTTTAATACTTGCGTCACTTTTCGAAAGATTTTTGGAGTACTTGTTTGCACTTTGACTTGTTCCAGTTTTAATTGCTTTATACTGCAGTTTTCTGTTCCGACAGTGTTGTTTAATAGTTCAATAAGAGTATCTGTTACTTGAGCATGACTGTAAATCGGTGGTGGTTTAACGATGTGTTGTTATTTCTTCCTCTGAACTCGTATCTCCATCTTTTTTTCGGTGAGCTGAAAGAATTTCGGAGTGGGATGTCTTGTAACCACTGGTGCGTTTCTGTATCGGAAATTTTGATAGCGCTTGTGTCTAGGATTATGTTACGCCTTTTGTGAGCTGTTGCTACCTTCCAGTTTTTATCTTGATTGGATAGTTCTGTAGCGGCACATGAGTTAGAGAACAATTCAAATCATGTTATTGTTTTGCCTTGGAGTATCAAGATCGTTAGGATACACGTAATGTAAGAATAACAAAGCTCCGAGCTTCTACATCATATTTTAAAATTTGTTAACAATCATTTTTTACAAATTGACGGCAAGTACCTGATTTGGGATCATACGTTCTATATAAATCGAACGTAACAATAAGGAACACAGAAAGCAACTGAGATACAACACAATATTGAAATTAGAAATTAATTACACCCTCGTAGCGGTGCCTGCATCCGCTTGGACTAATTCGCAAACGATGGAAGTTGTATATGTTAGAGCGAAAAGAAGCCTCGCGTGTTTAATCTCAGAATGTTATGTCCGAACGAAGTCCATCTTCAACGAATCGAACATTTCGGGGTTATTTTCATTTTCGGTACCATTTTCATCAAAAGAATCACAACAATCCAAATAAAACAACGTTTTGCCGATGAAATAAAAGATGTAGCAGCACCATTTTTCATTCCGCCGATTTGTAAACAATAGCGCTTTCGCCAATACAAACTACAGAGTTCACTGTAATAATATATAACGTAATACATAATAACGCAACACATTATAAAGTAATATCATACACTGTAACAATATATACAGTGATGCTATAAAACGAAATACTATATAACGTAATAGAAGATAAGGCAATACAATATAACATAATACAACGCAACGTTATATATGTCGGAGATGAAAGAACACCGGAGCCTTTGGAATTTTGGATAATCCCGCAACATTGTAATCTAGAGTCTACTATAGCTATAATTAAACAATTCTAGTTATTCAATCCGATTGTAATTGTTCGAGATTTGTGATAATGAGCTTGGGCTCGAGGCGACAGTCAGTCGCCGAACGTAGCCGCGGTCAAGGGATGAACGCTTTGTCTAACAAAGGTATGGAGTAATTCTATAGCTCTCCTTAAAAGGAATATTTGTGGCGGCACGCGACAGTAAACATTGCAACGGTTTCTGTCCCGTGGCTCGCCACACGCAGACCCTATTCTTCGAGTAAGATGATTGCCAGATGTCGATGCGTCTCCACAGTACATGTTCAGCTAGCCTGAGGGCCCGTTATAAATCTTAAGATTTCGTTAACTAAAGTCCTTCAAACAGACAAACAGTGTTTGTCGCAACTATGGGAAGATAGGGGAGACCTATTTTTTCAACGAACGGCGTCTCCCACTAGCAATTTTCCCTCGAGGGCGGCTAGCATCTTTTTCTAACAAAACATGACAAAACTCCAGTGTGTGTTGCGCTGTGTCCTCGTCTTCCTCGCAGTGGTGACAGGTGGAGGCCACCTTCCGCCGAATCCTTTGCAGGTACTCCCCGAAAACTCCGTGGCCAGTGAACACCTGCGTCATCCTAAAGGTCAGCGGAACCCCGCCACGATCTCTCCAGTCTTCCCACTTGGGAAGCACGACGCAAACAGCCCGGTGTGGCCGCACAGCATCTTCCTCGACCAGCTGAGAGCGCCATCGTTCCCAAATCTCCAGCTTCGCCTCCTCCCGGACGTTTAGGGCGGACTGTTTGGCGGGCGGCGGCGTCATACACCCGTCCAAGCCCAGGCCCCTCAGGTGTTCATACACCCGTCGGAGCGCAAGGGCCTGCAGCTCAAACGGGGGAGACGCCGCCAGCACGGTCGCCTCCGCGTGGGACATGGTCCTATATCCCCTCACTATGCAATCTCCTAAGCAAGATTAGGCTGCGGCGACTCGCCATCAGGTCTTCGGCCCATACGGGAGCCCCGTAAAGGATTCGGGACCGGACCACTCCCTCGTAGAATCGGCGAACTCCCAATCTTGCTCCGCCGATGTTCGGTAGTAGGCCGCATAAGGCGTTGGCTGCGGTTGTCACCCTCGGGACCAGGAGGTCAAAGTGCGGTCCGAACCTCCATTAGCTATCTATGGTGAGACCCAGGTACTTCATCTGGCGTCTCACCGGGACCTCTTCTCCGTTAATGGTCACAGACAGTTCAGGAGGAGGGGTTCCTCTGCGGCGGTGATCGAAGAACCATGGGGCTCGGATTTGGCCGGCGACACGCTCAAGCCGAGCCTCTGAATGGCGTGTACGGCGCATGCCACGGCATCCTCCGTGAGGTTCACGGTCTCGTTCCACCAGCGTCCCCCGGCCAGGACCAAGGTATTGTCGGCATAGCATACCGTGCCTGTGCTCAGGGGCATAGGTCATCGAAGGACGGAGTCGTAGGCCGTGATACACAGGGTTGGTCCCAGCACCAAACCCTGCGGAACGCCACGCTCAACCGGTCTTCTTTCTTCCCCGTTTTTCCCGATGTAGGTGATTCACCTACCGCTGTTGCTGAAATATCAAACCTCCACTATCCTGGCCCAGGGAACGGAGTTGAAGGCATTCGTGACGTCAAGAGAGATCGCCAACGCCATCATCCCTTCTTGGGAAACCATGTCTTCGGCTATGGACCTCACTCGTCTCACCGCGTCCACCGTCGAGCGGCCTCGGCGAAGTCCGTATTGGCTGTCGTGCCATCCAGGCATCCTCTCCGTCATATGGGCGGCAATTATCCTTTCGAATAGCTTGCCCAGCTCGTCGAGCAGGCATATCGGCCTGTACGCGGACAGCGAGTCCAGCGGACGACCCTCTTTCCGCAACAGGACCAATCTCGCCGTCCGCCATGTCCGGGGATCGACGCTCTCCTTTAGGCATTTGGTGAACAGACGTCGCAGGCGGGGAGCCATGGTGTCGATCGACTCCACCCAAACTCGGCCTGGAATTCCATCCGGATCCGGTGCCACGTCGCGGAATAATGCCATCCTCTTTATAGCTTCGAAGAACTCCTCTTCGGTGACTCGCAGCTCTTCGCTCCACTCCGTCGTCGTCACCGCCTCGTCGTCGGAGGAGGAGGGTAGCACTGATTGCCTCGCGTCCCTATCTTCCGGTGGGAACAGAGTTCCGATGACGTTGGCCAGCAACACCGGATCCATATTCGCGGTCAGCGGAGGGGCCGAAGGTCGCAACTTCTTCGTCGCTACTTTGTAAGATCGGATTCGACCGCTTTGATCAGCTTCATTCAGGACCAAGCTTTCGCGATCTTGATCTCCCACTGGAGAGTGCGTCTCGACTTTCTGTAGGCCTCGTAGCAGCGGGAGATCTCTTCTTCGTCGCGTGTCCGCCAACGACGACGGCCCTTAAGAATCTTCTGCGGGCCCGAACGCAACTCGCTCGCATCTTCGCGATCTCTGGAGTCCACCGATATACTCCGCGTTCGCGTCTACCACCCGGAACGGAGCGTGGCATCGAGGCGTCACACGCCGCGCTCATGTATCTTCGGAGGTCTTCCATCTCCTCGTCGACGCTTCTAAGGGTGGTTCTCCCTCGGGCGTCCTAGCTCCAGGCAGAAACGATGGCCGCCGCCCGTAGCATCTCCTTGTCTCTCTCTTTGAGACGCCATCTTGGTGGTGGGCGGGAACGGTTCGCTCCTCGTCGGGCGCTGCAAGCCTGTGTAGCCTCGAGGGCCACCTCCATCAGTATGTAGAGGTGGTCGGATAGAGTTTCAACCCCCTCGGCCACTCTCCAGTCGTAGATCTTCCTATACATCTCGGAGGTAGCCCATGTTACGTCGACCACCGACGATCCTCTCCACGCCACGCAAGTGCTCGCCGAACCCCTCTTTGCCAGTAGGAGCCCAAGGTCCGCAGCCCAATCGGTCAGCATCCTTCCCCGAGCCGACCGAATTTATTCGGTCAGCTCCATGGCCTCCTCCCGGCCATCTACCGCTGCTGCTTTGACGGTGCTCCCTTGGATCCTTTCCGCAGCTGGCTCGCGGATGGGTCGCCTCCTCTTGACTTTCGAGGGAGCGTATGCCGCCCCGCCCATCCTGTGGTCGGCGGGTGCCCCGAGAGACTCACACAGGGGGCATTTAGGTGCAGAGGCAGGACAGCCTCTGGCGCGATGTCCACTTCCAGCGCACCTGTAGCACAGGTGTCCTCGATCCACGGTGGACACGCACCACGTGCCCAACTCCAAGCACCTGTAGCACTGCAGGGACCGCTTCGGAATGGCTATGACCCTCGCAGTTGACCAGCCCAGGGCAACTATTTCTGCCTGGAATAATTGCCGGGCTCCAGCCACCGAGCACTTTATCCACGCCGACCCGAGGCCGCCTCTGGAGGCGCCGATCTCTCCGACTTCTCTCCGATCTCTCGACTGGCCGTCGAGGCCAGTGCTTGCCGCAGTTCCTCCTTCTTAACCGAGATGTCTATCCGGATCACTCGAAGCTCCGCCATCCTCGTTGGCGCCGCGACTCTTACCATGATCGGGTCTAGCACCTTGGCCAGACGCGTCGCGAGCAGTGACACCTTCTCACTGTCCTTGTCTCCAAGAAACCTTATCATAGTGTCGCCGGTCATGGTCTTCTTCATATCTACAGACCCTGCGCCGATCTCGGTAAGAGGGATGTTCTGCCTGGCCGTTGTTAATACATCGGCATACGACATCTTTGCTCCCTCGCTCAGCGTTAGAGTCACCGCGGATGTTCGCGGTGTACGAAGGAGCTTGGCTATCTTCGATGCCTACGACGGTCCTATGTTTGTTGCGGCGGCGCTCGATTTCGGCGCGCCTGTCGTCCTTGCTTTGGGTTGCTGCTGACCTCCTCTCACCGGTGGAGCCACAGTCGCCCCTTTTCTCGCCGTCTCTCCTCCAGCGGCGGCTGTCTTCTTCTGCTTCTTCTTCTACCTCTGCTTCTTAGATTTTACCACCCTCCACTCACCTCCCGCAGAGGGCGGCCGGACCCGGACGCCGGGTCAGTGCACCGCGGACACACGTAAGCGCAAGCAGCCCTTCTACATAATTCTTGACGAAGGGCTACGTGTTCCTCCTCCAACGCGGACAGCCTTGTTGCTTCCACGAGCCTCGTGACTCCGATGTTGCTGCTGTGCGCTGGTCCCGTCCTCCTCGGCGATTCGTTCTTTCATGTGACTCCTCGTCGTCGGACGTTATACTGTAATACTACATAACATAATGCGTCATACCATCATTCTATATATCGTCATACGTTACAACGTAATACTATATAACGTTATTTGTTACGCCATTATTCTATATAATATAATACGTTAAAGCGCAATAGTATATAACGTCATACGTTACAACGCAATACGATATAACGTCATACGTTATACCATTATTCCATATATCGTTATACGTTATAACGTAATACTATATGACGTTCTACGTTATAACGTAATACTATATGACGTTCTACGTTATAACATAATACTATATAACGTAATACTACATAACGTAATATAATATAATGTAATACATTATAGCGTAATACGTTTAAACGTAATATTATATAACACAATACATTATACCGTACTACTATATAACGTTATACATTATAAAGTAATAACATATAACAGAATACATTTTAACGTAACATAATATAATGGTTTATGATATAATGTAACGTAATATAATATAAGGTAATATGATATAGCGTAACACAATATGACTTAATATAATATAAGATATACAATATAACTGAGGTGTAGAACGCAAAAGCTGCCAAGTGAATACACGGTGCATCGTGCAAGTGTTTGTTTACTTTTTTGACTGAAGACTTCTTCAGAAATTGCGACTCGCGAATCCTAATGAGTGGGTACGGACAACTGCTGTGTTGATCCACTTGTTTCCCTTTGTCACCCTTCGATATGCCCACTATGCCTATGTTCATACTAGTCGACGATCATGGTAACGTTCGCCTTCTGCCCAGTATCTGTAGCAAGTGCAAAACGTGAAACAATATAACGTAATAAAATACAACGTAATCCTATATAGCGTAATACATTATAATATAATAAAATATATAGTAATACTACGCAACGTAATACTATAGAACGTAATGCTGTAGAACGTACTATATTACGCAATAATATATGACGTGATACTTTATACCGTAATACGTTAGAAAGTATTACTATATAGCGTAATACTACATACCGTGATACTATATACGGTAATACTATATGCTGTAATACGTTATACCGTAATACTATATTGCGTAACACGTTATAACGAAATACTATATAACGTTATATATTATAGCATCATTCCATATATCATCATACGTTATTATATAATATTATATAACGTTATGCGTTATACTCTAATGCTACATAACATTATACGTTATAACGTAATACTATAGAACGTTATACGTTATAACATAATACTATATAACGTTATACGTTATAACGTATTACTATATAACTTTATACGCTATAACGTAATACCATATAACGTTATGCGTTATATACGTAATACTATGTAGCGTTATACGTTATACCATTATTCCATATATCGTTATATGTTATAACGTAATGGTGTGCCTATCGAATGACGTGGGCAAGATCTTCGAAAGTGTCATTGCCGCCCGTCTGGAGGCCCGCATGTCAGGGCGAGTGCTCGGAAACATCTTTTTCACCTCAACAGAATCACTAAATTTACCTCCTATGCTTCTTAAATATCAAAATATCCTTCTGAATCACCAAAATCCCAATACACGACCAACTAAACACCTCAGTTCTCTTCTGAACTAACGAAATGGTAATAAAAATCCGAATAAAAACGTCGAAATCAATTAAAAAAAAAACCTAAGTTTCGATACATCCTACTTCTTATGACCTTGCTGCCCACGAAGCAGAGAAATATCCCATCTCTTACGAGCTGCTCGACGCGACTTTAGAAACATCCTGTACGTGTCCAAGATTCTATTTCTTGGAACACACCTGTTAAAGTCAACCTTGCTTCGAGTCTCCCGATAAGGTGGTCCACCTGTTGACCAGGCTGAACTAAATGAACTCGACGGTGAAACGGGCACGGTTCTTGAAGGAAGCTGTAAGATAGTGATACGACGACGATCTTACGGACCGCGAAATTGAACGGCGATAGCGGAGAAAATGAGCCCCGAGAGAGATCTACAAGTCGATTAACGCCTTATCGACGAGGCGCTTTTATCATGAACGATGGTTTTGTTCGAATTATCGTTCTATTTGTACGTTATACTCTGATGTTTAAACTGCTTTCAAACTTTTTTAACGACGACATAAACTGTTAAGGCTTAGACTTGTTGCGACACATGGGCGATTATGTATTTTCTGTTCTAACCAATAGCGAAATCGGTATACTTCAAATCCATATAAAATAATTTTTGTTAACTTCTACAACACAGTTATTACAGCGCATAGTCATCTTAATCCACAGTGAAAGGATTAATCCTTGGACGACAAACGTTCTGACAATTGCGATAGGTACACATATACAGACGTTTCACATTTACTTTCTAAGCTACATTTAGGTGTCAGTATTTTATCACACTGGACCAAATTAAGTGGGATCTTTGATAACAACACAATCACGTTGAAATTGTCGTGACGCAATATTCGAAAGGATATCGATATTGTCTGACGAGTATCGACCGTTTCTCGCGATGACCCAAAACAATACTACATATAGCCGACATGGAGGCGTCAAGCGTTGCTTCAACCCTCGTTTCAACGTGGATAACTCGTTTTGACGTACCAGCGAAAATAACAACTGATCAAGGACGTTAATTCGAGTCGCAACTATTTCAAGAATTATGCCGGTTGCTCGGAATCAGGCATTTACGCACGACGGCCAATCATCCCGCGTCCAACGGGAGGTAGAGCGCCTACATCGTCAGCTGATAGCGGCAATCAAATTCCATGATACGTGCAACTGGGTCGAAATATTGCCGATCGTACTCTTGAGTATTCGAACAGCCTTTAAAGAGGACCTGAATGCAACGGCTGCCAAAATGATCTATGGCACAGGAATACGATTACCTGGGGAGTTTTTGGTACCAACAGCTCGACAAACGACCTCCGAATACGCGAGCCGGCTTAAGAGCGGATTGAAGAAACGAAGCCGCAACCGGTCAATCGACATGGTACGAAAAACGTGTTCATTTTCCGCGAACTCGCAAGATCACCCTATGTATTCCTGCGAAACGACGGTCCGTAGTCTCCTCCAACCACCTTACAACGGGCCATACAGGGTATTACACCGTGGAAAAAGAACTTCACGATAAAAATAAATAATAATAATGTAATAGTCTCTACAGACCGGCTAAAACCCGCCTTCCTTGTAAACGACAATATTGAACAACAAAGCGTAAAATCGCAACTTAACAATACCGCTTGAAGTTCAAATCGAACGAAGTGAGGAACAGACAAGTACGAGCGACAAGAATACACGAAATAAATACATCCCGCGCGCGGGCAGGCACGTCCAATTTCCTGATCGGTTTCAAGCAGGTTTCTGATAAGCGCTCGAGTTCGTTAAACAAAAAAATGTTATTACCGGTAGGGGGATGATGTAACGACATATGCGTCTTAGGCCGTTTCGATCCGAAGATGCCTCACATAGTTGTTTTGCCACAGAGGATTAACACTGTACGACGCACATAATGTAATAAACAAACTCTGAACAAAGCAATTTCGCTGCTACGTGCAACCTACAACCGTCGACAAGTTCAAACCTTTCGATACCCCCGTCGACCAGTATAAATAGACGACCATGTTCTCCAGAAGTCAGTCAGTCGCGCGAATCAATATCAGTATAGAGTCATCGAGATCATCAGTCGAACGAATAAGTATAACAAATCAGTCTAGCGAATCAGCATAACAATTAGTATCAGTATCGCAGTATCGCGCAATCTTATAACAAATATCATCGAGCGAGCAACGCTTGCGATTAACTTTGTATTCTAGATTTTAAAATATCTGTAAATATAGTTAGCGAAAATTAACTCGTCTCATTATTAATTTAACCAACAACACGTCTCACCGTCCACCACATGTTATTTAACATACATCCACCCATTTACTTCGATATCAAAAGCCAAGCCTCAGATACTGTAGTTCTATTTATAACTAATGACAATGCAAATGAATTTCTAGAAGCTTCCACGTAATCGATAGACTGAAGATTCTATCTGACATCAGGCGAATTCTTAGCTTTCTGTTAACAAACCGAACGAAAGTTAGGAAAAAGTTGATGGTAATTGGAAATTCCGATCGATAGGTTGAAGATTTTTATGAATATAATTAAAGAAATAATATCTAAATAAAGATTTGTTTCACCCTTTCAATTTCTTAACGAATACTTCACTTTGAATATTTTGGGCATTTTTAATATACTGATCAATATTGAATATCCAAATGCGTGAAAATGATAATAGGTATATTTTCATCCTTATTGTAATCATTCCATGACCTATATAGTATATTTTCAGAATTATGAATTTGAAGAACTGTATTATCCGGATATCGTCAATTTTCAGAATTATTTAAGAGCTCGTCACACAACTCCTATGATCACCTCAATGACCTATTACATCACCCTAATCTCTTCCTGAAATAAACACTTCGTTAGATTTATCGTATTTTTGCTTAACTTACAACGAGCTTTTCGGCGCGGAACCCTGCAAGGGTGGGATGTTCTCACCCTCTCCCGCTCTGTTCGCTCCTTTACGAGCATTACGCCTTCGCAATATGAGCGAACTACGAGGAACTCTTGTTGCCCCTTCAGCACCGCTTTCACAACTGACGAAGGGTCTAATCGCTCTCCAATTGCTAGTCGCAGAATACGGCGTGTGCCCTCCCACGCCGGACAAAATTCCAACGTGTGCTGGGCTCTTCCGATATTCTGCAGGTGTTTCCCGAATACTCCATGTCCTGCGAGCACCAGCGTCATCCGGAAGGACAGTGAAAACCCTCCGCGGTCCCTCCAAGCCTCCCCAATTTGGCAGGGCCGATCTAACGGTCCGGTGGCCACGGACCTGGTCTTCGGCGAGTAGGTCGGAGCGCCACCGCTCCCATATCTCTCGTCAAGCTTCTCCCCGAACGTCTCGGGTCGCCTGCCCGCGAGGAGAGAGTCCACGCCTGAGCTTAGGCTCCCCAAGCAAGAAACCTGCAACAAACTTATTTACTGGTTTGTTACCTTGAAAGAATTTTACGCTGAAAACAAAACATATTATATATAAAAAGAAAATGAAATTATCAAAGCATTATTTTAGCTTCACAGTAATTTAAATTTGAATTTTGAATTTGAATTTTCAAACTCAAATTTGGATTCAAATTTGTATCAAATATAGAAAATTTGTTACGAATACCAAGATGAAGGATGTGATTAAAGTTGTATGCAAAACTTCTTTTTTCTTAAGGACCAACAATCTTAATGAGAAATAAAAATATAAATTTTATTATCAATAAAATGATAAATCCAAGTGTATCTGCTAAGATTTTATAGAAAATGAACTATATCGTAAATGAATTTTGATATATGCATAGCAAATTCGAACATTTATAAAATTACTTGAATATTAAAAAATTGTATACAATACAATCAAGAGAACTGTTAAAGAAGAATCAATTCACGTAACGAACAATCACTGGTTTAAAAAGTTTTAAAAACATTAATATTTTTACTACATTTCAAATAAGTTAACATTATGCAGAATGTTATCAATTAGATTATTTATTTCACATGTTTGGATTCCCTAGAAAATTTTCAAATTACATATATGTACATGTTACGACCGTTCGCGGAGAGACGCGATTGTGACATCAATCACATCTCAACCTACATCAGAGATAGGATATCGACCCCCGACCTTCGGACACTTTTCTACATCATAACCTACACCGAGCCCCTCAACATCCTCAAACCAAAACGTATATAAACCGAGACTTCACCCAGCTCGGGCAGTTCTTGTTCTAATTGCTGTTCTTGTACAACACCCTTTTACGGTTCAGTGTTATTCTATTATTGTAAGTACCAAAATTATAATAAAGTTCGATAAAAGAAACTTAATAGTTGGGTTACGACTAAGCTTTCTTTTCTCTTACAACCCAAGTATCAATTTTGCATGACACGATCGCGAGGAAAACGCGTCGACGAGAGGCGTAAATTCTCGCTACGATTCTAATAATCGACGCCGCGAATTAGTCGTTCCCCTGTTTCGATTAAGATAACAGAGATAGTTCAAATGAGTTTAACACTGAATTAACAGGGTTAATATAAACTTGTATATTTAACAATATTTAATATTACAATGAGCACGTCACAAATGATTTAACGATGAGTACAATTAATTTGTTACAATAATTCGACCCAACTTTATGATATCTGTCGATGTATTTGATAGGCTAAGCTACTTTAATTTTATTCATCAGAACCTCTCGATGCATTCCGTTTGAATCCCCAAATGATACTGATTGCTCTTCGATCTTTTTCTTTGTCTTCTCTCGGAGACGACCCCCACGACGATCGGGTCACGCCACTGTCACGACCGAAATACTTCAGATCCGATGGACCGACGATGGAGATAGAGATGTGGCGGTACTCGGCGACAATGTATATCGCTGAGGTGCCCAATGAACCATCAACATCCCAACGGTCCTTCCACCGAAGGTTCTAGAAAAAAGAGCACGTGGAAACGGTCGCGGACGCCTAGCAAATGCATGGACGGTGGGGACGGAGTGGATTGTAGAGTGGATTGTAAAGTGGATTGTTGTTAGGAAAAAATAAACTTTCTTTTTTTATTTTTTACCTCAAATTTCTTTTTTTTATTTTGTTATTTTACGTGACACCACCGTTCGCGCCTATGATCACGTATGCCACCTTCTTTGTGTAGATGAAATAACGGACCGACGTTTCTAGAACTCGCTGCTTGATGACAACTATGCGCTTGTCGCTACATTGTATATATTTCGCCGGTCCTATAAGACGATCCGTCTGCGACACTATAGTACCACGGGCGACGGTCAGGGACACGGCCTATGGTAAGCCTCGTGGCGTAACAGTACATATATTTGAAATATTTCATTACAAGATTGTTTTTATTTTTCTTGAAATACAATACACCAAAAACTATTTAATAAGATATATTCATTAATTTGTTTCACACTACTAACAATAACAAATAAATATATCATTTAGCAGTACTTTCTGTAACAGACGCTCCGGTACGGTAAGGGAGCTGAAAAAGAAATCAGTCCGATTGCCAGAAAGGCCTTACTCGACATAAACCTGGATAACAAACCGTGAGTGAGATATCTTTGTATTTCGCAACATTAATTTTATTTACCAAATTCAATTATAAAATAGAGAACTCACAAAGAAAATCGCGATGTTTGTTTTGTCATATTTGCAACACTATTTTATCATAAAAAGAAATAAAATACGCGGAAGCAAACACAATAGTATGATAGTTTAATGAATTAGAATTATTTACGCAACACTAATAAATATTAATCTATTCATTCGTGTTTAAATATACGCAACACTAATGTCAAAGAGATCCAGTGCAATGGCGATGAACGATCACATCTGTGATCAAGGTGCAGGAACACACTTTCACAACTTTCGTGTAAGAATTTGGGGCATTTTTTAGCGCAACACTACTTCAATCGCGATGGGAAAATAACGAAACACTAGTTCGCAAAACTATAGGGTTAACTGAAGTATAAAAGCTAATTTTCTATCTGGGAGTTCATAACACCAAAGTGAATGTATGTAATCCCTTTTCAATGCAATACGCGAGAGGATTTGTAACTCGCAACTCTAATTCATAACGCGAAAGGACTCGTAACTAGCAACTCTAATTCAAAATGCGAAATTTGAACTAGCAACTCCAATTCAAAACGCGTAATTTGAAACTCGCAACTCTTATTCCAACCGTAATTAATTATTCGCAACACTAATAGAGAACCGCGATTTGCCCCGTATTATGATGAAGCAATATGCGTCGGCTGAAAAAGAAACTACAAACTCTAAAGCGAGCATAGTGACGAAGTAGTAACAAGAATGACTTTCCATGCTCTGGATGATGCAGAGGATGGAGAACCATTAGTAGTTGCCTCTTGAATGGCAGTTTGCCGGGACTCTTCGGCTCATAGCCTCTTCCTTCTTCGGGCGCGATGTCCGCTGAAACTTAAATCTAGGCTCGAGACTTTCTAATCGCAAACCAAAAAATAACATATAAAGGTAAAATAAAAAGATAAATCGCGAATGCCATTCTCAGAACACATGGATGACTAACGTCATAGCGACCGCTGTCTGTTCGCATGTGCGTGCTCGAGCAATAAACGTTCGTTTCGGAACCCACTCCGTACTCGCGACCACGACCGCGATATTCGAAATACCGACAGACAAAGCTCAAGACAAATAGTATGCTCCATTCGTGATGCCAGCTTCACCGTCAATTTTTCAAATCAAATATCCTGAAACAGGTTGGACACGCGAAAATGCGCCTACCCGACGAGAGACTGTGCCAACCTGCCCAGCCCTACCTACTTATAGTTAACACTCATACCAGAAAATATTCTACCTATCCTACCCGGAAACCTATATTTAAAATTTAAAACATGGCAAAACAAGCACACCAACACATTCACTCCACGGTTCTCACACATAACCCGGGCGCAAAGGCCTACACTAGAGAGACGTCCCGGGACGCCTCGGACACCCGAATTTGACATACAACTTTCACACTCTAGAGTACGTACCATTTTCCTGAAATCGACTGACGATGGCTAGCGACCATTGCATACAAATATTTCGTATATTTCAATTTTAATTATCCAAATATATTTAAATTTCAATTGTAATGAAATACTCATAATCGTATATAATCATGTATATGTATATCATGTAAAGAAATAATTTGACTAGAATAGAATAGATAGAGCAGTCGAGCTACACAGTCGTGTGAATCAGTGCTTCCGTAAGTGCGACAAGTGGGAAAACAAAGTGACATATAATAGAACTGTAATATCGGAATATATATTAAAGATGTAATTTTTCCCGATTAATTATAATTTATTAATAATGGATTGAAAATACAGATATTAGTTGGACAGAAAAGACGATATTTGATTAACAGGAAAACTAAATGCAACGCTCGTATTTACATCAAATAACTTGACAACTGTTTGGTAACTCTCTCTCTCTCTCTCTCTCTCTCTCTCTCTCTCTCTCTCTCTCTCTCTCTCTCTCTCTCTGCAAGAACTAGGTCACTTCAGTCACATAGGCGCTCTTAGATGTAAACAAACCACAAAGGACGACGTACACGGTGTTTTCTAATTTCAGCCGATCTCCAATCAAAGCTATTCTACGATATTACAGAACCAATCGCTAAATGATGGAAAACATGCAAAAAATACCACCAATAAAAATTCTAAATAAAGGCAAAACATATTCTATAAACAGAGCTATAGATAAAACAAACCTAAATAAACCAACAAGCGAAGATCAGGATTCAGGATGGTAAAACAACCATTACCGCTATTTTTAATAGAACTTGAACCTAAAAATAACAACAAAGAAATTTTCGAAATTAAAAAAATTTTAAGCACAATAATTAAAGTCGAGCCACCCAGACACAAAAAAGACATACTACAATGTATGCGGTGTCAACAATATGGACACACAAAAATTACTGCAACAGAAATCCGGCGTGTGTCAAATGCGCAGGAAAGCACCTAACAATTAACCGCCCGCACACGGGAAAAATAAATGATGTAAAATGTTACAATTGCGGTGAAAATCACCCAGCCTGCTACAAAGGCTGTATAGTCAGTAAACAACTTCAAAACAAACTTTTTCCGCCTCTTCGTAACAGGACATATAATAACTACCACACACAACAGGATAGCACAGTAACCGAGACATCAACAAACGTACAGCATGTAATGAACATCAACCATAATAATGCCAATACCTTTGGTAGCTGAAGCTACGCGCAAGTAGCCAAACAGTCAACGCCATTAGATAATCAAAACCAGAACAATAACATCGACGACGCTACGGAAATCAAAGAACTGTTAAAGCAATCCATCAAAAACACGGAAATACTAACAAAAATGATAAGCGAACAAAACGCAGTCCTTAGACAGCAAACGCAACAAATCACACTTATGCTACAACTACTTACAAACATGCTAAGCAAAAAATAAAAATGGACACGCTTAAAATAGCAGCCTGGAACTCTAACGATCTACAACAAAGGGCCCTAGAAACTAAAACATTCCTGTATAACAATAATATCGATATACTACTTGTTTCAGAAATACACTTCACTCCAAAAAGCTACATGAAAATACCGTACTACTACAGCATATATGATACCAAACACCCTTCAGGAAAAGCACACGGAGGGACCGCAGTGATAATAAGAAACGATATCAAACATCACTTACACAGCCAAGTTAGTAAGGAATATATCCAAGCAACCACCGTTACAGTACAAACTAGCAGCAACTATTTACAGCTGTCAGCAGTATACGTACCACCGCGACACAAAATGACAACACAAATGTGGGAAGAGTACTTTCAACACTTAGGTGACAAGTATATCGCAGCGGGAGCCTACAATGCAAAGCACACGCTATGGGGATCAAGAATTACCACTTCTCGAGGTAGAACCCTGGAAAAATACATTAGAAACAATAACCTCAATATATTATCCACAGGAAGACCGACATACTGGCCGACAGATCTGAACAAAATACCTGACCTACTTGATTTTGCAGTTACAAAGGGACTAAATGCAAATAAGCTAAATATAGCACCTAGCCTCGAGCTTACCTCCGATCATACACCCATAATTATTACATACAGAAACAAACCAATACTTTATAACAATTCAAAGACACTATGCAATAAAATCACCAAATGGCAAACACTTAAAGACATAATTGAGAGCAAAATCAACTGCAACATCCCATTGAAAACACCTGAACACATCGAACAAGCAGTAACAACGTTTACAGAAACTATTCAAGAAGCAGCATGGGCAACCACCATACAACGAATCAACAAATAGACAAACAAAAATAATTCCGCCAGACATCCTCGAAAAAATTAGAGAAAAAAGAAAAGCGAAAGCAAAATGGCAAAAACATAGATCAAAAGAAAACAAAAAACACCTAAATAAACTTGCAAAGGAAATAAAAAGCAAAATAAAAGGACACAACAACAACGAGTTCACACAATTCATAGAGTCACTATCCGCACATGAGAACACCAACTACTCCCTATGGAAAGCAATAAAAAAAATAAAGAAGCCAATAAAACTAGTCCCAACAATCAGAAAAGCAAATAACACATGGGCAAGAAGCAATGAAGAACAAGCTGAAGAATTTTCCAACCATCTAAGCAACACATTTACACCACATAATATCAATAACAGCAACCACAATTGTCATACCGACGAGGATGCGTTAACCACTAGTACCTCAACTGACAAACACTACATCATACCTAAAACAACAGCACAAGAAATTAGAAACATAATCGAGAAAACAAAAACAATAAAGCACCAGGAATCGACCTAATCAATGGTAAAATCTTGAAAAACCTTCCTCCAAAAACGATACGACTAACTACAATAATTTACAATGCAATATTAAGAATCCAATACTATCCTAAACTATGGAAACTAGCACAGATCGTAATGTTACCTAAACCAGGCAAAGACCCACACCAAACAGCATCTTACAGACCAATATCACTACTTCCCGTGTTTTCTAAAATACTAGAAAATATAATTTACGCCCGCTTAAAACCAATAATAGAGAAGGAAAAATTAATACCAGATCACCAATTTGGATTCAGAAACAAACACTCCACGATAGGGCAAATGCACAGACTCACAAATGAAATAATGCTAGCATTAGAAAACAAACAATACTGTACAGCCCTTTTTATGGACATCGAGAAAGCATTTGACAAAATATACCACGAAGAAACTACTTCAATCAATCAGAAAACAATTCCCGGAGCAGATATACCATTTAATTAAATCTTACCTAAGCAGCAGAACCTTCGTAATAAAAATTAAAGACACATACTCTGATGTTAAAGACATCAAGGCAGGGGTTCCGCAAGGAAGCGTCTTAGGACCAATTCTATACACACTATACACGGCTAACATACCAACAACTACCAATAGCAAAATACTGACATTTGCGGATGACACAGCTGTACTAATCAGGCACACCAACCCGGTAACAGCAGTCACATTACTACAAGAACATATCACAAAAATAAAAAAGTGGCTTCAAGATAAACAAATTAAAGCAAACCCCGATAAATGCAACCACATTACATTCACACTGCGAAAACAGTTACCACCAAACATTATACTTAACGGTACGCACATAACACAAACAAGGCAAGTCAAATACCTAGGACTCCACCTAGATACACGATTTACATGGAAACAACATATTAAATCAATAATATACAAAATACAGGCAGCAAGGAGACAAATGCACTGGTTAACAAGTCGAAAATCCAAACTAAGCATAGAAAACAAATTAAAAATTTACAAAACGATCATAAAACCAATCTGGACGTACGGAACACCACTATGGGGAACAGCAGCAATGAGCCATATAACCAAAATAGAGACAATCCAAGCAAAAATTCTAAGAACAATAGTAAACGCCCCATGGTACGTTAGAAACGAGGACATATGGAAAGACCTTGGAATACCAACGGTCAAGGAAGAGATTAACAGATGCGCAAGAAGGTACAGAGAAAGAATAGCAACGCACCGGAACCTGCTGGCAGCGGAAACGATCAACACAAGCATAGAAAGAAGACTAAAAAGGAAACACCCAGCAGATCTCATAAAGGATATATCTTAACAAACAGGGAGATGGTACCTTATTGGGGGTAGCCACCCACGTGATAATCAATCAGCTAAAAAATTCTATCAAATGTCCAAATTGGACAAATTGTGAATGTGAAATATTAAATAAAAAAAAATATTTTAATCAATGTAATTATCATTGTAGTTTAATACTGAGATTGGTAATATTACTATTTATAAACTACTTATTAACCCCATTTATTAACACTGTTATTTCCAATGGTAATTGGATTCATATTTCCGAATCCATAACTATTTCGAGATTATAATAAATAGCCAAAGCGACGCAATTCCACAGCCTAACCACATACACACATAGTGGAAAATACGCCGTGCACGATACGCTAACGCAACGTCAGTCGCGTTTTTAAAAATTAAGTTTATAAACTACTCATCATGCCCATTGCCTTCCTCCCACCCAAGAAGCACCTGGGCACGTGAGTGAGACTCTGACATTGAACATGGAAGGGGTTAAACCTGAAAATCCTGCGCTAAAAATATGATTAGTCTATCTATTAGATTTTGTATCTAACGGGCTAACATTCTTTGATTTTGCAATCTAATTTCATTTCAAATTTTAACAATTCTATACTTTATTCTACTTATTATTTTAATGAACAATTAAACCATTAAACTAAATGATGATAATTATTGAAGAATATACATATTTATTAAACATAAAGTAAGATTCAATGCAAGTAATATTTATATCAATGAACAACAATGGACTCTAAATGAACTCTATTACACGAAATATCCTCAGGCGATATCTTTATCAAAACACATCTTTTAAAACACAAAGAAACGTTCAAAATTTGTTTTGATTCTGAAACCAGCCTGTCGCGAAGTGTTTTCTTGCACGTGAAATTTGATAATATTTATCATAACGGACAGACAAAGTTAGACTTTCACATATACTTTCATATTCCATATCCTGAATTTTACTGAAATTATACTATTAAGTATATCATATATACTCAAATGATAAAACTGTTCCATACCATCGTAATCATGATTGAATTTCCATATTAACGAAGTCTGAGAGTATCAGACTTCTTCACTACAAAATATTTAAACGAAGTCATTTCGTCGTTTATTTCAATACTCATATATATAAATATATATATGAGTATTGAAATATATATGAATATATATGAGTCTTTATAAATATATAGTAATATTGAATATATTTACATTTTATAAATAATTATAATATATTGTGTAATTTTCAATCATATGCATATATATACTAGTTATATCTAATAATATAATATATAATTATATTATTATCAACATTATATTACCTATACAAAATACTTTATATTGTAATATGTAAATATCATACTTATATATATTATATATATATATATATATATATATATATATATATATATATATATATTCATCAACATTTAAAAACGCGGTGTGCAAGAAAACCTATCCTAAACTAATAAATGAAATATAGACACAAATGTTACTACTCACAGGTATAATATATACTTTCATTCCTTCGACATGATTGAGTGACCGGAGGAACAAAAACGCATGCGACTCACGATTAGATGTAAAGAATGTTGTTCTCGATATTGTTCTGATCTGAGGGATTCGTCATCAAGTCGTCATCAAATTGGAATCGTCGAATTCGATGGAAGAAAACTGTAATAAAGCATAGAATATTTTAATTTACTCGTAATGACGGTCTTAATCACTTTAAAAGTTTGAAATAATAAAAGACTAATTTCTATTAAATAAAATTTTTTAATAATAATATTCAATGTAAGAATGAAACATTTACAAGTTATCAAATTTTCAATCAAATTTTATTTTCTAAATTATCTAATTATTATTTAATTTAATTATTAAATGAAATATAAGGAATCGACTTAAATAAAATAAAAAATACATAATTACTTACATTTTTGGCTTTTGAAACACCACTAGGTCTATTCCAGGGAACAGGAAGAAGGGAAAGAAGTGACTACCTTTAACAAAATATGAATCATTATAATTTGTTTTGAGAAATGTGACGCTTGATCAAAAAATTTAACATAATAAAATATGAAACTCTATGAGGACTTAAAACTTTAATAGCAAAAGAAATTAAAATTATAATAATGAACTCTAATTAAAATTGAAATTCTAATATAAAAATTTAAAACTAGATTTTAGTTTTCAATTAATAACAATTACAGCAAAATACAAGGAATAAAGTTAATAAAATACAAAGTGTGAAGATTCTTACATGCACAAATTTGAAACACCGCTACATCCTTCCCAAAGAAGAAGAAAAAAATGAAAGTTATGAAAAACCTGTAACAAAACATATTAAATATTATAATTTGTTCTTGAAAACGCACTTGTGATTGTTAGAAAACTTAAGACAATGAAAAATAAAACTATCCAAACTTGAAATTTTAATAATAAAAAGAATTGAAATTCTAATAATGTTTAATGACTATATAAAAAGTGGAACTTTAACATAATAATGACTTAGAAATTGAGACTCTATCGATTTCTGAACGATGTCAAACATTTTTATTGTGTATTTCAAGAGCAATATTTTAAGATTTTAGTTCGATAAATAAATTAAAATACAATGTACGACAATACTTACATTCTTGAATTCCAGGAAAGGCTTTATCCTCTTGCGAGACCTGCGACTCTACTATCAAAAACGAATGTTTAACAAAAAAAGAAAAAAAAAAAAGAATAATAGACTAACGCGTCCGTTATATCAACTGACAATCGACGAACACATTGACTCTAATTTCGCGTCTGATTAATATAATTACATTTAATGAAAGTTATTATGCTCTAAATCAATATTAAATGTGATTTAACGCAGCAAACACTGATACTACCGACCGCATTGCACGCGGATACAAAAATATTCTGAAAGAAAAACTTCATTAGAGGTAGGGGATAGGAAAAGAAAATTTTTTTCTTTTTCCTGTCGAGTGTTTGTTTACGAAAATACTGCTTTCTTAGAACTACGAATTAATTATTATTTATTTACCATAGGTAGAATCATATATCATATCAAGAGCACGAAAATGTACATATAAATATTATACCAAGAATGCGAAAGAAAATATATCGTTAGTATATTTAAAATATTTTCAAAGTATTTTTTATTATTGTCAAATATATATATATGAACATTTCGTAATACGATTCATTTGTAGAAGTTATCCGCCAAATTGAATGTCCGTCATTAAAACTTCAAATATTTTATGCATTACGTGACTTCGTTCTAATGCAACATAGCGCACTTTTTCTGACTGTTAAAAAAGCTGCGCAATACGAAAAAAACGCGATGTGCAGAAACTGTTCAAACTTGTCTGTGACAACGTACTTTCTCGAATGTAATAAAAGTTATTGAGAAAGACGAAATTAAATTCAATATTATATTACAGACAATTTACGAATAATGAAGCAAAATGAAAAAGTTATTTCAATTTCTTACTCAAATGAAACGGAATCGAGAGAATCTATGTTAAATTTATTTTAAACAATCTATTCAATTTCTTCGGAAATATAATTTAATATATTCGAAAGAAAAAAATAATTTCTTTAATCTTGCATTTTTCATCTTGGTGTTCTTAATAAACCGTGAATTTAGCATTTGTTATACTAGACATTAATTACGTTAATATCACGAAATATTTATAAGAAATGGAATTAATCTAATAGTGAATAAATATTACCACATTTCGACGAAAAGTTATCAAATTCATCGTTAATCACCATGGTGTCCTTTTGACTTTCATCCCGTCCTTTCGAATTTCACACCATCCCTCTAATACATCAAAGCTTCCCTCGGTATCATATAATAGTAATCTGCACGAAAAAAGAGCGAAATATTAAAACAAATGTATAAAAAGAATAAATTATTTGAAGATGAAACAATGATCATGGACAAATTGTGTTTCGATAACTCATTGCACGAGCTACCGGCAAATGGGGCAACCAAAAAAACAGTCGGAGAAACAAAGATAATTAAATAATAGATTACAACGAAGTATTGAAGAAAAACGTACAATTAAATGAAGATAACAATAGTGTGAGTTTGAACGGTAGAAAAATGTCTACCAAAGTGCCAAAGCCACCTGTCGCGAAATGACACGGATAGATATACATCTGATTCCTCTGATTGTCTACGCTAAACTGACATCCTATACTGCGATTTACCCGACGAGTTTGGGTTAGGGAGGAGTAGGGGGCTAGAGTTGTCGGCTGTCCATACATACACGAATAGGATTCGTCAAATTCCTGGAACACTCAAGGATATGTTTTGTATATGTGTTTGCACGTGTCTGGTATTGTAGAGCTCTCGTGAAAACAAAAAGTTGTTTACAAAGATTTAGTGACGCTGCGATGTTCTCGTCGAGAATTTACAATTCATATAATATATAAGATATTTCAATTTTTATTTTAGTTTCAGTTGAGGATGTATTAATTATTTTATCGAATTGTTCGAAACCCTATTTTGTAGTACAACTCGAGGAAAAAAATTATTTAAAATAAAAGACGTTGAAGATATTTGAACTCTCTCTAAAAGTAATGATTTTTTATTTCATTACGTCTAGTTCCACCTTGGTATCTTTTAGAGAAATTATAGAATTACGTATAATTTCGTCATATTAAGTTAAATATTGCATGTCTATGTATTTATTTATACGATTGATATATATATATGTCGGAGATGAAAGGAAAGCCGAAGCCGTTCCTTGGAAATTTTGGGAACATCTAGTAGTTTAGCCTGGATTTTATCATAGCTGTAATTCTTCGAGATTTGTGATATCAAGATTCGGTTCGAGGCGACAATTGGTCGCCGAACGTAGCCACGATCACGGGATGTACGTTTTGCCTAACGGAGGTCTGGAGTGGTTGTATGGGTTCTCCGAGAAATGTGGTTGTAGCGGCATGTGGCCTCGGGAGTGGGCCTAGCCACTTGTGAAACAGTGGGTCATACATTGTATTATTAATCAAACTTTAGGCAGAAACTGCCTAACAACGGCGTTTGCAATTTTCTCGATGCTTCCAACGAGTCTGCCTAACAACGGCGTTTGGAACCTTCTCGATGCTTCCAAACGGGTATAGAAAAACAAATGCAATTGTACACCGAGAAAAATCTCGACGAGGCTGGCATTCGTCTTGCGACTGCTTTGGAGAGTGACACGTCGTGTTTCTGTGCTTAAGATCAGTCTACGCTTAGTAAGGAGTCATCCCGTTGATCGTGGATTCGTTTGAACTCAAAATTATTGTTTATTACGATTATTAACTTATTGTTTGTAAATCATATTATTCATTGAACTTACTATCCGTTAAACGTATTATTCATTAGATTTATTATTTGTTAGACTTATTAATCGTTCAACTTATTATCCACTAACTTTATTATTTGTTAAACTTATTATTCGTTCAATTTATTTTCCACTAACTTTTTTATTTGTTAAGCTTATTATTCACTAGACTTATTATTTGTTAATCTTTGTAGTAGACTTGTGTATAGGTGTAAATATAATCTCGGTTGTGTTAAACAATGGATAACTCACGTGAAGAGTTGTTACGCGCCCAAAATTCCAACCCTGCCCCGACACATATATATATATATATATATATATATATATATATATATATTACGAAACATTTGGATCAAACAGAATTATAACTAATCACATCTTTAATGTACAATCTCTGTATCATCATGTACATACATCTTTGTTTTACTTCCGTTTCTAACAAACTTGCAGTTAACTCTGGAGTATAGGGACACACACCTGGAATCATACTGTTCTGATCCACGATATTTTCTCTCCTATTGAATTCTGTTTTATCAAGCAGGACATTTTTGCCTTCTGTCTATTTGATATTCTGAAACAAAACACATTGTCCATTTCCTTCTTTAGTACACAAAAGTATTATATAATCACATAAAATAAATGAAATGTATATAACAAAATTATGTAATTTAATAATAATTCTATTTACTTTTTGGCTTTTTTCGTAATAGCGATAGACTTTCTGCTATTTGGATGTATCATTTTCTTTGGCTTCAAGAATTCTTTTCTCATTGCAGTAGCCTATAAAAGACAACAAAATAAATTAGTAAAAATATTACCATGGCTATGAATTATTTCGATTATCCTAACCTTCAAAACTCCAACTTAGGCTATACATTTACTCAATGTATAATCACGCGCAGGCGAATCGTCGACAGTGTCACACACTCAGAAGCAGTAATAGGGTAGACAAAACATCCTACATGTCACTGCTATCGAAACAATAACCAGATAGTAACGGATCCCTTCAGAGGGACTAAAACCTCAGTATAAGAACTCTCCCAAATCAGCGTTCGATACCTCTTTGTTATAACACTCTGAACCGTTACTCTGTTGGATTCATACAATAAATTTTACCAGTATATCTAAAGTTCAATTCTTCAACTTATTTGTGAAACGTTCGAACTGCGACGCGAGATTACCGGTGATCTGTCAATTTCGTGATTTGTTGTGTCTCGTATGTGACAACAGCAACGACGGCGACGTCTATCGAGAGTAAAAGTAATATCGAAGTATACCTTCTTACCGTGACATTTCCGGGCCAACAAACTTCAAAATTTATTTCTTCTGTTTCAAGATATTTTTAGCTATTTTTTTTTAATCTTATAACGATAACCTATTTTAAAATGTGCAATGTTTGATAAATGTATATTAGTAAAATTTCATATGAAGAAAGTTTTTGGGAATCCGTATTATATCCAGCGAGCAGAAAACGAAGACTTGACGGAAGTCGACAACGATGGAGAAAAAAGTCTCTATCATAATATTGCTTTTATTAATTTTAACGTCAGATGGAACGGGTTTCGGCAGAAAACGATCCTCCAAATGTCAAAGAGGTAACGAGCAGACTTCAACATCCGATTATTATTATTACTGTGACTCAACAGAGTCTGGAATAGTACAAAAGATTCTGTATTTGCGTTCTTGTTCACCATACGACATGATAGAAATTGATTTCTCTTCCGCTTGTCAGATGCGGGATGTGCCTTGCCATTGCTGAAAAGGTTAATTCTTTTTCTCCGTTCTCGGTTATTCTATTTCTCTTTATTCGCGTATTTTTTAAACACAAATATAGATGTTTTACGATTATTTATATTGTTGATGACATCATTTGACAAATTCTTCGAGAACTTTCCAAGGTAACCAAGACATAAATGATATTTAAAATGTTTATAGCAGTTCTGAAGTAAAGAGAAGCGATATGAGTTTGAAATGATGGATCATTTCAGACTTTATTATTTCCATTTTAGACATAACACAGGAGAACTTTATAATTTTTAAGTCTCTTTGATTTTATGTATCTTTCTACATTTATTTTTCTTTCTGCATATCTGTATGTTGCCTTAATTGCTATCTACATATTATTTTAGTTGCATTTTTCTTTTGGATCGGAAATGACTATCCTGTGTTTCGTCAATAATTTGTCTTGCTTCTCTTGGTGCATTTCTAAAAGTAGTATTGACATAAATGAATTTTTTACTCCAAGAGTCAACATCACTTCTTTCAACCTCTTTTTTAGTTTACAAGAATACAAAGCTATATATAGGCCAAAACACGTATGTATTTTTCGATAAAAGATACATTTTTATTCAAAATCTACGAGACTGCACGCAGATATTTCAAATTGCATAGAATATTATCACGAATACTTCGCGTTAAACATCTTATATCTTTTAACATTTTCAGAGACGCGTAAACATCCGCAAGCTATTTATCACTTTATTCGATTGCACATTGTAGCGGCACATGAGTCATAGGACGATGCGAATCGAGAGTAACTCATGTTGTTGTTTTGCCTCGGGGCATTGATACCGTCTCGAGGTACGAAACTTGATAATAAACAAACTCCGGACAAAACAATATTTCCGCTACGCGCAACCGTCAACCGGAGTCGAATTTAAACTAGTTAGAAGAAGATCGTTAGAAGAGTACTGCCGATAGCTTTAAATACATTTGACTACACCAAGTATCAACTCGTCTCATCACTATATACACCAACACGTTTAGTCAATCTTCACATAACCGAGAAGTGATTTCAAATTTGTCCCACGTTTCCATCTACTTCGCTTTCTTTTTTATTTTGGAAGAAATGCACTTTCACTATTTATCAGCTAAGCGAACTCGAAACAAATGAAAATTCCCAATCACCACGTAGATCAAAGCCTATGAGTCTTTTTCGAACCTGTAGGTTACAACGAGATTCTCATCTCGACCCGAACGAAGCTCATAGTTAAAGCTCGAACTGGAGTATAAAGTAGCACGACCAGAAGCAACACGAACAGTCCGTAAAAATAGAGAACAGGAACAAGCGGTGCACCGGTATCGTTTATACGTACAATATTTCGTAGCACGTATGTCGCGAGCGCGAGCTCGAGCTCGCGGACCTATTCGTTACGTAGCAGCTGCAGTCTGATAACAAATGTGAAATACAGGCGGGCTAAGTTACAAGCCGTTATGCAGGGCCCGCAAAACACCAGCCGAACTTTGAGCCTGTTCAACGAAGCGCTTCACGCGAGAAACATCGAGACTAATGGAAATAATGTATAGGCGAACCACAGCATGTAACCGTAACATGATCGATATAGTATATCGATGTCGATAAGGGAAACACGGCTTCGTTACTTATTTAAACGCCAATTTCCAAACGCGCAAAGATCAAATTTCAGAATGGCAGAATTTGAAGACCACGGGAAGAACGTAATTTGATCTTCGCCTATCCAAATGTACAACACGGGGCATTCCAACTTACGCGTCAAGTAACGTCCAAAATGCGACAAAATGAACTTGTTATGTTCCCTTGTGATCTTCGAATGCTATTCTCCTTGAGTGGATCATTGGTTATTAAGAAACAATCGATGCTCGAGGAAATAACGAGCCGCGTTCCTTTCGTCGAATTTATTGAATTACCAATTACGACAAGTTGAAATTATTGTTTAACGCATTTATACAACGGCCTTCTCATTTATTTTTCAAGTATTTAAATCGAGCATTTTTATTATTAAGAATAATTACTCAAACACGTCAAAGAATAATTGTGCAAAACACAAAACGTGTGAGCCGGAGAGGAAACCTGGAACTGTGGGTGCAGGCGGTTCCCATACAAATAGGTGCCGAGACGGTGCAGGGATAATCGGCTGGAGAGCCAATCAGCTGGGACCGAACTATATGCTGGCAGCTCCGCCTCCTCGTGGCCGCCGCTGGTAACGACGCGGCGCGATGCATGCATCGTGTGGCGTCGGCTAAGCGAGCCGCCCGAAAGGGTAGGTTCAACTTGTCCAATGAGCCGCAAAGTGAGGGCAGGGTTTTTCTCAAGTCGTGTAGCGCCCATGTATACCCGTCGTTCCCTGGGCGGTCGGCGCTAGAGGGTAGACGAAAATGAAAACGAACACCTAGATGCGAAGCCAGTATGAATTTTTACTCGAGGTATGCCGCGGTCGACCAAGAGATCGGGCCCTGAAGCGCACACGTTACTTGTAAGTCTAAGTGAGTTAATTGTGAAGAAATTTCACGGTTGATTTAAAGAAACAAAGCATTACGATAATTGCAGTAACCCCTAATAAATAATTCCTGATTTTCTCGTTTCCGTGTGAGCGAGTTTGAAAAGGCGATTTATGAGGAAAACGCTGACCACACTTTTGTTACTCCTGCATTGTTCCTGCTGACCGTTAAGACAGGCAGTCAGATTCGTCAAAAGGCTAAAACGTATCTGCGATCCTTTTAATTAACGACACCGCTTTCTTCTTCTCTCGCGCGATTCCCTTAACCTCTTAACCTACGATTTACGTTCGAGAATTTTGGGCCGAAAACGTAGACATGCTATTATATATTATATTATATGTTATATTTGGCCCGATCATCTTATTACGGGCTATGCCTGTAATATTTACGTTTGGTCCGATCATATACTACGGGCTATGCCTGTAATATTTACGTTTGGTCCGATCATATACTACGGGCTATGCCCGTAATATTTACGTTTCTCTCGATCATCGTACTACGGGCTATGCCCGTAGTTGTAGGTTAAGGGGTTAATTAACTCGCGTGCCCACTTTTCGAGAGGCCGGGTTAATTGCACGCAATAAAACTCGAAAATATAATCCACTGGCGAATTTATTTACGTCGCGTGTCGTTGTCACGATCATCCGCCTTTTAGGAAACAAACCTCTAACAGAGTTATTACGCTGTTTCACAGCTCTTACAATAAGAGAAATTAATTAATAATAATAATAAACTAATTAATCAACCTCCCTGTTCTTCTTTACCTTTTTCGTGTTTACGCGTTTAAAATTTCTGCATCATCATACGAAATATTTCGAATATTCGGGGCTGAAATGAAATTTCCACTGATTGTCCCGCGAAAATACATATAATATGCCTGTTAATGATGAATTAATGCGAGTATTACTCCCGAAATTCGTGTCGAATTCAGAATGACAATTCCATTGTTTCAGTAAATTGAAGAAGACATAACGACATTATTGTGATTATTGAATTTCTCAAGACGTCGAGTTCAACTTTTCTCAAATTATTATAAAAGGCAGTTAACGTAATGCGATTCCCTGATTACGTTGCGAAGCAACTCGAGAAATTTTCCAAGTAA
Organism: Bombus flavifrons; assembly: GCF_040668555.2. NCBI lineage: Eukaryota > Metazoa > Arthropoda > Insecta > Hymenoptera > Apidae > Bombus > Bombus flavifrons. Next base: position 1,604,088 of record NC_138459.1, on the reverse strand, counting down.
TTTCAAGATTTCGTTAAATTATCGTAATACAACGTATGTCAAATCATAAATCAGCAACCGCCTGTTTGTATTAAAACATAGAATAATCGATTTTCATCGCGCCATTACGGCAATTTGAAATTAACATTGAATCATTAGAACCAATCTCGATTGCAAGGATAATCAATATTGACTGTATCCCTAATTTTAATATGAAAAATGACTACAGATTCCACCCGATAAATATCAACGTCTCTTAAATAACTGAAGAAACGCGTCAAAGAAAATTCCCAACTTTGACGCTTGTTTCTAAAAAGAAGGTTGCAACTGACATTCGTCGAATCATGTCGCGAAAATTGCAGCAAGCGGTGAGACAGTGAGGAAAAAGGTTATGGTTATGGTTATAAGGTATATTAATTCAAATCTATTTTTACAAGCATTAGAAATTAATATACACATCATTGGTATTAATATAAGTATTCGATTTTCATCAAAATTTCCCAAACGCTACTGCTTGAATTAATATAATGCTAGTCCTTGTATAAGTATAGAAGAACTAGTTTATGTAATTCGTTTCTTACAAGCTACAGGGTCTGAGAATAAAGAATTTTTTCTGACCGTTTTATTACGACCTTTGTTAAAACCACATCATAGGAATAAGATAATAATACAGATCGTAAGCATTATATATCGGCACATACTATCAATTTGATTGTGCAATTAAATAACATAATATCAAAAGTAACCAAATGTTGGGATACTTTTGAGCGATAGTGTTTATGTGTAAAACAATATGGTTCTATAAATTCATTAACAATAAATCAAGAACAATGTTGTGTTACTCATTCTAGTAAATAATCCAACCATTTAACTGTAAGTAATTTGGAAAGTTCATGTAACAAGCATACAATATGGCACCCGGAAGGTACGAACTACGTTCCTGTGTGAAATTAGTGCAAATGTTTCAATACTTATATACGATTAACATGTCACCCAACGTTTTTATAAGGTACGTTAATCCGTAGAAATGACTCGTCGCGGTAAATTTATACATAGAACAAATACAAAAGAACGATATTTTCTCTGAGTATACGAAGTTAAAATGGTGTTGAACGCAAATTAATTGGTTGGAAAGAGGCGCCTTGAAGCGCACTAAAGAGGTAGCTTACCCCTTTGAAATACCATGGAACGAAACCCTGTTGGGCAATGGGCATTCTGCTGCAGTCTGGAATTCCTTTTGCTCCCGTATTCTTCTTCTGTTTTCCGTGGTTTTTGTTGCAACACTCGCGACATTTTTATTCAAACGAACACACAACGAATAAACGGAGAAAAACAAACGTTGAAAGTTACGTCGCTTCACGCGAATCGCTGACGCTACACTTATACGTTGGAAACAGGAACGAAACCAACGCAGATGTAACATGGGGCTCGTAAAATGTAAACTATCGAACTACGTATAATAGCACACGAAAACATTTCGATTGTATTGTATATGTCGGAGATGAAAGGACATCGGAGTCTTCCCTTTGGAACCCCGGGAAAATCCCTTAACACCGTAATCTAGATTCTATCATAGGCGTAATTAAACAATTGTCGTCTTTCGATCCGATTGTATTTGTTCAAGATTTGTGATAATGAGCTTGGGCACGAGGCGATAGCCAGTCGCCGAACGTAGCCGCGGTCACGGGATGAACGCTTTGCCTAACAAAGGTGTGAAGTAATTCTATAGCTCTCCTTAAAAGAAATATCTCTGGCGACACGCGACAGTAAACATTCCAACGGTCTCTGTCCCGTGGCCATACGCAGTCCCTATTCTTCGAGTAAGATGATTGCCAGATGTCGATGTGTCTCCACAGTACGTGATCAGCTAGCCCGAGGGCCGTTATAAACACTAAGATCTAGTTACCTAAAGTCCTTCAAACAGATAAACAGTCTTTGTCCCAACTACGGGAAGATAGGGGAGATCTATTTCTTTCAACGAACGGCGTCTCCCACTAGCAACTTTCCCTCGAGGGCGGCTAGCATCTTTTCTAACCACCGATATGGAGATTGACCAATTAGCAGCAACGTTAATTTCCCTTACTTTCTGAACGAAGACTATCCTCGACGAATCCGATGATCTCGTGTCCTTAGACACACCCCATCATAGTTTTCCTCCGCAGCATCATCGCGACGAAAAGTCATTCTCTCGCGAGATCGTATTAGCGACTTACTTAGCATCTGTACGCTCGGTGGATATTCCCCGTTTTAACAAAGAGTCCGACTTAGATTTTGCGGGCACGTTCATCCATCACCCCGTCGACCGCGGATTCGTTATTGAACCTAGGACCATTATCATTAGTTTCTCGAGTGTCTAATTGCCACGGTTGCTTGTCCAATTCTATAATAATCGTATCTGCACTAGTCAATGTCTTCCGTATTGCTTATCGACAATGCGTAAACCAAACGACGATTCGTTTCACGCCCCTAATCCTAATTCCAATGTAAACCCGACATATATATATGTGTGTATATTCATGTGTGTATATTCATGTGTGTGTGTGTGTGTGTGTGTGTGTGTGCGTGCGTATTTATATATATATATATATATGAGATTTGTAAAGTAAATGCTTGGTAAAATGTCTGTATTTTGATAAATAATTCCAATTAAAATAGACAAATTTTTAATTGCATTGCTTCGACTATACATATACATATACTTAATGTGACTTACTTTGTATGAGAAAAATTCTGTTTGTCAATTCGATACCGAGAACTGATAATGCTAATACACGATGAAACGATAATCGAAGAATCCGAATATTCACGATATATGTACTTTTCACGATATATGTTAAATAATATTATGAAATAAATTAAATAATTACCCCGCATTGCTTCCGACGTATGTGTACACGATTCTCGGCGAAACCGAATATGGCAGCAGGAAATCAACCAATCACAGCTTCGGAAAAAAGTAAAGCGCTGGAAGAAATCGCGGCATCTAGCTTCCTGCGAATCTATTCTCGATCTCCATGTAAGCAGTAGTCTTTCGATAATCGTTTTGCAAAATGGTGTGCCTTAAACGAAGCGTATAGTAAAATTCGCATTTGAGAGACACATAAATAAACGATATCGAGGTATTTCCCGCGAGAAATTCACGTTCGGTTGCAACATAACATGTCACGTATGTATTTTTGTCGAAAACTGATTTCGAGTATGTGTATGTGTACGTATCAAGTTACTTGGCGAAAGTTCGACGACAGACTGTCACTTTAAAACAGTGAGTGTGTAAGCCTGTGTTTGTTGTCCGAGAATTTGAAGAATATTTTGTTAATCTGTCATTTTTTGTTTACGTCGGCTGTAATTGAGTGGTGTTTATGTTTTGTGGTAACTGGATGTCTCAAACAACAAACTCGAGATTTCAACGGATCTTCGAAAAGAAGTCATAACCATTGGCCTTGGGTGAGTTGTGATTTCATAACTTTTTAATTCATAATTGATAACATAAGGTTATTGTAAGACCGATGAAAATATGGATAGCAACCAATTGCAATTGAATATCTGGCCTGTCTTACACTATTGAAATTTTGCAAGTCACTAAAGTTACCAGTATTAATATGTTTCCTTGCACAAGTTTGACGATAAAACAAATGAAATTTTACTAATTGCAAGTTATTTGATTATCCTATTTAACGAAAAATTATAAAATCATAAAATAGAATTCTATATAATCTGTAAATCGTAACTTGTCAATCTACTAGTACATATATTATAAATTGGTAAACTTTTGTGTGTGTGGGGGGGGGGGTGCTAGATGTAACACTCATGCGACATTTTGATAAATATTTAATTATAATCGTGAAAGGCGTTATTGTAATATTGAATTCTTATTAATGTTCCTTGCAACTTCAATTTTGCGTACCATATTTAAAATGTACATAAGATGTAAAGTATATTAACAAGTAACAGTCACAAAATTGTTTCAAATGAGGATAATCATCGTAATATCAAATTATCAATTGTGATCTGATAAACAAGAATTCAAAATACAGTTAAACTGTGTTCTACATACAATAATCTTTTTCGGATGAGATTTAAATATATGAACATATTGTGATATTGTCATGATAATACAAACATAACATAACATGAATAATAACATGAATAATACAAAGTTTCGTATTACATATACTATATTTTTTAATATATTCTGCATATCTCATTTTATGACAACAGACAAGCAAACTATATTCCCATTATAAGCTTCGCTCTAATTTCGCATCGTTACACCTGAATTTATCGTGAAATTTCGTCTCGTCAAAACTTTGCGTCAATCTTTTTTATCTTAAAGGATTAAAGACAGTTGCAGAAGGCCACGTTGTTTCGGGTTTTGTTTAAATTTCCGCCAAATGAAAATGAAGTTTCGCGAAAAATATTGGTTCTCGAGTGGCTACTAATGGCACGTCGGGTAACAATTTTCGTTTGCAATACTTTTGGCGAGTAATTATGACGTACTGGATCGAGAGTAAATAGTCGGTGTTTTTTTATTTTTTTTTTTTTTTTTATTTAATATTTCACATTCACAATTTGTCCAATTTGGACATTTGGTAGAATTTTTTAGCTGATTGATTATCACGTTGGTGGCTACCCCCAATGGGGTACTATCTTCGTGTTTGTTAAGATATATCCTTTATGAGATCTGCTGGGTGTTTCCTTTTTAGTCTTCTTTCTATGCTTGTGTTGATCGTTTCCGCTGCCAGCAGGTTCCGGTGCGTTGCTATTCTTTCTCTGTACCTTCTTGCGCATCTGTTAATCTCTTCCTTGACCGTTGGTATTCCAAGGTCTTTCCATATGTCCTCGTTTCTAACGTACCATGGGGCGTTTACTATTGTTCTTAGAATTTTTGCTTGGATTGTCTCTATTTTGGTTATGTGGCTCATTGCTGCTGTTCCCCATAGTGGTGTTCCGTACGTCCAGATTGGTTTTATGATCGTTTTGTAAATTTTTAATTTGTTTTCTATGCTTAGTTTGGATTTTCGACTTGTTAACCAGTGCATTTGTCTCCTTGCTGCCTGTATTTTGTATATTATTGATTTAATATGTTGTTTCCATGTAAATCGTGTATCTAGGTGGAGTCCTAGGTATTTGACTTGCCTTGTTTGTGTTATGTGCGTGCCGTTAAGTATAATGTTTGGTGGTAACTGTTTTCGCAGTGTGAATGTAATGTGGATGCATTTATCGGGGTTTGCTTTAATTTGTTTATCTTGAAGCCACTTTTCTATTTTTGTGATATGTTCTTGTAGTAATGTGACTGCTGTTACCGGGTTGGTGTGCCTGATTAGTACAGCTGTGTCATCCGCAAATGTCAGTATTTTGCTATTGGTAGTTGTTGGTATGTTAGCCGTGTATAGTGTGTATAGAATTGGTCCTAAGACGCTTCCTTGCGGAACCCCTGCCTTGATGTCTTTAACATCAGAGTATGTGTCTTTAATTTTTATTACGAAGGTTCTGCTGCTTAGGTAAGATTTAATTAAATGGTATATCTGCTCCGGGAATTGTTTTCTGATTGATTGAAGTAGTCTTTCGTGGTATATTTTGTCAAATGCTTTCTCGATGTCCATAAAAAGGGCTGTACAGTATTGTTTGTTTTCTAATGCTAGCATTATTTCATTTGTGAGTCTGTGCATTTGCCCTATCGTGGAGTGTTTGTTTCTGAATCCAAATTGGTGATCTGGTATTAATTTTTCCTTCTCTATTATTGGTTTTAAGCGGGCGTAAATTATTTTTTCTAGTATTTTAGAAAACACGGGAAGTAGTGATATTGGTCTGTAAGATGCTGTTTGGTGTGGGTCTTTGCCTGGTTTAGGTAACATTACGATCTGTGCTAGTTTCCATAGTTTAGGATAGTATTGGATTCTTAATATTGCATTGTAAATTATTGTAGTTAGTCGTATCGTTTTTGGAGGAAGGTTTTTTAGGATTTTACCATTGATTAGGTCGATTCCTGGTGCTTTATTGTTTTTTGTTTTTTCGATTATGTTTCTAATTTCTTGTTCTGTTGTTTTAGGTATGATGTAGAGTTTGTCAGTTGAGGTACTAGTGGTTAACGCATCCTCGTCGGTATGACAATTGTGGTTGCTGTTATTGATATTATGTGGTGTAAATGTGTTGCTTAGATGGTTGGAAAATTCTTCAGCTTGTTCTTCATTGCTTCTTGCCCATGTGTTATTTGCTTTTCTGATTGTTGGGACTAGTTTTATTGGCTTCTTTATTTTTTTTATTGCTTTCCATAGGGAGTAGTTGGTGTTCTCATGTGCGGATAGTGACTCTATGAATTGTGTGAACTCGTTGTTGTTGTGTCCTTTTATTTTGTTTTTTATTTCCTTTGCAAGTATATTTAGGTGTTTTTGTTTTCTTTTGATCTATGTTTTTGCCATTTTGCTTTCGCTTTTCTTTTTTCTCTAATTTTTTCGAGGATGTCTGGCGGAATTATTTTTGTTTGTCTATTTGTTGATTCGGGTATGGTGGTTGCCCATGCTGCTTCTTGAATAGTTTCTGTAAATGTTGTTACTGCTTGTTCGATGTGTTCAGGTGTTTTCAATGGGATGTTGCAGTTGATTTTGCTCTCAATTATTTCTTTAAGTGTTTGCCATTTGGTGGTTTTATTGCATAGTGTCTCTGAATTGTTATAAAGTATTGGTTTGTTTCTGTATGTAATAATTATGGGTGTATGATCGGAGGTAAGCTCGAGGCTAGGTGCTATATTTAGCTTATTTGCATTTAGTCCCTTTGTAACTGCAAAATCAAGTAGGTCAGGTATTTTGTTCAGATCTGTCGGCCAGTATGTCGGTCTTCCTGTGGATAATATATTGAGGTTATTGTTTCTAATGTATTTTTCCAGGGTTCTACCTCGAGAAGTGGTAATTCTTGATCCCCATAGCGTGTGCTTTGCATTGTAGGCTCCCGCTGCGATATATTTGTCACCTAAGTGTTGAAAGTACTCTTCCCACATTTGTGTTGTCATTTTGTGTCGCGATGGTACGTATACTGCTGACAGCTGTAAATAGTTGCTGCTAGTTTGTACTGTAACGGTGGTTGCTTGGATATATTCCTTACTAACTTGGCTGTGTAAGTTATGTTTGATATCGTTTCTTATTATCACTGTGGTCCCTCCGTGTGCTTTTCCTGAAGGGTGTTTGGTATCCTATATGGTGTAGTACGGTATTTTCATGTAGCTTTTTGGAGTGAAGTGTATTTCTGAAACAAGTAGTATATCGATATTATTGTTATACAGGAATGTTTTAGTTTCTAGGGCCCTTTGTTGTAGATCGTTAGAGTTCCAGGCTGCTATTTTAAGCGTGTCCATTTTTATTTTTTGCTTAGCATGTTTGTAAGTAGTTGTAGCATAAGTGTGACTTGTTGCGTTTGCTGTCTAAGGACTGCGTTTTGTTCGCTTATCATTTTTGTTAGCATTTCCGTGTTTTTGATGGATTGCTTTAACAGTTCTTTGATTTCCGTAGCGTCGTCGATGTTATTGTTCTGGTTTTGATTATCTAATGGCGTTGACTGTTTGGCTACTTGCGCGTAGCTTCGGCTACCAAAGGTGTTGGCATTATTATGGTTGATGTTCATTACATGCTGTACGTTTGTTGATGTCTCGGTTACTGTGCTATCCTGTTGTGTGTGGTAGTTATTATATGTCCTGTTACGAAGAGGCGGAAAAAGTTTGTTTTGAAGTTGTTTACTGACTATACAGCCTTTGTAGCAGGCTGGGTGATTTTCACCGCAATTGTAACATTTTACATCATTTATTTTTCCCGTGTGCGGGCGGTTAATTGTTAGGTGCTTTCCTGCGCATTTGACACACGCCCGGTTTCTGTTGCAGTAATTTTTCGTGTGTCCATATTGTTGACACCGCATACATTGTAGTATGTCTTTTTTGTGTCTGGGTGGCTCGACTTTAATTATTGTGCTTAAAATTTTTTTAATTTCGAAAATTTCTTTGTTGTTATTTTTAGGTTCAAGCTCTATTAAAAATAGCGGTAATGGTTGTTTTACCATTCTGAATCCTGAACTTCGCTTGTTGGTTTATTTGGATTTGTTTTATCTATAGCTCTGTTTATAGAATATGTTTCGCCTTTATTTAGAATTTTTATTGGTGGTATTTTTTGCATGTTTTCCATCATTTAGCGATTGGTTCTATTATATGTCACTTTGTTTTCCCACTTGTCGCACTTACGGAAGCACTGATTCACACGACCGTGTAGCTCGACTGCTCTGGCAGAACTGAAGTAGTCGGTTGTCCCTAAAATTTGAACTGTTGAAAACGAGGTAATAACAGGGCAACTGGTTTGTTGCTGTGTGCATACGTTTTTGAATAGTTTTCTGCTTTAAATGAAATTAACTGCTACTCGACGGAGTTTCGATGTAGCGATAAACACGCCATTGAAAAAAGCGATGAATGCGAATGGAAAATACGTAAAGATTTTTTTGACAAAATAAAGAATCATTTTGTCAGATTTCAAGAAGAGTTTGAGTAAATTCCATTTATGCTATTTGCTACTTGACTTTTGTTTATGACACTAAAAGTTATCTTTACGAGCAGCGAAGTGATTCAGTTTTATTCGTAGCTCGGTTGCTTCCAATTTTTTCATTTTCACATTACGTATTACAATATTGATGTTAAAATATTATGATAGAAGAACATGTTAGCAATTTAATTTTCTTTTTGTCCTTTTCTCTCTTTTCCTTATTTTATTTTTGGATTTGTGGTGGATGATTTAAATAATGACGAGACGAGTTGATAATTGATATTGTAAAATTATTCTAAGTACAGAATTAATCACGCGGGAGACAAAGATTTTGTAACGAATCCGAGCGGTTGCCATTTGTCGTTCACGCGCTGTTGCCGATACCGGATGCGCTAACATCGTGGCGTCAGAGAGGACGCGTTTCGTCTCGCGAAAGGCGTTTTCGGTTTGCTCCGACCACTTGATTGACCGCGAACAGCTCGTACGTATCTCTGTTCGCAGCTCTGCGTGATTTGTTGCGCGGTATACGCTTATATCGACACCGGTGTCCACGAGGAAAGAGATCCTTGATGCTCTGTCCGTTACGAAAATGCGGCGGGATATCAAAGCCGTCGCCGCATGCTGCAAGGGGCCGGCACTTCCTTGCGTGGTCTCGGAAGGTCTCGTGATAATAGCAGAGACCAGAGTTCTGCGGTTTGTCTTTCGAATTCGATATCAATCTTGCCCTCCATATGTAGAATAACGATGTGAGGTGAATAGTGGGTGAAGGTGCCCACAAGAAATACTCTTGATGTTCAACAAAAAAGTTTATTAAACTATTAACGATCAACAATTTACGATCAACAATGAACGATTAACGGTTAACTGTCAACAACAATTAACAATTAACAATTAACGATTAACTATCAAGAGTCAATAATCACGTATCTCTAATTGTGTTTGCTTCGCTATGACGCTTAACCTTTCGTACTTCGCAGCTCGAGGCAGAATGAATCTTTGATTCGAAACCAAACGGATTCTTTTCTTTGTTGCCCCTCGATATCTCCACTATGCATGCGGTTATTAGATGTCCGCGACGGTTGCCACGTATACATTCTTCCGAATATATTTGGCGAAACACGAAGACGACCGGACAACATACGATTATGCTGATACTTATACATATATATGTCGGGGTGAGATTGGAATTTTGGGCGCGTGACAATTCTTCACGTGAGTTATCCATTGTTTAACACAACTAAGATTATATTTTTCACGTATACACAAGTCTACTACAAAGATTAACAAATAATAAGTCTAGTGAATAATAAACTTAACAAATAATGAAGTTAGTGGAAAATAAATTGAACGAATAATAAATTAAACAAATAATAAAGTTAGTGGATAATAAGTTGAATGGTTAGTAAGTCTAACAAATAATAAAGCTAATGAATAATACGTTTAACGGATAGTAAGTTCAATGAATAATATGATTTACAAACAATAAGTTAATAATCGTTATAAACAATAATTTTGAGTTCAAACGAATCCACGATCAACGGGACGACTCCCCACCAAGCGTAGACCGATCCCAAGCACAGAAACACGACGTGCCACTCCCCAAAGCAGTCACAAGACGAATGCCAGCCTCGTGGAGATTTTTCTCCCTGTACGATTGCATTTTGTTTTCTATACCCGTTTGGAAGCATCGAGAAGGTTCCAAACGCCGTTGCTAGGCAGTTTCTGCCTGGAGTTTTGATTACTAATACAATGTATGTCCCATTGCATCGGCACCTCCGAGGCAACATCACACGTGGCTAGGCCCGCTCTCGAGGCCGCATGCCGCCACAACCACATTTCTCGGAAAACACATACAACCACTCCAGACCTCCGTTAGATAAAACATCCATCCCGTGACCGTGGCTACGTTCGGCGACCAATTGTCGCCTCGAACCCAATCTTGATATCACAAATCTCGAACAATTACAGCTATGATAAAATCCAGGCTAAACTACTAGAAGATGTTCCCAAAATTTCCAAGGAACGGCTTCGGCTTTCCTTTCATCTCCGACATATACTTATATAATGATGATGGATTTTGATAGTAAACAGAAAAACGTTTACGGTGCAGGGGAGGGAGACCCCAGTACCGGCACAGGTGTGGGTTGTAAAGTGGGCCCCGCTACGTCGTCATCTCATGACCACGGCCGTTCGAGGGTGGACCATCAGGCCCAGGCCACCAGGAGAGGGAATGGACGGTGGTGAAGCCAAAGAGAATAAGAAAGAAAAAAGACCTCACCACCGCTAGAGAAATCAAAAGAAGGGAGAGGGCGGCGGTTATGCCGACCCAGAGCATAAACCTGCCAAAACCTAGTGGCGCATGGAAAGAAGGCAGAAGAGTGCAAGGGCAGGCAGCAAGGATGAATGTACTACCCCACACCCCACGCGCGTCGGTATTGACGGTAACCCTGAGTGGGGCCGCCAAAACTTCATATACGGAAGTACTGGCGCAAGCAAGAAACCAAATATCCCTAAGGGAATTGGGGGTAGAAAAGGTTGAAATGCGCAAGGCGGCGACGGGAGCCATAATAATCCGGGTTCCCGGGGATAAGGAAAGGGATAAGGCCGCCAAGGTGGCATCAAAACTAGCGGGCGTGCTAGACCCAGCCGCAGTTAAGATCGCGGCACTACTCGGGAGGGCGGAACTCAAGGTAGAGAGAATAGACGTTTCCGTCAATAAGGAAGAGTTACGCTACGCCCTGGTCCTTGCAGCTGGATGCAAGGGGGAGGAGATCCAGGTGGAGGGGATCCAGGTGGAGGAGATCGGTACAGCCAGAGGTGGACTCGGAACGGCATGGGTGAGATGCCCGGTAGCCGGAGCCAGGAGGCTAGCCCGAGAAAGAAGGGTAGCAGTGGGATGGTTTTGGGCAACAGTTACGGCCATCCCCAAGCGGCCCTTACAGTGCTTCAGGTGCTTGGAGCTGGGGCACGTGAGAGCGACGTGCACATCAGCGGTGGACAGGGGTAACCTGTGCCACCGGTGCGGCAGGAGTGGCCACAAGGCCAAAGAGTGCACGGCAGTCAAACCGAATTGCCCTCTGTGTGAAGCGCTAGGAGTACCGGCAGGGCACCGAATGGTTGGAATAGCATGCGCCCCCTCCCCCCCCACCCGAAGACCAGAAGAAAGAGAGCCCCTGGAAGGGAGATAAACAACAACTACAGAAGGAGCCCCACGAGAGCGGCGGGGAACGGCCCGGGGGAGGTCATGGAGACTGAATAGAATTCACTCCGCGACTACTGCATGCGAGTGCATAACCTGGGGCATGCGAGAAGAGCACAGGACCTGCTCTGCCAGACCATCCGGGAGAGCAGGATAGCCGACCACCTCTATATGCGCATGGAGCTGACACTGAAGAAGAACAAGAACACCCGCAGGGAAGAAGCGAAGCGGACCGGCCCTAGACCGCCCAGATGGCGCTTGAAGGACAGGGACAAAGAAGCGCTACGAGCGGCAGTCACCGTCTCATCCTGGAGTTGGGACGCTCGAGACGCCACCAAACAACGGACAGTGGATGAGGAAGCAGAGGACCTCTGGAAATCGATAAGAGCAGCATGCGATACCGCTATGCCACGCGTCTCCAGGAGTAAGGACACCGGGAGGACGGTATACTGGTGGAATCCGGAAATAGCTGAACTGAGGGAGCAATGCAACCAGGCTCGCAGGAGATTTGCCCGAGCTCAACGTCGCAGGTGGACAAGAAGCGAGGAGGAAATCTCCCGTATGTACGCAGCCTACAGGAGGACAAGAAAGGTGCTACAGCGGGAGATCAAGATCGCGAAGGATCGGTCCTGGAAGGAACTGATCGAAGAAGGCCGGGTAAGACCACACCGGGCAGTACGTGCCGTGCTTCCCAACTGGGAGGAGTGGAGGAACCAGAGAGGAGCTCCACTAACGTACAGGATGACCCAGATACTAACCGGACACGGGGTATTTGGGGAATTCCTGTTGCGTATAGGGAAGGAATCGACGTCCATATGTCACCACTGTCGGCTGGGGGAAGACTCGGCACAGCACACTCTGACATCTTGCCCGGTGTGGGAAGAACCCAGGAGAATGCTGCGGATAGAGGTGGGTGAAGATCTGGGCCCGGAGACACTGATTATTAGGGCAGTCCTCGGGGGTCGCCAGGGTCACTCTGCTGTCCGCGCCTTCTGCGAGCAAGTAATGCTGGCAAAGGAGCGGGCGGAAAGGGAAAGAGTGAGGACTGGCCACCCAGCGAGGATTGACAGGAACGAGAGGAGGACACGAAGAGGAGGAGCTCAAGTGGGAGTAATCAACCAGGAGTAACGACGCCAGGGGAGTGGCCCCCCTGGTGATTCAACAACAAGGTCGTCTCTATTGAAGAACAAGACGGGGGATGTCGATCGATAGAAATTCGTAAGAGAACTCGGGGCATTCCCACAGACGTCAGGAGGCCACCATGGAGTTTTAGTCGGTAAGAGTCCGACACTACTCTGCTGTTGCTCTGCAACAGCGAGTGTCCATGAGGATTTCTCCACGTTAAAAAAAAAAAAAGAAGATACAAATGCTTTAAGTATTACAATTAATAGCTGATACAATTGTAACAGAACAGATGTCTTTTATGCAAGAATACTGAAATTACACAGTTACAATAAAATAAGGAATACGTCTGTACTATGGGAAACATAAATAAATATACACATAGTACCTTATACAACGTGTATGTGGAGGACGATTAAACGTGTTGTTGATTAATGCCTAGACGAGTCGATACTTAGTGTAGTCAAATGTATTTAAAATTATTTGCAGTACAGAGTTAGTCGTCGTTCGTTTAGTGTTGCTCGATATGTGTATACAGGGTAATGCTTACGTTCGTGCGATATTAATTCGCTATAAGAATGTTCGATACTAACTGTCTTAACGATCGTGTCCGTTTATTTATACTCGGGGGAGTAGCGGAAAGTTTAAATTCAACTTCGGTTGACGGTTCACGTAGCGGCAATATTGTTTTACCCGGAGTTTGTTTATCGTTACGTTTTGTATGTCAAGACGGTGTCAATGTCACGAGACAAAACAATAACATGAGTCGTTCTCGATTTGCATCGTCCTCTGACTCAAATGCCGCTACATACGTATATATTTTTTTTTTTTATTTACAAGTACTTTACAATCAATTCTCGCATTGAGAATTTTGAGTAAGTTTCTCTGGCGTGGCGCAGTGACATGACTAATTATTTATAATAAGTTAATAAACTTATTAACTTATTATAAGTAAGTATAATTTGTAAATAAGTATAATTTATAAATAATAATATTACAAATAAGTAAATATTACTTATTAGAAATATCTAGCTGAATCTAGTGTTTAGGTCTAACGGATAGTGTTTTCTTAGCCTGCGGATCTGGTCCGACGTATTAAGTAATTTAGTAATTAGGGGGTTTCGATGTTTGTTAACTCTTTTGATATATCTATTACTACATTTTGTTATTTCTTCTTTGAATACGTCACGGGATGAACGTTTTGCCTGTCGGAGGTGTGAAGTGGTTGTATGGTTCTCCCTAAAAATGTGGTTGTGGCGACATACGGCCTCAAGAACGGGCCTGGCCACATGGGATTGTACCTTGGAGGTGTCAATATAATGGGACACACGCTGTATTAATAATCAAACTCCAGACAGAAACTGCCTAGCAACGGCGTTTGGAACTTTCTCGATGCTTCTGTCACGTAAAATAACAAAATAAAAAAGAAATTTGAGGGGAAAAATAAAAAAAGAAATTTTACTTTTTCTAACAACAATCCACTTCCGAATTCTAGGCGTGACTTTCCAAGACTGAAGCTCCCACAATTTTACTTTCGATCGGATCCGATTACTTTCTTTTGTCATCCCTCAACATCCCCACCGTCCATGCATTTGCTTGGCGTCCGCGACCGTTGCCACGTGCTCTTTCTTCTAGAACCTTCGGTGGAAGGACCGTTGGGATGTTGATGGTTCATTAGGCACTTCAGCGATATACATTGTCGCCAAGTGCCGCCACATCTTTATCTCCATCGTCGGTCCATCGGATTTGAAGTATGCCGATCGTGACACTTCCAACGAGCATATAACAAACAAATGCAATCGTACAGCGAGAAAAATTTCTATCAGATTATGATTCGTGCGATCGCCTTGGAGAGTGACATATCGGGTAGTTTATACCGAGCGTCTCAGCAATCGTATTTTGTGCCCAAAATTATTCTACGCATAGTAAAGAGTTATCCCGTTGACCGTGGATTCGTTTGAAACCAAGAACATTGTTAACAGCGTTCATTAAACTCATTATTCGTTAAACTATTATTCATAAAACATATTATTCGTTAATCTTATTATTCGTTAAACTTATTATTCGTCAAACTTAATATTCATTATACTTTGTAAAAGCCTTGTATATACGTATAAGGTTCAATTCTAGGATAATTCAGGGATCGATTCTGAAAATCGAGTTTATTGTGAAAATACTTAAATGAAATATAGGAGTAAACAATAATTAATAACAGTAATAATTAAATAAACAACGACCAATTAATAACAGTAAACAATAAATAGCAAGTTCTGTGCAATGTCTACCTGAAAATCGAGAATCGATTTTCAACATCCTGAGCTACCGATTTTTCTCCGTCAATCTTCAATGTTTTAAATAATTACTCTTTCTTCTGTGATCTTGTCTATCTCAGATGTTGATCTCTGTCCGTCCGTTTGGGAAATGCGCGTCTCTCAAAATGGCTCTCCGTAAAACAAAGAAAGCCGCTCTGTCCGTGAAACAAAAGAAGTCGTGTTGTTCGTAAAACAGAGAAAGTCCCTTTGTTTATCCGCATTTGAACTCTTAGAGAGTTTACATACGTGTAAATATAATCTCTGCTTCGTAAAACGATGGCTAATCCAAACGAAGAATCGTTACGCGCCCTAAATTCTAATGTTAACCCGACATATATATTATATTGTAGCGACACACGAGCTAGAGGACAATTCAAATAATGTTGTTGTCTTGCCTGGGAGTGTCAACATCGTTAGGACATACATACTGTAATAATAAGTAAACTCCGGGCGAAAACAACGTTGCCGCTACGGGCAACCGTCAAACAAAAGCGAATTTACATTTTTCGGTAGACCCCCGACCAGCATAAATAAACGAACGCGATCGTAACACGACCAGTTTTTCAGTCTCAGTCTCCAGCGATTTTATTAGCGAATCAGTTAGTACCGAGCGTCTTTGCGAACATTCTCTGTATCTATTATTTTAAAATATATTTAACGGTTTTCAATATTCAATAAATCTTCAACAATATTATTATTTTTATTTATTATTATATTTATATTATTATAATATTATCACTATTATATATATATACTATATAATATTAATTAAATAATACTAATAATATAATATAAATATAATAATAATAATAATATATAATTTATATATATATAACCTTGGTTATGAATATTTTAAATCGGCACAATAATTGTTATGAGTATATAAGAAATATTTGTCGTACAGTGATACGCATAATCGGTAAATATTTCTTATGCTGCATTAAATCTAAGTAATCTCAGAAAATAAATGCTTCAGATGGAATAAATCCGGATTTGCAGGTAACTTCTAGATACTGTTCAGTTTGAAAACAAAGACAAGGAATATGTGGATTATGTGGAACATCTCGCATCTTATTCCAAAGATTACGAGCTGAGGTGGTTTATTCTACGTGTTGGTTGGTTTATTAAAGAGACGAGTGATAATATTGTAACAGTCAGTGTATATTAAAATCACTTTAAATACAAGTACAGAGAGTGTATGTCGGTTGTAATCGTCGCTCGTGTCACGACCGGCATACTTCAAATCCGATGGACTGACGATGGAGATAAAAATGTGGCGGCACTCGGCGACAATGTATATCGCTGAAGTGCCTAATGAACCATCAACATCCCAACGGTCCTTCCACCGAAGGTTCTAGAAGAAAGAGCACGTGGCAACGGTCGCGAACGCCTAGCAAATGCATGGGCGGTGGGGATGTTGAGGGATGACAAAAGAAAGTAATCGGATCCTCGAAAGTCAAATTGTAAGAGCTTCAGTCTTGGAAAGTCACGCCTAGAGTTCGGAAGTGGATTGTAAAGTGGATTGTTGTTAGAAAAATAAAGTTTCTTTTTTTATTTTTTACTTCAAATTTCTTTTTTTTATTTTCTTTTTGTTATTTTACGTGACACTCGCTCAGTGCTACTATTCAACTCTACGCTTGCTATTCCACTGTATGACTCGTTATAATGATTCGCTATAACGATCGTCCTAGAGAGGACGTTCGTCTATTTGTATCGACCGATGGTATTGTAAAAAGTTCAAATGTAACTCCGGTTGACGATTAGAAATAACGGCGATAATGTTTTGTCCGGAGTTTGTTTACCTTTAGACCTAGCAAAGCAAAACAACGTTGGCACTCCAAGGCACAACAATACGAGTCCCTGCCGATCTTCCGATGACTCATGTGCCGCCACAGAGCTAATATCAATGAGGTAATTATTATACTAATAATGTTTCGTTATATATCGTGTTATTGCTTACATATTTTTTGGTAGAAGTTCATATTTTGTAGGTATTTGAAGCATCAAAAGCGCTATAGCGTAATATAATTTTTCTATAGAATTTTCAATATCCACGCCATACCTTTATGAATTTTCATCGTCATAGTTAAATAGACCATATTTTTCTGATGTCCAACACATTCATTTTTAATAAACCAATTTGGATATGCTTTACTCACAGCTTTAGATACAATCCTAAATAGCCTTATCCGAAACAAATGTTTCACTGCGTAATACAGGATAAAAATGATTGAACGGCATTTATAACATTGAAAATGTAAAAAAGGTTGTTAAGTGACTCTAATAAGTATTCGAAAGTAATCGCATCACTAACATATGCGCCATGGGCTATCAGTGTTTATTCACCACACTGAAATTTTACTTTTATCAACAAAATAATTAAAACATCATATCTAGAATTTTCTGTACTTCGTTTAGCACTGTATTTTTTTTTTTTTTTCATTATTTAGTTTGTACTTTACACTAAATAACATGTGGATGGTTACTCCCAGCGAGATACCATCTTCGACTTTGCCTATTTTATTTCTTTAGTGTGATCAGTGGGGTGTTTTCTTTTTAGTCTTCTTTCTATGAGAGTTTTGCTCGCTTTATCGGTCAGCTGGTTTGCCGATGGTATCTGCCGATTTCTTCTTTGATCGTTGGTATTTTTAGGTCATTGCGTATATCCTCGTTTCTGACATATCATGGGGCGTTGACTATTGTTCTCAGTATCTTCGATTGTAGCGACTCTAGTTTATTTATGTGGCTCATTGCTGCTGTCCCCCATAGTGTTATCTCGTACGTCAAAATTGGTTTTATTATCGTTTTGTAGATTTTTAATTTATTTTCCTTGCTGAGTTTAGAGTTTCGACTAGTTAGCCAGTACACCCGTCTTCTTTTTATCCGTATTTTGTCTATAATTAATTTAGTATGTTGCTTCCATGTAAATTACGTGTCTAAGTGGAGTCCTAAGTATTTAACTTGCCTTGTTTGTGTTATGTGCGTGCTATTTAATCGGATATTTGCTATCGAGATCGTCATGAAATACTCTAACGAAATCACGTACGAAGGAAAGTTGTTTACTGTTAGCGGCTTTCTCAGAAACAGTTTCGTTGTTTCCATATCATAAACCATGCTAGTGTCACGTAAAATTGATACTTGGATTGTAAGAGAAAAGAAGGCTGAGTCGTAACCCAACTATTAATTTTCTTTTATCAAATTTTATTATAAATTTTAGCACTTACAGTAATAGAATAACACTGAACCGTAGAAAGGGGGTTGTACGAGAACAGCGACTAGAACAAGAACAAGAACTGCCCGAGCTGTCTCTGTTTATATACGTTTTGGTTTGAGGATGTTGAGGGGCTCGGTGTAGATTATGATGTGGAAAAGTGTCCGAAGGTCGGGGGTCGGTATTCTATCTCTGATGTAGGTTGAGATGTGATTGATGTCACACTAGCCGCTGGCAGGATGATTTCTTCTTCGTTTCTGTAGTTAGCTGCTACAGTTATTGTTATGGTTTTATAAACTAGTAATTTGTTGCTCATGTTAAATATAGATTTTCTTGCTGTAAGATAGTGTAACGATTTTCTCATTACCATTAGGTGTTTAATGTTTTCCAGTCCAACTTGTTTCAGGTGTTCAAGGTGTTTAATGTTTCCAGTCCAAATGCGGTACAAGATATTTAACCGAAATCGTTTGTTGGATTTCCTGATTTAACAATTTAATCTTAGAAGATTCTTTCTTTTTAAAAATGAAGGCAATGTGCGAACACTTGTTTGAGTTTAATTGGATTTTGTTATCTCTCGTTTAGCGTTCTATATTATATAACTGCTTTTTAGGTTTCTTGTCGCTATTTTAATGTTTGCATGCTTCGATGGGGTATATTCAGATGTTCTTTTTCTTTTTTTTATTATTTAATTTGTACTTTACAATTTGTCCAGCTGGACATTCGGCAAATTTTTCTAGCTTATTTTCAGATGTGAACGTAGCGAAGGAATAAGTTTCCGTTTTCAGCGTTGTTAGCAATAAACAAAATAGAAAATGGGTTCGAGGACACTTTCTTGTGGAACCGTAAATTCCTTTGAGAGAGGACACTTACACTTCTAATTTTAACATACAAATACTTATTCGTAATGTGGGAGAAAATAATTCTATATGTGCTATTCGGCAGAATTGTTTATAACTTCCTTAAAATCCTTCATTTTATCATATAATACATAAAATCATTCAAAAAAAGAAAAAATAAAAAGCGCGCAGGCCGATATTCAGATAAAAGAAAAGAAAAGGAAAAAAAAGAAAAAAGAAGAAGAAAAGAAAGAAAAAAAACAAAATTTTTTTAATGCGTCGGGGAGGGTAATGGCGGTCAGGAGGCCCAGGAACGTTCCGCCGCCGCCCACCTCGGGTCGCGACTAACACGGGCGGTTGCTCTAGGGGCAATGGCCTCCTCTAGCGCCAAATTAATCAGTTAGGAAACTTTTAAGATCGGCTCACCATATAAAGAGGACGCGGGGAGTGCACCGGCAGTAATTCGCAAGAGGTCCCGGGGTATTCCTGTCACACGCGTAGGCAGGCCATCGTGGAGTTTTAGTCGGTAAGAGTCCGACACTGCTCTGCTGCTGCTGCAGTCCATGAGGATTTCTCCACGTACAAAAAAAAGCTATATTATTATTATTATTATAAAATAGCTATTATTATAAAATAGCTATTTAGCTATTATTTCATCCATTTATCTTTTGTCAATTGTCTTCTCTACTATTTTGGATGTTGGATTCCATAGTATGGATCGAAGAATCGAATAGTTTTTATATTAACATATACATTTAAACTATAATATATTAGGTTGGCAACTAAATGATTGCGGATCCTCTCATTACCACTTAATGGCAAAATCCGCAATCACTTAGTTGCCTACCCAATAGTACAAGATTCCTCTTGTTTCTATCCTATTCGTGGCTCGCGGAGAATTTTTGGAAAAAGAAAGTTGGCTTGTCGCGTCGATAGCTGGTTATGAAATGGTTGGACGAGTTTTTGTAAAATTCCTGAGTGAGAAAAAATAAGAAAAGTTAAAAGCCTGATGCTGCTGGGGGTGTCTCTGGTCTTCGTCTCGTTCAACATTTACGTCTGGCTTAAAGCTATCCATTCTTAAACAATGGCTGAAAAAATGATCCTGGTTAAGTAGCGACTCGACACGACACAACATACGATTAACAGATTCGAGGAAAAGCCAGAATACAATATAGATATAATTGGAAGGAAAGTTACTGTTTATAAGCGGATGGTGGTTTTAAATTCTTGTTTGCTTTTTATTTAGTGTTTTATAACACTATCTCTGCACATTTCCATATCTGTGGAAAATTCTCTAACCCGAAGATAAAAATCTTACTCCTTTGTTCGGAATTTCTTTCAATATTTTTGCTGTTATTATATCGTATTCAGGTTTTTTCTGTTGTTTTTTTAAGTTCTTGATTATTGCTTTCTTTTATCATTTTTGCTTAAGATTTGTTACTTGTTAATACAGTCGATATTTGGTTCTTATGTGTTTAAAGAAATAATTTTTTTGCAACTCCTTCCTTACAATCCGACATTTGTAGCTTGTCGGATGATTGTTTCTGCAATTTGCACAGATTACCTTTTTTTATTTTTTTACATATGAGCAATTAATCGAGAGATACATACCTGAACATTTGACACGAGTCGGTAATTTATTACAATAATTTTTCGTGCGTCCATGTCGTTCACACACTGTGGAATATTGTTAGCTCTTGGCGTTCCTACTTTTATGAACGTATCACATACCACATTGGTATCATAAATTTCCTTGTTGTGTTTGTCTTATTCAAGTTCAGAGAGAAATATTGACAATGGTGTTAATGCGACACTTTTGCTTAAGTAAATTATGTTGTGTAGCTTGTCTCCTTTGCAATTCTATGTTAAGTTTTGGGTGTTTAATTTACTTATAATTCTCAATGAGAATTGATTGTAAAAAGTCTACCAAATAAAAAAAAAAGTTTTGGGTGTAATTCTTTTATTATCGCCTGAAACCTTTTTCTATGTTTGCTTAGTAGGTATAGTGATTCACATTTTATTTTTTAGAATTTTTCTTACTATCCTGCATGCGTCTGAATCGAGCTCTTGTAGTTTCATTTGTTCTTCCAATTGTTTCATTATATGTTTTTTGGTTCTTATATGTAGTTTTAATCTTTCCTTGTTTAATTTAATTTACATTAGATTTAATGTGTAGTTTTTGATATAAAAGTATAATGATTTTGCAAATTCTCATCACTAAGGTTTTGTAATGTTATACATCTGTTTGGCGTTTACGGATCTTCTAACCACTTGATATTGGTTTTTACGTTAATTAGTCTTATTTTTGTACGTGAATTTTCCAAATCTTTTGTTCCTCTTTACTTTTTTAATGTGGGTAGCTTCCATTGTCCAATTTTTTCATTTTCGTTTGGCACCTAATAAAGAATTAAATGTGTGTTGCAAAACGTGTTTTTTCCTAAAAAATGTCAAAGTTTTTCAAGTATTTCTGAATAATATTTTTGAATTTGATAAATTTACAAATTTATAGCACCAAGCAGCACCGATGTGCAGCGCTCTACTCTCTTTAAAGATTATTCTCATTGAGAATTATAAATAATAACTTTTAATTATAATAACAACCGATCAATAGGCTATCGGTCGGTAAGCGTCGGCGACAAAAGGTCGATCAATAGGCTATCTGTCGGTGAGCGTCGGCGACAATAAATCGATTAATCGGCTATCGGTCGGTAAAGTGTTAAAAACTTGCAAGTCGAAGTATGATATGATAAGTTGGAGTTGCCGGTCGATATTCACAATTAAAAATCGGAGCGTTAAGGGTTAAAAAAATGAGAATAATTAACATTAAATTTGTATTTACGTTCAAAATTTTAATCAACTTATTCTTTATATATATATATATATATATATGTCGGGTTTACATTGGAATTAGGATTAGGGGCGTGAAACGAATCGTCGTGTGGTTTACGCATTGTCGATAAGCAATACAGAAGACATTGACTAGTGCAGATACGATTATTATAGAATTGAACAAGCAACCGTGGCAATTAGACACTCGAGAAACTAATGATAATGATCCTAGGTTCAATAACGAATCCGCGGTCGACGGGGTGATGGATGAACGTGCCCGCAAAATCTAAGTCGGACTCTTTGTTAAAACGGGGAATATCCACCGAGCGTACAAATGCTAAGTAAGTCGCTAATACGATCTCGCGAGAGAATGACTTTCATCGGATTCATCGGAATGACGATCATCGGATTCGTCGAGGATAGTCTTCGTTCAGAAAGTAAGGGAAATTAACGTTGCTGCTAATTGGTCAATCTCCATATCGGTGGTTAGAAAAGATGCTAGCCGCCCTCGAGGGAAAGTTGCTAGTGGGAGACGCCGTTCGTTGAAAGAAATAGATCTCCCCTATCTTCCCGTAGTTGGGACAAAGACTGTTTATCTGTTTGAAGGACTTTAGGTAACTAGATCTTAGTGTTTATAACGGCCCTCGGGCTAGCTGATCACGTACTGTGGAGACACATCGACATCTGGCAATCATCTTACTCGAAGAATAGGGACTGCGTATGGCCACGGGACAGAGACCGTTGGAATGTTTACTGTCGCGTGTCGCCAGAGATATTTCTTTTAAGGAGAGCTATAGAATTACTTCATACCTTTGTTAGGCAAAGCGTTCATCCCGTGACCGCGGCTACGTTCGGCGACTGGCTATCGCCTCGAGCCCAAGCTCATTATCACAAATCTTGAACAAATACAATCGGATCGAAAGACGACAATTGTTTAATTACATCTATGATAGAATCTAGATTACGATGTTAAGGGATTTTCCCGGGGTTCCAAAGGGAAGACTCCGATGTCCTTTCATCTCCGACATATATATATATATATATATATATATATATATATATATATATCAATCATAACATCAATTACGATGCTTATAATGAAAATATTACCACTTATAATTTCTGTCTTCATTTCTAGTTATAAAATACATTTTACTGTAAGTGTCAAACATTGAAATCTCATATTTACATAATTTCTTACACTTCGATACAGGTAAGAAAAAATTGTCATCTTTATAGAAAAATTATTTCAGCTGTATTTTAAATCAGCTAAATTCTATTTTTGATCTCCATTTTTTATTTTTATTTATTTTTTATTTCTATTATTTTTATTTATTGCTATGAAATTATCATATGAAACTATTTGTGAAAATTATATACAATAAAGATAATAGTATACACGATGAAATACAAAATTTTGTTTAAAATTTATCATCATGTCATGTTATATTGTATGAATATGTATCGAAAAGATAACATTTTTTTTTTTTATTTGGAAGAATTTTATGTTGCAATCAATTCTCGTTGAGAATTGTAAGTAAATTATTCTGGCGTGTACTATAACTTGAAATATAAGTGTTTATCGTATGTTTGATTCTAGTTGAATCTAATGCTTAAATCTAGAAAAGATAACATGTATGTAGATTAATTATTTTTCAAAACGTACAATATGAATATCGGTGCAAAATTTTTCATGATTATCTATGAATTAATATATTTTGAAATCTATCGGAATTAATTAAATATTTCTGCTCCTTTCGTATTTCTGTAGATGTATTAAGAGGATGTCCTGAATTAGAATGTTCTAAAACAGCGTCTTTTTGTGATTTCTTTTAGAAGGAAAAGAAAGAAATGAAGTTATTGAATTTTGAGGTATGGTTTTATATATATTTAACGAATACAAAAAAATTTTTTTTAAAGTAAAAAAAATTATAACAGATTTCTAAGCCTATTTCATGGGCTGCAGTTTTCAATCGGTGGACTAAAAAAAAAGGCAGAAAATAGTGTGAAATTAAAAATTTTGGCGGGTTTAAGGAAAAAATGTGTTTTTTTTTAAAAGAAAAAATAACCTTCAAGGTGCTATAACAAGTATTTAAATAAACTTTTTGACGAACTTTTTTAGTTCATCGAGAAGAAAAATATATAACAATTTAATACTTTTTTGGTTTTTCGTTTCAGTCAAGAATTACGAGGTGAATCTTTCCCGCCGGTTGAAAACTGCAGCCCATGAAATAGGCTTAGAAATTTGTAATAATTTTTTTTTATTTAAAGAAAATTTTTTTTGTGGTCGTTAAATATATATAAAAGCATACCTCAAAATTCAATAACTTTATTTCCTTCTTTCCCTTCTAAAAAAAATCACAAAAAGGCGCAGCTTTAGAACATTCTAATTCAGGACAACCCATTAAATAAACCTGTTTTGCTTTTCATTCTAATAGAATTTAGAAAACGAAACATATTTCTTGAATGAATGACGTATTATTAGGTTGGCAACTAAATGATTGCGGATTTTGTCCATACCACCTAATGATAAAATCCGCAATCACTTAGTTGCCAACCCAATAGGTGTAAACAAGTAACTACAATAAAACTTAATTACGTAAATAATAAATCAGCACGAAAAATCGTCAATATGTGTTAATACAGCAAAATGCTGATAAAATGCAAGCATTCTGTTTTTAATCTGTTATTCATTCTTTCACGTCGTCGCCGTATAAATCTTATGTAAACAGTACCAAATGTAAAAAGGTAAACAGGATATTTCAGACTATATAAAACCAGCCACGGACTAAATGTTTAATACATTCAGACACACCACCCAACGAATAACATACATATAATCAAAATGTATCGCTTCCTTCTGGCTCTGTTCGTCATCATGGCAACCTATTTTGTTTGTAAGTATCTACTTTGAATAATTATTGAACTTGTTTGCATGTGCATATATAAGGCGTTTCGTTGTGTGTATTTTTCTTTTCTTTTTTTTTTTTTTTTTGTTTTTATTTGGAAGAATTTTACAATCGATTCTCATTGAGAATTATAAGTAAATTATTCTGTGTATTTTGAAAAAAAAGTTCTGCAATACCTATATTCAGTGAAGAAAGTATCTTAAATAGCGTTGTATAGTTTTATTAAAGAATATACTGGATAGATAATATTTGTTATTTTATTTAGAATTGTAATATTTATTATTGGTGTAAACAAACAAAATTTACATTTCTTGTTGCCAAATAATCTAAATAGAACTGTAGGATAGGAGAAACAAAATTACATAGATAAAGTTAGGCACACGTAAATTTATTATCGAATTCGTTCTAAATGAATCATCAATCAGAATTGCATTCCTTTTATAATCTTTATCATTCTTTTTTTAATTTAAGATATTGTTCCATTTAAATAAAATTCGCAGTTTTAGAACTTTATTTGTAACGTATGCTTTGTCAACTCATAACTGTCTTTAAAATACTTTTCGAATCTTGTTTATATTTTACATAACTTTTAAATATCGTATAAATATTTAAGTGAACAAAGATAAGCGTGTAGCAGACTGTGGAAAATTTCTTGTAGGAGTAGTGTTCAGCATCGAGTCTGAGTGATTTATGAGAGAATATTAATTTTAAATTAAAAATATTAATTTCTAGTATTATAAATTTGAAAAGATTTATTTATTTAACAAGTTTAAAAATTTCTATTATCATTTAACAAATGAATAGTGTTCAACATTGAGTCCGAGTCATTTATGAGAGAATATTAATTTTAAATTAAAAATATTAATTTCTAGTATTATAAATTTGAAAAGATTTATTTATTTAACAAGCTTAAAAATTTCTAATATCATTTGACAAATGAAAACAGTGACCCAGGCGAGCTGCCCAGTTAACGAAGTGTGGAATGACTGCGGTACTGCCTGCCCGCTAACTTGCGAGGATCCTAATCCCAGAATTTGCTCATTGGTTGGTATTTAAAGTCTATGGAAAATGTGTTAAACATATTATAGTCTCGTATAACATAAAATAATACTACAGTACTATATACCAATAGTTATTTAATCATAAGTTACTCGTATCGAATACAACAATAGATTAAATATTATTTTATATTTTAGCAATGCGTTCCAGGCTGTGAGTGTGTAGATGGATATGTTAGAAACGAGTGGCAAAAATGTGTCGAACTAGATGATTGTTAATGAGACAAAAAAGATTAATTTCTCTGGAGACGATGTAAAAGAAGGACTATTACTCTGACTATTATTGAATTATTTTCACAAAAATTCCTTTTCATTGAATAGAAGTCTATCTAATATTCTATTTTATATATGCAGAAATCAAATAAAAGAGATTAATTTATATGCAAATTGGTTTTACCTTCTTTTCTATAGTAAAATTTCGGTTTAAAATAATATAGTATAGATACTGTAAGAAGCTACAACTATTTTCAAAAGATTTGTAATAATAATTAAATTATTTACGAGAAACTACAAGGCAACTTTTGTTAGAAAAAACCTCCGGCTTTTCAACTTTGTAGTAGTTTGTACACCTCTTACAGTTCTCTACAACTTCAATAAAAATATCATTGAGAATTTTCAGTAATTTTTTTTGGCGTGGCGCAGTGATATGGCTAATTATTTATAATAAGTTAATACTTATTATAGATAAGTATAGTTTATAAGTAAGTGTTATAGTTTCACGATCCTGTCATCATCTTCGGTGTTCGTAATCGATACGTGTGTAGCGGCACTCGACAGCAAACTTCCCAACGATTTCTGTCCTGTGCCTTTCTACACAAAGACCCTAGCTTTCGGACAAGATGATTGCCAGATGTCGAAACATTTTCATAGCATATTTTTAACCAGCCTAAGCACCCGCTATAGATCTTAGGATTTCTCTAACTAAGGTTCTTCAAACGAACAAATAGTCTTTATCTTAGCATTCCCTAAATTTATTACCAACTACGGAAAGATACGGGAAATCTGGATTTTCTTACGTATGATGCTTTTCGCTAGTAACTTTCTCTCGAGGGCGGTTAGCATCCTTCCTCAACCTAGAGATTAACCAATTAACAGAGACGTCCATTTCCCTCACTTTCCTAACGAAGGTTTTCCTCGACGAATCTAATGATCTCGTATCCTTAAACACACCCCATCATAATTTTCCTCCGTAGCATCATCGTGACGGAAAGTCAGTTGGTAGTTGATAGTTGACCAGAGTTCCTCGACGCATCTTGGACAATCATCATCCGAACTTGTACGGCACACTTTGCTCAATCGCTATCATAACGCATCGTCTAGAAGCAACTCGTAACCGCGAACCGCTAAGTGCAATCGCGAGCTACGTAAAGTGTACATCGAGTGTTGTTAATAAATATACTGTTAATTATACTCTAGTACTTGTTCAGTACCTATCACGACCTATCCACTTCATGTGTTACTGTAAATGTCGAATCTTGGGTTTCTTGAATTATATTTAAATCAAAACGGTGGTTGCTGCTACCAGAAATAGCCCTTAAATTATTTCAATTAGTTGGATTCTTGTTCGTTAATTTTTGAAACAAGGCAAACGACCGAATGGAATGGTTTCAAAAACTTGTTGCATCCTTCTAAAGCGCGGCACTATTTTGAATTTCCAAACTGTTGTATCCTTGATGTTCTAATTTATTAATATAACAGTGTGGGTAGCGTTAACTAGCGTATCAATTCCACTGGTAAATAAACTTTCACGTTCAAGTTTCCACGTTCAAGACTCAAGTTTTCCTGGAACAAATAAATTATTTCAATATCCTCTTGATCGTTGACAATAATAGTGAATGAATAATTTTATTCGAGTAGCACATATGGTAAAAGTCTGAAATTATTGAAAAAGAGAATGTTACAATTTTTAGCACTCTTGGAATGTCGTATTAAGTTAGTATAGTTGTTGAAAGACTAACTATATGAGTTGTTGACGATTAATAAATGCTGACTCTAAGTGGCTACGCTTATTTATACCACAAACTATCATGCGATAATTGTCATGTGACCGTTTATTCCACGAATACGCCGAGTTTCGACACATAATTATTTTTGCGGACGCTGCAATCTTCATTTTTGCTGGTGTCCTTCCAAAAGTGTTAGGATTTCTTCTCTCCGCTGATGTGGTTTTCGTGGATATGTTTTTTCAAGTCCTTGCTATTGCATTCCTCTTGCAGTTTTAATTTCTGCTAATGATAAGTCGTACTTTCTTTGAGCCAAGGTTAATGGTCCTTTAAAAGATTTTGAACCCCACTCTCTATACAGTAGTGAGTATGACCTGTGTAAGTGCCCTGTTCATATGCCTGTGTAGGTGTCTGTGTGGCGGCACGTGCCACGGAACCCTCCAACGGCTTCGCGATACAAAGCGCTACGCCGTCAAAGCGCAACACCGACGTGCCCAATGTGCCATCGATATCCTTACGCTTCTTCCGCCGAATTTTCGGAAGAGCATACACGCGCCAGCCGCCGCGGTACATCTAATGAACGCACGCTAGTGGGGATATCGATGGGTAACGAAGGGAAGAATCCGTTCGATCAATCACCTCATCTGTATAAGATTAATATCGTTGTATTCCAACAAAAATTAATGCCAGATCACCAATTTGGATTCAGAAACAAACACTCCACGATAGAGCAAATGCACAGGCTCGTCAACGGAGTTTTACTAGCAATAGAAAAGAAACAATACTGCCTTTACAATACAACCCTTTTCATGGATATTGAGAAAGCATTTGACAAAGTGAACCGTGGAAGCTTCTTACAAACGATAAAAAAAACTCTTCCCGGAACAAATCCACCACTTACTCAAATCATACCTAAGCAACAGAACCTTTGTAGTAAAAATACTTTGTTGTTTTTGGCTCGTTGAAGTTCTATAAGGAACATCGGTAGTGGTGTCGATGTGCTGCTCTTGACCAGTTTAATTATATTATTTCTTTTGTGTCCTTTTTCCATTAGGTCTGTCAATATATTTTGTGCCAAGTTGTGTGTGTAGTCCATTTATCACTATCTTAAATTTCTTTTCAGTCTTTGGTTGGTAAGTGTAATAATTTGAATTTTTTATTTCAAGTGCTTCAATAACTGTATGCATCTGAAGTTGCAGTTTGATTTGTTTATCTTTTAATTATTTCATTAAAAATCACTTGGGTCTTACAAGCTTGTTTAGTGTTTTCATTAGTGGGTCAATATTAGGAGTTTCTATGGAAAAAGGTGGAGGTTTAATCACTAAAGAATTAGCTTCTTCTATATCTTCATCATTTAGATTTTGCAATACGTGATATCTTTTATTGCTGGTTGCGAGCCTT
Source organism: Bombus flavifrons (assembly GCF_040668555.2). NCBI lineage: Eukaryota > Metazoa > Arthropoda > Insecta > Hymenoptera > Apidae > Bombus > Bombus flavifrons. Next base: position 1,574,776 of record NC_138459.1, on the reverse strand, counting down.
CTAACCACTTGTAATTATACTTTGCATTTTTATTCTTAGGTCTCATTTTCGTACTTGCATCTTCCGGATCAGCAGTTGTTCTTCTTTTGTTTGGTTAATTAGTTTCCATTGCTCTCTGACGGTATTTTCCATTTCAATATCCTCACCCGAAATATCTGTAGAGCAGTTATACATAAGTTACGATTGTTTATTTGCCATTATTGGTGTAATATTACATACACCTTTTTTACAATAGAACTATACAGTCTTTTACACTAGCCAACGCATTTTTTAATTTCTACAAAGAAGCATTAAGGTGCTTGGATCGAAAAATAATTGATTTAAAAGATAGTGTAACTTTAAGCTTATTGTCCCTTTGACCTACAACGAGTGAGGCTCATGGTAAGAAATTTGGGCAAAAAATAATAAGCACGAGCCTAAATCGTGGTACTTCGTTCACGACAAACGTAAACAACACGTGTCAGACTCGTGGTTCAGTTGTTTTTCATATTTTCTTACTTTAGTCACGTGTAATTTTTTGTTACGTTCGCACATTTAGGTTATAATTCCTTAAAAGAAGTAAACAACACTTATACCTACCATGTCAGTAAATAGAAAATCTAAAATTGATGATAGTAGTGAGAAGTATGTTATTATTGCGGATAGTGATTCGGTAGATTCTTCTGATAATGTTAGTGATCGTAGCGATATTGTGTTTCCTATTGTGTTTCATTGTTTCGAAAAACATCACACAGTCGAAGATTACTAATTTTCTACGAGTTGTCTCAAAGCATTATTAATTTAAACTAAGTGTACATTCATAAATTGTTACTGATACATTGTCATTGATACATACACTTTCAAATAATAAATTATTTTTCACTGATGAATCGATCATAATTACTTGCCAGACATTTTAAAAGAATTAGTTGTGCCCAAACGTGTTTATTATTTCACAGTTCCTTTCGTTGCGCAGAAATACGTATGTCATAAGGCGCATACATTTTGCGCAAGTTCGAGCACACGACTAAACAGCTAAATGGCTCGACGCGTGACCGACCTTGTTTGTTGTGGTCCGAGTAATCGGGAGTTAGCAGGCAGAACAAAGGATTAAGGTATTAAAAGACAAGGAAAGGCAACACAGTGCTTTTATGTTTTCCTTGTTTTTCATACGATAAGTTTTACAAGATTAAAGTTAAAATATTTTTTAGATTAATAATTTTTCGGCTTTAAGTATCTTCATTTTTGTAGAATATTAAATATTGCATCGTATAGGTTATAAAAAAGTGTATACGTTACATTTAAAAAAGTTACATTGGCACTTAAATTTCTTTGAATGAGAATGTACAAAGAATGGAAATATCTCGTTAAGTTCCCCCATGAAGTTCAATAACCCCCATCTGAAACATTTTTCACATTTTTTATATTTACAGAGATAATCACGTGTGCTCATTTGAAATGGACATACAGAATATAAAAAAATATGCCTTTTCCGATTATCTTTGTTAGCGTGCGAAATGACAAACAAAAAGCGAGTTAAGGTGACATATGTATTATATATATTATAAATAATAGATAACCGCGCTTTCTATAGTTTCTATCTCATGTCGAATTTGACACAGCGGATTAAAATCCAAAGACCAGAAATCAACGCACTGTGACTGTAATAATAATTTGATCAGTCACTATACAGTGTTAAATATTATTCGTTTAGTGGCTGTGATTGTAATCTCAAAACGTGCCAAGTAAGTAATGTAAGTAAACAGAATGATACAGAAACATAGTCATTTCCTGCATTTTACGTTTACGCAGTAGCCTGTATGCGCAGATGTTATTGCACTTCGTCCCACTCTTTAAAATGAGATACAACAGAAAAATGGATTAATTATAAGTGACATCATCGATTATTGTAAGTACCTGGTGTTTTGTTACCTCTAGATTCTATTGAATATATGAATCAATATACGAGTATTAATTCTATTGACGATTCTATTGAAAATAAGAAGAAGTTTTAAAGAAATTAATTCGCTTGGTAATTATTACAAACATTATTTTAACAGGTGCAGAAGTTCCTTCGTAAATACTGTTTAGCTTGGTCTTCGTATGTTCCATTTTATGATCGAATACGTACTTGGTCCTCTCCAGCGCCATCATGATAAATCACAATGTGCTGTAATAGTTTATTCAGTCGTCCGTAATCTTGCAAAGCGTTGCCAAGATTTAGTGCAAAATCATTCGGTACACTGCAATATCTTGTTGAGTTGCTATTGCACCGTAGTCACGACATTGCCGATAAGAGCTGTGATTTGGCTGATCAGCGGCAACTAAACGCTTCGAATAATATTATTGCATATGATGCGGAAGACAAATTCCAGGTTACAAAAACTCATTGAGGTCAATACTCTACAGCGTACTACAGTTTCTTTCTTACTACTTAATAAGTAGTGGCACGATCATCATCGTCGTCGCAATGATATTCGAGAAATGCGTTTTAATCGTTTTCTTTGCGGAAAGAGTGAATATGTTCGTAAATCCTTTCCGTGTTCAATGTTCAAGTTTAGATGTCAGAAACAAAAGCATAATATGCAATTATTTTGAGTAATAATAATTTTTACGTGCGTAGAGAGAATTTAGTTCGTTTTATATTCACCGAGTATATATTAAATTTGCCAAATCGAAAACAAATGGTAGTTAAAAATAAGTTCTTCGTTGTACATTTGAAACAATGTACAATATACGAAACGCCTACAGGTGTAAAAAATTTAAGAGTGATTCTTAAAGCTGAAATAAGATGAAAATCAAGAGTAAAAAATCGCGTTTTCAGCTTTGTTTTTTAATTATTGACAAAGTTAACCGAAATATCCATGAGCAAATAGAGAAGATATACGCGTACACGAACGAAAGTAGATCAGCCTGAGCAGCGGGCTGAACAACGATCCACCAATTGAACGATATACGGCCAGTAGCTTGCCTCAACAGCTTGCTGCACAAGTTGTAGAGAAGAAGATTGTGGCATTTTCAGACGTAAACTATCCTGCGCAACGTTTCGTAAGAAAAATCGTAGATTAAACATTAAACCTGCCTACACATTAAAATCTGTAACAACATATCGAAAACCGTCTCATGGAATTTTCGAGTAGACAGAAGTAATGTTTTCTCTAATCGTTTGTCTCATAAATCAGATATAAACGATGCTTACACAAATTTCACACATGTATCGGAAACATTACTCAGGCTTAGAAAATAGTAGTTGTTTTATATTACTGTAAATATTCAATATAGCAGCTACTTTCTTGCAAACAAGGTACACAATACGCACGATACATACAACACACACCGTGCACACTACACACACTACACACCCAGATCACTCGCGTTGGAACTAGATAAAAAAGATTAAAAAACTAACAAGGAATACAAAAATAGAGGAAATGAGAAAGTTCAGAGAACTAAAAATGAAAAGGCTCAAAAAAGATATACTAGATATAAAAGAATGACTTAAACCTATATCAAATTAACAATTAACTCCAATTTTATGTTTATACAATTCTAATGTTTCTCTTTGACTGTCGAAATATTTCTGTCCTTCCAGAACTGTTTTGCCCCTTTATCAAACTATTAAAATCGCTAAAACATATTACGTAACAAGGTAATAGTGGAAAGTTCTCATTCAGAAAAAGAATTACATTGTTCTTTGCCAATGCTTTTGTTTTCTTTGTATAATTTTCTCGAAATTATCCAGAGAGAGTCACGATATCTGAGATCTATTCTTTCAACAACAAGTATGGCTATTAAGAAAACGAACAGGTAACGCAACAGATGTGTTTAAAAATGATTAGAAGCATTTTGCAAGCGTAGTATCATTTCAGCAACGAAAACGAAAACTTAAAAGAGCTTTTCAACGCGATAAATATAACTCTTAATTTGGCTGTATATTAATTTGCATTATTACACATTACTCCATAGAACCTTTATTAATCCTGCGAGCATAAATTTAAACCATTTTTCTGTAGTTTATTTTCGTTTCTTCATATTTTATTTCGTATGTATGTATATGAATATTGTAATATGCAGTGTTTAGTAATTTGTATGCAAATAGGTGTCGACCACATTTAGTAGCATCTCAGGAATACTTGATGCGCATGCGATTTTTCTGTGAATGCTCGCGGACGGGACGATTGTGGTGCGTGTATGAAATTTGTATAAATATTGTTCATATGTGCAATTATTTATTAATTATTTATGGAGGCAAACGATTAGACAAAAAAAATTAATCCTCTCTATTCGAAAATTCCATAAGACGGTTTTCGATATGCTTTTATGGATTTTAATAAATAGACAGGTATAGTGCTTAATTTACGATTTTTTTTTTACAAAACATGCTGCTTAGGCTGATCTACTTTCGTACGTGTAAGGAGATCTGCTCATGCACGAGCATATTTCGGCTAATTTTTAATTGTTAATAACTAAAAAACAAAGCCGAAAACTCAATTGTTTTATTCTTGATTTTTATCTTATTACATATATTTTTACACTTGTAGCCGGACAGTTATATAGAGAAGAGATAGAGATGCAGATAGATAAGAGACTTTCGTTTTATTTCGTTCGTTGTTCCCAAATTAATTTATTGTTTATATTTTGTTTTTTGTACTCATTTCCTGTTTGAAGCTATTTAAAGAATTAATACGAATCTTGATACCACCAATCAAAGTTCCTTGAATTTCTCCAAAGAATCAATAATGATTAAATCTAGTATTGTTATAATATCAAATTTCAAAAACTTAATTTTAGGTTTAAAAAAATAGTAATATATTACTCTGAAATGATTAAAGTCAGATAACATAATTATATAATGAATAAGGAGATTTAAGTCATAGTAGTAAATTAACCTGTTAGTCCACATACTAACATAGGTTTCTACTTTACAAAATTTCACAAAATTGCTCAATTTTTAATTGATACGAGTAACGGTATAATGCAATTGACGTGTTCCTTATGCACATATGCGTACAAGCTTCGCAGTTTCGCTCAAATATATAAACGATACTGAAATATATCAAACAGCATTACAGAACAAATAGTCGCTCTTAAGCTTTGTTTGCTGCGTTCGGTTTCGTAACTATGTCTGTTCATTCGAGTCTCGACACACGCTTTATTTCGTAAAGAAGTATGCGAAACGTTATCATCCTTCAACTTGTTTTATCTAGACTGTAGACATAGTGCGCTGGTATTTCAGTGCTAAACAAACAAAGACGCTAAAGTGATCTTGAGCTTAATAGAACAAAAAACACAAGAAATATCATTGAACGCCAAGTAATGGCGAACTTTCAACGATTTCTATGCAAAACATTCATTAATTAGAACATCTCTGCTTGATTTCCGCGTTTAAGGCTTAACAAGGTTTACAATAACACACTACAAAATTTTCATCGTCAATTATGCGATATTGGTAGTTCTTGTAAGTGGTGAAATCCAATTCACGCATTTGGTTCGAGTGATCGTAAATTTTTCGGATTACTGGTGGGAAACTTGCAATATTCGCAGCCGCAGCTATTTCGTCGTAATACGCCCATTGCCGTTCCTTTAGTTTGGTGATATGTCTTAGCTGTAAAAATATTAATTTCTTTTATTTCTTCGTTGTGTTTTGGATATTAAAACAATATTATGTTATAGTAAGTTGCGATATCGTTGTAATTATAGGTATTCTTTAAGTTAATCTTATTGTGAAAATAGTATAAAATCAAACAAAAATCTTACATCTTATTGCAGGACTATTTACTAATTCGAAAATTATTAATTATGGTTCCTAAAATTGACATGTACCATTTAAGACAAAATTTGATTACGACATATCGTTTTGAATGGTCGTGGATTAGTTATTATTAATTATTATTTATCAGAATTGTAAAATAAAACATAATACCTTCCTTGAGGTTTGTAAATAATGATAATTATACAATAATACAAATTGTAAATAACAGATAATCAATGATTTAATATAATTTAATATAAGTATGACAGCGGTTTTCTTCATGATATCCGTAGAAAATGAAAATCTGTTACTTTGAATCTGTTGATGATTAAAAAATATCTCTTCGACCTCGAGTCGATATCTAATTTTTTCAATATCTTATGACTTAAGAAATTAAAAATACAAATGAAAAATTGCTGCAGTGATTTTCAATCCTTATCACAAAAAAAAAAAGTATAATGGTATTGTGTATATTAGGCAAATTAATAAAATGTATACCGGAATTCCGAGGTCGAGAAGAGCTTTCTTTTCCATCTGATATTCTTCACGCATTTGTTCAGTAGAAGGTAACTTAATGCGATTTTCGAGAATGCTTAAAATATACTGAGCTTGCAGGTGAAACATAGGAAATGGAATTACTATTCCAGGCAGTCCCATTACGAATAAATTCGGATAATCCATATGTATTAGGTGTTTGTAAATCGGCTCGACGTGGTTGTTGTCCGTACGCATCTCAACTTTAGTCGACATAAAGGGATACGTAAATTTATAGCCTGAAAACATAAGATTTCGTTGAAAGGGGGTATCAATTAATGGTCAGTTGAGAAAGTCAGGGTCCTACCGAGGGACTAAACAAATATATAAGGTTGGAGTAATTTATTTTATTAAATTTGATAAAATAATTAAATTAAATTAAATTATTAAGAGAAAGATACCAACTCGAATGGAAGAGTGGGAATTAATATTAGAATATATTGCTAAATCTGATGATTTATGATAAAAATAAAATATGATATATAGATTGAAGTATTGTAAAACCCTCCTTAATTGAAATTTACTATTTTGAAACTGAAGGCAACTGAAGTTTTATCACTTTTTTCTGCTATCTCTGTTTCAAATATTTAATCATTATTTCGTAACAATCTGTATAATCTAATTTTACTTAGAAAATAGAAAGACACGAAGAATTTCAAATATTTCAATATATCTTAAAAAATGAAAATTCGACAGGGCCCTGACAAACTTCCACTTACTTATGTATAATTAATTTGGGATACCTCGATCACTTATATGTACGAAGGAGATCAAGTCATTTTACCGGTGCAATATATGAAGTTGTCTACTTCAGCCGTGGAACCATCGTGGAAGATGAATATGTTTCCTTGAATCGATTGAATTCCAGGCCTCTGTTCTACGTTTTTCGATATTCTCGAATCAACTGGTTCTGGTAGATTGTGGCTTAAATATACCTGGATTGGTAAAAATATAGGTAATATTCTCAACAATGTAATTATAGAGAAAACGCACGCAGAAAAAGCTTATTTTAAGTAGACTTGAATTTTCAATCTTTCGAATATTGTCTTTTTGAAATAAGATAAAAGCTTGCTGTAGTAACGTTTATATTTGCGTATTATTGTATTTCACTTATATAAAAAAAAGATCTCGCATGTAACATAATATAGGAACTCTATCTAAATCACTTACACCATGAAAATGATCTTTTCATTATTAGAATGAATTGAATATCATTTTGTTACACTGTATACTAAGTATAATATAATAATAATATATGTAATATATATAATATATAACGAGCTAAATTTGAAACTATTTCTTACAATATTTTACTTAGATATATATACAATTAATAAAAAATCACTTTTGATTAATTAATCTCAAAGCAATTAACATTGTATTTGAGAACAAACAAATTGCATATTACAACACGACTCTTCAATCAATTAGCAGATACTGATAATGAGGAATAATTTTTTGCGAACGGCGATGCCTTATATCATGGTCGTAAATAACTTATTCGTGTATACAGAGAAATCTTAAAAAACACAGAATCACGTAAGTTTCAGCATTGATACAATTGGGAGATTCGTAACAAAAACAACGCAGATCAAATTTTTCAATTTTTAAAATAATAACGCATTAATTAAAAAATGATTTATATCACGAGCAATGAAAATTCATCGAGTTTACAAAAACAAGCTTTAGTTAGTGTAGGACTGTTTTTGTATTTCTGTTAGCAAGACATTTATTTTAAAATACCACAACCATTGCTTTCTTAAACCATAATTTACGTGATTCGAACTAATAACACCAACAAGAAAAAGCAATATTCCCGTTTATAAAGAATATTAGCCTGATTTAGTCACGAGATTCACATCCACGTGATTTAATTGGATACAGCCAAGACAATTATAATATAATGAATATTAATTACAAAATTATAAAGTATTATTATAAAATAATTAAATGTATATAACAAAAATAAAACTGGTTCTCTTTTGAAGAGAAGTAAATCATCAGGAATAGTTTTTAATATATACATGGAAACTTTTCAATTTAGCTCTTGTATATTACTTCAGGCGTTTAAAGCTAGAAACAAAACTGGAATGAATAAACTATTGTACGTCAATTGGCAGAAAAGATATGTGCATAGCTACGGCAAAGTAACATGAAAAGTTTAATGAAATTCCGCGTACCTTTTCGGCATATTGCGAGACTTCTATGGCGATATCAATACCAGACCAAGAGGCACCAAGGATGCAAACTCTTTTCCTAGTGTACACTTCCGGTACCCTGTACTGATGGCTATGTATAGATTCGCCGGGGAAACTTTCAATACCTGGAATGTGTGGAATATGTCCTACAGTATAGTGACCATTGCACAAGACCACGGCGTCGAACGTTTTAGTTGTTTCTATTTTGCTTTCCAAATCCTCGTACGTGACCATCCAGATTGTTTGACCGTTTCTCAAAGTTTCTGGTTCCACGTGCTTTACCAGTGTATTTAACTGAAATATAATTTATAATATAATTAATTTTTTGTGAAAATACCAAATATATGAAACTTAAAATGAAATATTTTTATGTTGGGGAAGTCTATAACGTTTCTGTTAATCAATATTTAAAGCTTCCATTATATTATTTGTTATAAACTTGTTGAAATTATAAATTGTTGTTGAAAAACTCCTTTTCTATTGTTTACATTGTTAAATTAGGAACAGTGTCAAAATTTAGCATTTCATCAATTGACAGAGATACCAATTATATATTTTTATATGATAATTATATATAATTATATTATATATACATAGTTGAATTGGAATCTCTGCCAAATGACGAAATGCTAAATTTGGACACTGTTCCTAATTTAACAATGTAAACAATAGAAAAGGAGTTTTTCAACAACAATTTATAACAAATAATTTGCTGTGCAAATATTTATATCGCAAATTATTTATTTTATGGTACGCTAAACTTACGAATTACTTAATACTTTAAAATATACTTTTAAAAATAAGAGAAGATACATATATGCGTGATACTAAAATGAAATTTTGTCATTTAAGGATTGATCTGCCTCGTTACCTTTATATGCGGATATAAATTAAAATGTTTTACATAATCCGAAAGGTATTCTCGAATTACGCTATGATGAACAAATGATGGCCCTTCGTCATGTGTCATTGGAAAATCAGGTATTTGCATTATTTCCCGAGGAAGATTTGTTCTGTAACATATTATGATAGTTTATGAAAGAAATTATTTAACCTTAAAATAAATAAATAAACATTTTTACAAGTAATTAATTACTTAACATTAAAAATTTATAATTACTTAACAATTATTTTTAAATATTTACTTTTATTTTTCATTATTACATTCTCGATACTGAGTCGATTGTGAAATGATTGTAAAATAATATGCAACAATTAATTCAGAAATTCCCCAATTTCTAATTTCTCTAGTTCTTAATCGATGAGACGTAATTTTCCTTTTTTCTGTACTTTAAATTGTAATTAAATTGTAATTAAAAATACGTAAAATTTACAAACATGTTACAAAAAGAAAAAAGACGTTACAATGTTAAATGTCAAAGCTGATCGTCTGGGCTTATGTAAAGAACCAGAAAAGAGATCTATTCAGTCAGGAATACCATTTACATAATTGCATTTTCTTCTAACTAGGTCGCTAAATGTAAGATCATTCACGCAGAAATCAACACCGAAGACCGGAGTATCGCGTAAAGGATGTGAACAAGCATTGAAGTTAATAATAAGCTGAAGTAGCAGAAGACTGTCAATGAGATCATTGATAACTTTGCATAAAAAAATAATATCAGCAATCTTCCTGCAGTATCAGCATATTCATTTTGTGGAGTACTGACACGTAGTTGTGATAACGATTGTGTATTGAACAATCACAGTGCAGAACTATCACAACTACGTGTCAGTACTGCATTTTACTGTATTTAGAAATAATCATTGACGCCTGATGTAAATTTATCGCAGTAGGAATTTATACTGTCTTTATAATAAGCTGAATGTATATATTTGCTTTAACGAGGAACTTGACCGTATGACACCGATATATTTTAAGTAAGATACGACCAAACAATTATACAGAATTTTTAAAGCGTAGGGATTTCTGAAATCCCTAGAAAATCAGAAGATAAGTACAAATTCATTCGTTTGCCTTGTCGATAATGTTAGTGATATGCTTGGTAAAACAGTCGCTCATTATAGAGGAAGCCTAGGTGGCGCTCTTTATTTACCAGAAGATAGGTAAGAACCGTCAAGAATGTAAGAATAACAGAATTCTTCTCTTATTTAAGAAACATTCTCATCATTTGGTACTTGGGTATGTTTAGGTATAATTTGGATCTTTATTCCATACAGGATTTAGGATCTATATTCCATACAAATCGACGAAGAATGTTTCTTATTATAATAAAACAAAAATCATGAAAACTGTATACGTGTAATTACATATGACCCATATATGTACGCGTACTATCGTATGTTATCAAATTTTATATGCGCAATACACATCTTGCGTAACCTTTAACAATCGTCAAAATGTACAAATATCAATCATTACGAATGTATATGTGAGTCATAACTTTAGTAAGAAGGAACTTTGCTATGGAAATTAAAATCGCCGCATTCTACGAGAGAATATCTCTAATATATAAACAGTAATGGTACGTAGATCAAGTTGTACAAAAGAATTTATTGAAACTAGAGTAATCATAATTTTAAAAAGTAATTTCATTTTAGGTAAAAATGAATCGTTTGAACTAAAAATAAAAATGCAGAATACAGACATAAAAATAGTAAGATGTAATTGTTCATAAACAAATTTTTCTTTGACATATTCATTGCGCCAACGCTATGTCATCCGAGCTAGCAGGTAATTTTACGATATGCATATGATATCGATACAAATATAATCGATACAATACGTAAATTACAAATCACGAAATTTTGAAGGACGTTTTTGTGATAATTTATAAATAAGACATACACAGTTTTACAATACAGAACTAAAATTTACGCGAAGATTATTTGTTAATATTTGCAAACAAGAATTTCATCGAAACTCTAAAGGAGAAAATCATGAAATTCTGCACTAAGACAAAAATTTGAAACATTTGCTTTCGAATATCATGCGTTATAGCTATTTACTTATTTTATATTAATTAATTGAAATAAATAGAAAAACATTTCCTTTTCCTATTCTTATCTCATCAGTAAAATAGTACAGTACATAATACGTTATGACATATGTTTTTAATTGGTATTAACACGTTACATTGATTACAGCATAAATGATAAGAAAAATTCGATTGACAGTGATTGGCAGTGACTTGTTCTTTTTAATGCAGAGTTTGTTTGAAAGTATTGTATAAAATACAGAAATCAATTAATCAACCAAGTTATTTATTATTCGCTATAGTTATTAGTTGAAATATTAAGTAAAATAAATACTTTATACGATTGAAATCGTAGAATAGCTGTAAAATATTCTTCCAACGAATTGTATGCATAATCGTGAAGTAATTATTCTAGTAACTGTTCGTTAACTCTAAACTTGAAGATGACTTTTCGATTCATTAAGTCTGAATCATGACGCGACTTCTTTTTATAGTTACGTTTAGATTAAGTATTACTCTAAACGGAATGAACTGAAAGGAACGACTAGTCGCGATAATAGCAAAATCAATGAAGTAATATAACCATCGGTAGAAAACTACTTTATTGGGTTATGAACTTCCTCGATTGTAATTCTAACCTCCAATGTTATCTTCAGAAATGTATCCTCGAGGTTTCCTATGTATTTCACAACATTCATGTTTTGTTTGTTATACAAATACTTATTATTATACTACTATTCTAAAATTGACTATTTATTGCATTAACATAGACGCTAATTTACTTAATTTAATTTTCAATCATTTCCAGTTTGTCATTTTCTATATGCCAAGGGTTCTTAATTTTTTCATAAATACAGGCTACCAAAATCAAAATTGCAATATTTCAGTACCAAGCAGAAAAACATATTTTGTATGTAGGAACTTGAAACTATGCGCTTAATATTTTACTGCTTTATTACTATCACATGTTTTTATTTCACTTCTAACAATTTCCGGAACAGCTTACCAAAGCGATTGTCTCATTACTATGTCAAGAAGTGTATCGCGTGTGAGCAAAGTTTATCGCAACCAGCTAGACTGTCTAGAACCATTTTACTGTATAAATGGCGTAAAAACAAATACGATCGATGATCCTGTGTTTGCATCGCTGATTTGGTTTGCACTCGAATTTAATTCCGAAATTATTGTATTTTGCCATTTGAACTATTCCACCGTGACAAATTAATCCATTCAAATGGAATGTTATCAGTCTAGTATCGTATAATATAGTAGCATAATATAGTATATTGTCGCATAGTATAGTACAAATAAAAAGATCAATATAAATATCATTTTGGAAATCGTTTCGTGTAAAAGCAATTATTCCAATTTCTATCAGTAAATTCTAAGTATTTCTTATTCTTATCTTAGATAAGATATTTTTCAATACTAATTATGCAAGCAATGTATAATAATTTTTGTGATTTGTTACTATTAGATTAAAAAATATAACGATTATTCGATAATTTGTTTTATTATAACCGCACTAGTCACTTCTTTATTTTTGTTTCTCTCCTTTCTTTTGTATTTTATGCATTATTAATTACATCTTGTTTTATGTTGACGTATTATGTTTGACAAACTTTTTTTAACATCTTAATATTTTACAAGATTTTAAGGCTTTGTTATTAAATTTTCTTATGTAATTATATGCTCAAGCTTATATGTACTTTAGAACAACAGTATTCATTTCTTAGAAATTAAGCTTTAAGGATTAGAAAAATTAAGCAAGAAAGTTCTACAACGTAATATCTAAAGATTATAATTCCTAATTATTACTCATTTTGATTGTTTATATTTTTCTAAGACCATGACGTACATTAAGTATTTCATATGTTATTACTACTTAATTATTTAAAATATCAAAACAGATAAAGCACAATTGTTCAAACTGACATTATTACAGATTTAAGATATTATATAACCACATTTTTCATTGCAATCATATTTGTAATAATTAATTGAAATCTTTCTGTTATTGCACACTTCAACTATATAAAATTAATTGAAACAATAAAAAAAAATTGGAACTCAAATACTATAAAATATAACAATATAATAAAAAATACTATAAAAATAGCATCGTTTTATTTTCCAATCTGTGTAGTTTAATTTTGTAATCTATGCACAATTCTTATACATACCTAAAGGTTATCGCCCATAGACAACTTTATTTTCTTTTCATTTATTTTTCACTTCGTAAACCATTTTCTGCACTTTTCTTTTTTATTTACTTGTTACTTTACTTTTTACATTTTACTTTACTTTCTACCTTTTATTTACTTTTTGTTTCTCAGACATTTTATCTTCTTTCATCTTTTAAAAAAACTTCTCCAAAATATACGAAAACGCCTTCGGTATAATTTTACACTACAGCGAAATTGTACGTGATCTTATTCAGGAAAACGGTGCCGTTAAAAGATTTCATTTGGTAAGTTGTTCGCCAAACGATGTAAACGGAAACATCTTTGTGTTCTACCAAAGAAATTTTCATATTATCCATTAAGCTATGAGTTTTAACGCGAATATAGTTTAATTATTGCAAGTTCAATGGCATTAAACCTATCCAATGTAAAAATGTAACAATACCTTCAAGTTATGGTAATGTCTGCGAAGTAAAAACGTATCACAAGCGTATCAATTTTTCGTTAACCAACATCGTAATTTTTCCCTATCGTTTCTCCTCAATTAATAACGCAAATATATTTCTTCGACTCATATCAGAACGTATCAATTACGGCTATATAGTATATATATCTAAATCATTAACTATCTAATAAATGTAATCTCGTAAACGCCGTCTTTCAATGTAGACATATCACTGCTTCGTTCTTCATAGTAACAGAACTCAGAAAACGTGAATTTTAGTGGAGAGGCGATTCAAAATTTATAAAGAAATTTTAACAATATTATAAGTTTGACTTGACGCAAAATATGCTATTATTCTCGAAAGCAGTACTTTCTTCCACTTATGGTAAAACTAAGCCCAGACTGATAGCGGCATAAATAACAATCTTACCCTCTGAATCAAAACTGATGGAATTATAAATATTTACATGATGAGAGTGCAAACATAATGTAGACATTCAATAAAAGTAAATTTGAAATTTTTTTAGTTGTGCCACTATCATATGTTACTGTATGTGCGGGGTATGTAAACTCGACGTAACCTGGCCAATGTCAGCATTACACACTACACACTGCTGCCTGGCAAAGTCCAAAGAAATTGTTGAATAGTGAACATATGGTAGACTACCCACATTGCCCACCACTCAGTGGACTGTGTCAGGAATTATTATTTCTTTGCGAATTTTATAAATGTATATTATAACTTTGTATATGTAATATAATATAATAATAACTTTCAATACATATGTATATTATGAATTTATATATAGATTAGAAATTGACATTAAAACTTAAAAATTTTCATTTTTATTTAAAAATATATTATAAATTTAAGTAGTCACCTGGAAAATTTAATTTTGAAATTAACATAAATTGAAAGATTATAATTATGTGAAGACATTGAATGGCAAACTATGCTGAGATTTACTCGGTAGATTTGGTCTGTCAAGGGTGACTAGAATGTCAAATGAAATGTTACACTAACCTTAGATTCTTATACATACTACTATGAACCAGTAGTCCATGCTTGTCGACATCGATTTCGTCAGTGTAAATCCATGTACCACCAACTTGATCGGTTTGCTCGAATAACGTAAGACTGTAAGTGTCCAATTTGGCGGCTGTATGACGAGCTACCACCAGTCCAGCTACTCCACCACCAATTATAGCGATTCTGGTTTTGCTACTCGGCATGTTTTCAACAGGAAATTCCTTGAAATCTATCGAAATGAAATACAAGGAAACGCTGGATAACTTTCAGTTTTAGTTTGTAATCAGTGTTGTACAAATACAGGCCATAATGATCAAAACAGCTATTTTATAACTTTTTATGAAAAGTTCGCAGATTTACAACGATGCATCTTTCGATATTTGAATGGATTTATAGAATTTATGGAAAAGTTTACTTTTTCTTTGCATTATATAATATACGCATAGCTCCTATTTTGATTTCGTTGGTATATTAGGTTAAGTTGGTATATTACCACTTAATGACAAAATCCGCAATCACTTAGTTGCCAGCCCAATAGATTGATACTTTAGCCGCCGGTAGCTTTAGTAGCAATGGACACTATTGTGTTAACGTAACGTTTCATTTAGTATCCTTTTTCAGTAACTTTACATTATTAAATACTGTGTCTTAATATTTATCATGGTAAAGACTTCCAAAAATTTATATAATATCTTTTTTTAAATCTCTTTCTTTATCTCTTCTGATTTTCGTAATAGAACGAAAAAATAAATAAAAAGATATTTTCTATAAAATATCTATTATTCTAGTACATTTTTGTAAAACAATATGTAAGTTACTTTATTTACACTTCTCAATAACATTACAACGCAATTGTACACATTCTTTCATGGCTTTATCATTAAAAGGTAATTAAAATATAGAATTAATTATATTAATTAATTATAGAAAAGGAAGAAAAAAGGAATAGAAAGGGAAAAATTAATCCATTTGTGTTTACAAATCACTTGTTGATTTGAATGGCAACAGAAATGTAAAACTAATTTCGTTCTGATTGCATAAACGTACATCTTTTCTATCGCAGCAACGAGATTAAAGATGCAATATGTGTATAGTATGCGTGTGGCAAAATTGTAATAATTAGAAACATTATTAATTTTAAGTTATTAAAAATGTATTATTATGTTTAAGAAAGCAAATGCTTAACAAGCAAAGAACGCTTCTATTGATCTTTTTTATTAAATTTTTATTAATATTTTTATTAAATAGTTTTAGAAATATTATAGATATTTTTTATATTAAAAAATATCATAAATAAGGAGGGAACACAGGAATTTGATAAAAAATTATACAGCTTTAATATGTATTTTTAAATTACTTTATATAATATTTTATATATATATTCTTTTTTCTTTATTACAAATTTAAATTTTATCGAAAACGTTATTACGTTGCCAATTATATATATACAGGGTGGTTGGTAACTGGTGGTACAAGCGGAAAGGGGGTGATTCTACGCGAAAAAAGAAGCCGAAAATATAGAATAAAAATTTTTCGTTCGAGGCTTTATTTTCGAGAAAATCGACTTTGAATTTTCGCTCGGTACGCGTGCGGTACGTTATAACGGATCTCACTGTAGATCGTTGTCTCGATGGAAAAATTAAAAAAAAAAAAATTTTTATTCCATATTTTCGACTTCTTTTTTCGCGTAGAATCATCCCCTTTCCGCTTGTACCACCAGTTACCAACCACCCTGTATATGTTTCATATTGGTTAAGTGTTTGTAGATATTGCAAAAATTTCTGATTCGTTTGACGAATTGTGTATAGTTTTGCATAGTTTAAAGTTTACCTAAGGTGTATATTCTTTTCGTTCTCTGTATGGATTTTAGCTGTGAAGATACGTACGATGTATAATTCTTTGATACGAAGTTGTGCATAAGGAGAGGTTAAGATGTCAACAGGAAGTTTTATAACTTTATAAAGAATCTAGTAAACTATTACGACTACTACTACTAATATGTTACATATGTACAAAGTACAGTGTGTTCAATTACTGTGACCGTTTGCCATGATTTTCTAACAAATTAAAAATTTTGACATTCCTAGGAAACTTAGAAAACTGACAGCATTGCACCAATCTTATATATGTATTTCAACATAAAACTTTTACGACATTAAAAAGATATTATTTCTTCAATCATTACAAAACATTACTAAAGAAAACAGTTCTAAAAAAAAATTTTAAGAAATGAATAATTATCTGTTAAACACATCTCCGACACATTAAACACATCAATGATGCAACCGCTACATAAAATTGACACGAACTTTGACATAACTCTTGGACATAAAATTGTAAAAGGAAGGATCTTGAAAAATATGAATTAAATAAAATGAATACGTACATTGCGTAGAATCGTGTGTGCACGTTGATCGATTTCTTGTAGTCCAACAGGTATCGTTCGATTGGCAAGGCAGAAACTCCGCTTGCAAACAAAGTAAACAAACTAACTATAACTTGTCGAATATTAAACTAAGTACATTATCTTAATACTTGTCGTGACTTTCTCTTTTCGTTCAAGAAAAACTCTTGATAAGGAGGAAATAATAGATCTGTGCAGCTTTGACGTCGTGATTATGCGTGCAATGCTAAATCTGTCGAAGGAAACAGAGACGGAAAAAAAGAAATAAATATGGAGACGTCACTGAATACGATGTACCAGAAGAAAACTAATGACGAAGCGACTCGCTCAGGAGCAGAATTAAGACTGTCCACCCGAAAGCAAGCCGCTAGATGCAACGGCGTCGATGCTCTATGGCCAGCTTCCCCTCCGATCATCGATGACTTACGTAAATGCGGGAAACGTTTCTTTCTAGAAATATACTTGTAACTTGTCGCGCGGCACAGCTCAACTAACATAAAGATAAATAAACAAAAAAGATATGATTATAAAATTAATCTCCAAAATTGTACAAAACTTGACAAGATTACAAGTAGCAATCTAAAAATTGCTTCTTTTAATTTCCATAGCAAACAAAGGGATAAAAGTGTTGAAAAAAAGATACAAACATTTATGTTTGAATTTTCATGTAAAAAGTAAGTCGAATAAAACTTGGGAAAAAAATAGTGCTTTGTCTTAAAATTGAAACATTATTGAACAAAATTTTTTCGTATAAAATATATTAAATAAAGAATATGACTTTGTAAGGGATATAAAAAAAATAAGCGAAATGGTATATATATATATATTTGTTTCAGTAATTTAATTATAGAATTTTTGGATGAATTATTTAAATAAATAATTTTAATAAACTAGCTAGTATACTCTTTTTGTTATAATTGATATGTATACACATATTTTGTTTTAGTAGTTAAACATATATTTTCAATTAATCGAGAAAAATTATTTTTTAAAACGGCAAAACATAAATTGAACTTTAATCGGTATAAGTATTAAATAATTAACTGTAATACATCATATTACACATATAGTTATCAAGAGTTATGTTTTTCTCCTTAAATATGGTATACAATTATTTTCTTTTAAATTTATAAATCAAATCTAATCTACGTGTATTACATAGATTATTAAGGAAATAATTCATTAGAATATCAACCGAGTGAAGTATAATGCTTTCCACTATAATGTCTTGGTGAATAGTCGCATAAATAACAGAAGTCCTACATCTTGTCAAATGTAATGGGAACTTCATTAGGAAGCTAATAAGAATATAATGTCAGTCGATATGATAACCTGAATTATCATTTAATATTCTTATCTATTTTGAATCGGTTTTAAATGTACATGACTTAAAACTTTTACGATGTGACCTAAAAACTAAATATCTATTCAAATACGTAAAACAAACATATTTTTCCACAGAGATACGTATGAAAGAAATTTAATAAAAATAATAATTTTCAAAATAATTTTTAATCATTTTTTATAATAAATATTTTCAAGACATCCTTTAAATAGTAGATGAGAGATATAAAAGATAAGTTTCAGAGATATAGCGAGCACACTGCAATTCCTCCTTGATATTATTGCTATAATATTATATATTAAGAAGCAATCTTCAAAGTCAACGATTTATAATATTCATTTCTATCTATAATTTTAATTAAACTGGAGCGTAAAAACTACCACGATGTGACAAGGATAGCAAATTATGCCAAAGCACACATGATATATAAACAATACGAGCAGGCTATTAAATTATCAAAAAAATATTTCAAAGTGATAAATTTGTGTCACCTCATATTTTCACGGATATTTTCTTGGAAACTGTCTCTAATAGATTACTGATTTTGATTTGTGAAAAGTTTGAAGATATCTGCATAGAATGCACATAATATGCAAAAATATATAACATATCCAAAGTATTCATTATAATGCCAGGGAAATAAATCTTTATTTAAATTCCATTTCTTTAGTCATATTTACAAATATATGAACTTTCATAAACGCCCATACTCTAACTATTAAATATTGTTATACCCTAAAAATAACAGAAACAAAATTCAGAAACTAAAAATTTTTACATATGTTACATATATATTAATATATTATTTATTATATAAATATTGTAATTAATTATAATTTTGCGATTTATAATTTACAACTTATTTACAAATTTATCATTATTTACAATTTATTATGCGACATATTAGAATTAATAAATATTATTATTAAATGTTATTATATAACGTTATATTATATTTATATTATATTTATTTTTATATATTTTCAAAAGTATATTTTGGATAATATTTTTTCATAAAACATTATTCAAACTTTGGTACAGCCTATGTCAATTTTTGGACCCATTCGCTTGTCTTTGTTTTATTTAGATTTTGGTTCATTGCCAGTGTGGGGGTCGTGGGCCAACTGCATCAAATAAAATCACGACGAGTACAAAATCAGTGTCAGGTTGATACGAGTTATGTGCATACTACTATATGTCACATATATACATACATCCTGTGATACGTATATTCAATCCGCACATTTCTTTACTAGAAACATAACATACATGCAAGCACATTAAAGCTTCGTCCGAATGATGATGATGCAAAGCCAAGGCAATTTCATCAAGTTACTGATAAAATGGTAAATTTGTTAAATCCATTTCCGATGAAATCATATGGGGTATGCCGAGTTTGTCTGCATTAAAAATAACGCTGTCAAGGTTGAAGTGTAAATGACGAGCATTCAATACTACATAAGCATATCAATATGGCTAGTGTTAAGTAATTGCATTAGATAGTCTACTTAATTGATTGATACTGTGGAGTATGTATTAGATATTTTAATAAATTATATAGTACAAGTGCAATTTAGTTAAGATAAAATAGTAATGAATATTAATGAATACAATAGAAGATTGTAATAAATGTGGACCATGATTGTAACCCATATAACTTGTATTTCTATCAATATTTACTAACATTGGGATGACTAATCTGTAATGTACATATATTGGCTTTCATATTCTAATAAAATAATTCAATCAAAATATTAAAATGAAATAAAACTTAAATGCTTAAATGCCTAAATTTTGTAATTGAATAAACGGATGTTTATAATTCAAGCGATATGATGAAAATAAATAGGTACATATAATTTTATTTCTGTTTCAATGAAAACATCAATTAAGTAAAAAATGTGAGCATGGTTTTGGTAATTGCAAAAACAGAAAACTTAAAACCCCGTCGTTTTGACGTGTTAAATAAATTAAAGTAATAACATTCTAAAAAAATTATTTGTGTTCTTCCAAAATGTAGTAGATATCTTTATTCGTTATAACAAAAAAATATCTGCCCTAATTAATCATTCAGTAATTCATATGTGAACTGGAGTAAATGGTATGATGCAAGAATATCGTTCAATCATAAACTTGTTATTTTTGCTGGAAACACGAATAATATCATAAGTAAAAATGTGATTCACTGATTAAAAAATTTGCCAAATTTATATTAAAATGAAGATTATGTTATTTATTAATAAGTAATAACTTATTTCTATAAATTATGTATAATTTTAGAAAAAACAGTTTACTTTCACAAAATATGAAAGAAAGTAAAGAAAGTGAAAACATTATTATTAAACATAATATATTTCTGTACATTGGCATCAAAATGCATTAGATTTGTACGTAATTATCAAGTCTATATAAAGGAGAACAAAGTTTATTTATTCTATGTTAGTATACGCATATATTGTAGTAACTTTTCTATCTTATTTTTAATTCTGTTTGATAAATGTATCTCATTCATGATATCAGAGTCATAAGCAAGAATTAAACCCAAATTATGACGTTTGCAACGATTAGAGTTCACACACAAAAGGTTAATGACTTTGTATAAACATGCAAACTTATTTAGTTTACCATCTATGTATTGCAAGTAAAGTTGATTCTTACTGACTTCGTGAGGCAATGAAGAATGAGACATCACACCTTAAGTATAACTACATAACCAATTACTACATAACCTATAACATATAACCAATATAAATTATGTAAAAAGTAAAAATTGAAAAATTCACTTTTTAATTAAAAATATTAAATATCGCACTATATTTTATTACTTCTAATAATTTTTGTGAAATTTTTGTGAAAAGTATTATTATGCCAAAACAATATCCTTCAAAATTAGTCTCATGTCACAATTATTTCAGACACAAATTCTGTTTTTCTCTTGATTCTTCTTTCAAAATAAAATTATTACAAATATATAAAATATCAAGATTATTGTACAAAACAGCATATAATATAACAGTATATAATATAACTGTAAAATACTACAGTATATATAACTTGTAGAAATTTATAGATACAGAATTATGTATCAAGAATTATTTCTAATATAGCATAATATAAAACTATATCTTATAACAAATTAAAAGACGATTTTATCAAATTTTCAGTGTCATATTTGTACATTAATTTAATGGAACGTCTGCGACTATTTAGTAATTGTATTTGATAATTAATAAATAAAATAATAAAAATAAATTGTATTTGGTGATTCGATAATTTAGTTATGCAGTTGATTTAGTTTATGCCTTATAGAAGGCAACTGGGGCTTTAATATTTATTACCGTACGCAATTGTTAAATCGAATAAGAAGATACAATAGTCAATTTAATTTCTGTGCCGAGTAAAAGATATTTTGTTTATATTATGTTGCTGCTGAGCGACAGACATTTCTGATGAAATCACGGAAAGTTGTGTAGTCAGTGACTAGTTTGCAATATAAAAATGTACATTGTACATAAATATATGTCATTCGAATGCAGGGCCGGCACTGCGTATAACGAACACTCTATGTACCTCTTCATGAATTTTGCGATATGCATCGAAAAGTTGGGAAAATAATAGCGATCAAAGAAATTATTTAGTTAAGATATTAAAATCATTAAAAGCAAAATCTAAGCTATATACATATAAACAAATAAACTATATACATGCTCATAATTAAATATACAGGGTGGTTGGTAACTGGTGGTACAAGCGGAAAGGGGGTGATTCTACGCGAAAAAAGAAGTCGAAAATATAGAATAAACATTTAAAAAAAATTTTTTTTTTTTTTAATTTTTCCATCGAGACAACGATCTACAGTGAGATCCGTTATAACGTACCGCACGCGTACCGAGCGAAAATTCAAAGTCGATTTTCTCGAAAACAAAGCCTCAAACGAAATATTTTCATTCTATATTTTCGACTTCTTTTTTCGCGTAGAATCACCCCCTTTCCGCTTGTACCACCAGTTACCAACCACCCGTACATATATGCACTATAATTAAGTTATGGTTATATATAGAACTGAGTAGTTTTATAAGACAAAAAATAAAAAAACAGAAGGCTTGCGATTTATAAAATGTAAACATATGAAATGTGTGTGCGTAATTAATATGATAGAATGTCACTTTTCTTAGAAATTATATATCAATATTTTCACTTTTCCCAGAAATTTAACATTATGTTTATATTAGCTATTTATTCAAAAAAAGTTTACTTGAAAATATATCTTTATTACTTTTTTCTGATAAATAAAATTTCAATTACTATCGAAATGTATGTTGTATTTAATATTTATATTTAAGTCATTATTTTTTTCTCATAGTTTCATATTTAATATTTTTAACATATCTGTAAATATAAGCAATAATTTTTTTAATTGTATTTCATTTTCATATATTGTCATATACAATATATATAATTATAAAATACAATAACAAAAAATAAAATAATGAATATATATCGCGTAGAATTATGAAATATTGAAATGTAAAAATTTTAATTAATTAATTAAATTTGAACAAAGTAATTAATCATCATATATTTTTAATGATATATTATACAATGCCATATTACATAATGTGTCACTGAACTGATGCTGCTTTCAACTTAAGAGAAAGAGAGAGGGAGGATGGAGACAGCGCATATGTAAATAGATATTTTATTTTTTTTAATCAAATATTATTCCTAAAAATATATTAATCTATTTACAATATCTTTATTAATATACACAGTTTCTTAACATTTTAGTATTTTACACCTTTTCCTTTATCAAAACATCAGATGGCGATATTGCTGATAATTAATGATTGGGAATCAATTATCTGGTCTCCAAAATTAATTCATTTGGTCTTCAAACATCGCATCACTGAATTTCTTTGCTGGAAAACTTTGAAGGAAAAATATCAGATTTATTACATAATAGAAATCAAAATAAGTATATAAAATATCTTTCATAATAAAATGTAAGAAAGTCAATCCTATTCGTAATTCACAAAAATAAAAATAAGCAACACTTTGAGGTGGTATTAAATGAATATTATTACTAAAGTATTATTATTGTGTATCGTACTTGCATAGTATTATTAAAATAAATTATATTATTAAAGTAAATATGTCACCAATCTGTCCATGTGCTCTATCGAAATATAGCAATTTGATGCTATTTCCTATTTTTATTATAATCCTTTTGATGAAGCATATTTATGATCCTATATTGATATAGTATATTTCATTATAACCATCAACATAAATATGAAATATTTCGTGTTACATATGAAACATAAATACTTTCCATTATAGAAAAACCTAGTGACGATAATGAATCGTGAATTTAAAGTATTAACAAATTAATACAAACATATGAAGAAATTATTTTTAAGGCATACATAATACAACGTGGCCTGCTGCAGTTGAAAAACTGTTTCGTTAAATTAATTTTTTATCCACAAAGTAACGAACCTGTGTAATGAAAACTTTGAATGATGCAATTTATAACCTATGCGAATAATCAATACTTAAAGTAAAGGTTATGGTATTTTTGTGCTTTGACATTGTCTCTATGCTCAGTTTATTTTCATTGTCAAAAAATACATTAATACTTTAATATCTAAATTCAAAGTTTAAATATTTTATTTTACGCTTCAGATTCTTACGAGCCTGGGTTTTGACCAGCGTGAAAGGCAAATACATTAAGTAAGGTTACGCTACGTCCTAACTGCATATCGCATCTTGAAGTCGACAAGCCAACCGACCTACCAACACAATACTAAACAAACACAGCATTTTCAATGGTCGCGTGCGAGCAGTGTAGCAGGATACGGTCAAACCTGACGCCGCGTCAGGGAGCCACTAGGATTATTGTTCGCGAGGACAAAGCTGACGAGTAATTAGGAAGCCTTTAGAATGGAATCATTTGCGGACGAACCCGAAGCTAAGTCACAGAAATTACGTGACTGAACATAATGCGAAATCGGGAAATCATTGGGAAAGAGAGCACAGGCGATCTCGATATAAACTCGAAAAGCTGATAGATTGGAAAATAGGACAAACAAACCCGACACGAAGCCGTAGAATTGTTGGGAGTTTGGAAAAAATGCAGACGAATCTAATGACGAATCAGGAAGCTGCAAGATGCAAACGACCCTGATGCAAGATCATCTGACAAAAATCGACGCATTTCGAATGCCAAAGTCGTATCGTGTGGATACATTCAACT
Source organism: Bombus flavifrons (assembly GCF_040668555.2). Lineage (NCBI taxonomy): Eukaryota > Metazoa > Arthropoda > Insecta > Hymenoptera > Apidae > Bombus > Bombus flavifrons. The sequence goes on along the minus strand of NC_138459.1, from coordinate 1,549,711 downwards.
ATGTTATATAGGATTGCAGCTTGAATGTTAGAGTTTAAATAATTATACTCGAATTGATACAGAAACATAGATATGTGTATTGTAATCAAATGATAATTACAAATGTGTGTAAGTTGCGAATAAGCGAGTGTGATTATGTGTTACCTTCCTTTCTTCGGCACATGGTTTCGACGCATTGGGACTTTTCTGCGACTAAGGGCAGAATTTAGGTTATCTTGCGGATTCTGTAGGGTCAACATTAATAGAAAGAAAGCTTTAGTCCGATCTCACTATACTAGCTCTTAATGAACGCGATGCGAAACAACCCGGTGACATTCGAGGAGTGTAATTTTTCGAAAGGTGGAATTATCAAAATTCAGGTGGGAGTGGATCGAAGAGTTTATTTTACGTATATGAAAAATATAATTCTTTAAAATTTCCTGGGACAACACCTTCCAGATGTTCATCAGAATTATTCAAAACCGTTATTCTAGCGTAACCGCAATTGTGTCTCATTGTATAGGTAAATGTTTGAAAATAAAGGCGTTTCTGTTTCCGTTTCATAGAATTCAAGAAGTGCAGTAGGAGGCCAGGTATTCTCTGTCCGTAACAAGGTTATCAAAAGAAAAATATTTTATTTTCTGTTTCACTTCATGTAAAGTACTATTTTATTTAAATTTGATACCGCTTTATTTGATCTGTAAACCTATTATTTAAAATAGAATTTCAAATATTTATTCTCTACATTTTGCCCAACTCTGACTTTATTCGTATCTACATACGGTCATGTTCGTGCTCAAAGAATGTTAAAAAGAAAATTGTATGTTTCGCCATATACGCAGGTTGCGACAGAGGGAAATTACATCCATTAGCAAATTTTTTATATTTGCTCAATTACGACTAGACCAGCTCATAAATTATGATTACGTAACAGTAAAAGTAACCATCGATAGTACCGGAATATACCATATGTATACGGTATGTATTAATTCGAATGTACTTACCAGATAATTTCAAGTCTAATGTTACGATACATAAATATTCCATGATTTCGAAGAGTAAATTTTATTTATTAGATCAACTTTTTTTTTAACTTCCTCTTTTTAAATGGAAATTATATTTTTGTCTTCAGATTCTCATTTTACGGGGAAAAAAGAAAATACTTTTATATGGGATATTTTTTTATCAGACCATCTTTTATAGACTTCATCTTAAAAAGGTATTTAATTAAAATAAAAATTTATTTCCGTTTTACTATTTCCAAAGTAGAGGATAGAAAATTAAGTGATACAAACCAAACTACTTTAATTTTTGTAGTCACTGTTGGATTATGAAGTAAAATAAATAACAATTCCACCTTTTTACATTACTTTTTTATTAGATAAAGAATCGCAATAATTCTGCACAATCTTCATAAAAGATTTTCAAAATATTCTCCATTTTATGCTAGACGATGATAGAATATGTTTTTAAGATGAGAAAAATGGAAATCAGAAAAGTGAGAATAGAATTGAAAGGAAATTAATGTTCAAATAACATTGAAGACGCCTAACAAATAAAAAATAAATGGGATAATGGAAATATTTACATTTCAACTATTCACATAAACACTGTGTATAGGGTATTCATCACAAATTATTATCATAGGTTAACGCCGGACTGAGCAGGAAGAGATAGGCGAAGAAGTAATGATAGTTGAGGGGGGGGGGGGATTACAACACCAGAACAGGTAACAAGGGAAGTATGTACAGGGTGTACAAAAAGTAAGTGTAAAAATCACAATTGAGTGATTTTACACCTCTAAATCGGTGAAGATTTGTAAACAAAATTTTGTGCAAAATTGATTTTCGAGGACAATTCTTTTTTATTGCATCGTATTCTTCTCATTACGAAGATGAAAAGTATCAAAAGAATCATATGTTGCAACTCGACTATTTCTCTAGAAAAAATGTTGAAATTTTAATTCTTCCGAAATTGAATTTATTCATCACATTTATACATTTATATTAATATTTAATGAGAAAATAGTGTGTTATTTACAACAAGAAATTACAGATTATCTGTACATTGACGATAACGCAAATTTCATTTACTTAAACCAAATAATTTGTGGCGTAACAAATAACATATTAGGAAACGTATTCTTCGTACTGTATGTATGTACTGAATGTATTATTTTGCAAAAATATTCGGACATTTAATTTTCTACAATGATTTTATATAAAAAAACACATATATTATATGAATTTTTTAAATGTCAATACCTTCTTGGATAGTCTTTTGTTTTATTACATGTTGTAATCGATTTGGCATGTATGTTATAATTTTTTGTAAACGATTTTGCATGATACACTTACATTCTTCTAATAATATTTGGTTTAATTCTTCCTTTGACGTTGTCACGTAGGAGATACAAGAAATCACTAAATTAACTGGTCACCAGTGATTGGTTCGCGTCGTAGTTCGAACGTTCACAAATCAGCAAATAAATTCGGAGTTTTAGATATGATAATAAAGTTTATTGAATCCAACAGAATAACGGCTCGGAGTATTATGACAGAGTGTGTACGATTCAGAGTCTTGCAATACAATGTCGCGTGCTGATTTTGGGAGCGTTTTTATATGTTAGAATTTGGACCCTCTGGAGGGGCTGTCGCCGGCCGTAAGTCAGAAGCGCCCACCTTCCCACTGTCATTTGGTCACGGTCTTTTGGACCTGCAGGATGTTTCTCTTTTGACACAGGGCGATCCAATTGTCATTTTATGACCCCGTAATTAATCTCTTCACTCTTCACAATCAATGAAGGTTGGGATTATTAGGAACTACATTATTCGTCTTGTTAATTTGTCATTGCAGATAACAAGTACAACATGTTTGCAACTTCTACGCTTCACTCTCCTAAGCGAACTACATGAAATTACTATATATCACGAGCCGCTCCGCCAATTTTTGAACGTAATTTTTTAACTGGTCACCGTGGGCAGAATGCAGACTTGCTCTTCGCATGCATCCTCTTTGTTCATGAGATTCGAGGTCAGTGATACTTTTTCTGTGAAAGAAGGAATTGTTTACAGTTCAAGCAAACAAATTACATCCGTTGAACAATTACAACTTCCGATAGAATATGGTTTTTACCGTACAAAGTCAATACGTATTTTAAGGAGTAACCTGGTGGAAATATCGAGGAGAAAAAGAAAGAAAAAGTAAAGAAAGGAAAATATGGAATATATAGGGTACTTAACCTAACTTGATCGTCTTAAGTATCTCGGTTATTTTTTATGATAGGGAGAAATATCAGAAGAAGAGAATATTCGGTTCGAAAGTGCAAATGTGATGATAGACAAAAAAATTTTCTCAACGTCAACATATTGCACACCGTTGAATTTATTTTCTTATGAACCATGAGATCGTTGTAATGAAAATATGTAGTCTCGTTTAAAAATACTTCGATGACCTTGAAATCTCGAAAAAAAGTGACCTTAAGAAATTTTTTTTGCCTATCGCTACACTTGTCCCTTCGAACCGAATATTCTCTTTCTTCAATATTTTTTCTTATCATAAGAAATAAGACAGATATTTAAAATGAACAAGTTAGGTGAAATACCCTGTACAGTAGAAGATCTGATGCATCCACGTGCAATGATAGATCGTACTAAATTTACGTTACATTTCGCAAAATATTCTACCAATTTCCATCGTTAAGGCAATCTAATTGTAAATAGTTTACGTAACATTTTGTTGTCACCTATAACCGTGACTTTTTTCTTTATGCTTTATACCAATAATATTTCCAAAATATGGTATTTCTTATGCCAAAATACAATCTTCGAACATAACGAACGTCTTAAATATCAAATAAACAATACTATCAAAACATTGTTAATAACATTCTGTGATGTATTTATAAAGATTTCCAATTTCTTGATAGGATGTTTACCACAAATTATTAAATTTATATAATTATACTAAAGATAAACCATAGTTAATTTGCAGAAATAATAAGCTAATTTACATAATAAATATATTTTAAATAATATTAATTTTAAAAAATAATAAACGTAACTTTTGGCCATCATCTTATTTAATTATTAGTAATATTAGTTTCATTTAGTCTATTATTTTATTTCATTATAATAATAACATTCTTTCTCTATTTATCAATCGATTTTGTTTATTTCAATAAATATATTTTATGTCAGATCATGCAAATATGGAAATTAATATAAATAAACATTAATAAAGAGATAGAAGAAACATATTTGAATTTTCACGATAAGAAGTAGAAAGTAAGATAAGATAATGTATACTAGTTTGCCAAAGGAGAAGTACACGTATTTTTCAAATCGAAGATAATAAGATCTACATCATGACAGGCAATTGTGAAATACCTTGCGCATTTGAAATGCATACATTAACTGTTATCGCGACTCGGTTGCTTTATGATAAGAAATTACTATATTTAATATCATGTGTTGCACACTTTATTCTCTAACACGGTATCTTGAAGCAAATAATGGGAACTGCAGGAAGTGATGAACAGAATTTGAATTAGTGCTTTCTGCTCCGATAGTCTCTTTCTTCAATTATTAGTTATAGTTATTTATAGCGTAGTTACGATTATTTAATTAGGTCAACCAAATAGAAATATGTTGTGATACGATCTATCAAATAAAATAAATTCCTTTATGTCAAGCTTACTTTTACTAAAAATTTCTATTTAGTTACTTTTGCTTAGAATTGTTGTCAAAGGGACATTCGACAAAGCAAACTTACGTTAAAGAACATGATTAATATTTTTTTGAATTTGTTGTGATACGTCCGGTGACTCTTTATGTAACCCAGCCAGAATCCATCCTTCGGTCGAGGCGGTCACTAGCTATGCAAATATAGTTAGGGCCCTTACTTGTTATAAAATATATTCAAGTCGAGATGTTCCTTATGGTTATTACTATTGACGAATCGCTCAAATAGTATCAGCAATTTACAGATCATCCCATCGGACCTCAACGCTTCTCTACTGAGTCCACAGAGAGCAATAACAAGTTTCTGATCTTAAACTTCTCCCTGGAGTTGCCCTCGCCACCAGCGAAGTCAGCGCACTCTCCAATGTCGAAGCAAGTTCCAATCATGGACGCCACGACGCCCAACGTTCCTTCACCAACTATGACACCCAGCACAAGCAAGCCGAAAGAAAGACGAGAACGAGATGCTCGAACGAACTCACAACACGATCAAGGATCTGATATTTCGGAGTCACACTATCTGTATCTCTTTCGGGAGATCAACTATCAGACTACGAAGAAATTTGGACCCCTCTCGAGCAATGAAACCAGGTGGAAACCTGGCCTACCAGGTCCACCGACGAACTCGCCAGGAAGGACGAACCAGCGCATTCCTTGTACAGTCCCAGCATGGCGACACCTCCAATGGTAAAAGGTGACACTTGACCAATTTAGAGCGTAACTGACGCGTGAAACCAGAGTCTAGTCAGTACAATCCGTTTTACGCTGAACCAGCGGACGCTATCGCACGCAAAGCGGCGATAATATCAAGAAGACTACGTCGGGACAATCCAGCACCAGATAAATATCGACACAATGAACCAGAATGGCTACAAACGCTAGCAGCTGTAAATTCTAATCTACTGCATCCAATCGAATTGAAGGAATCTGAACAAACGGCAGATAAGATGCCTCTGATTTCGTCTTCCGCGGATAATTGGGCCAAGAGACTCTGCTCTAACGAGACGAAGAAAAGTCCACGGGCCAAGCTAGTGCAACCATTAAGATCAGCGGAGGGAGCTCTGTCTCCCAATCAACCGTAAACATCCTTCGCGTCTCCACGACGGATCTTCATATGGATCTCATTTGCTTTTATGAAATCGACGAGGTGTTCAACGACACTTCCTGAGCCGAGATGTTCCACGACAATACCTGAGCTGAGCTGTTCGACAACAGTACCAGGGCCAAGGTAGGTCAACACTTCCTGGGTCGTGGACTTCAACTGGAATTTTCTTGGCAACGACAGGGACGACGACGATCCAGACTACGAGGTAGACGATGTGTCCTCAACGCAACGGCCCTTCGACCGTGTTATCAAGTTCACCCTGGCGACGGCGGCATCATCCGAACGATCACAGTCAGACGACAACGAGCATCCTGGATCGAGGCTTCAAGCGGCTCACCTTGCTACCGAGCCAACCCGATCCAGCGGAATACGGCCAACTATAAATAAAAGGAGTTGGATGGGAGATCCAATTAGTTTTATCTTTATAGAACTTTTAGAACTTTTATAGAAGATGACTCTTTATGTAACCCAGAATCCATCCCTCAAATTGTTGTAATAATGTCATTTCAATACTTATGAGAATTTATCTGCGTAATTTTTTAATACAATTGTACATATTAGACAATAAACAAACTAGTTGTCATATTCTGTTATAACAAAAAGTAACATTTAAAAAGAGATACAATTAACACTTTGCAGTCAAAAGTCAACGCTAGAGGTGAGCTGTATCTATGTATAGCACAATTTGTCTTTAGCCATGCATATTTCATTGTTTTTCTGACCATATTATAAACATTGATATCTAAAAAACTGCTGAAAACCAGTAAAGAGGAAATAGCGTTTCGTGTGGTTGGAACAACTCGGAAGGATTTTTTCTGTACAAAGCCATCAGAAAATTCAATCAGTAAAGGAAAGGTTACAGGTGCAGGATTAGCAGTAAAATGGCTTAAAATGTATTGGATAAAGTTAGGAAGGTCAAAACGCAACATCACAAGATTCAAATATGATTTTAACAAAGATGCAGAGTTCAATGTCATTAATAGCTAAGTTGGTAACAGATAGATCCAGTAGTTCTGGAAAATGTGGACCAACCTGTACAATATCCTATGGCAGAGTAGCAGATTTGTGACAAAAAGAGAGATGTGCTAAACCTGTTGAAATAAATTCCTCCTATTAAACACAGTTATTAAAAAGATTTCAGCGTAAATCATGATGATGAGTGCTTGAATAGGTCTAACAAAAAGGACACTATTTATCTTGATGATAATAACATTAAAATCTACACACACTAGTAACAATAGTTTTATGTAATAAAATTTTGTTTAAATATGAATTTGATGGTGTTAAGCATTTTCTTTTTATTTTCACTAGCCAAGCCGATTAACTCCCTTAATTATGCGAAAATTGTAATAATATTAATATTATTGTTATAATATTAATAATATTCCCAGCATACTATTCATACATTTTGCAGGTGGCTAGATAAAAATTACATTTATAATAATACATTCAACAATGTTTATTTAAGTTTATATTATGTACATAAATATACATTATGTATATTTATATTATGTATTATACAGGATGGTTGGTAACTGATGGTACAAGCGGAAAGGGGGTGATTCTACGAGAAAAAAGAAGTCGAAAATTTTTTTTTTATTTTTTTTCTTTTTTTTTTAATTTTTCCATCGAGACAACGATCTACAGTGGGATCCGTTACAACGTACCGCACGCGTACCAAGCGAAAGTTCAAAGTCGATTTTCTCGAAAACAAAGCCTCAAACGAAAAATTTTTATTCTATATTTTCGACTCCTTTTTTCGCGTAGAATCGCCCCCTTTCCGCTTGTACCACCAGTTACCAACCACCCTGTATACATGTCGGGTTGGCGTTAAGTTTAGGGGCGTGTAACAAATCTTCATTCGGACTAGCCATCGTTGTTGTACAATAGAGATTATATTTACTGGTATAAATATTGATTTTTACAAAGTTTGACAAATAACCGTGGTGATTAAACACTCGAGATGTTAATGACAATGTTCTTAGGTTCAATAACGAATCCACGGTCAACGACGTAACTCTTTGTTAAACGTAGAATATATGTTGAAGCACAAAGTAACGTTTGCCATGACGCTCGGTATAATACTGCACGTAAAGACGATGTGAAAACTCCCCGAGGTGATCGCAAGAATAAAAGACTGATAGAAACTTTCCTCTCCCTACGATCGCGTTTGTTCGTTGCATATTGGCTGGAGATACCAACAAAATTCCAGCCACCGTTGCTAGGCCGCGTAGAGCTAAAATTGCTCCTGCCCAGGGTTTAATTGTCAATACAACGTGTCCCACGATATTGGCACTTCTCTGTTAGGTAAAAACTTTCATTCCGTGACCGTGGCTACGTTCAGCGACCAATTGTGTCACCTCGAGCTCAAGCCCACTGTTACAAATCTCGGGCAAACATAATCGGACTGAATCGTAACAACTAGCTCTAAGTTTTATTATTTAAGTACAGCTATAATAAATAGTCTAGACTAAAGTATCGGGGATCTTCCCAAAAATTCCAAAAGATAGGCCCCGATGTCCTTTCATCTCCGACATACATATATTATAGAAGCAATTTTAAAAGACAATAAATATAACCACATCAATTTTGTCTACTTTTTATTTTGTGAAGTTAACCGATTTAGCAAATGAGCAGCTCATACGTGCATGAACGCATTTTATGTTCTCGATTACAAGTCTTCAACTTCAACAAATCTTCATATTGCAATATATTGAGTTGGCAACTAAGTGATTGCGGATTTTGTCATTAGGTGGTACTGACAAAATCCGCAATCACTTAGTTACACCAGTAATTGCTTCGATATTATAAACTCTAATCTTTCACAAATCTTCTAGCATTTTTAGTTTCATACTACTGTCACTTATTACTAAGGATGAATGCATAATCGATACAGTTTATCTATTTCAAGGTTATTAAAAAAGTGAGAGAATTTCAGTAACAAACCGATTCGTGCAACCGATCGTTTCGTTATAATTTCATACGTGAATGCAATAATTGGCTTAAAGCAAAGATATTTTTAAAAATTGCATAATAAGTAATTCAACGATAATTACTTTTAACAATGATCAAACTAGTTGCGAGTAATCGCTTACGCGGTACATTTTCTTTCCATCGACAGAAAATTTCCTCCTCTTTCGTTAAAGCATACAGATAATAAGCAAAGTATGAATTCGAAAATGATTTTAATTTGTAAACTATCAGAATTATATTACAAAATTTGAAGAGAATACACGATTTGAATTTATTTGAATTTTAATTGCTTTAGTTAAAAATGAAAAGTACTCGAGCCTCAAAAAGACAAGTAACAAATGCAAAATGAATTCATTTACGATTTTATCAGTTTTCTGAATTATATTCTCCGGAATAATTTTTAAAATAAATTTTGTTTACCAAAACATTGCCTTTGCTTTAATTAATTATTGAATTGTTCGAAAAAAATAAAATAAATATATTCGGAAGATATATCAATAAACGTATTGTTATTCAAAAATACTATTACTACATACAATCAGCAAATTTTACGATATCGGTGATTTATAGACCCAAAAATCCGCTGTGCGTAATACCAGCTATAAATCTTTGTCGTTCTATTGTCTACAGTGATAGTTGCACGTATACTAAAATACATACAAAACGTAATTCCATCTTACGTGTACGGTAATGTGCTGTAACGTACAAGTCCTTTTTTTGTTATGTAATTTGCACTTTGCAATTTGTCGAGCTTGACATTTGATAAATTATTTCTAACTTAATTGCTAAATAACACGTGGACGGCTAACCCCAGCGGGATACAATCTTCGAGTTTGACTATTTTATTTCTTCAGTAAGGTCAGCGGAGTGTTCTTTTTAGTCTTCTTAACGTACAAGTTGTCTCAGATTTTGCTTGTCAAACGGTAACAGCATATTCTATGAGAAAAAGTAAGAAAGAAATATATACTACATACAAGGTGTATAAAAAGTAAATGTAAAAATCACCTGTGGGTCGGAGGAGATTTGTAAAAAAAATTTCGTGTAAGATCGATCTTGAACATGATTTTTCATTGCCACGTTTCTACTCGTCACGAATAACCCCAATCTCAAAGGAACATGAGTCGTAAATGACCTCTTCTCCTGGGAAAAAAATATTAAAGTTTTAATCATTTTTAAACTGGATTTGTTTACAACATATTTACATTCTGCAGTCGAATGAAAGAAAAATAGCATTTATAAAAATAGCATTACTGTATTAGGTTGTCCGGAAAGTGTCTTTCTTTTATAGACACGTCTTTTACAACGACGCATCTTTATACAAACGTAAAACCTAATCTGTCAAATTTTGTGATTTTTATCTTGATAAAACAAAATAGATCGTACGTACTTCGATAAAGTAATCTAAAACGGAAAATGTCGTTCATCCATTATTTCCTTCTAAAACGAAAGAAACTTTTCGGACGACCTAATATATCCCATATCTTCCTTTCCTTTCTTTCTTCTTTTCTTCCTTTTCTCTTCCTGTATATTTAAACATTTAACGTCGCATTTCTACGTTTTCACTAAATTTCTTCTCACCATTACGTATTGACTTTTTATGGTAGAAACTACATTCAATCAGATGTGATTATTTAACTGATGTTATCTGTTCAAATTATAACATTGCTATGAGACGAAATACCATCGCGCATAAAATAGACGAAGTGTCGACTCTGCCGTGGTATAATTTCACGTAATACGTTTAGGAAATGTGAGCGTAAGAATCTTCCTATCGATATAGACAAAAAGTTAGAGCCAATAATATGATTTCCAATAATTCCTCACCATAAGCTTATGGTGAATCTTTCAACCATCGCATATGGATTTCTGTAAGCTCAAATCCTGACATTTTGTCGATTGAGGATATTACAACTAGAGAAATTGCTTTTGCTATCCGTAAATAATATACGATTTAAAAAGTATGGAACGCGTTACAATTTATGCAGCATCCAACGATATAAACTTCGTCGAGAGCATAGTCATTTGGTTAGAGTGCTTGAACGCGACGAATTTTATAATGTATTTTTGTAATTTTAATATTCGTCGCATTGTCATGTGATTTATTTTATATACGTCCAACAGTGGATAACCACAAGTAAAAGCGATAATCAACCTGTTCTTCTTATACTAATATTATATTGTATATTAATAATATATAATATATAATGTTATATATTATATAATATAATAATATAATATTATATATTATTAATATATAATATATAATATAATTATTACAATATAATATAGTACATACACTGACAATACAATATATAATAATTATATAATATTATATATAATTAATGTATAATATATATTAATATATAATATTAATATTAATTCTTGTATACGAAATTGTTAACATATTCTGATATATTTTACAAACTGTTCTGTAATTTCCTGTTACTACGGAAATAGCACGCTACATTCCCATCAAATGTAAATATAAATGGAAACACATTGCGAATGAAGTTTAAGAATCATTGAAACTTTAACGTGTTTTTCACGAGATACGGTCATTTGCGATCTATGGTTCCTTTGACACTTTTGTTCCTCGTGACGAGTAGAATACGTTGCATTAAAAAATCTTCACATTGTAAATCATACTGAAGGTCAATTTTGTACATACAGTTTTTTACACATCTTCATCGATACAGAGGTATAGAGTCGCTGGTTTGGTTATGGTGGTTTTTATTCTCACCTTTTATACACCCTGTACATATATTCTATATCTGTACATAATTTGTTAACAGATTATAGCAAAAATATATAATAACAAAATAACCTTCGAAACGATATTACGTTAAATGAACATTATTCTCAACAATTATTCATTATGGAACAAGGTATTGAGAGTTGATTCTTTGATCCTCAATTATCAAATGTTGAGACACTGAATTTTTTTCTTGTGAAAAACTGTGGAAAAAGATTCGCAACGTCTGATACACGTCGGAAATATCAAAATGTACGTATACAGGTTTAATACACGATATAATATAAAATCACATAATATAATATATTTTAATTTCGAATAACAATACCCAGATATCAAAATTTCATAAAACAAAAGAAATATTATAAAATTTCATGGAATGAGAATATTATTTACAATTTATAAAACTCGAAATACCTAATACCTCGAAATGGTTGAATGAACATATTGATAAATATGAAAATTTTACGTTACATTACATTAAATGTTCATAATATAAGTTAATCTTCTAGCATTTTAAGTAAATCATAAATAAATTTGACATTGTAGTTGCTCAATTATAAAATGAAATGCATATTATTATAAATTATTTTTACAAGAAAACAGTAATTTTGAAGAAATCATGGTTTTGAAACGTATGATCGATTCTCGTCGATTTGTGTAATAAGAATAATATTTAAAAAATATTGATCATTTATATCAATAAATTATGTATAATTTAAAAACTTATATTCCTATGATACTTAATTTATACGTAATATGTGTTACAAATTATAATAATCATTTAAATATACAGGGTGATTGGTAACTGGTGGTACAAGCGGAAAGGAGGTGATTGTACGCGAAAAAAGGAGTCGAAAATATAGAATAAAAATTTTTCGTTTGAGGCTTTGTTTTCGAGAAAATCGAGTTTGAATTTTCGCTCGGTACGCGTGCACTTTATCGCGTCTCGTTATAACGGTTCTCACTGTAGATTTTTTCACGTAGTTTTTTCGCGTAGAATCACCCCCTTTCCGCTTGTACCACCAGTTACCAACCACCCTGTATACATAGAGTGATACATGCAATCATATTCAAATATAATAAAATAATTTTAAAATATATGATTATAATTTCAGATACACTGTTATTACCATAAATTATAATAATATAAGAGAACACAGTATATAAATATGCAACATTCAATCTCCATCACTAAATCTGGAACTTAATTAGCGTTCAATCATTTTTAAAACACGATAAGTAGAACAAGCTCTGTTTCTCTTTTCCGTACTATATTTCTATGCATAATAGTAATATAATATTTTTTATTGAATATCTAGAAATGATGAAAATATTATTGTAAGCTAGCGACGTTACTCTAAATTTATTCAGTTCTCTACACAAAAGTCCGGTCTAAAATTATGTATTCAAGAAATGGACAGATATCTCGTGGAATGACCGATTTACAGGCATGCTCTATCAATAAATAAATTAACGATCAATAAATAACGAGCGTAGCCAGACACAAGCCTCGTGGAATAACGAGACAAAGAAACGAACAAGCTTGGATTTTAAACGTACGGAACAGAGCGTAACTTTCGTTATCTACTATTTTTGCATGGGTGGAGGTTCGCAGAAAGATTCCTCAGGGTACGCGTGATTATAGCCGAAGAACAATCATGCAGTATACTCCGCGACACTAGCTGATTAACACACACTTAGAGATACACGAAACGTCTAACAAAATCTGTCAAAGGACAATATTCCTATGAATAAACATCGTGACGCGAGACTTCCTGTAAAATCAATGGAATTATAGGTATTTTCACAGAAAACGGTATACCTCAGCACGATTCCAAGAAACGTTCGACTATCTTTGTATCCTTTCGATATTGATACGGAATAAAGTTTGCTTTTATCAATTAAACGTAGAATAAAGACGTTAATGATCTTTAAGATTTTTCTTTAAGAAACTTTATTCGCGGAAGACATCGCGTGTGCGTAATTTCTTCGTTCGATTTAACTGGCGGAGTATCGTAACCTGTGAGGCAAAGAAATCGACGAAATGGCCAATAGTAAGTAAAATTTTCTTTTAAAAAGGGAAATGCACGATTCCACGCGAAGATTGCCGAGTATCAGTAATTGAAATTGCATATGAATGCAACTGTACTGAAGAGAATGATCGTTAACTTCAGTCATATAAATTTCAGATCATAGCTTTTCTAATTAATGTAAATATTTGTTCGATTGAATTTATTATTATTATTTGATTTTATATTTATTTTATTACACTAATTGTTAAGTTGTTTGACTTTTTAATTAATAACGTATTTTATTGTAGTAATCGGAAACTAAAATCGCAACGTGGTGGAATCTATGTCATGTTATAAATAAAAAATCATCTACATCTACATTCGTTATATGCAAAGAGCTTTGTGTTTTCAGGTCCACAACATTTTCATTCAATTAGATATATGTATATAATTACAGTGTATTTATGAAAATTATGTGTATTCAATTGATACATTATTTTTTGAAATTAGTCACTTTAGGGAAACAATACTATAAGTCACATTTCTCTTTTTTTACACAACAGGAATTTTTCAATCTAGTATGTTGTCAATCGATCTTATGTTACCGATATTATCCTTTCGTTTGATCTTGGAGCTAAACATATATTTTTCTATCCTTCTTATAATTTAAAAAATATTACGTGTCATTAAGTATTAGAGTCATTAAGTATCTAAAGCATTAAAATATCATTTGCCTTAAAAAATTGTATTTTCATCCATATCCAACAAATTATTTCCATTTTTAACTATTTTATATTGATATATTAAAATAAAAAAGTCAACGAAATCTTCCGGTTATGATGGTTTTTTTTTAATCTTCAATTGAAATATATTGAATAAAAATTAAGTGTGAAAAGGGTTGTGTTTGTTACGAGTCTGTCAATGTTTAATATTCATTCATCTTCTTTTTATCAAATTACGTAACCATAAGAATGATTGTTTTACATATTATATCTTTAGATATCAACAGATATTAAAATATCACTTAATCTTCCTATGATCGTGATAAGGAAGAATAAAATATAATAACAGATGTTATTATAGGTGATAGACTTTTTATTGTCTTACTACTCATAGATTTCGTCTGGTTGTCTGAAATTTTCGTGATATGATAGATGCCAGTATTAGTACAAATTATCGCTTAATGATTTTATTCTTACTTTTCATCATCATTAGCGAATTCGAACGAGTACTTCCCATGTAAATGAGTCAATGAAATGATTGACTCTTCACTTTGATTGCATATCTTTTACCATGAAATAAAATAGTACGAAGAAACTTATTTATATATTACACGATGGAAGAAGATATTTCGTAGTATCTCACGTTTGAATATTACATATCTTTCAATCATTCTTTCGTTGTAGCAAAGAAAACATCATAACCTTTTGTAGTGAGACAGTCCAGTACTTTCGATAGAGATATCGATATTTTACAATTAATTAACTGTAGATCCTTTTTTAAACTATATTACGTTACGATCCTTTTACTTTAAATATCTTTATGTTTGTTTCATCCTGCTGTAAGACTAAGAGATACAGACATAACCTAAAATTTATTTTAATTTAATTTTATCTATTAGTCTACATACGCCGCGATATCTTCTGATTCTTGATTTCATTGACATTGATATTTATATTATTTGTTGCTATTTCTGTATTCAGAGATAGGATCATATTGGCAATTATTCTATTCTTTGGATAAATCTATCACACCGTTCTGAGCCGAAAAACCTTTATTGCACTCTCTAGGGATAAAAACAAAAGAACATCTTAAACCTATCGATTAAATCTATCGATTGTATCTAGAATTATCTTCTAGTTACTATTTATTGTAACTAGTGCATCTGCATATGGATGGCGAGCGCGAACTCTCGTTGTCATTTTCAACATTATTATTTTATATATTCTTTATTTTTTATTCAAATTGGACAAACTTTCCGATGTTTTCTATTTACTTCATCTTTTTAATCATCAATCAGATTTTCCGATAAGATTCAGATTAGGAGACCATGCATACTAATAGGTAATTATAATTTATTATATTTTTGTAATTCTTGAAAATAGTTTCAATAGCTTAAATACAAAATTTTAGTCAATGAATCGTCTTCTTGATAATCTCGATCAATAAAACCAGCGTCCTTTAGCACAATTCAGTTAATACTATTAGTGGAATCTTACAAATCATGAGTTACAAGTTATCGGTATTAATAAATTCTTTCGCATAGCAGAAACAGGTGTGGTAATAAAACAAATGAAATAGAAAGTTTCAAAGTAAAAGAATTGCATTGTATGTATGTACATATATATGTAGATACTGTACTTTATTAAAATTTGTATTTCAGTTGATTCAAATTAATTTTAAAATAATAATTATCTAATTCTATTATAAAAAATCAGTACCAACTATATTTTATTATACATGAATGTGTTCAAATAAATTAAACGCATTTTAGAAAAAGAACTGATATCATGCCGGGACGTGCTTTGGTATCTTGTTTTCTGCGGTTTCGCTATAAATTATATGCTGCGGATCAACTTGAATCTGACGATAGTAGCGATGGTAATACCTCGTCCAAAGCTGGCAACAAATTCTCAATGTGACATCGAAAATCTACGGTTATACAACAAAACAGACGATAGTAACAACACACTTGAGACTACAATACCTACATCACACTCGGAGCGAGATATTATTGTACGTATATTTTTATACTTTTTCTGTATAATAATAATTATAATTGTAATCATTGTTCATTTCATCATTTTTTGATGATTATTATATATTTCAGACCTCATCTTTTAACATTTTCATGTTCATATACCTAAACAAGCTTCTCTAGTGTCGAATTATTTTCGGTCTGGCTTAACATTTTCTAATATTTAAAAAAAAAAAATGTTTAAATATTATAAAAGCAAGTTTTCATATATTCTTTCATTTGATGTCGTAAAATAAAATAAAATCTTTTAACGTTAAGATAGAACAAATACTTAAATAGTTTACCTTAAAATTTGAAATATTTTGTGTAAGATGTTTATTACCTTCTAATTGATAAATTGATACCTGTTGATTTTGTGATTTGAAAGTATCATTTGTTCATCTATTTGAAAATAAGTTACTACTATTAAAAATATAGGTATATATAGAAACATATATGTCCTTAATCTAAAATTAAGCCATTTTTTATTTAAAGGCATATTAAGAAAGCAAATTCATTTCATTTAAGATTTCATTATTGAAAAATTAATTTCAAAAATCCACAAAGTTATTTTATGAAAGTGACTAATTTTATAACTCATATTTATATAGATAATATAATCCTTTAATTCAATAAATGTAAATTGTATTGACAAATGTACTAATTTAAGTTAGAAAAATTTACCAAATGTCCAACTGGACAAATTGTAAAGTATAAATTAAATAATAAAAAATGTATTAATGATATTTCTGGGTTTGAATATTGTTTTCAGGACGATGATCGATTTGCATGGACCGAGCATCAGCAAGGTTTAGCTTTGGGAGCTTACTACTGGTTGCATTGGACATCGCAACTTCCTGGAGGGCTTCTAGCAAGACGTTATGGTACAAAACTTGTTTACGGCTTAGGAAATCTCTTAACAGCGATTCTTGGCTTCTTTATTCCGTTTATGACCCATTACCACCTTTATGCTCTTGTGACACTACGGGCTCTCCAGGGCCTGGTCGCGGTAAGTCAACAAAAGCATTAAAACTCGATGAAATAAAAATGGGTAATATTATAATTAAAATAAAATATTTCGGTAATAGTCTAAATTTAATTGTGAGCATTATGTATAAAACCATCGTTGTTATTCAAACGAAAAATATTCGGACAGTTTTCGATTAAAATTATTTATTTAGGGTGTTGTATGGCCTTCTATGCATGACATGACCGCCAAATGGATTCCTCAGAATGAGAGAAGCAAATTTGTTAGTTCCTATTTGGGTAAAGTATCTACAATGTCATAATACATATGTGTACTTATCTATATGTATATTTAATAATTATATATAATAATTGTACATATTACTATATATGTATATTTCTAACAGACAATTTGCATAAAATATCTGAAATATTTTATGATATTTCAGTGTAACATAATAATTATTATATTATACATATAAACATATTTTAAGTGTTCGATTAAAAAATGATAGAAACGTTTGTTATTTACAGTAGAAATGTTTTCTAAATTTTTATTCTTATTTTAAAATAATGAAATATCAAAAGGATTTGAGACTTCTGTCAGAAAAAATGCATTGAACTTAAAACTGACGCACTAAATTTTGTTATCTTGGTAATATAGCAAAAAAGACAATTGCAGTGAAAGTTAACTAATTTAATTTTATATGTATATTAAAAGTTAATTGTCTATATACCAGATTCTGATATATAGAATCTAGAATCCTATGTCGATATTTTTCGAGAATTTTCCTATTGAAATTTTTATTTCCATTCTACATTCTCGATTTTTCCTAATACGAGCAACTATTGTCTTTCAGGTATACTGTGATTTATTTGTAATCATATAACTCTAGTATTAACTAATTTTAGTTACGAAATCTAAAGTGGTCTTTCTTATGATCATAATTGAGACATTGAGAGGAAAAGTGGACTAAACCACATCTTTCTGAATGTGAGATTACGGTATTAATTTATTCTAATAAACTGTATTAATCATACAGAAATGAAGACATTCGTTTCTTCCAAATCAGATCTAGCTACTATACCAAAATTACTTGTTACACTAATTTGTGCTCACATTTATTGTAGACGACAAATTATCAAGTATATTGTGTAGTGGGACTAATCCACCTGTACTCTCAACGTTTTAATTCTTAATTACTCGTATCATAACGACTGAAGTCATTTCTTAAGAGAAAAAACTGCTAATGGTTCCGCCCTACGACAGATTTTTAAATATGTCACTTTTCAGGTAGTTCTGTCGGTGCTGCTATAACTTACCCCCTTTGCGCAGTTGTTAGTAGTACATTCGGTTGGGGTACTGCATTTTATATAACATCATTACTTGGAGTCATTTGGTAAGATCATAGCATAGTAGTCGTCAAATTTGCTTTAACGTCAGCTTCCGCTTTTATTGAAAA
This sequence comes from Bombus flavifrons, assembly GCF_040668555.2. Classification (NCBI taxonomy): domain Eukaryota; kingdom Metazoa; phylum Arthropoda; class Insecta; order Hymenoptera; family Apidae; genus Bombus; species Bombus flavifrons. The sequence continues at coordinate 1,530,979 of NC_138459.1, read as the reverse complement.
AGGCAGTTCTTGGACATTTTTAATATTCAAATGTGTAGTGTATAAGAAATTTACTAACTTTTGCTCAAAACATTTTTTTAGTAGATTATAAAAAATGACTAAAAATTGGTGGTTAATCTGGGAGGATAATCTTACCAAAATATATAACATTCTTTATACTACACTATACTATACTTTATACTATACTGTAATATTCTTTATACTACAAAAAACAGATCTTGACATAAGAAATAATTCCAAGGTACTGTTTCTGGCTATTCCTCATACACGACTCACCTCAGCAACATCCTCGAATATCTGACGAAGAGAAAAAATATATTTTGGAACATCTTGGTAGTTCGATCGACGAAAAACAAACTGTTATACCTTGGAAACATATACTGACATCTGGTCCAGTTTGGGTTACAATCGCAGCTCACTGGAGTGGAGCGTGGGGCTTTCTCACCCTAATGACTCAAGCTCCAACTTACTTTAACTTCATTCACGGATGGAATATCAATGCGGTAAAAACATATCCTCTGAAACATAATTTCGTAAATAGCTTATTTATTTATTACAATTCTATTAAAATTTTGAATGCTTAAAACGTTTTGTGTCGAATTGAAGCATTCTACAAGTGATAATTTTATAAAGTATGACATAAAATGTAGATTTCATATTTATAGAACTATTACTTTAATTTTCAATAACATAACCACTGTTCCTTTCGATAATTTTTTGTTATCCAGCATTCTCACCGGCTCTTTACTGATAAATTTGTCTTCCTTTCTGAAAATGAATTCCTTCACGAAATACGATGATATCAACAAAAATAAATCTTTAAAATATCCCATTTTTGGAACAAGGCTAGAGGGTAAAATTGAAAATTTCAACTAAACTCCACTACTTTGAGTGCACTCTTCATCGGTATATGAGGTCTATCGTTATCTTATTGAGAATGGACAATTTTTTTATCAATTCCCTTTAATTCTCTTCAGTAGTCGAAAACAGCAAGTAATTATTTAGTAGTGTGGCTTCCTCATAGATTTCAATAACATTGAAATCTCTACGATAGCATTAACTGCTACACATAAATTTAGTGCAATCTATAACCCATTAATTTTACACCTTTATTGTGTAGGTTAGGTTATATTAATAGGAATATGGTCACCGTTAAGCGTGTTCGCCTACGTCAAAATACACGCCACAATGAATATTCGTAAGACAGATTTAACAAAAGTTTGTCGCAAATATCTTGGAGACTAAAATTGACTAAAGTTGTTGAGAATGATGGCCTTGACAACATGTTTCAAGATCATTGAAATCATTTCTAAATAATTATCTTGCTATAATATTCTAAATAATGTCTTGCTCAATACAGCGTATAAGATATATGTAGTGGTTCTGAGTGAACGATTAAAAGATTAAGTTTCAGAGAAAAAACGAATCTGTAGATAACATATACAATATGTATTAGGTTATCCGGAAAGTGTCTGTCTTTCGCAAACGTGTTTTTCACAACAGTGCACCTTCATACAAACGTGAAACCAAGTCTGTGAAATATCGCGGTGTTTATCTCAACAAAATAAAATGGATCGTACGTAATTCGACAAAATAATATAAAACAAAAAACGTTGTGCGTCTATTATTTCCTCATAAAACGAAAGAAACTTTTCAGACAACTTAATACATATATAGAGAGGAATCTCTATTACGTATCTTGTGATAGCAAAGCCAAAAAGACAATTATTTACTATATTTATATATATATATATATTGTTATTAATTTTTGTCTGTCAGCTACAAAATGAGATTGATTTGCATAGATTTCTCATTCAGTAACGTATTCAATATTTAGATTACTTAGATGATGAAATAAACCTCTATTTATTATTATTTAAACTTGCTCGGCAGTTTACTAATCAATAATGAAAATTTGTTTGCAGACTGGACTTTTGTCTGGAGCCCCGCATATACTAAGAATGATTTTCTCGTATTATTACTCGATCATGAGCGACTGGCTCATACGTACCAACAAAATGAGTTTAACCAACGTTAGAAAACTGGCTTTGTTCGTATGCACTGGTATGCACGGGATTTTCATCTTGGCTTTGGGCTATAGCGGATGTCATCCGACGCTCGCAGTGGTCTTCGTGATGGCGGGAACAACTGTAACTGGTGCGATTTCCGCTGGTCCCTTGGCGACTTTTGTGGATTTGAGTCCGAATTATGCTAGTATTCTTCTTGGATTTTGCGGAATGATAGTAATAGCCTCTGGATTCATTTCGCCAGCAGTGGTTGGTATTTTGACGAACAATAACGTAAGTATGAATATAAAGTAATTTTCTATTTTGCCTTATGCGAATATAGGTTAGTCCTTTGCAACAGCATGGATATAATAATCCATGCAGCATTCGAGATTTTATCTCAACTAATCCATACTCGATAAGCTAGTTTCAAAAGTTACCTAAAAATTGCACACATGTTTACATTTTCTTTAAACTAAATTCCGACATAACAGAATATGATTCATGTGAAATTTTAAATCATAAAATTTTAATAATTACTTTTTTATTAATGATCAGATATTACGATGCTTAAATTCTAATACTTTTCAAATATTTAACTAACTTCAATATGGAAAAATATAAACACAAAAAATTGCTAGAGTATATGTCAATATAAACAGTGATAATGCGAAAAGAATGAACGAAAGAATCAATTCTGTTATAGTCGAAGGTATTTGTGAGATAAATGGTTTTATTTTCATTTTTTACACTTTGAGATAAAACATAATGACAAATATAATGATAAGATACATGATAACGCATATTTTGATGCATTTTTCATTAACAGGTATATCTTTGCAATTTTTTATCGTTCTATTTTTATAACATTTAGAATTGTATTAAAAAAAAATAAAGTAAATAAATAATGTCCACCTTTCTTTTATGAAACGTGCGAAAGAAAACCAGAATTGCATCCTGGAAATTGTTTCAAGATATATCATACACTAAAACATTACAAAATACAACAATAGTGTGAATAAAACTGGTATTTAACCCTTCGCTTCGAGTGCCGCTTATAGGCGGCGCCCGCGAGATGACCTGTGGGTACGAGCGCCGCTTGTAGGCGGCGACCACGCGACGAATCCTGGGTTCGGTACCCCATATATCGGGAATATATCAGTGCCATCTGTAGTCAATAATATATTTTCTCGTTATCGGCAGAACATTTTCTGTTGAATTTATCGATATATTGGATTAATCACTTCTTAAAAGTTACTCATTGTTGAAACTATATCAAAACGTTTTACGCAATATATTGCAAACATCCAAACGATCGTATACTGTTTCGTGCTAAAAAATCTGTTAAATCCATTGACAGTGAAACGATATTTCATACACGGTTCTTACAAGAATTATTGTTATTTAAGACTTAGGAAAACATGTATACAGCAACCACGTATACCATTCAGTGAGAGTGAACTGCCGAAGCGAAAGGGTTAAGTGAATATGTTTCTTCCTTTATTTATTTAAATTTTCTTATTTTTAGTTAAAGTAAATTTCAAATGAAACACTTAAAAGCGTTGGGAGCTGCTGGTAACGAAATTGAAATAAAATTCGCAGTGCAAAGGATTAACACTTAGCCAAGCACGCGCGCCACAGCGAGCTATACGTTTTCACCGCGCTCGGACAAGCCAACCTGTACGCTGTCCACCGCGCATTTTTCCAAGTATCGACGACTAATATTCACTACTTGAAAAACAAAGAAGTCTAGAAATTATTTAAGCGATTAATTATATTTGCGGTAATAATTTTATTTAACGATTCCACATATTGTTTATAGAAAACATCAAATTAAAAGTATGTATTAAAAGTATAAAAAGATATAGGTAAAATTGAAAACATCAAAGATGAGTAAAGATAAATAACACGACTTGAACGTGAAATTAAAAATTCATAATGCAGTTTAATATTTTTTTACAGCGTAGTATCGTTCCATTATAACTTTATTTAATCATAACTGATAGTGTAACTTTTTAATAAACTTTAACACCACTAAATTGGTGTATTTTATTATATACTGTACTTTATAAAAGCAGAAAAAGTGGCGCAATTAATTGGGAACAATTCCAGGTAAACAATAACTGATAATAAGAACAACAACAAAAAACGAAAACGCGTCAAAAAGGGAGATCTCCCCGTTTGGTCATGCAGCTATGTTCTTCACAAAGGGGAGATCTCCCTATTCAGTTGGCTAAGTGTTAATTTCCTGTACGTATAATTGCTTACCTTTAATTATTTCCCTCTTAAACACTCTTTACTTATAGCGAAATGCCTTTGGTTCGTTGAAAATTACCAAATTAAATACAAATTAATATTGTTTATACACTAGATAAAAAAAGTTTCCATACACCAGACTAGAATTTCGTAATTAATTTATTCCAATTCTACAATAGATTTGTAAACATTTTTTCCTAACGAATTATAATTTATAAAAATAATAAAGTTACTAACATTAAAAAAGATTCCATTGTATGGAAACTTTTTTGATCCAGTATATATGGATAAATATTTTTAAAAAACGATACTTACCCAATAGAAATACTATGTAAAAGTATATAAAACTAAAAAATCAATGCTAAATGTAAAATGACATTATTCTGAAATTTAAAACGATGCTATTCCTTATTATAATATTTATATAACATTTTACAACAAATTACAACATTGTATAAACATTATAATATGGAATAATATAGTAAGAAATAATCTGTAAATTTGTAATTTGAAACTGTTTAAAATTTCGCAAAACGGACCATTATACAAACAGACAGATTTATATTACAGACCAATATATACACATTATATTAAAAAATAAAATTATTTGAAATATCGTTTTATCATTTACATTATCTTTTTCAGCAAACTGTATCGCAATGGCGATTAGTTTTCATCATAGCTGCTGTTAATTCTATCGTCGGGACTGTTATATGCTTGATCTTTGGAACATCAAAAGAACAACCGTGGAATAAGTATGGTAAGTCAAACAAGCAAAATGCGCAAGAATTGCAAAAATTGACAGTGACGCCATTTATAAAAGTCGAAGAGGAAAATCAAAAAAAGGATACGACCGAAAAAGATGGAATGGTTACGGATGAACAAGAGAAATAAATACACATGTGTCTGAGTTATTTGTAAAATGAAATAAAATACAACATGTGTTCACGACTAACGATAATAACAATAACGTTTACCTCGGTTTTTCGTGATTTGCAGTTGAAGGAATTACCAACTGAAAGAATTCTGATAAGGAGAGAAATTAGAGAAAAAAATGAAAGGGAAACGTATTGTTCAAAATTTCATACCTCTCAATTTCTAGAAGACTGATCAAATGTCGCGTATCATAATAAATTACAGATCATGCTCTAATTTTGAATATCAATGTATTCTAATCAAGCATTTCACATTAATTTCATCGAATTCATAGAAAGATCTGGTGTTTTATGTTTTGCTTAATAAATTTAAATTACTGTGTCTTCCTAATATCTTTACAAGTTGTTAAATGTGAAAAATTATAATAGTTCACGTATTTCCACATAAAAATGTTGAACGATTTAGTTTACTAAAACAATTTAACATTAAGTATGAAAATAAATTATTTAACAGGTTGATTTTATTGTCTAAACACATCAACTTTGAGTATATGATATATTGCACGGAAATTGAAATCCTTAATATAAAAAATAGAAAGAAATGTGTAGGAAAAAGAGAGAAACAGCAATTGATCATACGAGATACTTGCTGTATATATGAGTTTTTGATAGTCTACACAAAAATAAATAGTTTCTTTGTTTCATTAAAATTACGCAAAATTAAGAAACAGAACTTCTGAAACTATTGCAACTGTTTGTATTCTAATAACAACATGTATGAGCGCGATAAAAATACATGAAATTTCACTGTAATTAAATAGCAATTGTAATTAAAAAACATTTAGAATTAAATGTCATTAACAAGGAACATCACTCGAGTGTGACATACCGATTCTGATGAAACTTACAAGACACATACCATAGCAAAAATATTCAACACGTATTTCTTTTATTTATATAATTTGTATAATATAATTTGTATAATATAATTTGTATAATAGAATTTGTATAATATGAAGAAGGTAAAAACAGCTGTCAAAGCAGGTGTTGAAAACGTATTTTCTAAAGTATGTGGGAATCTATTCAAGACAGAGAACTGATGTCAACAGGCGGTGTGCATTATAGCATCTTTGTATAAATCCAGGCCAATTATGGCAAATGACCACCCGTGTGCGCCGCTTACTATAGAATGCAACAATACAGACCACCCTTGTGGAAAATAGTTCGTATAAGCAAATTTCGATAATAATTCAAATATATTCGTTGAATAGGGAAAAATCAAAATTTTGATTTATCCATTTTCTGAGTTTAAATGTATACTCGACATAAACAAATGTCGACAAGAAATATTAACGGAACAGTAACGACTTTTGACGTGTTACTTAAGAAAATAGACCTTTTAAAAATCTGTTGTTTCTCGTTCAAAGATACAAAATTGGTGCATTGTCATCATTATATTTTTTACTATATTCTGTATCTATAAAATTTTATCAAAATCGGTGCGTTACACTTGAGTAACGTAAAGAGATAGTAAAATGATGATAGTAAAATATTTTAGATGAATAAAGATAATCTGGTTTTAGATATTTGATTCAGTATTGAAACTAACGTATGACATGAACATACAAGAATTATATGAAAGCAAATAATTGGTAAAAAATTCATCATAAGTATATACAATTTATTGTCCGGCTTGTTAATCACTTTCTGTAAATCATTTGTTATAAAAGATTAAAGATAAAGAAACCACTATAAAGAAAGAAATTAATCTCTTCTTAAAGTTTCAATGCTGCCAAACTATTTTAACAAACTATTGAAGATATTTAGATTAATTATAGCGAAATTGGAATTACTATAAAGGAATCTTAATTGGACATGAATATGTTGATAAACATAAGAACAATGGACCTCTATTTATTGAAACGATTTTTCGGCCATCAAATACCAGAGATCTTATTACATAAAATTGAATTTTACAGCACGAAAAGTTTTCGTTAATCTAAACTGAAAGTAGTTGTCTATAACTTACATAAGAGTTACATAACAATACATGCAGTTTTTGCAACATTGCATTACAGAAAAACATAAATTACACGATGTGTTTATAAAGTATTTATATTTTAAACTGTTTTTAAAAAATTATTTATCAATCCTAATATATATTTCTACTATATTAATATGTTAAAACATGCAATAAGATCTAAAGTTGAAATTTCTTCTAATCATTCAACCGATAAAGACAATTTATTACTGTACAGATTGTATGCAACTAAATATCAAATTTTACTTGATAAACACATCATGTGTAACACTTTTACGTACAATATTATTGCAGAATTGTCATCACCATTTTTAAGAAAAAATTAATTGTAGTAAAAAATGCTGGCAATAAACAAAAGTATACGATACTGTTTGGTTCTTTGCTTCCAGAGCTTACTATGTATCTCTATCGAACTTCTTCTAATAAGACTTCAGCGATACGTTCGTTCTTCTGTTTTTCAGTTTTACAATACTTCCTTAACGATCTATTTCGTAACAAAATCAAATGCTATGGCTCTTTCCACGTATTATCTTACTTCACGCAGAAAAGTCCAGATAGTATCACAGTTTCTCTTCCGCGGTGAAGTAACTTACTATTAGATACAATTTCTTTACTTTTCCCCTGTAGACATTACAATCCTAGCAAAACACCATTGGCAATGGGTACAACCAGAATATTTGTCGAATAATTCGTAACTTTAAATACTCTATAGCCAGTGCAATATTAGAAAATTTTATTTCAAAGTAACAATACGTACAAATTAATTTCGCGAAATTAATGGCATCTAAATATATAAATTCTAATATTTGTATACAGGATGTCTCATTATTGGTAGTACAATCGACCAAGGAAATGATTCTAGGCGAAAAAACAAATGGAAAATATAGAAAAAGGTTTTTTCATATGACGCCTGCTTTCAAAAAAATCGAACTTGAACATATGTCAACTATATTTAATCTTGTCTACTTTCAGGCTAGATAGGAACGAATAATCGATAAAAGGCCACTCTACAGATGAAAATAAGTTAAAAATGTAAAATAATATTTTTTCGGAAAACGCTTCGTTTCCAAGTAAAAATTTGAAAATTAATCTATTACACCTATACCAGGCCAATTCTGACCTACACATGTTCAGAATCTATTTTCTTGAAAACTTGGTTTTAAACGAAAAATATTATTCAACATTTTACATTTATTTCTCGAAAACAAAGCATCAGAAGAAAAGAAAATTATTCTATATTTTCCACTTATTATTTTATGTATTGGTTTTATTATCAATATTAGGACACCCTGTATATAAGCTCAATATATAGATAATCGAACGTGATACGAAGTACATGTAGGTGAACATTCTATTTTAGAAAAATCAAATTGTAAAATTATCGTTGAGAAAAATGTAAACTGTAAAATAAAATTACCTAATAATAACTTCTAATGGAATCTTGTTAGGTTTAGGTGTTTATTAGATTCAAGTGAATAATTCTTAATCATAAGAGAATGAATTTAATATCAATTCGTTAGAAACAAATTAAAAGTCCCTAAAGAAGCGACTAATCTTGATAAAAAAAAAAAAAAAAATAGAAAACGCAAAAGGAAAAAGCAGTTAACAAAAAGGATCAGGAGAAAAGGAAAGGAAAGAAAAACGACAAATAAAAAAGCAAAACAGTTTCGTATCTGGTAAAGAAACATTCGAAAATTTGTAAAACAACTCGACTTATCTTACACATATATGCATAGCTTTTCCATAATAAATGTATTTACTTAAATTAGAGAAAGATATCAGAGAAACGTATTGTGAAAACATTTTGGTAATACCCATTTTACCATCTGACCATATCGGGCATTTTTTCGTATTCGAGACAGATAACACCAAAACTCAAATGCCAAGGTCTTACTTAAAGACATTCATGATTAATGATTTTTTGGCCGGAAGACTACTCGGATTACAAGCTAAAAGCATAGATTTTTCATTTCTGAAGTCTTCAAGCTCACTTCATCGCACACTATGTACTAAATAAGCATTCACAAGTACATTTGCCAGTTCTTAAACTGGAATCGTACAAACGTTCAGTTTGTGAAGCAATGGCGTGAAATAATGGAGAAAACAATTTCTGTGGCTTAGACATCGAAATGAGATGCTAATATTCAAAATCACCTTCCTGAACGGACAAAATTGAAATCCATTGCGATTATATGTTCATTATAGATGCTAATAAATTTCTTTGAAATATAAATTAAATGGACGTAGTTATACACTATATATGTATGCGTATGCAGTAGTATTTGCAATTTAAAACATACCTACATATAAATAGACGGAAAACACAATAGTGCGACTAGCGTTGAAAGCGCGTAATACTAACGTAAATATATGTAAATACATAGATATTTTGGAAGCTCGAAGTTGACAACCTCGTCGCTTAAAACACAATATGTAACAAAGTTCTGTTCCTTTCGTACGTAATATTTTAGGCCTTACATAGGAATCTGTATTATCAGGTAAATTGAATTTAATGTTTCACCACGTAATAGAATTCACGATTTATATATTATATTATGTATTATATACTAAATATTTGAAATAAAGATATATACCTATACGTATTTGACTATATTTATTATAATACGTACATATATATTTGATAGCTGATACTCTCTATATCTCATAGAATTTTCTTAAAAATGTGCTTCTACGCAACAAGTGATACTTTTCATCGATTAAATTGACCTGAGCCCCCCCCCCCCCCTACCGTTAGAAATCTTTTACACATCTTTATCTTTTTCTTCTGTTTGCACATCCACGCGCACATATATTTAAAACAATATAAAATAGCATTTTCGAAAGGCAAGTAAAATTCCCTAGACGTATTTTAACGGTTCAGTGGAACGCACTAAACAATGTAATTGTTTCAAATGTAACGGATGAATAAATAAATAAATAAATAAATAAATAATGACTTTTGATTAGCGGTCAAGTATCATTGAAGAAACTCGATCAATGTCACTTGTAAAATTTGCAGATTATCACCATGATGTTAGAATTGGAAGGTTTTAATGCTACCAACGATACGTATGTAGGTATATTTAAATGTATATATACTACTTTCCTAAGTTTTTAGATTTATGCTCGAATTGAATATTTCAATGTCACTTAAATATAGAGTTCTCGTATACTACCCTGTGCTTTAGAATCTATAAAGACGTTAAAATGCGAGGAAATTACATTTAAAGTTATTAACAAAGCTTAGATATTATCGAATTCTTTTTAAAACAATTTTCAAGTATTTGAATATCCATATTGGAATTTCAAATAGGCAGTAGAATTCAGTAATGTTGGTCTCTAATGCAGACGACAGTAATATTAATCTAGAAGATAAACGAATAAAACATTCTCGAAAGAAAAAACTTATTACTTCCCGAATATTATTATACATAATTATTACTGTAGCAATTGCTTCTAATACCAAATAAATTACAGTAGTGATAAACCAAATGCATCGAGATAGAATTGAATAATAACATAAAGATATTCGTTCATCTTCCAGAAAAACCTATCTTATTTCTGCACTACCCAAATATATTGAACACATTGGCACTTTAATTAATGTTAATTAATTGTACAATTTTTAATATATTTGGTGCATATATCATCGCCCAAACGTTTAATCGCACCAAAGAAGTTAGAACAAAACTGAAAATCAAATCTATCAAATTTAAAATATTTATATTACTTTTATACTCTGTGTTAGAAAAATGCATAATTCATAATAATTCGGTTAATTGATAAAATTTTGTTAAATCTATTAAAATCAGACTTTGGATTATTTATCATAGAGATAATCTACTTTGGCAACGTGATAGAAGGGATAGAATCAAAGAAAATAGATAGAAAAGTACGATTTAAAATAAGGAAAGAATTTATATGTGCAAGATGCAACAATATATTGCACAGAAGCAACAAAGAAAACTATATATAGAAAAATGAAAGCCTTATTTTGTACATACAATGACCGTGAAATCTTTGATTAACGCTATCTAATAATTTTAAAAAACGATATCTTTTGAAATACATACATATATATGCACAAATAGTTACTTCTAAAATACAAATATAATTTAATAATATTGGCTATGTATGTATTGATATCTCATAAACTATCCATCGTAAAAGTGAAATTCCACATGTACTTCTTTTGGCTCTAAAATTCATACTCATTTCTAAATAATAATTGTATAAAATGATAATAAAAACATATAAATATTATATATTGTTAGTAAACAAGTATATATGTATATATGTAAGTATATCATAAGTATATGAGAATGTGTACTGATTTATTATATGTATCAACAATTTGATTTTGTAGGGCTATACAATCAGAATATATGAATATGCAATATCAAGAAGAGGAAACAGTTAAGCTAATTTTAAGAGAATGAAGCACGAACATGTAATCACAACCATCTGTAGCAGATTGCTTATCATTTGGAAATATGTAAAGACGATCTATTTCATAAATATACAAAATATGTACATGGCAAATTATGCGTGTCTTTAAATATAGTACAAAAAGATAAACTATAAAGTTGTAACAGATTTTAAATATGTTGTAACAACAATAGATACATTTTAACAAACTTTGCAGAAGAAAAATGAGTTCTATCCAGCATTTCTACATATCCTGACGAACATCTTTTCTCCATGTTACCATTTATGTTAAAGTGCTAATTATATAATTTTAGTTGAATAAAAATTGGTCTATGTTAAGAATTCTGAGTAAAAACAAAATAGATGTACATTTACAAATGTCAAAGTAGCGACAGCAATGTAATAGCAAAATAATAATAAACTTTAAAAAGAACATTATAAAAATAAATATAATGCTTTCTGCACTCACAGATCATATACTAAAACAAAATATTTCATAATTTAGAAATGAGTTATTATAATATAAATATGTACATGTTTTTAATATTACTATATTTTATATAGCGTATATTCTATACAGGATATATCTAAGATTAAACGCCATCCTTTAGGCATTTTCGACAATCTACCAAAAAATTTTTTGAACAAAAGTTAATCAGTTTTCAATTCGCTACACATTTGGATATTAAAGATTTCCAAAAAATTGTTGACTTCCTTAGATAGCACCATATATTTTGGACTTGACAGAATTATAATTGACATCAAGACGAATCTACGACCTACTATACTATCACCTTGAGATGACTTTGAAATGAGCTGAAAATCAGAAATTTAGTAATAGTACATTGTAACGTGTAATGCAAAACGGTATGATTGTTATTGTTAGATTTGTTTAATTTATTAGTTTCTGAATGCAAAGTCATCTCAAAGTCATTGTATAGTAGACCGTTGAATTCATTTTGACGCAAACTACAACTACGTGAAATCCAAAACATATGGTACCCTTGACTTTTTTATTGGATAAAATTTTTGGAAATTTTTAATATTCAAATGTGTAGTGAACCTTACTTACTAACTTTACTAACTTTTGTTCAAAACATTTCTTTGACGAATTATTAGAAATATCTGAAAAATAGTGGTTAATCCTAGAGGACACAGCCTGTATATGCAAATATTTTGCCATAACTCAGAAATCAAATTAAAATTTGTTAAGAAACAAAAATCTATGTTTGTTTCAAAATCATACATCTTTCATTCAAAATCATAACACGTTAGAAAGTAAACATATTTTATAATAATAATTAATAATATAACTATTAAGATCAAATTCTTAATCTCCTTTGAAATACGATTAAAGTTTTGGGCGGCATTATTTATTTATATTTCTTCCTTTCATCAAATTTGAATGTATAGATGTATTTATTATACGCTTCATGGGGAAAGCGGACAGACTTGTGTGAAATGGTAATATACTCTGACAAACATATAATAGTTTGTAGGACAATTACTTTTTGAACGATAATTTGATTGTGATCAGATAAATACTGCCAAATGTACTTTCTGCCCTTACTCTTAGATATCATATTCTATATCTAAATTATTTTTCTGACTATACCGAGACTTTATTTAAAGCTTTCTGTGGTTCCCATACCTACGTTATTTCGGATCCTGTCTGCTAATATTCGATAATCAAGAGCCTCATTGCTATAATTTAAATTACGTAATTATATCAAAAGTATGGTTCTTTCATTTCAAAAAAATGCATTGTGTAAAAATTTTTTGATGATCTTGTGTTCAAAAGGATAAAGATGGCACCAGTTTTAGAATCATTGAACTGATTTTTCTTGAGTACATAAATTTCTCGATATTATACTTAAATAAATACAATAGGCAATAAGCGAAATATGAAAAGTACAAAGAGTATATAAATAATTCTGCAAAACCATACATTAATATTCCATCAAATTATATAAAATTGATGTTATAATACGTTAGGAAATGAATAAGTGTAGCAATAATCGAAGCATCGATGTTATAAATATATTATTAAATAATATTGAAAAGTTATGTTCAGATATAAAAATTGTAAAAATATTTTTCAAATAGCCATGTTGAAATAAATTTTAAAAGTAAGCTAGCACTTTTATCAATCATATACATATTCCATTTTTTTAGCAGTTTGGAAATTCTTTGAAAACGATTTGGAAACGTGAAATTGAATTGTCCTTGATTCTAAAGTCACTAGATTAAAATCATTCATACTAACCACAATTCTTTTAAATAATTAAAATGCACTTGGTGCATCTTACTTTATGACCATTATATATTTGGTCACGATCTTATTTTCTCCTGCTTATCAAGTAAATAACTGATCCATATCACATTAAATACGACTTAAAAAATACAAGAAAAAAGAAGAATAAGCTATTCCTTAAGTAATTCTGAATTATGCTGTTTGTGCGCTAATTGAAACAACGATTGCTCTTAACCAATAAAAGAAGTTGGTCCACTTTGCACTAAAAAATCGACGATACGATATAAAAGACACGAAATGATGATACTTTTACCAACTATCGCATAAAATGCTGTCCGGAATGAAATAAAACGAGCATCAGAAATTGTGTATTACACATTAGTAGGTGGGTCCATAGCACAAATAATAGATTTCATTACACTAGCAGCAGCTAAGGACGCGTAAGGCTGCCATTCCTTTATACGAGAGCCATCTTTATAATCAGAAATACCTCGAATAACGGCAAAACTTTCACGACAATTACCCAAAATACTTTCGACTACAGCATCCATCTCTGCATCAAAGGCAAGGGCTCCAAATCGGGCTGCAAATTTCTGTCTAAGCTGATCATCGCGTGCAATATGTCTGCCAGATGCTACAGGTGCTAAGTGAATTCGTGGACAGCCATTTGTTCTGGACATAAAAGAACATAATGATAAATGTTGACAAAAGGGGACCTAGCATTAATGACCTTCATCTTGACATGTATTATCAAGGACACTCACCTTAAGTGTGAATCTCCAGAAAGTTTTAATCGTCACTCGTTATTCCTCAAAAAGTTATTGGCAGAAATATATTACTACTACTATGTACATTGTATTCTGCCTATATGTATGCCTATATGTAAATATACGTATGTGATTATAACCGACGCGATAGTCGTGTTTATATCCCAGTCTTCATTTGATAGAAACATTGTGTGCGTTGCTTGCTCGCTTGTAAAAATTTAATCCAACCCAATATCAATTCTACAGACAAAAGAGGCCCGATTTTTAAACAAAATTCTTTTTTCTTAAAAATTCCTTGCACATATGTAGAATTGAAATTGGGTTGGACTAGATTTTTACGAACGAGTAGAGCGAGCGATCAACGCGTGTAGTATTTCTTTACCATACATTGCTTTTTATAAATTCTTTTTTGTTAGTAACCTTTTAAGAAATAACGAGCGGTGGCTAAAACCTTCCAGAGGCAACTCAGGAGAGTATCCTTCACAATATATGTTAAAGTTAAGTGCCCTTTATCAACATTTACTATATTTGAAACGGGAAACACTGCTGAAGATTTTATAAGATTGTATAACTAAAAAAATATACATGTATATTTACTTAGGTCATAATTATGACTATATGCTGAAAAATAATAATCTTATATACTAAAAATAACATATTAAACAACAATAACCTTTTATTCGCCGCATCTGCAGGTGCAGTAGGATGTGCAACTTCAATAACATCTCTTTCGCCAATAGCCATGTATAACTTATCAGACTCTGGTGGAGGTGGTTTAAAATCATGCTCCGTCTGGTTAGTTAAAATATCTGAACCTTCCTTCAGGTACGTTTGCCATGGAGGATTTGTCTCATTCTCTGACTAATAAGAATCATTAATAACTGTACTAGATTCTTGTTGCAAATTTAAGGACCTATGCAGATGAACGACTTTTGTCCGCGCGATATCGGTGCGATCATATGCCTGTCTTTGATGTTCGTAATTAGGAAAACAAAAAAAAGACATATGATCCAACCATATCGCGCGAGCAAAAGTCGCTCGTCTGCATTAGGCGTAAAAGTGTAACAACCTACCTGATCTTTAAGATTAACAGCAATTTCTTGAAGACATAAATTTGGTGGGCAATATTCTTTGGTTTCAAAATGATAATCTCCACTCTCATTTGTCTTTGCACTTTCACAATAAACATAAATATACTTTTTATTAAGAGGAATAGGATAAGATATAACCACATCACCAAGTCGCACGTGTTTATTATAATCTGTATAATGTGGTACACCTCCTCCAATTCCAATTAAGAAAACGAAATCAACTTTCTGAAATGTACCTACAGAAAAGGTAAAATATTTGATTATAATCAAGCATACCAATTATAACTAAACCAAGAACAATTTAAATGCTACCTAATAATCTGGTAGTTGTATTTCCTGCTGCAGTCATTGCTTCTCTTGTATGACCTACAGTGGGTAACTTTGTGCATACAATTCTGTGTGCACCAATATTACCTAATGTGTAAACATTTGACTCACCTATAACAAAAATAATCTTATTTTGCATTGAAATAATCCTCTACCATTAGTAATTTTAAAATATGTGTATGATACATGTGCACTGTGCTACTATTAAAAAACTGGTATTGTATTTGTGTATATATGTTGTGACTAAATTGATTAAAAATGACTCATTCCATACAGATGCAATTGTGTTCAGTACCTATTACTAGATATAAATATAAGTAATTCATATATTTATCAGTATATCAAATACAAGGGCAGATTGAGAAGTTTCCGGTATGAGAATATCAATAAGAAATAAAGCGAAAATAAACTCCTAGCGATGACACCGAAAACTTATCAACTTGTCTTTATAACTTTCTTTTAGTTGAAATGAAAGAAGTGATAAATAACTATTATAACACATTTGTATTTGGTATAAAAAATATAGTTCTAAAATTTATCATTTAATTCCTGCACACCCTTCCTATTTTTAGAAAAAGTTACTAATTGAACTAACATCCCACAAATAATTCAGTATTTTCCAAACATTTATATTCATGTAATCAATGTATGTGTAAACGTACATATAATAATAATTAAAAATGTATAATATATTATTGCGTATTTAGTACTGGATTAATTAGATAATAATACACAGTAAAATGCATATATATATTACACATATTAATATCATTATATTATAAATTTATTTATATATAAAAATTGTGTTAAAAGCAACGGAAAATAAAATTTAGTTTTGTAAGTGTTAACTAGTTATTTGTTTTAAAAATGGAAGTAATAATTCAAAGAAGTTAATACCAGTCTTAAGTAGAAGGAAATAAAATGATATAACAGTATCTTTTATACAAACAAAACACATAAACAAAAAACACATGAACAAAAGATATAACCTGTGATAGTTCTGAACCATACCCCTTTAGTCCTAGTGCAGACGTGCCTCTTTCATTGTTATGATTGTGTTACAATCATATGCTTATCTTTACTGTTCTTAACAGTAATCCCAACATGGAAACCCAACCATGTCCTTAACAGGCACAGCAAAGAAGGACATGTGATCGTAGCAAGATCGTAACGGCAACAGTCGCATGTCTGCACTGGGCTTCAATATGTGTGTGCTATAAATTTAACTTAATTTGCTAATATTGCTGAGAAAGTAAATGGTTGAAGATGAAGACATGATACATGAGATGATAATCTGAATGAATTTCATTACAACACAGCAATATGGTATGTATATTGTTTCTGCGGCATCGTCGAAGTAGTATTTTAATAAAAATATCTAATAATATGTATTTTTCACAGCGTAGTGCCATTGAGACACTTCATTGCTTTGAATACAAGCAATTGGCAAGCTATAACGTTAAAGGACATTGACACGAAAGAGGAACTATATTACAAATTACTTTACCAAAACGACATGTCACTCGCGGTACTCCATCTGTCGCATCAGGTGAGCTTGCCGTACCTAAAGTTTCATGCTTTGTCATATACATATATATATAGGCAGTACATTTTGTACCTTTACCGCCAACTAATATATGATACTATAATTATAATACCGTAATGCAAACTAGTTAATACAAATTCTTTAATACACTAAAAAGCTCCATAATTATACTTGAAATTCGAAATTTCTTATACATACATTAACTTCTAAAAAAGATAAAGAGACCTTAAATAACGTAAAAAAACGTAAATAAAGTCTGCTTTGATCTTAAAATTTGACAATATCATTTCTTTACATTTAATCATTTAATATTAAAATATAAACAGCAACCTGTATCTTGAAAATAAATTATCATATCATATTATTTTATATTCCTTCTGCCATATAATTGAAGATTAATTCATAAAATCTATGTGAATAATTATGAGTTATTAAATGAAATATATCTTACCAACAGTAGTATAACGAACAAATGTTTCTTTGTTTTCAATCATAGAATCAACTGCCAACTTTTCACAATACTGTGCAGTAATAATTGCTATAGTAGGTTGTTTTGCACTTGCCATTGTTGGCATTTGTTTTACAACCTAAGAAAAGGTAAGAAAAGAGATACAATAATTTTTCATATATAATGTCCAATAATTAATTACCACAAATAATTATACATGAAATAGTGCATCGACACTATACTATAAATTTACTGCAAAATAGTAAAAATAAAATTTACTTGAATTTGGGTATCTTGGTGTACAACTCTAGTAAAAGCTCCATGCTCCATCGCTTTAACAACACCCTTCTCTTGTAATTCTTTTAATTTTATTTCGACAGCAGAAGAATCCCAACCATGTTCTCTACAATAATTACCACACATTATTTACAATTACATTAACATTTTCGTGCAAAAATAATTAATAAAATTCTTATAGTAAAAATCATACTTTGCTATATCAGTCACGGTAATTGGATTTGGATAAGCAGATTCAATAAGTTCCAACACTTTTTCTAAAGTCAGTTCAACTACCTGACCAATAACTGTTTCATCTGTTGATACTGTCAAACAAAAAAATTAAATATTATCACATTCCATTAATATATTTCATGATTCTGCAAAATATATATAAATGCTCATTAAAAAGTAAATTATTTGTGATAAATTTTTCAGTTTTTTTATAAATAAAATGAACTACAGCCTTTGTGTATCTACTTGTGTGTGCTAAACATATGTGACATCAAACTTAGAATAAAAATGTAATTCATATTACTAATACTTTTTGTAGAATTGATAACATAGAAATGAAGTCTAAAAATTTTATATGGTAGTAAGTGACCATGAATACTATTTATAGACACATTAATGTTATACTAAGATCAAAGTAACAATAAAGAGTATTGCATATGGTATAATAAAATTACTAATATGTATATGTTAAACTGTAAATAAATCTTCTGAAATGCTTAAAAAATATACTTTTTTTACAAATAATAATAATATTTTAGACATAATAATTGATTATATTACTTTCAAATGTATAGTATTATTTTTTATCATTTAACTTAATTAGTTTTACATCGTGTTAAAATTTCGAATTAAACAAAATAACAATATTATGGCATTCATAATCATGCATTCATATTACAAACATGATATACTTCATGAATAAGATATGTACATATCTCTAATGGTGTATATCCAATTTTTCTTTTTAGTCAATCAATCCATATTTTATAGGAGAAGAAGCAAATTGAATAATCACAAATGATTGTTTTCATTATTAAGTAAAATAAACACTAAAATATATATTAAATGTTTAATATTGGATTAATGCGAAAAAATCATGTTAAGCCAATGTTGTTATAATAACTACTATATTGCATGAACCAATAAAATATGTATTTACCGGTCAATGTGCAGATAAACAGCTTTTATATTTACTTATTTTTTCTAAAAGCTTTTGCACTATTTTTCCAACATACATATGTTTATCACTAGTTATCACTAATAAAGTAAATAGCAATAAATTCGATAAAATTAGAATAAAACTAAATAGATAAAGAAATTCTATGAGAAACTTTTCTTCAAGTTTTTGACCGGCAAATATTCAATTGTTATTGTATTTTATATAATAGCCTGCATATAAAATATCAAAAAACATAAATCGTAATAAAATATGTAATTTCTTCATAATCTCCAACCTGATTTCCAACTAATTTTCTTATATGGAAGAACTGTGAACAGTATATGACCAGTATCAGCTGTGAATAACAGAAATTAAAAATAACACATTTATTTCATATAGAATGAACATGTACATATATACAAGTAACATGAGCAGCACAAATGTTAAATATACATTTCCTTTAGTTTCAGTTGTAATGTATACTTGAGACACACTGCTCCAATATCTTTCAATAAAGATCACTTAGTTCAATGAATCAAATCAAATAAATCTTGGTACTACTCTTTACTTCGAAGTTATTTTAATAATGTAAAAGAAGTATGTGTGTAAAATAATTTTCATGAATGATTAAATGAATATATCAGTAAATTTGTCTGAGAATAATTTTTTAACATTGAAATTAAACAATTAATACAGTTATGAAGTATGATATGTATATAAGTAATGATGTTTTCAACTAGAACACTTAGTTGTTACTTGTTAGCTTATATGATATCATTTACAAAGAAAAATATTACTTAAACTATACAAAAATTTAAATAAAACATAAATAAAATTAAAAAGATATTGTAAAATTAAAGAGAATTGTAATATTGTACTTACATGGTCTAGTTGGAAGATTAACAGGTTCTTCAAGCTGTTTTAATTCTACTTCTATCTTTTTAATTGTAGAATACTTATGCAACATTAGTTTCATTATTTTCTTGATAAATCCAACATAATCTGTAACAAACCCATATAGCTTACTGGAATTAAATATACTATAATTACATATTACTATAGTACTATTGAGAGAAATATCTGGTGACCCAATTGTACTATTGCAATATAAGTGCACAAAAAAAGTTTTTATATTAGAAAATATTTATTTGTATTTCATATTATTTTTTAATCATTTTATAGTTATAATAGTGTTCTCACTACCTGAAACAATAATCTATATACTCTTTCAGAATGATAATATAAAAATAGATTATTGTTGTTTACCAATATGTAATGCTTAACAAAATTAGAACTACCTTATACTTATATACTATAATAGATCAATATTCTATATATAAAAACTTGATGGTTTAATTATAGATTATAGACAGTATTATAATTTATATGTTATCAACTACTTAAATAAATTTTACCTCTTGGAAATTCTTGAGGTGTAACTAATTCTCTGAAGAATTCTTGTGCCACACTTGGGTGTTCGGCTTCTGAAAGTGTATCTACAAACCAAAACTGAAGAGTTCTAGATTCTTGTGTATGTTTTCCACTTTGAGCACTCACTAAGAATACTCTGAATTGTAAGCAAAGATGTGCTGGATGAATTTCACCATTTGTAACTATAAAAATTTTATGATATAATATTCCATTAATGTTGTAATATTGATAACATTTTGTCTATTAACATTGTTTTTAATATATTAAATAATGATAGAACTTTATGTACCAGCAACTGCTTGTTTATTAATAACTATTCCTTTGTGATCTCCTCCAGCAATATGAACATTGTTTTCATTTCCATTTTCTGTTGGGGGTTCTAAAGCCTGCCTTTCTATTATAAGAGTTGTAGAATTTGCAGTCTTACATTTTGGTGTCATGACAATGTGTTCTAATAAATGAAACATAGAAAAAGAGAATTTGAATAAAGCTCATCAACACTTCACAGTTATACATGACAAAGAAGTAGAATTATAAAAATCATATATCATTTTATTTAAATAAAAGAAATATATCAAAATCAATATAAATTCTATAAATATACATATAATATGTTACCAGTTGTTCTTGTTACATATACAATTATATAAAAAAACAGTTCGTTATATTAAATTGTAACATTAAATTACATTTAATAAAAACTATTTGAATCAAAATCCTTATCTTTTATACACTGACCTGTTTTTTTATCATCCATTTCGAATCGTTCACTTTATCTGTTATCTGACACAAGCAATTTTTTTATAGCACTAAATAAATAATGGATAACAAGAACACTAAAATCCAATAAAATATGCAAGCTACGAACTTGAACTAGTCCACTCAACTAACGACAACGTCGTTCTCTGCTGTTCGACTTTTTAATCGCCTCCTTTACCATCCCACCACGGGTATCGGAGCTCGCGCCTCGCGTCTGTCAAAACGAAAACCTTATATAACCTCAATCTCCTTATCCTATCTAGTCAACCTTCCTTTCTGTGGACGTAATAAAGACAGTCTTTAAAAGGTAATGTATAAGAGAAAAGATGAGCAAAATTCATTAACACAAGAAGTAGGTGATATTAAGTGATCGACTTGAATATTCAAAATAATTATCGATCGAAATAGTGACAAGACACAACACATGCCACCGCCCTGCGCCATACTTATATTTAACTATGGCATGACATGTATAATCTATATTACAAATGCGTCATTTTTGTTTTTCTCAACACGAATATACTATCACTATGTATGTATGCATGCATGTATGTATGTATGTATATGTATATATATATATATACCATACCTATAAAATATAACATACTACTTATATACTATATATGTGCACATATACTATACACACATACAGTTAGTCTTGAAAATATTCGGACGATAGCATAACTTCAATTTTTGAGTTCTTTATCAGAAATAGATGCAGATAAAACAACAAAAATGTTTTGCAGTATATTGGTATATAGTATATAGATATCATAAGTAAAAAACTTTTGACTTAAAACAAACTGTTGTTTCATGTTGAAAAGAAACTGAATTTGATATGTTAAAAATATTCGGGCACTTCGTAAATTAATGTTAGAAAACTAACATAGTAATTTTTTATAAAAGTTTAATATTTTATTCAATAACATGTTTTAAGCAGTTTATTATATTAAAAAATTTTTTTTAGTATTGGAACATAAATCAAAGAAAAATGTACAAATACATTACATTATATGTATACATTACATATAATGTAATGTATTGTAATTACATTATAAATGTAATTACATTATATGTTATATGTGCTATTATATTATATGTAATATGTACAAATATACAATACATTACAAATTTAAGTTACCAAACTAAGATAACGAGCTTCTTAACGCATGTACGGCCATATGTGAGAATTAGTAAACAAGAACAATAGACACTAAACAAAAATGATAAATTCCTCTAACAAAGCAATAAAATACAGCATCGATTACTAATAAAAAAATAATCTTCAACATATTAAACTGTTTAAAACATGTTATTATTATTAGACTTTGATATAAAATTGCCACTTTAATATTTTTATCAATTTATAAGTGTCCGAATATTTTTGAGACATGAAAATTCAACTTTTTCAACATTTCAACAAGCTTGTTTTAAGTTAAAAGTTTCTTACTTTCTGATCTATACATATTATACTCCAATATACTGCAAAACGTTTTTGTTGTTTTATCTGTTATTCAATAGGTTTGGGGTTCGATATTTAATTGATTCACACAGATTAGTTTTGTATACTCTGTATTTCACCACCATGTACAGCCATTACAACACACCGGATACTCACATAAAAAAAGCACATGACGAACGGGAAAACAGAAGAGAGTCGGAAATAGTCGTACCAACTCTGCACGAAGGAACTAGTGATCATACCAACCTGACATTTATCTCAACACTCCCCTTTGATTATAGTTTCTGCAAGCCCCATAGCTTTGGTAAAACACTGAGTCTTAATACTATTTAAACCTTTGGTAAGGATATCTGCAACATTTTGGCACATAAACATAATCTAAAATACCCTTTGATTCACAATTCTTAACATAGAAGTAACGAACTTGAACATGCTTAGAACTCTTAGCGACTACCTCATCCTTGGACCATGAAATAGCTCCAATATTGTCACAGAAAATTTTGCATGAGCGGGGACAATATGACAATTGACCCAACTCCCTTAACAGTAAGGATATCTACACAGTCTCCCTTGCTGCCTCCTGCATTGCTACAAATTCTGCTTCATAAGTCGACTGAGATATGATAGGTTACTTCTTCGACAACCAAGATATTGCACCACCAAGTATGAAAACATACCCACTCCTAGATTTTCTATTTACTGAACATCCTGCAAAATCTGAATCGCGAAACACTTTCAAAGGTTGGCCCTGTCTTCTCTATCTCCTTTCTCCCCTCGACACTGGTACGAAATGTGGCCCCATTTTCTACATTTGTAACATCTTTGATCACTTGTGTCTCTGCTCTTCGGCTTCGCGCCATCTTTGTTTTGGTACTGACCTGGGTTTCCATTGCCTTCTAGGTGCCAACGCGTTGCCTAGCTCGAACAACTCCGCAACCGCATTAATTCTTTTTTCTTCGAGTAGGAGGTCGGCCTTCACCGACCTCGAGGTCAGATCCTTATCAATCTTTGTTATTCTGACATAGGTCGAATAATCTGGATCTGTCGCAAGTCCAGTCAAAATAAAAGATGCCACAACGTTATCTTCAAATTTAATACCGGCTTTAGACAACTTGTCAAATAGAACTTGAATTTTTCCACAATACGCGAGGATATCCATGCTGGGAGTCTTCTCGATAGTGCCCAGTTCCCGCACGCACAAGGCAATGTCCATTGATGTGGATCTCCCATGGATCTCTTCCAGTGCTTTCCAGCACTCCTTCGCTGTTTTCAGGCCTCTAATGTCCGCGAGATACTCGGGGCGAACGTGCCGGGAAATATATGCACGCGCCTTGTTATCCAGTTTGACGTACTCAGATCTCGCCCTTTCTGCTGCAGTCAATCCTGGATCCACCGCATCCCAGCAGCCCAGGGAAACCATAGAAACTTCCGTTATCGTCTTCCAGTACTCATAGTTGTCCTTGTCCATATCGCTCATCTTCTCCTGGTGGGCCATGGCGTGACCTTTTCTCGGATACTGACAGAAACAAAAATCGACTAATAAGTATTTTCAATAGCACAGTTCACCACCCTGGGCCCATAACCTGTTATTCAATAGGTTTGGGGTTCGATATTTAATTGATTGACACAGACTAGTTTTGTATACTCTGTATTTCACCACTATGCACAACCATTACAACACACCGAATACTCAGATAAAAAAAACACATGGCGAGCGGGAAAACAGAAGAGAATCGTAAGTAGTCGTACCAACCCTGCATGTAGGAACTAATGATCATACCAACCTGACATTTATCTCAACATTATCTGTATTTATTTCTAATATAGGACATAGAAATCAAAGTTATGCTAATGTTCGAATATTTTCGAGATCAACTGTTTATGTGTGTACAAACAGTTCCTTTACTGATGGTAAATGTGGAAAGTATAGTTGCCATTATTGCTTAGATAAAATCTGAGTAAGCAACCTTCTTCTCTTTTTTTTTTTAATTTGTACTTTACAATTTGTCCAGCTTGACATTTGGTAAATAACCAATATTTAATACGAATTTAATTTTATAACTCTATGTATGCATTTATAATATTCGTCATGTAACAATAATTTTCTTTACGATATAGTAATCTTATACATATAATCACAGCCTTGAACCATAAATGTATACATATATAATATTACTGTATTAACAGATATTAATAAATATAGTAAATTTAACCTCAATATTTCTTTTTAATTTCATTCACTGATATTTACAATTAATTCCTCTGTAGAAATGATCAATATTTGTACTTATATGTCATATGTCAAACATAATATTTAAAAATTAATAAAAATTTGGGTAAAAGTTCCTGAAAAAATTCTGAAGGCAATAATCTTTTTTGTATACATATGTATATACATGTGTTATACATATATGATAATCATATGTTAAATACATGTGCAATAATCCGTATTTATTTAATATTAATTGCAGTTAGATCTGGAATTAGAAATGGAAAACAAAAAAACGTTTTGCCAAATAATTTTTTTTCTTATGATGTTAATAACTGATCAGATTCTAAATGATGTTTGTGCATTGGCACAAAATTTTTTTGTCACCATATGAAAAAGATTATTTAGTGTAAAATCTTTTTCTTTCTGATCTAGAGAATGACTAACACTATATCCTCTTGCAATTATTCTTCTGGAAAAACCATAACTTTTTTTTTAATTATTTTATTCTTGGTTTTCTTTCAATTGGTTGATTGGTTTTGTGTTTACAAAAAGTTAAGAAACACTTCATGAATCACACAATTGATATTGTAGAAAAGTATAATAACATAAAGTTACAATGTTTTGCAATAGCTCCTGTAATGATGAATGCTTAGATGTTAGTAAGCAACTGAATATATAAGTGATACAAAACTGAGTACAAAGAATTTATTATTTTCAAGGATATAAAAAATATAAAAAAAGCTTTGTAAGGCTTTGGAAGATAGTATATGATGTTGAGTTTTATGTACCACTTCATTAGTTGCAATACAATATTGTGTACCCGAATTAATGTGCATATTGTTAAAAATGTTCAATTTTGGTCATCATTGTAAAGAAATAAAATAAACTGTTTAGGTTCTATTCCTTTGTTTGTCTATATAAATATGTATATATGTACAATTTGCATAAAATGTGCAAATTATATGTAGAGTAAATATAAATCTACATAAGAAAAATGTAAGTCGAAAATATAGAATAAGATTTTCTCATTTGAGGCTTGTTTTCGAGAAAACCGCCTTGAAATACTTGTTTGGTATATGTGAATTTGACTAGTTACCGACTAAATATGAGCTGCTATGAGTAAACAATCAGTACAAGGTTATTTTACGTGGCCTCGTTCTCAAGAAAACAGAGTTTGAATATATTTAGTTAAGAGCTGGTTTGGTATACGTGTACTTAATCAATTCTTAAAGTTTACTTTTGCGGAAACGAAGCGTGTTATGAAAAAATGTTGGGTTAGATTTTTTAGTTATTTTCACAAATAGAATAATCTATCAATTATTAAGTTCAAATATATTTGACAAATTTTGGAAGTCGATTTCTTCGAAAACAAATTTAAACGTCATATGAAAAATTTTATTGTTATAATCGAATTTCGCGGATCTTGATAGTTGACCCATAGCACCGATAGAAAACGGTTAACATTCATTAGCAATCAAGCGGTGTACTTGGCATTAGCAGTATCGTATTGTTTTTGAATCATGATATTGCATGCATTATATTGTATTCTTATCCTTTTTTAATATCATTATTATTGCCTGTACACGAGTAAATGCACTTTTTAATGTAACATTATTCTGTATCTTAGATTTTTTTTCACATTGAAGCGCCTCCTTGCTGATTGTACCAACAACGATACCTCGATGCCTGTATAACGAAATTGTATTAAAAATAATGTATGGAAAGGCAATTCGTATAAATTAAAATGTTGGTAAGATTTGTTACGAACAAGAAAAGTTAACACTTGTATGAATATGAAAAGCATATATGAAAATATTTGTTTCATAAAATATCGCTGATTTACAATGTAACTGTGATGCACAGAAAGTATGTTTTATGATTTATATTTTTTATGATTTAGTTGTCTAAAGATGGCGTTTGCCGAAGTTAACTGCCTCTATATTGCTCAATGGAAAACATTTCTTCCACTTTTAGCCCTGTTTCTTTCTCTCATATATCCTTTTTCTTTTTTCAAATTTTTATATTTTATATCTCATTCTCCATTTTATCTTTCTCGTGCTATCAGTATACGGTTACCCGGTTACCCTCACTACGGGTTAACTGTCTCCAAACACAGCTTTACTTCGATATTCTTATGAGAACCCAGTGGTTCCTGCGCGAGTAAAGCCAATTATTACTATATATAATAATTCTTTAGAAAAAACGGCATATCCGCTAGGACTCGAACCTGGAACATTTTGGTAAACGATAACTGATCACGTTATCTACTCGGCATTGGTCCGCCTGCATAGAAAGTGATTATACATATGCATACAAATATTGCATACAAATTACTACTATTTGATGAACTTGACTTTTTGTTTTGCGATATATGAACTAGGAGCGAAATTTGAAATCATCTGTACATGAAATGTACAACACTCTCGAATTTGTTTAATAAAAAAGAAATTAAAAATTGTTTCTCACCTTCCTCAAGCTCATCACGACCCGAACATGTAGATGTGATGCGGAAGAAAGATTGTACAATTTGTAAAAGTTTGTTTAAATATCGAAATGTGAGATAAATAAACTCATCCTAGCTAGAGTATGTAATATCTTCCCGAATAGATAAGTCTAACCCAAACTTAAGCGGCATCCAACGTACATCAAAGTCAAAATATTAAAAATATTTTCATATGTACATACATTTCGTATGTGTATCCGTCGCGAAAAGAAAATTTCGTTCCAGTCTTCGAGATATTCTTAAAAACTGTCGGTACGAAATTTCAGCATGATATTTTTAAAATAAAAAGCTTACGTTGTTGTATTAGTGTTTCCTCACCGATAGCAAGGCAAAAGCAGCTCTTTTGAATGACTGTAATCTAATCAATGTTTATTTTTAATTACACTGCTCAATAGGTATCTAATTTTGCAATCTTCAATAGGATATTCTTGTAGATTTTTGCGAGCAATACGCGAATCTGCAGTTTTTTCCCCAGAACTTAATTTTCAAAAAAATTAATTTTGAAAAAAATTACAAATTTTCAACTTTGGATATGTTTTGTGTTTTTACAGTAACAGCTATCGAGTTGCTATTGAGATGAAAAGATCCTGTGGACACTCTGGAATAAAATGATATGTATTGTTATTGCACTATAAACATTTAAACATGTTTAAATAACAATCAAAGTAAAAATGACACCTGAAACGCACCAGTTTTTGTTTATATTTTTTAGTTTATTAGAAGAAAATCTAACTCTAATTTTTGCTAAGGAAAGCATAAAAAACTAGAAAATTATGTTTTGATTTTAATAAAAAAGCAAAACAGTTTAACAAAACACGCGGCGGCGGCAGTGGTATTCAATATTGACGGATATTTTCCCTCATAACAAAACCGCAAAACGCGCACGACCGTTACTCACCGTTATTAAGTATCATTACAACCATTGCGTGTTTTGCCACACTTTTCCGCCTTTATGTTAGATTCAAAACATGATTTTCTAATTTTTCTCGATGCTTTCCTTAGCAAAAATATCTGCTCTATCGCATGTTAGACTAATCAAGCACTGTTTTGACTATTCTTAAAAAATGTTAGAAAGAGTAATGGGATGACTTTATGATACGGTTAAACGTCGTCTATTTTCAATTCCGTTAATTCCTCTTTCTTTAGCAATTTATTTAGCAGGCCAACCTGCAGACCACATGCGCAAGTTAGAAAAACTGTATTTGTTAGATGTTTGTCATTGTTGACTTTTTATATATTTACTTTCGCATGAAACGGTCGCTGCTGATTGGGCTTATGAATTTTTCTTTTTCTACGTTAGTTTTTTTTTATGTCGGATTGTCATATGGAAGATTTACTATCCTTTTCCTTATCCTGACTGAGCACTCTTGTATCATTTGTTAATCGATTAATATTATCTATCTAATCTACCTATTATCTATCTCGTATTATCTTAATCGATTGTTTTTTGATCAGTTGGCCTTGTCGTTGTGAAATAGCCAGCTAAGGAATCAGGTTAACATTAAGTTCCGTACTCGCACCAAAATACGACTTTTTCGAATAGTCTCACATCTATACATCCTCGCAGGTCGTGTACAATGTTCACTTGCGTTGAATACACAATAAATTTGAAATGACCGCAAAAATAAAACCCTAATTAATTCATATTTCAATCTCACTCTGTAAAAAGAAAACGAGGCGAAAATCCCGGATATTCATTTAATCATTCATAACTCGAAAATCCATTCGAAAACTAAAATATATAGAGCACATGCCCATATGACCTTTTTTACTTGTATATATTAGTGTGTAGTGCAGTTCTGAATCATCCTATGTATACGGTATTTGGCTACAGGTGGAAAAAATTTGAGAAGTAATTATTGACGCTAAAATAAGATGAAAATCAAGAATAAAAACAATTGCGTTTTCAGTTTTGTTTTTTTAGTGATTGACAATTAAAAATAAGCCGAAATACCCCGTGCGAGAGCAAACCTCTTTACACGAACGAAAATAGGTTAGGCTAAGCAATGGCGTATACAGGAATCCTCAAATCGAACAGTACATGGGCACCCTCATACAAGTCCTAAAGAAAAAGATTATGATATTTGACGACGTAAACCGTCCTGCGCGACGTTTTTGTAAGAAAAATCGTAGATTAAACATTGTACCTGCCTATTTATTAAAGTCTCTAACAGCTTATCATCAAAAACCGCCTCATGGAATTTTCGAATTTTTACATCTGTAGCCGAACACCCTGTATGTACATATATAGGATTATCAATTTAACTTTCATCTCGCGCACTAGGGAACATAAGAGGATGAAAAGGTATATCATGTATGCTTACTGCATAATTACATGTCGTGCGCCATCTATTGCTAAAAATTTCTAGAAGTATAGTTATATCAGGTTATATGTATAGAGTATAAACAATTAAGGCATTGAGAACGAGGCACGGAGATATAAAAACTCTAATTAATTACAAACAAATTAATTTCTATTTTTGTTGAAATCGTGAAAAAGCTAATTACCCTCCGATTTAGATGATTTTTGGATATGTTGTAAAACTCAACATTTTGAAAAATGGTTATGATATTCATAAAAATGCGATGTAAAGTTAAAAATGAAAAATCCCTATCAAAATAAAAAAAGGCTTATGACGTTTACTAAAATGCGAATAATTATCTTCGTGAGTGTGCAGGAACATGAAATCATCTACCGAAAACGAGAGGCTCGTTTCTCTTTTTATTTTATTTATAGCGATGAGTGTAGGTATTATATTCAATTCAACTAATAAAGTTGATAAAGTCATAGACAAGTGTGATAAAGGAAAGGAATAAAAATCTGTGATAAAAATATCTCTCTAGTTATACATGTCGTATTTACATTAAAATTAGGGTTAGGGGCGTGAAACGAATCTCCATTTGGATTACACATTGTCGTTATGCGATAGAGAAGACATTGACTAGTGCAAATATGATTATTACAGAATTTGACAAGTAATCGTGGTAATTAGATACTCGAGAAGCTAATGACAATGATCCTAGGTTCAATAACGAATCCGCAGTCAACGGGATAACAGGATGCGCCTTCTTCCAAAGCCGAAATCGTACTCGATTTGCTTGGCTACGATGGAAGTATAACTAAACTAACTCTTTGTTAAAACGTGGAATATCCACCGAGCGTACAGACGCTAAGTAACTCGCTAATACGACCTCACGAGAGTATAACTTTCCGTCGCGATGGGGTGTGTCTAAGGACACGAAATCATCGGATTCGTGGAGAGATGCCTTCGTTCGGAAAGTGAGGGAAATTGACGTTGCTGTTAATTGGTTAATTTCCATGTCGGTGGTTAGAAAAGGATGCTAGCCGTCCTTGAGGGAAGGTTGCTAGCGGGAAGTGTCGTTCGTTGAAAAATAAATCTCTCCTATCTTCCCGTAGTTGGGACAAAGACTGTTTGTCTGTTTGAAAGAGGTTAGGTAACTAGATCTTAATGTTTATAACGGCCCTCGGGCTAGCTGAACATGTACTGTGGAGATGCGTCGGCATCTGGTAACCATCATACCCGAAGAATAGGGTCTGCGTATGGCGAGCCATGGGACAGAAACCGTTGGAATGTTTACTGGCGCGTGCCGCTACAAATATTTCTTTTAAGGAGAGCTATAGAATTACTCCATACCTTTGTAGACAAAGCGTTCATCCCGTGACCGCGGCTAAGTTCGGCGACTGGTTGTCGCCTCGAGTCCGAACTCATTATCACAAATCTCGAACAAATACAATCGGATCGAATGACAATTGTTTAATTACGCCTATGATAGAATCTAGATTACGGTGTTAAGGGATTTTCCCGAAGTTCCAAAGGAAAGGCTCCGATGTCCTTTCATCTCCGACATACATTATATGTAGTTACACGGTTACACTAATAACGGTATATGTATATGTATGTATTACATCGCGTTTTAGAATATTTAATGATTTGACGACAGCAGTTAAATTTTCGTACGAGATAAGTTCAATTATACATCAACTAAAAATGTATTTATCAATTTATATTTTCTATTACAACATAACGAAAATGTTATCAATTTCTGAGATCTTTTTTATACATTATTTAAACGCAATCTCACTAAAATGACCTTTACTAATCCATACTATCATAACAATTATTTATGTAACATAAACCACAAAACATTGACGATATGAAGATTTAGTGAAAAAGAAAAGTGCAAGTATGTATACAACGTGTGGCACGTATGAATGAAACCACTTTGATTACTGCATAAATAACGATTTTAATGAAAAATATTTCAGATAAAAGTTGAATGGTTTCAAGGAGAAAATAATTTGACGTGATTAATTTTTGATAATCATTGTCCTTATCACACACCGATTTCAATGATTTTTTGATATCTCGTCAGGGACATGATTCTGAACAATTATTTTCAAAATTCTTTTCACACGTCATCTAATCAACTAATCCTTCTAACCCCTTTAAAAAATTCTAGTTTTGGTTTGGTTTTAATAAAATTTTTATGTTCTAAAGGGCATTTAAATTCTTTCGTGCAGCACTGTCTATGCTATAAACAAAAGACAAGTTAAGTTTGGGTCAAATCGTGGCACCCGGCCGTCGCAAAGTGGCTGGCAACCAACCTAATTTATTTTTTTTTTATTTTATTTAGTTGTTTACATTCACAATTTGTCCGATTTGGACATTTGGTAGAATTTTTTGGCTGTTTGATTGTCATGTGGGTGGCTACCCCCAGCGGGGTACCATCTTCCCCAGCGGGTGTTTGTTAGGTTACATCCTTTGTGAGATCTGTTAGGTGTTTCCTTTTTAGTCTTCTTTCTATGCTTGATGTGTAACCCGAACCGCTGCCAGCCGTTTTGGGTGCGTTGCTATTCTTTCTCTGTACCTTCTTGCACATCTGCTAATCTTCTCCTTGTTGGTATTCCCAGGTCTTTCAAGATGTCCTCGTTTCTAACATACCATGGGGCGTTTACTATTGTTCTAAGAATTTTTGCTTGCATTGTTTCTATTTCAATTACTGAAAATTCTCAATGCGAGAAGTGATTGTAAATTTTAATAAATAAAATAAAAAAAAAATTGTTTCTATTTTGGTTATATGGCTCATTGCTGCTGTTCCTCATAGTGGTATTCCGTACGTCCAGATTGGTTTTATGATCATTTTGTATATTTTTAATTTATTTTCTATACTTAATTTGGAATTTTCTATACTTAGTTTGGAAACCAACCTAATGCATATACTGCTAGGCCGTATAATTATAGGCAGAATAATGGTACCGGCAGCTTTTGTGCGAGAAAATACTGAAAGCGATTTAAGGTAGTCACGTTTATAGCATGTTCTGTAGATTTGGAAATGCCGAATTCGTGTGGTTTTACTTCGACGTTAACGATTGTACAAAGAATGTTTGAAAATATGTACTAGGCATCGCAATCACAAAACGTTGAAGCCCTTTAGCCCACGTCATTACTTCAACTTATGACACCATCAAATGTTGACGCTTTTTCTTTCCATATCCAAGAATAACGAAGGCCAAGTTACCGTCCAACGCGCTCGAATTTCACATGTTCTTACATTTGCGAATATTTCGGAAACTGGGGCTAACCGATGATTCAGTCATGCTCCAGACTACATATTCTAAAACAATTAGAATCGGTGAAGGAATGATCTTTCAATACGTTTGCCGGGAAAGTTGTTTAGGATCATGCACCCGACAACATACAACATATCAAGTTAAACAACTTTCATCTAAAACATTTTTTCTTATTTCGGATACAGAAATAATCACGCGTACATATTTAAAATGGACACACTGTATTCAAATATCTTTGCTTTTTCGTATTTTTCATCATGCAGAATGACAAACGGAAAGTAAATTAAAAGGACATAAGTATCATGTATATTATAGATTATAGAACTTGGGTTTCTTGACGAAAGCATAGTGGCTAAATCTCATCCTAGAACGTAATTGTCATATTTCAGTTACTCTTCTTCTTTTTATTTATATCAAATACTGTCTATGCGAGTGCCACACGTTCAGAAACAGTAACAGTGTAGACAAAAGATCCTGCACGCCACAGCCGTCGAAACAATAATCAGATACTAACAGAATAACCGCATTTGATAGACACCCGACGATAACCCCTTCAGAGAGACCTAACCTTAGTATAAGAAACATTCCAAATCAGCATTTCAACATCTTTTTGTTATAACACTCTGAACCGTTACTCTGTTGGATTCGTACAATAAAATTTTGCTATCATAAAGTCCGAATTTTTAGCTTACTTGTGGAACGTTCGAACTACGACGCGAGGAAATCACCGGTGATCTGTCAATTTCATGATTTCTCCTACGTGACACACGCATTCATTAGGCGCCCGCGATCGTGGTCATGTATGCCTTCTCTACTACTACTACTATTGTTCTCAGTATCTTCGATTGTAGCGACTCTAGTTTATTTATGTGGCTCACTGCTGCTGCCCCCCCCCCCCATAGTTGTATTCCGTACGTCCAAATTGGTTTTATTATCGTTTTGTAGATCTTTAATTTATTTTCTATGCTGAGTTTAGAACTTCGACTAGTTAACCAGTACATTTGTCTTCTTTTTACCTGTATTTTGTCTATAATTGATTTAGTATGCTGTTTCCATGTAAGTTGTGTGCTAAGTGGAGTCCTAGGTATTTAACTTGCCTTGTTTGTGTTATGTGCGTGCCATTCAATTGGATATTTGGTGGTTTCCGTTTTCTTAGTGTAAATGTAATATGGTTGCATTTACTAGGGTTTGCTTTTATTTGTTTATCTTGTAGCCATTTTTCTATTTTTATGATGTGCTCTTGTAGTAATGTGGCTGCTGTTTCTGGATTATTGTGCCTGACTATTACAGCTGTCGGCCATAGATATGCAGAAAAGTGATTTACTTGCTTTGGCTCTGCCGTAATCGCTTTACCACATTGATCTTCTGTATGTTCGCACTCACCGCCTTTGATGTAACGACAAAAAATCGATAAATGATTGGTGGGTTCGTTCTGTATTTTTGGATTACCTTTTGATACGCAATGTTGTCACAGCAACGGCCGTCACATCAAACAAATGATACGTATGCACACAATTATGATATGCAACGACTTTTAAGCAATAAATACATACGTTCACTTCTGGAGCTGGATATCATAAATATATCATATAAATAATTAATATTAACATGACGAAAAAATTTTCCACCATAAAATGCTAGCTAGACATAGATATGTTTGACTACTAATATTTAACAGGAATCAAGAATTTAATGATTTTATTTATGTATTTCAACTTTTCCAAAAGTTTGTTTGTTCAGTACTAATAGGTTTTCGACATAAATATGTAGGAAACAACTTGGGGAATGTCATGATTGATTAATGTATTAAAAACTGTATAGTTCCATTTAAAAAAATGAAGTTGGCTTTCTGATTCAGATTTCTGAACAATCTTTTACGACATTTCGACAAAGAGCATGTATTTTTAAATTTTCTACTTTTGCCTTTTCTTGCTATAATAGAAAATACTGGGTCATAATCACACAGAGGAATCAACGTAACGTATTCGGCTACAGGTGTAAAAAAATTTATGGGGTGACTTTTAAATCTAAAATAAAATGGAAATCAAAAATAAAAAATTGCATTTTCGATTTTACTGTCTTGAAAATTCCACGAGGCTGTTTTCAATATGATGTTACAGACTTTAATGAGTAGGAGGGAATAATGTAATAATATAGATATAAAGTAATCTACGATTTTTTTTTTGCAAAACGTCGCGCAGGATGGTTTTTGTCTTCAAATGTCAATTTTTTTCTGTACAACTTGTACGAGATAAGCTGCTGTCCATGTATCGTTCGATTTGAGGATCCCCGCTGTTTATGTTAACCTACTTTCGTTCGAGTAAGGAAGTCTCGCGCACAGGGATATTTTGGCCAACTTTTAATTATCGATAACTGAAAAACAAAGCCGAAAACTCAATTTTTCTATTCTTGATTTTCATTTTATTTTTTTTTTTTTTTTTTTAGAGTCTAAACTTGTAGATTGATTGTGAATGCATGTCTGCCGACAATTGTCAACATAGGTTAGATTTTTATCCACGGACTGTCTATGAATTGAATTTTGTCTCTAAAATACACTAAAAACTTTTATATTTCAGATGTGATATCACACGTCTGGTGTGAAATATGATGTATTATAGTTTCTATTCATCGAGTACTATCAGAAGATGCAAAACAAGTTAAAAAAGATCGGTCCCGGAAACGAAGTTTAGTAAAAAAATTAAAGCATCAAATAAAATAAAGTGGACCTATCATACACATATTTACTATTCCCACTCGAACATTAAAGTATGTCGACTAAAATGAGTTTTGACGATTCAGTAATGTTTGGCAATTTGAGAAGCATCGTGAGAGATAAGAAATTCGATATTTGTTTACAGCGTTTATAGCAACCTAATAGCTGGTAGCTAGCAACTTTGGCTCACTTGATTCCTTAGGAACTGACAAATTTATAACATTTTACAACAGTTGAATTCGTGTCAACAGTACGTACGAAGAAAAAAAATGTGATTCCATGCAACGATGAAAAAATATCAATGCTAGTACAATTGACATGTCGAATATCAAGAGTTAATATTAAATATAAATGGTGTATGGAAAATATATTAAAATTGCCGCATCGTTCCATTGACCCATAATCATTTGAAAGGGAATATTCTCTTTTCTTTTCCAAAAAGAAATAGTAAACAATTAATTTATCTTTTATTCACATATTTGTCTATCTCGGACAGAAAAGTAGATATGAATTTTTTCGTAGAACCGTGCAATTAAATAGGTTCTTGCAACGTGGAACTTAATAAGTTCTTGTCTATGCTAGCGTGCAACCAAACGGGGCAGACCCCTTATTTTATAAAATCTTGTAATGATGATGTGATACGTTCAGCACTTGACCGCGTGGTGCAGCACTAGTCCGGATACAATCAGAACCACAAGCGTAAGCACTGCCATTTTCTCTCTGTTTGCAGTTTATAAGATATACATATAACTATACTTCTAGCTCATAGATGAGTTACGACATATGATTGTGTAGTAAGCAACATGGGAGAATTGTTATACTGTTGCCATTGTCATACGTTTCCGTGCGAGCGGTTTCTGTGTTAAGTGGATAATTCTGTATTAAACATATGTATATACATGCCCTAACATAATCAGAATAAATTTATTTGTATGGTATTTTTTTATCAGTCATTTTAGTAATGATTAGCTAGTGTGCATGAAAAAATATGTATATATGTAAAAATATGTGTATTCAGAATAAATTTATTTGTATGGTATTTTTTTATCAATCATTTTAGTAATGATTAGCTAGTGTGCATGAAAAAATATGCGCGAAGATTTAAAAGAATAAATTAATTTGTTGGATCATACTTTAAGAAATTAACTATGGATTGCATAGTAGAATTTGATCTGTGAAAGGAACAAACTTCTTATCTCTTGATACTAACGAAGTATGTATGCACATAGTTAACACATACAGACAAACTGCCTATCTGATTTGCCAGGACGTCAAAGCAATGCCACGTTCAGGGCTTTAAAGTTGAGTCAGCATGCGTTCTTGTTGAGGAGGATTACGTCGCATTCAACCGTATAACTTCGTAGAGCGCGTATCTCGAGTCGTTCCTGCGTCTTTTTATTCCTATGTTAAACTGTTGCTTTGATCGTTTTCTTTATGTGGATAGTGTCTGCAAATAATTAAGTTCAAATTGGATGAATAAAACTAAAATTCTTATAAAATAGTGTTCGGTAAGTAGATAATATTTAATTTTATTCTGTTCTGCATACAAAAGTTCTCTTATTATGAAGTGATTAAAAGTGCAGAGATACAAATTTATGTCTTTATATAATAATTGCTTTTCATGATCTCATTATATAACCTATGTTACAAAATGTTACAAACAAATTAATGAAAGCTAAAGAAACTTTGATGAAAAAAATGTTGATGTATTTTTTTATACTCGATATTTTAGTATTAGGAACAAATACAAATCTTCAACTGCATATATCTACTCTTATGAACATTTTTTGTTTTATGAATTAAATGTTAAAATAATATTTAAATCGATCGCATCATTATATGTTTAGTTTTTGTCTAATTTTGAAAATATAATAGCAAAAAGGGCAATTCTTGATTCGCTGATAAATCATTATGTGATACGATAAATCATTCCCGGGGAAATCCCTGATATATGATTTGACAAACGTATCTTTATCGGTCAACAGCGCGAATTAACAGAGAGGTTATGCTAGACCAGAATCGAAGATCAACTTGCATTATAGTATAGTTGTGGTTTAATTAGATCAAGCGGTAAACAATCTAAATATTAAATTTCATGACTGATTTAGTGGAATATGTTGGAATTGAAATTTTGGTGCAAATTATACTGATTCGAACTTTTTTTTTTTTGTATGTAGTTATCGATCATTTTATAATTACATACAATAATGTTTCTCTTAACTTTTGTAGTTAAACTTCACCTTGGGAGATCAGAAATTATTGACTTTCTTTTATATTGTCTAATTCTCAACGAGTGGAATACAAAAATGCAAGTTTTAAGTCTAGGAATATATCCGTTCAAAAGTTATGCGTATGTTAAATCAAATTATTTACCAATTGTCCAAAATTTACTATATTTAAAAATTTACCACGAAAAAATAAAGAATTAAATAAATAAAATACTTATAAAATAATAATAAAAATAATTAAATAAAACAAAGTTAAATCAAGTACCTTTAGCGTAATTTTCACGTTACTTTAACTTGTTTCGTGTCCAAACCTAACCCAATTGTGCATCTATTTCCAGATGAAATTTCTCCTTTGATTTCATATATGTATTACTTTTGATCTGGTGGTTTCCAAAAACAAATAAAATAGGGTTAATAAAACCAGATTCCCCCAAAGAAAAGTTCAGTCTCATTCTATTCTATAAATATATTTAATTGTGAATTATTCAATTTATGATACGAACGAAAGATCTGCTATTTTCGACAAGTCCAATATTTTAGTTAAATATTTTATTAGTTTGTTATATGTACGTGATTTTCTTATATGTAAGTAGTGAATTCGGGAAAAAACTAAAAAGATAACATCTTTACAATATAATAAATGCTTTAACTTGTAGATTACATGGTATATAATAATAATAACATAAAAATAGAAGAAATATAATATATAGAGTGATTCTAGAATATAGATATGTATAGCGGAGAGACTTAATTAAATATGTTATCATTTCTTTAGAGTAAAATAAAGTTTCTGATACTGTGTTTGATTATTTAAAACCATGCGAGGTTCCATTGAGAGATGAAATTTCTTTCTTTCTGTTAAAAATCTTTTACAACTAAATTGTAGATGGAGACCATAAATGATTATAAATTGATAATTATAGAAAAGATTCTCTTAGTTAATCCGAAACAGTGCCGTCAATCACATAGCAGATCATAGTACATTGTTTTTATTTTGCACATATACATAGCTACTCTGCTATAATAAAAGCTTTATATCAGTTTTTGATCATAGTTCACATGTATTCACTGCATTATCATGGCGTGGCACTGTAATCGGCAGTATTGCCTTTAGAATCTAAAGGTTTAATTAGCGAGAGGATCACGTCATATAATTCCTTTAGATTTTTTTAGATTAACATAAAAAAGGTTGCCAAAACGAATTTAATAAGCTACTATAGTATAATAGTATCCAATTTTAGCTGAAACTGTAGAAAAACTGACTAGACTCCGATTTTTATGATTTTTGGAAATGCTGTAAAGCTTAACATTTTGAATAAATTTTTCCTATACATATAAGGATTGAAGCGGATTAGTTTCCGATATATTCCCGAGAAACTGTCGGCATCAGACATTGAATTTTGCCTATAGTTGTGGATTGCGGCGGCGCATGCGTCAAATGGTTGACACAATGTATATACATCGCATAGTACGTATATATATATAGCACTCACAGTACATTTGATACAAATCTACATCATCAATAAATGACGTAATTTACGGAAATTCCAGTTGGACAAACTGTGAAGTACAAATTAAATAATAATAATAAAAAGAAATCGTTGAGTCATAAAAGTATCCGGAAGCTTATATTTAGAAATAGATAAACAGCAAATGGTATTTGTAATAAATTTCTGCAGGAAGTATTACAAATAACAGTTGATATTAGTTTATATTACAACTCAGTTGATATTAAGATATTGTTCAACGTATCATCATATCATCGTAAAGCTAGTTTTCAATGTTAAGTACTCGTATTGGCATAAGTTTATGCAAATGAGCTTTTATTGTAAGAAAATGTGAAGTTCGAACGCTTGGGACGACCGCCTGGTTTTTGTTACCCTTGGCTGTGGAAAGACACTTGCGTGCCATAAATTAAGCACAATTAAATTCATATGGTGTGTGAGCTAGCGGGCTCTGACGCCTTACGTTTGCGTGAAAACGTGAAGCTTCGAACGCTCGCAGCCATTGCTTGAATTCCGTCATCCCTGTTTCTAGGAACCGATAGCGAAGCCACTTGAGACTGTCATATACTACGTTCTCTACCTTGCTAGCGCACAGGCTAGCGGGCTTCAACGGTTTTACGGCTGTGACTCTGAATATACTAGGTTACTCCTTGTACAATCGTCAGCGTGGACGAAAGTCAAAGTTTTTTTTTTTTTAATTTGTGCTTTACAATTCGTCCAGCTGGACATTTGGTAAATTTTTCTAACTTTATTGCTAAATAACGTGTGGTGACTACCCCCAGCGGGATACCATCTTTCAGTTTGCTTATCTATCTCTTTAGCGAGGTCAGTGGCATGCCTTCTTCTTAGTCTTCTTTTTATGTGGGTTTTGCTTGTTTCAGCAGCCTGCTGGTTTGGATGTATTGCCATTCTTTCCTTGTATTATTTTGCGTATCTGCCAATTTCTTCCTTGACCATTGATATTTTTAAGTCTTTAAGTAAATCGTCGTTTCTGACATACCATGGGGCGTTAAGTATTATTCTGAGTATTTTCGATTGAAGCGACTCTAGTTTATTTATGTGGCTCATTGTTGCTGTTCGTCATAATGGTATTTCGTACATCCAAATTGGTTTTATTATCGTTTTATACCCATGCACACGATCGAACCTCTTTACATTAACGAAAGGAGGTCACTGTCATTGTCATTCTCAATCCGAACAATACCTAAGCAGCAGCTTACCTCCTATAACTCGTAGAGAGGAAGACTATAATATTCAGACACGTAAACTGTGATTCTCCCGTCTGCAAAGATCCACAACAAAATCACACACGCGTCATGATTGTCTCGACCACGAGTGTCCACAAAAAATACATGAAATTACAATAAATGTTCGATATGTCCTCTGCTTCCTCGTAAACAGAGCCTGACTTTTCTCTTAAAATTTTGCCGTATTGTGTCATCATGTGTACTCAGAAGTGAAAGTCGAGGGGATTTAAATCTGGGGACCGAGCAGACTAAAGCACAGGTTCTGTTCCATCGACCCACCTGTTTCCAAAACAGCTGGTCAAATGCTCTTACAGTGCGTTGATAGAATGTGATGGTGCATCATCCTGCATGAATCATCTCTTAGTACATGTGGATTTTTACGTGCCCAGAAATATTCGTTACATATATTTGTTATATTTATCAAATGTCCAGCTGGATAAATTGCAAAGTATAAATTAAATAATAAAAAAAAATTATGTTTGTTATTTCACACTTATTAAATATTGCCTCATCAGTAAATAATATACTCACGGGGAAATAGGATTTGCGTTGGATTTTCCAACTCGTCCATTTGCAAAAATTTCTTCTTGTGAGAAAATCTTCTGTTTTTAACTCCTGAACTTTCTGAAACCTATACGGGTGTAGATTTTTCTTCTTCAATACAGACTATACGTTGCTGTTGCCGATACCTTCTTCAGCAGCAATAATCATCGTACTTAACCTGGGATTTTCTTGAATATGGTGCAGCATTCTATCTCCTACATTGTCGCGCTGAATTCGTCCGTCAGGTCTTAACACACCGGTACCCTGCAATCGCTGGTCTATTTTGTGAAATGTCTTTGCGCTGGGCATACTCTCATTATATTTTTTGCCGTATAAACGTTGCGCTTTTGTGCTATTACCGTCCGCCGCATCGTAACAAAAATGCATGTCCGAAAGTTCTCCAAATGTATGTAACATTTTGTAATAAATATGGTGACATAAATAATAAACAACGTATAACACTGCTACACTGTATACAACACTCACTACCTGCACAACACACGCACTACGCCCACCGCACACACAATACATTTTCTTATTAATATAAAAATAGTCTCTCCAAGATAATATTGTTTGTTCTCTTAACTATTGTAATGAGAGATATTAAAGAATTTCAAGTTCAAGTTCAATCTTAATATTACGGCAGGAGAGAATGTTTTTTTCGAACTAAATACACTTTATTGTTTGCCATTGTGGGTACATACAGGGTGGAGCAAATCTACGTGAAAAATAAGTCATGAATATAGAATAAAATTGTTTCATATGACGCTTCGTTTCTGACTTCTCAGAAACCTC
Organism: Bombus flavifrons; assembly: GCF_040668555.2. Lineage (NCBI taxonomy): Eukaryota > Metazoa > Arthropoda > Insecta > Hymenoptera > Apidae > Bombus > Bombus flavifrons. Next base: position 1,488,499 of record NC_138459.1, on the reverse strand, counting down.
TTTGAGACCTCGTTAGAAAAAAATAAGGTTTAAACATGTTTAATTACGAACTGCTTCTGTACACATACATGATATACTTCCAAATTTATTTTTTTTTAAATTCGAGTATTTCGTGAACAAATTTTATTGCGCATTTTTTACTTATTTTCAAATATAGTTTAAACCTCTGTCGACTATTGACTCATGTGCAGTCCAGACTTAGCCAAATTTAATTATTTTTGCACGTCGAATCACGCCCTGCCCGATTGTACAACGATTATCGTCCCTCCCTGTATATGTGATATAGTATATGTGCTATAGTAGTAAGTTTCTTGAGTTATATCTCAAATAAGGATAATTGTAAAAGTTAAATGTCAATACTATAAATATGCTAAAGAGTGTTAAAATATCTCGATTACTGTTAGAGAATATACGCTTTAAAGCATACTATTATAATTCCTTTTTAACAAATCACTTAGCTCTAGTACAGTATCCAAGCAGCAAAATATTTGGATAGAATAATACTTTTTAAGGGTTCGTGAGGTTTCTGAAGCCGAAAATGGGAGTAGTTCTTCGCGGAAATAAGGCACACAAAATTTCGATTAATCTGTTGATCAATGCTCTAGTAGATTTTGATGATACCTTTTTTAAAATTTGATGCTCTTAGCCTACTGTATTGGTTACTGCGTATGCAGTTAAATCCTGAGCAGAAGCATTGGATTAGGTTTAGGTTATGTTTTATTTTCCAGCTGTTACGCCGTTACACCGTGAGATGTCCGGTTAGGCACCGATAACACACGGAGCGGCAAGCAACAGAGAAACGCATTGGCTGTGCCAGGATTTGTTTTGCCCCGTAACGCTTAGCGCTCTGTATGATCACGACCTTTCGCAGATTTCTACATTTAAGACCTTTGTCAAATGTTCATAAACTCGAATTTTCAAAACCGTTCATTACAGTGGAAAATGACGCTCATTTTCGGCTTTAGCGATCTAAAATATCATCGGAAGTACACGTTCAGATCAACAATTTTTCTGCATAGATACTACACTACATCTAATCACTTTAATGTATTGGGTTCTGATAATTATGTAAAACTTAGTAAATAAAGCAATTTTTTCCAAAAATTGCAAATCTCAATTTATAATTTTAACTAATTGTAAGTCGCTAATAACCTACATATTTTTTTTATTATTTTTTTTTATATATAGAAGTTGATGCGATTGTAAATAATATCGTTACCTTATGATTTCTTAGTATTGCGGAAAACTTGGACGATAATTGCGAAGTCTAGGAACTAAACAATAAACACACGCACACGACACGTGCAAATTCAATTGTGTGAGCTCCTTGTGGTATAGCCGCAAAATAATAGTTATTTGTTTTTTTTTCGATTCTTTTTGTGAGAAATTATTAAATAGAAATTAATTTGTATTTAAATAGAAGGCACCACTAAAAAACTTAAAGAAATTTCTCAAAAAATAAAATGATTAAAGAAGATTATATTTAACTGTGCTAATTACGAATAACCATTATAAATGATAAAAATTTTGCAGAACTCGTAGAGGAGTTCCGTCCTCTCCGATTTCCGAATATGTTGTACAAATTAACATTTGGACAACTTTTTTTTATACATATAACCGTCCGTTCGTTTAGTTTTCGAAATACGAAAAACTGCAGATACAAGATACAATGTATTTCTGTCTATAGTTATGCGTCTAAGGCAGCGTATGCGTCCAACAACCAATACTTGGGTATACGCCGCCTGAAGTTGCCCAAAATGTTAATTTATATCACATATTGCGTCAGTGTTAGTTGTTGGGCGCATACGCTGTCATACGCGCACAACTATAAGCAGAATTCACTGTAGTGATACCGGCATATTTTTGCGAATATCGCGGAAACTAAGACCGACTGACGGTTATCTATACGATATATAGGAGAAAGTTGTTCAAAAGGCTGTACAACATATTTAAAAATTCACGAAATTGGAAGGGACAGAATGATTCCACAAGTTCGTCCCATACTGTTGAAGAATAGACATACTCGTTTGTGATATTAGTGTATCACTTGGGTAATTCTCAAAATGTCGGATACGAAAAAGCATTCAGTGTCATATCTATTTTGTATCTCGTCGATAATAATGGTGAGCGGTAATCAAAATAAAATTCCCGTCATCGATAATGGTTATCGATAACAAGAAAAATTCCTGTCATCGATAATAGTTATCGGTAACAAAAAAGAATTCGCGTCATCGATAGTAGTTATCGGTAACCACTAAAATAAAATTTTCGTCATTGATAACGATTATTCGTAACCAACAAAACAATTTATCATCAATAATCATTTATAATGATTATTCGTAACCAAAATCATTTAAACAGAGATATTAATTCTTATATTATAATTTTTTAATTTCGAGGTATAACATTTATAGTTTAAGTTTTGTGGTATATACTTTGGATTATGCTAATGTTGACGGCATACTTTTCATTCAAAGTTCAATAAAACAGCGATGCAAAATCGTACATTAAGTTTTAAGAGGTCGTTGTAAAGAGAAGGAAGGTAAATGTTTGATCTTCAGGTACATAGTGGTTTCAGTCATGAAAAAAAATGTTGCAATATCCATAAAGGCGTTTGAATTTGTAAAATTTTCGAAAAGAAGGTTATATGAGGTAAAAACAACTGTTGTTGTAGTAAAGTTTTTTAACTAAGCTGTAACAGTTTAAATGTTGACAATTTTTCATTGAAAATTTAATGATCCTTTAATTTCGTACGACAATTCATATAATTCATATTTTGCCTTTCATTCGATAATCACTGACACTTTATATCCAAGAATATTAAATTATCGCTTAATTTATTATCGGTGCTGAATAGTTGCTATAATGTTAGTGTGTAATGAAGAGAAAAAATTAAGAAGATAAAAAGAATGCGAGAAGGTAATCTATAATGGTTTAGATACGAGGCATAAAAATATCTATATATTCGATACTTAATACTTTACCGACCGCTGGAGAATTCAACAGCATACGCATGTCCGACCGGCATCTCAGGCGCAGATTCTCCCTAGCGCCAGCTCTGTTTCGGTTTAGACTCTCTAATACCATTCTTTTCGTTCATCGCGAACAATACGTTTTTCAAATTGTTATAAAACTGTGGGAGCTTACAAAGCAACGCAACTGACGCAACTGAGCAAGGTACCTTAGTACTAAATAACAAATTACTGCTCAAATAATGAGAAAGAAAGTCGGCGACAAAAAGTCGATTAATAGGCTATCGGTCGGTAAAGTGTTAATATCACTTTAGATTTTGATCTAACAATTATGTTATACTTGCAGATGTTTTAAGCATCCGAAGAAGGAAAACAACGCAGTGGATAAAATTATTTAGAAGGGTAAGAAAGATTCTTCTTCAAATGTTTATCTTAAACATTGTAATTTTATGAAGTATATATTAATAGAGAAATATTTTTTTTATCGACATCCAAATGTGAAGTAACAGAATGAGCGACGCTGCGGTGCAAGAGTTGAAAGAACAATTCGGTTCATTGAGTATCGGTCAATCCAATTGTACCAGATGTACTGGAGAAGAGAAGGAGCTAGATATCAAAAACTTAAACAAATACCAGAAGCAAGCGTACCATGATATATGCGAATTATTAAAGCAAAAAACTAAGTCGATTATCACGATCGATGCTCCAAGCGGAAATGGTAAAACGTTTCTTCTGTGCACTATGGCTGTAAAGTACCAGAAATCAGTAAAGGTTATTATATTCCGGAAAGACCAGGCAAGTGAAATTTCGTTGAAGAATGTACAGTCGTACACGTTTGTATCTTTTTGTATGCATCATTTCGATCTACTGTATCATCAAGCACTTCAAATGTTTCGAACGCTCGATAAAGATAAGATTGGAGAACTTTATAAGTTAATCGTGTACTCTAAAAAGTTTGTCGCTGAAGACACATCCGTTCTTATTTTGGACATATACACTATACCCTCACCGGCCATGTTGCTTCTATTATACATACTGTCCCTCAAACATAACCTGCACTTAATATTTGCTGGGGATGCTATGCAATTACAGCCTATCAATAAATCTGCACTTCATAAGGAAAGTAATTATTATATTATTCAGATATTGAAGGACTTGACAATAAGTAATTTAAGTGAAAACATGCGAATATGTGATACCGAGTTTAAAAAGAAAGTAGCACGTTTTTATGAACTTCTGCAGCAAGTACAACCTGCTGGGAACGTTCCGTTGAATTATAAACTACGTTACCATTTATACACTCAGTTTCGACCGAAATATTTCACTGAAGAACGTTTTGATACTATTTACATTGCTCAAACTCATCGCAACATTACAAGACGTTTATATCGCTTCGTTGAACATTTGAAGTCGACTGGCACAGCGTATTATGAAGTACCATTTCGTTTTGGAACCGGTGATACCAAGCTTCCTCTTCATAGTCCTAAAAATAAATATTTTCCCACCTTGCTGTTAGTACGAGGATACAAATATATATACGTTACTGGAGCAGGTGTCCATCACAATGTTCTCTTGGAGGATATACTGTTTAAAAACAACGAAATTGAGGGTTTGAAAATCAGTTTTTTGAAAGATAAAAATCGCGTTAAAACAATTAGTCGGGTTAACCTTAATTATTATCAGATTTTACCAGATTATCGTAATTGGTTATATCAAACCAGTAGGATACACGATAAAAATGATATATCGCAATTTCCTTTACGTCCATATACGCTGACATATCATGCTACTCTAGGACGAACGATCGACGAAGATCAAGTAGAGCTTAGTACCGAGTGTGTATACGCTAATTTCTTATACATTGGTCTTTGTTCTGTACGCCACGAATCCGATATTCATAAAATTCACGATGAACGAAATCTGACAGGATATTTGATGACGGAGTATATGGAAACTCTTTCACTAAACAAAGACAGTGAAAAGTACTATTATCGTTGTCATTTGGACAAAGGTGAAATTTATCAATATATCGTTAATAATAAAAACAGCGAGGATCTAGATAATATAAAATGGACGACTATGAATGATATACATCAATTTGAGAAAAGCCAGATAGACTTTATCCGCATTAAACGTAGTGAATACGAGAATTCCAACAAAAAAGTGGATACACCATTCATGCAAATTGCAGAATTTGTCAAAGAAAATCCACAGGTGATACTTAATACAATTGAAATGGCACCTGTTGACAATGTGGGCAACTATTCCAATAAGGAAAAGGAAAAGAAGAAGAGGAAACAGCAACAAGAAAATAAAAAGTACAAGGAATCGGAAGCATTACGTTACTTACGTGATCAATACGATTTGTGGGTTGATAAAAAAGAAAAGGATTTACAAAAATAAGTCTATGTGCGAATATTAAAGAAAATTCATACTTTTATATTTTATTTTCATATATTTTCATAAGAGTCTCTCTCTATATATATGGTTTAAGCGGTTGAAAATTAATGTTACTGAAAGTATAATTACTATATTGCAGATGTTTATATATTTATGGAAAATTGAACCCATTTGCATCCAAGCGTGGATTAATCCCCGCGCTGCGACCGTCTTCTATCACCAACCGCGGATTATTACGCGATCTGCGACTGTCTTCTGTATAAAAAAAATGTATGTAAAAAAGATGTCGTTTTACTAACAACTATGCTTAGCTTAGGATTTGCTGAAACGGAAAAAAACAAACCGATATACCGGACAAACATGTGTAAAACCAACAATAGTAATTGATTATAATCAGAATATGGGTGGAGTTGATGTTGACGATCAAATGTTAAGTAAATTTCATACTATGCGAAGATGTAAAAAAGCCTATAAGAAAATATTTTTTACTTCATAAACACGATGTTACTGAACGGTTATGTAATTTTTAAAAATCATAAAAAGGATCGAGCTTTTCATATTTTTAAACAACAATTGGCCGGAGAAATTATTTACCAAATATAAAAGTAAGTGAGGCGTCTAATGGTTCGATAACGCGATATACTGACAGGCATTTTCCTATTCGGGTACGTCCAACTGCAGCGAAGGGAAGCAGAACGTCAAAGCGATGCGTTGCATGCTTATCTAAACGTACTCGAAGAGAAACGCTCTTTAAATGCCATATTTGCGATGTACCATTATGTATTGACCGTTTTAAAGAATTCCACGAGAAATAATATGATTTAATTTCCATTTTAGTCTAAATAATTTCTTTTCAAATAAATAATTTTTACTTTTTTTCTCTGTTATAAAGAATGTAAGATGCGATGTTTGCGAACTAACATTGTCTAGCAATCGTTTTGAACAGTAAATTTTCAATAAACTCCATGAAGAATTCGGATGTCATTTACTTCACCTACGACCGACCGCGCGCGGTAATGGGGACTAGTCGCCAGTTGAACGCCGCTGATGCCTTCAAATGGCCCTTTAAGTAGGGCCATGATGCAAATGGGTTATAGATGCAAGAATGAATTATGTGTAAGGTTCCAGTTCTGTGTTTTTAAAAATTTAAATTTACATAAACATCCGCAATTTAATAATTATGCTAAGCCTTCAAATTGATGCTTCTTGAGTTACATTCATAACATGTTGTAGAATTAACACGTTGACGCCGGCGCCGATATTTATGGTTTTCTCTGTGAGGCGGCGCCCGAATACACGGTCTGCTTCGTGGGGCAGCGCAGCGTCGGATTAGACTGACAATTTTTCAACTTTCACCTCAATTTATAGCAAAATTACAAAAGCTATAAGATTCCTGTTGGGTTCAATGAATTCCGTGGACTTCAACTAATACATTGATATACAGTAGTTTGGCAATATCAATTTGCATATATCTATAAATGTTAAGTAAAGCTGACGAGACTCTAATTTCTATAAGAAACGTTCATAGCGCGAATCAAAAAATTTTTCAATTCCGTAGAGAAAAAAAAAGTAGTTATACGTGTTCGTCGGAGAACGACGGCGCGCGTAAGGAACATGCACGACGAAAATAGTGTTAGGTTACGTTAAATTTTTAAAATGGACTGACAAAAGGCCAGTATGTATGCTAGCTACTTCCAAAAATCACAGATGTGTTATAATGTTGAGATAAAATAATACAAACCTATTTTGTACTATCAATTTTGTGAAATATGTACATGTGTGACCCATCGCGATACACCAAACAAACTCGAGTGACCCATCGGTAGTGCACGCCACCTCACGGGACAGATACGCGTGACCCACCGATGGCGCACGCCGGCGTCAACGTGTTAAATTTATTTTTTGTCATACGCCTCTTTATTCCTTTGTTGTAAGTTAAGGAAACAAAATCCTATGGACCAAAAATTTTATTCGTATTACGTATATTATAAAAAATTATACTGATAGATAATTGTTGATAATTATATGCTTTATGTGATAGCAGTAAAATGTATTCTATGATCTTTTAGATATAAATGTTTGTTATATAATGTCTGTTACTGCAATTCACAGCTACTTTTTGTTGAATTTGTTAAGGGATAAAAGGTTCCTGAAAATTATTTAGAATAGTTCATTTCAATTAGTATATTTTTATAAATGTTTTATTTTTTACCTCTCCGATAAAATCAAATTAAACAGCATACTTAAATCTTATTATAGTCTTAGAAAGATAGAACAACAAAAATTGTATGTATTAATCTCTGTTATTTAATTAACTTCTATGTTTGTTCTATCAAACTCTTTATACTTGTTTGTTATTTAATTTATAAACAATAAATATTTTAATATTTTCTTAACTAATAAGCAATTTTTTGTTTTACAAAATTTAAAGTAGCTTTTTGCAGTTGCATCGCATTCCAGATTAACCCTTTGCACTCGAGAGGCTATTTTCCGTCACCACGGCGTTCCGTGTGGCAAGTCGAGAGGAGAATGAGAGGCGACAGTCCTTGTTTATGCTAAATTTTGACCTCTCCAATTGATGAGAACGCAGTATTGGTTCGTAAATAGACTTTTGAGCTCTTTATATCGTTTGTTATGAAGTATGAAATGTTACGCATTAAAACGAAGATGAAATATTTATGCTCAAATTCTTCCGAAACCATGGTTCTAGTAACGTCTCCGACGTTGGTTCAGATTTGACGATCGTGGCAGAAGTATTATAGTTTTGTAAACTTAGAAGCTCAAAAAGAATGGATTTGAAAATTTGTTGAATTAATTCATATATTCTTTAAAAAAGCAAAAGAACGGAAGGCCACTTAACCACCTATCTACAAGACACTCGTCACATACGCGCAAATTTACCTCGAGTTACTGCTACGCCCGACGGAAAAGGCCGTCGAGTCCAAAGGGTTAAAAACTGAGGAACTTTAGGACTTATTTGACTTAACTTATTTTTTACAAAGTGGAATTTAAGGGATGATAGGAGAGATCTAAAAAGTTTCAAAACGAAAAGTAGAAAAAAGGACTGTCCTAACATACAGTAGCGGACAAAAGATTAAGAGGAAATGGAAAAAATAGATGATTGATTTACTTTCCATAAAAAATATAAATACAGTGTTATACTTTTGACTAATTAGACATTTGTTTGTACACTTACAAAAAATTTCCATTTTGATATTTTGCTCAGTAGCTAAGTTATAAAAAGACAACGAAATCTGTATATTTCATCGGTCAAAAGTTTAAGATTACACAAAAAATATTAATTTTTGGTAAGAAAATATACACAATTTTTATTTAAATTCAATATTTTGTCCAATATCCGTTATTTCTTATCACTTCGGTACATCTTCTTGGCATAGCATCTATTAATTTTTTACATTGATCTACCGTAATAACTCTCCAAGCTGTTTCAATTGTAAAGTTCATTTAAATTTCTCAGTTTATAACCTTGTACTGTCTTTTTTATGATCCTCCACAAATTCTCGATTGGATTAATATCTGGTGATTGCGACGGCCACGGCAACACGGTAATATTTTCTTCTCCAAAACACTGTTACACAACCCGAGACGTGTGCTTCGGATCATTATCATTTTGAAAAATAAAATCATCACGCATATTATTGCGTGCAAAAGGCAACATTGTTATTAAATAGGTCTTGCAGTTCGATATTTAATTGATTCACACAGATTCAGTTTTTGTATTCTGTATTTCACCACCATGTACAGCCATATGAACACACTGGATACATTTAGATAATTAACACGTGGCGGACGCCAAAACAAAAGAGCGTCGTTAGAAGTCGCACCAACTTTGCATGTAGCAACTAGTGATCGTACCAACCTAATATTTTGCTCAATAAACGTATTCTCGAGTATGTCCATGTATTGAAAACGGTCCATAATTCTGAGGCGGTTGTTGGTGAAGGTGCCCACAAGAAATACTCTTGATATTCAACAAAAAAGATTTATTAAACTATTAACACTCAACAGTCAACAATTTACGATTAACAATTAACGACTAACGATTAACTTAATTAAGAGTTAATAATCACGTATCTCGAATTGTGTTTGCTTCGCTATAACGCTTTCGTACTTCGCACCTCGGGGCAGACTGAATCTTTTGTTTGAAACCAAACGGATTCTTTTCTTTGTTGCTCCTCCATATCCCCACTACGCACGCGTTTATTAGATGTCCGCGACGGTTGCCGCGTATGCATTCTTCCGAATATTCAGCGAAAAAACCGTAGGGATATACTCTTTGAAGGTATAGCGCTTTGTGTCGCGAAGCCGTTGGAAAGTTCCGTGGTCGAGTGCCGCCACAATTCCATCGATACGACATATCGGACCAGGACCGCCTCAAGAAAGACACGCCCACCCCACAACGTTCCCACCACCATGTTTAAGAATTTTTAAAACGCACTGTGTTTTCAAACTTTCGCCAATTCGACGTCTAACATACCGTATCCCGTCAGAAGAGATGCGATTGAATTTCGATTCGTCTGAAAACAATACCTTTTGCCAATCTTCACTTGTCCAATGCCTATGAGCTTTAGCAAATGCAAGTCGTCTTTTTCGATTCCTAAAACTCAGCAGTGGTTTTTTTCGGGGTTTTCGTCCTCTTAAGGTAAAGTCTTCTAATCTTCTCCTAACAGTTCTAGCACTAATTTGTGTATCGTTTTTATAGTTTATCTCCGCAACAATATTATTTGCACTACGAAAACGATCCTTTTTGCTCAATCGATGAATCCGGCCATCCATTTTCGGCGTTGCGTTTTCGTGGTCTTCCATTTTTCGGTTGATCGCAATACATGCCTGCCTTTAAAAATTTATACCAAGCTTGCTTACAAACCGTTTCTAACCTGTTCACTATATTTGCTATTTCAGTGAAGGTTTTGCTTTGATTTCGCAGCCTTACGATTTCTTTCCTTTCGTTTTCAACGAAATTCTTTGATTTACCCCATAGTCTGTTTCTACCTAAATGAATTTTAAGCAATAAAAGGTGCACTAAACAATGATTTTGACATTCGAAAATCAAAATGTTCAAAAACTGTACTCATATTCATGTTTTACACAGATCTTCTTAAACTGATGTCCACTGTTTACAAGTGCTAAGCGGTAACTAACTGTTGTTACCGCTACATTGTGTGTATTTAACTGACGGTCTGAGGTTACGAAGGTCAAACATACAGCTATGTTATTCCAAAGAGACAAACCGAATAGAAGAATAATATGCGTATAAGATGTTTGTAATCTAGTTTACAAATAATTGTCTTAAACTTTTGTCTGCTACTGTACAATCAGATAAATATATATTTCATATATACTTGAATTTATGCTTTTGTCATAATTGTTGATTATATTCGTCTATTTCATAATTTTGTGAAATATGTTAAACAAGCTCTTTTTTAACATTTTAAAAAATATTATTTACCTATTATATACCTAAATTTATTTCACAAACAAAGTAAAATATGTCTGAAATGTTATTACAAGAAAAAGATTTTCATTGATAATTGTTTTCAATCAGAATTATATTTTTTCACTAGTACTGCATTGTAAGTAATGAAAGGATAAACATAGTTTTTTGACATTCTATAAAATATATAGAATTAATATTGTCCCTTTTTTATATAACTTTTTATTTTATTCTAATACGTATGTATTATTATTAGCAGAACCTTTATGTATATCAAAAATCAACAGTCCTCCTTTTTATTTTATTTTAGTTAAATGTTATGTTTTAGTATTAAAGCGAAAGTAAACAGTTTAATATCCAAGTATTGTTCAAGTGCGAATTAATTTTGAGAATACTTATAAGTAAAATAATATCGTTTAATAATTTATAATATAAGTTGATGCTACAAGCTGATGACAAAGGATTGAAAGACTTTAGTTATTGTATAAGATTTTTTTACAAATTTTACAAAATATATTTGGCGATTATAAATTGTTAAACAAAGTGTCAAATTTTAATTAAAAGGATGAAGATGGAAGATTATATCAATTTACATTGTCTTTTACTGATGGTTGTTTAGAAACCTGTAGCATTGATTTTGTAATTGTCAATTTAGAGGTACGAATTTAATTGATTTTCAAGAATGATATAATAATTACTTTTCAAATTGCAAGTATGTTCCAAAAATAATGATAAATGAAGAGTATAGGAAAAGAACGCGATAACTAATGTCTTTCATTTGTTACACGTGGTTTTAAAGTTCAGTATTCATTATCAAACAATCCCAAAGTTCTTACCAAAAATGTCTGCTATTTGATCTTAAAGCTAAACGCGTTTTTCTATCTTTTTTGTAATTTTAAAGTTATGTGTTACAGTTTTGGCTCGTATAATAAATAATAAGCAACTGGTTTCTGACTCGAAATAAGCAGTTCACTATCCCCTCTTCTTTATTTCTTATACAACCCGGCGACAAAGTGAGAGTTCCAAACATGAGTAAGAGGTCTGCGAAAGCCAGAAGCAATCAATTTTTGTGATCGAACGAACAATAACATCGTTTAGTAGAAGACGAATAGAATATGTATAATGTCTTCTCACTCTAACATTAGCGATTCTGAAGTGTTATATGCTCCTCGGCCAATCACTTTTTGTTTCACCGCTATCTCCAACCTGTCGCTCGTTCTGCGTGTTCTTTCTTATTGCGTTCGAAAACAAAGTCAAGCCGAGTAGCATATATAATCCCTAATAAGCAACCAGTCGATCTCGATTCTATGTTGCTTATTTCGAGGTTGTACTTGTTATAATATTAAAGTATTACTTTTTTATAGTTATATCTTCGGTTTATAAAATATGTCCTTGTTTAAAAGACGTATACCTTTATATCTAAGATGTTCATCCGATTTTCAAATAAGTTTTTATTATAAATAAAAATATTGCTGAAAATATATTTATCAAGTTTTTCTCTTGTGACCTTTAAATAATACGACCGAATGGTAATGCGTCTACTCTATATGTATAATATTAGCTACAAGTGGTTCATCCGAATCGTAAGTTAAGAAATGTTGATCGTAGCTGTAGGAGAGGGCACGCGTGTTCGCCGGGTGGCTTGAGTTTCATAGGATGGCAAGTGAGGGTGGCGCGTCGATTACAGGGAAGGGGAATGCGCCGTCACGTCAGTATTCCGCGAACCATCGACGAGTGTAGTTCGTGTCTCGGTTCGTTCCAATTTTCTTGTCATCATTCACTATATATTCGTGTTCGTAATTTGATAACCGAGAACATCCTGAATCATTAAATTTATTTTTTGTTTTATCAATAACACTAATAATTTGTATGATCCGTCGTCCATGAACTTTTCGTCCGTAACCTTTTCGTCGTTCGTTCGTTGAAAGATGATGCATGGTCGGTAATGTCGCTGATTAAGGAGTACTGACTACCATTTGAGTAAACGTTGATAATATATGATAGCAGGCAAATTTCGCGAGGCGTTATTCGAGAAATGTGAGCGTTGACAAGACGAATTTACGCGCGATCAACGATTTTGCGCCGCGGAGCGCGAACTACGACCTCGTTGGTCAACTCGAGACGAGTAAAACGAGACGGCGTGGCGTCTGTATCAGCAAACAGCGTAGCTGCGTCTCGCGTTCGGATTGAAACGCGAGTGAGTGGTCGTTGGGGAGTGATAAGAGAGGCGGGATGAGTGCAAGAGAAGTCACCCTTGTTGGAGGCTCTCCGTGGGGATTTCGTATGCATGGTGGGCATGACCTGCATCAACCCCTTCGTATCTCTAGGGTAAGTCTATTCATCGACCGTTTCACTAACGCCGATTAATGATCTTTTGAACGTAACTTAACCGTAAATATCGACCATTTAATATATATACTACAGTTAGTTTTATTTGTTTTGCGTTTATCACGCGTATACTTACGTATATCGTTTGACGTTGGTTCTACGTTGTTCAATGTCACGCGTATTTTAGCATCGTTTGCTCGGACATAGATGCGTTAACTCAGGCTCGTGGCGACAACCTTTGTAGTGTTGTCATTGATAACTATTCAGATCCAGTCGCGTTATATCAGGGTGTGAATAAACTGTAAAGTTTGTAAACTGCTGTGGTATTTAATTTAATGTTACGTTTTTTGAGGAAGCTTATAATTAATATATTACAATATATAGTTATTTCTTCCAATTGAAATAATTTCTTTAATAAATATTTTAAAGTAGGAGTTTAATATGATTAGAGACATTTTCATTAGATATAATAACATAATTGTCAGTACTGCGTAGATGTGTACTTATGTAATAGACTAATTATTATTGTTAGGTTATTCTTAATATATCCATTATTATTATTTCAATTCGAGTAAATTATTATTGGATTATACATATAGGAATATTTCTGTGTATTGTGTCTTAGTTCGACCTGAAGCTATACATTTTTAATTACTACTAAATTATTAATTTAACACTTTTGACAGTTTTGGTCTTGTGAATTATGAAATATTTTTTAAGTACAATGAAACTTGATTTTATGAAAGATAATTCGATAAATTAATTTTTTTAGAGTACACAAAAAATAATTTTTCTTCAAATTTCTTGATTTCTATTTTTATAAATCTGGAAAATCCGAAATTGAAGCTAGTTCTGATATTAGAATCAGGAAAGTTGCGATGAAATTAAGGTTAATTAGAGCTAAAGCTGTTTAAAATAATAAACAATAAAGAGAATGTAAATGTCCAGTGAAGTACTTTATATAAGCGAGCATGAAACAATTTTATATTTTTATTTCAAATTTATTTTAAAATACTGTGATTTTCTCTCTCTTTAATGTTTCGCGCATCCTCTGGAGATTTGTGTGAAAATGACGTACCCCGTAAATAGATGAATAAAGCTATAGTTATATAAAATATAACAGTGAGAATAAAATAAAATACATGCGTATATAGACATTAAATTTTGTACACCTAAAGTACTGAAACTGATGAACTGAAAACAATGTATGGATATTAAAAGTAGTTTATACGTAAATATTCACTTTAATCTATTTATAATAACAATATGTACATTTTACCGAAGCATATAAATTAATAATGAATTAATAATTATAAGCAATATTTATCACTTTATACAATTATCAGACTATAACGTTAAATTACCTATTAAGAGAACATAGAAATATGTGATATATATTATTATTTATTATATGTACTACTACATATTTCTACTGTTTAAATATCATTGATTAACATAGGAAGTATTTCTATTGGTTTAAACCCTTTTTAATCTGACTTGTAATTCAAAAATTGAAAAGTCTGAAGATGAAAAGTTTATCAAGCAACAAACTATTTCTGTAAAGTTCGGCAATTACAAACGCCAGCTTTATTGTCGGTTATAATATATTATTATGTGTAGCTTTGACGACTATAAAGTATAAATAATAAGTGCAGTTTGATTCATCCGTAATTCTCTAATTAAAATACATTTTTATACATAAAACTTCAGTAAAGTGTTAAAATTTAGATAATTTAAAGTTCGAAACGTATTTCGAAAACTTTTCGGTCCAAAAAATGTTGGCATGCAACTTGAATGTATCTTGTTATAAATATCGAGCCATCGATGTTTTGAACGTTGCCAGTAAATTGATACTTGGCACGGACAAATAAGACGCATCGATTTCAACCACGCCATGTTTGTTACACATATAGTCAGAATTATCGAAGTTTGGTTAAGATGTAATACAGATACAATACTTTTGTTCAGTTTATTAAATCTTTTCTTCATATTTTGTAGAACGAATAAGAAAATAAACTTATCTATTTATTTATAAACTCTGATATAAAATATAACGCGTGAGGATTAAATATAAGAAAAAAGACCAAATAATTGTTCGAAATAAAGCAACAGTTCGATTTATTTGAAAATAAACTTGTTTGCAAATAAATTACAAAATTTTACTTGAGAAATAAATTATTATCAATACGACCTAATGACAAAATCCGCAATCATTTAGTCGCCAATTCAATAGTTTAAATAATATACTCGAAGAGCAATGTCACACTACTACATCGCAGTATTATATTATTTTCAGCACATACTAAGTCTAAAGAGGATCACATTGAAACAAAGTACCTGTTATATTAGAGATAAATCGTCTTAAAACACTAGAGATCTGCTACTACTAATATTAATATATGTACAAAATATTAAAAATTTTATATTTCGTTTCTCTTTCAAAATATTGCATTCATTAAAAACGTCGTAATAATTTAACGACATAAACATTTTAATAAGTTTAATTAATATTTGTAAAATTAAATATAAAAATATTAGTTTTGGCATAGTATTATAATTTACAAAAACAATAATTATTAGAAGACAAGCTTATATAATTACAATATTAAAAATTAAAATTAAAAGGAGTAATCTATAACCCAGCAAATAATTTTATTTTCCTACGACGAACTTGTTATTTAACTTATTATCGAAAAGACCTATTGGGTAAACGAGGTTCTACTGTATTATGATTTATTCAGTCTATTTAAATATCTTTACATGATATTAAGTTTTGAGATTTAGGTCATGAGATTAGAGATCGTCTAACAATGTTATAGATACGCTAGCAGAATTATAATTGTGATTTATCTTATTACTTATTACCTTATCTTATCTTATTACCAAGGATATTTAGGGTGAAATTCTGATCATGATATTCTTTTCAGAAGTTGATTTCACATTCCATATTAGTGCAATATCTCTAAATAAAAGATATCTAAATTATTTTTTTGTAGAAAATTATTTATTTTGAATTATTTTTTTAGCATGTATTATATGGTATTTTATTTCTGAGTTGTAAATGTTTGTTATAATAATAACACTATTATCAAATATTAAATATTAAAGAATTACAGTAAATTCTAGTAGATAATATTTAAAAGTATTGAGACTTTAAGTCTATTGATAATCAAATAATAGATAAGTAAGATGAAGTAAAATAGAAAAGTAAGGTTACATTTACATAAAGAGTCAAGGTTAAATGTAAAAAATAGGCGAATTAAAGGTAAAGAAATATAGGGACAGCCGTTAACAATATGAGGTGTAATATCAGTAAAATAATGAATGAATAGCAGAAGACAAAATCGGAGATAGAGCAAAATTTGAGAAGAAGAAAAGGGACAGATAAAAAGAGTTCTAACGATAGAAAACTGATTGAAATATGGAAAGCCGTAACTGAAGGAGACGTAGAGGAAGAAATTGTCTCAGAGAAAAGAAGAGACGAAAGGGGGAAAAGTGTAGATAACAGTAAACAGAATGGTAAATTTTAGGACAGAGATCATACAAGGAAGAGAAAAGTTACAAAGGAGGTAAAGAATGAAATAAGTAATTTGACCCGGAGGATAAAATCCATATAGAATAAATGGAAAAAGAAGGGGAGGAGTCGTGCAGAAAAATGGAAGAAATAATATAGAAAATGGAAGAGAGCAGGTAGAGGAGCAGAGGAAAAAATTAATAATAGAAGTCTTGGAGAAGGTGAATAAAAATTTCGGGGATGTAAAATCGACAATTGATACATCTGTTGGATCTTTTTGTTTAAATATAAAAATTAATTGATATTTAATCGTGACCGGTCAAATGATCGTTCTTTGAAACAACTTATATTGCTTAATATAGAACGAAGATAACAACCAATTTGATAATGAAAGAATATAGTTTCTTCTATTTGGAAATAAATAACGTACATTTTATTCTTTTCCACCGCTTTTTTTTTTACAAGTTATAGGCTTCTGGATAGCACATTGTTCACATTTTTCAGATTTTGTTACTCTTATTGTTTTTGCAATATCTTATCTTGCATGTTTTCCGTTCACGTGTACTTACATTTATGACTGGTTCCGCTGGATCTTCTTTGACCAGCTGTTGCTCTTTTTGATATTCGGTGGCAAGTTCTTCTCCCAATTGAAAGAAAAGTTCTTGCCTCATATTATTCTGCCTTCGAATACCAACGTTGTTTTGGTTTGCTAGGTTCAATGATAAACGAACTCCCGACAAAATATTATCGTCGGTATTCGTAATCGTCAACCAGAGTTACATTTGAACTTCTTATAATAACACCAGTCGATACAAATAGACGAATTTTTTTTAGATTGCTCTCTAGGACAACCATTAAGGCGAGTCATATACCGTTGAATAGCGGTCATCGATACACAAATTTCGAGCGAGCGACGATTACAACCGACATACACTATCTCTGTACTTGTACATATATTAATTTTAATTACGAATTCATCACTCGTCTCATTATTAAACAAACCAACGGACGATAACTTATCCAATTTATTATATAAAAAGGGAGAAAAGGAAGGGAACTGCAAGCAGTGGAGCTATGACAGCAGTTAAAGGAGAGTGGGGTTAGGTTAGAATAATGAAATAGACTAGCAGGAAGAAAAATAAACGTAGAAGAATAAATATGGATTGTCTGGACAATGTATAGCAATAAAGAGATTGGAAGGATAACGAAAAAAAGTAAAGCAGAAGTTGGAATAGACAGAGGAGGAATCGTTGATACTGGAGGGAGATTTTAAAGCAAGAATAGGAGAAGAAGGAAACATCAGCGATCAATGAAGTGACGACAGTCACAACAGGTCACAACTGACAGAAATAGAGTAGAATTTGATTACTAACCATTAATCATAATGATAAGATTAGAAGGCAAAAAGATAGAAGAAGAGAAAGTATAATGTAACTTAGAAATCATAAACAGGTATAAAATTTCAACAAACGTCAAAATATTGAAAGAGGAGGAAGAAGTATTTAGTACAAGAATGGGAAAATCTAAAAACATCGGTGAAAGAGACTATAGATAGGAGAAGGATAACAATGAAATAAAAGAAGATAGGTCGTAAATACTGGTAGGGCAGGTAATGCAGCAGAGAGGAAAGGAAAGTGAGTAGGTACTATAAGAAAATGAATGTTCCAAATAACGTTGCTTTGTACGATGTTGAACTACTGTTAAGGTACAATAGAGGTATAATGAATACTGGTTTCAGGTAGTTATCTGAATGTCAACTATTAAACTATCAAATCGTGACTAAGCTGCTACTTAACATTTTTGTTTCGCATTAAGGCACGTCTTTGTAATTTGTAATATATTACGTCTATAATATGCGGTTCAAATACATTAGACGTATTAGCTTGTTGAAAAATTTTTCGTTTGAGGATTTGTTTTCGAGAAAATCGACTTTGAATTTTCGCTCGGTACGCGTGCGGTACGTTATAACGGATCCCACTGTAGATCGTTGTCTCGATGGAGAAATTAAAAAAAAAAATTTGTATTCTATATTTTCGACTTCTTTTTTCGCGTAGAATCACCCCCTTTCCGCTTGTACCACCAGTTACCAACCACCCTGTATATGTTCCATTTAAATGTATACTTTATTGCTTCTCTCACTAAATCTACGGACACAAATTTTTCACAGAAGAGTTATTTGATTTTATAGACGAATTTTAATAGAATATTTAGGTTTATAATAATTATTAAATATCCCATTAAATTTCTTCTATCGAGTTAAACAAATTTCATGTGAAAAATTTCTTAGCGCTTTCAATAATAGCACATACTCTGCCAAACATAATTATTAAGATAGTTGCTAATATTTAATACAAATACTTTTTTATTGTTAATACGAATAATTTTATAGTTTAGGTCGATAAGTATGTATTGTAGATTATTGTAATTTGATCTTAGTAATTTCGCGAAGTATCGAGATGAATTGCGGTGAATTTTAGTAAAATATTGTTAAAGAATATATACTACTTTACCGGTTACAAGTAGTGTTAAGACACATGTTTTAATAGAAATTGAGTGCTTTTTACTGTCCTTATTTTCTATTTATTTTATTGGGTTGGCAACTAAGTGATTGCGCATTACCACCTAATGTTAGGTGGGGTTAGGTTTAGTTGTTATTTTATTCGTATTATACATTTAATATAAAATACTTAATAAACACACATTTGTTAGTTGTTTGAGTTTTCACAATAAATGTAACAAATAGGTAACCTAATATTTCAGACCAGTAATGCATATACATATTGTATATTAAGATTAAAATGAACAAATGTGCCTGAATGGTAGATGCACCAGTTAGAAGATGTATCATATTTTTATTCTGCTAGGTGTCGTCAGTTAGTTCATTTCATTTGTTATATTCAGTCTAAAATATATATTTAATTTAAATTCTTATTTTAAGTTATATCTAATTAACATTTGATATAAATTTTTTTAAATTTTTATAAACATTTCATAAAAATTAGGTATTTATGTAATATAAACATTAGATATCCGTATAATTTATACACACATCATAGTTCACGCTCGATTGTTGGATATAATCAATATTAGTTTTACATAAATTAATAGTTTTAATTAGTTTTACATAAATTATGTATAAATAGTTATACATAGATTAATAAATGTATAGAAAAAACGAATAGAATGAAAGTTTTAAAAAATGACACAACAAAATGCGATAAATTCGTATATATTTGAGAATCGTATTGTGAACTGTTTGTTGTATTTCTTTCCTTATGGTAGATTATTCTAAGAATCGTTAAAAGCAGCTTTCCTTGAGTTTTAGGAATTCTGTAAGCATATCTTCCAAAGAATGACTATCGATTTCTTTCGACCTTGTACAACTTGTTTCGTTTAGTGATTCCTGTTTTCTCTTCAGCAACATTCTCTTGTGCATAAATAAATATGTAGATATTTTGCAATCTTGTAATGGAGGACTTATTTGAAATACTGGCGTATCTCGTTTTCGTTTATACAATTGTCATATTTACGACAAGCTACTAAAATACTAAACAAATTACGTTTTTCATATAGAATAAAATGATTTCGAAAACAGCGATTTTTTTATTTATAATAAAAAATGATAAAGCTCAAAAAAATGATTTTGAACGCCCTCCTTCCGAATAACGGGTTTCTTCATCACATTGCAATATTGAAAGTAACTACATTTATGCACTATCTTATTAAACCCATATTTAAATAGATATACAGCGATAAAAATAGAGATATACAGATAAAAATAGTTTCTCAAAATATTTATGGAACAAAAACAAATATGAGGGAAAGATTATATTTGTAGCTTAATTCAATGTCAAATTATATTAATAACGGAAAAAATATTTACAATATATTTTTGTATCAAAATTTAATTTTCAATGTTATTTTGTAATTTTGCAACATTGCTTTTATCCAAAAACGATAACTAGTTTTTTTCTGCAGACAAAATTTCACCTATTTTTATTTTACACAAAAAGTATTCATTGAATTCCTTGCATTTATTCGAAGTACAAAAGCTTTAAAAAAATACAGATTTATCTAAAAGTAATTAAATGGAAAATAATAAAAATTCTGTGTTGACTTTTCTTGAAAATTAAAATTTCTGTAAAAATGTATTTTTGTTTGTAACTGGCAATATATCAAATGAGAAAAGAACGTTTCTCGAGAAATACTATTTTTCTGTTTAACTTTTTTGTATCTAAGTGAGCTATTGTAGTACAATTATCATAGGTAATTTAGTGGCATATACAGGGTGGTTGGTAACTGGTGGTACAAGCGGAAAAGGGCTGATTCTACGCGAAAAAAGAAGTTGAAAATATAGAATAAAAAAATTTTTTTTTTTTTTAATTTTTCCATCGAGACAACGATCTACAGTGAGATCCGTTATAACGTACCGCACGCGTACCGAGCGAAAATTCAAAGTCGATTTTCTCGAAAACAAAGCCTCAAACGAAAAATTTTTATTCTATATTTTCGACTTCTTTTTTCGCGTAGAATCACCCCCTTTCCGCTTGTACCACCAGTTACCAACCACCCTGTATAGTATATATGTAAATCTACAGATATTTGTATATGTATGTAGATTATAGAAATGCGATAATCAGAAAAAAGGTATACATATCTCGAGAAACATCCGTAATCTGAGGAGCCTGCAATTTTATTTTATTATTTTTCATTTATTTCAATATCCATTTTATACGGTTTTATACACTAAAATATTGTGATATTTGTATGAGAGACATTATTCAAGTATCATAAATATATTGCATATAAATTTATAAGATTTATAAATCAAATATATAAAATTTTAAATTAGTTGAGGGTCACAATAGCTTTGCAACATCGTAAATAGAAAATGATAATTTTTTTTTTTTTTTTTTTTTTTTTGTACGTGGAGAAATCCTCATGGACACTCCGTCGCTGCGGCAACAGCAGAGCAGTGTCGGACTCTTACCGACTAAAACTCCACGATGGCCTGCCTACGCGTGTGACAGGAATGCCCGGGGCCTCCTGCGAATTACTGCCGGTGCCCTCCCTGCGTCCTCTTGATAATGAGCCGATCCTATAAGTTCCCTAACTGATTAATCTGACGCTAGGGGAGGCCATTGCCCCTAGTGCCATCCTCCCTGCTAGTCGTGACCTGAGGGGGGTAATGGTAGAGCGGCCCTGGGCCGCCTGACCGCCATCATCCTCCGCCGCGTTACCCTACAATGGTAAGAGTTTTTTTCTCTCTCCCTCTCTGTCCGCTCCTTAAATTTGGTGAAGTTTGGCCGCCGAAAGTGCCTTACCTTATATGTGTTCCATTCTTGTCTAGGGAAGTGCTAAACGTCTCTCCTTTCATACTATAAAAAAAAATTTTTTTTTTTTTTTTTTACGTGGAGGAAATCTTCATAGACACCTTTTCACCAAACCCTGTGAGCGAAGGGACACAGGGCGGCAGAAGGTAGTGCCGGATTCTTACCGGCTAAAACCTCCACGGGCGGAACGGTAGACCAGTGCGAGTTAAAATTCGTCGGCCCGGGTTTCTGAACAGTTACACCCACTCGTAGTAAAGGTATTACACAACAGTCAAGTAGGCTCAGCTTGCCTGTTGTATATTACTTCTAAGAGGTAGATTTTTGGGTTTTTCGTCCTTTGAAAATATATTCCTGGCTAGATGGATTCGAACTCGCGACGCGTCGTTTTCAGTAAGGAGCCTGAACGAGCGTAGCTGGTTGCCCCGCCGGAAAATGGTCATCTGATAGCTTTTCAAGTAGTGTAAGTTACTCGATGTAAGTCTAGGAGAAAAGAATCATAGATCTACAATATAGCATCAACAATTATTAAAATCTAGAGTTTGTTTAATTTTTTATGTGCTCCTGAGATATTTACATGAAATTACAAATAAATTAGAAAAATATTGGTATGTACGGCTCATTTGCTCTAAATGAACCGTTCCGTTAGGAAATGACCTTAATGTTCCATTTGCGTTTACATTGACATTATTTACAATATGTTTACATTCTGCAGTCAGAGAGAAAGAACGAAAAAAGAGTAAACAGTGTCATATTAATGAAGAAACAGGAAATTATTTCTAAGCACAAGAAATAGATCACCTAAAACAAATTCAACTATTACAAAATTAGTTAATGTACGAAGAACCCTTTCAAGCAGGAGTTAAATGGCGTCATAGAGGGCATAATTTGTTATTAGTTTCTTTGCAGGAGGGCACGTAGGGGAAATATGTAGATCAACTACAGTTTCCAAGAATAAAATTATTTACATTTATTAAATACAATTATTTAAATTTATTTTACATTATAAAATTATTATTAATTTATTTACATCGCGATTGATGTATCTCGTTATTCCATAAAGGGAAGTATTAAGTTGACCATGCCAAAAAACCAAATCAGGAGATATTCGTTATTTTCGTTTCAAAAGCACAATAATATTGTACTTCATTTGTATAATATTGTGATAATATATTAAAATATCTCCTAAATTTAATACTTTCCTCCGAAGCATTTAAATAGGAACACCTAAATATATATCTCCGTTATTATTTTTCCGTATGGAAAATCTTTAGAAATGAAAGTTATACTTTTTAGAGGGACACATATAATGGTAAGTGATATTTTTCTGCAAGTTAGTCTTTAAAAAGATTTCAAGATCATCATCGTTCTTTTAATGAAACCATATATTTTTTAACACATCAATTGATCCATCACGATATTTTTTATAGAAAATATTAACCTATTTATGTAAAAAAAGTCATTAGTCTAGCGGTCATATTAAATTTAATTTTGTCAAATGTAATATATGAAGGACAAGAAAAGGCGCAAAGTGGTATTCCTTTTCTACATTGTGTTTCTTTCATATATTAAATTTGATAAAATCAAAGCTAAAATATCTATTAAACTAATACACTGCATTTCAACCTAAATAATCGATTAATGTATTAAAAAATATGTAGTTCCATTTAAAAAATGTTAATGAGCTTGAAATCTCATAAAGACATGACTTTCATGAAAAACAGTTATCTATCATTGCATGTGCCCCTTCAGATAACTTTGTTCTCTGCAACTTTTCATATAACCATTTCCATTGTTAATATAATTATTAAGTGTGCCCATTTAAATGCTCCACTCTGTGTTTATCATATATTAAAATATTTCCTGATATATGAACTAATGGTTTTTGACGTAAACTGCTATTAAGCGCTCAGATGAAATTATGAAATGCATGCACCAACACAGGAATGTGATTGTACTATATTTAAAAAGAATGTAGTTGACGTTTATGTATTCTCTACGTATCCAGATGAAATAATACTAATAACATCAAATCGTGCCCTTATTGACAACATTCAACTGCTTTTTAAAAAGTTCTTCCATGCAATAAGTAATTTTACAAGTTGAAAATTATGAAATAGGTGCGTCATAGGTAAGGAATACAGTTTTTTGTTTCCTTATCAATATAACATTATTTACTTTCTATATCATTGGGGAATGTAAACATATTGTAAATAACGTCATTGTAACAGTCAATGGATCATCCAAGACCATTTTCCAAGATAACGGCTCATTTGAGGCTTGTATTCCTCGTGACGAGTATAAGGGAATGCAATAAAAAAAAAAAAATTGATCTTGAAATTCAAATTCGAGATGAATATTTTTACAGCACCCTTTTTAAAACAGATCTTCAATTAAACAGATCGGTCAGATGAAGAATCGATCGGTGTAGAATCGGTGTAGAATCGGTGTAGATGTAGCAATTTTTAACAGCCTGTTACAAATGAACTCTGTTAGTAAAGAAACGTTACCTTTTTCTGGCGAAAGTCTCTGACTATTATGAAAATTACTTACAGTTCTCTTTGACCATCTAAATTCTGTCTTCCTCCAGCTTGTTGGTTCTTTGTCTTGAAACCGCTCACATCAGAATGATGAACGGCAAAGGACACAATGAATGCCTTTCATTCACGCGATTTATCACAAAGTTGAATATCGTTGGTACTTGGTACGGAATAATACTCTTCCCCCATCTTTTGTGATTCCTAGTAAAAAGAAGAAAGGTAGGAGCTTAATCGATGCCCGTATTCACAATATGTCCGAGCATAACAGATATACAGGGTGGTTGGTAACTGGTGGTACAAGCGAAAAAGGGGTGATTCTACGCGAAAAAAGAAGTAGAAAATATAGAATACAAATTTTTTTTTTTTATTTTTCCATTGAGACAACGATCTACAGCGAGATCCGTTATAACGTATCACACGCGTACCGAGCGAAAATTCAAAGTCGATTTTCTCGAAAATAAAGCCTCAAACGAAAAATTTTTATTCTATATTTTCGGCTTCTTTTTTCGCGTAGAATCACCCCCTTTCCGCTTGTACCACCAGTTACCAACCACCCTGTATATTTCTAACATTTATATACACTTCTATGTAGAAGTGTAGAAAGTACCTATTGCGTTTATCAGCTTGGAAGAAATGCAGACATTACGTTGCATATCTTCCGATACGCATATAAGGAACAAAATAAATATGTATTCCATCTAAATACTCTAAACCGAATACACATTATTACAAATATTCGATTATTATAAATGTTGAAGTAATTACCTTAAGAAAAACTCTACACCTTTTCTTTTGTATATCCGTGACCTGGAGACCGCTGTTACGAGGAGAATAAAATTTAATGAAACAAAAAATTCGAAATAAGGAGAGGTTCGTGTTATTGTGCCCTTGAATATAAATTTTGTTTTGGATTACAAGATCTAGAAACAAAAGAGCTATAAGTAGATTTTTATTGGTGTTTCTTGTAGCCTTCAACTAGAGCTACAAAGTTAACTTTTTGGTAATGTTCTCTGCTATAAATATAAGAACGTGCTCCGTATCGCTTTTCTTCCTACTGTATTGTAACACTGTAAGAGTTGAGGATCTGGATCAGCATATACTATACCTGTATTTATATTTATACTTATACCTGTGCTTATTTCAATATATTTTTCTATTACAAATTCATCCACTCGTTCCTCTATCAGTCAACCTCAACAATAAATATCTGTACGTCAAAGTAATACATACAATTGTCTTAAAAAGAAAAGATATTAATCTTCTTGCTAATGTCCTAAGACATATTTTTGCGATTATATTTATCTTATATAAATTGCAACAAATGTTTTCTTTATGAATAGAAATATGTAAAAACTTCCACATGATCAAAAATATCATTTTAACATTTTTTTTTTAAGAGTTGATACATATTATTCTACTTAAATTTAAAATTGGAAGTATTCTATTTATCTAGATTTTTCAAATATTCTATATTTTTGTAGTCTGTGATGTAGTTGAATATGTATTCAAAATACATATGTGATTGTTTCATATATATGGAGCTTGTCATGAGTATGGAGCTATCCACCAATGCTTATTCATTGGTAGGTCACTGATGCTGACTCTGGAGATTTTAATACGCTTTAATAAATCACAATCTTCTTATCAAACGATTTGCAAGATTAATACGTTGTTCTATTGCTGTTCATTAGTTCATTTGTTGTGTGGAACAGCAATGTTCATCAGTAAAAAACAATCTATTCATCAGTTGTTTAATAAAAGGTTTGCTAAATGTTTCAATTACAAATCTTTATAATAAAGCTTTTCATTTCTCGCTTTTATTTTTGTTTAATACGAAAATTCAATATTAATTGGTAATTATAATTATCATGTTATAATATGGATATGTAGTTAACTCTGTTACAAAGCAACATCTTCGTAACTTTTAATGATATGCAAAAATGCCAAAGGATTAAACTGTTTAGTTCGAAGAATGTTATGGTAAACAAAAAATTTTCTCAAGGTTATATTTTTTGGGACTCTAATCTCATCAATGTTTCCCTTAATGGGATTACATATTTCTATCATCATCGCGTAATAGCTGAAATTGAAACCTTATACATGACCTTATAATATGACTTTCACGTAACGGTGAATATACAAAATTCAGAAATATATTAATCCAGTATTGCGTATTGCTATTAAGCGTCGTATCAAAGCGGTTATTAACGAAAGGAACATAACATAACCATGTTTACATTCGGTATAAATGAACGTTATTGATGCTAAATTATGGCAATCTTAGAATAATGATCAGAGGTTAGTCAATTTTCGGTATTGTGCAGATTCATTTGAACAGTTGTGCAGTTTCGAGTAAAGTTGAATATATGTAACGTTAGTACTAGGTGAATGCCAACTATACCTAAAAAAATATCTAGACATACTTGGAGAAATCAGCGAAATCACACATAGCATTTAAGCGTATGGAGAAACATCTTTGGCGACACGGCTCTTGCAAACTATCAAAATAAAAAAGAACATGTCCGGCAATAAATAACATTAATAATGCTATTAAGGTTTGGCAGCAATTACTGTAAATCTACACTTATCTACTAAAGAAATAAATAGGGATAATGGCGTCAGTAAATCTTCAATTTCAAGGTTTTTATTTTACTCAGTAATAGGATACATCCATATCACATTCCTTTACAGCAAGAAATAACAAAAATTGACTCTATCCAGAGAATAAATTGTTGTAGTTGAATGATAGAGAAATTAGCTCAGGATAGTACATTCTTGTCAGGAATATTCTTCTCAGACGAACGAATCGTCGCAATACAGAATTATGCACTTAACTCGAAACCCACGCTCGCGAAAATATATGAGAATGGCAACAGTGTAACATATACGCTTACTGCTACAATGAAATGTCACTCGTCATCGATGAGCTAGAAGCATAATTTTAGGCGCGAACACAGAGCGGTTTGGTTGTCGTCGAAGGACTTCAAATTTGACGTCACAATAAACGAAAGACGATTGTTGAGAAAGCGAGCCTCGCGCTTTCGCCCGACGATTTAATGTTCCTACGAGCTCCTGAAACTTCGTAGCAAATAACAAGTTTTTAAATAACCTTATCTTGTAGTATGCTTATCTAAAATGTAATTACCATGTAATTTTTTCTTAATTTAAGATTGCATTCAATTTTTTTTTTTTGCGAGGAGTTATTGGGGAATTACAATGAAATTGTTCATATTCTTACAAATATCGAGACCTTTTCTCTATTTTGTTCGGTAATTTTCATTTTTAATGCATTAAATTTTTTTTCCACGTCGTACTTCAAAATTTATTAACGATCATTTTCTATAAATTAATATTACTATTACTTGATTTTGGATCGCTCTGCTGTGAATATGTCGAACGTAAGAACAAAGAACAAGGAAAGCAATTGAGATACGATGAAACACCTCACAGAATTCGTATTTACACAAGCCACTTTAACAAAATGGAAATTAATTTAACTCTCCTATTGCAATGTCTGAATCTCTTTTATGAAGTTTATTAAAGAGAAGACTTTTTCAACAAAGTTCAAAGCACGTGAAGATATAAGCTTGTACTTCTGTAACAGCAAAAATTCTCGGGAATGGAAAATGCCTATTTCGCAATCAAATTAGCAAGTGCATAGAAATTAACGAAAATAATTTTAAACACTTGTTACGATAAACTTTCCTTCGGTAATCTCTGTATTTGTAGTTGTTTATTATTTGCATCTATTAGCAAACATTTTTTAATTTTTCGTATTCAGGGCCACAGGGTCATAGTGTTATAGGTCATTGGATTGGTTTTCGGTCTCAATGATGGAAATGTGTAGTCTCGTTAAAAGAGAACACTGATGGGATTGTAATCTGACTTTGAGAATATTGTTTACTTATTATAGCATTTTTCGAATTGAACGACTTATTCCTTTGACATTTTTGCATATCATTAAAAGTAACGGAGATTTTAATAAAATAGATATTTCACCCATATATGTATAATGTAATACGATCACGTAGATCACGAGGTGGTAGTTGGTAAAGTGCCCACAAGAAATACCCTTGATGTTCAACAAAAAGAGTTTAATAAACTATTAACAGTCAACAGTCAACAATTTACGATCAACAATGAACGATTAACAATCAAGAGTTAAGAATCACGTATCTCGAATTGTGTTTGCTTCGCTATGACGCTAAACCTTTCGCAGCTCGGGACAAAATGAATCTTTTGTTCGAAGCCAAACGGATTCTTTTCTTTGTTGCCCCTCCATATCCCCACTACGCACGCGTTTATTAGATGTCCGCGACGGTTGGCGCGTATGCATTCTTCCGAATATTCGACGAAAGAACCGTAGGGATATCGATGGTACATTAGGCATGTCGACCTTACGCTTTGAAAGTATAGCGCTTTGTGTCGCGAAGCCGTTGGAAAGTTCCGTGGTCGAGTGTCGCCACAATCATAGCCATAAAATTTAAAACGTACATTTTTCTCGTTAATACACAACCTTAACTTTTTTAACGATTAGACCGTTTGCACTTGTTATCTGTATAACATCCTTTATGTGTATCTTCATTGTGCTTTTCAAAAGGATAAAGAACATTTTAATATTTTGCACTCGCTTTGTGTAGCCGCGCTATCTTGCACGAGGACATACGATGTCGAGGCGTGTCTGTTAAATAGAGATTACCAGGTATCCGAAGAGCAAAGTTGCAAGAGATTACATAGAGCATGTGGTGTAGCTAATACGCAAACCTATTCTATATATATAAGAGGATTTAAACCTCGTAATGCGAGAATTTCTATCTATTTTTTATATTTCAAATTGCAATATCGTGTTTATTAATTGTATAATTATTCTGATCATTGGCTATTAATTTAGAAATGTATGGAAATATATAGCTCAGGAAATTCTGAAGGTAAATATAGTGAAGATTAATATTATACTAGGAAATAGTAATATTACTAGTCATTTGAAGATTCCTCTATTGTTTTTCATAGTATCTTAAAACCTGTCCTGAAAAGTTGAGTTAAAACATTCGATCACAGAAAAATATTAAATTCGTTGAGCTTTCATCTTCTTATATTCTAATTTAATTTAATTCTGATCATCGATGATGTGTTGATACTTTAATGTTAATCAGAATTGCACCCCATATATCTCTGGACCTCAGAGCCAGAATGTATTAAGCCACACTTTTCAGTCTTTAGAGGAAAGTGAATCAAAGTTGTAAAAGACTGCGGACAAGATATAGTCTTAATATCACTTTTACACTATTATATTGAAAAGTAAACAGCATAGAACGAAAAATTTTGTTTATCGAGGAAAGTGAAAAATTTGATATGGGAGACACGTAAAAAGTGATTTTTTAAACACAATAAAAATAATAATTATAAATGTCATATACAATACAAAATAATATTTACGGATCCGTGGTGACTAGAGTTGCAAATTAACTATCTAGTTGTCTTAATTATTGTGATTAGTTCGCGTTAAACAACTATCGTTTCCTGCTTAATCAACATCTGTACAATCCATTTATTGCAAATAAATTAATTGTAGTATAAGATCCTACAGTCCAAGAGTATAGGAAGAGTATAGGAAGATATATAGATAGATATATAGATAGATATATATGTCGGAGATGAAAGGACATCGGAGTCCTCCCTTCGGAACCCCGGGAAAATCCCTTAACACCGTAGTCTAGATTCTATCATAGGCGTAATTAAACAATTGTCGTCTTTCGATCCGATTGTATTTGTTCAAGATTTGTGATAATGAGCTTGGGCTCGAGGCGATAGCCAGTCGCCGAACGTAGCCGCGGTCAAGGGATGAACGTTTTGCCTAACAAAGGTATGAAGTAATTCTATAGCTCTCCTTAAAAGAAATATCTCTGGCGACACATGACAGTAAACATTCCAACGGTCTCTGTCCCGTGGCCACACGCAGTTCCTATTCTTCGAGAAAGATGATTGCCAGATGTCGATGTCTCTCCACAGTACGTGATCAGCTAGCCCGAGGGCCGTTATAAACACTAATATCTAGTTACCTAAAGTCCTTCGAACAGATAAACAGTCTTTGTCCCAACTACGGGAAGATAGGGGAGATCTATTTCTTTCAACGAACGGCGTCTCCCACTAGCAACTTTCCCTCGAGGGCGGCTAGCATCTTTTTCTAACCACCGATATGGAGATTGACCAATTAGCAGCAACGCCAATTTCCCTCACCTTCTAAACGAAGGCTATCCTCGACGAATCCAAGAATCTCGTGTCCTTAGACACACCCCATCATAGTTTTCCTCTGCAGCATCATCGCGACGGAAAGTCATTCTCTCTGGTGAAGTCGTATTAGCGAGTTACGTAACGTCTGCACGCTCGGTGGATATTCCACGTTTTAACAAAGAGTCCGACTTAGATTTTGTGAGCATGTTCATCCACCATCCCGTCGACCGCGGATTCGTTATTGAGCCTAGGATCATTGTCATTAGTTTCTCGAGTATCTAATCACCACGGTTCCTTGTCCAATCCTATAATAATCGTATCTGCACTAGTCAATGTCTTCTCTATTGCTTATCGACAATGCGTAAACCAAACGACGATTCGTTTCACGCCCCTAATCCTTATTACAATGTAAACCCGACATATAGATAGATATAGGAATATAGGAAGAGTATAGTATCGAAGAGTATAGGAAAGGCCACTTTAGTAATTATTTACAAAGCGAACGATCTCGCTGATTTCAATGTCCTTGAAATATTTCATCAGGGTCAACACTCTGAACAACTTTTCCCTACATATGTTACCATCAATCTTTAATCAAAATTTAAATAACATGTTTTGCAGATTTATGTCAGTTACATACATGCTAAAAATTTCATCGTAATCAGTTAACGTTGCTATGATGAGAACCGCAGTTTTTCGCGACTTTTTACTTGTAATTGTAATAAATCTAAAGATTCTTACATCTTTCGATGCTTGTCATTTGTTCCTGCATCAACCGAAATTATGTGAGTTATTAGGTTGTCCGAAATGTTTCTTTCGTTTTATAAGGAAATAATAGACGCACAATGTTTTTTGTTTTATATTAGTTTACTGAATTATGCACGAATATAATAATAGAAATAGAACTAAATGGATTATACCTTAATTCAATAAAATAATATAAAACAGAAATTGTTGTTCATCTATTATCACCTCATGAAACGAAAGAAACTTTTCGGACAACCTAATATTTACAAGAGAAGTACTCCTTATCGATTTCGATAACCTTGGAATATGTTGTTAAGATCACCATTTTGGATAGGTTTTCCCTATATATGTTATCATCGGTCGGTCTTATGCTCCGAGATATTCACAGAAGCTTCAATTAAATTTAATTTCTATTACGTTTCACTCTGGCGATCGCCTCGCGACGACCACATCTTTATATAGCTCACCCTAAACTTAACTCATTGGTGTTAATCATCTTTAATATAAATAAAAAAAGAAAAATCAATGGGTTATAGATGTAGTTAGATGGTAGAGTAATATTCTGCCCACGCTGGCCAGTAACGCTAGCGTGACTTACTTTTTATTTCATTCCATTTTGTAAATGTATCATAAATACTTTTGTGTATAGCTCAAAATTAAGACTATCGATAGGTTGCGCATGGTGAACATATATGTGTATATGTATACATGTATAAATATCTATTGATTCTTATTATTAATACATATGTACGTGACGAACAGACAGACAAGATGTACGGTACTCGTAAACAACATTATGCTTGTTATACTGCAGAAGTTTTATTTCGGCGGTAATATAGTTCTGATAATCAAATAACTGAATTTTTCGGTATACTGTTAGAAATATTTCTAGTCACATAATATTAATTATAATATGGATCAATAAATTTAACAATTAACAAGTCTAATATACTGATTTCTTACTAATTAGCCATAATTTAAGTGAAAATTAAAAAAAAAGTGCGTAGTATTAAAAGTACATAGAGATAAAGATATTTTTGCATATAGCTTGGAAATTAGAGCCGAGTAACTGTAACATGTATTGGGTAAAGTTGTTCAGAACGACGATGTTGATAACATATTTTAAGCATTTTGTAAATAATTATCAAAATTATTTTACAAATTACTAATCATTTGATACTGTTACGGTATCTAAATGTAATTGCTTAAAGACACGTATTGGATAAAGCTGTTCAGAACGACGATGTTGATAACATATTTTAAGCATTTTGTAAATAATTATCAAAATTATTTTACAAATTACTAATCATTTGATACTGTTACGTGATCTAAATGTAATAGCTTAAAGAAATTTTGTAAATATCGGAGAACAGCTTCGACTATTATTCGTGTTAATCGTTGTTAATACCTGTTACGGAACTCTTGCGGCGGAATACGTTATTAACGGCTAACAGTCGGCATTGGCATCGCGTTTCAAGGTTACAGGAACGTTGTGAAATAACCGTGTGCACTTTATGACGTAACGCGGTGCGCAGACACGCGCGGTATAAGAGCGCCTCGAGGTCCTTGTGCAATTAGCTCCGTCCATCGTGTACGGTTACGCAACAACGCAAAAGGTGAGCGCGATCTGTCCTGACAACTAGTCGCATTAACGTGTCACGGTTGTCGCTGCTGGCAATGTCAAGGGCGTACATATGATGTTTATATCTGCAACTTACTGTTACAGCATTAAACGAAGCTTGAAATGTTCTGTGACTAAGTAGAGAGAAGCGGATAGCATAATTGGCACGACTCATTCTTAAACGACAACTGACCTCATCTAAATGTAATAATCACATTATTATTAGTTACGTTAGTCACTCCTGTTGACATTATGCAGGGAAAGAGCCATAGATTCACGTGTCAGAAGAATGTTTTCGTTGATTGCTTTGTAAAGTAATTTCTTGCACTTATTTGACATGGTTGAATATTGTTCTGTAATAAGATAATACTAAAAAATAACTTCTTGGAAGCGTTTATTCTGTTTTTCGAAAAACTTCTGAAATTTCTTAATATCGGTATAAAAATACTTCAAATGTTGCTTTATTTGTTCTTTTTCAGTTAAAAAGTGATAATAATATTTACATATGGGGAAGGAGTCATGGATTAATGCTAATGTATCAGAGAAAATGTTTCACTTATTTCCTTGTAAAATAATTTCTTAGGTTTGTTTGAAATAGTTTGAGTAGCGGAAGTTAGTTTTTGTAATTTCTGTTTTCGATTTACTTTTCCTTTATTTTTACTAGTAGCAAAAATTATGTTATCAAGTTATTCCATAAAAGATGTAACGTGTAGTTGTATAAGTTTAACACATTAAAGATGAGACATATTGGATTTATTAATAAATAATATTTGGACAATCTATTATCTATTTTTTTCTAAGATAATAATTGGACGTCATTCTTCCTAGGCAAAAAAAGGGAATGTCTATCAAATCGAATTTAACTAGATCACGTTAAAGTGGGATTATGTATTTGACTATTTGTTGTGCCATTTTTAAAAGCGTACAGTGGTATCACCAAATTTGAAGTTGCTTATGTGAGCGATAAGACTAACGAAATAAAGAGAATAAATGTGTTGAAAATACTAATAATAAGTGAAAACATTAGTGATATAGATTAATATTTGTTGTAAAGCCAATTAGACTAATTATTTATATCATGTGAGTAATTTTTAAATTTCATCATCAGTTTATTTTTGAATAACTACAAGTACATTAAAAAATGGAATCATATTTATAGAAGAGATAATAGAAAAGTACGAAAATTTCATTTTGACGATAAAAATGGAAAACCAATTAAATTATTCCAAAATTCTAGACAAAGCAATCTTAACATTACATTTTAACATTTTTGTTATTTAATGAGCTATATGTAGAATGGAAAATCAGTGAAATGTTTTAATTATTTAAGAATTCTAAGCAGTTCAATTGTTAATTATTGAGACTAGGATCGATTTCACCTATTCCAATGACCTTAAAAATATGTTGTCAAGGTCAACATTCTGAAGAACCTTTTCCTTATCCACATAACCCCCGCATCGCTCGGTTTTCTTTTCCAAAATATTCATACAAAACGTCAATTAAATTCAGGTTAGGATTACACTTCATTCTATCTAAACTTAGATTACGAGAGAGATAATTTCATAATATTGTCTAAATAGAAAACAAAAATCAATACTATATATGTAGATTGGCCTAGAATAGTACCCGAACACTATTAGACGGCCGGCAACACTAACATGAAACAATTTTCGATGAATCGATTGATATATGGAATATTGAACTTTATTCTAATCTGTATTGACAACATATTTCAAGGTAATTAAAATTGGCAAGTTCGCCCTAATTTTTAGTTCCCCGAATACTTTTGTTGAATTTTATATCAGGGAAAGTTCAAATGTTTATAATATTCTCATTATTAATTATCGATTATATATAAATGAGAATTTTTATTGAATGGTTATTTACGGAAAACAGGTCGAATCTTAATTTTTATAAAAGAATGTGTATTAATATTTATAATTTATTATGTCAGTGAGTAATAAATATTTAATCAGTTAACAAATTTCTGAAATGGGAAATATATATATATACAGGGTGGTTGGTAACTGGTGGTACAAGCGGAAAGGGGGTGATTCTACGCGAAAAAAGAAGTCGAAAATATAGAATAAAAATTTTTCGTTCGAGGCTTTGTTTTCGAGAAAATCGACTTTGAATTTTCGCTCGGTACGCGTGCGATACGTTATAACGGATCTCACTGTAGATCGTTGTCTCAATGGAAAAATTAAAAAAAAAAATTTTTATTCTATATTTTCGACTTCTTTTTTCGCGTAGAATCACCCCCTTTCCGCTTGTGCCACCAGTTACCAACCACCCTGTATATGTATATATCTATGCACAATGTACAATATAAATATTTATAATAAATCATTTTCAACAAATAGAAAATTCTTCTAACTTATATCGTTATTATGATAATTAATGCATCGAAAAACGATTAATTTTTGCATTTGTTGATACATATAGGTTTCATTATAAGTAGATATCGTTGTTTGTTCTATGGCGGTTAGAATAATGTACAAGTAGTGAAGGAAAACATGTGTCCGTATCGAGATCAGCGGATGCATAATTGATCAGACGTTTATTTTTCAATGAATTCATGAGCTATGAATACATTTATACATAGTATTCAAACGTCATGTTGCGCGAGATCAATATCGTAGAATATAAAATTTGTAATAGTGAAGATAGTCATTCTTTTTAATTGCTTGTTTAGAGTTGTTTCAAGTATTATAATAGTTGATTAGCAATACAGCTGATATCATAAGTTGAGTTTTATAATTTCTGGAAAAGACTGGTTTAGCAATTGTAACGTTTATGCGGATGTTTATGCAAATGCATATTTCAATAGGATATAAGTACGTAAAATTTGTTTTGTCGCTAGACTATTACAGAAATGTATTTTTTATGTTGCATATTTTGCATATGATTAGCGTATTTACTCGTTTGAGTCGTTGAGTCGTTTGGGGTTTTTGAAAAAACAAAAGCACTCGTCATATTTGTTATTTTTATGAAATACATCTATATTATCATATATGCGTACTATTAGTTTATAAATATTTCAAGTTTTGTTCAATAAAAATTATTGAGAAGATAACAATGAAATACAAAATACCGTCAGTCGTCCGTAACGTTCAAATGTACTGGGACTTCTCGACACAAAACCTAAACAATGCAATCGCGCCGCTTGGAACTCAAACGATTAGTAAATATTGACAAGAGGAGAGCCAGACCCAATGATCTTGACCTTGATATATGCTACCTTCAGAAGGGTTTAGTCGTCGCCCTATATTCCTCAGTTATTTACAAAAATATAGAAATGTGTACTACTAAGTACATTGCAGTCTGCCTTTACATAAATTTCTAGTATGTATCTGCGAACACGGACGTAGCCGACGCGATAGTCGCATTTATCTCCCAGTTGTTATTTTAAAGAAACATCGCACGCATTGCCCCATTTGCTTCGCGAGCTCCGTTTGCTCGTAAAAGTCTAGTCCAACCCAATACTAATTCCACATACGAGAGAAGTGGCTCTACTTTCGGTCAAGAAACATCTTTCTTAAAAATTCCTCGCTCGCCCGCTTTGCCTATGTGTGCATTTGTTATTGGACTGGACTAGATTTTTACGAGCGATTGAAGCAAGCACGCAACACTTGTGTTTCTTTACCATACATATCCGAAGATTACTTAGGGAAATGTGCTTGACAACGTATGCCAGGGTTAAGATCATTAGATTTGGGTCCACTTTTGTCAACGTTTGCCTCATATTTTATTATAAAATTATATGTAGAGATATATTACATATATCGTATACATTTATGATCATTTTTTTATATTTATGAGTTCATAAAACTGATGTTAACGTTTTTCCATTCATGTATCATCTTTCTAAGTTGTCTAATTAAGTGATATTATACACAAATGTATGGATTAATAATGACTCGTTACAAGGATAACAACATAAACATATACATACTTACATACATATACTCTCCCTCTTTTTCTATGTGTGTGCGTGTTATTCTTTTAATGAATCATTCTTAATCCATACATTTGTATACCATATATATAATATATTATATAAGTTATAATACACGCTACAATCAATTTGTAGAAACTAAATATATCGGATAATCTAAAAGTCAGTGTACCCATGATTTTTTAGACACTTCCGATAGCCGGACAAAAATATGTTTCGAATAAAATTTATCAGCTTTCTGTCTACTATAAATTATAATATTATCAATTTCAAAAAAAGTTTTCCTTTGACGAAAAATCAAGATCACCTCTATTTTTTTCTTTTTTTTTTTTTTTAAGATGAAACAATGCATTTTGTTATACACCATTCAATGCACTTTTAATTTTCTATAAAAAGATATTATGGTAGCAAGGTCCGAAAACCATTACTTTAACAAATGTTTTAGCTTTAATGTTATAAAATTTACCTCATGAAAGACAAGGGAAACATAAGAACAGAAAACTTTCATACAATAAGTTACACAACATTGCAGTTAAAATATCTTTTAACTAATCATTTTTCAACCCAACAGTTTTTTGCAAAGAATTTATAAATTCATTGAATGCCGTATGCAAAATTGTATTAACCCATTTAAATTTTGTGATTTTGATTTCTTATCGAAGTAAAATTTTGTTTAAGTTCTTAACATTGCATTTGTAGTTGATGGGAAGCTATTGAACTATTCCGACTGTTGGAAGTGCCTGAAAAATCGTGGGGACTAATTTTTAGACCACCCTGTAGATCCAATTAAATCAAATATCGCGATTTGCTGTTGCCAGTAAGATATAATACCACTGAAATGAAATATACGAAATGTTTAAAGTAAAGAACAGATCGTCTTAATAACAGAACAATGTTTCACGAGTTGCGGAAATATTGTTCAGTGTGAAAGTATGACAAAATTCGTTGTGAGAAGAAATCGTAGTTGATACATCACTGAGATATGTATTCTCGTGGACGTAAAAGCAAAGTTCAGGCATAACATAATATGGGAGAATTTTCACAATTGGAAGATACTAACGGTCGAAAAACAATAGTAAATGTGTAGATCGAACTTAAGCTCCCCGATTTTTATGATTTTTTAATGTGTGGTGAGGGGCGTCATTGTGAACAACGTTTTCCTATGCATATGCGTTGGTGATGTTCGACCTTAGTTTTCGAGATACATCTTCGCAAAAAGCTGTTGGTATCGACACAGTGAATTCTGTCCATAGTTAGTGCATGTGTGGCAACGTAGACATCAATATTGGTTGCTGGCCGCCGAACGCTTATCTTCTGTTTATAAACGAGGGTCGGGAGTGTTTAAGGGACCCATACACAACGTGCACATACGAGGCTGCAAGAAATGTTTGTTATAACTCACTTAAAAGTGAACATCATCAATGTATCGGTTTTGGCTTAATTTTTTAAAATATGGCCATAGATTTAGGTAACAGACAACAATATAATTTCTTATTATTTTACGGAAGCGTTGCAGACCGCTTCAGCCGAGTTTAAAAAACCAGCTCAAATACAAATTCAATACATCGATGATATCTACCTTTAACTGAATTATAAGTTGTAACAGACGTTTCTTAGGACCTCGCATATGCTCGTTGTGCACGCAGTCTTTAACGGGTTCGCTTGACCCTCATTTATATAGAGGAGATAAGCGGCCGGCGGCCCGAAACCATTACTGATACATACTCTACCACAGACGTACAACTATAAGCAGAATTCACTACAGTAGCACCGACAGTTTTTTGCAAATATGTATGTCGAAAATTAAGGCCGATCGCCAGTAACATGTGTAGGAAACAGTTCAGAGTGGTGCCCGTTACCACATGTTGGAAATTCATCGAAATTGGAGATCTGTACATTTATGAAAAGAAACTTTATATGGACATGTATAGTTATTAATATATCTTGGTGAAACCCTGACAACCAAATACGACGAAATTTTTTGGCTAAATATAACAAACTATTCTAAATGATTCGACGTTACGTAAAAATTACCTTGGTGATTGTTGTAAATTGGCGACTTACAATATTAGAGAAGATATCGCTGAAAACAATGTGTGGATTTTTGTTGATGAGACAACAGATAAAATAGATCGGGACATAGCCAAATTAATGATTGCAAAAGTCTGAGAATCGAATATCAGCTTCCCATATATCTTTTTTTAAGGAATTAAAACAAACAAGTTACGCAACTGTGTAAATTAGGCAATACGAATACTATGGTCAGATGGTAACGAAGAAACAGTGTTATTGTTGATAACAGATGTAGGTATGACGACAGCTGGAAAACACTTCAGATATTTTATCCAAACATGGTGCATCTAACGTGTATAATTGATGAATTATATAGAGGTGCAAGAGAAGTACGTTTACATTTCCCATTTGTAATTTCGACCAATCGCGGGGAGACGCAATCGCGAGGAGAGACGTCAACGGGAGTCGTAAATTCCCGTTACGATTATACTAATCGACACCACGAGTTGATCGATCTCCTGATTTCCGTTAGGATAATAGGGGTGATTAAGTTTATATAACACTGTGATTCACAGAATTATAAAAATATATATTTCCAACACTTAAACTACACTGTTGAGTAGATATAAATCGTCGATAACAACTTGTCGCACGAAGATGAGATAGATATGAATAGTAGAGCAAGGTTCGTACAGTCGAATTTCGTATGTTAGTGGACGTAGCACTCGAGGATACTTGATAGACGTGAGATTTTGATGTTAGACTTCGACGTTGTAGTATGTAGAAGAAGTAAGTTGACTTGACCTAGCGGCGTTGACGAAATAAGTTGACTTGACCCTCCTGATGTAGCAGCAGAAGTCTGCGACTTGACCCTCCTAGAGTCGTAGGAGAAGTGAGGAGTAGGAAGCCTCCGACCAACGTGGTTCGTGAGTGACCTTGTGCATGGGAAAACCCAGCCTGTTCTATTAGATAGATGTTCGGTTTTTCCTAATGGGTGCGTACCCGCTTTCTCCGTGTTTTTAATTGCGCCCAATAAACCCAAGGACCTCTCTAAAAACCTGATGTGCATCGCAAATATTTTTAGCCTTAAGAAATCTTTCAGGACAACGGATTGAATGAAGATACATGTGTACACAATGAAAGAGAAAAGTTATGGTCGGTCCTTAGGTTTATTGAGGGTCGAAATGACGTTACGCAGGCCATCGGCTGCCCGGTCGCGAGAGCTGCAGCGCCGATGTTTTAGGCGACGTAACACCATTAGTAAATAATGTAGTACCTTCTATTAATAAAGTATTTATAATAGCACCACTTTGGATCGAATGTTATCGTGGAGTATATCGTAGAACATTCTATTACCACCTGAACCAATTTTAACCAGACGAGATACTTGGCTTGAGACAGTTATATTTTATACCACACTGGTATTTGGAAAATATTAAAAATGTTGTTAAATTTTTCGATGCGAATGATGTGCTAGTAATTAAAACAGCATAAGGCCTTCTTCAGAATGAATTGCTAATTCAAAATCTAATGTTTATCAAAACCCACTTTGGGATTTTCTCGGATAATGTAAAGAAACTAGAAACAATTGGAATGTCTTTCACTGAATCGGTGAAAGTAACGACTCACACTGATAAATATTTTAGGAGCATTCCTGGAACTTGCACAGCCAAAATTGTATCAAAGTGGAATGCAGTTTTAGCAAGAAATACCAGATTCTAAATAATCTAGAAAGTTAATGAAATTTTTCGAGGTCAGACAGTTGAAGAATTGGACGAGGTAAAAGTATGCTACTGCAGCAAATTTAAATATGTCTCCATTACGTCTTGTGATGATGAACGCTCATTCTCAGCTTATAAGTTGATCTTAAGCGATAAACGTTATCAATTAATGCTCCATAATCTTGAAAAAATACTCGTAACTTATTGTAATTTAAATTGTAATTATTAACTATTACATTTAAATAATAAAATATTTATTAAATAATAACATATTTTCTGTATATGTTGCATATATTTATATATTCTCGTATATGTTGACACATTATTAACACATATTCAGCATACGTTATTTGCACATTTTGACATATTTTATTGACATAAACATCCGCAGTCTGACTGTGAGCAGCAAACTCAAATCAAACTGTAGGTACTTGAAAGAAATTGATCAATTAACTGACACATTAGAAAACAGCACTGAACCCATTGTTATTTATGAGGTTATTCTATCCACGTTGTTCTGCTTCGTGCTATTTAAATTGTTTATACAATCGACAGTATTTTACTGTTCGATTATAAAAATGAAAAATCAGATAAATATAAGAAGTGCCAAACTGCTCCTATCTACCTATCTATCTATCTATCTATCTATCTATATATATATATATATA
The DNA here is from genome assembly GCF_040668555.2 of Bombus flavifrons. Lineage (NCBI taxonomy): Eukaryota > Metazoa > Arthropoda > Insecta > Hymenoptera > Apidae > Bombus > Bombus flavifrons. The sequence continues at coordinate 1,447,001 of NC_138459.1, read as the reverse complement.
TATATATATATATATATATATATATATATATTAGGTATAGTATATATATATACTATACCTAAGTTCATCAGTTTTCAATATGGTATAGCCATAAGATTTGTTTTCTTATATCTCAGAATATACGATTTGTACAAAGCGATAAGTATGCTCCAAAGTCCTTCCTTTGAGTTTCACTTCACAGATATTAATACATAGTAACCTATTAACGAATTTTATTTAACATTTTTATTTCACATGTCTGTTGTAAATTTCATATATACAATATATATATATATAGTTATTGATTATATATATTATATAGTTGAATGATGCATCGAACCATATATATTATAGAGTTATTGATATACATGTACAGAAAAGACCGTTAGCGGCAGCGCTATAATCGCTATAATCGTAATTATCATTAGAGTCACACCATACAGTTATCTATATACATATTACTGTATCTAAGTATCTGATCTTTCTATTTTCATTTCCTGTTCTTCATCCGTATGTATTAGACGTCGTTAAATACATTTCAGAGTTTATTGTACAAAAACGTACATCACTTTTTACTGCATCAGGCAATGGATATAATTTTTAACTTTTACAGTGCATTGATTTTAAGTCAAACGCCAACGATCGATTGATTTTTTGTCTACACCTACGCGATGGAAACGTGGAAAAATCTGCACATCTTTTGTTCTATCTCCTCCTCTGCTTTCACAGTTAAAACTATTCCGTCGCGTTTCAATTTTTTTAAATGTAACTGGTGTCCGATATTAAGCGCCGTCCAACATTATGGACAACTCCCCCTAAATGATGTCAAGTGTACATCTTTGTTGTGCTTGCGAATCATGATTACTTGAGTTACCTTCTAGCTTTTTTTTTCTTTCTTTATACGTAGGGAAATCCTCGTGGACACCCCGCCGCTCCGGAAAGCGGCGGGGTAGTGTCAGACTTTACCGACTAGAACCCCACGGTGGTCCGCCTGATGCTCAATGGGGATGCCCCGGGACCTTTTTCGAATTACTGTTGGAACACTCCTGCGTCTTCTCCCGTCTGAGGGAGTCGTTCCTAAGTTAGTTTGGACATTGGAAGGAACCACCCCTCTCAACGTTATCTCTGGGCCGTCGTGCAAGTTTGAGGAGATCCCAGATCCTCCTCGGCTTGTCGGCCCCTATGATGACCTAGGGCGACGCAGGGCCCCCCTCCGACGCGGAACCCTACAAGGTTGTGACGTTCTCAGCCTCTCCCGTTCTGTTCGCTCCTTTACGAGCATCACTCAGCATCGTTTTTATAACTGACATGAGGTCCAATCTTTGGCCAATCGCTAGTCGCGGCATACGACGGGGGGCCTCCCACGCCGCAAAAAACCCGAGCGTATGCAGGGCCGTGTCCTCGCACTCTCCGCAGTGGTGACAGGTGTTCGTCACCTCTCTTCCGATTTTCTGCAGGTGTTCCCCGAATACTCCATGTCCTGCGAGCGCCTGCGTCATCCGGAAGGATAGCGGAAGCCCTCCGCGGTCATTCCAAAAAATTCGGTAAGTGCCGCCGAAAGGCGACAGTGCCTTACCTTATACATGTGTTCCATCCTTGCCTGTAGAAAAAAAATTTTTTTTTTTTTTTTTTGACGTGGAGGAAATCTTCATAGACACCTTACCACCCTGGGAAGGGACGGCGAAACCACAGGGCGGCAGAAGTGCCGGATTCTTACCGGCTAAAACCTCCACGGACGGGGGGGGGGTTAGATTCAGTACGAGGTCGATTCGTCGAAGCCCCTGTGTGCTTAATAACACCCCAACAAGCACACTTTGCCAAGCACTCCTCAGAAAGTACACCCACAACAGCGCAAGGGAGGGCGGGGCTGGGTGCTTTGCCTGTTGTATATTACTTTAGAGAGATTTTGGCTTTTCCATCCTTTTGCAAATATATTTTGCAAACCGAGGATTCGAACTCGTGATATGCGTCGTCTTCGATTGTTGGCCTTAACGAGCATAGCCAGCCGCCCCGCCGAGCTTCTAGCTATTTGGGAAGTATTTAATTCGTATAGCTCGACGAAACTGGCCCAAGCGATAGGTGTCAAAGCGTGGTAAACAAACCAGACTGATGCTCAAGAACAGTCACAATACGAGCCGAAATACAAATACCTATGATATAGTCAGTTTTACGCGACACTGCTGTTGTGGAAGTAAACTCTAATCCTTTTTCCTTTTATGGATATGATAAATATATTATATTTTGTAATAGATGACGGTTTCAAAATTATATTTCATGAATAAACTATACTTGAATAGAAATTCAAGAGTCTTCATATGTGATTTTATCCTAAGCAAAGTAATGATACTACGCCTAAAAATAAATAGCATATTATAAACAAAAAAATTCAATTGTAAGAAATGTTCACCTTGAATCAATATCTAATAAGAAAATACTTGCAACTCTAAAAAGCCTCCATGGTACGATATTTCCTAAAACACTCTGGCAGATGTAAAGCCATCCGTTCACGACCGTGGCTCGTGATATTCGTGTTTGGGCCAAAATCTTCATCACGAGTCAGACACGTTAAAGCACGGGAAGGGGTTAATGTGACATAATATATCATAGTAAGTATTCTTATTGCTTTAGAAGAAAGTTCCTTAATGAATTTACCGTTTATTAAATCAAAATTGAGGATGTTTGAAGCGATATTTAATCATTAAATTGAAACATATTATGGAATCATGTTTTTTTCTAAGAGACTTCATAGCTCATAATAATTTAGTTATATATATAACTTAGTAACTTTAATAGTATAGTATAATATTATATAGTATATAATATATATACTAGCATATATATAACGTATATTTAGTTATTGTATATATATAATTAAGTTAAAAAATACACTAAACTCCTCCAGAAACCATTTTTAGTATTAACGTTATGAAGAAGTTTTATAATTTTTAATACGTAGGAAAACAAAAATGTTTAATACGTAAATTTTGACACATATTTTGCTCATTTTCTAGTAATTCATTAGAAAGACCTCAAGGCTCCCTACTCGAGGAAACGATCAGTTCATCTGCTAATGGAACGTATCAAATATAGGAGTGCCGCCCAATAGAGGGACAGGACGCGATATTTAATCCATTTGTGTCTATAAACGTAAAGCAGCATTCATCGCTGTAACTATGCTTGTGCACATGTTAAACATTGCATCCATTTGTTGAGTTGCTAAGAGAGTAACAGATTTTAAAAAATTTCAATTTTTAGACATTTTTAAAAAATAACTAAAAATGTCTTCTTTCTTAAGCATCGTAGTTATCCAATAAAATTACACTATTTAACAGAAACAACGTCGTAACTTCAGATAGCAAATACTTTGGTTCCATTCTTTAAGCGTTATTTTGAAAACTATGAATTTGCACGAATATCGGCTCTGTGGTTATGCATTTTCTAGCAACAATCTTTCGAAAAATCTATGTTATGTATTTAAAGATGAAAAGATTCTACGAATGAAGGAAAAGGAAATGGGAAAAAAGCCAAGTTCTTATTTCGTATTTTTATAGATTATTTCTTTAAGAGAAAGAGAGTGAAAAATGTGTTAAAGAATAGAAGAAGAATTTTGAAAGTAGATTTAAAAAGATAAGCAGACCAAATAATATAAAATCAGTGCGCTGAAATCGGAAAATATAAACAAAGAAGCTGTCTGCGTAGTTTGCTTAGGGATCATCGATTAATATTGGGTTCAATGGTCACGATAGAATGACTTCTCGAGATTTGTGTCGACGTTTTTGAGTCTTTTCGGTGACTATATTTATGATCGTTGTAAATCATTTTGAAGCTGCCCTGCGTTACCTATTTTCGCTATGTCCGATATTAGGTGCCATTCTATGTTCTTTTAAAATCAATAACCAACGTTTAATGTTAATTTAATCTAAATATTATGACAATTTTATTTATCTTATTTCTTTACTTTGATTTCTACTGTAGTTGACCTGTAATTAATGCAAAATAAACAAAAACAAGACATTATTTCTTTTGTGTATCTAAGGAAAACCATAAGTGTCCACTAATAGGGAAACTCCCCCTAGACATATTTCATTGCTCCCAACAATGTCCAAAAAACCTATAAAAAGTTGTGAAGTTCCTGAAAAAAGTACTTTAAAACGGGGTGTGAAAGATAATCACTGAAAGGAGTTTAATTCCATCGGATCAATTTGGTTTCAGGAATAAATACGCCACGAAAAAGTACATAAGGTAACAAACAAGATCATCGATGCACTGGAGCTGAAACAGTACTGCACTATCCTATTTTTGGACGTTGAAAAGCTATTTGACAAAGTATGATGTGGCAGACTTCTTGACAGAATTAAACAAAACTTCCCTATCGAGATTTTTCTGTTTGTTAAATTATACTTTGAAAATAGAATATTCTTTGCTGAATATCGGACACTCTTTCAGATTTACATACCGTCAGTGCTGGCGATACTCAAGGTTATGTTTTCATAACTACATCGTATACTCTGTATGTATACAGCCGATATACTGGCCAGCTCTAAAAATACTTTATTTTAACGTTCGCGGATGATACTGTAATTCTAGCCACCGAGCTAAGGTTGTATCAACATTATTGCAGCAACACGTACGATTGCTGGGACACTGGTTAAATCGGTGAAAAGAGGGTATACTGGCAGATGTAATCACATCGCTTAAGCGTTAAGGAATATATCCTCCCACTTACATACCTCCCACTTACAAAGAATTTTAGGCATGAAAATAACACGATATAAAATGGATAAAATCCATAAATGTATATAAAAGAAATCATATGAAATGATTTATTAAATATAATATTATTATATATACAAGTTTGTATGTTTATTTGAAAAGCTTCAATTAACTTTTCAAATTGCAAACAAAGTTAACGTGTACAATGTTAGGAATTCTTATTTAGAAACAAAAGTTATATGATGCGTTAATTTTTTTGTTTGCTATTTAAGTTTCTTTTTCAACGTGTACACAAACGTGTGATCATCTTTCAACCTTTTCGGTACGGTTGAATTTTGGGCAGTTTCTCTATACGGTAGAGTTTGGCGTGAATTACGTGTAAACGATATAGCACTACAATGTGTGACAGATAATGCTGTTCTCTATGCAACAACATTGGCATGAAGTTTTTGATAATTAAAGTATAATTTTTCTTCAAGATATTAGACTTTAACTTTAATAATTTACTTTAATAATTAATAAAACAATTGAGTGTGATATATTTTAAAGCACGGCACGGCACATAGACCCACGCCACAATTTTCACACTCATAGCGCGATAGTGTTTTTCAAATTGCTCTTCGTTTTCTCTTCTGAAGCGACATTTTCTGGTTGAACATTCTAAAAAAATTATAAGGATACGGATCGGCATGTTAAAAAGAGCATCTAATAATGCTATGTCTATTTTAACGGAAAACAACAATTGATATCTGACACTGGCGTATCAGGAACAAAGACTATATATTCTACCTGTATGTTGTTAACATTGTTATAAAACGTTGCGAGGACAAGAAAAGTGTGAAGCAAGCCAAATGAAAAAGATGAATTAGTTCAAACGCTGAACGAATGAGTCGGTAGACTGAACCACTATAGTGGCGCGTCGTAATATAAGGTGACATCCGCGAAAGCCACTATAGTGGTGCATCGTACCTAAGTGGTTAAGGACATCCTATTGTAGATTTCTTGGCAATATATCGCATGTCATACGTCTTCTCACTTGTACTTTGATGGTAAACACTCACGATTGCGCAATTATCGTGTAGGCAATGTGTCACAGGAAATCAGAATTCTCAGAGAAATTGTCCACAGGAGCCTATGTCACGACCGGCTCACTTTAAAATCGGAGATAAAGATGTGGCGGCACTCGGCGACAATGTATATCGCTGAAGTGCCTAATGAACCATCAACATCCCAACGGTCCTTCCACCGAAGGTTCTAGAAGAAAGAGCACGTGGCAACGGCCGCGGACGCCTAGCAAATGCATGGATGGTGGGGGTGTTGAGGGATGACAGAGGAAAGTGGTCGGATCCGATCGAGGGTCAAAGAATCATAAGAGCTTCAGTCTAAAAAGGTCACGCTTAGAGCTCGGAGGTAGATTGTAAAACCAAGTGCTAGAAGAAAAATAAAGTTTCTTTTTTTTTTTTATTCTTTTTTGTTGTTCTTTTGTGTAATTTTACGTGACATTTTGGCGATCCTGCCAGGATAGTGAAAAGTGTTTGTTCGGAAACCAAAAGACATTCATCATCTACGGAAGATAGAATTATTTGGGACTACGGTCATCCGCAACAACAAAGTAACTATCACGAACCGAGCGAAGTGACAATAAAAGTGAAATCAGCGCAATAATGTCTAAGGCAAACGAATCTCAAACTTCAACCTCAACTGACCCAATGTTGCGAGCAATATGGGACAGTATTCAAAAACAGAACGAGAATATTGCCCTTTTACGAGAGGAAATGTTACGTTTGTCTATGCAAAATGACGAAGAGAACAGACACAGGGCAGCAGAAATCGAGAATCTCGGGAAAACCGTCGCAGCGCTACAGACTGGGTTCGGATCCCCTGCGACCGATGACTTTGCTTCCATTATCACCGAAGACAATGAAAGTGCATCGACAGCAATCAATCGCACCGGGAATATGGCAAAAGCACGCAAACTGTCAGGGTTAGCAGCTCCAGACATTCCACCTGTTCACCTCAACATCGAACAACCCGAGGTGGAAGAAAGAGGCTATTTTCCGCCCGCTTCTCCCACTCTACGAGCTAAGGATGCAATACGCTACATCCCAACGCTCAACGGAGATGATGATGTAGGAGTTGAAGACTTCATCAAAGAAGTGAGAAGTATGAAGGATCGCTGTATGGAGCAAGATCTGTTGCTAAAAGCAATAAAAGTGGAAAAAATCGTGGGGAAAGCAGCCCAAAGTATTCGCAACATTCCTATTGAGTGTTACAGTGATCTGTACGACGCACTAAGAAATAACTTAGCAGCACAAGTGACTTCGGATGAGTACCAAGAACAATTACGAGAGTTGAGACAAGGGCGCGAGGAATCAGTGCAAAGTTTTAATATTCGGTTTAGAAGAATACTCAACCGTTTGCTGTACGCAGTAACTAATGAGTACCCACAACCACTGACACGTAAAATTATGACCGAAGAAATCACGAAGAAGACTGTTCGTGTGTACCTAAAGGGACTCAGACGCGACATAGGGCGAATATTATTAAGCAGTGAACCCTTGAATCTTTCGGAAGCTGAAAAAAAGGCAGCCGATGTAGAACGCTACTTGCGAGAAGAACGACAACCTAATTGGTCATGTAATCGCTTACCTTCCGCTAGTAATCGCGCAAACAACCAGCCGATGCAGGTAAGACGACCTAATGTACCATCAAGATCGCCTAACACGCCAGCAGCTCAGAAACCTGCTACATTTAACCAAATAGAAAATAGACCACCTGCTGAACGCGCGCAGATGAAGTGCTTTAAGTGCGGAAAGCTGGGACATATTGCCAACAAGTGTCAAAATTTTCTACTACCGAGCCAGCGCGATCGGCCACCCGCAAGGATTCAGGCAGTCCAGGAAAGGGGCGAAATACAAGAAACAACATCGAACCAGCAGATGGACGAACCGTACGAGACATACGAGTCAACATCGCCACGGGAAGACTACTCGCAATACCTTTGTCAACCCGAACCGAAGAGCGAGTATTTCTGGTCGACACAGGAGCAGGGATAAACCTGGTGAAACGTAACAAAACTGTCAACGCGATACAAATAGGGCCTAAACAAAAATTTTCTATGGGACGAGACAAATACGAAACTAACGAATACGTAACGAAACGAATTTTTGGACAAAATCACATTTTTCACATAGTACCGAACAACTTCCCTATTATCGAAGATGGAATCATTGGGCTACCATGTTTAGAGAAGTATAACTATTCAATATCCAATGACAAAATCCGACTAAACGACAAAACCATTTTATTTCAGAAACCAATACACTTAACTCCTGGAGAAAACAGAGTTCAAACAATCTATCTGGAAGGCAAACCAACTAAAGTATGTTTTATCAACACTGGTGAGCAAAACATTGAAATTTCTAGCAATATTCAAAATTCTCATGACTTTTCCAACGTATCAAAACTAAAAAGCCTAGTGAGAACAGATCACATTGAAAAACCAATCCGTGAATCCATCGAAAAGATTATTCTCCATTATATTGACATCTTTAATTTAGAAACCGATCTTTTGCCCTGTACTAATTTAACTCAGCACACAATTTCGTTAACTAAAGACAAAATTATTAACACACGATCGTATAGACCACCGGAATGTCACCGTGACGAGATTTCGCGACAAATAGGAGACATGCTGAAGAAAAATATTATAGAAGAATCCGAATCTCCTTATAACTCTCCGGTATGGGTAGTTCCAAAAAAATTAGACGCCTCAGGAAAACAGAAATGGAGGATAGTTATCGATTTCAGGAAACTAAATGAACTCACAGAACAAGACGCTTACCCTTTACCCGATATAGACGACATTTTAACACAACTAGGAAACGCAAAATTCTTTTCGGCACTTGATTTATCCTCAGGATTCCACCAAATTCCAATGAACGAGAAATCTAAAAAATACACCGCTTTTTCGACACCGCAAGGGCATTTTCAGTTCAATCGAATGCCATTCGGACTTAAAAACGCACCCGCTACCTTTCAAAGATTAATGGACAGAGCCTTGACTGGACTTGTAGGAAAATACTGCTTTGTTTATTTGGACGACATAGTGATATTCGGAAAAACGATTCAAGAACATAACGAAAACCTCGCGATAGTATTTCAGAGACTCAGAGAATTAGGACTTAAATTGCAACCGGACAAATGTGAATTCGTAAAACCGGAACTAGAATACTTAGGCCATGTAGTTTCATCCGAAGGAGTTAAACCAAACCCCAAGAAATTAGACGCTGTAAAAAACTTTCGATTACCCCGCAATGCCACGGACGTGAAATCATTCTTAGGTTTAGCAGGTTATTACCGCAAATTCATTCGAAACTTTTCCAAAATCGCGAAAAGCCTTACAGACTTAACAAAAAAGGACACACCATTTCATTGGACTGACAAACACCAGACTAGCTTTGATACTTTAAAAGACAAACTCTGTAATTTCCCAATATTAGCTTATCCAGACTTTAACAAAATCTTTACCCTAACTACCGACGCAAGTAACGAAGGACTAGGAGCAATACTGTCACAGGACGGTCATCCTTGTTGTTACATTTCAAGAACACTGAATCCACCCGAACGAAACTATACCACGACAGAAAAAGAGCTTTTAGCCATCGTATGGGCCGTGAAAAGATTAAGACAATACTTGTTAGGACGACGCTTCATTATTCGAACCGACCACCAAGCTCTTAAGTGGTTGCACAATTGCAAAGACCCTTCTAGCAGACTGATTCGTTGGAGACTTAAACTCGAAGAATATGACTATGAAATCGAATATACAAAAGGTAAAGATAACACAGCTGCAGATGCTTTATCCAGAGTTCACGCGGTAACTCGCGACGAAGTAGTTAACCTCGACCTAGTAATTGATCACACTAATTCATTCAACGCATGGAAATACAACAACGAAAATCCGAAACTCTTAGAAATTAAACCGAATGACCAAACATTTTACCAGTTAACTCGAAACGACTTAGGAGAATACGACGAGACACTTTGGATCAGAAGACTTTACAAAATTCTTAAAGATACAACAAAAATCGGCATAGGAAATAACGATTTCACTGAATTAGAGAAAACGCAGATTAAACTCATGCTAATATATTTTAACGACACGTACAAGAAAATTACTTATGCACCTAATCCCATCTTAAAACTAGATGAAAACGAAATACTACAAGCAATAAAGGAAAACCATAACGACACCGTAGGACATTTAGGGATACAAAAAACGTATCAACGGATCAAGGATAAATTCAAAATTTCCGGACTTTTAGAAAGAGTAGAAAACTTTGTGAAAACATGCGACACATGTCAAAAGGAGAAACTAACACGTATCAGGCCCAAAGAATCCCCACAAATCTCAGACACGCCACTTAACCCTAACGACAAAATCGCTATGGACATCATAGGACCGATGACGAAAACCAAACGCGGAAACCAATACATACTTTCAATTCACGACGAACTTACGAAATATCTGATACTAGTTCCCCTTAAAACGCAACGAACTGAATCCATAATTAATGCGCTCATTGAACACTATATTTACATATTTTCGGCACCAAAAACGATCCTAACAGACCAGGGACAAAATTTTGTTAGCGATTTAATGACGAAATTTGAAGAAGCTTTTAAAATCAAACACATCAAAACAACTTCATTTCACCCACAGAGTAACGGATCTCTCGAAAGAACGCATGCCTCAGTTAAAGATTTAATTCGTACTGCATTACACGACAATGACAAAGAATGGGACGAAGTACTTAATTTCATTTGTTTAGGGTACAACACCGCGAAACATGAAGGAACAGGATTCTCTCCCTTTGAATTGACCTTTGGGCGAAAAGCTAACTTACCTTCCGCAATATCCAAATTCCCCACACTTACCTATGATGATATGTACTCACTTTGGCAAAAACAGTTGAATAAATATTGGGAAACAGCTCACAAAACGCTTATTCAGAATAAGCAACGATACAAGCGAGACCAAGAAAGAAAGATTGTTAAAACTCAGACCGTGTTTAGAAAAGGAGACTTTGTTTTAATTCACAACGACCATAAAAGAGATAAGTTGGACATTGAATGGTTAGGACCTTACAGGATTAACGATGTGAAAACTCCTTATTACATTATTTCTATCGACAATGCTAAGAAAAAGATACATGGTAACCGACTGAAAGCGTACTTTTTTCAGGATAATGCTGACCCTAGCACTAGTAATAATACCCTTAATTAGATGCCTTAAATTCACGGGATAGGAATTACGCTTTGTAAACAAACCCAACCAATTCACGATCGAAAACTACAACATGATTACGCTTCTGAAATTATTAGCTTCCCGAACACTAACAAATATTGTAAAATTGCTATATTTAAGATTAACGAAATAACTTTTGTACCATTACATGAAGAAAACCAATTCATAGTGATCCCTGAAAAAAAAAGGGCGTAAACATATCCTTCGATCTACATTTAAATAATTCCATTCTACTAAGATCTTAGAGGACCAAGATCAATCTAACCAGGGGGGTATGTCACGACCGGCTCACTTTAAAATCGGAGATAAAGATGTGGCGGCACTCGGCGACAATGTATATCGCTGAAGTGCCTAATGAACCATCAACATCCCAACGGTCCTTCCACCGAAGGTTCTAGAAGAAAGAGCACGTGGCAACGGCCGCGGACGCCTAGCAAATGCATGGATGGTGGGGGTGTTGAGGGATGACAGAGGAAAGTGGTCGGATCCGATCGAGGGTCAAAGAATCATAAGAGCTTCAGTCTAAAAAGGTCACGCTTAGAGCTCGGAGGTAGATTGTAAAACCAAGTGCTAGAAGAAAAATAAAGTTTCTTTTTTTTTTTTATTCTTTTTTGTTGTTCTTTTGTGTAATTTTACGTGACACCTACTTCGATTTACTTATAGATTATTATCTTATAGATTTCGTAAAACGAATTATGCTTGCCTGCGACGTTATGAAAAGTAACAATTAATATATAATTTCAGATGAAAAACTTGTCATTAATAAATTATAAGTTTAAGTATCTTTAAATTTATCCGTAAATATTGGGTTGGCAATTAAATGATTGCGGATTTTGTCAATGCCACCTAATGACAAAATCCGCAATCACTTAGTTGCCAACCCACTATATGAATTGCTTAATCCTCCTCCTAATAGTTTGAGGTTAGAAATTCTACTGTGCTTAAGTGACTATTGCTATTTATTGCTGTAACACCGTATCAGATGGAAATATTATAATAATCTAACATCGAGGAATTGGAACTGAAGCTACGTTTTAAATTAATCTCACACGAATACAATCAGTTTTCTATACAAATTCGTAATATCAATATCCGTTAATACAAATATCAAGTGTTTCATGATCGAAGACATTCGAGGTTGTAAAAATATCGAATTGCACGTAATATGCAAAGAAACATATAAAATATCTGAGGTGATCGTCGGCGAAGGTGCCCACAAGAAATACTCTTGATTTTCGACAATAACGTTTATTAAACTCTTGATAAGAAGAGAGACTAGACAGAATAAAAAGGAGATACGTGAGATGGATTCTAGGCTTAGACACAACAACGCCGAATTACATTTTGAGAGAGGAGTGCGAGAGAGAGGAAATAAGAGAAAAGGCACTGAAAAGAGCAGTAAGGTACGAGGAGAAAGCCTTAGAATCGAAGAAGGAATTAGTAAAGGAGTGCATAAAGGAGAGAGAAAGGAATTGGGGAAAGCGCCAAGAAGGGAAAAGAGCAAGGAAAAGAAAGATGAGGTTAGAGGAGGCGAGAGAGGGAAGGACACAAATGGTGGCAGGAGATGGACAAGAAAGGATGACAGCAAACCAAATCATAGAAGAAAGAGGGAAGAGAGAAACGGAGGAGAGGGAGAAAAGAATAAGGGAATCTAAATACAATAGATATTAGAGAAACATAACAAAAGAAGGGCTGCCAAAGTATCTAGAAGGAAAGATGAAATGGAAGGACAGAAGTATGGTAGCAAGATTTAGATGTGGTAACGAAACCAGGGCAAGGGAACACTGGAAAGAGGAAGGAGAAAGAGGATGCAGATTATGCAAAAAAGGAGAGGAGGACTTGAAACGCATATTAGAGGAATGTGAAATAACAGGAGGAGCAAGGAACATGGTAGAAACGCTAAATGAGACTGGAGAAGGACTGGCAGAACTGAAAGCGATAATAGAGAAGTGAAGAGTAGCAGAAGAGGCGGAGGAACGGCTGGGAGGGAGCACAGCAAGGAAGCAAAAGCCAAAGACGGAAAGAGCACTAAACTAATAAAATTAAACTCTTAACAATTAACAACAAATAACGATTAACCACGATTAACGATTGTGGCGGCACGTGTCAAGGAACTTTCCAACGGCTTCGCGATACAAAGCGCTACGCCGTCAAAGCGCAACACCGACGTGCCCAATGTGCCATCGATATCTTCGCGCTTCTTCCGTCGAATTCTCGGAAGAGCATACACGCGCCAGCCGCTGCGGCGCATCTAATGAACGCACGCTAGTGGGGATATCGATGGGCAACGAAGGGAAGAATCCGTTCGATCTGGAACAAAAAGGACATTCTACCCCGAGCCGCGAAGCGCGAATTGTGAAGAGAAACGAGTCGGCTATTTTTGAGAGATCGGTCGATCGTCGCTGTTGTTAATCGTCGTCAAGCGTCAACCGTAGTTAATTGTTAATTGTCATTCAACCGTTGTTAATCGTTCATTGTTATCGAGTGATAGAGTCTAATAAACTTTATTGGTTGTTGAGCATATTTGCGTGTACCTTCAATACCTATTACGACCTATCCACCTCACGATTAACAACGGTTAACGATTAACAACGATTAATAACAAATAACGATTAACACTGAATTATCAAGAGTCAATAACCCACTTCTCTAATTGTGTTTGCTTCGCTTAACCTTTCGTACTTCGCAGCTCGGGGCAGAATGAATCTTTTGGTTCAAAACCAAACAGATTCTTTTCTTTGTTGCCCCTCGATATTCCCACTACGCGCGCGTTTATTAGAAGTCCGCGACGGTTGCCGCGTATGCATTCTTCCGAATATTCGGCGAAAGAACCGTAGGGATGTCGATGTACATTAGGCCTGTCGGCCTTACGCTTTGAAGTAATAGCGTTTTGTGTCGCCAAGCCGTTGGAAATTTCCGTGGTCGAGTGCCGCCACATATCCAAAGTGAAATGTAATTTAAGTCGCATTTGTTAAAATATAATATTGCATAAAGATCAACAGTCCATTCGTAATTCCGCGTTAATTTATTAATTGAACTAGTACTATATTGTGTTGATATTACTATAATGCTTCAAAGTACACGATGTAGTATAAAAGGACAATTGCAAGATCTTTTTCCTACAATTGCAATTAACGATACAAAGTATCGCGCGCTTTTCTTCGACTTGGCAACTAAGTGATTGCGGATTTTATCATTAGGTGGTAACGACAAAATCCTGCAATCACTTAGTTGCCAACTCGATAGTATTGAAATGCTTCTTTTTGAGATTGCTTCGGTAGGGAAGCTCTTGTTTCCGAGCGCTCTCGCTCTACAGAAGATTTATGCCTTTTGTATTATTGCAATGTTTCTTTTTCATGTTCTCGTTTAGGATGCATGAAAAAGTCAAATAATAAATTTCCAAATCAGCTTATTGAAACATTCTTCGGTTTACGGTTTAATCTAAATAATTTTACCACAATTCGTTTCACCTTTCTCTGGTAAGTATTTAAAAAATTGACTATCTACGATTACTAAAAGTTTTATTTCTGTACCTCCGGAATCGCCATCGATATGCTGTTTTCTATTACTTATGACGATATTTTATTTGATGATGAACGAACATGTTGGATTGACAAATTCGGGATATTCTTCACTATTCTAATAAAGCTGAGCAAATCAATATACCATACAAAAAGTATCTTTTAATTAATAAGATGAATTACACTGACTAAGCAAATCACACTCTATTCTTTGTACTATTTCAGTATGAGGCACTATTCCAACTGGCAAAGCTTGCTTGCAATAGAACAAAAATCACGACTGTGTGTCGGCTTGAGAATATTAACAATAATATTCGTTTCCGTTTACTCGCTTAGCAATTAATAATATTAAGGTGTAATAATAAATAAATATACACACATATTAGATTGACAACTAAGTGATTGCGGATTTTGTCAATACCACCTAATGACAAATCCCGCAATTCGTAAAAGATAAATTAATCATTTCGCCAGCGATTAAAAATTATGGATCAATAATTACAGAATACACAGAAATATTCGTGAAATTTCTCTTCTTGACGTATTAATTGCTTTTGAAGACGAAATTTTCCTTCTCGGTTTTGCCCACAACATACATAATGTACATTAAATCGTTTTCTCTTCCTTTGTTGCTCTATTTCTTCCTCCTCTTCTTCATCCGGAAGTATCACTATCATAGCTAACTGTAAGTCTTCAATTAAAAATGGCGTTTTGTTGTATGTTCTTTTACAATGTTTGATTTCCAACTGAGTGACACATTTATCTCGAGCACGTTCCGGACGATCGTGCAGAAATATTAACGCATAAACGCCCGGTCACGGAACGGACGCGGCACGGTTGTGTATAAATCGACCTTAATTCTGCTTAGGCGACACCGGAAGTAAGAACAAGTTACGCGTCACGAAATCACGATACGTCGGATGCGTCGACACACCTCGATTGTCGACGTAGCGCGACATTGAGAGATTGGCGAAATAAATTCTTATTTCTTATTCTGTTTGCAAAATGATACTTTGAACATAATTTTTTATTGGATAAAAGTCAATTATGTTAAACATCTTAATATATAATGTACCTTGTAATATATAATAATAATGTATCTTTACATCTTAGATTAATTTTTACATTAATTTTTATACTCGTATGTATGATTTAATAGACATTTAAAACATCTTTTCAAATGATTAATATTCTTTCGTATATTGCAAATTTTATAATCGTTGTTGTATAGTTATTGGATAATTGTACAATTTCGTTATATACAGGAACGTAGCATAATTAGAAATATTTAATAAAAGTTCGTGCAATTAATTTTTTGGTTAAAGGTTTATTAAAACCAAAGCAGGAATTCTTACATTTTCCTTTGGTGTAGATGATTATAATATTTCCTTTAGATAAAGGAAGAATGTATTTGAAAAACTATGATAAAAATTTTCAATACAATAATTTATTGAATACATAATAAAGGATATTATATATAATTATACATAATTAATAAGTCAACAGATACTATCAATGTCATTGATTCTTTTGGAAAGTATTTGTACTAGTAGTGTCTTTCATAAATTAGGTGATCATTTGTTTGATAATTTAAGGATGTACACCTGTTTCAGTTACAACAATAAAAGTTCCTTTTCAAATTAGTAATGAAATTATGACAAACAATGCTAGAAATTAAAAATATACGTGTACTTATATCTAACTGTTTATAAGAAGGTCGAATGCTTGCCAAATATTTTTTCAACACATTAAATACTGCATTTGTACAGTAAAAATGTTATTCGATGTAATTATTGTTATTATATCGATTAGCTTGAAAGGCAGTGCACGCATTATATCTAGTTTTATATTTCAGAGGTTGTGGTTACATATTGCTTTTATGTTCGGCGATGACGCCATTGTAATTCAACTGAAATAGATCCAAGAATATGTATTAGTCGGTCAGAATTCAGAACACCTACAGATCATTAAAGTGTTCCTGGAATATTTATTATCACACGTAAATACATTATTCATGAAATAGTTACTACTTCATAGCATTTTAACTAATGCCATTAAATCCATTCGTTAACTTTTTCGGTGTAGCTTCATATTGCAAAAATAATGCTTGGTCTTAATCGTTTTCTCTAGCATAAAGAGGAAATTAAAAAATAATATTTGTAATAAAAATACAAATATTATTTCGATAATCGGAGATTATGCAATAAAAAAAATGTTATACTATGTATAACTTTTTGTTAAAATTGAAAGTGTTAAAATGCAATTTTTGCATGTGTCTTAATACGGCCTCTATCTTTTTCAAATTCCTCGATTCTTTTTTCTTTATCTAACTAAAAGCAATTTTATAGCATAGTTACAAATTTTTCACGCTTCATGTAATAGTGATGAGTAGACTTTGGATTTTGATGCATTTGAAATGTAACTTATGGTGTTTTTTACTTGTGGCTTTCAAATATTAAGAATTGCGTTTCGTATGATGATATTCAAGATGTAAAATTTATGATATTATATTTGACAACTTAGCCGAGTTTTGTTTAATTATTATAGAATTACTCAATGTGGTAGTGACGCTAAAAACTGATACAAACAAACAACTATGCTTATACATTAGTAAACATTTAGTATGACTTTCCTTGTTGTATCTATATTTTTTCCATTTACAATAATTTACATACCATAATTTTCTGCTAATTATTGCTATATATTTATTTGAAATTAATACGAAATTCAATGTAAAAATATATATTTTCAAAGCAGAGTTCTCGTCATAATCTTTACTAGATAAATTAGTAGGCAGTAAAAATTAATAGGTGAAATTTACATAAAAATTAGCAATCTGATAATAACATAAAACGTGTTCTTTTAAAAGTTAAATTAACACTCCACTAATCTTCGAACAAGGTTAAATTAAATCGGCAAATTGCATGGAAAACTTTTTTCATGACAATGTATATACATGTAAATATTATGTAGTATATATAAAAGTATATATGAAGTATTTAAAACGTAGAGCTACTAAAAGTAGGGCTTACACAATACATATTTTCTCACATACATGAGAAGTCACCTACGAATGGTAGCTGAAATATTTTCAATTATGTCGAAAACATAAGAGTCAAACATAAGTTGAATAGTTCCGAGTCGGACACTAATAATATTAAAACAATAATATAAAATAAACGTTTGAAGATTAAATTTGCTTTTCTAAATGGAAACATATATCTTATAATGTATTAATCGGAGGATCTCGAGATGCTCTATGAAAAAATATTGACCTACTTATGCCAAAAAACTGTTAAGCAGATATTTTAATTTGTGTTTTGTAAAATTTATTATACGAAAGACAAGATTATTTCCTTGTTAAAAAGTTAAAATATTTATTAATTTAATAGCTTTTCGACATCTGTAGATTAATTATATTTTATAAAGGATACCGAGTTGCATCAATTAATGAAAATGCATTAAAAAATGTATGATTGCATTTAAAAGAGCAAAATTGATCTTTACACGACATTTACGCTCCTATCTACAGAAAAACTAATATCGTTGGTTACTTTCCGATATAATTGTATAATATTATCGAAAATATTGTTGTTAAATAGGTTTTGGAGTTCGATATTTAATTAATTCACATAGATTCAGTTTTTATATTCTGTATTTCACCACCATGTACGACCATATGAACACATCGGATACATTCAAATAATTAACCCGTGGCGGACGCCAAAAACAAAAGAGCGTCGTTAGAAGTCGTACCAACTTTACATGTAGGAACTAGTGATCATACCAACCTAATATTTTCCTGAACAAATATTTCAGTTTATTTCTACTGTTAGGTAACTCCCTGTATACACGGTTTATTGATTTAACCAATTTAGAAAATTTAGATCGAAATGTTTACCTATCAGAATTTCAGAAACAGACAATTTACACAGAAGCTACAATAAATCGCTTCGTTTAAAACAAATGAGTTCCAAGGAACGCGTGATCGCTATATTTATCGCAATCACCTGAAGAGATCGAAGGTTGTCTCTAATAGTTTTTGCCGTGTTTTTTAACACTAGAATTAGCGGTATTTGAGACGTAGCTGTCTCTACTAAAGCCAGTCGAAATGACTGGTCTTTAAAAAATACGTAATAGTAGAATATTTTTATTTATTGATTTATTATTATCTTACAAAAGGAACTCCATGTTATGAGATCATAAAAACAACTTTAATAATAACAATAAGTACAATAATGAAGAATATTCAGTACCAAAACCTTTGGTAATCTTTGGTAACAAGAATGTTAAAATAAATTTCCATTGGTAAATATAAGAAGTATAATATAATAATATAATAATAACAGTAAGAAGCGTAATAGATTAAATAAAATACAAATATAACTTATATTATTAGGTACAGAATTAATCATTCATCACAATTCTTACAAACGTAAACATTCTTCTGCCTGCATTTTCCGCATACATATTTTTTACAAAGATTGCAACTGGTGGTGGTCTTATTATTATTACAGTAGCCTATCTGACACGATTTGCGTGAATAAGGTGAGTTCTTTGACGTACTTCGGATCTCAAATGCTCTATATTCTATCCGTGATTTTTCATTGCGGCAAGTTTATCTGCTAATTGAAACATAAAATCTTGTCCGGATATCTGCTCACATGTGTTTTTTTTTATATAAAATCCAGGCAATTATGCCAGCTAAATCTAAAATATTAAAAAAATACTTGAAGTGGCCATCTTCTTGATCCCGACTTCACGCTATATTTTTTTTGCCATTTTGTCTGCTACATCTATCCCAAATTTTGTTTTGTTATAAAATTCCACCGTTTCAGGTAGGTCCTTTTCGCTTTTTGCTAAATAAGGAAATCTATTTACAACATATATTGAACATCAGATACCAACCAAAATTTAATTCCGAATTTGTCGGGTTTATTGTATAACTCTATGCTGGTTATAGTCATATCTTTTGAAACATAAGCAATGAATACTGGTTACGTTGATTTAGTCATCGTTGACTCGCATTGCTTATTTAATAGCGGTTTGTATGACCCCAATCAGAAACGTAGATTGTCGCCCTTATTATGCAGCTCGCGTTGCTTAACACTGTTAAGGTTATGAAGGATAGTCTACACGGTACAATCAGTTTCTTGACTCTATGAAAGAACGTTGAAATTTTTGTTGCATTTTAAAACGTAATTGATATCGAACGATACATTTCTAATAAATGTATTCTTAATTAGTTAGAATATAAAAAGATATATGTAGTTAGTCTTTTTAATATCGAGTTTGTTGTCAGCCTGTGAGAAAAAATAATTTTATTAGTTATGAACAGTTAATTATAAATCGGAAATGATAACAACACATAAGAAAGATAGAAAAGTCTGACTAATGTGTATTTTTACTGATAGACAGTTTCGAAAGAAACGGAAGTTTTATAAAATTCAAAACCTATGGCTTCATTAGATGTGTGTTTTTTCCTTACAAATTTTAAGTACTTCAAGCAGACTCTATTACATGCTATTAATTTTAAACAATTGAAAATACAAGAAAATTATAGAAATGTCAAGAAACAAATGAAAATCAATAAATTAAAGTTTTTCGTCAATTTATAAATGTTTCGTATAATTTAGTTCTCCCAGAATAAATACAAATTAATAATTGTGTGTATGAAAAACATCGTACAATTTAAACGTTCTGTCCAAAATTAAATTATATTCGATTCGTATGGTTTCGTCTCTGCTCTCCTATTACTTCTAAATGAAAAATATTTATGCAAATGATTTATTACGATAGATACATGAAACTAAAATGTATTATTTATGAAATACCATCCTTCAATTTTCAAATTATTATTATATCAAATGTTCTTTGTATTCCATTGTATTCTTTTAATGTCAAATGCATGCCAAATTGAAAAATGTAATTTCTTCAATGTAATGCATATCTTTTGTGCAAATATGCTAATTATTGGTATAAGTTATCAATCTTTAGTATTTGCTATTAAGGGACTACATATACTTAAAAAGTACATTCAACACTAATTATAAGAAATCGACTATCACTTATTTGCAGATATTTTATATTATATATCGCTCTTCGAAGCACAATGCTCATTTGACATTCTAATCACACATTATTATATAATGATTCCTATAATAAAACTCAAATTGTGTATCGAAAAATTCTGACAAAAAAGTATTTAAAATTATTTAATTATTTATAAGCATAAAATTAATATTAATATTATTATATAATTAACATTCAAAAAATTAATTCAGTAAGTTCTACAATATTTCTGATATCACTTTTGAAAACATTGTTTTAAGGATAATTTAATGTTCATGATAATTCAATGTCTCAAAATAGCTTCGCTATTTTAAAAGATTTTCATCATCAAAGTAAGGATATGGTTACTATAAAAATTGTACTTTTTAATTTTTAATTACTAATTGTATACATGTTACCTATACACATATACACTATTAGTCAAAAGTTTGTTCTATGGAATCTAAGAAATGAAAGAACAAATCAACTTGAAATTCTGTTGTTTTAGAAAATTCTTTAGTTAAAAATTTATTGGAGTAAAAAAAATTATCATTGTACGTGTGATATTTCTGGCATTAATTTCAAATAAATATATAACAATAATTAGCAGAAAATTATGGTATGTAAATTATTGTAAATGGAAAAAATATAGATACAACAAGGAAAGTCATACTAAATGTTTACTAATGTATAAGCATAGTTGTTTGTTTGTATCAGTTTTTAGCGTTACTACCACATTGAGTAATTCTATAATAATTAAACAAAACTCGGCTAAGTTGTCAAATATAATATCATAAATTTTACATCTTGAATATCATCATACGAAACGCAATTCTTAATATTTGAAAGCCACAAGTAAAAAACACCATAAGTTACATTTCCTATCTTGTACGCAAAATTATTTTAAAAGCGTAACACATTGTCAACTAATTCTACAACAAAATTATCTTTTTATTTTATTCTGGGATTAAATCTCGTATTTTTTCACCCTCTTGAACATTTAAAAAATATAAATAACATTAGCAGAAAGAGAGAGAGAGAGAGAGAGAATAAGAGAAATTAAAGTAATAAAACAACTAAATTAAAATTATTAAAGTCTTACAAAATATTGTGAATTTATCATGCATTTTCAAAAGGCTTGTATTTTGGAATGTATCAGGTTATTCCCCTTTTTTAATTTTTTCATATTAAAATATTTCTTCTTGACCATCAAGCGACATAAAAATCAACGTATCAACAAAAATCATATTTTTATAGTATGTCATTTATTTTTTCTGTATAAAAAATTGAAGGTTCCTATAGAATAATAATTTTAATATCAAATCCAAAAAATCATAAAGTTCGAAGGATGATTACTTCCTAACAGTTTACTCTGAATTCTTCGTTGTTTTATCAGATTGTCGAACGGTTAAATAAAAAGCGAAGGCGTTTTTTCCGCCTTTCTTCTCTCATACCACATGCACATTAAACGGAATTTCGAATTGCGCGATCGTTAAAATTAGACGTTGACGAGGTGCGAGTGTTCGCATCGGAACATCTCGTACGGAATTCGAAACATGCGAACCGATTGCTTTGGTCGCCCTCTATGCGTTGAACACGTCGGGGCTAAGGGTCTGCCACAAATCCGAAATAGAAGTGAAATTTCTCTGCCGCGTGTCGCAACGGCTACGGCGATTCACGTGTTTCGAGAAATTAATCTTTGTACGGTAATTTAAGCTGACAAGCATTTACAATGAAAGTTGCTGCGCTATCAGGTAACTGTAGCTAACCAGTTGGAGCTGGTCGCTGCGGATGCGATCACCAGGGGTTTGGAAATTGCTCTAACTTGTTATTTGAGATCCTCGGTAGACGAATTAAGGGTTCGACCTAATTAGAAGAAGCGAGAAGTTGTTTCGCTAGGGATTCGATTTTCTATTACAATTGGAAATTAGCTTTTGGAATAGAAAACGAGCAAAGTGACTTAATCGAAGATAAAAATGATGAGAAATTTATAAATACATAGATTGCAAATTAGCTTGTATAATTTATAATTTATATTTTGAAAAATGTGAAGATTACAGGAAAAAACGTGATAAGTACATTTTTGTTGATTTCCTGATTTTAATGTCACTTTATGACTAAAAGGGGATTTTGATATATTGGGTTGGCAACTAACACTTAGTTGCCAACCCCATAATATTTATGTCGTGGTAGATGTCTTTAGTACGATTAGTTATGCGTTTATAGTGATCAATGAAAGTGTTGGCACAGTTTGACTTGTTTTGTAAACTTTTATATGAATTCGTTAAAGAAGATACAATTGTTTGTTTAACTTTTTTGTAAAATATAAGAAGTGGAGGTCGAAGACACTTATGGTATTGATTTTGCTTTTTACGATATTTATGAACTTCTATTCTGAGTAATTCTTGTAAGGAATTTCTGTTTCTATAACGATTTCTATTTTGGTTCTTATACACATTGTTTCTAGATTAATTATTTACAAAACGTTATTTCCGAGACAGTCTTAGAATTGTTTCTTGTTTCTTGTATCGATTTTATAGTAATTGAAACATTACGTTTCTATAAAAACAGTTCAATATACAAGTATCTTTTATCATTTAGTTTTATACTTTAGAGTGGAAAGTTATTTTGCCAAAGAATTAAATAAGGCATCGTATGTTTTACAAATTTACTCAGCATTTTGTAAGAAAGTCTAGTCCATGCATATACCTAGCGTATGTCTTTATCGTTGTTCGTTACTATTAGGTTGGCAGCAATTAGGTGGTAATGACAAAATCCGTAGTCACTTAGTTGCCAACCTATTAAAATAGTTAGAAATGGGAGGAATCAGTCAGGTTTAAAAATATAATTGACAGAGTTTCGTAGAAGGCAAAGATATAACTGTTAAAGCAAGTAATATGCGAATATTATGGCAAGGAGTATTTCAAACGTTACGAAGAGGCTGGAAAAATGTATGTTTAGTCCCAAAACGAAAAAGAAAAGGATATTTGTAAGATGATTTGATCGATAATATAACAATATATAAAAATTTGAAGTTGCATCTTTTAAAAAAATGGATAATATGGTTGGCGTGTTCTTTCTCTGAAATTTTGATTCTTTACAACAGTATGTCTTTTACATTTTACAGAATTGTACTGTAATATTTTAAATTCCAGCATATATCAGTGATTTTAACTAGCATTATATTTTTCTTCTTATATATTTTTGTTCATATTACATTTTATATATACTATTTATATTTTCGATATATTTTGATTGAAATATTTACTTGAAATATGATACTTGTTAAAATCTTATGATATGGTTGGTTATGAAATATAATTTATGTCAAGCGTGACAAAACGAGTGAAAAAGAGAGACGTTTCATGTATACAACTTGAAATGGAGATAAATCCTCTTTGTAATTTGATCTATTATATCATTATTTATGAAATTGTAAACAAAACATTTGTATTATGTTGCAGCCTTTGAAACATGTGTATAGAGTGATTAATTATTTTTTTTTTACATCTCTATTGTGTGTCTAACATTTTAAGAAAAATAATCAGTGAACTACAAAACTAATGAAAACAAATTATTAATAGTTTTTGCTGAATAATACTTTAGGAAATTTTACTGCCTTATAAATAGGATAAAATTTCCAAAGTATTAAAGAAAGAAGTGATTTTTATGATAAATTACTTGCACTATTTTTTGTTAATTTCATATATGAATTTTATCGTGATTCTTGCACTTAAATCGTTCAATTACACGTCACTTTCATTGGTAATTTTGTATTGAAATTGATTTAAACTTAATAATCGATAAAAGTCAAACCAAATTTTGAGTTTAATAATTCAAATAAACCAATAACTTCATTAAAAATTTAAACGTTCATGTACGTATGTCAGTATTGAATAAATCGTGGAAAACTTTTGTTAAATCAATGGTAAAAGATTTATATAATCTACCCAAAACCGAAGTTTTCGTTTACGTAACAGCTGTTAGATAACTTCAATAAAAGTGACGAAAGAGAAAAAGAAATCAATAAATTTATTGATATATTTGTACTATTTGTTTCTGTATTATTATTATAATATATTTATATTATTATTATGAATAATAATAATAATGTTATTATTATTACATTATTATTATGTAATATTATTGCTTAAATTTCACTTGGAATCAATTTTAAAAATATTATTATGTAATACTAATCTTTTTACAAAACGTTAACTACAAGATCTAGTATTTATAATTCACTACAATTAAATTGTTATCACTTTTAAAAAATATTAATAACAATGTAAAAAGAGTTAAATTAATTCTTAATTGTTAAGAGAAAATTTTACTCCTAATTTCTTTCAATAAATTCTATTAACACTATTTTTTTTTAAAGATGCTACAGATATGCGAAAGGATTATTAATTGTATATTACAGCAATCAAATTGATTCAATTGATTGATGATTGAATTAATTGCGGTCCAGAGGGTGTTAAATTACTAAAAGAATTGGTTTATTTATCAATTGTTATTTAAGAAAAATATCAATCTTTGGCTACAGCAGTTACAGTGTTGAAAGTGTTAAATGAGAAACAGGATATTTTTATTTCCCAGCTGCTATTTTAAAGAAAACTTCATTTCAAATGTCTTCCAAAGATTTGAACAAATTCCATTGATATTCATCTGTTTAGAAAATGGTATAGCTCTATTAAAAAGACTAGTAATTTCACGACGACTAACTTGATATCGGTATTCGAAAGTGGTAATGACAGCTTGAAAAATGTTAAATTAACCGTAGTCTTTCTAGATGTAAAAAATCTGCTGTAGCGTCGATTAACGAACTCGATTTCTGAACCGCTCAAACACTTTTCTCCATGATTACAGCATATATTGGCGTAGTTTGGATTTAAAGCTGCTTGAGTCACGCCTACTCTTATGCAGCCCGGCATGCAGGTCTGCAGTTCTGCTGCGCGAGTCTGCAGGCGTCGCGATCGATTACTTTTACCTCTGGACACGACCAAAGAACGTTCCACCGTGTTTCCCAAGGTCTCGCGGTGAATATTGATAGGGACACTTCTCTCTGTCTTTCTCTTTCTCTCTCTGTTTCTATCTCCACGACGAGTCGACATAAAAATTGCCGTATCTACAATTTTCTACGATAAACTAAACGCAATATACTGGACTGCGTGTAAAAATGAGACGAAGCGATTTTACAAATATTCTGTATGATCAAACGACGACCCTGGTTTCTGAAAATTTATATAATGGTAGAAATTTTATTTAAATTCGAATTTCTAGATCTTTATAATAGGCTATGAAAAATGATACGACGTATGTAATTTTTAAATTCAATATGTCGTGATTTTAAAATTCAATACGTCAACTAATTCCATATCATCAATATTATCTCTTTATTTGCCTTTCTTAAGCTCTTGAAAAATATTGAATAATATTAAATGTCAACATCTTTTTTCAACTATTTCATATAAAATACTTTCTTGCTTAAAGGTAGGAAGACAATAAAAATAGGATCATTATGTTTTTTCTATTTAAATTATAATACATTATTTAAACAGAAAAAAGATAGAGAAAAATATATATATCAGAGATTTTTATTATTATTAACTGTAATAGAGTTTTTAAAAGTTAGTGAAAAAGTTTATAAAATATAGGATTTTAATTAAATTTAATGACTTTAATGTAATAAAAATACATATAAAGAAAATATATAACGCATCATAGGATTATATAAATAATAAGAAGAATATAAAGAGGAAGATATATTATATAAGAATAATATAAAGAAGGAAAGATTTAAGCTCATTATATATTTTGTATACTATTTTTCTTGTGTTTAGGTATGCCAAAAAATTAAACACTGCTAATCTATTCACCAATATAATAATATTAAGCAAGTTTTTTAGTGAATAGCATTAATTGAATTGTGTAAGTATTCTTTGAATAGCATAAAACTCTGTAAAACGTTGGGAAATTTGTGCTACGTTGGTCTCGAATTTTTGTAAAATTCTGTGAATCGATACAGTACATTGTACTTAAGGGGTTAGGTCGAATATTTTTAGAAATTACTGAGTTTTCTCTTAGAATAATGTTTTTCGTGCTTTTGCAATCAGTAAATTTAAGAAAGAAGGATGTAAAAATTATTTGCATATATTATCATACAAAAAATTTAGAAACATAATTATATAACAATTATATAAATTGTCACTCGGGCTAAACACAGAACACAGAACTAGCGCGTTGACTGTCGTGTCACCCATATTCGGGCGACGATTATTTGACTACTTGCGAAGGATCGTCGTAGATATTTGAAAAGATATTCCGCAGGAAGTGATAAAACTATTGAATTGTTATAAAGGTAATACGAAAATCGTTTATTAAGAAAATTATTTAGAATGTAAAACCTTAAAATATCCTATACGAAGCTGAGGTTGGTCGGGACAATTTGGACAATAAGTTGTTTTCTTTAAATTCTCTCGTGTCTTTGACCGGTCCATTCAACGTCTATTTATCTGCATAACATAGTTTGCATGCGCGTCTAATGCTTCTTCCGGAATCAATTCGTTTTTCTGATCTTCAGGAAATATTTTGTTGTAAAATATGCACATTGCATCATTTCATTCTGATTGACTATTTGAGTTGTCTGGTTGGGTATTAGCCAAACCATCTACTTTAATTGGTGTCGTTATTGATTTCCTGTTTCTTTTACTAAGCAATGCAGGTTCTTTCGAGATGTCGCAAAGACAATTATCTTTATACGATGATATCGTTAATAATGCAGAACTTCCTGCTTTACGATATCGATTCACAGCCCTGGGTTTAACATGTTGGTCGTCACGTCACCCATATCTATGTGACGGGTATACTTCCGTGGGGTCGCCGTCTCCAAAGTATGGGTGACGCTCTTCTTGTTCGAGTTAATTAAATATAGGATATTATATATAGGATATACAACATAAAAATATTAAAAACACATTATACCATACTTTTTATTAATTATATTCTGGATAAAGTATTACATTTTGCTATATCGCATGATATTTGTTAAAACATTCCACACACATTTGGGGTGATTTTGGGCACTTCGAACAATAATTGTAGACTTCGTCATCACTACTCTCCCCACTTTCAAATATATTTTCACGCTGTTTATTGAACATTTTCAGGATGAAAAAATCACTGATGTCCGTCTCACAAGTACGCTTCTCGACTAAATGAAAGATCTGAGATATCTGCCATGAGATCCCTCGGAATACTCTAGCTGGAAAGCTTATCGCTTTCTCCATTTCAGAACTAAATAATCTTTTCTTCACAATGAATCGAAGGCGATAAACAATGAATTCCCGCTTGTCGCTCTATTTACGTTCTGCGTACCAGCGGTCGGATTTGGACCCCGCAGGAAACTTAGCCGAATCACGCTGGGCGACCAACGTGTTAATAGATGGGATTGGCGATATTTGATCTGGACTTTCGATCGAAATGCTTGATATTAGGCTGGTGTCTGGAAGAACCTGAATATTGGAAATGCCTGAAGAAGAACTCTGTGGCATCGCATCAGCTACAGTTGTTGATGGAGTTAGGATAGTTTAATATTCTATTTATTATTTTCAGATGCAAATTGCCTTCCTTCGCCAGTCAAAGAAGCTGCATTCCCAGTTAATGCAGTAAAATCTGCTTTTGGAAAAGTTTCTTTGTTCAGTGGATAAATTTCAGTCGCTCGGGTTCAGTTTATTGCTATTTCAGCTCTTTGTACTTTTACGTACGTCTTCTTTAATAGTCCTGCCTCAATCAAATATCAAAAGGCCTCGATGTTTTTTCTTTTTGACGCAGAAATAATCGCATCTCTTCAAAACTTACCACAGAGTAAGTTCTCTATGGCCTTATGAAAGTTTCATTAAAAAGCTTTTGCTTTGTAAAAGCTTTGTAGAATGTGATGGTAGGTATACGATTGATACAAAATTCTTTCTGACCAATTCAATTATACTTACATTATGGATGTGGCTGTAATGCCCATCCAATATCAACAAGATAAAAGATTCTTCTAAAGGTTTAATAAAATTAGTGATGTGTGGGAACCACTTTGTAAAGAGTGGTGCTTGAATTCAATCAGATGGATAATATGTACCGATCGATCTATTGAGTTGGCAACTAAGTGATCGTTAGGTGACCATTAGATGGTAACGACAAAATCCGCGATCACTTAGTTACCAACCAAATACACGGTGCCCTCCTCATAAGTACACTATTTTCATTTTTCCTCGGAAAAGTGATTACATGTGGCACAAAATTTCCTTCTACATTCAGGTAATCAACAATACACAACCATTATCAATATACCAGGTTTTGCTGCTGTTTGTTTGCCTTTTTCCTTTAGGCCAACAACTTTTGATATTTTTAACTGTGCAACGGTGGTAAGCTTTGTCTCATTAACGTTGTAAATTCAATGAGGAGTATAACAATATTTGTCATACTCTTAATCAATAGTATCGAAGAAGCATTTACATTTTACAAGCTACTGAAACTGATAGTTCTGGCAGCTGAAGGGTCTGTTCAATATCTTCAGTGAAATCTTATCTTAATGACGGGTCAAAAAACAGTCTACTCAGCCTCTTCCAACCGTGTTATTCTGAGAAGGATACTTGATATCATTTCTAACTGATAGTTAATGGTCTATTAATTTGATATGTTATTAGTTACTCCATGGAATTTTTATTTCATTTTCAAGATGTAATTAAGTAATTGAGTTTCGAGGTCATCTCCTAAAATTGTTTCAAGCTACATTCCTTATACTAATACTTTTATTAATTTTAGAGCACACATGGAATTATAGTTGATCGTGACATGTTAAATACTTTTGCTGTTTTAAAGTGGCCAAACTTTTTTAATTTGACAGCTTTAATAGCTTGTATCGTATCTTCTCCAAAATAATTCTTTCTTAAACCTTCCTTTTCTTTATTCAGTTTCGTTCGTGGCATCTGAAGAAATGATTGAAGCCATTTTATAGTTTAATTATAAATTATAATATGTATAAATAAATTATAAAATTATAACTAATTATAATTATGATTATAATAACATTATAATATGTAATAAATTGTAATAAATAATAATAAAATCTACCAATCAAGAACCTTATATTTCTACCAATTTGCATTTCATTTTCTCTTATTATGTATTACAATCAAAACACAAACACTTCAAATACTTTTGGATATATTAAAACTATGATCATTATATAACTTACCTTTTTTCTTTTTTTTTTTTAGATCATAAAATATACCAAAGTAAATTTCACTTTAAGAAGCATTTGTAGAAACTTTCTATTATGGCCAAAGGATAAAATATGCTATCTACCATTATTATCCTACTCGTCCCGATCCTAAACATACGCGTACCCGTACACTTCTACATAGAATTACACAGAAATAGGTACAGTACCATAACTTTGGGCGTACGGGACCTACTATTGATATTGTAGGAAAAAAAAATAAAATCAGCCGATTGGGTTGCTGGAGCGGGATTTGAACCCAGAGCTTCCACTTGTCGAGTGGTTACATCGTAATCTTTCTTTTTTTAACGATTATTTATCATCGGATATCAGCCTTTGGTTGCATCAATAAGAATAGGTAAGACCCTAACTGTTTATACTGTTGATCCTTATACATATTCGGTTTAAACATTTCATATAGATCTCGGTATGTGTTGTGTGTGATGTATAATTGTGTTCGTATTTTGACAAATAGTATTTGTGTACAAATTGCCATTTTGTCTTGTTTTTTATGTCAGAGACTCTTATGGAAAAATATATAATAGTATATAACAAAAATCATTAAACTACTCTGTTGGATTAGGTTACTTATCCTAAGCTCTATCCTAGACTATATACTAAGGTTTATTTACATATTTATATATTGCACGCTATTGACGACGTGATGTATTTTGCTTTTATTGTTATGTGCTTTTTTGTTGCGTCTTCTCCCCTGACTTGCGGTGATCGTTGCATCTTTGTCTCCTGATTTCTTTTGTCTCGTTTCCATATGTGTTGTATTTATTTGTTCTCTTTTGTGAGCCATCTGTATCCTTCGTGTGTCCTGTGAGTATCTCCTCTGTTACATGTTGGCGTTTCTCTGAAATATTTAAATAACTGTTGGTGTCTTTGCGGAGCGCGTCAACGGGAGTCGCAAATTTCCGTTACGATTAGACAATCGACGCCACGTACTGATCGATCCCCTATTTCGATTAGGATAATAGAGGTAGCTTAATGAGTAGAATGCTTGATTAACGATTCAAAGATATTATATATTTCCAACAACTTTGTAGAGAAGCCAGTTACGCTGGTGCGTAAGGTATGAGTTAAGTAGGTGACTGATTGAAGGGTGGAAACCCGGTAAAGAGACGTTGACTGTTCTACAGTCGATGAACCAATGAAGTCCGGTGACGATGCTGTTGCAAAGGAAAACTCTTACTCGATGGCGATCGCCCCACTACTGGTCGCTTGCGGGTGGAATGCGTGGAAGACCCACGTTTCCCCAATTTTTACCTGATTGGGCGATAGCCATAAGGAACCTCTCGACTCGAAGATGTTTTATGACAATTGACGACCTTAACGGTAAATCAAAAAGCCTCGATTTATGACAGTTCCTTAGGATTATTGCGATCCGCTTAATTCTATGTACACAGCTGGTGACCGCCTCTAACGTAAAGAGTGACCGGACGTAACAGTAGGCGTGTGAAAAGTTTGGTTCCTTCCTTTGTCTGGTTTCTTTTGCCTCCGTGGCTTCTTGGTCAGTGGTACAGAATTGGAACGTTGTCTGTGTCTGGTATCAGTTCCATAGGATTTAGTTTGGTGTATTCTTGAGCTATTATGTAGCCTATGGCGAGGGATTTGTTTAGGTATGCGGTGCCTATTTCTGCGAGACTGTAGATTATTGTATTTTCTTGTTACTCCGATGGCGTGGTTGTTTATTCTTGGCATCTCTGCTTCTTTATGTGTCTTTTTGTTGCTTATGTATTTAAGAGAGTTTTCGCTGATCGGTGTTTCTGAATGGAATATCTGGGGCAAGCTCTTTCGAACTTTTTGATTATTTTCCAACCGGCTATGTTCAAGTTGAACCACATTGGGGCTGCGTAATTATTGACACGATAAGTAGCACATAGCGCGATGATAACTTGTCTTTTTCCTACATACAAGATATTCAGCTACAGGTGTAAAAAGATTTAAGGGGTGATTTTTGAAGTTAAAATTAGACAAAGATCAGGAATAAAAAAATTGCGTTTGTAGCTTCATTTTTACTTATCCACGATTAAAAATCGGTTGAAATAGCAAATACCTTGTGCGAGAGCAAGTCTCTTTACGCGGATGAAAGTAGGTCACCGTGATTTTCAAATCGAACGAAACATGAACAGCAGCTTATCCTGTACAAGTCGAAGAGAAGAGGACTATGGTATTTGGAAACGTACACCATTCTGCGCGAAAACGTTCTTGCGGCAGCGAAAATTCGTAGATTGAACATTAAACCTGCTTACTGATTGAAATCCATAACGGCATATCGAAAACCTGCTATGGGATCTCCGAGTAGAGGGGATTAATGTTTCCTCTAATCTTTTGTTTCCATAAATAATTAGTAAACAAAAGCATATATTAACATTGTTTATACAAAGTTCACACATCACGATTGTCCCATCCGCGGATGTCCACAGGAAAATCACGCAAGGAAATAGCAATCGTTTTATATTTAGTATTCTTAGTAAATGTTCGATATAACGAAATGCAGTATAAGCAGAATACATACAATACGCACTGCACAAATTACACGTCCAAATCACTCGCGTTGGAACTAAATAAAAAAATTAAGAAAGTAACAAAAGATACAAAAATAAAGGAAATAAAAACTTTCAAAGAACTAGAAATGAAAAGGCTAAAAAAAATCTACAGCGGAATAAGTTAAACCTATGCTAAATCTATAATTAGCTTTAACTTTATGTTTATAGAATTCTCCTAATTGTCTTTGGCTGTTGAAATGGTTCTATCTTTTCGGAATTGTTTTACCTTCTTACCAACTTCCTAAAACTACTAAAACGTGTTACGCGACAAGGTACCAGTGGAGATTTCATTCAGAAAAGATATTTACTACATCCTTCGCCTAACGCCTTCGTTTTTTGTATAGCTCGAAATTAGTCAGGAACAGCCACAGTATCTAAAATATTATCTTATATAATATTATTATACAGGGTGGTTGGTAACTAGTGGTACAAGCGGAAAGGGGGTGATTCTACGCGAAAAAAGAAGTCAAAAATATAGAATAAAAATTTTTTTTTCGAGGCTTTGTTTTCGAGAAAATCGATTTTGAATTTTCGCTCGGTACGCGTGCACTTTATCGCGTCTCGTTATAACGGATCTCACTGTAGATCGTTGTCTCGATGGAAAAATTAAAAAAAAAAAAAATTAAAAAAAGATTTTTATTCTATATTTTCGACTTCTTTTTTCGCGTAGAATCACCCCCTTTGCGCTTGTACCACCAGTTACCAACCACCTTGTATAATTGTATAATTATATAAGATATTTCTTAGTTTAATTAACTATTATTATATAAGATATTTCCTTTAAAATGCATGGTTGGGTGTGCCTATTGAGAAAACAAATAGGTTGCACACCAGGTGTGTTTAAAATGGTTAGAACTGCCTTGCAAAGCTAGTATTATTTTGGCAACGAAAGCGAGAACTTAAAAGAGCTATTCAACGCGATAAATATAATTTGTCATTTGATTATACATTAATCGATATTATTACACATTACTGCATAAAACGAGAGCTTAATTAATCCTTCGGGTATAAATCGAAATAATTTTTTTGTGACTTTTTTGTGTTTCTTCACGTATTATTGCATGTGTATGTATGTGAATATCGATGACTTTTTGATGAGCTTTTGCTTCTCTTCCGGATGTTGATTTTCTGAATTCTTTACGAATTTGTTTTTGATTCTTTTCAGTATGCTGTGGGGCATCTGTATTTCGCTACTTTTCCGCTTTCACTTCGTTTGCTTGCTGAATTTACATTTTTGATTCTTCGTTTCGTAGATAGCTAAACTGGTTATTTAGTTCTATCGGCTCTATCATTGTTGTGTTTTTCATTTTCGTTTGACTTAACGAACATTTTGGTTGGAGCCATCTTCTTTCCATGTTTTCTTTGTTTTCTTATTGATTGATAAGTGTGGTTGGTGTTTCTCTGATTTTGTCGCCGTCGGTAGGGTAGGAATCTTTTCTCTCTCGTTTATGTTAAGCTGATATTTTAGGTCGGTGATGTCTTCGTCCAATTCTTTAAGAGCTTTATTCTAATATTCTAATATGTCCTGTCAAGCTGTTGGATGCTGCTTTTACTGCTTCTTGGTTGTTGTGCTTGTTTTTAGCGCAGTCTTGCTTGCACTTCGTGTGCAGCACGGCGCCATTTTATGGTTCTCGTGCGGCGCGGTGGGCGAGACTCGTCGATTTCCTGCACCTTTGTACACGATATTTTTTCTTTTTTATTTTTCTCTTGTAGTAAAGGGTATCCCTATCACGGAGACCACCAATTTTTCTCACACAGTTACCATGGGCGTACACTGTTACATTCTTTGGAGGTTAAGTTGCGCGTACTGACCAGAGGTGTCGATGTTTTGGTTGTTCCCGCGCGATTTTGTGGTTACTTCCTCAATTAAGCTACCTAGTCCTCCAAATTGTTAAGCGCCACTAGGCGGCCCCTTATACAATTGAAGAATAATTAAATACACAAAAATGTATATATATATTTATCATATATGGTTAAATATAATATTAATAAATAAGAAAATATTTCTTATTTACATAAGATTATATAAGATTCTTGTGGGAAATTCTTATGGGATTCGATTCTCTGTTTCTAAAGATTGTGATAATATGGTATTGCCCTTACTTTTATACGTCGAGTCTTTATGGATTTGTAAGCTATAAGATTTTATAAGTTTCCAATTTCCGCGGGATCAGCAGTGGTTGACTTACTTTGTTTAGTTAGGAGGCTGACGTTATTCTTGTAGCTATTTGCTTGTATAGGACGACGAGCTTTTCAAAAGTCTGGCAACATTTGTTTGGTATTCTTAATTATCGTTTCACAAGCTTTATTCCACCAAGGAACTCTGGGATTTTTTGGCGTCGTTTCAGATTTAGATTTCGAGAAAGAAAGGTCAGTTGTATTGTTTATTATCAACGTAAAATCCTTAACTAAGTCATCGATTTGCAGTGCACTCGTGACCAATGGTTGTGCAAGTTTCTCGGGATGGTTGAGTGGATTAGAAGACGATATTTATTCCTGTGGACTAATTCGAATTTCCATCGTGGTAGTGTAGGCTTGAGACTTTTAAGAGGCGATTTGGGAATACTGTTGTTATTACAGGGAAATGCAATTCCTGTATGCCGAAGACCAGATTAATAGCATCGAAGGTTCCTCTGGCTAAATAAAAATGAATTGGTCTGAAGTCAGTGAGGAGGAGCATGTCATAATTTAGCATTATGTTCTCGTACATTAATTTTGCTTCTTAAATCAATCTTTCCCATCCCCAGATATTGTTGTGATTATTGAAATCATCCAATAGGATGTAAGATTTTGATAATTTATTGAATACATTGTTGCGCTCTGGCTCATGTAATGAATAATTGTTCGGGATGTACACATATACATTACATGTGCAAGCATTTGAGGGAAGAGATGGATTTTTGTTGCTATTACGTCCATATTGCTATCTACTTGTAATTCCTCACTATTGCAAGAATGTTTGACTAATATTGCGAGTCTGTAGTTCTGTAGTCATCTGTAGGGCGAAGAAGTGGCTAGAGTTAAATTGTAAAAGATAGGCGTATCGGATCGATACCTAATTATTTAGGGAATTTTAACCTAACCATGGATATTTGGTGATGGGGAGAGAGATTTAAATTCATAGTCTGTCGACATAGAAGCGTCAGTATAAATTGATTATGAAGTTAATGAATTAGTTCTAAGTCTTTTCTAAGTTTCTATGGAGTCTATTTTTAATGCAAATGTTGCCAAATTTAAAATTTTGCCTTGAGATGAGGATATATCCCTTTCAACATCATCATTAGGGTCAACTTGCCGTATGTGTACTCGCGGACAATTTCAAGTAGGTCTTTCAATTCGAAGTTGTCTTCAAGAAAACTAAGAAACTGGTTATAGAATTCTGTGTTGATTGAAATTGACTGGGGTTTTAATAGGTTCAGACTTTTCATTGATTTGTTCTAACACTTCGATTTAAATTTTGCTACGCTTAACGGTATCGTTTCGTGATTTAACTGACATAGTATTACGTTCTATGGATAATGGTGTGATCGGCAATAGCTGTGTTGTCGATGTCTGTACTATACGCTAATTGTAATATTGGTGCTTATCTATGGATGCTCTTTTGTTTGAGGTTTGTGGTAAGATCAGTTCCACTGTTACCGAAGGAGGAAGAGGTTCTTTAAATTCCTCTGCTAATATGGTTAGTTCATTTACTTTTTTATTTTTCGTGGGGGATAAACAGATGTTCTCATATTCTCCATTTGGGCAGAGCTTGGCGATATGGCGGACATAGTTAGGCTTATGTTTACAAATACTTTGTACCGAGTCTCTTCATATGTAAAAATAAAGAATTCTGAAATTTTAGATGTATTTTCAGGGTTTACGCATATTTGCCTTTTAAAACTTAGAATTTAGCTCTTGAAGGCTGGCTCTTAGAAAGGACAGCAGAGTTTTGCACGAAACGCGAAGCATAATTTCTTCTTTCGAATTAATTAACCACTTGTTCCTCGCTCGAAATTGACTTACCATTACTCAGAAATAAGCGATCGCCATCCTGATCGTCGAATTAATTTACTAATAATAATAGTGAAATTTTATTTAATATGTACGAATAAGTAAATCAACATGAGGAGCACGATACTTCTCAGAAGCACGCACACAACTGTAATATAACCAAACAGTAGGCGAAAAGATCGAAACGAAATCGATGAAACGAAAGAACAAATCCATCGTTTAAAAAAATGCTCCACCCAGTGATCTTTTGGTAGTATATCTTTACATATTGTAAAATATACTATACACCGCTTAGAAACGTATATTTAACTACATAGAATTTAAAAATTCCAAAAGTATGTAAGTATAAAAGTTATACAAATGACAACGACTGTTTGAAACAAATGATCTTAAGGAGCTCCATCTACTCATTAACACTAGAACTACCACACCAGTGAAATTGACTAGTTTTACAATTTCATTTAAAAATTCCTATTTCGTGTTATATTTTTTTCCGCAATGATGTAACGACTTTCGCAACGATAACTAAAAGAATAATATAATGGATTTTATTTTGTTTTTTATGTATTCAAACTCAAAATAAATTTGTATCAAGGCTACGTATACCAATACCAGTCAAAATGACCGGTATTTGTCTAAATGTAAAAGGGTGCTGCAATCTGTTTATCGAATCCCAATTAACCAGTTTCCTCGTTTTCTACAACTTCCCATACGTTTTTAAAATTTTTACCGCGTATCATTCGATATGACGATATCGGTTACGAGGAAAATTCCGAATTGACCGCTAGATGCTAACACTAGAAATACCACAGCAGTCAAAAGGACTGGTTGTACAATTTTATAAATGTGTTAACTGTCGTTTAAAGATTATGGTCCCAGATGGATCAATAACACCAAAAATGTACTACATAACATGGAATTGCTTCTGTAAGAAAGTAATAAATCAATAAATATAAAAATATTTTATTATTAGGTATTTTTTCAAGTCCAGTCATTTTCACTGCTTTTGATAGAAATAGCTTCGTGTTAACTATCGGTAGTTGTAGTGTTAAAATGCTGAAAACATTCACGCAGGAGAAATTAGCAGTTACGGTTGAATCATTCATGAGACAATGGGTGCAGGAATTCAACACGGGTAGAAAAACTGTATGATCACGTTTTCGCCGCCTGTCTCTCATTAACCGTTTTAGTGCCAGGGGTTTTCAAGAATCCGTGTCGGATTGTGCCATATAGCGTAGCAGCGTTTCGTTCATTTATTTGCGAAAAATTTTTTTTCGTTTATGCAGGTGGTTTACGATTATTTGAAAAAAAAGTTACGAGCTACATTGCGAATTGACGATTGTGACACGTCTGCAATTTTTATTTGGAAGAATTTTACAATGAGATAACTCGATGTTGAAAACCGTCAAATATATTTTAAAATATGAGGTGGTACGGTGTATAATAAGTACTGAAGGTACACTCAAATATGTTCAACAACCAATAAAGTTTATTAGACTCTATGACTCGATAACAATGAACGATTAACAACGGTTGAATGACAATTAACAATTAACTACGGTTGACGCTTGACGACGATTAACAACAGCGACGATCGACCGATCTCTCAAAAATAGCCGACTCGTTTTTCTTCACCATCCGCGCTTCGCGGCTCGGGGTAGAATGTCCTTTTTGTTCCAGATCGAACGGATTCTTCCCTTCGTTGCCCATCGATATCCCCACTAGCGTGCGTTCATTCGATGTGCCGCAGCGGCTGGCGCGTGTATGCTCTTCCGAGAATTCGGCGGAAGAAGCCCGGAGATATCGATGGCACATTGGGCACGTCGGTGTTGCGCTTTGACGGCGTAGCGCTTTGTATCGCGAAGCCGTTGGAAAGTTCCGTAACACGTGCCGCCACAAATATTTAACAAATACATAGAATATTCGCTAAGACGCTTGATATTAACGAATTCGCTAAAGACTGTGTATAAATCGCTAATAAGATCGCTGGAGACTGAGGCTGATAAACTACTCACCTTACGATCGCGTTCGTTTATTTATACTGGTCGGGGAGAACCGGAAAATTCAAAATATCTACGTTCGACGGTTGCACGTAGCATCGACATTGTTTTGGCCGGAGTTTATTTATTATTACATTACGTGTTTCCTAACGATATCGATACTCCGAGGCAAAACAACAAAATGATTCGAATTGTCCTCTAGGTCATATGTCGCCACATTTCCATTTATCGCATTTGGTTTTCTCCACAGACGCCCTGTGTACTCGAGAATTTTCCAACAAAATTTTTTTCCACGAATCAACTACTGCCTCGAATATGCGCATAGCTCTCTATCCGTTTGATCTTTCTCATCCACTGCCACTCTCGGACAGCTTGCTCAATGTGCTGTCTTGCTCTTTTATTGATAATGAATAGAGCAACGTCACACACGTACGGACACGCGTTTCCAAGAACAATCGCCAGCAGGGAGGATACATATGCTTTCAATTTCAACGAGCAAAGGGGCAAATGGTCGCTAATAGCATTTTGATGAGCCTCTTTTCTTCTCTGTCTCGCACTGCACCATTCTCTCGAATAATCACTGTCTCTTGGTTCTCTTTCTCTTAGTTTGTCCATGCATTGTCAGTGCGTGTTTCGTGTGCATTCCGAGTGCAAGGAGGGGCCATGCTTAGTTCATTGATCATTGGGTAAATCGGTGACTCATGTGCAAGCCGGCATGCGTCTGCCCCTTTCTTTGCTTCGTTTTACTACTTCGCCCCTTTCAAAATGAAACGCTCGTTCGATCGTTACGCCCGCATAACGCGAAGCGTAGGAAACACGCGTCTATGCCTTGCCCTCTCGATAGTCAGCGTTGTAGAGCGGACCGTTGCTCAGGGCCGTCTGTACGTAGTCGTGGCACCCTGTGGTTCAGGATATTCTAGAGAAAATACAGGGGCGAAAATATATTAGGTTGTCGGAAAAGTTTCTTTCGTTTCATAAGGCGATAATTGATGAACAACAATTTCTGTTTTGTATTATTTCATTGAATTAGGTGTGATCCTTTTAGTTATATTTCTATTATTACGTTCGTGTATAATTCAATAAACTAATATAAAACAAAAAAATATTGTGCGTCTATCATTTCCTTATACAACGAAACTTTCCGGACAACCTAATATATATAAAAACAACTTTTATAATGTTGTATACTAATTATAAATAAAAACACACACATATCCATATTGTATATTGTATTTATATATACATATGTCATTTTATATATTATTTATTTTTATATATATTTTTATATACAGGGTGGTTGGTAACTGGTGGTACAAGCGGAAAGGGGGTGATTCTACGCGAAAAAAGAAGTCGAAAATATAGAATAAAAATTTTTTTTTATTTTTTTTTAATTTTTCCATCGAGACAACGATCTACAGTGAGATCCGTTATAACGAGACGCGATAAAGTGCACGCGTACCGAGCGAAAATTCAATGTCGATTTTCTCGAAAACAAAGTCTTGAACGAAAAATTTTTATTCTATATTTTCGACTTCTTTTTTCGCGTAGAATCACCCCCTTTCCGCTTGTACCACCAGTTACCAACTACCCTGCATATTTTATATTTATTTTATATATACATATGTCATATAGATACAGGAATTAAATTGAGAAGAGGGAAAAGCTTTTTTTCAAGAATAGACCAAATAACGTTATAGTGCATAGCGTAATATATTCAAGTTTAAAAAATGGTACATGTAGTTCCATTTATAATGGCATTCTATGTTCCCATGGGATTTAGACGAGTCAGAAAAATTGTAACGATGTAAAAACAATATAACACATTTTTCTAAAAGGTACTTTGGAACGTGTTGTATAATTAGTCCAGCAACGATTTATCTGAATTAGTAATAATTTTGAAATCTACAAGTAGGTGCAATCAGGAGATAAAGGAAATGCTATTTTCTTTTAGGATATTTAGCGTTATCACTCTCAGATTATTAAATATATTTGTTGATGTTAATCTAATATGTTTATGATTTGTAACTTATGACTTTATAAAATGCCATTAATAATTATAATTCGATTGTACAAGAGTTTAGTACAAATTAAATATGTTTTATCTTTTTTGCTATTTAATTATTTTGTTATAAATCTGCCATTTCATTTGTATCACGTAATTTATAATATGAAGTAGAGTAGATGATGATATTGGCTGACGGTATTTATATCTATAATTTATAGCTATCTATGGTTCCCACTTGACACAAATGTGATGTGGATTAAAAATCATGAAATTGTAGAGAAAAATTGCATAATAATTGATATCAAACAAATACCTACAGTTTTACAATATACCGATACAGTCAGACAAAAATTTCTCCGTGCACCCTTTAAAATAATAACTTTGTATAACTTGATTAACTAACTTAAAATTGCACCAGACGAATCAAGTTTTTTTGAGAAGTTAAAAAAATTAGTTCATAAAATTTTGTGGAAATAGAAATTGGTAGGTACGACGACGAAAAAAGTAAAACTCACTTTTATAAAAATAAAAGTTTTATCTGCGCTTGCAATGAAAATTCGAACACACTTTGAACATGTATGTCAGTTAGATACATGCCGAAAATTTCATAAAAATCAGTTAACGTTACTATAAACTACGAGCGATTAAAAATAGTGAATTTTTCAGTTTTTCATAACTTTCGGCCTATGACCGTAAAAATAAATTTCAAATATCAATATAAATTTTGATATCTGTTGCTTGTTTTCGTATCGGTTTCGGTGAATTTTTCACCATGTAATTGACATATGTTTATAAAACGTACTTTCTAAATTTTCATTATAAGCTTGGGAAAAAAGTTATATAACGTGATCTTTGATACTTCCATCACCATTTCTATCAATTTCAATTTTCTAAACATTTTTATCCCGCATCGTCAAGTGAAACAATCCTTGCAATTTCTCGAAAAAGCTCAAGTCGTTTGGTTCAATTTTAAAAAAGTTACTCTACTTCAAAGAGTGTTTTTTGACTGACTATGTGTATTATGTACGTGAAAATTATCTATTAGTGTACGATCTAGATGATGACATTCTACATATTGCAAGGCGAATATAAGCGATTCGTATAAACATCTTCAGATTTATAAAGGCAAAAAAATTGTTTATAAATGGAATACAATTTAGCTACCATTAGTTTTCGATTGTAATTTTATGATTACTTTTTGATGATGGGAAGAATAATATTTCTACGCCTTTGACGTTATTATCATCGTATCAAAAAGTTATTTATGTTGTATTTGAGGAAAATGTGTAAGAATGTTATGATATGCGTGATTTTTCGTTTTACAATTTTTATTCGTAACATTGCATTAAAGTTTTACTTGAAGCGTTGAGAGGTTGTTTATCTGTTAAAGCTACAATGAAATTAGAATATCAAAATTTAAAACTCAAAAAGTTTGAGTAGACTTGCTGTCGAAATTAATTTGTTGATTTAGATAGATAATTGGACGGAAGTACAGTACAGGAGGTACAGTTTTTTGAAGCTGTCATTTGTCCAGTCGTACAGAATTTTAACTTTGCTTTACAAGATTGAACATTTATTGTTATTAAACTACATGAAAATTATCTTTGTAACTTATTCCTCGTATTTTCATTCCTTCGTGTCTTAAAAATTTATTGAGAAATCTACAAATAATAGTTCTCTTAAATCTTTTATAAACAATAATTATGTATTTGTGAGTTTATTTATTTGAGAAATTATTCTGATCAATAATTTCAATAAACTTACAATCAAAACGTGATAATAAGAATACTAGCTGAATTATCCTTGCTCTTTTCTGGCGTCGAAAATAATAATGGTAACTACATATTCGTATAATATGAATAGTTGTTGTATTGCTATTTACTAGTCTGATGATTTAGGATTATTCAAATTCTTTACATGTACATAGAGTTTATAATAAAGATGAAAGTTTAGGTGTAAAATTAGCCTTATCGTTAAAGATTTCTAATTTGGTTTGAAAGTTTGAAAAGAAAATGAAGTTCTATGTTTTACAAGTATTGTAATATTTTGTTCTGAGTGAGACAGTTTTTGCAAACATATTATGTTATTTGAGTAATATTTACATATACCAAATGTGTGTCCTGTGCTTTATATTTAAGTGTCATGTTTAAAGAAATTGGATAGTCAGATGCATCCTGGGTACGATCAGCGCATATTGGGGCCATTTTACAAGACCACATTATGTATCCGGTACTTTATGGTTAAAAACCTTACGAACGTATCACAAAAATTTGCTTGCTTAACTTGTGTTTAAAGAAATTAAAAATGAAGTTAGTGTACATATGCGCGGGACAATTAAAATAAATAAAATAATGTAATTTCTTCCAATGTAAAGAGGATCGTATGAAACTACATGAAATCAGTTGAAACATTTTTAAAACATTGTTGAAAATATTTCTGAAAGGTTAAATAACGTCGTAAAAATAAATTTAATAGAGAAATTTTCCAAGGTTCGAAAAACAGCGTAACAGATTATTAAAGAAATTAAAATGTTGAATTTGTGTGAATTACACAAATGAATTACATATTTGAAATAATGAAAATACAGATCGCATATTGAGTCGGAAATTTAAAACATAAAAATCCTACTTCTCATTTATTTCGTATTAATTTGCATTTTGCTTTATGGAAATATGGAAAAATATTCAAATATAATATAGTACGATTTGTTAGGAATTAAATAAAAGTCGGAGGAAATCAAAATAAATTTTAATAAATACAATGATCTTGAGGTACTTATTTTCATCTAATTTATGTAAAATTATCAACTATCTGTGATGAAGTATTGTGATATACCTTAAAATATCTTTACACTATCACATACATGTTTTATTCTAAATTTTCTGAAATACCATACTCATCATTCTGCGTGTGGAAGGCTATTAGTTGCGCAAGATATTTAATCAAATATATTCAATCGTCAAGTAGAATTTCTAATTTTAAGCATTTAAAAGTAATTTGTTATTTTAACACTGTATAAATAATTACAGAAAACATCGTTGAATTAAAAAAAGGAATAAAATTTGCGTGGACGGATATTCAAAATGAAACTTCAAATAAGGTAGTGGATAGTGTATATTTAATAGATTAATAGAATTAATTAAAAAAGAGAGAAATCCATTAAATATTGAACGAAAACATAACAAAATTGACACTGAGTTTATATTTTTTCATACAATATAATTTCCCAGAACGAGATATAATTTCAGGAGAAAATTTAATTTTTTCCAGACTTCGAAAGAATACAATTTTTGTTTGTTATATCTTCCGTTTTGTCTTTCATTATAAAATGTTA
This sequence comes from Bombus flavifrons, assembly GCF_040668555.2. Classification (NCBI taxonomy): domain Eukaryota; kingdom Metazoa; phylum Arthropoda; class Insecta; order Hymenoptera; family Apidae; genus Bombus; species Bombus flavifrons. Next base: position 1,403,269 of record NC_138459.1, on the reverse strand, counting down.
TTATATAACCGATTTTGTCAATTTTTCTTTGAATATCGTGAAAAATCAAAAAGTGGCGTTGAATTTATAATTATTCACACCACTGTACAATGTCAAAACACGAGAACAGAAAGAGGCTATTGAATTACATTTAAAAATAGATTATAAGTCAATAAAGATTCAATTACATAAATTAATTACAAAGAAGGTTCGAAAACATGACAAAGCTTTATGAAGAAAAACAATATTTTTATTGAAATTGTTTGCAAATAAGCATGCATTAATACAGTGTATTGATACAATCCCAATTGGCTATAATTTATTGTACTTCATTTTATTATCTTTAGAATGCAAATTTTTATACATTTATAAGGAAAAAGGCAAAATGCACAGAATACACATAGTATGCGAAAATATATAAAATATTCGAAATATAGTATTCGTTCTAGGATTTGACGTGGTGAGCAATTTTCTACTTATTTATTTAAACATTTATTTAAACTCCATAAACAAATCTCGTACGATATATTTCAAAACATCTTTCAGACGTATCAAACAGTGAAAAATATACCTAAATACTAGAAAGAATGGAGCGATCGAAATTTCGGTCTTCGTATCTCGAAATTTTCGTTGGCTTGTTCGTACGGGCCTGAGGGTCCCGTATGCTTCGACTGCGCGTAACGAGCAGTTGTCGAGGTTCCCTGAGTTGGGCCAGTGGCAGCAGTTGCTGACTCTCCAGTACAATCACCGAGCGTATCCTTCGCGCGCTGAGTAGCAATAGTAACGCTTTGAAACGTGCACGTGTTTTCTCACTCGTGTGATCAAGAAAACCCCTCAAAATACTCGTTAACATAATTTTCTATCATAATCTCGCGACTGAATGTTAGTCGTATAGCGAATAGTGCGCTTATAATCGACGATATCCTATTCATCCTGGTTAGTTCATTATCGTGTTGCAAGGCGGCGTCACTTCAAACTGATTATTCGCGCGTTCGTTTCTCGTGATAAATACCGCGATACGAGGATTTAATCGAGTAATATTCAGTTATCGCAATATATTTTTATTTCACGGAAATCGGCATTCTCGCGGAGAAAGTTATACAGAGTAAGCGTTAAAATCACACTCTGACAGTTAAATAGAAAATTGACGCGCAACTGTCCAGCAGTTTACGTTTCATTGTAATTTCCCATTGGTTCTAAACTATTTTTATTTTTCACTTTATTATTATTAAACTAATTTTTTATGTATGGTTAAATTCTTCCTAAATCTCGTGTTTAAACTATTTTTCGTTTCATCTTTCACTCTATAACTCCAGTGTCGATTAACTCTAAATTGACTGAACAGTGTATAATGGTGTGTTGATGTGAGTGCAAGTTCAAGGGATACGTACAACGAGGAAAGATTTCACGAGATAACAAGAAATTCTTGAGCGATGGTTCATATGAGCTACGCGCAATGGGCTTGCCTGCCCAGCACTTATCGGAACAAGGTTCGTACATTTGTTTCAACGTGTTTTTTCTCCAATCTAGTTGCCAGTATAGTTTATCAATGCCGCGCGCATACATCGTCGCGCGTAATATTTCTTCGTTACACGTTCGTTTGGAATGTTTGTGATTCCCATGAAACATTTCTTTTTCTTTTTTTTTATTTGGTAGACTTTTTACAATCAATTCTCATTGAGAATTATAAATAAATTATTTTGGCGTGGTACTGTAACTTGGATTACAAGAGTTTATAGTATGTTTGATTCTAGATGAATCTATTGCTTCAATCTAGAGGGTGTTGTCTTTTTAGCCTGCGAGTCTGATCCTAGTACCTACCTAGGAAGGATACCTAGTATAAAGTTATTGCACAGAATATGGTATAATTAATAATGCAATTGGTAAACGGATGTAATTAGATGATATTGATTATAAAGATTTTGTAAGTTTTAGTGAATATTTTGCAGGATAGAGTATGATGATAAGAATCAAGATCTATGTGTATGTAATGCAATTTGTACTTGCACTGACATGGAAAAAAGAATGGACAATATAAGATAATATTTTTTCGTTTGAGGCATCATTTTCCAAGATAATTAGGTTTGAACTTTATACATTATGTAAAGTATAACATATTTTGCTTAACTAATTAATTTTCCTTGTTTGGATTTTGGTGGTTGTTAACTCTTATATTATATCAGTTACTGAATTTGGATATACATGAAACATTGCCGTGAAAGATCACCCATCGACTGAAGCTGTGCCCCAGATGTTGATAGGTTAACATCCAGTGAATTTTGCTAGAAGTGCGTACATTCCACGCTTATAAGCTTAATTCAGATCGAACTCGCGTCGGTGTAAATTCGTAATCGCGTTTCGTCCAATGATGTTTGAACTTTGCGAAGCGCGAGAAATCGTTTTGCTTGTTCCATGGATACAATACGACAGATAGATTAGTTTTACGAAGAATTACCGATGTTTATTTGCCGTGATATCATTTCCACGTGTCAAACACTTGATAATGTGGTTCAAAGCGCTGCTTATTTTTTGCTTGTCAAACGTTACCTGCCTTGTCATTTTGTTTTCTAATTCGAAGTTATTTCTGCTTTATGAGAACTGTTAGATTTCGAGGGATAAGAAACTTGCATATTTCTGTTTCATTAAATACTAGGTTATTGCATGATGATAATTTAGAGTAAAGTACCTACATGTTTTTGTGCATTTACGGAGACGAACGATATTTAAATAAATGAGGCTGAGATATTGAACATTTTTCATGAATTTTAAGAAACGGAGAGGGTTATATGCGTTTAAAAAAACGGACTGTTTCATCATGCCATTATATATATAATTAGATTATTATATATTTTATTTATTATATTATATTACATATTATGATTATTATATATATAATTAGTCGCTAATATACAAAATGCGATAAACAAAATAGAAAAGTTATTGATTCTATTTATTTGAAGTTTTATTATATTCTATTTACCGTGTGTATGTATGCACTGCTTTTATAGTATAAATTAATATCTTTATCTTTATTGATTTTTCCCTTATGCTTGGAAAAAAGATTAGATATAGTCTTTAAAAAATTTGCTATCTCTTTTCTTTTCAAATTGTTTCTTGGTTTCTTGTGAACATTTTTGTAATTACAGTAGTAAGGGGACTTTTTATACATTTTCGACTTTCTCCTTTTTATAATAAAATTGTCTACATTGGAACTGAAAACATATTATTCGTAACTAAATCTTTTGCTTCTGGAAAACATTCTTAACGAATGTAATCTTTCATTAAATTTTCAATTAAATAGGAAATGAAAAGCTGAACGATATTTGTAACTTCATATTATACTAAACATTTACTTTATTATTTAAATTTTGCATTTTATTAATTGAGCAAAGCATTTTTTAATTTCTCTCATTTTTACGTTCATCGACTTGGTATTCTGCTCTTCTCTTAAAAAATTTCTCGAAAACTTCGGTTATAGCTTCTTTCACCATTGCTACTTTAAAAACATTATATATATTCATTTGCGTACGCCATACAATTGTTTTTGGTTTACAAGAATCCGTATTATCATTTATATTAGTCAAATTTAATATATTCATTTAGGAATTTATATCTAAAAACATGTAGTTGTTTGATGCAGAATATATCGTGAAATTATACAGCATATTTTTTAATAATCTTATATTATAGTTTCTCTTTCTTTTTAAATAAGATAGAAATAATTATGAGTAAGATAAAATTGATAAATGATCCAAACTGATTAGGAATTTAGGAATTTATATTTAAAACGAACGAGTTTTAAGTATTGCGTTGGGTGTTTAGATACTACGTGACTTTGTAACGATTTCGACAAACAACTGTATAACGTGTACTTTTTTTAGCGTGTATTCACAAAACAGTTTTAATTTAATAATAACTATATAATAATATAATATAATAATAATAATAACATAATCGCGTGATATTGACTGAAATGCCGCGGATCAATAAAATATTAGTTATAATGAATCCAATCCAATGGCTTTAAAATTAGAGTACTCGCAGAGTATAATTTCTTATATTTAATTACAATATCTGCATTGATTATTTTATGCTTTCTTGGGGCATACGAAAATTATGTTGATGAAATAAAATAAATAAATGAGATAAAAAAACATAAAATAAAATAAAAGGAAATAAAGTAATATATGATAATATAAATAAAATAAAACAAAATAATTAACTAACCAATTTACGAATAGAAACTTTCGAAGAAATTCAAAGAAATATGTTTACTGAAGTTGATCCAGAATGTCAGTAGGCACCACTTTCTAACAACCAGTATGTATCCAAGTTTTGCCTGTGATTATATTGTTCAAGTTTGGAATTTGGTAATTAATAGTGTAAATTTTGTCAGTTGCATATCAAATTTTTTATCTATTTCGTTTTTGATTACATGATGTCAATGGATCAAACATCTAGATTCGCGTCTAATATATTGTTCGAAATCCAATGCTCAAAAGGATGTAAAGATCTTTTGTCACAAAAAAAGTTTGATAATGATTATTCGCCAGTGAGAAAAAATGGTAAGTGCCGCCGAAAGGCGACAGTGTCTTACCATTTATATATGTGTTCCACCTTTGTCTAGGGGAGTGTTAAACGTCTCTCCTTTCATACTACAAAAAAAATTTTTTTTTTTTTTTTTTTTTTACGTGGAGGAAATCTTCATAGACACCTTACCACCCTAGGCTAAGTGGGCAGAAGGTAGTGCCGGATTCTTACCGGCTAAAACCTCCACGGGCGGGACGACAGTAGAGACCAGTGTTGTGCGAGTTGATCGTCGGGCCCCTGTGTGCTTAATACCAAGCACATTTTTAGTCAAGCACTCCCAGAAAGTAGTAAGTATGTCCACAGCACACGCAAGGGAGGGGCTGGCCGCTTGCCGGTTTGTGGCATTGTGAGGTTTGTTAGGTTTATCAGCCGTTTTTCGTAGTAGTTTTTCTTATGCCGAGGATTCGAACTCGCGACGCGTCGTCTTCACTTCTGGACCTTAACGAGCGTAGCTGGCTGGCCCGCCGAGGTTCTAGCTCGATTGAAAAGTATTTGATTCTTAATGTGGCAATGTATATTATAGGAAGTATTTTAATTAGCCTATTGAAGCAGATGTACTTTTTTCATAGCCCTCTGAAAATACAAGGGGCAAAGGTAAATAATTCCCTTAATTAAAACTATTATTATTAAATCTATTATGAAGCTGTTAATAATATATTTTTGCTGCTATTGTATTTCTTGTAGTAAGAGATGGCCGTTCTAGAAGAATTCCTCTTCTTCTAATTCACTTCTAATTCTAGAATTCTAATTCTAATTCTAAGAATTCTTCTAATGCACTTATTTTCAAGTTGCCTAGCCTTGCGTTTTCCATCGCACTGGCAGAGATTTTATAACGTATGGGATTAGCATAAGTTATAAATAGGTCTAATTAATAATTTGTAACGGAAGATATTAAGCTCAAGATTTAAGTCCGATGCAAACGATCGAATTTGCAACAAATGACCGCAACGGCAATGGGTTGAAAGAACAAGAAAATACATATGTATGCATCCTTCTTTTTTGAAACAGGAGAACTTTATTTATTTCTTTGCTTTTCCAACGGCACTGGAACGATGTCCTACGATAAAATATCGCTCATCTGCACCGACCCTTAAGATACACGAATAAAAGGGGTTTTTATTAGCCAACATAGCCCTGCATTTCCGTTAGCGGAATTTTCACATGTTTATTACAAGTTGTATGTGTATTAATACAAGCGACGGGTGTGTATATCGCAACTGGTACCACTATGCGATTGGCCCAGACAGACGATATAAATGTCGTCCATTTGATTCGGGTTTAAGAGTGCTTCAAACGCAGCTGCGTACGACCGTCGTCGTTGACCGACGGTTCGGTTGAAGAAATCCGACGTTAAATTGGGTGAGTGGCGCCGGGCGACTTTTCCAACCATCTAGCACTTAGAATTTTTTTTTTTTTATTATTTAATTTGTACTTTACAATTTGTCCAGCTGAACATTTGGTAAGTTTTTCTAACCTAATTGCTAAATAACATGTAGATGGCTACTCCCAGCGGGATACCATCTTCGAGTTTGATTATTTTATTTCTTTAATGAGGTCAGTGGGGTATTTTCTTCTTAGTCTTCTTTCTATCAGAGTTTTGCTCGCTTCGGCAGCCACCTGGTTTGGATGTGTTGCCGTTCTTTCCTTGTATTTTTTTGCGTATCTACCGATTTCTTCTTCGACCATTGGTATTTTTAAGTCTTTGCGTATATTTTCGTATCTGACATACCATGGGGCGTTGACTATTGTTCTCAGTATCTTCGATTGTAGCGACTCTAGTTTATTTATGTGGCTCATTGCTGCTGTCCCCAATAGCGGTATTCCGTACGTCCAAATTGGTTTTATTATCGTTTTGTAGATTTTAAGTTTATTTCCTATGCTGAGTTTAGAGTTTCGACTAGTTAGCCGATACATCTGTCTTCTTTTATTTCTTAAATCGCCACTCGTCGACAACAACGCGAAAGTAAAATCATCCTTGTATTCGCGTTTCGGTTTCCAAATTTTTGTTCTGGTTTGTTCTAGAGGTGTAGATATGTGTTTCAAATAACATTTTACTATATGCTATTATACATAAAATAAAAAAATTCACTTATTTGGAGGTTATTTCTGGAATCTTTCAAGACAAATCACTATTTCTTTGGAAGAATGTAGGACAAACGTAGAATTTGATACTTTGACAACTCGAAGTGGCAACAAATATTCGAAGTTTAAGAAGTGGTGGACTATTTTTATACAGGTTAGTTGTTATAGGTTACCGAATTTATCCCGCACAGATAACAGCTTTATTCTCTCTTCCTCTTCTCCGTCTCTTCTCAGTATGTACTCCAATTTATCTATTCTTTTTTCCTCTGTGCTTCCTTTTTTTTAATTGCATTAAAAATAATTAGCATTGATGTGTCAAATTTAGGTTGAGCTAGTTTAGTTTATATAAAAATACAGTCACCTAGATACCCGGATGAAGTGTAAGGAAACTAAATTTAATTAAAGCTTTTTATGAATATCTCGTAAATAGAAATCGAGTGGCGGTTACATTTATAGGTGAAAATTGTTCAAAATGGTGGCGTTGACAATATATTTCAAGCTTATTGAAATCGGTAAGGTGTCCGCTGTTCTATTTATATAATTGTCCAGGCTATCTCTACCATAGCCTTGTACTTATGTATTGGGTTGGCTATTAAGTGATTGCGGACTTTGTCATTAGGAGGTAATGACCTTAAACATCACTTAGTTGCCAATCCAATACGTCTCGAAATGGACCAATCGCATATTAGTATTAGGTTGTCCGAAAAGTTTCTTTCATTTTATAAGGAAATAATGGACGCACAATATTTTTTGTTTTATATTAGTTTATTGAATTATGCACGAACATAATAATAGAAATATAACGAAATGGATCATACCTAATTCAATAAAATAATATGAGACAGAAATTGTTCACCTTATGAAACGAAAGAAACTTTTCCGACATCCTAATACTGTTGTACTGATGCGACTTTCATGATACTATCGATTGTTATATTAAGTTTCATCTTTGCGAAAATAAGTGCAACGAGATGTTATCTTTTCGAATTTTTTAAAGGCTTACTACGACCTTGTCCATCAAAAAACCATAGCCATACTTTTCATTCCTTCTTAAGCACTAATAATTCTCCCTAAATAACTTTAAAATTTGCCTGTGGAAATAAATGAATAAAAATCAAATGACCAAAGTCAGTGACTCTCTAATTATAGGTAGTTTCGTAAAAGGTGGACGAAAGCACAATTCGCTCAACCTTTTTTTCTTACAGTAGTAAATGAGAGTAAATGAGAAAGTCTGAAACTAGCGGTTGATGCGTTAACCGAGTGTTCTTTCGTGAATCGACCGACTACGTTCTCACAATCGTTTAATTACAAGAGACTTCTCCTGTCTGTACTCCGTGTCACATCACGTTCAGCTTTACGCTCGAGGAGAAAGCATTTGTTGCTTGGATGTTGCAAGCCAGTTATTTCTTCCCTGTAATTCCTTCGTAATTACATAACGAAATTACATAAGTGAAACGTTTGTGGTATTTTCATAATGTTGTGCTTTTCGATGCGACTAAGGCAATTTGTTCCTTTTAAACTTCTTTCTTTCTTTTATAACAGGCAGTATATGTTTTTTAAGAAATGAACTAAACCTAACTCAAAGATATATATATGTCGGAGATGAAAGGACATCGGGGCCTTTCTTTTGGAATTTTTGGGAAGATCCCCGATACTTTAGTCTAGACCTTTCATTATAGCGGTACTTGAATAATAAAACTTAGAAATAGTTGTTTATGATTTAATGCGATTATGTGCGCCCGAAAATTATGACAATAGGCTTGGGCTCGGAGTGACACAACTGGTCGCTAAACGTAGCCACGGTCACGGGAGGGCGTTTTTACCTAACAAAGGTATGGAGTAGTTGTATAGCTCCCCTTAAAAATATAGTTGACCCGAGGGGTACAGAGAGGTACAGAGAAGAGTATATAAGTGCAGTTCCATTTGGACCGAGTTAGTTAGTTGAGTTCTGCTTGTACTGTGGACGAGTTAGTTGAGTTATACTTTAATTGTGGACAAGTAAGTTGTGTTCGACTTGGACTTTGGAAGAAAGCGCATTTGCTATTCCGTAAATTCGTTATTGAACATAAGATCATTGTCATTAGCAACTCGAGTATCTAATCGCCACGGTTACTTGTCAAATCCTGTAACAATCATATTTGTACCAGTAAATGTCATCTATATTGTATAATACAACAACGATGGCTAATCCAAATGAAGGTTCGTTACACGCCCCTAACATCCATGTGAACTCGACATATGTATTTTCGGCCTATCGCGGGGAGACGCGGTTGCGAGAATGCGAGTCAACGAGAGTCGTAAATTCCCGTTACGATTGCAAGAATCGACACCGCGAATAGATCGATCCCCTTATTTCGGCTAGGATAATAGGGGTGATTGAATAAGTATAACACTGTGATTAACAGAGCTATAAACTTTATATATTTTCAACACTTTTACACTGATATGCAGTAACGTAGACGATATCCTAAGATATGACGTAGTCAAGGAACGAGTAAGAGAGACAACCGAAGTAGCCTCGTAATTGACAGGATGAATGTTGTAGGAAAAAACTGTAGTTCGTTTTCGTAGGATTACAGAAGAAGCTCGGTGTGGGTGTTCCCTTTTTATTAAGGACGTGGATTCGTTGTTCACACTTTTCGTGAGTAGAGTGAGGGCAACGATCTACGATGTCCATTGGTTTAAGTCAATGTTAAAGAATGACTAGAGGGAATGGAGCCTCCTACCAATGTTGCTAGCTGATGTCTTGTTTAACGGAAAACCTGGATTTCCCGGTGATTAAACATTCGTTTTTTGCTAAGTCACTACCAGCTTTCTCCGAGCTTCCTAATAGCGTGTAGTAAATCCAAGGGCCTTTCTAAACTGGCTATAAACAGAAAGCATCTCTAGGATATGGAACTTATTCAATAAATTGACGACATATGTCAAAACAGTAGCGTTAGAAAGCTCCTTGGATTTATTGAGGGTCGAAGGACGATGCGTAGACCGTCGGCGGTCAAGCAGCGCCGGATTTACGCAGCAAGTTACGTCTTGCGCGACGTAACAACATATGTATATGTAATAACGTAAATCCTTAGGGTAAATCAGACGAACGATTCTGGAAAATCGAGTTTATTTTAGGAACAATTAAATTAAATACAGTAACAGTTAATAACAAATCTACTACAAGTTTCACCTGGAAAATGGAGAATCGATTTTCTACGTCCTAAATTACCGTTCTTCTCTCGTGATCTATTCTATTCAGCAAATGACTGTCGGTAAAACAAAACAAAAGTAAAAAATATCGGTTGGCGGGTAGTTTGAATCCTATAGAATTTACATAATATATATGTCGGAGATGAAAGGACACCGGAGCCTTCCCTTTTGGAACTTCGGGAAAATCCGTAAAATTGTAATCTAATTAAACAATTGTCGTCATTCTATATAATTGTATTTGTTCGAGATTTGTGATAATGAGCTTGGGCTCGAGGCGACAATCAGTCGCCGAACGTAGCCGCGGTCACGGGATGAACGCTTTGTCTAACAAAGGTATGGAGTAATTCTATAGCTCTCCTTAAAAGAAATATTTGTAGCGACACGCGCCAGTAAACATTCCAACGGTTTCTGCCCGTGGCTCGCCACACGCAGACCCTATTCTTCGGGTATGATGCCGACGCGTCTCCACAGTACATGTTCACCTAGCCCGAGGGCCGTTATAATCATTAAGATTTAGTTACCTAAAGTCCTTCAAACAGACGAACAGTCTTTGTCCCAACTACGGCAAGATAGGGGAGATCTATTTCTTTCAACGAACGACGCTTCCCTCTAGCAACTTTCCCTCAAGGGAGGCTGGCATCCTTTTCTAGCCACCGACATGGAAATTAACCAATTAACAGCAACGTCAATTTCCCTCACTTTCGGAACGAAGGCTATCCTCGACGAATCCGATGATCTCTCGTGTCCTTAGACACACCCCACAGTTTTCCTCTGCAGCATCATCGCGACGGAAAGTCATTTCTCTCTCGTGAGGTCGTATTAGCGAGTAATTTGTCATCTTTACGCTCGGTGGATATTTCACGTTTTAAGAAAGAGTTAGTTTAGCAATACTTGTACCGTAGCCAAGCAAGTCGAGTACGACTTGGGTTTTGGAAGAAAGCGCATTCTGTTACCCCGTTGACCGCGGATTCGTTGTTGGACCTAGGATCATTGTCATTAGCTTCTTGAGTGTCTGATTACCGCGGTTACTTGTCAAATTCTGTAATAGTCGTATTTGCACTAGTCAATGTCTTCTCCATTGCATAGCAACAATGTGTAGTCCAAATGAGGATTCGTTTCACGCCCCTAACCCTAACCATAATGTGAACCCGACATATATATTAGAGAATTTATTATTTTGAATGATAAAACGATACTAGTCTTGTTAAAAGGGCCGTGCAGACCCTAAACTAAATATATATATATATATATATATATAGGTTATTGGGCACTAGATATCATAACGCTGATTAAATTGTTTTAAATCATGGCTTCGTTCAGCAACAAATTTAGAAGCAAAGCAGCTTGCAAAGTAGCATTGGGCGATCTAATTACAGTGGTCTAAGAGAGCAATTCGATCGTCTTATAAAGAACAAGGTGAACAGCCCGTACAGAAACGTGTTCTACGTATTTTAGCGTGTAGACAGAGTCACGTTTTAGAATTCACGCGCGTAATCAAAGCTTGAGATCATTTCACGTTACATCGTCAGCAGATACATTGTGCAGCACGTGTTTCTACTATTGGGAAACGCGCTTTTTTTGCAGACTTGCCATTTTTTGTTGGAATAAAAGATGATAACATTTTGGTATAAGTACATGTTAAAAACACGATATAATTTTTCTCTGGGTCTCTTATTACACAGTTTTCTTCCTTATCGCACTGTTATTACATCGACACGCCAAATAATGTCATTGGTCATCGCATTCGTATAACTTGCACGTAACTGAAGGACACGTACAGAAATTATTTTAGTTCATTTTTTATTTTTAAATTATTTAGTGGCTACATTTGAAAAAATTAAAGCCATAAATCTATGGAATTGTGCAAGCAATCAAGGATATATTTAATATTATAATAATTGACATTTTTGAAGTGTTCAGTAGGTGCAAAAATGCACATGTGATCTCATAATCAAATACGATTTGCCATTAGGATTTACCATTTTTAGAAAACAAAATTCATGTATTGCAAAAAGATGACATAAATGATAATCGATTTCAATATAAATTAAAAAACAGTGTTTGCAACATCTTTAATATGCATAACTACATATACTATGTATAACTAATTAGACTTAAATCAATCTAATGAAAATAAGTATATGTAATTGTGTTCCTGTCCTAATAAATGTATTTCGTAATTTTACAAAAAATATATTGCAAAAATAAATAAAAAGTTTGAGATAACAATCAATTTGATGAATGTAATAGCATTAGTGTAAAAAATGAAGTTGTATAAATGTTTAGAGTTTTATACAGATTTTGTATAAATAATATATAAGTAAATTACTCGTTGTTTCTTTCTATTTTTTTGCGTTACGTTATGTAAAATTGAAAAGTTTGCAGTAATAGTGACACAATTGTTATTAAATAATAGGCAACAGTTTTAAAAAAATAATATCTTTTGAATAAGACCTCGGATCAACGAAAATGAGTTACACAACTTTTTCAGGTTGAAATACTTTTTGTGGTAAAGGCTATACCAAATTAGATACTCTTTCGTAATCCTTATCACGTACGCTATCAACCGTAAGATAATTTATATAATAATAATTTAATGTAAATTAAGTTATTTTAATATCATACTTCAGATCTTAAGAAAATATCCATTAATATAACACTGATATTGAACGTATTAAAAATATCAAATCCACGATAAACGTTCCTTCCAAATTTAAATGAATTAAAAATTTTATGTGCTTGACTAGATTGACCGCGTAATAGTGACACATGTATGTGGATACGAGTGTATGGAAGGATGTGTGTGCGTGGCGCCTCGAAAACAAAGGAATGTAAATTGTCCAGTCAACAGTTTGATATGGAAAAAGGTGAGACGCGTGCAAGTGGTGTATCGATGAATATCTTTGAAATCCTTTATCAAATATATAACTATTCTAATATAAATTGTAAGTGTAGATTTAGTGTTCCTATACCATTATTTCGGCAATTAAGATCCAAAATTCTCAACAATAAAAGGGCTAAAGAAATTATAGTAGACTGTCGTAAAGAGCAATGGGAAACTTACAACAATATTGATATTGGGGCAGGACCCCATACGTAACAACATAGAACAATTATTTAACAACGCGAAGAAACAATATGAGATAATTGATAATCTTAAAAATAAGTGAATCGAGTGAAATTGATGATTATACACCGTAACTTATCTCTTGTAGTAACATTTCGACATTATATGTATCGTGTAATAAAAGATTCATTGTGGCGCCACGGCCAAAGCTTGGAAAACTGGCGGAGCATTCAACGTGTTAAGAAAGGTGTACGTGACCATGTTGAGTCGACAGTTGTAAAACACGTGTACGTTGTAGTAATACCGAAAACTCTGGTATAAAAAGGAAGTGTTGGTGGAGAGAAGGGTCAATAATCAGTAGTCAATAGTTGTAGTTAGAGTTATGACTGAGTTGTGACTAGTGGCAGTTGCGAGTAAGCTGCGAGTAGTTGCGGGTCAATCGTTGCTCATAAGTTGTGGGCTGTTAGTTGTAAGTTGTAAGTTGAGTTGTGAACTATCAATTTAGTTGTCCTTAGTTGATATCACATTACTTACTACATTCTAATTCACAACAATAGTCTAATAACAAGTTCTAATTAAATAGTTATAATTCTCTATTTCAATCGCAATAAATAAATCTATATAATAAACAAAGATCACTATAATTCTGATTTCTATAGTAATAATCGAATTATTATCTATTTTGATCGAAAATAGCTTGCCTTTTATACATAAAGTAAAATTTACTTATAGTATTTATACCCGTATTCGGATGTCAGCAAAGTTTCTGGTCAGGCCACGTAACCCATATTAGGGTGTCGCTTATTTGACTACTTGCGAAGGATCGTCGTAGATATTTGAAAAGATATTCCATAATAATAAATTGTTAATTAATAATAATTGTAATAATAGTTGAATCGTTATAAAATAAAAATACGAAAATGGTTTATTAAAAAAATTATTTAGAACGTAAAACTTTAAAGCATTGTATACATAGCTGAGGTTGGTCGGGACAATTTGGACAATAAGTTGTTGTTTTCTTCAAATTTTTTTGTGCCTTTGTTCGGTCCATTCGACGTCTTTTATTTGCATAACATAGTTTGCATGCGCGTCTAATGCTTCTTCCGGAATCATTTTTCCGAACGGCGATATTATGCTGACTTCGTCGAAGACAAGGATTTTTTGTATTTTCAGACAACCATAATAATTTTGCAACTAATAATTGTCTAAATATTCTAATATTTATACTTTTTCATGTTGCAATTTTGTAAACCGTCAAAACGTTTACAACAGAAATTCCCAGAAAGAATCGAATGCCAAGTTTTCTGTACCATTTGATTCCTTTTCTAATTGAGGTAGCATAAGAAACCATTTGATCGGAATAATCTATACCACACTTTCCTTCCTTATATTCAACAACAGCTAGTGGTTTTAATGTTGCGAACAAACGAAACGAAAGATCATTCTTGAGACCACCGCTTGAGCGATTCGCAGTACTAAAATATCGATGGGAGCACCTAGCAGACAACGCTTGGTACTGCTGTACGCGTGGCCTGACGGAGATTTCTTTGAAAACACGCGTTGCAGTCAACGTGTTAAAGAAGCAAGAGTAACGTTAACATTAAAATTAGGACATTTGAAGCAACAGGAAATTTGTTTAAATTTTCAATCTGTCGATCAAACATATTTGTTTACAGTCTTTATTCGTAGCTATTTTGTTGATATGAGACCGTTTCACGAAAACTATTCGTGCAACTTTCTAAAGATCCAATGGGACGAAGATTAAACACGTGACATATTATACAATGTCTTGAACTTTTAAAGTTACGTAAAAATGATCGTAAAAATAAACTGCAAGCTTTCCGCCTGTATGAAGTTAGCATCTAAGTTTTTAAATCTCGTATTGTTCCAAACAAATAATGATTTATCTCAGAAGATTTCAGAAATAATTCCAAAAAAAGTGAATGTCTTCATAGTGAATATTTTGATTTTATATAGAATAGTATTACGGTAAAAGGTTCTTCTTTGGAACACATACTTACATCACTAGAACAACCCAGAACAAAAATTTGAAAACTGGAACACGGGCCGACAAACGACATCCATGCAAGAGCAAAATCAGTCTTATATGCGTGTTCCACTTTTCATAGTTTTGTTCTGAGTTGTTCTAATGTTGTAGGTAAAGAGGAAGTAAGAAAAGAAGATTCTTTTATCATACGGTATTATTATCAAAATGAAGAGAAATGTCCTTAATTTAAGGAATTTGTAATCTAATTAAATAAATTAGCTAAAAGGATTCTTGTTGTATACTTTTAATTATCGTACAATGAATGAACCTATTATTTAACACAAGCACTACCACACCAGCCAAATTGACTGGTTTTACAATTTTATTTTACAATTCCTACTACATGTTATATTTTCTTCCGCACTGATGTAACGACTTTCGCAACGATAACTAAAAGAATAATATAATGAATTTTATTTTGTTTTTTATGTATTCAAATTGAAAATAATTTTCTATCAAGGTTATTTATACCAATACCAGTCAAAATGATAGGTACTTGTCAGAGTGTAAAAGAGTGCTGCAATCTGTTTATCGAATCCCAATTAACCAGTTTCCTCGTTTTCTACAACTTGCCACACGTTTTTCAAATTTTTACCGCGTATCATTCGATATGACGATATCGGTTATGAGGAAAATTCCGGATCGATCGCTAGATGCTAACGCTAGAAATACCACAGCAGTCAAAACGACTGGTTCTACAATTTTATAAATGTGTTAACTGTCGTTTAAAGATTATGGTCCCAGATGGATCAATAATACCAAAAATGTACTACATAACATAGAATTGCTTCTGTAAGAAAGTAATAAATCAATAAATATAAAAATATTTTATTATTACGTATCTTTTAAAGACCAACTATCGGTAGTTCTAGTATTAATCAGCGAACGAACGTATCCTTAACGAATGTTTTCACAAACAACGCCAAATATAAAGATTTTATATTTCTAAATAAAATTCTAATATTTATTTATTCCTACGAATTATCCAATGCTCAGTATTGCTATCATTAAACTAATTCTACTTCGATGCTATCAAGTATACTTCGCTATTACATTAATTAAATGTTCCGAAATAGTTATACAATTATAGTAACAAAAACTTATATGCATTGTTTTACGTATCAGGTATTTTGGGAAGGCAGACTTTTAGATAAGATAAATTCGGTATATGTAGTTAGTACGCCATTTCTTAATTCTCGAATTTTTTGTTGTTGTTCCAAGTTGTTCTACATTTGTCCTAGATTGTTTCAAACAAATAATGATTTATGACGAAAAAAGTGATTTTTCACTAGGCCTATTTTTTTGAAAATCGAGCGTTTAAAGGTTGTTTTAGATTGTTTTAGTTGTTGGAAACATTGTTCCAAGTTATAATTCCAATATTACGTTTAGTTTCGGAATTAATCGATGAAATTTGTCGAGTGCATGCAATTGAACGCATGCATATCTAGATACGTTGCCAGTTTCAAACAACCGTAAGTTTTTGCTTCATCAGCCCAATTTTCAGTCGTATTACCGTCCAAATTTACAAAGCTACATTATATCATCTGCTAATATATATTCATGTTATACTATTTAGAGAAATTGTTCGAGTCTTGAATAATAATACATTATCGAAATGAATAATACGAATCATACGTTGTTGTTTTGTCAACAATAATGGTGTTCTTGTTAATATTATTAATAAATAAATGGTAAAGATTGAGATATATATCGTATTATTTTTCATTATGTAAATATAAAACTTATTTAAGTAATTACATACGAAAGGGCACACCTCACCGATTTTCATGATTTTGAGATGTGTTGTCAAGGTCATCATTTTGGACAACTTTTTTTTTATACATGTTATCGCAACTTGGCTTTAGTTTCCAAGATATTCGCAAAAAGCTTTAATATAATTTATGTTGCGATTACACTTCATTTTGGAGTAGACGCATGTTTATGTAGTCCAGCCTAAACTTAATAAAAAAAAAAAGTAAATAATAAATAAAAAAGGAAAATTAATTAGTCAAGCAAAATATGTTATACTTTACATAATGTATAAAGTTCAAACCTAATTATCTTGGAAAATGATGCCTCAAACGAAAAAATATTATCTTATATCGTCTATTCTTCTTTCCATGTCAGTGCAAGTACAAATTGCATTACCTACACACAGATCTTGATTCTTATCATCATGCTCTCTCCTGCAAAATATTCCGTGAAACTTACAAAATCTTTACAATCAACATCATCTAATTACATCCGTTTACACGATACATTTATCGTTTACACGATAATTACACAATATTCTGTGCAAGAAATTTATACTAGGTATCCTTCAGAAATTTACCACAATTTTCTTCAGATCTACACATTTAGATACCATTTTTCAGAAATTCAACATGATTTTCTTCAGATCTGTATTATGATAAAATTTTATTATTCAGTGCTCTAAAATGTTCCGTAAACGCGCCAAAACGATCAGTAAATATTATAAACTCAACTTACAACCATTGTTACCTAATTTCTGTAATCTCACGAATATCCGTTTATGGATATAAATGCATATTTACCAGCAGTTACTATCAACATTACCTTTTGCGAAACAATTGGGAAAGTACCCTCAATTAGAAACTAACAGACGTATCCTTGGGACAATTTTCGATTTTCTTGTCTTTTTAACTCCATCCATTTCCGTAGTAATCACAGTGGTTTCCGATTTTTCTTCGACCCTAAGTGCCACCCTTTTGCTTCCTTACATTGGCCGTGACTAACGCGATTCGAGGTGCCTTGGAAAGGGCTTCAGGTATTTCCACACAGCACATTCTTGGATTCTCTCTAAAGAAGAAAGAAAAACGAACTTTAAGACCAAATTTCTTTTACTGCGCTTCTTACAATTAATTGAAATGTTCTGTGTAGCATTTTTCATTTTTTAAAATATGTTCGAATCAGGGACTATGACACTTGTAACCCAAATTTACAAAGTTATAGTATAAACGTTAGCATCTTACAATTATTTTAAATTGTGTTGATCAGAAATAATCATTATAATTACTCAAACTTCTTTAGTTACAAATTCCGTCACATAATGATTATCAATAACTAAAAATTACATTACAGTAATGGTTATGGATAACCATAAACAATGTTTATTGTTGATAATAGTTATCGGTAACCGTAGAGATCGTAGAACATTTCTAATAATTATTCGTAATCAGAACACTCAAAAATTAATATTTTTTAATCACTTAATTTTTTCAAAACACCTTTTATAATTTAGTAGGTTCTTTTTATTGCCAAGGAGAGCTCTCTTTTTTTAAATAACTTCTCTCGTAAGAATTTTGCGAATAATTGATATTTTTGCCCACTAGCTGAAATATTTCAAGTTCTTCATATTTTTTACCTTTTAAACAAAGTCAGAAAATCCTATGCAGCTTGTAGTGATCTAGAAACAGCATGATTTATTTACTCTAATTGTTTTTTAGATGTCTTTACCAATTTATAATGTTGTATTACAAAGTGTCGTAAATTAAATGGTCCTACCTTTAAAAATCGATAGGACATTTTATCGCAATACCACGTACATATGTTGAAACCATTAATTTCTTAACAAATTTTTCTAGCTTTCACTTCTATTCTTCGTTTTCTCCTTACTATGTTTGTGTTTACGTATAAGTTGTACGTATATTTAAAAATATTAATTAAATATATCTTCAGAATTTTGGATCTTAATAGCCGAAATAATGGTATAGGAACACTAAATTTACAATTAGAATTTATACTTGATAAACGATTTCAGTGATATTCATCGATACACACTTGCACGCGTCACAACACTTTCTTCCATACCAGACTGTTAACTCAACAGTTCACATTCCTTTCTTTTCGTGCCGCCGCGCACACACGATCTTCCACACACCGATATTCACATACATGTATCACTACTACGCAGCTAACCTAGTCTAGCACATAAAATTTAAGCATTTAATTAATTAATACATTATTATCTATTTATTTGTTATTTATTTTTCATTATCTATTGCTATTATCTATGTATTATCTACCTGTACGCTTAGTTATAATTGTAGGTATTGGTTGTTACGAAAAGCTGCCTAAATTAAATCGAATAAAGAAACGCAAGAATCACAGGAAGAAAATGGAAAACCTCAGTTTTTACAGCCTCCAAGTGCCAGATAGAATACTAAGTAACGATAGAAAAGACAGTATAAACATCAGATGGTAGCGTCTGATATATGGCCCAGACCCATTTGCATTTACTTAAACCATGAAGAAACACGCTTCTGTTTTCCAATAAGGTTCATTCCACATCGAGTCCATCATTTTTTGACGTACAAGTTAAAAATTTTTTCAGCAAAATATCATATAATTTACGTGAGTTGCTCATTTTCATGAAAATGGAATTCACAAACTATTTTTGTAATCGTAGTTGCTCCTTTGCAGTTTTAACGTGTATGGTTTAACATATTTAAATGAAATTTTGTTCGCATTAAACAATCAATATTTTGAGATGTTGGAAATAATAAACACGCGTCTGTCTTTCAATTTTGAAAATTTTACATGTAACTGATTTTCAAAAATTTTCAAATATTGAGTGTGTACAACAAACGTGTGTAAGTACATGTCTGATAATCGTCTGTTTCAATAGTAAACTGCAGACGCAAGTATATTGCAATCAAAATCTTTTGTTTCTTTTCAAGCGAATGAAACTCTATTAGAATATATTGCGAGTAAATGTGTTTTGTGTTTTTGTGCAGCGTGCAAAGTTTAAAAGGATATATTAATCCTCTCTTGTTATTTATACAATTGATACACAAAGTAACACGTTTGAATATTGATTAAAAATTCATTTTTGATTGAAATTAATCTCACCTAACGCTTGGAACGCCCCTTTATATTCAACTTACTTTACTGCTTTCTTTTTGTTGTGAGGTGCTTTGCAATCTGAGCACGCTTTTCCTGGAAAAAGTGCTAGACAAGGCCCCATTGTCTAAAGATGGAATTTCCTTAGCCGTACTGCCGCGCCTTACGCGGTTGCGTCTGAAATCCGCAGTCGAAGTCTTAAATCCGAATTGTATGGGTATCATTCATCACTTGTCTGCACCACTCACATAGCAACACCAGCTGATATACGCGTGCGACGCTTGTGTTAATACACATAGCACAGACGACTATGCTAATATCATTGACAGCAATGCCGCTATTTTTTGACAAACGAGTTTTAAGAGTTGCGTCGGGTGTTTGGATACTACGTGACTTTGTAACGATTTCGACAAACAACTGTATAACGTGTACTTTTTTTAGCGTGTATTCACAAAACAGTTTTAATATAATAATAACTATATAATAATATAATATAATAATAATAATAACATAGTCGTGTGATATTGACTGAAATGCCGAAAAGTGAAATGTCGCCGAAAAGGCGACAGTGCCTTACTATTTATATATGTGTTCCACCTTTGTCTAGGGGAGTGTTAAACGTCTCTCCTTTCATACTACAAAAAAAAATTTTTTTTTTTTTTTTTTACGTGGAGGAAATCTTCATAGACACCTTACCACCCTAGTTAAGTGGGCAGAAGGTAGTGCCGGATTCTTACCGGCTAAAACCTCCACGGGCGGGATGACAGTAGAGACCAGTGTTGTGCGAGTTGATCGTCGGGGGCCCCTGTGTGCTTAATACCAAGCACATTTTTAGTCAAGCACTCCCAGAAAGTAGTAAGTATGTCCACAGCACACGCAAGGGAGGGGCTGGCCGCTTGCCGGTTTGTGCATTGTAAGTGAAAGGTTTGGATTGGTTTATCAGTCGTTTTTCGTAGTAGTTTCTTCTGCCGAGGATTCGAACTCGCGACGCGTCGTCTTCACTTCTGGACCTTAACGAGCGTAGCTGGCTGGCCCGCCGAGGTTCTAGCTCGATTGGAAAGTATTTGATTCTTAATGTGGCAATGTATATCATAGGAAGTATTCTAATTAGCCTATTGAAGCAGATGTACTTTTTTCATAGCCCTCTGAAAATACAAGGGGCAAAGGTAAATAATTCCCTTAATTAAATCATTATTATTAAATCTATTATGAAGCTGTTAATAATATATTATTGCTGCTATTATATTTCTTGTAGTATGATTAGTGTTGAGGGGCAAGGAGATGATCCTGAGTGCCCTACGTAATGAGAAAAATTTAGTTGTGGGCCATGTGCAAAGGTAAGGTCAGAGTCTAACGGTTCACTGTCAGATAGCGTGGAATGACGTGGATTTGGGTATGGCTGTTGTCACAACAGCATCGTCACCGAACTTCACTGGTTCATCGTCCTCAGATCAGTCAAGATATCTTCATTAGTTGTCATCCTTAGATAAGTCAACATCTTCTTGACTGATTGTCCATCTTTAGATCAGTCATCTGTTTAACTTATATCTATACGCACCTGGCGTAACTGTCTATGTCGATAATGTTGTTGGAATAAAGTGTACGTTGTAACCTGTTGTTCTCAGTGTTATAATCAATTCAACTACCTCTATTGGCCTAAACGAAATAGAGAATCGATCATTTCGTGATGTCGATTGTCTAATTGTAACGAGAATTTACGACTCCCGTTGGCGCGCTTCCTCGCGATCGCATCTCTCCGCGAACGATCTATCAGTAACTATAACATATAATTTATTATTATCTACAGTAAAACATTATTGCATTCAATAAGATAATGTGACAATTTATTTTAAATTCATTAATTCATATTTACTATACGACAGAAGTTAATTCAAACCACAACTACCTTTGAAAATATTTAAATTTCTGCCATCAGTAGTTTTTGTTGCGGTAAATTTTTCATTAAAGAATATCATCTAATGCGATATATTTTAACTAAATTTAAACGTGTCTTCGCAAACCATGTACATGTTAATAGTCTCTCTCCATGTGTTTATACGACATAAATATTAATACAGTGGATTATAAATATTACACAGGCACAACATTTTTTGCTTTATATTTATTTATTGAATTACGTATAAATGATATATGTTCTAACAGAACAAAATGAATTTTAATTTATTAGGTCATCCCATAAGTTCGTGCCGTTTTTCGAGCGGTTATATATATTAAGATTGTTTACATACCTTTCAGTTTCATGAAAAAATGTAATCCCCCTCTCGTTGTACAACTTCTTCCCATTTTTCTGGTAGGGCCATTATTCCGTCTCGATAAAAGTTCTCTTGTTTTTCTTTAAAATAATTTTCTAAGCTATTTTTGAGAATGTCAATACTTTCAAATTTTTTACCTACTAAAAAGTGTTGGAATGCTCTGAACAGGTGGTAATCAGATGGGGCAATGTCTGGGGAATATGGGGGATGTGGTAAAATTTCCCAATTAAATTCAGACAATTTTTTTTTGTAACGCTTTTCGCCACATGCGGTCTAGCGTTGTCGTGATGGAAGATAACGTTGTTCCTATTCACTAAACGTGGTCGTTTTTCAGCTAGTGCTTCCCTTAATTTTTCTAACTGAGTGCATTTGACATCTCTTGAACTGTCAAACTTCGTGATTTTTCAACAAGATCTCGAATTTTATCTTCGTCGTCTGAGGAGGACGCCCGGAGCGTTCCTCGTCTTCTAAACAGAAATTCCCAGCTCTAAAACGTTGGAACCACTTCCTACAGGTGCGAGATGAAAGCGCATTTTCTCCGTAAGCAGCACATATGTTGTCCGTGGCAATTGTTACAGAACTTCCTTTCCGAAATTCATATAACATGAGATGTCGAAAATGGATACGCATTTCACTCATGATTTTTTGCTGTTTAGAAGTCACTGTGTTCACTATATTACGATCTTATACCCACGAAAATCTGCTCTAGCCTGTTCTCGATCAGCTAAGCTCAAGTGCATTGGTCCCTTATCGCCGTATGTTTATAAATCGACACATGAAATGTATACACAAAAGTCGGCACGAATTTATAGGATGACCTAATATATGTAAAAATTCGTAAATCCCTCCATTCCAATATGTCACATTAATAACTTAATTATTGTATTTGTTGTTTCAGGTGAGTAACATTGAAATTTGTTATGGACATCTCGTTGATCACGTCGGATTGAAATAACTAAGACATAACTAAAGGTACTGTCGTTATTAGTACGTTTATTTATTGTTATATCAATAATTTTATTACAGCAATAGGACGCTTAATTTATAAATATTATAGGAATGCTAAGGGCAAAATACGAAAAATTTAGAATTATGAACATAGTGTACAGCTAAAATGTTCTGCAGCAGTAATCGATAATTACGTGGAAGTAATAATTAAGAAATTTATTTCATTCGATATCTAAGATCAAATACCAATACTTCTTAAATTATAGCAACGATATGGAATATGAAATAGTTTTCAATTCAATTACCAACTAAAATTATAGTAAAATAAATATAGATAATAATAATAAAGAAATATAGAGAGAAAAAATATATGTAATAAAAAAGTTAGTGGCATCTCCTAAATGTTTATTGTGAAAAATCTATTGACTAAGTACAACTATGATATAGAGAAGTAGGTATAAGTTTTTTTTTTTTAATACCCAGGAACACGGCTGCAGGGCAGAACTTTTTCTTCTCTAGATCTTGGCTGATTTTGTGTACTATCCGATGAATTTGTTCTGTTGAATGTCGCTTCCGAAAACCGAATTGATAATCTGACGTTATTTTCAAATCCTCGAAAAAAGAATGAAGTCGTCCGATTAGGATATTCTGAAAGAGTTTGGATAAATTTGACGGAAGAGCGAATGGTCAATTTGAATTTGCTTGGTGGATTGGCTTCCTTGGTTTAAGAATAAGAGTAATGGGTGACAATTTCTACAGCTTTGAGTAATATTTGAGGCGAAGGACTGCGTTAAATATGATAATAAATATGATAAGTCCTATCCCTTTCTTAGTAACCTCCTTAAGGGGTTGTTCTGAATTAGAATGTTCTAAAATAGCGTCTTTTTGTGATATTTGTTAGAAGGGAAAGAAAGAAATGAAGTTATTGAATTTTGAGGTATGGTTTTTTATATATTTAACGAATACAAAAAATTTTTTTGCAAGTAAAAAGAAAAATTATAATAGATTTCTAAGCCTATTTCATGGGCTGCAGTTTTCAATCGGCGTGAAAGATCCACCTCGTAATTCTTGACTGAAACGAAAAACCAAAAAAGGATTAAATTATTATATATTTTTCTTCTCGATGAACTAAAAATGTTCGTCAAAAAATTTATTTAAATAATTGTTATAGCACCTTAAAGTCTATTTTTCTTTTTAAAAAACACATTTTTTTAAACCCGCCAAAATTTTTAATTTCACGCTATTTTCTGCCTTCTTTTTAGTTCTGCAGTCTGCTACAAGTAGTATACCAATAACTAATTTTTTCTACGTTAGTTTTACTCGTATTCTTAAGAATGATGTAAATAAAACAATAAGAAGAGCCTATCACAAGGGACGTTCAAACGTATACGCAAATGAATGATCAATAGCATGAAAATTCTTAATTAAACTCTTTGCATTATATACTTTCACGTGACATTTCTTTTCTATAAGAAAAATTTGAATTGATACTAAATAAATAAGGGTTTAGCGTGGATAATGATTCTGATGTAACTATTTTCATTCATACAACTCATATGTTATTTGCAATTGTTTTTAAAATGATTTCGAAAGTTAATAGAAAGTTGTATACTTTTTAATTTTATTTTCTCATTTGAATTTCTACAAAATTTGTTAAAGGAATTATCTTTTTTGTCGAAACTGAAAGGTTAAAATATAGCACCTGTTCATTTCTTAAAAATTAATTTACATACAAAATGTTACTCATACATATATGCCTGTATTTATCATATTTCTTAATTATTTTACTATTACGATATATTACATTTCAATTTTTGTATTAGACTTGAAATTGATTGTAAAATGCTATTACTGAAATATTCATTGCTGTTCTGCAAACATATTCAATTGTAAAGCGAATAAAGCACGACTTGATCTCGTCTAATCTTTTTTTTCTCTCTTTCTTTCTACAAATTTAATTTTTTTTCCATCCAACTGGCGTCTACTGATTTTCAATTACAATTTCAGGTATCTACATTCCCTTTTCACAGCGGTCGAATGTATTGCTTTTGAGTTCCGATTATATTGTGACAGTTTACTTGCCGTGTAAGAAGTATCAGGTCTCGTTCCGATAGCTATATATTGGGTTGGCAACTAAGTCATTGCGGATTTTGTCATTAGGTGGTATTGACAAAATCCGCAATGATTTAGTTGCCAATGCAGTAAATCTACTACCACTAATTAGTGGTCTCAGTAACTGTTGGTATTCGGTATTATCTCTCATACCTCTGCTCCAAACAGCGCCACGCTCTCTATCAGTGCTCCAAACATCTTCATTCTCCTCTTGTAGTCCTGTTTGAATATTCTTTCTCCCACACTCCGTGTTTTCTTCATTGCTATTTTTGCTCTCTTCCTGTCTTGTACTTGTTTTTCATCACTGCCGTTTTTCTGTAGTATGTACCCTAGGTATCTTATCTCGTCCACTTCTTCTAATTCTTGCTCTCCCCATTTCCATGTTTTTTGTCTCCTTTTGTTCCTTCTTTTTCGAAAACTACCATCTTGATCTTTTCCGTGCTCGGTTCTAATTCGGCTTCCTTTAAAAATTTTTTAGATCTCTCTAGCATATATTTTAGCTCCTCTTCTCTATCCGCTATCAGCACAATACCGTCTGCATATGTTAGTGACTACACCTTTCTTTGTCCTACCACTATGCCCCCAGCTTGTCCTTTCCTTAGTTTCTTCTTCCAGTCCTGCCACGTAGATGTTGAATAACGTAGGGCTCAACGGGCACCCTTGTCTGACTCCCCTCACTGTCCAAAATTCTCTTGTGTTGTGGTTCCTGACTCTCATTACATTCTTTGTTTCTGCGTATATCTCTTTGATCCTTCGGGTTAGTTTTTCGCTAATCCCCATTTTCCTCATTTTCTCCTCCAGTTTCTCTCTGTTTAGCCTGTCGAACGCCGCTCTTAAGTCCGCAAAGCAGGCATATAATTTCCCTTTTTCTTTACCTAGCTGCTTGTCTATGATGTGGTTAATCACAAATACCGCGTCGGTCACTGCTCTTCCTTTTCTGAATCCGGATTGGATCTCTTCCAGTTTGTTTTCAATCACTGCCTTCGGTCGTTCGTCCAGTATCCCTGCATAGATCTTGTATGCTGTATCCATTAATGTTACTCCTTTGTAGTTCTTCGGTACTCTCTTGTCCCCCTTCTTATATATCGGACATATTACTCCTTTTTTCCAATCTTCTAGTATCCCTTCCCCATTCCATATTTTCCTTAACAACTCCTATAACGCCTCCCTCACTTCCTTCGGTGCGTACTTCCATACCTCGTTTTCTAACCCGTCTTTCCCCATTGCTTTATTTTCTTTCAAGTTTCTTAGCTGGTAGATCACCTCTTCCTTCTCTATATTATCTTCTCTCTCCTCCATTATTTTCTCTTCCGCTCTATGCCCCTCCGTTTTTCTGCCCTCCTTGTGCTCTGTTCCTTCTAAAATGTCCATAAAGTGATTTTTCCACTCTTCTTCGCTTACATCCTCATCTATACCTTCTCTACTTCTTCTATATTTATTTATGTATTTCCACGCTTCTTGTTCTTCTTTATTTTTGATCTTCTTTATTTTCTCCATTTCTTCTTCTTCGTGTCTTTCCTTTCTTTGTTTGCACCACCGTTTGAATGCCTTTTTTCCTCTATGAGCGCTTCTCTGCTGCATTTTCATAAACTTGTCATCTTCCTTCTCATCTCTCTTTTCCTTTCTTTCTACTCCTTGTCGTACCACGCTTTCTCTCCCATGCCCCATTTCCTTATCTTCGCTTTCTTCTTTGGCATTGCTTCGTTTATCTTCTTTTTGATTTCAGTCCACATTTCCTCTACTGTTCTTCCCTTGCAGGTCCAGTCTTTACATTCCTCCAGGTATTTTTCCACACTTTCGTTTGTCCATTCCCTTTTCTCCTTCTCTTCTTCTTTCTTTTCCTCATTTTTTATAATTCTGGCCCCCCTATTTCTATTTCTAACGGCATGTAGTCCGACTCTGTTCTTTTTCCTACTTTCATGTCGATTATTTCTTCTGTCGCCTCCTGATTGCCAAACACATAGTCTATTACTGAGTTTCCTCTCTCCCCAATATAATAATAGGTCCGTCCACTTCTCTCCTTCTTTATCTCTGCCATAGATTATCGTCCAGCCTCTCTCTTCCAGACACTTTGGCAGTGTTCTTCCTTCCATGTTTATCGTCTTGTCTTTTGATCGCCTGTTTTTTTCTTTCTCTAGATTCTCGTTTATCGGCCCTCCCTCTTCTCCCGTTCTTGCGTTCCAGTATCCGCCGATGATCATCACTTCCTCTTCTCTTCCGTCTACTCTTTCCTCTATTTCTTTCCATGTCCCTTTTGTGTCTTGATTATAAACTACCATTACCCTATACGTCTTATCATTGTATACTATTTTTCTTTCCACTATATTATCACTTATTTCTTTGTATTCCATTTCTCTCAGATCCTTCTTTATACCCGTTATTATTCCCCCCTTTGCTCTTCCTTTTTTCCTTACTGCCATTGCTGCCCTGCATTTCCAGTCGAATTCTTTGGGTAGTCAATATTTTAGTTCTTCCCAATTGTCTTCCTCTATCCATGTTTCCGTGAGTCCGATCACGTCGAATTTCTTCAAATATTCCCACACCTCCTTGTCCTTACTTATTAACCCTGCCACATTCCAGAAGCACATTTTCATCCCGTTTGTAGTCCCCCCCCTTTTCCCCTTTTTCATTTTTCTTCCCCTCTCTTTCTTTCTTCCTCCAGCATTTCCTTCATTTTCGTTCCACCTGTACCATCTGTTTTCTATTTTCAGTTTCTTATATCCTATCCATACATTTTCGCCCTTTTCCCTTCTTACTCTGGCTATCCTTCTCATTTGTTGTTGTACCTCTTTTTCTTTTCTTGTCAGATCGTCATCTATGTATACCTCCTTTTCCAATTTGCCTTTCTCTTTCATTATCCTTATTTTTTCCTCCGTTGATTTCATCGTCGCCACTATTATTGTGCTTTTGTCCCCCATCCTTATCATATGTGTTCTTTCTACTTCTGCCCCTATTTTCATTTTTTCTCTTATGATCTCTTCCACTGTCTCTTCATTGCTTCCTTCGTTCCAGTCTACTCCTTTGATTACTATGTTCCTTCTTCTTTTCTCTCTCTCTCTGCCCCGTCCTTCTCCTCCTCGATTCTTCTGATTCTGCCCAATAGTTCTTTCTTTTCCCTTTCCCACTCTTCTTTCTTTCTGGCTCTCTCTCTCTCTCTCTCTCTCTCTCTCTCTCTCTCTCTCTCTCTCTCCTTCCCTTTTTTCTCTTTCCTCTTTCATTTCCCTCTTCATCACCTCCACTTGCGTTTCGAATATACCTTTTATTTCCTTTATCATTGTCTCGAATCCTCTTTCCATTTTCTCCATTTTTTCCATCATTACCTCCATTCCCTTCTCCCTGGTTGGTGTCTATTTTTCTCACAAGCTGTATATATCCAATGTATTTTTGAAATCTGCCTTATTATCCGCTTTACCCGTGTTCCTTGGTCTTCCTCTGTTTGTCGCCATCTGTCGTTTTCCTGCCTTACTTTGTTTTCCGTGCTTCTGACTTCCGAACCTCTTCGCTTCTAGTATTTCTTATTTGTATCTCTCTCTCGTTCCTGTCTTCTTTTCGCCTTTTTTCACTTTCTCGTCGTATGCTCACCCTTTATTTTCCCTTCTTCGTGTCACTTTGTGTTTCCTTCTCCTTTTTCCCTTCACACTTCACTTTCTCCACAGAGCTCTCCATCCGCGTGTTACCCTCGCCCTGAACCAAACCGAAAGTCCATCATTTGTAATGATTATTCGTAATCAGAACACTCAAAAATTAATATTTTTTAATCACTTAATTTTTCAAAACATCTTTTATAATTTAGTAGGGTTTTTTTATTGCCAAGGAGAGTTAACTTTTTTTTAAGTAACTTCTTTTTTTAAGTAAGTAAGAATTTTGCGAATAATTATTATTTTTGGCCACTAGTTGAAGTATTTCAAATTCTTCGTACTTTTAACCTTTTAAACAAAGTCAGAAAATCTTATGCAGCTTGTAAGGATCTAGAAACAGCATGATTTATTTACTCTAATTGTTTTTTAGATGTCTTTACCAATTTATAATGTTGTATTACAAAGTGTCGTAAATTAAATGGTCCTACCTTTAAAAATCGATAGGACATTTTATCGCAATACCACGTACATATGTTGAAACCACTAATTTCTTAACAAATTATTCTAGCTTTCACTTCTATTCTTTATTTTCTCCTTACTATGTTTGTGTTTACGTATAAGTTGTACGTATATTTAAAAATATTAATTAAATATATCTTCAGAATTTTGGATCTTAATAGCCGAAATAATGGTATAGGAACACTACATTTACAATTAGAATTTATACTTGATAAACGATTTCGGTGATATTCATCGATACACACTTGCACGCGTCTCAACACTTTCTTCCATACCAGACTGTTAACTCAACAGTTCACATTCCTTTCTTTTCGTGCCGCCGCGCACACACGATCTTCCACGCACTGATATTCACATACATGTATCACTACTACGCAGCTAACCTAGTCTAGCACATAAAATTATACATATCTCAATAATATGCTTTCAAGTCGTTTCTATATAAAAATGTCCTATTTCGCTCCTTTTATAAAATTAAAATGTTCAATCTGAAGCATTTAATTAATTAATACATTATTATCTACTTATTTGTTATTTATTTTTCATTATCTATTGCTATTATCTATGTATTATCTACCTGTACGCTTAGTTATAATTGTAGGTATTGGTTGTTACGAAAAGCTGCCTAAATTAAATCGAGTAAAGAAAAGCAAGAATCACAGGAAGAAAATGTAAAATCTCAGTTTTTACAGCCTCCAAGTGCCAGATAGAATACTAAGTAACGATAGAAAAGACAGTATAAACATCAGATGGTAGCGTCTGATATATGGCTCAGACCCATTTGCATATACTGAAACAATGAAGAAACACGCTTCTGTTTTCCAATAAGGCTCATTCCACATCGAGTCCATCATTTTTTGACGTACAAGTTAAAAATTTTTTCAGCAAAATATCATATAATTTACGTGAGTTGCTCATTTTCATGAAAATGGAATTCACAAACTATTTTTGTAATCGAGTTGCTCCTTTGCAGTTTTAACGTGTATGGTTTAACGTATTTAAATGAAATTTTGTTCGCATTAAAGAATCAATATTTTGAGATGTTGGAAATAATAAACACGCATCTGTCTTTCAATTTTGAAAAGTTTACATGTAACTGATTTTCAAAAATTTTCTAATATTGAGTGTGTACAACAAACGTGTGTAAGTACATGTCTGATAATCGTCTGTTTCAATAGTAAACTGCAGACGCAAGTATATTGCAATCAAAATCTTTTGTTTCTTTTCAAGCGAATGAAACTCTATTAGAATATATTGCGAGTAAATGTGTTTTGTGTTTTTGTGCAGCGTGCAAAGTTTAAAAGGATATATTAATCCTCTCTTGTTATTTATACAATTGATACACAAAGTAACACGTTTGAATATTGATTAAAAATTCATTTTTGATTGAAATTAATCTCACCTAACGCTTGGAACGCCCCTTTATATTCAACTTACTTTACTGCTTTCTTTTTGTTGTGAGGTGCTTTGCAATCTGAGCACGCTTTTCCTGGAAAAAGTGCTAGACAAGGCCCCATTGTCTAAAGATGGAATTTCCTTAGTCGTACTGTCGCGCCTTACGCGGTTGCGTCTGAAATCCGCAGTCGAAGTCTTAAATCCGAATTGTATTGGTAACATTCATCACTTGTCTGCACCACTCACATAGCAACACCAGCTGATATACGCGTGCGACGCTTGTGTTGATACACATAGCACAGACGACTATGCTAATATCATTGACAGCAATGCCGCTATTTTTTGACAAACGAGTTTTAAATGTTGCGTCGGGTGTTTGGATACTACGTGACTTTGTAACGATTTCGACAAACAACTGTATAACGTGTACTTTTTTTAGCGTGTATTCACAAAACAGTTTTAATATAATAATAACTATATAATAATATAATATAATAATAATAATAACATAGTCGTGTGATATTGACTGAAATGCCGAAAAGTGAAATGTCGCCGAAAAGGCGACAGTGCCTTACTATTTATATATGTGTTCCACCTTTGTCTAGGGGAGTGTTAAACGTCTCTCCTTTCATACTACAAAAAAAATTTTTTTTTTTTTTTTTTTTTACGTGGAGGAAATCTTCATAGACACCTTACTACCCTTGCGCAGACGGGTAGAAGGTAGTGCCGGATTCTTACCGGCTAAAACCTCCACGGGCGGGACGATGGTAGACCAGTGTGCACGAGTGTGGTCCTCGGGTCCCTTGGTGTTTATCACCAAACACCTTTACCAAGCGCACTCCCTGAAAGTACACCCCCCACAGCTCAAGCAAGGGAGGGACTGGCCGCTTGCCTGTCGTGAAGAGAAATCTTGGTTTTTCCGTTCCTTTTTTCTTTCTCGTCTGAAATGCCGAGGATTCGAACTCGCGACGCGTCGTCTTCAATTCTGGACCTTAACGAGCGTAGCTGGCTGGCCCGCCGAGGTTCTAGCTCGATTGGAAAGTATTTGATTCTTAATGTGGCAATGTATATCATAGGAAGTATTCTAATTAGCCTATTGAAGCAGATGTACTTTTTTCATAGCCCTCTGAAAATACAAGGGGCAAAGGTAAATAATTCGCTTAATTAAATTATTATTATTAAATCTATTATGAAGCTGTTAATAATATATTATTGCTGCTATTGTATTTCTTGTAGTAAGAGATGGCCGTTCTAGAAGAATTCCTCTTCTTCTAATTCACTTCTAATTCTAGAATTCTAATTCTAATTCTAAGAGTTCTTCTAATGCACTTATTTTCAAGATGCCTAGCCTTGCGTTTTCCATCGCACTGGCAGAGATTTTATAATATATGGGATTAGCATAAGTTATAAATAGGTCTAACTAATAATTTGTAACAGAAGATTTTAACCTCAAGATCTAGATTTAGATTATTGGAAAAATATATAATAATTTAATCCTTTTTTGGTTTTCTGTTATGGTCAAGAATTACGAGGTGGATAATTTTTCTTTTACTTTGAAAAAAATTTGTTTGTATTCGTGAAATATATATAAAATCATACTTCAAAATTCAACAAATTCGTTTCTTTCTTTCCCTTCTAAAAAAAATCACAAAAAGACGCTGTTTTAGAACGTTCTAATTCAGGACACTTCCTTAATTGTTTTATTTACTTGTCATATCGTATCCCGGTGCTTTTTGGGGGTTAAAATGGTAATGGATCATTTCTTTGACCTCTGAGGTTGTAAATGGTTTTATAGGAAAAGATATTTAGAAAGGCGATTTACAAAAATTTCATGTATTATCACAAATATGATTTATAGATATACAAATATTTCTGCTTTATTGGTAGAAGAAAGTGATTTTTTTTTATTATTATTTAATTTGTACTTTACAATTTGTCTAGCTAGACATTTGGTAAATTTTTCTAGTTTAATTGCTAAATAACATTTGGATGGCTACCCCCAGCGGAATACCATCTCCGAGTTTGATTATTTTATTTCTTTAGTGAGGTGAATGGGATGTTTTCTTTTCGTCTTCTTTCTATCAAAGTTTTGCTCGCTTCGGCAGTCAGTTGGTTTGGATGTGTTGTCGTTCTTTCCTTGTATTTTTCTGCGTACCTGCCGATTTTAATAGAAGAAAGTGACTTAAATAGTTCGGCTAATGCACAACTAAGTTAGCTTTAACTGTGTGGGGTATCGTGTCCTTGCGACAAATGGATTGCAGAAATAATTTACGATGAACAAGTGAATTTCTTGAATATCTACCAAAGAGAATAGTTACAATCTGCTGTAAGAGACAAGTTCCTTAGATACTTCTGGAAATAGTTGTTTTTGAATTTCCGAAGGATTGTTGTCACTTTTCTCGTTGCTTTGTTTAACCTACGTTTCCTCTTGCTTCTCGATTGCTTTGCGATATTCTTCTGAGCTTATGTCTTTCTGTAATTTTCCTTTTTATGGAATCTGGATAGTCCTGTTTGCTTACGGACTCTTCATCAGGTGTAGTAGAACGGATCGCATTTATTATGTTGCTATTCAAATATTCCATACCTGCGTCAAAATCTTCGTTTGTCCTTAGCGGCACTGAAGTCGATCTTGAGATGTTTAACCCTTTCGCTTTGGCAGTCCAGTCCGCCTAAGTGCTCTTCCTGTACGGAGGCGCGCGCCACAAATGCGCACAGTGGCGTGATTGCTGTATAAATGTTTTTCTCAGTCTTAAATAACAATTGTGCTGAATAAAACAATAATAAAACAATCTTTGCTCCAATATGATAAGTATAATTTACATCTTTAATATGAAAAGGCTTACAAAATTACAGGTAATACATTATATATTTACATATTTACAAGATGGCACTGGTATATGCTCGATATATCGCGTGGTCGCCGCCTATAAGCGACACCCGAAGCGAAAGGGTTAAAGCATCCCGAAAGCACTGATAATTTGTGAGTTCGTTGTGAGTAGTTTTATTTGGTTTCCAATAATTGTTGAATTACTTGTTGCTACAAGCGAGTGATCTGAAGAGAGTTTCAGAAAAGAGCTGACTTGGGTATATCTTGCAGAGATGTTTTAATATTGTTACGTCGCGCAAGACATCTGCACGCCATCCGGCACTACTTGTCCGCCGACGGTCTACGCATCGTCCTTCGACCCTCAATAAATCCAAGGAACCCGTAAAACGATAGCTTTTAACGCTACTGTTTTGACATATGTCGTCAATTTACGGAATAAGCTCCATATCCTAGAGATGCTTTCTGTTTATAGCCAGTTTAGAAAGGCCCTTGGATTTACTACACGCTATTAGGAAGCTCGGAGAAAGCTGGTAGTGACTTAGCAAAAAACGAATGTTTAATCACCGGGAAATCCAGATTTTCCGTTAAACAAGACATCAGCTAGCAACATTGGTAGGAGGCTCCATTCTCTCTAGTCATTCTTTAACATTGACTTAAACCAATGGACATCGTAGATCCGTTGCCCTCACTCTACTCATGAAAAGTGTGAACAACGAATCCACGTCCTTAATAAAAAGGGAACACCCATACCGAGCTTTCTTCTGTAATCCTACGAAAACGAACTACAGTTTTTTCCTACAACATTCATCCTGTCGATTACGAGGCTACTTCGGTTGTCTCTCTTACTCGTTCCTTGACTACGTCATATCTTAGGACATCGTCTACGTTACTGCATATCAGTGTAAAAGTGTTGAAAATATATAACGTTTATAGCTCTGTTAATCACAGTGTTATACTTATTCAATCACCCCTATTATCCTAGCCGAAATAAGGGGATCGATCTATTCGCGGTGTCGATTCTTGCAATCGTAACGGGAATTTACGACTCCCGTTGACGCGCACTCTCGCAATCGCGTCTCCCCGCGATAGGCCGAAAATACAAATATTTATATGATGTAATGTTAAATATAATGATAAAGAGATCAATCAACATAGTATTATATCGTAGATTATTTAGATTACTAGACATGTTATTTTTCTTATTATTTCAATCTCTTGGCATTACATTTTTCTCTTTGCTTCTCATATTTCTCTAATTTACTTTACTTCGCTAATTTATAGTTTCTCGTTTTATCGAAGAACTTTCAAATACGTGAATATACACACATTTTATCGCTCAGGTAGGTTGCGCAGCTTATTGCTTAATGTACATGAAACAAATATAGACATCCTATAAAACGATTAGCTTAACTACTACCATATGCGAGTAAATATTATTATAAATAATATTTATTTTTATATGCATATATTTAAAAGGTAAACTTTTCGGTTTTCTACATATAAAATGTAGTAATATACAGATCCAAAACTTATATGTAGTTCATAATTATACCAATAAAAAGAACCGATGTTTATAATGATTTCTTATGATGTTTAGAATGATATTTATAATGACGCTTGTTGATAAATTATAATTATTTCGTACATTATAACAAAAGTATATGATATATTAAAGTTATTCGTTTGAAAGTAGAATTAATAAAAGAAACCATGATAGTGTCACGACCGGCTCAGTTCAAAACCGGAGATAAAGATGTGGCGGCACTGGGCAACAATGTATATCGCCGAAGCGGAGTGCCTAATGAACCATCGATATCCCAACGGTGCTTCCGCCGAATGTTCGAGAGGAGGGCGACCGTGGCAACAGTCGAGGACGCCTAACAAACTCTAGGATAGTGGGGATATTGAGGGGTGACAAAAGAAAAATAACCGAATCCGATTGGAAGTCGAGTCGTAAGAGTCAGTCTTGAAAAGTCACGCCTAGAGCTCGGAAGTAAATTTTAAACCAAGTGTTAGAGGAAGATAAAGTTTCCATTTTTTATTTTTTTATCTTAAATTTCTTTTTTTATTTTTTTGTTCTTTTACGTGACAATAGCTTGAATAAGTTAGGAAAATTATTGTAAGTAAAGTGGTGTTACAAATAAGATTTGGAGAAGAGACAGTTTGGAAAAAAAATGTTATTATAGGCTTGAATGTGAATTTACAGATAGCTATTTATAGTTCAGGACTGTAATTTAGAAAAATACACGAAACTTTTGGTAAATATATGTCGGGATAGCGTTGTGTATCCTTCTGCTGTTTGCTACGCATCCTCTTGCGGCACTCCGTCGCTTTGTGTCCGTAGGTACCACAGTAACGGCACCTCAAGTGGAGGTAAAATGCTATTACTGAAATATTCATTGCTGTTCTGCAAACATATTCAATTGTAAAGCGAATAAAGCACGACTTGATCTTGTCTAATCTATTTTTTCTCTCCTTCTTTCTACAAATTTAATTTTTTTTTCCATCCAACTGGCGTCTACTGATTTTCAATTACAATTTCAGGTATCTACATTCCCTTTTCACAGCGGTCGAATGTATTGCTTTTGAGTTCCGATTATATTGTGACAGTTTACTTGCCGTGTAAGAAATATCAGGTCTCGTTCCGATAGCTATATATTGGGTTGGCAACTAAGTCATTGCGGATTTTGTCATTAGGTGGTATTGACAAAATCCGCAATCATTTAGTTGCCAATGCAGTAAATCTACTACCACTAATCAGTGGTCTCAGTAACTGTTGGTATTCGGTCTTATCCGGTGTCACGACCGGCACACTTCAAAACCGATGGGCTAATGACGGATACCCACCAGTCGGCAAGGGAATGCACGCGGCAGCAGGGGTTCCAGGGCCCAGACCCAACACCCGGGGGTCCTCCCTACTTCATAAGATAACCACTTGTGTAGGGATGCGGCCGAGTTGTAAGAGCTCCAGTCTTTGAAAGTCACGGCTGGAGTTCGGAAATAAACTGTCATTAGTGTAAACAAGATGTTAGCAAATAAATTCTCTCTTTTTTTATTTTCACCTTCCATTTCTTTTTTCACTTTACGAGACACCGGCTTCGGCGAACCTCATATGCATCTAAATCTTGTTTTAAACGCATTTAAATTTTCTTACTGGCTATTTTACTGGATTGCAACTTTCTAGGCGGTATTTCCTTAAAATTTGTTCTTTGTATAATATTTCCGATAATTATATCACATCCTTATTTTTTATAATTTTTATATTTAAGGAATTATTTTCCTCCAATTTCGTTAACTCAAAGTGCTATCTCAATTTTGATACGAGTTCTTCAACTATCTTATCATTTGTTGCCATAAAAAGTCAGCTACGTATATTTCAACGATCGGCTGCTTCTGTCCCTTAATTTATATGCACACGATTCTCCTTCAAATTGTGTTATATAATTGTGTTATATATATCCAATGGTATCCAGATTAAGGCAATCCATATGTGCGTTTTTCTAGCTCGCATACTTTGTTACCGTCGGTTATAAATCCTAGTGGTTGTTCCATATATACTCTGTCCTTTATATTTCTGTATAAGTATGACGATTTGACGTTAGATTGCTTGATTTTCATTCGATCAATCGGTGTTAGAGCCAGCATAGCCTTTGCCGTGTCCAATCGTTTGACAGGAGCGAATAATTCCCCGTAATTTATTCCGATTTCTAGTTACGTCCTACTGCGAATAATCTTGCTTTGTACTTTATATTTCCTTCTTGCGAATGTTTCTGACTGTACACCCAATTGCTTTCTATCGTTTCTATCTCTTTTTCGTGCTGCACGAATCTCCATTTCGTGTGCTGTCGTCTCATCATGGTAAGACACGATCTCTGATTCTATCGCTGCCATATAGTCGTTTGGTAGTAATGTGTCCTGTGTATTAATAACATTCGTTCACTCATTTCGCTTTTCTAATCTTTCGAAACGTCTTCTTCTCTTAAGCGCATTTCTCTTTCCATTAGCAACTTGTCATGCTTTTCTCGCGCGACTTTATTCAGCCATCCTAGTTTGCGTCCGCGTTTTATATTTTCTTGAAACTCTTCTGCTTCTGGTTAGTATTTTCTGCTCCCTGTATTACCTTCGTTAATTTGGCTTTCCATATTGTTGAGGTTTTATCTCGGAATAGAGAGAGCAAACGTGTGGATGAATGTATTGGGTTGGCAACTAAGCGATTGCGGATTTTGTCATTACCACCTAATGACAACATCCGCAACCACTTAGTTGCCAACCCAAGATTATAGAATTTCTTTATTCAGAAATATTAGGATTTCCAATGGTTTCTATCCTATATGATAATTTATTTATAGATGGATTTATTACAATAGACTAAACAGAAAATGGATGATTATTTATTTATTATAATGTAGTACTGTAAATAATTGTGATTAGTTTATTAATGATAAATGGATTAAACAGATGTCGATTAAACAG
The DNA here is from genome assembly GCF_040668555.2 of Bombus flavifrons. NCBI lineage: Eukaryota > Metazoa > Arthropoda > Insecta > Hymenoptera > Apidae > Bombus > Bombus flavifrons. Next base: position 1,365,321 of record NC_138459.1, on the reverse strand, counting down.
AAAACAATGGTTATTAAAGATGAACTAATTGCAACAAACATATAATAATTAAAACAACTAGATAATTGATTAACAATTCCTGTCAACGCAAATTCAACTCTCTCTTAACAACGCTAACAACACTATCTCGACAACGCAAACCGCACTCTCTGACTTCTCTACTCATACTGCTATTAATTCGTTTATCGTCCCCTAGCAACCCCTTGACTTTCGTCTTAGCCCCACTACGCACATGCTCAGCAACCGCTTGTTTATAATTCGCACCTCAGTAACCGCTTGTTTATAATTTACACCTCAGCAACCGCTTGTTTACAATTCGCGCAACAACCCCAGGCCCCTTGTCGATGATACTACAATAATATGAAGGATGATTATTTAACGTGAACTTCATGCAGTAGTGTGATGTGACAACTGTGGATGAACGACTCTTGACTCTTGACTCTTCGGTGGCTAACCGAATATCAACAACTACGGTGCTGAAATATATCGATGGCCGTTAGACCTATTGAAGTTTCCGACCTCTTCGGCTTGTCGGCATTTGCGCTTTGTCGTCGACGTTGTCTGTATGTCGGTGATCTCTCCGCGGTACTATAATAGAGACGAAAAAAGCCGCTGGAAAGAGAATCGTTGTGTCAGGGCCGACAAACGTGTAACATCAATCCACATCAGATACCAGGCCGCATACCGAGGGCAAGATGGCATCCAAATGTCCACGCATCCTTACTGCGTACCCTCAATAGTCTTAAGGATCCACCATAAATCTTGGCATTTTCATAGTTAAGGTCCTTCGGACCAAAAACAAGCATCTTCTATTTCCAGTGTTCTTTACATTTTTGTTTACTACGAGAAGATACGGGAAAGTTAGTTTTCTCACATTCGGTATTTTCCGTTAGCAACTTTCTCTCAAGGGCGGCTAAGAGCCTTCCTAGTCCACCAGGGTTCTTGTGCTCCAATCAAAAGCAATGTCTATCGCCCTCGCTTTCCTAACCAAAATTGTCCTTAACGAATCAGCTCATCTCGTGGCCTTAGACACACCCACCCCTATAGCTTTCCTCCGCCACAACATCGTCACTAAACTTACTTATTCTCTATCTTTAGAATAGTCAACATCTTTTTTCCGAGTTTCTACCCTTAAAGCAGTCGCGTACTTAGTTTATACCTACGCATCAGTGTAACTAGATTCTATATAAAGTTGTTGGAGTGAACAGTGATTTATACGTGTCAATTCAGTGTATATTCAATTGTGATTATTGAATTCATAATAAAGATTGATAAAAAAAAAACTAATAGTTGTGTTACGGCTCAACCTTGTTATTTTTATATAATCCGAGTTGTGAATTGTGATTTTGCGTGACAAACGTGTGACAGCGACCATACCCAAATCCACGTTATTCCACACTATGAGCTCCTGTCAACGAACCGTTAAACTTTGATCTTACTTTTAAACATGGCCCAACACCAAATTTTCCCCATTACGTACGTCACTCAGGATCCTCTCCTTGCCCTTCAACTTCTACAAACTCAACATATAAAAACTAGGAGTATTCGACCACGAGACTAGTCTTGGGTACGTCTTGGCCGCGATTTGAACGGCTATTTTAATACTTTGTAACTTCGCTACTTCATTGTAATATTGTACTTGATCACTTTTGTGAATAAAAGCATATAAAAATATGAAAGGACAGTCAAGTTAAGATTGCTCGGCTCTTCCTTTTTTATTACGAATTCTACGTGACAAACGCGTCGCGTTCGTCGCTAGTTGCAGCTTTCGTGGGACTAAGTAAACCAAACACTACAGAAGATGTAGTTTTGTTAGAAGTGAGATCCACTTCAACACATATATTCTTCATTATTAACTGCTTCGTTATTCCCTTCTTTTATCTCATTTCTTTTACTTACATATATAACATTATTTAGGTCATTTTGTTCTACATTTCTTCTTAATAGCTGTAATCCTATAATGTCTTCGTTAAACTTTATTAAACTGAGCGAGCTGCGTATATCTTAGCACTATCAGCATATCATATATTCGGCATCCTTTACTATCGTCAAAACTTCCAATAAATCTTGTCCTTTTTGATATTAGTTCAAACTTATTTCTACAATTCTTTGGTATATAATAATACGTTGTACAGATAAATACCTTAACCCTTTGCAGTCCTACGTCGAGTGTGACTCGACATCAGTTTTTATCTCAGCAGCTCCTTTGTCGAGTCCCACTCGACATTCTTTCATGTCCACCTTTTTTTGTGAAACGTGCGAAAGAAAACCAAGATTGCATCCTGGAAATTGTTTCAAGATATATCGTACATTTAAAAATTACAAAATACAACAATAGTGTGAATAAAACTGGTATATAAGTGAATTTCTTTCTTCCTTTATTTATTTAAATCGTTTTATTTTTTAGTTAAAGTAAATTTCAAATAAAACACTTAAAAGCGTTGGGAGCTGTTGAAATAAAATTCGCAGCGCAGTCGGTTTTCTTCCCATGCCACTATCGATGTTACTGTAGCTCTTTCTATTGGACATATGGATGTTTTTGTAGCGGCGGTTTCCGCCCAGAACCTATTACCTAACGCCCTAGGAAGTCTGTTATCAATTAACATCGCTCTTACCTTATCTAACACGATTCTGTTCATTGCTTTCCGGTTTGTATGGAACAGTCTTTTCGTATCGTATTCCTTTGCTCCTAAGCAATGCTTGAAACTTGGTATTTATAAATTCTCTGCCATTGTCAGATTTTAAGGCTATTATTCCTTTAATTAACATACACTCGTACCTATTCGTGTATTCCTTAAATCTACCTATTGCCTCATGTTGGTTTATTAGAAAAATATGCACAAAATATACATATTTACTGTAATCATTTACCAGCACAAACATGTACCGACTATCGTTGAGAGATTTTACTGGCATTAGCCTACATAAGGCTACGCGTATAAGGTCCAACGTTTACATACTTTTCCCATTCTACACAACTCGTAAATATCTCTAGTTTTTCTACTGAGTAATTGAGACCTCTTACGATCTCTTTCCTTTTCATCTTTTCTCAGTGTTCCTCGCATACAAGGCCTAGTCTGCGATGCTGTGACATTATATCAACTTTTGCACCTCTAACATTTCTTATGTCTGATCTCACCAGTATATACTCCTTTTCGTCTAAGACTACTTTCTCAGAAGACAGCTGTGATTTATTGTCATTCCTTAACCTGGCTTCCAGTGTATAACCTCTATTCTCTTCTTTATCAAGTCTTAATTCTTTCTCTGATCCTGTTATCTTTACTGAGTTCCCTGAAAAGGTAACTTCATTGCCAATTTTTGTTTAGGTACCTTATCGATAACAGATTGGTACGTAAGCTTGTAATATGCAGGATTCCTTTGATGTATATATTTCTATGTTCATTCATTACTGGCATACCTACATGTATGGCACTTCTGCCTTTAGATACTAATGGCATTTAAATAGCACTGCCTGTGCTAGGTTCGCTTTGGTCAAGTAGGGTCCAACATTCGTCAAGCATATAGCATCCAGTGACGTGTGTGATGATGTGTCAGAATTCACAATCCATATTTGTTCAGGGTGTCGAGAGTTATTATCCTTCTTAGTATATATTTTGAAATATACAAATGCATGAAAAGCATATCCTTCGTGGGCTTCAATAATCATATTTATTTGCTGCTTGCTATTGCTAAATTCTCGCCTAATTCTTGTGCCTCCTCTTCTTTTATTAATTCTTTTTTCTAATGTACCATCTCTTTTGTCAATTCTGTAAAAGCAATCTTTTGCTTTGGTTTATGGAGAAATATGTCTTTTCATATTGTACGTTTTTCATTAGTTGAATTCGCTTCGTAATAGTAATTACTATTGTTAACTTTCATACGATTCTCTTCTTCGTAATAAGGTGCATTATGTGTCTTCTAAGATGATTACGCTTTGAGTTCTCTACACTACAGCCATCCTTTCAAATTTTATACGTACGTCCCGAACTACACGGTATGCTATTTCTCGGGTTCTATTACTTTAGCCAGAAATGTGCTCCTTTGAGCAGCATTCTCTGCACGGATTATATATTTCATTGCAGTTTCAGGACTTCCCTTTGTAATACCTTTTAGCTCTAACTCTATATCTGTTATTTGATCTTCAGCTTCCCCCACATAAATATATTTTAAATCGCTCCATATCTTTTTGCGCTCGTCTCACCTAAGCACAGTCCAACCTGTTCGGTTATTATAATAATTATTTTTCACTTCCCAGATCAGGCAGTTATTTTCTCGAGTAGCTTCCTGAGCATTTTGTGCAGGTTTATCATTTTCTATAAGTTCCTTAAAGAGTTTATAGTTTCTCAAGGTTGCACCTACTTTCAACAGCCATACTTGATACTTTTTATCTATTAATCGCTCTACCTTACTTAATGACATCGCTATAATATCCATCTTTCCGTTTTTCTGTTCTTTCTACTCTATTTTATTTGTTCGAAACGAAAGCGGCATTCGTTACGTGCTTCACTTTTCTTTCTTGCCTCATATTTTAATATTTTTGCGGTAACCACATTCAGCCACTATTTGTGGATTCGTGAATTCTCTCTCTCTCTCTCTCTCTCTCTCTCTCTCTCTCTCTCTCTCTCTCCCTCCCTCCCTCTCCCTCTACGGAGCTTACATTTCATCACGATCTGCCTAGGAAGCGTAATTTTTCAGTTCCTTGCATACAATGAAATGTCGAAATTCTACAGTGGGAGTCTATACAATAGTATCTATAATGTCAATAGTGTCTATAATGTCAATAGTGTCTATAATGTCAATAGTGTCTATAATGTCAATAGTGTCTATAATGTCAATAGTGTCTATAATGTCTATAGTGTCTATAGTGTCTATAGGATCTATAGTGTCTATAGGATCTATAATGTCTATAGCGTCTATAATGTCTATAATGTCAATAGTGTCCATAGTGGGAGTGGTTCAAGGGATTTACTGTATGCATATGATAACTCTTTAAGATTTCCGAGAGTGGTACCCTCTCAGATGTTTAGCAGCAGTGATATGCCAGGCTGTGTTTCAATATTTAGACTAACATTTGTAAAATAATGACGTTTCTATATCCCTTCCAAAAATTGAGAAAGTATATGTGGAGGCCTATTCATAACAATGGTAATATGGTAAAATAGAAAGTACTGATAGTATTTTGATTAAAATTTTTGTTATCTTTAAGATGTTATCGCTTTGAACTGGAATAAATATAATTTAAACCGATTCAAATATCGTGTGTTCTGCTCATTAAAATATGAGAATAAACAAAACGTCAAAATCGCTTACTATGTTAATGCTGATCTACCTCACGTAAACCGCACCCATCTACTTTGCGTCGCGCCGCACCTACATCGAATATAACGCTGAGAGTTACTGTTATTCGCTAATCACATATGTACATCACGAGGTCATTGGAAATTTTCACAGTTCACGTCACGAATCTGTGGTGTGTTCGATCGAACAGTATGTTTGGGCGTTCGCGCATGAGATTTCAAAGATAAAAGTTTCGTAGTACCGTGTTACGTAAAATGTCAATGTAGTTCCAAAGCGTTTAGATGATTATCGTTAATAGGTAGTGGTTATTCAAATAAAATTGTCCTTTTTATTATCTCCGCAATACTTTATCCAATTTGTATATTTATCAATATTTCATTTAATTTTTATATCTTTGCCCTACAAATTATCCTCCTTTTAGACAAATCTCATGCTACATTTTACGTAATGTATATCAAGTACTAACGAAATTTTATTAAAATTTATCTAGGATACGTATTTGCACACTCATAGATGACATTTTATTTTTATTTTAACCTTTACGTAAGGTTTACACTGAATATGCTTGTGTCTGATACAGTTTCATTAAAAAATTTAAAAATTTTCTTTTAATAACTAAACATTACAATTTTGTGTATTATACATAATACACAAAAAGAATTAAAAGACACAAAATGAATTAAAAGAAAATTACTAAAATAGTTATGTCGCTCAATTTTTCTTTTTCTTATTGATTACATAAAGTCGCATTACAGATTCATTTGTTTAAAAAATTTAAGTAATTGTAATGTTTTAAGTTGTATTTTATTATGTGGAATTAATATTAAAGTTTGATTTAGTAGCAGAAAATTTGCTGTAGTGTAAGATGAGATAGTCCAGAATAATATTTTTTTCTCTTTATTTTTTGATATTATTGTTGAGAATTTTAGATCTTAATTGCCGAAATAATGGTATACGAACACTAAATTTAGACTTAGAATTTATGTTAGAATAGTTATATATTTATTTGATAAACGATTTCAAAGATATTCATCGATACACACTTGCGTCTCACCTTCTTCCATATCAGACTGTTAATCGACTGATCAGTTTACATTTCTTTGTTTTCGAGACGCCGCGCACAAACATACTTCCATACATTCATATTCACATACATGTATCATTACTATGCAGCTAATCTAGTCTAACACATAAAATTATACATATCGCAATAATTATAATACTTTTACCTAAACTACATTTTTATAAACTGCATATATATATAATATAATATAATTTTATATATATATTTATGTAATGGTGTAATATTTTGAAAATTAGGCGATCGAATCGTAAAAACTCAAGAATCGATTTACTTAGTCTTTTTCCTTGTCTCCTTAAAACTCTTCGCTTCTAATCTCTCTTCTCTTTCCCTTTCTAACTTTTAAACTTGCTTTTCTTCTTCTTTGTTCAATCTTCGCTTCTTGAAATCCTGTTCTATTCTCTCTGCTAAGTCCCTGTCCTTGTCTATTTATGTTCGACCGACTCCTAGTAAACACAGGGAAGAAAGTCAAACCGTCGATTGATGTTTTATATTCTATCGAATTTACATATATATATATATACCAATGAGAGAATCATACATTTATTGCATATTTTATGCATTTTACCTATTTGAATACCATTCACACGAAATAATTGTTGATACTTTGATCGTAACGGTTGAATGCTAATATACTGTTACTGCGTAGTGGCGCAGTATTTCTTAATTGCGCAGTAATTTGTATTAGGACTAATTGTAGTAGGACGTTCTCGTTGTTCGTTAATTCTTTGAGTACTTACATTTAGCGCTGATTTTTCTATTTCGAGTCTGAAAAGTTCGAACTCTATCGTCGGTAAATCGCTTAAAGTCTCTATCGCTAGTTTCTCGAGCTGAGGCTACTATCTATATATCGTCTTTTCGTAAACAATTTTCCCCTTTTCCTTCAGCTTCGTTAAACTTGAGAATACTCTGTTACCTTGTTTTAGTGCCGGGTCCGCACTTGTCAGTGGTCAGAGAGCGATTCCCGTTTTAAATATTCACGGTCGTTAGCGAAACTATTGCACGATCTGGTAATCTCTATAACTCGAGACATCTCGAAAGCATCTTCGGTGCGACGCGAAGCAACTTCACAGCGTTGTAACCATGTGGCAACATTGCCTCTCCCTCTCTCTCTCTTCAATGTGCAACCGTTTCGACTGCGCCAACTGAATATTTCGTGCTTACTCCCCACAATTAGTTTCGTGATTTAAGACTCACTATTATTTATTATAAAAATCAACATAGTAAATAGTATTCGAGAGATATTTCTAGGAAGTGACTATCAACTGACAGTCAAGCGAAACGCAACCATGCAATAGAGGCCTGCTTGGTCATATTTTACATTCATTGCCCGGTTTCCTGAGAAGTAAGCGTAATAAAATGTACCCTATATTCCGCAGAAAATGAATATATTCCGCTTTTCATTGTGAAAGAATTATTATCAAATCATTTAAGTAGTTTTTCAGATTACCTCGGACACAAGCACATATATACCTATGCACAGACCTTCTCTGTTTTTATAAATATTATAAATATTATTACCGGTACATTATATGAAAGATTCACAAGAAAAGGAAGAACGACAATTTCAACGACTTTGAGTTCAACGTTAATTCGTTCGTATGCCTTGTGTGTTTTCTTTATCACTGGTTATGTCGTATTAATTTGAATAAAAATTTTTTGAATTTTAAGATAGTTATAAGAAACTGAGGTGTAGAGCGCACTCTTCATTTTTACATGTTATCGGGTTATATGTGCGTATGCCAGCAAACTTCATTACAAGAACGAACAAGAACGCTGCCGCCCATTTATCGTTCAATTTGAGGATCGCAGTGCGCCCCGTTGTTTACGCTGACCTATTTTCCTTCGTGTAAGAAGATTTATTCGCACAGGAGGGTATTTCGGTTCATTTTTAATTGCCAGTAATTAAAAAACGAAGCCGAAAATGCATTTTTTTGTATTCTTGATGTCCATCTTATTTTAGCCTCAAGAAAACACCTTAAATATTTTTATGTCTGTAGCCGAACATTCTGTATACTGAAAAATAAATTTTTATTTTCTGAGAAATACTAATGTATGTCATTTCTCTCTTTCTCCGTGGAGTTCTTATATTATAATCGTTAAATAATAACATATTCAAATTTTCTGCATTTTAGTTTTCATATTGCGTTTGGATTATATATGATTTAAATTGAATTATTCGTTACGGATGCAGAACATCCGGTTCCCATCTGCATTCTTCTAATTGCTCGAACTCCCGTTTCGTAACGTGTTATTAGTAATAATTACATCTATTTGTAATTACGTTAGTAATTATATCGATATAATTCTGTTTTTATTATTAGAAGATAATATAATTACGAAATAATCACGTGTCAACGTTGTATCTTTTAGTTTTTGCGTTATGAATATTATATTAGATATAGAATTTATATTATATAATATTATACTTATAGAATATTGTAATGAATTAAGCTGCTTGAAATACTTTTATTGCACAAATAAGTTTGTTCTAATATAATATAATATAAACTTATGCCGGATTAAAATATAATAAAACTGGTTGAGAGGCTATTACCTTTTTCCAAATTGTAATAACATTTATACAAAATAAACTAATTTTTAAGCAGTTCCAATGTTCACTATTTATGTTTCTATGTACGCATATCCACATAGCATATTTAAATTTTATTAATTCATTTGTACCATATATTTAGTGATATAAAGTATTTTTGAACAGGAAGTATTTAATATTTACATGTTAATTATTTATTTTCTACTAGATACGACTACGGCGTATTAATAAGAAAGAGTTTCGATTTAACCTTCCGAAGATTTATTAATTGCAGTGTTTCCGAGCATGCGTTACATATAAAACTTTGTATCAAGTTTCGTAAAACAGAACAGTTAATTCATACTAAATCAACCAGACGTAAGTCACAAAGTTGCATGTTTAAGCAATTTAAAACTTATTGGCAAAAGTTTCGACCGGCCTTTTCAATAAAGATAAAGCTTGCGCTTAGTGTTTTCGATACATAGAACTTGGCTTAAAATATTTGCCTTATTTCCGAAGTTTTATCTCGTTTCGAGCAAGCGTGATTCTCGATGGAGCTTAGAAATAGTGGCAAAATGCCAGAAGACAATGTTGCTAGATGGACGTTTAAAGTAACTTTAGCTCCAAAGCTGTTCAGTGCCGAAAAGCAAACTTGTTTTCCCAAGTTAATACAGAAAATTTATTATAATTTTGTCAAACATATTTTTAATCTTCTTTCGCAGAAATTATAATATTCTTAGCCTTATGGAAGGTGATTACTGTTTTAAGAAATAATATTTTCTTTGAAAATAAGGACACATGGAATATTTTTATTTATTTTCTTCTAGCGGCTTTTTACTACAATAAAAAATATTGTTCTCCGTTAAGGAACAATAATTTCAACTAAAATCATTGTGCGTAATGGATTAAAAACGTAAAGCTTTATGAAGCGCAGAAAATTATTAAAATTCTTTACAATTGCCAAGGTATCTCTTTCGAGTTCTAAATATTAGGTCGTCGGAAAAGTTTCTTTTAACCAGTTTTAAAAGGGATATAAACCAAACTATTTTTCATAATCTTTCTCAATTTATTTAAAGTAAATATAGAGTAAAAAATGTTGTTTAAATAAATGTAGATCTACATATTAGAGTAGAATTCAGTTACAGGCATGATCGTGTCGCAGATTCCAGATACAACGCAGACTGCACGACGAAGCCTAACAAATCGATTGATGTGCCTTGCTTGAAACATTTTCTGTCGCTAAGAGCCTTATCCCCACCACGGGTATTTCCATACATGTATATACGATCGTACTGTGGAGTTTAAGAAAAAGGATAGTTTATATAATGACATTTCTGTAATGTTTTTTTTAATTTGTAATTTACAATTTGTCCAGCTGGGCATTTGTTCAATTTTTCTAGCTTTATTGCTAAATAATATGTGGACGGCTACGCACATCGGAATACCATCTTCCAGTTTGTCTATTTTATTTCTTTAGCGAGGTCACTGAGGTGTTTTCTCTTTAGTCTTCTTTTTATGAGCTCTTTCCTCGTATTTCTTTGCGTACCTGCCGACAATTTCAGTAATGATGGCACGATGAACCGAATAGTATCGTGCATTTCTATCAGAAACGTTTTTTAGAAATAGCGAATCAGTTATTAGAACAAAGTAATTATTTATTTATTTTATTTTATTTTATTTATTATTACTTAGTCCATGCCTTTCGGCTTTGGTCGAGCTTTCGGTTTTACATCTCGTTTACCTATTACGCTTTTTACATTTTATCAGTCTTATGGCGTTATCACCTTATTGCCTCCTCCCTTATATCTGTCTAAACTCTTTTCTTTGTCTATCTCTCTTTTCTTATATATCTACCTCCCCTCTTATCCACTCTATTATATTGCACTCCATTATATAATCTGTCCCTAAAACTATGGCAATTTTTGCGCTTTTGCCTCCTTGCTGTGCTTCCTTATTGACGTTCCTCCCCGTCTTGTATCGCCCTTCTCTTCTCCATTATTGTTTTCAATTCTATTAGTCCTTCTCCAGTCTCGTTTAGTATTTTTTCTGTGTCCTTTGATCCTCCCGTTATTTCGTATTCTTCTATTACGTGTCTCAGGTCTTCTTCTTTCCTTTTACGTAGCCTGCATCTCTTTTCTCCCTCTTCTTTCCAGTATTCCCTTGCTTTGGTCTCGTTTCCACATCTGAATCTTGCTAATATTTTTCTGTCCTTCCACTTCATCCTCCCTTCTAAGTATTTTGGTAACTCTTCTTTGGCGATTTTCCTATGTTGTTGGACAAAGTAATTATTTCGCATACATTTTTAAATTCCGCGCCACGACACTGTTCATTGCCGTAACTCCATCAAGTTACAGGTTTGGAATTTTTGGCACAGTGCTTCTGCATTAAACACGAAGCTACTCGCCGTTGCTCGTGCAATACGAATTGCAGAGGACATTGAAAATGTGAGAATAGCAATGCAACAAGATCAACGCTGTTCAACCAGGAGACACGCAAGCGCTTTATTTTCAAGTCGAAGTCTTCGTAGAATGTTGCACAAGGACCCTAACTTTCATCCATACAATATAGTTGTCGTCCAACAGCTAAATTTTTCTCAAGAGTTACTTGAAATTTTGAGTGTAGATAGTGCGCTGAACTTTCTGCTTATGTCAGATCAGACTCATTTTGTATTATTTGGTTGTGTCAATAAATCAAATTTTCCTGAAAATCTTCACGAAGTTCAGGTTTTCACACCCAGAAAATTACTGTATGATATGGAGCAGCATTGTTTGGTATCGTTACCTCTTCTTTGAGGACAGGCTATGCTATTACGGTGACATAAAACCGCTATGTGAAAATTCTGTGTAATTCTTTGGAACCACAATTGCATCGACTTGAACACTGTATGGTCCCATTAAGGTAGTAGATTGTCCGAAAAGTTCCTTTCGTTTTATAAGGAAATAATGGATGCACAGCATTTTCCGTTTTATATTATTTTATCGAATTACGTATGGTCCATTTTGTTTCCAGCAGAATAAAGATCACAACGTTCGACAGATTAGGATTCGTGTTTATATAAAGATGCGTCGTTGTAAAAGATGTGTCTGTAAAAGAAAGACACTTTTCGGACAACCTAATACAACTTTGCACACCACAATGGCAGTGTGTTAAATGTTTGTGCGTGGAATGTTTTCTGGACATTCGGTTTCATGATACGACGATATTTCTTATTTCTCTTGATCGGCAGATTTGATTTATTGCGATTAGTGATAGTTGCCTCAAAAACCAAAAAAACAAAGAATATGATCCTCCATTTGCCAATATTTAAGAATTGAAAGAAAAGATAAAATTGCAGCATTCCATAACGAAATGATACAAAGGGTAATAGGAAATCTTTGAAATCAACTAGAATAATATTCGGGAGAGTAGTGGGATACATTTCGCTGGAGTCGTTTTCAAAAAATAAAATGGCGTCTTTGTATTAACACAAAAGCTTAATAAGAAATTGAAATCTTAAAATTCTATTTCATTTGAAAAATCGTTCAGATTCCTGTGCCCTGCCACGTGTAATCTGTGAAGTAAATATGTTCTCAATTTGCAATTTAAATTACCTAAAAAATAAAAACTCTAAACTATCAAAGAAACAGTTTTGTTTATTTTGTTATATTTGTTTCAAACAATTAAGTTTAACATTTAAAAAACTAACTAAATAAATAGAAAATATGTTATATATAAATTATTAGAAAGAGATTATATCATAATAATTTTCAAACCTTGTTCCATTATATTCAATGGCTTAAAAATTATACGGAAATTAAATGGAAATTCTTCCATATAATGTGCATTTTCACTGAGAGTGTTGAGAAATTGTAATAAATACTCGATAATTATATAATAATAAGTTCACACATGCTTCCTAAAATAAATAATTAAAAATTTGATTCAGTAGAAGATACAGGCACGGATTTTTGTCATTAATAAAATTTATTTAAATAATAATAGAAAATTATAGTACTTGTACGAATAATTAATCTGTTAAATTTGTATATATTTGCAGATTGCATATAATATGAACAAATATACAAAATATTTAGATCTATTTATTCATAGAATTTTTTCATAAATAAATAATTATACTTACGCACACGAGGGACATTGCAAAAGCTCCTGAACCTGTTTAAAGAATGTAAAACGTTTCGTTTAAAAAGTTGTCTAAATCTTTCAAATCTAATACAGATCAACGATATAAAAGTATTTATTTAATATTTTTTCTCTCATATTTTTAATGAATTTAAAAAACTGATATTAAGCAGTGATTCGATTCTTAAAATATTTAAAATTTAATTAATTAAAGGATGTATCATTTTCTCCTTTTTTAAAAATATTGTACTGTAGTTATGCTGGTTACTTTCTTATGAAATGATTTTTCAATTTTATTTCTTTTTATGCATTTTTTGTTTACCAAACAGGAATTTTAGCCTTTATTTTGTCATTATCTTGTCTTTATTTTCCTTCTATCTTTGTGAACCTTAGTTTATGCTTTTAACAAAGTGTATTATAATTGTAGCAGTTTAAAATGAACAATGGAGCTTATAATGTACAATAATTGCTAATATTACAATGAAAAGCAGATTTTCTTATATTAACTACCTTTTCAAGTATTGTTTAAAAACCGTAATATTATTGTCATTAATAATCAGAGCAAGTACATAAACTACCCTTTTTGTTTCATTAGAATATTTTGTGAAAACAATTACATATGTGGTTTAGTTACGTTATAATTTAATTACCTAAAATGCTTGCTCCATAATTAAATCAGATAAATTAGATCATAACGAACGTATCAAAGATACCAACTCAATCACTGTACATAGAACATCATTTACTATCATCTCCAACCATTATCTCCAACCAGTAATCTAAATAAACGATCTCAATTACACATTCTCGAAATTATAAATAATCGGAACAATTATTGTGAATTAAAATTTTGAGTTATAAATAGAGTGGAAATTTTTATGCATTTATGCAAAATTTAAGTCTTAAATTCTTAAAATTGCGATCGTGCTTTTGTTTCAATTGGAAAAAGAACTTCTAAAACTTTGAGAAAACCATAAAATATCGTACAATTGAAACGGAAAATCATGCATATTGATACTGACTCTTTCATATTTTTCTTGCATTCAAGAAAATTCGTTATTCGAAAGATAGAAATATGATTTGGGATAAAACGACCGAAAGGTCGTAGAAGAGTTAAAGTTGTAAAAATGCATAGAATGCAAATAGTATGCAAAAATATAGGATAATTATAGCAACTTCTAAAACAATAAAACATCCTGAAAAATTTTGAGTTTTCTATGATCTTCTTTTATATATTTTATACCTAAAGTGATTTGAGAAATCGGTTTATGCAGAAAAGATCGTAGGATTCTATCTTAGAAAAAAGTATAATTTTGCTTTTTGCAACTGAATCTATGAAAAAAATGAAGTGATAGATAAAACAGTGCAAAATTTTTCTCTACAATTGTTCCTTAACACTACAACTACCGATAGTTAACACGAAGCTATTTCTATCAAAAGCAGTGAAAATGACTGGACTTGAAAAAATACCTAATAATAAAATATTTTTATATTTATTGATTTATTACTTTCTTACAGAAGGAATTCCATGTTATGTAGTACATTTTTGGTATTATTGATCCATCTGGGACCATAATCTCTAAACGAGACTTGACATATTTATAAAATTGTAGAACCAGTCCTTTTGACTGCTGTGGTATTTCTAGCGTTAGCATCTAGCGATCGATCCGGAATTTTCCTCATAACCGATATCGTCATATCGAATGATACGCGGTAAAAATTTGAAAAACGTGTGGCAAGTTGTAGAAAACGAGGAAACTGGTTAATCAGGGTTCGATAAGCAGATTGCAGCTCCGTTTTACACTTTGGCAAGTACCAGCAATTTTTGACCGGTGTTGGTATACGTAGCCTTGATACAAAATTGTTTTCAGTTTAAATACATAAGAAACAAAATAAAATCCATTATATTATTCTTTTAGTTATCGTTGCGAAAGTCGTTACATCATTGCGGAAAAAAATATAACACGAAATAGGAATTTTTAAATGAAATTGTAAAACTAGTCAATTTCACTGGTGTGGTAGTTCTAGTGTTAATGAGTAGATGGAGCTCCTTAAGATCATTTGTTTCAAACAGTCGTTGTCATTTGTATAACTTTTATACTTACATACTTTTGGAATTTTTAAATTCTATGTAGTTAAATATACGTTTCTAAGCGGTGTATAGTATATTTTACAATATGTAAAGATATACTACCAAAAGATCACTGGGTGGAGCATTTTTTTAAAGGATGGATTTGTTCTTTCGTTTCATCGATTTCGTTTCGATCTTTTCGCCTACTGTTTGGTTATATTACAGTTGTGTGCGTGCTTCTGAGAAGTATCGTGCTCCTCATGTTGATTTACTTATTCGTACATATTAAATAAAATTTCACTATTATTATTAGTAAATTAATTCGACGATCAGGATGGCGATCGCTTATTTCTGAGTAATGGTAAGTCAATTTCGAGCGAGGAACAAGTGGTTAATTAATTCGAAAGAAGAAATTATGCTTCGCGTTTCGTGCAAAACTCTCTGCTGTCCTTTCTAAGAGCCAGCCTTCAAGAGCTAAATTCTAAGTTTTAAAAGGCAAATATACGTAAACCCTGAAAATACATCTAAAATTTCAGAATTCTTTATTTTTACATATGAAGAGACTCGGTACAAAGTATTTGTAAACATAAGCCTAACTATGCCCGCCATATCGCCAAGCTCTGCCCAAATGGAGAATATGAGAACATCTGTTTATCCCCCACGAAAAATAAAAAAGTAAATGAACTAACCATATTAGCAGAGGAATTTAAAGAACCTCTTCCTCCTTCGGTAACAGTGGAACTGATCTTACCACAAACCTCAAACAAAAGAGCATCCATAGATAAGCACCAATATTACAATTAGCGTATAGTACAGACATTGACAACACAGCTATTGCCGATCACACCATTATCCATAGAACGTAATACTATGTCAGTTAAATCACGAAACGATACTGTTAAGCGTAGCAAAATTTAAATCGAAGTGTTAGAACAAATCAATGAAAAGTCTGAACGTACTAAAACCCCAGTCAATCTCAATCAACACAGAATCCTATAACCAGTTTCTTAGTTTTCTTGAAGACAACTTCGAATTGAAAGACCTACTTGAAATTGTCCGCGAGTACACATACGGCAAGTTGTACACATACGTTTTATCAAACGTTATCAATAATTAAAATTGTAATTATTAACTATTACATTTAAATAATAAAATATTTATTAAATAATAACATATTTTCTGTATATGTTGCATATATTTATATATTCTCGTATATGTTGACACATTATTAACACATATTCAGCATACGTTATTTGCACATTTTGACATATTTTATTGACATAAACATCCGCAGTCTGACTGTGAGCAGCAAACTCAAATCAAACTGTAGGTACTTGAAAGAACGTTGTTCTTTCGTTGTTCGTTGTTGAACGTTGTTCTGAACAACGTCCACGTTGTTCTGCTTCGTGCTATTTAAATTGTTTATACAATCGACAGTATTTTACTGTTCGATTATAAAAATGAAAAATCAGATAAATATAACAAGTGCCAAACTGCTCCTATCTATCTATCTATCTATATATATATACACTATACGTAAGTTCATCAGTTTTCAATATGGTATAGCCATAAGATTTGTTTTCTTATATCTCAGAATATACGATTTGTACAAAGCGCACAAAGCGTACAAAGGTTGTGACGTTCTCAGCCTCTCCCGTTCTGTGAGGTCCAATCTTTGGCCAATCGCTAGTCGCGGCATACGACGGGGGGCCTCCCACGCCGCAAAAAACCCGAGTGTATGCTGGGCCGTGTCCTCGCACTCTCCGCAGTGGTGACAGGTGTTCGTCACCTCTCTTCCGATTTTCTGCAGGTGTTCCCCGAATACTCCATGTCCTGCGAGCGCCTGCGTCGTCCGGAAGGATAGCGGAAGCCCTCCGCGGTCATTCCAAAAAATTCGGTAAGTGCCGCCGAAAGGCGACAGTGCCTTACCTTATACATGTGTTCCATCCTTGCCTGTAGAAAAAAAATTTTTTTTTTTTGACGTGGAGGAAATCTTCATAGACACCTTACCACCCTGGGAAGGGACGGCGAAACCACAGGGCGGCAGAAGTGCCGGATTCTTACCGGCTAAAACCTCCACGGACGGGGGGGGGGGGGTTAGATTCAGTACGAGGTCGATTCGTCGAAGCCCCTGTGTGCTTAATAACACCAACAAGCACACTTTGCCAAGCACTCCTCAGAAAGTACACCCACAACAGCGCAAGGGAGGGCGGGGCTGGGTGCTTTGCTTTGCCTGCTGTATATTACTTTAGAGAGATTTTGGCTTTTCCATCCTTTTGCAAATATATTTTGCAAACCGAGGATTCGAACTCGTGATGCGTCGTCTTTGATTGTTGGCCTTAACGAGCATAGCCAGCCGCCCCGCCGAGCTTCTAGCTGTTTGGGAAGTATTTAATTCGTATAGCTAGACGAAACTGGCCCAAGCGATAGGTGTCAAAGCGTGGTAAACAAACCAGACTGATGCTCAAGAACAGTCACAATACGAGCCGAAATACAAATACCTATGATATAGTCAGTTTTACGCGACACTGCTGTTGTGGAAGTAAACTCTAATCCTTTTTCCTTTTATGGATATGATAAATATATTATATTTTGTAATAGATGACGGTTTCAAAATTATATTTCATGAATAAACTATACTTGAATAGAAATTCAAGAGTCTTCATATGTGATTTTATCCTAAGCAAAGTAATGATACTACGCCTAAAAATAAATAGCATATTATAAACAAAAAAATTCAATTGTAAGAAATGTTCACCTTGAATCAATATCTAATAAGAAAATACTTGCAACTCTAAAAAGCCTCCATGGTACGATATTTCCTAAAACACTCTGGCAGATGTAAAGCCATCCGTTCACGACCGTGGCTCGTGATATTCGTGTTTGGGCCAAAATCTTCATCACGAGTCAGACACGTTAAAGCACGGGAAGGGGTTGATGTGACATAATATATCATAGTAAGTATTCTTATTGCTTTAGAAGAAAGTTCCTTAATGAATTTACCGTTTATTAAATCAAAATCGAGGATGTTTGAAGCGATATTTAATCATTAAATTGAAACATATTATGGAATCATGTTTTTTTCTAAGAGACTTCATAGCTCATAATAATTTAGTTATATATATAACTTAGTAACTTCAATAGTATAGTATAATATTATATAGTATATAATATATATACTAGCATATATATATAACGTATATTTAGTTATTGTATATATATATAATTAAGTTAAAAAATACACTAAACTCTTCCAGAAACCATTTTTAGTATTAACGTTATGAAGAATTTTTATAATTTTTAATACGCAGGAAAACAAAAATGTTTAATACGTAAATTTCGACACATATTTTGCTTATTTTCTAGTAATTCATTAGAAAGACCTCAAGGCTCCCTACTCGAGGAAACGATCAGTTCATCTGCTAATGGAACGTATCAAATATAGGAGCGCCGCCCAATAGAGGGACAGGACGCGATATTTAATCCATTTGCGCCTATAAACGTAAAGTAGCATTCATCGCTGTAACTATGCTTGTGCACATGTTAAACATTGCATCCATTTGTTGAGTTGCTAAGAGAGTAACAGATTTTAAAAAATTTCACTTTTTAGACATTTTTAAAAAATAACTAAAAATGTCTTCTTTCTTAAGCATCGTAGTTATCCAATAAAATTACACTATTTAACAGAAACAACGTCGTAACTTCAGATAGCAAATACTTTGGTTCCATTCTTTAAGCGTTATTTTGAAAACTATGAATTTGCACGAATATCGGCTCTGTGGTTATGCATTTTCTAGCAACAATCTTTCGAAAAATCTATGTTATGTATTTAAAGATGAAAAGATTCTACGAATGAAGGAAAAGGAAATGGAAAAAAAGCCAAGTTCTTATTTCGTATTTTTATAGATTATTTCTTTAAGAGAAAGAGAGTGAAAAATGTGTTAAAGAATAGAAGAAGAATTTTGAAAGTAGATTTAAAAAGATAAGCAGACCAAATAATATAAAATCAGTGCGCTGAAATCGGAAAATATAAAGAAAGAAGCTGTCTGCGTAGTTTGCTTAGGGATCATCGATTAATATTGGGTTCAATGGTCACGATAGAATGACTTCTCGAGGTTTGTGTCGACGTTTTTGAGTCTTTTCGGTGACTATATTTATGATCGTTGTAAATCATTTTGAAGCTGCCCTGCGTTACCTATTTTCGCTATGTCCGATATTAGGTGCCATTCTATGTTCTTTTAAAATCAATAACCAACGTTTAATGTTAATTTAATCTAAATATTATGACAATTTTATTTATCTTATTTCTTTACTTTGATTTCTACTGTAGTTGACCTGTAATTAATGCAAAATAAACAAAAACAAGACATTATTTCTTTTGTGTATCTAAGGAAAACCATAAGTGTCCACTAATAGGGAAACTCCCCCTAGACATATTTCATTGCTCCCAACAATGTCCAAAATACCTATAAAAAGTTGTGAAGTTCCTGAAAAAAGTACTTTAAAACGGGGTGTGAAAGATAATCACTGAAAGGAGTTTAATTCCATCGGATCAATTTGGTTTCAGGAATAAATACGCCACGAAAAAGTACATAAGGTAACAAACAAGATCATCGATGCACTGGAGCTGAAACAGTACTGCACTATCCTATTTTTGGACGTTGAAAAGCTATTTGACAAAGTATGATGTGGCAGACTTCTTGACAGAATTAAACAAAACTTCCCTATCGAGATTTTTCTGTTTGTTAAATTATACTTTGAAAATAGAATATTCTTTGCTGAATATCGGACACTCTTTCAGATTTACATACCGTCAGTGCTGGCGATACTCAAGGTTATGTTTTCATAACTACATCGTATACTCTGTATGTATACAGCCGATATACTGGCCAGCTCTAAAAATACTTTATTTTAACGTTCGCGGATGATACTGTAATTCTAGCCACCGAGCTAAGGTTGTATCAACATTATTGCAGCAACACGTACGATTGCTGGGACACTGGTTAAATCGGTGAAAAGAGGGTATACTGGCAGATGTAATCACATCGCTTTCGCGTTAAGGAAGGACAGCATACCTCCCACTTACAAAGAATTTTAGGCATGAAAATAACACGATATAAAATGGATAAAATCCATAAATGTATATAAAAGAAATCATATGAAATGATTTATTAAATATAATATTATTATATATACAAGTTTGTATGTTTATTTGAAAAGCTTCAATTAACTTTTCAAATTGCAAACAAAGTTAACGTGTACAATGTTAGGAATTCTTATTTAGAAACAAAAGTTATATGATGCGTTAATTTTTTTGTTTGCTATTTAAGTTTCTTTTTCAACGTGTACACAAACGTGTGATCATCTTTCAACCTTTTCGGTACGGTTGAATTTTGGGCAGTTTCTCTATACGGTAGAGTTTGGCGTGAATTACGTGTAAACGATATAGCACTACAATGTGTGACAGATAATGCTGTTCTCTATGCAACAACATTGGCATGAAGTTTTTGATAATTAAAGTATAATTTTTCTTCAAGATATTAGACTTTAACTTTAATAATTTACTTTAATAATTAATAAAACAATTGAGTGTGATATATTTTAAAGCACGGCACGGCACATAGACCCACGCCACAATTTTCACACTCATAGCGCGATAGTGTTTTTCAAATTGCTCTTCGTTTTCTCTTCTGAAGCGACATTTTCTGGTTGAAGATTCTAAAAAAATTATAAGGATACGGATCGGCATGTTAAAAAGAGCATCTAATAATGCTATGTCTATTTTAACGGAAAGCAACAATTGATATCTGACATTGGCGTATCAGGAACAAAGACTATATATTCTACCTGTATGTTGTTAACATTGTTATAAAACGTTGCGAGGACAAGAAAAGTGTGAAGCAAGCCAAATGAAAAAGATGAATTAGTTCAAACGCTGAACGAATGAGTCGGTAGACTGAACCACTATAGTGGCGCATCGTAATATAAGGTGACATCCGCGAAAGCCACTATAGTGGTGCATCGTACCTAAGTGGTTAAGGACATCCTATTGTAGATTTCTTGGCAATATATCGCATGTCATACGTCTTCTCACCATCATACGTGTACTTTGATAGTAAACACTCACGATTGCGCAATTATCGTGTAGGCAATGTGCCACAGGAAATCAGAATTCTCAGAGAAATTGTCCACAGGAGCCTACTTCGATTTACTTATAGATTATTATCTTATAGATTTCGTAAAACGAATTATGCTTGCCTGCGACGTTAGGAAAAGTAACAATTAATATATAATTTCAGATGAAAAACTTGTCATTAATAAATTATAAGTTTAAGTATCTTTAAATTTATCCGTAAATATTGGGTAGGCAATTAAATGATTGCGGATTTTGTCAATGCCACCTAATGACAAAATCCGCAATCACTTAGTTGCCAACCCAATATATGAATTGCTTAATCCTCCTCCTAATAGTTTGAGGTTAGAAATTCTACTGTGCTTAAGTGACTATTGCTATTTATTGCTGTAACACCGTATCAGATGGAAATATTATAATAATCTAACATCGAGGAATTGGAACTGAAGCTACATTTTAAATTAGTCTCACACGAATACAATCAGTTTTCTATACAAATTCGTAATATCAATATCCGTTAATACAAATATCAAGTGTTTCATGATCGAAGACATTCGAGGTTGTAAAAATATCGAATTGCACGTAATATGCAAAGAAACATATAAAATATCTGAGGTGATCGTCGGCGAAGGTGCCCACAAGAAATACTCTTGATTTTCGACAATAACGTTTATTAAACTCTTAACAAGAAGAGAGACTAGACAGAATAAAAAGGAGATACGTGAGATGGATTCTAGGCTTAGACACAACAACGCCGAATTACATTTTGAGAGAGGAGTGCGAGAGAGAGGAAATAAGAGAAAAGGCACTGAAAAGCGCAGTAAGGTACGAGGAGAAAGCCTTAGAATCGAAGAAGGAATTAGTAAAGGAGTGCATAAAGGAGAGAGAAAGGAATTGGGGAAAGCGCCAAGAAGGGAAAAGAGCAAGGAAAAGAAAGATGAGGTTAGAGGAGGCGAGAGAGGTAAGGACACAAATGGTGGCAGGAGATGGACAAGAACGGATGACAGCAAACCAAATCATAGAAGAAAGAGGGAAGAGAGGAACGGAGGAGAGGGAGAAAAGGATAAGGGAATCTAAATACAATAGATATTAGAGAAACATAGCAAAAGAAGGGCTGCCAAAGTATCTAGAAGGAAAGATGAAATGGAAGGACAGAAGTATGGTAGCAAGATTTAGATGTGGTAACGAAACCAGGGCAAGGGAACACTGGAAAGAGAAAGGAGAAAGAGGATGCAGATTATGCAAAAAAGGAGAGGAGGACTTGAAACGCATATTAGAGGAATGTGAAATAACAGGAGGAGCAAGGAACATGGTAGAAACGCTAAATGAGACTGGAGAAGGACTGGCTGGGAGGGAGCACAGCAAGGAAGCAAAAGCCAAAGACGGAAAGAGCACTTAGTTATAAGCGTTATATATAAGTTAGTACATGGAGATAGATCAAGTAAGGTGCAATAGATAGGTATAAGCAGTTGTATATAGTTATAGAGGAGCTAGTGTCAGAGATATATAAATGATGTAAAGGCATTTTATAGGAGATGTAAACCGAAAGTCGTCCAAAACCGAAAGGTATGGACTAAAAATAAATAAATAAAATTAAACTCTTAACAATTAACAACAAATAACGATTAACCACGATTAGCGATTGTGGCGGCACGTGTCAAGGAACTTTCCAACGGCTTCGCGATACAAAGCGCTACGCCGTCAAAGCGCAACATCGACGTGCCTGTCACGACCGGCTCACTTTAAAATCGGAGATAAAGATGTGGCGGCACTCGGCGACAATGTATATCGCTGAAGTGCCTAATGAACCATCAACATCCCAACGGTCCTTCCACCGAAGGTTCTAGAAGAAAGAGCACGTGGCAACGGCCGCGGACGCCTAGCAAATGCATGGACGGTGGGGATGTTGAGGGATGACAAAAGAAAGTGATCGGATCCGATCGAAAGTCAAAAAATCATAAGAGCTTCAGTCTTAAAAGGTCACGCTTAGAGCTCGGAGGTAGATTGTAAAACCAAGTGCTAGAAGAAAAATAAAGTTTCTTTTTTTTATTCTTTTTTGTTGTTCTTTTGTGTAATTTTACGTGACATGCCCAATGTGCCATCGATATTGTCACGTAAAATAACAAAAAGAAAATAAAAAAAAGAAATTTGAAGTAAAAAAAAATAAAAAAGAAACTTTATTTTCTAACAACAATCTACTTTACAATCCACTTCCGAACTCTAGGCGTGACTTTCCAAGACTGAAACTCTTACAATTTGACTTTCGAGGATCCGATTACTTTCTTTTGTCATCCCTCAACATACCCACCGTCCATGCATTTGCTAGGCGTTCGTGACCGTCGCCACGTGCTCTTTTTTCTAGAACCTTCGGTGGAAGGACCGTTGGGATGTTGATGGTTCATTAGGCACTTCAGCGATATACATTGTCGCTGAGTGCCGCCGCATCTTTATCTCCATCGTCAGTCCATCGGATTTGAAGTATGCCGGTGGTGACAATATCTTCGGGCTTCTTCCGCCGAATTCTCGGAAGAGCATACACGCGCCAGCCGCTGCGGCGCATCTAATGAACGCACGCTAGTGGGGATATCGATGGGCAACAAAGGGAAGAATCCGTTCGATCTGGAACAAAAAGGACATTCTACCCCGAGCCGCGAAGCGCGAATGGCGAAGAGAAACGAGTCGGCTATTTTCCAGAGACCGGTCAATCGTCGCTGTTGTTAATCGTCGTCAAGCATCAACTGTTGTTAATTGTTAATTGTTATTCATTGTTATCGAGTGATAGCCTTCAGTACCTATTACACCATACACCTCAAATCTATGAAAAAATGCAGTGATAGATAAAACAGTGCAAAATTTTTCTCTACAATTGTTCCTTAACACTACAACTGCCGATAGTTAACACGAAGCTATTTCTATCAAAAGCAGTGAAAATAACTGGTCTTTAAAAAATACCTACTAATAAAATATTTTTATATTTATTGATTTATTACTTTCTTACAAAAGCAATTCCATGTTATGTATGTAGGAATGATATATTATAAATAACAGAAAGAACAGTATGATAAACACAATACCATTGCACTCTCACAAAATCGAATATAATATCGTGTTTCGCGTATTTCTTACTCACTAATTCTACGTCACAACAACACGACGAACTTCTCTCGACCATTTTGTCAGAAAATTCAACTCTGACAGCATTTACCACGCTCATTTTTCCCTTAACAATCCTTAGTAACGCTCACAACATTCCTTGATAACATTAAAATATCTTGACAACGTTTATAAACAATCACCCCTCGCGCGACGTCCTTCCCTGACGTCACACCATCCCACATGTATTAGATTTTTATTATTATTGACCCATCTGGGATCTCTAAATGAGGGCTGACACATTTATAAAATTGTAAAATCAGTCATTTTGACCGCTGTGGTATTTCTAGCGTTAGCATCTAGCGATCTAGCGATCGATCTGGAGTTTTCCTGATAACTGATATCGTCATATCGAATAATACGCGGTAAAAATTTGAAAAACGTGTGACAAGTTGTAGAAAACGAGGAAACTGGTTAATTGGGGTTCGATAAACAGATTGCAGGATCCTTTTACCCTTTGACAAGTACGGGTCACTTTGACTGGTATTGGTATAAGTAGCCTCGATACGAAATCATTTTGAATTTGATTACATAAAAAACAAAATAAAATCCATTATATTATTCTTTTAGTTAGCATTGCGAAAGTCGTTACATCATTGCGGAAAAAAATATAACACGAAGTAGGAATTCTAAAATAAAATTGTAAAACCAGTCAATTTCATTTGTGTGGTAGTTCTAGTGTTAACTTCAGCTAGGATCGAGTTTTAGTCCCTTTCGATTATTTAATTAGAATCATCTTGTCAATAAAATATCTGAAATAAAATAGTTGTTACTATGTTTAGAGGGTGAAGTAAATCTCTGCTTAAGTTCAATTTTCTTGATTACATTTACAAAAGTATGAATTTTCTTAAAAATTCGCAGTCTCGTAGAAATGTAAACCCGGCTGAATAACATCGATATGCAAATGAGGTCATTCCTTATGAAAACGTAAGAAGAAAATATAGAATCTTCGTTTTCGATAAAATCTAATTTGGAAATGTATCAAATATATATACTTGAATATTGTTAATTCCGGATTGGGCGGGTGTACATAAACGACAGGAAGTTATACAACATGTGAAAATAAGTCAAAAATGAAAAAAATACGATTGCATCAGAAGACGCATCGCTTATGAGATAAATAAATTCGGAAGTTTAACGTACTCGTGTACTAGGACAATTTTTAATTAAATATATTCAAATTCTAATTTCATGAAAATGAAGCCATTTTCTCAGATAAAGTAACTTCCTGCTGATTGTTTATTCATACCCAGTCCATAATTAGCCACGTTCAAGTGTACTTGACAAATTTTCAGACTTGCTTGCTTGGAAATTAAACCACGGACGAAAAATTTGTATCGTATATTCTTTTACTATCTTCTCACATGGAACCATCACATGGTCGTCTGTAAAGGTTATTCGACCGAATCCTCTGTACTGAACAAGATATTATACAAACAGTTCCCATACTATTGAACTTTAAAACAACTGGTTTCAAGGTGATCGAACGATGAATCGTAACCGCGAGAATGCGATTAGGTCACATTGGTACTAGGGTACTTCGTCGAAGACAGTCCTTGGACCTTAAGGGGGTGTCCTGAATTACAACGTTCTAAAACAGCGTCTTTTTGTGATTTTTTTTTACAATGGAAAGAAAGAAATAAAGTTATGGAATTTTGAGGCATGCTTTTATATATGTTTAACGAATACAAAAAAATTTTGAAAATAAATAATGAATCCAATCCAATGGCTTTAAAATTAGTGTACTCACAGAATATAATTTCTTATATTTAATTGCAATATTTGCATTGACTATTTTATGCTTTCTTGGGGCATACGAAAATTAGGTTGATGAAATAAAATAAATAAATGAAATAAAAAACATAAAATATAATAAAAAGAAATAAAGTAATATATGGTAATATAAATAAAATAAAACAAAATAATTAACGAATCAATTTACAAATAGAAAGTTTTTACAAGCTTGTAAGTAACATTATTTCTAATTACATTTTAAACTGTTTACGGTATTATCGCTACTCTTGTAACATTTTTAATTTCATCATTCAAAGAAATATGTTTACTGAAGTTGATCCAGAATGTCAGTAGGCACCACTTTCTAACAACCAGTATGTATCCAAGTTTTGCCTGTGATTATATTGTTCAAGTTTGGAATTTGGTAATTAATAGTGTAAATTTTGTCAGTTGCATATCAAATTTTTTATCTATTTCGTTTTTGATTACATGATGTCAATGGATCAAACATTTAGATTCGCGTCTAATATATTGTTCGAAATCCAATGCTCAAAAGGATGTAAAGATCTTTTGTCACAAAAAAAGTTTGATAATGATTATTCGCCAGTGAGAAAAAATGGTAAGTGCCGCCGAAAGGCGACAGTGTCTTACCATTTATATATGTGTTCCACCTTTGTCTAGGGGAGTGTTAAACGTCTCTCCTTTTATACTACAAAAAAAAATTTTTTTTTTTTTTTTTTTTTACGTGGAGGAAATCTTCATAGACACCTTACCACCCTTGCTAAGTGGGCAGAAGGTAGTGCCGGATTCTTACCGGCTAAAACCTCCACGGGCGGGACGACAGTAGAGACCAGTGTTGTGCGAGTTGATCGTCGGGCCCCTGTGTGCTTAATACCAAGCACATTTTTAGTCAAGCACTTCCAGAAAGTAGTAAGTATGTCCACAGCACACGCAAGGGAGGGGCTGGCCGCTTGCCGGTTTGTGCATTGTGAGGTTTGTTAGGT
The DNA here is from genome assembly GCF_040668555.2 of Bombus flavifrons. NCBI lineage: Eukaryota > Metazoa > Arthropoda > Insecta > Hymenoptera > Apidae > Bombus > Bombus flavifrons. The sequence continues at coordinate 1,338,195 of NC_138459.1, read as the reverse complement.
TTATCAGCCGTTTTTCGTAGTAGTTTCTTATGCCGAGGATTCGAACTCGCGACGCGTCGTCTTCACTTCTGGACCTTAACGAGCGTAGCTGGCTGGCCCGCCGAGGTTCTAGCTCGATTGGAAAGTATTTGATTCTTAATGTGGCAATGTATATTATAGGAAGTATTCTAATTAGCCTATTGAAGCAGATGTACTTTTTTCATAGCCCTCTGAAAATACAAGGGGCAAAGGTAAATAATTCCCTTAATTAAAACTATTATTATTAAATCTATTATGAAGCTGTTAATAATATATTTTTGCTGCTATTGTATTTCTTGTAGTAAGAGTTGTGATGAGGGGCAAGGAGAGGATCCTGACTGCCCTAAAAGTTCGTCAAAAAGTTTATTTAAATAATTGTTATAGCACCTTAAAGTCTATTTTTTCTTTTTAAAAAACACATTTTTTTAAACCCGCCAAAATTTGTAATTTCACACTATTTTCTGCCTTTTTTTTAGTTCATCGAGAAGAAAAATATATAATAATTTAATTCTTTTTTGGTTTTTCCTTTCAGTCAAGAATTACGAGGTGGATCTTTCCCGCCGATTGAAAACTGCAGCCCATGAAATAGGTTTAGAAATCTGTTCTAATTTTTTCTTTTACTTTAAAAAAATTTTTTTGTATTCGTTAAATACAAAATACTTCGTTGCTTTCTTTCCCTTCTAAAAAAAATCACAAAAAGACCCTGTTTTAGAACATTCTAATTGAGGACACCCCCTTAACCAATTGATGAACCAACTGTGATAAAATCAGATACAAAATTAAGTGAAATGGCGTCGACGATGAAACGATGCCGAAAAGAGGACAGTCGTCTGAAGGAAGACGAGCGAGAACGAAGCTGTAAAGTAGAAAAGAGATGACTAGACGAAGCACGTCAGAACATGGGTAACGACGAATCAAGAAGGAGAGGGAGACGCTTGTAGATTGACGATTCTAATATTGTCCTAGGCACTGGCCGGTGGCTCGCGACAAGCCGGTCGCAGTGAACTAATAGTCTCGGCGCCATCGACATCAAGAACATCGTTGTCGTTCGTCTTCATGAAAATCCTAGTGAAAATCATGCGAGTGACCGCGAAAATCTCAGCTGATTGGATCTGAACAGTGACACACGAGGATACTAGTGAGCCGATCCACGTGCTTCGAAGCTCTTCTTGGTGTACGAGAGAGAATAATCGGTAAGCGTGGTACGAGAGATGTTTTGGTGCTGTTAATAAATTGTCAACTTGTGGTTCCATGATGATTACATTCTGTCGTTCTGATGCCAGTTGAGGATAAATTTTTATGTTGAGATGAGAAATTTTGAGGAGAGTGCATTTTTAATGGATGGTTTCTTTGGAGCTGTTTGGTGATGAATAAATTGGTAAATGGTAAGCGTGCAGTATATATGATGTGATCTGTATATTATAAAAAAAATAATTATAGTATAGGTACAAGATATATTGATTTAGAAGTAATTGGAATGCAATCACTTTGAGTTTTGATTTGATAAAATTTGTGAAACAATGTTGAAAATGAGAAAATTATAGTTACCTGTTTCAGTATTCTCATGAAGGAAAAAAATGTAATTTTTAAACTTTAGGATACATTAAAAAAAGTTTGTGGTTGTAAATACATAATTGATCAAAGAATCAGTGTTTCTTAATTGCTTTATTTTCTCTAGAATTGTTATCTCAATTCATTCTTTCAATAGAGCACTTTTATTCTGTTCTACTTTAGTAATGAACACTTGAGTGATAAATGGGCATTGGCTGTATAGATCAATGTAAATTATTTAATGTTTAGAAAATCGTTTTAACAATAAAATTCTCTTATCTATAAATTTTAAATAATTAAAAATACATTTACAATTTAATTAACATCGATTCTTAAGGAATATTTATTAAATTATTTTTTAATATAATAGATTGATCCTCGCATTAATTATAAATATTATACTATAAGGAGCAGAAATATTTTAATTCAATTCAGAGTATTTAAATAACTTCGGAGTAAAATTATTTTTTCTCTGCTTAGACATTTTATCCAAATATTCGGAGAAAGCTTGAATCTATGGTATACGATAAAAATTATTAATATTATCGTAAGATATAAATAGTTGGAAATACTACTGTAAGTATGTACTTGAGTCGGTGTTGAATTAAAACGGCAGTGCCAATTCGTCGGATGCTTGTCATTTCCTTTTCTTCAGACTGCGGAAGACACTTGCATGCCACTTGACTCACTTACAAACTATTTATATCATTTCAAATATTCGGAAAAGCTATTCACACTGTTACAATTATTTCGGCTAATGTATATCAAGTGTTTCCTAAAAATAATATTTTCATCGTTGACTAAAAAGTTCATTTTATCTTTTCCAATTACTTTCCTCCGCTTTTTTTCCGAGTCGAATAATTGTTCATTTTATCTTTTGGAATTATCTTTTTTCGTAGTGCGTCTGGGCAAAAATTTGGCAAAAATAATTCCATATTGAAAAATTACAAAATTTATCGTTGTAAAGTGTTTTATAATATTATCTATCGAATATTCCACATTATTCTTTTCATTGTTTTTCTAAAAAAGAAACCTGAATAAATATATTACATAAAATAGAATCTTTTTATAATTCTACGTCAGAAACCTTCTGATTAAATAATTATTATATATTCAGTTATTTTTTCTCACTTTTTATATTTATACATTTATCTAGAATTTTTCATATTGATTATTTAATTCCAATTTGGTAATATAAGTAATTTCCATAATTGTTCCTTCTAGTTTTCTATATAGTGGTTATTCTGAACAAATTGTGGAATCAATGAATATAAAATAGTCTTGCAACTTTCAATGAAAAATTTAACATATTATTTGACGTCTTAGTATTAATAGGCTTTTTTATTTTATTAAACGATGAATCTAAGTAATCAATTCTATCTTCAACAAATTTTATTACAATATTGTTATATATATATATGACTATTTTAATTATATATATAATTATATATACTGGGTGGTTGATAACTGGTGGTACAAGCGGAAAGGGGGTGATTCTACGCGAAAAAAGAAGTCGAAAATATAGAATAAAAATTTTTTTTTTTTAATTTTTTTTTTTAATTTTTCCATCGAGACAACGATCTACAGTGAGATCCGTTATAACGAGACGCGATAAAGTGCACGCGTACCGAGCGAAAATTCAAAGTCGATTTTCTCGAAAACAAAGCCTCGAACGAAAAATTTTTATTCTATATTTCCGACTTCTTTTTTCGCGTGGAATCGCCCCCTTTCCGCTTGTATCACCAGTTACCAACCACCCTGTATATATATATATGATTGGACAATTATAACTTCTACATAAATTGCTTAAGATATTTGTAACGCGACAATATCGCACAAAGTAAAACACACCGAGATTCGAAAGCCATATTTTTCATACCTCACTGATATTCTCTCTTTAGGAAGAAATGTCTTGACTATTTTCTACGCGCGCATGTTAACAAACAATTCAGAAATGGAGAGAACAGCAACTTCACACTACGATGTATGCAACAATTTAGACGCCAAAATTACCCATGTTACATATTTCACATTACTTTTATTAGGAAGTGGTGAAGTTGGAACTAAAATTTTTTTTAAAGAGAATCTTACACAACCCATTAATTTTTTAACAGCTTCGTAAGAACGGCTATTCCGGAATTAATCAAACTGATTTTTGCTGCGGCTTACTGTAGAGGTTATATGTTATAACTTTCAGCTTTCAACATCTACACTTCGGTAAAGCTAGACTTTCTAAAAATTGAATCACTTATAGTTGATATAGCAAATCACGTATCGTCGATATTTCAAAGAAATTGCTAGAAAATCAATCTACGGTACAAATACCTGAAGCTGACTTCCTGTTTATTGGATAGCCATTATGTTCGGTGGAAATCGGAGCGTGTGTTCAACGTTTAAACAATTGCTGATATATTTCAACGTGCGTGTACTGTGCGCGCGTGTCGCGTTGGGTATATGTTGTTCGCATATCAATACTTTCCACATGCGTGCGCACCTTCATTTCGCATCTAAATTCGAAGCCGATCGAATGGCATATGGTACAAGAAGAGGAACGCGCGATGGAGGCAGACGAAAGGCATGCGCCACGCGTATCGGCTTCCGTCAGAATTCGCGTGAAATTTGAGATGCGGCGACCAAACGAGCTATTTTAAAACAGACAAATCTCGCTGCGAGCTCATCGGTCGAAGGTCACTCTCGACGAGCAATAAAAAGACAGAAGCGAAAAAGAAACTGCACGTAGTTCAAGATGAAACAATAATTGCGAATGAATACGAAATGTTTATGTAGGAGGAGGGTAGGGGTAATTGAATTGTGAAAAGAGCTGGAACGAAGTGATGCAAAATGTCCGAATTGCGACTGATATGGGCGAAGAAACAATGAAGCCGTGTAAAAGCGAACTTTTGTTTTCAATTGGTTTTCAAATGATCGTGCATATAATGCGACTATTCGCGTATTTTATAAATTCACGTCTGTATGTTTTCGTTAAGATCTTGTACTGGTACCACTAGATCGAATATATTTGTAGATGATGGGAAATTGTAACGAAATAAATTGGAAAGTAAGCTAATTTTACGCTGGAATTTATAGTAAACGACTATAACAAACGCACAAATTGCAATAAAGGAAAAATGTAATTAATGCATTTAATAAATGATAAAAAGTTTGATAGAATTCTGCAATGTGTGATCAAAAGAAAAAAATAAATTTTGAAGGGAGAAAACATAAAAATTGATAAGAAAATAATGATTAACATTTAGAAGGGACGAAGATAAAGTACTAGTATATATTTAATTAACAAAAACAAAAGCGATTCAATATAAAAGTAGTTTATAAAAAAATGAATCAATATTATATTGATATATTGAATATAATCATGGTATAATCAATAGTAGAATAACGTATCACTTGCATTAATTCTTTATTCTCCGATGTTTTACGATAAATATTGACGAGAAACGTTTAATAACTCTCTATGCATTTATATACGTTAAATATAGTTCTGAATTTAATATCCATTAGAATATTTTGCATGAACCTGGTAAAATCAAAATTACAACTGATAAGGAACTTTACACAAGACTTACTAAAAAAATATGCTGGACGAGATGGATAAAAATTATTTTCTTGTAAATTTTGTAATATTTGAAAGCGAACGAAGAATAAATAAAAAATAAAAAATGAAGAATAAATTAAAAATGAAAAGTGGAGGATAAATAAACTATTGCAATACGAAAAAGTTTATTAAAATTTGTTTGAAAGAAGAAAAGTTCTAGAGTTGTAATTCGGTAGCAATATTTAAAAAATTAATGAAAATAATACTCTAAAGTCATAACAATATGTGTGAAACGTTATGCTACAAATACAAATGGTGTAATATATGAATGTTTATCACGATATTCAGAAAGACGGAAATCATTTTCGAAATACAGAAGCATTAAGTAAAACTGGCCACAGTTGCCGACGATATATTTTTAAACCAATTACCTCATCGGTTGCTCTTCTATTTTGTATCTATCGCTTCTAAACACGAGTTTCACATGAATTATACTTCTAATTCAGAGAACTCATTTTCGAACGAACGAACATTATAAAATATATTTTATAGATATTAAACTGTTAATTTAATTCGAAAGTGAAATGTTAACAAGGTCTGTAGTAATTTTCTTTCCGTGTTAATTAAAACGAAATATATATTTTTCTATTACTATTATTTCTGTGTTAGGTTTTCCTCCATTACAAGCTTAGGTAATAGACGTATCATAAATATAAGTAACAAACTAATAATATTACAAAGATATATAAGTAGGATCATAAAAATGAAATATTCCGTTCCTTTTAATTTAAAATGACTTGCTTAATGTATGCTGACCGCGTTAAAATAGTCAAATAAAAAATATATTTTATAATATTTCACGAAAATTCTTAAATTGTATGTATTTTATATGATTCTTGTGATATATATAGATTTATATAGATCGATGCATATCATGTGATATTCTAAATGCATCATCTGATTTGTTATTTAATCGTATGGTTGTGATTAAAATGTAACATAAAGCACTATTATGCGATTGATTCCATTCATAGAGAAAATCTGATGTTTCGATGAAAGCTCCGAGTGTACCATTTCATACCTTTTTCTACTATAGCTTAAGTAGGACTACTGGTTGAAGTATGTGGCTTGATACGTCCAATTTACCACTGACGAGCTCTCATCGACCAGCCACAGCATCTTACACGCACGATTGCATTTGCAGCGTTGAACCTGATGTTAATGCTCTGACGCGATCTCTCATGGAGTCGATTCATATTTTTCTGCTCGTCTTCACTTACTGATATTACGCAGTTACAAAGATGTAATGCCATATTGCGATACAATAATTTCTGTCTTTGCTATAATTTAATTAACATCCTAGCATCGTAGGTTATTGATTAGGTATCATATATAGATATATTCTATTTCTAACGGCATGTGGTCCGACTCTATTCTTTTTCCTACTTTCATGTCGATTATTTCTTCTGTCGCCTCCTGATTGCCAAACACATAGTCTATTACTGAGTTTCCTCTCTCCCCAATATAATAATAGGTTCACTCCTCTCCTTCTTTATCTCTGCCATTGATTATCGTCCAGCCTCTCTCTTCCAGACACTTTGGCAGTGTTCTTTCTTCCATGTTTATCGTCTTGTCTTTTGATCGCCTGTTTTTTTCTTTCTCTAGATTCTCGTTTATCGGCCCTCCCTCTTCTCCCGTTCTTGCGTTCCAGTCTCCGCCGATGATCATCACTTCCTCTTCTCTTCCGTCTACTCTTTCCTCTATTTTTTCCACGTCCCTTTATATGTAGACAGAGATATTGCTTATGTAAGATATACTCGTATTTTATAGTAGAAAGTATAACACACTGAAGGAATTATAGTATAATATTTCTTATCTCAAATAAGTTATCTACTATCATTCTAGTGCTATATGTTAATTTTGATTGTTAATATATAATAATTAGTTTTATGTGTCCATATAACTTATTTAATTAAATGATTATCGACAACTATTGCAGAAGAAATTTACCATTAAATAAAAGTTGTAGCGGACGAAATATGTATAATTACTACAATAGTATTCAAAAACAAAAACGCAAATTAAATTGAAGAATACAACTTTTCAATACGATGAAGTTGCTTTATGAATACAGCAAAAATTAATTAATTTTATATCTTCCTATTCCAAACGCAGCTTCATATGTTCGTTACTGATAAAAAATGATATTTAATTTCCTGGATAAACGGATCTGGAGATAATGCCCACGATATTACTTTCTTCTTTATGGATTCATTTATTTACCTATATATATTTTTCTCTAGAATAAATTATTTTAAATAATCATATTATAATGTTGAATACACAAACATTCCATTGATGTAATTGTTTGTTTATATTTTTATTTATTTGCAGTAATACCTGCACAATTATTATTAAAAAATTGATAAACGGGGAAAAAAGTAAAATACTTGACCTTTCCGATATAAGAAAGACTTATCGTATCGAAAGATTTGGTTATAATTTTTCCACTTATTATTTAACAAATAAAACGTTTCTATAAACATTTTGACATTTAGAAATATGTATAAATATTTCTAGGATTGAAAACATTTATTTTTGATTATTTAATTAGGTGCTGACATAAAGATTTAAAATATTTAAAATATCCTTCGCGTGATCTACAAGTATAAATATACTTTCCAATTCTTTTCTTTTCTCGCGTTAAGATTAAAGTACAAAAAAGCAACATATATATTGAAAGGAATCTTCTCGTGTTGGAATTAACATACAAGCGACACAAAAGATATTGGAAGCATATTAAAATATGAAAAATACTTGAAAAGACTGTCGCAACTTCCGAGCGTCTATGCTCTTTAATTCTTTCTCGTCCTCCAACTAAAATCAAAATGGCAACAAGAAATATACCGAAAATGACATATTACAATATTTAAGATAAATATTTAATAAACTGAAAAAACTGTCATAAAATCCTCAAATCTTTCCAGTCTGCGCCTTAAACTGTAAATATTAACAAGAGATATACCCAAAAAGGGCAAAAGTTTAACATTTTCAGCTATTAAAATAACTTTACGATCAGCATCTGTAAAAAGCAGGATAAGCGTAGACGTAATTCCTCGTAGAAATGAAAACCGTGACGGAACACATCGAGACCGTTTACATCGATTTCGCTGAAATATCGACGATCAGATTTTTCTCCCACTTGGTTGCTTCGTTTCATGATGCAATGCAGCCGCATTTAAAACAACGACTAAAAGCGTAACGGCGTAAGCTTTTAGGCGTGAGTGCTGATTATCGGTGAAAAGTAACATCTGCTTCTCGTCAAATCCATATTTTTCCCTCTGATAATGCACGGTGGGCGTCTCTTGCCTGTGTCGACGATCAACGATCCATGCCGCCAAATTGCTAACCCAGTTGTTTCATGATCGAGTTATGCGCGATACGAGTTGTTAGTTGGACAGTGAATCGTGCGGTTAGTGCCTTGGCTTCTTCTTTCTTTCGTTCCATCCAAATTGAATTAACGTACAGTGACATCGATGATTCGTATGTACAATTGAAAGGACGTGAGGGCATAGTGTAATTAACGGCAAGTAGGAACAACGCGGCGTTGATCCCATTTAACCTTCGAGGCGTTCGTCTTAAGGCTGGTTCACACACGGACAGTAGTTTAGTCAAACTACTAGAGAGCTGCCAGTAAAGTTGAGTTTAACCCGTTCACTCTAGAGGATTATCGCGAATAAAACGAGAATGAAAACAACTTTTTTTCATGAATCATCCGCAATGATCACCCGCGATGAGACAGTGTAAATTCGGCTTTACTTGCTACTCGGTTAATGTACTGGCCGCGTCTGAACCAGCCTTTACGACAAGCAGTCTCCATTGCTCGCTGCATATTGCAGACTCGCTTATCCTGATTGACGTCTTACTCTTACCGAGCCTCAAATCATTCGAGATTAAGATGCGTCTAATTGTAGTTGCACTGCTATTGTATTGCATACATGTTTCTGCTCCAATATGTTTGCCGATATTTGTTGTTAATTGTCACTCTTGAACTAATGTTTATGCAATTTTAATTTTATGGAAATTTAGTTTTATAAAATCCATATAGAGATTTTAACTGTTAAATATTATAAAAAATATATTTTATTGCAGAGATTTAATATACTTTAGTACATAGGATTAAAAAAAATGTAATCGAGATTAAATAATTACAATAATCTATTGATAATTAAAAACATGTAATATAAACATTAAATATTACTGTAACCATAGTTTCTGGATATTTTATATATTTTTGCATGTTATGTACATCCTGTGCATTTTTGCATTGTAATTTTGGTAACAATGTAATTTGAATTGATGAATTATATTTTGTTTATTTCCTTTTATTGGTAATCAATCATTATTCGAAATAGAAGCAACCTCGCCAATTTCAATAACCTTGAAATGCGTTGTCAAAATCAACAGTCTGAACAATTTTTCCCTATACGTACCGTTTCCTATACAACTGTTGCTTGACCTTAGTTTATTATTATTATTATTATTATTATTATTTAATTTGCACTTTGCAATTTGTCCAGTTGAACATGGCCTTAGCTTCCAAGACATTCGTTAGAAACCAATTAAATTTAAATGTTGACCTTGACAACACATTTTAAGGTCACTGTAATTGACAAGGTCCTTATTTCGAATAATTACTCTTTTCTTTTTCTAATTTTATATAATGATGTATTTTCAACTTGACCTTTCTTTTTCCAAAATAATTAACGAGTGAAATAATGATATTTTCTTGATATTTCATCAATTTTTATATATTGCATTTTTAAATTCTCTTAAAAGCATAAACATCTAATCTAATTATTACATATATGGACAATGTTATACAAAAGGAAACTTAAAAGAGGAACGGTACAAAGAAGACATAATTTTATAAAACGGAATTGTATTTGATGTGAGAAATAAAAAGATCTGGGTAAGTTATATGTATATCATAGAATAGACAACTATTGTCAATAGGATACAACATATTTAGCATAAAAGTTACCAATACACATTCATGGAAGTATCAATTTTAAACATTTTCTTGCTCGTTGCTATATTATATATTTATGGTTAATCGAACTTTTGATTATTCGAGGAGAGAGGATGGAATGAAAGGATGATTGTAGTATAGAAATATTGTTTGTGGTTGTTTTTAATTATTTACAGGCTTTAATTTAGCAAATTTTTAGTCACAATTTCGTTTCCGAAGTTTTCATAATTCAACATGTATCTTTATTTTAACTATAAGCTTTTATTTCTTTTAGCAGGAAAACTAGTTTTTTATTTATTATGATAGACATTGTAGAGATGATAGGCATTGAATATGTATAACGAAGATTCACGTTAAATTTTACGTAGTACGTATAGATATTCCAGTAATTTTTAAATTAATTTTTTTAGAAACAAGATTTTCTAGAAGAAGTAGTATAATGCGTTCCTTTAATTCTCTTACTTCCTTTATTTATATTTCTAAACAATAATACATATTTCGAAGAATCACTTTGAAATACTTTTAGAAATATTATGTTTATAAAGCAAATTTTATTTTATCAAAAGAACACAGGAAGTTGCAAGTAAATAGATGGAAAAATTACCAGCGCTTATAAGGCAAAAACTAAGAGCAGAAGCAAATTGTTTTTAGTGAAAATAGTCAATTGGGATGAGAAAAAAGATTATGGTAAATAAAGGAAAACTGAAAGGAAGTAATGTACATATGTATATACAGAAATTACTCATTATCTCTTAGTTTCATTAAATGTAAATGTAAATATTAACGAGTAGTTTTTTTAAAATCTACTTTCACTACCTTTTTTTTTAAATTCTTCTTTAGTCAAGTTCTGATAGGTGTCTCGTTTAACTGAAAACAGTAATTCTAATATTCATCTTACGAGGGATTAAAGTCATGGAAAAAATGTTTGAACAAAAATCGTTTAGCTTTTATTAGTTTAACTTTAGTTTGCATTTAGTAACTAGTTTAATTTTAACATTAAATTATCAGATTTAACGTATGAAAGACAAGAACAATGTAAACAGTGCAAACGAAGAATACCGTTTCGGGTCTTTTCTTGTCTTTCATCTATTTAATTTCACAAAGTATTAAAAATATCTGCTAAGCTAATAGTTTTTCGATATAAATAAATGAATACCTTTTTATAGGGAATGGCGACATAAATCGATTAATATACTAAAATATACGTGTATAGTTCCATGTAAGAAAATTTTTTTTTTTATTATTATTTAATTTGTACTTAACAATTTGTGCAGCTGGACGTTTGATAAATTTTTCTATCTTAATTGCTAAATAACACGTGGATGGCTACCCTCAGCGGGATACCATCTTCGAGTTTGTCTATTTTATTTCTTTAGTGAGGTCAGTGGGGTGTTTTCTTTTTAGTCTTCTTTCTATCAGAGTTTTGCTCGCTTCGGCAGCCAGCTGGTTTGGATGTGTTGCCATTCTTTCCTTGTATTTTACTGCGTACCTGCCAATTTCTTCTTTGATCGTTGGTATTTTTAAGTCTTTGCGTATATCCTCGTTTCTGACATACCATGGGGCGTTGACTGTTGTTCTCAGTATCTTCGATTGTAGCGACTCTAGTTTATTTACGTGGCTTATTGCTGCTGTCCCCCATAGTGGTATTCCGTACGTCCAAATTGGTTTTATTATCGTTTTGTAGATTTTTAGTTTATTTTTTATGCTGAGTTTAGAGTTTCGACTAGTTAGTCAGTACATCTGTCTTCTTTTTATTCGTATTTTGTCTATAATTGATTTACTATGTTGTTTCCATGTAAGTTGCGTGTCTAAGTAGAGTGCTAGGTATGTAACTTGCCTTCTTTGTGTTATGTGCGTGCCATTCAATTGGATGTTTGTTGGTTTCCGTTTTCTTAGTGTAAATGTAATATGGTTGCATTTACTCGAGTTTGCTTTGATTTGTTTATCTTGTAGCCATTTTTCTATTTTTGAGCACTTTGTACCTAATCTTTCTCTTACCTTACATATCTCAGTACAGAATTCCCAATCCTCCTTACTGATGAGTGAGGTCCTATTTTTTTAGCATCGAGTTTTCTTTATAGTTGTCCAGACGTTTTATGAACTCTTCGGCCCATTATACGTAAAGCGTCACTTTATAAGTGCGTATTAGACGCTTTGATGCTAACAATACGCACGCAGCAGTCATTGTAGTATGCATCAAGTAATGTGCATCTGTCCACGAAACAGCAGCGAGCCATTTTCGTCATGACGACTCGCGTTAACATTGTCAATAGCGAGACGTAGATATAAAGGAATTTAGTGGCGTAGTATGAAAGCCTCTTCCTCATCGCGCGAGATAAATTGTAATAACGAGACAAATTGTAGTATCTGATTACTGTATGTTTCGTAGTTTGAACACTGGTAGACTTTTCCAATTTTTTCTACGAATTTTTCTCTTATTATTATGTTATTACATTTTTTCCGTTCTCAGTACCAATATCTTACCAATCTTTTTGACTGTTTGTATATTTTGTTGTACTACGATTTGCCCTTTTTAAAATTTCTGATCTTAATTCTTATCATTCTTGCAAAGCAATGAATGTTTTATAAAGACAAGACATCTACATCTGGACATCCAGACCCAAAAAGGGGGACCATGTAATAGGACTACATAAGTGGCGGACATAAGGAGCACTGAAAATTAATGGAAAAGCGTGAGAAGGAGTTCGGTAATAGCCTTATTTGGGAGTCCTTTTCTCCTCGTAGGCAACCTTTGGGAAAGCTAGTTATAATACTTTGTAATAAAAGCAAGAAATTGTACTTTGAACAATTTGGAGATCATTTATTATAGGAAAGTCTTATAACTGGGGAAAATGCAAATTATGCGACGCAATTGTATCAATCTCGCTCTTATGTACGCCCAACGTATTTACAGGTTACGATATATCTGACAAGCTGAAAAATATCCAAAATGTATCCTCTAAGAGGATGCTGTGACTGCCAATGTATAGAACAAAGTAAAACAGACAGAGTAAAACCGATACATGCATTTCCCAAACAATATATCGAGGTACTCTATGAGCTACGTGTTAAAAATGGAAGAGGAAACGACAGAACTGGTATTTCATTTATAAAAAAAAAGTACCACATAAAAGTGGACATGATTGTCTATTAAAAAATTTCACACTAGTAGAGTCAATAAAGAAGAAACTACTAAGAATTCTGGAGTGAAAAATCCAAGCAGATAAGATTTATAAAGATATTAGGAATCTAAATGTATATGAATACGAGAATTATACAGGGTGGTTGGTAACTGGTGGTACAAGCGGAAAGGGGGTGATTCTACGCGGAGAAAGAAGTCGAAAATATAGAATAACAATTTTTCGTTTGAGGCTTTGTTTTCGAGAAAATCGACTTTGAATTTTCGCTCGGTACGCGTGCGGTACGTTATAACGGATCTCACTGCAGATCGTTGTCTCAATGGAAAAATTAAAAAAAAAAGAAAAATTTAAAAAAAATTTTTATTCTATATTTTCTACTTCTTTTTTCGCGTAGAATCAGCCCCTTTCCGCTTGTACCACCAGTTACCAACCACCCTGTATATGGTCAACGTTACACGTCATAATATAATATAGTTTAATTGTTACCGTCTATTTAATTGCCGCGTTTGCTTGAACGTGATGATACGAAACGGGTAGCGTTAAATAGCGTTTAAAGCAACTGATAATAAGTTCTACTTTCGGGAATACTGGCACGGGAGAGGATTAAAGTTGTTTGAAAGTAAATTAACAATATGTAACGATTTATTCAAATCTTACTCGATTTCGATATTGACAATTGACTGACAGACTGACGGACGTAACCTCTTCGGTTAACAAATGGTAATTAACTCTTCGGTAGACAAAATGATAACTAACTCTTCGGTAGACAAAATGATAACTAACTCTTCGGTAGACGAATGGTAATTATTACTCGATAGACGAACGGTAATTATTATTGACTTCTCGGAGTCGCTACATTTATTTATATCTGTCGGAGATGAGAAAACATCGGGGTCTTTCTTTTGAAAACATTCGGGAAGATCCCCAACGTTTGTTCAAACTGCCGACTTTGTTTACAATTTAAATTGTCTTAATATCGTTATCAAAACATAATTAGATAAATATAAAAACATAGTTAAATAAATTTTCGCAAGATATAGCTTTTAGCGGCTTTAACTGCCTTTCACTTCAAATACCGTAAACATGGTTTCAAATAAACGTTTTAAATTATCTTGATTTGAAAGAAATTACCAATTTTACTTTCGCGCTACGAATCGTGCGGGGCGTGGGATGTGACACTAATTACATGTAATTCGGCAAGATAATGAATATATGTAGAAATGTTATATTATTAGTTTGTAGGTAACAGTATGATTAATACAATATCGTTTGCACTCACACGAAATCGAATATAAAACCCCGTTTCTTCACACGACAACGATAAATTCAACTCTGACTCTCACAACTCTCAATTCGGCCATTCTGATAAGCACATCTGCCCTCAGATGTGCCCATCATTACTAATTTCTCTTGTGCTCCTGATTTCTTGCTATTCTGCATCGACTATCAACCTCAATGGATGACGATTATCCTTCGTTGTCTTCAAAATCGTCATCATCTTCAGTATCCTCGTCATATTCGAGTGGTTTAACCCGTGGCTTCATATGATCAGCTACGGAGCTCGTTTTCCGCGGTCCTTCTTGCTCACCACCCACTTTGATGACTTCGTAATGGTCTTTGCCCTTTACCGATGTTACTTTGTATGGACCCAAATACTTTGGTAGTAACTTTCTACCTGTTCCGAACTGAGTACGTTTTATTGCTACAAAATCACCAATTTTATATTTCGTGGCAGTTTTACGACGTTTGTTGTATGTTATTTTGTTTTCTTCTTGGATTTTTGCAATGTTTTCCTTGGCTTCTAATCTCATTTTCGTGCGATCTTCTTCAAAAATATTCACCAGTTCTTCGTCTATCAGCTGCTTTAATTCTTGGTCTCCTTTAAGTCTTATTTGTTCTCCGATTAGTAGTTCAAATGGTGTCTTCTTAATACTTCGGTTGTGGCTTGCATTTATAATTTGTTGCACTCTGCCCACGTGTTTTTCTACGGCATTTGTCACAATCCTGATGTACATCTCTTTCGTCTTCTTCATCGTCTTCCGACGACGCATCTTCTTCTTCCATGGCTGCCTGTAGTCGCTCACGTAATTCTGCTTTTCTTCCTCTCGTCTCTAGCCCTATACTAGCCAGACGTTCTCTTAATTCTTTCCGTCTTAAGCCTCTCGAGATTTTCGCCTTCATCTCGATCACACTTAGTTTTTGGTATGGTCCCGAACCTCGCTTCTCCGTGCACCTTTCACCGTTTTCTGGCTCTTTGAGACTTGCTTGTCCAGCACTACACGCTCGATTTACCCTGGCAACCAATACTGACCTTGCACCAGATATTGGTAGATTCATCTCTGCAAGCTTGTTTCTTAATTCTTCCAGCGTTAGATTTTTCTCGCTTGAAAATTGTTCCTCTTCACAATTTGCCATCTTAGTCTTTTCAATAATGTCTTTTGAATACACACGATATTATTCTCAACGGCTAACGATATTGTCTTTTATCACATCGCTTACCGATCAAAAACAAAAATCCATGGCACGAGCCCCCAATTTTGTAAGAATGTTATATTATTAATCATACTGTTACCTACAAACTAATAATATAACATTCCTACATATATCAGCAAGAGAAAAACTGCTGCTAAGCAACAAAATAAATTTGTCTTTTTACGATCAAAAATATGTTTTTAAGAGAATAAAATAATGTTTGATCTGCAAATCGAATATAATCAAATCGTACGTTTGATCGAACGTAACGATCTCGAACTCGAAACCGAAAAACAGTTTTTACTCAGGTGCGTGCAGTACCAAGCATGAAGATATGGCATTAATATACACTCTCGGCCCTTAATTCGCCTAAACAAGCTAAATATATTTGTTATTATCTTCTGACTGCGCTAAAAGTAAGAAGTCTTTGCCTAAATGAGTGGAATCTACGTTTAGATGTAGAACTCGCAGCAGTAACACTTTTGTTAATACAATTCTGATTCATACAGTTCTGAATAAATGTAAAATATCTGTATCGGCTATGACACAGCGCAACAGGCGAAATCCGACACGCATTTATAATAACAGTAATTAGCAAAATTTTTTTTATGAAATACAAACAAGATAATATTATTAACTGTTGGAGTAATTCGAAACTGTATATTCTCTTATCGTTACATGAACTTTTTATGCTAAATAATTCATTCCATCGTGCTGCATATTAAATTATAATTATGCAATTTGTTAAATTCTTTATTAAAATTGGCATTATTGACAAAGCTATAGCTGCGTTAAAGTTTTTAGATTTATATACTTTAAGAGCAGAACTATTTTTACAACTAATTTGAGTACAAGGATTTAATTCGTTCAAATTGAAAAAAATTGGCAATTAATTGACCATAAGTAAGAAAAATATAAGGATTTAAAGAATATAGAATAATTATTAATTAGATTAAAAAAATATAGAAATATTAAGCATAAAACTAATAAATAAAAGCAATGAATGGAGACAAGATTAGTCTTTCAATAGTGTTTCATTAAGAACATCTAAAAAGGAATACAATCTATATCTAATGTTGAACATCTCTCGTTTAATGGGAGATTAGTGACTATTAAACTTTAAACGTAATTTATATCTATCAATTGGCAATTGACTCTTGGATCATAAAGTTAAATCAGGTTAAAGTCCATGATTTGGTCACTAATTTATTCAGATATACGCTGCCTGGCATATTTCATCTTTAAAGGTACATAGTACCTTTAATATATGTAAAGTTATATATCTACATTTAATTACTTATTAATTCATTTATTTATTTATTAATTGCTTTAAACCAGATATGCTTTATATATCAAATGCAGTATGCTTGCACATAGTTTGGATAATGCATCATTTCGAACTTATAATTATATAATTAACGAAAAAAATTAAGACAATTAGAAATAAAACAGGATCTTCTATATCAGGATCGTATAAATTTTGTTTTATTTGGAAGTAGTTTACAATCAATTCTCATTGAGAATTATAAATAAATTATTCTGGCGTAGTATTATAACGTGAATAATAAATGATTATCGTATGTTTGATTCTAGCTAAATCTAATGTTTAATTTTTGATGGTTTGATGGTTGTTAACTCTTGTATTATATCTGTTTCTGAATTTGGATATTTCTTCTTTAACTGCAAGTATCTTAGGGTTGCGACGTATTGTTTCCTTGGTAACATACCAAGGTGCATCTATCAAGGATCTTAGAGTTTTCGATTGGAATCGTTGGAGAATTTCTATGTTGGAATTACTCGATGTTCCCCGTAGTTGGATCCCATGGGTCCAAACAGGTTTTAATCTGCATGTTTAAGTTGGAGCGTCTGCCAATGAGCCAGTAGAATTTTTTTTAGTTTTGATTTCAGTTGTTTGGATTTATCTAAGATGTGCTGTTTCCATGTCATTCTTCTGTCCAGGATGTATTTTTGTTTGGAATTGGAATATTATTTATGGTGACCTGTGGGCAGGATTGTTTTCGCAGCGTGAAAGTTATATGACTGGATTTATTTTCATTTATTTTGAAGCGTCATTTGTGCAACCACTTTTCCATAGAGCCGAGACCTCGCTGGAGAGTTGAAGAGGCAATTATCGGGTCTGAGTGGGATGCTAATAAAGCTGTACCATCAACAAATGTCACTGTAGTTATCTCTGTTAAAGTTGGTAAATCGGCAGTGTAGATGGTGAACAGCAGAGGTCCGAGGGCACTGCCTTGGGGTATGCCCCGGCTACTATTGGAAATGTTGCGGTTATAGCGTCTAAGTATTTAATCATGAACAGATAGGCGTCTCTGAGATACAGACGACAACCCCTCCAGAGGAACTAAAACCTCAGTATAAAATCCCTCCAATATAAGCGCTCGCCCCAGTCTGTTAAAACATTTTGAAGCAGTCTCTTGTAACACTTTGAGCCATCACTCTGTTAGACTTACATAATAAATTATATTATCATGTACAAAGTTCAATTTCTTTACCTTATTCGTGAAACGTTCGAACTGTGACGCGAGGAGATCACCGGCGATCTATCGGCTTCGTGATTTATTGTGTCTCCGACGTGACACTGACCTTACCCTCCTCAACTCACTAACGGCTACCTCTTATACCATGGCTCCGGTATACCTGGCACGCACAAGTTCCACAGACGTGGATGACCCATGGTCAAGTGGACCTTCTTAATTGCCCAGGGTTTTGCCTCGATACTATGCTTATTATATTATTATAAAAGGTATTATAGGTATTATGCTTTTACGGCTTCAATTTCGCAAGTGATAAACGAGGACGTTAAAGAGTAATAAATTCAATTTGTTCAATCCTCTATTGACAGGAATGCTGAATTTTTTAATAACGGAGTTATTTGGAGTTTTAATTGGAATTGAAGAAGCATTGCAATGCCTTGTGACTACTATTGCAATACATGTAAATATTCCTGATTTATTCAAATTTTTTCTTTTTTATTTGATAGACTTTTTACAA
Organism: Bombus flavifrons; assembly: GCF_040668555.2. Classification (NCBI taxonomy): domain Eukaryota; kingdom Metazoa; phylum Arthropoda; class Insecta; order Hymenoptera; family Apidae; genus Bombus; species Bombus flavifrons. Next base: position 1,319,417 of record NC_138459.1, on the reverse strand, counting down.
TCAATTCTCATTGAGAATTACAAGCAAATTATTTTGGCGTCTATCCATATTTTGTATCACACGTTTGTATTATAACGTCACACTTCATAGATCGCTTTTTCGTTATAATTCCTTTAACAATGCTCCTGACTATATATGTTTATGTACAGTTTCCTTGGTTTAACCTATAGAATATACTGACAACGTTTGATTAGAAAAAATTGGGACATTCATACAACTGTTCTACTACATACGAACCGATACTAAGTTTAGAATCACGTTCGACACAATCGACAGTCTAATCGAGACTCGACAATTTAAATTGTAGATTTTTCCCGTTACGCATTTGTGGAACGTTCAGAGACGCAAGAATGCATAGAATGCGTATTATATCAAAAGATATACAAGATATTCAAGGTATAATACTCATTACAATATTTACCAGATGAAACAAGTGTCTGCATGGATTTCGCTTCTTTAGTTGTGTTCGTAAAAATATGAATTTGTATAAATATTTGCAGTCTACTTATTACGTTAAATTTATTTCTTATTAACTATATCATATTTTGTTCCTTAAATTTCATTTCGCTTTATATGAATCTTATTAGTTTGGTCTATTATATTAATTGTTAGTTATTATAATAACAATTAGGGAATTATCATAATTATCTAAAATTGTTGATAAAGATACAATTTACAAACTTTGAAAGACTGCTTTGATTATAGAAAATTAATAGGAGATATATGAAGGAAAATGTACTTTAACATTTGTGTAAATATTTTGAACGGATGCATAAAGTAATTTTTATGTTTAAAGTTATTAGTTTGAAGTTTTTTTTTTTTTTTTTTTTAACGCACGTTAGAAGGATAATCACTGATAGAATACTCGAGATATTCCCTTTTTCGAGGTTCTGGGATAGACACCATGCCGTCCTTCGTCGTCCGCTTAGCAAAATGCAACTTCGTGGCCAGACCTTTAAACAAAGTTTCTATTCTTTGGCGATGGAACGTTAGGTCACTTGTCATTACTGTGCTGTCTTACGTATCCTCAAAGGACTCTAAATAGTCCTATCATCGACGCTTCAGAACTCGGCAACTTCGAGTCGTCGGCTACCGACTTTCAATTCACAACATTCACTCAAGCTTTTTGCCAAAGTCCTTATCGAAACCTCGGTCCAGCCATAAATTAAGATAAGGTTGCAATTAAGGAAAATGCGTTCCCGCTACATGCACAAATTCAAAGATATAAAGTACTATGATAACGTTACGTTAATTAATTTTACAAAAATCAAGCGAATAGTGAACTATTCTAGATTATTATGTTTCGTGATAGAAAGGGAAAAATAAAAGATTTTATAAAAGAATATTTACTTAGTGGTAGAAGAATTTTTACACGTCTTTTTCTGAGTAAATAAATCGAAACAGAAAAAATAATTTTCTTTGCATATCGTCAACGTTTATGTCAACAGCGACCAATAGGAAATTTTAAAAATTGTTTATATATGGCACTATGTATTCTTAATAGAAACTTAGAACATAGAGTATAATGAAAGTTAAATTTGTTATAATCAAATTAATTTTGCATTGTGCTCACGTTGAAAGTTCATCGACCGTGGTGTCAATGAATTTCTAGGAGGCTGTCGCTTGATTAAAACAAAATGGAAGCTAATCCATCCTCAGCTTTTCCGACGTGACAACGCTTTGGAATGTACCTTTCATACAGCTTTGTACACATTCTAATAAAATACGTGAAAACCAGCATGATTTCTATAGAGCTATTGAGATGAATTTCAAAGTTTTATATAGTTTATAAATTTCAAACTACTTTATTATTAATTATTGTGATAATCATTAAATTTATATCCCTTTAAAATCTATTTTAAAGCTTCAGTGAAACTGTATAAATGTTAACCACATTCTGATGTCTATGATTTTCGCATATGTTATAAAACTCAACATTTTCAACAACCTTTTTCTATAATATATACAGGGTGTTCGACTACAGATGTAAAAATTAAAGGGGTGATTCTTGAAGCTAAAATATGATGACAATCAAGAATAAACAATTTGCATTTTCGGCTTTATTTTTTAGTTATTGACAATTAAAAATTAACCGAAATATCCCTGTGCACGAGCAAACCTTCTTACCTGAACGCAAGTGGGTCAGGCTAAGCAGGCGGGGTGCACAGGGATCCTCAAATCGAACGATACATGGGCAGCAGCTTAGCTCGTACAAGGTAGCGAAGATTACCAGATTTGAAGACGTAAATCACCCTGCGCGACTACTTATCTACTCATTAAAATTCATAACAGTATATCGAAAACCGGCTCATGGAATTTTCGAGTAGAGACGATTAATTTTCCCTCTAATTCTTTGCCTCCATAAATAATTAATAAATAAAAACACATATAAACAATATTTAAACACATTTCACACCGCGCACCATGATCATTCCATCCATGGAAATCCATAGAAAAATCACATATGCACAAAAATCATATACACATTTTCCACACAAATAACTGACCACTGCATATTACCATATTTTTATACATACACATGAAATAACAAATGGTGAAATCAAAAGAAACTAGAAAAACTACAAGAAGAATTGTGGACACAACAACATTCTGTTGATAAGTACATTTCTGTTGATAGATGTGCATCTGTCACTATTGGCTGCTGGTCGCTGGCCACTTATGTTCTGTTTATAAACAAGAATCGAGTGAGCTTAACGACCCTGTGCACAACTACATGTGCGTAACTGCAAGAAATGTTTTATTATAATACTTTAATTAATTATTGTAATTATAATATTGTTAATTTATAACTCACTTAGAAGTGAAAATCATCAACATATTGGGTTTCGGCTTGGATTAAATAAAATGTTAGAATAACGATTACTCTATTTTATGAAATAGTGTCAATTATTTCACACGCCTGTTATTTTTATAGTTTATTCGTTATTATTTCACACAAGCGGATTGAGAAATCTAACCCAAACCTAAACCTAATACATTGATGATATTCTAATTGAGTTATAAGTTATAAAGTTATAACAGACACTTGTAGCCTCGCACATGTAAGTATGTTGTGTACGAGACCTTTAAGCTTGCTCGACTCTTGTTTACAAACAGAAAAAAGCAGCCGGCAACCATACTGACGCATACACTGCTACAGACGCATAACTAAAGGCAGAATTTACGCTACTCGTATCAGCAGTTTTTCGCGAATATCTTGGAAAATAAGCGAGTCCACCCTTATATACAGGGTGGTTGGTAACTGGTGGTACAAGCGGAAAGGGGGTGATTCTAAGCGAAAAAAGAAGTCGAAAATATAGAATAAAAATTTTTCGTTCGAGGCTTTGTTTTCGAGAAAATCGACTTTGAATTTTCGCTCGGTACGCGTGCACTTTATCGCGTCTCGTTATAACGGATCTCACTGTAGATCGTTGTCTCGATGGAAAAATTAAAAAAAAAAAATTTTTTTTTATTTTTATTCTATATTTTCGACTTCTTTTTTCGCGTAGAATCACCCCCTTTCCGCTTGTACCACCAGTTACCAACCACCCTGTATATAAGAAGAAGTTATTCAAAAAATTGAATTTTGCAAAATATACAGTTTCACTAAAACTTTTGTTTCAAAGAGAATTTATTTTTTATTACGATTAAACATTTCTAATATACTTCATAACAGTCAAAAATATTTGATTCACATAAAATGATATAATATTTGAGGTGTAATCAGAGAATAGCAAAATATTGTTGGTATGTTTTTCTATTCAATTTACGTATTACCCTCTTCTGTTGTTGATGTCTTGTCAAGACCAACATCTCAAGTACTTTGCAAAGTATGCATGTGTCTGTGCGTTTTTGCAATTTTAAAACCTTTATCTAAATTCTCTCTGCACTATTTAGTTTTAGTAATGTAATTTTAATAATGAATTATATTTGCTTTACCTTTTTTTCTTCCCAATTTTGGTTAACGAAATAATTTCAATTTATTTTCTTCCATTCTCCCAAAATAATAAATTACTACGCTAATCAAAGATTTGGAATCACTTTTTTAATCATCTACGCTAAATCACTTGCTAATTCCATTATTAATCCTTTCACAGTGTAGCCCGACACAAATTCGAACAAATTGCCAAACATAATATTGTAAATTTCACATGTTATATGATATCACAAGTAAACTAATTATTAATATTTATATATATTATTTTCATATTTAATACTAGAAACGCGAGAAATCTTAATGAAAAGGAAATAATTACTCTCTAAATCTATCATCTGCATTTTTCATTATCCTTTTTCTCTATCGAAGGGTTAGCTTCAAATTAATGTCACAAATACCGACAATAATATTTCAATAAAATTTCTAAAATAATATTTTATTCTAATTCTGTTACGCCCGTTTGAGGAGAGACACGATCGCGAGGAAAACGCGTCAGCGAGAGGCGTAAATTCTCGCTACGTTTTTGATAATCGACGTCGCGAATTAATCGTTCCCCTGTTTCGATTAGGATAACAGAGGTAGTTCAATGATTTTAACACTGAATTAACAGGATTAATATAAACTTGTATAATTAACAATATTTAAAATTATAATGAACACGTCACAAATGATTTAACGATGATACAATTAGTTTGTTACAGTAATTCGACCCGACTTTATGATATTCTATTCGTCTGAACCTCTCAATGTATTCCGTTTGAATTCTCAAATGACACTGATTGCCCTTCGATTTGTTTTCTTTGTCTTCTCTGGGAGATGACCCCCACCACGCTCGGGTCACGCCACCGTTCGCGCCTATGATCACGTATACCACCTTCTTTGTGTAGATAAAATACCGGACCGAAGGCGAATCGACGTTTCTAGAATTCGCTGCTTGACGACAACTATGCGCTTGTATGTACATTGTATATATTTCGCTGGTCATATAAGACGATCTGTCTGCGACACTGTAGGACTACGAGCGACGGTTAGTAACACGGCCTATAGTAAGCTTCGGGGTGTAACAAATTCTAAACTGACTTTTTTAAATTCTTGGGTCCTATGTACTTACTAATTTCAAATTTTCGGTCAAGATCGTATAAAGAAATTTAGTATCTCAGAATATTCGGACGTTTTTTTTTTCAAGAAAATAACCAACTAGCTTTAACACTATTCGTCGGAATTTGTTCCTCCTTTCTCCAAGTAGTACGTTTAATTGCTTTCTTTCACTTTGTCTTTTAATTAATGCCTCTACTTCTTGTACAGCTGGCTCGACCTACTTGGAAAGTACTATTTCGATGCATAATACATTTCACGAGATTTTGTCTCTCTCATCCACTCTAGCTTACATTTCCCGCATTCCTTGCATTTTTCTAGTTTGTACGCATTGTTCTCCTACTTGTCCGTATTATTTTGTCTATCTCCTTCTAAAATATTCTCTTTCAACTTTTCCAAGCTATTTATTGTAGACTTTATAATATAATTTCTATTCTATTATGGATATGGAGTTAAATTTTACCTCTTACTATAAAATTTATTATATAACGCAAAGCTAAAATTCAACGTGTCGACTGTATACACGAGCTTGTGTCGATTGATGTTTATGTGCGTCGTTGTTCTTTGGGTGCAATAAACACAACTCAGAGAAATTTTGGGTGAATCAATTTTTACTTTCGCAGTTGTGCCTTTGCTTTGGATTTTCGCAGAAAACTAACTCCTCAGTAGAACTTGCGAGCAGATGTAAAAGTATTGAATTTTGTTTGCAAGAAAACGGAGATCATATTGAATATTTACTTTAATACAAAACGATTGCCATTTTTGTTACGATTTTTCTGTGGACACTCGCTGACGGGACATTTGCGGTGCGTGTGTGATTTTTCAGTGGAGATTTACAGGCGACATAATCGCAGTGCATGTATAAACTTTGTATAAACATTGTTAATATGTGCTTTTGTTTATTAATTATATATGAAGGACTAGGAGAAGCATTAATCCCCTCTACTTGGAAATTCCATAGGGCAGTTTTCAACACGATGTTATGGATATCCATGAGTGAGCACATTTAATGTTTTATCTAGGATTTTCCTTACAAAACGTCGCACAGAGTCTTCTCCTCTACGATCTGTACGTCTATGTTTCGTTCGATCTGAAGACTACTGTGCTTTCTGTTGCTCGATTAAGTTCTAAATTTCAAAATTTGACAATGGTGAGATATTTGATGTTGGTTTTTCGGGACAAGCAATTGTGTTTGTGCATACTACAATATTTACGAAACGTCAGCCCAAAATGCAAGTGCAAAATTCAAACACAATTGCGTATTCCGAAAAAGCAATATCAAAATAAAGTAGATTGAAGTTCTTATCATTTGAGCTTTTGGCGAACGCGTTGGCGTAATAATTTGTTCAAGAAAATTAGATATTAATAGATTATCTGACGTGATAATACTCCTAATGTTCATATATTCCCAAATTTCTGTTTGTGCAGTTTCTATATTTCGTTTATTACAATTGAAGTTGGAAACATAAACTTACTTCGTTTAGCAATGACCCGATATTTTTAATACTTTATTTTGTTTCAATTTTATAGCATATGAATACATTTACAGCATGACTTGACATCTTTTATATGTAGCTGTTTCGCAATTTGCCGCTTGTTTCGAGTTCGAGGCATAGTCTCAGAAGTTGCTTCTATGATTATACCAGAAAGTTTTTGAACCAGCGTATTTGTAAGGTATACATTTGTTTTATCTGCAGTTTTAAGCCTGTTAATTTCATCGTCTATTAATACTTGGAACTGAATCCAATCGGCTTTGTAATATTTTTATCTGGGTGTGTTGATATTTATTGCATTTATATTACGTTTTATATTTAATGAAGTTGAAAAGTGATCGCAATGAAAGAGCTCAGTGGATATTTACCATTCGAATAAGTTCACAACGTAAGGAGTGTAAAATGAGAGATCAATAAAATTTGATTTTTGATTTTTTTTTGATTTTTTTTTTTTATGTTGAAGGTATCTAAAATAATGAACAGTTTGGAAAGTTGATTGAATAATTGCGGTTGTTCTTAAGATTATAGTTGGTAGCCATGTATGAGAAATAAGAAATTATTTCTAAATATGTGAAATGACCAACCCTAAATAGAATGAAGTTAACTAACTTTGTGATTTCAAAATATTACAGAATTACTTACCATATGAAGAAACCCTTTTAGTAAGAGGGAAATAACATCAGCAGCATATTTTTTAGTATTAGGTTGTCCAGAAAGTGTCTCTCTTTCGCAAACGTATTTTTTACAACAGTGCACCTTTATAACAAACGTGAAACCAAGTCTGTGAAATGTCACAGTGTTTATCTCAACAGAATAAAATGGAATGTACGTAATTCTACAAAATAATATGATACAAAAAACATTATGCGTCTATTATTTCCTCATAAAACGAAAGAAACTTTTCGGACAACCTAATATAATATCACGACATTAATAATTAGTTTGAAAGTACAACGCAATTTAAGTTAATGTTTAAAATCTACATAATTTAATTTAAAATACTAGCAAATTTTCTCAAGGGATCATTTTTTAATAACGTCTTGTTTAATTTAATAAGTTAAGTTTTACGATAATCTCAAATATTAAACAAAGTTATAATTATTAGTAATAATAAATATACTTATATATTTATAATATATAAATACAAATAATAAATTTGACTTTTTAACCATTTTAAGCTTTTATCTAATATATTTTTTGCTCTTTCTTTTATTTCACCCGAAATTAAACGACTTTAACAAATACATACAAAAGTTCTGTAGAAACAGCTAATATTTTACAAAATAATCGCAAACACACTTGTATTGAAAGCGCTGTAATTACAAAAAAAGGAGAACGGGGAACATAGGGAAACGGATGAAAGTACTTTTAATTTTTCGAGCAATTTATCGTAGCTCGTCTGACATTAACATAATTGTTTAAACGTGAAAAATACGATCTCGACAAAAAAGTGCTTAGTCTGGAGGTTAAAGACAAAAACTGGGTCGATTCAATTGTTTATCGTCGAAGTTTTCCCGTGACTGAAAATTTAATTATACCTGCCTGCTCTATGTAGCGTTTATGAAATATCTACGAACAAATAAAGCTTTCTTATTTTCGCCCCAACTGAACGACTGACTGCGAAAGATTTCCGTTGAATTGAATTCGGAAATGCGAGTCGAAAAGCTTTAAGCGATTGTGTACTTACATACATTGAAAAATACGTTAACTGGATATGATCATTTTGTGATCGAAAAACGTACGCCGACGAATAAATGTTCTTATTCAGATGAATGAAAGGTATTAAGTATATTAGAAAAATATTTTTATATCAAAACAATTTGCTTTTTTCTGAATTTATATGAACTTTCATGAATTTTTATTACCGATAACATTTAAAATATCTGCATATATGCGTATCATATTTATAGATATTATTTTACGTATAAAATCTATAGTATATCCTGAAAGTTTCATTTAAATTTTCTATTAAATTTATTATTCAAATTGCAGACAAGTAATTATGTGTAATTGAGAGATTTAATGAAAGAGCGGTACAATTTTTTGGCCTTTTTTTCTCTAAATGAGTTAACTGCAGGAAATGAAATATAACATTTGTATTTGTTTAGAAAATTTTGTTATCAATTTCCAGTTCTTTATAAGCAATTATATATAATGGCGTGTTTCAGTGTTTGGAAATATATACAATATGTAGATGTTTCTATTAGACTGAATCTCTTCTTTTAACTGTAGCCTTTTTAAATTAAAAGTTTTGTTAGTTTTATCAGTTTTTATTTGAATCTCTCAATTCATCTATATAATACCATTTAATATTAAATATAGTACCTACTATAGATAATTTTAAATCAAGTATGTTACTAAAAACGAGCTTTTGTTCAGTTATGACATTGAAATATGCAGTTAATGTACCTACAAATATAATTATTAATTTTTTAATAAAGCATTAAATAATTAATATTATTTGCATTGAAGAATGTATTTTGAAATTTACATACAAAAGAGAGTATTAGGTTTCTACATAATATGTAAATATCGTTTTGAGATAAACGGTGTTAATACGAATAATTTCGTTTAATATGAAAATTTTTATTTAATGCAGGAGTCTTTGAAGTTAATAGAATTTTTCTTACAATTATATTAATTTGTACGAAATGACGTTTTTATTGTTTCGGATCACTTCGCTACGTTTGTAGTTGACAAGGTATGGAGAGAATTTGAAAAGGTATTACAAAAAACTTTATTCGAATATTCACGTAACTTTGCTCGCCACGTGAGTTACTCGTCAGAGGCCTAGGGCACGAGATTTCACACTGCGCATCGCTCTTTTTTCTCAACGGAGGCCTAGGCCATCATGCGACGCTCACACACATGCTAGGGAGGGGATACATATACTTGTGTGTGTTTTCGCTCTACGTCCTTCCCTCTCGCACGTACATTTATTTTTCTTAACGCGTATGTGTTATTTTTCTTAAATCCTAATCTCGTTACATACTTATCAAAACATTCATACCAATTCCTCGGACTTTCTTGTAACCCATAAAGCGTTTTTGCTAATTTACATTACATTTGTCCTGTCTACATATCCTTTTGATTCATAATATTACGTTCGCTACTGTTTACTAAGTGCTTCTTCCTTTTCAATATGCTTTTCATTTTACATGTCCTATTTTCCTTGAACGCTACTGCTGTAAGTCTATGATTCTGATCTATTCTCATTTTCGCAATATTTCCTTTTGAAATAACCGTATTATTAATATCTGTTAATTTTCCTAAACTAATCAAATTCGCGGACATTTCTTTCGCGTAGAACACTTTATTCATATTTATTTCATCGTGTCTTCCAAATGCTTCAAAATAACTTATGACATTTCCAACTTTTGTTGCTTTTACCGGTCTATTATCACCTAAGTATACATTTACTGGTTCCTTAAGATCAATACATTTATCAAAATAGTTCACGTTATTTATTATGTGATCGGTAAAACTCGAATGTCTTTGATCCGATTTGTTTCTTTTGTTGCCCCTCGATATCCCCACTACGCACGCGTTCGTTAAGCGTCCGCGACCGTTGCCACGTACGCCTTCTTCGGCGGAAGGATCGTAGGGATATCGATGGCTCATTAGGCGTGTCGGTTTTATATTTCGGTGATATGCTTTGTATCGACGAAACCGTCGCAAAGTTTCGCCGTCGGGTGCCGCTACAGGTACAACCGCTGTCTAACAGCCAAACTATTTCGTCATCATCTAAATTGTTTACCTCGCTGCTGTGGAGTGTGCGTTTTTGTCATCCATGTGCCTGCTCCTGAGTTGCTCTGTTCGTTCGTGCCTGCTGCTTGTTGACGATGCAAGTTTCGGCGTCCCCTGCTCGTATAGCCTCTACCGTCTCTGTCACGGCGTCTTCCTCTGTCACGACCACGTGCTGATTTACGCCAACAACCGTTATTGCTTCCCGCTTGGACGCCATTTTGACACTCTCTTGCAAATTTTTTTCTTTTTTTTTTATTTACGAGTACTTTACAATCAATTCTCGCATTGAGAATTTTGAGTAAGTTTCTCTGGCGTGTAGTTAATACATTTATTAACTCATTATAAGTAAGTATTATTTATAAATAAGTATAATTTATAAATAATACGTAAATATTACTTGTTAGAAATATCTAGCTGAATCTAGTGCTTAGGTCTAACGGATAGTGTTTTCTTAGCCTGCGGATCTGGTCCGACGTATTAAGTAATTTAGTAATTAGGGCGTTTCGATGTTTGTTAACTCTTTTGATATATCATTACTACATTTTGTTATTTCTTCTTTGACTGTGGGTATCTTGAGGTCGTGATGTATTGCTTCGTTGGTAACATACCAGAGTGCATCTATTAGGGATCTTAGTGTTTTCGATTGGAAGCGTTGAAGTATTTCAATGTTCGAATTACTTGCTGTATCCCATAGTTGGATTCCGTAGGTCCAGACAGGCTTTATTATGGTCTTGTAGAGTGTAATTTTGTTCTGCATGCTTAGGTTGGAACGTCGGCCAATGAGCCAGTAGAATTTTTTAAGTTTAGCCTCGAGTTGCTTCGATTTGTCTATGATGTGTTGTTCCCATGTTAATCACCTGTTCAAAGTCATGTCCAGGTATCTGACTGAATCCTTATTAGGAATTGTTATATTGTTAATGGTCACCTGTGGGCAGGTTTGTTTCCTCAGCGTGAAGGTCACTTGTGTGAATTTGTTTTCGTTAATTTTGAAGTCCCATTTGTGAAACCACTTTTCCATAGAGTCGAGACATCGCTGGAGAGTGAATGATGCGATTATCGGGTTTGCGTGGAATGCTAATAGCGCTGTGTCGTCAGCAAATGTCGTTATAGTTATTTCTGTTAATATTGGTAAATCGGCAGTGTAGATGGAGAACAGGGATCTCTAGGGTGATTTCTAATTTTAATATTATTATTATGAGCATTTATCATCATATTGTAATTATTCTAACTATATTTAAATACGTTACATTTTATATTTTATTTCATTTACAATTTGTATATATGTATACTTATTTTTACATTGCATGTTAATATTAACATTCTCATGACATTTCTTTCGTCGTGGATGAAATTAACTTATGTATATATTAACAAAAAATGTTCAAAAGCCATTAATAAAAAGGAATACACATAAACAATATGAACTACGAACAAAGACATTTTGTAATATTATTCATGTCCTATAAAAATGTTTAACTTTTTAGAAGCATTAAATATTGGTATTTAGTAAAGCGTACATTAGTACAGAAGATTTTGCAAAATAAGCAGAACTATAAAAATTTGTATTACAACGGCAGAAGAGGGATAACACCTTTCAGTAAACAATAACTGTTATATCTCACGCTAGAAAGTTAATTTTAATTTTCTAAGACTAAAGAACAAAGATTTTATATCTCAGAAGCAATTTACAGTACTCATTTATCGAAAAATGCAGGATGCATTATTCAGATACACAATATTTATAGATAAATCATATTATTTATGATACGCAATACTCTAATTTTGTAGTAACTAAAAAAAGGGTGAAATAATATATAGATTAATTCTTTATTATACACGTGGTAACGTTCTTTATGAGCTTCTTTAGAAGATCAATAAAAGTGTATTTTACAATGTTATATTAATTACTTCGAGTATTCTAGTTCTGTTTGTTTCTGGTGGGCCTTGGTATTTACTAAAAGGTTATCAGATCTTTAATAGTTGGTCGCTCAGCATTCAAAAGGAAAAAAAAATTGAATTTATTTTAACATATTTTGCAAATGGTATAGCGTGCTCGTAAATCAAACATGCATACATATATGTATTACATATACATATAACTACACGCCTGACAATTACTCAGCACCTACACTAGCGCTTCAACAAGCGTGATAGCAAGAAACAAAATTAAGCAACCATATATTGCAAGTATTGAAAACCAGAATAAAATAAAATGTATATTTTAACAGTTCCTTTATTTCTTCGTATCACTATGTAAAATAAAAACTACAGGAAAGCTACCTACCCTCCGATTTCAATGACTTTGGACAGGTTGTAGAAATCGATATTTTGGACAATTTTTCTCTATACGTGGAACTGACAGTCTCGCTTGGTCTACGAAATGTTTGCGAAAAACTGCCAGTATCACTACAGTGAATACTACCTATAACGTCTGTGGTAGCATATGCGTCAGTATCGGTTGCCGGCTACCGGCCGCTTATCTTTTGGTTCTAAACAAGTGTTAGGCGAGCTTAAAGGTCCCGTGCACAACTGCACATGCGAGATTGCACGAAATACCTGTTATAACTCAATTAAAAGTGGATAGCATCAATGATGTATTGGGGTTAAGTTTGAATTGGATTTTTCAGTCCGATCGCCGCTAGGGAGCCGGCAACGCTTGCATGAAATAATAGTAAATTAATTATAAAAATTATATACGACACTTTTAAATGTTCACTATTTTTCTTTTCCGTGTCATTCAAATGTTAGTTTTTCTTTGCGCTTCGATGTTGGAATTCGTTCAAACATCGTTCAAAAATTGTTTTTTTATATTTGTTATTAGTATTTATTAAAACTGTCCTTATTTTTACAATTAATTTGTTATCATTTTATGAGAGCGTTGCCGGCAGCCTCGCCGGACCGGATTGAAAGATTTAACCCTAACCGAAACCCAATATATATTGATGGTGTACACTTATAATTGAGTTACAACAGACATTTCATTCAGCTTCACATATGCAGTTATGTATGGGGCCTTTAAGCTCGCCTGACTCTCGTTTAGAAACGAGAGATAAGCTGCCCGTAGCCGGCAACCGATACTGACGTATATGCTGCCACAGATGCATAACTAGAAGTAAAATTCACTGTAGTGTCACTATCATTAAGTAATTTTCCTGTAGTTTCATCAAAATAAATACTGAATGATCGAAACGTTTAATTAATTTCTACATCAGTAACTCAAATTTAATTTTCAATTTATCAATCGTTGCTTTTGTTATCAATTGCTGTTTTGCATATTCCAATTAAATACAACAAAGAATAACATGAATATTTTGCGCGTAATTTATAATAATTGACAATGCAGGTTTATTTGCGACTTATATAACAATTTTAATTAATGATAACGTCTTCCAACGATAAATTTATTCATTCGAGGAAGCGCAACTATACATGTGTATATAATGTATCAAAATCAAAGTTGTGTAGATAATTTGAATCTATCAACGGTCTGTGCAATCGGAGAGTCCAATTCTCAAAACTAAGGATTTCTCGGATATTCTGTTCTGTGATTCAATCATATTTACTTATCAATTATTTTATTATATATGTCTGTTTTCACCATGAATGAAATAATTAAAAAATCTCTTAACTTTGCTCTTATACAGAGCGTTTTATTAAATATTTTATGTAGTAATTAAGTATGTTATTTACAAAAGTTATTTCGCTATAAAAATATAATGTCGACAAACTATGGCGCTGATAAATTTTTTAGGAAGAGATTCATATTAATTCTTAACGGAAAGAAATTTCATATTAATAACTTTTTCATTCAGTGATAACGTTGTCAATATGATATTTTCATTCGAAAAGTAAGTATATATGCTTTCTATTTATAGAGAAAATATGAAAAATTCAATACAGATAAATATGGCTACTGTAACAAATTTTATATTTCTAATAATAATCTTTAAATTTATTACACTTATATTTATCCACTTGAGGTGGGCAATGTTGATACAGCACCCTGTATATTAAATGGAAATTGAAATTCAATTGCCCAGAAATTTTATTTCTATACTTTTATGAATTATTTATGCTCAATATTATATTTCGTAAATTATTATATTGCGCATATTTAGTGAATACATGAATTAATGTATATCAGAAAAATATTCTTAACAATTTTTTATGAATTCCGTAATTTCATGAATTTTAAAACTCATGAAAATATTAATAAATAAATACCTATTGGATGAGGATAATTTTTTTGAGTATTGAATACAACTTGAAACATAATTCAAACTGTATAAAAATTTCGTTGATACATCTTCAGTGACTGTCACAAATTAATGTAGTTCAGGAAAATATCTTTAATCACTTTTTATAGATCTTTTTTATAAATCTAATATTGTTATTTTTGTATTCAGAGTTAGGATCACAATAGCTATTTTATTCTTCGGATAAATCTATCACACCGTTCTGAGCCGAGAAACCATTATTGCACTTTCTTACATGGACTAGGGATAAAAACAAAAGAACATCTTAAACCTATCGATTAAATCTATCGATTGTATCTAGAACTATCTTCTAGTTATAACTATCTATTGTAACTAGTGCATCTGCATATGGATGGCGAGCGCGAACTCACGTTGTCATTTTCAACATCTAATATCACGAATTTTTAAGTTCATAAAATTAGTCAGTTATCAAATAGATTAAAAATACAGTCAATTTCATGAAATATGAATAAACCTCACTGTGATATCACATTTCCTCTATCACGAGCCTTTCTGAATCGGTAAGTCTTCCAACTCTAGTTCAGTGATGGCCCGCATTCTTCGGTAATAGCGTGCTATGCTATGCGTTCATTTTAGTCGGTAAGTCAGTTCGTTTACTAATATCGATGATAGCCAACTTAGTTAATCACAAAAATATTGTATAATTTTCTACATTAGGTATACAAATATTCGACAATTTTAATAAAAGAGTTAAACGTAAATTCAAGTGATCAAAAATTTAAAAATTACATGAAAAAGGAAAGTTAGATACATATCTATTAGATATAATAATTGCAAGTAAAACGAAACAAAACTTCTACAGTTTGTCTGTAAGAAGGTTTTCTTGTATTTTTTCATAATAATATCTTATGTTTATATCGATATTTTTGTTTCTATTATACATATACAAAGCAGCTTATTTTGAAAATTGGTAACACTAAGAGTAACATTAACAGAAAAACTGTTTTGGTTAGCTCAAGTACCAAATTCGAAGTTGAGAGAGGTTGCACATTGAGAAAGTAAAACCAGAATGAATATTAACTTCACATTAAAGAGAGTTTTAACGCTTGCTTATAAATTTCTACAAAACGTATTGTTGAAAGTATTTAGAAAGCGTTTAACAAATTTGAAAACATATATTAGGATAGAATGTATATTATATATTTTCTAGTTAATTTTGCTCTTCAATTTTTAGATATAATTTTACATCTTGATCTGTTCTTGATATTTTATTGATTTTATATTTTTAGTTGTAGAAATTAAAACTCAGTCTTTACTACTATAATTTGTTACCATTTATGTTACTTAATTAAAAAATTGGAATGAAATAGCAATAGTATTTTTAATCCATATTTATGGAACAAATATGCTTTAACACAGAATAACTAGATATATACTTATATACTATAATAATAATATGCGTGAGTACATATTATTTACAACAACTAAAATAAATATTAAAAACGAAGTGAAACTTTAAATTGCAGAAATTACAGTGCAAGGTAGCCAACGCTGTTCTAACATATGATAATTGTACATATATCTACATTAGCTGTGCTACAATAATTATTGGATTGCAGATTTTTATGTAAATTCATATCTCTATGAAGTTACAATTGGAGAAATGGGCCTAAGTAGAGATTTGTTTCATTTTCTAAATATTATAACTTAAATTTTATGCAATTTTCTCTAGATATCCTATACATTGTTGGATATAATGTACATTCTGTACATTTTTGTACAGTTAAACTCGCCTTAAATGTACAAATAACTGGAGTTTAGTAATTACACAAATTTATAATATACAGCATCATTTTTAACGTATAATGTTGTACAAGAACTTCTGGCCAGATAGATTTATCGTTTTAGATTTTAAAAGCAATATCTGAAAGAAACTTAACTAGTATTACATATAAGGCCATGTCAAATAAAAAAAAAACAATACAACAAATAGGGTACCAATCAGGGTAGACCATGTTTTCTGATTTTCAATTTTTTGCCACATCTGCTAAAATAACAACGTTTGAGGAGAAAATAATATCTGCAAAATTTTAGAATAATTGGACGAAGGGTATTCGTATAGCATTTAATTTAACGTTTTGAAAATTAATACTCCTGCTAAAAGTTTAAATATAAAACCATTGACTTATTTTCCGAGGCAACTGTATGTATCTACAGCTTTCCTAGAAAAAGATCAATAATCAGTTTTTATGTGACCACCATTATTTTTTAGCCTTTTCTTTACGTTTGTCTCGTAACACTCAGCCAACCTATACGCTGTCCACCGTGGACTAATATTCACTACTTGAAAAACAAAGAAGTCTAAAAATTACTTAAGCGTCAATTATATTTTGCGCTAATGATTTCGTTTAACGATTTCACATATTGTTTATACATAACATCAAATTAAAAGTATATATTAAAAGTACAAAAAATATAGGTAAAATTAAAAACATTAAAGATGACTAAAGATAAATAACACGACTTGAACGTGAAATAAAAAATTCATAATGCATTTTAATATTTTTTTACAGCGTGGTATCGTTCCATTATAACTTTATTTAGTCATAACTGATAGTGTAACTTTTTAATTCATTTTAACGCCACTAAATTGGTGTATTTTATCATATACTGTACTTTATAAAAGCGGAAAAAGTGTCGCAATTAATTGGGAACAATTCCAGTAAGCAATAAGTGATAATAACAAAAGAAAAAAGAAGACACGTTGCTAAAGTCAAGAAGGGAGATCTCTCTGTTCGGTCACGCAGCGATGTTCTTCACAGAGGGGAGATCTCCCCTGCTCGGTTGGCTTAAGTCGTATAAGCAGCTTATATCTAAATCGTATGTCGGAATAGTTGAAATTTATGTTTTATTATTCTTTTATCATAGCTTTTTCTATTGTAGAGGCACATTAATGGCTGGTTATTTAGATTTTATCTAGATATATGAATGATTCCAGTGGTATCGTGTATTGCGTATGTCTGGTTTTTCGTGATATTGTGAATTGCGGTAGATCGAGCTGTATATTAGGCTATTTGTGTTGATATTGTGTATGTTTGACCAATGATTTCGTATTAATTTTAGTAGGAATAAATCTATGCGAATCGTTGAAGCTTCATGCAATTTGTTCTTACACTTTTGATGTAATTGAACTCCGGATGACAAGCTCCGAGGCACTTTCATTCAAACAGACGTAACTTTATCCACCGTGCTTGCGCAGATGTTGCAAATCGGGAAATATTACGTTAGAATCGGTCTCATCAATAGCTTGTGGCATAGTATTTTCACTTTACTGCAGCAAATGCTCTTGTATTTTCTCTATTTGTCTTTCTATGTACACGTTGTGGTTCAGCTTAAACTCCATATGTACGCTCAAATAGCGAATTACTTCTCTGCAAAATGTGAATAAGTTGCTATTGTTACTGTTATGTAGGTGGAATTTGTTGGCGTAAGTGCGTACGTTTTTGCTTGTGTCGGATATTTGGAGATGGAGATGATTGGAATAAAATTTGCTCCCATTTGCTTATATTAATTTTTAGTTTCCACGTGTAGAAGTAGTTGTGTATTACGTTAAATATCTGTTGTAATTGACCTTTAGCTTTTTATATTTTATTCTCTCTCGCCTATATCAGTAGGTCGTTCGCGAATGCTATTGCCTCTTTAGTTTTGTCGCTATGGGGTCTTACATTTGAAGTAAATCGTTTATGTGTAGGTGCTCTTCAAATGAAGCTACCCAGGCCGGCGGCGAATATTTCCTTCAGAATTCTTAAGTCTTAAACCAGGCTGTTGTTACGTAAAATTCGTGATAAAAAAAGGAAGAGCCGAGCAATAGCTTAACTTGACTGTCCTTTTATATTTTTATATGTTTCTATTCATAAAAGTGATTAAGTACAATGTTACAATGAAGTACAATGAAGTTACAAAGTATTAAAATAGTTGTTCAAATCGCGGCCAAGACTGTACCCAAGGCTAGTCTCGTGGTCGAATGCTCGCAGTTTTTCTATGTTGAGTTTATTGGAGTTGAGGGACAAGGAGAGGGTCCTGAGTGCCCTACGTGGTGAGGAAAATTTGGTGTTGGGCCATGTGCAAAGGTAAGATCAAAGTCTAAAGGTTCGTTGTCAGGTAGTGTGGAATGACGTGGATTTGGGTATGGTCGCTGTCACACTGTCATCTACATTGTGAATTAGACATTACATTATTTATTTTTGACGGTAAAACTCAACAATGTGTAACGAATATATTTGTGGCGGCACGGGTCACGGAACCTTCCGACGGCTCCGGATACAAAGCGCTACGCCGTCAAAGCGCAACACCGACGTGCCCAATGTGCCATCGATATCTTCACGCTCTTTCCGCCGAATTCTCGGAAGAGCATACACGTGCCAGCTACGGCGGCACATCTAATGAACGCACGCTAGTGGGGATATCGATGGGCAACGAAGGAAAGAATTCGTTCGATCCGGAACAAAAGGACAAGCTGTCTGTCTTGAGCCGTTAAATAACAAAGTCCTCAGTGCCATTGCGTAGCAAACGCATCGATTGAACTCTCGGTGTCAATTGTTAGTTGTTAACCGTTAATAGTTATTTGTTGATCGTTTCTGTTAATTGTTATTTGTTGACTCTTCTGTTAAATTGTTTTTTTAATAAACTATTGTTCGTTAAACATCTGAGTATCCCTAACACACCTATCACGACATACCACCTCATATTTCTGATAGTAGTGTAGAGGACTTGTATAGAGAATGTTTGATCGTGAGATTTATTAGATGTTACTGCTTGTTGTTGAAACCGTCGAATGTATTTAAAATAATAAATTAGTAATACAGACTATATTCGCTGAGTCGCTCGTACAGTGTATAAATCGCAAAGTAAGATCGCTAATTAATACTCGATCAAGTTATCGAACCTTTTAATGGTGTTACTGGATGAAACAGCAGGTAATAATTATACGGTAAAACAACTAAAAAACAATCATGTTAAAATATAAGCCAATTTCACAGAAATCTATAGCAAAATAGTTCTAGCTGTGAGAGAAAAAAGTACTAATTTCTATATGTCGGAGATGTAGGGACATCGGGCCTTTCTTTTGGAATTTTGGGAAGATCCCCAATACTTTGGTCTAAACTATTCGTCATAGCTGTACTTAAATAATAGAACTTAGAAGTAGTTATTGCGATACGATCTGATTATGTTTGCCCAAGGTTTGTGACAATGGGCTTGGGGTCGAGGTGACACAACTGGTCGCCGAACGTAGCCACGGTCGCGGGATGAACGTTTTTACTTGACAGTAGAAGTACCAATATTGAGGCACACACGCTGTATTAACAAACAAGCCCCGGGGCAGGAGCAATGACGGCTTCACGCGGGTCTGCCTAGTAACGGCGCCTGGAATTTTATTGATAACCCCGGTCGATACGCAATTGACAAATGTGATCGTGTCAGTCTTTTATTCTTATGATCACCTTGGATAGTTTACACACAACGTCTGGTCAATCAGTCAGAAAGATACCGTGCGTCACAGCTAACGTCATTTTGAGTTTCAAAACATATTCAATCGTACAAAGAATTATCCCGTTGACCGTGGAATCGTTTGAATCTAAGAACATTGTCTTTACTTTAAGAGTATCTAGTAATCTCGTTAAATTGTTAAACCCTGTTAAGTCAACACTTGTACATATAATTGAAAATATAAACCTCATTGAACGACAACGATGGCCTGTCCTAACGAAGATACGCAACGCGCCCCTAGAACTAGCGCCAACCCGACAAACCCGACATATACGTAATATAAGATGGTAGTAATTGTAAGAAAAATGCACCTTAAAACAGACGATGGTAGAATTGTTAATGAAATAAACAAACTCCAGCAGGTAGGGCAAATAAATAATATAAAATACGTTACAAAACAACCATTACTACTATTCTTCATAGAACTTGGACCTAATGATAATAACAAAAAGATTTACAAAATAAATAGACTTTTAAGCACTATAGTTCCTTTCGAGTCTCCTAAAGATAAAATGGATATTTTCTAATACATACAATGTGTGTCTTATGGCCGTACTAAAAACTATTGCTTCGGAGCAGCAGCTATGTTAAGTGCGCTAATAAACACTTCACCTCGGCATGGCTCTTGCAACACAAAATAGTAAATGTAAGTTGCTAAAATTGCCAGAGAAATCATTTTGCTAGTTATAAAGGATATAGTAAGAAACCCCCAGAAAAAACTCTATCTCACGCTTGAACTTAAAACAATTAGTAATAATTATAATACACTATCGCAAAACTGCACATTAGATCACAACAATAATACATACATTCAACAAACTAATGGTATCAAAACTTACGTACAGGCAGTTTCGTCGCCTTCGTCAAGGCTAAGAAGGATCTACCCGATCACGACAACGATCATTACAAAACACAAAACTTATAACCAATACGCTTCTCGAACAAATAAAACTGCTACAGCAACAATCACAAGTGACAAGTACAATGATACAACTACTCACCAGCGTGATTCTAAAGAATAACTAATGGCCACTAATTTAAAGATTGCGATCTGGAACGACAGTGGATTGTTACGAAAAATCCGGGAACTAAAAGTTTTCTTATAAACTAACGAAATAGATATTCAACTCATGTCCAAAACGCTCTTAACACTAGAACTACCACACCAGTGAAATTATCTGATTTTATAATTTTATTTTAAAATTCCTACTTCATGTTATATTGTTTTTCCACAATGATGTAACGACTTTCGCAACGATAACTAAAAGAATAATATAATGAATTTTATTTTGTTTCTTATGTATTCAAACTCAAAATAATTTTGTATCAAGGCTACTTATACCAACACGGGTCAAAAATTGCTGGTACTTGTCAAAGTGTAAAACGGACCTGCAATCTGTTTATCGTAATCCTAATTAACCAGTTTCCTCGTTTTCTACAACTTGCCACACGTTTTTCAAATTTTTACCGCGTATCATACGATATGACGATATCAGATGTCAGAAAAATTCCGGATCGATCGCTAGATCGCTAGATGCTAACGCTAGAAATACCACACGAGTCAAAACGACTGGTTCTACAGTCTTATAAATTTGTCAAGCCTCATTTAGGGATCATGGTCCCAGATGGATCAATAATACCAAAAATGTACTACATAACATGGAATTCCTTCTGTAAGAAAGTAATAAATCAATAAATATAAAAATATTCTATTATTACATATTTTTTAAAGACCAGTCATTTTCACTGGTTTTGGTAGAAATAGCTTCGTGTTAACTATCGGTAGTTCTGGTGTTAACAGATAAAAATTACGTGAAAATACCATTGTATGCTGTTCACGATACCAAATATCCATCGAGCGAAGGTCGTGGCGGCTCCGCTATAATCATTTTTATGATAGCACTAAACATGTTTATCTACAACCTACCACAACAACCATCGTAACCTCTCAAGGTTAAATTAATCTATCCGCAGTATACTTTTTTCCTAAATACAGACTACCTGAAAAACATTACTCCAATTTTTCCAAACCATTAGAAAATAAATTTCTCGCTGATGGTGACTCTAATGCCAAGTATATCCTATGGGACTCCAAGATAAACTCGCTTAGAGATACGACCCTAGGTCATTTAGTGTCCTACCCATAGATGAAGTCACGTACTTGCCATCTGCGTACGACAGATCTTCACTACTAGATTTTTCAGTTATTAAAGTAATAAATTATACTCTTTTCAAGATCGAATCGAACTTGGCTCTCAGTTCTGACCATTCGCCAATCTCGCTTGTCTACTTATACAAACCTGTGCTCACTGCAAAAACGCTTCCTCTCTGCAATAAAATTACAAACTGGCCATTCTTCAAGAAGTTCCTAGAAGAAAACATTAATTGCAATATTCTGGTAAAAAATCCTGAGCATATTAAATTAGCCATAAGCAAATTTACCAGTCTAATCCAAGGGGCTGGATGACTCGCTACTAAACACTTCAGTGATATTAGACAAGTAAACGCTTAATCTCAGTACATTCTTCAAACAATTAAACGCAAAGTAAAATATATCTGACAGAGACACAATAGCATCATAAACAAGAAAAAGCTTAATGCAATTATCAAGGAAGTTAAACAATTAATACAAAATCTCTGTAAAGACCAATTCTAATTTTACATCTCAAGCCTCTCGCTTAAAGAGGACATAAACTATTTGCTCTGAAAAGCTACCAGAAGGCACAAAAGCACAATTTGTTCCCTTTCAGTTATACAAAAAGCGAACGGTACATGGGTGAAGAGTCCCTTAAAAATATCATGCCATTCACTGAATAACTCCACAGTACGTTGCAATGCAATGAATCAAATATCGCTTTAACCCATTTGCATCATGGTCCTACTTCACAGGACTGGTCCTTATCACTGCGCGCGGTCGGTCGTAGGTGCAGTAAATGACATCCGAATTCTTCATGGAGTTACATTCTTTGTAACAGAGGAAAAAAGTAAAAATTATTTACTTAAACAAAAAATTATTTAGATTAAAATGGAAATAAAAAAAAAGCAGTCGCAGCGCGCGAATTAATCTGCGCTTGGATGCAAATGGGTTAAATAACTTTTAGGCGGTTCTATATACTGCAATAACATCTGAAAATCCTTATTGAAACTTTTGTAGCGGCACATGAGACGACAATTCGAATCATGTTGTTTTGCCTCGGAGTATCAACATCGTTAGGACATACATAATGTAATAATAAATAAACTCCGGGCAAAACAGTGTCACCGCTAAGTGCAACATCGAGTTATCTCGTCATTTAAACCACACGACCAATCATTCCCTACACTTCAAAATTAAGCAATACTTTGCTATCGCTTATTAAATCATACTTGGAAAATAGAATATTCTTTGTTCAATATAAAGATACTATTTCTGACCTATACGCTATCAGTGCTGTAATAGTAATAATAGTATAATATAATAATAATAATAGTCTAATAGTAATATCTTCTGGCCTGCTTTGTACATTCTATATGTATACAACCGATATCTCGACCAGCTATGAAACTATTTTATTTATATTCGCGGATGATACAATAATTCTAGCCACCGACGAAGATCCTAAGATTTTATCAACATTGTTGCAACAGCACATGCGATCGCCAGAGCACCTACTAAATTAGTGGAAAAAGAAATATACTGATACACGTAATTACATCACTTCCACGTTAAGGACGAACACCATACCACCATTACATATCGTAAATGGATTGTATCCCAGACCCAACTGGTTAAATACTTTGCGTTACGTCTTCACTCCAAGCTAACACGAAGCTAATCTATACGCAAAAAGATCCAACAAATTCGACTCAAGAAGAAAGAAATATTCTGATGAAACCAGCAGATATCTGAATTAGGCTTGGAAAACAAGTTACTTACATATAAGTTTATTATTGAACCAAACTGGCGCATACGACTTTCAGTTGTGGCACATAGCAATGAAAAGTCACGTGGTTGTCACGTTTTATTGAATTGCCGCGTTTGCTTGAACGTGATGATACGATTTAATCAACAAATTGTATGCACACGAGTAGCGTTAACTAGCGTTTAATGCAACTGGCAATAAATTCCACGTTTCGGCTAACCTGCTATGTGCGGGAATACTTGCGGGAAAGGATTAAAGTTGTTCGAAATAAATTATCAATATGCAACGATTTATTCAAATCTTACTCGATTTCGATATTGATTTCGAATTGACTTGACAGACTGACGGATATAAAACTCTTCGGTTGACAAAATGATGATAACTAACTGCTCTAAGTCGCTACGTTTATTTATATTTGTTGGAGATGAAAGGACATCGGGGTCTTTCTTTTGAAATGTTTGGGAAGATCCCTAATGTTTGCACAAACTACCGACCTTGTTTACAATTTTAAATTTTCTTAATATCGTTAGGTAAATTCATCGCAAGATATAGCTTTCCTTCGAGTCGCGGGTCGCGCGTTCCAATTTTGTTTTCGCGTTACGAGTCGTGCGGGGCGCGGGACGTGACAATGGTAAAGCTTAAAACTGTATAGCCGAAAATATACTCAGAACGATAGTAGATGCACCATGATACGTTCGAAGCGATGAAATTAGTAAACGTCTTCAGATAAACTCTATTATAGAGGAAATAATACGATTATGGAGTCGATATAATTTAAGGCTAAATGATCATCTCAACGCACTAGCAAGAGGTTGATACGATTAACACGTTGGTCGCCCAGTGTGGTTCGGCCAAGTTTCCTGCGGAGCCTAAATCCGACCGCCGGTACGCAGAACGTAAATAGAGCGACAAGCGGGAATTCATTGTTTATCGCCTTCGATTCATTGTAAAGAAAAGATTATTTAGTTCTGAAATGGAGAAAGCGATAAGTTTTCCAGCTAGAATATTCCGAGGGATCTCAGGGCAGATATCTCAGATCTTTCATTTAGTCGAGAAGCATACTTGTGAGACGGACATCAGCGATTTTTTCATCCTGAAAATGTTCAATAAACAGCGTGAAAATATATTTGAAAGTGAGGAGAGTAGTGATGACGAAGTCTACAATTATTGTTCGAAGTGTCCCAATTCACTCCAAATGTGTTTGGAACGTTTTAACAAATACCATGCGATATAGCATAATGTAATATTTTATCCAGAATATAAATTAATAAAAAGTATGGTATAATATGTTTTTAATATTTTCATGTTGTATATCCTATATATAATATCCTATATTTAATTACTCGAACAAGATGAGCGTCATCCGTACTTGGGTGACGGGGCTCCCACGGAAGTATATCCGTCACATAGATATGGATGACGCGGCGACGAACGTGTTAATTAACTCGAACAAGATGAGCGTCATCCGTACTTGGGTGACGGGGCTCCCGCGGAAGTATATCCGTCGCATAGATATGGGTGACGCTGCAACGAACGTGTTAACTCGAAGAAGAGCGTCATCCATACTTGGATGACGGGGTTCCCACGGAAGTACACCCGTCTTGGGTGACGTGGCGACCAACGTGTTAATTCTGTAGACGTCGAAAAAAAAACACCCTACATCAACGATAAGTTCAACATTCATCAATGAAATATGCTTGTGTATAAACGTAACCTTGCCATTTAAAGGGAAGATAAGCGTCTTCGTGATATATATTCCCAGCCTGTTATGGCAATTTGCTTGAATTTATCGAATGTCCTGTTTGGACAAATTCTAAAGACTCTGGGGTACTAAAAAGAAATTATGTGCTTCTATCGCACGAATTTCATCAGATAAGAAGTTTATCTCGGTTTGTTTATTCGCTCGTAATATTAGTTTCTGTGTAGCTGATAAAGATTAATCGTAGTGTAATTTGATGAATATCAGAGGAATTCTACGATAACATGTTACAAGAACTGTTGTTTTTGGTGAGACGCGAAGAATTTTAATTTATTATATTAAATAGAAATTCCGGAGATTGCATATTTAGGAAATTATATACATTTTTTTACATAGGACCATTTACTACGAGTATTAAGTACAAATATTATGGTGAATTTTCTTAAAGAATTGTGATATTTTAACTCTTTATAGCAAAGTAGTACATATTGCGTTCAAAGAATTAAATAAATCAATTGTTTAACGGATAGAAGTTATTAGGATTTGGATAACTAAAATTTATTCATGAGATTAAATTAAAGAGAAAAATAACTTATATCAGTTAGGATTGATATGTTACACGAAACCTTGAATTTGTAAATGTTGTAAACGTCATAAGTGTTAAATGCTATAGTTACTTTTTGTTGAAAAGTTATTATTTTCTTGAGATGCTCTTGGTTAATATATTAGAGTTATTCCAATAATTAACAACCGTTACAAAGATAAAAGTTTTGTTTTTAATTTGTGTTCGATAGAATCAGGATAAGAATAAGACAAAAATTGAAGAAAAAGGTTTAGAGGTAAAGTATTATTGTTTAATTGAATTCGAATTGTACAGCTAATATCGGATAATCGAAAGTTCGATTAAGAAATAGCATAGCATCCTAAAGAACGTGAACTTTCTTGGCATATTTTCTTCGTATCTCCTATTTGTTGGAGATTAATCACTATGGTGAAATATTTTCATTTGAAAATACCAGCAAATACGGAATCACTTTGAATATATTACGATTCTTAAATAATTAAAGTTTCCCAATTTTTTGATCGAATGTTATTTTATATAATTCCTAAAGCAACATATCTTTAAAAATAATTCTCAATATTTTAAACAATTTTTCTGATGTAAATTACAGATATTTATGCAAATATATATTTTTATAGAATGCAAGTAGAAACCTAGATATTTGTAATGTCATTATAGAATATGATTATAAGATTATAAGAATATGTTCCTTATTTTGAATTTTTCGCTCTTTTTTTTGAATTTATATTTAAAAACACATGCAAGAATATATTGCATATCTTGTATCCATGTGATACATTTATCTCGTTAAATTGTCAACTGTAGATCACACGAAAATTTAAAATTTTCAATTGTTGATTAAACGTTAAGTATAGTAGCTTATAATATAAACTAATATAGTAACGCATGGTTTAGCAATAACCTTGATCACCTTAAATATCTCTGTTCTTTTTAGAAGTATAGAAAAACTTTGCTTATAAAAGTTGTACGGTACAAAGATGGCCATAATATAGCAATAATAACTTCTTATGGGTGAAAGGTTTTCAGAGATTTCAAGGATCCTCCATATTTTTTAATTTAAATTTTGCTTCCTTACTTTTTTATTCCTACCCATTCCACTTTACATACTTTTTTTATATCTTATAGAGTAAAAAATGTTTAGACGATTTCTACGAACCCTAGACAAATAACAAATCTTACATCATAATAAACGTTCGAAATGATGCCTGTTTGCATCGATTCAACGTTGAAATCGTAAGATTGCCGGAACTACTTCTTGTTACTTTTGGTTTGTTTATGGTACATGTTGCGATGAATATTTGTCTTATATCTAATGGTGTTAGCTTCTCCATATAGTATGTAGTATTTCTTAATATTTTCCACAAAAAGAAATCCAGTGGTGTTATATCGGAAGAACGAGGTGACTACGAAATTGGATCACTATGTCCTATTCATCGATTTGATAACAGGGAGCACTCTTACGTTTCTGTTATGTTTTGCCTCGTGATACAAATATCCGCGTGTAACTATGTGCAATGACCAATGCAGGCAGAGGATTACAAGATGTGAGTCAAAAACTCATTGCACCGTACGACTCGATACTTCCGGATAAGTGCACGGACTTCGGCAATCCGACGATTGCAAAGTTGCATCGATGCAAACGAACTAGAGACAAAAAGATATGGCAAACAATGAAAAAAGAATGGAGGTCACCTTGCAAGAAAATTATTACTGCTATACCGTACGTCTTTTGTCAACAAAGTTTCGCCATATTTCTAGAAGGCGATCAAAGTTATTACACCCACCTTGTATAGTAAGAAACAGTAGACGATGATATATGCACTATGTAGCAAAAGGCAACGTACAAAACGTTTTTTTATTATTTGAAAAAACAGACAAGTATTATATCTTTCATGCAGATGTTATCAGTAATCTGCAAACTTGATGACATAACATGACTATAACATATCACAATTGCAAAAGTATTGTTAAATACTGTATTGTAGATAATATTTCATATATCAAAGTTATGTATGTATACTGAAAACGTTGGTAGTACGTTTTATGTAATTTCAGTGTATTTTATATATTTGTACGTTTCACGTGCATAAATATTCGAATTCTATTTGAGTTAATAAGATTATATATTATGTATATAATATAATATTATAATAATACATATAATGATATATTCAATACATAATAATAGAAATAATAACAACAGTAATACATACAATAAATATTGATAGAAATATAATAATAGTTCAGTTTAAAAAATATTTCTGAAATTGAATACAGCTATGAAATTGGAATATTTCTACTTCAGCATTGAAATAATCACGTCCCGTGATATTATAGATTCGATGGTAGAAGACTACCTTTTTACCCAAAACAACTACTTTTTCAATTAACGTCCGTTGAAACTTTGCTGACCTTCGAAAAAAGGAACGAAAGGTACTAGGCGGTGTCACGAATTGCTCGCTGATATATTGACAGGATCCGGTAGTGAAGAAAGTTTACAACATGCTGAAGTTTCGAGCGCCGGGACAACGAAAGTGCAGCTACACGGTGAGAATCTTAAACGCCAAAGTACAGTTTAATGAGTAAATTTTGATGAAGTGGGCTTCCTTTTTCCGCATGCCTTTCGAACAGTTTAGGGACAGGTATATTTTGACGAACATAGAATTTTTGATAGGACAGAAATTTGCAATAACTCAGGAAAATAAGCCCGCAATCTGAACATTTACTATAAAAACTTATAAAAATTATCTATGATAGTAATGAGCTTCAATACTCAGTGGAATTCTGTGAAACTATCTTAAACACTTTCAGAATAAGATATCTCGTATAGGAATATCAAGATCCACTGTTCTATTCTGTATATTACCTTTTTTTTTTACTAAATATCTGCAGCAAATATCTTATAACTTTTAAATAGACTTTCAGGTTGATTTCAAACTTTACTATTACATTCCTCGTCAAAAAATAAGCCAGGTCTGCTATCTTTAATTTCTCAATGACTCGTGTAGAGTTTTTTGTCTGTAACGTAATATCAAAACATTATGAACTCAGAATATTGCGGTTCATTGAAAATAAGTCACAATGTCGTAGATGTTTGTATACAACAAAGAAAAACTGTTCCATACTAAGGTCGAAATGATAACACACTCTGTTAATATCTTTAGAAATTGTTCAGTAGTTTATGATCTATCAACGAGTCAAGATTACAGTACAATATTATATAAATTTAAAAAAATTAAACGAGTTGAAGAAAAGCAAATTCTTGAACTAAAACAACAACGGTTATCAGTAGCAAAAATATCGAAAGTAATAAGAAGAATTTGTAGAGTAATACACAATTTCTTAGAAAATGTTGAAGATTATGGCAAAAAGAAAAGTACTGGTCGGCCGTCATCGTTATCCGATCGTGATAAGCGAGCAATTGGAGAAGTATATAATCATAACATTCGTATCTTATTAAAGTGCTAATAAAATGTTAAGGTGTTTTATATAACATATACGATATACAGGGTAGTTGGTAACTGGTGGTACAAGCGGAAAGGGGGTGATTCTACGCGAAAAAAGAAGTCAAAAATATAGAATAAAAATGTTTCGTTCGAGGCTTTGTTTTCGAGAAAATCGGCTTTGAATTTTCGCTCGGTACGCGTGCACTTTATCGCGTTTCGTTATAACGGATCTCACTGTAGTTGTCTCGATGGAAAAATTAAAATAAAAAGAAAATTAAAAAAAAATTTTTATTGTATATTTTCGACTTTTTTTTTGCCGTAGAATCACTCCCTTTCCGCTTGTACCACCAGTTACCAACCACCCTGTGTATGTAATACATTTTTTATGTTGAGTTTCAAATACAATTTTGCAAACCACTGTAGATGTTACAAGTTTTTTTACTACAAACATACATATTGTAGGGATCATAAAATTATTTGAGCAGTCGATTATGCACTATATTATTAAGTTAAAGTGAGACTATAATTTAGTACTAAATTATACGTTTAACACGATTATTCGCATTGTATCGAATATTTTTGTCACTTTGATGAAATATACATACGTTTGCAGTAAATATTTTGTAGCTATTATATGTTCAATAAAATTTCGAAAAATTTTATGTATCTAATTAAAAATCTATCTATCTATCTAAAAATGTTTTCTATCTCTCTCTAAAAGTTTTCGATCGTAAATATTCAAATATTTTCTATTTGACGTTTGTTTAAGCTGTCAAGGTTTATACCGTAAAGTAATATCATAAGTAATATGTATTTTATTATTACTGATATTAGTAATAAGTTTTACTAGATTTCCGACTTAAGTTACTTATTTATGGTCGATGAAAGAATTTTGTTACTTAAAGCTGACACTTAATAATTATGTTCAGATAGATACAGCGTTCAAAACATCGTATTTTTAAATCTTTTGAGTTTAGGTTTTCTACGTTTTATAGAAGATACACAATATTGTTCAACAGAGTACTGAGTATTTTATTTTTAGATAATGTTATTGATCTAATGGATAATATTATCATTATTGACTCTTTAACATTAAAACTGAAAATTTCTTAAATTAATATTAAATTAATCTTAAAACAAAACCATAATACCATAAAATGTATAACTATGTATATGTTAACAGAGCAGCATAAATATTATAGTACTAAATATTAGCACAATGAATGATTGATTAATTTGTTGACCGACCGTGACATGTTAACTCGCTAATGGAAAATATTTGAAGTCTGCACTTCTACGCTATGAGATAATATACTTATTACTAATCTTTTATGTATTAGGTTGTCCCAAAAGTTTGTTTCGTTTTATAAGGGAATAATAGCTGCACAACAATTTTTGTTTTACAAAATGGATCATACGTAATTCAATAAAATAATATAAAACAAAACTGTTGTGCATCTATTATTTCCTTATAAAACGAAAGAAACTTTTGGAGCAACCTAATACATCATGAAAGCGTTTGTCAATTGAACCGTTTATTATGAGAATATGATGAGGCAACTTCATTTTCTTAGATAATGATATTTAAAATTTTGCGTTATATAATTAAAAAATATAAACAAATGCTGAAAGTTTTGGTTCTATTTTATAGACTTTTAAAACATCTAAATTTATTGTACAATGATTTTTGTACAGATACAGAGAAAGAGTGTGTTTTTATGAACACTGAATGGAGTTGCTGCTGAATTAATGTATTATGAATACATAAATACAATATAATACAATAATAATAAAGGTAATGAAAATCTAAAATAATTTTCTTAATTTTGAGATATTTCTCTCATTATTATTTTGCATCATAAACCTCAAGCTTGTGTCACTTAAAATGTCATTCTTGCCTGATGATGAATTTGTTTCTATAATTCTTTTTTCTTTTCACTTTAGTTGACATCTATTTTCCTTGTATCTTTCGATTCTAATAAGACATTTCACTTATTTATATGAATAGGCTGTGTTTCTGAAATCTAAAATAGTATCAACCTTGGAACTAATTCGAAATATAGAATTATTACTTACATTAATAACCTATATCACTATCTAATGTTAACATGAAGTTATCCATTGATAAACAATTTTACTTTCGCTAGTTAAACCAATTAATTTTTTATAATAAAAGTAGAGTTTCACTTTCAAAAAACGATATCTTCGACAGTAATAGGATACTAAATATTTATTAACATTATCTATTTATGCATGACACCCATAACCTCTAAAACGAATGAATAACTACCTCTACGTCACTCAAAATGGAAGAACTTCACTAGTCAATTGAGAGAATATAGCACATGAAGTTATCTGACTTTTATAATAAATAATTTCGCATTTTCAACTACCAGTCGAACTTGTACTGATCAATTTTATATACAGTTTGGGTGCCAATTTGATAGGAAACACGTATATTTATCATTTATTCTAACAATAGCGTTCATATTGACAAAATCGTTTCTACACATGTAAAAATATCACCTTTAATTATGGTTAAATGACATTCCAAAAAGGACCCTCACCAGTTGGAAATGGGATTCATCAATTTCTGCATAATAAATATTTGTAGCGATATCTTGACTATGGGGAGGGGGGTTGTCAATTATGACCCCCTCCCCCGCCCACACACAATCACACTGTTATATTAGCTAACATCATAAAAAATTTATCTCTGTTTTGTAAAACTTCACGTATACATTACTTTATGTATTAATTATTGCGTAACATTTTTCCAAAATTTTACAATTTTTATTTTACTTTCCATTTCCGAAATGTTATCACATATAATATTCTGAAATTATGAGTTGACTAAAATTTGAAAATACCTATATCAAAATCTTCTTTCGATAAAAATCTAATTTCGAATCGAAATTTTCGATGGTGCTTTTGAATTTAAATTTCGTTAACATCCAGTATTACGTGATAAATATATAGATATTTTTTAACGATATTATCACTGTTATAATTTTTGTGAAATGTTACAAGAACTTCAATTTGAATTTATTTTTGGCACAAAAGGTAGATGAACTTCTTCTTGATCTAATATTGTGAATAGTTGTGAAATACAATATAATGCTATTACAAAATCTAATCGCATAAATTGTTTAACGTGAACAGTGTTTTATAATCTTTTTCCAAGAAAAAGGAAAAGCGCCTGAATTTCATATTACGCTTATTTAAATTAATAAACAAATTGAAGTACATGAAATGCGGTTCACAAATGTTATTTATCTAATTAAGGTAGAAATATGAATTTTCGTTACAGGTTAATCCAGGCAGCAAAGCGGCTCAACAGGGGGTGAGAGAGGGTGATTTGATTAGTAGCATAAATGGAAGAACTACCCGGGATTTAACGAACAGCGAAGCACATGCACTCTTACGAAACGCTGGAGAACACTTGAAACTCGGTTTAAATCAGTAAGTCGTTTTACGTTATTCTTCCGATATTTGTTAACGAATTACATTTTATAAATATATTAATTGTAAATCCTGAAATGACAGTGCAGTAGCTCTTATTGTTTCAATGAGGGGATTTATTTAGTAAAACGACCTATAATTTTTTTAAATAAACTTTAACAACAAATTCAAATGAAATTTCAACAATTCTTTCATATCCTTCTAGGAATCTAAGAAATGTGTGAACAAAAAAAATAAAATGTGTTAATTCAAAAATGATTCAAAAACCACAGCAGGGTTCAAATATCAACAAAAATATCAAATGTTTTATATTTATATCTCATATTTATATTATTTATTAGTATTTTAATCCATATAGGAATTAAGAACTCGATGTAAAACTCTAATATAACGCAAGAAACTAAGAGGAAGAATGCAACAACCTTCTTGCGATATACTCTGAGTCTAAACTACAATATAACCAAACAATAATAATAAAAGTAATAAAAGTCATTATTTTAAATTCATATTTTGCTATATGCAATATGTAGACTGTTTTGTTTAACTGGAAACGATGAAATCTCGCGAGGCATTAAAATTATCAAAAGGATGGAAAATTAACAAAAGTTGTTTGGTTCAAAAAAGGATATCGTACAGTGCAATTTATTTATTTACGGGTTAAGTAATGAGGAAGATTTTATGGCCAACTTCATTTTTTGAATGATACTATATATTTTTTAATGCACTAATCAAACCATCTCGGCACATCTTATAAAGAAAAGTATTAATCTATTTATGTCGAAAAAATATATTTTAACTACAGTTTAACAGATATATTAACTTTAATTTGTCAAATTTAACATACAAAAGACAAGAAAAGACGTAACGACTTCTGTATTTGCTTTCCTTGTCCTTCATAAGTTTTACAAAGGAAAATTAAACTTAATTAATAAAAATTAAACTATTATTTCGATATAAATAAATTAATAATTTTGTGTAGAGAATCTCGAACTGCATCGATTAAAGTATTGAAAAATATATGACTCTATTAAAGAAACAAAGTTGACTTTCAGATGGTATTTACACGTCAATCTATTGAAAAAGCTAATGATATCAGAATATGCTTCCTTTGTAATCATTCAACTTTTATCCGAAGCCTTTTTCAATGTAAATACTAGTATCAAAAATTGTTGTTATTTCTATACTCAGAAGTAAGATCAGAATAGTTGTTATTTTATCGAATGAATAAATCTATCACACGGTTCTGAGCCAAAAACACCTTTATTGCACGCGCTTACAAAAACTAGGGATAAAAACAAAGAAGCATCTTAAACCTATCGATTGTAACTAGGATTATCTTCTAGTTACTATTTCTCAGAACTAATCTGCATCTGCATATGGATGGCGAGCACGAACTCACGTTGTCATTTTCAACAAAAATATTTCAACTTCAACTCACTCTGTCTATATGTATATGTATACATATATGTGCTAGGTATCTATGCGCTACGGGCGAAATCCGCATGGTGTGCAGAGTCTGCTTTGCCCGGGCAATGTTAGCATTCCACACCGCTGAGCTGCCTGGTAATCCAGTCGAATTAGACTTTAAATCGGGGAAAATTGTACAGAGTAATTTTTTTGCGCAAAATGGTTCGATTTACTTAAATTAAACCGTCTAAAACCTCTAAAAAATGGAATATCCTTTTTCATTTTTATCGTAGCGAATTGGTATAAAGACCAATTAATAACTGCTATATTTTTACGAATTTACAAAAGCAGTTTCTTGCTCTATATTAATCTGGAACCGAGAAAAATTCTTTTTTCAAGAAGTCGTCGTAACTCTAAATAATATTAAAAGCTGAAAATTTCATAAAGTGTAGGGCAAGAATTGGATTAACTGTTCTTAAATTCTCGAACTAATCGATTGTGCGCTTTAATAAAAGTTAGAAAGTTCTGGTATATGTGGTGGTTCGCCTGCGAGCGCATCTGAAATTGAATTTGCGCTTTGAAATTACTGGAACTTACATTATCTCAGCAACCATATTAGCAAGTACTATATTCAACTCTTTTAAAAATTATATCTAATTCTAAACTGTTTAATTTTTTGATTTTTGATTTTTTATATCTCTTGTTTACTATTAATAAATGATTTTTCAGTGTCATATATGTACCTAGTTAACAAATAGGCGTCATATAAGACATATCTTATTATTTAAATTTCTAAAGTAGATACTGACACAAAGGATTCTATTTATTACAAGGAATTGATTATACATTTTAAAAAGCTCAAATAATTTTTTCGAACTCGCAGTGTTTACGGATATTCTTATGGTGTCTGCATATTGCTCGGAAATCGAACACGATAAATCACAAAATTTTTTCTCGCATCTATGACTTCTATTACAACAAACATGGACAAAGTCTATTTACATAAATAGTTCTTTGTTATGCCACGACTTGTTAATTCTGTATTTTATTGGTCTCGTGAGCATTTGTTCAATAATCGTATCTGACCAAATGACCGACCGACATTTTTTAATACGTTTAATTGTCAAATAACTTAAATCATTAAACTTATTAAATTCAAAAGAGTCCGTTACTTTTTCGAATTCAAGCGTGTCTTGCAAATATACATAGGTCAATTTCGCATAGAAATTATATGCGTTTACGTGAAAATATGGCTACATTTGTTGCATATATTCCCGTTTTTACTTGTATCAACTGTTTTGCCGATCTGTACCATTATAGAATATCGAACTCACAGTTGAGTCGTGGATCCATTATTTTTAAGTGAAACTGCTATTTCTAAATGAAACTGTTGACAATTTTGCATCTTAATTGCCGAAATAATGGTATAGGAACACTAAATTTACACTTAGAATTTATATTAGAATAGTTATATATTTATTTGATAAGCGATTTCAAAGATATTCATCGATGCACACTTGCACGCGTCTCACCTTCTTCCGTATCAGACTGTTAACTCAACAGTTTACATTTCTTTGTTTTCGAGACGCCGCGCGCACACATACTTCCATTCACTGATATTCACATACACGTATCACTACTACGCATCTAACCTAGTCTAGCACATAAAATTATACATATATCAATAGAAACATAAACTTGTATTTAACTTGTTTTTAAGATCATGTTTTTCCGCAAAAATCTCATAACCGGTTTGGCTTAGTCTATTTCTCCATTTACAATATTTTAGTCAGTTTCAGACAAATTCTAACTTGTAACTTGTAACAGCCCTTGAAAATGCGCGATCAGATAAAACTTTTTCAGCCGAGGGTTCGGCGTGTAATTAACAAAAAGCTTCCTTTAGTTCGCCCCTTTCCTAATGAATCCGACCGAGCCGAGGAATGATATTAGCGCATGAAACATGCCAAGCCTAATAATTACCGAATCAAATTATTTTCATTTGCGGTTACTTTGGAACAAACTATGATCTTCCGAGCTTTTAGATAAAATCGCTGATCAAGTGTAACGAACTTGTGTTGCTGATTATTGGCTTTACATCTTTCATCTGTTTCAATCCATACTATTGTGGTGGAATTGTAGAGGATTGATAAAACGGTAACGAGAACTTGCTGTTGCAACCCGTTAAATATATTTGAAATAAATTAAACAAATTATAAATAAATATAGACAATGTTCAAAGTCGCTCGTACAAACGTATTCGCAAAGACAGTGTATAATCGCTCGCAGATAACTCGTATAACTCGTATAACTCGTATAACTCGTATAATAACTGATAATAACTGATTCGTTCGCGATCGCGTCCGTTTACTTATACTGGTCGGGGGAGAGTCGGAAAATTCGTCTTTGTTCGACGGTTGCACGTAACGGGGACATTGTTTTGCCCAGAGTTTATTTATTCTTACATTACGTATATCCTAACGATCTTGATACACCGAGGCAAAACAACAACATGATTTGAATTGTCCTCTGACTCATATGCCGCTATACTATTAAAATAATACTGTAATCACCAGACGATGCATCAATAAATGGTAATTTTTTATACACTTTCAAGCTTGCACACTTTTACATTTTCAAAATGTTTGAACATGTTCCCATGCAATTTGTTGTGTATTTGAACGTTTTCCGTAAAATCATGAAAAATTTGTAGAAGATCGTTAAGCAGATGATACATTTATACTGTACGTGTATAAGTGTATGTGAGCGTCGAAGGACATTCAGGTCTCAGTTGAGACAAAAGCGATTAAAAGCCGTTAGAAGCGATTGGAATCATCAGAAGCAAACAAACAACCAAGCGAGTAGGTTATCGAGTGCTTTAGAGAGTAACGTATACCTATGTAGAGCTGAATAATTTGTAAATAAATTTTGAACTATTTGTTTTTTCAAATCCTCTCTATACCTTAACAAAGATGCATCAAAACTTTTTGAAATTTGATTGTCGGCATGTAAATTTTTGGTAGCAACATTGTTGGGACCTTTTTTCAAATTATTTGAGAACGAAAAATAAGACACCAAATTGTCCGATAGTGGATGAGTTTTTTAATCTTTTTTTTTTGTTTTTTAATGTATATAATATGTATAATAATGAACTGGGAGTAACACATTATACCACTTTTCATATGGCATTCGTATTATGATCCGCATTATTGATTAAAAATTGCAGTTAAAATTATTGATTAAGAATCGTTTAAATTATATTTGTCGGGTATTCATTAGAGTTAGGGGTGTATAATGAATCTTCACGCGAATTTGCCATCGTTGTTATGTACTATAGATGATATTTACTGATACAAATGTGATTATTACAGAGTGTAACAAGTAATAACGGCGATCGGATGATCGAGATGTCGATGACAATGAATTTAGGTTCGATAACGAATCCACGGTCAACGGGATGACGAATGCGATTTGATCCACGATTCTGGCGTGACTCAACGTACTTGTCCACAGTACAAGTAGAACTTATCTGACTGAATCTCAGTCCAAGTGGAACTACCCTTATATACTCCTCTCCGTATCTCTCTGTACCCCTCGGCTCAATCTTTGTTTTTAAGGAGAGCTATATAATTACTCCATGCCTCTGTTAGGCACACGTCCCTCCCGTGACCGTGGCTACGTTCAGCGACCAGTTGTGTCACTTCGAGCCCAAGCCTTCTGTCGGAAATCTTGGGCAA
The DNA here is from genome assembly GCF_040668555.2 of Bombus flavifrons. Lineage (NCBI taxonomy): Eukaryota > Metazoa > Arthropoda > Insecta > Hymenoptera > Apidae > Bombus > Bombus flavifrons. Next base: position 1,281,148 of record NC_138459.1, on the reverse strand, counting down.
ATATAATCGGATTAAATCATAAACAATTACTTCTAAGCTTCGTTATTTAATTACAGCTATAATGAAAAGTCTAGGCTAAAGTATCGGGGATCTTGCCAAAAATTGGAAAAGAAAGGCCCCGATGTCCTTCATCTCCGACATATTAATAAGATTCACGCACAATCGATATGTCTCGAAAAGTAGTTTCTTCATATAAAGAACAAAACCCGTTATTCGATAACAAATCGATAAGGTATTGTAATTTGATGCATATTTTTAGTGCATTATAAAAGACAAGCCTAACAAAATCCTCGATACGAATGACCGCGGTCTTACTGATGATATTACGCAACGAGCATGCGTGATGATCTTACTGTTTTTACCTGTTATTTTTGTCATTCTTAGATGCGTTGTTACTTTTTATGAGGATGTCAAGAAACAATTTGAAATTAGATGATATATTAAATGATGAAGATGGAAAAAGCAATTCAGATAATTTTGAACATCGAATGTCTTGAAAAATTATATAAGAACTTCGACTAAATAGTCTTAGTCTAGCTTAGACTGCGACGTTCCGTTTCTTCATTTTGCAACAGCTCTTATCAGTCGTTGAATAGAATTTTCTCTCTAACGATAAGAAAACGGACTACATTGGGTGGCAACTAAGTGGTTGCGGATTGTGTCATTGGGTGTTAATGTCAAAATCCGCAATCACTTAGTTGCCATCCCAATAAAATCAATCTTCACATTATTAGCCAAAATATTCAAACAGTTTGTTTTTTATGTATCACAGATCAAGCTTTTCTTCGCGTATATATTGTACAGCAAAATCTTAAAGAAAATCGACATTCTTCAGCATTTTCTAGTGCTAAATTAATTACAAACTGTATAGCAGTAGACATTGTATCACTAAGAGAACGTCCTGAAATATTATTCAGTTGATAATTATTAAATCGCGTCATAGTAACGCGTGAATTAGCTTGCTAAGTCGAATACATCGTATATTCGAGAATAAATCATGTTATACCACTCACTATTATTGGATCGTTCTTAAATAGTCTTTAAAATTTTTATTCGTGTGCTATCATTCGTTATAAATCGAACTACAGGGCACTTATCTCAGTGCTTTAACAGAACCTGTCTTTCGCACCTTTATGCCTTTTCTTTAACAGTGACGCCCAACCTTTTACCAGTTCCAAATATATACGTTTCATTCATATCGTGTAAAAAAATTACTAATTATTATAATTTATAAAAAAAATGTACAATTTTTTCCAATTTGGTGTTATTTGGTATATTATTTGGTGGTATTTTGATGGCTAATTTTTTTATGGCAAAGTTCGAAGAAATAATTGAATAACGAACATGGTTCAATGTAACACGAGCAAAATTGACATTGCCTACCATTGGATGAGCAGAATCGAGAACTATTATTTCCTTGCAAACTTTATCAAGCTGAAGTGAATATTGTGTATAATTATAGATCTACGTGGGCTACAGCGCGCTGAGCTGCTTCTATTTTATTTTCTTCGGTCAAACCGTTCCATTTAAAACGAAATATGTATCGGTACTGGGTTAGATATACATACGAAAATTTACGGTCGATAGGAACTCACGCCGATAATATCGACAAATCGTGCACGAGGCCACAGTTGCGGCCGAAAACTATTATCCCGAGTGTTTTCCATGCGTTGGCATCCAGTTTCCATCGCCGAAAGAGTCGCCGATTGGCTGCCGGCGACCGGGGATTGCTGTACGTCTAATCCAATAACGATACTTCGCTTTAAAAGAAATAATATGATTGGGATGAATAAAACAACTTAGCGCTGCGCTGCACGCACAATGACCGCTTCAAACCTGGCAAAGTTCGAAAAAAAGAAAAAATAGTTCCTGAAACTGCTGACGCAGTGGTGGGTAATTGCAATTTTGTTCACATTACAGCGGTCCATGTTCACCATTCAACTATTTTTTTGGACTTTGCCAAGTAGCGAGCGATGTGTAATGCTGACATTGCACTGTCCGTGTAAAGCCGACTTTGTTTATTCTGCGGGCTTCGTCTCTAACATATGTCGAGTTCTCATTGGGGTTAGGGGCGTGTAACGAATCTTCATTTGGATTAGCCATCGTTGTTATACAATATGGATGACATTTACTGGTACAAATATGATTGTTACAGAATTTGACAAGTAACCGTGGTGAGTAGATACCCGAGATGCTAATGCAATGGCCTTAGGTTCAATACCGAATCCACGGTCAATGGGATAGCAAATGCGCCTTCTTCCAAAGTCTAAGTCGAATTCAACTTACTTGTCCACAGTACAAGTGGAACTCAACTAACTAACTCGGTCCAAGTGGAACTGCACTTATATACTCTTCTCTGTACCTCTCTGTACCCCTCGGGTCAACTATATTTTTAAGGGAAGCTATACAACTACTCCATACCTCTGTTAGGTAAAAACGTTCATCTCGTGACCGTGGCTACCGTTTACCTTTAGCGACCATTTGTGTCATTCCGAGCCCAAGCCTATTGTCATAATTTTTGGGCACACATAATTAGATTAAATCATAAACAATTACTTCTAAGTTTCATTATTTAAGTACCGCTATAATGAAAGGTCTAGACTAAAGTATTGGGGGTGTTTCCAAAAATTCCAAAAGGAAGGCCCCGATGTCCTTTCATCTCCGACACATATAGATATATTAAAACTGCATTGTCATATTTAAAAATATAAGCTACAACAGCTATAACAGATAAAAGCTTTAGAATAATGTAAATCGCATAAAAATTATATATCTTCTTTTGCAGGGAAAATATTGGCTCTCCAAAACGACGAATTTATAGAAGTAGTTTACAAGAAAATACTACTAGTGAAATCCTCAGCAGTAAGTGTGCCTAATTTTTCATATAATGATCATTACAATTAGAATATTGAACTAACATATATAGGGTGGTTGGTAACTGGTGGTACAAGCGGAAAGGGGGCGATTCTACGCAAAAAAAGAAGTCAAAAATATAGAATAAAAATTTTTTTTTCATTTTTTTTTTAAATTTTTACATCGAGACAACTACAGCGAGATCCGTTATAACGAGTCGCGATGAAGTGCACGCGTACCGAGCGAAAATTCAAAGTCGATTTTCTCGAAAACAAAGCCTCGAACGAAAAATTTTTATTCTATATATAATTCTATATCCCTTTCCGCTTGTACCACCAGTTACCAACCACCCTGTATATCACTGTTCTCGATATTAAAATAAATTTTACAATTAAATTGAATATGTGCATAAGAAATACACTTATATGTATATTTAAGTATTGATAAATATAAATAGGTAAATATTAAAGTGTACTATCTTAAATGCAAAGTATTTTCTTTATAAATAACAAATTTAACATACATAATATGTTGGATTTGTTTCGTTACAGAAACAACGACAACGAAAACTACAACTACATCGAATACTCAGATTATAACGACCGATACAAAGAAGAACGAAACAAGTAAGTATTTTTCATATTGCTATGCCATTTTTTATACACAATCATGAGCTTTTCACTTTTACATTGAGAATATTCGGCTTTTCGAATAATATATAAAAATGCGTATTACACATAGTGCTGATTGAAAAATTTCATCTACACTTTTATATTTTTACACTTGTCTTTCAATGTTTATATTCAGATAACTCGAAACTTTTTACAATCGTATCTAAAATTCAAAATTTTCATAAATAATGAATAGTGTTAGTGAATAATGAGTAGTGTTTTGGGTGTGGATAAGAATTTGATCCGGTCGATTCAGTTGCGCACTTGACTTATTAACAAATGAAAGTTTTAACAATAAGTCAATGCGCGGCGCGACATGGCGCGATGGTACAGCCGTTTGAGTCCCAAGCAGCGCGATCGCGCTGTTTAAATTTTGTGTCGAAAAGTCCCAGTACATTTGAAAGCTACGAGCGACTGACGATATTTGGTAACAATATTTCATTGTTATCTTCTCAATAATTTGTATTGAACAAAACCTGAAATATTTATAAACTAGGAGTACGCATTTCATAAAGTAACAAATACGACGAGCGCTATTCCGCCGATTGCTTCTCCTCGCGATCGATTAAAACAAGCGCTATCACTCTGTTCGCCATTTTTCCACCCTGTTTTTCAATGACCCCTGGGACTTAAACGGCTAGTGTTACGGCTAACACGTTGAATGCCACGCCAGTTCTACAAGGCTTAGCCGTGGCGCGACGATGAATTTTTTATTATGCGATACATGTAATGTTGAAATATTATCTACAAGAGATATAATCTCTTATAGATACGGTGTATAATCTCACTGAGGTCACCGGTGACCCCCATGGCGCTGCAGTGCAATTGCGCTCGATTCACTTAATTTTTGCATCAAATATCTCATATTATTTCTTCGCGCTGCTAAATAATTGTCCTATGTTGTTACGTCCCGGGATCTACCATAAACCATAATCCATACTTCGGTCATACTTATTCTGTCAAGACCCTTAATTGCCATCAAACCATTAGGACCATTAATCGCCATTAGGGTTATTGTTCATTGAAGTAAAACACAGAAAAAGTAGGGTTTTCGCATGTTCGACAGCCGCAGGTGGGGGGGGGGCGCACGTAATAGAACTATATTTCATGTATAAATAAAACTATTTTTATGTTTTATACTGCATTAATTTCGTCACACCATTGTAGTAACGATGGTAATGATGACAAATTTATAGCTATTGACATTTGTTCAAATTATGTATTTCTACTAATTTTGGTGTGCCGGCCATCGGTGACCCTCACAGCGCCACGGTCGAGTTGAGTGACGGTCACCGGTGACCCCCATGGCACTCAACGTGTTAACGACTGGTCCCGGGCCGGAAAATTTTCTTATTGCGTTATTGCGTGGGAGAGGTACATACAAATTTTGTTTCCGCCATCATACGCAACGGACGTACTGCGAAAAGGACGCGAATATTTGTATTGAAAATAATAGAGGAATCGTTACGAAAATGGGGAGTTCGATACATTCAATATTCACATGGCCTCAGCCGAGCCTTGCAATTCGAAAGCGTCAAAAGCTGGGGCTACTTAGAAACTGTGGATAGAATTTAAAATAATTGAGACAGGAAAGAAGAATTAAAAATCTAAACAACTAAATGGAAGACATAAAATATAACGCAAAAGACAACGACGTCAACATGCCTAGCAACAATGAAGAAGGCGATCAGGATCTAACAACAGATACAGAAACACCGAGAAAAAGAATTCTAGCCAAACGATTTCTATCTTTATCTGCAACCAAGAAAAATTTACGCTCACTCCAAACAGAAATAATATCAACGTATGAGATGTTGGGGAAAACGTCAACTATAAAATGGTTAATAAACAATAAGCTCACAACTCCAGATAGATTTAAAGTATTACAGAATATCTCAGGACAGAAGAATTTCTTGCAAATGTGCCTCAGGAAAGAATATTTAAACAGTTGCTAACAAAAACAAACTCCCCCCACCTATCTTCATAGACGATCATATATCATCGTTAACGGATTTATTAACACGAGTGATGAAGGACTCGTATACATTAAAAACCATTGGAAACGAAATTAAAATTCAGACATTTTATCCTGATACATACCGTACTAGAATATAATCAATATAATTCTCAAAAGAAAAGATGCAAAAGGAAGCTACTACACGTTCCAACCTCGCAGAAAGGGGCTATTAGGCTGTTTCTTCGACCGTTCGCGGAGAGACGCAATCGCGAGGAAGCGCGTCAACGGGAGTCATAAATTCTCGTTACGATTAGACGATAGACGCCACGAACTGATCGATTCCCTATTTCGATTAGGATAATAGAGGTGGTTTGATGAGTAAGAATACTTGATTAACAATTCAAAGATATTATATATTCCCAACAACTTTGTAGAGAAGCTAGTTACGCTGGTACGTAAGGTATAAGTTAAGTAGGTGACTGATTGAAGGGTAGAAACCCGGTAAAGAGACGTTGACTGTTTTAAAGATGATGAACCAGTGAAGTTCGGTGACGATGCTGTCGCAAAGAAAAATTCTCGCTCGGTGGTGATCGCTCCACCATTGGTCGCTTGCGAGTGGAAAACCCACGTTTCCCTAATTTTTACTTGATGGAGCAATAATCATAAGGAACCTCTTGATTCGAAGATGTTTTATGCCAATTGACGGCCTTAACGGTGAATCAAAAAGCCTCGTTTTATGACAGTTCCTTAGACTTATCGCGATCCGCTTAATTCTATGTGCACAGCTGGTGGCCGCCTCGAACGTAGTCACCGGACGTAACAAAGGCAATTATTAAGGATCTACAGAGTGCAAGAGTTAGAGCAACAGGGATATGCAATCTTATACATAAGCAATGTAATCAATGTAGGAAAAGAACGACTAAACTGTTTCCCATATTTACAATAGAACTTGCTCCAGTTCAATCTTTCTTATTACTAAAGTTGCACGCGCAATGATGCAAGTGGAACTATTTAGACAACCAATATCTTACGCAGTGCTCCGGATGCCAACACATGGGCACACATACACAAACGCGTGCGCGCACACACAGTTATTATAACCTGAATACAGACGCAGAAAATGTTTTCGTGCATATCCATCCAAAAATTGTTCAAGCACGTACAGATTAAGTAAATCGGTATGCGTCAATTATAGTTGAATACACCCAATCAAATATAAAGGTCGCCAGATGAGGGAAAATCTAGTTAGAAAAACAATAGCACAAAGGTCAAGATCACTTGATTTTTCGCGAATAAATAAACAAACATCAACAAACGCGATATAAACAGGATGAAGAAATAATAGGGGAACATTTGCAGACATAACAAATATCAATTCTAAAAATACATCGAGAACAGAGAGTTTAGTCGAAGAAACTTTTCCGGAACAAAATAACGACTTTAATGACATGCATATCGCGATTCAGAAGCCAACAGATAAGATAACCTCATTCATGAAATAAATGATAAATCGATTCAGTACGTTCATGCAGTTATTAACTAAAATTATCTCCCACAATGAATAGATTCAAACTAGTGACGTAGAATTATGATGAATCACAAACCTAAATGGAAGAACTTCAAATATTCTTAATTATCCATGATATCGACATTTACCTATTGCAAGAGACGCACAGGCAGACAGATCATATTTTAAAATACCAAGGTTCCAGATATACGTTATACAAACGATGACAGGCAAAATTAAAGACGTAACGGCTATCATTATCAAAAAAAAAAAAAAAAAAAGAAAAGAGATTATACATTTTTATTTATTATTTCTCAATCTGTGCCTTTCAGCTTTGGACGAACTTTCGGTTTTACATCTCCTATGTCTATTTCTCTCCTTATATGTCTACCTCCCCCCTTTTCCACTCTATTCTATTGCATTCCCTTAATTATTCTATCTCTAAAAACTAAAATTAGAAACTACAAATTAACAACTAATGACTAAAAGCTATTGCAACTTTGGTCTTTAGCCTCCTTGCTGTGCATCCTTCCTGTCGTTTGCCCTTCTCTTCTCTATTATTGCTTTCAGTTCTGTTAAACCTTCTCCAGTCTCGTTTAGCGTTTTTGTTCAACTCGTTCTCAGTTTCACGTACAATTACCATACATGATTGAACGAATATATAATTAATGTTGATAGGGTTAACAGAAATATGATTTGAGTTGATTGCATAGATTTGGAGTACACGTTTAGATAGTAGAATATACCTGTCGGTTAATTAAGCATTGCGACACGCGATGCTTAACAAAGCACACAATCTATAGTTATAAATCGCTGAGTATGATATATACTCATTATTACAATGATTATGTATAATGATTATAAAAAACAATTCGTATATATGTTTCTTTGTATGTTTATCATGCATGTTACGTCGGGCGGCCCTCTATCTAGACCAGGTCACACACCGCGGGCCAGACGGACACCAGATGTCCGCTCATCCTTACGGCGTACCCTCAGTAGTCTTAAGGACCCGTCATAAATCCGAGTAATTTGCTAGCTAAGGTCCTTCAGACCGAACAAATATTCTTTTTTCTCACTTTTTAACGACTACTGTCTACTACGGCTTGACAAGGGAAAGTTAGTTTTTCCCACGTACGATGCTTCCTACTAGCAACTTTCTATCGAGGGCGGCTAAGACCTTCCTAATCCACCAACCTTCGTTTAGCCAATCAGAAGCAATGTATACTGCCCTCACTTTCCTGACCAACATCTCATGAACAAATCCGATGGTCCCGTGCGCTGGACACACCCATCGCTAGCTTTCCTCCGACACAGCATCGTCACCCAACTCTACTTGTCCTACACCGCTAGGAAAGTCAACTACTTGTTTTACACCGCTAGAAAAGTCAACTACTTCTTCTACACCGTTAGAAGGGTCAACTTACAACGTTTAAATCTAACGTCTATTAAGTATCCTCTAATACTACGTAAACTAACATACTAAATTCAACTAGAAGAACCTTGCTCTATTGTGCATCTATCTTATCTTCGTGCGCCAAGGTGTCATCTAGGAATTATATCTACTCAACAGTGTAACTCAAGTGTTGGAAATAAAAACCTTATAACTCTGTGAACCACAGTGTTATACTAACTGAATCACCCCTATTATCTTAACGGAAATCAGGGGATCGATCAACTCGTGGTGTCGATTATTACAATCGTATCGGGAATTTACGACTCCCGTTGGTGTTCTCCTCGCGATTGCGTCTCCCCGCGATTGGTCGAAAATACAATGCATGTGTGTATAAAGTATATATACACACGTAAGATAAACGTACAAAGAAAAAATTATTTACCTATTTCACTCCAATTGTTCCAAATAACTAGAAAATTAAAGTAATAGGTAGAGTACGTTCCATTTTAATCTCTAAATGAATTTATCTCGAAAATGAATAATTTTATAAATTTTAAAAGAAATAAATATTCGGAATTGTAATGTTCATAATAAATTTTGTTAATAACGAATACATTCTTGTACTCAAATTGATGAAAATTTTGTAGAGTAGTATCAGGATGTGTCACTACACCTTTTCTTTATTTTTTGTTTTATAACAATCGATAAATTCTTTAAACTTATTGCTTGAAATAACTTTGCAGTGACTAGTTGCATAAACAAAAGAAGTATTTGCAAACGGCTAGCACGGTTTATGATACGAAAATACTAAAGCTATTTTTGAACAAGCCAATTAGCTTTCAATAGCTCCCCTTAATGTATCGTTTCTTTAATGTACTCGAATTTTTAAATTGCTTGTGTCGCTAGCAACAAAATCCTAGGTTTTCGCAAAGCATCCACAATACGAGACCAGGTGGCCACGATCCGCTGTCGCAACTTTGGGGCTCGAGAGAAATCCCGTTACGTTGTCAACTTCCCCCTGGTAACACTACTCTTACCAAATCGTATCTAAAAACAAAAACAAACAAACATAATCCTGTTAAAAGTACACAGCGCGGGCAGCATGATTTGGCTCGCGGTCGAAAGCAAATATTGATTAGCTAATTCTTTCCTTAGTGGTAGCTAATTAAAAGTACTCCCAAAGTGCGCAAAGTTTTCCACGAGAAAGTACAAACAAAGCAACTTAAATAGCGTAGAGCCTCCGACGAGTACAGAATATTGACACTTCCGTGTAAAAATAAAATATTGAGAAACTGAACGCTGTGGTTTAACATAACACGCATCCAACGATCTCTTCAACTTCTTTATACAATAATTAATATTAAATAAATGTTCACTGACAAGAAAGAGGTCTTAGATAAAATATTTATTCAAGTTTAAGTTAACATAAAGTTATAATAAAAAAATACATAACAGTACATATATATGTCGGAGATGAGAGGACACCGGGGCCTCCCCTCTGAAACTTCGGAAACCCATAAAAGATTGTAATTAAGTTTTGCAATTGTAATTAAACAATTTGCCGTCATTCTGCCCTATTGTATTTTTGCGAGATTTGTGACAATGAGCTTGGGCTCGAGGTGACAATCGGTCGTCGAACGTAGCCGCGGCTACGTCTAACAGAGGTATAAAGTAATTCTATAGCTCTCCTTAAAAGAAATATTTGTAGCGGCACGCGACGGTAAACATCCCAACGGTTTCTGTCCCGTGGCTCGCCACACGCAGATCCCATTCTTCGGGTATGATGGTTACCAGATGCCGACGCGTCTCCACAGTACGTGATCAGCTAGCCCGAGGGCCGTTATAAACACTAAGATATAGTTACCTAAAGTCCTTCAAACAGACAAACAGTCTTTGTCCCAACTACGGGGAGATAGAGGAGATCTATTTTTCAACGAACGACGTCTCCCACCAGCAACTTTCCCTCGAGGATGGCTAGCATCCTTTTCTAACAACCGATATGGAGATTGACCAATTAGCAGCAACGTCAATTTCCCTTACTTTCTGAACGAAGGCTATCCTCGACGAATCCGATGATCTCGTACCCTTAGACACACCCCGTCATAGTTTTCCTTTGCAGCATCATCGCGACGGAAATTCATTCCTTCTCGCGATCTCGTCGACGAAAAGAGTAACGCCTTACGGTCAGTGGAAATCACACGTTTTATTAACAAAGAGTCCGACTTAGATTTCGCGAACAAGTACATCTATCATTCCGTTGACCGCGGATTCGTTATCGAACCCGAGATCATTGTCACTAGTGCCGCGAGTGCGTGACCGTTGTGAGTTTGCGTCAACTTTGTAACATCTTTGTTTGTGTCAATAAAAGTCACTTCAGTGGTGTAAGAAGATGAATAGCTCCAACGAAGAATCATTACCTACCCCGAGTCCTTATTACGAGCAAGACCCGACATCAGAAGTGGGATACGAACGGGTTGTGCCGATGCGGGATCATAAGAGCATCGTGCGTGAACTAATTCAGTCGCTAACAAAGAAAAGGATACAGGCATACAGGGTAAAAAGGATATCGTTACCGCGCTTTAACCCCGACGCCGTAGACGCAGATCCAGCCGCCTGGTGCTCAGCCGTTAGTCTGCTTATGAAGGAATACCCCCTGCAGGACAGCGCGCTATATTCTGCTTTGAACCAAGCCCTAGAGGGTCGGGCAGCGTATTGGCTTACGCAAATAATGGATAGCGAAGGGATCACTTGGCCAGCTTTTAAGGAACAATTCATCGCGCACTTCGGCGGTCAAGAAACAGCAGCCTCGTCGCTAATAAAGGTATCCAAGGAACTACAGCGGAAGAACGAAACATCAGGGGCGTATGGAAATCGTCTCGTTTCCCTCTTGTACTCGAGGTGGCGAAATTCAACAATGGAGGAAGTAGCCAGCGCCGCCGTCCTCTATCTACTGGGCTTGCACGACCGACGCTTTAAACGATTAGCACTCACGAGCGATATCAAGTCGCTGGAACAATTCCGAAGAGAAATGAAGCCTTTCTTCTACGAGGAGAGGCGGACGTCTCCGCCACGGAGGCCACCATCGAGCTATGGAAATAAACGCAGCAGGTCACCCGCCTTCCGAGACAAGTGCCGCCACTGCGGTACTTTCGGACGTACAATGTCTGAATGCCGCAAGAGGATGAAGTTGGAACCGAGGAAGGACTCTCGACGCCCAGAGGAAAGCCGACCGGCCACATCGTCAAAAACATCGTGCTTTAAATGCCATAAGAAGGGACACATCGCGTCTCATTGCCCGTTGCGGCGAGAAGGAAAACATTGCTCCGAGGACGAGCATCGTGTCGACGCCTGCATGGTAGACGCCCTAACCGGTAGATTAAGTCAGCTGGGTGAGTCGTTCCCGTTCTATTTCGATTCTGGAGCCGAATGTTCGTTAATTAAAGAATCCGCAACCTCGAAATTTTCTGGCAAAAGAACGACTCACGTAGTAATACTGCGAGGAATAGGAAATACTTGTATTAAAAGTACATCTCAGATTTTGTCCACCGTATGCATTAACGGTTTTACATTGGAGATAACTTTTCATGTCCTTGCGGATAGCAACATAAAATACGATATCATGATTGGCCGTGAAATTTTAAGCCAAGGCTTCGACGTAAATATTACACGAAATATATAATAGAAGAATGTTAGCTTTCAACACTTTATGTAAATGAATTGTAAAACACTGAGAGATTGTACTAATTACTTTTATAAGAAACAAGATAAAAATTTACATTTGATAGGATGTTTTGCTATTTTATACTCAATCTTTATCTCTTTATTATTTTATACTCAATCAATTTTTTTATAAATTAACTATTTTCTATCCTTTTTAATACAAAAAGAATAAATTAATTCGATCATTAATGCTTAGCTAGAAAAAAAGTTATCACAACTAAGACCTATTCTTCTCGAAAAGTTTTTTTTCTTTCTTTTTTATTTAGTAGACTATTTACAATCAATTCTCATTGAGAATTATAAGTAAATTATTGGCGTAGGTAAATTTTATAATAGGTATATTATAATATAATAAGTAAATTTTGGCGTGGTGCTGTAACTTGGACTATAATAGTTTATAGTATGTTTGATTCTAGCTGAATCTAATGTTTAAATCTAGAGGGTAATGTCTTTTTAGCCTGCGGATCTGATCAGTCGTGTCAAGTAATTGAGTAACTAATGGGTTTTGATGGTTGTTAACTCTTGTATTAAATCTGTTTCTGAATTTGGATATTTCTTCTTTAACTTTAAGTATCTTAGGGTTGCGACGTATTGTTTCCTTGGTAACATACCAAGGTGCATCTATCTAGGATCTTAGAGTTTTCGATTGGAATCGTTGAAAAATTTCTATGTTGGAATTACTTGCTGTTCCCCATAGTTGGATCCCATAGATCCAAACAGGTTTCAATATGACCTTATATAGCATTAGTTTACTTTGCACGCTTAAGTTGTAACGTCTGTCAATGAGCCAGTAGAATTTTTTAAGTTTTGATTTAAGTTGTTTGGATCTATCTGCGATGTGTCGTTTACTGTTTTCTGACACTGGAACACTCCCTGCGTTGTCGTCTCGATGGCCTGCGAAATGTTCGTTAGACCACCTTGGTTTTTTTATCGCTTGTAGAAGATGGTTGGTCGTGTGGTAGTTTAAATGACGAGATTGCTCGATGTCGAAGCCGTCAAATATATTTGAAAATAATTATAAATACAGAGTCGACCGTAGATTGCTCGATACGGGTCGTTAAAAGAATGTTCGCTAAGACGCTCGGTACTAACTGATTCGTTAAAGACTGTGTTGATCGCTAATAAAATCGCTCGAGACTGAGACTGAAAAACTGGTCACCTTACGATCGTGTTCGTTTATTTATACTGGTCGAGGGGGTACCGGAAAGTTTCCATTCGCCTTTGTTTGACGGTTACACGTAGCTGCGACATTGTTTTGCCCGGAGTTGGTTTATTATTACATTATGACTATCCTAACGATGTCGGTACTCCGAGGCAAAACAACAACGTGGCTCGAATTGTCCTCTTGCTCATGTGCCGCTACACGCTAATTTATGGCTAGGTGACAATTGAGTGAGCTTAAAGGACCTGCATATGTATGCGAGGCTGTGAGAAATGTCTATTATAAATTATAACTCATAACTCGATAATTAGAAATGAATATCGTCAATGTATTACGTTTGGGTTTAGGTACTACTCGGCTGCCCTGAGGCAGCCCAAACATTTGCGTAAAATAACAATAATTATTTTTCTCGTAAAATCGATTATTCATTCGTCAACTATTTTTATGATTAACGTGTCATTATCTCAAGCAAGTAACGTCGACCGCCTTATGGCGCGGCAACAGGATGGGGAAGACTAACCCAACCCCAAACCCAATACATTGACGAGACTCATTTTTAATTGAGTTATAATAGACATTTCTTGCTACCTCGCATATGGTGTTATGCACGGAGCCTTGTCGCGTATTATCGACCACTGGAGTAGACAGGGCTCGGCTGTAACTGTAAGAAATTTCGAGGGATGATTCTTGAAACGAAAATCAAGAATAAAAAAAAATTGTGTTTTCGGCTTCGCTTTTTAGTTGTCAACAATTAAAAATCAGCCGAAATATTCCTGTGTGCGAGCAAACCTTCTTACATGAATGGAAATAGGTCAGCCCAAGCAGCGTAGTACACAGCGATTCTCAAATCAAACGATACACGGGCAGTGTCACGTCGGAGACACAATAAATCACGAAACCGATAGATCGCCGGTGATCTTGTCACGTAAACTTGAGGGTTGGGTGATAAAATAAAATATCTGAGTCGTAACACAACTATCAATTTTGCTTTTATTAAACTATATTATGAATTCAGCAATCACAATGGAATATACACTGAATTAACACACATGAATCATAATTCACTCCAATAACTTTATGTAGAAAATAGTTACACAGATACTTTAAGCGCGCCACCGGTCTAAGGGTAGAAACTCGGTAAAAGGTGTTGACTATTCTAAAGGTGGAGATAAAACTAGGGGTGGGTGTGTCTGAGGCCACGAGATGAGCTGATTCGTTAAGGACAATTTTGGTTAGGAAAGCGAGGGCGATATACATTGCTTTTGATTGGAGCACAAGAACCCTGGTGGACTAGGAAGGCTCTTAGCCGCCCTTCAGTGAAAGTTGCTAACGGAAAATACCGAATGTGATAAAACTATCTTTCCCGTATCTTCTCGTAGTAAACAAAAATGTAAAGAACACTGGAAATAGAAATGCTTGTTTTTGGTCCGAAGGACCTTAACTATGAAAATGCCAAGATTTGTTGGTGGGTCCTGAAGGCTATTGAGGGTACGCAGTAAGAATGCGTAAACATTTGGATGCCATCTTGCCATCGGTGTGTGGCCTGATCTCTGTTGTGGATTGAGATTTGGTTGATATTACAATCTCCTCGCGTCGCAGTTCGAAGGTTTCACGAATAAGGTGCAGAAGTTGAACTTTGTATATTGTATTTTCGACAAATCGCGAGGAGGACACCAACGGGAGTCGTAAATTCCCGTTACAATTATAATAATCGACACCACGAGTTGATCGATCCCCTTATTTCCGTTAAGATAATAGGGGTGATTCAGTTAGTATAACACTGTGGTTCACAGAGTTATAAGGTTTTTATTTCCAACACTTGAGTTACACTGTTGAGTAGATATAATTCCTAGATGACACTTTGGCGCACGAAGATAAGATGTACAATAGAGCAAGGCTCTTATAGTTGAATTTAGTATGTTAGTAGACGTAGCGTTAGATTTAGATGTTAGACTTCGACGTTGTAATTGACCCTTCTAGCAGTGTAGAAGAAGTAGTTGACTTTCCTAGCGGTGTAGGACAAGTAAAGTTGGACGACGATGCTGTGTCGGAGGAAAGCTAGCGGATGGGTGTGTCCAGCGCACGGGACCATCGGATTTGTTCATGACATGTTGGTCGGGAAAGTGAGGGCAGTATACATTGCTTCTGATTGGCTAAACGAAGGTTGGTGGATTATGAAGGACTTAGCCGCCCTCGATAGAAAGTTGCTAGTAGGAAGCATCGTACGTGAGAAAAACTAACTTTCCCTTATCAAGCCGTAGTAGACAGTAGTCGTTAAAAAGTGATAAAAAAGAATATTTGTTTGGTCTGAAGGACCTTAGCTAGCAAATTACTCGGATTTATGACGGGTCCTTAAGACTACTGAGGGTACGCCGTAAGGATGAGCGGACATCTGGTGTCCGCCTGGCCCGCGGTGTATGGCCTGGTCTCGGTAGAAAGCCGCCCGACGTAACATATATGATAATAGAATTTATTATGCAAATCCAAGAGAGTGACGGTTCAAAGTGTTACAAGAGACTGGGTCAAAATGTTTTAACAGACTGGGGCGAACGCTTATTTTGGAGGGTTTTTATACTGAGATTTTAGTCCCTCTGGAGGGGTTGTCGTCTGGTGTACCTCAGTGGTGCCTATTCCGTTACTATTTGGTTATTTCGATGGCTATGGTATACAGGATGTCTAGCCTATCCTATTACTGTTTCTGAGCGGGTGTTCTTCTTGAGCGTGACAGCAGCAATATATCTCGTAAAAGTAGTAGAGAAAAGGATTATGGCATTCGAAGACGAAAACTGTCCTACGCGACGTTTTGTAAGAAAAATCGTAGATTAAATATTAAACCTACTTATTCATTAAAACCCATAACGGAATATCAAAAACTACTGCATGGAATTTCCGAAAGAAGCTAATATTTCCTCTAACCTTTTGCCTCTATAAATGATTAATAAATACAAGCATATAGTAACAATATTTATACAAAGTTC
Source organism: Bombus flavifrons (assembly GCF_040668555.2). Lineage (NCBI taxonomy): Eukaryota > Metazoa > Arthropoda > Insecta > Hymenoptera > Apidae > Bombus > Bombus flavifrons. Next base: position 1,264,904 of record NC_138459.1, on the reverse strand, counting down.
ACATACGTATTGCGATTGTCCCGTCCGTAAATATCCACAGAAAAACCATACACGTCCGCGAGTGTCCACAAAAAATCATAACAAAAATATCGCATAATAAAATTGAAATCCTTAACGGACACATGCATAGTATTTAAAAAGTATATGTGTAAAATAACATCTAATGTGAGAACATTGTATAAATAGCACCTAGAAAAAGACCGAAACATGCTTTGGCTTTTGGCATCATCATCATAACGACAACCGTTAGGGTGTGCTTTCGGTAAGGCAACTGTAGAAAGAATATAAAGTATATAAACAATTTTTTTAATTTTGCTGTTTATTATGTAGTATATTGGGACCTGTAAGTTGTTACGTGTTATTTAGTTGCCGCGCTCGGTAGCGTTAATTAACGTTTAATGCAACTGGCAGTAAGTTCCGCTTTCGGCTAACCTGCTATGTGCGGGAATACTGGCACGGGAGAAGATTAAAGTTGTTCGAAAGTAAATTAACAATATGTAATGATTTATTCAAATCTCACTGGATTTCGCTATTGACAATTGTTGACGTTATTAGATGTATGAACAGAGGAACGCGTGGATAAATTGTAAAATAGAAAATATATTTTAATACAGAAGTATAAGTACAAGTAGGAATATAATTTGAGTTGGTCCAAATCCGCACGCTAGCAATGTCACCCTATAACTAAAAGCCCCGAAGCTGTCACGTAGTTTTTTCTTTTTTTATTTGGTAGAATATTTACAATTAATTCTCGTTGAGAATTTTAGGTAACTTCATTTGGCGTAGTACAATAGCTTCGTTTATAATAATTTATATTATGTTGATTCTAGTTGAATCTAATGCTTCAATCTAAAAGGTATTTTCTTTTCAGTCTGCGGATCTGGTCCGTCGTGTCAAGTAGTTGGGTGACTAATGGGTTGTGGTGGTTGTTGACTCTTGTGTTATATCTGCTTCTGAACTTGTATATTTCTTCTTTGACTGTGGGTATCTTGAGGTCGCGGTGCATTGTTTCGTTGGTAACATACCAAGGTGCATCTATTAAGGATCTTAGTGTTTTTGATTGAAATCGTTGAAGGATTTCTATGTTGGAGTTACTCGATGTCCCCCATAGTTGAATCCTATAGGTCCAGACAGGTTTTACTATGACTTTATATAGCATTATTTTCTTCTGAGTGCTTAAGTTGGAGCGACGGCCAATGAGCCAGTAAAATTTTTTAAGTTTAGCCTCGAGTTGCTTCGATTTGTCTATGATGTGTTGTTTCCATGTCAATGTCCTGTCCAGAGTCATGCCCAGATATCTGACTGAATCCTAGTTAGGGATTGTGATATTGTTAATGGTCATCTGAGGGCAAGTTTGTTTTCGCAGCGCGAAGGTTACCTGTGTGGATTTATTTTCGTTAATTTTGAAGCCCCATTTGTGGAACCACTTTTCCATAGAGTCGAGACCTCGCTGGAGAGTGTGGGATGCCATTATTGGGTCTGAGTGGGATGCTAGTAGCGCTGTGTCGTCAGCAAATGTCGCTGTTGTTATCTCTGCTAAGGTTGGTAAATCGGCAGCGTAGATGGAGAACAGTAGGGGTCCAAGTACACTGCCTTGGGGTATGCCGGCTTCTATTGGAAATGTAGCGGTTGTGGCGTCCAAGTATTTGACCATGAATTTTCTATTGGTTAGGTAGGATTTTAGGATGGAGTAATACGTGTGTGGTAAGATTTTCTTCAGTTTGAAGAAAAGTCCTTCGTGCCACACTTTGTCGAATGCCTGTTAAATATCTAGAAATACCGCAGAGCGGTATTGTTTCTTTACTAGGTTTTGGCTTATATTGTGTGTTAAACGATGAATTTGTTCTATCGTGGAGTGTTGTTTCCGAAAACCGAATTGGTGTTCTGGCATTGTTTTCAATTCCTCTAAGAGTGGAAGGAGTCGATTCGTGAGCATTTTTTCGAATAGTTTTGACAAAGTGGGTAGAAGGCTAATTGGGCGGTAGGAGCTAGTTTCTTGTATTGGTTTTCCGGGTTTAGGGATGAGAGTTATCATTGATATTTTCCAGGGCTTTGGATAATATTCAAGACGACAATATTGCATTGAAAATTGATGTGATGAGTGAAATCCCTTTTATGGGAAATTCCTTGATTGCTTTATTACTTATTAGGTCATGCCCCGATGCTTTCCTGGGATTTAGGCGACGGATTAATTCTGTAACCTCTAGAGAAGTGAAAGGTTTAATAGGAGGAGACATTTGGAAGGGAGAGTGCAGGTATTCCGTTATTTCCGGGGCAATATTGGAGGAATAAGGTTTAAATACGTTGGATAGGTGTTTAGCGAACAGGTTGGCTTTTTCTTTAGGGCTACGTGCCCATCCGCCTCGCGGACAGCGAATTGGAGTGGTCACGTAGTTGGCGATCGAAGAGTTGTGATGATAAAAAGCAACCAAAAGAAAACAAAGGTGCTAGTATTGCAAAGAGAGAAGCGAAACATAAAGACAGGCCGAGGAGATCGGATAAAGTTGAAGTTAAAAAAGACGAAGATACAAGAAAAATCTTACAAAATGAAAAGAGTGGATTAGAAGAACAAGGAAAAGTCGAAAAAAATACAAAAGAAGGAACTGCAGAGACAGAAGTCAGTCCAAAAAGTATATTAAATAATAAGTGCGATTTTCTTGATACCGAAAGAGCTATTGAAATTAATGATACTGCTCAAAATATTAAAATTGCTGAAGGTAGAAGCCACACTCAAAATGATATGGAAGATGTAGTAGAAGATTCACAAGAATTATCTAATAAAAGTAAATTATCAAAAATAAGAATTGCACTTAACATAATTGAAGATACTAAAACTATTTTACAGAATAAAAAGAATTCATTAGAAGGGGAAAAAGAAGTATGAGAAAAGAAGAAAATGTACAGAAATCACAAACTCTCATCAGTCAACATCTCTCAGATCAGTCGCGTAAACTGTGCTTATAAACTTGTGTTATTCAATGAAGTTCTATAGAAAAGAAACACAAAGTTGAGTTACGGCTCAACCTTCTTGTCTTTAAAACCTAAGTCTTAATTTTACTTGACAAATCCATCGTCGCCTGTCAACTGTCTATGGTCTGCCTTCGTCCCAGTCTATTGTCTATACGCTGTCGATAGCTTCAGTGCTTGAGAAAACTAAAAAGACTAGATGTAGAGTTTTCTTAGAAGTGGTGATCACTTCAACAACAATTGACTGACAGAATGACGAATATAAAATTCTTCGGTTGACAAAATGATAACTAACTCCTCGGTAGACGAACGGTAATTAATCATTGACTTCTCTGAGTAGCTACATTTATTTATATCTGTCGGAGATGAAAAAACATCGGGGTCTCTCTTTTGGAAATGTTTGGGAAAATCTCCAACGTTTGTTCAAACTGCCGACTTTGTTTAAAGTTTTAAACTGTCTTAATATCGTTATAAAAACATAATTAGGTAAATATAAAGACATAGTTGGGCAAGTTCTCGCAAGATATAGCTTTTAGCGGCTTTAACTGCCTTTCACTTCAAATACTGTAAGAACGGTTTCAAATAAACGTTTTAAATTACCTTGATTCACATGATCTTTTTTTCCTGGTGAAGATCATCGGCGATTAAGACCAATTTCACTGATAACTCGTTGATATGGAAACTCGTAGAAAAAGATGTCCTGAACAACTTCGATTTCGAATTCGAAACAATGGATACTTTTAAATTAACGTGTGCATCTATAGAATCATCAGAACTTCGGCACTTACTCGCTAAATTTATTTGCTTATTGGAAAATTTTATATCGTAAAAAATGAAATATATTACGTCGCTTACAATACAAGTTTTAAATATACACAATTATTATAATTGAAATTATTAAATTGAATAATTGAAATCGAAGGGGAAAAACAGATAAATAAATTCTTGTTGATTTTGTGATTTTAATGTCACTTTACGATTAAACGATATGAAACATCTTCAAAAAGGCGAAATATAGATTATTAATATGTACGTTATACGATATGTTAATAATTAATAAGCTTTGCTATTGTAACAAATAGAGTTCATACCTATCGATTTTACTAAAAGAGTGAATAATTTTGAAAATCTCGAGTGATCCTTGAATTCGCTGATCGACGACTGTAATTATAATATACGTTAATTGTCCATTAATTTGTCACTAATTTGCATATTTTAATAATATTACTGTTACTACAAATCAGTCAAATTATCCCGGTACTTATGAGCGGCAGTATATATTTTCGGTTCGATTCACGATTGTGGGACCCTTTCCTGCGAATCGGCGTGTCGTCACGCGACGATGGGCAGATGAGCAACGTGTACCACGGTTCACTTATAGCCTGCGTCCATGCACGTTCTCAGACACTGCCAAACCTAACCCACACCTGTTGACCGGTCACACGGACGATCAACCATGCGAGATGCACCTGCCATTACATTTATAAGTTTTGTTTGTGTTTCCACGACGATGCCGCACCCTCCTTCACTTAGAAGACGCCCTAGAAGGTGAGACCCTCTTCCTTCTTTTCGAATCGCTGTACAATCCACCTCTCTGCCAGTGTTCGAATGCGCCTTGACCAGCGTGCTTTCTCAGTTCTCATGAAACGTCTGGAAACCGATCGAAGAATCGTTTGAATCGTTACTTTCTGAATCTGAAACGAAAGTTCGGCCGTCGAGTGATACTGTGAAGGTGGGAAAGTTAGAGACCAGACCGTGTCGTTTGCTTCAGTTTTTGAATACGATGGTGTACAGGATTGGTGAGCAAGTGGTTGTAAGAGCACACGTGTTCGCGATGCTCTATACTGTGGGAAACTGTGACTGTGGCTTTTGACCGATCGTCACGTGTGAACTCGACGAACTTCGAACGAAACTGAGCGATTTCGAAAGGTAGACATAGAAGGGTGACTCGTAGTTGAAATTCGGCGGTACTTAATCACTTTCTCGTGATGATGATGATAATAGAAAGCTGTGGTCGGATCCCAGTGATATTGAAAAAAATAAAATTCTGTCGACATTAAGGGCATCAGTCAGATTGTGCGTGCGTATATAACTCGACTCGTGAGTATTAGATTAGATTTGGGTTATTCTTTACTTTCTGACAACATACAGATTCTCAACGAATGCATTTGTATATTAATGACTCGTGAGTATGCTAAGAATTTATTCAATTATTCTTTCTGTTATTCGTACGCCATAACAGAGTGATTAAGGGGGTGTCCTGAATTAGAATGTTCTAAAACAGCGTCTTTTTGTGATTTTTTTTTAGAAGGGAAAGAGAGAAATGAAATTATTGAATTTTGAGGTATGGTTTTATATATATTTAACGAATACAAGAAAATTTTTTTTAAAGTAAAAGAAAAGATTATAATAGATTTCTAAGCCTATTTCATGGACTGCAATTTTCAATCGGCGTGAAAGATTCACCTCGTAATTCTTGACCGAAACGAAAAACCAAAAAAGGATTAAACTATTATATATTTTTCTTCCCGATGAACTAAAAAAGTTCGTCAAAAAGTTTATTGAAATAATTGTTATAACACCTTAAAGTTTATTTTTTCTTTTTATAAAACACATTTTTTCTTTAAACCCGCCAAAATTTGTAATTTCACTCTATTTTCTGCCTTTTATTTTAGTTCATCGAGAAGAAAAATATATAATAATTTAATCCTTTTTTGGTTTTTTCGTTTTGGCCAAGAATTACGAGGTGAATCTTTCGCGCCGAATGAAAACTGCAGCTCGTGAAATAGGCTTAGAAATCTGTTATAATCTTTTTCTTTACTTTAAACAAAATTTGTTTGTATTCGTTAAGTATATACAAAACCATACCTCAAAATTCAATAATTTCATTTCTCTCTTTCCCTTTAAAAAAAAAATCACAAAAAGACGCTGTTTTAGAACATTCTAATTCAGGATACCCCCTTAAAAAAACATGCCTCTTAAATCCGTGAAAGTATTTCCGACAAGTAACGAGGTATTTTATTTTTTTCAAAGTTATTGCGGAGCGACCGGCCACTTTTATTATTTTTTCTGTTATATGTGCATCGCGACAAAGTGATTAAAAATTCAAATTTATGACGAAGTAGCTTTTCGAAAAGTTTGTCAAAAATTGTTGATTCTGTACGAATGGAGATTTAAAAATATAACTCTTTTAAATGTTCATGAAAAGCTTTACTTACAGACGCACTAAAGTTCGTGCAATTAACAGCATGAAGAAATTAAATTCTTTGTAAAAATATTATAGCTCCTATATATTCGGGCATTTTGGGCAGTCTGTTACTAGAAAACAACAGAATGTAATAAATGTTACTATTAGATTCGTATAAAACCATTGAATTAAAGTATGGACTTGTCTGTCATACATTTACGAATAGTATTTTGCATTGAAATATACAATTCGTAGATGTGTACATATCGATTTTAAATATCATCGCTTGAATTAACGTCGCTGATCTTTTTTATTTATTTCAAAAGAACTTTTTCATCTTAGTATAAAATTATACAAAATAGTTTTAATATAATACTATCAAGATTGGCACATACGAATGTCAATTATATTATTCTATGTTAGTTTTTAATGTTTATAACTAAACTCTTGTTTTTTAAAAGGGAAAAATATCGAAACAAGAATAATTAATAGCTTTTTAGTTTAATTTGAAAATCGGGGATCAATAATTATAACGATGTACTGAATAAAATAAGATTAGCTATATTACAATTATAGGATTATTATTATGTATTACTGTTATTATTATTATTATTATTATGTATATTAACAAAATGATGTTAAAAATGGATTTTAAAGCAGCAGAATATTCTACGATAAATAGCTATAATAATTATAAAAGGTAAGATCTATAAAAGTCATTTTATCCGTAATTTTGTGATTAAATTAAATTTCATAAAAAATAATCCAATGTCCGAATATTTTCGAGCGATAGTGCCTTTACAAGAATAGTATGAATTTCGGAAAAAGAAGAAAATTGGAACAATGTTTGATTCTGTATGAATGGCGTTTGTTGCATCTGATACTTTCGATAATTAACGTTAATGATAAAACAAGAAACTAATTTATCTCGATCGATATGATTATATTGATCGAATTCTCGCATTGCAATCTACTCGCATAACTTTCGCGCTTCGCTTTACAATTAAACGCATCGCGCGTTGAATTACGTAATTCAGGTCGGAGCTATTGAATTCATCGGTGATTGAAAACGGATATGCTTCTTCGAACACAATGCCAAAACAATTCTAACTTTAACGATCACTCTGTGAAACAGGTGTCAATAGCTTTCCCGTAATCGTCCAAAAAATATGAGTGTGATATTTACAAGGGTCAAGTAGACATAAACACATGCTTTTAAGCTAAATATAAAGAAGTTTCTTTCTAAATTTCAGATTAAGGAAAGATTCATATTTCTAGTTATAATTTAAGTATAATGACAACATAATGACTCACGAAAATATCTCGAATACTTATGGAAACCTGAATATGTTATGTATATCATACAAAACATTTCGGAATTTCATTAGCACTGTAATGATATCCATCTGTCACGGTTTTATTGATACATTAATAATGGTGAATTTAAACTTTAGCTCTGAAGCTAATAATCATTTTGTAGCATCTAAACTCAAGCAGATAACAATTAAAATTTGACGATATCTTTATTGCAGAGTTTGACATATTGCACATTCATATAATTTAAATGTAATGCTTACATACCAACGAATAAACTAGATAATGACAACTAACAAAATTGCTGTCAAATCTATAAGGAGCATAATTGTCTTACAATTGACTTACAAAAACCGAAATTAGGAGTTTAGCCATGCTAAGTCGATGTTTGCTAAACCAATGGAAAATTAATATTTACGTTCAGAGATGCTTTCATTAATCTATGGGAATATCATATTTATCTAAGGATGGTGAATATCATTTTCATGCGTAGTAATTAAGATAGTGATTAAGATACGCACACGCGTACGCAATTGTGATTTCAACTGATTCAATTATTTTTTACGTATTCTAGAAAACCCAATCAAGAATTTTCCAGAACGTTTTAGAACGTGCCCATCGAATGCCTAGTAAGGGCGTCTGGAACATTCGATCGAATCTACGTGTTGATTCAGCAAACATCGTTTTAGTTAGATTAAAACTTTTACCCACTCTTTGCATACTAACAAATGTATTTTACGTAATTCTGATAACCGTTTACTAGCTTTTTTGACAAGCACATTTGGGGCCCCCCTAGAATTTTGGTTCTAAAAAGTGTCTTTCTTTTACAACAACGCATCTTTATACAAACCTAATCTGTCGAACGTTGTAATCTTTATCTTGATAGAACAAAATAGATCATACGTAATTCGATAAAATAACATAAAACGAAAAATATTGTGCATCCATTATTTTCTTATAAAACGAAAGGAACTTTTCGGACGACCTAATGTATATAGATTTTCAGATTGCTTTCACATTTCAACAACGTAATCGTGACAGTTGTGCTATATGACGATGCTAATCTACATTATTATAAAGAGGGAAACTCTTCTTCTGTTTGTTCGAGGCCGTTTCAGAAATTATTCTATCGATTCGCATAATTCTTTCACCGTTGGAAATTACATTTCCTCCAGATGGACATGGGCTATAGCGTAAATAAAACAAAATATATTTTATTACGCTTACTCATCGGAGAACACAGCAGCGAGCATAAACGCCACACGAATCGGATTAACGATGCTTGGTGTTCACCGCCTGGTTATATCGATTTCTGTGACAATTTTTTTTTTTATATTTGGTCGACTATTTACAATCAATTTTCTTTGAGAATTATAAGTAAATTATTTTGGCGTGGTACTGTGACTTGGATTATAAGAGTTTTTAGTATGTTTGATTCTAGTTGAATCTATTGCTTCGATCTAACGGGTATTGTCTTTTTAATCTGCCGATCTGGTCCGTCGTGTCAAGTAATTGGGTAACTAATGGGTTTTGGTGGTTGTTAACTCTTATATTATATCTGTTTCTGAACTTGGATATTTTCTGTGACAAGTGACAGTAAATTTTGAATCGCGCACGTTCGGGAAGACAGCTCGTCGAAGGAGGGGATGGAGCAATATTGTGACCATAAATATCTAAACATAGAGTGCGTGAGCGAGCTGAAAAAGAATAGAGTTGGATAGAAAGAGAATATATCTCTTGCATATACCTCTTGTATTCTTGTCGAATACGCATGCACGTTCGTATAGTAAATACGTATGTAAATGTAACACCGATGAACGAGAGGCGTGTAGTGTGCATGCCTGATTAGACAAGGACAGAAGACGCTCCTATGCAACGTTCTCTTTCTATTTCTACAGGGTGGTTAGTAACTGGTGGTACAAGCGGAAAGGGGGTGATTCTACGCGAAAAAAGAAGTCGAAAATATAGAATACAAATTTTTTTTTCTTAATTTTTCCATCGAGGCAACGATCTACAGTGAGATCCGTTGTAACGAGACGCGGTAAAGTGCACGCGTACCGAGCGAAAATTCAAAGTCGATTTTCTCGAAAACAAAGCCTCAAACGAAAATTTTTTATTCTATATTTTCGACTTCTTTTTTCGCGTAGAATCACCCCCTTTCCGCTTGTACCACCAGTTACCAATCACCCTGTATATCGCGTTCACTTACAGGTAAACACATATGGGTCATAACCCGCGTGTTCTATTGTAGTATCGTGGACAAGGGGCCTGGGGGGTTGGACAAGGGGATTGTAAACAAGCGGTTGTTGATCATGTGCGTAGTGGAGCTAAGACAAAAGACAAGGGGTTGGTAGGGAACGATAAACGAATTAACAGGAGTATGAGTTGAGAAGTCAGAGGGTGCGGACTGCGTTGTCGAAATAGTGTTGTTAGCGTTGTTGAGAGAGAGTTGAATCTGCGTTGACGAGAGTGCTAATTAATTATCTAGTTGTTTTAATTATTATACGTTTGCAATTATTTCATGTTAAATGAACATTGTTTTCTATTTAAATTACATTTGCCCAATCCATTTACTATTAATAAACTAATCATAATTATTTACGATACTATACTATCGTTATAACTCTATGATTGCGACGCTGAAAGTTGCTTTGCGTTGCACTAAAGATGACCAAGATTTTATTCAAAATTATATCGATTGCTGAATCGTGCGGTCGTTTCTCTAACGAACTCGAATATTTAAGACGAGAGTCACTCTCTAAGATGTTTCGTTTCGTTCGCATCAGAATCGACTCTTATATTATACATGTTGAGGTTGAGGTCGACTGATTGAAGAACGAGTGGATGAATTTGTAATAGAAAAGTACATTGAAATAATTAAAGGTATAAGTATGAGCACAATGCATAATGTAAAGTTTATGCTGGTTCAGATCCTTACTGTCTTAGTGTTACTGGACAATGGAATGATGGGGAGCACATATTTATAGCAAAAGGACATTACCAAAAAAGTAAACCTTATAGCTTTGGCTAGAGGCTACAGGGAACGTAAATAGAAATCTGTTTACTAGTTCCTTTGTTGCTAGACCTTGCAACCCAAAACATAATGTACACTTAAGGATACAATAATATGCACCGCTCCTTATTTAGAATATTTCTGCGTAATAGCAGTTTCCAGGTCACGGGTATACATAAATAAAGATGTAGAGTTTTTCTTGAAGCAGTTACTTCGACAATACATAATATCAAAAAATAAATAGAGAAAAATATCAGTTTTCCTACATCGTCTACGTGGACGAAGTCGCGAACGGCAGCTAGCAAATACATGAAAGCTCTTTATGCTAAGTGTTCAAATACTTTCGTGAGCCACGGTATATCTAAAAAAGAGCAATATTTGTATAGTGTAATATGTCTTTCCTATGTCTTATAAAACACTGAAAGAAATGGAACGTGACAATCGTGAGTTATTCGTGAACTTTTGTTCTGTACGCAATATTTGTGAAACGTATATTGTACAGCGGTTGAACACATTTTGAATTGTCTTAAATATAGAGAGTCTCTTTTAATAATATTCTGAATGAAAGCGACAGTAAACAAATGCTTTAAAAACACGATGTTAGATAACAGAATTCAATATCTCCGTAGTACTTTCGATCTTACCATAACCATAGATACCATAAGATACCATAGATAACCGCTAATAACCATAGATAAATTGTGCTTGCGATTGATGTGACGTTAAACCTGTTACAAAATAAATAAAAAAAATTAATGAACTAACGCGATAGTGACGAATTGACAACCCCGTTTCGAAGATGAGATTTTTCAATTGTTCGCAATGCTTGACCGGCGTGGAGGAAACAAGTTCCTCGCAAATCTCGTCATTCAAGACAACGGACCCTTTGGTCAGCGACAAACAGCTGTCGAGACGTGTGCTACGTTCGAAATCCAAGAGAAAAGTCACATGTGCCAGTTCCGGATCACGATTTGTAGCAATGATTCGTTCGTTACGCGCTTCGTGGAAACGAAACAGGAGCTCCAGGCCGGGAACAAGGTTAGAGAGTCATCGAAAATCTAGAAAACGGCAGATGACGAAGAAAAGCGACGAAGGAAATAGATTTGACGTTAGTTGTAGGTCGAAACGAGGCAAAGGCGTGACTTTCGCGAGACCCGTGGCCAAAAAAGTCGATTCAAAGTCGGGGATTCTTGCGACAAATGTCGAAGCCGGATTAACTAACGGGAAGAAAAAAGATGGAAAGGGAAATAGCGAACTCAACGGGGAGGAGTTCGAACGCGAATACTATGAACAGCTGGAAGCGCTGAAGTTTCTCATCGAGCCGCCAGCTTGTTTCAGGACCGACGAAACCAGGCAGAACTTCGAAAACAAACTAAACACGTTGGATTTCAGGAGGATGAATACCGTTGCCATTCCGACCGGTGAATTTTCCCAATCCACTGCAGCTTTACGTAGTTGGGGTTACAGGCGAATGAAAAATTCTGTGCCCCATAGCAACGCTGGAACACTTGGAATAAAAAAATCTAATTTTAAAAAATTCTACTCTGACGCGATAGACGATACGCGATCGAGTATCGAGAGGAGCATGATCCATCTGTTCGATCGAGCGCCTATTTTGAAGAACAAAAATGTCGAGGCTGTTCGCGGTATCCTCTTCAATACCAATGAAAGTAAAACTGTTCGTTTCAAGGACGAACATGATGACAGAGAACTGCTAGACGAACAAGAGCTTCTAAACAGAAATATGAATATCGAGGACGAGCGAGACAACATAAGTTTGAGGAAAACGTCGAAGGAGATGAAACGTTGCATGATACTTGAGGGAACTGATGCAGTTAAAGAAATTGTCGGAGGTGACAGTTCGCTGAACGACAAATGGATGGAGGAAGATGTCTGTTTTGATGAAAACTTCGATACTCTATTTGATGTCGCTGTAACGAACGGTATGGTTTCAATTGATTATTCGTGGGAAGGGGTTTATCTTATTTATCACATAGTTATATTATAAGTTCTTTTGTTCATTTTATGTGTATGATATAATATCGTAATCTATAGAACAAGGAACAGAGATCGTACTATCTGAAAAAATATATCGAGAAAATTACGAGCAAAGTTTATTCTTTATAATTTGAAGAATCATCTGCAATTTATTGAATAGTAAATCAAACATACAATAAATAAAATACAAAATTTGTTAAAGATCTAGTATACCGGGCGATCGAAAAGGATTTGTCACCATAGCGTTATTCTATGCTTCTCAGTCGGTGAAGATCTATAAAAGAAGTTGCCACTAAATTGATCTGAACTTGGAGATCAAATTTATTTCATTGCATCGTTATTCCACTCATCATGAGGATAAAAGGTCTGAGTCGGAACTCAACCGTGCTCTTGAGAAAAAATGTTAAAGTTTCATTATTTTTCAAACACATTATTTGTAATGTACTTGCATTTCGTACGGAAGATTGCATCTATTGTGGCACGTAGATGTCATAGAACCATCATTATACGTTCTATATCTTTCTTCTTTTTTCCGCTCTTTCTTACTTTCTTGAATAGCTAGTGTCAACTATAGTGAATGGAGATTCGACAAATGAGGAACAGATTTGCACCCGATTAACCGTAATTCAAACGTTTGATTCAAACATTAGCAAACCGTTTGATTAGCATTATATGAAGTACCATCGTGCATAAAGTATGAGTATAGTATGAGTATATAGAGTAAAGTATAAAGTATTCTGATGATTTTTGCATATGTTGTAAAACTCAACATTTTGAACAACTTATTTCTATTCTATCTATTTCCATTCAATTCTCCTAGTTTTTAAGATATTCGCGAAAAACATTGGATTCGGTCTATAATCGAGCGTCTGTGGCAGCGTGTGCGTTAGCACTGATTCGCGGCCACGAGTCGCCTGTCTTCTGTTTATAAACGAGAGTCAGCATGCTTTAAAGACCGCGTACACAATATGCATATGCGATATCGTCGAATATCATCAATGTATTTAATGTTTAATTTTTTAATCCGACCGCCGTTCAGAAGACAGCAACGCTTGCGTGAAATAATAACAAAATAATTATAAAAATAATTGATATTATTTTAGAAAATATAATTATTGTCATTTTATGCAAGCGTCGCGGATTAAAAAAACGATTAAACTAACAAAACATACGATATTACCCTTTAAGCGAATTGTAATGGACATTCCCTGCGTGCTCGCATATGCACGTTATGCACGCATCCTTTATGTTCACCTGACCCTCGTTTGTAAACAGAAGATAAGCGACTGGCGACCGGTAACCAATACCGACGCATATTCTGCGACAGACGTACAACGATAAGTATTTAGAATACATTCTAATCGTACAGGCAGTTTTTCACGAATATCTCGGAAATTATGCCAGTTCAACCACAACATGTGTTATAATAATTATAATAGTTTATAGGTTGTATTATTATTTTATCGTATACTTTTAATTCAATTCTAATTAAAATTAGTCTAGTCATCTCCATGAAGAGATTATTTTAAAGTACATCACAGATTCTTCGTCACAAAACAAATTACGAATTATAGTTATATTACTTTTTTAAATTGACAGGTTACAATTTTTTTTTTAAACAACTGAACAAATTACAAATTGCTGCTGTAAGTTTTTAAAGTCTCTAACATTATACGAGCATATTAATGCACATATGAGCACATTTTGCGATCATAGATGACAATGTATAATATATCATCATAAATAAAGATAGTACATATATTCGTTATAAATATTCATGGACTGTATTACACATTTATGTAAGTAGTTGCCATGAACAAGTACACATAAAAATAGACGCAGTTTTAAAAAGAAATCCTGGTTTGTCCGAAATATGTAAAATTCTCGAACATATTAGGTGATAAAGCCAAATTATATATTTACCACAGCAGTATTGGGCCAATTACAAAAATGCATCCGTTACATTCTCTTCCGTATTCCGGTGCTACAAATATGGAAAAGTTACTTATGATTTATCCTAATGCCAATTTTGACGCTTCGCTATAAATAAATTACTAATTAAAATAAAATTGCTAAACAGATAAAATACAGATGTAACGGATCAAACAATGTTGTGTATGGTAAATCTATGTTGAACACGTTATTCGTAAATTGTACATACTTTCTGTTTACATATCTGTATTTATCGTGCATATACGTATATGTTTGATGGATACTTAACGTGCGTAAATTTTATATGCTCCTTGCTTATTTTATATGTATAAACATATAAAACATATAAACAATCTGTTTATGATTCAACGACATTAGTTGAGAGCTAAATACCTTGTATTAGATTGTTCTATATCGTCTCCTATTGATATCGGTTTTCTTAATAAAAGTTTGACATAAAAATACCAAAAAGCGTACAGAATCAATAGCTAACGTATCTTTTCCTGTTTTCCGTTATTCTTTCCATTTGGAGATTACTCTTCTATCTAGTATTAACTAATCTATACATATTTTGTTACTTAAATTTTTATTGAAATTTTTAAATAAATATTTTTGGATAAAGTTACGAAAGGTCTCGCTAGCCGATCGACACGAAATTTGGAGGACTCGCGGAAAAGGGGTATTTATTAGTTTCCCAAATATTAACAAAAGTATTATACATTTATTTCTGCCTATACAGGCATTATCAAACTGCTGTAGTAGTTGCCATCGTTGACTGTCGAATAGACGATGATACAGTAACTCAGCGTAAAACAGGTTATTCTAACTTCGGTCGTCCAAAGGATGTTTTGTATTCTACCTAATTATTTTTTAAAAGTGACCAAGCAATCAAATACCGGCCAGAATTAGAATTAACATTTTTACTAATCGAAACCAGCTTGAAAAATGGAAGCTAGGGCCAATCGCCGGCTAATTATGAATAATAATAATTATTAAATATAATAATAATATATATGTTAAATAGATACATATATTATATTTAATTATATAAGTTATATATAATTAAATATATATATAGTTATATACTGTTACACAACGCAACATTTTGCGGCCACCGAAATTAAAACGTAATGTAGCTTAAAAAGAGGCGGTCGGATTGTAAATGAAACACGCTGTAGATACTGAGGCCGATGTCGCTATTGTTAGTAATATCTGTATAGGATTCAGTGTATAATATCGAAAGCTTTCTATTAATATCTTGGAAACTAATAAATATCCGGAGTTAAAATTTTATACTTCGGGTTCCCATTTTTCATCGTCCCTCTCAAATTTCATCTCGATCGGTCATTAGGACCTTTCGATATTACAACCAAAT
The DNA here is from genome assembly GCF_040668555.2 of Bombus flavifrons. Classification (NCBI taxonomy): domain Eukaryota; kingdom Metazoa; phylum Arthropoda; class Insecta; order Hymenoptera; family Apidae; genus Bombus; species Bombus flavifrons. The sequence goes on along the minus strand of NC_138459.1, from coordinate 1,249,118 downwards.
AACTTTGCACCGGTTCGGCAGACCAAAATTATGCTTGGCACGTATTTTGGTATAATAACAATTAGTGAAAAACTTTTTAATGAAAACAAATAATTATAAAATGATGGAATCTATGAAACAATTTAATATTTCTAAAAATTACAATGTTCTAGCTTAAATAGACTGTTATATACTTAATATCTGAAGGAGCGTTTTCCTCCTTTGTCTATATCCAAAATCTACATGCTACAAAGTTCGAGATATTATAGGCGACCACTAACGATTCGTGTGCAGTGGTGAATGTGTCGAATAAATTCGACGGTGATGTATTAACGCCAGTTACATGGGAGCGGCGTCATGGCCCAAAGGGGCCAAGCCCGCATTTCCGCAGCCCTATCTTGCATCTTTCGTTCTTTGCGTTCTAGGTGCTCAGAAGCCGAATCCTCACGAGGAATTCCTACGATCGTTTCGGTATTTCGGTTACGTCATTAATCGGCTCGATGTCTTTTGTCGCTTGTCACATAATAGCTTATGTAATTGTTACTGATATATACCATCAACCATTGTTCCTCTATTTTATGCTTTGCCCTTTTGTTCAATTTACAGTTTACAGTTTCATTTATCGTTGTTGTTTTATAGTACAACTTATGTCAATTTAGGATGACTATAATGGGTTTAAACTTTGAAGCTTTTGCAACAAAGCTTTTAAAATGGAGTAAAGTGTGCCTTTCCTTTATAAATAGTAATGTTTCATAAAACTATTTTAAGTTGCAGATAAATCAGTAATTTATTAATAATATAATGGAATATAGAAAGAGAGTAAGTATAATATAGTATAGTGAAAGAAGGGCAAGTTTTTATAGAAATAATATTTATGTAAGTTAATGTAAAGCTTAAAATGGGAAGAAACGAGTCGCTAGATCGTATTTTTAACATTACATCTACTAAAATTTTTACAACCAACCAACTTTTCTCAAAAATTATAAAATCCACCCTATACCTTAATCTACAATCATGTGGCTTGGTGTGACTGTGAACAATTAATTGAACAAAATATATATGTTCAAAAAAATATATCTGCCGTGCCGTTTGTTTTGTAAAAATGAACATCGTACGTGCTATATGAAGTTTAAAAAATATTTTAGTTTTTAATTTTTTAAATTTTCCACAATCACTTTTTTAAGTTTTATTTGATAAGGGTAAAGAGAAACAAAAGCAACGTACGCTACGACATTCGATATATCGATAAACGTGTAAAGGACGCGTGCAGAACCATAGTCTTGCTGACCTAATTTTCAATACAGCCAGAAAAATCAATCCAGACAAAATTCAATTTTTGTGCACGTGGCATATTTCAAATTCCTGTTTTTCATACCTTTCGCTTGAATTACTTTACTTGATTCATGATCTGGTCCATATTTATTCAAGATAATAATCGAAGCAAAAATAAAATATAAAATAAATTCAATATTAACATAAGTCCAATTGAATGTAAGATAATATAAAATATACAGCTATAGTGACGTAACTGATCAAACACTATTTAAAATAGAATGACTTTTTAAATAATGGACTAAACGACTTGAGATTCTTTCTTTTTTTTTTTTAGAAGTTAAAAGCATTAGTTTATGACGTGATGGCGTGAAAGAAATTTTTGAAAAAAATTGCAGTTGATCGGAATCAGGGAGGAAAAGATAAAGGTCGCCTTTTACAACCTTTTTATCTGGACCTGCACTGAAAACTTAAAAGCACGTTTTAAACATTTATGTCAGTTATATATATATATTAATTATATACTATATATATACTATATATATTAACTTATCAGTACAGGTCCGGATAAAAAAGTTGTAAAAGGCGACCTTTATCTTCTCCTCTTTGATTGATAATATTTTAATGGTCAAAATAGTATATTTTCATAACTTCCGGCATAAAATTTGAAGATTCTTACATTTTTTGATGCCTGTAGCTTGTTTCCCCATTAACCGATTTGAACACAACTTTCAGCATATGTATATAAACATACATAAAGGCATCGAAAAATGTAAGAATCTTTAGATTTTTACATTTAGAATTATGCCGGAAGTTGTGAAAATATATTATTTTCACCATTAGCCTGTGTAACTCGTAGAAACCTTAACCGATATTGATGAGATTTTTATTTTTTATACATAGCTAAATAAGTGCACAAAGTGCATTGTTTAAAATTTCATTATAGGCTCAAATAAATAAATTGTAAAAAGGTAGCTTTACTAATGCATAATGCTATATTGTCCTAAATTTGTTTCAAAATGATTCTTAAAGATACAGGGTATGTATACGTTTTGTGTTGTTAGCAATTCAGATGATGAACTAATAGTGTTTCCTCTGTGGTTAACAACAGGCGCTCCCACTTTTATAATTGTTGCAGTTGTCCTTCACTCTTCAATAATTTCACGTTAGTCGACTCTCGTCATCGAGTCGATTACATAATTAAGAAGCGTTATACAATAGTTATCGCTGTCTGACTGCCACTTTTCAGCTAAAGTTAAGCAAACAGAATGGAAAGTTTTAACTTTATATAAGTTAAACGAGTAATTATATTTGGAAGCTATTTTCAATAGTATAAAACTAAATGCAATATTTTATCAGAGGAAGAATAACAAATACCGAAGAATGATGATAATAATAACGAGAATAATAATTTAGACTTCTACGAGGTGTCTCATATTAACGAATCCACGTAATATTCCCTACACTGGAGGTACATTATTCGAAAAAGTGTTTGAAATAAAATTTATTTTGTTTCGAGGATGATTTTATGACAGTCACGAATCTTGTCTCTCTGGGACTTCAAGGTGACCTTCGGTTTTCGTAAACGGAACTATGCATTTTTTTTATACATCATTCGATGCATTTTTAATTCTCTACAAAAAAGTATTTGGTCAGAAAATGATTACTTTGCAAGATATTTTAACTTTAATCTTGTAAGACTCGTGGTCTGAAAGACAAAATAAGAAGATAATGCAATGCTTTTATGTTTATGTTCTCTTTGTCGTTCATACACTTAATTCGATGAAATTGATATTGAAATAAGCATTTAACAAGGTATTTTATTACAATTACCTATTTACAAGTACCTATCTCCGCACCTTTTTATAAAGAATTAACGAACGTATCGAACGACGTATAAAAAAAAGAAGCCAAAGGTTACATTGCAATCGCGTAAAGGCAGGTTCACATCGATAAGATTTATGATCAGCAGATGTCCACTCGCAAACAAAGTAAGTTTCATTCGAAACGCTTTTTCGAATAATATAAGTACAGTTTACAAGATACTTGCATGGATCGATTAATATGAGACGCTCTGCGTAACTTGGATCGGTATTTATGTTTAAAGCTTTCGATAATATAAAAAATAGTGTGATATTCCATCGAAGAAAAAATAAATCGCTTTGGTTTTTTGGTAGCGATGTATAATTTCAATAAAATTCTAATAAACAGGAGATTTTTTAGTATGTATATTTAAAATCAAACTTTAGAATTATCTTTAGTTGTATTGAAATTTGACAATTATTCGGAGTAGGGGTGAGTTCACCGATTTTTCAGTGACTTTGAAATAAGCTTTCAAGGTCAATATTCTGAACAACATTTTTTCCTATTCGTGTAATCGCCGCGCCACTTGGCCTATTTTTCCAAGATATTCGCAAAAAACTTCAATGAAATGTAGATAAGGTACGATTACGCTTGATTTTGGATAAAATTCAATCTGAATTTGAACTATTCATGAGAATGATAACAATTTTTAAAATTGTATAAATAAAAATAAGCAAGGGGTTGTAGGTTCGGCAGGCATTAGCCACCCGGCGTGATCAGTCTGCCATTAGTGTGAGATCATTTTTGATGAATCGATTGATATATGGAATGTTGTATTTTATTCTAATGTTCAGTTGGTCAAAAATGTAACAAGTATATCTGCTATCATTGAAAAATCGTTTACAGAGCGAAACGAAATAATGCACATAATCTTAAACTTAAATTAGTTTATAACTTGAAAAGTAAATCCGGGCAGCGGCGAAATGTATAAAGCAAAGTTATTTAGAATGTTCACCTTGGCAACATATTTGGAGAATCATTGAAATCGATGAGGTCGCTCCTATATGTTCTCAATAATTACCAATTTCTTAGTTATAATACTAAAGAGAAGAATTCGTTTGTAGTATAAGGTATTGTTAACTGCATTTTATAAAACTAACGCAATAGTATGATAATTTGGGGATTTTTATATCGAAATCGTCTAACTTAAATCACACGAGACATGAACATTTTTAGAATTCATATATATTTTTTGATAGAATATTAAATTGATTACATCATATAGTAATATTATCATCATAGAATTCTAATTGTAATGGAACATTTGAACCATTTTTATCGTAATTCGATGTAGATATTTATGCACTTATGGGAAAGCCAAAGGTACAATAATACACAGAATTCGCACAGTATGCAACAACATATTATAAAAATCAAGTGTAGTGTAGAATGTTCAATTCAAAGTGTAGTACTCGTAATTTAAAGAGTTAATAAATTTAAGCAGTGAAACAATTCTGTACGTAAGTTCCATTTATGTCGTTGTATTGGTTAAAATATAAATTTGCATAAACATCCGTGGTTTATTTATAGTATTTATTTACAGTAAAATTTACGAAAAGTGTGAGAAAAAGAAAAAGTTAGAAAATAATAATGTTAAAGTATTTAAAAGGTAGGTACTACTGCGGTATTTTTACGTAAATCTTATATTATTTGATCGAATATTCTTTAAAAATCTGTAAAAATGATATCGTTCAATAACACAATAGAGATATCACGCTACGTAAATCAATATTGTTCGTGAGAACTGTCCTGTCTGAGTCCCGGGGAGTCGTTGCATTATATGTAGCTTAAAAGGAGCAGTGCAACCTTTTGAAATCTTGAAAAGTAAAACCTAATTAGGGAGTTATTCGTCTTTGAGCAACAAAGAGGAGGGAAATCACATAATGTTCGGACGAAGAAGCATCAAAATTACTGCCTTTCTTGTCTTGCACGAAATTTCATTTTCTTCCACTATAGCAAGTTTCTTTGAAAATTTTCCTACGTTGCTTTAATCAATATAAAAAGACTTTTGAATATACAAAAATATATAAAGATATTTTATAAGTAATAAAAAAAAAAATAAATATAGGATTATGTCATATTTATTTAATAATCGTTGTAAAATTGTGTGCGTGTTTGAAGAAAATTAATAGTTTTTCAATGGTAGTTGCGAAATTAATTGCATTTTACTATAATGTAAATATGTTCATCTTTATGATAACATATAGTAATTAAAATTTTTCCTTTTTTTCATATAAATTTGTTTTTTAAACTATTTATTTCGATATAATTTACTGCTTAAATTATCGTAGAATTCTTGACTTATTGGAAATAACGATAAGGAAATGTCGAACTGATTGAAGTTTCAAAATTGTTCAGTTACTTTTAAATACTTCTTTCCTTTCGTTATTTCTTATAAGTTAAAAATTCCATAGTAATTTAAGTAGTTGTAAATAAAAAATTCAAGTTGACTAAATATTTGACAGAATTATTTAGTATTTTAATTAGATATTCATATTAACAATTATTTATCTTTGCTGCTATTTTCTTTCTTTGTTCCAGGAAATGTTATATCTTTTTTATCTGAACGTTAACAGTTGTCGTATGGAATGTATTTTATTCAAACTCAATAAGGATATCAGTTCTATTTCTCTCGCTATTCTAATAACTCTTTTCAATCCAACAAACTTTAAAGTGTAACTTAGTATTGCTATTATATAGTATTTTATATAATTTTCTCCTTTATTCGTTACGTTACGAGTTATACAAAAGAGCAAGATAATTGAAAATATCCAATATACTTGGATTAAATGTTGTTAGAACACCCATAATATTTAAGCGTTTTTACATGCATGTTCATTTTCTATATTATTAGATTTATTTAATCACACAAATAACAATTTCAACGTTATAATATAGTTAGAAAAAGTAGACTTTTAAACTTATTACAATGGTTCATTAATGTGCTAGTGGTTAAAGAAAATCTCAGTTTTAATTACATAAATCAAATTCTTGAATTGTTAGTGTTATTACGCAACTTATTATTTGACGCATGTTATAAATGAAATAACATAAACAAACTCTTGATATCAAATAACTGATTCAATTTTATAGTTTTAATGATTGAATCATTTTATTAATCAGAAAGCAAATCGTAACATTATTGACGTTCAATAATACAAATACAAGCGGGAATAGAAGTTTCATAATTCGAAACTTCCTGTTAATACACGGATACCCGATGGGTTTTCAAACTCATTTTTCTCGAAAATGAAGCCTTAAACGAAAAAATGTTCTTACTTTTCGGTTTATTTTTGCATGTAGAACCACCATGCGACCGCTTGTACTTTCATTTCGGAGGTATCCTGTATGATATGTTGGTTTCTAAACGTCAATCGGTCAATCATTCATGTTTAAAATTTATATTAAAACATTTTTTTAAGTTAAACATTTTTTAAATTGTTCCTTGTATCTTATATTCGAAATAGTTTTTCATATTCCCGCTGCATAAGGAGAGGAAATAGAATTCTCTTCCCACCGAGTCCCTTCAGTCTTAACATTTTTAGTTTTAATTAGACTTTTTCTTGTTTTTCTCGTGGGACTTTATAAGAGAGGAAGAAGAGAAGAACCCAAATCTCCTGACGATCTATGAAGAATTGCATTAGGGATGCCTGTGAACAAAGTAAATATGCATGTTTCGAGAGGGTGGAACTATTATTTAGGGACAGAATAAATCACTATATCGATGCCCGATGTCGTACTTTCGAATACGGGGGATTAACGGACTATTTCAGAAACGTTTAATGAAGATAAGTTTTGAACGGTAATAACTGACCTCTAGTGACCTTCAAAGAGCGTTATATTATACGCCAATGAATTCATCTTGAAATGGGCTACATACTTGGCTGAACGAAAACATACAGTTTCATTTAATAAAACGGAGGTCACCTTGAGATTTCTGAGGCACCTTCACTTAGATAAAATTTGTGTTTACAATAACAATCCTTCCGCTGCCTTGAAACAAAATAACTTCTATTTCAAATCAATAATGAAATAAATAAATAATGAATTCGAGAAATAATTACATGGATGAGTTAAGCTGAGACACCTTGTATACGCCAACATAAGAGAGAGAGAGACATTACATTTTTTGAGAGGAAGGAGAAAAATTTAAAAAATGTAGGGAGAGAGAGGTATTTTGGTATTTGTAAGTCTTCGTTGATAAATGTAATTTATGTAAATATATTATCAATGATAAATTTGTTCTAAACTTTTACAAGTGTACTAGGAAGAAAATCTGATAAATACAGAAAGTGATAAAATCGATCTTTACTATTTCATATCTTTCATCTTTACAGTGTCATTCAAAACGAATTATGAATTATCACTTGTCATCGGTACCCGAGATATTTAAGTTTACTTCAGTCAGCTATTTGTTTTTCAAAAATTATTTTAGTACATTATTTTAGTTATGGTACATTTACTAATATTAAGCTTGTATATTACATTTTGTTCTGGAAGAACATTACAACTAATGGCCCTCGAGTAAATGTATTCTTCACTATAATAATTTAATTTGGAAATAATTTGACCTAAAAACTATCTTAATCGTGAGATGTACAACTCAATGATTTAGCTGAATACAATTCTGCTGCAATAAAATTATAGATATCATCAACAGTAACTACGTAACATAATGAATCTTTACAAAAAAAAAGTTTAAATTTTTCGGACATAAATGAAAAGTGTTAGACTCTTTGTCCGTCTTTCTGAAAAAAGAGAAACATTGATTTGATTGTTTTCATCAGAAACATGATTACTAACGTGACTACTAACAAATCTGATCGCATAACTTTTTCAATTTGTGACAAGCTTTCTCCATTTTTTTATTGTCCTCTCCCAGGCCAGTTATCTACCCATAGCGCGATCGAATAACACGATTAGTTACTAAAGAGAGCAATGTACTAAAAATCGAACGGCCATTCGATTTCCATTCAAATTATTCCGGATTGAATTCGTCGTGTGTGATGCGTGATGTAATGAAAAGTGTGGAAAATGGATGGGTGTGCTCAGAATCGTAGTCGTTCTGCCGGTATTGTTTACTCGGAAGGAAGTTCAACTCGGAAGTGGCACTATTCATGAATCTCATACGAGGGGCAGAGCGGCGTATATACACGCAGCTCGTGTGTTCGCGTGTGTCAGGATCTCTACAAAGATTATTTGATGTGTAAGTGCACGTTTCACAGATGAGGCGCGGTATACTTAATGCAACATGTATACGTACGCGTATATGTTTGACGTAAAAACGTCATTCAAGGGGCTGGCTGCGCAAGCGTAACTTGAAATTCTGTATACGGATCAGTGTCGACTGATCTACAACAGCGTTTCTCAATCTTTTCTACGAGTTACGAGTTATTAAAACTCAAAAATTATCTATTTTTTTGTATGAAATACTTGAAATCTCATACTTGATAAATAAAAATCACATAATCAGTTTAGAGTAGGTACAATGTTTGTACGACGAGAAGTACATATATGACACAAGTGTACGTGTAACTAGAGCAACTAGAGTAGAGTACAATATTTGTACAAGTAATAGGTACATTTTGTTCTATGTTTTAAATAAATGAACCGTCCATATAACTATATTGGTTTGCTCATATATTTAAAACTTTGTAAAAAACTGCAATCTAATAAATTTTCTTGTATAGCAGCATCAGGTTTTTGATAATGAGACAAGTGAAGGCGTTGAGTAACTTTTACACATTACAAGTCAGCTAGTAATCTTATTTCACATAAAATTGTAAAATTTCAAGATAGAAGTTTCTAACTTTTGATTTGTAACTCGTCAATTTATCAGTACATTGTTAGTTACTAAATTAATATGCAAGAGGATTCAGATGTTGATTTTTATACGATTAGGGAAAAGTGGAAACGCCGATTAATCTTGCAGTGCATGGAGTATCATTGAGCTACTACTTTTATTCAGCGTGTTGCTTTAATTTACTACTTATCGCTAAATATTGTTGGAATTTTTTAAATTCATTTTCTATATTTTTGAAAGTACTTTTTACGTACGTTCTTAAAGCAAAAAATGATTTGTAATGTCTGTGATTGGCGCAAGAAATAATAATATAATCGGGAATAATTGGAAGTGAGAGTATTCAATTTTTAATGATTTACGTTCAGAAAGTAATTGTTTTATATATAAATATTAACATATTTCTTCTATGTTTTTTTAATGGAAGGAGTTCATGTTACTGGTGTATTTTTATTAAAATCAATATTAATATAATTCTTTTTCTGTGCCTAGAAATGGATTATGCACAGAAAAAAATAATAGTATTTAATTGTTATCTATCCAAATTTTTTATTTTCCACAGATAATCGTGAAAATAACGATTTTTTTCTTCATAGTGTATGAACAATAACTTTTCGGCTGATGCATTTTTTGTCCTTAACGATATTTGATCATTAAGTAGCACAAAATATTTTGTTCCTTATAAATAGATTTTCTGAGATTCTTTTGTTTATGTCATATAAATAATAATTTTTCAATTTTCGTAACTAGTAAAGACGTTAACTTGGTTTACATATGATTCGTTGCAAATTCCAAATATTTTAATACTAAATTGCAATATATCGGATAATATTGCATGAAACATCCAAAACAGGTTTATAACTTTTCGTAAACTTTGTAAACAAGAAGTACTTGCGCTACTTTATCTAACAGAATTTTGATGTTGCACTTGCTTTTCAGTATTTCCGTATACGATATTATATCAATGCAACGTTACAGTATTTATTTTGCAAATAAATTAATTTTTCCGACGATATGTTTTTCCTTAACGAGTGCATTTCCCGCTTTACAGTAGAATGCATACTTTTGGCGATGGATTAATTTTACAATACACATCAGTAATTAAAATTTATCTGAGCGTAACGTACAATTTTATTTTTCGATACGCAAAACTAATATTGTAGAAAGCAAGAAAATCGAGCATTATGCAAATATCTCATAAACAGTTGAACGTGGGAATGCGTTAAGCTTTACAAAGAATTATAAAGTCGGTAACTACGCCAGAAATTAACTATAATTTGAATTTAATATATTTAGGCCCGTGTGAAAACTGGAACTAATTTGATTTATTATTGTATAGACTAGTTGTTATTTTTACTTTTAAAATTTTAAAAATTGAGTAGTAACTGCAAGTAATATTATATAGTAATATAGGAGAAAATAAAAATAAGTAACGATATAAATAATAATATTATTATTAGTATTAACATCGTATCGTTTCATATACAAAGAAATACTAATACCGAAGTAGTTTAATTTAATAATTTTGTGCAAGTTTTTCGTTAAAAACTTGGTCAACTTTAAATCACATAAAATCATTACGCTTTTATTTTTTCATGAAACAGATTTTTATTTTTCTTCGACGAAGTTAAATTTTTGTAGTTTACCAAACATAGATGCATCCATTTGAACATTATTAATTTTTTCAATTATATGTATTAAGTTGTTCCAAAAGCTTCTTTCGCTTTATAAGGAAATAATGGATCCAGTAGAGACATTTTGTTCCATTACTACAGAATAGATTATACATGATTCAATAAAATAATATAAAACAACAAATGTTGTGAAGCTTTCAGGATAACGTAATATGTACTTCTAAATAGTAAATTGATAACAGGATCAAGTAAATAGAACATTATGTATTTATGTATTCTATAATAGAGAATTTTTTAAATGAAATTACAAACATCTAAATTTGGAAAAGAAGAAATATAGTTATTATACATATATTATACAGAAATATAGATAGTATCATAGATAGAAAATGTAAATGCATATACAATGTGTCTAAAGCACTGTGGCCATAAATTACACACACACACACACACACACACACACACACAATATAATACTTAAATATCAACTTCCGAATCGACTGGAAATCCCAGTTTAAAACACGTTATTTATCAAAATTCTGTTTAACCGAAATAAGTCATTTGATCGAAGCGGTTCACAAGGTCTACTCTAAACAAATAGTCACATATTTTTCAATATCTTTTCAAACAAACTTCTCGCAAAAATATTCAAACTACTTGAAAACATCGCGTTTCCGTAAAATGAAAGTTTATTTTCATTTACTAAATAAAGAAAGAGGTAGCCTGAAATTTGCTGATCGAACGTGTAAACGGATAACGAACGCAGGAGAACAGTTTGAGAAACCCTGATATTCGTAAGCATGTATTATGTAAACAATACATGTTGGCGATACCCGCGCGAACAGAGAATCGCACGCGTGGGTGGGGACACGAGCGTGTTTTACGGGTGGCGGATCTGCTCGCGCTCAGTCTATTCCTGCGATTCATGGATACTACCGGCCATGCCGCTGATTTGTGGCCCGTTGACGTTTAATTCGGAATTCATAAGCGACTGTCGGTGGCGTGGAAACGCGCAAATTTAGCTCGATTGTTCATGGATTTTGTAAGCATCAGGTCCGTGGACACCAGCATCGAAGCTATTTTCATAATTTTACAGATGTTTCCTACCTTGTAATTTCGTATATCTTTGAGTAACGTTTCGAAAGTCGATCATTCCACCTGTTAATTAGAAACGATGAGTTCACTTGTCATTCGGATTGTCAATACCTTGAACGCAGTAATTTATTTCATACGATTTGTTTAATGTGTCGATATATTTACTTGTATTTAATTTCTATTTACCTCATTTTTTTAGTGTATTCTGAAAATTATCGTTGTATAATGATTTGTGGATTGCTTAATTAAAATTAGTTGCTAGCGATAGAAAAGTGGCTTTATTGATTTTTAATTCTGTTTGCGAGGAAAGATCTGATTTTTCATAGTGCTGAATGACAATCTATGCGACATAAACATCAACGTTATTAGAATTTGATTACTTGTTTTATAATTTCTTTCTATCTAGCAACAATTACTTTCCTCCATTTTTTATTGTATTGATTATCCCAAATAATAAATTAATTATATATGTGAATCGTTTTTGCTGTTTATATTTTAAATCAAAATATCTGAAATAAGAAAACATAAAATGAAATAGAAACTAAATACGAATGAAATAAATAGAATAAATAGAAGAAACTAAAGGAACATAAAAACCATCGTAAATGTATTTGGTATTTCGCAGATTCGTTTGGCGGACATACAAGAAGAACGTATAATTGAATTATAAAAATTAAAAACATTTTGACATCGCATCAGCTGGTGTTTTACCGTTGTCGTGTTTACTTTTCAGATGATACAAAATCTGACCAAAGCTACGCCAATCAGAACGGTGAACCGAAGAGTTCCTTGATCCATCAACGAAACGAAACCGAGAAAAGTAAGAATCGATCATATTTCTTTCTCCCTTTAATTGATAACCGATATTACTTTGGAATGCTGTCCTGGCGGTGAATCATGCTTTTTGCACGGTCATAAGACAACATCAACTTCTTTTCCTTATTTACCGTGCACATTCGCATTCGTCATTCTCGTTTCATTCATGGGAAGATGTAAATGTTACGCATTAATATTACTTTCTTGTGCAAATAAGATTATTAAATACGTCCCAACTATTAACTATAGTCTTCGTAACGTCATCTCAAAATTCGGAAATATAAATCAAAGCGTACAGTAAATAAAATATGATAGCAATTCATAAGCTGTTCTTTAAATATTGCTCCACCCTATTATTAGGATTATTTTTCATATCGTTCTTTATATTTACGGCAACACTATAATTACTCTAATTATCGAAAGAGACTTCAGCTTTGGTTAGAGAATTTTCGGTTTAGAGATTTCATCTTCTTCTAAATTTTTCTTCTCATTAGTATAATCGAGCCAAGCTAGCAATTATAGCATAGACACATTATTTTGCTTTCCTTATCCCGCGAGCTTTGTTGACATTATCGCACTATCGACCGATTAAACGATTCTCGTTAGTGTGGCATTTGCCTGATAGAAAGGAACGAACATCTTTTCTTTGCGTTTTATCGTCTTATGTCAATACACGTTGATTCCCCTGAAGAAAATTATGCGACAAGTAGAGCATCTTCTCGAGAACAATTCCGGCGGAACGGTTTAACAATCCCTTTCGTTATTTAACTATACTTATCTATAAACTACGAACAAGATTGCATTTCACCAGACACTAAAAAGCAAAAGCAGTGAAAAAACAAAAAAAAAAGATGAAGCATAAAACAGAAAAGTAGAAAACAGAGAAAAAGTCGAAACTGGCCGATTTTACGATTCCATAGGAGTTTGCAAATTCTTGGAGTACGCTACCGACACGGAAGAGATTAACATGCCGCACAGTGCGCGAAACCGCAGAAATCGCAAAGGTCGCAACAACAGAAGACCTTGTCAAAGGCAGCAAACTCTGGATAAAGCTACGAAAGATAACAACGCCACCATAGAAATTCCAAAGAACATCGAGGAACGCGAAGAGAATCTTCACGAAGCTAAGACGAGCGCAGATGCGAAGACGAACGACTCCGACTCGGAGAATACCGTACACAGTGGCAAAATTCAACGGGAGAATGTCGAAGACGATGATGTAAACGTGAGAAAGAATTCAGATAACGAAAACACCCCAAAGGGAGTTATATCGAAGTCTCATAGATACGCGAAAGAAGAAAAGTGCAGAATAGAGATAGGTACAGTGCAACCTGGCATCAAAGTTATGAAGATCACAACGATCAGTAGTTCACCTCTGGAAGCAAAGATCGATCACATTGCCGGGGTCGGTATCGTAGAGACTGGTAGTAAAGATAAGATGCCGGATAACGAGGCTATTGTGACAATTTCCGAACCTGTGGACTCTTTCTCTTCTCCTACGACGAAAGTGGACAGAAAGAACGATCTGAACCAAGATTCGATGTTGACTGGCAACGAGCTGCAGATTCGCGATGTCAGCGACTGCGACACGGTAGAGACCGATAACGTTAAACCAGTTATCGTTGAGATGGAATCGGACGTGGAAAGGGAGCCAACGGAGCTAGCTACGCGGTTGGAAGCGGATTTCGATGACTCTGACGCGTCGAAGCAAGATTTTGTGGAACCGAGGCGTGTCTGGGACAGCGTGATGCCGCACGACGTAGAGAGGAAATTGAGGAGCTTCATCGAGAGTCTAAAATTGCCGACTTACGTGGAGGACGTCGTGGAACCAACGAAGCCGACGGACCACGAGCGGATCAGTGGCTCGACGCATAAGAAGGCGAGGAAACGCGCCACTTTCGAAGCGCAACACGCGCACTTGCAAGCGGCTAACAGGTTTTTGGACATCATTCAAGAGGAGGGCGAGAAACTGTCGGAAGACGAAGAGCAGCATATAAGAGATTTTATTAACGAGGAGATTGGGAAATACCGGAGGAAAGAACGCTGTTCAGAACGTGTAGAACATAAAGAGGAATTGATGCAAGAAATAAGAGAAGAGCGCAGTGTGAAGATAAATGTGATCAACGTGGACGAAGAAATGTCTGAGAAAAAGGAAGATGCTGAGAAAAAGGAAGATTCTGATAAAAAGGACGATGCTGATAAACAGGAAGATGCTGATATAGGAAGAACTGTAAAATTGGATAGAGTGGAAACGCAGCTTGACACTAGAGAAACGAGGAAGCCGATTGAGGAAGATGATGAATCGCAGAGGGATTCGAAGGAAGAGAATTTCAAGCTGAAAGAAGATAATGATACGGAAGTGTTAGAAGGGAAAAATGTTAATGTGGAAGACGAGTCTGTAGGAAGTGGGTCATTCAAAATAGAGGAATTGGAGCAAATTATAGAAGAAGATGAAGAAATATTAGAGAAAAAGGACGATAATAATGGAAAGATCGAGGAAGTGGTAAGCGAACCATTGAGTGATGACAGTACAAGTCAAAGTGATTCTAAGTTGAATGTCGAAGATGAAACTAGTGGTCAAATGTTATTTAGTGGTGCAAATAATGAATTGGAAGATTTGAATAATAAGCAATTAAACGAAAAATGTGAAACATTAACTGATGATGTTAGAATAAAAATAGTAGAAAAAGTATCGCTTGTTCAAGAAGATACGTCGACAGAACAGACGTCAGAAAAACAATCAGAACTTTCTGATGATTTAAATATCAGTGCACGTTGTACAACAATACGGGTTGAAGAGAACAAAAATGAAAAATTAGAACTGGATAAAGATCGAGATACTTCGAATGAAATATCGGAAGAATTAAAGATCAAACAGTTAGAAGTGGATGGTAATTGTACTCGTTTGGAAAGTGAAGCATTCATTGAAAAGCCTGTTAGAGAAGAAAAATTGGATTTGGAAAATAATATACGAAATTCTGAAGCAAATACATTGTCAGAGGAAACTGAAGAATCAAAATCAATTGGTGACGATAATGGTTCCAAAAACGAAGTACTGTGTGAAAAACCGGTAAAAGAGAAGGAATCATGTATGAGAGATGATGTTGCGAAAGATTCCGAAGTAAATACGTTGCCTGAAGATCGAACGACTGAAGCGATTGAAAATGGAACAAAAAATAATGGAGAATCATCTCATAAAAGTGAGATAAAGTCCGCAAAAGTCAATGAAGAATCATCGTGCGAAGTAACATCTGCAGAAATCAATGAAAAATCATGGCAATATGAAACAAAACATAGAGACGTCGATAAAGAATCATCGAAAGAAAATGAAACAAAATCTATAGAAATTAATAACGAATCATCCGAATCGAAATATTCATGTGTAGAAAATACGCAAAATGTAAGATATACCGATCAAAAAAACATTAATATCTCCGAATCAAGCATAACGAAAAGCGCAGGCGATGAATTATTAAAAGAACAATCGTGTTGCATAGAAAGGAAATGCTCAGAAATTCAGACTCCGGGAAACGTCGTATCAGTGATAAAGACAAAACCTTGTACCCTAACGCCATCAAAAAGATCTTCTAGCCTGTCAGACATCGATTTCCAAGAGAAAACAACGTATTCCGGTATTTACGATCGTAATCCTCCAACCCCTCCAGTCCGTCGAAAAAGGGAAGTCAAACAGCTCATAGACGTTGACGATCCTCCCAGTCGTCCACCTCTTCCGAAAGAAAACCTCGGTATATTCGATGCATCTTTCAGACAACCCTTGGAAATACATTCTTTGGAGACTCCAACGATGCGTAAGAATATTGGCAGCCTGAGAACTTTATTGACAATAATATCCCGCAGTGACGCGTCCGTCAGAAATATTCGCGACGCTTTAAGCACCGTGGATTCGTTGGCTCTGCCTGAGAACGTACGCAAGATAATCGATGATCTAAGAACAAGCGGGAGGAGGGCTTGTCTCGGGAGTGACATTACCGAATTGCACAATTACCTTGAGAACGGCGCCGAGCTTGGCAATGGAGCAACGCCTGAAATAACGCATGACTACTTGAATCGTAACGTACACGAAAAATCGTCGGCGTCCAAGTCGTCGGCGAGATCCGACGCGCACGAGCCGGTCGAACGACTAGTGAAAATGGTCATAGAATCGTCTAAGGACGAACCTGATCGAGCAACAGTTTCTGATAAATCCAATCAGAAGCAATCCGAGAGTAAGATCGGAACATTAACGAATGAAAATCAGGGAAACAAGACTGAATCGGAACAGTCATCGCGTCATCGTGTTAATAAGGAGGTTATCAAGAGTGAAATGTCGAGCATGAAAAAGATTGTAACGCACAAAAACATATCAACTATGCGTGACTTCAGATCGCGTAATAATAAAGTTGAAAATTCAAAAGATACCAGGGAGTTAACTACTAGCGAGGAAGAGTTTGAAGAAATTTACAAATATTCCACTTCAAAGGACAATGACGAAGTGCAGTCTTACGTTCGTAAAATTAGCAAGCACGATAATCATGATCAGAAGGAACGTGAAAAATTCGATAGCCCATCAGAAATACTAGACTCTATCGTAAAAATCCACCCTGAGCATTTCGTGGATAAAGATAAGTTGGAGACAGTGGATTATCAAGGGCACGACTCGTCTAGCAGTGCAACTACTTTGAGTACGGTGAAGTATAACCCGGCAGATGCCTGGCAAGCTGATATTTATTCGATAATAGCGGAAGAAGCAAGAAAAAGCAAGCTTAAGCGAGAGGCGGAGGAGAAAGTGGAGTCATCCAGCTTGAGAAACAAACTTCCTTTGCTGAAAAGCGATGAATCGTTTTATAACACAACGAACTGTCACGAAGTTCCAGTGACACCTGAACCTATACCCTATTCACCTGTCGAAGATCTGTGTTACGCGACCACTGACAGCGATGCGAATTATGTGAAAAGTCAGTCGCAGAAAGACGGGACTACCAATAGACCAGAGTCTTTGAAAGACCTTAGCATTAAGAAAATTTTGTCGATGCCGTACGGTTTTCACGTAATCAACGAGATCACGATGCCTAAATTTAACATCTTTAAAAGTCTACGATCTATCCCGAAGTTTACTAATAACGTAACGAGTGATGAGATTAGAGACATTCCATTAAATATGCATGCAGTGAATGAGCAGCAAACTGAAAGAGCTAAACTAACGACAGCTTTGTCAGAATCAAAGTGTTCTGATCCATGTAAAACCACTGTTTCAGACCAGACTATATCAGAGCGATTAAAACAGAAAGAACAGCTCGATTCGAATCTCGGCGTCGAGTTACCCAAGTCGCGGCAAATGACCATGGCCAAAGATAGTTTGGGAACGTGGGTAGGTTTATCGACGACCAAAGATCCCAGGTTGCTCGTTTGCTTATCACCGTCTCAGCAGAAAACCGCAATAAAAACGAGCGCGGACAACTTACTGGATCTGCATAGAAAATTCCTAAACAGACACAGCTATTTCGACGAGGAACCGCCTCCACGAATCCCTGTTCCTAAATATCGAGTCGAACTGCTACCCATCGACGAAAGTAACAAAGAAAGCGTTAAACGCGAAGTAAAAATCGAATTCTCCAAATCGACTGCTCATGACGCTCGCACTGAATACGATAAAAAATTAACTACGAACAGGCTGTTAGACATCATCAAAGAAAATTCTGACAATTCTAAACATCCATATAGCACGAGACCAAAATCGAGAAACGAATCAAAGGTAAAGTTTGACGAATCGAGGCACTCCGACACAAAGTCGTCTTATACAAAGTCGAGTACTCCTGACAATGGCCAGGAGCGTCTCAAAGTCACTCGCCTATGCGACTGGTTGAACTTAGCAAGACGCGAACCCGTCAGTAATGCGCGGCACGCGACATCGCTCTCCGATGATTTATTAATAGAATCGTCGGGTGAGGGAAAAGAGCGTGATAAGAGTCGATTCAGCGAACGAATTCATGGCAATCAGTCGGAGGTTGCAAAAGAATCAGGGTCAGATAGAACCAAGGAACATGTTACTGGTAAACGGTCGACGCCAGCTCATTTCATCAACGCTGCTTTGATCGCGAATTCGCTCGAAAAACCGGAGCCGCCCGTCAGAAGTCCGACGCCTTTCAACAAGAGTCCCATTACACTGAACAGTGCTATCATCGACAAATCGGCCGCGATGCCAGACACTGCGGACAGGAGGACACCGCCACGAAGGACCATCGATCCGCGCTACAACGTGAATCCAGCGTTGATCGACAATAAAGTGGAAGTGCCACCGCGTCTGAAACGTGTGATCAACGTAGACAAGTCGTGTATCGACACGACGAGTATTTTCGATCAGAATCCACCTAGAAGTCACCTGGAACCACGACGATACAAGAGCGAAGAAGAAGAAAATGTGAAACAGGTGGCAGCTACGGAAATCGTGCAAAATCTGAAAAAGCTTCAAACCGAGGCAGAAACTCAATTGGAAGGTCATCGAAAGTATTCTCTACCCCAAGAGTATTTCGTACAGCAATTGAAATACATAGAGCTGCTGGAGAATCAGTTGAAAAACGTAATATTAGCCGAGGAGGAGGAGAAGGAAGCCTTTGAGACATTCCAAACACATGCGAGGCAACGGGCACAGGAGAAAGGCGTAACGAAGGATGTACCGAAGAGACTTCCTTCTTCAGACAAGTCTTTTGATCGAGTAAATACCCCTGAGATTAAAGAAAAAGCCTGTCAAGATACTTCCAATGATGAATCTTGGGTAGAGAGCCAAAGCTGGCAGGAGAAGTCCGAGGAAGTGAAGGAAAATTATTCGGAGACGATTAATAAACATGGTCACAAGGATTTTTTGAAGAAGGTGCATCGCGAGAACGGTTTCCACGAGGAGGAATGTGAAAAGCGAATCGAGCACGTGGAACAGCATTCCGTGATGACCAAGAAGGGTGACAAAGTTCCTGAAAAGATGAAAACGGATCGAGCCGAGCAAGCGAGCGGCGCTTGTAAAAAAGCACCTACGGAAAAAGAAACGACGAAGGACGAGCGTCGTTTTGGCAAAGAAAATACGTCGTCCGAGATGTCTAACTCACAGAAAACCGTCAAAGTCGAAAAACCAAGTGTGCCCGCGGCCGTGAAGAACAGCGAAACGTTTCGACAGAAAATGTACGACGAGTATGTGCACAAGGTTCTCGAGCGAGAGGAACGGAAACATCATAAAGTGGTGAAAATCAGCACTCACGAGGATATTCAGAAATTGAAGAATAATTTGGGAAAAAGCGACATGAGCACCGTTGAAAAGGAGTTTATCGAAAAAGCAAGGAACAGGCTAAATAAATTTGGCATTAATTTGGACGAAAGCGAATCGGAAAGTGACAAAAGCGGTAGTAAAGGCAAACGTGACAAAAAGACGAATGAGAGGAAAGAAGAATGCAACGAGGAGGAGAGTATCGTCAAGGTGAAATGTTTGATCGACGGGAAGGAGTTCGAAGACGCGAAAAAGTTACCGAAGCATCTACAAGAATTCCTTACAATGTCCGCCACGTTCGACGATGGTGAGTCTCACCGAATCGAGGATTGCAGTGTTATTTCAGCGTTGTTTTCCATTGCTACGGTTGAGATATCGTGCTCGAGTGTTGATCGCCCGATTTTTGAATTTTGGAAGATACGAATGACGTGTCGGATATTGGATACATAACAGTCACTAACGCACGTTCGTAGCCTTGTGGTGGATTGCATTGTCGTAGGTTGCTTGCCATATTGCTCGTCACTAACGATATTCATGGTGAACGAATGATTTTTTTTTTCTTTCTTTGCTCGTCCTTTTAGTTGACAGCCATTTACATATTGGTTGTATTTTTGGTTAGCAACTATTTCTCTTTTTGGTTATTTTATATTCGCGTCCTATAGAAGATTTATTAGACAGGATATTATAAATTCGACAAGCGGTTCCCTATGCAATAATAATTTAAAAGAGCAGAGTTAATATTTTTCATACAGAGCTTCATTTTTCAAAATATTAAATTTATTCTGCACTTATATTTTCTGCAACTTTTTCGATTTCTTTTCTACGTTTATTAAGATTAACGATAATATTGTACGAATTTTGTCAAGATTTTGAAATGTTACATTATTTAAATGACTGCAGATTAAAACTGTATCTTAGGCAGCAAAGAAAAGTATTAAGACATAGGGTGAAACTGTAAAAGAGTTACGTTTTCTTTGATTTCGATGATTTTTGCATATGTTGTAGAAATCGACATTGTGAACAACTTTTTCCTCTGTATGCAACTGTCGCTCGATCATAGTTTCTGAGATATTCCTAAAAAACTATCGATACTAGACAACGGTGAATTTTGCCTATAATTGTGTAGCAGTAACAGCGTACGCGATCGTATTAGTTGTCGGTCGTCTATCTTTTGTTTATCTTTTGTTTGTTTGTCGAGCGACAGTTACATACACAGGAAAAAGTTGTTCAAAATGCTGATTTCTAAACATGTACAAAAAAACATCAAAGTTGAAGTGCAAGTAGCTTTTCTACAGCTTCACCAGAGATTTTTGTTTAACGAAAATCAAAATATTTGATGAATTAAATGTTAAAAATATTATATTTTTCATATTTTCATATCTTGTTGGAACGTCGAACTCAGATTGATATTGCTTAGATGAAAGTGACGCTTTCAACAACTTATAAGATAGTAGTAAAAATCTGTTGTTTCGGTCAGATTGCAGGTAATCATAGTGAAAGAATATGTTGTAGTTGTAGGTGTGTAGTTTGTTCGAAATCATCGTTAATAGAAAATATTATAAGGTAACGACGTTCTAGTATTGGCAGGTTTTTGTTAATGATTCATGCTTTTGACGTGCATTTTTCAACTATGAATTAATAAGATAAAAATAATAATTATTGCTTTATACGGTCGTACCTGCTTGGTTACCAGCAAGCTTTATTCACATAAAATTTTGTGTGCTTAGTTTAACTTTGAGTTAGGTGAATTCATCTAGACAAGCAGAATTTGCAGGAATAATATTTTAAATTTCATGTTTGATGAATATTTTCATATCAATTTTAATTTTTATTATAAAAATTGTAATAAAAATTTTGTGATATTATTACAAAAGATGTAAAATTAAAAATTTTTTAATTAATTTTTACATCTTTTATTATTACCATTATATCATTATTATAACGAAGTATCGTTAAATATAAATATAATTTAGATGTAATTCAAATCTTTTAATAATATATACACATAAATGATGTCAACTATACACATACGCATCAAGTTTTATATTATATTTGGAATTTAACTAATTTCAAGTGGATAAGTTCTAGTACATAATTAAAGCTGTGTTTTCCTGAGAATGAGATCTTCAATTTTTGTTTTTGATAGGATTGAAAGCTGTCTTTCATAAAACATCATTTTTAAGCTGTCTTTTATAAAACATAATATTGCATTTATAATTATTCTTGGGTCAAATTAGTGATTTTTTTCCGGGATTGTATTCTCAGTTTTTAGTAATTTAGGAATAATTATGTTTAATCGACAATATTTATGGTCTGTGTTTAATAATAAAAAAAAGTGGCAACTAACACTCACAGAATAATATCACATGCATATATATTTATACAATTTGCAGAAAGTATTTAACTAAGTATGTGATTTTGAAAATTTGTAACATATATTTAATTCGTCTCTCATATCGAGGTTGATAAGCCACGTCAATATCCGAAAAGCTGTGGCTGATATATGTGTTACAAAACATGCGATAAAAGCGAATAGAGTACGTAACAACAACTTATAAATGATATTAGCATTTTACACGAATTGTAGGAAATATATAGAAAATATGTAGAAATATGTAGAAAATATACGTTCAATGAATTGAAAGATGATATTTATTTTTAATTTAAAATTTGATTTTTAAGTACGTACATTTATAAGTAATAAGATATTGTAGTACGTACGTAGATATTTTTCTTCAATCGCAACAAATTTTCTTCGAACTAACAATCTATGAAGTTAAACACAAACAAGATACATGTACAAATGTATATTGGATAAATTAAATATATAATTTATTATATATTTATTATATGATATAATAGATACTACATAGTAATATACAAATGTCACATTTTTAAAATTGAGATCTATTTCCAATCACGGAAGTATTTTATATGCTTACTGTTTTAAGTATGTTGATACTACTGATTTTTTCCATTCATTGGCTATTTCAATATGTAACTCATGTTGTTTCAAGATCTCAAACATTTTTGGAGTCTTTTGAAGAATTTTTTATATTGTCTTACATCGTGGTACTGTCAGTAATATTATGACGACTGGTTTCTTTCTGAAGTAACTTTCATCAGGGTCTGGCTAGTCCTGTTAAGAATTTATAAGATGTGAGTAACCATTGAAAATCAGATGACGTCAAAGTGGCGTCATCGGTCGTTACAATGTTCGTAATGTTTGTTATAAGAGTAGAATTAATTACTTCAGGAGCTTCAGCAACTTCTATATCCGATCATCTTTTGAGTTGTGTTATAACGATACTAGATGTCATGTTCTCTTAAAAATTAAATATCATCGCTGT
Source organism: Bombus flavifrons (assembly GCF_040668555.2). Classification (NCBI taxonomy): domain Eukaryota; kingdom Metazoa; phylum Arthropoda; class Insecta; order Hymenoptera; family Apidae; genus Bombus; species Bombus flavifrons. The sequence goes on along the minus strand of NC_138459.1, from coordinate 1,226,057 downwards.
GAATACAACTGTAAGATATTTAAATTTTAAATAACGAAATAAAGTATGAAACTGAAAGCACATAATTTTGTTTCTATTCAATACATATTTTATTGAATTATTACATTTATCTTGATTACAATTTTACATTTGTTTAATTCAATATAAAACATGATCTAAATATTAAATTTGTCCTTTGTTTAATATGAGATGTGACATAAAATTTTTTGTTTAATAGAATATGAAATCTATAAATTAAATAAAAAGAAATGAAACGGTCATCTAGGAACAGCTCATAAGTTATGGAGTCCAAAAAAAGAATTGTTGAAATTTATGTGTTGTTAGCACGTATAAACTACTGAAGAGATTTTTATAGTGTTTTCTCTGTTGTATGGCTTATTCGTGTTTGGAAAAGAAAATAGAGTATGTTTCATCTCGATTCGTTTTGTAAAAGCTGAGATAGCGTGGCTGATCTGAATTGTATGTACTGTCATGTTGAGTAGAGGTCAAGCAACGATGATTATTATTTACGTCGCGTTTATTCTGAAATCGAGCCTTTTTTAATTTAATATTTGTCACTACGGAGAATAGCTGTTAGTATAAAAAATGTATTTATTTATTTATAACCGTTAGTATAACATAGATCTTTCGCGGGAGATAAAAAGTAGACGTAATTCGAACTATACGCGAGTTAATTTTCACAGCATCGATAAGAAATCGATCTGAACATAATTACAAAAGGTTTTTTAAACCGCTGGGATCTCATAAAACATAATGAAACAGGAAATAAGGTTTGCGTAACGTTATATGCTGAACCGATAGACGAGAAGCGGATTGATTTCTTGTCCATAATGTGGAAATACTGGAAGATAAGTTTGTTGGCTTTCGCGTAGGTCGTAGGATATCGTTACGACTAGAATATAAAATAATAACTCAAAGCTGATAGAATTTTTACTGCCGTAAATTTTTATATCTTTTTTCGTGTCCCATAAACTTTTACGTTATATTTTTCTTTTCGTTCTATAAGAAATTTGAAATACCTAAATTAAATAAGGATACAAAAGTATAGGTCAAATAGTTTAATATCTTTATTAAATATGTATATAAATATGTATTTTATTTTTTCACTCTTCAATTTTTTGATTATACAACACAAATTTTCTGTAGATATCATTATAGGTATATCTATATTATTTTACACATTAGTATATTTAGTATATTTTTAAAAAGCTTGAAGGATTGAAATTTCAAAATATTTAATCTTGTCGATCAGGAGTTTACAACCTTCTCATTGGTGCATAGCATCAAACCAAAATTAATTCAATACTACCAAAAACAATACGTTTCGTACATAGAAGTATGAGATTATGCACTTAATTAAATTACTGTCATATATCCGTATTTTGTTCTCAATAAAACGATTTTGCATTGAAAATATACTTTTGGTTGATAACACAGTCGGTTTTTCTTATGTTCTCACTTGAAGCACAAAGTTTTTGAGAATGGAAACTTGTACGATTTCAAGTTTTACATATTACTTTGTGTGTTTTTTCCGGCAGATGTCACTTCGAGTGCGTCCATATTTTTCTCACTGACACGTGCTTTGACATTTCAAGCTATACAAATACACAGACTGGATTGTTAAATTATGACGAATTTCTTTCCGAGCTTACATTATAATTTACCTATGAGTAAAATCAAGATCTTAACATATCAAAAAAATATCTGAAGATTTCCATCATTGTATTACGCAATTCGTGACATACATATAGAAATAATTGTGTTTCTTATTAAAACTATTATAATATTAATATTTTCATTAACGAAGAATATTTTTAACAATGTTATACTTCAAAATATTATGTATAACATCAATAGGTATAAAATACCAAAAGTCAAATTTTACAGCTCATATGTAAAAAATAATTCATTTTGAAAATAATTCTGTCATTTACCTAGGACGTAACATTTTTCGGAAGAACAAAGACTTAATATAAACAACGATACACCCGAATCAATTTAGAGACATTCCCAATAATAATACTAATAAATTGAAGACCAATGATGACACATTCAGTGCTGATCGATTTTTTATTACGTACAGCATAGATAATAAAGTGCAACTAACGGATTCTATACGTTTTTAGGGCTATAAGAGAGTGTGTAAAAGAAAGGGAGAGAGGGAGAGGGGGAGAGGGGCGAGGGGGTGAGAGGGAGAGAGAGAGACAGACAGACAGACAGAGATAGAGACAGAGAGAAAGAGACAGAGAGAGACAGAGAAGTATTTAGGAAAAAGAGAGGAAAGTGTGTGTACGTAGGTTCAATACAAGAGTCCAGGGCCTGCTAGTGTATCTATTAGTAAAATGCGTTTAAAAAAATTTTTCGGCGAAAGCACGTCACCGGTTTTACAATGTATAGCTGATTCGACACGATGTTTTCGTCGTGCTGCCGAGAAAAGGATCTTCATAAAAGTGCGGCCTGAGAAGACTACGAGGACCTACTGCAAATTTATAATGCGCACGCCGCGCCGGAGTCATCAAATCTGACGTGCACGACCCATCATTAATCATGAGTCATAATTATATAAATTATTGATAATTTGTGATTAAAATTTGTGATTTTAAATTTAAACTATCTGTTATTTGTTATTTGTATATTTATTAAATTCGTCTTTTTTTAATTAGGATGTTTGCTGATTAAATGGGTCCAAATTATTTTTATTAGTATCCTTTAGATGGTTGAATAATTGAAATAGTCAAAAAACAAAAAAGTATTTTGGAAATGTTGAAAAACATAAATGAGATGTTTAAATTTTGTCTTTTCGCCAAATATTGACAAGTAATTACTTGTAATTTTCCATTATTATGATATTAAGTGCTTAACGTTAATTTTGTTTTTATTGTTTACTCATTTTCTGTTATTCGTATTCCGAATAAATTGTGGTTGCTAATCGTAGCAAGTTCATGAACTGGCAACTGACAAGCAGAAACAGTGGCGTGGCAATCAGCCGATGGTGGCATAAGCTGGGAGTATAGGTGGGAAAAGGCACCCTTGGTGGACCTACCGAGGTCTTCGAAAAATTGCGCACGATGTAATACCGTGATAGCACGAGATAAATGGGTCTTCGAGACACTTGAACCTGGATAGAAACGGTTTCATATATTCGTACAGGACCGATTTTGTCGGCCACGCTATCTTGCCAATCGAAATAGTTTCGTATGAATGCATTAAAGCGGATGTCTTTGGATTGATTTAGCTCACCAGTGGGTTCCCGGTTTTAAACTGGAAATCCATTAACAAGCTAAGCCAATCCAAAGGCATTTACTTCAATCTATTTATATGACACTGTTTGCATTCGCAAGTTAAACTGATCCAGTTATTGAAAAATCGATCCTGTAAAAATGTACAGAACTATTTGCATCGAAGCCAAGTTCAAGTGTCTCGAGGACCCATTTAACTCGAACTAGTATGAGATTTCTTTCTGATCAATTTTTCGCAGCTTAACAAAAGCCCAGCAGGTAATCTTTTTGTCTCCGCACCGCTAGTTCATGCTACTGTGACAACGACCATACCCAAATCTACGACATTCCATACTACCTGACAGTGAACCGTTAGGCTTTGAACTGACCTTTGGCTCAACATTACATTTTCCTCATTACGTAGGAAAATCAGGATCCTCTCCTTGCCCCTCAACACCTGCAAACGCAACATATGAAAACTGCAAGCATTCGACCACGAGACTAGTCTTGTGTACAGTCTTGGCCGTGATTTCAACAACTATTTTAACTTCGCTACTTCATTGTAATATTATACTTAATCATTTTGTGAATAAAAGTCTACAAAAATATAAAAGCACAATCGAGTTAAGCTATTGCTCAGCTCTTCCTTTTTTAACACGAATTTTACGTCACACTACCATCGGTTGATCGCCACGCTACTGTCTCGGCTTGCCAATTATATCTGTTTATAAACTTGTTACGATTAGTAACCAAAATTTATTCGAATGACGAGTAACAGCGAAAAATAAGCAATAAATACACGATTAACATTAAATACCATAATGATAAAAAGATATAAATATTTGGTTGTTAATATTTTTATGATTTTATTTATGTTTTTCAATACTTTTAAAACATTTTCTTTTTTTTTATTCGACCGTCTGAAAAATAGCTTGTATTTATTTAATCGCTATTCCAATTAATAGAAAAAAAGCAAATTTAATGAATAATAAATAACAGATAACAAATTTTAATCGTAAATAGCGAATAATGTATAGAATTATGTATATAACTATTTGTTGCTACTACTACAATGGGCCATGTGCAGCAAACCTGATGAACCTGGGCGGACCATGCGCATCATAAATTTGGAGCAAGCGCTTCTCGGACTGTGTCCTTCAGAAGATTCTTTTTTTGACGACTAGGTAGCCTGCCCTCGCAAGCGAAAGGATACCTTTCGATATAAGAACGCTCTCGATCAGCTATACCTTGTAGGATCGGTGACGTATCTTTTGCAACGAATATATACAAAAGATCTGTGTTAAAAACTGTGACAATTTTGCGTGGCGCAGCTTGGACTGGCTGAGTTTGGATTGGTTTAGATCAGTGGATCATTAGCTTTAAGCTACCTAGCAAGCCAGTGCCTTAGACAAGGAAGATGTCTTAGATATCGATAGGAAAAGTCATATTGGAAATCATATTTATTAGAATAGGTTGGAGTGACCGTTTGCGAGAAAGGCATTGGTAGATTTCTGGTGGCAAGCAGAGGGAGCTGCTACATGTTAATGCGATATTTTATTTGTTTCTTTTAGAAAAATACATAATTCCATTGATAATTAATTTTTTTTTTTTAATCTAATTTTCATTATATTTGATCCACCGCTTTTGCCAACATATTACAAAAATATTAGTTCTGCGTACAAAAATTGTCGAGTGACAATGATAAGGTCGGACATGAATAACTAGTTGATGAAATTATTATATTATTGCGTTTACTATATTTTTCTATCTTTACATTTGGTATTTAAACAAAATAAAACGAATTAGTCTCCATCTGAAACGATAGAATGAGTCACTACAAATATAATAGAATACATGGTGCCTTGATTTATGATGTGATTCTGCATAAAAAAATAAGTCAGCAACGTAGACTACAATTTTTTCATACGAAGCTTTATTTTTGAGAAATCTGACTCCGTCACATGTTAGTGTTAGCGAATTGCTGTAATCTAATATTAGTAGTTATGCTTTTATTTGTTATTGTCGAGAATTTTGGATCTTAATAGCCGAAATAATGGTATAGTTACACTAAATTTACACTTGGAATTAATATTAGAATATTTATTGGATAAACGATTTCAAAGATATTTCAGGTGATCGTCGGTAAAGGTAGAAATACAAGAAATACTCTTGATTTTCAACAATAACGTTTATTAAACTCTTAACAATTAACAACAAATAACGATTAACCACGATTAACGATTAACAACGATTAATAACAAGTAACGATTAACACTGAACTCTCAAGAGTCAATAACCCGTTTTTCTAATTGAGTTGGCTTCGCTTAACCTTTCGCACTTCACAGCTCGGGACAGAATGAAGCTTTTGGTTCAAAACCAAACAGATTCTTTCCTTTGTTGCCCCTCGATATCCCCACTACGCGCGCGTATATTAGAAGTACGCGACGGTTGCCGCGTATGCATTCTTCCGATTATTCGGCGAAAGAACCGTAGGGATATCGATGGTACATTAGGCCTGGTCTGCCTTACGCTTTGAAGGTATAGCGCTTTGTGTCGCGAAGCCGTTGGAAATTTCCGTGGTCGAGTGCCGCCACATATTCATCGATACACACTTGCACGCGTCTCAGCACTTTCCCCCTTAACCCCTGAACTTACATCTACGGGCATAGCCCGTAGTACGGTGATCGGACCAAACGTAAATATTACGGGCATAGTCCGTAGTAGATGATCGTACCAAACGTAAATATTACGGACATAACCCGTAGACGATGATCGTACCAAAGGCAAATATTACGGGCATAGCCCGTAGTACGATGATAGAGTCAAATATAATATATAATATAATATATAACAGCTTGTTTACGTTTTCAGACCAAAATTCTCGAACGTAAATCGTAGGTTAAGGGGTTAACCGACTAAACAGTTTACATTCCTTTGTTTTCGAGACGCCGCGCACACACATACTTCCGCACACTGATATTAACATACAAGTATTACTACTACGCATCTAACCTGGTCTAGCACATAAAATTATACATATCTCAATAGTTACACTAGATCATACAGAACATGAAACTGGATAGTCATGCGCGATAAATTTTATTACTTTAGGAATTGTTGAAAATGTTTCCTATTTTGTTGAATACGCATTGCTCTTCGCATTTTCTATGAAAAGTATTGTATTTTGCATAATTTATTTGTTGTATAATTTTGTTGCATAATTTATGAATGTGTTTTCTAATACCATAAACACAAGTCAAGCCGTTAGTCCACATACACTGATGAGCAAATATTTAATGTCAATTTTTTTTAAGACAAAGCCTCGTATGAAGTAATTTTATTTCATATTTTCGACTTCATGGAGAATTTCTATAGGATCATATAGTCCCTCTGTACAATATGTGCAATCATACTTTTACAATATTTCAAATATGTATGCTGCATTAACACTAAGACTATCGACCTTCTGTTGTATATCTAAATATTAAGTTGTCCGAAATGTTTCTTTCGTCTTATAAGGAAATAATAGACGCACAATGTTTTTTCGTTTTATATTAGTTTATTGAATTATGCACAAACATAATAATAGAAATAGAACGAAATGGATCATACTTAATTCAATAAAATAATATAAAACAGAAATTATTGTTTATCTATTATCACCTTATGAAACGAAAGAAACTTTTCGGACAACCTAATACGTCGTACACAATGGATTAGGATTAAAGCAGTATAACGAAAATAAATAAGTTGTTAAAAATGACAACGTGAGTTCATGCTCACCATTCATATGCAGATGCGTTAGTTACAATAAACAGTAACTGGAAGATAGTTCTAGATACAATCGATAGATTTAATCGATAGGTTTAAGATGTTCTTTTGTGTTTATCCCTAGTCCATGTAAGAATGTGTAATAAAGGTTTTTCGGCTCAAAATGGAATAAAATAATAGCTATTCTGATCCTACCTCTGAATAAAGAAATAACAACATAAGTACACACCTATCGCTCAATTTACGCGAGGTATCTGTTCCATGTGGATTCATTTTACGCATAAATATCGCATAAATAACATCTGTCAGCACAAAAGAAAAAATATGTACATATATGATCGCTAGCACAATGTAATCTACTTTTACGCTTATCTTATACAGCACTGGCTTTCAACATCACCGAATAAGTTACTGTATACATTTGTTGCTTTTAAAACTTCTGGGAAAATATATTTTCTGGCAGCGTATAAAAACTACCGCGTAAATTGTGTTAAAATTTACCGCGTAAGGTTAGTATCGCGTAAATTGAGGGATGGGTGTATATAAGTCTGATACCGATCATTGTGATTGCTTTGGTAGTAGTAATCAGATGTAATAAAAGCTCCGAATACTTTCCAAATTTAGCTGATATTATGCAAGAACAGAGAAAAAAATACTCTTTGGCCGTCGCGATAAATATTTGCTAGCCACAATTTATTTCTTCTCTATGTCGAATCAAGGGAACCAGTTGTGACTGACCGATCAGTTGCAACGCGTTTATGATTCATTCGAGAATGAGAACCTAAATATAGTCTTCGACGAGAAAATAGGCCAGAGCTCGTGGAACGTTTCTTCGGACGCGTCCAGCTTTACGCCACGACGCGCCGGAACCACCATCTCGATTTTAGTTATTTCCGTCAAATTGCGACACCGACTGTTATACTCACCGAGTAGTCGCCGAACCTTCTCGAGACCTTCACCCTTTTTCAACTCACTATGTTGCCGTACCAGCGTCGAATTCCACGTTTTACATAGACAGGCACCGAAATAGACGTTCAAAATAAATATTTCCTAGATCGATATGTGAAATCCGCCACTACCCCGTGTCCTCCCGCCGAGGACACGGGGTGCCTATGAAGGTTTCCTCTACGTAAAAGAAAAAGGAAAGGAAGAAGTCGATATGTGGAACAGATTAGTTATCTGATCGTGGTTAATGTTTAAGATTGCGAAAATTTATGAATGTTACTGGCTGTATTGCAAGGTAAGGCAAGTTGTAATAAAACAGTAAAATAAACTTACAATTGGAATTTGTAACATTAAATATACAATTCCATATTCTTCTGAATGCAAATAAAGAAATGTTCCCTAAATAAAAATATCTTCGAGCTAAATATTATAACGTTTTACATTGGATATTTTATGTATTTTTTTATATTATTTGTATGCATTCTATATATTTGTACACTTTTAAATTTTCCATAAATACATAAAATTTCTGTTACAAATTATTATAATTTTTATAATAAATGGCTAAATTGATAAAATTATCTGAAAGAAAAGAAAAAATACGCTTTATGATTCAAAATGTCATGCTTTTTTCCTCGTTGTAGCAAATAATTGTTTGATCGCAGTTGTTTATACAAATTTATTTTTCTGTAAATATAACTAAACAAGTAGAACTTTACAGAGATTTATTTAAAACATTAAAAATCTTGTTTATCGCTGAAATAAAAGAAAGATTAAAACCGAACCAAATATTTTTGATACTTGCAACATATAAAACTATATCAATTATCACCTGCTAAATTCGGTGTGAAAAGAGCACAACGTGACTTACCAAATTCACTGAACAAGCAAAAAAAAAAGAAGTTTAGTGTTTTCTAGTGTTTCTAAACAATATTAGCTTTAACTACCTGCTATATGTATATAAATGTGGTACGGGCATTAATAACCCTGTAATGAATTGTTATTAATTAATTAATAATTAATAACTTGTAATTTAAGAAAAGAGATTGTATGAAAATTGAAGAATCGCTGTAGAATTAATTTCATGGTGTGTCTGTTGTCTAAAAAACTAGAAACTAGAAAACTAGAAAAAACTAGATTGGTTCGAGTTTTCGTTGGTCAAAGTGCAATTTATCTAAATTTCACGTTTCGTCCGCAACCAAAATTTATGTAGCAATTTATTTTAACTTATTTGCCCGGGGCTATAAGAATCAAGTGCATTTTATATATGTTTGTTATGAATGAAATGACTTAATTCGTTTGCATATGTATAAATGTATGAGGTGAAGTTTCTTAATAACAAGTTTAAAATTTGTTTTCGCGACTGAACTTCAGAATTCCTGTTATCAATATTAGCAGTACTTCATATAATTCTTTGTTGTACATACTGACTTTTTATTATCTCAATTTAGATACCATTATTCTAGATTGAAATTGGAATTATTAAAATATGCAGCGCATCCGTACATCATACACGAATTTTTTAAATAAACTGTAATTTAAACATATGGTATGAAGGAAGTCAGGCACGAAAAAGGATTATTTGAAACTTTCTTCTTGACACAATTTTTCTTGTTTTTATCGTTTTGCACAATTATATTTGAAAATAGAAGATAGAAAGTTCGAAAAGAAATAAGAAAAAAGAAAAAAATAATGTACTTTTTCATAAATGTAGCATTTAGATGTAGAATCGATCACTTTAGTATTGGGACACTCTTTAAAACAGGATACCTTTTTCAAAACTAGGCTAAATGTCTTAAATTTCTTGAGAAGGTAACAGGAAGTTGTAAGGAAGAATTTGAAAAAATTGCAATTGATCGGAATCGTGGAGAAAAATAGTAAAGATTATTTTTTACAACTTTTTTATCTGAGCCGCTAATGAAAATTTGAACTAATTTGACTAAAAATTTCGTCGAAATCGGTTAATGCAGAAACAAAAAAACAGGTATCGAAATATGTAAGAATCCTTAGATCTATTATTTTTACTCGGAAGTCGTGAAAAACTGCAATTATCGCCATTTTTAACCGTTTGTAGCTCATAGCAACTTTGACCGACTTCGATCAAATTTTAAGCATGTACATAATTGACATAAATCCACAGAATGTTTTTTATCCGCCGCCTAGTAAATTAATCTTTTTAACTTCCCCCCCAAAAAACTCAAGTCGAATGTCCGAATATTAATGTTTCCGACTGTATGTACATATGAAGCTTCAGGTCATAAATATTTAGGTTCATCTTTCATGTTTTACCACAACATATTTATTTATTTTACTTTTAATCGTTTGAAATAACTATCTGTCTTCTTTTCTCGCTTTGTAACATGGCTTCTATTGATTCGTTAACATAGCAATAACAGTGGAATATTTATAATAAATATCAGTATGTAGAACATATTAATATGACATTTATAAATATCATAAAACATTAAGAATTTTATCTTTTATTTAATCACTTCAGGATTGATTTTTTCTTAAACTATGTATAATATTTTTCCTTCGCTAATTCGATTATTAATAGTATAAATATACTGTTTTGTAAAGAAAATATAGTACACTAAGATTTTACTGTTTTATTGAAAACAAATACATCTATTGCTTCATTAATTAATAACTTGTTAAAGTATAATGTTATGTGTACATAATATCGAACATAAATTAATTAGAAGTTAAAATTTCATAATAAAGCCTATTAGTTGTAGTGTTTTGTCGCGACATAGAAAATGTAGATTCAGACTTTCTGGAAGCTAATCTTACTCGATCACTGTTAAAAATAAAGAACTATTCGAGTCTAGTAACTATGAGATCACTTTTAACTTTTCTAGGCTGAGAAGGAGAAGAATAAATATTCCATGAACAATTTCTAATGCTTTTAAAAATCAATGAATGGCATTTTACATTATTAAATCGTAGTAATATGTTTTATTTTTTACTTATTTTATTCTTTGGGCCGCTTTGGCATGTTTTTTTTAAGGATATGGTTATGATTTTGACACAAGGCAAAGTGATAATGAGAACGATCTTCTGCACGAGATTGACAATGCTTTGAAACTCGGCAAGGGATTTCTGTTTGGGAAAGGTGCGTTTCATTATTTTGCTTAGTTAATTACAGCATGCGTTTTACTGAAAAATTAATGAAAAATATATAAAAAAATATTATGGGAAGATAACATAGATAGTAAATTAGTTTTTACAATACTTATTTATTTTATAAATATGTATTTCAGTTTTTGATTTCAGGTATGCATACAACTTATTTAAAAATTTTATGAAATACCTAATCTGACATCTTGTAATTATTATAATTTGTACATCTTCTAATTAACTATTTTTTCCGTTGAATTATTCATTCTTTTATCAAAGTCAAAGCAACTTGGTTCTCCATAATGGATTTCTTTCGCTCTTTCATTTGAATTTCTGAAACACCTATCTGTTCCAGTAATGAATAATACATATTTACTAATTTTTACAGTAACACATGAGAAACGGAAATGAACTATTTTTTCAAACATCGTATAATATGTAATATATGATATAAAAAAATCAGTACAATTTTGGGAAAATACTATAGTTTTTATGTAATCTACACAGAACGACCAGAAACAGTTTAATATTTAAATAATAGAACAATGAGAAATTTTACAAATAATTATAAAAGTAAGTAAAATAATAAAAATAATGAATTAATATGAGGGTAACAAAATCAACCTGGGAAATGTAAAATTTTTACGAATGTTACTTTAATTTACACCCGTGTAATTGAATAGAGTTCAACGTTTTTTGTGAAACTGTACTCAAAGATATAATTAACGCATTCCGTGCTATGTAGGCCAACAGTGATCTACACTATTTAGTACGAGCACGTACACTAAATAAAAGATTATGTTATTTGTCATCAGTAAACTATATTAGAATAGAAATTATATTATATTAAATATAAATTGTTATATTTTAAATATTACAACGAATATTTTACTTTGGATATTTTGTATATTCTTATATATTCTATACGTTTTGTGTATTTTCGTACATTTAAACTTCCCGTAGATGCATAAACAATCGCAGCATATTTATTGGTATTATTTATCAATTAGGAGGAATTGGAAGAAAAGCAAAACCAAAAAGTACCCACGATAAAGAATTTAATATAATTGCAAATATTTTATAATTCAATGCCATACTATAAATTTCTCACTCAGTTTTAAGCTGGTAACATAGATTTAAATTGAATAAGATTAATACAATTTCAGAACATCATCGAGTAAATGGGACGATAATATAATCAAATAGAATTATCATCTATCAAAGCAATTTATCATTTCAATCATTTATCATTATCAAGAGTATTATGCTTCCAATTGAAACATAAAAAATCTGCTATACATCGTAAAATCACTAAAAATAGATGTTCCTAGTGTTCTAATTGCCACGACGTTTTGGGTATTTTCCGCAATTTGATACAAAATGTTATGAACAAAAATTAGTTAGCACTTTGCAATATTAAGAATCGTTACAACATTTCTTTTTCAATAACAAAATCAGATCTATATTTGTTCTTATAGATAGTTACAGTGTTCTCTACTTTGCAGTATAGGTGACGTCGAAACAAATTTCATTAGATGACATTAGATTAAGTTAAAGTGGAATCTTAATTATTCGAACTAATTATATTACATCAATTTATGAATTTTGAAAAATGAAAGATAAAGTTTATTAATCGAACAACTCGTTTCCTTCTGAGGAAAGATCATATTTTAAACTATTAGCACTAAACAGAAACAAAAACATTTTAATTTCTTAATTTCCCCATAATCGATATGGGAGCAATTAATCTTTCCATTAATCGGAGTTCTGATAATTGAGATTCGATTGTACTTTTTTCCTATAGCTTACTTACAAAGTGCCTCGCTTTATATATTTATATTTATATTATATGTTTTTATTATAAGAAACCAACGTAGAGCACAAAATTTTATTTAAAAAGCATTCGTTAATTTTTATTACATCAAACCTATGTAAAATACAAAGCTTTACCTAAAAAGTAATCGTTAATTTGATGTTTGGCACACGGTTCAGCTGCATTTATTCTCTGCGTTACTCCATAGTCACTGTTCGTTAAACCGAAGTTAAGAAAAGCAAAGTTCTACACACCATCCGTAGATACCGTGTCGAAGGTAAATAAAGAGGGAAAAAAAGAATATATACAATTGCTCAAGAAAGCATTGGAATACTTATAGAGACCTTTTGACGAATATATTATGTGTGTTATACGAAACATTTTGCAATCTCATTAACTTATGAGTTTATTATTATTTATTATATTAACCCTATAGACGAATGAGACTTCACTATCATAGCTATGTTGTAAAGTTTGAAATAAATCTGAAAATGTATATAAAAGTTACAAGATATTTAGTGCAAGCATGTATGTATTTCGGAAAAATCATAGAAGTATTTAAACATTTATTATATTAATAAGACTAAACATTCGGTGGGTGATGTTTAACAATTACCGTATGCTCAAAATGGCAGTTTATGCTTTATACCAATTTTCTACTAAATATAATTTGCAACGAATATCTTGCAACTTTTATATACATTTTCATATTAGTTTTAAATTTTACTTATTATAGCACTGATGAAATTATTACAAAGTGTTTTTCATGTAACACACACAGCATAAATAGGTAAAATTTTTGAATTGCAAGGGTTCAAATACTTTTGCGAGCCACTATACGCGGTGTTACATTTATGTTTGACCCGAGACCAAGGATCGTGGTTCGATACGAATTTTCGTGCGTTACGAGCAGCCACGTCACGCTACTATTTTGAATTGCCGGCTTCTGCGTAGTCGAACGAGTGGAAGAGCGCGGCGATGATGGTGGTAGCGCGACAGCGGCGCGGTGCGGCGTTGCCATCAGGCATCGTGACGCTTCGCAGTCCGCGGTTATTCTTCGAAGTTCGTTCGTAATCGCGTTATCTGGTGCAAATTTCCGTCGATTAACCGGAAGAACAAAGCGCATACAATGTTGGAAAAAAGTGAGTGTCTACGTTATTAGAAAAATTTTGATATCAATCGCTTAAAAATATGGTGTGTGTGTGGAGGTAGGACTTTTTGTCACGACGTCGTGTCGTCTTAAGGACTCGTTCAACAGGTTGTCCTGTGAACGCCGCTTTAAAATGGGGGATGCTTTAAAGTTCGAACGACTACTCGACGTTTCCGTTCCAGCGCGCTATACGGATTTCCATCTTTATCTTTTAAAGTGACTATGTTTGTGTAGACACATGTGCTTCCAACGGTTCTGCATAATTTCTGCAAGGGTACTGGATTATTTATTGAATATTCCACGTCAAGATTAGTTGTTTTTTTTTTTTTTTAGTTCATTTTATTGTCCGTTGCAACTGATTCGTCAAATCTGTGAATATTTTGTTTTCGATGAAAATTAAAGTATTTGTTAATTTAATTCTGCCTGTAGAGACATACTTTCGATAATATTTGATAATTTCGTTAAAAAGTTGGTTTATTGATTGAAAATTATAATGAAAGTTATAAGTGAAAAACAAGTATTTGTAAAATAATTTCTTTTAATGTTAATTTTCTTTTTCTTTTAATTCTTCCTATGATACATTTTGTATTTTGGATGAAGATTAAGGTGATTTTTAAATTTGTATAAATATAAGTAGGTTTCCAACAAGTTTTAGTAGTATTGTGGGAAAAATCATTTATTGTTTCGGAATTGTATTGGAAATTATAATTGAAAGTACTTGTAGATATAATGACGAATTAATGCGTACTTGTAAATATGTACAATGTATTTCAATTCTATCTATTTGTTTATGTTTTTATATATTCCTTTTTTTTATATTTCTATTATAGTATAAACATCGCCTTAAATATTAAAGCTTTGATTAAAGATTTATTTAATTATACTATAAAATTTCGTTAAATAATGTTTTAATCAAATATTGAAGTTTAAATATGATTATATAAATTCATTTATAATTTAGATTCTTTATTTAGGATTTATTTATTTATACACATAATACATAAATATTTAATTTCATATCAATATTCTATTTAAACTGTACAGGGTGTCTCAGCATTGATGATACAACCCGAAGGAAGTGATTGTACATAAACAAATAAGTCGAAAATATAGAAAAAATTTTTTTCATTTGAGATTTTGTTTTCGAGAAAATCGACTTTGAATTTCCTCCGAATACGCATGCGCTTGACCATGTCGTGGTTAAACAGATCACGATACAAACCATATGCCGTAGGTTTATAAGTAATAACAAGGCATGCAATTCTTAAGATTTACTTTATTAATGCAAAAATTGTTGAAAACGCCAGCCACCGTACTGCATACACAGGTGTGCTCCCCGAATTAAATTTGTAAATTAAATACCCCTTGATTTTTATCTATGGGATCATACTAAATGAAAAGTTTATTTCGAAAACAACACGAGTCCTCCATAATTAAAAGTGAGGGTCATTTTTGCGTTCGAAGAACTGAAAACGAAAAATACGTTAGAAAGCGTGCACGAAAATGTAATTCGGAAAGCACATCTGTGTATGCAGTACAGTGGCCAGCATTTTCAACAATTTTGCATTAATAAAGTGAATCTTAAGAATTACATGCTTAAATCTATGCGTAAATCTAATTAATTAATTACATGCGTAAATCTATGGCATATGGTTTGTACCGTAATCCGTTTAAATTTTAATCCGACATAGTCAAGTGCATGCATATTCGGAGGAAATTCAAAGTCGATTTTCTCGAAAACGAAGCCTCAAATGAAAAAAAATTTATTCCATATTTTCGACTTATTTCCTCATCTATAATCATCCCCTCTAGGTTGTACAATTAATACTGGGACACCCTGTATAAATTCGATGTCCAGAGTAGAAATAATTCTGTAATAATGGAAGCTCCAGTATAACTGATTTTTCAGACATTAAATGCTTAAATCAAGAAAAGAAAATGACAATCGAAACGTATTTCTTCATCACTTTACTAACGTTAACTCGTGGCGTTAATCGCCATTCCCCGCATTCGAAGCAACGGTTAAATTTTAAACTCTATAGAGCGCAAGATCGTATTTGAGACAAGCCCAACTCTCATTACTTTATCGAATAAGGATTTGTAAGAAGCGTTCGTAAATATTTACATGTTACGCATTAAAGGCTGCCTGAATACGTTTTACGAATATGAACTTAAGAGAGCCGACACATTGAATTTATTAAGAACATCGAGGATTGTGCGTTAAAACTGAGAAATTCGTGATACCTGATAGCGTTTAGCAAACACATAGAGGAAAACGTGCAGTAGAGCTTGTTGGTTGGCGAACCTCGATTACATAAAGGTGTCACGTTACCGCTCCGTAGATTGCACGAAATTGCAATATACGTGTGTTCAAGGCAGAAGACGCGTGCTATTTTCGTTTGTCAGGGACTGGCGTCTTCCGCTCCTGAGGTTCCTTCCGGTCGCGAAATTCAATTTGGACGACGATGATTGAGCTTTTACTTTTTACCAATCAATTGATTCTATTTATTCGATTTGAATACAGTGCTCTGCAAAAGTTTCTGGTTAGATAAATTTGTTTATTTCATATTCCAAAAATGTTATTTTAAAAAACTTTTAATTAATATTATGCAATTATATGTATAACAATGTTTATTTGTTGTACTGTTTTCTTTTACTTTCAATGATCTTATATTCAATATTAACTTCAATTCTTGTAGATATTACTTGTAGAGTATGTTGATAAAGTAAAAATCTATATAGTCCAAAATTTCAGCAATTAAGTGATTATCTAATATATCTCCAGCATATTCATTTCCAATCTGTGACGTATAAATATGGAAATTTACGATAAGCTTTATTTCAGCAACAGAAAGGTTTCATACCCTATCTATAAAATGGACCTAATATTTTTCAGAAAAAAAAAGAAGAATTCTTTGCTATTTTTCCTTTAAGTTAAATTAAAATATACTATTTAATATTAGATATATGAATATTAATACTGTTTCAGTATTTTACATAGTTTCTAAATCAAGAGAACATAGATACACCTACTGAAATGGCAAAATAGTTAAGAATTAAAATTTATGATAAATTTTAGTTCTTAATTACATTAGGTAATAAAAAGTTTAAAAGTTTCTTTTATAGTGTAATGACAGTTAATTTTTTAATTATGTTCAATTAATGACTCGATGTTAAGGAAACTCTAAAATGTAAAAAGCCATTGCATAGATATCGTACTTTGAAGAATACTTTATGTTCTACATGCGATCTTTTCCATCTTCGTACGTCCTGTTACCTTTCTTTCCTTTTATTTTTGCTTCGAAGCTCATTAAGCTTGCTTCTATATTAATGACCCGCATCGTTCTTATAAAGAAGCAATTTAAGACCTCTTTAGTACGTTCCTTATCACGATTTAAGGTAACAAAATAGTAACTGCTCTCGTTATAGGAGTAGATCTATCCTATACGTGTTTTATCCAACAAAACAAGAGAGGACTATATTCATCCATATCGATGCATTTATTTTATCGATGCAAAATATTTTTCATTTGTACAAAATATTTAAAATTTGTAATCCATAATGAGATTATTTTAACACAATACTTTCTATTATATAATATCTTAATTTAATAAAATTTAAGTATGAATTATGGACTAAATTATGAATTACGAATTATGAACAGTAAATTTTTATCTAAATATACCTATGTGTTTATGAATGATACAATCCAAAACTTACATGTTTAAGACATTTGTTTAATTGTGAATATAAAGATTAAGGTCAATGTCCTTAAGCGCTGTCCTTATATTCTCTTAGTACTTACTCATACATTATGTGATTATGTATGCATATGGTTAGAAAGGAAATTAATTTTTTAAAGCTCATGACCGGAAGGGAGGAGAAAGTAAGTATATAATGCCTATGTATCTATTATTTTTAGAGTTTGCTCGAGGAAAGTTTCTCTGTTTTTTGTTCGGAAACTCACGCTGTGCCTTCAAGAGAAGTAATGTCATACTTCCCGGGTCACATTGTCTGTCAATGCGGATATCGCCTTTAAATAGTGTATTTGAAATAGACAAAGTGATTGATGAGCATATATCTTAGAAAGCAGATACGTCTAAAGAGTTCCACATCCATAAAATCAAATATTAAGATACAGTAATAAATGATCAGGAATATAGCAAATACCTGAAAATGTTAAAGTAATTAAAAGAAGCGTGGAATTAAATTAAAAGTATAAATATTACGAAAATATATTTTGTTTAATAATTAAATAAAATAATACATCATAAAATACGACAGTCACTTGAGTACTTATTTTGTAAATATTACGTTATTAGAAAATATTTTATAAGTTCTATAGGACGATGATAATTAGTAGACTGCGGATTTTTATGCATTTACAGAAAATTTGAAAATGCAATGATGAAGATGCAAAGATAAAATTCAAAGTATAGTACTTTGGTGGATAACACAATTTTCGACCGAGGTTCTATTTTCTTAAATACATTTTCAAAAATGTGAATGTACATAAACGTCTGCAGTCAAATATTTAAGTACTTATAATTTGAGAAACGCAAATGCCAATCCGCCATATGCAAGGACAGCCTTGTGTTCGGTTTATTATACGTAAAACAGTCCAAAATTTTATAGATTTCGTTTATTTTGTCATTATTTATAATCAAAGAGTTTCGACAATTTTCGTACAAATGAAATATTTTTATAGTTCAGAATTTTCTAAATTAATTATTACGAATTATCTTATGTATTTTTAGTAAACAACAAGTAAAATTATGAGTTTGGATCCTTAAAGTACTTATTGATATTTTCAGAGAACGTTATGTTCGCTCCCACGTTTAAAGCTTCTTCCGCAACACCAGGTAAAGTTGCAAACGAAACGTGTGAGACTAACAGAGTGTTTTATATTATTACAAATCGTATATTAAAAAATAAATATGATATCTAACAAATACGTTTGTATGTATTAGCATTGTAATTATTGCTACAAAGGTATAATTATATTACCACAGAATATGACATTTTTCTGTGATTTAAAAGGCAATTTTGCAATAAATTTAAGGTAGGATTTATAATATTTTTAGACGGAATTTTTTCACGTAGTTTTCATATCAAAATAATTATTTCTATGTCAAAATTCTGTAATATTATTGAATTTTTCATTCGTTACCCGAATCTGGAACAACGTAAAGTCATTTTTTGAAAGTGGTTCTATTACTTCGTTACTATATATGACATTAATTTCTTAGAAATATTTTTTAATTCCGTTCACAAAGATTTGGAATCCAGATTATTTACCGAGAACAGAGAATAATTTATTGCATGTTTAAAATGTAGTAGACTTGAGATTTTACGAAAATATTTTGTATGATATTGTTGAATTTAAAAATTGTCTAATGTAACTTTAACTATTTACATATTCTGTATTTTTTGATATGCATGTTTGTAATTACTTGTTAATTATATGTGTTAAATATCGAAGCTTATCTATTCAAATGAAATTTTAGCAGGAATGAATATTTCTTTGATCTTTATAACCAATAGTAATAATGCGATTGTCATACAAAATTTAAATTATTTTTTTAAGACATATGGAGTATACAAATAAAGTTGGATATACAGACGCATAGCATTACGTATTTCATTAAGATTTGTTACAGATCGAAATATGAAGCAATGATCATGATTATTCATTTGTTCGTGGTTTATTAATTAAATGATTCTTATGTTATGCGTAAAATTGTAACATATACAATTTATTTTTCTATTTAAATTCAAATAGAAACGATCTCTTTGCATATACATATACACTACCACACATAGATATTAGATATTCCTTAGCAATTTGTATATATACAAGATATTTAGATTTTTATTACTAATAAATTATTAGTTAAGATAATGATCCTGGTATACAGCAAAACCATGTGAAAGCTATCTGAAAAAGAGAAAGAGTTAGAAGAACATGATAAATTAAAATCATACTTATCTATTATAAATATATGAACTATCGATGTAAACCTCGTTGAAAAAATTTGGAATAAATTAAATGGAAAACCCATCTCTTTATGAACTTTTTGACACACTTAGAACAAAAAAAAAAAAAGACAATAAACATAATAGAAAATCTAATAGTACGAGTATTATAATTGATTAAAGTAGTAATCCAGTGATGCAGGTGATATAGAGAAGGAAAAGTTGTGTGTTATTTTATCACAAGTGACGAAATGTTTTACTAAAATATTGAATGTATCTATGGATTTTGTATACTTTTAAGATTATAATCAGGTAATATAATCAGGTAAAGATATTAATAAGTTTTTAATGACGTACAATATTAGGTATCCCTAAAAGAAATCAATACGGTTTAAACATTTCATTAAGTGTCTCATATGTTAAATATGTAACAAGACAAAATATTTACATATATTCATATGTACAACAACAATATTGTTTAGTTTACTGAAATCGGTTTGCAATTAAACAAGGCGAAAACAAAACAGATAGTAAATAATTTATCTTTCTGATAATCTTTCCTAACACGTCCGTGTAATATTAGTATGTATCTCTTGCTTGAATCTTTGTAGTACGTCTGTTGCATGTAAGCAAGCCAGTTTGTCTAAAGTTACATTAATGCTCATTAATGCCATTCAATTTCTGGCGTATAATTTTTAAATAATTCGAAATAAAAATTGGCATAGAACGTGATAAATTGTTCTAGAAAATCCCCACAGCATTATACTTTAATATACTCCTCGGTCAATTATAATTAGACGTATGTTGATACCGACGCCCACGAATTTCTAATTTTATGAACGTTCCCACCAAATGAACTGCTGTTTATCTTACTGTCGCAATCGACGCTTGTAAAATCAAAATTGTCTTCCCGAATCTTATAGACTGCTTCGAGTGATGAATGAAAAGAACGAGACGACTTCGCCGTTTCCTTATCAAATTTTTGAATTTATTAAAGATTATACACTGCTCAAAGTAATTAATTTTAGAATTCTCTGATAAGAACAGAATGAAATTTAAAACAACGAAGTTTTGAAAAGGCCAGTGAATCAATTAATCTTCAGATCAAAGGTATCTTCTAGAATTATACTGACGCTTTTTCAAAATTACGAGCAGCACAAATTATTATAAAATTAATAAATTACTTGTGAATTTTTATTGATATCGGAAGTTCCGGTGAAAGCATATACCAAAGAAATCAAACTGAAAGCTATATGAAAAATATAAATGCACGCAGTATCAAAGAAAACTTTATTCATCTACTTGACTAAAAATCATTCAAATTTCCAAAAATACATCACTATAAATCTTTAAAATTTCTGCGAAAAACAATGGATTGTTCATTTTAATCGTCCACGTTAGTCACTATGATTATGATTACATGATTATTCACATGATCACTACATATTATTAAAGTTAAACTTTAGATATACTTTTGTGTAAGAATTATTGAGAAATTAAAAGATCTTTTCACGAAGTAGCGTATATATGTTCAAATGGTTTTTCACGGGTAAATTGGTGATAAAGGAATATAGAAAAATATGAAAAGGTATATTTGTTCCACTCTTATATCAATAAAATAGTTCCAACGACATGACCGGATATTTGAAGTAATATTGGAAAAGATTTCTAACTTATAGGAGGTTTATGTCGACATATTGTACACCTGATTCGAAATTTTTTATCGTACTCCTTAATCGAATTACGTATGAAAAGTCCTTTAGGCATATTTTATTTATGATCGTTATTTTAATAAGAAAAAATATATTTTTCTTGTACATATTGATCTCATTATTTTTTAAATGCGGAAGAGTAAAATGTAGTAACATATTTCAAACCATAACAACGATTTAAATATACTAATTTCTGAAATTGAGATTAGATTTTGTAAAATTTTACTTTAAAATTACTGAAACTACAATATAAACTTAAGAAATTAGTTTTTGAAACTTTAAATGTGTATAATAAAATATTCGTGATTTTGTTAAATTCATAAGCAATTAAAATAAATAAATCATTGAAGCTAATAACGTTATTGACAATCATACCTGGTCTTGATTGATATTATTTATAAACATCAGCACAATGATGGTCAGTAGTTAGAATGGGTAAATCGAGCTGTTGCGGCTAATTGAATGCGAATTCGATTTTCTCAAAAACACACCTAAGTATGAAAATATGTTGTGCTATATTTTCGACTATCTTTTATACGAGGAATCGCCTCCTTTTCGGTTAATACACAGACATTTTGCATATGAAAAATAATTAAATTGCAATTGATCCCTTAGTTTAGTTATTCGTCCGTGTGTTTCAACTTTGAGAAATATATTTTCATAAATATTTGTTTTATTTGTCTAATTAATTTATCGATGGATTAAATTACCATTATTGTGAAGTAATGTGTAACTGAAGACAAGAAAAACAAATGCAAAAGTCATGCCTCACGTCTTCCCCTGTATTTCATACGATAGATTTTATAAAATAAAAGTTAAAATTTCTACTAAACTAAACTAAACTCTTTGAAATAAATAAGAATATTAATTTTTTTATAGACAATATCAAGACGGGCCTAGTGTATTAAAAATTAAATGACTCCATTTAAGAAAACGTGTCAGCTTTGTATGATTTCTACGTGTTCATCCGTAGAAAGAGAAATTGGATCTAATAGTTACGCGACTCGATTCTTGTCTGAACATTTTTTTCATATAGCATATAGTTTACCAGTAATTCGTATTTATAGATTAAAATCAGACACCTTGTGTATATGTATATATCGCACACTTGCGATGGAAACGACATAACTCAAAAAATGCGATTTTCGAGTTGTCATTATGCAAATAATGCAGAGGCACTCTTCGAGCTATTATGAAAATCTTGTTCATTTATCTTCATAATTTGACGGGTAGAGAGAAATTACATACACGTGTATCTCGCCCTTGCAAAATCATGTGACAGTATGCTGTATTTTATAAATGCGTTTTATTATGGGTTGTGTGCTAACTAAAACAATGGTTTTCGAGAGTTAAAAACTACAAATGAAGAGAAACTTAACACTAGAACTACCGTTAGTCAACACGAAGCTATTTCTACCAAAACCAATGAAAATGGCTGGTCTTTAAAAAATACGTAATAATAGAATATTTTTATATTTATTGATTTATTACTTTCTTACAGAAGCAATTCCATGTTATGTAGTACATTTTTGGTATTATTGATCCATCTGGGACCATGATCCCTAAACGAGAGTTGACACATTTATAAAATTGTAGAACATTTTAACTGCTGTGGTATTTCTAGCGTTAGCATCTAGCGCTCTAGCGATCGATCAGGAATTTTCCTAATATCTGACATTGTCATATCGAATGATACGTAGTAAAAATTTGAAAAACGTGTGGCAAGTTGTAGAAAACGAGGAAACTGGTTAATTGGAGTTCGATAAACAGATTGCAGGATCCTTTTACACTTTGACAAGTACCGGTCATTTTCACTGGTTTTGGTATAAGTAGCCTCGATACGAAATTATTTTGAGTTTGATTACATAAAAAACAAAATAAAATTCATTATATTATTCTTTTAGTTATCGTTGCTAAAGTCATTACATCATTGCGGAAAGAAAATATAACACGAAATAGGAATTTTAAAATAAAATTGTAAAACCAGCCAATTTGACTGGCGTGGTAGTTCAAGAGTTAAAGATTGTTGCATACGTATCTATATAAAATAGGAATAAAACAGAAATTATGTCATACCTTTTAGCGCATTTCGAGTTCAGTAATATTTTTGAGCGAAAAATATTTCACATTTTTTAGTGTAGCGATCAATATTACAGAGCCAACGAAAAATGATTGTCACTATCACTAAGAAGGCCATCACTTATTTGTATCTATTTGTTATTCCTTTCAATTTTTAATTCTTCTTAGAGAATAAAAATTTATGTGAACTCCCCAGCGGATAAGGAATAAACCAGCTGTACTCCGCACCGATATTACATGTATTTTGAATAGTGATAGAGGAGTGTCTTTCAAAACTTAATAGTGTGTTACATATCATCGCGCAGTGAAAGTAGATTTATGCCCGAAAACGAATCTGCAGATCAATGTCTCCTGCGATGGAAACACGAGTTAAAGTCTATATTGAGAAACGTTACCGTCGAACGATTTGTTCATACGGAATGAATTATCGTAGCAGCGCTTGCCCAGACGGCTGCTTTCAATGCAGTACACGAAGAAGGAGTAATTGCGGAGGAGCGTCGCATTCAATATTTAAAATTCCGGTGGCTACATTCTGATATCTCCGATAGTAGCAACATTTCAGATGACAAAAAGTGATGGGGACATTGAACGAAGAATATTACCGTTTGTCCTAAGCTGGATAGTAACCGCAATTACAAGGAGCCTTTAATTTAATTTTTAAACCGTAATTACAGAATAGGGCTGTAATTAAGTATGGAACAAAATTCTCAATAAACTGCATGACGAAAGAGACTCACAAAGAAACAGCTGAAGTCTACTTCGTACAACCAATGTATAAAGAAACGACCAAGTATGCTTAAAACGAGGAGATAATAATAACAGAAACGGGTCGAGTCAACTTTGAGAGATAAGCCTATGAAAAGAAATGGATGACACAATGAAACGAAATTGCTGAATAATAGGTCATTTGCAATAACAATAGTTAAAAATGAAGAAATTGAAAAAATGTAAACAAGACCAGTCGGTGATGTACCCCTACAAGATACAGAAGATTTTACCCCGATAGCTTATTCTAGTACAGAGCAATCGACAAACATACTTATAAATTAGATTTTTATAGTAAACGGTATTTGACGATAAATAAATGTGAAAAATTCTTTAATGGGACCAATAGGAGAACGTACCCTTTTGAATATGCCTCTGAAAACCTACCTCATACGATGCAAAAGGAATCATCCTGATTGGTCAAACCATTTAGGAGAAATCGGCGAACATACATTAAAAACAAGACTCATCAAATTCAGATATCTTGCTTCTTTCCCGAAGTCGGTAATAATTTTGAAATTCAGCGTTAAGTATCGTTTCTCCCTCTTAAGCTGTGTCTTATCCCAGGTCATAGCTGGATGTCGCACAGCACTACAGCGACAAGACCGACTGATCGATAAACATTCAATCAGCTTCCATATAAGTCAGGCATACAACGACATAAAAAAGGATAGTGCAAGATCGAAGGAGCAAATCCAATGCAACGGACAATGCAACGTATAAAAAGGCAACGTAGAAAAAGGAACTCCACCATTAGTAGCGATCGTTTCATGCGAAAATGATCATAGACCTGACTTCGGGTGCTTAAGATGGTCGCGTAGTGGGGTTGCTTTCGCCTTTGTATCGGCGAGACAGCAGTGATGCAACGACGAAACTTATTTATTTTAAATCTTTTGTTAATAAAAATCCCATTAATACATTAATAAGATTTTCAAGAGTAAAATCAGATCAAACACCATATCATTATAAAATTCTATAGTAAATTTTATATAAAAGTATATGAATATTGTCGCATTGCTTAATTTTATAATAATGTTATGTTTGATTTTATTTTAATAGAGAAGATCTCATCAATATGTTAACAAAAGATTTAAAATAAAAAAGTTTTGTTATTGCATTTAATGTTACTCCGTCGATACGGAGGCGAAAACGTGCCCCCACTATGCGCACATACTGTGCAGCCCTCTCAAGTGCTGCACTTATGAATCTTCCTTTTTCTACGTCGCATTATCGCAGCCATTAATCACATTTACTGTCTTTTCCTGCTTCCACAGCTCCTTCCACACAATCCTTTTTTAAGTATCCGTGCGTCTGACGTATATAGACACGGACTATCGAACTTGTCAACGTACAACATCCAATTAGGAAAGCTATTAACGCTTAAGGTGGAGGTAGATTAAGAATGCAGAGTAATGCTGTGCTTTGCTGATTTATTTGAAGAGTATGATTGCGCGGTGAAGGCTGTTCGAGGACTCCTGGAAGAAATCTAACCTGGTCCTTATATACTAGCTCTCCGTCCTGGGGTTTTCCTTCTCACCGTGGTTTTTATGGGATGGGGATCTATTCCTTCCAATTTTCTCTGGTGTTGCTGAATAATACCAGATGTTTACTTTAGAGCGGATTCATCGAGCACTTAGGTTGTTAGTTAGCCTCATGACGAGATCTTCATCGTAAAGTTTACAACGTGGCAGGTACAAACTTCGGACTTTCCCAAAAAAGGCTGATGTGCTGTCCAAGTCGTTAACTGAGAGTCTCCCAAAATCCCAAACAATGTTCATGGTTACTAATTCTTAATTGCTTTTAATTATAATAGTGTTCCTGCAAATTATTGTTACTATAATGAAAATCTTATTGTGATAACATCGGTATATTTAACACAAGTTAATTTTTGACTAAGTTATGGCAATAGAAACATTCTAAATCAAGGTAATATTTAACCGGTGTTTTATTTTTATTTTCAAAAACTGTAACCTATTTTTCCACTAGTAGCTTCAGACAATGATTAAAAAAAAAAAAAAAAAACAAACGGATAGATTCTAAATACGCATATTGCATATTGCAATATACGAGAAAAATGTTAATTATTATTTGTACAAATCAACGAAGGATTCAGTTTGATAATTAAGTAATGATACATCATTTATCGATTCTAGAAAAATTCTTCTATATCAATTTTAAGAAAAGAAAAAAGAAAATGAGATACTAAACATCAATTTTGATCTAAATTCAGCTTTTGATTCAAATTAACAAGGACAGAAATTAATTTTTATGTAACTTGCCGCCCATAAGTATTAGGACCCTGGTTACGTTTTCTGGAAAACTAAAAATAAAAAATCTTAAATTATTATTTTAGTATTTAGTATCTTACATTATAAGATACATATAACGCGATCTTAATAGCCGAAATAATGGTATAGGAACACAAAATTTACACTTAGAATTCATATTAGAATAATTATATATTTATTTGATAAACGATTTCAAAGATATTCATCGATACATAGTTGCACGTGCCTCAGCACTTCCATACCCGACTGTTAATCGACCGAACAGTTTACATTCATTTGTTTTCCAGACGCCGCGCACACACATACTTCCATTCACTGATATTCTCATACAAGTATTACTACTAGGCATCTAACCTAGTCTAGCACGTAAAATTATACATATCTCAATAGAAATATTAGATTTCTTAATCAAGGTCATGTAAACAAATCTGGGCTTTCCTATATCAAAAGCATTGACAAAACCATGATCATATAAGCAGGTTTCGATACTGTCCAAGGAAAATTGTCCGAAAATTAAGTCGTGATCGTGACTAATTTTGGAAAATAAACACGAGAAAGTTCTTACGAGACAGACAGAGATAAGTACAATGTTTTTATTTCTGTCTGAGACATTATAGTATATCACTCATGCACGGAACCTTCTTGTCTTCCATGTTGAATTTTCACAACTAATCACGACCATGATCATACGACAGGTCTCGATGCTCACACTGAAGCCTAGGCAAAATGATCCGAAAATTCGGTTGTGACTAGTTGGGAAAAATTAACATGAAAGACGAGAAGGTTCTCGTCCTGCGCATGCGTGACATGCTATGAATGTCTGAGACAAAGACAGAGATATTTTACTCATCTCTGTCCCGCAAGAACCCGGACTTTGTCGTCTTACATGCTGATTTTTCATAATTAGTCACTACCGGTAGGTTTTCCTTAGACCGGTGTATGAGTGTCGAGACCTGTTAATATGACTGTAGTCCACACCACGATCGTATACACAGGTCTAGAAACTCTCATAGCACGTTGACTGCCACGACACTCGTATACAGGTGTCAGCAAAGTTTCTGGTAGGGCCGCGTAACCCGTATTCGGGTGTCGCTTATTTGACTACTTGCGAAGGATCGTCGTAGGTATTTGAAAAGATATTCCAGAGGAAATAATAAAACTATTGAATTGTTATAAAAGTAATACGAAAATGGTTTATTAAAAAAATTATTTACTCGCATTACTAAAATATCGATGGGAGTACCTAGCAGAGAACGCTTGATACTGCGGCACGCGTGGTCTGACGGAGATTTCCTTGAAAACACGCGTGGCAGTCAACGTGATTAGAGGAACACGTTAAGTCGAATTCAACTTATCAATAACTGTGTTAGAGAGAGAGAGAGAGAGAGAGAGAGAGAGAGACCGAGAAACAGCTAGACTTCATTTGTTGAACATCGAATGATTAGGTATGAAATGATGAAAATAATAGGTGATCTTGTAGAACCATTCCGTCCTCTCCGATTTCGATGATTTATAAATATGTTACAGAAATCAGCATTTTTAACACCTTTCTGTTATACATATAATCGTCGGCCTCGTTTAATTTCCGAGATATTCGCGACAAAGGAAGCTGGTACTGTCGATACCACCTCTTGCATGTGTATTTCTGCATATAGTTGTGCGTTTGTGGCTGTGTTGTTTGCCGGCCATTTATTTTCTGTTTGTAAACGAAGGTTGCGCGAGCTTAAAGACCTCGTGCAGAACTGCATGTGTGAGGCTGCAACAAATGTCTGTTATAACTCACTTAAAAGTGAATATCGTCAATGTTTGGGTTCGATTTCTCAATCCGGCCGCCTCGCGGCGGCCGAGAATACTTGCGTGAACTAACAATAAATTAATTATAAACATAATAAGGAAATGAATAATTGATATTATTTTATGAAATAGAATAATCGTTATTATTTCACGCAAGCGTAGCCGGTCGCCTCACAGCGGTCAGATTGAAAAATCTAACCCAAACCTGAACTCAATTCATTGATAATATTCACTTTTAATTGAGTTGTAACAGTTATAATTATAAGGTAGTTAACGTTTCTACAATTTCACCTAAATTATTATATAATTATGATATAAAGATATATTAAAACATAATTATGATTATGATATAACATTTTTGTTCCAACTTATATTTTCAGAAGTAGATTTTTGGTGTTCCAAATTCTAAAAGTTGATCTAAAGCCTAAAGCTTCCACCCACTAAATAAATAGTAACATTTTATGCCGGCTTCTTTTGTTCTTTCACGGAGTTCTGTGAAACAGCGGAGTACGGAGCAAGACCGTGAGCCGCAGCCCGCTCATTCAACATATGTTACGATTGTATGTATGGATTTACCGTTAGATGATTTACATAATAGTTTCAGGTGGGAAACATATGATCACGTTACACAACGAAACCTATCTACTTGATTAGAGCGTCTTTCTGTGGATAAGTTGATCGACATTTGTCGGTTATTAAAAACCTTACCTGCCCCGTAAGACTTTTCACATCCGGATATGTGACTGTGGTCCACACCAGTCTATATGACTGTGGTTGGTACGAGTGATCCGGCTATGTGATAGCGTCGATGTGCCAGGTACTGTGATTCAGAAGTACGTAAACTCGCTAAAGTAAACCATCCAACCAAAATTGATTTCGGATAATCAATATCCTACTGGATTTTCTGTTAAAAGATCTGTAGAGAGACTGACTAGACTCCGATTTTGATTATTTTTGTCTATGTTGTAGAAGTCGACAATTTGAACAATTTTTCTCTATATACATAAGGGCTGAATTCGCGTAGTTTCTGAGATATTCGTGAAAAACAACCAGTAACAGAACTGTGAAATCTGTCTATAGTTGTGCGTCTGTGGTGGTGTATAAGTTAGTATTAGTTGCGGACCACTGGCCGCTTATCTTCTGTTTATAAATAAGGATCGGGTGAGCGCCGTGCGAAGATACAAGAAATGTTTACTACAGAGTTATCCACTTAAGTCGGAACCCGCGCACGTGAGAACATATGAGAATGGCAACAGTGTAACATGCACGCCATCTATGAGCTGTTGTTAGAAGTATAATTAGGCGAGAATACAGAGCGGTTTAGTAGTCGCCGGTGGACTTTAAATTTGCCGTCAAAACAGGGAGATGATGATCGCTGAGAAAGCGAGCTTCATGTTTTCGTTCAACGATTTCATGCGCTTCTACGTTTCTGAAGCTTCGAAGCAAGCAAGGAACAGACAATTTCCATCCTTCGTCGACTAGTCCGAACGAACTCGAGTACCACAGTACGAAGGTTAAATTAATTTCTGTTTTTGTAAACTGCACTGTTTAAATATGAATTTTAGATTGAATTCTGTATTAAATATGAGATTCTTATTCTATCTCAATTGCTTTCCTTGTTCCATATTCTTGCATTCAACGTATTCACAACAGAGCGATCCAAAATCAGATAATCAGAAAAAGAACCTCGATGTTTGTATGAATGTGAATAATTTCAATTTTTTAATAATTTTGGCAGTTGAATGTATTTTTAAATGAAAAAAATTACGTTATAATCACATTTCAGGTAAGCATAATTCAAGATATCAGTTACGAAAAAAAAATTGAGCTACATTTGGGAACAGAACTGTGCTTGCTTACTTCGAAGCCTGAGGAGCACACGGGAATTTGAAGTCGTCGGGCGAAAACGCGAGCCTCACTTTCTCAGCGATCGTTTTCTCTTTATTGCGACGTCAAATTTAAAGTCCTTCGTTGACAGCTAAATCGCTCTGTGTTCTCGCCTAATTATACTTCTAGCAACAGCTCGTAGATGGCGAACGACATTAGATGGTAGTAGTAAGTGTACACGTTACACTGTTGCCATTTTCGTATGTTCTCGTAAGCGTGGATTCCAAGTTAAGTAGATAACTCTGTATATATGTATAAATATATTATACCATACCTGCTGGGTGAATCACGAAACATCATCAATTTAGATTATTTTGTTGTTAATGGACTGATTGAAAATTTTTTTGTCTGATATAACATGATTCAAAGAGACCGTTAAGATAATTATAATAAATTCCATTTTTGTTGTTTGTTGTTCTGTTGTTTAGGTTTTCCTGTTTTTGAATTTTCAAAGTCTTCAATTTTTTATGAATAAACTTTTAATTTTCTTGCACTTCCTTTCAGCGGGTATAAGATATATTAAGACGCATTCGGTATGTATTATGTTTTCTGTCTATCTAGACAGAGGAAACATTTAACAAATATCGATCTAAGTTCGTGAAGCAGTCGTTAATTTTGCGTTTACCCAAGTGTATTGCAGCTGATGGACGTCGGTTTGAATATCGTCTTAATCAAGATAAAGGATATCTTTGTAATGTTTCTTCGGTTGAGGTGGAAAAAAGATATTTGACACATGTCAAATTCGTCTAAATATCAAGTAAAAGATAGGTGTGAACAAAATTATAAGTTCATCTATAATAAAACTGAAAATGGACTTGAAAATTACGAAAGAAAAGAAGTGACTTTAGTATAATCATCTTAAAGATGTCATTAAGCCATGTTATACCAAACAACAATTTTTTCGATCATTTCACTAACAACAGAATGATCTAAATTGATTATGTTTCGTGACTCACTCTGTATGATGATACTAATTTTAATCTTCTTGACCTGTAAGCTTTTGCCAACATAAATAACATTTTATGTTTTATATGTATACATATATCTACGTGTGTATGTCTGTAACCTATTTCATGATTCATGAAATTCAAAATAGTCTTCTTAAATAACACATAGCTTTGAAGTACATTGAAGAAAAATTTGAAATGCAAAGTATTTTTAAATAAATGTTTTCATTTACAGTATTTTTACTATAATAACACTTTTAGCATTAAATCAAAAGATCTCAAATTACACATGGAGATATACTATACTATACAGGATGCTTAGTTACAAATGTAAAAGAATTCAAGGGACGATTCTTAAAGTTAAAATAAGATTAAAATCAGTGATGAAACAATTGTGTTATCGGCTTTATTTTTTAGTTATTGATTATTCATAATTAGCCGAAATAATTGCGCGAACGGAAGTATGTCAGCCTAAGCAGCCGAAACAGCGATTCTCAAATCAAACGATATATGGGCAGTAGGTTGCCTCATACAAGTAGAGAAGAAGATTATGACATTCGAAGATGTAAACCATTCTGCGCGGTGTTTTGTAAGAAAAATCGTGGATTAAACGTTATACCTGGCTACTCATTAAAATCCATAACAACATATCGGAAACCGTCTTATGGAATTGTTTAGTGGAGAGGATTAATGTTTTCTCGTTTCCTTTGCCTCCATAAATAATTAATAAATGATATCACATATAAACAATGTTTATACAAATTTCACATACGCACCGCGATCGTCCCGTTCGCGGGTGTTCACAGAAAAATCGCGTATGCATTCAACATTCTTGATGTGCTACTAAATGTGGTCGAACGCTGTCTTGCACGAATCACACATATTTTCCACACAAATATCTCATTAACATACATACACATGAACTAAAGAATGAAGATACATATATGTGTACATTTACTAATTTGGAATTCACAAATATTTAAATATATATGTCGGGTTCGCATTACAATTAGGGTTAGGGGCGTGAAACGAATCTTCATTTAAATTAGACATTGTTGTTATGCAATAGAGAAGATATTTACTAGTACAAATACAATTATCGCAGAATTTGACAAGTAACCGTGGTAATTAGATACTCGAGATGCTAATGACAATGATCCTAGGTTCAATAACGAATCCGCGGTCAACGGGTTCACAAAATGCGCTTTGGTACAAGTATTACCGAACTAACTCCTTGTTAAAACGTAGAATATTCGCCGAGCGTAAAGACGCTATGTAACTCGCTAATGAGACCTCACAAGAGAATGACTTTCCGTCATGATGATGCTGCAGAGGAAAACTATGATGGGGTGTGTCTAAGGACACGAGATCATCGGATTCGTCGAGGAAAGCCTTCGTTCGGAAAGTGAGGGAAACAGACATTCCTGTTAATTTCTATATTGGTGGTTGAAGTAGGATGCTAACCGCCCTTGAGAGAAAGTTGTTAGCGGGAAGAGTCGTTCGTGAGAAAAGCAGATTTCCCGTATCCTCCCGTAGTAGGTGGTAGATTTAGGGATTGTTAGGATAAAAACTGTTTGTCCGTTTAAAGGACCTTAGTTAACTAAATCCTAAGATTTATTCTAAGCTCCTCAGGCTAGCTGAACATGTACTGCGGAGATGCATCGATATCTGGTAATCATCTTGCCCGAAGAATAGGGTCTGTGTGTGGCGAGCCACGGTACAAAAACCGTTGGAATGTTTACTGTCGCGTGCCGCTACAACTATTTCTTTTTAGGAGAGCTATAGAATTACCCTATGTTAGTTAAAAACGTTCATCCCGTGACCGCGGCTTCGTTCAGCGACTTGTCGCCTCGAGCCCAAGCTCACTATCACAAATCTCGGACAATTATAATCGAGTCAAATTATAGAGACTAAAATATTGGGGGTTTTCCGAAGAATTCCAAAGGGAGGGCCCCAGTGTCCTTTCATCTCTGACATATATATATATTTATATGAATAAATAAATAAATATATATATTTTAATTATATTATAATCAGTCGCAAATCAAGAATTGTCAGAGCACCAACGTATTATGCAAGAAGTTGTTTAAAAACGTATTGAATCGTGTTGTTTATTATGGTGCTATGTTGTATAAATTGTACAATACAAATTGTATCGAATTGTGTTGTGCTAAATTGTAAAACATCGAATTATTAGGTTTGTTCAATTTTCGTTCTTTAAAATTTAATAAACATACTTCTTCGAACCAAAATCCTACATGGACACGATATATCATATCCTGCGTAGTTATATGTATATTTAGGAATAATCAACGCAAAAAAATAGAAGAATTACCTTGTTTCATAATTTGCTTGCCATATTTTCTTCTTTTATTTTGTTCGGTGCAATCTGTCTTCTTCTCTCCTTCTCTTCTTTTTTCTATTTCTCTCCTTCCCTTTATTCACGTTTCCTACATCCAGATAATTATTGTTATATCGTGTAATTATATATATTGTATTCTTACTGCTTGTAATTAAAGATATGTTGCTCATTGATTTGCCATATTATCCGAATTTCTTTTCCAAATTTACATTGATGATGATGTACGATACTTTGTCTTGACAATTTTAATGCGAAGGAAACGTTTCTTTTGTCTCTTTTATTTTTACTTCAAATATTAGGAAATAACTCATATATTTAATTATATTGTAATTGAATATTCAATTATTAACATATATATGTACTTAACTCATTTGTCCTACGGTAACTGTAACAGAACAGAAATTTCGTCTTTTTATTTTCAGTTAACAAATTTATGAATTTAACCATTTATCTTCCCGCCATAGTAACTTTGTTTCATTCTATCGGTTAAAAATCAGAGGATAAACTATGTTTAAAGGATGAAGAACAAATAAATGTTGATTTTAATAGAAATTTTATCTTTTTACTTTTAAGAAAAGTCTTTCCTTTACAACGACTTATAAAAATTTGATATACGATCTTTTTCGCTGTTTTATCACACTTTAAATGAAAAGTATCCGCTAACATTGTAATTATCCAAGATGTACCACGGAATTGCATAGTGTTTGAAATTACGTAGAACTTGTACCTTGTTTGTGATATGTATGATAAGCGCGTGTGTTTAGTAATGCTTCTGTAGTGTGCGAGTATAGTGTGTTTGGAAACGAGTATTAAATCGAATTTACACTTCCTTTGTAGAGACAGGGCGGATGAATGTTGCATTCCTCCAAAGTGAAACAATAAATTCGGCTTTGTCCTCTCATTGCCTTGTCACTTTTTGGCATCGTTCGTGCATATTCGTACAGCGTCCTTTAATTCTTAGGGGAAACTGTTTCAAACCCTCCGAAGTGCATCTTCCAATCCCAATGCATCCAATATCACTAGAAGATGTTTTTCCAGATTTTGTAGGCGTTGTTCAAGAATAAGAATTAATGTGTAATCGATTAACATGTTGTGTATTAGTATAAACGAATGATGCCAAGAAGTGATAAGGCAACTAAGGGGTAATATTCGTTTCTAAATATGCTAAACTCAGCGCTAAATACTCGTACTATAAACACGCATACTACACGTGCACTGAACACATGCTTGACACACACGCACTGATACTAAGCACACATACGCTAGAAGCATTCTAAACATACACATTACACGAGGCACAAGTTGGACCACGGAATCTTATTGTTTATTTTGAATTATTCCAATGTTAGCTGCATACCTTTTGCTCTAAATGCGATGAGACGACGAAAAGAATCGTATACCAACTTTTTAGAGGATATTGTAAAGGAGAGATTTCCATTTATAAAATCACCTTAAAACGAACTCCAAGAAAATTTTTTAAACTCCGTACAGTCGTTTGAATTTATAAAATTTAAATAGAAGAGAAGAAAAGTTAATTTTCCAAGGCGTTTTCTAACAAAAAAGGATCTTTGAAAAGATTAAGTTCAAGACTGTGAAAGCAAAGAATTCCCCATTTAAAATGAACTGCGGTAGAGAGTTTTTTCTTTATGAAGTTACAGCAGTTTAAATATTGACAATTTTTCGGTCAAAATTCAGAGGTCCCTTAATTTTGTGGCGTAGTGAATATTGAAAATTTAAAAATTCTGTTAGAATTGAATCTTGGAATTAAGATTAATAAACTGTGGAAGACACAATGTTTGTGTTGAAACAATACTATATGATTTTTATTAAACAAAGTTATAGTAAAATACAAGTAAACGTTATGAATGTTGACAGTTGGCTAGTTATTCTCAGACTGACTAAGTGATCCATGGCCCTTGAAAAGATTTTGAACTCCCATTCTCTATGCAGTAATGAGTGTGACCTGTGTAGATGTCTTTGTAGCGGCACGTGTCACGGAACCTTCCAGCAGCTTCGCGATACAAAGCGCTATGCCGTCAAAGCGCGACACCGACGTGCCGAATGTTCCATCCATATCCTTATGCTTCTTCCGCCGAATTCTCGGAAGAGCATGCACGCGCTAGCAGCCGCGGTACATCTAACGAACGCACGCTAGTGGGGATAGCGCTGGGTAACGAAGGGAAGAATCCGATCGATCGATCACCTCATCTGTACGCGATTAATATCGTTGTATTCCAACAAATTCAGTGGTCCTTTAATTTTGTGGCGTAGTGAATATTCAAAATTTAAATCTGTCGCAAAAACACATATTCTATTATTACTCTCAAGAATTAAAATTCCAATGAATCTCACAAGAGGGGCAAAATCTTTGGAACAGAACTTGAACGGTTAATGACCATTTCAAAATTGCACGCGAAGTACGAATGAGGGAATGATTATCGTCGTCAGCATGTATGCCCAAAAATTTCTTCCGTCCTTTTCTAGAATCGATTTATCTAATGGAATGAGAAATCAGCATGGGAAGAACAATGTACCTTTATGCTTTGTTAGGCAGAATGTTTCGAAGAATCGATATACAGGTTGTTCGGCTACAGGTTTCCGACAATTTAAGAGGTGATTCTTAAAGCCAAAATAAGACGAAAATCAAGAATAAAAAAATTGAGTTTTCGATTTTGTTTTTTAGTTATTGACTAGTTATTGACTTAGTTATTTTAGTTATTGAACGAAAGGAGGTCAGCGCAAACAGCGGGACATACAGTGATACTCAATCTCAAAGAAGACCATAGTATTCAGAGACGTAAACAACCCTACGCGATGTTTTGCAAAGGAAATGGTAGATTGAACGTTAAACCTGCTGACTCGTGCAAATCCATAAGAGCATTTCGAAAACCACCCTATAAAATTTCCGAGTACATAGCTAGAGATCTATTAGAGATGGTCATTGGAAAAGTGGACTTCCTGTTTACTCGATGGGTTTCGGAAATATTTCAATTTTTCAAGTCGTATTTTTCAAGCATGGAAAGGAAAAAATTAGAAGAATACATTTAACATTTACATAACAAGAATTATATAACATTTCGTA
This sequence comes from Bombus flavifrons, assembly GCF_040668555.2. Lineage (NCBI taxonomy): Eukaryota > Metazoa > Arthropoda > Insecta > Hymenoptera > Apidae > Bombus > Bombus flavifrons. Next base: position 1,189,148 of record NC_138459.1, on the reverse strand, counting down.
GGAACTGTTGAAAAACCGACTGTAAGTTTTTCGGTAAATATTTGCTTTTCATCACAAAATTTCTAATAATACACACACACACGCGCGCGCGCGCGCGCGCCCACACACACACATTGTATATGTTAGTATAAATACAATTTATTTCAATAAATTACAATCCATTGTATAATTTTTACATGATAAATTATTTTTTAACACGTATTTCGTTTGTATTTATACTTTTTCCGTAATTAATGTGCAAGTTTTAACATTACGTTAAATGACAATTATTAGATTGCGGATTTTTATGGATTTATAGGAAATTTGAAAATGAAAAAATGCAGAGAATGCATAATATATCAATGCAGTATATATTTTATTATTACTATTATATATTTGATGCATTATATATTATCAGTGCATTTACATATTGATATAAAATAATATATCGAAATATATAAAATACCTAAAGTATAGTACTTTATTTAGTAAGTGAAACAATTGTCTATACCCACATTTCATTTTTTAAATGTGTCCATAAAAATATGAATATGTATAAATATCTACAGTCTAACAATTATGAGTACGAAATATTAATAACTATAATTTACTAATACGAATATTTGCTATTAGGCGTTTGGTCACCTGGAAGCGAGCCACCGCCACCCCCGAAGGAACCGAGTCCTGGACAGAAAGAACCTCCAAAGGATACTGGAATCCCTCCTGTCTGGACGCCTTCCAGCGCCGGAACCAGTCCAGTTCCTGAAAAAAAGGAATTTCGACCGGTGCAATTCGAAAGCCCTATTCTGAGCCGAAAAAAACCAGCGCAGCAAGAAGTAAGTTATCAAGAGACATATGCTACGATCCATTTCGTTCGCCCACAAAATTCAACGAGATTTAATAGTCTCGTTTCCACCCCACTAAAAATACGAAATGTAAACGTTCGTTGAAACGATCGAAATATAACGTTACTTAAAGGTTTATTATATTTACGTATTTATTTATAATATCAGATGTATGAAAGAATTTTGTGCTATTATTAGGTCTACCCGCCCCTGGAAATTTCTATTTGTTTTAAATACATCTCAAAGAAACTTCAAGTGTCTATAATCACATTGTTTCCTTGCTGAAACCCGTACAACAATATATATATAATATACCAGTAATATAGTGCCGTAAATGCACTTTTTGAACAAACACATTTTTTGTATTTTCATTGGTGAAAGGACCAAAGAATAAATTTGTAAATTAGTATAATTTTTCAGAAATAACCTTTATTGTTGAAAACCTTCAATAATTTCTTTATTATGTATCCTTCATCGATGTTACAGAACTTTTAAAAGCATAGAATTTTTTTCGACATCTACTCATTACTATTGGTTTATAACTTTTTGCAGTAGACGCTTACTTATTTGAGATACCTTCTCAAATATTTAGTTTCGTATGTTGTTCATGCACATGATCGCTTAATAATCTCTCATTTATTTTCAAAGGGATATTTGACTATACACGAATATTCATGTATGGTAATGTATAATATTTCGAGATTTGTGAAAATTTATTTTATTTACATAATTAATGTATTACATACATCGTTGAATTAAAATTAGGATTCAGCTACTTTTGAGTTTTCGAAAATTTAAAATCATTTAAGTCTATTTATTATTATTAGCCATTAGTTGTACGAATGTTTTAACAACACGAGTGTTAATAGAAATCGGAATTGCTTTAGAAATTTATATCAATTTATTATTAACGCTTTTTCTCCGTTCATATCATTTGTCAGAGTACACAGGAGGCTCCACCACCTTGGGAGACGGAAGAAGAAAAGAAAGAAACGTCACGAAGTTGTTATGACAGCAGTACGCGAATTGTCAATTCGCATTCAGCACCTTCGCAAGGATTAAGTTCATTAAGTTCAACACCTCATCTGCCACGTGCCCAGAATCCAACTATAACGCTGCTTCAGAAAGCAAGAGGTGAAAGACAAACCTAAACGTAAAAAATAGTTTCATATAAAAAAAGAACGAATAATAATGTTTTAAAATAATACGAAAGAACGTTTAAATATAACACGCGGAAATATAGCTTTATTTAAGAAATTAAAAAAAATTTTAATGTATATTTTTATATTTGTTATTATTACTATTTATTCGCTTTTATTTACATGTACAGTTGCACGTACTCGAATTTGTTCGTACTCGAAACAGAATAAGCTTCTTAACATTGAATCAAACAACTTGAGCTTTTTCGAGAAGTTGGAAGGATTAGTTTACTAAATGACGTGCAAAGGGCTTTTCGAAAAATTACATTTAATTGCAATTGCAAAGAACATAGTGAAGTAGTAAAATAGTAAAGCTTGTAATAAAAATTTAAGAAATACGTTCTGTAGATTTATGTCAGTTACATGTATACATATACATAAGCTGCAAATTTAATCAAAATCGCTTAATGCAGAAACAAGCCGTAGCCTTCGGAATCTTCAAATTTATTGCAGTAATAAGCTGAAAGTAGTGCTAGTAAAAAACTGCGATTTTCACTATTTTTAATCGTTTGTAGCACATAGCAACGCTAACCGATTTCGATAAAATGTATATAACTGATATAAATCTACAAAACACATGTTTAAAATCTTCATTGCAGTCTTAGATATGAAAGTTGTAAAAACCCATCTGTACTGTTTTCTGCGCAATTCCAACCAATTGCGATTTTTTCGAAATTCTTTTATACGTCATCTAGTAAATTAATCCTTTCAACTTTTCAGAACAACTCAACTCTTTTGGTTTCATTTTAAAAAAGTTTCTGTTTTAAAGGATGTACGATTACGAGTGACAGTAATATAAATTTATAAATGTATGAACAAAAAGAAATAAAAAGTATATAAAAAGAATGTATATATAATAGTAATAATCATTAAATAGCATATGTATATAAAACATATATATTATATAATTTTATAAATATTAAATGTGTTATATAATTACATGTTATACATTATATTGCATATACGAAACAATTATATGACAATTATATGTTATATATACATATTTAATGATTATTGTATATATCTTTTTTATATATTTTTTATTTCTTTTTTATGAGGCATTTATAAATGTATACAATTACTGTCACTCGTAATCGTACATCTTTGAAAAAAAAACAGAATAACATTTTTTAAAATTGGAACAAAAATGATTGTTATATATCCATTTATCTCGGAACACGCGATTCACTCGAATACAATTATCGGGATCCTTTATGGTGTTTTTGAAAATTAGCTCCGACCAAGTAATGGTCGGTTATCGTGAAGAGTGACGAATGAATTGTCCCTTTCGCTCGTTTACTTGATATCGTCGCGATCAATATTTACAACACCAGGCTACAGATGCTCAGCCATGTCGAGTTACATGAATTACAAATTTTGTAGGGTTTTAAAAAGTTATTACAAAGAATTTCCAATTGTCTGAACATGAATTCTATAAGGTGTATCTCACGTGCTCCCTCGTTTCTCATTCTTGCACTCAATGTATTCATAGCAGAGCAATTCGAAACCAGATAATAGCGACTAATTTATAGAATGCGGTCGTTAACAAATTTTAAATTACAACGTATATAAAAGAAAATATTTAACATGTTAATGATGAATTATCCTAGCTCAACGAAGTAAAGAAGAGTCTAGATGTTTGTGAGAATGTGAATAATAATATTGTACATAGTTACTTTTCGGACAGACGGCTGATTTAAAATCGATGTATGATTGTAATAATAACCATATATGTTATGGATTTTGGAAGTTAAATTCCAATATAGAACACATGAATTCCTTAGAATATAAAATTATATGATAATATTAGGTCGTCAGGAAAGTTCTTTTCCCGCTCGCCGCTCGGAGCCTTATTTCGTTCTGCTTAAGTAACAAACCACCAGATCACTCTACCGTCAATCGTGTGGTCGCTAGTTATCCTCTGGTAAGGCAAGAGAACAGTTCTCGACGTCAGTAGAAAGTGTATCGAGTTCTTTGCGTGATGAAATATGGAAGACCAAAAGATGCATTTTCGTCACGTTATGTTTCATTGCTTTAAAAAAGACAGTACGTCTAAAAACACTGCAAAGGAGATTTGTGACGTTTATGGTGATCGGTTTATAATTGTTCAAACAGCCCGGAATTGTTTTAGGAGGTTTAGAGCCGGAAATTTTAATCTGAAAGATGAAGATCGCAGCGAACGTCCATCCACCACTGATACTGATCTTATCAAGGCCTACCTCGATGAAAACCCAAGGTCTAGCGTTCGTGAGATAGCAGATACTTTAAACATTCCCCGAACAACGATTCATGAGCATTTAACAAAGCTGGGGTACGTTAATCGTTACGAAGTGTAGGTTCTCCATCAACTGTCGGAGAGCAATCCCCTAAATCGAATCTCGACATGCGATTTGCTAATTCAACGCAACAAAAGAGAGCCATTTTTAAAACACTTTATTACTGGGCGTGAAAGTTGAATTCTCTACGACAACACCGCGCGTAAGCGATCTTGGTCGAGTCGAGATAAGTGCCCTTTCAGTGAAAAATGGCATTACGAGGCTCCCGGAGAGATGGCAAAATGTGGTAGAAGAGAAAGGATCGTACATTATTTAAGAAAAGTACACAGGAGGAAATATATTTTATACTTACCTGCTATTAAAAAAACGAAAAGAAATTTCCGGACAACCTAATATAATTACTAATTCATGATTTTATTACTATTCTCTTATAATACGTTTCATTCTAGCCTTTTCATTTGTTTCAAGGGATTTAGTTTTAAACGTTTGGGGAGTAGAGAAAGTGTAAACACTTTTGGAATACAAATGATGAAAAATTGTGGAAGACAAAATGCGAGCGATGCTGATAGACGCGCATCTCTTGGGAGATTTTTGAACAAAAGTAGTCGTGACTGTAGCATGTACCAGAAATATAACGCCAACCGGTGTAAACAAAATGGCAACACCGCTAGAAGAGTAAGTAGGTAAGAAGCCGACTGCTTTGTATTTGAAGATATTTAGGAGTGTCGCATACTATTATATACCCAAAGAGGCAAGAAATAAGTTAGATAAAAGAGCAAAGAGAATATCTGTAAGTATATGTAAAGAACAGCTTACAGAATATATGATCCGAAAAGTAAGGAAATATAGGTGGCGAGGGCGGTAAAGTTTAATAAAAAAGTCAGCGGTTCTAAGCTGTTACAGGAAAGTGGATATGAAAGTGACTTGGGGAAAACAAGATATGTTGAAGGAAGCACAAAAGAATACTGTGAGGATGAAAAACAGATAACACCGTTGATTGAAGACATGGAAGAGGACGTAGAGAATGAACAGCAGGAAGATAGTGATAGTCTGTGTGATGATACTGTACAGAACAGGAATTACATGAGATAACATATAAAGGAAAAACCACCAGATTTAGAACATAGAATAAGTTTTAAACAAAAGAAAGGAGACAAAAGCGAGGAATAGGGAAATGGAACAGGCAAATAATGTGATGTTATGTAACATATTGATTTCTAACAATGAAGATGTGGCAATAACTTCAGGAGAAACAGAAACCTGGAAGAAGGCGATGAATGAATAAATAATGTCCATGGAGCAGCGTAACGCGTGGAACTTGGTACCGAGAAAAACTCACATGGGAGTTATAAAGAGCAAGTAGATATTCCATGTCAAATTCCGTGTCCTCAACAAAGTACTACTGTATAAAAATAGATCGGTAGGCGTTGGTTGTCAGCTAAAGTTAAGAGTACATTGTGAAGTATCCTCTGCACTGGTAATAAAACTAGAGACTGTTAAGGCTATATCAGCATCAGCCATTATACATAATTTAAAAATAAAACAGTTTGATGTAAAATGCGCATATTTACATAATAAGATAAATGAAGAAGTTTATGTTATAATGTGGAATAACTCCCAGGATTTACAAAGGCTCGAGACAAAGCCTGTAGTTGAATAGAAGTATATATGGACTACCCCAGCTAGGATATCACTGAAATCAAAACATAAATAATGTTCTTAGGAACGAATGATTTAGGAATGCCAAGATTAGAGGAAGACCCACGCGTTTATAAAATTTAGGATAGAAATAGTATAATATTACTATATGCATATGTTGTGTGTGTATGCGCATAAGCATGTTAATATAGTCAAGGAAATTGGAACTATTTCTAATATATGACATCCTATGGCAGTAAGAGGAATTAATAAGCAAATAGAGTTACTTCAGAACCAAAATATTAATTTCTTAAACATGAAGATCGAGGAGAATGAATTAGGATTAAGTTTGTTTCAGACAGGTTATACAGATAAGATTCTTAATACAAATTAGTGCAATCCAGTAAAGACACCGATCGTTTCACAACAAAATTTAGACATTCACGATAATCCTACAACGGTAGATACGCAGATATATCGGGAAATGCTTGGGGATCTGTTTGTAGGCTCAGGGCCTAACATATCGTTCTGTATAGGCAACTTATTCCAATACAGCCAAGACCCTAAATCCATTTAAAGGCGTCGAGGAGGTACAGGTACCAAAGATCGTAGATTTCACTACAGAAGAGTAGGGTATAGCATAAACGCGACCACAGATGCAAATTGGAGCGTTACGCCGGACGCAAAATCCTACAGTGGGTACTCAATAAAAATAGTGACCAGCTTAGTGAGTAGAAAGAGCAAGAAACAGCATTTGGTGGCTTTTTCAAGGTGCGAAGTACAACTTATAGCAATATGTGATAGTTAGGTTAAATGGATTGTAAGTTTAATAGACAATCTAGGTTTAGAAAACAAGTATAGATTAGTCTGATCAAAAACGGATAGCAATGCTACAATTGACCGAGTTAGGAAGGAAAATGTAACGAGTCGAACAAAAACATCAAGTGGAAGGATTATTTTCTAAAGGATGAAATGAGGAATGGGATAAATTTAAGATATACATGTTCTAGAAAAATGAAAGCGGGTGTATTATAAAGTCGTTAGAGTACGAGCGACATGTAAAATGCATCAACATCTTAATGTTAGTAGATAAAGCTGGCACACAGGACTGTAGGATAACGACGTTACTAACAGTAAGTACGTATGTAGCAACACACTATGAAAAGAAGTGAGATAGTAAGAGTAACTTTAATAGGATGTGAACGAAGGCTAGAATAATATGTATTGTTAGAATATTGTAATACAACCGTTAATTTCAGCAATTATGTTAAGTTTAAGGAATTCATGTGTCTTTTTATTAGATCAATGTTGCCATTTTCCGAGTTCTTGCGCTTGTTTCACGGGTTCCGAGTAAGGTACATGACTCTCTGTATATATAGTTTTCTATTTTAATTATATATATATGTTCAATTATATATTATACATATAATATTACATATAATTACTTAATATTATATAAATGTATTATATTTATATTCTATATTTTGTACATGAAACTCACACAACTCACAAAACTCATACTTATACTTCATACACTATGAAACTGATGCACATAATAATCAAGTAAATTATATAGAGGATGATAAGTCTCACATTTGAAGTGTGTATAATACTTACTGAGAGTTTAATCTAAAATAAGACAATGTCTAATCAATGAAATTCTATTCTAAAATCCTAAAATCCTTTTCAATGTAAAATCAACTTTTATCATTTATTAGCGTTCCATATCCTGATTACGTCTCGCTTCTGACAAAGAGAAATTAGAAGTGTTCATTACGAGTACAATGTTGTAAACACAAGGTTATTACTAATATCAACAAAGAATCTTTAGTATTCGCCCAGTTCGGTACTCATTATTCCTATATTGTCAATAATGTCCATTATTTTTCTAATATGGAAATGACTAATATGTACTTTGTGCGTGACCTTGCCAATAGGAACACATGCAACCCGTAACTTGTACGCAGAAAAATGCCAACAGCCACATTCCATCTCCTAACATAAAAGCTTTCACAACGTGTATGTAAATTTGATTATTTTGCGTCATGTCATACTAACGTTGGCTGGCTGCGATTTGTTTCTGTTTCTATCGTTGATACGGAAGAACGTGTTTTGAGGATGGTAGAACAGAATCTAAGAACTCGAAAGCCTTCAACTATCGATTCACCGAACCATACCCTTTATATTGTACTCTTTACTGACGTAGCTGAATTGGGTAGCAGGAATGGGGTTACAAATTCTCATAATAGCTATGGATGATCACATGAAAATCCTTACGCAACTATTGAATCAAGGCATCAAGAAAGATTCTTCTTGAATTTTTAAATCAGAGCCTGTTAATAAATGGCTAAGTTGAAGTCTAAATCAAACCCTTGGAAAAAGGTAGATGCGACAAGGAAATCCGGCAGAATGGTCTTGATCGTCTGACTTAAATCCTCTAGATTCTTTATGTAGGAATGCTTAAAGACTTTTGCCTACTCATAATCGATAAATAATATGTTGGACTTATGGTAACGAATAGAAAATGCGCGTTGTAAGAATACGTGGCAAGGAAAGGATATTTGAAATTGTACATTGATGTATGATCCATAGATGTATGTAGCAATAGAGAGAAGATATATGGAATATCAATTATGAAGATCTGTACTATAAGTGCATCCTGAATTTTTGTGTAAATTAAATGTGTCGCGAAGAGAATTGTGATACAGAACGCTAGTAAATAATAAAAATTGACTTTATACCGAGAGCATTGCTTTTAGGACTTATATCGATTAGACATTTTTTATTCCTAGGTACTGTAAGTCCTTTAAGTATGCGAACCTTTTCTATCGCACTGTATATTACATATAATAAATGTTTTCAAACAAATTATCTGTTCCAAGCGAAATATTATCTCTATAATTTGTAAACGCAATATTGAACTTGCATCACGTAATAATCTTTCGTTTCTATTCGAACATTAACTTATATATTATTAACATTATATCCTTTTTATATAATTGGTTTACGCTTAAGAAAGTTATTTTATTTCTATAACGTTACTTACTAATTTTTATACGAAAATAATTATTATTTCACGCAATTTTAGAGGGTCAATTACCGAAAGGAGCAGCCTATCTGGATGAGACCGAAACGATAAAACGACCTCCGAGCGACGAAAAGCCGATAATTAGTCCAGGCGAGATCAGTGAGTACATTTTTCATAGATTCGCAACCGTCCAATATATATTTTATGACGTGTACCGAGCACGTAATTTGAGTTTAACCATATCTATAAACTCTGTTTCGTGGATTCACCCGTGAATTACTTTTTAAAGTGTAATTTACTTTCATCCTGTGTTGTGTGAAGAATTCCCGTGAATGTTGACGTTACGCGTGGTGTGATAAATCATTCTTTACATTCTCGATAAAATTCGTGTGAAACGAGTCTTTCCCGGTTACCGCATTATGAAATTAAGCTGATGTTCGCTCAGTTTACAACGTGAAGAAAGAGTACGAGAGCGAGCCAGAAACAGAAAATGAACCGCCAAAGAAGATGGCCGATTTGAGTCCTCGAAAATTCAATGGTATTGGCCCAACATCTAAGGAGGGTATTCCTCTCGTTTTAAGATCGGTAGGTCTCTGCATCCGTCACTGGTTAAGAGTTAGTGAAAAGTTTTAGAATTTAGGTTCATTAATGTATTAAGATTTCTTTAAACATATTATTAATCCCTTACTGTATTACTGACTTTTTACTGTGTATCTTATGTTATTTAGAAACAACTAAATTTAAAATATGATTCTTTTATTGCAATATTAAATTTTAGCTCAAATAATTCTTAATAACTTGGTTTCCATATATGCTTATATCAATCCTCTATAACTAGATTTCTTTTCGTTTGTATAGTTTTGTATAATTTTAAACTAATATAAATATATATATAGTGATAAATATACTACGAATGTTTATGCAATTTTAAATTGAATACAGAAATTTGTTCCATTTACTTAAATATTATGACAAATACTCTACTTTTATATATTTTTTTATAATAATATGTATTCTGTAAATCTTTACATATTTAAATTTTATATGAACATCTGCAGTCTAGTGATAAACAATTGAAATAAAATCTAAATATAATTAATAAATAAAATATTGATTAATAATAGCAAAATATACATTTATTTATTATATTAATTTAATATATTAATATAATAATGAATATTATTAATAAATTAATATTAATATTAATATAATAATACTAATTAATACTAATTAATATTATATTAATATAATAAAAATAAAATTTAAACGTTAAGGTATTTTATTTACATGTCACATAGTGTTATAGAGGATCATGTACAATATTTATAACTGTCACATTCATATGAACGTCTGCTGTATAATTAAGTTGATCAATTACAAGTAATTTTTCCACATTATTATTTACTTTCATAAAATTTAATTTTATTCTATGAACCGCACCGTATTTATAAATACTAAAATCTTTACATCACAGTGTGGGATTAAATAAATATCAGGATTTGTGTAATATGTACATATATGTAGGGTGTCTCGATAAATTTTGATTACTTGGAATATCTTCGTTAGATCTAGATGCATGGAAAATCTTTATTTACAAAGCAATATATTATCCTTTATTAATTCAAAGAATATAATTTATTACGTATAAATTATTAATTAATTTATTTCTTAGATAAAAATGACGTTCAAAATTTTGGAAATCTTTCATTTGATGAAGTAAGAATTATTATTGGCATGTCTTATAGCTCCATTACATCATAAAAATTCTGTAAATAAAATTTTTCCATATCTTTGAAGGGGTAAACTTTAAAGTACTCAAAATTGTTGAGACACATCTTATATCTGCAAAATGAATTATGCAATTTTAAATTCTAAAAGTAAATTTCTTATCATACACAAAATTAAGAACAAAAGTAATTAGTATATACTAGTACCAAAATTACCGAAGATCTGTTATTACGATAGTTTTGCGTTTTTCTCAGTCGAATGCTGTATACGAGAAAAAATTATTTAAATGATTCAATGACGCAAAAACGATTCAATTAAAATACATATGTACATATAATATTGAATCACGAAAATCATTTACTATGCCATTTTAAAACTAATGCGTTTAGCTATGATATTTAACATTTTTTAACATCCTGCTGTTATGAATAAGAAACCTCATTGACTTTTATTTTAGAATTAATGAATTTTCTTCATGTTTGCATCATTTGATTAAAGAACTAAAATTTTAGGAAGTCAAGGAGAATAATCAAACAAAATGGTATAAGAAAATGTACGACTCGTTGCATCGTGCAGACAGAAGCGGTGAGTTTGTGTGGCAAATATGTACTGCGCAGCTTCAATGCTTATACGAAACAATTGAAAGTTGTAATAGCGATTAATATTACGAAAATGCTCAGCAGTATTTTCCTACTCTTTTTTCTTTTTTCTTTTAACTAGTCTAACGAATAATATACACGTAATAATGTTATGATATAGTGATCTATCAGTAATGTTTAACATAAATTACCTCTATCTCATTAAAGGTTATCATTCTTCTACTTTCTTTTCAAATTAATTTTGTTTGATTGACATTGCGATTTTTCGAATAACATTTCGTATTGTCACAAATTAAATTCAGTGGCTTCTTGCAGTTTTACAGTTTTTCCGTGAATACATTTTCATGTAAATCTACTGCAATTTAATTCTAACTAAAAAAATACCGTCACTTCTCAAAGAACAAATCTTTTTTATTTCAATATTAATATCGAAACACGTGTCTTAGAATCTTTGCTTAAATAACGAAACATTATAAATTAGAATAGATTAAAAAGCATTAAAATATTATTCGAATAAGAATTCCAATTCTTAAAACAAGCAAACTATCAGAAAATCACAAGGAGCTGAGATTAATATCTAATCTCATTTTCAGATGACTACATAACCGTTCATTACAAACAAAGAAGAGGTGAATACACGCTCCAACGAATTCAACATATTACGATATAAACGAATACTAATAAATGAAATAGTTTAGAAAATTAACACAATCATGATAATGGCCTTCTTGTTCGGTCGAGATTTCGCTGTTTTTAACCAGTTAACTGCGTTCGACGTGTATATACAGTGTCCACACAGTGTGTATTAAACGTGTCGATAACTTACGTAACACGATACATACGTTGGTTCACGAAAATCTTCCAACATTTCTTAAAACAGAATAACTTTTCTACAATTGGCGTAGTTTTTTCGAATTTTTTATGTATGCAAAAATATAAGAAATTATATGGAACAGGGGCGACTCGTCGATTCCAATGACCTTGAAGCATGTTGTCAAGGTCATTCTGAACAACTTTTTCCTCTACATGTTGCAGTCGCTCGACTTTAGTTTTCGAGATATACATAAAAATATTTTTATTACTATACATATGTATATTTAACGATACGTAGCTTTTTTGAGTCTTGGTTAGATTAATCTATCGTTCGTATCTAATCGTATCGTTAATTTTAAAATCAAATTGGAATTAATTTCAAGTTATATTTGCGAGATCTGTAACAGGAAATCATTTATTAGTTCCCGTTTTTCGCCGCCAAATACGTTCTATGTTTTATGTATGAGCACCGTTCTCCGTATCAACAAAGTTCATTCTATGATTCATCGCTAGATGTTTGTATCCTTCCTCGTTTAAGTATTTATACGAATTCCAACAGTCAGACATAACTGGCATACTGGTTTGCTCTGTTCTTTAATAACGGTGACTAAAGTGGTGAAACTCCGATCGGAAATTAATATAATAAACATCTCCTTGTTTATGCGCTGAATTCTGCCAAAAATTCATTGCCCAGTCACAAGACGATCTTTGTTAAATTTTTTCCCCCCATTTTTATTTCAATAATTCGATTACTTCAGTTTCGTTTCGACAATTTTGTTTTCACTTCCTGTTTACGTAGAATGTTTTCGTGAATGTTACGTAGAATCGACAGCTGTTCGCGAGGATGTGCTTACTGAGGTAGTCCCAGTGTTATACGGTACGAAATGAAGCGGCGAGCAGTTTATACACAAAGATGTATATTGTGAAACGTTATTTTTGTAAGCACTAATTTATAGATGTCTTCATACGTTTTCTATTTCGACCTTTGATACAATAAGTATCATAATATCTTCATCATTCATTTGTTGCATTTAGTGCAAATTCATCATGCCATGAAACGCTGTTTGGCTAATCAAAAACCTATCAACTTTCCGTAATTGTTGTAGATATCCAAGAATTTATATAGCTTCTTGTCTAATAATGTATACTAATACGGTTAATAATGAAACAGGTCTTCACGTCTCAACTTGTAAAAACAGATAGATAAAGCAGGGCAATTCAATTTATAATGAAATACCATATATATAATGCAACACCAATAAATTACCATAGCTATTCGAGAATATGGACAACTTATTCAGTAAGAATTTATTTATTGTCTTGAATTATTTAAATAACGGCATCCTTATATGAAAGCACGAACATGGGTAATGCTGTACGCACAACTGCATCTGCGAAACTGTAAGAAATATTTGTTACATATTAATTAAAAATTAATATTATCAATATATTTATTACGTTCGAGTATGCGTTAATTTTTTAACCAAGTGAGTGCAAACCGGCAACTTTTGCGTAAAATAATAAAAGTTATTCTATTTCGTAAAATAATATCAATTATTTATTCGCATATTATAATCATCTCATGCAATTGTTACCGACTAGTTTAAAAAGTTCAACCCAAACTCAGACTCAATACATTGATAATATTCATTTCTATTTTAATCATAATAGACGTTTCTTACAGTGTCGCATATGCAGTTGTGCACGCAGCTTTACTTAAGCTCGGTTCATCCTCGTGCGCATACATAAACAGAAGATATAGTAAGGAGCAAAACTGAACACACATTCAACATTTTAATATAAATGGTATTTTATTCATTGTCTGTATATAGAACACAAGAAAAGCAAAATATATAGTATTATATAGGACTATATATAGTATTGTATAAGTTCACGTTATCATCATTGTTTTGGTAAATAAAAGTTGTTTTCGTGAAATCAGTTTTGTACCGCAAAGAGAGCTGTCGGAATCAACTAGTATAAATATGAACTTTGTTAACAACTAATGTTGATGCCCGGGATCAGAATTGTATTAGCAATTAATCTGTTGTAGTTTCTACAGTAAAACACATCAAAGAATCTTTAATATTTCGTAATGAAGTCATTATCGCGAAGCGTGATGAATAGTGTTATCTTTCAACTAAAAAATGGTTTGTCACCAAACAAGTTGCTTGCGAAATCTTTTTTTATCGAAACGATATTGTAGTGATGTCCCTACATTTTTTAAGACCATCCGAAATTGTTATCTTCTAATTAGAAGAGAGGATTAAGATACATCACACCCGAAGTTGCAACAATCGGATCAATAACTGCAAAATTATTAGAAAATTATTAGATATGTTAAAGAAAATTAGTAAATAGACGGCTGGAAGAGCACTAAAAGAATTTCATTTTATGATAATCGAAAAGAAAAAGAAGCCTGTCTTTTCGAAAAACAATATCAAGGCCTGCCTACGTTTCGCAAAAAAATACAATATTTGGACTATTAAACAGTGGAAAAAAATGATTTGATCTGAGAAATCTAAACTAAATCGATTTTCATCGAATAGACGTTTGTGGTGCTGAAAGGAAAGAAGTGAAACTAGTCTATTGCCACGTCATGTTAAGCTAACAATTAAATTCAATGACGGTTTGATTATGATATGAGGATGCATTACAATATACGGTGTAGGTCCGTTACATCGAATCGAGGGAATGATGAACCAATACATCTATAAAGACATATTACAAGAAAACTTACTGGAAACACTTGAAAATACGTCGGTATCAAAGAGTGACGTCATATTTCAACACGACAACGACCCTAAGTATCGTATCAGGTTGTCCCAAAAGTGTGCATGACCCATTTTGTAGTAATATAACGAAATAGATCATACGTAGTTCAATAAAATAATATAAAACAAAAAATGTTAGCATCATTATTATCTTCTTATAAAACGAAAGAAACTTTTGAGACAACCTATAGTATTAAGAATGTGAAAAATTGGCTACAGGTTCAGCCCTTCCAAACCATAGAATGACCTGATCGAAGCTCAGAATTAAATCCTATAGAAAACGCCTGAGTACATACATTGATGTAGTTGGCAAATGGATAGGATGCTCCCCCATGAACCTTAATGATTTATGGCAACAAGAGCAGGGACAATTGTATTTCATCACGCAGGAATATTGCGAGAATATTACATCAAGCATGTTAAAATGTGTTCTAGAGGTTACAAAATATTAAGTTTACAAACTACTATCTTCGTTTAAAATTACTTGCGGTGCAAAACTGATTCGTCGAAAACAATTTTTATTTATCGAAAGAATCACTATAACATGCACGATAAAATTTTTTAGGTATATAAAACACTATATATTTTGCTTTTTTCGTATTCTATATGCAAACTCTTGAAGTGGTCACCACTTCTAAGAAAACCCTACATCTGGTCTTTTTAGTTTTCTCAAGCACTGAAGCCATCGACAGCGTATAGACAATAGACTGGGACCATAGACAGTAGACAGGCGACGATAGTTATAGGGTAACACTGCTAGCGTGCGGATCGGGATCAGCTCAAATTATATTCCTACTTGTACTTACACTTCTGTTAAAATATATTTTCTACTTTACAATTTATCCACGCGTTCCTCTGTTCATACATCTAATAACCTCGACACAAACAATGGGTAAAAACTCCGAGTATGTGTTCAATTTTGCTCCTTACTATAAACGTTAGGGTTTGACTAGGTTATTCTTTCCAACCGCTGGTAACCAATACAGACGCCGTCACGAATGCACGATGATAAAGCAGAATCCACTGTTCTGATACCGATTGTTTTTTGTGAATGTCTCAGACATGTATTAAAAAGTCATTGAAACCGGAGGGAACGTAACGGTTCTACAGTTTCACTATGTAATTACCCAAATATGTTCTGTAGATTTATGTCAGTTACATACAGGATGTTCGACTACAGATATAAAAAAATTTAAGGTGGTTTTTCTTGAGGCTAAAATAAGATGGACATCCAGAATAAAAAAAAATGCATTTTCGGCTTTGTCCTTTAATTATTGCAAATTAAAAATTAATCGAAATATTGCTGTGCGCGAGCAAACTTTACGCGAACGAAATTAGGTCAGCCTAAGCAACGGCTACACAGGAACCCTCACATCGAACGATAAATGGGCAGCAGCTTACATCGTAAAAGTCGTAGAGAGTGATGTGATCAAATAGATATGAATATTATAATGCGCCATTGCACATGATCATGATCATCGTCAGTAATTTGTGTGAAAAGTGTGTTTGGTTCATGCAAGACAGTGTTCGATCACATTTAGTAGCACCTCAAAAATACTTAATGCATATGTGATTTTTCTGTGGATACCCGCGGGCAGGACGATCGCAGTGCGTGTGTGAAATTTGTATAAACATTGTTTGTGTTATTATTTATTAATTATTTATAGAGGCAAAGGATTAGAGGAAACAGTAATCCTCCTTCCTCGAAAATTTCATGAAACGGTTTTCGATATTATAGATTGTATTTTAGATCTGTTATAGATTTTAATGATTTTTTTAATTGTTTAATCTGCGATTTTTCATACGAAACGTCGCGCAGGATGATTTACGTTTCCGAATGTCATAATCTTCTTCTCTACTTGTACGAGGCAAGCTACTGGCCATGTATCGTTCTATTTGGAGATCGCTGTTCCAGCTGCTCAAACTTGACCTACTTTCGTTCGTGTTAGAAAGTTTGTTCGCGCACAGGGATGTCTCCCTTGATTTTTAAGAATCGACAACTAAAAACAAAGCTAAAATCGCATTTTTTCAATTTTTGGTATATATATTATTCTAGCTTCAGAAATCACCCCTTAAATCTTCTTAGATCTGTAGCCCCTGTATGTGCTGAAATTTCATCGAAATCGGTTGATGCAGAAACGAGTGGTATGGATCGATATTTTTAAATTTATTGCAGTAATAGGCGGGTAGTCGTGAAAAACTACTATTTTCACCATTTTCCATCGCCTGTGCATAGAAACGTTAACCCATTTTGATAAAATTTTTAGCGTGCGTATATTAGCAGTAATGTATTTTCGAGGCGATATATGTAATGTCAAATAGCTCGCCCGTATTTGGTCTTACGATTATTTAAAACCGGGCTATTTAATTTATGGTCAGGTTTCAGTAAAGCCGAATTTACGCTGTTTCATTTTGGAGGAATAGTATACATTCGGCTTAAGAACCTCGCCAAGGCGCTTCAGTGAACGTTTGAAAAGTCGACGACTCGAAGTTACTGAGCTACGCGCTATATAAATACGTGCATAGGCGTGAGATAGTTCAGTAATGGCAAGCGGCATAATGCTGCATTGGCAAAGAACAAAGACTTTGTTCAAGGAATCTGGCCGCAAAGTAGGGAAAGCAGTGGTGACTTTTGGCAAATAGACTGTGAAGGACTGCCCGGCACTAAGAGCTTTTCCGGCAAGCTAAATCAATCCAAGGGTATTTGTTTCAATGCATTCATACGGAACCAATTCCACTGGTAAGCTAAATTGACCCAGCCACGTAAAAAATGGATTCTATACAAATATATGGAACCGTTTACACTGAAACCAAGCTCAACTGCCTCGAAGGCCCATCTAGCTCGAACTATCTTGGGATTGGTTCTTGAGAAATTCTTCGGAGATCTCACAAAGGGGGTCTTTTTCTCTTCCCACTCCTAATCCATGATCGAACTCCAATCGATTGATCGTCATACTAGTGTTTCTGCTTGTTAGTTGTGTATAAGCTCCTTGCGATTAGCAATCCAAGTTTATTCGAATGATGAATAACAGATAAACGATAAACAAGAAATACACAATTAATATTAAGCACTTAGTATTGTAATGATGGAAAAGTACACATATTTGGTTGTTAATATTGAACAGAAACCCAAAATTTAATGATTTCATTTATGTTTGTCAACATTTCCACAACATTTGTTTACTTTTGAGACTATTTTTTAATCATTCGAAAAATTTTTTATACTCGTTTGATCGAACACCCTAATTTTAAAAGAAGATTTAATAAATATGCTACATAATAAATAACAGATAGCAAATTTAATTCTTAAATAATGGATAATTTATCAATCCCAACCTAACCTATGACTTATCTGCTGAAAAACTGCAGACATTGTTGTTTCTGCTACAAAGAGCGGTCATGAGCGGCGGACTTGATGACTCTGGCGTGTCGTGCGCGTTATAAATTTGCAGCAGCCCCTCGAGAACTTCTTCGTGCCCTTGTGAAAGGCCTAATTTCGACAAGAAGACAGTCTTCGCCTAGCCTCGCAAAATAAAGAGCACCGCTATCGATCAGCTGTAAATTGTAAAATCGGCGGCGTGTTTTCGCGGAAAAACTATTTAATTTGCATTTTATGTGTTTTTCTAACAATAAATAAAATCATTAAAGAAATTTAAACGTGAAAACGTTTCTGTTAAATAGTAACATCCAGACATATGTGCAGTATTACGACAGAAAATTTGTTTGTCATTATGATATTAATTGTTATTTGTATCACACCGTGGTAATTCTGGACAGTCCTTTGTTTCCTAATAAATTTTTTTTATATCATTATTTTTCGAGATACGAAGATCGAATTTATTTTCTAAATGAGACTATATATTTTTCTTCAGATCATTTGATGGTGCTTCTAAAGACGAATTCAGTAACTTTACATATGTACGATCGATTCCAATTAGTTGTTAAGATATTGAACTTACAATTTATTGATTTTTGGGGAAGAAACTTTACTGCAATGGAAAGGTACAGATGATGGTCTTCTTAGCGTCTAAAATGCCGTGGGCTAGACATATTCCCTCTTGAAAAAATACAAGGTCTGACCCAAGAGCGACAATTTAGAGTGACATAGATTCGATTGACTTTCGGTGGATCTGTCACTTTATCCTACAAAGTGCTAGGTTATCTACGGAAATTTCTAACATGTATAACTAACATATATCTACAGAAAGTATTTTTTAAATTTTCACTGCAGTCTTGAAGATAAAAGAAAGGTAGTAGAAAGTGATCTATCTTGCTATTTTCTTCACGATTCCGACCAATTGCAACTTTTTCGAAACTTTGTTTACGCATCAACCACCTAAAAAGTAAGTAAAGTAACCTTCCTAACTTTTCAAAAGAATTTACATTTGGTCCAATGTTAAAAAAGTTATTCTGTTTTAAAAAGTATTCGAATACTTTCGTGAGCCAGAACACATTGTACATAAGCATTCGGTGCTAAATAGGAGTGTGCGGATACCCGAAATTACGAGTTCTCGGGCTCGTAGGGGTCGGATAGAGCAGGATTCTGAAAATTTGCTCGACATATAAAATGCAATGATGGCTCAATTCGGGAGCTGATATTGCATTCGGAGCAGGATTTTCCAGGTAAAAATTATTAGGTTTAAAAGAGTCTACATACTGTCATTGTTTCATATCCATTTAAATCGAAGACGAGTCTGAAAAATCATATCTCGAATGCAGTATCGGCTTCCGAATCGTAAATCGGCTTCTGAAGTTGCGCGTACGCAAACATATTTATGTGCCAGGCAAACTTTCGCAATCCCGCGCGAACCCAACCATTATTTTCGATTACCCGCATACCCCTAGTATCTTAACCATGCTAATCATCAATGAGTGAAAATAGTAACTGATCAAATCGATATACATATGACAATCGTTTGTTGCGAGTTTCCAGCTTTATTTAACCTCCACCTACAGATCAACGACTGTGATCAATTATTTTCCTTCCAATTTTTCTAGGATTAATCGTTTCCGTACGTATATTATATAGTAATGAGTAAAATCATTGGTAGACCAGGTTTTCTTGTAAACTTTTGTGTAAATTTACATGAATCTTTATTTAACTTTTTATGTAAGATACAATCTTCGATTGTTACGTTTAAATACGTCATAATAATTCATTGTTAGTGAATATCTATACAATGAACATAAATAATGAAAAGTATGCAATACACGCTATTTTTAATGAAACGTAAAATCTAAGACTGAAAAATTTACTGATTATTGTAAAATCGATATAAGAATCGATTCTAGATTCTATAAAGTTTAACAAAAAATCAATTTAGAAGCAATATAAGAACTGACATATGGGAATATAGGATATAGGAATCGTAACGCAGATAAATATTTCAGTATCTTATAGAACTTATTCACAATAAAGGTTCTATATAACTGATTTAAAAATCAAAACTAATGTTACAAGTATTTTTAGTCCTTGATAGCTATATCTTATGAAACATATTATATGAAAGAATCGGTATTTTATAAGGAAAATTAATTTATGCCATTGTAAAAGGTTTACTGATTTACTTTTAGCATTATTTTTATCCTTGCAGCATTCTATCTGACATTGTAGTCTAAGTTGCATATGTATTTTTTTAACGTTAAAAAATACCTCATGATTGTGCAAAATATGGAATAAATTTTGTTAATATGAATTCTATATTATAGGAAATTGTTTAATAACAGTAACGTCTTATCACATTTATTTGAAGAGTTCGCGACGCTTCATTGTTATGTATGTACAATTTATAGCGTGGTACAGAAAAATCATTGTTGCTACAATGTACAATACAGTGCCTTACGAAAGTATACAGACACTTGATATTAAAACTTTGACAATAAAAATATGTATGTTAGATTTAAGTTCTGAAAGTAATGTTACAAATACTAAATATAATAAAACAAAAGTATAAAAATCATATATGTATACAAAATTTGAAGCGAATCGGACAGTATTTGTAAAAGTTATGAGACATTAATCGCAAGGGTGTGTCGAAACAGGGTCATAAAATATTCAAACCGTATTAATTATATTCAACTTATTTTATATTAATAATTAGCCTTTTTTGACTTCAATTACGGTTTTAAGACGTTGTGTTTTGCTGTGTACTTGCTTGTTTACTAGCTTTTCAATTATTTGAAATTTCATAGAATTCCATATGCTAATTATTTAGAAGTCTAGTGTCTCCTCGATGATTTCGATGCCTTCGAAATATGTTGTCTAGATGATCATTCAGCAACTTATACAAATAACCGTCGTTCAATCTTAGATTCTAAGATCTATTCGCAAAGTACATAAATTAAGTTGAGCTTACGATTATATTAGGTTGTCCGAAGTGTTTCTTTCGTTTCATAAGGTGATAATAGATGAACAACAATTTCTGTTTTATATTATTTTATTGAATTAGGTATGATCCATTTCGTTCTATTTCAATTATTATGTTCGCGCATAATTCAAACTAATATAAAACAATATAAAACATTATAACAATATAAACTATACACTATAATAATACATTATAAATTATAATTATACATTAAACACTATAAACAATATAAACTAATATAAAACAAAAAACAATGTGCGTCTATTATTTCCTTATAAAACGAAAGAAACCTTTTGCACAACCTAATACTTCATGATGATGTAAGTAGTCGCATTTTTATATAGCCCAATCTAGAGTTAACCCATTAATCAGAGAGGTAACCATTTTTACTATTGCATTAATTAAAAAAAAAGAGAATGAGTTATGGATTGGGATGGAGTACTATCCGATCGTCATTGGGCGGTCGCCAATAATAGCGTGAAATAATTTTCGATGAATTGATTGATATATGGAATGTTCCACTTTATTCCGATCCTCAGTTGCTCAAAATTATAATACATATACCTATTGTCACTGAAAAACTGTTTACAAAACTGTATAAAATAAATTGTTAAATAGCACGCGTCATGTAGTATTAAACATAAATTGATTTATAACTTGATAAACAAAGCCGAGCGGCGTGCTACGCGCTGCAATAAGACGTACATTTTTAGTACTTATTTCTTATAATGAATTGAATTTTCTTCAGACATAACCATATCCAAATGTGCATATATGCAATGACAAAGCTCATGCAAATACGTTTAGTTTGCTTCAGTCAGAAAGCGTTGTTTCTAAAGAACATTATCTTTATTTACATATTATTATATAATATAATGTTATATTTATTATATAATAAATGGTTCCTCCCGTGGAATTCTACTACAGACACCATTGTTTTGTAAAATTCTGCAATATAAATAATTCAAGATCAATACCCATTTTAAAATTGTTGGCCGCTGTTTCAACGAGTTTTGTAACCGAAATGCATATTTGGACCCTTTTTAATTTCGTGTATAATACTTTTCTGCCCTTTCTGTCCTTTATAAAAGGTGCAACACATTCCACATGTCAATTGATTCATCGAAAATTATTTCACACTAGCGTTGCCGACCACATAATGAAGGCCGGAGAGTACGCTAATCCAATTTATAACCCATTAATTTTTTTATTTATACAATATTAAAAATGATTACCTCTCATCAGTGATTTCAGTTTAGGTTGGACTGCATGCGAATGCAGCTACTTACTCCAGAATAAAGTAATCGTAATTTAAATTCCATTGAAGCTTTTTGTGAATATGTCGGAAATTAAGGCCCAACGGCGCGACAATAACATGTATTGGGAAAAGTTGTTTAGAATTACGACCTTGACAACACATTTGAAGGTCGTTAAGATCGGTGAGACGCATCCGATTCCAAATAATTATCGTTAAAACATAGCGTGATACTTGCTTGTCCTTCCACTAACAGGATAACGATTGAAATAATCTTGTAATCCAGGTATTTGTTGATACAATTTTTAAGCATTCTATGTCTATGAATATGCAAAATGTGTAAGGAAAGGGTCGATGCTTAAAGTATCTGATGTAAACTCGATAGCGTTCGATACTATAAGTAAATCTCTTCATAACATATTGAATGTATGTACCCTAAATACTTAATTTCATCCACTTCTTCTAGTTCTTGCTCCCCCCATCTCCATGTCCTTTGCCTCCTATTGTTCCTTCTCTTTTCAAACACTACTACTTTCGTTTTTTCGGTGTTCAATTCCAGTTCCACGTTCCTTTAGAAATGTCTTAAATCTCTTCAGCATACTCTTTAGCTCCTCTTCTCTGTCCGCTATCAATACAATATCGTCCGCGTATGATATCGACCACACTTTCTTGTCTCCTACCACTATGCCTCCTACCTGACCTTTCTTTATTTCCTCTTCCAGCCCTGCCACATAGATGTTAAATAGTGTCGGGCTCAGCGGGCATCCTTGTCTCACCCCCCTCACTGTCCAAAACTCTTTTGTGTTTTTGTTCCTGATCCTCACTACGTTCTTTTGTCTCCTCGTATATCTCCTCTATCCTTCTGGTTAACTTCTCGTTCACCCCCATTCTCTCCATCATCTTCCCCAGCTTCTTCCCGTTGACCCTATCGAACGCTGCCTTTAGATCCGCGAAGCACGCATATAGCTTCCCTCTTTCCCCGCTCAATTGACATATTGAATGTATAATCGTTGAGAGCGAAATAGCGTTCTTGCGGACACGGTCAAACACGAAGAAATATGCATTTCGTATGTTAATAACGGTGTTTCGTCTCCAATAACTATACGTTCGATGTACTATGAAGAGATTCACTCACGATATCGAGCGCTAATAAATAATAAAAATTGATTTTACATCGAAAAGATTGCTTTCAGGTTCTTTGTTGGTCGGACATTTTTTAGTCATCTCAGTGAACACTATAAGCCCTTTAAACACCGAATTCCTTTTTCTAAACACTTTGTACAATCATTTTAATCTTATTTCGAGACGGTTAAGGAACTTTTTTACGTGAGTCACGACACATGCTCTATTAATTAACTCGCTACAACATCAAATTTCATTATTTTTAAAAAAGGTTTCTCTGAATATATACCGAGAATATAAAATTTCTATTTGACACATGGTTTTATTACTTGAAACGATTAAACAGTTTTTACCATTTGACGTACAAATCCATCCTAATAATTTTCAAATAGTGTACAGTAATTTATTCAGTATTCATTTTATGTAATACAATACGAGGTGTCCCACCTAATTTTATCACTAGAATATCTCGTTTATTCTTGATAATGTAAAAAAATGTTTCGGGAATATGTTGAATGTTGATGAGGGGGGACATAATTTGACATGATTAATTTTCTCGTTTATGAACAGAGGCGTAGAAGTCAGATGAAGGCCACCAATGTTTCTCTAGATGGAGTTATATACTTTTTATTTAATATATTAATCGATCCAGCTGGAAATTCTTTAATTTTTTAAATTTGTTAAATTTAACGCATGTATATGAAAACCAAAGACAACGTAATCGTAAAAATACCGTTTCGTGTCTTTCCTTGTCTTTTACACGTTAAATTGCACAAATTTGGGCACCCTATATATATTCATACAAAATCAGTACAAATATATAGCGCAATAAAAAAGATTCTTCTTATCTTTTCCGTTAACTATAGTGTATCTCTCGATTACTAAAAATTTTTATTATAACTGAACAACAAAGGAGATTTTGCCAAAGTAAGTTTGCAGTTATAAAATTTTCTTTCTAAAGATTTTTATAATACCGTATCTTGGCAAAAATAGTATCGCAATTGAGGAAATAAACATTATAGATAGAATAACTTGACGAATTTACATTCTTAAAAATAAACAAACATATATAATAAACAACTTAGATTGATTTGTTTTCCACATATATATATGTATAGTAAAGAATACTATCAGTTTTGTACATTTTCGTAATTTATTTTCTGTACGACTAAATAGTTGGCGAATCTATCGATGTGTTATCTCCTAAGCGATTTTGATGATTTTTGGATATATAGTAGAAATCAACAGTTTGAACAATTTTTTCCTATGCATATAACTGGCGATTTCGCTTAGTTTCCGAGATGTTCGCGAAAAACTGTCGTACCATCTACAACAAATTCTGTCCGAAATTGTGCATCCGTGCCAGAGTACGCGTTAGTATTGGTTGCCGATCCCCTCACGGCACGAGACCGCTTGTTATGCGTATATACAGGAAAAATACACCGATAGGTTCGTGAAATAATTTTATGCTAGTTTAACTTTATTCATATGTTGATACCATTTACCCTTCAGTGTGAAACAAAGATAGAAATATGACATTTTATATGACAAAAGTGTTGTAGTGAATATACTAAAGATAAAATAAATTTTTCTCATAGATATGGTATCATATACCTACAGCCAACGTATAGTATCTAGTTGTATTAGCACACTGTGTATAAAAATTATGTGTAAAGATCAGCACAGCCTTGAATTTCAAGGGCATTTTTTCATTAGGCTTTTCTGATAGGAAGTACATAGCGTGATATTCATGAATAAACAGGTAATTATTCTTTATCACGTGATATCTCATGTGACGAAAGGTGAGCGAATAAAGGTAAACTATTGCTACGAAAAGACCTTTCAAACAAAAGTTGAGTGGTGCCGAAGGAGGATTATTCGATGAGATTGGTTCTTCTTTAGGTAGACACGCGGAGAGCATATGGAGCTGACCTGCGTTTATTTTATAAAACCATATTTTTTTACGTGTTGGTCATTATACAGAAAAGTATTAGGTTGTCAGAAAAGCACCTTTCGTTTTGTTTTCTCACTACAAAATGGATCATACATAATTCAATAAAATAATATAAAACAACAAATGTTATGCATCTATCATTTCCTTATATAACGAAAACGACAACCTAATATTTAAGTCGCTAGTACCAAAATCCAGCTCAAGACATATTCATTATTGCTGTTGCTTTGTTTCACAAATTTTTCAATAACAGAACATATAACACGCTATACATAGACGTATAAAATATTCGTTAAAATAATAATTTTATAGAATAACGCTCTCAAACTAGTGGTTATGGCCACGTCGATCGATTCAAAGGTGTATATATTTGAAATTCATAAAAATTATTCTTCTATTAGTAGATTTAAAGTTCATAATTGAACTAATAAATTTAAAAGGAAATGATATTATTTGATTTAAAAAAAAGTTGTACTAATGAATGTTGTATCGAGTTAATTAACCATATTATAATGATATTTAGATATTACTTAGGCATGTACCCTCACATATAAGCATATTGGCTTAATTATAAATATATAATTATAATTATACACTTGTATAATCATAATGTATAATTATAATTTCGTAATAATAACAATAAAAAATCTATTATTAAATGTAATTTAACAAAGTGCACTACTTACCCATTAAAACCACTGATTGTAATATATATATTTACAATTCAGTATCAGAAGCTTTAACGAACCAGTCAAAATTTCATTGGCGCGAAATATATTGTAAATACGAGTGCATATTTTTTCAATTTCCTTCTCCGATCGCTGGTGAGGGATGAACGGTAGAATTTTAACATGTTCATACATGCGGGCAATTTCAACACCTACAGTGCCTACAATTTCAATAAATTGTAAACGTATTTTTTCTAGGGACGAGATATGGTTACGAAAGTGGCAGTGGATATTTAAGCGAACCGGAACACCGTTTATATTCGGATCGTTCTGTCACGCTCGACAGCCGTCGGCGTCTACGTAACAAGGAAAATGATTTTGCCACATCGACTATGCCCAGAAAGTAAGAAACAGATCGTAATTCGTGGAATACTTTATAAATATATAATAATTTTGTTTAAATTTACTTAACATAGTCCATACATTTGTTTTTCTAAAAAGAATATTTTATTTTACAACAGAATCATCTTAAATAATTTGGTATTATGTGTTGAGGTTTTTAGCATATAATAGTAGCGGAAGCAAACGCGTGGATGAATATATTATAGAAATTCTTTATTCAGAAATGTTAGAAATTAGGATTTTCAGTGGTTTCTATCCTACGCGATAATGTATTGATAGCTGGATTTATTACAGTGGATTATTTATTACAATATTAGATTCGCGTACCCGGTTCGTCGTTAATCGAAGTTTTAATAAGATGACAGGTATTTGGAATTATTGCGGGTCGCGGAGCGTGACAGATTCAAATTTAATAACAGAAAATACTCGAAGTTACGATGTTTGATAATGTTATAAGATTTACCATAAACAATATAAAAAAGCTCTTTCTCCTTTACTTTATTAAAAAATAATGGTAAGACAATATTTCAGATCCTTTGATTAACAGATACTGCCAGTGACAAGTATTAAGATTGCTATTTGTTATTCTTGTTCAAGACCTTGAACTTTTGTTTTACTTAGTATTTTATGTTATGTAAATCATATATCGGCTTGCCTATATATTTACAACTTTTTAAAAAACTGCTTTTAAAAAACTTGTTTAAAAATTTAAGGTATTATCGAAAAAATGTTATGTACCTTTTATCTATACAAATATTGTACCTACTCTTGTTATGTGCTTTTTATCTACAAATATTGTAGATAAATATTTAATTTAAAAAATAGCGAGATTATAATATCATACTCGAAAAATAAAAACAATGGGAAGCTTACAATTTGTTTCAATATTAGCAGGTCATTTAATACTTATGATCGGCAGTATAAACAGATTTTAGTTATCAGTTGCATATTTTTGGTGAATAATTTGATAAATTGATAGAAAGGTAGTTATAATAATTTGTATCAATAATTGTATTATTTCATTGAAAATAACTTGACATTTTAAGATGTATATTACGTACGTTTAAATATCAAAATCAATTCTTTCAATGTAAAATTTTGTATTTTCATATTTGCAAAGATTTAAGAAATATCAAATGTAAGCTGTGATATATTAGATGCAAAGATAAGGATAGTTTGAATTTCTTTTTTGAGGGATTTCAGATTATAGAGCAACGATAGGAAATTCTTGAATGCGAATAGAAGAATGTCCTATAATACGAAGGAATAACTTGAAAATATGCAATATATGTGTCGACCTACGATCCACAAACATCAATTTTATATTGGAATGAAAAGAAGCTGTAATAAATATCTTTTTGCAAATGTAAAAACGAACAAACTTTGACAAATTTCAAAATAAGTCGAAAGGATTGATTTTAAGACCTTTGTTGTTTCAGTGCATATTTTGCCTTTTAGTGAATACTATAAGTCCTTAAAGACGTAATAAATCTATTTTGTCCTTGAATATGATACTAACGTTCTTACGTCTGTGTTGTGTTACATTTTTGTGTTCATAATTCAATATTGTTTATTGAAAGCTTAAACGTTTAAGCTTTCTTAAAACTTTCCATCTTAGTTTTTTCAAAAAAATGTAAATAAAAATACCTTTTTAGAAAATTTGTTGCATATTTATAATATTAATATTTTTATAAAAAAGACCAATTTTTATAATTATAAGACGGAAATAAAGATCAAAATTGCTGTGATTTTCTGCCGAGTTTGTTGCTTTTGTAAGTTTGATAAATAAATATTTTTTATATATGTCGGAGATGAAAGGACACCGAAGCCTTCCGCGGTTTTGCTACAGGCGTTAATTGTCTTTTGTTTTAGAAATAACGAGGCTATTTCGCGTAATATGTACGTTAAAACCTTGGCTTACAATTTCGCGACCAATCATGATATCGTGGTGTAAATAACTATCAGCAAGGATATGAAAAGTTATGTCCAATGTAAAACCATTAATACATACAGTGGACAAAATCTGAGATGTACTTTTAACACAAGTATTTCCTAATCCTCGCAATACTACTACATCAGTCGTTCTTTTGCCAGAAAATTTCGAGGCTGCGGACTCTTTAATTAACGAGACTTCGGCTCCAGAACCGAAGTAAAATGGGAACGACTCACCCAGATGACTCAATCTACCAGTTGGAAACTCCACCGCGTAGGAGTCGACTCCACGTTCGTTATTGGAATCATAGTTTCTTTCCCGCAGTAACGGGCAATCAGGCGCGATATGACCCTTCCCACGACACTTGAAGCAAAACACCTTGGACGATGTAGCTGGTCGGCTTCCTTCTAGGCGTTGCGTATCCTTCTGTTTCTCGATCCTTATCCTCTTGCGGCACTCCGCTATTTTATGTCCGAAGACACCACAGTAAAGGCACTTATTCCGACTGACAGGTGGCTTGTGTCGTTTGACTTCGGGGCCCGTTGATGTATTACTTGTCGAAGACGCTGGCCTCTTCTGGAGAGCGACAACTCTCGTTTCACTTAGAAATTCGTCCTTGGCAGCGTAAGCTGCCATGTTTTCGTTCTTCTGTGGTTGTTCTCTGAATATAGTCATTAGTGTCGAGCTTGCTGTATCTTTGCCACCAAAACGCGTAATAAAAAGTTGCTTAAACATTGGCCACGTAAGCCCTTCGCCGGTCACTATCTGCGTGAGCCAATGCGCTGCACGACCCTCTAGAGCACTATTTAAAACAGAAACTAGTGCACTGTCTTGCAGAGGATTACCCTTCATAAGCAGGTCCACAGTCGTGCACCATGCGGCTGGATCGGCGCCCGCGATCGCGGGGTTAAAACGTGGTAGCACTAGATTTGTAGGTTCCGCACTCGGTTTCGGCACCAGCGTCTCAATTAACTTGTGCATGGTAGTCATATACTCTTGCATTGTTATAACCGGCATTGATCCCACTTCTGATGTCGGGTTGGCGTTGGGATTAGGGTTATGATCGTTTGATGAATCTCCACTGGAACTAGCCATCGTTGTGGTACAATGAAGATAGAGTTTGTTAACACAAGTATGGATATGTGGCGGCACTCAACAGCAAATACCACCACTCGACACTAACTAGTGTCGGACGACGGCAGTGTCACGTAAACTTAAGGGTTGGATGATGAAATAAAATAGCTGAGTCGTAACACAACTATTAATTTTGTTTTAATTAAACTTTATTATGAATTCAGCAATCACAACGGAATACACACTGAATTAACATAAATCACAATTCACTCCAACCACGTTATGTAAGACTTAGTTACACTGATACGTTAAGTACGCCACTGTTATAAGGGTAGAGACCGGTAAAGATATGTTGACTATTCTAAGGATACAGAACAAGTAAGTCTTACTGACGATATTGTGTCTGAGGAAGGCTAGGGGTGGGTGTGTCTAAGGACACGGGACTATCGGATTTGTTGGTGAAAATTTTGGTTAAGGAAGTGAGGGTAGTAGACACCGTCTCCGATTGGATAATAAGACGGTTGTTGGACCAGGAAGGGTTTTAGCCGCCCTCGTGAGAAAGTTGCTAACGAAACATACCAAACGTGAGGGAAACCAACTTTCCATGTTAACACGTGGTAAACAATAGACGTAAAAGGGAATCTAAGACAAGAGATACTCGCTTGGTCCGAAGAACCTTAACTATGAAAATTCCAAGACCCCTGGTGGGTACTTAAAACTATTGAGGGTACGCGCCAAGGATGTGCAGACGTCTGGGTGCAATCCTGTCCGCGGTATGTGGCCTGGTCTCTGATGTGAATTGACGTTACAGCAGCGCAGTGGTTAGCGCCTCAGGTTACGAACGTCCGGAACCCGGGTTCAAATCCCGGCGACCGGAGTCCGATTTTTCTTCCACGCATCTAAATTAGAATTATACTTATCTATAATAAGTATTAACTTATTATAAATAATTAGCCATGTCACTGAGCCACGCCAGAAAAAATTACTGAAAATTCTCAATGCGAGAATTGATTGTAAATTTTAATAAATAAAATAAAAAAAAAAATCTAAATTAGAAGAAAAATAGCAGTACCCCATCAGCGACATCTACAGCCAGCATCTACAATTATCACGGTCAACACTTACACCTCAGATATAACAGATTTGACAATTAACTCCGGCGATTAGGCATTCGTAACACTAATGACAATGGCCTCAGGTTCGATAACGAATCCGCGGTCAACGGGATGGCGAATTTATTACTTTCGTCAAAGTCTAAGTTGGACTATATGTTAAAATGTGAAATATTCACGGATCGTAAAGACGTTACTTAAGGGGGGGGGGGGTAAGGTTAATTCGTACAAAATAAGGCATGTTTTTGTGAATTATTTATAACGACACAGTTAAAATCTTTTTATTAAAACCAATAGTACATTAAAGTATGACATTCGAAGAATATTGTATAAAATTTTCACGGAGAAATATTAAAAAATACGGCAATGGCAGCAATTATTCGGACGTGTCTCGGAAAAAAGTAGAATTGCTCATAACTTGGTGCTGGATCATCTGAAATAAAAAAATCAAAGTTCATTCGTTAGGTAACAGTTTTCCCCAGGTAACGCTGGGAGGGTTTTCCGAAATTTCAATTTTTCATTTTTTTGGAACACTTTGAAGGGATAAATTAGCCGATTTTGCGAAAATTTGTGGCTAATTTAACTCGTTCAAATACCTAGGACTCCACCTAGATACACGATTTACATGGAAACAACGTATTAAATCAATAATATACAAAATACAGACAGCAAGTCGGAAATCCAAACTAAGCATAGAAAACAAATTAAAAATATACAAAACAATTATAAAACCAGTCTGGACGTACGGAATACCACTATGGGGAACAGCAGCAATGAGCCATATAAACAAAATAGAGATAATCCAAGCTAAACTCCTCAGAACAATAGTAAACGCACCATGGTACGTCAGAAACGAAGATATACGGAAAGACCTTGGAATACCAACGGTCAAGGAGGAGATTAGCAGATACGCAAGAAGGTACAGAGAAAGAGTAGCAACGCACCCGAATCGGCTAGCAGCGGAAACGATCAACACATCAAACATAGAAAGAAGACTAAAAAGGAAACACCCAACAGATCTCACAAAGAACACAACCTAACAAACACGAAGATGGTACCCCGCTGGGGGTAACCACCCACATGCTGTATTATTACAACACCAAGATATAACATTTTACCAAATGTCCTACTGGACAAATTGTAAAATTTAAATAAATAAATAGAAAAAAAAATTTAACTCGTTGATGAGATCGTACGCGAGAGAGTGTCTCTCCGTCACGGTGACACTGCAAAGGAAAATTATGATGGGTATGTTTAAGGGCACGAGTTCATCGGATTCGTGGAGAAAAGTCTTCGTTCGGAAAGTGAGGGAAATTGACGTTGCTGTTAATTGGTCAATTTCCATGTTGGTAGTTAGAGAAGGATATTAGCTGCTCTTGAGGAAGAGTTGCTAGTGGGAAGCATCGTTTGTGAAAAAAAATAGATTTCCCCTATCTTCCCGTAGTTGGGACAAAGACTGTTTGTCTGTTTGAAAGACTTTAGTCAACTAAATCTTAAGATTTGTAACGGGTCCTCAGGCTAGCTGAACATGTACTGTGGAGATGCGTCGACATGTGGTAATCATCTTACCCGAAGAATAGGGTCTGCGTGTGGCGAGCCACGGGACAGAAACCGTTGGAATGTTTACTGTCGAGTGCCGCTACAACTATTTCTTTTTAAGGAGAGCTATACTATTACCCCATACCTTTGTTAGACACAGCGTTCATCCCTTGACCGCGGCTACGTTCGGCGACTGGTTGTCGCCTCGAGCCTAAGCTCATTATCACAAATCTCACAAATCTCACAAATTTTCTCAAAGTTCCGAAGGGAAGGCTTCGGTGTCCTTTCATCTCCGACATATATGTCGGAGTCAGGGTGGATTTTCGGGGTGTTCGATGAACCTTTACTTACTTTACCATCGCGGATGTAGCTAAGGTTTATTGGTACAAATGTGGACACTACAAGAGGCTATGAGTAATAGCGGCGATAGGATGGTCGAGATGATAGTGACCACGGATTCAGGTACGATAACGAATCCACGGTCCACGGGATGACGAGTATCAACGTAATACACGATTCGGGCAACTCAATCAGCAATTCGTACAACGACTAACTAACTAACTATCTCTCTATTTCTCTAACTGTCGATCCAAATGAAACTGCCCTTATATATTCCTGTCCCCACTTCTCGGGTCAATTTTTGTTTTTAAGGAGAGCCATATAATCATTCCATACTTCTGTTAGGTAAACGTCCCTCCCGTGACCGTGGCTACGTCTAGTGACCTGCTATGTCACCTTGAACCCGAACACATCGTCATAAAGCCGGGTCGGAACATTAAAGTTATTTCTTATTTATTTCTTTTTTTTCTCTTTATTGCTTACAATGCCGTTATCGTAAAAAGTCTGGACTAGGGTATATTGAGGTTTTCCCAGCATCCCAGACGGGAAATCCCGCTGGCCTTCCATCTCCGACGTATATATATTTAAATGTATTAAAGATTAAAATATTTTCAGCTAAACGGCAATTTTTATAAAAATTCTTCGTTTTCATTTTAGAAATGGCACATTAAAATATACTTCAGAGATTTATAAAAATCAACCTGGACGTATCGAGGATTACGAACCTGGACGGTCATCGATCGCCGAAAAGGAAGCCAAGGAGGTATGCATATTTACGGTTTTAAAAAAGTAATCGTTCTTTGTGCAACCCTATTTCATGAATTTCCCTTGAGAACATGCCTCATCGAAATTTCTCTATAATAACTATGATAAAAATCATTCCGCGGAAAACATATGAAAACCTTGATCACCTAACAGAGGAAGGATATAGCATTTATGTAATTCCAGTGAATTCATACTTTTAATGAATTTGTTATGCTAATGAAGAGACGGTGGAACAATAGATATTTATTTAAGACTTTTAGTTTGTAAAATTGGAAATAATTGCAATTGCAAATATCTAGAATGAAACGTGTTATAAGACAAAAATCTATGTTTCGTTACTCTCTTCGTACTGTTCGAGTGACAGAGGGAAGGATAATGCAGACTTTTTTATCGGATACAATACGTACCTTATAAAAGTCACTGTACTAGGACGCCTATGTAGGACTTTAGGACAAAAGACTAAACGGATTGAATCCCCGTTAGCAGAGTAACAACTATAACACAAAGTATTATTACGTACAAAAGGTAAAAGATATATTCTAAATTACATATTACATAATATTGTAAATTAAGAACATGTTAAATAGTAGACAATTGTTGACATGAAAAACTACATTCTTGGTCAGTTAATAAATATTCTTTTGCTAAGGAGATTATTTAACTGAAATTTATTTAACTTTTTAATAATGTAACACTTTTATATGTGCTGTTTTTCAGAAACATTTTACTGCCTTTTTATCGTTTGAAGTAAAATATGATTTATATCGATAAAAGGGAGATTTTATAAGAACCGATTTATAAGTGTTAGAAACTAATAAATAAAAATTTATAACAATAATTAATATGTTATAATTTTTGTATTTTGTATTTTGTAAGTTTATTTTACTACTCAAAAATAGGAGAAATAATTCTCAATTATGTCTAATTTTATCATCTTTCGTGTCTAGACTCTAGTTATATCCCCCTCTTTGTAAAAATCATTATTTAATAATTATCTGAAAAGAGACTTATTGAAAGTGAAATAAATTACAACAGAGAAATGTATCTTAGATTAAGAGATTGAAATTTAACAGAACAAGAATTTGAAATAGTATACATGCTCGCTCACAGTATACTCAATATTTGAGAAATTAATTGTTCTGCTGTAATTTTGCCTCTACTTCTAATGTTGTTGAAATGGTATTATCCACTCTGTGTTATTTTTATTCCATCATTACAAAAAGTTTTAGAAATTTTTAGAGAAATATTATGTCATATCCTTTGTCCGTTGGCCAAGGAATAATCTCTAGTCTTATTCAATTTATTCGACGACCAGTTAGGCTGAAAATTCCGCGTTGCCTGCTTTTTCGCGAATTTCTAATCAAAGTGACGCTTGATTAATGCATATTAATGCGACAATAGTCGCCACTTTATCGAATGACAATACAAACGGTATGTATGTAGAAGCTTCCCGAACACAGTGTGTCTGGAACTTGATCGTTTGAAATGGCTTTGCTTCTAGCCGACTTCTGTCAAACGGACGAGAAGGAAGGTAACGATTAACCGAACGATTGAAATCAGTTTACGATACGAAACAATTGTTTTTCTTACTTGGTTTTTCGAAAGCTTCTTTTGTTGACGCGTGACACGTTCTTTCGCCACATGAACGTCATGTTACGTTTCTTTCGAGTGTAAAAACATTTCGATGTGTTTAGAGTTTCAGAAGTATCGAGCGCACGCAATCTCGTCCATGCTTATCGATATTTTATCATACTCGTTTTTCAGTTTTAATTTCTTTACTTATTAATTAGCTTCAGTAGCGCTGCTTTTAATGATCAGAAACAGTGACTTGCTTTTCATCCAAAAATTAAAATATTTTTGTCAGACACAAGAGAATATGCAGATAAAAATATAAAAACTTGAAAATATCCATTAATTTTTAATGATATCGAATTTAGAGCAATTAGCTTTAATTATAAAAGAAATATCATTTGAATTACGAAGAAATAAATATTTAACATTTATTTTAATGTTTTTTTCACTATATTTATTTTTAGTATTTCTCAAGAAATTTAAATCAGTAGTTTACTTCGTTAGAAATATAAATAAAGATCAATTAAATATGTTAGAAATGTATTCGTATGTAATATGCAGCGAATGAAAAGCAGTCACAAAAAAATACATTCTTCAGTTATTTTTATCCAATTTTTAGTATCATTTTTAACCTTACATGGTTAGTGCAGAAATTAACGCTATATTTAATTCTATGTTTCTAGTGGTGGGACGAGGTCATGGATATATTTGACGGGGTACGACACATTTATATTTAATCGTAGTTAAATAAGGATCAGCTCCACTTTTTCCTCATTCCACTTGTTCTTCGATGTCGAGTCCTGTACAATCTCTCTTTCCTATCAATCTGGATAGTTTGTACGGTCGAAATGGATTGCATTCAGCCTTTAGATTTTTCAAGTCACTTAGTTTGCCGTTAAATAACGTCAAGTGTCATATTTAGTTACATAACGAAGTCATTGAGGAAGAATACAACCGATACATATACTTACATTTAAAATTAAAATTTACCTTTCTTTCTATTCAAATCTGATCTTTCATCTATTGAATATTTTACTAATCTAGCTATAGAATGTCCATTTCGGAAGCATCTAATTGATTTCACTTTTAAAATACATTAGTGAGACATCAAAGTATTGTGAACTATAATTTCACGTAAAACTCAATAATCAAAAACTCAAAAACATTTCCTTTTCCCGTCGTATTTTTGTATCATTTTTAGCATCAAATTTTCTCAAACTAACAGCTTCGAGTAATGTAACAATTGAATCTTTGTGTGTTAATACAATCGAGCCCCTTGCACCTAATAAAAAACGCACGAGGTGACCCATGCATGTGAACCTACTTAAAATTCACACTCCCATTCCTAGAGACAATTTCTCTAAAAACAAGTCG
Source organism: Bombus flavifrons (assembly GCF_040668555.2). Lineage (NCBI taxonomy): Eukaryota > Metazoa > Arthropoda > Insecta > Hymenoptera > Apidae > Bombus > Bombus flavifrons. Next base: position 1,152,792 of record NC_138459.1, on the reverse strand, counting down.
AAATCAAGTCAAAATTCCTATTATTCGCTCGAATTGTCTCTGTTTAACCGAAAAACTATTCTATTGGTACTACATATCTCGTGATCGATGTCCATGTGTGTGTGTGTGTGTGTGTCTTTGGTGTTTACGTATCGTGTCCGTTCGTGTGCACTTTGGACGGTCCCGGATAACGCGTCTTTCCCTGGTCCCTGGACGATGCCGTTGACAACTGCAACTACCTACAACAACCACGACGACGACACCGACACCGACTGTATAACAACGCTAAATAACAACGGGACAGTGGTTGAACGAGAATGGACATCCCCAGGGTATGGAAATGAAGGAGCTCCGAGATGCACAGCTGAGCCACCGTGCTCTGAGCCTCTCCTACCGACCGGAGAGCAGTTACAATGTAAGGGTATCAGCGGTCAGCAGCTCGAAAGCCCTCGAGGTCGTCTCGAAATCTCGTTCGAGTCTCGTGGAGAAAAGCTCCCGTGCCAGTGTCCAGAACATGAAATGTCAAACCGGCTCAAAGCTATGGTCGAGCATAAACGTGTTCGATTATAATCTCGATCGATCGACAGAAAGAACGATCGGGACGAAAAGTGGCAAGGATGATTCAAAAATCGATCGGATTGTACGACCTCTTGAACGGGCTGCTGCCGACTGTGGTTGGCACGCTGGCATGCTGGAAGGAAGATCCAAGAGCTTCGTGTTGCCAGATCGTTGCTTACGTCGATCGAGCTCGCCGACAGGCGATAGATCGACCGCTATCAGATCGACGCTCCTAGAGGCTACCAGCGACGAACAGTATCGTCATCGTCACCGTCATCACCATCACCACCACCACCATCATCACCATCACCAACGTGTCTCGCCCACTTCTTCTTCTTCTACGTCTTCTTCTATTTCCAGCACCAATCACACTATGCTATCGTCACCATCATCAACGACACCTTCTCTTCTCACCGCCAACGTTCAGACGTCGGCTGTTTCACGGGTTAGAGGCCGCAACATCGTCGACAAGTAGAATGCACGATGACGTTGTCCTCTATTACTCGAATCTCTCTCTTTCTCTTTATCGGTCTTAGGATATGGTGGTTACCGTGGGTGCGTATTCTGATGAACTGTTGTTCTGAAAAATATATCAGAATGATTAAACATATGTCTTTCAGAAGCCAAACTGATCAATTCATTTTTTTACGAAGTCGTCAATGTTATGCGACGTTTAAAAAAACCGACTTATTTCCACAAATTTATTTTTCAGGGAGAGAGCATAAATAATCACAAATGCCAAAGTAAATCAAAATTATCCTTGTAATTATCAGTTTCCTCTGTATTTTTCATTTTTTTTTCATTTCTGTTTTTTTCATTTTCGAGTTCATCGACATGGCTTATAAATAATTCATATACATATACATTATTATGATGAAAATACGTATATGCATTTTGTTTTTCAGATGTTTCATTAGTCAGAACGACAATTCCACAGAACACAAATCTACTGTGACGATAGCCTTATTCTATACATCGTAGGTATAAATTTGTGGTACAAGTAAAGTCAAGGAGATTCTATAGGTCATAATAAAACGAAAATCAGGAATCTGGTGATCGAACATGTTTTATTTAAACTCTGTTTTATCTAAAACAATGCCTTAAACGATAAAATTTTATTCTACGCTTTCCATTTATTTTCACATGTAAAACACCTAATCCTGTATCTAACAAAACTTACTATAACTGGGCAAGGGGTTATACAGGGTTATCCACTTAACTCAGAACCCGCGTTTGCGAAAACGTATCAGAATGGCAACATTGTAACGTACGCTTATTACTTGGACGAAATGTCGCTCGCCCTCTATGAGTTGTTGCTAGAAGTATAATTAGAGGACAACACAGCGGCTTATTTGTCGCCGGAGAACTTCAAATTGGACGTCACAATAAGAAGAAGACGGCCACTGCGAAAATGAGTCTCACGTTTTCGCGCGATGCTTTCATATTCCTGCGCGTTTCTGAAGCTTTGTAGCAAGCAAGCGCTTCTGGTACTGTTCCCACGTATTACTAATTTTTTTTTTAATAACTGAAATCTTGAATTATCTTACCTGAAATGCAATTACAATATTTGATTCTAGTAGTAAATGCACATGTTACTCTGTTCTTATTTTCAATGTTCTCGCGAGCCAAGGTTCCGAGTTAATTGGATGACCTTACATATGAATTTGAAATATGGAAATAATTATTTGAAATAATTTATTTCGTATCGTCATTTTTTATACTGCTATTCTAAAATGTAGATAACATCGATTTATTTTGGAACACAAAAATGTGTTTGAATACTTCTAAAAATTTTCACGAATGTATTATATATGGTATAGGCAACATTTTGAAATTTCATTAGCACTGCAATGAGACTCGAACAAAATATTTTGTTGAAGTATACCTTTCGCAGAGATCACAAAAATATTTAAACATTCAATTACCATTATATTAATAAGCTTCGATATGCAGTGGAACATGCTGTATACTAATCTTTTTACTAAATATAGTTTGTAGTAAATATCTTGTAACTTGTATACACGCACTTTCTAATTGATTTCTAATTTCAGCAATATAATCATGATAGTTGTTTAGTTATAATGCCAATGAAATTTCAAAATGTTTAATGTAACACATATAATATGTACGTAAAAGTTTTCTATGGTAAATAATCAAATACTTTCATGAACTATTGTACACCGGACAAGTTTTCAACCTTGATTTCTATAAAAAAAAAAAAAAAAAGGAAAGCTTCCAACGCAATTTGATTATTCTAGATTTTCACATAATTTTGAATTGTAGAATTTTCTTCACTTCAATTGTATCACGAATTTATGCTTACAGTATACATATATATTATTCTTACTTCTTTTTCTTGATTTATTATCTTCCGTGTAGCTGTCTGAATCTCTCGTTGCACGTGTGTATCTTCTGCTTATCTATACTTTTTAACATCTTCCAATCATCTTTGTCTTATTTGAACCTCTTGTCTTCTAGCGCGCTTGTCAATCGTCAAGAACTTGTTGCTCGACTTAACAATTCGATGTCCAGAACGTTCTGTTATCAGAAGATATGTCGAAGAATAAGGGCTGCGAGCGCAGTAAAGTTCGCAAATAGTTGTTGAGATAAGAACGCTGTCCGTAGAACGAGTTTCAGTTCGTTACTCGAGTTGAAAGGAACACATGAATTTTTATTCAATATGGTTTGTCTCACTTTTCTAGGTTGTTTCCTTGTGCAAATAATTTTCTTATACTTTTTTATATTATTGGTTTTAATAAAGGATTATGAAGGAATGTTTCCTTCTTCTTTAAGATGTTTTGATAAAGATCGTTATAGGAATTTCAAACAGCTGATTCTGATGCATCAAATGAAATTCATAGAAATTATTTTGAACATGAGATATCAGAAATATTCATGCTTTATTCTATAGATATTCTAAAATGTCAAACTATCAATATTTTAATTGAATCAAGAGAAAATAATTCTTCACATAGACAACTTTCGTTTTTGTATACAGTGTTCATCATTAAATTCCAGTATTACATCTGATAATTAATATTAGGAATTTTGGTTTTATTTATTATAGACATTTGATTAGAACTTAGAGAAATAGCTTAATATGTCTTATACATGCAATATTTTATAATATTTTTAACATTTTTTTCTAATTTATTAATTTATAATTTCAATACTTTTATTAGAAAAGTGGTTTTAATAAAGAAGAGAAATTTATTAATAAAAATATAATTTTAATTTAATTTACTCAAAAATGATTGATTTTTAATTTAATATTTGGAGTAACAATTTGCAGTTTATATAGAGACAGCACAATATTGCTTTTATATGTGAACTCGTCGCGACGAAAGACGAGAAACGTAAAAGAATTAGAATTTCAGTTTTGAAAGTTATGGAAAAGGAAAAAGATCATTCGGTCGGATTATTGAACCAATATTATAGCCTGTACAGGGTGTTCGCGCTAATTTGGATCAGCGTCTTTCTCGTAAACGATAAGTTTATCGAATAGATAAAAGAAGGAAAATATGAATGGTTTAAACTAAACTACATAATAACAATAATATTCTTTTCGTAAATGCAAATATGCATGTGCACTTTGCAGTTGCACTATTTTTTTAAGTGGAAAACTTCCTTTTTTTGCATATATGAATCCTTTCATTCATTCTGTGAGAAAAAGCGTTAGGGTAACATGGTCGAAAATTGATTAGTTTAAAAGATATTCTAATTTCAATTGTGTAGAAATTATCATATGTGAGAGAAAGAAGATATAAATACGAGAGTTTTGTTTTTCTTCGTTTATCATATGATATTTTACAAAATTAAAGTTAGGATATTTTTTAAACTAATTAATTTTTTACCATATTAACCTAATACCTTTTTCATAAAATGAAAGGATTCCATGTATTAAAAAGAAGAAAGGTCATTTATTTAAAGAAATAGTACAACTGTACAAAATGTACATACATATTTGCACTTGCGAGAAGAATATTATTGTTAATACGTAGTTCATTTTGAATCATTCATCTTTTCTCTCTTTCATTTTTTCCTCATACTTATTGTTTACGAAAAAAATGTTGATACAAATTGCCGCGAACGCCTCGTATACATGGCAATATCAGATAGGAACATCTTGACCTGCATCTCTAGTGTTATCTGTAGCGAAAACTTTTTCAGACAATATTTCATTGGCTCCAATCGGGCCTTTTTTGATGTTATTATTTTTTCTGTAGGTGGGCGCGTAAAGGTCATGTAAAGGACAACTTTGTTTTTTTAGATGAAATTATATATTTTTTAATACGTTAATCGATTCAACTTGAGTTTTCCTATCAAAAATGATTAGTTTAGTAGATGTATTGACTTTTCTATTTTAACTTTTATTTTGTAAAACTCACCGTACGAAAAGCAAGGATAACAAATACAAAAGTAGTGGCATACGTCTTTCCTTGTCCTTTATACTTTTCCTTTCTCTGTCTTTTATATCTGTTATCCTTTGCTTCTATTAACGTTGCATAAAGTTTTCTTTTTAGCAATTTAAAGTAATAAAAATTTTCTTGTAATTTGTATAATTTTTTTGTAATATTTTTCATATTCTAAAGTCAAAATATTGTCGCATTTTCAAATTTTATAGAGAAATTAATTTTAATATCGAAGTATTATTGAATTACAGTCTTAGTTTATTGCCATTTACTACCTTATTCTATATAATATCCATTAACATTTAATTAATAAACAACATAAACAGCCTTAGTATCAAGAAAATTAAATTATTGCAATTTATCTTTAAAGATTATTGATAGAACCTGTTAATAAAGTCAATTATCTCTATTCTATAATACTATTGCAACATTATATTGAAAGATATGTTAAGTATTCTACTTATTTGTATCGATCGAAGCAGTCCCTTCTCTTTTCGTTTAGCTTATATTTTTGCTGTTATCGCTATCTATGTACCCTCTAAGAAACTATTTTTCTTTTGTCCGTTCAATACTGAATATGCTACTACTATGTTACCCCCAACACCTTACTCACATTACCTCACCCCAATAGCATTTCATTTATTTATTTGCATCCTTTGTTACTAATTTACGCTTAACATAGCCGAATGCTGCATGAATCGTGTAACTGCCATTCGATGTTTCGTAGGCACAGTATCGATAATTGCGTGGTCTTGTGTACATATGAAAACAACGTTGATTATACATTTTTATCCTCGATGTAAAGCTATCACGAATTTGAAGTTATCGATCAATGAAAATATGAAAAGCATGTTAAACATTATGTATGAACTTATTTCATGAATTTAATAAATAAACTTTTTGTTTTTCAGCCTTTTGATCAGCGCAATAGTCGTCCAGTGAAACCATATATGTCACAGTAAGTATATTTTTGATTTATGACCGAAACATCGTTTTAGTAATAGTGATATTTGTTTATTTTTCTCGTCTTCTTATCTTTAAAAGGGAATTGTGATTAAATCTTTCTTAAAAACTACATTAATTTACTTTCAAGTACATAACTTGAATGTCTCCTTTCTTATTTTGATTATTTCTCTCATCCAGTCCTTTCCTCTTTCCTGTCCTCTTGCTATTTCCTGTCTTCATATACCTTCCATTCTGATCATTTCCTCGCATTCCGACATTACATGCTGTATGATGGTCTGTAGATTAGATTATTAGATGGCTGTATTAGATGGTGCCAAAGACGATATACTTTAAGTAACATTTACACATGTATTTACGTACGTTTTATAGGTGAAAAAAATTTTTATCATTTATCAAATAATCAAATATGCTGTTTGGCCTTATTTTAATCAGGAAAATTAGCAAAATAAGGAGTTTTCATCGTTGCTTTGGTATTGTCTCAATGATACGCTTCTTTTGATTAATCCGATTTTCGAACCTCTTTTTCCTTCGCTAGCGCTATCCTTCTTTACGTTCTATATATATAGTTGGACGCGATACCTTTACTGGATAAGTGTCCAACTTTGATTTCGATTTTCTGGTACTTATACAGCTTTATTATAGTATATTATAAATTATTAAATCTCTTTTAGCGCATTTTAATTAGGATTACATTAAAGTATTCAAAAACTTCAAAAACTACAACTTTTTAAACAAAATTTGACTCGAAACATATGAAACATGAACTTAATCAGTTCATAACACATTTTAATATTAATGATTTCTTTGGGGCTAACTGGGTGTTATTATATTTAACTGTTATGAAATTGTTATTACTCTCGATGTATTTGTCGAAAGAATGCCCTTTCACCGATTTCGATGATTTTCAAATATGTTGCCGGCGACATGATGCTGAATAACCCTTTCCTGTATATGTAATCATCGGCCTTCATTTCCGTGACATTCCCAAAAAGCTATCGATAATATTACAATAAATTCTTTCTATAATTCGGTTGTTAAGTTCCTGTTTTTTATTATAAAAATTATTGAAAATGAAAATTTGAGTTACTAAAAACAATTAGTTCATATTTTCGTTACATATATTTTCTTATTAATCAAATAAATAATTATACATCATTACATTGAAACTTTGCTAATATTTGAGCAGCGTAGGAATGCGTGTTTCTCGATCGCCACCTTTGTAACGCCTTTTCCTTGGTACACAGTCGAATAAGCCATCTTATAAACAGGCCTCGATATTTATATGTCGGAGATGAAAGGACATCGGAGCCTTTCTTTTGGAATGTTTGGGAAGGTCCCCAATCCTTCAGTCCACACTTCTTATTATAGCTGTACTTAAATAATAAAACATTTTTTTTTATTTTATTTATTAAAATTTACAATCAATTCTCGCATTGAGAATTTTCAGTAATTTTTCTGACGTGGCGCAGTGACATGGCTAATTATTTATAATAGTTAATACTTATTATAGATAAGTATAATTTATAAGTGCTTGTTATAAATAGGTAAATATTACTTAATAGATAAATAAATATTATTTAGTATAAGTATCTAATTAAATCTAGTGTTTAGGTTTAGCGGGTAGTGTCTCTTCAGCCTGCGGATCTGGTCCGTCGTATCAAGTAGTTCCGTGATTAGGGGGTTTCGGTGTTTGTTGATTCTTTTGCTATATCTGTCGCTATATTTTGCTATTTCCTCTTTGACTGTGGGTATCTTGAGGTCGCGATGTATTGTTTCGTTGGTAACATACCAAGGTGCATCTATTAGGGATCTTAGCGTTTTCGATTGGTAAGGGCAGTTATACTTGGACTGAGATTTAGTCAGATAAGTTCTACTTGTACTGTGGACAAGTACGTAGAGTCACACCAGAATCGTGTATCACATCGCATTCGTCATCCCGTTGACCGAATCCACGATTCGTTATCGAACCTAAATTCATTGTCATCAACATCTCGACTATTCAATCGTCGCTATTACTTGTTAAACTCTGTAATAATCACATTTGTATCAGTAAAACATCATCTACGGTACATAACAACGATGGCTAATTCAAGTGAAGATTCGTTATACGCGCCCAACTCCAATGATAACCCGACATATATATGTCGGAGATGAAAGGACATCGGAGCCTTCCCTTTGGAACTTCGGGAAAATCCCTTAACACCGTAATCTAGATTCTATCATAGGCGTAATTAAACAATTGTCGTCATTCGATCCGATTGTATTTGTTCGAGATTTGTGATAATGTGCTTGGGCTCGAGGCGACAACCAGTCGCCGAACGTAGCCGCGGACACGGGATGGACGCTTTGTCTAACAAAGGTATGGAGTAATTCTATAGCTCTCCTTAAAAGAAATATTTGTGGCGGCACGCGACAGTAAACATTCCAACGGTTTCTGTCCCGTGGCTCGTCACACGCAGACCCTATTCTTCGAGTAAGATGATTGCCAGATGTCGATGCGTCTTCGCAGTACATGTTCGGCTAGTCTGAGGACCCGCTATAAATCTTAGGATTTAGTTAACCTAGGTCCTTCAAACGGACAAACAGTTTTTATCCTAACAGTCCCTAAATCTACCACCTACTACGGGAGAATACGGGAAATCTGCTTTTCTCACGAACGACTCTTCCCACTAGCAACTTTCTCTCAAGGGCGGTTAGCATCCTTCTTCAACCACCAACATAGAAATTAACAGGGACGTCCAATGGATGATTTTTCACCAATTACATAGTTTCGTAGGTGTCGCAGGGAAATGAATGTTTTAATGATAAACTATAAACTAATATATATCTATGTACAGAGTCTTCAATGGTTATTTGCTATGCCTTTTAGAAATGATTCCATACCTTCCGATCGATGAAGATTTGTTAAAAAAAATGACTGCAAAATTTACCTTGAGCATGATGTTCAAAGTCTAATTTTCTTTAATCGCAAGCTGCGGTATTCATCACGAGGAAAAAAGGTTTCAGGGAAGTAATTTTGAAACGCGAAGCAATGTTTTGAAATATTATAGCTCCGCGACCTCGAACTCCGAGCCGCGAAGCAATCGAAGGATGATGGATTAAGTTGTAAAATATTTGTTTGCCTCCCGACTCGCGCCTGTGAACTGGAAAATAATTTTATGACAAATATGTTTTTCGTCGTCCTTCGTAAAGAATGGGAAAACACACGATTCCACACGATATAACCCACTCAACGCAACACATTTCAATTCTAAAACCAGCACTTTTACAACAGCAATCCACCAATGAACGTCGAGAAAATTTATCCTTAGTGTTTTTAATTATTTAATTTATATCCTTCCCCCTATTTTTGTTTTAGGGTTTAGTGTAGTTATTTGTAGATTATATTTTTTATTTTAGAGATACCTTTTCACTTCATTTTATCTCTTTACTTTCTTTTATTTGTTATTTTTTTAAATTTATTACGCAAAGATATCCTTCGCGCGTCGTTATATACGAAATTTTATATACCAAATCAGAATTTCTTCTTACGCTCATCTTATATTCTACATTGATATTTTCATCTCTTTATTCATTGATATTCTTACGCATATATATGTCTTCATATGTTTATGTTTTTATATTTTTATGTCTTTCTACGTTTATGTTTATAAGCCGAAGAAATTCTGTCTTTCCTAACACCAATAACCATAAGGTCATTGAACACTTATTCTGTTGCTATTCGATAGCAGTTGCTTGTCACGGTCAGGGATTCAGGTGTTTCCCCTTTTTTTAACCTTTATTCCAGCATTGGTCGACCCAGCACGCGTCATAAGAGTTTGTTGCATGCTATTAAGTAGAACTTGCGAAACTCCCGTGCAGGCTCTCGAGAATCGCTTTGTGTTAATAACGCGAAGGTAGTCACCTACTGAAGAAAAGTTACCAATCATACTAAATTGACCACCTATTCAAGATCATTGAGAAGGTAAGGATTTATGACACTGCTGAGCGAGCCCTGAGAGGTGTATAGGCCCGAAAACTCTTGAAGGGCCAACAGTGTCATAAAACAATCGGTAAAGGAAGCAAACTTTTATCCTTCATCCCCATCTTGAGGGATCAACAGCCGGGAAGACGCAAGAAATGTCGTGAATAGCTGTTGTCTCCTCTTTGACAAAAATGAAAGGTCGTGGTTTGGTCGCCACACGAGGGATAAAGGAGCGAAGGAGCAGTTATCAACAGCAGCGTGGTCCCCCGTTTGATGACACCCCCAGGTCGTGGACCAACTGCCAGACACGACAGAGTCATACACGCACAGTTAGTCGTATAGTCGCATCTTCCGTCTTACGAAGTTCACGGGTCGTGGTTTGACCGTCGAACATAAAAATCGATATTGTATCGTATCTAGAAAGGGCATTACCTTAATAGTCGCGCATCCAATAAAACCATACGTTTCGTACAGTTATAATTAGCTGTCTGACCTACAACTCTTTTCCTGCGTCAACCCGCTCACAATCGCGAGTCTTCGCCACTTTTGAAAAATCGAAAATGCTTAGGCAACTAATCTGCGTGTTTTACCTCCGCCAACGTCTCGCGTATGAGAGACTACAAGAGCTTTATCCCGGATGAGTTTAGTCAGTCTGTATTAACAACTTATTCATCAGTTCCTTGAGTCTTAACTCATTTCCAATTTAGAAACATTTCACACCAAACACATGCAATTTATATACAGTCCGCTTTAAAATAAATCTCGCAGTTCTTTATACTAGCGAGTGATCTTTGTAATTCCTTTATTTTACTGGCAAATAATCTTTGTCAGCCAATCATACCTGTGACAAATAATCTTTGCTGTTACATCCTTTCAAGCCTAGGGTGTCAAACAAAAGTATTAGTGTTGAGGTGTAGTGTTGATATATAGTATCAGAGGATAAAGATAGTGTTTTTATTGTTATTTTTGCCATAATTCTAATATTTCTTGCGATAGATAAACAGCCTAATATCTAACTGATTTCTGCATCCGCGTTTGAAATGCAACCAAACTGCAGATGTCAACGTAAGGGCTAATAAAACATTAACATTTTTTTCTAAAAGATAGTTCATTTGTCAGCCTTGCTTCCTTTGAAATTCATATTCCTCGTAATGAGTATTGCATGTTGGAATTAGAAAGATTTGATCTTGAAAATTATGTTCAAGGTCAATTTTCCGGTCGCTTTTTTTAACAGATCTCCACCGATTCGAAAGTGTAGAATCATTTCCCAAATAATTTTTCAACATTCTGTACATCGGAGGAACATCGTTCAACTGCATAGAGGTATGAAAATGCGGAGCTACACGTGGTAGACAGGGCACATGGTAAGAAGTGAGGTTGGACGTAACTTGTCCAGTGCGTTGCGTGACCAAGCTGAAAAGAATTCGCAGAATTCACTGCAGTGATACCAATTTTATTCTCATGTGATACCAACAATTTTTTGCTAATATTTCGAAAATTAAGGCCATACAGAAATTATATATATAGGAAAATGTTGTTCAAAATGTTTATTTCTACATGTTCAAAAATAGGCGGAATCGGGCATTCGGTGGGCTTGTAGATAATTATTCCGCTTTCATATAATTTGGAGATATTTAGAGTATAACTACCATCATTATATGAAATATTCACGTCATTATATGAAAACGATAATAAATTAAATAAATCTGTTAAGACTGTCGCATAATGTATGGAAAATGGTAAACCTTTGACTTTTCCTATTATTCTTACAAATGTATCAATTATGAATGAAAATATCCTAAGAATTAATAGCGTGAACATACTCTACGCAATGAAATGTCACTATTTACAAAATACATTGTAATTTAATTACGATATATCTTAGTTCATTATTCTTATTGTTCTTATAGTCTTCTAAAAATTAATCATTACTTTAAAGTTATGGAAATACTTTTTTTTACAGTGCTCTTAAAGAATCAGGATACGAAAGCGATTCTACTCTGGTGTTTCGTCGCAAGGAAGATATCAGCCCGCTGAGTCAAGTTGAACAAAGACTGGCCTATAAAACTGTTCAAAGCGGTGGTGACGTACCCCTTCATGGCTTTCGTAAACCCGCTCCAGAACGACCAAAGGGTAAGTTCTCAAACTCATCGATCTAATTCTATTTGTCTTTTTAAGCCTATTTCTATGTCTTTAAGGCATTTGCAATTATTATTACATTCTCTGTGAATATTTTTCTTATTTTTTTGGTGTTTGATATGGTTTGATATCATTTAAGCAGGCATGTTAGCATATAATTGATCGATTGCCACTTTGAGTTTCTTGTATCTCGTATTTAATTACTAACAATAGTTGTGTTTTTGCTAAGACTCTGCATGGTCGTTGTCGTGTCATTAACTTTCGTTTTATTCTCAGAGCTTCGAATGAAATTATACTTTCACGCCTTCAAGCATGACGATTTTAATCTTTACATATCACCTGAGTCCTTATTTTTCAACGACTACGAGACTCTAAACTATCATTTGGTATCGTAAATTTCTTCAAAAATCTTCGTTAAAGGTCGTTTAAGAAATACTTTTTACCGTTAAAGCGTTAATAAATTTTCTTCGTTGTTCATAACGTTTACACGCGTAATAATGAAGTAACAACTTATGAGAGCGCAAGGAAATACTATTGCTCAAAAGTATTTGGATACTTGCTGATATTTGACAAGTCATATTTTCATAATAAAACTACGGTCAAACAAATTGTTATGATTTTATTCTTTATAATCATCACAGCTACGTATAATAGTAGATATATTATAAATCAAACAAATTGAATTTTGAAAGTCAGCGTTCTATATAGTACAAGGCGTGACGCGTAACAATTCCTAGGAGAGTAAATCTGTATGAAAAACATAAAAAAGATGAATACAATTTTTTCATGCATTTTGTTCGACGATTTGTTTACGAAAAAATCAAGTACAAATATGCGAACTTGCTTAATTCTTGACTAGATATATATGAGTGAACAGACAACAATCACCAGGTTATTGTACGTACGAAATTAAGTTGAAAATGTGAAATGAAACGTCAAGAATTAGCATCGTATGTACATGCATTTTTGACGAATATCCAAATTCAATTTTCTCGAAAACAAAGATTCCAATGAGAACATCTTGTTCTGCATTTTCGATTTATTTGTTCAAGTAGAATAGTTTTCTTCCAACAATTCGTTTCGATTCAGTCAGGAATGAAACTAACTCATGCATAGTTGATCTTTCGAGATGAAAAAATTTTTATTCTATATTTTCGATTTATTTTTTCAAATACTGTAGAAACTACCTTACTACTACTGTACTATGATTACCGGAATACCTTGCTTATCTAATGTTTGAAACTCTTAAATATTATAGAACTATGTTATTACTTCTTTGATATTAAAATCGAATCACAAAGAGTAATATTTAAATAGAAGATGTATATAGTAGTAAATATATACACTAAATAGTAAAATATTTTATTGCTATGTTCTTTAATGGATAATTTAGGGTTATAGCCTGGTGATTCCATAAAAAGGTAGTGATTGTTGCTTCTAATTTTTAATTCGTCAATAATTTGTATATTTCCGTAAAACTCACATATTGTTACTACAAATCGACCAAAATGTCCTGATACTTACAGCAGCTCTTGAAAGTATTCGCACACATAACGCAGAAAATTTTTATGAATGTATTATGTGCATTATTTCAAAATTTTATTGCCACTGTAGTGAGACATCACTATCGTTGTTATATTGGTAAAATTTGAAACTGATACGAACACATATACATGTGTGTAAAGAAGATACAGGACATTTACTGTAAACACATATTTACCAAGAAATTAGTATACAGCGTAAATAGCTATCTTAAATATGTGATAAGTTAAAAATGGTCTTACTGAATATCGAGGCTTATTAATATAATGGTAATTGACTGCTCAAATACCTTTGTGGGTTTCTGTGTAATGTATACTGAAACAAAATATCTTGTAACTTCAAAACGTAGGACGTTCAGAAATTATTTGTCATGACTTTGACAGGTGATTTTCCAGCTTCGGATCGGTGGAAATCCGTTAACAAAAAAAAGTATTTAAAGGTCAAAGTTTTTTCGTTGCATCGTGTAGTGCTCATCACGAGGAATAAAAGTTTCAAGGCAACTACAGATTGCAACTCAACCGTACTCTTGCAAAAAGATACTAAAGTTTAATCAATTATATAAATGTATGTATGTGAAACTGATTTTATTTATAATACATTTACATGTGACACACAGATAAATTTTACATAGTGTATTATTGATAAAGCTGCTAGGAATCATCCTTTAACACGTCAAATATATTGATAATTAATAATAAGGAATACTGCAGACCAGACCACTATATATTTAAATACGTATATTATCGCATATATTTCACGTGATAAACGACAATCTCTAGCAGTTTTATCAATAGCACGTTATGTAAGTTCTATCTGACTGCGAGATTTAAATATATTCGAAATAAAATCACTTTTATATTGTATACAATTAACTTTTAAATGTTTAATTAATAAAACATCTTTTCCTAAAGGAACGGTTGAGCTGCCACCATGGTTCCTTTGAGACTTTTGTTTCTGATTGTAAGTACTACACGATGAAATTAAAAAATTTGATTTTGATATTTGAGGTCAATTTTGTGGTTACTTGTTTTTAACAGATCTCCACTGATTCGGTGATGTAAAATCATCTGCTAAAGCCATAACAAAGAATTCTTTTATCCCGTAGATTTCCAGATTCGTTCCAGACTGATGAAATTTGAAAATATTTTCTATAGTATATTCATAAAAGATTTCTACAAGCATTCAAATACTTTCATGAGCCACTATATGAGCGTGTAAATTTTATTTTGCTCGTAAGAGTAGTTGAGTCACATACGAGGATGTTTGTAGGCCGCTTATCATTCGCCTATTAAATTATTTTAATGTAAGCGCTGCATAACCGCTGTTCAATGTAACCAGCTGATACAATTTCCACGTAATACAATCTGATAGGAGCCCGCGATTATTTGAATTTCACCTCCCTCGAATAATACGTCAAGTGAAAAAGTACGAAGCATGATTCATAACTATAATTTTAGCTGTGCCAACCAAAAGTTTTCAGCTTAAACGCATACTTTTTTCACGATATTCTTCTTATAAGTAGTTCTTTAGGTTATTCACCGCACCGCCTCTTCTCGGTATCTATCGATATTGGTTTGCGATTTAATTTTCTCCGCAATACGATGCACAAGCAGTACCATCACCTGAGAAGACTTTTCTGATGTTCACACTGCGTCGGATTAATATCTAATAAAACAAAATAAAAAAATGAAACTAAATAGAACAAACGCAACATCACCAGCTTTAAAGAGACTCTTTTCTTCAAAATTTTTGGTGAGAGGGTTCCACGAGCGGCACACAATTTGCGAAACGAACACGCGATCAAAGCAAACAATCAACACTTTGTCCACAGACGACACGGGGATCGAGTATTTTCTGATCTCGCCCACTTTGACACGGATCCGTGTTCACCGAAAAAGTGTCTCTGCTACCACACCTGCTTCATCGTCAACCACTTTCTCGCGACACGAAAGATTATCCTCCAGTGACAGTGGAACGAGCAAGAAAATGGACGTTCGATCAACTATCACAAAATCAAAGTGTCTCAGAGACGACAGTTTCACCAATCCACAACTAGGTAGTAGAACACTCTCAAATGCGGTCACAGGACCTCCTTCTCCACCTCGAAGACAATCTTCTAGAAACAGCAAAACATTGAAACTGTATGCATCAACTGCATCAAATCTCAAACATCAAACCATGGATAACACGCAATCTTTTAAATCAAGACACAAGCAATGTTTTACAGAAGACGGGTCCAAGGTTAAGTCACTGAAAGAACGGTTTTGCAGCAATCTTGACAGATTCAAGCAGAGTCGAAAAAGTCTTTCAACTTCCACTTTATTTCGAACGTCCTCTAATAGCTCGATCTCGCCTCGGTCTAAAGTTTCTACTTCGGTGTCCATTCCATTGAACAAAAAGAACTCGGACTCATGGTTGTCACAAAGTTTACTCGACACAGCTGCGATGGAAAGTTTCGCGGCCGACAAAAGTCGAACTCGCGTTTGCCTGGATACTTCTTCTTCATGGAAAACTGGTTACGGATATTCAGTGAAACCTGACTTGAAACGTGCACTTGAACATAAATCATCCTCTTCTTCTTCGAAGATGACTTCGAAATATCTAATTCCTCCCCCAACAAAATCAAAGAAGTTGCGTTCTATGAATGAAATCGGTAATTCTGTATCTTATCTTAAGAAAACTAATGTTAGAGGGAGGTTAACAAGAAAAGAGCAGGAAGAATCTTCTAAAAGACTCGCCAGGTCACCGGTTGATTTATCTTCTATAGAAAATAGGAAGCATTTGCAGAAATATAGAGACAAGAATAGCAAAGATGTTCGCACGACAGTATTGCCATCAGGAGCTGTTGTCAAAAGTTCCTCGACGATGTATTCTGCAGCTTTAAATAATGCAAAGCAGAAAAGTCCGCAAGACAAATCTTTGAAAGTAATAGTTACTGTGTCTTCTAAAGGACAGGAAATGTTAAGAAACCCAATAGACTCAACTTCAACAGCAAAATCAACGTTTGCTTTAAAGTCTTCTTCAGCCACATCTTCTCCATCGGTTCTGGGTAGATCGGTATTAACAGACACCAGGAAACCGAGAACGATAGTCAGACAGCATGATAAAATAGGTTCCAGCAGGAAGTTTACATCCTCTTCTGATGCAATTAGCGAATCATATGCAAAGAAGAGACTAAGACCTCATACCATCGTCAAGTTTCCTACACAAAAGCCAGAGACCATAAAAATTAATCCTGATTCGGCTAAAAAAAAACTTGAAGTAAAGAAGTCGAAGAAGGACAAGACCGAAGTTACCGCGAGAACGAAAAAAGCAACAACTGGACAAAAGTCAGATTCAAAAAATGAGAGTATTAATAAAACTAATATTGAAAACGAGGAGCCTAACGTTAAACAGAATCCGTTATCAACCCTGAGTAAACAATCACCCGTGTTAGCTGTAGAAAAAATTAAGAGACATCACGAGGTAGCATGTCCTGATACATTTTTCCAGAATCTCTTTTTAAAATCAGTTTCTTCAGCTGTTTCAAGTGAAAATGTCTCTTTTAAGAGATACAGTGTTAGCGAACGAGCGAGGATATACCAAGAAAACATCAGAGAGGGTAGCAAATCAGAACCTTCACTAAAAGCTTTGAGTATTTACTTAGCTCACAAGCGTCCAGTATCAGATTCAAAATTCAAAAACTGGGAACGTGAGAGTATCTCTTCTAGGAGTTCAAGCCCATACGGTGTGAGCTGGCCTGGAAGATCTGTATTTCATAAAGTGAGCAAGTTTGACAGTCTTCTAGGTATCGAGGACTTTGGATCATCGAGTATTTTGCGTAATCGAAGTCCAGACTCGGCGAAAGAGCGTTTGAAGGAAAGAAGTTCAAGTGAGCCGCCTTTGAAGACTCTGCCAGAACGTTCAGGCTCGAAACACTCATCTTCACGAACTTCTTCACCATCTCCGATTAGATCACCAGCCTGTAGACGCATTCGTACATTGAAGCAAGAAAAATCAGAAATTCCTAATACAATTATCGCGAAGAAGGTTACAACCAAAAGTGCTGGAGAAACTGAAGAACTGCAAGATATCCGATCTAAGTTTGGCTCTAATTTATCATTGAGTAGAAGCACGAATTCTCTGTACACGTCACCAATTGGTCATGAAGAGTATCATCAATATGTACTGGAAAGGTTACACGACAGAAGGAGATCGAAAAGGTACAAGGAACTGCACGATTTCTATTCGAGCCTTGAAAGATTGGGCGAATTGGAGAGGACTTTTTCTACCAACGACTTACGACCAAGGATGAAAAACGAAGAAATTATAGATTATGATAGATGGAAGAAGGTAAGGTCGCACGAGAGAGCTGAAGTGGAGTTCAGTGCTCTGTATGGAAAGCTGAAGGCTGTTCAGAGGAACAAAGACTTGTTGTTCAGCACCAAAGATATCAGTAAGTTTAAATGGCACGGTGACTGCAGTTTAAGGTGTAAAGAACGATCTGTTGAAAATATTATTCAACATTTCAACAAGCTCCAATCTGAAGAGAGTGACCTAGAATATTCTAGAAGAAAAGAAATCTCGTCGAGAAAAGATACGTATAAACCGCTTTGGCGAGGCACTTCTGTACTAAACGTGGCGAGCACAATGCAGAAGAAAGCGAATAGCTCTCATAACGAGAAATCCTTGGATCATACAGATCATCCATTCTTACAAAGAAATCTTGGTGGCAGTAAAAAATTTTGGAGCAGTTTGTCTATCGAACAAGTAGCTACTTTGAAGAAACAGCTAAACGAAATTTACGGTAGCGATAATTTGCAAAAGTTTACACCTTCGACATCTTCAAAAATGAATCCTGAAATCACAGAACAACGACAAGAGAAAATAGGAGAAACTGATAAACACGATTCTTTATCGAAATATGAAATTGTCGTTCCACCTCAAGTCGAATCGCCTGATGTTCGAGATGATGGGAAAGGTCTTCATGTACGATGTCACTCTATGATTACATCGGATATATCTCCAAGGGATCAAAAATCGTTGACGGATCGTCCAGAATTGAAATTGAAGAGAAGTGATTCTATTAGTCAAGGGAAAAGTACAGAAAAATTTGAATCCGATAAAACTCTATTCAGAATCCCTCCGTCTATGAGTGAGTTAGAGAAAAAGAGACTGTCTGTGACACTTGGAAAAGAAGTTTTGTCGGTTCTGTCACTTCCATTGGCTCCGCGTGAAACGCGAGGCAGCATAGCAGCTGCATTAGCGGCTAAGAAGATGCCAAAAGCGACCCGTTCTGCGGCTACACCTAGCGTAACCAGCACATCACCTAGAAGCTGTTATTCTCTGGAGCCGTCAAGTGTTGAAGATTCATCGAGAACAGACTTGGCGATCAAAGAAAGCGACTTCCTATTGGTTCTAACCCCAAACAGTAAGAGTCCATCTGATAGACAGCGAGTAGAAAACGTTATGGAAGAATGGTCTAGAAAACCTCCTCTTCTAACGATTGCGATACCTCACACGACTACTCAGACCAAAATTTCAGCCCAAAATTCTGGCAGTGAAAGAGACAGTATGACTGAAAGTTCCGAAACATCTGTAAGAACGGTTATTCAACGAAATATAGAGTCTCAAGATGTTCCAACGAAGATCGAATTCTTCGAAAACGTTGATAAAATAGAAACTGATCAAGATCGTAGAAAAGCGGAGCAAACGAGATCAAAATCAAAGTTGAAATCAGGGAGATTGTCTTCTTCTCAAAGTTTTGCGGATTTGAAAGAATTATTCGGTGAAACGGAATCGGCAAAATATAGCGCCTTGTCTTCGTCAAGGTGCAGAACACGTTCTATTTCCCCAAAAGCATTCGTTACTAAAGAGAAAGAAAGCAGCCCTGATAGGGAACTGGACACGCGACCCTCGTTTCGCTCTTGTTCATGCGACCGTGAACATGATAGGCCTCAGAGCATTAGTCCGTGTCGTGCAACCATGCGATCGAATTCATCCTGCAGTCTCGAGAGCATCTGGTTGCGTAGTTCCTCACCAGACCCGGGAAAATATTGGCGCGCCTATTTAAAGCTAGTAAAAAATGGTACGGTGAGACGTTTGAAGGCCAGATTTGAGAGTGCCGAAGATCTTCGTGGAAATACAGTGAGGACGGTTCCAGTGCCAAAAAGATTTCAGAGCGATCCTGAACTGGCCAGATGTCTTCTGAGGAAGGTGGACGAGGGTAAAGTGAAGCCTCATGAATTTGCGGACGTAGCCTGGTTGCGTCGAAGGTACGAGCCTCGCAGAGGAAGAGCTCGACGCAGAGGCGAGTCTCCGCCGATTCCACGTGTTCCTTTGAGACGAGAGGACTTGTCTATGCCTCACATCGATGTTATCAGTAAGACAGCTGAATTGAAGGATTCAGCTGCAACTTCTATTGTGACTAATGCTAGGAAGGCAGAGACTGACGAGCTGGAGGCGAGAAAGTCTGTTGGACGTATGAGAAAAAAGTTCGAAGAGTTTGCTACTCAGAAAACTTCGATCCTGGGCGAAATGTTCACCTCGTCGCCGAATATGCACGAGCTGAGGGATATCGCCCCTTATCTAGCTGGTCAATGGATAGCACATAGGTATCCCAGTCGACGAGATAACATGCGCTCGTTGTCCTCGCCACCCAACCTCGCTGCCAGATATGTTTGCTCGAAAAGTAGGACGAATTCCGCTTCCACAAAGACACAGATCAATGATAGAGGTAAAGTGGTGAACCAAGTACGCACCTTATCAAAAGGTCCATCGTCAATTTTGAAACAATCAGATGGTTTTACCAGTCAACCGTTTGATCCTGCTAAACACAGGCCGAGGTTTAGATATCAACCGCTTCCTCCGCCACTATCGCCGACCGTTCCACAAAAAGCCACTTCTTGGTGGTCACCAATTCCCATCTACACTGCTCGACCAACTGTCACTTTCGAAGGTCTGAATATTCATAACTGCTAAAATTACTCCCAGTTTCATATTTATATGTTTGGGTCTATAACCATGTGTTTTATGCTTAATTGAAAATATTTCTCTTGTTAGCTAAATTATCTTTCATGCGAAATTCCTCACTTTATTTATTTTACGATAGAAGTAGTAAAACAATTACATTATTTCC
This sequence comes from Bombus flavifrons, assembly GCF_040668555.2. Lineage (NCBI taxonomy): Eukaryota > Metazoa > Arthropoda > Insecta > Hymenoptera > Apidae > Bombus > Bombus flavifrons. The sequence continues at coordinate 1,132,115 of NC_138459.1, read as the reverse complement.
TTTGGGGGAAGCAACATATTTGTTGAATTTTAAAATGCTTTCGTTTTTATCATCATTCAAGTTCTTAGAACTTTTTTTAATATATTCTAGATGCAAATATAAATAGTTAATATAAATAATTGAATGTACAATATAAAGTTTGGAATAATTTAAATGAACAAATATTCAAAAATTTTTCATTTATTGTAATAAACATTTCAAAAAGAATAATTTATTTTGTTGTTTACCAAATAATCAATTAGGAGAAGTAATTGATACTTAGATAGTAATATTTTCTCGCTAAATGCTTTTTATTCCTAATTTTTAATTTCCAATTATTAATCTTAATAGTTTCTACCTAATTTTTCAAATTACTACGAATAATTTTAAGAAGGATGTAATTTGTATCGTTTGAAGTATTGTTTAGATAACTTAAAATGAGTATAAAATTTTATAACATAACTTCTACAGGTTTGTAGTTAAAAATGCAAATCTAGTACATCACATAGAAACACGATAAAAAAATATCAAATTCCCAAAACATCTTCCTCTCGTTCGCAGATTGTAATAATTTAAGGAAAAAATACGCATAGAATCTAAAAGAATATATTAATAACGAAAAGAAATTAAAAATTGAAGAATTAACCGACGCCAGATGTTTACGGATCGACCCGAATATCGGGGTCTTGAATTTAGGGATGGGCCAGCCAAGAGAAGTTCAGACGGGATCTCAATATATCTCAGTATACTCGAAAGTTTTAGGATCCCGAGTTTCGACTCGGGTACGAGCATGAAGGGGCAGTGTAACTTTGCATCGACTCGACGAAAGTTGGACGAAATCGGTTGGAGAGCCTGATAGATTCAGCTATGTATGTATTAAAAAGAGATGGAACAAAAAGTACATCTATATGAATAAATATTATATTTAAAATTTTGAAGGATTATTGTTACTTCGATAATAATTTTAAATTAATTACAAAATACTTTAATAACTTTACATAAAGAATAAAGTATAAATCTAGAATATAAAAGTATTCAATAAAAAATTTAATATAAATTTTATTACAAAAGTAAACTAAAAAAAAAAAAAAAAAAAAAAAGAAAAACTAAAACTGTCCGCTAGAAACTTTATACAAAAAGTCAAACGTTTTATAGCCTTAGCATGCAGAATATTTCTTTCCATTCTTCTTAATAGTTGGATCTTATCGGGTTCTCGAATCGATCCCATCCAATTTTGGCCGAGCCAATTCGAAGTTACGATGTTCATTCGTGTTTATATCCGAGTCGAGTTTTCGAATCCCGAAACATTCGGGATCCTAAACAGTCGGGTACACTCTGCAGATACCGATATGCCGCTCGAACTTTTCTCAATCGGTCTTTATTCTGTAGTAGACATGAACCCGGACACTTCTCGACGCAAGTGTCAAATGCTGAATATTAATAGAACTATTTTGGAAATATAATCTGAATGTTGAAATGTGTTTCCTGTTAAATACTTGATTGGAAATGTGATTTGTTCTGGGATACCAATATCGATTAATGCCGAGCAAGAGTGCAATCCATTAACCCAAGTCAGCATTCAATGTTCACAGTGAACTCACAATGCTGAGTGATAATTGTTTCATGGTAATCGTAGTGCGGCTAATTATTACTTTCCTTTTTTTCGGCTCATCCATAGAATACTCGAACGCACCTCCACCGCCGTCAAAATCTCAGCACTACAGAGACGCCTGCCAAGGTAATGCTACATGCTAATCATTTTCTTCTTTTTCTATCTATATCCATTTTTTTTATTTGCGATCTGTTAGATTCACATTTCATCTACACTACCGCGCATAAATATTTGGATACCTGGTGCAAATAAGGAAATCGATATTTCTGCTATATTTTCAAAATTATGATCGAAGAACGTTTCTCTAGCGTTAACTGCTGATCTCTTGTCATAACTGTGAGATCAAACGTTCTACCTTTAAACTGAAAGAAAGAATATAACTGCAAATTTGACAATTGTGGCAAATATGAAATTACACATTTACCTCTATTAAGCAGCTCACTCTGCACAAAATCTATATGAACTTTTGAAATGTCGCTAGAAAGCTAGGAAAACACTTTAATCGGTTTAAAATTTCGAAACCGAACAAACACATATGAAGTATGTCAACTGAGGTGTCACCATCAATTATATATTGTCTTTTTATTAATACCAACCAATATCATTAATACAAAGTTTTTGCGAATATCTGCAAACGACTTACGAATGTATTCAAATACTTGTAGAAACTTTTATAAATATATTATACATCTGATGCGAAACATTTTGATGTTTCATTAGCGCTGCAAGGCATGACTATCATTGTTGCATCGTTAAATTGAAACAACTCCGAAAATGTATATGGAAGTTATAAAATAGTTTGTTCGGGTATACATTTCGCAAAGATCATAAAACCATGAGCAGTTGATGCAACATAATTAGCACAAATAAAAGGATCATAAAATTATCTAAACGGTCAATTATTTGTGAAGTTCTAAAAAGTTTGGATATTCAGAAAGATCATTTTTACGTTTTTAACACCTATTATATATACATATTATATACATACAGTCACAAATATTTTGTCACTTCTAATACCATATATATAGTATCAGATTGGTTTCAAATTTGATCAATATAATCATGATAGTCGTGTCTCATTACAATGCTGATGAAATTTCAAAATATCTTATATGAGACGTAGAATGTATGGTATGTCCGATTTAACTTAAAATGCTCGAATAACCCAAATAATACGAATGGTACGAAAAAATATCTTGGAAAAAGAGCGTATGATATCGAGAAAAATATACTATACTCTTGTCTATTGATCTTTTGACGACATTAAAACGTCCTATGAAGATCATTAAGATTTTTAAATAGGAACCTGCCTTTTTTATTATTCAGACTTTTATTATTCGGATGTTTCATTCGTATTATCCGTTATCGAGATATGTGTAATATCATATTTTTCGATATATTTGAGCGTTTCGAGATAAAATGGATGTGCAGTACACATATGTAAAAGTTTTCCGTGGCAAGTGTTGAAATACTTTCGTGAGCCACTATACTAACTATGTACAGCAGTTTGAGGTGAGATTAGAGGCCAAAATTAGATTAGAATTTCATTTGAAATATATTTTATATATTTACAATAATTTAGAAGTGTACAAATTATTCCAAATATATATGCTCCATAGTGTACCTGTCATCTTTCTTTTTTTCACATGATTATTCGCGTAAAGAATGTTTATCTTCTGAACAATGATTTTACAGGACATTTTACGAAAGCAATCATAGTTTTTAAATAATCAATCGCTTCTCTTTTTTTATTCACGCGAAGCTGCTCGAATTATTTTCGTGGCATACCGCTGTTCGAACGAAACAGAGCATGAAATTTGCTCATTGTGCATGACATGAAACGCAACCGTTTACATTAGGGGAAGTATGCGATTGTTTCGCAACGAATCGAGTGCGGATTCGATTACGGAAAACGTGAGGCGTTGTGTAGCATAAAAACATTCGTAAATGGTAAATTATACATGCATGGTTGTTGACAATTTAATAATAGACAGTATTGTGCGAAAGTCGTAGGTCATCTACGATAGTGACATATTTCATAACGTTTTATATAAATACGTATATACATAATATATTATGTTTTTAAGAAATAGTTCCAAAGTTTCTTTTACGGCACTGTATGTTTGTAGTTTCTCGTGGTTCATAAACTTTTCACAAATATTTCGATGAGTATACTTGTGAATAAAACGTTATAGAACAGATATGAAACGATTTAGAATCAGCAATCAGAAGACAGGAAATCAGATATGGAAATAAATTGGTTAAAATACTAACAACAAAATGGTAAGTAATATGAAATGAGTTTATTGAAAAATTGTTCGAGAGAATTTTTAGAATAACATTTGTTATTTCATAATTAATTATTTTGAATTATACAATACCTTTTTCGGAAATTACAAATAATTGTTGAAGTAAACACTTTTTAAGAATTAACGAAAGATTTAAAACATTGTAAATGAGGTATATCGATAAGAAAGTTATAATACAAAGATTTGGCTCTAGCATTTGCATTAACATTATACATATTATTGTTGAGAATTTTGCATCTTAATTGCCGAAATAATGGTATGGGAACACTGAATTTACACTTAGAATTTATATTAGAATAGTTATATATTTATTTGATAAACGATTTCAAACATCGATACACACTTGCACGCGTGTCACATTCTTCCATACCACACTGTTAACTGAGCAGTTTACCTTCCTTTGTTTTCGAGGCTCCGCGCACACACATACTTCCATACACTCATATTCACATACATGTATCACTACTACGCGGTCAATCTAGTCTAGCACATAAAATTATACATATTTCAATACTTATATATAATACATGAAAAAAAATTCAAGACATATATAAATACATATCCAGATCCCAGAATCAGAGTGTACTAAGTTACAATCTTCTAATTTTAGGAGAGAACAAATCGAAGTTATATAACCCTTGTAACGAAATATGGACTTAATATCATCTTTATACTATTATATCTAAAACTAGACGACCTGGAACGGAAATATTTTTGTCACCAGAAAGAGTGAAAAATTTGGTATAGGAAACGCAAAAAATTTTATTTAAAAAAAAAATGGGCTTAATATAACGTGGTTTTGGGACTCAGATATTAGTTTATTGTCGACATGACATTGGTAGTAAGAAAGCTTATCTGAAGAAGTGTGTGTGTATGTGTGTGTGTGTACGCGCGCGTGCGTGTGTGAAGATATACATTTACTTCGATTTACAAGATTACAAAAACTGATCATACCAAAAAGACACTTCGTTGCATGTTTCATCAGTTTTGAATTAGAAATTTTTTCAATTAATAATGAACTACATGTATCATCTTGTGAAATGTGCAACTTTGTAATTATTAAAATTTTGAACGTGTCTAAAACGCACTAAAAATCAATAGAATTTTTATACTCTATGTTACGTTCTATTTAGTTGCCGACGAGAAGGTAGCGTTAACTGACGTTTAATGCAACTGGCAATAAGCTCCACTTTCGGCTAACCTGCTATGTGCGGGAATACTGGCATGGGAGAGAATTAAAGTTGTTCGAAAAGTAAATTAACAATATGTAATAATTTATTCAAATCTTACTCGATTTCGATATTGACAATTGACTGACAAACTGACGGATATAAAATTCTTCGGTTGACAAAATGGTAATTCTTCGGTTGACAAAATGACGATTCTTCGGTTGACCAAAATAATAACTAACTCTTCGAATGGTAATTATTCGGTTGACGAACGATAATTAAGTAATAATATTCGATAGACGAACGATAATAATTATTACTACTCGATAAACGAACAGTAATATTATTATTCGATAGACGAAAGGTAATTATTGTTACTGACTTCTCTGAGTAGCTTCATTTATTTATATCTGTCAGAGATGAAAAAACGTCGGGATGTTCCTTTTGAAAATGTTTGGGAAAATCCCCAACGTTTGTTCAAGTACCCACTTTGTTTACAATTTAAATTGTCTTAATATCGTTATAAAAACATAATTAGGTCAATACAAAAACATGGTTACATAAGTTTTCGCAAGATATAGTTTTTAGCGGCTTTAACTGTCTTTCACTTCAAGTACTGTAAATACGGTTTCAAATAAACGTTTTAAATTACATTGATTTGAAAGAAATTACCAATTTTACTTTCTCGCTACGGATCGCGCGGGGCGCGGGACGTGACACTCTATAAGAGTGAACATTTTTAAATATATCTACATCCGTTTAAAATAAAAATAGGACTTTTCAAACACGTGTAAATAATATTATTAAAAATTTGAAGGATACTATATACAGAAGATAGAAACTAACAAACAATAAAAAACACTTCAATTCAGATAATGCATTACATGTTAATACAGTATTACATGTTAATACTCTAGTATTCTCATAACAAATTACAGGAGTCAGACAAAATGATGAGAACATCACTCTTATATGTCACAACACATATTACACGCGTGTGACATATAAGAGGACTTTCCATTATTTTGTCCAACTTCTGTACATATATGTATTTTGTTTGTTGTTCCGATAAAATTTTTCTAAAATATAAAGATGATTTTTCAACATATATTCTCCAATCGATCAACACGAGTGTTATTATAACTTATTAAGGCGTTAAATTAAATTAAAATATGAAAAAGAAGAACAAATTTTCATAGTTAATATCACTTTCAAATTTTTATTTTCTCTTGTTTATTTTTGTATTTGTAGCATTAAGTCTTTTACAATGTTATGTAAAATTTTATATATAACATGTTACACTATAAAACGTAAAAGTCACAATAAAGTAATTATATCGTTCTATATTTAAAGGAATTAATTATTAATATTTAAATTATTGTAATACAAACATGATTCAAGAATTATGAAGTATAAAATAGTATTTTGAAATTTTTCAATAAAATAATTATTCATAATAATTAATAACTATACATACATACAAAGTTACTTCAAAGGTTATTCAATAAAAATAGATATTTATTTATTAGTTACTTTAAATGAGATATAGTTTATATAGCATATATGGTATGCTCGCACAGAGTTTGGATAATATATGTATTATCAGGATACATAATTTCGAACTTATGGTAGGATAGCTAACATAAAAAACTTTGCAATTCATTATTACTTATTTAAATGTAATTAGATTCTTACAGAACATTACAACACAAATTATAAATAAACCTCAGACCTTCGATATCAGAACCACATAATAAAGAATTAATACAAAGTGGAAGGACAGACCTTGCGTCTAAGAAGCATCCTTAGTAATAGTCTACGTCTATATTTTGTTGTCTGGTTATTGCCAGATGATATGATTCAGAACTTAAGATTCTGCATCGCATTGACAAGCGTTATACGTAACGAAATTAACTCTCGAAATTATAGTGATTAGAGTGACATTTGTTGACAAATTAACAAAATCTCCATGAACTTAATAAAGTTCTGATTATTATTGCTACAAATGTAGCATATTTATTTTTAATCTCAATACGTTGGATATTGATGCTACAAGAAAAAGTTGTTTTCTGTATTGATTTAATTACACTTAAAGAGTCAGTGACGTTAAGAAAATTCGTCCTATCACATAATTTGGTAATATCTGAAGCTCGATGAATGTTACTACACTCTGCTGTAAAAATTGATACTTTTATATTTGAGCAAATTTTTTGCGAGACATTCAATTGTGAACAACAATTTTTGTTTTTTATTTTACTACCGTTTATATAAATTACAACAGTATTCGAAAAACTAAAATTAATGAAACATGTTATTAGAGCATTAAGTTCGGAGGAATCACTTAACTTCTCGCCGAAATTAACATTACAAAGTAGAATATTAATTAAATGATATTGTAGTCGAAAGTAAAAATGTGATGTTTTTCGTTAGGCACTGAATCGTGTCGTGGCTCTACTATACTGAGAAAGTTTTCGTTTAAAGGACTTTCTCGCGCTTCGGCTTTCTAGTAAACCAACGAGATCTATTACATTCTTCTTAAACAAAATTTTGTTTGAAAGTAAGTTTTCGAGAGAATTATATTTGAAGAGCTATTTTTGACGAGGAAAATTAGTTTTATCATGAAAAGAGACTTAACAAGATATTTGTAGGCGTACTTATGCTACATTCTATTATCAATCCTATTGCAGAAAATTGAATACGGTACGACTTTAGCATTAGATATTTGTTTGCAGTGTACAATGCGATTATATTCCATAATAGATCTTATAACGTCCTTAAGAGCTTAAGGATTGACATCAAAGTTTTAGGTGTGGCTTTCATGAGAATACCGGAAAGAAATTTCATAATATTTAGAAGCTGATATACTTTTTCCGCATAGAATCTTCATGTTTAAAACTGACTCGCTTGAACTCAACAGATTTATTTGATTTGATAATGACACATTTTTCAATTCTGGTAATTACTAGGAATAGGGGCGACCTCACCGATTTCAGTAACTTTGAAATGATGTTATCAAGGTGAATATTCTGAACAACTTTGTCCTATACATATAAATTTTAGTTTTTAGATTATAGAGCAATTTATGTTTAATACTACATATATGTATTATTTAAGTATTTATTTTGTAAATTTTTGATCTGTAAACAATTTTTCAATGACGGTAGTTATATTTGTTACATTTTTGAGTAATTGAAAATTAGAGAAAAGTGCAGCATTCCATATATCAATAGATTCGTTGAAAATTGTTTCACGCTGACGATGGCAACCGGATATTACTCTAGGCAAGCCTACAAGACAGCGATTGTGCAGAGAACAGCGAGCGCCAAGCGACAAGGGCGGTAAAACAAGTGACAATGAAGCGACAAAAAATAAACCGAAGTCATAGAAATAAGCCATACAGCGACTAAGCGACAGAACTTTTTTTTTTTGTTGCTCTACCTTCTTTTATTATGGTTGGTATTTTAACAAGTCTCCAAGTAGATAGTAACGATGAATACGAAGGATTATTTTGATATCGAATGTTTGATAACTGAAGCGCAGTGTTAGCCGATTTTATGATAAGATAAGATAAGATAAAACAATCATAAAGATTATAGAAATATATCTATGACAGATAAAATATGGAAAAAAGTATGAAATAGCGGCATGATTTTGTCGCTCGTTTGTATGTTCATACGCCGCTCTATGTTGTCGCGACAAATGTCAACTGTACTGTCTGACACTCCCTTCGCCCCTCTCTGGTACAATCACGGCTTAATCATTTGACTTTTCTTTTTATTTATATAATACTAAGGGAGGTTATCTTTTTCATCAATGAGTTAAGCTTACGTTGGGTTATATAAAAATGTAGCGCTTATCCCAAAATGAAATGTAACTATAACCTGCATTTAATTGAAGTTTTTTGTGAATATCTTGAAAACAATGGCGTAGAGCGGCGGCTATATGTACAAGAAAAAGTTGTTTAGGATATTTATCTTGATAACATATTGTAAGGTTATTGAAATTGACGAGTTTACTCCTATTCCCAATAATTACTTTAATTACAATTTTTCCAGGTAGTGTGTATCTGTTATTAAAACATTATTTTTTGAGGCGCTAGATCGAGCCCGATACATCTGAGATTAGATTTGACAATCTTAATCAAATTTTCGAGTAACTTTTGTTTCTTACTTTCGTCAGTAGAAGTGGTGCCGCAGTAAACAGCAATGCCATCTGCAAATTCTAAAATCTGAACGTTCCTAGGAATGTTTTTCATAACTTTAATATAAAAGTCATATAATAAAGGACTTGGTACTCCGCTTATGGTAGACCTTTCCATATCGGTCTTACGATAGTCCTTCAATAGTCAAAATATTTCTTACAAATATTAGGTGTTTAATGAGTTTTATAATATTAACAGAGCAACCTTCCTTGATTAATTTTTGAGTAAGCAGAGTGCAGTTAATATTGTCAAAAATAGATTGGTCATCCAAAAAGGCACTTTGCATATCCCACCTTGTTTTATTGCAATTTCCAGGGAAGAAAGCAACCAAATTATCAGAACAAAATCCTACTTTTCCGAAAACCTGCTCCAGACTTAGGTAACATAATTTGATTTTCTAACCATCACGGATACATTGCTCTATTACATTGACACTATATATAGTATATACTATTATATATACACTATATACAGAGTGGTTGGTAACTGGTGGTACAAGCAGAAAGGGGGCGATTTTACGCGAAAAAAGAAGTCGAAAATGTAAAACAAAAATTTTTCGTTTGAGGCTTTGTTTTCGAGAAAATCGACTTTGAATTCTCGCTCGGTACGCGTGCACTTTATCACGTCTCGTTATAACGGATCTCACTGTAGATCGTTGTCTCGATGGAAAAATTAAAAAAAAATTTGTATTCTATATTTTCGACTTCTTTTTTCGCGTAGAATCACCCCCTTTCCGCTTGTACCACCAGTTACCAACCACCCTGTATATATAACAACTCATGGAAATTGTGCGATAACAAAAAATAAAACTTATGGGAGGGGGTAACATGGAGTAAATTTTGAAAATAAATTATTTTTTCAAATTTCTCATATCCACAATATAGACCATAAAAAACACTACAACTTTAAATGTAACTATCTCTCCCTATATCTTATATAATTTCTTAAATATGTACGATAATATGAAAAGCCAATTTTTTTGGGAGAATGTTTTCATCCCTAAGATCTTTTTTCAGCAGGAAAAAAAATTGTATCGTTATTACTATATTTGTACAAAGTTCCAAATTTCTTTTAATTTTCGAGTTGCCGAACTTCCCTTGTTAGTAACTAAACTATTGAATAGTATCTCATCAAGTAATCAGTTAAAGTCGTTATTTGTTCAATCAACTGTTTTATCGTTGCAATGAACATTTGTGGAGAATTTCAGCAAAATCTGTTTATATTAGTCACTTCGGGTTCCCTTGTAAGTCTTTCAGATAAGCAGTCGAGTACGGAACAGATGAATGCCAATGTTGATGTTTACATTAGAGCCTATAACTTTTTCCATGAGTTATTGGTTGGCAAGGTATATATACAAATCTTATCGTTCGAGACTCCAGAAGCAAATTTGATATTATTGGAGAAATTACTTTAATCACTGCTATTGTAGCATATTCCTCAATAGAAACACTATCGATTGCATCCATAACAATTACTTGTTCCTTGGTTAATTGATAAGACACTCTGCGAAACCACTGCATACATTAGAGATACATTTATTTTTACAGTTTTCGTTGGATTCGTTGATTTGTCTAATTGAACATTTTTGTAGTCAGCAGTATCCATGTTTTTGTGTTATTTGTTGTAGTCATGTGTTACTTGTAGTTGAGGATTTCATCCGTTACTGTCCTAATGTAATTGATTGAAAAAAGAAATAGATATGTTTACTTTTATCACCATGAATTTAAATATATACTTTCGATTCATTTTTAAAAGATGTTGAATTTGTAAAACAGTTTCATTCTCTCTGGTTTCGATGATATTTGAATATATTGTAAAGCTCAATATGTTGAACAACTTCTTTCTATATATGTAACCGTCGGTCGACCTAAGTTTCTAAAATATTCGCAAAAGACTGTCGGTAGTACTACAGTGAATTGTGGCTATAGCTGTGTGTCTGTGGCTGCGTATCCAACACTGGTTGCATTCTGTTTCAGTATTTTCTGTTTATAAACGAGGGTTAGGCGAGTTTACCGACCTCGTGCCTGTTACGACTCAACTTAAACGACTCAATTAAAGATATCAATGTATTGGGGTCTAGGTATGAGCTAGATCTTCCGATCCAGTCACCGCGGAGCGGTCAGCAACGTTTGCGTGGAATATTCATTCACATATTATTTTTGTAATTAATTTGTTATTATCTCACGCAAACATTGCTTGCGATTTCAAAGTTATACCCAAACCCAATATATTGATAATACTCATTATTAAATGAATAAACATTTCTTGCAGCCTCGCATATGCACGTTGTGCATGGGGCTCATTTGCCTCTCGTTTATGAACCCAACATAAGCGACGACTAATTCTAATGCACAACTATAGGCAGAAATACAGAAGTATAGCAAAAAGTTCATCAAAACTTCAAATCAAAAAAGTTCATCAAAACTTCAAATCAAAAAAGTTCATCAAAAATGTTCATCAAATGGAAAAGGACGGAACGGTTCTACAAGTTCACCTTCAAAATTACACACCTAGTTTATTTTACTATGTTAGTTATATTTGTCTAAAGAGAGATATATTTAAGTACTTGCTGTAAATATTAAAGATTCCTCTTACAGTAAAAACAGATGCGTCTTTTCCTATTTCTTCGTATAGTATATTAAATTTTTCAAGATATTAGTAGCTAAATACAAAGAGATTACATTGTTAAGAAATTAATTTTTTAATTAATTAAAGGAATACGTTAAATGATCTAAACTATTCCGAAATATAAAAAAGATCGGAATTATCAAGGCAAACAAAATAGAATTTTTGTAAATTTAGAATTATAAAACTAATTATGGATACTTTACAGATCAAAATTTAGATAATTAACAAAATCAAAGTGACTAAATTTTATTTATTTTTTAAATCGATTATAACAAAAGTTGAAGTTCATGTATGGAAATTTTTTCTTGTACGGTGTACCCGTTCGGTCCGTTCTTTAAAAATTTGTATTTTGGAATTGGATTCATAACAAACGCTAAACTGTTCTAATTTGAGGAATTACATTTTGTATAATTTTTTATTTATTTCTATTACGAAAAAAATTCATTTTTTTAAATTGATGGTTAAAATTATAGGTAGTAAAAATTTTACTAAATATTTGTAGACATATCTCATATATACATAATTATACAGTATATAGCATAATATAATTTAATATATTGTTGCGTGTCTGTGGCACGATTTGACAGAATGCGCTTTTTACACTTAGCAAACTCGTTTATATGTATAATATAATACAAGATTAAAAAATGTTCGCACGGTTCGAAGTTCCAGAAGTGACCTCTATTCTCGAATATTAAATCGATATTGCTATGGACCGATCGTCTTATTCCCAGTGTGTCGCGACGCACGTTGGTCTTGGTTCTACAATGTGATTGTCAAAGGCTCGCAACAATATTGTATTTAACGAAAAGAAGGTAATTATTCACAATTTAATTATGAGTAACATATCCTGATATCAAAACTTTACAAAATTTTGCGATTTAAAAATTTTTAGAGAATATGAAACTTAAATGTTTGAAAACTTAAAGATTTTAAAATTGAAAAATTCCAGGGTGGCTTCAATTAATATTCGGACACTGTTTAAAACACATTAACTTCTTCATAATTGAACCAAACGACCAGATTTACAACTAGGTGACTCCATTGGTTCTGTTTGCAACATTTTTCCAATTTCTTCTTTCTTAACTATTTTTATCGCAAAATACTTATTATTTACCGATTTCATTCTACAAACTCATTACTGGATGCGATGGAATTGAACAGTTGCTTTATAACATTGATTCTGGAGGTGTACTTTGTTCGTTTCTGTAGATAGACTGGTCGCTGAAAGTTGGTTTGACCTGTGTCCTTACACATTGGTCGTAGGAAATAGACCTTAGTTGCTTCTTTGCGAAAGAAGTTCACATAATTTTTACGTTTCTAGAAGTACTCGTTCGTCATGCATTTTATTGAGAATTTTGTTTGGTGCTAAATCGGATATGGGGTTAATGTCTTCAACGCCATTTAACTTTTACTATAAAAGTTTCTTCATGGAATAAGTAATTTTGTAATATTTTGAAATTATGAGATTAGTTAACTTCATTCCATTTAGAGTCGGTTATTTCATGTACTAACAAATAATTTCCTGTTTCTCCGTTAATAATATCACGCTAATTACTTTCTATTTCACTGCGAAATATGAACATATTGTAAATAATGTCAATGCAATAACCAATGGAATCGAATAATGAATAGAGATGAATACAGTACGATGGAATAAAGAAAAGTTGGCCTTGATCTTCAAGGTCGAAATAATTTTCGTGGCAAATTCTTTCTATGAATCTTCACCAAACCGAAGATTCACGCTATGGAGGTCGCAACATATAATTTCCTCGCAATCTGTACATATGATTCTATTAGTTTGTACAGTATTAATATATTGAGCGTAATTTGTATGAATACGGATACAAGCGGCGTCTTTCAATTTGACCACTGCTAATACATGTTCTTGGTGATTTTACGCTATAAAATATTAGAATTTAATGCAATTAAATATAAATTTATCGAAATTTGAATAGTATAAATATAAACGAGTTGAAATTTTATAGTATGGCGTTCCAGCATTATCATACTAGAAGCATTGTATGGTATTTTGCGCTGCCTTCAAGAAGGTTGCAATATATTTAATATGGTGTCTAGTAAAAGTAACGATTAATGATTATGAGTAATCTTAACCGTTGTTGCATGTGCGTGCGAATGAAATATATATAAAATAGGAATTATTTCATACCTTTTAGCATAAATACAGTGAAAATTATTTTTATCTTCCCAGCGCATTTCGAAATCGGTAATATTTTTTTGGAAAAATCTTTTCATCTGACGTCACGTTGTGTTAAATCACAGTCGTCAAAATTCACGTGGTAGAAGTAAGGCTCTTAATATCGAAAAATACGTTCTACAAATTGTCCGCTAACCATAGCACCGGGATCGACTTCTTAATCTTTTACATTTAATGCCACTTTCGCCAGTCTTGCCATTGAGGGTAAACTATTTTTTAACCTTTTTCAATTCGTTTAAAGTAAACATACGGTATTCTATACTCTCATGTACTAAAGAATGTTGTTTAAATAAATGCAGGCTTACAGAATAGATTAATTTGCAATCACGGACATGTTGTAGATTATACGCATAAGACGCGCTGTACAATGAAGCCTGATAAACCGATTGAAGTGCCTTATTTGAGAAACATTTTCTGGTAGATAAGATCCCCAACCACAGGAATATCCAGACCTTTGGAAATAATAGTGCGTGTAACAGTGTAATACAGAATCGCCATCTAGTGGGTTCCCCGGAGGAAATAGGGCGTCAATCACCTTTCCGAAGTGCGAGGCTGCAATGCTTCCGTTGCCGGGAGGGGTCTAGGCCGCAGTTTCCGTATCACGGTCTTGTACGATGATCGTATGAGTGCCGGTACGGATCGGATTCCAAGAATATAAAAGCTCGTTGCCAGACTGATCCTTGGCTCTGCTGAGTACTGATCGGGCACTCCGGTAGTCTTCTTCTCATAGGCAGCAATAGAGAAGCACCGGCTGTACCGTCTCGCATGCAATGTCCCACCTTCTGCGGCGGCCGCAGTTATATTAGCGCGGCGTGATACGGCGGCAGGCATGAATATTGAGCGAGCACAGTACAGCGATCTCCACCAACCTAGTAGACCAAAGCAGAGGGGCATAGCAAACTAACAAAACCTGTATTTTCATCTATACTGAATAATGAATGTCGTCACAACGAAATCGCATCGCTCGTATCAAGGCTCTTGTAAAGTTAAATATTTTTAAAGGTTTAATAGACCCTCTTAAAAGTTTTATTCTGGGTAATCGCACACGAATCTAGACGTCAAGGTTAAATATTTTCGAATTAATCCTGCGTATTTGAATCCCGTTAAATATCTTATTACGAGTAGAGCCTTGCCAAACTTTCAGTTAACCGGTGCCAGATCCGTCAAAGTGGCTATCATTTTTCGAAAAACAACCGTTACGGGCTCGGGACGAGGGCGTTCGCGAGCTCGCAGGTAGTTGAGAGTTCAATGACGAATTCTCCCACGATCATCACCGGCAAGTTCTCTGCCCTGAAGTTAGAAACCAGTTAGAATTATGTATGTATTTCCACTGCATTGTATTTTCTACCAATGAGAAATAATTTAGTTTCTCTTCCGATGCATATCGACTTTGCAGACCACATTATTGTCAGTCGTCATATAGTTAATTAACATTGTTCGACTCTGATTTTATTCAACGTATGTACTATTTTCTGACACTGTTATCGTTTGTTAAAATTTCTTTTATTCATATCGTTTCCATACATTGGGATGTAAGAATGCATGGCATTTCACGTACATTAATCGATCGAAACTGTGTCTACACAAAAATTCGTGTGATTTAGGTTTAAGACTGCTTTCGACGCAGACGCGTGTTATATTTCTATAAATATAAACACTCAGAAAATCTTGAAGGAAAAACAATTTTATCATTAGAAAGTTGCCAACGCGCTCTCAGCTTCGCGATACAATACCGAATGGACTTTGCTTAGTGTTACCAAATCCTTCTTTTATTTAGTTTTCGTATTTATTTCGACAACGCTCGCGCCTCGTATTAGGTCACGTAAATTTCTCATTTCAATCCCATACATATCGTTAACTGATCTTGCTTGATGGAAAATAACGTAACCGCGAATACAGATGGTGGTAATACATACGCACCTTTAGCATGGTTTAGCATGTTTAACCGCACTGAGAAGCAAATCTCACTGTGATTAATATATAATCGATGAATTGACATGTTTGTCACCTGCATAGGAATTCGATTTGACTAAATGGGAGTTAAGATTGTCGACAGGTTAATTCGTCCTTATGGCAAACGATAACAAATGTTGGAAAATGAAACAATAGTCCCCAATGGTAAATTAATTTGTTGAGAGGCGAAGCAAATTGGAGTTAATGTTCAATATAAAATAAAATTCCTTTCGATCGTAAAGAGAAAATGAAATTTTAAAATAACGATTTTACTACTTATTGTTTATTGCTTTTTTAATGATGTGTTTATCGCGACGAATTATTGATGTATTATGTTGAAAATGTGGAAGTTCAAAATTGGAATTAACATCACTTTATGTTCATTGACAATATCATTTATGGTGATGCCTGATGACTGAATTATTTTATAAACTTTGAAATAGCGAAGGAAAGTTTGATAATAAGTAAAATAAGGATACATCTTTATATATAGAAATAGTAAATATTATAGTAAAATTGCAATAAAAATAAATAAAAAATACATGCAGAATAAAACCACAAAAAATTAATTTGTGGGCAGATGATTCTTTTAACATTTACAACATATGTGTAAGATAGTAAATATTAAAAAAATGATCCCGATATAATTAAACATTATATGGGACTACCACACCATGATCAAAGTGGTTAATATCTACTTTGTTTTTGCGATTACTTTAAAATATGCACGTATATTTATTATTCATTTGATGTTAATGTTTACTTTTATTGAGACAAAAGCATAATTATATATATGTGCAGGATCTTACTACAATTAGTTTATTTAAAATGGATTAAATAGGTGTTGGTTAAACAGGAAACGATAGTTGTTGAACGTGAACTAAATACAATAACGTACTGTAATTAAGACAACTAAATAATTAATTTTGCAACTCTCGTCGCTACGGTTTCACGCTCTCTCGACAACGCATTTCGCACCCTCTGACTTCTCCATTCACACTCTCTGACTTCTCAACTAACACCGACTGTTCTTCCTTAGCATCCCTTTGTCTCCTCTCTTATCCCCATCACGCACGTGTCCCGCAACCGCTCGTAGCCAAGGTCACGCAGGTTTTTTCCGCGTAACTATTCGATCGAAGGACCGACGATACATTGTTGGGCCTGTCGGCACTTAGGCTTCCTCGCGACGTTGTTTATGTTCGCCCGGTATCTCTTAAGCCTTTCGTCCACGATACTAGATATGTACTTGTTTACTTTCGTGATACCGCTTTAATTTTTATCATCTGTATACAAGTACATATTGGTCGATAGTTTTAGTGTGAAAGTACGAGAAATGATTTTTTTAAATAAACAATTATCTTATGAATACCCTAAATTATACGTGTAATTCTCGAATATATTCTAAGGTAGTTTTTGATGTAGGACGTGTAAGGTGACAAGGAAACACTCGGAGATGTTTAAACAGTATATTTATCAGCAATTCTCGCGTTCGACACTTTACGTAGAACTCGCGATTACAACTAACGATTCGCACTTTTCTGTTACAACTCGACTGATAGACGATGAGTTAAGGATAGCGATTGAGCAGAGTGCGCGATGTAAGTTAAAATGATGGCTGCTCAAGAAACGTAGAGGAACTAAGACAAAAACTATTTGCTCGTTTGAAGGACCTTAGCTAGAAAAATCCTAAGATTTATAGCGGGTCCTTTGGCTAGTTGAATCATCTTGTCCTAAGGTTAGGGTCTTTGTGTATCAAGCCACGTGTCAGAAACCGTTGAAAGGTTTGCTGTCGAGTGCCGCTACAATTCAACGACACAATTGTTTGCACGAATATTAAGAAACTTATCTCTACTATCATCCTATTGAGGATTATTTAAAATTCTCTCGTATCTAAAATGTTATTCCACGGGTACTTGGTTAATCAACATGCTTTTTTTCGAGCAAGAAAACTGATAGAATTGTGTGCGTACTGATAGAGGTAAATAATTGTTACTTTGAATCCAGAACACTTGTTCGAATTTTAAATATATGTACGTAACATATATAAAACATAAAATATATTTAAAAAATGCATAACCTTCGTAAAATATTATTAAAAAATATATAAGATACACACATATAAGAAACATTTTAATAAAAGCTAAACAATTAAAAATTCATTACATAAAAATATGCGGTTCGTAATTTGTGTACTGTCGTTTAAGAAAAATAATATATTGTATACTAAAATATACCACTCTTGGTGACATTTTATCAGTCTAATATGTGTTGAGAAAATACAGTTTATTGCAAAAATAAAATTAAAAAATGATGTTTTATACTATACAGAAGAGATTACCTGATTTTAATGTTAAGAATACGTTAGTTATATTTTTAATGAATATATCATTCTAAAATGTTAGACTTATTTTCCTGAAATCCTTTAAAATTCCTGGAGAAGAAATTAAATATATTGATAGTCGGAAGTTTTCGTTAAATGTTACAGTAGTAGTAGAAAGAAGATTTAATATTTGAATTCATCCTGATGTGGAATAGCTTTTTTATTCAATCGTTTAAAGGTATAATTTACAATATAAATTATCCCAATTTTAAAGTATTTATGACTTTCAATAATAACACTTTTTGCTTCTAACATTTAAAGAAATTTAAATTAACTTGTAATGAAAGTAGGAAATAAAGACTTAATATTTTGAGCTTTAAGTTTGTCTCAATTTAAAATAATTCGTTTATTCTATTTTAGTCTTTAGTTTATCCTACTTAAACTATTAATATACAGGGTGGTTGGTAAGTGATGGTACAAGCGGAAAGGGGGTGATTCTATGCGGAAAAAGAAGTTGGTCGTTTTTTTTAATTTTTTTCAAATCTACAGTGAGATCCGTTATAACCAGACGTGATAAAGTGCACGCGTATCGAGCGAGAATTCAAAGTCGATTTTCTCGAAAACAAAGCCTCAAACGAAAAATTTTTGTTCTATATTTTCGACTTCTTTTTTCGCGTAGAATCGCCCCCTTTCTGCTTGTACCACCAGTTACCAACCACCCTGTATATTGCAATTTATAAACTGATATATTTTGCAATTTACAAAAAAGCTGCCACAATTTCCAAATATCTAACAATATGAAATGCTGTCCTCAACTTAAAGGAATAATAATTTAGCAATCACAATAATTATGTAAAATTGCACAATCTTTACAAACAATATTACGTTTTAATCCTAAAAATTTAAGATATAAATCAAAATTTTTGGTAATTATATAGACACATTTCAACGATTTCAAAGATTTTCAAATATATATATTATTATATGTATATCAGGATCATTATTCTGAGTATGTAATTTTAGAAATTAGGTTTGAATTAGATTTATGTACTATTGCCTTATTTTTATGTATTATCTTACTAAACCTACGATCAAACTTGAAAGTATCAAAGAAAGTTTGTCTTTTACTGATATATTTTTAAATCTTGACCTAAGTTGTGTTCCTTTCTTGTACACCTTTATAAACTTAAACATAATACGCATAAACGCATTGCACATCACAAACGCATGTATAATATAATCATGTCTGTACATAAACTTATTAATTAATTTGTAAAAGTATCGAAAATATCTTTATGAATACCACAAAAACTAAAGCCGAGTAGCAGTTATACATATCGAAAAAAGTTGCTCAGAACATTGATCTTGACAAAATATTTGAAAATCTCTGGAATCGATGCTCTGATCGGTGTAATTAGCAAAGTTGTTTTTACAATTATATCAGAAAATTATTGGTTTATATATTTTATTCGTGGTTTCGATTGATACAGCATTTGATGGAGCAATATTGAACTATTTAATGTAAACAGTAATTTCAGTATATTAACTATTTGTAACAGTATTCGCGCTTTATCGAGATGAAGATATTAAACTACAATTTTTCAATATCACACGCTTGTTTCTTCGCCAAAAATTTCACGTTGAATTCATCATATGCAGGTCACATTCATACGTCTCACACATGTGAAACGTAGACCTTGACAGTGAGAACTGCGTTTATTTAAGTTTGTTCTTTATTGGAATCATGGCTGATTCAATCAAATCTTGCTGTCGCGTACGCTGTAAAAGCGAAGCGGATCGTATCATGGTGATATCGATTATGTGTAAGGACTTATCTAATCTCTGACCATGTATGTCGGCAGGGTCCTCGTCTAGGTAACATTTTTGTATATAATCTGATTGGTGTATCGGCATCTACGAGGTTATTTGTTGCATATTGGCTGTTTTCCAGTAAACCAGTGTTCGCATTTCTAATTATAACTCAAGTATACTAACTGATAATATATTTAAAAACAAGAAATATTTGTTTATCGCAAGAAATGTTTCGTGATAGATAATATTAAAACGTTGTAAGAAGTGCGACGTGGAATCGTGTGTTTTTTATGAATTTCCGTTCTTTACGTACATATGTGATATGGTGGTCCATATTTCTAGTTATAACTTAAATATATGTAAAGTGATAATATAGAGACTCACGAAAGTATTTGAATATTTATAGAAATTGATTATAGATATATTATGTGCGTTTCATTTTAAAAAATGCTTCATTTCTTTTTTTTTTCTTTTTGTATTTCTAAAGCTTAGTTATTTTTATCGATAGAGAAAATTATGTCACAATAAAATTATTTTAGAATGACGTACGTTGTGGTCCATAATTCTTTTTCCTTGAGATTATTTCTTCCGAGATTTTTAAGTAGGATAAAATAAGAATTGTTTAAAAGTATACGTTGATATCCCTTTATGCATTATAAGTATACGTGCTTCTATTTTTTGTAGAAAGGTATTCAAGGATTAGTGCCTGAAAATAATTATTTTACGAGGTACTTAAATTTTCATTTTACATAAGTG
Organism: Bombus flavifrons; assembly: GCF_040668555.2. NCBI lineage: Eukaryota > Metazoa > Arthropoda > Insecta > Hymenoptera > Apidae > Bombus > Bombus flavifrons. The sequence goes on along the minus strand of NC_138459.1, from coordinate 1,111,158 downwards.
GCTTGTTTAAAGATATTTATGTGTTCAAAATAAATGAAACACTCAGTATAAGAATACATGTAGTCTGTTCACAAATTGAAAATTTCAATTATCGTCTATAGTAACGAGCAAATAGGTACACGTGATCTTTCATACCACAAATCTCACATATTGATAAATACTCGACTATGGAAATCAGGCGTGCGTGTGTACATCGTTGAAAATATCAACACTGAATATTATTTCAATAAATTTGATTATCTAGATAATATATTATTTAATTTAGCTGAAAGTTATTATGAAATGATTATGGATTCGTTTCAGTACGTATATAATTTTTCCTTGAATTTTTCTATCTTTCTATGTATACATATCATATACAGGGTGAATCACGAAACATGATCAACTGAGCCACCCGAAAATATTTTTGTCTGGTAGGTGGTAGAACATAATTCAAAGAAAGTTTTAAGATAATTATAGTAACTTTTTTTTCTATTCCTTCTTTACGAAGTTTTCAAGTTTTCCATAGATAAGTCTACTTATTAATTTTTTTACACGGCAAATATTATGGCAAATATGTTTTTGTCATCTGAACCAAAAGAACATCAAAAGAGTATCTTTTACCTTCATTGAGAAAATGTTCAAAATAGTATCTACCAGGTTCGATACATTTGCGTAGATGGCAAACTAATTATATTTTAGCAAATTTAGATTGTTATTTTTCAAATGTTTCTTCGGTTCTGCGGAAATAGAATGTTTGTTCTGATACTTGCCAAATTCGTCCCTCTTCGATAAAATTTTCAATTGACTTACTAACAACAAAATAACCTGAGCTGATCACGTTTTGTGATACATCTTGTATATAAATTAGTTTTAAAATAAAAATAATAAAATAACCGAACAGATTCATTATCTCGAATCGCTATTTTTTACCTTCATTTCAAATAAAATGTTACTAAGCTCAAGAGATATAACAACATTAAAATTGCAAAGGGTCGTTGGAAGAACTTGAACATTGAAAGGGTATTTTCTTGCTTCGCGAAAACTAAACAAGCAACTAGTTGCAATATTATGCGAACCATAAGTTATAATGCTAATTTCCAATCTTTATCAATTTTTTAAGCATACTGAAAATAATATTTTCAAACGTTTTAACATTACTTGAGAACCAAAATACAATTGGGAAACTTGAATGTTTTGGAAATCGTCAATTTTCCTAACGCCTTACAAAAGATTCAAAAAGGAAAAAAGATTTTAAAAAAGGAAATATATTAAAAATTTATTGTTTATAGAATTTAACATTTACGTATCTTGTAATTGTTTCATATGTTATCTTGTAAGTATTTCATGTAGTCATTTCAGTATAAAACATCAAATGTTAAAAACTCGATAATTTCAAGATGTATAAAATTGTAAATTTTCAAGGCCATTCAAATCTTAAGAAATTTACAGAAATATACAAGACGCTGGTTTCAGAATATGTTTCTAAAGTTTTTAGAAGTTCTGCCCTAAGAATTGTTTTATGTTTCATTGCTAATAAACATCATAGAATTGTAAAACAAACCAATACAAAGTTTCACGTTTAAAAAAATTTGTAGCTTTGTAATGTAGCAATTATTTTCAAGCTCTCTTTTCATAATTAAAATAAATACCACGTTTCATTTTTATACTATTATTCCACTAATTACTCATCCTTTCAACGTCACATTAAACAACTGATAAAATAAGGCGAAAAAAATTCTTTTTTCCTTTGGTCAGTATCAAGTACATATAGTTGTTAAGTATAAATCGATTGCAGATATATCATATCTTTATATATTAAGTAGATACTTGTTTCATCCACTAAATATTATAACAAGTACCATGTTTTAAATATATATTTTATATATCTTGTATGTCATGCGCATCTTGTACGTTTTGCTTATTTCAATTGTCCTTGTTTTCTTAAATTTAAATTTATTTAAATTTACATAAATACACGATAAATACGCGATAAATACGCGATAAATACGCGATAAATACGCGATAAATACACGATTTACGATTCATTTGATAAAAATGTTACCACATTTTATTTTCCTTCGTCCAAGAAAAAGTTTTTATAAATTGGATCTTGAAACAAAAATCACATAATCCAGTATATTACACTTATACTGGTGTAGGTAGATTAAATTAAATGATTAAATCCGTAATTTATAAAATATTCTACGTATAAACTAACTAACTCGCATGTTATACATTTATCGAAAATTTCAAGATACACGTAAATCTTTATACAGGTTTCATTTTCTTAGTTATGTTAATAAAAATACGAAATTACATAAAAATCGATTGCTTAATAATTATACAATATTTTAATAAATTTGCACATAAAGAGTGCACACAAACGTGAAGAATATTGCGATGGTTATGCACGCACGACTGACCTTCGCGAAGAATTCGAGTGTTTCGTGGCAAAAATACGGATGACACGGAAAGCGAACGTGAACGTAGTTGGAGGAGGGAGCGCGAAAAGCCGCGGCGAATTCACGTTTGCAGTAGACGATCATCGGCGCGCTTGTTTCGCAATACAAGCCTCCGTGTAGGTAGTCTGGAAGAAGCGTCGCTTTGTTCGCGTGAAACGTGCCGCGAGTGCTCGCCAGGTTTCGACGTGAACACACGATACGTTTATTGCCCGCCCATTATCCAGTGTGGTATTACTTCCGTGTCTTCCATCAACGCGTTCTCTTCTTCTGTTTCACTTGAATAATCCGACTACGTTATAAAGTTTAATAGTGCTCCTATGTGTTTTTAAAAAATGTTTCAAATTCGAAATAGACTAAATTTTCTTATATCTTTGATCAATTTTTAAATATGATAAACTAATAAACTCGATAACTAAACTTCGTAAATTTTTAAATCGATTAACATTACTTAAGAAGACTAACATTATATTTTTAAGAATGAAGAACTCTTTGATAACTAAATCCGATAATCTTTAAACTTAATAAACGTTACGAAAATTATTAAAATTATATTTTCCGACCTTTTTAAAATTTGACGAATAAATGTATTATTTTTATTTTGATTTTCATACTGTAGTTTCATACTATATATTTACCAATTTTTATAATACTGTATGATTCTTAAAATATTAAATTGTTCATTAAATACCAATTTCAAATACGAGTAGTGTGATATAACATGAATTTCAGTTTTTTCATAAACATAAAGGTGGGGTAAATCAGAAGATGGTTTTAAAGTTGTATTAAGTGATGTCACGTGGAAAGTGCAAAGTGTAATGAGTTTAACAAAGGTCTCGAAATCTTATTGTAATCGATAAGATAATTCAAAGATATCGGATTATAAATAGGTATAAAGTTCCTTTAAATGTGATGAGTTGAAGGATAGTTAAAGTTTTGGAAGAACGTGTGCAAGGTCATGAGTGAATAATGTCTTGCAAGTTTAATTAGCTCCTGTCTTGAATGTTAATTACAAACGTGTGGTATAGTGACTTTTCGAGGCTTCGTATGACAAGTTTATATTGGTAAATTTAATGGGAGCCACGTGACGAAATTACGATGGATTGTACATCATATGAAATCATGATGGATTCGGCGAATTTTTTTCGCTCCTCTACCAGCAATTTTGTAAAATAATTTAACAAATAATGGAGGAAACAATAATTTTTATGAAGGAAAATTTTTATTCATTCTGTCAAAAAGTTAATAACTCTTATGACTAATAAAGTAAAACTTTATAAATTATTATAACTTGAAAAATATTTATTTACGATTATTTTAAATATTTAAATTTATAGAAATTTGAGTCGATAGATGAACGTGTTATTCTAAAAGTTGAAATATTATATTATTGTAAAATGATTTGGCAAATTTAATAGATGCTAAATAATGTAAAAGACGCTTGACTGTATCCAGATTGATTTTAATTTTATATTATTACAATATATAATTGTTAAATATTCAAACGAATCAATATTAATTATCTGAGTATAATTTTGATTAATTATGTACAAGATGATTCGTAGCCGGTGGTACAACCGGGTTGAGGCTGATTCTGTGTGCAAAATAAGTCGTAAATATAGACTAAAATTCTTTCACATGACGCTCCGTTTCTGAGAAAGTCGAATTTGTATAGTTGACAAATATTTTTAAACATGACTAATTTCGCAGTGAACAGGAGTAAATAATCGAGAGGAGATTAAGCTATACGTGAAAATAAGTCAAAAGAATAGAATTAAATTTTTTCATAAAGTGCTTTGTTTTTGAGAAAAATAATCAAATTTAAAAATGTGCCATTTAATTAAACACACACAAACTTCATTTTCTTAAAAATGAAGCTTAAACGGGAAAACTGTATTTTTAATTTTTGGCTTATTTCCGCATGTAGAGCAACTTCCTTCCGATTGTTTACTCATACCTACTTGGTACTTAGCCAAGCTTTAGCATATTTGACAAATTTTCAAACTCGATCTTTTCGGAAACGGAGTGTTATAAGAAAAAATTTATTCCACATTTTCAACCCGTTCTTTTTATTGTACGTAGAAGCACTCCTTACCCAACTGTATCACCCATTTGACCTAATTCTCTATATATAATTACGTGTATGAATTTTTTAAATATATTTGGCCTGCGAAAATATTACTGTGAGAAAGATTTTAAGGTAGAATATCTCTTTTTATTCGAATATATTAAAAGGATGTTCATACCTTCGTTGTCAATATGCATAGAATACTTTCGAACATTTCGAACAGATGTGCTTTATCGTGACATAATAGTATCGAAACTGAACGCATCCTAAATTTTATAAATTGTGTTTTATTTTTTATATATTCTTTATATATGATTATATATTCTGTGTTGTATATTTTAAGTTTTATAAATTATATAAAGTTTTTCGTATTAAATAACTTACTAAAATTAAACTGCTTTAATTTTAGCATTGACATAAATTTCATAAATCTAGATTTAAAAATTTCATAATATTAATAAATTTCTTTTCGTTTATGGAAACGTAAAAAATATAGCAGGTTAATACGTCATGTAAAATTCAAATAATATTCCTCAATTAATAGTAATTTCTAAAATACTTTTGGGATAACGAAATTGTTAATAACATAATTCACAGTAAAATAAGAGTTTCTTAATTATTTCAAGTTTTATTTCTATTAGTAAAAGCATTCTCTTCTAATCTATATTACTCATAAAATATAGAACTTATAAAACAATTTTCGCGCACATAAATTTTTGTTTTAAAGTAGAAAATAACATTTTACATTTTATATTTTATTATTTTTATCAAAAGAATTGGAAAAGCGTTTCTTCCAAAACTTTGGTCGATGTTATTTCTTTTTTTGCTGATAATCTAAAATTCCTCGTATTACAAGTAACATATAATTTGAGAAAATAATATTCTAGAATAATTATAGAGACAATTAAATTTCGAGTACTTGCAGCAGCAATAAATGCAATAAAATTTTGTGAATCGCTAATTGCTATTAAAATTCATATCGACAGTGGCGTTACATAAATTCTGGTAAAAATGACAAAATGAAACGGTTCATTAGGGCAGTGGTTTCATTCAACGTGCTACTTCATAGTAAAATCGTTTCTCGATAAGAATTGTTTCTCTGAATTGAGAACAAACAGCTCCAGAATGTGCATTGGGGATGGTATTGCTTATTTGAATAGAATACCGATTATGAGAGCATAAGTAACACCTTTCCCAAAGAAAGATCATGTCACGAGTGTAACAAAGTAACCGTGCCACGTTGAGCTGAGCACTGAATTTAAATATATACGACCCTACTGCTAGCTTACAAATATTTTCTCGTTAGAATAAAGGTGATGTCGTTTCAGATTTTTCTTTTTTCCGTACACTCCGCATCCTTTTCCAAAATAATAATTCTTAAATAAGCAGAGAAAAAGTGTTACGAAACACCGTATTGTTACGATTAACCCTGTTCCTTACCGAATAGGTTCAGTCAAGTTTGCCTTTTCTTGTGAAATTTTCTTGTGTCAACTTATAAATATCGTGTTTAGAAACAAATCCTGTATATTTGCCACCCGAAATTTCTTACACGAACTTTGTAAACAATCTCCAAAGATGTCAGAGACAGGTTCGTTTGTGTATAATAACAAACTTAATAATTGGATCGCAAGACGTTCCCAATAAAAATTATAGGTGTTAAAAACATCTATCAAATGAGATGTCACCAAAATAAATAGATAGATGTCATTCAAAATAGCACTATCTTCAATTGTCAATTATTTATGTGAAATTTAGTATACAGAATTGAAACTTTGTGAAAATATAGTTTTTATCATTCTGAGTTTAAGAGTGTGCAATATTTCATCCCTAAATATTTATTAGTCCTTGCAAAAAACTATTTAGCAACTAAAAAGGCGTTTTCGTGAAACTTAATTTCTACAATTTTCAGAAGTTGCATAGCAACTGGTGGATGCTTTTCCTATTATTGAAGAGTTGCACAATTATGTAATTCTTAATTTACATGTGGTTGTAGGATATGTTACTAAGTTTTATATATGTATGATTAATATTCTGGAATAAAACTTCTTCTATTAGAATTCGTTATTTAATAAAGTTATAAATCGATAAATTTACTGTGAACTCATGTTATAAATTATTTCGAAAAATTCTCTTCTATTACGATTTATAATCTGATGTAAGTTCCTATATTCGATCATTTATTTAGAGAAATGTGTTGGAGAACGTACTTGGTATGCTTATATATCTTCCTAATAAAAGTTTCTAGAAATTATTACGCGAGTTGATTCGCAGAAAGTCGTTTCCCTTTTAAAACCAGCTATTTCTTAATCTAGGCAGCCAATTAAAGTGGCGAAGGTCTGATCAGTTGTATTTATTTTATCAATGCCGTGAAGCGTGTTTTCGTTATGTAATTAAGGATACTAATTAAAACCCTGTCGATCGCGATGCCAATGACCACGAAGTTTTTGAGAGGCTACCGGTTTCTCAATCAAAATATACTTTCCATTCTTCATCGTTGATCATCATACAATTAATCCTGCACTTGATCGAAAGGAGCTGGCTGAAAAGTTTCTCTAAATATTATTTCTGCGATTTAACTCTTGTAAATAATACCCCATTGTTAATTAAAAGCTATATAATATAAATTTTAATACAACGAGTGCAAATTTATAGAAAATTTTACATCTTCAGAATTTCATTTTTATACAAATGTTAAAATCCTATTTATGACACAGACTATTATGAGTTGTAACAGAAGGTGATACTTATAAATCATTAAACATTCTCAGATATTTTTCTAATATTTATAATATGTACATATGTCGCAATAAAACTATTCTATACATTTCTTTCTAACTAATCAATAAATCGATAACTTTTGTTGTAACTTCTCAGTAAAGTTTTGTTTATCAAAATCAATGTCGCTGCTAAAGAAACTAGAGAAATAAACGCAACAGAAATTATCAGTTACTTGTTAATTTGTTAATTATTTAAAAAATTTTTAATCTATTTTCTGTAGAATTCGTTTTCTCCAAACTTGAGCAGTTTCATAATTTTGTCATGGAAGAAGAGCATCTATGCATGCAATAGGTGTTTTGTCTCTCTTAGGTGCCTCTTGTATCTCATTTGCTTCGCTAAGAAAAAATATAATTGTTTTCTAATTATGTTTTTGATTTATCTTCTCTTTTGCAATCAATAGATAGAAACACTTGTCCGTATCAAAACATGAAAGCGGTGTATTACAAACTTCCGGAAGTTTTTTACTATATCGAAGACTCTCATACAGTGCGCGACAACCGTGACGTTAGTTAAAGTTCTCATTCCAAGAAAAATTGTTACCTCAAATTTCTAACCGATTAAATAAAAATTGACAAAATATCTACTGACTTTTTTATATCTATAGATGTTCCATTAAATTTATTAAGAACAAGTATTTTATTTATCATTAATGATAAGGTATCAATGTTTTTCATATTATAAATAATACAAAATAGATCAAGGATATACAAGCATTAATTGTAAAAATACAAAAAATAAGAAATTTTCGAGTAGATATTATTTTCAGGTAATAACTTTCAAGTAATGATTGACAGGTCGAGAAATTTTCACGTAATAATTCGATAATTATTGGGAATATGGATGACCTCTCCGATTTTAATAACCTTGAAATATGTTATCAAGACTAACACTCTGAACAACTGTTTTCTATACATATTTCTGTTACTCGCTCATAGTTTTCAGATATTCAAGATATTCGCAAAAAACATCAATTAGATTTATTTTCAGGCTATGATTAAGCTTACGGAGTAAGCTAGTGCATTTTTATGTAGCTCAAATTAAATTTAACCCACTGATAACAGAGATAGCTATTTTTTAAATTGTATAAATGAAAAAGAAATAATAATGGGTTGTAGGTTGGGCTAGAGTAGTGTCCGGTCACTGCACCGTTAGCTACGCTAGCGTGAAATAATTCTCAATGAATATATTGTATGAAATGTTGCACTTTATTTCGATCATCAGTTGTTTAAAAATGTGACAAATACGTCTATTGTCATTGAAAAATTGTTCACAAGAAGAAAAATTTATAAAATACATTGTTATATAATACACATTTAATATTATTATTAAACATAAATTGCTTTATAACTTGTAAACTAAAGTCGAGCGGTTTATAGGAAAAAGTTGTTCAGAATATTAATCTTGTCAATATATTTCAAGGTTTTTGTAATTGGTGAGACCGCCCCTATTAAAAATTTTATATAAATAATAGAAATTTTAAAGATAGAAAAATTTTCTTTGACTTCATTTAAAAGTACACGTATTAGAAATTGTAAGGAAAGTATAACAGATTATGGTATGGACGTACATCAAGCAAATAAGGAAGCCTTTTCTATATGAAAAAAGTGCAGTTCCTTTAATTAAATGTTATTAATTAAATTAATAACAAAATCGTAGAAGTTATTAGAAGTAATATTTTAAAAATAGCATAGATGTTTGGGCCTTGTTAGAAACATTAAACGTTGCTGACACCATATTGTATTCCAAACATTACAATCTTTGAATCTATTTACAAATATTTTTAGTACTTTATATAAGTTCTCCTGATTACGATTCAATTAACGGTACCTCTGATACAATTCATTTCCAAAGTATTTAATATTGTGTACAGTACGATGCTATCGATTGTACCTTTATTTAATAATATACGGTGAAAAAGTATGAAAAGTATTTCGACATAACTGTATTATATTTACATACTAATTGATCGAGTTCAAATATATTGAATTTCGTATCATTTAGTAGAACTTTTGTATGATTAGAAAAATTCATTGGAGGAATGAGAATTCAATACTTTTCGTAACCATATATGTAGAAATATAGAAATTCATTATCCAATTTCTGTATTAATTATTCATTTTCAATTAACTTATCAATAATAAATTTTATAATAAAACGACATATACAGAATCAGTTTTAGAATTAAAAAAATAAAAGAAATGTTATAAAACGAAGCACTTGGGACATTTTAAAAAATACTAAATTTTTGCGTAATGTGAAAATTATGCAATTAAATATTAATTAAATAGATACTTATTTAATTCCCATTTAACTTCAGCTCGTTATTCTTTTTTAATTTGTTTTTATTAACAAGTAGGTAAATAACCTCATAATTTTTCCGGATGTTATCAAACCTCATAAATCAAAAGAAAATCTGACACAGTAACTACTTCTTTAGTACTATCAGAAAATAAACTCATTGATCGTCCGTTTAAAGATGAAAATATACATACAGTATGTATTAGTGAAGTAGATTTTAATGAATTGCAATTATAAATTATAAAATATAGCAGCGCTCAAATAATTAATCAGTCTTTTTGCACAATAATTTACGTAATAAATGAATTAAATACAAAAATATCGCATTCCTACGTGCATTCGCTCAATATACCGAAATACGTTAGAACGTAACGGAAGGAAGAAGAGCAAAACAATAACCCCGTCACACTGTGCAACACAGGAACAATCTACAATCCTCCACTTTTCTGTATTTAACCTTAATTTTTTTACTTTCTTTCTTGTCTCGGCGTCATAAAGCAGTATTGGCATATAAATACCTCCTTTTAATTTCCCATACAAATACGCATATTTTATGTCCACATGCCTAGCACACCAGTTAAATTCCGCCATTAACGCTAACGATATCTTTATTATAGAAAAATTTGCTATTGAGAAGTACGTTTCTGAATAATCAATTCCTTTCATCCGTGAGAATCTTTAGATAACCAGTTTAATTTCCTATCTTATAATTTTTGTTTCGGAGTCCGTTTGGCTTTTCATACCCACTTCAATCGATAGCTGTCCTGTTCTTTAGTAACTCCGTTATTTACTATGTCTTTCTACTTTCCAAAGTGCCGAGTTCCTCCTGTATGACGTATTTCCATTTCTCTGCCTATGACGAGCTCACTGCTTCTGCTAAATTTTGCTGCTCTATTAACTACACAAAATTTGCTTTAATGTTGCTCTCCATTTTCTTATTCTCAATGTCGGTACCCTGCTGTCAGACCCTTTCGGATGCCCCTTTCGTACATACGAGTTCTTCATCATTTTTCTTGGCCTGCCTTACCTTCGTAGCTTCTTTAAGTATACTGCCTTCACTATTTCTGTATTTTCTTTGTTTTTTGTGACGTTTATTTCCTTCTGTGATAACTTTCCTGTGGTACTCAATTTTTTCTCTGGCATCGCGATTATATTAAGGTTTTCGGTAGTTGATTTATACATTCATCGTTTGATCATGCCTCGATTAAATCTCCAACTTTAAGTATTTCTTTTATATATTCACTCGTATTTTTTCTTCGACGAACTTTACATATTTGACTGTAATCATGGTTTGCATTGTAATTGACGGTATACTACACAACCTAGCATATGCTGGGCAGCTATGTACTCGTAAATGCTGTATACTTGACGTATGACCAGTTAATAATGTACGTTGCTGTTGTCACTGCTTCGGCCCAGAACTTTTGAGTTCTTTTTGAGATAAACAAGCTGACGTGAGCATTGATCTTGTCATGTCAGTATTCTATTAATTCTCTTTGCGACACCATTTGTGACGTTTCCACATCAGACCTCTCGGGGTTTGTGTCTAGCTCTCTAAAATAAGTTTCTATATCCTCGTTGCAGAATGCATTGTCCGTCCTGAATCTTTTTACCTTTTTGTTCTATTCTCATTTCGCTTTGGACATATAATCTCCGATATGCGTTTGTGCTTCATCTTTGGTCTTCATGCATTTAACAGTAGTTTTTCGAGAAAAAACATCAGTAAGTGTATTATATTTATATTTTATTAAATATCTGCTTTCATCTAATGAGTTGACTGGTAAATGACCATAAATGCCGGAATGTAGTGACTTACATACCTGATTCGCCTGCCTTTCCTTCAATTTGTGAGATTTGTGAGCTTAATATTGACAGGGGTTTTCAGCATTACGCTTTCCATGCGCTTTGTTTTGAAATTGTACCATTTTGTTCTGCTCGGTCTGCTATCGAGTTCATTTCTGAGTTTAATTCATAAAAGTCTATGAACTACTCCTTTCTTTTGCACATGGTGCATGTATCCACTATTTAAAAGCTTTTTGTCCCCTATGTCTACGATATTTAGCGATACTAGAAATTTATCATAATCCCTTTCTAGCTTGAATTCGTATGTTTTCCTGTCTCTCTCTCTGATTTCGTGTGACTATCTCTTGTCATATGCACGCTATCCTTACAGATAAAGTACATCGTCGATTTCATCTTGCCACTGCACAGTTATGTTTCTTCGTAACCGCTCTTTTACTAATGTACAAAGCTTTTTTGGGTATTTCACCTTCAATTTCCTCCAGTTTCCCCTTGACATCCTCGTATTACATTCAACCAATAACACTCTTTTTACTTCAACTGGAGTGAATCTACCGTCTTGTAAATGTGTTAATTGCATATTTAGGTTTTCGTAGCTATACGGAAAATCGGTTAATAAAGTATCTATATGCTACGTCTTCATCGCTTATATTTTATTAAATATTATTCATCGCGGCTATTTTAATTCTGGCCAAATAAGCAGGCATGTTTTTATTATTCTTCATTTTTATTAGTCGCGTAATCCGTATTCTGGATTCTAGCTAGTGCACTTATTCTAATATACTCCACGTTTCATGTGCACTTATTTCATCATGTGTCTTATTTTCATTTGCGATATCAACTACTCTGTGCACTTCTGTGACACTCGGATTCAATTAGATATTAGTCAAACCAGGTCTAATAGTGCTTTGTCTTTCCGGTACCACTTCATCTCGATTTTCTATGATCGACAATTATTGTTTGATAGTTTCGTCACCCAAATTTCATTTTGGTTTTCTCCGCCCATTCCTGATGACAAACATTCCCCCTTTCCCATGGTCACAAGTCCCGTCTCTTCAATACGACGTCTCTGGATTCAAAACCACCGTAGTGGGAGTTGAAGTACTTCATTACAATCTTTCTGTATAATAGATATATTAATATATTATAAATAATAAATAAATTAAATACAAAAATATCACTGAACTACCTGGATTCTCGTATGATGGTATACCGAACTACGTTAGAACAAAACTGAAGTAACAAAGAAAGGGAGGGAGACAATAACGCTCTCATTATACTTTTCGAATACAGGAATCATTTTCATAGAATAAATATCATACATATATGTATTTCGTTGAGTCAAAAGGAATGCAATTATTAATACGAATAATTTTACTAATAATTTTGTGCAAAAATTCAATTTTTATGTATGTTTATCGATTACTCAGGATTGGATCAAGCTATCGGAATAAAACTTTTTGCATCTTTTATAAATAGTCCATCGATCGGTTCCGTTTGCAAAATTTCTCCCATTTTTCCTTGTTATAGTTAACAATGACAATGGTTCGTTATTGCAGGGAATTTTTTATTTATCAATTTCATTTACTCGTGTTTAATGATTGCTCTGCAATTGTTAGACTGATATCGAGATGATTTCAAAGATGATCTGAGCGAAGGGTTTGAAATTCCGTTTCCCAATATAGGCTTCAATTTATGTTTCCCTAAGAGGAAATATTATTCTACGGTTTCGTTTTTGAGATAAGTCTACTTTTACTGCGAAATGATATGCGACACATTGTTAAGTTATATAAATATACTTTTTTATCATTATTTGAGATACAATATCTGTGGCGGAGTACAGTTGATTGATTCCTTATTCGCATGCGGGGTTTCGCAATATTTCATTTATTAGTCATAATTAAAATTGAAATAAATAATAAATAGAGAGAAATGAATTATCGCCTTGTCAATGACAATGAAAAATATTTTACGTTGGTCCTGTAATATTGATCATTTGATACTAAAAAATGTAAAATAAAAGACTTTCTGTCAAAACAAATATCGACTTCAAAAAGCGCTAAAGAGTATGAAATAATTTCTATTTTATTTGTATTTTAGTTAGACACATATACAATAATGGCTAGGTCACTTATTTACTTACTAAAGAGCATACTATGAATATTGCAACCTTCTCGAAAATTTGAATAATGTAAATATAAATAAGTTGAAAATTGTTACTATACTAGAAGCATTTTACGGCACTTTGCGCCGCTTTTCAGAAGGTTACGATATATTTATTTATATTAACCGTTGTTGCATATGTGTCTAACTAAAATACAAATAAAATAGAAATTATTTCATACCCTTTAGCGTTTTTCGAAGACGATAATATTTTCTTTGAAAAGCATCTTTTATCCTATATGAGTTTTGATTTAGAAAGTATGTTATGCAAATTGTTGGTAACATAAATTTAATTTTGACTAAGGTGTCCTTAGTCCATCCTTCATACTAACCAAACAATTTTTTAAGCCATAAATAATTTTGATATTTATATTCAAGAATTTTTTAACTTTAGAATTGATAATTCTTATTATACTTGTAATTTACAAATTATAATTGTTGGGAAAATGCATTTAATTAGTATGGAAATTATTTTGATTAACTATATAGTTTTTTGAAGAAACTACTTGTGTTTGACGTTTTATTTGGAAAATGGCATTCTATATGTACCAACTTAATACTAATACATGTAGTAAAAATAAAATTCAAATGATATAAATACAATTAAATTACAATAAGTATTAAGTTGTCCCGAATGTTGCTTTCGTTTTATAAGGAAATAACAGATGCACAACATTTTTTGCTTTATATTATTTTGTAGAATTATGTTTGACCCATCTTGTAGCAATAAAACAACGAAAAATTTTAGAAAAACGAAAGAAATTTTTGGGACAATCTAATATAATAAAAGTAATACAAAATGCCTGAGGAATCAGATTTCTACCAATTTCATAGAAATTCGTAAGCGTATAATCTTGTCATACCCTCGAAAAAATCCTCTACAATTAGACAGTACATACTTTTTGTAGCATTTTTATTCGCAAATGTAAGGTGACAATGTGCAAATATCCTTAACGATATTCGAACAGTGTTATGTTCGAACACTGAAAGACTTCTCGAAAAAAAGTGAAAATGTCAAATGCAAACTTACCACGCGTCGACGACCTAGAGAAGAGTCCTCAATGGACCATTCTCACCAATGAAATAAATGATCTGGAACAACTGTGTCGCTTGAATAACCATCGTCATCCTAGACGGCAACCATTGAGATATAATTATCATCGATATTCGATGCCACAAATGCAAAAAGCAACATCCGTTTGGATAGAACCTAGTAACGAATTGAACGAAGATTTTCAAGGAAACAATGAATTTTCAAACTATAATACTGGAGAGACATATCGGTGGAACTGGAGACCGAAGACAGAATTCGAAAGAACTTATTTTTTCTATGATTACAATCAAGGGAATCTTCAGCATGACACGCAGAAAGATTATACTCCTCTTCATTGTAATAAATCTTTAAGTCAAAATGTAAATATTCAAGAATCCGATGAATATCAGACATGTCATAGTTCGTTGCTCCGATCAGATCGATCCGAAAACTCTTTCAACGAGGGCAGCTTCGCACAGATTTACAATAGAATCTACGACAACGAGCCTGCTTATAGTGGAACCAGAGAGAGACTGCACGAGATCTTCGAGCGCAACAGATACTTGAGAAGAAAGTTCTTCTCCAGCACACCAGACAACGATGCGACCAATTATATTGGTGACTTTCCCAAGGAACTTGAGAACAAAAATCCTAGCTCGACATTGAAATATAACGGATTCGGAAGTACAGAAACTATCACCAGTCAGAGCAATCAGTCATCTTTAAGTAGCAACGACAGGAAATCTAGGTGTCAATCGAACGTCACTACTCTTGGGGCCGAGGAAGACATTTGCAATAGCGAGTTCTCTCACAACACCAGTTGTTCGAAGAGTTCGGTAAACGTGGATCACATGGAAGACGGACGCATTATGTCGACCACGACAAATGGAAAATTGTTAGTGAACATTGAATCAGGAAATGAGGTATGTCAAGCGAACGAATCTACGGGCTTACATAATGCAGTTTCTATGAAAAATTCTACTCTAAATAACAGTTTAGTACCTAGCCAAAAATTCAGTTCTATGGATAATTCCAAGTATGATTTAGATGACGTTAAACAACGTGATACAGTTAGTCAATACGAAGCAAATGCATGGACGTGTTATCAACATAACTTGGAATATAAAAACGAGAGTAAGTATCAAAATGGAGAACGTAAAATTAGTGGTAGTAATGAAAAACTCGATCAACTTTCGAATTCTCAAACCAATAAGAAGTATACGACAAAAGATATACTTCAACAGCGGCAAGAAACAAACAAAATTAATAAATCTGAGAAATACGGGTCCTTGAGCAAAAATCAAAATAAAGATGTGTATATTTCAAATCTAAAGGAGCAAGAAATAAGTATAGAACCTGAAGATTCCAAATATTCGTATCGATTGCAGGACAATTACAAATTAGTAGAAAATATCGTAGGATCGGACTTGTCCATTTCTGAGACCAACAGATCAAATGGAACGTCATTTAACAAAGACAAAACTTGGATGAAAGATAAATTCACTTCACGAGCGACAAATAGATGGAATTCTTTACAAAATCTTTGCATATCCCTACCAAATTTATCTTTTTACGAAAAAATGTCGAATTCTTCGGATAATAATTTTACGAATAATTTAGCAACAAATTTATCCCTTCAATGTGATTCGAAATCAGGAACAAAATCTGAATTATTAACGAACATCCCAAACGAACAAGGCAGACAAGAAAACAAAAAGACTCGCAGATATTTCGCGTCACAGGTCGATCTACCAAATACTTGCAGAGAACCAACGAGCTTAACTTTACAAAGAGTGAAAATAACAAAAGTGCCACCTCCTCTGGACTTGTTCAGAGTGAACGAAAAGTACGAAGAAATAGAAGCTTTTGAGAGGAAACAGTTGAACACGATGAACGCGTCTCCCGTTCGAAATTACGATCGCTCTGTAGAAGGTCAGGCGACTATCATTCAGGACGAATGTTCTCCTGATGACAATCGACGAGACATAATGTGTAAGCAAAAGAAATCTCAAAAAACTTCCTGTCTTGACGAATGGCGGGTGGTAGCTGTGTCTGAAAGTGGAAATTATCCTCGGAGATGTAATTTGGAACAATCTTACCAGACGAAGGAGCATTCACCGAACCAACAAGATTTACATAAATCCTACGAGGATTTAACTATGATGAAGGATCTACAATCGCCACAATTGATGTCTAGTTACAAGAACTCGATAAGCGATCTACGAACAAGTGGTTCTAAGACAAATTTTGAGCAAAGTTCACAGGTGGCTGAGCTCGAGACGTCTCAAGGAAGAAGTAGCGGGGCCTCTTTGTTCGATCATATGAATTTGATCAGCGGACCACAAGCTAGGAGCGGAAGCACGCTTCCCTCGGTTTACGGGCCGATTCCGTACAGTCAGTAAACATGCGCATAATTTTTCTGAAGTAATTCTTTTTCTGCTATAAATATCCGGGGTACCGTTAGGATCGTCTTCTGCGCGTCTCTTCTTCTTCTTCTCTCCCTTCCTGCCTTTCTTGTCGTTACTAAACGTTTGGAGTATATTTCTCGATCGTAAGTATATCCACTTGTGATAATGAAGATGTAATATCTAAGCAGAGGAAAGTGATGCTTTAATAATGATAAACATGGAGATTTTAGCCGTATAGGATACTAAAGCAAGAGTGGGAAATTATCCTTTTCTTCGTGTTTTATTGAGGATTTCAATTGTATATGATATTAAAACAGGAATGGGATAGAGGAAGATAGAGGAAGATGTCACTCGTTTGCAACAAAGATGAATACATTCGGTTACGTATTCAGTTTGGCTACTATAAGGAAAGTAAATATATTTGTATGATATTCTGGTTGGTTTAAGAGTGAAATTTTTATTTGTTTGTTGATATCAATTTAAAGCGTTTGTGGACGATTTTGAGAATACTTTTCACGATAGAAAAGGATATTATGATTGGATTGGATGATTGGAGAATATTATGATATCATCTTAAATAATATAACAAATATTGGTATACATATATGTATATGATAATTGGTATTGTAATATAATATTAATACAATATTAATAGAACATATAATGTGAGGAAATGGTATTAAGGTTCTGGAAACATTTTCTTGAATGTTTGCTATATTTTAAAATATAAAAACATATTAATTAACACATTCACAGATAGTAATTTTATAGAAATTCTAATGTAGAAATTTATATGTTTTTTTAATTAAAGCAAGGATAAGAAATTGAAGAATGCGTGCGCGCGTTTTCTTGTTATCACTAATTCAAATAAATACAAGACATTCTCTTTTTCTCCATTGATAATTGGCGTAGCTAAACTCTCCTGTACAATAATTTATCAACTAATAATATAAACGAATGAAAAACTTGGAAATTATAGGTTATAGACTCTTTCTTAATAAGTTTATAATTTTAGTTGAAATAGGTTGATCAGACGACGTTAATTTATAAAATTCACTTTGAAAATTTTATTCGTTTCACTATTAACAGATATGATTTGTAAAATTTCACTAATAATACTGGTTACATTGTGTTCTGGCTATACCTTTGTTATGAAAAAACGTACTGTTACGTCAACGGCCGTTAACATATTACGATAAGATAATTTAAAACAAGATAAAATTATATGGTTTAGCATAAATATCATTATTGTGAATATTGAAGCTGAATCAAATTACAAAAAATATGTTTCTTTGTACTCTTTATCATATTGAATGATATGTCATATATATTCTTTGATACTACTTTTTAGATTTCCTACAAATAATTATTCGGTTAAACTAAATTTAAATGATTAAATGGCTGAATCATTCATCTTGTCGTTGTTTCGTTTCTTCTTGTATATAAAATTCGATATTTAATAGGCCATGCAGCATCATCATTGTTATTCGTTTTTTTTTTTTGCAAATCTAATACCTTAATTCATTCAAGAAAGTTATTCACTGTAATTGTTAAAGATAGATGTATTATATGTGTAGTGTATTTTGTTTCAACACAGTTCAGGAAATAAATGTAATCATGATGGTGAAATATCTTATTAGCTGGTCAGAGATTCATCAGACCGAAACGCATCGGTCGTTTACACATAATTTGTACCACAAGTTTTCCCACCTTTTCTCTTTTAAATCTGTACGTCAAATTTTGCTGTTCATTTAATTGCAAAAAATTAAGCAATAATTATTTTCTTTTTCTAAGTTATATTAAACTAACTATTAATGTTACATCTATATTAAACTTAAATGTATATAATTATTTAATAACTTTACTTTAATAATACTTAAATTAATAATACTTAAATGTATATATATATATATATATATATATATATATATATACATTTAAGTTTAATGTAGTTTTCAAATATCAATTTAAATTGAAATAAAGTATTATTGAATTTGACGTTTCCATTATACAACACGTTAATGTGTATGTGGGTGTATTTGGATGTGTCACTTTGGGAATGGATATTGTAATAAAAAGCTAAAAAAATTTTCAATTACAATTTAAAAATCCATTTGTCTATTTTCAAGTTTTTAATGATATTTAAAAAAACTTTAAACGGAAAATGCTTCATTGTCATTTTGGGTTTATAATGCAAACATAGTATAAAATTTACAATTCTAGTAGTAGAATATGTAGAAAATGTCATGTAAGGTACTTCGCGTAAAAAATATTTTATTCATTGTTTTCATTGATTGTAACAGATTTAATTTCAGTTTGATTCTCAGTCAAAAAAGAGTAATAATAATATCGAAGGTTATATAACTATTATTTAATAATTAACGGTAAAGGGGCTTTTGATATGTACTTAAATGTACTTAAATGTACTACACATAATTAATTCGAATTAATTATTTACATTATACTAGTTAGATAATGAAAATAAGAAAGTATATAATATATAATTATGTTTTTGTTTCAATAAAGACAATATATTATAGTTATGTATGATGCGTTACGAGCCGAAGAGGGTCGGGTTATTTCTAGGTTACGAAATTGTTCGTACAGCAGACCCAGTGTTGTTAATCGCATCAGTAGCCGAAGGATTTAAGCGGGGGGACGAACCGACGTATAGCTAACGTCAAGAGCTCCAAAATGTTGGTTATTGTGGGCAAACCGACGTGTCGTGATACGATGTATGGTTAACGTCGTGAGCCGCAGGAAACGTTATGAGTTGGCTTCGTAACATTATTAACAAATACGCGATACGCCTGGAACAGATATAATGTTGAAGGTTTTCTGAATTAGGACCACAAGGAATTAAACAAGATTGACACGATTAAAGCCTCAATTTCAAAACTTCTTCAGCATCAAATTTTTTAGCTTATGAGGAAAATTGAAGACTGCAAAAGAAGACTTCGATAAGACACATTTCTTATGTTTTCTGGGGAAGCAGTTTTAAAATTCAGTACATCGTTATGTTCAATACTAACGTTATCAAAGCTGTCTTCTGATTTGATTTTAGAGTTAAATATGTGTTCCTTCATCTTCTTTAAGATCTTCAAAATATTATTCTTTATGATGCTAAAATATTGAAGATATTAAAATATTGTTTCTTTTAACTCTTTCCAATCATAATTTCTGAAGGTATTGGACTCCCTAAAGTTGCAATGCCGGGCAATATCTGGGCTTTGACCCGAAAAAGTTAATAATTGTATCCTTAGCTTCCACAAAACTTTGTCAACACGAGTTACTTTATGAAAATCTTACATTTTTAAACCTAACAGATCGTCTTCATCCTCAATTACGTTATATTACATTCTGTTTAATTATAGAACGACATTACAATCGGAAAATCAACAAAAACATTGTTTTTTTTCTACGATTTTCAACTATTTTTTTATTAATTATTAATAATGGACATACCTTCATTTCGGGTAATTTTATGAAGAAGACATAATGCATTAAAAGTTAAGTGTCCCCTTTTACTGAAAACAGATAGATTGATCATTTAATTAATTAATAACTCGTTAAAGTACAATGTCATGTAACATTAAGCGCTGGAAATGAATGCGAATGTTGAACATTGAGTGTGGAACTGTTAATAACGACATTGTAAAGAATAATTAATGAAACAGCAAACAATATATAGATATTAAATATCTTTGGAAGCACCAGAACTGCATTAGTTGGTATTTTAATCCAGTCAGCACATATATATAACTATAGTTAGCATGTGCCTCGCAATTCGCAATAGTCTAAACGTAGACTCGTATTAGTACACGCACGCGCAATCTGTGATTCTCTCGTGTTCACCAAATCTAGCCTACAGTTGCATTCGCTTTATCAGTCGTGTGATCTCGCTGACCCTTACGGATATACGCGCGTCGTGCATATAGTACTTTCGCCTCCAATTCGTAAATAAATTTTCGCAACCCTTTGAACAAAGGTGTCCATTGTAGTAAACGCTTAAGAAGCAGACTCAGGGATGAGTCTAGGTAGTTGACACGTCACTCATTTGCATCGATTGCTTACGCTTTGATGTAATATCACAGTAACTGTTTCTTATTTCCATCCTGTATACAGACAACATTTTTGTATTACTTCTAGTTTATGATCTTTCTTTCTTTCCTTTTTTGAGGTTAGGAAATCTGCATTATCTTCATATATTCATATATTCTTGAATATGTAGTAATAAAGTATTTCGTGAGAAAAGGGATTTATTGTGTGTGTATGTGGTCAGTCTACTAAAAGTGATATTTGTTGAAAGATTTTTTTTAATTCGTTGTTTACAGTCGCATCAAAATCACAAATTAAATTTTATCGTATTTAGAAAAAATTGATCTATTAACAAAATTCTAATACTTATAATATTTAACTAGAATTTATTAAGTTATACTTAATTGTTTAATATAAAATGAAGAAATTTATTGTGTCTTTTGTTTACTAAAAATTACTGGAAATATATGGTTTATCTGAATAAAGATTAATAAATATTAATTCAAAATATGTATATTCATAGTCTGATCTGACATAAAGTGAAACATTGACGTTCTACTTAGTCATTGCGCATGAGAGATAACACAGTTATCATTCGTATTTGAATATTCTCCTAAAAGATTCCTACTTTATGAAATGAAAAATTATTATTATTATATAATTATCAACGACGGATTACCTAATTTTACATTATCCCAAATACGTGAAGCTTCGCGAAAAATGGAAATTCGAATGAATATATTCAAGTGTGCATTATGTTTTTCTCTCATATTCTCCCATAGTGACGTTAATAACTTCGTAATTGATGTGAATTGATGTAAAAAAAAAGAGCTCCACATGCCAGCCAAAATTCAAAAAATTTTCCTGTCTTCTATATTCTGGAAACGAAGTCCAAAGTTTTGTCAAAAAAAAATATTTTTTCTGTTGATTAACTCGAAATGGTTAATTTCTATGTTTAATTTCTAAGTAGGAATAGTATTTTTTTTTTAATTTAAATTATTCTCCTCCAATTTGATCAAATAGAGAGCAGAACTTTAGATCAATAATTGCTGGAAATGTTAGCCAATATATGATGCAAGTTTTGTTATTAGTCTCCTTCAAATTTTCTTCTCTAAATAATTAAAATTTTCTTTGTGCGAACTTAGAAGTCGTATAACTCCCTGTTGTAGGAACTAAACGTGTCATGACCTCAATATGAGTTAAGCCACTATCCTTTGTCTGCAATCCAATTTTTCGCACACAAAGCCGGTCTTCAGCCGTTGTATGTTCTGCATGCCCTAAGAATTTCGAGAGAATCGAATCCAAAAACGTTCATGAACGTCTATTGATTCTGAGACACTGTTTGTACGAGACATATGTGTGTCAGCAAAAATCAGAAACCGAAATGAGATCTATAAAATAGAATTTTTGTATTTTTCCACAAAAGCCCCATTTTTTGTATTCAGACGCGTTAACATATGTAGATATAATAAACAATATAAATGATATTTAATGATAAAAAGATAATCCGTGTATTTTAAATTGCTCCGCACAGATATTCTTCGCGGTTCATTATATACGGAGTTTTATATACCAAGTCATAATTTCTTCTTACACCCATCTTATATTTTGGATTTATATTTTTATCTCTTTATTCATCTATATTCTTACGCATATATATGTCTTCATATGCTTATGTTTTTATACTTATATTTCTATGCCTTTATACATTTATGTTTATAAGCCGAAGAAATTCTTACTTTATGAAGTCATTGAACACTTATGCTGTTGCTATTCGTTGGCAGTTGCCTGTAACGGTCAGAAACTTAAAAGCTTTCCCTTCTGTTTAATTTTCTATTCCTCCAGTATGTATTGATCGAGTGAGGACGCTTCATAAAGGTTTATTGCTTGTTATGTAAGAATCGCGGAATTCCCGTGCAGACCCTTACGGATTGTACCGTGTGTGGTAACGTTTTGTATTCATACCAAACACGTTCAGTTTATATACAGTGTTGTTATTTCTATACTCAGAGGTAGGATCACAATAGTTATTATTTTATTGAATGGATAAATCTATCACACCGTTGCGAGGCAAAAAAAACCTTTATTGTACGCGCTTACAAAAACTAGGGATAAAAACAAAAAAGAATCTTAAGCCTATCGATTAAATCTAGGATTATCTAACTAGGATTATCTTCTAGTTACTATTTCTTAGAACTAATCTGCATCTGCATCTGCATATGGATGGTCCATTTCAAATAAATCTCACAGTTTTTCGTACTGACACAATGATCCTTGTCAATCTTTCATTTTACTAGCAAATAATCTTTCCGGTGAAAAATAATCTTTGCTCCTACGTTCTTTCGAGCCCAGGGCCTCGGACATTCTGTGATCCTTTCGTCCTAGGATCTCAAACATAAATAATAGAGCATTGAAGTAAATATCTAGCTAGAATCAGAATTTTTAATTATACGAATTTTAAGAAAAATAATTCTTCCTTGAATTCATGAATTTATACAAGTTGAAAGTAAACTTTAAAAGATTAAAATCATTGCACGTACTTCAATGATGACTAATTTAAGTGAAAATACTCTACTATTAACATATTATATGAAAATGAAACTATTACATTACTAATATTAAAGAATAACATATTTTATACAAAAATACGATAGTTATTCTAATATAAAGGATTATTTCAATATATACATATATTGTAATGTACATAATATATCCAGGAGGCACGCGGTGAGAAAGTTAGAAAACTAGCGCCGTTTTGATTTAATAAATTCTGTAATATATGATAACATCTGATACAAGCGGAATAGTATATAGGAAGTGAAGTTAAAAGACTACATACATATAGATAAATACATAATGTATCTGTAATGGTAATTATGGTAATGGCGAGAGTTGTAATGTAAATATTCACCCAGTTAATGTAATGTTTCGTATTTCAACATTTCCCTATTCTTCGAATAGTAAAATACAAAATAATTATTAAAATCATAATAATATAAAATTATAGCGGGTAAGTTCTTCATATGTTTATGTCAAATATATTTGAAAAATTATAGAATTATCGTTGTGTGGGAATAAAGACCATTATCATTATGTTCGCTGTATGGAGCAATATTTTAATCTTTGTCAAAAAAATAAAACTGTTTCTACATTTGAGTTTTTAAATATAGAAAGATGTCCAATAACTTTGTGGAGTTGTTATTGTGATTGTAATTGTGCACTATATCATGATAATCAAGTATATTAAATTGAAGGATGAGTTACGGATTTGTCTACTCGCTTACAAGTATAAGTACTTAGTGTTGATTTCAGTCTAGTATTTATCATAAAATAGCATTCATTTCGTTCGTTTTCCCACTTTAGTTTTTAGAACACAACGTGATAAGTTTCTTCTAGATGATGTCGCTTGAACTTAAACGAAGAATCTTGTCAAAACTTCAGCATTATTGCATTAAAGAGTTCATACAAACAGTATAATGGTACTATAGACTAAACGCATTAAGCATGGGTCTTTGTTCTAAAAATACTTAACATCAATCTATGAAGAACTTGATCACCCGAAGAGGGAAATTTCAAAATACATACGCTAAGTAGATGAGTATTACAGACAGCAATGTTTCACAACCTCCCCCATCGCGCGCTGGGTAAATAATTATACACTTTATAATCCTCAAAAGGTATAAGGACATAAAGGAAATTTTCGTTGGTAACAAGGTTCAAAATCGACCAATTTCTACTGAATTCTTTTCTGATTAATTTATCTCTAACTAAATAAAAAAAAATAGCGAATAAATTGAAACGTATAAAATTTGTCTATGCTATAATGGCTTAATAACTGTAAAACGTATGTTTACGTATGATTATTTCTCACTAAAATCTTCAAATCTTATATTTCGTAACGCAACGCCACGAAAGAAGAGACGCCTATCTGCATATCGTTAGATAGAATGTTAATCTATCTGTACATCAATATATTTTAATTATTTAAGCATCATTAACGGTCCTTGCTTTTAAAAACAGGTTGGAATTTTTTGGTCTTCACCAATCTGGAAACCCAATTTTTTAAGTCGAATTTTATACGTACTTGAAGTACTTATTGAATAGAGTACGACGATACCAATTTTGAGTTTAAGAATCTTCCCACGCAAAAATCATTATACAAAAAACATTGCAAATTTCGACGTATTTTCTATATAGTTTATATAGATTTGGGTCAGGTGTCATTTTATTCGGCTGCCGTGAAGCGTCCAGCAACTATACTAGCGCACATGCTGCTACAAACGCATAGTTATAAACATAATTCGAAACACATTGAACGGTTTATTAGAACTCTATTCAACAAGTACTTCAAATACGTATAAAAATTGACCCAAAAAGTTGAGTTCCTAGAGATGAAGACGAGGCTAAAAAGAAATCAAATTTTCAGTTTTTCAATTTTTAATTTTTATTACGACTATTAATGTTTGTAATTTATATTTGTGTTTGTATTTGTTAGTATTTGTATCATTAATGGCAATATGAATAATGTTTTTAGAAATAACAATATTATAATGATATAGTCAAACGAAACTTTATTACATGAATTCATTTTCAAATTCATCTTCCTTATCGTCTAGAGTTTAAAGCACCTAATACGAACAAGGAAAAGTCAAAGTCGTTGGGTCATCGATTTTGATAAAATTTTTTCTAACAAGTCTGAAGTAAAAAATAAGCCGTTTTTGTCAATACTCATTATTTGTGAAGATATTTTTATATTTAATTCATTGATTTTTAGAAATACAAGATAATGTAATCATATCGCAACAGCTTTGGTTGTAAAGGTTAGAATCGTGAACTACTCCATCACTAATTCAAATTCCTCCTGATCAATAATCTTTTTTCTATTTTTAGATTTTCTTTTTTTTTAATTGTTTTCATGAATATATTTATATATTTTTTTTATTTTTTAATATCTCTCTTTTTTCCCCTTTTTCAATTTACCGTAATTGTGTCATATTATTCGAAGTCGTTTTATAATTTTCCATTAGCTCCTTCTTGCATCAAATCACGTTTTTGTTTATAAAATAGAATACGTACATGAAATTATAAAAAGTAAAAAGCGGACTTACTTTATTTTATTTCTGTAATTCTTTTAGTTATTAAAATCATTTCATGGTATGACAAATAAAATTTATTTAGCAAGAAATGCATTCTCTATACCTTGATTTCTCATAATAATCTATTACTTCCCTTTGTTCCATGTAATGGATATAAAATACTTGTACTACATAATAATAAAATATAATGTATTTTAAAATATTGAAGTGATTAAAGTGATTAAATTATTAGCAAGATAATTGATACTTCTTTGACCATAACTTTACAATATTTATAATATATACATGATATATATACATATATTCACAATATGCATGTACAATATATTATTAATGGCTATTAATGACTAGAATGTCATACGTGTACATAAAGGATATATGTATGTATACTGTCATATATAATAGGTTAATGGTCATAATTTACGCGTTAATTCCATATGTCCTTATGATATATGTATACCAATACACGAAGTAGACATTTCATTAGCGAGGGCGTATGTTTCAATTTAATATTAGTCAAGGAAGAATGATATCGTTGGCTTAATATTCCATTTGATTGATTTCGAGCATGATAACAACGGACACTTTAGATTTGGATGATATCTATTTTATCA
Source organism: Bombus flavifrons (assembly GCF_040668555.2). NCBI lineage: Eukaryota > Metazoa > Arthropoda > Insecta > Hymenoptera > Apidae > Bombus > Bombus flavifrons. The sequence continues at coordinate 1,084,421 of NC_138459.1, read as the reverse complement.
CATTTCTTAACACATTCCATGTAATGCCATTAAATGTAATGATTGTCATTTTTTGTATAGATTTCGAAGAATTTGATTTGAATTCGTTGTATAATATTGAACATTAGAGATTATTTAAAACTTGACACTAAACATACATATGTATACATTTAGGGAACTTTAACTTTCATTATATAAACGATAAACTCAGTAGTATTTAAAGATAATACAGTAATTATAATTAAAAAAAAAGGTAACTTAAAAAAAAAGTCATAGAATTGTATTATTAAGTTAGAATCATAACTCAGTTTTCCAAATTGTCGGATAGGTATGTACAGGAAAAAATCAATTTTACATTTCGAAGGATTCAGTGATCGTGAATTTGAAGTTTTCTAATCTATTACTTCTAAAACAGTTACTATGTAAAATATTTGTAAATCTTCTTTTGAATAGCTAACCGTCATCACTTAACCAGAAATTTCTATAATCATTAAGTTAAAAATTAATGATAAAAATCAATTTCAGTGAAACTAGTTTTAATTCTTGCAAAAACTATGATATATATAAATGATATATATCATTTATTTGTAATAAAAATTAAACGACACGTAAAAAGATGGGGATTTATAAATATATGATTTTTTTATATATTTTTTCCACGTTCTATAGTCACCTAATATGTGGTGCTAATAGCATAACATGATTTCGTAAATAAAAAGAGCTGAATCAACAATTGAAATAAATAATATCTTCAAACAAATAATTCGACAAATAATAAAGTACTAAGAAAATCAATTGATAAATAAATGTTCTGAACAATCTGTTCATTGAAATACAATAAATCCTTAATTTCGATTCTTTGTGCCTAATATTCTCTTACATAGAGTATAGTACATAATCGAAAGCATAAGTAACCGATTAACAACATTAAACGAAAGAATACGTACTCGAATTAAAAAGAAATGAATGATATCGAGGCATAATAACAAACGCTCTCTATTGTAGAATCACCGAGGCGTTATGTGGAGGGTGAGGTGACAATTCACTATCGTTCACCAGTGCGTACAGAGGCAAAAGAACCATTGAGCGAAGAAGAGCTCGCTCGTCGAAGCGCGGAAAATATGCGACGCGTTTATGAAGAAGAACGTCGTCGCAAATATCTTCAGGAATTACACGATATCAATTCACGACGACACACTGACAACTTTATGTAAGTTTTACTATTCTATTTCCTTTTTTCTTTTAATTTATACATACTTCACAATGTTACCAAGGAGGAATACGATTTTGAAGAGTTGAGTGTTTTGCTTGCAGAGCGTTAGTATTTTTTTGAACAAAAGAGATAGTGTTCATGTGAAAAATATTTCTTATTCAACTTGTGCTTTGAGTATATAGTATAAGTATATATATATATATATATATCATTATTGTAATTCTTTTTCTAAATATAATGTAAGTAAAAATAAAAATAAAATATTAATTAGTGTACAGTAGACACAGATTTGTTATAAACAGTTTATACATAAAAATGCTTACTCTTGTTTATGAAGAATTATTATTCAATTTTATAATGTTAGTCTTTTAGCGTAATAATTACTTTTACTTTATTTGTATAATGAATACAATATTGACAAGGGATAACTAAAATTTATTTTTTAGTATAATAATTTATTATTACATAATAATTCTAATATACTTTATAGTTATTTTCACGTATATTGCAGATATATTTTTTATAAAATTTGAGACTTATGTCCCCTCTGTTTCGTTATTGTCAATTAAAGTGTCTAAAGAGTTTAAGAAGAAATTAAAGAAGATTAAAGAAAATCATAAAAAATAATATTGTTCTTCAATATTTTTGTACTTTTTTTATGTACATACATGTGAATCACGCTTTTATTATGACACCCATGTAAAATAACCTTATATTACGTCATACATCACATAATAGCTTAATCACAATAGTCTTATAACGCACTTGGTATAAGTTTAGGACCATAAACACTTAGTTTGAAAAATTCCATTAATTTTGATATACTAGATACTATTGTTTGTACGATAATTTGTTTACGTATTAAATCGAAATATATTAATAATTATTATTAGAAGCATTTTATTCTTATATTTTTTAAATTAAAATATTAGTTTTTTAATTGAATTTACTTATATATAGAATTTCGTATGTAAACGTTCAGAGTTTCAGAATTGAATACACGTATGTCCGTATATAGTGCCCGATGATGATGATACTGTACTTTGTTTCCTGCCAAATTAATAATAAAATAATAAAAGAAACAAGGGTAGGACACCTACCCGAAACTAGGTTATCAAACGATTAATGAAGAAAATCTCTGCAAACGATGAGAAGATGCGTATTGTCAACTATTGAGATAGTTATGTATTGTTTAAAAGCTTAAACATTTCTGAGTCTCTCCGAATGATGAAAGAATATTTACGATCGGGAACACTCGACGATTTTTTAACATTGTTGACTGTTTCGTATGCTCAAACGATATTGGTCTTGCTAGATCGAGCGGATGCTGGGTCGCAAGATCCACGCCGTGCAGAGTCTCAAAAATATGTATGCTACTTTATCATTAATTTTATTATCGAATTGCCATAAAATGTACTATGTGTTACAACTTCTACAAATACCGCAGGTATACTGCGTTTTTATATGAATTATTATTGAACGATAAAATGTGTACGAATCTGGTTATGAAAATAATGAACAAGTAACATAAGAAATATTTATGATGTTGCCATATAGCGTTTCTTAAAAATATTTCACTTAATTAATCATTAATCGATTACACTATCCTCAATTTCTTACTCAATATAATGTAAAGACTCGATCCGTGTAAAGAAAGAATGAAACAATAGTTTAGAAAATTGTGTTATGCATATGTATTTTTACACGTGTGAAAAAATCTTCTTTGAACTATTAATTTTGAACATACTTTTAGTCTAATACCTTAATTCAATAATTATGACCTCAAAGAAAATATGTATGACTTATCTCTGTTGCAAGAAACACCATGAACAGTTCATAATATTTGAAATTTAAATATTGCTAGTAAAATTAAAAAAATGAAATAAGTACTTCTATTCAACTATTATTCAATTATGTAATTTATAACTAAAGAGTTATATCTCACTAATAAAAAAAATATTGTTATTGAATATCGACCTCCATTGAAATTATACAATTTTGTTTAAATTGTGCACTTGCGGCTTCGTATCATCGTTTTAATATTTTTTTTATAATAATATTTTATTTTTAATCCTTATTGTATTTAGCTATTTTTCTATTCAATAAATTACTTATTATTATTATTAGTAGTAGTAGTAATAGTAGTATCGTTATTATTTATTCATTTATAGTCGCACCAACTAGCACCTATTTTGCATTTAAGAACACATATATGTCATTGTGGTACACGCGTATAGGGCTCTAATAGCCTAAGTCACATAGAACTCTGTACGTATATTTTTTTCAACATAAAATTACGATTCAGTGAGACAAAGAAAACAATCTTCTTTGTAAAATATTACCTGTTTAAGTAACTGATATATTTTCACTTTGCACAGATGTACAGTCATTTCCTATAAATATCGTATAAGAATTATGAATTGTTCAGAACAAGGATAAAGAGATAATATCGTAAGGCCATACAGTAAAGCATACATGCAATTTCCATTAATAAAAGAAACTTTGTTAGAGTTTATTTTACAAAGTAAAAAGAGTAATTATATAGAATAAAAGTAGATTTGAACTTTTTTAATTTATATGCCTTGATCTTAAATAGTAATCATAATTGGAAAAAGTAAAATATTCTATTTTTCAGATTAAATGATGCATTTTTTATAGATTTCAATGCATTCGTCTATTTTCATATAATAATTTTCAATAGTGCTTTAGGTTTATAACGAAATAATTTCTATTCTTTATTTCTATCTTTTAAATCTTTAATCTCAGCAGATGCAATCTTTCCAGAATCTCTCATTTCACTCTCCTTTACTTTCATACATGGAAGTTATTAGAAAATTTAAGGTAGCTTTATACTAAAATTAAATAAAAGAAACCCTAGGAGAGATGAAGAATCGAAATAAGTTATCGTTAAATTATAATTTTTTAGACTGACATAAAAATCTTTCTTATAATAATTTACGCCGTGATAAAGTATATTCATTACTTGTTCTGTTATTACGAAATTGAAAGTAATTATTTATCTCGCTGATATGAATGATAAATCAATCTCTTGTTATTCCATATTTTTATAAAAATATTTATGAGCCTATGTCTATATAACATTTCTTGCCTTTGCGCATAGAATATGTTAGTATGGTTTTGAGGAAAAATCTGCAACACTTGGTACATAATAATAATATCTGTAGCAGGAAAAGACTAGTAGTCCGTTACTAGTAGGGATTCTGTTGAAAAGATGCAACAGAATTCTCGGATAGTGTAGAACGTTCGAATATTAGAGTATTCAGATAATGGAAGATTAAAATTCCTTATATTTCTTTATGTGTTTTATTTTTTATAATCAATGATTTCAGACCATCACAAAAATCACCGATTCCCTTGAATCGTTACGACGATTTCGTGGATGATTTGAGCCACAGAAGCAGATCCCAGGAGCAAACACCGGAACCGCGGCTCGTGGCAAAAGCACTTTATAATTTTATCGGGCAATCTCCACGGGAATTAAATTTCCGTCGCGGTGACATAATATTTGTACGTCGCCAGGTAGACAAGAACTGGTACGAGGGTGAACATAATGCAATGATTGGCCTGTTCCCATCGAATTACGTTGAGGTAATTTCACTTGGAAAACATTAACCTTTATATTACTTTCTTCTTGGTATACAATACAATTGTACTATAGTATGCATCACAAACAAAGAGGTTCTTATTAAATTAGTATTTTGATCATATACTTGTTCATACAGGGCCTGGTCAAGTAATATGTACAAGCGAATCTGAGATAATTGTATAGGAATTAGGATTACTAGTGATCTCTATTTATTATATAGATTTATTTGCAGTGATTGAAATCAGAGAACTATAACTATTTAACTAGAATTTAATGTAGTAATGTGATACAACTAAAGACAACTAAACTGATGGTTCATAACTCAACTTATAACTTACAACTAACAACTTACAACTCACAATAACTCGACTGCTCACAACGACTCGACCAACTTATGAGTAACGATTAACCCGCAACTACAAGTTGTAGAACTATTCACTACTAACTGTACGCTTTCTCCTCCAAGACGACTCTTTTTATACCAGAGTTTTCGATATTACTACAACGTACACGTGTTTTACAGTTGTTGACTTAAGGTGGTCAAGTACACCTTTTTTAATTACCTAATGTACTAAGGGACCATGGGCATAGGGCCCATCGCGATTTTCCATCCTTCCTGGCCCGCTAGCACTTTTATTGTTTTCTAGCTGTAGTTTATTGGGATTTCTCCAACGATTTTTTCCCTAGAATTCTTTATGAAAAAATAAGAGAAAATGTAGAATAAAATTTTGTCATCCAAGAATTAGTTTTCGAGAAAATCGAAATTGAAAATTCACTGCTTGCATATGCACTCGCTTTTTCTAATGTTTCATTTACACCAATTTACTATTTTGTTTTTTACTTAAATTAGTTTACAGTGGAGATATCGAAAATTTCTTGCGCTTTCTTGAATCTAACAGCTCATAAATGCCACGCGGATGTTGTATACAAGCATAATAAGTGTTACATGTACATATACACGGTGGGACGGTCATAGTAGTATAGTCCAGCAAATGGTGATCCTATGTGGAAAAATAAGAAAAAATTTAGCCTAATAAAATAATTTTGTCTGAGGTTTCGTTTTCGAGAAAATCGAATTTAAGGATTTGTTAGGCTTACTTAAATTTTGCTAATACCGGACTCAACATAAGTAAATAATCGATAGGAGTTTCTACCTACTACTTTGAAAAACTGCAGAATAAAACATTTTCAAATAATGCTGCGTTTCTGAGAAAAATAAATTTGAAAATGTATCAGGCGCGTGTACCGTTAGTCCGTAATTAAACATGCGTATTTCCTTGAAAATGAGGCTAACCAGGAAGCCTAACTGAAAAATGTTATTTTACATTTTTGACCTATTATATACCTAGTTGGTACTTAGCCAAGTTAGAGTATACTCTACAAATTTTCAAACTCGATTTTTTTTTATAAAACTTTATATAAATTTGGGATTGATATTATTTTAACCGGTCGCCGTGAGGTGGTCAACTCATACACTGTTACGAACGTATTATAGGCATAATTCAGTTTAATGGTACTGATAGTTTTAGCGAATATCTCGGAAACTAAAGCCACGGTACAGTAACATATAGAGGCAAAAGTTATTCGGAATCATGCTTCTGACAACATATTAAAAAATCGAAATCGGTGTGGATAGTATATAATTCTAAAGAATTATTATACTAGTTTTATTCTATATTTTCTTATTATTTTTTTATAAGGAATAACGTCATGCTCGTTTGCGGGTAGTATTATTCGATCGTAAAGAATTACGAATGAGATTCTGAATACCTAGAGTCACCCTCAAAACTGTTGCAATGATTGACATTATGAGTTACAGATTCAAGAAAAATATATGTTGTTGATCAAGATCGGATTGTATTGCAAATTAATATAACACTATTATGCTTTTACATATTCAGAAAATAAAAATTTAATTTCGTTTTTAAAGCTAAATATAATGTTTCATGTTTTAGAAGTGCATTTCAACACTTTTGCACTGTATTACTGTATTACATTCTGCTATATTTTACAATTTTCCATTAAGAAAGTTAAATTTGTATTAAATGTACATCGCATGCGTATGTTGCCATTAAAAGCAGAACGGTTTGCCACGGGAAAATGTTCATTAAACACCATGAGTTCGATTTGCATAGATAAGGAAAAAAAAACGTTGTCCATCTCTGTTCTTTATAGACATTTCTTATATACCTATCTCTACGGACACATGCGTTGTTTATGTTTACTTTTCACGTTCACCTGTTTGAAGAACTAACTCTTTTTGCAGTAACTCTTTTAGTTTATATTTATTACTGCAGTAATACCTTGATGAGTGATACCAATTTACTATTATTGATGCTTACTTTATGATTGTATCAAGTTGACACGTATCCACAGAAATAGATATATCACATAGGAAACTTCAGAACTAGAAAGCTTTGAAAAAAATAAATTACGATATATATTATCTCCTTAAATGGATAAAAGTTAGTATAAATGGTAGAAGAAAAATGCAAACTGTCTCTATCATTTTCTTCATGAAATTCTAAGTGCGTCAAAATGACGCGACCCGTAAATCTAGTGTTAAACAAAATTTATCAATGAGATAGGTAGCTAAGAAACTTGAAAAAAAGTTCTATCAGGTTGTAGCAAATCATTGGATGGTCATTCTCGAAAATTGAATGAGCATGACCGCAGAAGCTTGGTCAAAATAATGAGAATTCGAGTAACCCTTAAAAATTGTTTTGGAGTGGACGTTAGTCCGCATATTGTTCGTAAAGGTTTTAACACCTGAAGTTTATATAATACGTGTTAAAGTAGAAAAATCGCCGCATACCACAAGACATCGAAAACTAGAATTACAATTCGCTGAAAAGTATATTAACTGAACAGTTGATTATTGGAATTTTCAATAAAATTCGCCTTTTCTCAATAGCGTTTTTCTGATTTTTGTTGAATTTTTATCTCATAATACGAATCATTGCAACAGTTTTGAGAGTTATTGTATATACAGGGTGGTTGGTAACTGGCAGTACAAGCGGAAAGGGGGTGATTCTACGCAAAAAAAGAAGTCGAAAATATAGAATAACAATTTTTCGTTTGAGGCTTTGTTTTCGAGAAAATCGACTTTGAATTTTCGCTCGGTACGCATGCACTTTATCGCGTCTCGTTATAACGGATCTCACTGTAGATCGTTGTCTCGATGGAAAAATTAAAAAAAAAAAAATTTTTTTATTCTATATTTCCGACTTCTTTTTTCGCGTAGAATCACCCCCTTTCCGCTTGTACCACCAGTTACCAACCACCCTGTATATTGAATATTGGTATTAGATTCTATACACTCATGTTTATTAAACATTGATAATATTACATTACAACGAAAAATTCTTAAAATAAAGCTGTTTGTTAGTACACACATGTACAAAATACCTTCATGTTATAGTTAGCTCAATAATTATAAAAGTCAAAAATGTTATATTAATTCTTAATTACTATCGTTGAGTTATTGGTGATAAAAGTTTGGATTAGTTTACCTGATATATTTACACAAATTAATATAAAATGCTTTAAAATTACATAATTGACACCTTCTTGTGAATCGCCTACGATTCAATAATATTAATTGAAGTTTAATGTAAAAAGAAGATAACGTTGATAAGATTATTTATTTTTCTAATCTTGACAATCTATTTCCTTTTTCTACTTATTTTTTCCTGTTAAGCTTTAGCTTTTGCTAGTAAGATTTCGCACCCACATATTTTATAAATCACTTTACAATGAAAAGTAATAATATTTGAAAAATGTCGACTTATAAAAAAATAACACTATCTTTTAAATTACAGATTTTACCTTACGATGGTATGCGCACGACACCAAAGAAACCTCACGAGGGTCAAGCACGAGCTAAATTCAATTTCGTCGCCCAAACAAATCTCGAATTATCCTTAGCCAAAGGTAAATATAAAAAATATATCAACATATCTCAGCAGCAAACATTTATACTGGATATTAATGTAAAAAGACATATCTGCTCTTACGTGATCAGTATTTAAGTGACAATGTAGGAAAGATGTATTTTTATTTAGCCAACGCGCACTATATTAATGTAACGAAAAATTTCCGGAATCAGTACATCATCAATACAAAAACATTATTCATTTAGGGGAATTTGTGGTCTTGACAAGAAGAGTTGATGAAAACTGGTATGAGGGACGTATCGGAAATAGAAAGGGAATATTTCCCATCTCCTACGTTGAAGTTATGACAGAGCCTGGCCTTAGATCAGGTATTATTCACTTTCTACTATGTAACTACAGCAAAAACATAATATCTGTGTGAGTTTAAAATAATGCTTTATTTTGTTTAACTATTTTGTTCTATATCTATTTCACGTAATATATTTTTTACTTATACTTTTGATATTGAATAAGTACTGTAAGTGACTTTTTTTAATTATAGAAACGCCAACACAAAACAAACCAGTAGCCTCTCCAGCTGCGCATAGTCTTTTGGCAAATGGATCAGCCGGGGGGAAAATGAGTATGGGATCCCATCACTATATGCCGTCCATACCAGTTAACATTAACACAACCCAGCCACATTACAATTCACTGGTTAGTAGTTTAAAACACACTTTCATTATATTAATTTCTTCAGTGGTCAATAGTATACTATAAATATTGAACAAAAAAGATAATAATTAGAAAATATTCTAAAATGATTGAACGAAATGATATGCACAATATATCATCCTTGTTTCAATAATGACACAGCACAAAAAATTAATTTATTTTTCAAATTATTATCATGAATTAGGGTTCAGATTATTATCTTTTAAGATTGTTTAGGATTATAAATTGAAGATTACAAGAATGATATTTGATTTTGGTTTATAAGCATTATCTTTCTAGTTGATAAATTTGGTTAAAAAAGTAATATTTTATTATATTTAGATATAATTCTATGCCGAGTTCTAGCTATATATTATATATTATAGATATCAGGATTATAGTGATCTTTATTTATTATATAGATTTATTTATTGCGATTGAAGCAGGGAACTATAACTATTTAATTAGAACTTAATGTAGTAATGTGATATAACTAAGACGACTAAATTGATAATTCACAACTCAACTTACAACTTACAATTAACAACATAGCACACAACTCACGAGTAACGATTAACTCGCAACTACTCGCAGCTTACTCGCAACTGCAAGTAATCGTAATCCCAACTACAACTGTTCACTACTCTTTCTTTTTTTCTTTTTTTTTACATCGGGAGAACCTTTATAGGCATCCCGCGCTCCCCGGGGAGAGGACGCGAGGTAGTGCCGGATTCTATTGACTACACTCTCAACCAAAACGTCCTCTTTATACCACGGTTTTCGATACTCCTACAACGTACAAGTATTTTACAGCTGTTAGCCCAAGAGTTGTTGTTGGTCAAGTGCACCTTTTTTTTAACCTCACAGTATCTTAAAGGGGCACGGGTATATGGCCCATCGGGATTTCCCATCCTTCCCAGTCTATCAGCGCTTTTATTGTTTTTTACCTGTAGTTCATCGAGATTTCCCCAACGGTTTTTTCTCCTTACTAGAATATAAATATAGTTTTTTTTTCTCAAAAACTAATTGTTTTAAATTGTGTCACTTTTGTAGCAAGATTAACTACAATGTTATCATTGTATCATATCCTGTGACTTGGTTCTGTGACTGTGTCTGTGTCTATCTCATTAGAGGACCAACCTAGAAACTTGAGAAAATATTTTACATCAAGTATTAACTAGTAAGTTTACATTAGTAACGTGATTCAAAATTGCTACTTTAATTCGAACGATTCGTAGGTAAGGTAAGAAACTTGAAAGTTTAATTGAATAGAAAGAGTAATTTGAAAAAAACATAAAGAGTACTTATATTATTTAATTAATAATTAATAAGAACGTATAACTGTTTCTGTATACGTATTAATTCTTTTAACTTCAAGACACAATCAGTAAAATCTGAGAACGTTTATAACGTAAATATGTACATACGTTCAAAAAGTGCTTTTTAACTCAACGATAATGTTGACGCGTCCTAAAATTTTTAAGAGTAATATAATATAATTTAAATTGATATATATTATTGATAATAATAGTATATACAGGCTGTTCGACTACAGGTGTAAAAAATTAAGGGATGAAGCTAAAATAAGATGAAAGTTAAGAATAAAAAAGTTGCGTTTCCGCCTTTGTCTTTTTAGTTATTGACAATTAAATGTCAGCCCAAATATCCCTATGGTGAGCAAACCTCCTTACTGGAACGACAGTGGGTCAAGCTAAGCAATGGGATGCACAGGGATCCTCAAACCGAACGAACATAGGCAGCAGCTTACCTCGTATAGAAGAAAATAGTAGATTAAACATTAAAACTATACCTGCCTACGTATTAAAAAGCATAACAGTATATTGAAAACCGCCTTATGGAATTTTCGAGTAGAGAGGATTATTGTTTCCTCTAATGCTTTGCCTCCGTAAATAATTAATAAATAATTAATAAATAATAGCACATATAAACGATATTTATACAAATTTCAAACACGCACCGCTCCATCCGCTGGTGCCCACAGAAATATCAGAAATGCACCGCGAGTTTACAGACTGTTTATAGAAAAATTTATTTCGTTCCAACACGAGTGATCGGGCGTGTAGTGTGTCTAATATGTACAGTGGGCGTTGTATATATCGTGCTTATTGTGTACTTTGTTTGGGAGAAAGCAGAAGTTATATTGAACACTTACTGTAATATGTATGTAATATACAGGGTGGTTGGTAACTGGTGGTACAAGCGGAAAGGGGGTGATTCTACGCGAAAAAAAGAAGTCGGAAATATAGAATAAAAATTTTTCGTTTGAGTAAGGAGTACTTTCGTTCGTGTAAGGAGGTTTGCTGGCATACAGGAATATTTCGGTTAATTTTTAATTATGAATAATTGAAAAACAAAGGCGAAAGCGCAACATTATAAAATATCATTATAAAATATCATTTCTTAAATTTTTGTACATTTGTAGCCCTGTATATGCTAATCATCAGTGTTTGTTTTCTAGTATTTGCATTCATTTCTTTTAATGAATATCTATTGTTGTGCAGCTGAGATTATAAAATCAATTTATGTTTAATTCCAGCTCGAATAAAAAAATACCTCAAATAGAAATGTGGATTATAATATCCTTATGAAGTTTGTTTTCTATGTTGTCTGTCATTAATATAAATGTTACACATGAAGAAAAATTAGAAAAAAGCTGTTTTTATAACTTAATAGTGTAAACGCCCTCTTGTAGGTAGTGATTTTAAATTTAAGAAATATTATTATTCTAACAATATGTAAAGTTCAATATAAAAATAAAAAAATTCCTTTTTATATGGAATAATAATGAACAATTTCTGGTTATTGTACACATAAATAAATGCAATATAAGTACTGAGAAACACTTGAACTAGAATTTGATTCCGCAGCAAATAGCTGAACTATCGGGTAGTTGAAATAAGAAATAAATGCAGAGCACTGAAAACCGTGCAAACTTTAGGTATTTTTAAGAATGTAAAAATATGTTCTTCGCGTTGGACTGTTGGTTTTATTCTTTGTACATGAGATAGAACTCGGACGGCAATAATCGCCGAAATTACGAACCACTGCCACGCTTTTTTCATTTCTTAAATTGTACCTACAATATTTGCAGTCATTTGGCCCATCTAAATTGAACTTTTTTCGTTTGAGAACATAATAGATTCCCATTCCATCATCCAGCATATGTTTACCCGAGCAAAATCGAAATATATTTATGTTCTTCTTTAAGGACTTGTTCACATAGCATTTTTCAGAAGAATTGAAATTTTGCTGCGTACACCTCGTTGTTATTGGTAGTTACAATTCAACACGAACCTGTGCTGCACTCTTCGCTTCTTTAGCTGCAGATCTCATTAACAATGAGCATTGTCTCTTCGACAGTTTTTGATTACCACTCTTAAAATGGTTTTTATCTCAATATTTTATCTCAATTCGCATAATTATTTATCAGTGTATATGATCGATTAATCCTTTTCGCAATTATACGATTAGAACAGCCCATATCTGTATAAACCTTTTTCTCTTGATAACACTCTTCCTCGCAGCATTACCTAATACAGATGAATCAAATTATTACAAATACACGATTTCTATGAGGTTGAATATCAATACTTTCAAAATACTCATAGTTTGTCGTAGTTATCTGCTTCGAATACAAACAGAAACTAAGTGACTTTTAGAAATTTCGCACTTCTGTTGTGTTTCACGTAGAAGAAAAATCAAACCAAATACAGAATGTAAACATAGTGGACCAGACAGCACATTCCATATATTTAAATGTCAACAAAATATAAATAAAGATACGACGGAGCAACAAAATTGGTAATATTTTTAAAATATCCACGAAAATAAAGATGACTTTATAGAAATTTTGTGCGGTATATATGAAACAAAGCTATGAGAGTTAAGTATAAAATCGTTTATAAAGCGCAACATTGATCGATTCGCGATAACCAAAATCGCCGACATTTATATTCTTCGATATTTGTCCGTGTTGACGATTTTTTAAAGAATGCACGAGTATCCTAGACGTTACAGTCACAAAACCGCTTAGGCTAGCTAACGCACGACGCATTAAGGGGGTAGATCGTAATCTATGATACCCTCAAGTTTTTTATTTTTACTTTTATTTTTTATTGGATAGAATATTACAATCAGTTATCACAGAGAAGTTTTAGTAATTATGATGTCGTGTTGATGGCGTGATATGTAAGCTTACGGTAAGGCTACTTCTTTTGAGATGTATCTTAATAAATTAAAGTATCTTTCGCCAATTGAATCTATTGTGTAGATTATCCAGTGATAATGCCTTTTCGATCTTCTCCGATGGTCTGCTCTGTTTAGAAGCTGGCTGACTAGAGGATTGGAATGTTTAGTCAAGTGTGTATTGTAGCGGTTACTGAATTTCGAAATTTCTCCTTTAACTGTTGGTATTTTTAAATCTCTATATACGATTTCATCGGTTACGTAACAAGGGACATTATAGATAAGCCTTAGCGTTTTCGATTGGAATCGCTATAGGATGCCAATGTTAGAGTTATTGGCTGTACCTCACAGTTGAATCCCATAGGTCCATACAGATTCTAGAATTTGGCTTTGTATAATATCATTTTGCTTTCTAGATTTACTTTCGAACTCTTACCTATAAGCCAGATAAATTACCTAATTAGCCAGTTAAAAACCTATAAGCATTTTCTTTCGTCCTCCTCGTAGAGGTGATCCCCACCTCTTGTCCTTTGCCGTCGATGTTACCAACTTTGGCTGTCCTCTCCGCGCGATCCCTGGTCAACCGTTCCACCGTTTCTTGGAGACGACTGACCTCTTCCTCCAGAAAACGCACCCTCCTTCGCAGGTATGCGACGTCCTCCTCTTCCCAATCGTGAGTCGGTTCCACTTCTTTCCCGGTCGCTTGTTTGCCGACCGGTCCGGTCCTCACTTCGTCTCTCCGCATGCCGTCGCCGCGGTCGGCACCGCCGCGGATAGTAGAGGCGGCGGCGGCGGCGGCGGCGGCGGCCACGGTGACAGCCTCGGCGTCGGTATCGGTGTCGGTATCCGTCCCGCGCCTCACGCCCCTCTTCTTCCTTTTACCGGGAGCCGGAAGTAGCGCGGAGTCGGGATCCCCCGCGGGCGCGTCCCCCCGCCGTGTGCGACGTCCCGCGCCTCCGCCGCGGCCGTTGGCGGCGGAGGCGGTGTTTTCTGTAGACTCAGCAATCCTGCGGTACGACCGCTTGCCGAGTGTGCCCGCGACGGTCGAATAGGAAGAGCATGACGACATTTCGTCGTCGGATCTCAACCCCCCGCGCCCCCGCGGTGCCGCCGCATCCCAGCCCGCGAAGGTCCCGGGCCGATAGTCAAAACGTTGGGTTCCTCCAACCCTCTCCGAGACTCCCCAGTTCGCGAGTCCCCTTCGCCAGACGCATGAGCGTGTCCAGGGGCCTGGCGGCTCACCCTCGGACGGCCACGGTTGCTCGATGACGACGCAGCGGGGCCCGCTTTACAACCCGCGGCTGCGTCGGTACTGGGGTATCCCTCCCCTGCACCGTAAACGATTTTTAGGTTCGTTTTCTTATCCATTGTTGAAATTGTAATTGTATAAAATTGCCGAGGTCGTCAACAAGGGTTTCCATCCTGGTGCCACTCACTCTTTCGCACCCTGCCCCGGTCAAGGCCGGTGCAGGGTGACGGGGAGCCCCACAAGAAGGTGAGGTGAGTGGTCTTGGCGAATACGGGCCCATCAACTTCTCCGAGGTTCTCCGCACCGGATCGGCAAATTGGCGGGGGCCAAAGGCGTCGACCAGTCACCGTCCGGCTATAGGAGAACATCAGATTCATCGGGGTTTCTCGGGGCGTGGTCCTACGCCCTGAAAACCCGTAGCCACCTCGTGCTCCCCTTAATTTTGTCACCCCACCGCAAAATGATCTCCAATCAATACTAACGCATACGTTGCTGCGGACTATAGGCAGAATTTACTCTAGTGTTATGCGTTGTTATATATTGGCGAATATCTCGGAAACTAAAACCGAGCGGCGATTACATGTGTAGAAAAAAGTTGTTTGAGATCATGCTCTACACAACATATCAAAAAATCATGGGAATTCAAGACGGCGCCAGCTTTCTAAATAATTATCAAAACTTTTAATATCATGCAGGGTGTCCAGCTGCAGGAGTTAAAAGATTTAAGGGGCAACTCTTGAAGCTAAAATAGAACGAGGTTTATGAATAAAAAATATTGTGTTTGCGGCTTTCTTTATTGACAATAAAAAATTGGCTGCAATATTCCTATGCGCGAGCAAACCACCCTACACGAATGAAAGTAGGGTGGCTCGAGGAGCACAGTGATCCTCGGCCCGAACGACATATGAACAGCAGCTTACCTCATACAAGTCGCGGAGAAGAAAACTATGCCACTCGGAGAGCAAAACGATCCTGTGCGATATTTTGTAAGAAAAATTCGTAGATTTAAGATTAAACCTGCTTACTTCATTATGAAATGCATAACAACATGTAGAGAACCACCCTATGGAATTTCCGAATAGATGTGATCCGAATAGTGGGATTAATATTTCCCTTAATCCCTATCTCCATAAATAATTAATAAACAAAAGCATACAGTAAGAATATATATATATATATATATATATATATTATATATATTATATTATTATTTTCTATATATTATACATACTATATTATTATATTATATGCAATGTATTATATAATGAGGTGCTACCGAATGTGTTTGTGCACAGTTTTGCATGAACCACATGCAATTTCCATACAAATGTAACTAAAAAGTGGTCATTGCCCATTATAATATTCACATACATACGTATGAAATAAGAAATGAAGGAACAAAAGGAGCTACAAAAAATTTATTAACTAAGACATTGTTTTAAGGAATAAAGTATATAAATATAATAAATATAATAAAATAATATAAATTAATATACAATCAAATGAGAAATTACACTTATCGCATTGAATAAATAGTTTAAGTTTTCGCTTTCATTGTCGAAATGATACTAGCTTTGCAAGACTATTCTAATCGTTTTTAAACACATCTGGTGAGCAACCTGTTGATTTTCTCAATAGCCATACCCGTGCATTTAAAAAGGAGATCCTCAGATATTGTGACTGTTAATTTCTGTTCCTGATTAATTTCGAGTTATACAAAGGAAACGATAGTACTAACGAAGGATATCGTAAATTTTTCTTTTAGAAAGTTATTTGTAGTTTTAGTATAAATTAAAGTTATTCCTTTATATAGATTCTTTCAGGCCTTTTTACTTTTTGAACTTTTTCATTATTAATCATTTTATTTGTCTTATTTTTGTTTTCGTTTTTATTTCCTTGCCTTCTATTTTTTTATATTTAATATCAACGCGAATGATCTGTGTGTATTGTGTGTGTAGTGCATGTAGTGCGCGTATTGTACTCATAGAGTAATTTGTTTGCAGAAAAACTGGCCATATTACACATTTACCGTAATATAGAACGACTACTATTTCTGTTACGATTTTTCTGTGGATATTCACGGACGACACAATCGCAGAGCGTGTGTGAACCTTATATAAATATTGTTAGTATGTGCTTTTGTTTATTAATTATTTATGAAGGGAGAGGATTGAAGGAATTTATTACATTAATACCTTCTACTTAGAAATTCCATAGGGGATTTTCGATATGTTGTTATGGATTCTAATGAGTAGGCAGATTTAATGTTTAATCGACCATTTTTCTTACAAAATATCGTATGGGATCATTTTTGTCTCCGAATACGATAGTGTTCCTCTCTGTGATTTGTACGAAGTAAGTTGAGTATTGTTGCCCGTGTGTTCGGATTGAGGATTATTGCGCTCCCCGGTGCTCGAGCTGTCTTGCTCTCTCTTATTCGTGTAGGGAGGGTTGCTCGCGCACAGGAATATTACAGCCGATTTTCTATTGTTAAGAAAGAAAGTCGAAAGCGCAATTTTTCTTAATTTTTGTCTTATTTTGTCTTTAAAAATCGTGCTTAAAATTTTTTTTATATCTGTGACCGAATTTGTAAAATTGTGAAATGTAATTTTTTATAAGTCGAATTCTGCTTATACAGAAGTTGCTAATATAACCGTATCCAGTAGTCGTATCACAGTAGTCGTCGTTGTTGTCTATCGAATAGCTGATGATACAATAACGATATCAGCATTAGTATCTATAGAGTGTCTCACGTTAAATAAGTTATTGCAACTTCGGTTGCTTGGAGGATGTTTTATATGCTATTTACTTATTTCTTAAAGTGATTAAATAATCAATTACCGGCCGGCTGTTTTAATACTACCGGATTAATACTACTATTCACCCAACCCAGCTTTGAAACTAACGCTCAGTGACGGAATATTTTTGTGTATGTAAACTCAAAACTCAAAAACTCAAAAACTAAGTCCGGGTGCTGGTTATATCGTTAAGTGTTATATGTTATATATAACTCTCAACTCAAATGTCGATCTTCCGACTAATTTTGTACGGTGGCGTGCGAGAGCACGAGGTTCGAGATAATCCTAACCGAGTTGAGGTGAGACTTTTGGCCATGCTCTTTCATTTGCGAAAGGCTGTTAGGGCGACGGAGTAGAACGACTGCCCGCTTCGCAGTTTTCAACATGCGCCGATCATTTTCTTGGAAGTATTCCTCTCGTCCAATATCTGAGTGAAATATTACATTTCCTTGGGTTTCGCACTTCCGCTCTCGATTCAGCTCGGCCATCGCTTAAGTCATTCTCTCGATATCCACGTATTGCAACGTAAGTGGAACATCCTATAGATACTGAAGCCGATATCGTTGTTCTATCCCTAGTTATTCAATAAGCAGAATTCAGTGGATGGTACTAGAATTTTTCTATTAATATCTCAGAAACCAATAAATGCCTGAAGCTAAAATTTCTTGTTTGGGGTTCATCTCCATCCTCCACTCACCTCAAATTTCATCACCGGTACCTTTTGGAACTACAGCTGCAATGTTCACGAGTGTGCGACGCTTTTACTCGAAATATAAAGCCGTCGAATTTTTTGCCTAAATTCACTTCTGTAAAGTAGCAAGTATATTGTATTTAAATGCCGGTATCTTGACTTTAGAGTCTTCCAATGTCAGAAAATCTGTTATTTATTAAATATAATTAGAAATCAGTATCAGTAGAAATGACTATAAATCAGCCTCGAAAATTTGGATTAATTAATAAAAATTAATTAATAACAAAATTTGGATTTTGTTGTGTAGCTGTATTATACAAATTACATGTTATTGATGATATACTTCATTAGTGTATAACTCTTAATATATATGTATGTCGGGTACACATTGGAATTAGGATTAGGGGCGTGAAACGAATCGTCGTTTGGTTTACGCATTGTCGATAAGCAATAGAGAAGACATTGACTAGTGCAGATACGATTATTATGGAATTGGACAAGCAACCGTGGCAATTAGACACTCGAGAAACTAATGATAATGATCCTAGGTTCAATAACGAATCCGCGGTCGACGGGGTGATGGATGAACGTGCCCACAAAATCTAAGTCGGACTCTTTGTTAAAACGGTGAATACCCACCGAGCGTACAGACGCTAAGTGAGTCGCTAATACGATCTCGCGAGAGAAAGACTTTTCGTCGCGATGATGCTGCAGAGGAAAACTATGATGGGGTGTGTCTAAGGACACGAGATCATCGGATTCGTCGAGGATAGTCTTCGTTCAGAAAGTGAGGGAAATTAACGTTGCTGCTAATTGGTCAATCTCCATATCGGTGGTTAGAAAAGATGCTAGCCGCCCTCGAGGGAAAGTTGCTAGTGGGAGACGCCGTTCGTTGAAAGAAATAGATCTCCCCTATCTTCCCGTAGTTGGGACAAAGACTGTTTATCTGTTTGAAGGACTTTAGGTAACTAGATCTTAGTGTTTATAACGGCCCTCGGGCTAGCTGATCACGTACTGTGGAGACACATCGACATCTGGCAATCATCTTACTCGAAGAATAGGGACTGCGTGTGGCCACGGGACAGAGACCGTTGGAATGTTTACTGTCGCGTGTCGCCAGAGATATTTCTTTTAAGGAGAGCTATAGAATTACTTCATACCTTTGTTAGGCAAAGGCCGTGACCGCGGCTACGTTCGGCGACTGGCTATCGCCTCGAGCCCATGCTCATTATCACAAATCTTGAATAAATACAATCGGATCGAAAGACGACAATTGTTTAATTACGCCTATGATAGAATCTAGATTACGGTGTTAAGGGATTTTCCCGGGGTTCCAAAGGGAGGACTCCGATGTCCTTTCATCTCCGACATGTATATGTCACATTACTACAAAAGCATATCACAAAAATAGCAAAATAGCTACAATGTAAACAAATAAAGCAAACTCCAGTAAATGTAACCATATTAAATTTACGCTACGAAAACGGAAACCACCAAATACGCAATTGAATGGCACGCACATAACACAAACAAGGCAAGTTAAATACTAGAATTCCACTTAGACACACAACTTACATGGAAGCGACATACTAAATCAATTATAGACAAAATACAGATAAGAAGAAGACAGATGTACTGGCAAAACTCTAAACTCAGCACGGAAAATAAACAAAAAATTTACAAAACGATAATAGAACCAATTTGGACGTACGGAATACCATTATGGGGGACAGCAGCAATGAGCCACATAGATAAACTAGAGTCGCTACAATCGAAGATACTCAGAACAAAGAAATTGGCAGGTAAACCAGCTGGCTGCCGAAGCGAGCAAAATTCTCATAAAAAGAAGACTAAAGAGAAAACACCCCACTGACCTCACTAAAGAAATAAAATAGACAAACTCGAAGATGGTATCCCGCTGGGAGTAGCCATCCACATGTTATTTAGCGATTAAGCTAGAAAAATTTACCGAATATTCAGCTGGACAAATTGTAAAGTACAAATTAAATAATAAAAAAAAAAAACAAAAAAAAATATGTATATAGTGGAAGGCAAACGATTTATCCTGGAAGGACTATCGAAATTTAAAAAATGAAAT
This sequence comes from Bombus flavifrons, assembly GCF_040668555.2. NCBI lineage: Eukaryota > Metazoa > Arthropoda > Insecta > Hymenoptera > Apidae > Bombus > Bombus flavifrons. The sequence goes on along the minus strand of NC_138459.1, from coordinate 1,063,991 downwards.
ATTAGAATCTCTTTGCAAAGTATGTAGTTCAATTTTTAAGTTAACTGCCATTGAATTATGAATCAAGTGATTAGCCGCAATAATTCATTGGCTATTAGTGACATTTGTAGTATTCCAAGTTTATTTTAGACATATAAACATTTTATACTACTGCATTTTGCAAATAAATTTTCTTTGTGTAGACGGCAGCTTGGTTTGAGAGATAGGAATTGGGGAGAACGTAATCGTCGACGATCTGTATAGCTCACAATTAATTGGGGAAACACCTGCCATACACACAAAACGCGCGCACACACACACGCGCGCACACACGCACGTACACTAAATAAAAGACGAATACAAATAAAAGCAAAAGCGTGAGACACGATTGCACACGTGGACCAAGTGCAATACCTATAACTGAGTTCAGTAAATTGGTTTCTTTGTTTATACCAAACCAGTTCTGTGTAAAATCTGTACCCTTCTTTCTTGAAATAAATGCATTTCCAAGGGAAAATAGGGAAACACCCGCCCAGCAAGCGGATTATCGCGGTTCGAATCCCGATTTCTATCTATATTTAATTTGATTTTATCTCAATTTTTCACTTTCATATTGTTTTAATGTACCTTTTCTTTGTTGCAATTTCTAGCCACGGATGGGCGGTAGCAAATTATATGTTTCACAACTTAACGAAGCATTACATATCGACACCCATTCTGAACCAATACCGTAAGTTTCTTTAAAAAATTCCAAATAAATTTAAATCTCCATGTTCAAAAAGTTACTCATTTTAATCGGCAAAAATATTTAGGAAGAAAATTTGTTTTTAAACAAAATTACTTCACTATTAACATCAGCCTATTATTGAAAAAATTCAAGTTGTACATATTATTTACTTGATATTTCAAAATATATTTCGGTTCTTCATAGTATTATTAGATAAACTTCTATATAAAATAAAAACAAAAATAACAAATAAGAAACTCCAGTTCTGATGTCAGTAAGATTCTGTATTCTGATCTTTTCCTTCACATTTGACAGTAGAATTACAAATTGCATTTGTCTTTTATACAACCTTCGTCTTAATACCTCAAACATATCGTGTTGTTTAGTTTCGTGTATCATAATATGTAGATATTTCATATCTGTTTCTTTAAACGTTGATAAGACATCTTTTAAATTCGAAATGGCAATAAACATAATCGTATTAAACAGACATTTAGTCTATCTATTAAAAACTATGACGAGAACTATATTTTGTATGTTTTATGTATGCAATTTGTGCATTTTAGTCCAATTTTTAAATTTCGCATAAATACATAAAAATTTATAGTCTACTTATCAAATAGACTTCTATTTAATGGAATCAGTAAATATTTCAGTATTTCCAAATATCTTTTCAGATACCGAGCTCTCTACAATTACAGACCACAGAACGAAGATGAGCTCGAATTAAAGGAAGGTGATACGGTGTATGTGATGGAGAAATGTGACGATGGTTGGTACGTTGGTTCCAGTCAAAGGACTGGTTACTTTGGCACATTTCCCGGAAATTACGTGGAACGGTTGTGAGAAATGACAACAAGCGATATCGAGCCGCCGTCGTTTACCTTTTACCAAAGCACTAAAAAATCGAATCGTTAATAATGATAAGTTTTAAACGTTAACGATAAAGTTCAACGATACTCTTGTCACTACGGTCTTTTGCTATTCGTAAATTTTCAACGCTAACGGAAACGTAATATATAAGATAAAAAAGAAAGAATCAAGAATGAACGCATAAATATATACAAAAAAAAAAAGACATAAGCTGATCGAAACTTTATCGTCGGATTCACGAAAAATTCATGGAAAATGAAATCTAAACTTAAAGCCTCATAACATATATGTAGTGTATAATAATATTTAGTAATTTACTATACAACATTCATAAGAAGCGAGTGCGTCAGGACGACGTTACGAGAACATCGAAGTAGAAAATGAACATGATAAGATTGGGAATGTTTTATCCGTGTATCTTTATCTAGATCCACGAGTTATCAAGCCGGATCTGTTCGTGTGAACGAAATAACGTATAAATAACATGCAACTTCTCACAAACCCAAATCCATCGAATCCACTGTTCGTTAAAACGGGATCATTGCGAAGGTTATACTTGACAGTCGACCTGAGGAGTTTTTATCAAGCCTATGTAACTTCTGTGTAATTATAAAACAAGATCCTTCTATCGGAAGGACTATCTGGTTTCAGTAACGAACGAAATTATTCGTATTAGCCGTTTAACTGATCAAGCGACAATCGTATTGTATAGTTTCTATCTACTTACAGAGAGATGTTTGAGATTGAATGTCTACTGTAATGTAGAAAAGATATCTTGTGTAAAAAAAAATATATATATATTAAATTGAATATAGTTCCCGGATATTAATTCTCAACTGGTACAGTTGGGTTGTAGCCAATTTACAGTTTCAGTTGGATCGTTTCATCATAGAGTACTTTATTTCAATACACTCAGATACAGGACACAAATTAAAATAAAGTACCTCAATTCTTTCAAAATATAGTTGTCTAGAAAATAATCATCAAGATTTCTCGTATTTCTCAGACATAGAGAAATATTTATTTTTAGTTTATAAAATTTCAGTAAATTCTAATAATCACTTTATCAAGCTTTCTTGTGTTTTTGACGTCAAATTCAATTTTTTAAATTTCAGTACATTTTAATAATTATATCATCAAAATTTTTTGTACTCCTGATATCGAATATAAAAGATATATATTCCTTACAGCTTTTCAAAATTTCCAAAAATAGTTTTAATAATTACGTTATGTATGATAATATACATATAATTGACAACTTTCTGCATTGCTTGTATTTTTCTTATATTACATTTTCAAAGAATTAAAATTAAGTGATCTACACATGTTTTAAATCTACCCCCAACTATTACGGTAATATATAATTCAAAGACATCAATTATGAATTGTGTAATCCTTTTTGCATTTTTTCATATAATGGAATTTTTAAAATAGATTATATACCGATAACAGATCACAAATTAAAGTGAAAAAAGATTAAGGAAAATTCGACAATGTAAAAATAAATATGAATTGCCGCTTGGTCAAAAATATTCTGGAAAGCGATGTTGATGCTTCAAGGTTTATTGGATTACGAGATTAAACATGAAATTAAACCGAAAGATTCTGTTTTACCTCCGTTATACTTTTGGTTATACACCATTTTCTGTGACACGTAAATAAACAAGATGACCACGGTGAGCAAAGAATTTGCATCAAACTTTGCTAACGGCAAATTAAATTTGCGATGTTAAAGAGTCTCTGGAACAACGCAATGCTATCACGGCGAAGTTTTTTATGTGAAATTTTTGTCTATGAAATTTTTACTACAAAATTTTCATTGCGAAATTTTCACTTTGAATATTTTTCACTATGTATACAATTTTTACTGCGAATATTTTTCACATGTATTAAATTTGTCAAATCTGCCCTATCACATTGCATAAAATATTACTAATTATATAAATTTTATAAATTATACAAATTACAACATACGTAAATTCTGTTCTGCGACTGTAAATCACGAAAGAAAAGATATTCGCCGCCGAAAAGGAGACTAAAAATTTGCAATTTTAGCGGAAGATTTTCGCATCGTTTCAGAAATGACATAAACGAACAGAGAACCCGCTAAGTTCATTATAGTAAATTTACAGCCAAAAGATAATGTTCGCTGCCACGAAAAATATTTTACATCGGTTTGAGGAATCCGTTAAGATGCAAATATCTCTTTGCCGTTAGTGAAATTACGAATGTTTACCCTATATTTTAAAACGGTTTTGAAACTAACCAAAGATAAACGTTTTGAGTAATTTGATCTCGACCCAAGTACATAGGTAAAGTTTATGACGAATCTAGTGCGAAGTTTGTCTTGCTTCGACGACGTGTTCACGATGCGAAGCGTAACAGCCAGTTTAGACGATACGGTATTTTGATCGATTTCTTGATCTTACTTTCTTTGTTTATCTATTTTACGGTATGGATATGAATACGTTTTCTACCATGTTTCGATATTACAGTGGTCAGAGAAAAAGGAGCATCAGAAGATATTGGATACATCCTGTTGTGAAAGATAGGTATCAATTGGATTCCTATCAGATTCTCATGTCTCTATTAAGTACAGATGAAATGAAATTCTCGTATGTCAATGTCTATAACTATGAGACTAGCATTAATCACGAATAGAAAGTTATGGCATGGTTAAGAACAGTTTTTAATTGTTATTATTGTATACAATCGTTATATACATTATACATATTATATATAATCTAATCTTTTAAATTGCATAAAACACTACATTAAACATTACACTAAACACTAATTTTTGTTAACCCTCTGCTTGCATTCACCCTCTGCTTGCAGTATGATTCTTCGAGTCTCAGACGAAATTTTCGTTATTTAATTTCTGCAAAACGAAAATGTCAATCTTCGTGGTTCCTGCATCTAAAAAAGTTGCAACTACAAGGCCTTGACTACGCAAACACTGTTTACTTTATTCGATTCAGTTCTGAATACCATGAGGGTAAAATGAGCACTGTACCTTCAGTGAACCATATTGCCATCCACATCAGTCTTTTGCTAAGTGAATCTTGTAAAAGTGAATGCGTAATTTTTTTTTATTTTGTTACATATATCAATTTCTTGGTGACCACCTCAGTATCTTGTATGACTCCTATATTTCTCATACATTAGTAAGTATGACATATGAAACCTTCCTTTTTCGCGTGTCTCATATCATTTTTCAATAATAAATAATCTACACAAAAATCCCGCAAATTTAGATCTCAAAATAATTATACTATTCTAAGACTGATAAATTTCTTTTTCGAAATATTATAGTCTTATGGGTAGGATCCAACAATATCATCTTTTAAATATTTGTTTAATACGGAACTGTAATTTCTTCGTTCATAAGATTCATTTGTTGATTATTTAGAAGGATTATATGATAGATGTGTGGCTTATGATAGAACAGTGATTATATTCATATGTGCATTTTCGTTTATAAACTCTTGCTTGAAATTCTAAAATTTCATCATTGTTGAATATATGTAATGATGGCAAAAGACATTTAAAAAATCAAATATGACAAATCTTTTTTTCATTTCCGGGAAAATTTATTTTTCTGATCTATTAATTTCATCATTATCTTCTTCCAATGAATTACATATTTTCGGACTACATCTTTTAAATTTTTATCTTTATATAAATCTGTTCTTTCATCTCATCTAGTGTGTCTTCGTTCCACCAACGAAATTCAAAATTCCCTATTCATTTTTGTCATTTTCCACGTTTTGGACACACTTTATACTATACCATGATTCTTCTATAAGTACGAAAAAAAAAAAAAAAAAAAACACGTATCGACCGATTCGATTTTATTACCGGATCATCTTATACATTGACAAAACCAAATATCGAGAGCGAGTGCGCTAATACACAAACGAGCAATTGGCAAATGCTTAGTGACAGCTATTACACACTATACCGAATACATTAATTTATATGTTTGAAAGCTGAACGTGCGGCTAAAATATAGATAAATATATGTGTGAATGCTGCTAGATATTGCAAAAAACCACATTGTCCGAACTGGCTGTAGTTAGTACGTAATTTTTACTGAAGATTGCTGCGGGAACGTGAAATTTTTCAAAATTAATGAATTTGAAACCGAGAGTTGATTTTCAATTCGAGGAAGGCATGAGAATTTCCTTCTATGTTTGTAGATAAATCAGTCGTGTTGTTGTTACATTCGTGAGTATCCAAGAGTAAGCGATTTATAATTGAAAGTTTGCCTTCCCAAAATAATATTTTTGTAAACATTATTTGTACTCAGAGTTATATATACATATATACATGTAAATTAATTATATAATGTATAGAAGATATATCTATATACATATGTATACATAGTTACAATATCACACGCATATATAAAGAGTATATAAGATAATTAACAACATAGTTAATCGCGCACGTGTTAAGATGCACACACGTAATGTTCACAAAAGAACGAGTCGTGTTAACCCCTATAATTAATTAGTCGTAGCTAAAAGATTTCCACTGATGTCATACACAAATACGAAATTCTACGATTTTCGAGAACGTTTCGTCATGACGTTCCAAGACAGCCTACCACTTAAATCTAAAAATAAAGAGGAAGAGAAGAAGATAAAAAAGATAAAAAAAATGGACGCAGTTGCAAAAACAGACAATACTTATTACTATAGTAACTTCGTAAAACAAGAAAAGATAATCAAGTAGTGAGAGCACTAATCTAACCAGTTACGACTAATAATAATTGTTTCAGTTGATCGATTAATCATTGTTCATGGGTCAACCGATTGATTTATGCGCTTGAAGAAAATGCACGAGTTTCCAAAGCCTTTTGCTGTAAAATTATTTTGAATTGCTAATTATATATCGCGTTTTTAGATTTCTTTACATTGCATATTTGTTTATTTCGAATTATTTATTTGCATTGCTTTGTTGAAATGATACTTTTGGATTTATATTATTCTTGGAACAATAGTGATTATTTTCAAGCAATCTTTTTTTAATTACAGATATTATAGTACGTGAGTATTCCAAAATACTTTTAAAAGTTCAACATTCGTTTACCTTATTATTTCAAGTTCAATGTCGTGTTAAATCTTGACGTATTATATGTATATACATATAATTACTTCGGTACTTTATTTCTTTTGTTTGTTAAATTTATATAACGAATATCTCCTAATTAAATACGTATTATTGTAACGGATGGGCTAACTAAAAGCACACAATTTAACCATTTCATATGTATCAATCAACTTTTACTTCTGAATCAAACAGATTTGCACGATGTTACAGAGTTATGAACGCGAAAAAAATGGAAAAAATGAAAAAAGTTAATCTTTGAAATTCGTAGAGATGAAGAAAATTTTGAAATGCACATGTTTCTACGTTTGAACTATATTTGAACTACAAACGTGAATTATGAATTTTCTTTAAAACTCTTTAGAATATTTTTGTATTTGTTTTTTAATAATTGTATTTCACATCTTTAATATTTCTATACTTTATCGCAGAAGGAATAAAAATTATATCTTGAAAATCATTGGGTCATTATATAATATAACATCCATTCTATTCAAATCACCCTTTTCTTTACGAAACACATGTTTATCGCATTTTTTCTTTGAAAATTCAATTACTCTGCATATAAAACTATACAAGATATTTAAATCTACATCGTGCTCCAAATGAAGTGTTACAAGCCGTTTTCTTAAAAATCACTGGAGATGCTGATTTCATTTTTGGTATAAAAAATACTGTAGGAGAGCTAATCTTTTAGCGTGAGAAGCGACTTTTACGATGAGAAAGAGGCCGTCCTAAATTTTTTTAGATGGTAGATGATATTAATTTTTTGTTACTCAGATAGTTCTTATCAAACTGAATAACATTTACTTGAACTATTTTTTTCTATCGCACACAGTTACAGATTTATGGCGAATATTTTGTTGACGTGTTGCTTGTTATAAACATGTCATCAATATCGGTTACTCCATGAATATTATCAAATGTTCAAGAGAATAGAAAACTTATCAACAAGTCTCTAAGAAATCTAAAAATATGAGTTTGAACATTTAGTAAAAAAACTACTGCGATATTTTTCGTTTTCTTAGCCTCATTTTCACTTCCTCGATATTTCCCTCCAGAACAAATTTTTCGACATAATTCGGTAACTATGCATAATAAAAAAATGGTTCAGGTAAATGGAATTCAGTTTGATAAAAGCAATCCAAATAGCAGAACATTAATACCACCTTCCATTTTTAAAAATCTAGGGGCTCGTTCCAAAAAATCGGTTCCACACTAAAAGATTGGGCCTCCTGTACCATTTAATTATAGGAAAAATGAAATTGATATTCATTAGTTTCTGAAAAAATAGATAGTAACGCTTTATTTGAACCACTTTGTATATTAACATATCTTCTAAATATCTGCATAATTACTGTATTTTCAATTTAAGGCAGATTTTTATAAATCTATTTCATTTTCAAATTATATAATTTTTAATTATTACTTTATTATTAATTATTTTATTTTTATTTATTTATTATATTAAGGTTTATATTTAATAACATTATCATACTATTAGATTCGCGTCTATAAATCTGAAACATCTCATATGTTTACATCTTCTGTTACGTACATGTCTCCGCTGATTTAATCTCAGGCGTGAATTTGGGAAGCGGAAATGAAAGTAAATACCGTAAGGTGATACGTGATGGGAGAAAGATGCGAATTTCTTCGATCAAATTAAATCTTCCGAAATATCGATCGCGATTTTGGCGAAATCGAAATGTAGAAAATTCTTATAACGTTATGGAAGAGAGAACATGATAATATGGAATACCAAATATCGAGTATGTTTTATAGTAGGGTTTTTCTTTAGTGACAAAATTTCGTTACATGCTAACGATCCAAGAAAATAGATGTGATGATCCAATAAATAGATTGCGAATTTTTATGCATTTGTGGGAAATTTATGGGAAATGTGTAAAAATTCACAGGATGCAGATAATATGCAAAAATATATAAAGCATTCAAAGCAGGTTCGTTATAACGAGTGGACATGTTATAGCATGTAACGGATTACCATAATCTCTATTTAGATTTCATTTTTAAATTACGTTTATAAAAACATAAATTTCCATAAATATCCACAGTCTAGGTATACAAATGTATATATTGTTAACATTTTCAATTTATATATACGTATATATGTAATATATAATATATAATGTATAACATAGTATATAATAATAATAATATATAATATAATATTTATATTACATTAATAATAATAATATGTATTATTATTATATTTATACATTATTTATATATTATATTATATATTTTTATATATATTATTATATTATACAATATATATGTATGATATGTCATATTCTATTGATGTTTTCGATATTATTTATATATTGGAAGAAAACTATTTATACATTCAAAATATTACTTTAAATGTCTATTATTTTTGGATAATTGTATGACGATGAAAACCTATTCGATACAAAAATTATTATAGATTTTGATCGTATTTTCTACGAGTCTCTATGCGTTTGTAAAGAATATACAATTCAGGAATATACGATTAATAGTATGTAATTTATAAAATTAATAACAATGTTTGAGTTACCAGCAAGTTTCCATATTATCACTTCCCCTTCGGTATTTAATTTTAACTCATTTTGTTAGATTCTTAATTCGCACTAATGATAATGTCACTGTGTATTGTATACTCAAAATTTAAATAAACCTTAGTCTGCTACCGAAACTGCAATTTTTTTAAATAAAGTAATTCATCCAATTTTGTGTCGTTGGAATGATTTATGTTAAACATAATATATAATATTATTAAATATTATATAAAATATTCTATTCTAAAAAATTTTGTGATTTTAAATTGTTTTGTCATTTTTAATTTACATATTATATTTGTATTTCAGTATATGTATGACATTGACAGACATGATAGATATTATTCGGAGTTTAGAAGTCGAATTCGTCCATAGTTTCGGTTAATATGAATCTATCTCATTTCCAATTTAAAGACTGTATATATAAAATCGTTTATTACTTCATACATATTAAGTTTATAAAAGATTAAATATCGTACTTTTTGCCAGAATGAAATGGTAGGGATTAATGTTACACCAGAAAAGAAAGAAAGTTAAAGAAGAAAAATGAACGAAGACAGTTTAAATAACAATGGAAATTTATTGTGTCAAAAACTTAAATTCAGTAATTTAGTTCAATTTATAATTGCCGAGCAGGATAATGAAAAATGTAAGAGCATGTACTCCAGTCACAACAAGGAGAAACACGATCCGGCTAATATAGCTATATTACAGGTACACGAGTCGGTGAAGCATGACTAGCGCGTGAACAGTGAACTGAATAACGTGCGAACATTTTTTTTTTAAATATAATATTGATTAAGTGATAAGTCGTGCCGTAGACTCTTAGATACCAATGACTTGTTTAAAGTTATAATATAAAGTTAATCTTACATTATTATCGATCTATAATACAATGAATAATATTAGCATGAGTAAATAGAAGCGAAAATTTACCAAACGACTCCTGAAATATCATTTAGAGCATTTATCTATGACTATAGCCTAAGCTATCTTTCTATTGGAACAACAGAAACAAAATAACTACTAAAATAAACAACAAATTAAATGACAGGTGTATTTTCGATCTATCGCGGGGAGACGCGATCGCGAGGAAGCGCGTCAACGGGAGTCGTATTGTCCCGTTACGATTATAAGAATCGACACCATCGATTGATGTGGTGTAACACTGCGATTAACAGGGTTATAAACTTTATATTTCCAACACTTAATACACTCAAGAGTTACACTGTTTCGTATGATATAAATGTCGTAGACGATACGTTGAAGTATGACACTCCGATAGATGAGCACTGACTGTTCTTTCGTAGTAGAGCAAGGCCCTTACAGTTGAATATAAGAAGAAGTTGACTTTCTTGGTATAGCAGAAATAGCAATTGAACTGACTGACTTTCCGCTTTCATGCAATTACGGAGGAAAGCTCGGTGTGGATGTGGTTTTTTGAACAATGAAAGCGGATTCCTTGCTCACACTTTTCGTTAGTAAGGTGAGGGCAACGATCTGTGATGTCCATTGGTTCTAGTCAATGTTAACGAGAGATAAGAGGGAAAGAAACCTCCTACCAATGTTGCTAGTTGGTGTCATTGTTTAAGGGAAAAACCGGATTTTCCGTTAGATAAATAACCGCTTTTTTCGTTAGGACACTACTTGCTTTCTCCGTAATTTTTAAGAGCGCATAATAAACCCAAGGACTTTCCTAAAAATCAGCCGTGAACCGAAAAAATTTCTAGGATTAGAAAATCCTTCAGGACAAATAGATTGACTGAAAAACATGTGTTGACACAATGAAGTTAAAAGTTAAAGGTTTATGGTGGGTCCTCAGATTTATTGAGGGTCGGAATGACGGTACGTGGACCGTTGGCTGTCCAGCAGCGAGGGATGGAGTGCAGATGTCTTACGCGACATAACAATAGGGATCTAATAAAAACAAACTCAATAATGACCGAGCAAAACGCACCTTATACCGCTATATTCTTTCTCGCGGAGGAACCGCAAAAGCATACTCACGAGCCCCCCTCCACCGCTGATAACAATCCTCACTCTTCGATGGCGCAATATGTGGTCATGACACATCGCGCCCCCCGCCCTCGGTGTCGTCATGCAAGATTGTTTGATTCCCCAACCAGGTATTCCGGCGACACCGCGGTGCCGATGTCGGCTTGCTAAGCCACCTCTACGGGCTCTGCCCCGTCTTCGCATATCGATCCTCTCTGGATGGCAACTTCGCTGCCTTTTCCTTTCCACGGCCTCCTTCCAGAGCATCGCAAAAGGAGGCGATCGCCCTTCTACCACTCTCGCTCGACAGCAGAGATCTAAGCACCGCCGACGCCGAGGGATTCACTTCTATTTCCGCGGTGAGAGCGTGACGCTCTTCCAGAAAATGCTCCAGAGTGTGCTGCGCAGAATCCACTCTCTCATCGCAATGGTAGCACCTTGGTGGTCGCCTCCTTTCCGATCCGATGCAGGTACTCATCGAAGCATCCGCATCCGGTGAGTACTTGCGTAACCCTGTACGTCATGGGAAGTCCGCCGCCGTCCCAACCAAACGACCCAGTTTGACAGGACCGCCTCGAGGATTCTAAGCCCGGGCGAGCCCGTTTTCTTATCGAGGCTGGCCCGCCAACTCTCTAGTAAATTCCGTCGCGCCTGGACTGTAACGTCGATACCTGCAGGGTCAGCCCCACACCCAACAGATTCCAGATGCAGAGGTATATCTCACGACACCTCAGAGCCTGCAATTCGAACGGGGGAAACCCCGCGAGCACCTGACCAGCGGGAGGCAACGACCTTTAGCCTTCAAGTCCGCCGTCCAGATCAGAGCTCCGTAGAGGATTATCAACCGCACCATCCTAGCGTACAGCCGGCATCCCCCGCCTTCCGGACCCCCAACTTAAGGCAGCAAACGTCCTAAGGCGTTCGCCGCATCCTGGACCGACAGTACCAGGCGCTCGAAGCGGGCATTGTTGTCCGAAGCACCGCGTCGTACGCGAAATTCTAGAAGAGTGATCCCAATACCCACGGTCCACGGCCCTCCTAATCATCTCTCCATCCCGGCCGGTATGGTCCCGGAGACGTGCCCAAACTACGCCTTGCAGATATGGTGGCCTTCTCTATCTTCCCCCAAGCCATGCTGTTGAAAGCGTTGGCGGTGTCACTGAATCCCTTTCAATTGCTTGGCCCCCTCAACAAAAGAGCGGACCCAAAGGGTAGTATCGGTTGTGGACCGCCCCCTCCGGAAACCTTATTGACCCTCCTGCTGTCCAGGCATAACCCTAGATAGGTGCTCCTCTAGGCGGATAGCTACCACTCCTTCGAGCAGCTTGCCCGCCTCGTCCAACAAACACCCCGGCCTGTAGGGATATAGTGGTCTTTTTATATAGACCACTAGTTTATTAGACTTTTAGTTTTTTAGTTTTCTCAAGCACTGAAGCCATCGACAGCGCGTAGACAAAAGATTGCGACGAAGTCAGACCATAAACAGTAGACAGGCGACGTTGGCTTCGGGGTTTTCAGTTATTGGGTAACACAGCTAGCGTGCGGATCTGGACCAGCTCAAATTGTATTCTTATTTATAATTACACTTCTATTTAAATATATTTTCTGCCTTACAATTTATCCACGAGTTTTCTCTGTTTACACATCGAATAACCTCAACAGTTTCCTTCGCTTTCAATAGGGATCTTCGGCACCTCTGCCCTCTCCCCCTTCTTCTCATTGGTCTGCCGCTCCACTGTGTCTTGGAGATGACAGACCTCGTCTCGAGGTACCGCGCCCTCTGCCTTAGGCGTGCATACTCTCTCTCTCTCTGTCCCTTCTCTCTCTCTATCTCTTCGCTGTTGGCTGGACCCCAAAAGGCGGCGGTCGTACACTACCTAAGCTCAGCGTCGATCACCTTTTAGCTTTACGGGGCGCCTATCGCAACTTTCTCACATGGGTCCCTTTCAACTTCCTTGAGGTGGTTCCTTGAGGATACTGGTCCGGCGACGGTGGCGGCGCTTCTCCTCCTTTTTTCCGGAACCGACGCGGTTTCTTCACTTTCACAGCCGTACTTGAGCTCCTCGCTCACTTCCGCGTCTGTTCTGGTCTTTGGCTCTCTATGTTCGCCGCCGTTCCCATCGCCTATCCCGGAGATCCTCCGATACGATCGTTTCCCCAATGCCATCGTAGAACTTCCCACTTCCGCACCACAAAGAAACCAGGGTTCCTCCCTCCCAACGCCGCCGATATGTCGGAGATCCTTCTGTTAGTCTCTTTTCGTGCTTCCTCTCAAGACGCAGAAAGACGTTCGAGCGCCTGGCAGTCTAACTCCAAACGGCCGTGTCGTATTATGACAACGTAGTACAGCCTACTTTACTACCACCACCTACGCCGGTACTAGGGTATGGGTCCACCAACTTCTCCGAAATTTTCCGCATCGGATCGGCGCACCGACAAGTGCTCGAAGGCACCTATCGGCAGCCACCCGACCATAGGAGAATATCTGATTCATTGGGGTTTTCTACGGCCTGGTCCTATTCCGCGAGAATCCGTACCCGCTTTGTGCTCCCCACCATCTCTATATCCTGGTGGACGTGGCGGTTGGTGGCCCGTCCACGACACGGGGCCCGGACGCTTGCCCGGGACGCGGGCGTGTCTCCCTCGGTGGGGATCAGCCAACCGCGACAGGGATTTTATAGCTGCTATAGCCGTCGCCTGAGTTGTGGGGTCTCCTGCGGAGAAAGGGGCGAAGGCTGGAATGATCTTACTTAGGCGGGATATGTACGCCGTTTGCGATGCATGCATGCGACTAGCCGGAGCTCCGCGCCGCGCTGGTTTGGTGTACTATTAGACGAGGGATATAGTGCGTCTCAGGGAGGCGTGCATCTTCTCTCGGCGCAAATACACTCGAACCGGCCGCAGGAGGAGGGAGATGGGGCCACAGTGGCCTCCTTGTACGTGGCCTCTGCAGTGAAATATCAGGGTAGCAAAGAGGCAGACGTGGGACAAACTCCTGGCCTTGGGAGCTAAAAGTAGTTTTTTTTAGAGAACTAGAATTAGAAGATCTTACAGAATACTTGGGAGATTCAGAATATTAGAAGATCATTTTGAATTATTGTTGGACAAAATTAAAATTCGAATCCAACGAGGAGGTATACATATGTCAAGTGTGATACTAGCAAAGATGAAACTTTAAATTGTACTGTAATTGTGATAGGAAGCAGCTTAAGAATCTTATAACATTTTTTAAGACTTGAACAGTCCATAATTTCCGGAATTATTCCAAAAGTTCATCCAATAATATCATAATATTAATATTATAAAGAGCAAAGGTACCTGTGTGTGCGGGTGTGTACGAAGGTAGTTTGAGAAATTATTCGATCAATTTGAATAATTCTTTCACCATTGAAAAGTAGTTTGCTCCAGATGAATACAGGCTACGCTTTATTACGTTTACTTCGTAGGGAACGCAGAAATAAACATAAATGTGACACGAGTCGGATAATGCAGCTTTGTTACAGTCGCACGTTGCGTCTCGCTCGATTACCAATCGTTAGTTACTTTCTGCATATATCTCTCCAATATTATTTACTATAATGGTTTCTATGACAAATGATAAATATGACAAATATAAATAGTAAATATAAAGTTTCTATGACAAATATAAATTTTGGACAGTAGATAGAGTTATGTGAGATTTTAATTATAAATATGCTGGTCCCGATCTGACAATAAGGCAAGAATGTTTTTCTCTTGGGCGGCTATACGTCGGTTTGTCGTAACCCTTGTATGACTTTCTTCAATCAAATTATTCTCCAAACGAAGCTCGCTGGCTGTTCCATAAATATTTCTTCTTCCAGTTTTCCTGGAAGAAATGCAGTTGTAACATACCGGGGATGAATATTGAAATTCTTATTCAACGTTACCGCCAACGCCATTCTTATCGTCGAATGCTTTACCACGAGTGAAAATATTTTCATGCAATCAATCTCGTATTCTTAAGTACGGAAGGGTGTTCCTGTTAGAATTTAATCTTGAAATTAAGATTAATAAACTGTGGAAGACACAATGTTTGTATTGAAACAATACTATATGATTTTTATTAAACAAAGTTATAGTAAAATACAAGTAAGCGTTATGAATGTTGACAGTTGGCTAGTTATTCTCAGACTGACTTGCTTAGTGACCCATGGCCCTTGAAAAGGTTTAGAACCCCACTCTGTATGTAGTAATGAGTGTGACCTGTGTGGGTGTCTGTGTGGCGTCACATGTGCCACAGAACCTTCTAGTAGCTTCTCGACGTGCCCATCGAGAATGTTCCATCCATATCCTTACGCTTCTTCCGCCGAATTCTCGAAAGAGCATGCACGTGCTAGCCGCCATGGTACATCTTACGAACGCGCACTAGTGGGGATAGCGTTGGACAACGAAGGGAAGAATCCATACGATCAACCACCTTATCTGCATGCGATTGATATCGTTGTATTCCAACAGTTCCTTATCCGAATCAATAGCATAGGATCAAGCGGAAAGGTGTACGGTCGGTCAAGGGGTGTAACCAATCGTGTTGCGTGATGTGTGATTAGAAGAGTTAGATTGATTACGATTAATCGATTATGGTTTTCGAATGTATTGTATTTACGCACAATTGATTTTGCATCGTGTGAAGCGATATGTAGGAGGATAGAGACTTAAACTTGACTTTTAATTTAGATTTTAACAATTTGACTTTTCTGAAATTTTTAGAGATATGATTAAGATTCTGCTCAAAATGCGCTGTTTTAGCGTCTGTAATACGTCGTATCCTCCTTTACATCGAACGTCGTACTTACCTTTGAACCGACGGACTGTAATATGTGGAGATGTACGTCGAGATAGTGGAACGAACATCGTTATGGAACATTCGAGAGGGTACGAGTTGTAACTCGCGGGGGCCATTAGTTTGTTGGATGACCATATAGAAAGTGCAAGGTTTACAACAAAGCCTTAGCTATTGAACTGTGAAAAAATTCTGCGGAGAAATTAAAAATATACAGTGTGCCAAATCCTTTAAATTACTCACGTAATATCTAAGCGCTGGGATGCAGATGATCGTGTTACGTAATAAATGACGAGGTAATATACAGGGTGATTGGTAACTAGTGGTACAAGCGGAAAGGGGTGATTCCACGCGAAAAAAGAAGTCGAAAATATAGAATAAAAATTTTTTTTAATTCCTTTTTTTTTAACTTTTTCAACGAGACAGCGATCTACAGTGAGATCCGTTATAACGAGACGTGATAAAGTGCACGCGTACCGAGCGAAAATTTAAAGTCGATTTTCTCGAAAACAAAGCCTCAAACGAAAAATTTTTATTCTATATTTTCGACTTCCTTTTTCGCGTAGAATCACCCACTTTCCGCTTGTACTACCAGTTACCAACCACCCTGTATATTGGTTTCCTCGTTTAGTTTTCGGCATGGGATCTATTATATCCATTGCTATTTTTTCGTTTGGTTCAGTGGGGATTTGAGGTATTACGGGAATTTCTTTCGCGCGGATTCTGACAAGTTCCTGTTTTTGACATGCTATGCAATTTTTTATAAATTCCTCTACTTTTGAGAACAAATGTGGGATTTTAAATCGTTCTTTGATTTTTGTGTAAGTTTTCTGTATACCTAAGGGTCCTGAAACGTCGTTATGGTTTTCTTTTATAATCGCGTCAACTTGTTCGTCTGTTAGAATTTGAATCGGGTCGTATGCAAAGGTTATTTCTTCTATTTTGTCGTTAACATACACCAAAAATGTTTTTATTCGCGCCTTTTCGATTTCATCGAAGTTCTTGTCTCCTATGTCTAACTTTTTATGTTTTGTAGCTGATTCTACGATCTTCTTTAACCATTTCTTTTTGCGTAGGGTCCTAAAGTTTCTTTTGTTATTTGGAAGAAGGATTTTTCGTTGGGGACTATCTTTGGTAGTTTAGGAAGTGTGTCGGTGTCTTGTTCCCATCTGTTATACTCGTCAAGGAGATTGTCTTCAGTCGTCAAATTGTTGATAGTTTGTCTCGAGAGTGCGTCAGCAGCCGTATTATCCTTTCCTTTGTGGTATTGTATTTCGTAATCGTATTCTTCTAGCTTTAATCTCCATCTAATCAGTCATGATGAGGGGTCTTTGCAGTTTTTAAGCCAAGTTAAAGCTTGATGGTCGGTTCTTATGAGAAAATGTCTCCCTAGCAAATATTGTCTTAAACGTTTCACTGTCCATACGATTGCAAGGAGTTCTTTTTCAGTGGTTGAGTAATTTCTTTCGGGAGGATTTAGTGTTCTGGACGAAAAGAGTAACCACTTACGACCAGTAAATATTACGCGTTTTATTAACAAAGAGTCCGACTTAGATTTTGTGATCATGTTCATCTATCATCCCGTTGACTGCGGATTCGTTATTGAACCTAGGATCATTGTCATTAGTTTCTCGAGTATCTAATTACCACAGTTACTTGTCCAATTCTAGAATGATCGCAATTGCACTAGTCTTCTCTATTGTATAACGACAATGTGTAATCCAAATGAAGATTCGTTTCACGCCCCTACTTAATGTAAACCCTAATTCTAATGTAAACGCGACATATATAACATGTAAGCAGCTCAATCATCAAAAAACACATTGCACACCTATATTGAACACGCAGTACGTTTATTTCAATTGTTTTTATTTCACTCTTGTTGAGCCCCAACCTCTTTAGTGTTTCAGTGGTCTTTGGGGTTATAGCCCCTCCGCTGTCCAACACAACGGGCAAAATCTCTCGCACATCCACATTATACTTTGCTTTTAGATGGTTTAGGCATGAATGATATTTGTCGGTTTTCTCTTTGTGAGCCTTTAGAAGGTAATTTCTATTCTCGTAGCGGACAGTTACGTCGACTACGCGAATCCGTTCCTCGTTTTTAATAACTAGGTCAGGTTTATATAGATTACCCCCTGCTTTTAAAGTGGGCTCAGCAGATACTTTGTTGTTTTTGTTCAATTTCTTTGCCAGGAGAGACTTTGCTTGCCTTTCTATTCGCAGGTCTTTAGTATATTTGCACATCCCTAGGACATGTCCGAGGGTTTCTGGCTGGGCATGACATCTTCTGCAATTCACATCCATTTTCTTGTCAGCCCGTGCCAATACCGTTTTAACTTCAAAGGTGTTGGTTCTCAATCTCAAGGCATAAATATATCTGGATGGTACTCTTAATATCTGGCATATCTTTATGCTTAAGCAGATGGTACTCTTTAATTCATGCGTTCCCAATTTTCTCTTTCGCAAAATCAGAGACACCTAGTCCTGACTTCTAAGTTCTGCCCATAGGTTTATATGCTCTATCCTCAACCTCTTTTTTTTCCCACATCTTCAGAAGTGGTTGGCCAATTAATCCTCAATCAGTTCGCTTTCCTTTTCAATTTCAATTCTGTGTCCGCGCCGATCAAACTTGCAACTGCTGGGTCGATGAATTCTTAATTTTAATGGCACTTTTTGGAGTGCCAAGCTTCACCAGGTGCTCAAATCTAGGTAGACGTAGTCCTCCGTTCGCCTTTGGGGCATAGAAGAAACCAGTGGCAGTTGAAGGCATAAGATGAAGTATTGTCTTTATTTCTTGTCTGACCTCGCTATCCATTAATTTTAATACGGTGTCACTTGGAGGATTAATCAATAGATGGTATATGAAACGAGGGAAGATGTACTTTGTTATTAATTCTATTTTCTGTGGCTTTAAGGAGAGCTTTTTGATTCTCCTTAAAATGCTCAGAATTTCCGGCATTATTATTCCGCAGTAGACACCCTGCCACGGTCACATTTGGACGTCCAGGTACTTAAAGGCTTCATCAGGGTCGACTGATGTTATACGATCATTCTTTAATTTAATTTCTGAGTCTTTAACAAAGCAGGTGTCCCTTTTGGCAACCACCTGGAAAGATTCTTTTCTCCAGAAATTTTCATACCTGTATTTTCGACGCAATGAGCGAGGAAACACGTCAACGGGAGTCGTAAATTCCCGTTACGATTATAATAATCGACACCACGAGTTGATCGATCCCCTGATTTCCGTTAAGATAATAGGGGTATTTGAGAGGGTATAACACTGCGATTAACAGGGTTATAAAATTTATATTTTTAACACTTAAGTTACACCGTTACTTATGATATATATCGTCGATAATGAGTTAGCGCATAGAGATGCGATACACTGGCACAATAGTCGTTGGTGATCGAGCAAAGCTCTTAGAGTTTTGTCATAGTTGACGTCGCGATAAGGGAAAAGACAGAAGAAGACTCGTTACTTACATGTTGACAATTCTAACGCTGTCGAATAAGAAAAGTACATTGGCTAGAACAGTTTTGGAAGGACAGAATCATTCCGACAGTCGATGAGAAACTTTCAGAGAACTGAAAATATAAAGTTAGAGTGTCACTTAGTGTAATTTCGACCAATCGCGGGGAGACGCAATCGCGAGGAGAGACGTCAACGGGAGTCGTAAATTCCCGTTACGATTATATTAATCGACACCACGAGTTGATCGATCCCCTGATTTCCGTTAAGATAATAGGGGTGATTAAGTTTATATAACACTGTGATTCACAGAATTATAAAATATATATTTCCAACACTTAAACTACACTGTTGAGTAGATACAAATCGTCAATAACAACTTGTCGCACGAATATGAGATAGACACGAATAATAGAGCAAGGTTCGTACAGTCGAATTTCGTATGTTAGTGGACGGGAGAGTTAGATGCTACGCGTCGACGTTGTTTTTCTACTAATTGTCACCCTTAGGCTAGCACGAAAGAAAGCTCGGTGTGGGTGTGCCCTTTGCATGAAGAACGCGGATTCGTTATTTACGCTGTTCGTCAGGAAAAGTGAGGGCAACGATCCGCGATGTCGATTGGCTGTGACCCATGCTGAAACCTGAAGGAGTGAGTCGGAGTCCTCCTACCGACGTGGTTCATAAATGACCTTGCACATGGGAAAACTCAGCCTGTTCTGTTAGACAGATGTTTGGTTTTTCCTAATGGGCGCGTACCCGCTTTCTCCGCATTTTTGATTGCGCCTAATAAACCCAAGGACCTCTCTAAAAAACCAGATGTGCGTCGCAAATATTTCTAGCCTTAAGAAGCTTTCAGGACGACGGATGGAATGCAGATACATGTGTACACAATGCAAGAGAAAGTTATGGTTGGTCCTCAGGTTTATTGAGGGTCGAAATGACGTTACGCAGGCCGTCGGCTGGCCGGTCGCGAGAGATGCAGCGCAGATGTTTTAGGCGACGTAACAGCCGTAATTAAGCAATTGTTGTCATTCAGTCTGATTGTAACTGTTCGAGATTTGTGATAGTAAGATTGGGCTCGAGGCGACAATTGGTCGCCGAACGTAGCCACGGTCACGGGATGGAAGTTTTGGCTGACGGAGGTGTGGAGTGGTTGTATGGTTCTCCCTAGAAATGTGGTTGTGGCGGCATACGGCCTCAAGAACAGGCCTAGCCACGTGTGATTTTACCTCAGAGGTGCCAATATAATGGGACACACGTTGTATTAACAATCAAACTCCAGGCAAAAACTGCCTAGCAACGGCGATTGGAACTTTCTCGATGCTTCTAACGAGTATTTAACAAACAAACGCGATTGTAAAGCGACGAAAATTTTCATCAGTCTATTATTCACGCGATCGTCTTGGAAAGTTACACATCGAGCAGCTTATACCGAGCGTCCCAGCAATCGTATTTTGTGCTTAAAAAGTATTCTACGCTTAGCAAAGAGTTATCCCGTTGACCGTGGATTCGTTATCAAACCCAAAAACATTGTCAATTGCATCTTGCGTGTCTAAATACCACTGTTGTTCGTTAAACTTTGTAAAAGTCATTTTTTTGTACCTGTAAATATAATCTTTGTTGTACAAAACGATGGGTAATTCAAATGAAGAATTGTTACGTGCCCTAAATTCTAGCGATAACCCGACACATATAAATATCTTGTCGGTAAGTTACCGACCGCAAAAGTTAACTGTCCATAGGGTTCAAATAATAATTTCTTTAACCACATTTTAATTTCTTGAGCAATAAGATTTTCATCCTTAACGCTAGAGTATAAAACAGATATTTTGACAAATATTTTAACAACCAGTGGTATCTCATAAGCCTTTGACGACAGAGTCAACAGTAAGTACACGTGTGTGTGTGTGTGCGCGCGCGCGCCTGTGTATGTATGCACATATTTGCCATGTTCGTATACACAAATTTAAGAATTCCATTAGAGTGGGTAAGACTCCTAGGGGCCAGAAAGTATTTCTCGAGTAAGGGACTTGAATCGATTTGTTAGACTTTGCCGCGCAGCGCTTCTTGTGTCTGCAGCACGATCGTATCTATAACAAAATTCTATTGTATTATGTAAAACTACATTTATTTAAACAACATTCTTTTGTGTCACGTGAAATACTATATGTCTACTTTATGTATATTGATGAAAATTATGAAAAGCAGTTTAGTTTATATTCTTTACCTTCAGTGATAATGCAAACAAAAGTGTTAACAAATCGATGCCAACGCTGCGACTAACGGCCGATTTGTAAAGCACATTTCAGAATATTAAGAGCATTACCCCCTCTACTGGAGTTTACAAACCTGTGTACACGAATGCGATGCTTGCAATACTTATGATGCAGGAATAATCAGATATTCATTGACGTGTGTTGGTATTGCTTCTTAGATGCACAGGTATACATACATATATAACGTGAGTTTATATAAAAACGTGAACAAAAAAATTGTATTGGACATAACGTGAAGTTAGTCCGAAAATCTACTCAGTAACACGCATGCGCTGTATCCACGCATGAACCTGTCTGAACTGAGCGGCATGTTTGCTACTAGTGGAGGATGCCATTTTAATGCCCACAGTGCTGCTCATGGTGGTGTTCGAGTTTGAACGGTATTTTTTCTCTCTGTGCATGTTTATGTGTGTATAAAAAAAATTTACATTCTATCTTGACGCAAACTATTAAGAAAGGAAAACATGTTCTGGATGCAAGTGAATAATAAGAGAGTGTAAACAACTTTTAAGATCATGTATGACACGTTAACCTAAAATATCTTCCATTGTCTTCTGCTTTTCATTGATTTCACGATTTTTTATCAAATAATCACAGTTTTGTTAAATATATTTGATAACTGTATTTCATACAATTTCTATATTCATTTACCAGTTGCTACTGTTATCGTGCAGTTATGGCATATTTTAAGTTATTATATTATTATTATATTTTATTATTTTATTATAGTTATTATATTTTATTTGGCGAATTGTTCTTTGAGGATATTATTAAAGTCTACTACTCATTAATAATAGATTTTCCTTGTGCACAGGCAAGCAGTTTGTCTAATAATAATAATAATTTCGTAAAGCAAATGGCTCGAGTGTTAGTTTACGTGCGGCCCGTTGATGCAATCTCCATGGATATAAAATTGGACAATAAAATGGACGTAAGTACCTTTTGAAACATCATTCGATGAGAGAACTTTGACCGTATTGAATAATATAATTTGTTTCTACAAATCTTGGTTAATATAACATATTAAGCTAATGTTTATGTACCACTTTCTTTAACTATTTCAATATGACAAAGTAAGATTTGCTTCTTTGGCCGTTGTAACGCATACTTGTGATTTGTAATACAAATGAAATTTAATTGTTGAATTAGAAGGAATTTCCACCATGGTACATAAAATTTTGTATAATGTATCTGTCAATTGTAAGATTACTCTGGCCAACGCGTTATGATCTCTTGCGTCTATGCTTTATATATTATGGCTCAATAATAATACATGGATTAAAAATACTAAAGTAATGCAGAATGTCTAGCATCGATGCAACCTTGCTTATTATTGTTATCAATATAATATTTAATTGCTCCGCTGTAGAGTAATGAGTTTATACGAATGTGATTTTACAATTAAATTTCATTTACATATTTTATTTTATAAAAATGGAAATATTCAATTACAAATGATTTTCATTAATATGCTAATATTTAGTACACTGATTATGTTTGCCATTTGTGTTATTATTATTTGTTATTAATTTTCCTCGGCTTGTAGAATATAAAATTGATATTTATGCATATATAAATATATTTTATGTAATATTAATGTAAATCGCTGATGTATCGTGAAATGTTATCTATTTATTCGTACGATACCAAGAGAATTAATATGAAAGATTAGATTTTTATCATATTAATGCGTTGAAGCATACAAGCGTCGAAGCATACGAGCGTTGAAACAACGTATGTTGCAAAAAATATATTGCCGTATAATAGATTAATACTCACACATGTACTAGGAACGTTCATCACTGGCAACGTGCGTTACCTTCTCACTGATGTATTTATATAAATACGGGCATTGGATTCAGCTGAGGCATGTTTTGTATCGTATAACCTTAAATAGAGCAGGTCACACGAACGTATCGTTAGTTATTCGTTATCAGTTCGATGAGTAAGTATTTTTTATGTATGTCCAGCGATTATTCTATAATGAATAGTTGTATCGGAATGAAAACTTCTCTATTTTGTGCAAAGATTTTTAGATTTGTTTATTATAAATCATTTGGTATTGAAAAAATCATTTGTATAAATCAAATTATTTACAGTTTTTAACGCACTTCGATATCGATTCAGATTAAAGAAAAATATTATTGGAGTTTTACAACACAATGTCAAGAACGTTCCGTTAAGCATGGTTTACGCCATAGTCAAGAACAATCGCTATTTTTGAGAACTAGAAATTTAGCGTTTCAACCATCTGCGTGCAGCACTCTGATAGGACGTGAGTAATTGTTCCGCCAACTCTGCAAAACAGGCGACGCTCGTATGCCGTGACTTCTCCGTACGTGCCAAATGACTGTGAAACGTACGTCCGTTTTAACGCTCGTGTATCCTTATGCCCAGGATTAAATTTCCACTACATGCGTTATGAAAAATATCGCTGCTGTGAGTTCGTATACAAGATTTTTTCGCACACAGTTATAACCAGGCACAGATACGCGTGTGCGTATATATATATATATATATATATATATGTCGGGGTATGGTTGGAATTTTGGGCGCGTAACAACTCTTCACGTGAATTAACCATTGTTTTACACAACCGAGATTATATTTACACGTATACACAAGGCTACTACAAAGATTAACAAATAATAAGTCTAGTGAATAATAAGCTTAACAAATAATAAAGTTAGTGGATAATAAGTTGAACGGTTAATAAGTCTAACAAATAATAAATCTAATGAATAATACGTTTAACGGATAGTAAGTTCTATGAATAATATTATTTACAAAGAATAAGTTAATAATCGTTATAAACAATAATTTTGAGTTCAAACGAATCCACGGCCAACGGGATGACTCTTTACTAAGCGTAGACTGATCTTAAGCACAGAAACACGACGTGTCACTCTCCAAAGCAGTCGCAAGACGAATGCCAGCCTCGTCGAGATTTTTCTCGCTGTACAATTGCATTTGTTTTTCTATACCCGTTTGGAAGCATCGAGAAGGTTCCAAACGACGTTGTTAGGCAGACTCGTTGGAAGCATCGAGAAAGTTCCAAACGCCGTTGTTAGGCAGACTCGTTGGAAGCATCGAGAAAATTCCAAACGCCGTTGTTAGGCAGTTTCTGCCTGAAGTTTGATTAATAATACAATGTATGACCCACTGTTTCACAAGTGGTTAGGCCCGCTCCCGAGGTCACATGCCGCTACAACCACATTTCTCGGAGAACCCATACAATCACTCCAGACCTCCGTTAGGCAAAACGTACATCCCGTGACCGTGGCTACGTTCGGCGACCAATTGTCGCCTCGAACCCAATCTTGATATCACAAATCTCGAACAATTACAGCTATGATAAAATTCAGGCTAGATTACTAGAGGATGTTCCCAAAATTTCCAAGGAACGGCTTCGGCTTTCCTTTCATCTCCGACATATACATACATATATATATATATATATATATATATATATATATATATATATATATATATATATATATATATATATTCTTATACAAATTGGCAACATAGTGAAAGGGAGGAATTTTGCATATGTTCCTTACTGCCCGAACAGCATCGGGACAGTAGTTCTAGTATAGTTTAGAGTAGAAAATTCATTAAGCAGCCTGTACAAGCTGAAACGTATCGTAATGACGCTACGCATCGACTCCAAATTCTCGTGAAATGACATCAGTATATCAATATATACTTAATATATACCCAATGGCTTTGCCTACCAATTAAGAAAATATATTACTTTCTGAATCGATGCAAGCCAATATGCATCATAAAAGATAAAAAAACGTTGATTGCTTACATCGCATCAGTGTTTCGGCATATGTAAGCACCGTTGACAGTCACGTTTTCCTTTTGTTTGACCAGTTACTACCATTGACTGTTTCTCACACCGGTTACTGATCGCAATTGATTCTACAATATTTTCCATCGAATTGCATACAAATAATTCTACTTTAAACAATTCATGGTGATTTTTGTAATCTTTCTGAGTTGTTTTTTTATATTTTCAAATGATATGGTATTTTTAGAGTTTTGCATGGTGTTTGTTGCTCTGTCGTACATTTCATTTCTCATTTATAATATACAATTTCTTAAACATGTAGAAGAACCGCTCGTTGCTTTGTACCAATTTGTTACTTGGAAAAATATATTCATGAAATAACGTTAAACAACCATGCTAAAAGTATTGTTTGCGAATCTCATTTTTCTTACATTTGAATATAATTTAGAGTTGAGTATAGTCGACTTCACTACACAATAGTTTGAAAATATCGATCGGCCCTGTCCTATGGAAAATGTTAGGAGTTGAGGAAAAGTTTCTTAGCAATTCTAATTAAGCTGTAAATTTACACAAAATTTACACCTCCCTTCTTATGTATGTAGTATTCTGGATTTGTGCAGTTATGTATTTCATGTTTTTAATGGTAGAACCTGGATAACTCATAAACATGGCGTCATAAACCGTTCTTTCTAATATCTAGTTCTGTAGCTTTATACGTAGCTTTCTATCCTACCCATGATATTTATGGCACGATTGGCTTCAATTACTAGACTAGGACTGTTTCATAGATTTTTCGTTTTTTAGAATATTACGTTAGGTTTGTATATTTTTTTCAGCCTTCTGACTATGCAATAAGAATAAAAGAAGAGCCAATCGATCCAGAGATCTGCGATGATTTGTCGCCAGTTGATACGAATACAGGGAATGAGAATGAAACAGCGACGTTTAAAGGTGAATCTTCGGATGACGATTATTCTAAACACAAAGAATCCGCGTTTCCTCAAGAAAGTACGTATCTGGAAAATAAGAAATTGGATCCTGATAAACGAAAAAGTAAACATAAAGTACCTTCAAACAACAGAAGAAGTTGCAACGTTTGTTTGTTAACTTTTCAAACTAAACATTTATTTGATCAGCATAACAAATTATATACCTGTAATGTATTTAAGTGTAATAATTGCACTGCGATTTTCACTATGCATATTTCCTTGATACGTCATTTAAAGAAGCGGTGTTATTCGAAACAATTGACTGGATATAGATGTAATTTTTGTAGCCGAAGATTTTCCTATAAAAGAAATATCCAATCTCATTTATTCCATGCACATGGGAACGCAATATTTTCTGGTGAAAGCAAAATCACGAAAACATCTCCTGAATCGTTAGGAAAGTCGAATCATTCGGATGGTGTAGTTATGGCAGAATCAAATACTTCACACAGTCCCTGCCCAAAAAACGTAAATAGCTCAATAAATATACCTTTGAAACTATCTAATAGTTCAAACAGGACACCCACCAAGGATTCGAGCAGCAATATCAAGTCTACGCACCCGAAATGGTTAAACGATTCGCATGGTACACCTTCGAAAAGAATGAAGCAGACCGTCCTTACAGACTTCGTATCGCCGTACAAAGACAAACCGAATGACAAATTGGTTAACCCGGAAAATTTGATCGATACGGAGAATATTCCTGTTACTGCGACTATTGTTCCAACTTCAACGCTCGACACATTTAGTAACAAGACATCAACGGCTGCAGAAGTTATTCAGATGTCCACTTCTGTTAAGCGAATCGAATCTCCTGTTAGGAAACGACCATTTGTTCAAACTCATGTGAATTTAAAAACAATGATATCTTTATTAAGGAACGAAATAAAAGCTGAACCTGGAAGCTCTAATACCTCGCACTATACGCCATATAATCTTAGGTCAGTGAAAAGATGTTCTTCTTCTTCATATGATTTTTACGATTTATTGGAGTTTGAGACCTTTGGAAGATCAAGACGATCTTTTAAAAGAAACAAGTCCCCCTATATATTTGGCCAAAGTAGAAGATCTGCACCTGAAGCTAAGTGTAAAGAATGCGTGGTCCGTTTGGAGAAATGCGACAAATTCTTGGAGCCTACTAGTTATGTGTCAAACGAAGACGAAGACGAAAACGAAAAGGAAAACGAAGACGCTTTCAAACAAGTAGTATCGAAAAATGTGAAAGAGGAAATTGAAGGTTTACGTGAAACAAGCTCGACATGTAACTTGCCTTTGAAAGCTGACACGATTGCGTCAAAGCGATTCAATGAATTTGTAAAATCTTTCGCTGATACGTTAATCGTACCTCAACAGGAATCGGTTGAATTTCAAAAGAACTTTGAAGTCTATCGGCTGGAAATAATTCAATGTCATATTTGTAAAAAATCGTTTTCTTCGAAGGAGAACCTGCACGAGCACATGAAATTGTTCCATACGATTTACATTTCGAGCATATGCAACGCGCGTTACTCGTCCATGAATAAGTTACTAACTCATTATCTACGTCAGCATATTGTGTTTAAACGAAGGGAATGTTGCGTGTGTTATGAGAAGTTTGGCACGTCGGCATTGTTGAAGCGGCACATGATTTTGCATTGTTTGAAGACCGTAAGATCAAAAAAGGACGCTCCACCGGTTGATGTTGAAATTAATTGCAATGCATTCAAGAAACAGCACAAATGCAAAGGTTGTCGCAAACGATTTTGGCTATACTCATGTTTGAAACAACACGAGAATGTATGTCGTCGAATGAAAGTCTTAAGAAATAAACAACGTGTACCTTGTGTAAACCACTTGTCTCGGTCCTTGAAAGAACCAAGTGACATGGAACTCGGCATAGTACAGTCACCTGATTTGGAACAAATGTCGGATGTTTCGGGTGGGACGACAAGATCTTTGGAAAATTATTTGACTACGAGTACGCTTATTACGGATGATACTTTGTCTTCGTCATTCGATACAGCTGCAAAGCGCAGAAGGTTACTTAATGGGATTGCACGCGTAAAGGGTCACCAAGCGGACAAGGTGAACAGAACAAAGTTTCCTTGCACTACTTGTGGAACACAATTCCGAACATTTAAAAATTTGTGCATACACGAGCGCACCTATCGCCAAACAGCCACAGAAAAGTGTAACGTTTGTAACACGATGTTTTCCACTAAAAGATTCTTACAGTTTCATATGCTTGCTACCCATGCGCCTTCGTGTTCGGTGAACTACAAATTCTTTTGTAAGTTCTGCAATCAAGGATTTGTTAAGAAACAGAGTCTTCAAATTCACGAACGACACTTGCATATTGGGCAAGATTTTAGGCTGGTGCTGAATTCCGATTGCGCTGTGGAAGATAAACCAATCTGTAATATATGCCATTTGTTATTCGAATCCTACGAACGTTTAGTCGAGCATAACACGTATTATTACAAGGGTAATGATTTTTTATGCGCAATATGTGGTAAGTCGTTTCAAGGAATGTACAAGTTTTATCATCACAACAAGTTGGAGCATTATCCGGACGAACCATGGAAATTGTACCCTTACAAATGCGATACTTGTAACGAAGGCTTCAGTTACGAATCACATCTCCACGCACATAAGCTACACGTTCATTCGCACGATTCGCCCGCTGACGAGGCGCACGACCGCGATACATCGGATCAGACTTTTCGCATGTGTTCATGATTCTTTGGATAAATTAAGATAATCATAAAATAAAAGCATAGAGAATATTCAATTTTTCGATTTATAGGTCGTTTGAAAATCAATTTTCACGGTACTATACCGAAGAATCGGCCTAGATTGAGACGTATAATAAACATGCCAAGTACACACACACACATACGAAGCAAATGATTTCAAAGTGTTCTTTAAGTCATGTATTCGCATTTTCCATGACACGCATGAGATGTATCGATATATGTTGAAATATACTTTACAAGACAAATCAACGCTTCTGACCTAGTACGAACTGCGCTCGACCCAAACATCGAGCATTGAGTGAAGTTTGGGTGTCAGCCTTAGGCGCTTCCTGTTTATCGTTTGCGATGGTCTCAGTTTGTTGAAGCAGAATATATCAATCATTCTAGGCTAGACGACCAGCCAGAAAACGAATGAACTAGATATTCCATACTGTCTCAAACTTTATTTAATATACATCGTTTTGTTCACATAAGAGATAAAGAGATCTAATCGCGTTATCGTGTCGTTTACTAAGTGCCGCTTGAAACAGCTTAATGAAAATTATGATACATCGAGTAATAAATTTGTCTGCTTTCCTTTGAACGCGTTATATTTATGTGTTTTCATATACGTATATGTTTCTGTGTGTGTGTGTGCGTGCGCGCGCGCGTGCATGCGTTCGTGCGAGTGTATTTTATCAAGTACGTTGATCACTACCTTATTTCATTATTGTAAAATTTTTTGTTAAAG
The DNA here is from genome assembly GCF_040668555.2 of Bombus flavifrons. Taxonomy (NCBI): domain Eukaryota; kingdom Metazoa; phylum Arthropoda; class Insecta; order Hymenoptera; family Apidae; genus Bombus; species Bombus flavifrons. The sequence continues at coordinate 1,033,939 of NC_138459.1, read as the reverse complement.
GGAGTTTTTCGTTCGACGTGCGCGTTTGCGGATCTTCATATTTTATAAATTGTTTTTGGTCAGCGTAAATGTTTGAAGAAGTTAGAAAATAAATGAAGCGAGGGCAAGTAAACGTTGCAATTTCTTTTTTTAATTGGTCTGATATTGGTCATTTTTCTTCTATTGCAATGTTTATTCGCTATAATTATTCGTTTAAACGTCCGCTCGATATAATAATTATGACATCCGTTAAAAAATGAATAAAACTATTGATGTATCTGATATTGAGATAAAAAAATTTCATTTCGTTTATCACGCGTGGAATGATTATTTGATAAATTTCATATTTGGCAGATGACTAATTTAAATATGGATCGTAATTACAATTCTCATTATGAGATGATATATTTACTTATCCAGCTATCGATTAACGACGTCGAAAGATAATTGTACGGGAACGATAATGCTTTGTAATGTGCAATTAAACTATTACGTTAAATATTGAGTAAATAAATATTTTCATTTCCATCACAGTGCCGATCGTACAATTCGATAATCGAGAGGAACATGAGTCTAAGAACGATATGTATCGCTATGAAAGCGCGAATGAAAATTGTCGTATTAGAATTTCTATAAAGAAATAAGAATTGACGTTTATATCATAGAATAGTTGCAGCGCGTAATCGAATAAATTGGTTGTTTCACAGTGGGAAAATGAACTATTTTTACGAGCTTTCACCGGTTCTGCCGTACACCGAAACGAATAGTTGAACAAGTTATAAAAGCTAACGTTTGTATTTTCTAAAAATTAGAAAGCTGGTAAACTTAATAGATTGCTCGGGAAATTTGTAGATTTTGGTAGTACGATATGTACTGTTTTTGAAAGTGTAGGTATTCTTTAATAAATTACATTTTTCAGAAAATAATGTAAATTCTTTCCCCGTGTAAACTACGACATTCGTACAACCTTTGTTGCTGTACGAACCAACACTCTCGCATTCGAAACGTTGTGTGTGACTCGCGTTAATTAAAAGACGCGACATGAAGTTAAAATTATGTCATTGTATACTCGGGACTCGAAATAGAGTGAACTGGTGCCATTGTATACAGCACTTTGATTCGAGACGTTTTGTACAAGCGTCGTTAATTAGAAGATTGAAGCTGTTTTGTTGAACCATCAACTACAAAATAACGACGTATTTGTCGGATTATGCTGTTCCATCCTGTTTTCACCGCGATGATCAATCAGCAGTGACTGCGCTAAAACAAATCCTCTCTATGGAAACATGAAGCGTCTTTGTGTCAGAAGAAATACAATTTTACAAATTCTGCCAATAACCTGGATTTTGAAATTTAAACCAAAGCTCCTATCGAATTTAATTTGAAGTACGTTAAGATGGATCGTTCGAGTGGAAAAGAAGAAAAGAAAAGTACATCGAATTAGAGGAATTCCAAAAAGAACTCCACCAGTTACAATCTCGAGTAAAGTTTTATCGGTGTGGTAACGTATGAAAAGTTGTTCAGTGTTGCCGAAGATCACCTAAAGTGAAACACGAACGAAAAGTAGAGAAAACTTTTTACTACGTTATAGATTTTAATGGCAAAATAGAAAGCACTCTAAAGAAAAATGGACCTCTGTCCAATACATATCCTATGGTAAAGGAAATTTTAATAAAATCCAGAGGTGTCCGATCAAATTTAGTTTGGGAGAGAGGCTAGCCATATTTATCAGGTCGACGGTTGTATTGCGTTTCAATTGCGGCACGGTAAGTTAACGAGAATTGAATTTCAACGGAGGAGGTCTGGAGTATGGGTGCCGGCCCATTCCATGCACGTTCCCTGATAACGTGACATACGACGCGGGTATAATATCAACGGCGTGCTCTAACGTGCCTCTGTTATCTTGTCGTCCTTCAGTCACGCTACCTTCACCTCGGCCCCGAATGAAATTCCTTTTTTTTTCTTTTATTTATTTAATTAAAATTTTACAATTTGTCCAGTAGGACATTTGGTAAAATATTATAGCTTAGTAGTATAATAATATAACATGTGGATGGTTACCCCCAGCGGGGTTCCATCTTCCAAGTTGTTTATTTTATTTCTATCGTGAGGTCAGCGGGATGCTTCTTCTTCAGTCTTCTTTCTATTATGGTTTTATTCGTTTCAGCACTCATCTGGTTTGGGTGTGTTACAAGTCTTTCTTTATACATTTTTGCATATCTAGCGATTTCCTCTTTGACTGTTGGAATTTTTAAATCTTTTCGTAAGTCTTCATTTCTGACGTACCATGGAGCGTTAACTATTGTCCTTAAAATTTTTGCTTGCTCTGTTTCTATATTATTTATGTGACTCATTGCTGCCGTCCCCCATAGTGGGACTCCATATGTCCAGATTGGTTTGTGTAATTTCGACCAATCGCGGGGAGACGCAATCGCGAGGAGAGACGTCAACGGGAGTCGTAAATTCCCGTTACGATTATACTAATCGACACCACGAGTTGATCGATCCTCTGATTTCTGTTAAGATAATAGGGGTGATTAAGTTTATACAACACTGTGATTCACAGAATTATAAAATATATATTTCCAACACTTAAACTACACTGTTGAGTAGATATAAATCGTCGATAACAACTTGTCGCACGAATATGAGATAGATATGAATAATAGAGCAAGGTTCGTACAGTCGAATTTCGTATGTTAGTGGACGTAGCACTCGAGGATACTTAATAGACGAGAGATTTTGATGTTAGACTTCGACGTTGTAGTAGGTAGAAGAAGTAAGTTGATTTGACCTAGCGATGTTGACGAAATTAGTTGACTTGACCCTCCTGATGTAGCAGGAGAAGTCTGCGACTTGACCCTCCTAGAGTCGTAGGAGAAGAATGCGACTTGACTCTCCTAGAGTCGTAGGAGAAGTGATGAGTAGGAAGCCTCCGACCAACGTGGTTCGTGAGTGACCTTGTGCATGGGAAAACCCAGCCTGTTCTATTAGACAGATGTTCGGTTTTTCCTAATGGGCGCGTACCCGCTTTCTCCGTGTTTTTAATTGCGCCTAATAAACCCAAGGACCTCTCTAAAAACCAGATGTGCGTCGAAAATATTTTTAGCCTTAAGAAATCTTTCAGGACAACGGATTGAATGAAGACACATGTGTACACAATGAAAGAGAAAAGTTATGGTTGGTCCTTAGGTTTATTGAGGGTCGAAATGACGTTACGCAGGCCATCGGCTGCCCGGTCGCGAGAGCTGCAGCGCCGATGTTTTAGGCGACGTAACAGTTTGATTATTGTTTTGTATATATTTACTGTTGAGAATTGTGGATCTTTGAAGCCGAGATAATGTTATAGGAACACTAAATTTATACTGAGGATTAATATTAAAATAGTAATATATTTATTTCATGGACGATTCCTTATATATTCATCGATACACACTTGCACGCGTCTCAGCACTTTCTTTCATACCCGACTCTTAACCGACTGACTAGTTTACAGTCACACACAATCATCTCTACTACGCATTTAACCTAGTCCAGCATAGAAAATTATACATATCTCAACACACCTCCTTAATTTTTTGTGCTGCATATTTATTTCCTTTTATAAGTCAATTAAATCATTCTTAAAAGTAATCTAAAATTTTTCATATACTCGTCGAAACACTCATACCAAGCTCTTGAACTTTCACGCAATCCATATAACGCTTTTGATAATTTGCATACTTTCCCGCTTTTATCGTCGTAACCTATAGGTTGTTTTTCAAATACTTCCAATTTTATAGTTCCGTTTAGGGAAGGTGTTTCTACATCCATTTACTTCTTTCCATGAAACGCTGTTATCTCCACTTAAAGCTTCTTCATAGGTTTGAGGACTGTCTACGCTAACTACACTCACATAAATGAAATATGAGCTCGTTTGGCCATATCTTTGAGGTTTCATTCCTTCCCGTCCTGACCTTCTCAAATTATTTTCTGTGTCCTCAAGTTTTCTTTCTGATTCGTTACTTCAATTTCTCTCTTCTTTTATTGCAACTTGCTCGACCTTTTCGTCATTTATTTCATTTTCATGAATTTCGTTTGAATCCGAATGTTCGTCAAAATCCTTTTCTGTTTCATTGTCTGGTCCATCTTTTCCTTGAAATCCTACTAAATTATCATCTTCACCTATAAATTCTACGTGTCATGCAATTATAATTTTAATATTAACTAGGATCCTATATCCATTGTTTTCATAACCTACAAGTATCCCAGTGTCTGCTTTTTTGTCCCATTTTGAATTTCTTTTAATTTCAGGTATTCATACGAAAATTCTACTTCCGTACAATCTTAAATTATTTATATTCGGTTTCCTTTTAAAAAATATTTCAAATGGTGTTTTATTTTCGTATGTGTTTGTAATGGTTCTATTTTTTAAGTACGCCGCGGCTCCAACTATTTCCGGACAATATTTAATATTCAGCTTTGAATCATGTAATAAGCATCTAGTTTAATTCATGATTGTTCTATTGTAGCGCTCAGCTGTTCCATTTAATTCGTGAATGTTAGGGAAGTGATACATTTACACTGTACATGAGAGTGTGTGTGTAAGGGTCAGAGGGCGTCCAGGTCTTAGTTGAGACAAAACACTGCCGTTAGAAGATTCTGGAGAGTCGGTTGGCGACAAGCGTGCGTGCAAGACGTTCTTCAGAGTGTAATATAGATGTATAGCTGTTGTGTGTGAAATAAAGTCAGTTATTTGTATTTCCAAATCCTCTGATTTCCTTAACAGTGAACATAAGGTGGACGTGGTTCTACGACAATTCCCTTTTCCCTAGTTAGATTGTACATGTTTTTGTTCATATATTCATTTCCATTATCGCATCTTAACCTCTTTATCTTCTGTTACGTCGCCTAAAACATCGGCGCTGCAGCTCTCGCGACCGGGCAGCCGATGGCCTGCGTAACGTCATTTCGACCCTCAATAAACCTAAGGACCAACCATAACTTTTCTCTTTCATTGTGTACACATGTGTCTTCATTCAATCCGTTGTCCTGAAAGATTTCTTAAGGCTAAAAATATTTTCGACGCACATCTGGTTTTTAGAGATGTCCTTTTGTTTATTAGGCGCAATTAAAAACACGGAGAAAGCGGGTACGTACCCGTTAGGAAAAACCGAATAGCTATCTAATAGAACAGGCTGGGTTTTTCCCAGGCACAAGGTCACTCACGAACCACGTTGGTAGGAGGCTTCCTACTCATCACTTCTCCTACGACTCTAGGAGGGTCAAGTCGAAGACTTCTCCTGCTACATCAGGAGGGTCAAGTCAACTTATTTCGTCAACACCGCTAGGTCAAGTCAACTTACTTCTTCTACACACTAGAACGTCGAAGTCTAGCATCAAAATCTAACGTCTATCAAGTATCCTCTAGTGCTACGTCCACTAACATACGAAATTCGACTGTAAGAGCCTTGCTCTACTATTCATATCTATCTCATCTTCGTGCGACAAGTTGTCATCGACGATTTATATCTACTCAACAGTGTAGTCTAAGTGTTGGAAATATATATATTTTATAATTCTGTGAATCACAGTGTTGTATAAACTTAATCACCCCTGTTATCCTAACGGAAATCAGGGGATCGATCAACTCGTGGTGTCGATTAGTATAATCGTAACGGGAATTTACGACTCCCGTTGACGTCTCTCCTCGCGATTGCGTCTCCCCGCGATTGGTCGAAATTACATCTTCTTACCAGTAAGATTTTCAACTTTGTTTATATAATCAAGGAAACAATTGTAAACTTCATCTTTTGATTTCAAAGTATAAATCAATGCGCACTTACTGTAATCGTCTATAAATGTTAAGAAATATTTAGATCCATCAAACCCGGTATTTTTATGAGGTCCATTTAAATCGGTATGTACTAATTCTAAAATCTCGCGTGCTCTACTACGGTTATTTTGGAAGGGTAAATTGTGCATTTTATTTTGGATACATGTACCACATTTTAATTGTACTTGTTCAAAATTTTCTGGCATTCCCTCGACTAATTTTTTCTTACACATTGTATCTAAATAATTAAAGTTTACATGCCCTAAGATCCTGTGAAATTTTTCCTTATTTATCATTTTTCCTACATTTTTAGCGTGAGATTCTCGCCTTTCAATGTAACTACTTATTTTATATAAACCATGATCTTTGAATGCGATCCCTATCGACTTTCTGTATTTGTTATATACCTTTGAAATATTTCCTGCTAAGACTATCTTATTTTCATTCGTTACTCTCGCATAGCTAATCAAGTTATTATCCATTTCTTTCACATAAAATACATTAGACATTATAATTTTAATCCTCCTTTTGTTTACTTCAAAATAAGTTAAAATTTTTCCGACTTTTGTTCCTTTTAAAATTCTACCGTCTCCTTACTTTACATTTACCGCGTTTTTTAAATTTTCGTATTCAACAAAATAAGAGTCATCATTTACAATGTGATCTGAACATCCACTATCCAATATCCAATCTATTTTTCGCGTATCGCTAGTATATACCGTAATTTCATTCTTACTATTTTCGCACTCTACTCTCGTTAGAAAAGATCCAATTTCTTGGTCGTCGTAGCCCTCGTTGTGTGAATAATTTGCGTCGTGTTGACTTGCCCCGTTGTAGCGTTGTTGACAACCTTTGCTTCGTCCTCGTTGACCATATCCTCGTTGACCATATCCTCGTTGACCATATCCTCGTTGACCATGTCCTCGTCCTCTTTGGCCAAAACCTCGTCCGCCGCGACCCCTATTCTGCTGCGGCTGATACGCACCTCCTTGCCATTGTGCTCCTCGGTTATTTCCGCCATTGTTTCCGCCTCTGCACGTGTTTGTACAATTTCTTACCACGTGGCCATACTTTCCACAGCCATGGCACTTTATGTCCCTTTTTTCAACTTTGAATACATTTGACCTTGTCCTATCACTTTCCCTCTTGCTACGCGTTTCCCACATTGTAATTTTATGTTTTAAAAATTCACATGTTCGATCACTTTCTTTCACTGAGTCGATTAAGTCACCAATATAGCTCAATGATTCTGGTAGTGTTTTCAGCATGTAGTCGAGTTTTTCGCGTTCACTTACGTTTGCACCAGCACTCTTTAATTCATTTATCGTTTTCTCAAATTCCGTGAAAAATGAATTTGATTCTTCAAAGTCCTTCAGCCTCATCATGTCTAGTCTACTTCTTATACAAATTTACAATGCTGCTGATTCCTTCATATACATCTCATCAAATTTTTTTATTATTTTTAAAGCACTATCCTGATCACCAACAAATTCTAATCACAATAGTTTGCAACTAATCACAATAATTTACAATGCAATATTGAGAATCCAATACTATCCTAAACTATGGAAACTAGCACACACCAAAAAGCCACGCAAAGACCCACACCAAACAGCATCTTACAGACCAATTTCACTACTTCCCGTATTATCTAAAATATTAGAAAAAATAATTTACGCCCGCTTAAAACCAATATTAGAGAAGGAAAAATTAATACCAGATCACCAATTTGGATTCAGAAACAAACACTCTACGATAGAGCAAATGCATAGACTCACCAACGAAATAATAACAGCATTAGGAGGTAAACAATACTGTACAGCCCTCTTTATGTACATGGAGAAGGCATTCGACAAAATAAACCACGAATGCCTTCTACAAACAATCAGGAAACAATTCCCGGAATAAATATACCAATTAATCGTACCTAAGCGGCAGAACTTATGTAATAAAAATTAAAGACACATATTCTGAAGTTAAAGAAACAGAAAGTTAAAGAAAACAGATACCACCAAACATTATACTAAACGGCACGCAAATAACACAAACAAGGCAAGTCAAATACCTAGGACTCCACCTAGATTTCGATTTACATGGAAACAACATATTAAATCAATAATATACAAAATACAGACAGCAAGGAGACAAATGCAATGCTTAATAAGTCGAAAATCCAAACTAAGCATAGAAAACAAATTAAAAATATACAAAACAATTATAAAACCAGTCTGGACGTACGGAATACCACTATGGGGAACAGCAGCAATGAGCCATATAAACAAAATAGAGATAATCCAAGCTAAACTCCTCAGAACAATAGTAAACGCACCATGGTACGTCAGAAACGAAGATATACGGAAAGACCTTGGAATACCAACGGTCAAGGAGGAGATTAGTAGATACGCAAGAAGGTACAGAGAAAGAGTAGCAACGCACCGGAATCGGCTAGCAGCGGAAACGATCAACACATCAAACATAGAAAGAGGACTAAAATGGAAACACCCAACAGATCTCACAAAGGACACAACCTAACAAACACGAAGATGGTACCCCGCTGGGGGTAACCACCCACATGTTATATTATTACAACACCAAGATATAACATTTTACCAAATGTCCTACTGGACAAATTATAAAATTTAAATAAATAAATATAAAAAAAATATTTCTTTTAAGGAGAGCTATAGAATTACTCCATATCTTTGTTAAACAAAGCATCCATTCCGTGACTGGTTGTCGCCTCGAGCCCAAGCTCATTATCGCAAACCTAGAACAAATACAATCGGATCGAATGACGACAATTGTTTAATTACGCTTGTGGTAGAATCTAGATTACGGTGTTAAGGAATTTTCCCGAAGATCCAAAGGGAAGGCTCCGATTTCCTTTCATCTCCGACATATATATGCCCTAACGAAGCCTTAACTTCGACTTCGAACAGCAATAGGACTCCCGCATTATCGAGTTCTTCCCCTAGATCCAGGCTTGTTCCCACTCTAGGAGCAAGCATTGAAATAATGGTGTCCGAAGTTAGACATTATCGCGTCATCGACGCGACGGTAATCTAGGAAACTCGAGTCGTCCTGCTGAACCAAAGCGGAAAGGGAAAAAGAAAAGGAAGATCTCGGCCACTTCGTAATTTTTCTTGCTTGTAATGTTACTACTTCGGAATGGTGGGTAGGGTAGCAGCCGTTAGCGTTGTCTCGGCTGCGAGGGAACGCGAACAATGGACCGTCTCGGGCTAGCTGGTAAAACTGTATGCTCAGCGTTGCGGGTTCTTCTTCTTCTTCTTCTCTCCCTCCGTTCTGTTCGGGTCGTCGTCGTCGTGCCAGCCTTGGACTCCGTCTTGGAGGCCGGTATGTCGGTTCACTCAGTTGTGCTGATCTTCTCCTTGAGGGTCGTCCCTGTAGCGGGGTGCCCTCTATCTCTCGCAGAATTCTCCTTTTCTTCTTTTCCTTTGCCTGCAGAACGCCCCTTGTGAACTGGCGGAAGTGGGGGTATACGTCCTTTGTTACGAACTCCCACTTTTCTTCTGGCCAGTCCAAGTCTAGTTGTTGTATTGCGTTCCGCAATTTTTGACGGTCTTCGTTGAAGAGTGGACAATCCTCGAGAATGTGATGAGGGGTTTCCTCTTCGCCGCAGTCGCATGTGTTTACTTCGCTCAGACAGAACGTCTTGAGTTTACTGCTGAAATTTCCGTGGCCGCTGATGAACTGTGTCGTATAGTGGTCGGGTCTTACCCAGCGGTTCTCAAGCCTGTCCTTAATGCTGTCGAAGTACGCGTAAGTCGTTTTTCCCTTTCGCGTGGTCTGCCAGCGTTCTTGCCACTTCTCTATTGCTTGCTTGACGATTGCCTTTTCGCTGCTAGCATCGTCTTGCCCTTTTTTCCTTCGGTATATTCTTGTTCTGGCTTCGATCAGGAGGTCAATCGGAATGGCTCCAGCGATGACCTGGAGTGCCTCTGTTGATGTTGTTCTATAGGCCTTTGTCACTCGGAGGAGTGCCATCCTCTGTGATCTTATGAGCATGCTCTTTGCTTTTCCTTTCAACAGGTCGCTCCAGCCGGCTGCGGCGTATGTGGTTATCGGTTCGAACAGCCCTTTGTACAAGGTACGCATGGCCGTGTGTCCGAGTCCCCACTTCGCCTTGGCCACTCTCGCGAGGCTGTTGAATAGTTTCTGGCACTTTTTCGTAGTCTCGTATACATGCCTGTTTATTTTCAGGCCGCTTTCTAGGTACACTCCCAGGTACTTAATCGCTTGTCCCATTCTTATGCTCCTACCGTTGATCTTGATGATCGGTGGTCTTTCCGCGTTCAGCTTGTCTTTGACGAGTAGCATTTCCGTTTTTTCCGCCGACAACGAGAGTTTCTTCCTGGCGCACCAAGTAGAAATGCGTGTGACTACTTCTTGTCCTTTTTCTTGTAGTTCAATCCTCGCGTTTCCTGCGACCAGGATCACTATATTGTCCGCGTACGCGACCGGTTCACATTCTGTCGCGCTTGTCATAAGTTCAGCCAGCAGGTCATCGAATATAAGGTTCCAAAAGCTTGGACCCAATACCGACTCCTACGGGCATCCCTTCGTAACGGGCTTGCTGACGATTTCATTTTTCCCCGCGATTTGCACGGTTCTGTCCGAAAAGCAGCTCCTCGTCAATCGATATAGGTTGTCGGGGCAGCCTCTTCTCTTCAACTCGTGCAATACGTTTGGCCGCCACACGTTGTCAAAAGCTCGAGATATGTCGAGTGGGATTGCGAGAACAACTTTCTCTCGCTCATTCGCTCGACTTTCTCGCGAAATTTGGTGATCGCGTCCACCGGGATCTTCCGGGACGAAATCCATATTGTCTGTCCGAGGTTAAAGCGTGATCGTGGAGTATGGTTGCCATCCTAGTAGCCATTAGTCTTTCCAGTAATTTACCCACTATAGATAGCAGGTAGATCGGCCTGTAGGACTTCGGGCTACTTTTATCCCGTTCTGGTCCTTTCGGGACAGCGATGACGTTCCCCACTTTCCATACTTTCGCCAGTTGGAGGTGTCCCCTTGTGGCGTCCGCAGAGTCGACACTGTTTCTTCCCTTCTTAGCTTTCCCGTAACCGTTCGGTAGGCAATGCCCCAAGGTTCTTTATTGCCCTCCTTCGATACGAATTCTTTCCAGCTTTGTATCTTGGCTTTTGTGATGGCTTTTACGTACTCCTTCCTGATGTCTCTATACCGCAGCTTCTCCTGTTCCCTCGTTGCGGGGTCCCTAGCCCCTTGGAATTTCCTCCTTGCCCGGTAGACTTTCCTCTTTGCTCGTGTGAGCTCAGGCGTCCACCTCGGCACCGATCTATGGTGCTATTTCTTCTTCGGAATTTTTTGGCTTTACTACAGACTGTCTCAATATGTCTGTCAAACTTCCTATGTGAGTCGATCGTGACTCCCAGATATTTTATCAACGCGACCGTTTCGGTGACTGAGGTACCCAAATCTAGTCCTACCACTCTCGGCACCCGCATCCCGATGATCAACATCACTTGCGTCTTCTCTTTTGCCAGCGTGAGATCGACGCCCGCGCACCAGTCGTTGACGATCCTCATCATGGCGCTGACCTTCGCTGACGCCCCTTCATTCTTCCTGACAGCGCACGTGATGGCCAAATCGTCCGCGAAGGCGGTTGCCCTAACCATTACCATGTTGTCGAGCCTCTCGAGCAACCGGTCGTAAACCAAGTTCCACAGGAGTGGTCCGAGAACAGATCCCTGCGGCACTCCCGCCGCCACTTCATATTCCACCTTTCCGTGCTGGTTGCTCACAATAATCCTCCTCCCATGCAGGTAGTTGTCGACCAGTCTTCTCAACTTCCACGGTAGTTTCCTCCTGTCCAGTTCGTTATTTATGCTGTCCCAGCTCAGCGAGTTGAAGGCGTTGCTGATGTCTAGCGAGATCATCACGCAGATCACCCTCTTCTGTTCGCAGGTGTCGGCAAACTTTATCACCTGCGTGATGGCATCTACCGTGCTCCTCCTCGTCCTGAATCCATACTGTCTTCTATGGAACGGATCCACCCCAATGCATCTTTCTATCATGCCCTTGAGGCACTTCTCCCATATCTTGCTCATGGCTGGGAGTACGCTTATCGGCCTATACGCGTTCGGGAGTTTGGGGTCCTTGCCCGGCTTCTTTAGTAGTACCACTCTGGCCGTCTTCCAGCATTCGGGTATCCGTCCTGAGTCGATAATGCCATTTATCACGTTGGTCACAAGCTCGCTCCTACGGCTCGCTATCAGCCTCGCAATCTCGCCTGGGACACCATCCACTCCTGCGGCCTTCTTCGTATTCAATCTTCCTGCAATGTCAGCGACATCGCCTTTATCGATGATGAGAGTGTCGCTGCTGCCCTCTTCTGTCGCTGTCTCTTCGTAGCCCTCGTAACGGGAAGGACAGTGTCCAATCGTAAATAACCTGTTCAGGACTTCTTCCACCATGCTGATCGGCATGTCGTTCGCTAGCTCCTTACTCTTACACCTCTTTATCACCGTGCGATAGGGTTTGCCCCAAGGGTCGCTTTCCAATATCTTGCAGTATTCCGCCCACGCTCTTGCTTTGCTTCGGGCGATCTCCTTCTGCAGCTGTTTCCTAATGTCCTTGTTGGCACTGATGAATAGGTCAATGTTGTCATATCCATTCTTCCTCTCTCTCGTCATTCTACTCAATGCTTTGTGGGTCTGTGCTCTCAATTCCGCGATCCTCGGATTCCACCAGTAATTTGCGTACTTCCTATTGATCGCACACTTTCTTCAATTTACTCTCGCACGTTGCCACGATACCTTTCTGCAGGTGGTCGTCCTTGTCCTCGTCATCCACCTTATTAAAGTCTTCCCTCATTATGTCGTCGAATTTATTTAAAATTTCATCCGGCACTAAGTCCTTCGTTGCATACTTGTAAATTTCTGTCTTCTTTCTTGGCGTCCTTGATCTAAAACCGTGCAAAATATAACTGTGGTCCGAGGCCGTGTACCATTCTAGAACCACGCTCCCCGTATGTGTCTCGTTGACCCTGTTCGATGCGCTGATTATATCAGGGCAACTCGTCCTCCCGTTCCGACTGAATGTATATCTCTGGTTGTGTCTGAGTGGGAACACTCCGTAACCACATAGTGTTTCTATCAAGACTCTCCCTCTTTTGTCACTGGTCGTACCTCCCCAGCAAGTCGATTTGATGTTAAAATCGCCAGCAACGACGACTTTGTCATATTTCCTGGTTCCATCTTTAATCACCGTTGCCAGCTTGTCAATATATACATAAAATTTTTCCTTACTAATGTTGGGTGAGCAGTATCCGCTGATAAAAAAACGTATCACCAGCACCGATACCCACTACCCCTTCTCCCCTTGTCACTGTACTCTCGTCTGGGAGTTTCCCCTTAAAGCAGGTGACCCAGATCGATGTATCACCTTTGTCATCATTGTACCAGTATGGGAGCTGTCTGTTTGGCTCGGAAATAATAACGATGTCCGGCCTAAGCTCCATCACACTCTGGCCCAAAAGATCCTGCGCTAGTTTGCATCTGTTGAGATTGATTTGTAGGCTCCTTATCTTCTCCTAATTAACCTTCTATAACCGGGACACGCTAACGACCCCGTGACATGGTCGAATTTGGTCCCCCCTCCCTCCTTGCTGCAGATAGCGCAGCATGGCGCGTTTGTACAGGTTGTTATCGTGTGGTCCTTCCCTCCACACTCCCTGCATATCTCCTTGCCAGGGCTTATTTCTGTACATTTAATCGCTGTATGCCCGAACATATGGCATCTAAAACATTTTACCACGTTAGGCAAAGCCCTTAACGTGGCTATCGTCAAGCCAGTCCTGATCTTCTGGCTCGACCCATCCTTGGCGAGGTATACCTTCGGCAACGTTACTATCGCCGACTGGGTACCCCATGGCGCCAGTCTCATCGCCTTCACCTCGACCTCTCCATTGTCCCTGATCCCCAATTGTTCTACTAATTCCATTATTAATTCTTCTTTGTTCATCAGGGGATCTATCTCTTTGATCTCTACGGAGGTCTTATCGCGCATTGGTATCGCGCTCACCCTACCACCGAGGGATGCGTTCAGCTCCGCCACGATCTTGTTGGTGTCACTTCCTGTCTTCAATTCGATGAGTATGTCCCCCGCCCTGGTCCTCCTGATACCGCTGCTATCGATTATGGTCTCCCTTGCCCTTATTGCGTCTCTGTATACCTGAAGCCACTCTTTCCCTTGACCTACCTTGACAAGGATGGCTTCAGGCCTACTTCTATTCCTCTTCTGCAATTCAGGCCTCGTCTGCCTATTCCCGACAGTAATCCTGTCCATTTCCACCTTGTTCCCTATTCCAGGGTTGGTCCTCTTCTTTTCTTTTCGTCCACGGACGACGGTCCATTCCTCTCTCCTGTCGCTATCCGTATGGTACGGGCTTGCCTTAGTCCGGCCTCCGTCCATGCACGCTTGGGCATAGGAGGCCTCACCACCCCTCGCCCTTTTCAATTTACCATCGCTGTAATTTCGACCAATCGCGGGGAGACGCAATCGCGAGGAGAGACGTCAACGGGAGTCGTAAATTCCCGTTACGATTATACTAATCGACACCACGAGTTGATCGATCCCCTGATTTCCGTTAAGATAATAGGGGTGATTAAGTTTATATAACACTGTGATTCACAGAATTATAAAATATATATTTCCAACACATAAACTACACTGTTGAGTAGATACAAATCGTCGATAACAGCTTGTCACACGAAGACGAGATAGATATGAATAGTAGAGCAAGGTTCGTACAGTCGAATTTCGTATGTTAGTGGACGTAGCACTCGAGGATACTTAATAGACGAGAGATTTTGATGTTAGACTTCGACGTTGTAGTATGTAGAAGAAGTAAGTTGACTTGACCTAGCGATGTTGACGAAATTAGTTGACTTGACCCTCCTGATGTAGCAGGAGAAGTCTGCGACTTGACCCTCCTAGAGTCGTAGGAGAAGTATTCGACTAGACCCTCCTAGAGTCGTAGGAGAAGTGATGAGTAGAAAGCCTCCGACCAACGTGGTTCGTGAGTGACCTTGTGCATGGGAAAAACCAGCCTGTTCTATTAGACAGATGTTCGGTTTTTCCTAATGGGCGCGTACCCGCTTTTTCCGTGTTTTTAATTGCGCCTAATAAACCCAAGGACCTTTCTAAAAACCTGATGTGCGTCGCAAATATTTTTAGCCTTAAGAAATCTTTCAGGACAATGGATTGAATGAAGATACATGTGTACACAATGAAAGAGAAAAGTTATGGTTGGTCCTTAGGTTTATTGAGGGTCGAAATGACGTTACGCAGGCCATCGGCTGCCCGGTCGCGAGAGTTGCAGCGCCGATGTTTTAGGCGACGTAACAATCGCTTTCCCTTTCAAAGAGCGATATCACTTTCCTTTTCGTTTTTTCTTCATCGCTCCTCCTCGGGGCGATCGTCGTCATATCATAGCCGACCGTTCTATCCGCTTTCCTACTAGTATGTTCGGTCAGCATCGTCCATAACGCATTGGCCTTCCCACTAATTATATTTCTCCTTCTTTTGATGTCCGGGTCTTTTTTTGGACAACAGGTACATCCTGTTGGTGACCCCTTGTATTTCTGTGAAGATTTCTCTTATGATCTTCGTCATCGCCTTCCACTCACTCATCTTTATGACGATATTGTCATCCTCCCGTGTTCTATCTTCCGCCTGTGATCTATTCGCCATGGCCTTTCTTCTTAGCTGTTCCCTGGTTCTCGGTACCTCGCTCCCGCTGTCCGACATTTCCGCCGGAGTGTCTAGCTCGGAGGCGGTATTCACTTCTTCCCATTCTCTTTTGGCGGGGCTCCTGGCCAGATTCTTCGTTGGCCTGAACGCCTTATCCTCCTCTGAAGTCTTCTTCAAGTATTTAACGATCCTATCGCCTTTTAGCGTTTCTTCCTTCACGATACGGATCGTTTTTCCTCCCGGTAATTTGACTCCTTTCATCGTCGGTACCCCGACTTCCTCAATTACCTCCGCAATATCTTCATTAAATTCAATGCACCGCTTAGGGGTTGCCCTGTCTTCGATCACTTCTTTGGCAGCCCTGATATTCCTTTGGTCCCCGGTCATATTTACCGATCGAGAGGCGGCCCTGGGACCTACCTTCCTCTCGTCGTTCGTCCAGTCATATGATGACCGTCGGGTCGAGCCTGGTACGCTACTCGAGTCACCGACGGGGCCTGGAGGCTCCGAAACCCATTGAGCCGTAATTTTACTACTTTTAATTGACCTATCCATAATAATTATTTAAATACATTGTCCATGTGCATCGCCAAGTCGTCAAAATCCCGTCAAAACACCCCCCCCCCCCCAAACATATCCAATCGTAAGCCAACAAACTCGCCGTGTCGTGACCAATTTAGCAGTTCAAATATATGTAATAGATAATAAATAGCTAGATACTGCCAGTTAGCAGCATCCTATGTCAGTATATAACAGACTATCTTCTATTAATCAATTGGCATTCATATATAGTCTGTCACCTGCTTGCGATAAGGCCCGAAACTACATGTGCCAATCGCCCGATATAATAATTTGCGATTAATAATATTCCTAAATCATACAATGAATAATAAATATAAATAAATAAGTAAGTAGATGGATAACAATTAATAGTAATACACGTAATAACTAATAAGCATATGTAAACGCACAATAATAAGTAATAAATAATTACTAACTCCTACGTTACTACCCCGTAATAATAAATAATGAAAAATAGATCTATGAACAAACGGGCCAGAACACTAAGTAAATAAATAAGCAATATAACTAATAATAAATAGATCAATAACTGAGTAGGTAATAACAGCTACATAATAGATAGATCATAAATAAATGAACATAAGTAACTAACTAAATAATAGTATATAATAAGTAATACCCAATAAATAATATAATAAATAAATAAATACGTGTTTCTATATATACTGCTGCACCTCAGTTACTATCGCGCAGCTCATATATAATTTCCCGCTGCGCAGCTCATTGCTTATTTACTCCAATTGGTTCGCTAGTCTTAATTATCGTTACAATTAATTTTATAGTTAAGTTAAAATTAGGGGTTCGGCTCGAGTAATACTACCTAAAATAAAACTAAGTCGAACTCTGGTCGACCCGACTTAATTCCTTAAAATAGGAACTTCGTCGAGCCGACCGTACATGCTCTCAAACGATGCCCGTAAGGTGGCGACGCCACGCATCAGCGCAGCGAACCACCTCATCTGCGCATCGTGTCTCGTCAACTCATGCGTCGTAGGCCACCATTTATACCCATCGTCCACTTCACTCCCCGTGCGTGTTATCTTATAATTATTGCGTATTTTTTATTACTCATGTATCCCATTTTCGCGAGGGAAAAATAGCATCACGGCCGTGGGTACAATACTTCGCCATTCGTTCAGCTTATAGCTCCCGCATACGTCGGTATCATTCAAGTAAGTGCCGTGCACGTGTGTGTTCGCATCAATTATTTAATTAAAACATTAAAACATATCGTCCGTCCCCTAAGAGACCACTAATATCGGCCCACGCGTGAATATCTACAATTAAACTTTAAAACTTTAACATTTCAACCTCCAATTTTATTGTCAGCACGGATAAGCCATCCGATCCCCCAATAAATAATACGTCAACAATTTATAATTGTCAATTGACGCATGACAGTCTGGCCAGACGCGAAATGGCCATTCGTTCAACCTCGTTCGCCTGCCGGCGAACCTGTCACGCGGTTGAATAACCGTAATTAGGTCGGCTGAAAATCATTCAGTACGTGACCGTATTACACGAATCGATTTTGCGCTCGTTTGGACATATTTACTTTGATTTGCACCTATACCAGGGATTCGCGTACCGTTTGTTTCTGTACATCTACTACTAAACGGAGTTTAAAGGACGAAACGAGAAGCTTATCGGCAGAAAAGCGTTATCCGTGTGGGTCCAGAGCCTGGGGATCCGCTGCTTCTCGACGGTCCTTGAGGCAAACTGTTCTTTTCGGGATTCTCTGACCCAATTCAAGCACGTTGCCAACCGCGTTTACACTTCGACCATACTTTCCAACGGGCAACGGTCGACAATAGCGTTATACTTTAGCGAATAGAAACCGAAGGACGCGTACTTGCCCATCTCCTCGTCCAGAATCGGCCAGCGCGCCCGTTCTTCCCTATCGTCGATTTGAAATCGCGGCTACGTAGTCGAGCTCACGGCCGCGAACAAATCCGCGTAACTCGGTTGAAAACTACGTTGTGTGTTACTTTCACTGTAATTTCTTCACGAAAACGATCTTCCTTTCCGTTTGCTTACTCGCTTTACTTCGATACATATACGCCACCATTTTCCTCTCTGGCTCGTCGAGACCACGATTTACCGGATTCCAGTGGGTCGATCGAACGAGAAAAGGAGATTTCTTTTCTTCGACCACTTAGCGGCGAAAGTGTTATCGAGGCATTCAGACCGATAAGAGATTTTTATCATTGCCGCTTGGTTACAGAGCAACTTTGGTCGATCGTAAACGAGACATTTTGGAAGAACTGGCCGTCGACGATTTCGAAATTTTTACAACGCAGCGTGAAAGTTTTCTTCAATCGCGTGTAAAAACTTGAGTTTTATAACCACGAAGGAAGAAGGAAACCGAGTCTAGGAAAGTTTGGCACTCGGTCGTTCGTGTAATAAGGTATTTTTATTCCCTTTTGTTTTCGAGGTTAGGTATTACGCGGAGTCATTTTGAACGTTTCGTTTTGAACGAATCGGGATGCGTTCGATGATTTGTTAGTTAAGTTCCGGGTCGGAAGCGATTCCTTTGTGTTCTTCTTCTCTGCTTTTTCTTTCCTCGCAGTCGCTTCGTTAGTAGGCGAAACTAGGACGTACGGTCGTATTTGCCACGAACAGACACAACGAGACGTTTCGTAGCGACGCGAAAGCTGTCCCGACACAAGGCAAACAGAATTAGTAATTGCAGGCTCCACCTGGCAAATTCTATGTGTTAGGAACACTATCTACAACAGATTTTCCGGTGTCAAGAAAGAAAGGAGAAAGAAAGCTTCACGCTCCACGGATGATCGATAAACCTGTGACGGCACCCGACAGAACAAATACCGCCAATCAACACTAACTTCCATCGGACGACGGCAGTGCAGTGGTTAGCGCCTTAGATTACGAACGTTCTGGACCCAGGTTCAAATCCCGACGATCGGAGTCCGATTTTTCTTCCACGCATTTAAATTAGAAGAAAAATAGCAGTACCTCAGCAGCGACATCTACAACCTGCAGCTACAATTATCACGGACAACATCTACGCCTCAAGCATTAATTTCACTTGATATCTGCCTCTTCGATATGTATTGATTCTGAATAGAAATGTATAAATTAGTATCAGTAGAATCGGGGTCGATCCGTTCACTATCCGGATGTAATAAAATCAGATTTTTTAGGATTAATGCAGTGTGAAACATCAGCGGACAATAATTTTACGTCGTTGGATGAAAATTCTCGGAGAGCTCAATCATTAACGAATGCTATTGATGAAATGATAATATTAAATTTACAGCCATATAGTATAATCAATGATGAAGACTTTCGAGATTTTGTAAAAAATATTGAGTCTTTACACGATATACCATTCTGGACAATGATCACGCGAAATATTGTACCACAAGTATACCGGATGAAAAAGGAGAATATACAGGGAATCATTTAAAATAATTTAAGACGAGTATGATCATATAAGTTTTCAATTAGTTACTATTTTGTATTGTTTTTTATGAGATGGTTTAGAATCCTTTCACTTTTTTGTTAATCAGATAATAGATTCATTCACATATTTTTATTAATTAATAAAGAATTATCTAATTGCACATGTATTTATTATTTTACGTATTACGTACGTATTTATGTATTATGTATATATCTTCTATCATTCTCTACGGATGGATAAACCCCACGTATAATAAATGGATATGTTTCATTAACGATTCATTATTGTAGGAATAATTTTGGAGGATTCGAAAAGTATATGCTTAGCATTCTCCATCGTGCCGAATCTCATGCAAGTGAGAATTTAATTCAGTTTCTCACAACGTCATTAAACGAATGGGACATTGATTTACACAAAATTACTTGTTACGTCATTACTAATGGTACGAATAACGCGATGTGGCGGCACTCAGCAGCAAATACCATCACTCGACACTAGCCAGTGTCGGACGACGGCAGCGCAGTGGTTAGCGCCTTAGGTTACGAACGCATCTAAATTGGAAGAAAAATAGCAGTACCCTATCAGCGACATCTACATCCCAGCGCTACAATTATCACGAATACACATACGCCTCAACGATAACAACTGACATTATGTGCAATGTATTTATGTTTCGTATGTAGTAATTTATATGGATCTTAGAGTAAGGACAAGCAATGATGTTTTATTTAGAGTTTAGCGTAGTTTAATAAGCGATACTCAATACAAAGGACTGATTACAATCTCGTCGTACGTCTTATTATCATACTCTCCGGCTCCTCCACTTACACTCTGACTTCTCGATTCACACTGCCCATTCTCAACCGTCACGAGAGCCCTCTCAACTCGCATTCTGGCCGTTCTAGCATCCCTTTGTCTTTTCCTGGGCCCACCACACACGTGTTCCGCAGACACTCGTTACCAGGGTCACGTAGGCCTTTTCTACAAAACTATGCACTTGACAAGACCGACGACACATTGATGGACCCGACGGCGCCTCGGCTCTCGCGACATTGTTCATGGTTAACTCGATGTTTCTTAGGCCCTTTTCCCCGAAACTACACGTATTTGGCACATACAATACTTTACAGCTGACTATTATTAAATATACATTTAATGTAGATATTTCATTCAGAATACATTACTATTCATAGCCAAAATTATCATCAAATTATCCAATGGTCCGTTGCGCTAGACACACCCATCACTAGCTTTCCTCCGCCACAGCATCGTCACTGTAATTCACTTATTCCTCATCTTTAGAATAGTCAACATCTCGTGACTAGCTTCTTAGCATTAGATCAATCAGTACCTCTAAAGACGTTATACATTCTTTGACCCGTCACCATCTAAGTTTACGTCGCGTACTCTACACTGTAACTTTGTCTAACAATCGAAACCTAATTATACTCTATCGGTTTATATCTTGTTAATTGATATAGGTTTGGGTTTGATGATTAATCGATTCACACAGATTCGATTTAATCTATATATTTCTCCGCCTCGTACAACACGTCTTAACTCACAAGATACACTTGGTCAATTAACACGTGGTCGACTTCTAAGACAAAAGAGCGTCGCTAGGTGTCGTACCAACTTAGCTTAGTAACTAGCGATCATACCAATCTAACATTTCTCAACACTCCCCTTTGATCGTAGTTTCTACAAATCCCATAGCTTTGGTAAAATACTGAGTCTTAACTCTATTTAAGCCTTTGGTAAGAATGTCAGCGATATTTTCAGGACTAGGAATATATGTATAATCTAATATTCCCTTCGACACGCAGTTCTTAACATAAAAATAACGTACTTGGACATGCTTAGAACTTTCAGCAACTACTTCATCCTTTGACCATGAAATAGCCCCGATATTATCACAAAAAGTCTTGCAAGGGCGAAGGCAATATGACAATTGACCCAACTCCCTTAACAGCA
The DNA here is from genome assembly GCF_040668555.2 of Bombus flavifrons. NCBI lineage: Eukaryota > Metazoa > Arthropoda > Insecta > Hymenoptera > Apidae > Bombus > Bombus flavifrons. The sequence goes on along the minus strand of NC_138459.1, from coordinate 1,012,415 downwards.
AGGAAATCCACAGAATTTCCCTTACTGCTTCCTGCATTGCCACGAACTCCGCTTCGCACGTCGATTGAGCTATAATTGGCTGTTTCTTAGACAAACAGGATATTGCATCACCAGCGAGTATGAAGACATACCCGCTCCTGGATTTCCTATCTACCGTACAGCCCGCAAAGTCTGAAACACAAAAAAGACACCTTCAAAGACTGTCCTGTCCTTTGGTATACTAGCTTTAAGTCTTTGGTTTTCAGCAGGTACTTAAAGATCCGCCTCACTGGCTTAATTTCCCTATTGCACACGCGATATAAGGACGACTAACAGTTGCGGCATACATTATATGCCCCACAGCTTGTTTGTACACCTTATTATCGAAGAGTTCATCACACTCAATGTCAAAACCGGCTTCACATTCCTTAACTAACGGTGTTGACACTCCAACCTCATGAGCAATGTCGAGCAGATCCAGCATTTGACCTATCTGTACGGATTGATCAAATACGACAGTGGCACCGTTTGGCTTACTCAGGTGGATGGATAAAAATTGAGTATTTGTACCTAGCATCCTAACGTCTAATTTCTCATTAATTTTAGTTTTGATCACTTCAATCCTATCCTTTGTCCCAAACACAAGAATGTCGTCCCCATACACAGCTACAATCAGATCTTTGGGCGCATTCAGATACACACACGGATCACTCATACATGGGTTCAGACTCATACCTCTCAAGATACTATTTATGTAACTAAATCACACTCTCCCAGCTTGCTTCAGTCCATACAGGCTCTTTTTGAGTTTGCACACAAATTGAGTCCTGTCTTTTCCTGGAACTTTAAAAAATTCTGGTTGCTCCATGTATATATCCTCATCCAAAGGACTGTTGACATTCCATATGACATCGATATGTTTCAATGACTTCAATGTCTTCGTCATCTTTCCCAGGCCCCTCCTGATCGTTCTCCACGGAAACGTTTGCTACATGCCTTTCAGATGGTATTGTCTCTAGGTAGTACACATTGTCTCCTACCGTTGAATTGAATATAACGTTCTCATCATCATGTGTTCCGATGGCCTCATCCCTCGTACACACTGCGGTGACACCCTTCATTGCCAATTGTCTGATAGAAATTAGATTCACATCTAATTCAGGCACCCACAGAGCGTTCGACAAGGATAAGGTCCACCCGCCACAAGCCTTCTTCACGACGATCGTTACTTTTCCCTTGACCTGTAGGTACCTCTTACCAATCCTGATCTGTCCAGTCGCAGGCACGAAGTCCACGAACCGATGCCTGTCCGGAGTCATGTGATTTGAGGCCCCCGAGTCGAAGTAGCTGATCCTGTCCCTTTCATAAACATAATTGATTTTGTTTGAATGCGAGTTATGGTTTCGCCGGAGTAGAGGCAGAAAGAACAAAGAGCATACACGAATCATTTATAAACAACTTAAGGAATATGGGCGAAAATGTTTTGAAATAGTATTTCTATATGCAGATTGCCTTATTTTCATATTGCTATTATAATATAAATGTCATAGTACAAACCCGGACGATGAATAAATGGCTTATTTCGTTAGAAAAAATTATTGCATTTATGAATTAAATTAGAAACTTTCAATAATCCTCAACTACGAAATTTGTATGTTTTATTCTATTATAAATGGCGTATGTCTGTTAGTTAGATATTATAAGAACGAGAAATTTTCCATTGAAACATTAAAATGTCGACTAAAGTTTTGAAGCGTAGGCACCATTGTGTAGGTACACTGGTGTAAGTTGACGTCAACCTGATGTAGAGTTAGTACCGCATCGGCCACACTGGTCGCCATCTTTACCTTTCTCAAATTGCGTTCGTCAGATAATTAATATAATTTACATGTTATTATAAACTGTATTATAAATTATTATAAATTTTTTTACATTATATATGTCGGGTTAATCGGGTTTATTGGGTTGGTGCTGGTTCTTGGGGCGCCTTGCGTTTCTTCATTAGGATTAGCCATTATAGTTGTTCAAAGGTTTATATTTACAGTAATATGTACAGAAGTTGATTAAACAAGATTTAACTGTATAACGTAAAGTCACTCTTAAATAAACAATGTTCTCGGGTTTAACGAATCCACGGTCAACGGGACAACTTTTTGAACATTTAATTATAAGCTTTCTTTTAAAGACGTTTGCTATGACGTTCGGTATCTTTTAGACTAATCGTTTGACGTTGTGTATCAACTCTCCAAGGTGATCATACAAATAGAAGACTGACACGATCACACTTGTCAATTGCATATTGATCAGGGTTATCAACAAAATTCCAGGCACCGTTACTAGGCTCGCGTAGAGCCGTTATTGCTCCCGCCTCGGGACTTGTTAATACAACGTGTGTCCCTCAACATTTGTACTTCTACGTTCATCCCGAGACCGTGGCTACGTTCGGTGACCGGCAGTGTCACCTCAACCTCAAGTCCACTGTTATAATACTATATTGAACAGGTTAAACAAACAGTTTAACCGAAAGTATTGGGAATCTTCCCAAAATTCCAAAAGAAAGGCCCGCCATCCCTACATCTCCGACACGGCCATCCTGACAATCACCCGTCCTCGGGTGCATCTAAAATATTCGATTTTCTTAACATTAGACTTAACACAATTGACATTTTACAATCTAACTAAATATTCCAACTAGTCAAGGGCCCAGTTCAACAACAAAGATTCCGATGAAATGCTCTTTAATAAATCGAAACACAACAATCAGTAACATTACAATTTCATCCAAAGTTCTAGTTGCATCCTGTAAACCACCAGTCATCAGTTTATTCAATCTAACACCTTTTCACACCTCAATACTAGTGGTCGTACATGGTCGTACACACTAAAGTACATACTAAATTTCATCACATTACCACAATGGGCACTCATGAGAACATTGAACTTCGTTCTCAACAACACTAGACGCTCATGAGAGCACTGAATTTCGTTCTCATCACCACACTGGATGCACATGAGAACACTGAACTCCGTTCTCATCACCACACTGGATGCACATGAGAACACTGAACTTCGTTCTCAACAACACTAGACGCTCATGAGAGCACTGAATTTCGTTCTCATCACCACACTGGATGCACATGAGAACACTGAACTCCGTTATGAATATTGTTCATAACGTACGAGGAAACACTATGCTAGATGTTATGGTCATAGTGTTAATGCTCCTCAAAAATCGATACTAGATACTATGAACATAATACATTGTGTACGAGGAAACACTATGCTAGATGTTATGGTCATAGTGTTAATGTTCCTCCTGGATCGGTGTACTCAAACTGTCATTGTCACTTCCATCACCATCACTACAGATATCCAACTCAGCAGGAATGCAACTATCTGGCATTTTCCTTAACTTATCATGACTGTACTTGTATGATCGTTTACCATCCAACGTCTTTAAAACGTACCTGTTTCCTTCTAAAATCTCTGCTATTACAAATGGGCCCCTAAACTTTGGATCCAATTTGGTTTGATTTCTCTCTTCGTTTTTGCGCAACACAAAATCTCCAATTGATATTATTCTTTGTCTTATCTTTTCGTGCCTATCCGTCCAGCTTATATTTTTATTACTAGAAGTAAGTGCATATAAAGGCTTCATTATTTGTGAGAATTTTGGAACAAATTTTCGAAAATAAGAAGCCAAACCAATAAACTGCCTGAGCTGCGTAACGGTCGTCGGTGCGGATAAAGAACTCAAGGCTTGTATTTTACCCGGGTTGGGACGAACTTCACCGTTGTGAATAACATAACCCAAATAGAGAACCGAAGTTTTTAGAAAAGAGCATTTAGAGAAATTAAAAGAAAATGAAAATCCAGCGTTCACAAGGGTGTTCAATACGATATCTAATCTTTCTAAAGCCTGGTCAACCGAATCAGCGGTAATTAGTACATCATCCAAATATACAACTACGTACGAATAAGCAAGATCTCCTAAGGCCTTAAAAATTGCTCTCTGAAAGACGGACGGTGCATTTTTCAACCCAAACGGCATTGTTATGTATTCGTATTGCCCGTCTGGAGTAACAAACGCTGTATACTCCGTAGAATTTGGATGAATAGGAATTTGATGAAACCCACTAGCCATATCCAAGGAAATAAAGTACTTAGCTTTCTGCAATCTCGCGATTTGATCCGCTATTAGAGGTAAAGGAAACCGATCCGCAACCGTGTTTTTATTTAATTCTCTGTAATCCACGCATAGTCTCTCTGAACCATCCTTCTTTTTAACAAGTAATATGGGGCTCGCGAAAGGAGAATTGCTGGGCCGTACAATTTTCGCCTCTATTAATTTGCTTATTCTTTCACGTACAAGTCTTCGCTCTTCCTCACTAAGCCGGTAAGGACTTCTTTGCACAGTGACGTTAGGATCTATTAACCGTATCTCTAATTGTCCCGTATTAACGCGAGCTCGTGGAAACCCCGTAATAAACGAGTCTTTGAATTTTTCAAGAACAGAAATCAAACGGTTTTTATCATTCCCTATAATATCAGTGTCAACCTCATTAATATTGATTTTGTTTTCTTTGACTTTACTACACGCACTAATTATTTTTGCTCTATTAATAACAATGCCGTTTTGAGTAATATTTACATCAAAACACCGGCTCAAAATTTCACGACCAATCATTATATCATATTTTAAGTGACTATCAGCAAGAACATGAAAAATTATCTCCAATGTAAATCCATTAATACATACTAAAGACAAAATTTGCGAAATACATTTAACACAGGTATCTCCTATTCCACGCATCATTACTGTATTAGTCTTTCTTTTACCGGAAAATTTCAATGCCACGGATTCTTTAATTAACGAACACTCAGCCCCTGAGTCGAAGTAAAATGGATACGACTCACCCAGATGAATTAATTTACCAATGGAAGCTTCCGTTACAGAGAAATCAACCCGTTTCTCGTTTTTGGAGTTACTGCCTCCTTTAGGTGTACTGCCGTTATTTTTCCCTTTCCGCAACATTGGGCAACTGGGCGCAATATGACCCTCCTCTCGACACTTGAAACATATCACCTTCGATGTAGCGGCTGATTGACTTTCGTTCGGGTTTCGTGTGTTCCTCTGTTTCCCAAATTTTATCCTTTTTTGACACTCCATCACTTTATGTCCGAGGTTACCACAGTAATGACACTTAATCCGGTAATCCGGCGGCTTATGACGTTTAGCTTCAGGACCCGTAGAAAAGTTGTCCGTAACAATCACCGGACTCTTCTTTGCGTAAGAGAAAGCTCTCATTTCACTTAGAAATTGATCCTCAGTCTTAATATCACTTGTAAGTGCAACCCGTTCAAAACGCTGATCTTGCGTAGCCAATTGGAAAAGAACGGTAGCGTTGATCACCTCAGCCATAGTTAAATTTTCCCATCTTGCCTTCAGGAAGGAACGGAGACGTATACCAAAAGCTCCCATAGTTACATCTTTCAGTGGTTTTTCATGAGACATCTTCATTAGCGCTGAGGTAGCTGTTTCTTTACCACCAAAACGCGCAGTGAAAAGGTCTTTAAATTTTGTCCAAGTAATATCTCTACCAACCAATACTTGCGTTAGCCATTGCGCTGCTGTACCTTCTAGAGCACAACTCAAAGCAGAATATAACACACTGCCTTGCAAGGGATTTTCTTTCATAATCAGATTTACTACTGCACACCATGCAGCTGGGTCAGAACCTGCGATTTCTGGGCTAAAACGCGGAAGCGATAGATTCTTCGTTTCCGCACCCGGTTCTGTCACAAGCGTCCTTATTAACTCACGCATGATTGTTATATGCTCTCGCATGGACAAAAACGGCTCTGATCCCACTTCTGATGTCGGGTTAATCGGGTTTATTGGGTTGGTGCTGGTTCTTGGGGCGCCTTGCGTTTCTTCATTAGGATTAGCCATTATAGTTGTTCAAAGGTTTATATTTATAGTAATATGTACAGAAGTTGATTAAACAAGATTTAACTGTATAACGTAAAGTCACTCTTAAATAAACAATGTTCTCGGGTTTAACGAATCCACGGTCAACGGGACAACTTTTTGAACATTTAATTATAAGCTTTCTTTTAAAGACGTTTGCTATGACGTTCGGTATCTTTTAGACTAATCGTTTGACGTTGTGTATCAACTCTCCAAGGTGATCATACAAATAGAAGACTGACACGATCACACTTGTCAATTGCATATTGATCAGGGTTATCAACAAAATTCCAGGCACCGTTACTAGGCTCGCGTAGAGCCGTTATTGCTCCCGCCTCGGGACTTGTTAATACAACGTGTGTCCCTCAACATTTGTACTTCTACGTTCATCCCGAGACCGTGGCTACGTTCGGTGACCGGCAGTGTCACCTCAACCTCAAGTCCACTGTTATAATACTATATTGAACAGGTTAAACAAACAGTTTAACCGAAAGTATTGGGAATCTTCCCAAAATTCCAAAAGAAAGGCCCGCCATCCCTACATCTCCGACATATATATTATTGATGTAAATAAATTCTACATTTAGGGAACAACGAATTCAAGTATTATCCTGTGCTATCGGGTTACTATAGATGGCGGGGCAGTAGCCGCTTGAGGTACGTTGGCGTTGCATCTGGGCCGCTTCGATCAGTCCCACTCTGCGACTAGTTGGTGACGAATGTGTTGAAGTTAGTGACGAAAGAGCGGAGTGGTTTCTCAGTCTAATTTATGTATTTTCTATGCACGTTTTAACACGTTTCTTGGATATTATTTCGTCACAGTGTATAAAGTGACTTTTTTATACTTGTGAACTAGTTAATTCTATCTTTGTTACTGAATATTACAATACTCTTGTACGTAAGTGTATTGTTATGCGATTGATGCATCAATATACCATGCAAGAAGAATTGGAAACTAGGACAAAAAGGAAGAAATGTGAAGGAGATACTTGTAACCATAGTAAATGACAAAAAATTCGTACAAGTTCAAGTGAATCTGACAAAGAGGATATTGATAGAAAGGGACTTAACAATACAGGAATAGAAGTAATAACACAAGAGTCAAATAACCTCTTCGATAAGGGCAAAAGGATGATGCGAATGGTGGGATATAAAGAAGATTACGACCTTGGAAAAAATAAACAAGATCGTTTAGAGCCAGTTCAAGCACCTAAACAGCATGGTCTTAGAGGTCTTGGACATCATATTCCTGGACTTGAAGCCATGTTCAGATCTTAAATGGAATCCTGCAGAGGAAGTAATAATGGGTGTAGAAGATATGAAATGGATAAGAAATCCAAATTCTAATATATCTGCATTAGAAGAAATGCAGCACTGGTTACATCAGGGACCTAAAAAGTTGACCGTAGATGATGAAATTGATTTCTCTTGTGAAGATATAACGAAAAATATTATCAATGCAAAAACAGTATTCGATCATTTGGCTGACGTTGAAATGCGTCGAGCACGAACACGTTGTAATCCTTATGAAACAATTTGTGGTGCATTTTTCTTAGATCATGCTGCTGTTTAAATAGCGAATATAGATAGAGAATGCAACTTTATGTTTACTAAACCAGAAGGTTTGGGGGACAATGAGCTGCATTGCAGATGTTTGTGCTGGATCAGGTGGTTAGGTTGGGGTTAGGATACAGTGAACCGGCTATGAGAGATGTCACGGGCCATGGCTTCCCGGGATGGGGTAGCGCTGGCAGTTTCTTTAGACATAGTCAATGCATTCAACACCATACCCAGGGATGGGATATTGAGGACTCTGGAATTTTTCGAGGTGCCTCCCTACATCATTCGTGTCATACGGGCCTACCTGAGCGACAGATGGGTCGGCTACACCGGCAAGGATGAAGAAGGGTGGTGGCCCGTTGCGCACAGGGTTCCGCAGGGTTCGGTTTTGGGTCCGATTCTGTGGATCATCGGATACGACGCGGTGCTTTGTTGCCCTATGCCCCTAGACTCGGGCATGATGTGTTACGCCGTTGACGCATTGGTCTTGGCCTGAGGACGCTGCTGGTACGAGACGCTACGCCACGGAGAGCTTGCCGCCGCTTGCGTGATACAGGCTATACGTAGGCTGGGCTTGAAGGTGTTCTAACCAAGTCGGAAGCCATATGGTTTTATGACTACCGACGTAGGGAGACTCCTCCGCCCGACTTGTTTTGGACATAAGCGGAGAGGAGGTTGAGGTAAGACCTCAGATGAAATTCCTGGGCCTCACCATCGACAGTCAATGGACGTTCGGGCTGCATTTCAAGCTCCTGGTTCCCAAAGTGACGACTACAGCCAACGCTCTATTTGGACTGCTGCCGAATATCAGTGCAGCAGAAGTCGAAGTGCGTTGACTGTATGAGGGAGTCATCCGTTCTCTGGTCCTGTACCCCCTGGTGTGGTTAGAGGATCTGATGAAAAGTCGACGCAGTGTACTTTTGCTTAGGAGGCTTCATAGGAGGACCGCCATCAGGATCGTAAGGGGATACCGGACGATATTGTATGCGTCAGCGACTGTCCTGGCAACGTCTCCTCCGGGACCAGCTCGAGGCCCTAGTGCTCCGAAAGGTGTGCCATCAACTGCAGGGCCGGGTGCTTGGGCGGGGATACGCCCTCTGCCGGCTGATTGGTCCGCGACGTCCGGGGGAGGCAAGGCTCGAGACGTGGGAACGGTTGCTCATTCAGCTCGCCGCCGAGGATACGGTGCGGCCTCATCGGGCCGTTGGAGCGATCCTACCGAACTGGGAGGCCTAGGGAGATCGTGGCGGGCTCCTGCTGACGTACAGGATGACGCAGGTGCTCACCGGGCACGGAGCGTTCGGGCAGTTCCTGCTAAGCATTCGGCGTTAGGTGACTAGTACGTGCTACAACTGCGAGGAAGAGGAAGACATGGCTCAGCACACGCTGGAGTTCTGCCCGGCGTGGGAGAAACCGCGCCACGTCCTACGACTCGCTATCGGCGAGAGTTTGGCCCCCGAGGCGATAGTAGGAGCCATGCTGAGGGGGCAACAGGAGTACATCGCCGTCCGCTCCTACTGCGAGCAAGTCATGCTCGCAAAGAAGCGCGCCGAGAGAGAAAGGGTGAGAGGACAACATCCATCGAGAGTGCCGTCACGCCGAAGATGGTCTGGTCTCCCCTTCGGACTTGCACGACGGCCCAGGAGCTTGGAGTTAGGAGAAGTGGTCCCTCCTGACGGCCCAATCAATCAAAGATGACTCCCGATTACAGCATCAGGGAGAAGACGAAGGAGTACCCCAGCAGTAATACGAAAAAGATGGCCACGGAACCCTCCTACCATTCGTCGGGACGATCACCGTTGAGGTTTTAGCTGGTACGAATTCGGCACTACCCCGCGTCCTCTCCCCGGAGGGCACGGGGCGCTTATGAAGGTTTCCTCCACGAAAAAAATGGTTTGGTGACATATTTCAATATCGTTCATGCCATCACAAAATCAAATATGACGCTCCGTCAGGCTATATGCACGCCGGAAGATACTGGACGCGGCGAGGAGGATAGCCTCCTCGGAGTCCCGGGATGGGTATGAGCGGAGACGATGCGGGTCATGGCCCCCAGACTACGACACCTGTTTACACGGTGACTGAGAGAGGGAGCCTACCCTCGAATATGGCGTATGGCCAGGCTGGTACTGCTTTGGAACTTTGGGGACTGCGCAATGATTGCGTACATGTTCCATTTCTAGTTCTGAAGCGTAGCCAATCAGTAAGCAGCACTACTCCTTTGTCGTCACTGTTATCCTAGAAATAGGTGCTGTTCAATCGTCTTTCGTATTCGAGCCAAGGTAGAGTGTACATCGTATAAAAATTTACTGAACGTTATAATTTTTGAATTTACCAAGCATTACTTGGTAATGAGTACTAAGTGGAGAATTGAATTTGATTAGAAACATGATCTGCAAAGTTTCTGTAAAATGAGATTTAGCGAAGGTAAATATTTTATACATATAATTTTACAAAATGAAAAGATTCGTATACATATTAGTTTTGTATAAATAATTTTAACCTAAAAATTTGTTGTAGATGGATGGATGGGGTAGTACAGTAATCGGAAAGGAAATTATTCTATATGTAAAAGTAAGTCGTAATATAAAATACAGTTTTCTTCTTTTATGTTTTTTGTATTTTCATTACGTTTTTGATTTTCATATATATAACCGTCTTTCATTTAAAGAAGAATTTACTTTCTCAATGACTTTTCACACAAATTTGAATAATAACTGCTATTTTTGATGTGTTATTTTAATCTTTGTCCTTGTTTGTATGGGCTACTATATCGCTTATTTCCTTTTAATGTTTGCGCGCTGTACTAACTTTGTGTGAATAATTTAGAAATATATGAGGTCTTGCAAATGAAATGATTTGATGTAGAAGATTCTTAATTTTCATAAAATAGTTCTGAACTGCCATGACTGGATGGAAACGAAGAATATATAATAATATATATACTGCCATGACTGGATGGAAACGAAATAAATATATATAACTGCCATGACTGGATGGAAACGAAGAATATATAATAATATATATAATATGAATATAAAATAAACCGCATCGCAAATGTACGTTGAGAGAATACATTACGTTTCATCTAATATTAGTTGCTTTTTGTACTTTTATTTCACTTATCTGATCGGCCAAAATATTTTAGGAATAAATTTTTATAAAGTTCTTCTTTGTTAAAGTTATTTTTTCTTTTTTACTTTGTCTTTTGTTACAGACTGTCACATTTCAATAAGATAGATTCTATTATTTAATATTATTTATGTTTATTTCTACATAATATTATTTGTGGCACATATATTATTAGGTTGAAAGACAAATTTGTTGGTTACTACAAAACAAACATAAAGTTTTTAAGTTGTTCTTAGATTATTATAATTTGTGAATTTGTCTGAATTGCTATTCTTCTATGGTAAAATGATCTTAGCTTAATGCTGCTATGGAGGATTGGTTGTGGATAGATAGTGTAAAATAACGAGAGCGAGAGATTGCTGTTTCAATCCGTCAAATATATTTCGAATAAGTTAAACAAATAAATGAATAACAGTACAAAAGACGGTCATTCACTGTGTTCGCAACAATAGTGTATGTTCGCTCGCGGAAAACCCGACTCGTAGATATTGATTGCTAAATCGTGTCACTTGGTATATACTGTCTCGCTCGCGATCGCGTCTCATTATTTACTGCTCAGGGGGGGGGGAGAGTCAGAAGATTTGAATTTGTTTAAGTTCGATGGTTACCCATAAAGGTGACTTTGTTTTGTCTATCGATATGTTTCGGTACAACAACAACATGAGACGCTCTCGATCCGCCTCGTCCTATGACTCATGTGCCGCTACACTGCTTTTGCTTTTTAATAAAATTTGTCAGTCCTCATAACTATCTTTCTTTGTCAGAAAAGGAAATGACTATCCTGTTGCTGTTTTTCTAATGAATTTTGTTGTAAATTCTGAATACTGTATCCAATTTATTTTTCTTACACATATTATACATTTTGTTTTCATCTGTTTTGTATTTTATGCAATTTTCTGCATTCACTGATCGTTTTTGTCTCCCAGCTACTCTCTTTGATTGTTCCCTCTACTTATTAATAGCAGTTTCATATGTAAGTAAGTAACTTTAATTATTTTTTCTATACTTTTATCATATTTACATACTTCACTATAGGTAGATTATTCTATTCTTTCCTTCTTTTCTCCAGAAAGTATCTGTAAATTCGACTGATCGTGGGGAGACGCGATCGCGAGGAAACGCGTCAACGGGAGTCGTAAATTCCTGTTACGATTCTAAGAATCTACACCGCGAATAGATCGATCCCCTGATTTCCGTTAAGATAATAGGGGAGGTTGAGGTGGTATAACGATGCGATTAACAGTGTTAGAAAATGTGTATTTCCAACAACTTTGTACAACAACACAAGTTAGCAACTCCGCTGCTTAAGATATAGGTGACGAAGAAATGGAGTACTCTGATATGAGAAAAGCCGGGTAGATATGTTGACTGATCTGAAGACTGAGATTGAGTACGGGTAGTTAGGTGGTCTACGACGAAGTCTTGAGGGTTGAGAGTATTTGAACTGAACTGAGATATAACTGCCCGTCCGCTCTTACATACTTACGGAGGAAAGCTCGGTATGTAGGTTAATTTTTGAACGAAGGAAGCTGATTCGCTGTTCACACTTTTCTTTATGAAAAGTGCGGACAAGGATCCACGATACCCACTGGCTATGACCAGCGTTGATGAGTGAAGATAGGAGGAGTAAGCATCCTACCACCGTGGCTCTTGGGTAACCTTGTTCATGGGAAAGTCCAGACATTTCCATTAGGTAAATGTTCTTCTTTTCCCATTATATAATTACCAGCTTTTCCGTAATGTCTAAGAACGCACAATAAACCTAAGGACTAATCTAAGAAACACCCATAAATCGAAAATATTTATGGAATTGCACTAGAATGGCTTAAAAGCTCTAAGTTTATGGTGGGTCCTTAGGTTTGTTGAGGGTCTAAATAACGGTCAGCGGACCCTTAGCGGCCCAATACCGAAGGACGTCGCACGGTTCCTGTCACGCGACGTAATAGTCTAAATTGTACGTATTGGGAGCAAGATTACCTATTTTCATTATTACCTTTTTCTTCCCTAACCAATGCCTCATTTTCTTTCATAAATACAAATTTAATAGGTAAGCAATAAAATGTTGACGAGGGTTCAGGGTTTCACCACAGCATTTAATTATATTCATCTAACATTAACTTAAGCAGCGCTAAAGCAATTACAAACAAAAGTTCTCATTCAGATGAACTTTGTGTAAAGTGACTTGGAAACCAGCTTTAACTGGTTTAAAACATGCATGGATTATACTCTTCGCTATTCCTAGGACATTTACAAATTATTATGTTTGTCCTTCTCAAGTTAGAAATTCCACTTTTTGTGAAAACGCTATTGTAATTATTCGAAAACAGTTTATTTAACATTATTTGTCATCATTTAGTCTTGTGCCTATTCGTTCCTATACATGACCAACATATTCTTTCTTTTAAACAACAATGTCTTCGTATGGATTAATATCTTTATGCGTTTCGCTATGTTTCGCTGTCTCCATCTCCAATATATGTACTATACTTGGCATGATGTTTCTTTCCTGATCTCATAAACATTTCTGTGATGACATCAATTTCCACTTTATCAGCACTGATATGGTTTATAGTGCAATTATCTTTGTCGCCTTCATACTAATTATTGTACTGTCTGTGTCCATTTTATTTTCCCATGCAACGTTGCGAGATTGGGAAAACTAGATTTTACAATTATATCAAGCACTTTCTTACTGTGTTTCCCGAGGAGAGTAGCAAGCCCGAACGAAGAATTCGGAACGAAAAAATATATTTATCTTTCCCATTCCGCTCTAAAAGTTGCCAACACAATCCTGCGATTTGTTTCAGATGGCTTTTGGTATGGATTGGCATTGCCAATTAGTGGAAATGAGTTGAAAAATTTCATCCAGTACTCACACTTAATTGCAATTTTGGAACCTAAGCCGCGGTTGGTTCTACAAGACTGAATTTTTCTTTTGCAGTTTTTGCAAATAACACTAGTCGCTATCATCGAAAATGCAGCAACAAAGTTCAAGAAATATCAACTAAGATCACTTGCCAACACTTCGTTGTTATCTCTATTTCACAATCTTTTAGTTGATACGCTTGTTATTCGGTTCAGCAAGGTGTGTCATTCGAGTTGCAGTGGATGTACTCGTAGAACGCCGTATTATTCCTGATGCAATTTTCCTGAACCCATCTGCTGCTATATATGCACTGCAGCTAGTTCTCATCACGAACGTTATCGCTATAAACTTCATTTCATATCAAGCATTTTGTGCGAAGCGACAGTAATGTATAATGTTGCTGTTGAGGTTATTTGATGTGTAAACAGAGAAACTCGTGGATAAATTGTAAGGTAGAAAATATACTTAAATAGAAGTGTAATTATAAGTAAGAATACAATTTGAGCCGGCCCAGATCCGCACGCCAGCTGTATTACCCAATAACTGAAAACCCCGAAGCCAACGTCGCCTGTCTACTGTTTATGGTCTGTCTTCGTCGCAGTCTTTTGTCTACACGCTGTCGATGACTTCAGTGCTCGCAAAAACTAAAAAGACCAGATGTAGAGTTTTCTTAGAAGTGGTGACCACTTCAACAGTTGCAAATATTGAGTCGCTTCTTTAATAGCAGCGCATTCGAGATAGATTGCTTTCCTCATTGATTCTGTTTGGTTTCAGTTTTCTTGAGTACGTAACCGGGTGTAACATACCGTTATCTTGGGATTGTCTAAAACGGCTCCTAAACCATCGCCACTTGCATCTGTATAAATGAATATTTCTTTGTTTTGCTTATATACTGCTAGGATCGGACTTGAACAGAGATATTTCTTGATCTTCTGAAATAATTTCTCACATTCTTCATTGCAGATGAATTACACATTTCTCCTTAACGAGTTATGAAGTGGTTCCAGGAGTCTGCAAGCATCTTCTATAAATTGATAATAAAAATTAATTTTCCCCAGTAATTGTCTTACATTCTTTTTTGTTCTTTGGGCGTTCCAATTCGCCCAAGTCAAGAAATGTTCTTTCGGCTTTTAGCCCTTTTTTCTCTTTTCCAATATGCTTTCTTCCTTTCTTCAAATTTTTTAATCCTTTTTTCTGTTTTTCTCTTTCTCTAGCTATCTGCACGATGGGCTAATCGTGTCCACACACAGTTTGTTTCTATAATGTTTAATATAAAGAGAATGTCCCGCGAAAGCGCGCGAGAACACACGCCCAGCGAAGTGCACCGATTCTCTAAACTGACAGATTCGAACGGACTTGAAGCGATTCGACGACTAGCCGGATACAAAGGAGCGCGATATCATCGTTTGACGCTCTCTTAGAGTAGGCCGCGGGACGACCATGCAATTTCAAAAACTCGTCGTTCTGTCGATCACCCAATGCAATCCATGTCCTGATGATTTCAGCAGTGAGTGTTGGAGAAAGACACCTTATCAGTGCATCGGTTGGCAAACAGTTAAAAGACGCTTTGCGAGAGATCCAAACATTCTGTTGATGGTGTGCATGAATATGTAGGCTCTAAGTCAGACGACAACGATACGAACTATAATAAGCTAAGTTTATGAAGGGAAGCTAAACGCTACGATTAAATTTTACAGATAACTCACGCCTCATGGACATAATCGGAATAAGTTGCGCGACGACGTAAAAGGTCATATAATTAATCTAATAAGCAGTGCTAGTTAGTTAAACCATCAGTCCTCAACATTTATGTAAATTTCGTATACCCGTCTATGCCATAATACATTGAATCCATTTTTTTCTTAGATTTTGGTGATATAAAGGGTTCATCACAAAATATGCGAGCCCGAGCGAAGAATTTTGCATCTTTCATTTTCCACTGCTACATTTTCTTTATTTCTGCTAAGTGCGCTCCTGGCTTTGAACGATTTTTTTCGTTCGGTCTTTTTTCCAGCCTGAATAATTTCTTGTTCGAGCTGGTTTTTATATTGTTCCGAAATGACTGTTACAGTGTTCCCTCTTTTCTTTGCTTTTCTCTTTACTCTTTCCTTTGCTTGGCAGATAGATTTGATTATTTTGGGGGAAAATATAAATGCTGAAGGTTTTGTTTCCTTAGACGTCACTGATAGCGTTCCTACGTCCTAAGATGTGGGTAGTAGCGTCTCTACGTCTTTTGATACAGGACTTGGTGCACAATGTTGATCGCCTGTTGGTCTGTAATTCCGTAACTTCTTAATTTGTTACACAGCGTTTAAAGTATTTAGTGGAGGTGGTTGCAAATGATGAGCGCACTATGGTGGATGACATAAAGTAATAATATTAATTTCTGAGCGAAATTAATTAATTCTACGATTTTAGTGTATTGCCGATACGTGACCATCAAGCAACGAAAGCACTGGTTCCTCAAGCATGCGACATGAGCATTTTATGAATCCTCTAAACCAAAGGATAAAAATTATAATGTATTTTCAATGGTTTATTAGACACTTGCATTATCTTGCTTTCGTCAACGTTGTGAATATTACCAGGTTGAGACTTGTACTATTCCTAAATCGACTGTAACGAATGGAAGAGCTGCCCTGCAACAACGCGTTGAAACCAATTGCACGACTAACGAACGTCTTCTCAGATGCTTTTAATGATAATGTTATATGCTTCTGAAGGGAAGCGTACGATCAATTCTGTCTCCTCTTCCCTCTATTAAAGTTGCGCGAAATGTTATTTTTCTCTGCTATTTGAGAAGCTAATTGTTGTAGATCCCTTAAAGTGACGTCAAATAATGTTTCATCTGAGATTAGTATGTAATTTACTAACACTTTTTATTGGGTTTCTGATAAAACTGCCCTGTAATCATTGAATTTTTTCGAGCAGCTTCTGAAGCAGATGAAGCTTCTTTCACTATAAGAAGCTTTTTTCTTCCTAAGAAGAATGAGGCAAAGTTTTGGAAGAATTTCAAAATTCGCTGAATCTGATTGATCGCCGGTAGCTTTACCCGAGTGAGAGGTGGCCCTGGGATCGACACTCCTCCCGTCGTTTGTCCAGTCGCTAGATGACCGTCGGGTCGAGCCTGGTACGCTGCGCCGTAATTTTTTCTCTTTAATGAACTTGTCCATATTTGTGTTAAATATAGCGCATAGATCAGGGATATAGCCAAAATCGTCGTACCATTATGCCATATGCTTCCAAAAAGAGTGCCAATCATAATACATAGCAAAGCCAAAACGTAACCATAGATATGCCATCAACCCATATAGTATTACTATATCAACCAGTTAACCATCCCTCACATACCCAAAAAATTAACAATTTACGCTATATACAGGGTGGTTGGTAACTGGTGGTATAAACGGAAAGAAGGTGATTCTATGCGAAAAAAGAAGTCGAAAATATAGAATAAAAATTTTTCGTTTGATGCTTTGTTTTCGAGAAAATCGACTTTGAACTTTTGCTCGATACGCGTGCGGTACGTTATAACGGATCTCACTGTAGATCGTTGTCTCGATGGAAAAATTTAAAAAAAAGAAAAAAAATTAAAAAAAAAAAATTTTTTTTATTCTATATTTTCGACTTCTTTTTTCGCGTAGAATCACCCCCTTTCCGCTTGTATCACCAGTTACCAACCACACTGTATATGTCGAGTTCATATTATGATTAGGGTTAGAGGCGAGAAACGAGTCTTCATTTGGATTAGACATTGTTGTTATGCAATAGAGAAGATATTGACTAGTGCAAATAAGATTACTACAGAATTTGACAAGCAACCGTGGTAATTAGATACTCGAGAAGCTAATGACAATGATCCTAGGTTCAATAACGAATCCGCGGTCAACGGGATATCAGGATGCGCTTCCTTCCAAAGCACAAATCGTACTCGACTTGCTTGTCTACGATGTAAGTATAACTAAACTAACTCTTTGTTAAAACGTGGAATATCCACCGAGTGTAAAGACGCTATGTAACTCGCTAATGAGACCTCACGAGAGAATGACTTTTCGTCACGATGATGCTGCAGAGGAAAACTACGATGGGGTGTGTTCAAGGACACGAGATCATCGGATTCGTTGAGGATAGCCTTCGTTCGGAAAGTCTCGGAAATTGACGTTGTTGTTAATTGGTCAATTTCCATGTTGGTACTTAGAGAAGAATGCCACCCTTGAGGGAAAGTTGCTAGTGGGAGACGTCGTTCGTTGAAAAATAGGTCTCCTCTATCTTCACATAGTTGGGATAAAGACTGTTTGTCTGTTTCAAGTACTTTAGTTAACTAAATCTTAAGATCTATAACGGGTCTTCAGGCTAGTTGAACATGTACTGTGCAAATGCATCGACATCTGGTAATCATCTTACCCGAAGAATAGGGTCTGTGTGTGAGCCACGGGACAGAAACCGTTGTAATGTTTACTGTCGAGTGCCGCTACAACTATTTCTTTTTAGGAGAGCTATACTATTACTCCATACCTTTGTTAGACAAAGTGTTCATCCCTTAACCGCGGCTACGTTCGGCGACTGGTTGTCGCCTCGAGCCCCAAGCTCATTATTACAAATCTCGAACAAATACAATTGGATTGAATGACGACAATTGCTTAACCCCTTCCCGTGCCATTTAGTTCGACGAAACTCGGGCCCAAGCGGTAGACATCGCTAAACAGACCAGACTGATGCTCGTAAACATTCAGTCACGATCGCAACGGGCATAAAAACAGTCCTGGAGCTGGACTTGTTATGTTTACGTTTGGCCCAAGTATATGGTCGCGAGTCAGACTCGCGATATTCATGTTCGGGCCAAAAGCTTCATCGCGAGTCTGACTCGCTAAAGTACATAAAGTAAGTAAAGGGAAGGGGTTAAATACAGCTATGGTAGAATCTAGATTAAAGTATTAAGGGATTTTCCCGAAGTTTCAGAGGGGAGACTCCGGTGTCCCCTCATCTGCGATATATATATGTCGGAGATGACGACTCCCTCATATACACGGAGTACTCCTACCCCGGCCCCACCGATATTCGGCAGCAAGCCACATAAGGCGTTGGCTGCCGCTATCACTTTGGAGACCAAGAGCCTGAAGCGCGGCCCGACGTCCATTGACTGTTAATTGTAAGGCCTAGATGTTTCATCTGAAGCCCCACATCGATATCCTCCCCATTTGGCATACTTCAATTTATGAGGTTGTGGATAATATAAATGTGTCCTTAATATTAAATCATTCATAACACCGCATCCTATTACATATCAAAATTATATTTCACGAGGAAGAGTGTTAGGGAAGTGATACATTTACACTGTACATGAGAGTGTGTGTGTAAGGGTCAGAGGGCGTCCAGGTCTGAGTTGAGACAAAACAGTCGTCGTTAAGAAGCATCTGGAAGAGTCGGTTGGCGACAAGCGTGCGTGCAAGACGTTCTTCAGAGTGTAATATAGATGTATAGCTGTTGTGTGTGAAATAAAGTCAGTTATTTGTATTTCCAAATCCTCTGATTTCCTTAACATGGTAGCAGAGCGTGGTTACTAGTTTTGCAAGATATTTAGTGCGTGGTTACGATCTTGCGAGTGAGTTTCAATAAGGAAAGATGGCATAGGATGCTAGGACACGTAAATTTTAAATACTTAAATATTTTGGGTAAAGAGCAGCTAGTGATTGGCATACCGAATGAATTTGAAAAGGAACTTTTGAAATGTAGGGTGTGTATAGAAAGCAAAATGCATAACTTACCTTTCAAAAATAATCGAACTAAGGCTAGGGAAATAATGGAAATTATTCATACGGACGTATGTGGTCCCTTTAAGACTACCGGATTGAATGGAGAAAAATATTTTATTTCATTTATCGATGATTATAGTAAAATAGCTAGGATCTATTGTATAAAATCAAAAGATGAGGTCTTTGATTCTTTCGTACAGTTCGTAAATGAAGCCGAAAATTTAACGGGCAAGAGGTTAAAAATATTAAGATGCGATAATGGTAAAGAATATTTAAATAATCGAATTTATAAATTTGCTAGGGATAAAGGTATAAGAATAAATAATTGTCCAACATACGTACATGAATTAAACGGGACAGCGGAAAGGTATAATAGAACAGTGATGGACATGGCGCGTTGCTTGTTAGCGGAAGCGAAAGTACATAAAAGGTACTGGCCGGAAATAGTTTGTACAGCGGTATACTTGAAAAATCGAATATTAGCGAATACTATAGAGAGAAAGACACCTTTTGAAATATTTTTCGGGAGAAAACCAAGTGTTAAAAATCTACATCTATATGGAAGTAAAGCTTTTGTAAGAAGGCCAGAACAAAAAAGAGTTTCCAAATGGGACAAGAAGGCAGATATGGGAATTCTATTAGGATATAGTGAAGTAGGATACAGAGTCTTATTAGGTGGGAAAATAACAATAGCTAGACATGTAGAGGTCATAGAGACAGACACTAAATGTATCGGTTTTGAGGAAAATTCATTAGAGGCAGATAGAAATGATAGCGAAGATAATTATTCGTTGGATGGTATGGATAAGGAAGAGTTAGAAGGTAGGGAAGATGAAAATGATAGTAGTACTGAAAGCTCAAACATTCCTAGGAGATCTACACGTATTAAGAAAACTCCAGTAAGGTATCCAGAAAAGGAAAATATTTGCGAGAATTCATGCAAATTATTGTAAAATAGATATCCCTCGTACATTTGAGGAGGCGATTTGTTGCGAAAATAATGAAGATTGGAAACAGGCTATGGATAAGGAAATAGAATGTCTCTATAAGAATAAAACTTGGAAATTGGTAGAAAGGGTAAAAGGCAAAGAAGTATTAGATGTAAAATGGGTTTACACGAAAAAATCAGAGGACAGGTATAAGGCTAGATTAGTGGTAAGGGGGTTTCAACAAAGAAACGTAGCCGATGACATATATTCTCCAGTAGCGAGTAATCAGACCTTTAAGATATTGTTATCATATTGTTGTCAAAATGGATGTAGTCAAAATAATTGAGCAAATGGATGTAGAAACTGCCTTTTTAAATGGTGAAGTAACCTCGGAGGTATATGTAAATCAACCAAAGGGATATGCGGACGGAACGAATAGAGTTTGTAAATTATCGAAAGCGCTTTATGGGTTAAAAGAAAGTCCGAGGGACTGGTATGAGTGTTTCGATAAGTATGTGACGAGATTAGGTTTTAAGAAGAACAATATAGAGCTGTGCCTATATACTTATGGAGAGGGAGAAAATGTTGTTTATTTGTTAATATACGTAGACGATTTGCTGATTTGTAGTAAAAACAAAGGGAAGATACAAAGTGTAAAAAAATTATTAACTGATAAATTTGAAATGAAAGATTTAGGTGAAGTAAAAGAATATCTTGGAATAAATATAGACTATGATTATTTAAAAAAGGAAATGAGATTAAGCCAAAAGAAATACATAGAATCATTAGCAAACAAATATAAATTACATAATAGCAAATTGTACTGTACACCTATGGAGACCAACTTAAAAATTGAAAAAGCTGATATAAATAGAGAGGACATTGGATACAAGAATTTAATTGGCGCATTGCTGTATATTAGTGTAAATACCAGACCCGATATAAGTTATAGTGTGAATTATCTGAGTAGATTTCAAGATTGTTGTAACGAGACACATTTTAAATATGCCCTGCGAATATTGAAATATTTGTACCGGACTAGAGATTTAGGGCTACATTATAAAAGGAATGAAAAGTGCGAAACGATAGACTGTTATGTGGACGCCGATTGGGCAGGAGATCATATAGATAGGAAATCGACTTCTGGGTATGTAATTAGATTGTATGGAAATGTAATTGGATGGAAGTCTAAAAAACAAAGGTGTGTGACAAAAGCCTCAACGTATGCAGAGTATGTAGCTCTATCGGAAGCGGTGAGCGAAGTAATGGCTATCAGAGAATTAATGAAAATCTTCGATGTAAATCTAGACGATAACCCTGTAAAAATTTATGAGGATAACTCTGGAGTAATGAGTATAGCAAAATACGGAACTTTTACAAAAAATTCGAAACACATTGAAGTTCATTACCACTACGTTCACGAGTACGTAAAGGAAAATAAGATAAACATAATAAAAGTAAGTACAGAAGAAAACACTGCGGATATTTTTACGAAGGCACTGTGTAGAGAGAAATTTGAAAGGTTTAGGTCATGGATGAATGTAAAATAAGAGAAATGTAAATAAAGCGATAAATGTTAAATATTTTGTTAATTCGACAAGTATGTAAATAAAATTAAGTGTACAGTATAAATGTAAGGAGGCGTGTTAGGGAAGTGATACATTTACACTGTACATGAGAGTGTGTGTGTAAGGGTCAGAGGGCGTCCAGGTCTGAGTTGAGACAAAACAGTCGTCGTTAAGAAGCATCTGGAAGAGTCGGTTGGCGACAAGCGTGCGTGCAAGACGTTCTTCAGAGTGTAATATAGATGTATAGCTGTTGTGTGTGAAATAAAGTCAGTTATTTGTATTTCCAAATCCTCTGATTTTCTTAACAAAGAGAAACAGAGTGCCTGTTTGCGAAGTATTTTCCTATTCCGCAGAACGTAAACTTTTTATTATAAGAGCAAGGGCAAATAGAGCGTCTTGAAGCAACGAACGTGTTAAATATCTGGCTAGTGCAGACTTAATAAGTATTAAGTAATGTCTAAATGAAAGTGGAAATCGGCGTTCGTGCCGATGGTGGGAGGATGAGGCACGCAACTAAACGGCCCCGCGCACCCGCGGTGTTTCATACTCATTGCGAGGAGAGGCGCACCTAAAGCGTACGCATCGGGAGATCCGGGAAGAGTTTTCTTGTCTGTATAATCGTTCGAGTTCCCTGGAAACTTCCAGCAGGAAGATAGGGTTTGGAACGCGAAGAGCAACTCAGTTGCAGCGGCATCTGGACCTTCCCCTTCAACCTTGAAAATCCAGGAGAGAACCACGTGAAGGTGTCGCGCCGGTTCGTACCCATATCCGCAACAGCTCTCCAAGGTAAAGAGCCTCTAGACGACGGATTGTTGTAGGTAAGGGAAGTCGGCAAATTGGATCCGTAACGTCGGAATAAGGATTGGCTCTGAGGTGCGGGACGTGTCCGGCTTGGTCGGGAAGCGGGTTTGACCGACGTGCCGGACCTGGGCGAGCTAAACGGTACGCGGCGTGTCTCTCTCGGGGGATCGTCTCGCACCCCGGATCCGAGCTCGGTCCCGTACCTTGGCCTCCCGCGGATCTTCTTTGCTGCGAGGCTTCCGCGGCGGTTCCATCGTCGCGGTCGTTCTCTTCGGCCGCCGTTCAACGCTCAGCTCAGAACTGGCACGGACTAGGGGAATCCGACTGTCTAATTAAAACAAAGCATTACGATGGACCCCAAGAGTGTTGACGCAATGCGATTTCTGCCCAGTGCTCTAAATGTCAACGTGAAGAAATTGAAAAAGGCGCGGGTAAATGGCGGAAGTAACTATGACACTCTCAAAGAGTAGCAATACAACTAAATAATTGCAAAATGAGTAATAAGAGTATAGTCTCGGACGCGGCGCCTCTCGGTTCCGGAGGCGCCGTGGCGGATTCTTCCACTTTGGAGGGGACCATAGTCGATGACACGGCTTTGTCCACGGATATGAGTATGATGATTACGGTGCCACTCGTGGGGAATCAGGTGCCTGTCCTGTCTGTGAAAAAGGGGAAATCCACCTTTTCTTCATGACGTTGTCGGACCTGGATAGGCACCTTGATCATCATCATATGGAGGCCCGCATCCAGTGGAGATGCTTGTATTGTGAGAGAAGCTTCTCGAAGCTGCATGGGGTTAGGTGCCACATACCTAAGTGTAGCGGCCCAAGTCAGAGGAAAGAGAGAACATACAAGTGCGAAGTTTGCCCCATGAGCTTCGGGACTCAAAGAGGACTATCCGTCCACGAATGGCATACGCACCCTGCTATAAGAAATAAGAAAAGAAGGGGAACGGACCCCCCCCCCAAATACTAGGAAATGGACGATAGAAGAGGTAACTCTCCTGAAGGAGCTCGAGGAAATCTATAACGATTATAGATATCAAAATTTAGAGATAAGCAAGATCCCCAGATAAAGAATAAGAGGAAAAAGTTATAGCTGGTCAGGATACGGGCCCTCAGGAGGTTGCCCATGAGACAGAGGAAGGGTGCGATCCCGTTAATTCGGTCAATGCGCGGATACGCGAAGAACCTGAAATTAGCGGTGAAATGAATTGCGAAGAGTCTACGCATCAGTGGAGACGATCTAACAAGAGAAATTGAAAGACCTACCGAGATGCCCCCCTCGTTAAGGGAGGTAAACACTCAGTTACTCAAGATATGGACTAAAGATAAGGGGAACAGGGAAGTCATAATAAAGAACATTGATAGATTCATAAAGACATCTCTATGTGAAGCGATAGAGAAAGACAAGAACGATGAGCGTACAAAGAAGGGAAAGCCGCAAAGGAAAGGAAGCAAAAATAGTAACAGCAATTGAAATCGTAGATAAAGATACTCCTACGCACGTTGCAAGGAAACCTTTAAAGAATGTCCAAGGAAGTTGACCAACGTTGTTGTGAACGACGATCGCGCATACCTGGAGCCGACCAGGCAATCACCTGAAGCAACAGAAGTGAAGAGACTCTACGAGGATTTATGGAGTCGAGCAGGACCATCCATCCAGTCTTCCAATCCCAGGAAATCGAGACACTGAGCTATTAATAAATGAATTATTCTCGTCAATAACCGTGGAGGATGTGAGCGAGAGATTGAGTAAGATGAGGAAAAAGGCTGCGGCAGGACCAGATGATATTCAGAAGGAGCACTTAATGATAACTTGCCTGCCCGCAACATTGGCCGAAGTTTATAATTGTATGCTATAGCTCCTATTTTCCGACCGTATGGAAGGAAAATAGGATTACATTAATACCAAAGGGGAACAAGCAATGCAGCCTGGTCGAAAACTGGAGGCCAATAACGATAGGCCCTGTTTTCGGCCCAATCTTCTCCTCTATCCTGGACGGAAGAATGAGAACGAGAACGGGTGTGAAATAAATATGGAACTGTTTAACGTTGCCTTAAGTTACAGCAAGAGAAATAACGACGGGGGGGGGGTGTATTCACAATTGTGGATATCTCTGAAGTGTTCGACACGATAACACATTCGGCGTTAAAACCTTGCCTGGCGAGGAAGGGTGTGCCGACCCCTATAATTGAATTAATAAATGAAGTGTACTATGAGGGCAAGACCACGATAAAAGCAAAAGACAATATAGGAGTTCAAGACACTTATGGGAGTCAAGCAGAGTGACCCTTTGTCACCGCTGCTACTTAATGTAGTATCGGAAAATTAAGATATAAATTTTTCCCGATTACTTACAATTTATTATTAGCAAATTAGATATACAAATATTAATAGGACAGAAAATGACGTTTGCTTTTTCTATTTTCGACCGATCTAAAATTAAATTCCTTTTATGATACTACATTCGGCCTTTCCTGACAATCACATCTGCCCTCAGATGTGCTCACCATCGCTGTTCGCACTTACATCACTATCGTCAACATTCCACCACTTCATGTGATCGGCTGCCGTGGAAGTTGTACGTGGCCCTTCGTGCTCGCCCTCTCGCTGCACTATGTATCGGTCATTCCTGTTAAGGAAATCAGAGGATTTGGAAATACAAATAACTGACTTTATTTCACACACAACAGCTATACATCTATGTTACACTCTGAAGAACATCTTGCACGCACGCTTGTCGCCAACCGACTCTTCCAGATGCTTCTTAACGACAGTGTTTTGTCTCAACTAAGACCTTTTTTTTTTTTTTTTTTGTTTAACGTGGAGGAAATCCGCGCGGACACCAGGTCGCTTCTGGGGAAAAGCGGCGTGGTAGTGCCGGACTCCAACCGACTAAAACCTCCACGATGACCGTCACGGCTGCGATCGAGAGGGGCCCGGGAACCGGTGTAAGCGATACACCGGGCCCCCCTCCGCGCTCAATACGTCACATAGTGAAGCGGTGTGCGGCCACGTCACACCGCGCCTCGTCGCCGGGGCCGCCATGCCAGGCAGTCCGGTTCCCCTACCGGGCTGCTCTGCGGCCCCGGGGGCGCTGAGCTGCCAGCGCCTAAGTTTGTACCCCGCCGGGGGACGCGGCGGACCTAGTGCTTCTCACCGAAGCGCGTCCATGACCCCTGCCGCGCCCTCGCCGGTCGTTCCTTTCAGGGTGAGAGTACCGCACCCTCACCCTCTCCGCAGCCTCTTTTCGAAGCATGACCTGTTCACAGAAGGAGGTCACGGCCCTCCTCCTTCTCTCGTTTGTCAACAGTGCTTCGAAAATCACCGGAGGCGAAAGATCCCCGCCGATTTCCACGATGAGGTCGTGGCGCGGCCGCGCCCACGCCGGGCAGTATTCCAGCGTGTGCTGCGCCGAATCCACACTCGCATCGCAGTGGTGGCAGCGCGCGGTCGCCTCCTTCCCGATTCGGTGCAGATACTCACCGAAGCAACCGTGTCCGGTGAGCACCTGCGTCACCCTGTAGGTCAGGGGAGGCCCGCCGCCGTCCAACCAAACGTCCCAGTTTGGAAGGACGGCCCCGAGGATTCTTATCCCCGGCGCACCCGCTCTCGTGTCGAGGCTGGCGCGCCATCTGTCGAGCAAAGTTCGCCGAGCCCGAACCCCGACGTCGGCGCCCCCCGGGCCCGCCCCGTCCGACAGACCCCGAGTGTGGAGATAAATCTCACGGCACCTCAGGGCCTGCAATTCGAACGGGGGAAATCCGGCGAGCACCGCCGCTGCCGCCACCGAAATGGTGCGGAAGCCCCTCGCTATCCTGATGGCCACTGTCCTGTGCAGTCTCCTGACTACTAGGAGACTGCGACGATTGGTCATCAGGTCCTCCGCCCAGACCGGAGCCCCGTAGAGGAGCTTCGATCGCACCACGCCGGCGTACAGCCGGCGCGCCCCGACGCCGGGCCCGCCCAGCCGAGGTAGCAGACGTCCTAAGGCGTTCGCCGTCGCCTCGACAGACGGCGTCAGGCGCTCGAAGTGAACGCCGAAGGTCCAGTGGCTGTCGAGGGTCAGGCCCAGATACTTCATGCTGGTCCCGACCCCGATCTCAGTCCCTTCCAACCTCAGGCGGTAACCCGCTGGGGGCGTCCCGTGATCGGCCTTGCGGCAAAACCACATTGCCTCGGACTTCTCAGGGGACACCCTCAGTCCCAATCGCTTGATTTCGGCGACCACGCAGGCCACCGCCAGCTCCGCCAGGCGGACGGTTCTACCCCATGCCGTGCCCCAGACCAGCACCAACGTGTCGTCGGCGTAGCACGTCAGCGCCGAGTTCGGAGGCATCGGCGTCCGAAGCACCGCGTCGTACGCGATGTTCCACAGCAACGGGCCCAACACCGAACCTTGCGGGACCCCGCGGTGTACAGCCCTCCCGGTCACCCCCCCCTCCCCGGACGGTGTAGACGATACTCCGGTCCCGGAGGAAAGCCCGGACCACATCCCGCAGATACGCGGGTACGCGATGAAATTCGTGGGCCCGGCATATTCTGTCCCACGGGATGCTTTTGAAGGCGTTGACCACGTCCAGCGATACGGCCAACGCCACGTAACCACGCCGCTCGGCCTCCTCGACAAGGGAGCGGACACGGGCGATAGCGTCGGTCGTAGACCGCCCCCTCCGGAAACCGAACTGGCCATCGTGCAACCCGGGCACGCTCCGGGACAAATGCGACTCCAGGCGGGCAGCTATCACTCTCTCCAGCAGCTTGCCCGCCTCGTCCAAAAGGCACACCGGCCGGAAGGCGGAAGGCGAGTCTGGAGTGCGCCCCGGCTTCGGCAGTAGGACCATCCGCCCCTCCTTCCACGAAGTAGGGAATTCACCTCGAGACAGGCATCCGTCGAACAGACGCATTAGTCTCGGGGCCAAGACCCCGGCGACGTCCCTCCACAGGCGGGCCGGGACTCCATCAGGACCCGGAGCTTTCCGCGCTCCGATCCTCTCGACGGCCCTGGCCAGTTCTTCCTCGGTGACCCTCGATTCCGGGCTCCAACTCCCCGCAGTGACCCGTGGTTCCTCTTCCAGCGGCTGGGACTCCTGCTCCTCCTCTTTGGTAAAGGTGCCCACTCCCTCATTCGCTGCTCCCGGAAACAGGGTGCCGACGACCTCCTCCAGGAACCGAGGGTCCATGCTCTCCGTTAAGGGAGGCGCCCATGGACGGAGTTTGTTCAATACCATCTTGTAAGGACGCCCCCAGGGATCAGAGTCGAGGCTGGCCAGAAGCTCGTTCCAGGCCCGCCTCTTCGCCTCCTTGATGGCTCGTTGGAGGGGCCTCCGTGCTTCGCGGTAGGCCTCGTACAGGCGAGCCACTGTGCCTTCATCCTCCCGCCGTCTACGGCGGGATCTGGTGTATTGGCGCCGAGCGTGGATACACGCCTCGCGGAGACGAGCGATCTCCTCGGACCACCAGTACACAGCGCCGGCGCGGCGCGGCGTTCCAGACCGCGGCATACACGAATCACAGATCGCGTGCATGTCGCGTCTCAGCCGGGTCGCTCCTGCTTCCGCGTCCTCCTCGGTCGGGGATTCTTCTAACCAAGCCACGGCTATAGCGGCCGCCGCCATGAAGTCCTCGTCGCGCCGCGTCACCGCCCATCGCGGGAATTTTCTTCTCCTTCCCGGTGGGCCGGTAGGCCCGCGCGCATCCGACGAACGGTAGCCCGTCGCGCCGCCAACCGCCACCTCCATCACGATGTAGAGATGGTCCGAGAGGGTCTCCTCCGGGGAGACCTCCCAACCGGAAACGCGGCGGGATGCGGCGGGGTTTGCCCATGTGAGGTCCACTATGGACTCGCCCCGCCACGCCACGCACGTGCTGGACGACCCCCGGTTCATAAGTCGGAGGTCGAGTGCGGCCGCCCAATCCTGTACATCGCGCCCCCTTCTGTTGGTCCGGCGGGAGCCCCACGCCGTTGAGTGGGCGTTGAAGTCCCCGAGGACCAGTGACGGGCAGGCGCCTAAACGTCTCGTGCAAGCCGCGAGTCCGTCCAGAAAGGAGGCGTATTCTGCCTGGCTGATGTTGGGCGACACGTAGATGGCTACCACGGCCAGGTCGCCCCATTTCACGGCCACGAAGCCCCGTCCGCGCTCAATTACCGAGCAGGAAGGGCTTCCCGCAATTCCAGTCCAGAATATGGCGACCGAGCCGGTCAGATCTCCAGCGCCTCGCGACGCGTCGGGAATGCAGTACGGCTCAGCCACTGCCGCCAGAGCAATCCGCCGCTCCGTCAAGCTCTGAAACATTAAGTCCTGAGCACGGCGGGAGCGGTTAAGATTGCACTGCAGGAGCAGTTGTCCTCCTCCTCTTCTTCCGCTCACGTTGGGGAAGGCTCCGTCTCCATAGCCTCCTCCGGGCCGTTCCCCTCGCAGTCGTTGTGTCTGACTTCACCATCCCCACCGTCGCCTGGAACGGTCCTTGCTTCCTGTGCGGCCCTCCTCCTACGGGCAGGCGGCTTGCATGCCAGTGATCCCATACGGTGTGACGCGGGCAGTCCCAGGTCCGCGCACACCGGACACGTGGGTACTCGCGCCGAGCAGTCCCTGGCGCGATGTCCTTCCGCCCCGCACCGGTAGCAGCGCTCTGACCGGTCGGCCGTCGATGTGCAGTCCCGGCGCACGTGACCCGACTCCATGCACCTGAAGCATTGGAGTCGGCGCGCAGGGAGAGGGGAAACCATCGCCGCTGACCAACCTATGTTGATCCTACCTCCTGGTCCGGCATCTCTTCCTCTGCAGATTCTCCTGGCCGCTGTCAGCGGGCAGCGTAGCCATACCGACCCGAGGCCCCGAGGGGCGGAACGTATAACACCCACGTTGACCTCGTCGGCGTGGCAGCCCCCGGCCTCAGCAACGGCGGCTGCCACCTCCTCTGCGGTGACCGAGTCCTCCAGTCCGGTCACTCTTAGTTCGGCCGTCCTTCGCGGGACGGTTACCTTGGCGGGCAAATCTTTCAGCGTGGCCGCCATCCGCTCGGCCAGTCGTGATGCTTTACTTCCAGCGTCCTGGCCTGGGATTTCGAACAGCAACGCCCCCGTGATCGTCCTCCTCGGTCTTAACTCCGTGATGTCGAGTTCGGAGAGCTTGACTTCTCTCTTCACCACTGACATCGCGTCCTTGTATGTGAAGCCCGAGCCGTCCCTCACGGTGAGCGATACCGCGGCACACCGTGAGGGTCGGGGATGGTCCGGCACTTTCTCGCTGTGCGCGTCCCGCCCGCTAGCGTTGCGTTTCCCTCCTGCCCCGATAGCTCCGAGTCCATTGCCGCTGCCTGCTGCTCGCATGGATTCCCTTCCCGGGGGCGCACCGGTGGCCGAGCGGCCGCCTCCGCGAAAGTCCTTGCCCTCGTTTCGCTGCTTCTGGTCGCCGTCCAGGGCGCCAAGGCTCCTATTCGCGATGTCGACGTCGGAAGAGACGATAATACCCTTCTCTTGGTTCTTGCGTCCTCGGTCGGCGCATAGACCGTTGGAAGAGGTTGCACCGTGGGCTTCCTGTTCTTCCGCCTCGCTCTACCTCTTCTTCCTCCTACCACAGTAGTGAATCCTGCCTCGTCGGCCGACGACTCCATAGTCGACCGTGAGGTGTCTCTCGCCGACCGCGATCGTGCTTGTACGATTCCTGTGGCGACTCCAGTATCCGTGGCCGGGGGAATTGCCGCCGCTGGCAGTATTTTTTGTCGACATTCCTCCAACTTGCGGAGGATCAGGATCTTGAAATCTTCTAGTGGGTCTCGAGGTCCTGAACCACCGAATCTATCCGTTCCCTCGGTAAGCGTTTTTCGTGCATCACGTGTACTCCCCGACCCGTCGGGACAGCGGAGACGGCGCGACGCTGACCAGGGGTGTTGGGGAGGTGGGGGAGGGGGACCCATGGCCATTCCCGCTGGGGCCCGAGGAACATTTTCTTTCGTCCTCCTCGTAGAGGTGATCCCCACCTCTTGTCCTTTGCCGTCGATGTTACCAACTTTGGCTGTCCTCTCCGCGCGATCCCTGGTCAGCCGTTCCACCGTTTCTTGGAGACGACTGACCTCTTCCTCCAGAAAACGCACCCTCCTTCGCAGGTATGCGACGTCTTCCTCTTCCCGATCGTGGGTCGGTTCCGCTTCTTTCCCGGTCGCTTGTTTGCCGACCGGCCCGGTCCTCGCTTCGTCCCTCCGCATGCCGTCGCCGCCGTCGGCACCGCCGCGGATGGTAGAGGCGGCGGCGGCGGCGGCCACGGTGACAGCCTCGGCGTCAGTATCGGTGTCGATATCCGTCCCGCGCCTCACGCCCCTCTTCTTCCTTTTACCGGTAGCCGGAAGCAGCGCGGAGTCGGGATCCCCCGCGGGCGCGTCCCCCCGCCGTGTGCGACGTCCCGCGCCTCCGCCGCGGCCGTTGGCGGCTGAGGCGATGTTTTCTGTAGACTCGGCAATCCTGCGGTACGACCGCTTGCCGAGTGTGCCCGCGACGGTCGAATAGGAAGAGCATGACGACATTTCGTCGTCGGATCTCAACCCCCCGCCGCCCCCGCGGTGCCGCCGCATCCCAGTCCGCGAAGGTCCCGGGCCGATAGCCAAAACGTCGGGTTCCTCCAACCCTCTCCGGGACTCCCCAGTTCGCGAGTCCCCTTCGCCAGACGCATGAGCGTGTCCAGGGGCCTGGCGGCTCACCCCCGGACGGCCACGGTTGCTCGATGACGACGCAGCGGGGCCCGCTTTACAACCCGCGGCTGCGCCGGTACTGGGGTATCCCTCCCCTGCACCGTAAACGATTTTTAGGTTCGTTTTCTTATCCATTGTTGAATTGTAATTGTATAAAATTGCCGAGGTCGTCAACAAGGGTTTCCATCCTGGTGCCACTCACTCTTTCGCACCCTGCCCCGGTCAAGGCCGGTGCAGGGTGACGGGGAGCCCCACAAGAAGGTGAGGTGAGTGGTCTTGGCGGATACGGGCCCACCAACTTCTCCGAGGTTCTCCGCACCGGATCGGCAAACTGGCGGGGGCCAAAGGCGCCGACCAGTCACCGTCCGGCTATAGGAGAACATCAGATTCATCGGGGTTTCCCAGGGCGTGGTCCTACGCCCTGAAAACCCGCAGCCACCTCGTGCTCTCCGTCTCAACTAAGACCTGGACGCCCTCTGACCCTTACACACACACTCTCATGTACAGTGTAAATGTATCACTTCCCTAACACGCCTCCTTACATTTATACTGTACACTTAATTTTATTTACATACTTGTCGAATTAACAAAATATTTCAGTATTCGCAAAGCATATTTAAAATGTGTCTCGCTACAACAATTTTCTATCTACTCAGATAATTCGCACTATAACTTTCCAAGATATTCTTTCACTTCGCCTAGATCTTTTCATTTTAAATTTATCTGTTAATAAACCTTTTTTTTTTTATTTTACTACAGATTAACAAATCGTTTACATATATTAGCACAAACAACATTTTCTCCCTCTCCATGAGTATATAAGCACAATTCTACATTATTCTTCTTAAAACCTAATCTCGTCACATACCTATCAAAACACTCATACCAATCTCTCGGACTTTCTTTTAACCCATAAATCGCTCTCGATAATTTACAAACTCTATTCATTCATTCTATTCATATCATATTCTTTGCAACATCGCTCTCTTTTCTCTTTTATTTACAATGTCCTATTTTTTTTGTTTATCTCTTTCTTTTCCTCGCTTCGTTTTACTTTTGTTACATTTTTCGCCCTTGTTCCTCGCAGATACTTCACCTTCCCTGCTTCTATCTTCGTCATTATCCTTCTCCAATTTTCTATTCTTTTTCCTCTTCTTATAATTTTCTTCATTCTTACCATCTTCACTATTTTCACAACAAATCGCCTCCTCAAATGTACAAGGGATATCTACTTTACAATACTTTGTGTGAATCACACTGCTGTTTTCCTTTTCTGATCTTTCTTGTTCCTCTTCGCGTTCTGATGGCTTAAGTGGTTTTGGAAGCTTTTTCACAATATATGCTGGTGGCTCGTAATCATCATCTCCATCTGAATATTGTTCTTCTTCTTCATCTTCGTCAGAATCCAAATCAAGTTTGGTTTTATTGTCTGGTGGTAATCCATCTGGTACCATTTTTTCACCTACTTTAATATGTTGTTTTATATGTGTGACATAATCTGCCCTATCTCTCTCACGTTCCCTATCTCTTTCTCTTTCTCTTTCTCTGTCACGGTCCCTATCTCTTTCTCTTTCTTTTTTACTCATACCACTACATTTGGCACTGTTTACTAAGTGCTTCTTCCCTTTCAATATACTTTTTATTCTATATGTCCCATTCTCTTTGAACGCTACAGCCGTAAGTCTATTGTTTACATCTATTATTTTCGCAATATTTCTTTTTGTAATAACCATATTCTTATTATCTGTTAGTTTACCTAAACTGATCAAATTTGCGGACATTTCTTTCACATAAAAAACTTTTCTCATATTTATTTTAGTTCGCTTTCCAAATGCTTTAAAATAACTTATAACATTCCCAACTTTTGTTGCTTTCACCCGTCTATTATCGCCTAAATATATATCTACTGGTTCTTTAAGGTCAATACATTTCTCAAAATACTTTGCATTATTAATTATATGATCGGTACAACCGCTATCTAATAGCCACATTACTTCGTTCTCACTTATCTCATTCGTCTCGCTGTTGTGTGCTGCGTGCGCCGTTGCTATCCATGTGCCTGCCCCTGAGTTGCCATGCTCGCTCGTGCCGGTTGTTGATTGACGATGGAAGTTTCCACGTCCACTGCTCGTATTTCCTTTGTTTCCTTGTCCTCTGCTGCGACTACGTGTTGGCCCATGCCAATAGCCGTTACTGCTTCCCGCTTGGACGCCATTTTGACACTCTCTCGCAAAGTGTCCCAATCTTCCACATCTGAAGCATCCTTCCTTTTTTGCAGAAAAGGCATTGGTTTGCATTTCTCCACGATTGGACTTATTTCTCTTCTCCGCCATTTCAATTTTATTTTTCACATACGCTACCGTTTGATTTTCTTCTTTCAATGCATCTATTATGTCCGCTATGTAGCTGTATTCTTCGGGTAACGTATTCAGCATGTAATTTAGTTTTTCCCTCTCACTCACTTGTGCGCCCGCACTTTTTAATTCATTTGTTAATTTTTCGAAATCTCTTTTTTTTTTGTAGAGGGTAATGGTCCAAGGTGGTTAACGTGGTAGGTGTCGAGCGGCAATTCTCCCTTGTCGTTGGTATTTAGTAACCCCTCCTGTTTTTCCTGCTTTCTCTCCGCAAGGATACAGTCGATGCAACTCTGCACTACCTTTTCCACTTTTTCGCGCATTCCTCTGAACCAATAATTCCTCCTTAACAACGCTTCCGTTTTGGTGGTGCCAAAGTGACCACGTCCGTGAGCTCGTCGAACCACCTGAGTTTGCATCGACTTTGGCACGACAAATAACGGTGTATCCCTTATTTCTCTGTATAAAATACCGTTCTTTAGGACGTACCCGTCGGCCTCATGTTGTTCAATGTTGTCTCGGATCTGCCGCAAGTCGTCTTCTTGCAGGTGCGCGCTCCTTATCCGTGCAACGATCCCTCGCTCGTCCTCGTCTATCAGCATGACTTCGGGTAGCGGATTCCGACTCAACGCATCAATATGCATCATACTGCTCCCGGGTCTATGCTCCACCTTGTAGTCGAATTCCTCTAAAAGGATCGCCCACCTCGCAACACGTACGCACAAGTCCCTTTCCTGTATTGTTAATGCAAATGCCTGACAGTTTGTAACGATTTTGAATGGGACATCGAGCAGGTAAACGCGGAACTTCTTCAACGCTTTCGCGATGGATAGAACTTCAAGCTCGTAGCTGGTGTATTTCTCCTCAGCCGGCGAAGTGTTTCCGCTCGAATAATACGCAGGGTGAAAAGCGTTGTCCTCACTGTCGCGTTGTAATAAAATTGCACCGTATGCCACACTACGCGCATCTGTATGCAGCTGAGTCTCTGCCCCCACGCAGTACAGCTCCAACACCGGTTTCTCGCTCAGCGCTGCCTTCAGCCTTACTCGAACCTGAACAGAACATCTTTTCTCAGCAGATCTGACAACGGTCTCGTAATGATAGAATATCGGGGCACAAACTTTCTAAAATATTCCGTTAAACCAAGGAAACTCTGTACATCTCTATCGGACCGAGGCTCCGGAAAATTAGCGACGGCCCTGGTTTTGCATTCCGATGGCTGAACGTTACCGCCTTCGACAATGTGGCCCAAATATCCTATCCTTGACTGTAGAAATCGTCATTTAATCCAGTTTATAAGTAGTCCATGTTCGCTAGCGACATGCAACACCGATCTTAGCTTTTCAACTCCACTCGAAAAGTCAGTCGACGGCACAATCAAATCATCCATCTACGTTAGAACAATCCCCGTCGCGATCAACTCTTTAAAAATTGCATTTATAAATTTTTGAAAGACGGCTGGCGAATTACATAATCCAAATGGCATCTTAAGGAACTCATACTGGCTCGTGGGAACTACGAATGTCGTATACTTTCTACTACTTTCCACAACAGGAACATGAAAGAATCCGTTCTTGAGGTCCAGAGTGCTGAATACCCTCGAGACCTGCAACGAATCTAACTGGTTTTGGATCAAGGGCAGCGGGTATCTGTCCTTCACTACTTTTCGATTTAGACGTCTGTAATCGACACAGATTCTAGTCGAGCCATCTTTCTTTTTGATTAAAACGATCGGGCTGGCATAATCGGAATATGACTGGCGTATTATGCCGTCTTTCAGCCACATTTTGATTTGTTTATCGACTTCGACCTTGTTTTGTGGAGATAGTCTTCGCGGCCTTTCGTAAACTGGAAGATCATCTTGTAATATCAAGTTCATTTCGATTCCTACTTCGCGTGTTAGTCGCGTTTAAATTAAAAGGGATTAAATTAAAGGGATTAAGTCGCACTCCTACCTCCCCGTGGTACCGCCGGTAACATGTGCGCCGCGTCGGCGTGGAGATTTGTCCCACAGACACGGCGTTCGTGGCTAAATGGAGTGTGGCGACAAAGGAGCGGAAGACAAAAATAATCAAATTAATAGTCCGCTTGCTGAACAACGGGAATTACCGTGGTGGAGAGATAACAACAACTGGTTAAGAAAGAATCCGTTCTTTTGAATGGATATTGTTGACGACATGGCTGAAACGGACATGAGATGGACACGATTGGAACAATTACTTTGGGAAGAGAAAATTAAAAATTTGTTAAGATTGTGAAAATAATCGAGCCTCGGTCCCGGAAGCGCTGTGGCGAATTTGTCCGCTTCGGAGGGTATCATAGTTGACGACTCGGCTGTGTCCCTGGCCTTGAGCTCAAAAATAATGGTGCCGCTGGTGGGGGACAAGGTTGCTTATCCGGTCTGCGAAAAAAAGGAAGCTCACCGTCTTTTTATGACGTTAGGGGACCTGGACAAACACCTTAGTTTGCAACATGTGGATACCCCCATTCAATAGGGACGCATAAGTTGTGGTAGAAGCTTCCCAAAGCACCATGCGGCGAGATGACATACGCCAAAATGTAGCGGCTCCATGCAATATCGTGAGATTTAATTTAGATGCGAGCTTGCCCCATGAGCTTCAGGTTCCAGAGAGGGTTATCAACGCATGAGCGGCATGCGCACCCTGCCGTCAGAAATGTTGAGACAATGGAAACAATGGACCCCCCTGTACAAGGAATCAATGGTAGAGTGTGGACAATTGAAGAGATTACTCTCCTGAGGGAGCTCGAACAAAAATTCAAAGATTATAAATACCTCAACGTGGGAATAAGTAATTATGTGGCGGATCGGTATCAACAGGACGCCGACAGGTCGAGGCATAAACGCGATAGTAACACCTCCCGGGCGATTCGCGGGTACCAACAGCCAACGCCAGAGGGCTACTACAACGACAACGAGTCCATCTGTCTCGCTAGCGGTCGAATATACGGGCGCATGATACAAACATCGCACCTAGTGAGACTCCCTCTACGTCTAAGGCAGGGACTACCGAGCATAGCCTTGCTGACGAGTCCACCGGTTGTCCCGGGACGAAACGCGAATTCCCTTTTCACCTGGCAGCTTACCATCAAATTACTACACTTCCTACAAATATTTAATCACCAGAACGGACGAACAGATAAGAAATAAGAGAAAAAGACTAAAAAGTGAACACGTTGGACCTCAGGAGGATTGCCCAGGAGACAGAGGGCGGATGCGATTTCGTTGACCCTAACTGACTAACCCTAACTAATCTCGTCGACGAATCAATCCGTGAGTGGCGGCAAAACTTAATAATAAAGATAGAGAGACCAACCTAGATGCCTCCTTCGTTAAGGGAGGTCTATACCCGGTTGAAACAGATCTGGGCCGAAGAGAAAAATGATAGGAAACCACTAAATGAAAAGTTAGAACATTTTATATGCACAACTCTATATCGAGCATTAACGAATAACACGGGCGAGAATGGGAATAAGAAACATGCGAAGCGCGAAATGAAAAAGACAGAGAGAAAAGAAAAAGCAGTTGGAATCGGACAAAGAGAACCCCTTACGCACGATGTCAAGAGATCTTTGGAGAATGTCCGAGGAAGTTGACCGACATTGTCGTGAACAACGATCTGGCATACCTGGAACTAGCCAGGCAACCGCCAGAGGCAAGAGAGATGAAGAGGGTCTATGACGATTAGTGGGATCGAGCAGGACCACTCAACCCCATAGTCCCAGGAATTGTTTTCGCCGATAACCGCTAAAAATATAAGGGAAAAATTGAAAAAGATGAGAAATAAACAGCGGCAGGTTCGGACGGATTTCACAATGTCTTATGTTTCAGTTTTGTATGCTACAAGTGGATACAGAACATAGGCTCATGCCAACGGTAATAATCCAGAGTTAGATTCTCTCAGCCAACGGGAAACGAAGAGAATGAATGGAAATTCATTAGGACTGAAAAAAATATCGAATAGGATATACAGATTAAGAATCGTAGGTAATTATTGTTACGTCGGGCGATACTTTACCTAGACCAGGCCACATACCGCGGGCAAAATGGTAACCAGATGTCCGCTCGTCCTCACTGCGTACCCTCAATAGTCTCAAGGACCCATCATAAATCTCAGTAATTTACTAGCTAAGGTCCTTCAGACCGAACAAATATCCCTGTTCTAAATCGCCTTCTGAAGAGTATTGTCTACTACGGTTTGACACGGGAAAGTTAGTTTTTCTCACGTATGATGCTTCCCACCAGCAACTTTCTATCGAGGGCGGCTAAGGCCCTTCCTAGTCCACCAACCTTCTTTTACCCAATCAGAAGCAATGTCTACTGCCCTCACTTTCCTAACCAAAATTGTCATCAACAAATCCAATGATCCCTTGCGTTAGACACACTCACGACTAGCTTTCCTCTGATACAGCATCGTCACTTTACCTCACTTCTCCTACGACATTAGGAGAGTCAAGTCAACGACTTCTCCTACGACATTGGGAGGGTCAAGTCAACTACTTACTTAACTTGTACATACGCATCAGTGTAATACATTTCTCTACAAAGTTGTTGGAATAAACATTAAGTTATACCTGTTGAATCAGTGTAACTACTCAATTAAACCACCTCTATTATCCTAACCGATATAGGGGATCGATCATTTCGTGGCGTCGATTATCTAATCGTAACGGGAATTTACGACTCCTGTTGACATGCTTCTTCGCGATCGCGTCTCTCCGCGAGTGATCGAACAATTGTGTTGTAAAGTATCACGATAGAATTCTTTTCTACAATTTTCTAAAAGATATATAAGAGTTATATTGTACAAGAAAATAATATTAATATTTTTGTATTATTTATGAAACGGAGAGCGGCAGCGTGGTAGGTGAATTTGCTGCTCTAAAACAATATTCGATATTCTTTTCATACTTCCATACATGGTCTTCATATAACTTCAATTGCGCTTGAATTATAATCAAAAATTGTTTACGAGAAACTGTGACGCCAGGAAAATGTATGATCACATCTCTGCGAACTCTTCTCTATAAAACTACGTAGTTTGTTAATTAAAGGAAATTAAAAATTCTTCTTACAAAGATTCAATAAAATCGCAAGATTCGTACGATAATACGTTTTTAGACTGATTTGTGCAAAGCTATAGTGATTGCAAATGTTCCATAGCGGTGTTTAGATATCGTGATATTAGTAAATTTTTTGAAGAAAATATACGAATCAAAATATTTTCAAGGAATCAATTCTGAGATCAGATTACTTAGGAGATTCGTATAAAACAATTGTTTAAAGTATACGAAATGATATTGGTGAAGAAAATGTGCATTTCAATTCAGAAAACGACAAATAAAGTTGGTCGTTTTATAGCAAACATGGTACATTGTGTGTGAGGACCTTCAATGCTTCAGTTACTTGCCCGTAAACAATAGGAAAAAAATAAATCACGCTATTGTCGCATGACTAGTGAATACATTGTCGAAAATAATATCGCAGCGCAATCGCTACTCTGTGTTATTGCTAAGATAAATGTTTTGAAATAAATATTTCTGCCTCCGTTTCATAGTATTGAACAAGTGCAAGTGGAAGATGTTCTCCATTCATGACAGCTTGCTTGGTCTAAATGCACCGTGACTCAAAACCAGAGTTGCTTTGAGTCTACGCAGCAAATAGCATAGGTAGTGACGCTTGCATACAAAATATGTAAATTTTTGTCAATATTGTACCTCAATCCAAAATTTTTCTGTGATGAAGTGGCCAGCACAAAGCCCGGATATGAATCCGATCGAAAATTTGTAGTCCATTTTGAAAAGAAGGCTGGAAAAATATAATAATCCACCTTCAGGTGTTCGTGAATTATGGGAAAGAACACAACAGAAATGGTACAATATTGAACAACAAATAATTAAAAATTTAATTGACAGTATGCCTCGTAGATTAAAAGCATTAAAACTGCTCATGAAGGCAGTGGGGAGGATGGCCTCTCGGGATGTCGCACCGGGTCCAGATGGAATTCCAGGCTGACTCTGGGCCGAAACAATAGACCTTATGGCCCCCCGCCTGTGATACCTCTTCAATAGGTGCATGAGGGAGGGAGCTTACCCTCGAAAATGGCGGACAGCGAGACTAGTCCAGCTGAGGAAGGAAGGACGTCCGCTGGACTCGCCA
The DNA here is from genome assembly GCF_040668555.2 of Bombus flavifrons. Taxonomy (NCBI): domain Eukaryota; kingdom Metazoa; phylum Arthropoda; class Insecta; order Hymenoptera; family Apidae; genus Bombus; species Bombus flavifrons. Next base: position 972,633 of record NC_138459.1, on the reverse strand, counting down.
TCGGGGTATAGACCGATCTGTCTACTGGACGAGGTGGGCAAACTCCTGGCAAGAGTGATTGCCGCCCGTCTAGAAACACATATGAAGCAAAGAGAGCCTGGCTGGCACAGCAGTCAATATGGATTCCGTCAGGGCCGCTCGACAATAGACGCGGTGAAGCACGCAAGGAGATCGGCTCAGGAGATGGTCACACACCAAGGAGTGGTATTGGCAGTCTCCCTGGACATCACCACTGCCTTTAATACGATCCCCTGCGATAGAATTATAGAGGCTATGCGGTACTACCAAGTGCCGAAATACCTAGTGGATGTGATTAAAACCTACCTAAGCGATAGATGGGTAGAGTGTAGCAGCAAGAGAGGGATAGAGAGAAGACCGGTCGAGAGGGGGATCCCACAAGGATCGGTGTTGGGACCCATCCTCTGGATCAATGCATACGACCGAGTGCTGCGCTGCCCAAGGCCACTGGGTACGGACCTGGTGTGCTATGCGGATGATACTTTGATACTTACCGGGGGACGTTGGTGGCATGAGACTGCCAACCTCGCCGAAGACACGGTGGCATGCGCGATCCGTGAGATAAGAAAACTGGGACTGTGCGTGTCGCCAGCTAAATCGAAGGTGCTGGGGTTCACGGAGGACGCTCACAGGTCCTCTATGGAGCCCCAATATGGGCGGAAGATTTGAGTGTGAGCCGGCGCAGTCTAGCGCTGATAAGGGGACTACATAGGATGACCGCCAATCGTATAATTTGAGGGTATAGGACGATGTCGTACGCTTTAGCAACCGTCCTGGCGGCGCCTCCCCCCCTCGAGCTGCAAGCCCTGGACCCCAGCCCGTCGACCAGGAAGTAATGAATGATGAAACATAGAGACGCTGGCGCACGCAACTGGACATTGAAGACTCGACAAGATCACACCGAGCAGTCCGCGCAGTGCTCCCCAACTGGGAGGCCTGGAAGAACCGAAGAGGAGTCCCACTAACGTACAGGATGACTCAATTACTCACCGGTCACAGGGTATTTGGGGAATTGCTGCTACGAATTGGGCGAGAAGTGACCTCCATATGTCACCATTGCAAAGAAGGGGAAGACACGGCGCTACACACGCTAGAGTCTTGCCCAGCATTGGATGAGCCCCGGCAGATACTACGAGCAGAGATCGGAGTAAACATAACCCCGAAAGCGTTAGTGGAAGCAATTCTCAGGGGTCGCCATGGATACTCAGCCGTCCGTGTCTTTTGCGAGCGAGTAATGCTGGCAAAAGAGTGGGCGGAGAGGGAAAGAGTAAGAACTGGCGACCCGGCGAGGGTAGATAGAACAGAAAGAAACGTTCGCAGAAGAGGATTAATACAACCACCTCCCTAAGAACAACCAACTAGGAACTATGACACTAGGGGAGTGGTCCCCCTAGTGACTCATCATGAAGGATACTTCCGCCAAGAACAAGACGGGGGATGTCGGCCGATAGAAATTCGAGAGAGAACTCGGGGCATGCCCAACAAACGTCAGGAGACCACCGTGGAGTTTTAGTCGGTAGGAGTCCGACACTACCCGACCGCAATGCGGCGGGTGTCCATGAGGATTTCTCCACGAAAAGAAAAAGGTTTATGGTTCGCTCTTAGAAATTATGGAACAGCTGGTAGTTATGTAATGGGGGAAACCGGTCATTTTCCTAATGGAAATGTCTAGATTTTTCCATAAACAAGGTCACCCATGAGCCACGTGGGTAGGATGCTTATTCCTCCTATCTTCACTCATCAACCAATGGGAATCACAGTTTTCATAACGAAAAGTGTGAACAACGAATCAGCTTCCTTCGTTCAATACTTACACACATATCGAGCTTTCCTCCGTAAGTATATAAGAGCGGACGGGCAGTTATATCTCAGTTCAGTTCGAATACTCTCAACCCTCAAGACTTCTTCGAAAACCACCTAACTACCCGTACTCAATCTCGGTCTTCAGATAAGTCAACATCTCTACTCGGATTCTCTAATATCAGAGCAATCCATTTCTTCGTCACCTATATCTTAAGCAGCGGAATTACTAACTCGTGTTGTTGTACAAAGTTGTTGCAAATACATATTTTATAACATTGTTAATCGCAGCGTCATACCACCTTAACCACCCCTATTATCTTAACGGAAATCAGGGGATCGATCGACTCGCGGTGTCGATTCTTAGAATCGTAACGCGACTCCCGTTGACGCGCTTCCTCGCGAACGCGTCTCCCCACGATCGGACGAAAATACAATTAAAGTTAATAAAAGTGAACTACTACATTTCGTTAATCAGACGCAGCTTGTAGTTACTGTTACCTAATCTCTACCGATCACTTGAAATATTATTCGTATTATCGCCTTTTATATAAAATCAGCGGAGTGTGTTTACACTTTTGCTCGTCACTGTATATTAAAAAGGTATCTCAGGTAGGGTAGGACAACCGAGTTGGGGGTGATTCTCTAAGTAAATATAACTTTGTCCTATGAAGTTTTTTCGTATAAGAATAAGGAAGAAGTTTAGGTGATTCCACTTAGTTGTATCCATTGCCAGTGTGTAAGAATTGACAAGAAATATTATCTAGGAGCAAATTATGCGATAAAATTGTTCAGAAATGAACAAAATATATAAATAATATTGTAAGATTGTATGCATTTTGGAAATCTGTACGCATCATTAAAGCAATAATAAAGAGAAGTCGCAAATATAAAACTCCGTTTTTCTTTTATTAATTTTTTTTTCCTTGCATGGTCGTGAATCAGGATTACATCACATACATATACACCGTCAGTTTGTTCTTTAGTTAACAAAAGCTTTTTTCACGATGAATATTTGCATCATCATCATATATTTTTGTAATTAGACTTTTCCACGTCCTACATATTGCTGAACAATTCAATCCGGATATCTCTTGAGTCAAATCTTCCACGAAGTCATGTTACTAAATATGCATACGCATATATAATATATAATGCATAATATGCAAATATGCATGTTACTAAATATTAAATTGTTTGCCATTAAAATATCTTCAATGATAATTTATTACACATTTGAATTCGGCAAACAAAAATACAACCAAAATCACATATCGAAACTTACAAGGAATTCTTCTAAGAATTTTTTGTAAATGCTCTTCTCTTGTTAGCATATTCCTTGAAAATATTTCAAAGTTACGCGTAACGAAATTTCACTCTTGATTTTCCGTTTACTCTCACTTCTTCACAAACGATTTTTTTTAAAACCTCCATATCCCATACCTTAACATCAAAAACACTAAATGTTTTACAATAAATAAATACCTTATCACTGGCATTATGTCACAACCAATTTCTATCGTTTTGAACTAATACAGACTTCTAAAGCACGTTATAAGTGTTTTCACGAAACGTTATCAGAAAGCGTTTATAGAAAAAGATTTCAAAAACTTTGATATACTTTAGCTAGTCTTTGGTTTATAACACTCCTTTCTTCCATTGACGTGAACGTTCTCTCCGACTTTGTTTTTCCGGTCGTCGGAAAGATAAGCCACGAAGAAGAATTTTTCCAATAGGATTAAATAACTGAAGTAGATGGTGAAACCAAACTTAAAATTTTTACGCGTAGGGTAGCATTAAAGTCCACAACTTTTTCGGTAATAGTAAGCCGCAATAGTTGCAACTAAACCAATCACCATTTGTACCAGCTGCATCGTAGTAATCATCATGGCAAAGCCTTTTGGTAATTTGTATTACATTGCTTTCAAAGTATAATAAGAATACATCTAGGAATGAACAAAGTAGATCATTACGGTGTGGTTTCACTCGACAACAAATACTTTCACCGGACGACGGTAGCGCAGTGGTTAGCGCCTTAGGTTACGAACTTTCGGGACCTGGGTTCTCGAATCCCGGCGTCCGTAGTCCGATTTTTCTTCCATAGCACATAAATGAGATCAGTTCGCAGGTGAGTGCCGAAGCGTGCAGACGTGTGTCTAGTGCTCTGTGAAGTTCGTAAAACAACACGTGACGCCCATCCGTCGAAAGTGATTCGAAACAAACTTAATCCAAGTGTTTCTTAACTAACCAGTGTAAAATCCAACGCTCCTAATCTCTGATCCGAATCATAGCCTCTCGACTAGTTACTTCAAATTGAATTAACTAGATCAATGATTCGTTTCACGCCCCTAACCCTAATTCTAATGTAAACCCGACATATTATTATAATATTATTACTATTATATATATACCATATAATATTAATTAAATAATACTAATAATATAATATAAATATAATAATAATAAAGAACAAATAAAAATAAAAATGTAATAATAATAATATATAATTTATATGTCGGGTTTACATTAGAATTAGGGTTAGAGGCATTTGGATTACACATTATCGTTATGCAATAGAGAAGACATTGACTAGTGCAAATACGATTATTACAGAGTTTGACAAGTAACCGTGGTAATTAGATACTCGAGAAGTTAATGACAATGATCCTAGGTTCAATAACGAATCAGCGGTCAACGGGATAACAGGATGCGCTTTCTTCCAAAGAACAAATCGTACTCGACTTGCTTGGCTATGATGGATGTGTAACTAAACTAACTCTTTGTTAAAACGTGGAATACCCACCGAGCATACAGACGCCAAGTAACTGGCTAATACGACCTCACAAGAGAATGACTTTCCGTCACGATGATGCGTGACGACATATATATGTCGGAGATGAAAGGAAAGCCGAAGCCGTTCCTTGGAAATTTTGGGAACATCCTCTAGTACTCTAGCCTGGATTTTATCATAGCTGTAATTGTTCGAGATTTGTGATAGCGAGATTGGGTTCGAGGTGACAATTGGTCGCCGAACGTAGCCACGGTCACGGGATGTACGTTTTGCCTAACGGAGGTCTGGAGTGGTTGTATGGGTTTTCCGAGAAATGTGGTTGTGGCGGCATGCGGCCTCGAGAGCGGGCCTAGCCACGTGTGACGTTGCCTCGGAGGTGCTGATACAATGGATCATACATTGTATTACTAATCAAACTCCAGGCAGAAACTGCCTAACAACGGCGTTTGGAACCTTCTCGATGCTTCCAAACGGGTATAGAAAAACAAATGCAATCGTACAGCGAGAAAAATCTCCACGAGGCTGGCATTCTTGCGATTGCCTTGGAGAGTGACACATCGAGCATTTTCAACAATCGTATTTCTGTGCTTAAGATCATTTTACGCTTAGTAAAGAGTTATCCCGTTAACCGTAGATTCGTTTCAACCCCAAAAAAATTTTGTTAATAGCGTTTATTAAACTTACTATTCGTTAAACTTATTATTCATTAGACTTATTATTTGTTAAACTTATTATTCGTTTTACTTATTATCTACTAACTTTATTATTTGTTAAGCTTATTATTCACTAGACTTATTATTTGTTAATCTTTGTGGTAGACTTGTGTATACGTGTAAATATAATCTCGGTTGTGTAAAACAATGGTTAATTCACGTGAAGAGTTGTTACGCGCCCAAAATTCCAACCATAACCCGACATCAGAAGTGGGATCAGAACCGCTTAAAGTGATACAAGAGCAGATGGCCTTTATGCGCGAGTTAATTCAGACGCTAGCGCAAAAACTGTGGAATTTGATTATTAATACAACGTGTGTCCCATTATATCGACACCTGCAAAGTACAATCCCATGTGGCCAGGCCCGTTCTTGAGGCCGTATGCCGCCACAACCACATTTCTAGGGAGAACCACACAACCGCTCCACATCTCCGTCAGGCAAAACGTTCATCCCGTGACCGTGGCTACGTTCGGCGACCAGTTGGCTTTCCTTTCATCTCCGACATATATATAAAGAATATATAAAGAATAAGTTGATTAAAATTTTGTACACAAATAGAAATTTAATGTTAATTATTCTCATTTTTTAACCTTTAACGCTCCGACTTTTAATTGCGTATATCGACCGACAACTCCAACTTATTCTCATCGTACTTCGACTTGCAAGTTTTTAACACTTTACCGACCGGTAGCCGAATAATCGCTTTTTTGTCGCCGACGCTTAGCCTATTAATTGGCTATTACTATAATTAAAAGCTATTACTTATAATTCTCCATGAGAATAGGTTGTAAAATTCTTCCAACTAAAAGAAACAAAGGAAAAAAGTTTTTAAGTGTCAGATTTTTAAAAAAGTGCTGCACCGCATCGCACCGCACATAGGTGCTGCTTGAGAGGCACACTTGGAGCGTTAAATGTTAAGAGGAGGTATAAATTTGTAAATTTATTAAATTCAAAAATATTATTCAGAAATACTTGAAAAACTTTGACATTTTTTAGGAAAAACACGTTTTGCAACACACGTTTAATTCCTTATTAGGTGCCAAACGGAATGAAAAAGTTATCAATGTACAATGGAAGCTTCCCATACTAAAAAGGAAAAGAAGAACAAAAGTAGATTTGGAGAATTCACGTACGAAACTAAGACTAATTAACGTGAAAACTAATATCAAGTGGTTAGAAGATTGGTAAACGTCAAACAGATGTATAGTATTACAAAACCTCAGTGATGAGAATTTACAAAATCATTCTACTTTTATATCAAAAATTATACATTAAATGTAATGTAAATTAAATAAGACAAGGAAACATTAAAACTATAAACAAGAACCAAAAAAACATATAATGAAACAATTGGAAGAACAAATGAAATTACAAGAGCTCGATTCAGACGCATACAGGATAGTAAGAAATATTCTAAAAAATAAAAATGTAAATTATTATATCTACTAAGCGAAGATATTAAAAGGTTTCAGGTGATAATAAAAGAATTACACCCAAAACTTTTTTTTTATTTGGTAGACTTTTTACAATCAATTCTCATTGAGAATTATAAGTAAATTAAACACCCAAAACTTGACATAAAATATATCAAACCAGATCTATTGGAAAGGAGACACAAGCTACACAACATAATTTACTTAAGCGAAAGTGTCACTTTGACGCTATTGTCAATGTTTCTCTCTAAACGTGAATAAGACAAAAACAACAAGGAAATTTATGATACCAATGTGGTATGTAATACGTTCATAAAAGTAGAAACGCCAAGAGCTAATAATAATATTCCACAGTGTGTGAACGACATGGACGCACGAAAAATTATTGTAATAAATTACCGACTCGTGTCAAATGTTCAGGTATGTATCTCTCGATTAATTGCTCATATGTAAAAAAATAAATAAGGTAATCTGTGCAAATTGCAGAAACAATCATCCGGTAAGCTACAAATGTTGGATTGTAAGGAAGGAGCTGCAAAAAAATTATTTCTTCCAATTATCACCAGACATGCTATAAACCAAATAATAATATAAATGGATACTAAAAATGTTTAAACGTACAAGAACCAAATATCTACTTCATTAACAAGTAACAAATTTTAAGCAAAAATGATAAAAGAAAGCAATAATCAAAAACTTAAAGAAACAACAGAAAAGACCTGAATACGATATAATAACAGCAAATAAGAATTTAAAACCACCATCCGCTTATAACCAGTAACTTTCCTTCCAATTATATCTATATTGTATTCTGGCTTTTCTTTGAATCTGTTAATCGTATGTTGTGCCGTGTCTTACCTTGCTATGTCGTATTTAACCAGGATCATTTTTTCAACCATTGTTTAAGAAAGGATGGCTTTAAGCTGAACGTAAATGTTGAACCATACGAAGACCAGCGACACCACCAGCAGCGTCAGGCTTTTAACCTTTCTTATTTTTTCCCACACAGGAATTTTACAAAAACTCTTCCGACCATTCCATAACCAGCTGTCGACGAGACAAGCCAACTTTCTTTTTCCAGGAATTCTCTGCAAGCCACGGATAGGATAGAAACAAGAGGAATCGTGTACTATTGGATTGGCAACTAAGTGGTTGCGAATTTTGCCATTAAGTGGTAATGACAAGATCCGCAATCATTTAGTTGCCAACCTAATATATTATAGTTTAAATGTATATGTTGATATTAAAACTATTCGATTCTTCGATCTATACTATGGAATCCAACATCCAAAATAGTAGAGAAGACAATTGACAAAAGATGAAATAATAGCTAAATCCCTTTTTTTTTGTACGTGGAGAAATCCTCATAGACGCTTTGTTGATGCTGCAGCAGCATAACAGCGTCGGACTCTTACCGAGTAAAATGGAATGCCACGGGACCTCTTGCGAATTACTGCCGGTACACTCTCCTAAAAGTTTCCTAACTGATTAATTTGGCGCTAGGGGACGCCATTGCCGCTGGTGCCACCGCCCTGAAAGTCGTGACCCATAGAGGGTGGAGGAGGAGTGGTCCAGGGCCGCCTGACCACCATCTCCCTCATTTTTTTCTTTCTTTTTGTCCTTTCGTTTAGTTGTTAGTGATTGCCAGTGTTTTTTATTTTTTCTTTTTTCTTCGTGGAGGAAGTTCTCATAGACAACCTCTAACCTCTCCGTCGTGCTGGCCGGGGGTCAGAGGGCGGCGGCAGAAGGTAGTGTCGGCCGGACTCTTACCGGCTAAGATCTTCACAGTCGAAGTGGTAGGAAAATGGTCGGAAGTGTGAGTGTTCGTCGGCCCTGGGGTGCTTACCAAGCAATTCCACCAAGCACTCGCAGAAAGTACCAACACAACGCGCATGGTAGCGCTCCGGCTTGCCTCTGTCACATATTAGCTTTTGAGAGAGATTTTGGGTTTTCCATCCTTTGGAAATATATCCAGGGCGAGGATTCGAACTCACGATGCGTCGTCTTCAGTCCCAGGCCATAACGAGCTTAGCTTTTTTTTTATGATGTTTATAGACCAGTAGATGAATGTGTTAGGTAGATGATACATTTACACTGTACATGTGAATGTGTGTGAAAGCGTCAGAGGACGTCCAGGGCTCAGTTGAGACAAAAGACGATTGGTACCTGTTAGAAGAATCTAGAATAGTCTGTTGACAACAAGCGTGCGTATAAGAAGGTTATTGAGGTCTCTTCAGAGTGTAATATGCATGTATAGCTGTTGTGTGTGAATAAAGTAAATCATTTATTTTTTCGATTCCTCTCTATACCTTAACAGAATTTTACATTGGTATGTGGTTCACCGTAAACGATGAACTTCGGTTGTGGGGTTGTTTAGGCAAAAAAGTTAAGTTTGTTACCGATACATGACGGTACGACATAGGCATACAATATTTTGTGTGTCGGAATTACATTTTTTTAGCTTTACAATATATAAATTAGATTTAAGTCGCTGTAGAGCGGTGCTTATATACGATGTTGTTTTTTTCTTTCTATCTCTGTCCTGAAAACCTGGTCGCAAAAACAGGACAGTTCGTTAGTCTATTTGGTTTCGGAGGGGCTGTGGGATTTTGGAAAGGGGTCGAAGAGGGTGGACGGGAAGGGGAAGGGAGGGGTGTCCTGTAGAATAATTTGCAATATTTACAAAGTTTACAATATTCACACTATTTTATACGGAGGGAGATCTGAACGTTGCCGTTTTGTGACCCTTTCTCTTGTTATTCTTTTTTTTATTATTGTTTTGGTATCCACCAATTTTTTTATGTTTTTCTGTGATTGACTTCTGTGTCTTTTTGGTGAAGGGCCATGTTGTATCTCCACCTAGTGTCTACGGTTTGTCCATTTAAGTTTTTCTCGTAGAGTATTGTTTTGATCCCTATTTTTCTTTTTACATGGTATATTATTGGGATATTATTATATTTTAGTCTTGGAGATAGTTTCTTTCGTCTAGGTATAAAAACGCTTAGTTAGTTTTAAAATGTGGCAGTCGATGCGGTGGATGTTGACTAAGTCGTAGATTCTTTTATTTTTGACGTATTTTTTGAATCTGCTGTGTTCGGATCTGTAAGTACTCAGGCAAGCCCTGATGCATTTTCCTTCGAATATGCGAATTTTTTCCATTAGGGAAGCTGATATGTTGTACCAGATTAGGCAGCTGTAGGTTATGACCCGTTCGATTATTGCTTGGTAGCACAGGATTTTTACTTTACTGTTGAGATGCTTGGAGTAGAATAATCTTTTTGTTTTCTAGAATGCTTTGCTGGCTTCGGAGAGTTGAATTTCGAGGTGCTGCTTGTAGTTTAATTTGTCGTTTATATTTACGCCTAAATATTTTACGCACTTTTTGTATGGTACGAGCTCCCCTTCGTTTGCTTTTTCTCTTAATTGCAATTTTTTACAGTGTTCTCTTTCTATTGGGCAGATTTCACTTGACTTGGGTCTAAACAGTATGGTTTCGCATTTGCTTGCATTGATTTTTAGTTTCCATGTATAGTAGTAATCGTTAATTTTGTCAAAAAGTTCTTGGAGTTCTGTTCTTATTGTTGAGGTGTAAAAATGTTGTTCGTGATAATTGTTGCACTGGCTGTAGATGTCGCTGATGGGGTAACTGCTGTTTTTCTTCTAATTGCGTTGAACTGATTTTCTGTGATTACGTTATTTATTGCGCAGAAGGAGGCTAGGGGGTTGTTTATGACTATTTCGAATACTTTGCTTATGTTAGGGAGGAGGCTTATAGGTCGTAGGTTTGCAGGTGACGAACTGTTTTTATTTTTTTTTGCAATGGCTATTAATTTGGCTTTTCTCCATTTTCTGGGGAAATACGTGTTATTTAGCGCATTATTATTAAACTTTATTGTGAATACAGCAATCACAATGGAATATACACTAAATTAACATACATAAATCACAATTCGTTCCAATAACTTTATGTAAAACCTAGTTACACTTACACGTTAAGTATACGACCGTTCTAAGGGTAGAAACTCGGTAATAGGTGTTGCATATTCTAAAGATAGAGAATGAGTGGTTTAGTGACGATGTTTTGGCGGAAGAAAACTAGGGGTGGGTATGTCTGAGGTCACGAGATGATCTGATTCGTTAAGAACAATTTTGGTTAGGAACGCAAGAGCGATAGACATTGCTTTTGATTGGAGCATCAACATCGTTCCGGTGCCGTTGGAAAAGCAGATGAATAAATAAAGTTCTCCTGTTTCGCAAAAGAAGGATACATACATATGTATTTTCTTGTTCTTCCAACCTATTGCCGTTGCGGTCATTTGTTGCAAATTCGATCGTTTGCATCGGACCTAAATCTTGAGGTTAAAATCTTCTGTTACAAATTATTAATTAGACCTATTTATAACTTATGCTAATCCCATACGTTATAAAATCTCTGCCAGTGCGATGGAAAACGCAAGGCTAGGCATCTTGAAAATAAGAGCATTAGAAGAGGCAGGAATTCCTTTAGAACAGCTATCTCTTACTACAAGAAATATAATAGCAGCAAAAATATATTATTAAGAGCTTCATAATAGACTTAATAATAATGATTTAATTAAGGGAATTATTTACCTTTACCCCTTGTATTTTGAGAGGGCTATGAAAAATGTACATCTCCTTCAAGAGGCTAATTAGAATACTTCCTGATATACATTGCCAGATTAAGAATCAAATACTTTCCAATCAGCTAGAAGATCGGCGGGGCAGCCAGCTACGCTCGTTAAAGCCCAGAACTGGAGACGACGCGTAGCGAGTTCGAATCCTCGGCATGGAAGGATCATCAGAAATAGGGACGGAAACACCAAAATTTCTCTTAGAAGGAAATATACTACAGGCAAGCGGCCAGCCCCTGCCTTGCGTGTGTTGTGGGTGTACTTTCTGGGAGTGCTTGGTTAAAGGTGCTTGGTGTTAAGCACACAGGGGTCCGACGATCAACTCGCACTGGTACACCGTCCCGTCCGTGGAGGTTTTAGCCGGTAGGAATCCGGCATTACCTTCTGCCCGCGACCGCAGGGTAGTAAGGCGTCTATGAAGATTTCACAACACAGTATTACTGAGTAAATTTACACTATTAATTACCAAATTGCAGACTTGAACAATATAATCATAGGCAAAACTTGGATACATACTGGTGGTTAGAAAGTGGCGCCTACTGGCATTCTGGATCAACTTCAGTAAACATATTTCTTTGAATGATGAAATTAAAGATGTTATACGAGTAGCGATAATACCGTAAGCAGTTTATAATGTAATTAGACATAATGTTCCTTATAAGCTTGTAAGAAGTTTCTATTTGTAAATTGGTTAGTTCATTATTTTGTTTTATTTTATTTATATTATCATATATTACTTTATTTTCTTTTATCTTATTTTATGTTTTTTTATCTCATTTATTTATTTTATTTCATCAACATAATATTCGTATGCCCCAAGAAAGCATAAAATAATCAATGCAGATATTATAATTAAATATAAGAAATTATACTCTGCGAGTACTCTAATTTTAAAGTCATTGGATTGGATTCATTATAACTAATATTTTACAGATCCGCGGCATTTCAGTCAATATCACACGATTATGTTATTATTATTATTATATTATATTATATTATTATACAGTTATTATTAAATTAAAACGGTTTTGTGAATACACGCTAAAAAAGGTACACATTATACAGTTGTTTGTCGAAATCGTTACAAAGTCACGTAGTATCCAAACACCCGACGCAACACTTAAAACTCGTTTGTCAAGAAATAGCGGCATTGCTGTCAATGATATTAGCATAGTCGTCTGTGTTATGTGTATCAACACAAGCGTCGCACGCGTATATCAGCTGATGTTGCTATCTGAGTGGTGCAGACAGGCGATCAATGTTGTTCATACAATTCGTATTTAAGACTCAGACTGCGGATTTCAGACGCAGTACGGCTAAGGAAATTCCATCTTTAGACGATAGGGCCTTGTCTACCACTCTTTCCAGGAAAAGCGTGCTCGGATTGCAAAGCACCTCACAACAAAAAAAGACCAGTAAAGTAAGTTAGATATAAAGGGGCATTCCAAGCGTTAGGTGAGATCCAAACGTGTTACTTTGTATATCAATTGTATAAATAACAAAAAAGGAATAATATATCCTTTCAAACTTGGCACGCTGCACAAAAATACAGAACACATTTACTCGCAATATGCTAGGTCTAAAGATAAACAAACTCCGAACAGAACATTATCGCCGTCCTTTTTAATCGTCATCGGGATTTACATTTGAACTTTTTATAATATCATCGGTCGATACGAATAGACGAACGTCCTCTCTACGACGATCATTATAACGAATCATTATAGCGAGTCATACTGTGGAATAGCAAGCGTAAAGTTGAACAGTAGCATTGAACGAGCGACGATTACAACCGGCATACACTATCTCTGTACTCGTATTTAAAGTGATTTTAATATACACTGACTATTACAATTTTATCACTCGTCTCCTTTAATAAACCAACCAACACGTAGAATGAACCACCTCAGCTCGTAATTTTTGGAATAAGATACTAGACGTTCCACATAATCCATACATTCCTTGTGTTTGTTTTCAAACTGAACAGTATGTAGAAGTTATCTGCAAATCCGGATATATTCCATCTGAAGCATTTATTTTCTGAGATTCCTTAGATTTATAGATTAGCATAAGAAATATTTACCGATTATGCGTATCACTGTACGACAAATGTTTGTTATATACTCATAACAATTATTGTGCCGATCTAAAATATTCATAACCAAGGTTATATATATGTCGGAGATGAAAGGAAAGCCGAAGCCGTTCCTTGGAAATTTTGGGAACATCCTCTAGTACTCTAGCCTGGATTTTATCATAGCTGTAATTGTTCGAGATTTGTGATAGCGAGATTGTGTTCGAGGTGACAATTGGTCGCCGAACGTAGCCACGGTCACGGGATGGACGTTTTGCCTAACGGAGGTCTGGAGTGGTTGTATGGGTTTTCCGAGAAATGTGGTTGTGGCGGCATGCGGCCTCGGGAGCGGGCCTAGCCACGTGTGATGTTGCCTCGGAGGCGCTGATACAATGGGACATACATTGTATTAACAATCAAACTCCAGGCAGAAACTGCCTAGCAACGGCGTTTGGAACCTTCTCGATGCTTCCAAACGAGTATAGAAAACAAATGCAAGCGTACAGCGAGAAAAATCTCCACGAGGCTGGCATTCTTGCGATTGCTTTGGAGAGTGACACATGGAGCATTTTCAACAATCGTATTTCTGTGCCTAAGATCAGTTTACGCTAGTAGAGAGTTATCCCGTTGACCGTGGATTCGTTTGAACTAAAAAATAGTGTTAATAGCGTTCATTAAATTTATTATTCGTAAATCATACTATTCATTAATCTTACTGTTCGCTAAACTTATTATTCATTAGCCTTATTATTTGTTAGACTTATTATTTGTTCAACTTATTATTTCACTAACTTTATTATTCGTTAAGCTTATTATTCACTAGACTTATTATTTGTTAATCTTTGTAGTAGAGTTGTATATACGTGTAAATATAATCTCGGCTGTGTAAAACAATTCACTAATTCACATGAAGAGTTGTTACGCGCTCAAAATTCTAACCTTAACCCGACATATACATATATACGTATGTAAGTATGTATACACACGTATACATATTATAATATCAATTACGATGCCTATAATGACAATAATACTACTTATAGTTTCTGTCTTCATTTCTAGTTATAAAATACATTTCACTGTAAGTGTCATAATTTGAAATATCATATTTGCATAATTTCTTACACTTCGATACAGGTAGGAAAAAATTGTCATCTCTACAAAAAAATTATTTCAGCTGTATTTTAAATAGCTAAATTCTATTTTTGATCTATATTTTTTATTTTTATTTATTTTTTATTTCTATCATTTTTATTTATTGCTATGAAATTATCATATCAAACTATATGTGAAAATTATATACAATGAAGATAATAGTCATGTCATGTTACATTGTATGAATATGTATCGAAAAGATAACATTTTTCTTTTTTTTTTATTTGGAAGAATTTTACAATCAATTCTCTTTGAGAATTATAAGTAAATTATTCTAGTGTGGTATAACTTGAATAATAAATGTTTATCGTATGTTTGATTCTGGTTGAGTCTAATGCTTAATTCTAGAAAACATAACATGTATGTAGATTAATTATTTTTCATGATTTCCTATGAATTAATATATTTTGAAATCTGTCGGAATTAACTAAATATTTCTGCTTCTTTCGTAGATTCTGCAGATGTATTAAGGGAGTGCCCCGAATTAGAATGTTCTAAAACAGCGTCTTTTTGTGATTTTTTTTAGAAGGGAAAAAAAGAAACGAATTTGTTGAATTTTAAGGTATGATTTTATATATATTTAACGAATACAAACAAAATTTTTTTAAGTAAAAAGAAAAATTATAACAGATTTCTAATCCTATTTCATGAGCTGCAGTTTTCAATCGGCGTGAAAGATCCACCTCGTAATTCTTGACTGAAACGAAAAACCAAAAAAATATTAAAATTATTATATATTCCCCTTTTCGATGAACTAAAAAAGTTCATCAAAAAGTTTATTTAAATAATTGTTATAGCACCGTAATGTTAATTTTTTCTTTTTATAAAACACATTTTTTCTTTAAATCCGCCAAAATTTTT
Source organism: Bombus flavifrons (assembly GCF_040668555.2). Lineage (NCBI taxonomy): Eukaryota > Metazoa > Arthropoda > Insecta > Hymenoptera > Apidae > Bombus > Bombus flavifrons. The sequence goes on along the minus strand of NC_138459.1, from coordinate 957,134 downwards.
AATTGCACACTATTTTCTGCCCTCTTTTTATCTTTGTTATTGTTGTTATCTTGTTATCTTATTACATTCATCCACGCATTTTTACTCTCTATTCCGAGATAAACTTCAACAGCTTTTGATGTACAAAAAAAAGAATATTTAGAAAAATATAAATGTGTGTAAAAATAAGAATGATATAATGTATGGTAATAGTGTAATACTAAAACATTAATTTTTTTCGACGCTTCAGTTATAGATTATTGAAAATATATTGTTAAGGAAAGTAAAAAAGATCGGAAAAATAAAAAAGCCAACACCACACGGAGTTCCCAAGCGGTCACCCATCTAAGTACTATCCGTGCCCAGCGTTGCTTAACTTTCGTGATCGGACGAGAACGAGTGCACTCAACGCGGTTTGAGCGTTGGCTGAAATAAATGGTTTTGTTACTTGCTTTTGCTGTAGCGATGCTCACTTCTAGGAAAACTACATTTTTAGTGCTTTTCTTAGTCCTCGAAGGCATTGAGTATTGTTTAGCTCTAAATCAATTTGAAGGGCCTCTCAGCCTCATAGCCTTTTCTAGGAATATGCCATGCACAGATGGCGCAGCAGGATATATAGACGGGCCAGTTTTCGTAATTATATAAATACTCATAGACCTATGGCTTCGAAGCTCCATAGCAAAATAACGCTGCCAACGTGCGGATCCGGATTAGCATACACTGTACTTGTACTTGTACTTATATCTATACTTATACTTGCAGTTACACTTATACTTAAATATATTTCTGTTACACATTCATCACGCGTTCCTCGAACAGAAAACTTCAACAAAGGTGGTTGGAAAATTCTTCAGCTTGCTCTTCGTTGCTTCTGGCTTATGTGTTGTCCGTTAATCTGATTGCTGGGATTAGTTTTATTGGCTTCTTTATTTTGTTCGATCCTTCCATAGGAAATAGTTGGAATTCTCGTACGCAGAAAGTGAATCTACGAATTTCGAGAATTCGTTATTATTATGATCTTTTATTTTACTTTCTATTTCCTTTACAAGTTTGTTTGGACGTTTTCTTTTTGCTTTCACGTGCTCTATGTTTTTGCCATTTTGCTTTCTCTTTCCTTTTTTTCTCTGATTTTGTGAAGAATGTCTTGCGGAATTATTTTTGTTTGCCTGTTATTTGGTTCATAAGTAGTTGCCCATGCTGCTTCTATAATTTCTGTCAATGTACTGCCTGTTCGCAGTGGTGCATATACTGCTGACATCTGAAAGTAATTACCGTTAGTTTGTATTGTAACGGTGGTTGCTTGAGCGTGTTCCTGATGGATTTGGTTATGTTGGTGTTAAGGGTGGCGGTTGGTTAGTTATTTGTGAATAACTTCGGCTACCAAAGATGTTGGTGTTTCCATGATTAGTGTTCTATACGTATTGTATTGTTTGGTGTTGGATCTGATTCCGTAATATCTAGTTGTTGTATGTTCTGCTTCGAAGCGGGTAGCAGGAGGGTGTGAGGAAAAAGGAACACCATGTTAATGATCATAGAGATCAACTTTTGTCTTACATATATGATTATTATGATTATATTATTCTTATTTTGTATCTAACTTATGTCTAATAAATGTTATATAAAATAAATATTTTTTCATTATTAAAATCCTCTGTAAACTCTATAATTAGATTATAATTTAGCTTGCTCAATAAAAAATTTAATGACATTGAAAATTTTTAATCATGGTTAGTATTTTAAATATGACACTGTTTACGTATATTATAGGTAGAGTTAATAGTTACACAATTTTTTAATGAATTAAGAAAAAACTAAAAACAAGCTTATTTCCCAATATATGCCTCAAATATAAAAGCATTAAAGATATGTGTACATATTTAATTTGAAATTTGTAGTCTTGTTAAACTTTTTTATTAGTAATAATAATGCATGTTTAATGATGGTTCATAATTAATATTCATTTAAACAATGTTTTCTGTATTAAATGGAGTATCGTAGATCTATCTGCTTGAAATAAATGGTGAGAAATTATAATAACTACATAATATAATATTAGTTACTAAATAAGCTAACTGCTTTAGTTTATATTCTTTACCTTTAGTGCATTTCACCGAAGAATGGCGCCAAACACAAAATCCTAGCTACTCGATCGTAGTGTTCAGTGGTGGCCGATTTGTGAAGTACATCTTACGACATTAAGAACCTCATCTCCTTTACAGCAGTTAACAGACCTGTGTGTACAACTATGACCTAGGGACAGTGTGGCATATTAGCGAAATTAAAAGCATAAAGTCATTAGTGTCTAATTTTATTAATGAAAACTTAAATACATTTTTTATTCTTATTATATATTTTTTTAAAATACTGTATGACTGGAATAATGTAATGCAAATACTTTGTTAAACATAATATATTAAAAAGTTGGATTTATATTCAATTACATTCTATTTTTCACCAAGAGTTACGCAGTTAATTCACAATTACTCTCTTCGTTTCGGATCGTCTGGAAGATAATACATTTTCTTACCACTCTTTGACTTGTTTCTGCATCCCTTAGCTGAGTAATAAGGCATTTGAAGTAACGTTCCAATCTTAAATACTAATTCTGTATGTTCTCTATGATGATTTCAAAAACTTGTAATAAACACGAAGTATAAATCACCTTAAAGTAAAAACGGATAACACTGTATAGATTTAATTACTAAGATGTGTGTACCTCAAAATTTGATGTTAATTTAAAATTATAATATATAATTTAAAATTGTAATATAATTTATTTATGCGTAACGTCATTTCGACCCTCAATAAACTTAAGGACCCACCATAACTTGTCTGTTTCTTTGTATTGTGTCAACATGGGTCTTCAGGCGATCCGTTGTCTTGAAAGATTTCTTAAGGCTAAAAATATTTTCGACGCACATCAGGTTTTTAGAGGTCCTTGGGTTTATTAGGCGCAATTAAAAACACGGAGAAAGCGGGTACGCACCCATTAGGAAAAACCGAACATCTATCTAATAGAACAGGCTGGGTTTTCCCATGCACAAGGTCACTCACGAACCACGTTGGTCGGAGGCTTCCTACTCATCACTTCTCCTACGACTCTAGGAGGGTCAAGTCGCAGACTTCTCCTGCTACATCAGGAGGGTCAAATGAACTTATTTCGTCAACATCGCTAGGTCAAGTCAACTTACTTCTTCTATATACCACAACGTCGAAGTCTAGCATCAAAATCTCACGTCTATTAAGTATCCTCGAGTCCACTAACATACGAAATTCGACTGTACGAGCCTTGCTCTACTATTCATATCTATCTCATATTCGTGCGACAAGCTGTTATCGACGATTTGTATCTACTCAACAGTGTAGTCTAAGTGTTGGAAATATATATTTTATAATTCTGTGAATCACAGTGTTATATAAACTTAATCACCCCTATTATCTTAACGGAAATCAGGGGATCGATCAACTCGTGGTGTCGATTAGTATAATCGTAACGGGAATTTACGACTCCCGTTGACGTCTCTCCTTGTGATTGCGTCTCCCCGCGATTGGTCGAAATTACAAAAAGGTTATTCAACTATTATTTATATCTATTAATAATAGCGACTCTTAATAATATCTTACTTTTTCTTATTATTCTTTATTTCCGTCGTTATATACACTCTAACACACGGTAAATATTATCACTCTTTGTTTACAGACAACTTTGTAAATGTATACTTTATACATTTATATCTATACCAATTTATACATAACTGTTGCAGGAAGCTCTTTTATAAATGGCGGACAACCGCATGAAATCGATGTGTCCAAAGTGTTTACGAACTGGACACACAGCCGAAAACTCCTACTCTCGAAATTTTCCATTCGCCAACTAAGGAAAGATTCCACCTCGAGTAAACCAAACAACGGAGAACCCAGAGGAAGCTTACCTAGAGTCAACTGTACCACCGCCGGAAGATTACTATCAATCGTACTGCAACGAAGAGACGGAGGAAGAGCCAGATTCCTCATCGATACCGGAGCAGCAATCGACCTTATAAAGGAAAAAGCCTCACTAAACGTCCAAACCTCTAACCCAAGGCCTTCCTAATGGGAAGTGACAAACATACCACTAACAAAATTTGCAATTTAACCATGCTCAAGAAAAATTGTTAAGGAAATCATGAGGATTTGGAAATACAAATAACTGACTTTATTTCACACAACAGCTATACATCTATATTCCACTCTGAAGAACGTCTTTCACGCACGCTTGTCAACAACCGACTCTTTCAAACGCTTCCTAACGACTACTAACGGTCCTTTGTCTCAACTCAGACCAGGACACCCTCTAACGCTTACACACACACTCTCATGTACAGTGTAAATGTATCACTTTCCTAACACGCCTCCTTACATTTATACTGTACATTTAATCGTATTTATATGCCTTATCGAATTACTTAACGGAAACTTTAACTCTTATTGCTTTATTTACATTCCTCTTAGTTTACATTCATCCATGACCTTAACCTTTCAAATTTCTCTCTACACAGTGCCTTCGTAAAAATATCCGCAGTGTTTTCTTCTGTACTTACTTTTATTATGTTTATCTTAAATCTCTTGTCCGGTGCAAATATTTCAGTATTCGCAAAGCATATTTAAAATGTTTCTCGCTACAACAATCTTCTATCTACTCAGATAATTCGCACTATAACTTTCCAAGATATTCTTTCACTTCGCCTAGATCTTTTCATTTTAAATTTATCTGTTAATAACCCTTTTTTTTTTATTTTACTACAGATTAACAAATCGTTTACATATATTAGCAAATAAACAACATTTTCTCCCTCTCCATGAGTATATAAACACAATTCTACATTATTCTTCTTAAAACCTAATCTCGTCACATACCTATCAAAACACTCATACCAGTCCCTCGGACTTTCTTTTAACCCATAAATCGCTCTCGATAATTTACAAACTCTATTCATTCATTCTACATATCATATTCTTTGCAACATCGCTCTCTTTTCTCTTTTATTTACAATGTCCTATTTTTTTTGTTTATCTCTTTCTTTTCCTCGCTTCGTTCTACTTTTGTTACATTTTTCGCCCTTGTTCCTCGCAGATACTTCACCTTCCCTGCTTCTATCTTCGTCATTATCCTTCTCCAATTTTCTATTCTTTTTCCTCTTCTTATAATTTTCTTCATTCTTACCATCTTCACTATTTTCACAACAAATCGCCTCCTCAAATGTACAAGGGATATCTACTTTACAATACTTTGTGTGAATCACACTGCTGTTTTCCTTTTCTGATCTTTCTTGTTCCTCTTCGCGTTCTGATGGCTTAAGTGGTTTTGGAAGCTTTTTCACAATATATGCTGGTGGCTCGTAATCATCATCTCCATCTGAATATTGTTCTTCTTCTTCATCTTCGTCAGAATCTAAATCAAGTTTGGTTTTATTGTCTGGTGGTAATCCATCTGGTACCTTTTTTTCTCCTACTTTAATATGTTGTTCTATATGTGTGACATAATCTGCCCTATCTCTCTCACGTTCCCTATCTCTTTCTCTTTCTCTTTCCCTGTCACGGTCCCTATCTCTTTCACGTTTCCTATCTATTTCTCTTTCTCTTTTACTCATACCACTACATATGGCACTGTTTACTAAGTGTTCCTTCCTTTTCAATATACTTTTCATTCTATATGTCCCATTCTCTTTGAACGCTACAGCCGTAAGTCTATTGTTTACATCTATTATTTTCGCAATATTTCCTTTTGTAATAACCGTATTCTTATTATCTGTTAGTTTACCTAAACTGATCAAATTTGCAGACATTTCTTTCACATAAAAAACTTTTCTCATATTTATTTTTGTTCGCTTTCCAAATGCTTCAAAGTAACTTATAACATTCCCAACTTTTGTCGCTTTTATCGGTCTATTATCGCCTAAATATATATCTACTGGTTCTTTAAGGTCAATACATTTCTCAAAATACTTTGCATTATTTATTATATGATCGGTACAACCGCTATCTAATAGCCACATTATTTCCTTCTCACTTATCTCATTCGTCTCGCTGTTGTGTGCTGCGTGCGCCGTTGCTATCCATGTGCCTGCTCTTGAGTTTCCATGCTCGCTCGTGCCGGTTGTTGATTGACGATGGAAGTTTCCACGTCCCCTGCTCGTATTGCCTTTGTTTCCTTGTCCTCTGCTGCGACCTCGTGTTGGCCCATGCCAATAGCCGTTACTGCTTCCCGCTTGGACGCCATTTTGACACTCTCTCGCAAAGTGTCCTAATCTTCCACATCTGAAGCATCCTTCCTTTTTTGCAGAAAAGGCATTGGTTTGCATTTCTCCACGATTGGACTTATTTCTCTTCTCCGCTATTTCAATTTTATTTTTTACATACGCTACCGTTTGATTTTCTTCTTTCAATGCATCTATTATGTCCGCTATGTAGCTGTATTCTTCGGGTAACGTATTCAGCATGTAATTTAGTTTTTCCCTCTCACTCACTTGTGCGCCCGCACTTTTTAATTCATTTGTTAATTTTTCGAAATCTCTGAAAAACGATGCTGAATCACCGTAGTTATCCAGTCTTATCTTTTCCAATCTCCTTCTGCACACGATCTGTAGTGCCGTCGACTCTCTCAAGTACATTTCATCGAACTTTTTTACTATTTCATATGCCGTTTTTTCTTCCCTAACATACTCCAATTGTCTATTCGATAATGCGCTATAAATTATATTTATTGCTTTCAAATCCATTTTGTCCCAGTCTTCATTGTCTTTTTTGTTCTTCATTCTTGTTATAACAATATCACATTCCTTATACTTGAGAAACATCGTAATTCTTTGCTTCCACATTCCATAATCCTCACCATCGAATATAGGTATCATGATTTCCGATCTCTCCATTTTAATTGATTCCTTGTATCTTACTCAAGCGTTCCCACGTGCTCGAAGTATATCTTTTCTCTTCTTTCTTTGAACGTTTCTTCCCTTATTGAAACTCACTCGAACTAACTCGCAAGATTGAAAAGCCACGCACTAAATATCTTGCAAAACTATAAACCACGCTCTGCTACCATGTTAAGGAAATCATGAGGATTTGGAAATACAAATAACTGACTTTATTTCACACAACAGCTATACATCTATATTCCACTCTGAAGAACGTCTTTCACGCACGCTTGTCAACAACCGACTCTTTCAAACGCTTCCTAACGACTACTAACGGTCCTTTGTCTCAACTCAGACCAGGACACCCTCTAACGCTTACACACACACTCTCATGTACAGTGTAAATGTATCACTTTCCTAACAAAAATCATCGATTCTACGTAGTCCTTAACAACTTTTCTCTAATCGAAGATGGAATAATCGGACTCTCATTACTTACAAAGTTAAAATACAGTGTCACTTTTTTTTTTTTTATTAACGTGGCGGAAATCCGCACGGACACCAGGTCGCTTCTGGGGAAAAGCGGCGTGGTAGTGCCGGACTCCAACCGACTAAATCCTCCACGATGACCGTCCTGGCTACGATCGAGAGGGGCCCGGGAACCGGTGTAAGCGATACACCCCTCCCCGCGCTCAATACGTCACCTAATGGAGCGATGTGCGCCCACGTAACACCGCGCCTCGTCGCCGGGGACGCCATGCCAGCCAGTCCGGTTCCCCTACCGGGCTGCTTTGCGGCCCTGGGGCGCTGAGCTGCCAGCGCCTAAGTTTGCACCCCACCGGGGGACGCGGCGGACCTAGTGCGTCTCACCGACGCGCGTCCATGACCTCTGCCGCGCCCTCGCCGGTCGGTCCTATCAGGGTGAGAGTACCGCACCCTCACCCTCTCCGCAGCCTCTTTTCGAAGCATGACTTGTTCACAGTAGGAGGTCACGGCCCTCCTCCTTCTCTCGCTTATCAACAATGTCTCGAAGATCACCGGAGGCGAAAGATCCCAACCGATTTCCACGATGAGGTCGTGGCGCGGCAGCGCCCACGCCGGACAGTATTCCAGCGTGTGCTGCGCCGAATCCACGCTCGCATCGCAGTGGTGGCAGCGCGCGGTCGCCTCCTTCCCGATTCGGTGCAGATACTCACCGAAGCAACCGTGTCCGGTGAGCACCTGCGTCACCCTGTAGGTCAGGGGAGGCCCACCGCCGTCCAACCAAACGTCCCAGTTTGGAAGGACGGCCCCGAGGACCCTTACCCCGGCGCACCCGCCCTCGTGTCGAGGCTGGCGTGCCATCTGCCGAGCAAAGCTCGCCGAGCCCGAACCCTGACGTCGGAGCCCACCGGGCCCGCCCAGTCCGACAGACCCCGAGTGTGGAGATAAATCTCACGGCACCTCAGGGCCTGCAATTCGAACGGGGGAAACCCGGCGAGCACCGCCGCTGCCGCCGCCGAAATGGTGCGGAAGCCCCTCACTACCCTGATGGCCACCGCCCTGTGCAGCCTCTTGACCACTAGGAGACTGCGACGATTTGTCATCAGGTCCTCCGCCCAGATAGGAGCTCCGTAGAGGAGCCTCGATCGCACCACGCCGGTGTACAGCCGGCGCACTCCGACGTCAGGCCCGCCCAGCCGAGGCAGCAGACGTCCTAAGGCGTTCGCCGTCGCCTCAACAGACGGCGTCAGGCGCTCGAAGTGAGCGCCGAAGGTCCAGTGGCTATCGAGGGTCAGGCCCAGATACTTCATGCTGGTTCCGACCCCGATCTCAGTCACTTCCAACCTCAGGCGGTAACCCGCTGGAGGCGTCCCGTGATCGGCCTTGCGGCAAAACCACATTGCCTCGGACTTCTCCGGGGACACCCTCAGTCCCAATCGCTTGATTTCGGCGACCACGCAGGCCACCGCCAGCTCCGCCAGGCGGGCGGTTCTACCCCATGCCGTGCCCCAGACCAGCACCAACGTGTCGTCGGCGTAGCACGCCAGTACCGAGTTCGGAGGCATCGGCGGCCGAAGCACCGCGTCGTACGCGATGTTCCACAGCAACGGGCCCAACACCGAACCTTGCGGGACCCCGCGGTGTACAGCCCTCCCGGTCACCCCTCCGCCCCGGACGGTGTAGACGATACTCCGGTCCCGGAGGAAAGCCCGGACCACATCCCGCAGATACGCGGGTACCGATGAAATTCGAGGGCCCGGCATATTCTGTCCCACGGGATGCTGTTGAAGGCGTTGACCACGTCCAGCGACACGGCCAACGCCACGTAACCACGCCGCTCGGCCCCCTCGACAAGGGAGCGGACACGGGCGACAGCGTCGGTCGTAGACCGCTCCCTCCGGAAACCGAACTGGCCAACGTGCAACCCGGGCACGCTCCGGGACAAATGCGACTCCAGGCGGGCAGCTACCACTCTCTCCAGCAGCTTGCCCGCCTCGTCCAAAAGGCACACCGGCCGGAAGGCGGAAGGCGAGTCTGGAGAGCGCCCCGGCTTCGGCAGCAGGACCATCCGCCCCTCCTTCCACGAAGTGGGGAATTCTCCTCGAGACAGGCATCCGTCGAACAGACGCATTAGTCTCGGGGCCAAGACCCCGGCGATGTCCCTCCACAGGCGGGCCGGGACTCCATCAGGACCCGGAGCTTTCCGCGCTCCGATCCTCTCGACGGCCCCGGCCAGTTCTTCCTCGGTGACCCTCGATTCCGGGCTCCAACTTCCCGCAGTGACCCGTGGTTCTTCTTCCAGCGGTTGAGACTCCTGCTCCTCCTCTTCGGTAAAGGTGCCAACTCCCTCGTTCACTGCTCCCGGAAACAGGGTGCCGACGACCTCCTCCAGGAACCGAGGGTCCATGCTCTCCGTTAAGGGAGGTGCCCATGGACGGAGTTTGTTCAATATCATCTTGTAAGTGCGCCCCCAGGGATCAGAGTCGAGGCTGGCCAGAAGCTCGTCCCAGGCCCGCCTCTTCGCCTCCTTGATGGCTCGTTGCAGGGGCCTCCGCGCTTCGCGGTAAGCCTCGTACAGGCGAGCCACCGTGCCTTCGCCCTCCCGCCGTCCACGGCGGAATCTGGTGTACTGGCGCCGAGCGTGGATACACGCCTCGCGGAGACGAGCGATCCCCTTGGACCACCAGTACACAGCGCCGGCGCGGCGCGGCGTTCCAGACCGTGGCATACACGAATCACAGATCGCGTGCATGTCGCGTCTCAGCCGGGTCGCTTCCGCTTCCGCGTTCTCGTCGGTCGGGGATTCTTCCAACCAAGCCACGGCTATAGCGGCCGCCGCCATGAAGTCCTCGTCGCGGCGGGTCACCGCCCACTGCGGGAATTTTCTTCTCCTTCCCGGTGGGCCGATAGGCCCGCGCGCACCCGACGAACGGTCGCCCATCGCGCGGCCAACCGCCACCTCCATCAAGATGTAGAGATGGTCCGAGAGGGTCTCCTACTGGGAGACCTCCCAACCGGAAACGCGGCGGGATGCGGCGGGGTTTGCCCATGTGAGGTCCACTATGGACTCGCCCCGCCGCGCCACGCACGTGCTGGACGACCCCCGGTTCATAAGCCGGAGGTCGGGTGCGGCCGCCCAATCCTGTACGTCGCGCCCCCTTCTGTTGGTCCGGCGGGAGCCCCACGCCGTTGAGTGGGCGTTGAAGTCCTCGAGGACCAGTGACGGGCAGGCGCCCAAACGTCTCGTGCAAGCCGCGAGTCCTTCCAGAAAGGAGGCGTATTCTGCCCGGCTGATGTTGGGCGACACGTAGACGGCTACCACGGCCAGGTCGCCCCATTTCACGGCCACGAAGCCCCGTCCCCGCTCAATTACCGAGCAGGAAGGGCTTCCCGCAATCCCAGTCCAGAATATGGCGACCGAGCCGGTCAGATCTCCAGCGCCTCGTGACGCGTCGGGAATGCAGTACGGCTCGGCCACTGCCGCCAGAGCAATCCGCCGCTCCGTCAGGGTCTGAAACATTAAGTCCTGAGCACGGCGGGAGCGGTTAAGATTGCACTGCAGGAACAGTTGTCCTCCTCCTCTTCTTCCGCTCACGTCGGGGAAGGCTCCGTCTCCATAGCCTCCTCCGGACCGTTCCCGTCGCAGTCGTTGTGTCTGATTTCTCCATCCTCTCTTCCGATCTTCGTAGGGTCAGTTGACGGCGGTATTGTTTCTTTCCTCGTCACCGCATCCCCACCGTCGCCTGGAACGGTCCTTGCTTCCTGTGCGGCCCTCCTCTTACGGGCAGGCGGTTTGCATGCCGGTGATCCCATACGGTGCGACGCGGGCAGTCCCAGGTCCGCGCACATCTGACACGTGGGTACTCGCGCCGAGCAGTCCCTGGCGCGATGTCCTTCCGCCCCGCACCGGTAGCAGCGCTCCGACCGGTCGGCCGTCGATGTGCAGTCCCGGCGCACGTGACCCGACTCCATGCACCTGAAGCATTGGAGTCGGCGCGCAGGGAGAGGGGAAACCCTCGCCGCTGACCAACCTATGTTGATCCTACCTCCTGATCCGGCATCTCTTCCTCTGCTGATTCTCCTGGCCGCTGTCAGCGGACAGCGTAGCCATACCGACCCGAGGCCCCGAGGGGCGGAACGTATAATCCCCACGTTGACCTCGTCGGCGTGGCAGCCCCCGGCCTCAGCAACGGCGGCTGCCATCTCCTCTGCGGTGACCGAATCCTCCAGTCCGGTCACTCTTAGTTCGGCCGTCCTTCGCGGGACGGTTACCTTGGCGGGCAAATCCTTCAGCGTGGCCACCATCCGCTCGGCCAGTCGTGATGCTTTACTTCCAGCGTCCTGGCCTGGGATTTCGAACAGCAGTGCCCCCGTGATCGCCCTCCTCGGTCTCAACTCCGTGATGTCGCGTTCGGAGAGCTTGACTTCTCTCTTCACCACTGACATCGCATCCCTGTACGTGGAGCCTGAGCCGTCCTTCACGGTGAGCGACACCGCGGCACACCGTGGGGGTCGGGGAAGGCCCGGCACTTTCTCGCTGTGCGCGTCCCGCCCGCTAGCTTTGCTTTTCTTTCCTGCCCCGATAGCTCCGAGTCCCTTGCCGCTGCCCGCTGCTCGCATGGATTCCCTTCTCGTGCGGGGGCGCACCGGTGGCCGAGCGGCCGCCTCTGCGAAAGTCCTTGCCCTCGTTCGTAGAGGCGGCGGCGGCGGCGGCGGCGGCGGCCACGGTGGCAGCCTCGGCGTCGGTATCGGTGTCGGTATCCGTCCCGCGCCTCACGCCCCTCTTCTTCCTTTTACCGGGAGCCGGAAGTAGCGCGGAGTCGGGATCCCCCGCGGGCGCGTCCCCCCCGCCGTGTGCGACGCCCCGCGCCTCCGCCGCGGCCGTTGGCGGCGGAGGCGGTGTTTTCTGTAGACTCGGCAATCCTGCGGTACGACCGCTTGCCGAGTGTGCCCGCGACGGTCGAATAGGAAGAGCATGACGACATTTCGTCGTCGGATCTCAACCCCCCGCCGCCCCCGCGGCGCCGCCGCATCCCAGCCCGCGATGGTCCCGGGCCGATAGTCAAAACGTCGGGTTGCTCCAACCCTCTCCGAGACTCCCCAGTTCGCGAGTCCCCTTCGCCAGACGCATGAGCGTGTCCAGGGGCCTGGCGGCTCACCCCCGGACGGCCACGGTTGCTCGATGACGACGCAGAGGGGCCAGCTTTACAACCCGCGGCTGCGCCGGTACTGGGGTGTCCCTCCCCTGCACCGTAAACGATTCTTTGGTTCGTTTTCCTATCCATTGTTATACAAAATTGCCGAGGTCCTCAACAAGGGTTTCCATCCTGGTGCCACTCACTCTTTCGCCCCACAAGAAGGTGAGGTGAGTGGTCTTGGCGGATACGGGCCCACCAACTTCTCCGAGGTTCTCCGCACCGGATCGGCAAACTGGCGGGGGCCAAAGGCGCTGACCAGTTACCGTCCGGCTATAGGAGAATATCAGATTCATCAGGGTTTCCCAGGGCGTGGTCCTACGCCCTGAAAACCCGTAGCCGCCTCGTGCTCCCCAAAATACAGTGTCACTAACAATAAATTAACCTTAGACGAAATTGTATTACCATTCCAGAAAACCGATAGCAAGATAAGACCAGACGAAATTTTAACTTCAACCCAATACATCGAAGGAAAGCCCACAGCAGTATGTTTCGTCAACACTGGTAAGCAAATCTGTCACATTGCAAACGAAATAGAGAAACCCGATAAACTAAGCCAAATTAATAAATTCGCACAAATAATACGTACCAAACATATTGATCCAGAACTTCGAGAACCCCTTGAGAAAATCCTCATCAATTACTTAGACGTTTTTAATATGGAAGCAGACTCATTACCATGTACCAACTTGACAGAACATACGATCACACTCAAGACAGACAAATCTATAAACATCAAATTTTATAGACAACCCGAATGTCATAAAAAAGAAATCGAGACTCAAATCAACGGCATGTTAGACAAACAAATCATAGAAAGAATAGAATAACGCACCAATTTGGGTAGTTCCAAAGAAATTAGACGCATCAGGCAAACAAAAATGGCAAACAGGCCAAGACGCATATCCTTTACCAAATTCGGACGAAATACTCGATCACTTAGGCAAAGGTTTTTCTCAGCCCTAGACCTCTCGTCAGGATTTCACCAGATACCTGTAGAGCAAAATTCCAAAAAATATACTACATTCTCAACCCCACAAGGTCACTTCCACTATAATAGCATGCCCTTCGGCCCTAAAAACGCACCAGCGACGTTTCAACGTATGATGGATACCACGCTACGGGGGTTAATAAGAAATAACTGTTTTGTATACCTAGATGACAGTATAATATTCGGGAGCACCATCCAAGAACGTAACCGAAATCTAGCTATTATACTAGACAGACTGCAAAATTTAGGATTAAAAATACCACCGGACAAATGCGAATTTTTGAAACCAGAATTGGAATATCTGGGACACATAGTAACGAAGGAGGGAGTAAAACCTAATCCCAAAAAGATTCAAGCCGTGAAAGACTTTAAAACACCAGAAACCGCGACCCACATAAAATCATTCTTAGGACTCGTTGGATACTATAGAAAATTTATACGTAATTTTTCTAACATCGCGAAACCACTGACAGATCTCACAAAAAAGGCACTTCATTCTATTGGACCGATAAACAACAACTCGCATTTGACACACTAATACAAAAACTCTGCGAAGCCCCTGTGCTAGAATATCCAGATTTTGACAAAACATTCACGTTAACAACAGACGCAAGTAACGAAAGGTTAGGAGCAATACTCTCCCAAGACGGACATCGATGCTGTTATATATCCCGAACTTTGAACCCTCCTGAAAAAAATTATTCCACAACCGAGAAAGAGTTATTCGTAATAGTATGGTCAATCAAAAGATTAAGACAATACCTACTTGGTAGAAAATTTAAAATTCAAAGTGATCATCAAGCCCTGAAATGGTTAAAGAATGTTAAAGATTCCTCATCGAGACTCATGCGATGGCGTTTGAGACTCGAGGAGTATGATTATTTTCCTCTATATATATATATATATATATATATATATATATATATATGTCGGAGATGAAAGGAAAGCCGAAGCCGTTCCTTGGAAATTTTGGGAACATCTTCTAGTAGTCTAGCCTGGATTTTATCATAGCTGTAATTGTTCGAGATTTGTGATATCAAGATTGGGTTCGAGGCGACAATTGGTCGCCGAACGTAGCCACGGTCACGGGATGGATGTTTTATCTAACGGAGGTCTGGAGTGGTTGTATGTGTTCTCCGAGAAATGTGGTTGTGGCGGCATGCGACCTCGAGAGCGGGCCTAGCCACGTGTGATGTTGCCTCGGAGGTGCCGATGCAATGGGACATACATTGTATTAGTAATCAAAACTCCAGGCAGAAACTGCCTAGCAACGGCGTTTGGAACTTTCTCGATGCTTCCAACGAGTGCGCCTAGCAACGGCGTTTGGAACCTTCTCGATGCTTCCAAACGGGTATAGAAAACAAAATGCAATCGTACAGGGAGAAAAATCTCCACGAGACTGGCATTCGTCTTGTGACTGCTTTGGAGAGTGACACGTCGTGTTTCTGTGCTTAAGATCAGTCTACGCTTAGTAAGGAGTCATCCCGTTGATCGTGGATTCGTTTGAACTCAAAATCATTGTTTATAACGATTATTAACTTATTGTTTGTAAACCATATTATTCATTGAACTTACTATCCGTTAAACGTATTATTCATTAGCTTTATTATCTGTTAGACTTACTAACCGTTCAACTTATTATCCACTAACTTTATTATTTGTTTAAGTTATTATTCGTTCAATATATTTTTCGCTAACTTCATTATTTGTTAAGTTTATTATTCTCTAGACTTATTATTTGTTAGTCTTTGTAATAGACTTGTGTATACGTGAAAATATAATCTCAGTTGTGTTAAACAATGGATAACTCACGTGAAGAACTGTCACGCGCCCAAAATTCCAATCTCACCCCGACATATATATATACATACATATATATATATATATATATATATATATATATATATGTCGTATGTATATATATACATATATATATATATATATATATATATATATATATATATATATGTCGTATGTATATATATACATATATATATATATATATATATATGTCGTATGTATATATATACATATATATATATATATATATATATATATATATATATGTATATATATGTCGTATGTATATATATACATATATATATATATATATATATATATGTATATATATATGTCGGGGTGAGATTGGAATTTTGGGCGCGTGACAATTCTTCACGTGAGTTATCCATTGTTTAACACAACTGAGATTATATTTTCACGTATACACAAGTCTACTACAAAGATTAACAAATAATAAGTCTAGTGAATAATAAGCTTAACAAATAATAAAGTTAGTGGATAATAAGTTGAATGGTTAGTAAGTCTAACAAATAATAAAGCTAATGAATAATACGTTTAACGGATAGTAAGTTCAATGAATAATATGATTTACAAACAATAAGTTAATAATCGTTATAAACAATAATTTTGAGTTCAAACGAATCCACGATCAACGGGATGACTCCTTACTAAGCGTAGACTGATCTTAAGCACAGAAACACGACGTGTCACTCTCCAAAGCAGTCACAAGACGAATGCCAGCCTCGTCGAGATTTTTCGCGCTGTACAATTGCATTTGTTTTTCTATACCCGTTTGGAAGCATCGAGAAGGTTCCAAACGCCGTTGTTAGGCAGACTCGTTGGAAGCATCGAGAAAATTCCAAACGCCGTTGTTAGGCAGTTTCTGCCTGAGTACATCCCGTGACCGTGGCTACGTTCGGCGACCAATTGTCGCCTCGAACCCAATCTTGATATCACAAATCTCGAACAATTACAGCTATGATAAAATTCAGGCTAGACTACTAGAAGATGTTCTCAAAATTTCCAAGGAACGGCTTCGGCTTTCCTTTCATCTCCGACATATATATATTGGGTGTGCAGTACGCGTAGTGAGTGTTGTATGCAGTGTAGCATTACTATTCGCTGTTTATTATTTAAATCGCCATATCTGTTACGAAATATCGTATACATTTGGAGAACTTTCGGACATGCACCTTTGTTACCACACCAATAGAACCTTATACCTAGCACAAGGATATTTTGTAAAACAGATTATCGATATCAGGATATAGGTACATCGAAACCTGGCGGACGAATTCAGCACGACGATCCGGATCTGGGAGACGGAATACTGCACCGCATTGAAAAAAATCTCAGGTTAAGTACGAGGGTTATTGCTACTGAAGACGGTGTCAGCAGCAGCACCGTATAGTCTGTATCGAAGGGGAACAATCTACGCCCGTATAGCTTTCAGGAAGTTCACGAGTTAAAAACAGAAGAAAACTTATTCAAATGGATGAGTCGGAAAATCCAACGCAATTCCAATTTCCCCGAGAGGATATTATTTACTAATGAGGCAACATTTAATAAATGTAACACTGGAGTAACAAATACACGTAATGAACATTTTTAATCACATCACTTGCTACCAACGCAGTGCAGGAGCACTTGTCTAACTGTTTAGGAAATTGATGGATCGGTGGAAAAGGACTTGTGCTTTGATCTGCTCGGTCCCTACGTTTAAATCCCCTCGATTTTTACCTCTGGGGACACATGAGGAGGTTAGTGAACGCATCGCCGGTGTCTACTGCAATAGAACTGCAACACTGCATTCTCGATACGGTAAAATTTTAAGATAAGCGTCAGGCTCTGTTTACGACAAAACGGAGGTCATATCGAACATGTGTCGTAATTCGTTGTATTTTTTGTGGACACTCGCGGTAGGGACAATCACGGTGTGTGTGCCAACCTTTTATGAACATTGATAATACGCTTTTTTATTTATGAATTGTGGAGGCAACGGTTCAGAGGAAACATTACTTCGCTCCACTCGTAAATTTTATACAGCTGTTTTCCATGTGCTCTTATGGATTTCCATCCAATCCAACATTCTTTTGCACAAAATCGCGCGAGATCGTTTACGTCTCTGAATCTTCTTCTCTACGACTTGTACGAGGTGTATACGGAACTCCGACTCGCGCGGGAGCTTATTTTTCCTTGATCTGCCGTATTGTGTAGATCAAAATAGAACTTTTACTCACTTATTAATAACTTAATTATTAATTTGTAACAATTAATGAATAATTTACAACATTTAAGCCATTAACTTACAACGTTTGATCTATTAATTCCTCACAGTTCAACTATTAATTTATACCAATATATCATTAATCTGAAACAATTGCTCCATTGATTTTTAACAATTATAATAATAATTTATAACAATATCCATGCGCCATGCTTGACCAGGAGGGAATAGGTGATGTGGACAAGGATATGAGGCCGATCCTTAGAAAGGGGAATTACGAATATTGGAAGACGATGACGGAAGCCTCGTTAATTTTCCTGGGTTGCTGGGATGCAATAGTACCAGGATTTACGGCAGCGGAAATGTTAAACCCAGAATGCATGAGAATGGACAACAAAGCGCGTGCGTACATTTTCAGGCATGTTCGTCCCGAGCATCTCGGAGAAATTAGGACCTTGAAAACAGCGAAGGAATGGTGGAAGGCATTAGAGGACGTCCATGGGAGATCCACGTCGATGGACATCGTTTTATGTATACGGGAACTGGGAACTATGAAGAAGACCCCCAACATGGATATCTCCACGTACTGCGGGACGGGAGAATCAACGACCTATGCGATAAGTTGAACAGCGTAGGGATAAATATTGAAAACCATGTGATGGCATGTTTCCTTTTAGCCGGCCACGTGGCGGACCTGAATTACGCGACGTATCTTAGAACAACGAGGATCGATAAGGGTCTAACTGCGAGAGTCGTGAAATCCGATCTCCTACTCGAAGAGAGACGGATCGAAGCGGCCACGGGCTCATCCGAGAAGAACAGCGCAATGGCGGTCTGGAAACAATGGAGGCCCAAGCCTCAACAATGCAAAGATGGCGCAAGGCCAAAGCACAAGGACCTAAAGGATAAGAAGTGTTACAAATGTGGAAGGCGAGGCCACATGTCGTACCACTGCCAAAAAGGAAAGGGAGATAAGGAGGAGCGAAGCCAAGGAGACAAAAAGGAGAGAGAGTCAGAAGACAAACCGAAGTCCAAGGGACTTATCTCCACGCTAGCTCTATCGTCCATTAGCCACATGGAAAGGGACAGGATCAGCTACCTTGACTCGGGAGCCTCAAACCACATGACTCCGGACAGGCATCGGTTCGTGGACTTCGTGCCTGCAACTGGACAGATCAGGATTGGTAAGGGATACCTGGAGGTCAAGGGAAAAGGTACGATCGTCGTAAAAATGACTAAGGCATGTGGCGGGTGGAACCTATCCTTGTCGAACGCCCTGTGGGTGCCTGAACTAGACATAAATCTATCCTCAATCAGGCAATTGGCAGTGAAGGGTGTCACCACAGTGCGTACGAGGGATGAGGCCATCGGTACACATGATGATGGGGATGTAGTATTTAATTCGAAGGTAGGAGACAACGTCTACTATCTAGAGACAATACCATCGGAAGGGCATGTAGCGAACGTTTCCATGGAGAACAATCAGGAGAGACCTGGAGAAGAGGACGAAGACATTGAGGCTTACAAAAGCATCGTACCATGGCATGAGAGGTTAGGTCACCTGCATGGAAATGCTATGAGCAAGATCCCTATAAGCAGTGTGAAAGAGGACTCGAGGAAGCATGAGGAACCATGCGGAGTCTGCGTGAAGGGGAAGATGATCAAAGTGCCATTTCCGAGGACAGCTCACCACATGTGTCGGCGCCCCTTAGAGGTCGTTCACAGCGACATCAGTGGGAGAACTCAATGCAAGTCACTGGGTGGAGGTAATTATTTCGTGACCTTCATTGATGATTTCGTTTCATGTACGTTAGGATCAACCTATATCGTTAAGAACAACCTATAATAACTGACACACCCCTTAATCCTAATGACAAAATCGCAATGAACATATTCGGACCTCTCAACAAAACCAAATGCGGCAATTAGTTTATCCTGTCTGTTACGTCGCCTAAAACATCTGCGCTGCAGCTCTCACGACCGGGCAGCCGATGGCCTGCGTAACGTCATTTCGAACCTCAATAAACCTGAGGACCAACCATAACTTTCTCTTTCATTGTGTACATGTATCTTCATTCAATCCGTCGTCCTGAAAGATTTTTGAGACTAAAAATATTTTCGACGCACATCTGGTTTTTAGAGAGGTCACTCACGAACCACGTTGGTCGGAGGCTTCCTACTCATCACTTCTCCTACGACTCTCGGAGAGTCAAGTCGCAGACTTCTCCTGCTACATCAGGAGGGTCAAGTCAACTTACTTCTTCTACATACGACAACGTCGAAGTCTAACATCAAAATCTAGTGTCTATCAAGTATCCTCTAGTGCTACGTCCACTAACATACGAAATTCGATTGTACGAACCTTGCTCTATTAGTCCTATCTATCTCATATTCGTGCGACAAGGTGTTATCGACGATTTGTATCTACTCAACAGTGTAGTTTAAGTGTTGGAAATATATATTTTATAATTCTGTGAATCACAGTGTTATATAAACTTAATCACCCCTATTATCTTAACGGAAATCAGGGGATCGATCAACTCGTGGTGTCGATTAGTATAATCGTAACGGGAATTTACGACTCCCGTTGACGTCTCTCCTCGCGATTGCGTCTCCCCGCGATTGGTCGAAATAACACTGTCTATCCAAGATCAATTAACCAAATATCTTATCCTCATACCCTTAAAAGACCAAACAGCCAATTCAATCATTAACGAACTTTTGGATCACTATGTGTATATATTTTCCGCACTAAAAAGTGTTCTCACGGACATGGGACGAAATTTCGTATGTAAATTGATGGACACATTTGAAAAGGCTTTCAAAATCCGACACATAAAGACCACTTCTTTCCATCTAGAATCAAACGGATTCCATGAACGAACGCATGCCGTAGTAAAGAACCTTATTCGAACTTGTACGACCGACCGACAGAACGACTGGGATGAAAACTTAAAATTAATATGCATGGGATATAATACTTCAGTACACGAGACGACCGGACATACCCCATTCGAATTAACATTTGGACGACGAGCTAACATGCCATCCTCAATATCAACCACTCCTAGCCTAACTAGAGAACAATTGTTTAACCTCTGGAAAAATCGACACAACGCCTATATAGCTAAAGCAAGACGAATTACCGAATGTAACAAAAAGCGATATCAGAGAGATCAAGCACGAAAAATTATTAAAACACAGACGATATTCCGAGTAAAAGATAAAGTATGGGTACATAACGATCACAAAACTAACAAACTAGACCACGAATGGCTAGGACCTGCGGAAATCCTCTCATCCAATCCACCCACCTATCTTATCGAATATTCCAACGGTCACACGCAAAGAATCCACGGTAACAGCCTAAAACCCTACCTTTCAGGAAGAAGACCATAATATGGATCATCATAACACTCGAATACATTAAAAGCGATCTAGTAGTAAAAGCATTAAATTACGCCAACATATTCTTGGAACACGTCGACGATTGCTATCTGTACAACGAACAAATAGATATCACCCTTATAGTAGGCCTTAACGATCCAATTGACCAAGTTAATAGATTACAACGCGTAATAGGTTTAATAGACCGTCAATGTAAATCACCTTGCGCTTACATACCAGAAATAATCAGGCTAAAATTTAAGTACAGAAATCTTCAAAACCTGACTCGGCAACTCAAATTATTATTGCGTTATAGAAGCAAACGCGGATTGCTCAATGTTGTAGGCTCAGTATCCAAAACTTTATTCGGAACTCTCGACGAAAAGGATCTAGAACTCATTAACAAAAACATCGATACATTATTTGATTCCAACAACAAAATAAAAACAATCCTTAGTAAACACACCGCACTCATCAAACGCGTGCTAGACAATACCAAAACAAATCAACTTGAAAACTTAGCCAACGATATACACAAGATTGAAAACCACAATGAAAAAAATGAAATATTAGTCTCCCTACTAATTCAAATCGAATCTACCATGTCAGAACTCCATATTAACATCGACGAAATTTTTAACACTGTCATGTTAGGGAAACAGGGAATCACAAACCCACAAGTTATAGAACCTGAACAATTCTTAAAAGCACTTGACCAAATAACGAGAAAAAACTTTATGACTAACCATATCGAACCTTCAGTTCAAAACTTTCTACTAATTCTAGATCTAAGTAAACTAAAGATATGGATAAGAGATAACAAACTTATATATACAATAACTGTGCCGCTTTTGGAAAACAACGAATGGAAAATAACTAAAATTTATCCGATACCTTCCAAACAAAACTCCGTATTCATAGAAAACAATAGAAACTGACTTGATACTAACCGATTCAGAACAATACACCTTTGCCAATAGTCACTACTTAAACAAATATTGTAAACGAACAGCAATCATCCACATTTGTAAAAGGACTCAGCCGAGTCACAATAGAATCAATTGACCTGAATGCAGATCAGAATTAATTAATAATCGACAGACAGTCAAAACTTGCCCGACTGCTGTCTTCAAGCTGGAAGAATTGACGTTCGTACCTTTGCAGACGGAAAACCATTATATTATTATTCCTGCGAAAAATGTACAAACCGACGCGTTATGTAAGACACATAAAATCTTAGAAATTAGACAACCAAGCTTAATTAGCAGTAAAACCGGGTGTATAATCACATACGATCATAATATCATGAAAATAGGAGGATCACATAAAAATATCTCTTACGAAACCAAATTTAAGAATAGTATATACAGCTTCGAAGAAACAGATGTTCCGATATTAGAGAAAATATTAGAAACAGCTCCAAAGGTAACTCACAATTTTAATCGATATAAAGCCAACCTCCATACATTACAAGCACAAATCAGTACTCTGCAATTTGAGCGACGCATAAATTCACTGAAAGAATATGGCATATCCACACTACAAATATTAGGAATCGTAGCCCTAGGATTAGGAACAATATATGTAATGTACAAATGTAAATTTTTCGAATGCCTACGCCGATCACTTTCTAAAAATGTATGTATCAAAATACTCTGCCCTACCGCTCGCGTAAACAGGATCGATCAAACATCAACAGTACCCAGGACGGTCACCGTCCAAAATATCACCGAAGACGAAGTTTAAGGGATCGTTCAACTTAGAAGCCCCACCAGAGCCTTACGCTTTAGCGGAGCAAAGCGAAGCTAAGGAGGGGGGAATGTCAAGGTGGCCCTGAGAATTGCAGCGAAAGGATAATTATATCTCACATACCTTAGCCATCAAAACAGTAACTAAGCAGTAATAGGATCCCTATGTGACCGGCATCCAGCGATAACCCCTCCACAGGAACCAAACCTTTGATATAAAAATACCTCCAAAGTCAGTACCCGATAGTCTATTCTGTTCTGTTATAACATTCTGTATCGTTACTCTGTCAGTTTCTAATAAATTTTATAAAAACGATCATAATTGAAGTACGAATTCCTCACCTTACGTGCGGAACGTGAAATTACCCCGAATCGACGTGACAACAGCATTGGATGACTATTCCGCTGCATAAATAGAATATGGAAAGCAAAATATTTCCAGAGCGATCCTATAGCGACGGCACTCCTTCATTTCCTTTGACATCGGCAATAGCCCTCGACGCTGTTGCACTTCAATCACCGGCCCGTTCTCTCATCGATTGGAACGTATCGTAACATGATTTCCAATACAAAATAGTTTCCTGCATTTTTCTCTGTGCCGCATCAACGCACTTTCCACCGATCGCTCGTTCTCCCGCGTGAAACAAAGCGACAGATATTAGCACCGTTTCAACGGTGTCTCTCATTTTTCTTCCGTTACTTTTTCACTGGTTTACTAGGTTCCACTGTTCCTGATTATTATATATTATACATCATCACTTATGGTGCACGTTATTCACGCGAGTTTTGCTAATTTAGTACTTTATCCTTTTTCATAAATCTCTTTTTGTTATAGGATGTACTTCACTGTTTGCTATGATAGGTATATCATGTTGATTTAGTTTGCTTTAATTATATTTTAGCAAATACAATAGAAATTTCAGGCATTTCTAACTATTCAAACAGTTTCACGAATCGCTGTATAATAGTGAAATACCACATCTTCCACCCAGAACCATTTCTGATCCAATTCCATGTAAACTATTTTAATTTTGCTCAATACTTTCTCTTTAAGCAAAATCCAGCCTGTACGATCCTCGCATGAGCTAGTGAAATAAATTCACCCAGTTCCACTCGTTCGAGTCACTGTGTTCCCATTGTCAACGATCTTCATCATCCCTGTGTCTCCATATCGCATTTAAGGATTTCGCGTGGGCAAATGGTCAGATATACTCGTGTTGTATGATCGCGGTTTATAATTTCGATAACGCGTCGATAATACCACTATTCGATAGTCGTTGTATCTATCGTTTCGGGCAGCACACTGGCCTCGTAAGCTTCGTTATCCGACAAAACTATTTTGAGAATGAAGGTACTCATATTGGTGAATGTCATTTCTGCCATGTGACAGGATCAGCCCGGAGTAACGAATGAACCTGTACGATACATGACAATAATGCCCCGTTAAAATATTCCTACGAACGTAGGCGCTGATGCTATTCAGTCCTGTATTAACAAACGCGTTCGTTAACCAGAGCGAACCGACGCCGATTCTTGGAATGATTATTCGAATGTCGCGCGAGCTTGCTTCGAGTCAGCAGGTGACCAGGTCGCGTGCACCATGCGGAAACACGTCTTGTTGACCAGAAAATGTCGCAGTCGTAATGTGAAATATTAGCTACTTGTTATTTGTTCACGTTACACTATGGTAAGCACTATGATATTTTCCATTCATTTCTCATCTGTTTATTTTCGTTCTTATTACTTTTTGTGGTAGTTTTGCTTGATTTATAGATAGATGGGAGTTTCACGATAGGAATAAATTATTCTGTTTGTAAATATTCATGATATATTTCTGATGTTCTGATGATTTTTTGTGTTTGACGTAAAATCGATGTGCAAACTTGTGTTTCATAACTCACTTTAGTGCGTTAGCTATCAGAAACGTTTGACAAAAAATTGCAACGATAAAAAACATACATGGACCAGAATCAAAAGCTTTGCAAAAATAGTTGACACGCAATGATTTATCTACGTTCATACCGAGTTCTACCTGTGATCGTTCGCATTAGAAATATACGTTTTAGAATATTTAAGAAACTTCAGAAGCTATTTCATTTGTTTCAATAATGTTAATTGGTGTAGGTTTGGGGTAGATAATTAATCGATTGACACAGATTCCATTTTCCTCTCTATATTTCTCCGCCTCGTACAACGCATCACAGGATACACTTTGTCAATTAACACGTGGTTGACTTCTAAAACAAAAAGCGTTGTTAGAAGTCGTACCAATTTAGCTTGTAGTAACTAACGATCATGCCAACTTAACTTTTCTCAACAAATAATACAGATACATATGTATATGGAAACTTGAATATCAATTTAGAATTTTTCTTGTAATTTCATAAAAATTCCTGTATACGCGTGCAATTAGTAACGATGAATATTATATCGAAGACTAACTATGTAATATAAATTATAGTTCAAACAATTGAATTCCCTTTTTTTTAAAAGACCGAAACGATAGAACGTACAGGTCAACTCTTCGTACCAATATAATCAACCGAAAGTCAAGCTATTTTAATCCTCGGCAGTACGATGCTGTTCGTTCTCGTTGAATGCGAACTGGAATCGAACTTGGAGATCGTGAGTACAGACAGATCGATCGTAATCTGACGACGAACTTCTGCATTCGCCGCATAAATCTGGCTTATCTACCAAACCGCGGTAACCTAAACTATCCTTCTCGTAGCTCGGAAGCATCGGCAAACTTGTTATTGTTATTAGACTCTCGAAACTCATCATGATCTCGCGCCGACGTAATTTTCACGACACATCAAGTAGATACCCGCAATTTGGGCCGCTTGTACCGCTATTATCGCGCGTCTACTTTTGAAATAGCTATTTCCGTATCGTTAAACAGCATCCTCTCTTTATTTTGTAACCAGCCTCCCGGAGTCCCTATTCTCTTAAACGTCTAGGATCTCAATTTTCTCGCCACGATCCGAGATATCGCAGCTTTACATATGGAATCTGTAATTTTTTTGAAATCAAAATTATCCATAGGGCCAGCTATTGGCCCCTTCTTCGTGTCCTTTAGATTTTAATGGCGTAGATAAACTTTCATTATGTTTGAAAACTAATAAAGATGAAGATCGATGTCGAAACACTGTTTTTGTTTTCATTAAAATTTTTCATTTTTGGCATTTATCTTCACTCCCTCGTAACTTCAATTTCTCAATTATCTTCAAAACTGGCTGAACAAATACGAAGCAGAAAAAGAAGCGAATCATTATATAGCAGCTCCTAAAACTAGGGAGGCGAGGGAAGCAATCGAGTCCAATTCCACGTTCACCGTCTCCGTTTCCATAGAGATCAAAGCTCTTGAGCATCTTGATGTTTCGCGCGCTCGCGGCAAAATGAACGTTACGATGCTCAAACTTCTGTTCCTTTCGCCAACTAGAAAGGGTGTCAGGCAGGGAGAGAGGGAAAAAGGGAGGGGCTGAAACGGTGTCGTAACGAACCGAGCGAGTTGTTAATCGCCCGCACGCTTTTTTCTACCCGATTCCGAAGGAGCTAACAGAAACTACGCGATTGCACCGCTCTTTAAGTTCCACGAACCGCGAACATAGGACAAAATAGTATTGCAATGACTGTAGCAGGGTCGAACAAGGAGAACGGGAACAGGAGCGGTTGTAGCGGCTTCTTTAACCGTTTCCACTTCCTCGTGCAAATTTTAATGAAATTGTCGTGCACTCGAGGTTCTTCTCTTTGAGATGGGCGATCCTATTCGGGGACCACTCGAAAAACATTCGAGTGCCCATCTGTTCGGGATGCGTTACCTCGTTGATGCACACCCCCTAACTCCTTTGCAACTTGGTAAATATCCGGGTAAAATTACTCACTCCAAGTATCGTATTAATAGAGGATGTAAGACTTTAATCAGATTTCAGATGAATTTTATTCTATGTACTTCTGATGCCAAATGAAAATTCGTATGTATTTGCTAAATTCGTGCATGTCGTTCTTTATGATAGTTGATTTTGTTCGATTAGAGAGTCGATATTAAAAATTAATCCCAACTTGATATTTCTAATCTTCCTTTTTACAGCCAAATTGCTCGAGATTCGCCGAATTTAAAGCGACAACGCACAATGAATCACATATGTTAACCATGATGTGTTATAGAATAAATTTATAAAATCTACTATTCCGTGAATAAAGCTAGCCTACTTTGTTGTTAGATAAATAATCCTATCGATGACATACTTTATCTCACTTAAAACACTCCTGAAACAATGCACGTCTAAACTTCACGGTTGCGACACATGATTCTTTACAGTCTTTAATTAAATTTGTCAAATAGTTCCGTTTTGAATAATAGAATTAACGAATATATAGTACATATACTTCTATTTTCATTGGTAAATTAATTAATCCCACCTTTTTCATCTTTTTAAAAATAATAAAGCAAAATCTCTAGATATTCATCGAGTATTCCACTAATTGCATTAACCTCTTCTGGAATTTTTAGAGATTCGGTGCGATAGTAATACACGTGACCGGAAATTTTAAGCAGTTTACTATACATTATGCGATTGGATTTACGATTTACGATTTCCGATTTTAAAACGCTTATGCTTAATGAAACAGTGGAGCAGAAAGCAGTCAGTTACAGTTTCCTGCCATGCACTCGCGTTTGAGACACGATTCAAAGGGAAACCAGCAATACACCATAGGCACTGATAACATTACAGAATGCATTATCGATTAAAGTGTAGCAGCACTCGACAGCAAACTTTCCAACGGTTTCTGCCCGTGGCTCGCTACAGAAAGACCCTATCCTTCGGACAAGATGATTGCTAGATGTCGATACATTCCTTCAGAATATTTTCAGCTAAACTAAGGACTCGCTGTAAATCTTAGGATTTATTTAGCTAAGGTCCTCCAAAATCTTTGTCTCAACAGTCCCTACACCTACCACCCACTACGAGAAGATGCTGGAAGTCTGCTTTCCTCACGTGCGACCCTTCCTGCTAGCAACTTTCTCTCAAGGGTGGTTAGCATCCTTTTCCAACCAACGATTCAAAATTTAGCCAATTAACAGCGACGTCCATTTCCCTCACTCTACGTACCAACGCTTTCCTCAAAGTTACCTCGTATCTACCCGAGCTTGAACTTGTAACCACGAACCGCGAACCGCGAACCGCGAACCGAATTTAATAACCGCGAGTTTACGCCAAGTGTACTCATCGAATATTATTGTTAATAAATATTTATCGTTAAACGAATTCGAGTGTTCCTTCAATCCCTATCACGCCCTATCACCTCAGATGGCTGCATCCTCGATCAGCCTCCTTGTCCAGTTGTTCCTGTTGGACCTGTTCCACTCTCTTCTCCACTCGTCTACAGCTTCCTCTTCGTACAGATGGAACTGATTTAGGAGTGCTTCTGAGTCATCGATGTCAGGTCGTGCTAGTTTTTTCTTAATCCCATAGATCTTTCCTCGCCAACGCGCCCTGATATGAATGGGCATAGTCTCCGTCAACACGCACAACACCGCATGCGAAACCGTCCTGTAGACCGTTGAGGTACTTATCAAGGCACTCCTCTGTGCCCTGCAGAGTTTGCCTTCTGTCTTAATCCTGCTGAGCGCATCCACCCAGGCCGGTGAAACATATAGCACGACCGACTCCCTTACCTGATAATATAACTTCCTACAGGCGTCGGAGGGGCCGTTCACATTCGGCAGGAGCTCTCTGATAGTTCCTACAATCGCATGCGCTCTATTACAAACCGCATCAAAATGATCATAATAATTTCTGTTAGAGTCCAACATTACGCCTAGGTATTTAACCCTTTCGCGTGTGTTAAGCACCTTT
Source organism: Bombus flavifrons (assembly GCF_040668555.2). Taxonomy (NCBI): domain Eukaryota; kingdom Metazoa; phylum Arthropoda; class Insecta; order Hymenoptera; family Apidae; genus Bombus; species Bombus flavifrons. The sequence goes on along the minus strand of NC_138459.1, from coordinate 928,570 downwards.
CCCGCCAATGTCATTTTAAACTTCTTCGGAACTCTCATTCTCGTCAACAATATAATCTCCGTTTTCTCCTTTGCTATCTGGAGACCCGAATTTTCGCACCAATTTAATATCGTCTTCATGTGGAGATTCAAATCTACCTCCACACTTTCCTTCTTCTTCAGACCCACCAAGATAGTAAGGTCGTCTGCAAATGCAATAGCTCCGAGATTGACACTGTATTTTCGACCAATTGCGGGGAGACGCAATTGCGGGGAGACGCAATCCCGAGGAGACGCAATCCCGGGGAGACGCAATCCCGGAGAGACGCAATCCCGGGGAGACGCAATCCCGGAGAGACGCAATCCCGGGGAGACGCAATCCCGGGGAAACACGTCAACGGGAGTCGTATATTCCCGTTACGATTATAATAATCGATGCTGAGAATAGATCGATCCCCTGATTTCCGTTGAAATAATAGGGGCGGTTGAGGTGGTATAACGCTGTAATTAACAGGGTCATAAACTATATATTTTCAACACTTAAGAGTTACACCGTTGCGTATGATATACGTCGTAGACGATAATTCGGCGTATAAAGATGCGATACACATGCACAATACAGCAAGTCTCTTACAGTTGAGTTTGTTGTTTTAGTTGACATAGCAATACAGGAGACTAAGTATAGATATAAAGTGACTGTTCCGTAGTTCCGAGAACAAGTTTAGAGACAGGATGTGATTAAAACTGACTTGTCGCTCTTATGTTATTACGGAAGAATGTTCGGTGTGGGTGTGCCCTTTGAATGAAGAACGCGGATTCGTTGTTCACACTTTTCGTTAAAAAAAGTGAGGGTAACGATCCGCGATGTCGATTGGTTATGACCCACGTTAATGCCTGAAGGTATGAGGAGAAAGCCTCCTACCAACGTGGTTCGTGGGTGACCTTGATCATGGGAAAAACCAACCTGTTTTGTTAGACAAATATTCGGTTTTTCCCAATAGGTGAATACCCGCTTTCTCCGTGTTTTTAAGAGCACCCAACAAACCCAAGGACTTTTCTAATAACCAGCCGTGAACCGAAAAAATTTCTAGGATTAAAAATCCTTCAGGACAAACAGATTGACTGAAAAACATATGTTGACACAATGAAGTTAAAAGTTAAAGGTTTATGATGGGTCCTTAGATTTATCGAGGGTCGGAATGACGGTACGTAGACCGTTGGCTGTCCAGCAGTGAGGAATGGAGTGCAGATGTTTTACGCGACATAACACTGCTCTTGGAGATACAGTCACGATGATGGATGCAAAAACTTGTTGGTGAGATGTTTACATTGCTTTACGTACAATATGTACGGTCATTTGTAAAATTCAGGAAAGCTAATGTAAACTCGGGTAACCGCAACACCACAGATACTAATCGCCTAGTTCGGTAAGAGAATTTGTATATCTGATCTAAATAAAAAGAGTTTATCGCACTTATTTGTTGCATCTATTCAGATGAGAACATGAAACCGGCGCTCGTATAAAGTGGAATTGAATCTAATACAGATCGCGAATTCTTTATAAGAATACCGATGCGAACTCCCTTCGACACACACACACGCGCCCGCGCTTTTGCTTTACTCTCAGCAAAAAAAAAAAAAAAAAAAAAATGAATAAATAATCCACGAACATTTAATATTTAATATAATAATAATATACACATAATATTTAAGTAGTGTTTTACACTGACTGCAGAATGTTTGTAGTTTCGACCAATCGCGGGGAGACGGAATCGCGAGGAGAGACGTCAACGGAAGTCGTAAATTCCCGTTACGATTATACTAATCGACACCACGAGTTGATCGATCTCCTGATTTCCGTTAGGATAATAGGGGTGATTAAGTTTATATAACACTGTGATTCACAGAATTATAAAAATATATATTTCCAACACTTAAACTACACTGTTGAGTAGATATAAATCGTCGATAACAACTTGTCGCACGAAGATGAGATAGATATGAATAGTAGAGCAAGGCTCTTACAGTCGAATTTCGTATGTTAGTGGACGTAGCACTAGAGGATACTTGATAGACGTTAGATTTTGATGCTAGAGTTCGACGTTGTAATATGTAGAAGAAGTAAGTTGACTTGACTTAGCGATGTTGACGAAATAAGTTGACTTGACCCTCCTGATGTAGCAGGAGAAGTCTGCGACTTGACCCTCCTAGTGTCGTAGGAGAAGTGATGAGTAGGAAGCCTCCTACCAACGTGGTTTGTGAGTGACCTTGTGCCTGGGAAAAACCCAGCCTGTTCTATTAGATAGCTATTCGGTTTTTCCTAATGGGTGCGTACCCGCTTTCTCCGTGTCTTTAATTGCGCCTAATAAACCCAAAGACCTCTCTAAAAACCAGATGTGCGTCGAAAATATTTTTAGCCTTAAGAAATCTTTCAGGACAACGGATTGAATGAAGACACATGTGTACACAATGAAAGAGAAAAGTTATGGTTGGTCCTTAGGTTGATTGAGGGTCGAAATGACGTTATGCAGGTCATCGGCTGCCCGGTCGCGAGAGCTGCAGCGCCGATGTTTTAGGCGACGTAACACTCACACATGTGCCAGGAACGTTCAGCATTGGCAACGTGCGTTACCTTTTCACTGATGTATTTATATGAGTACGGGCATTGGATTCAGCTGAGGCATGCTTTGTATTGTATAACCTTAAATAGAGCAGGTCACGCGAACGTATCATTAGTTATTCGTTATCAGTTCGATGAGTACGTATTTTTTATGTATGTCCAGCGATTATTCTATAGCGAATAGTTCGGAATGAGAACTTTTCTATTTTGTGCAAAGATTTTTACATTTGTTTATTATAAGTCATTTGTTATTGCAAAAATCATTTGTATAAATCAAATTATTTACAGTTTTTAACGCACTTCGATATCGATTCAGATTAAAAAGAAATATTATTGGAATTTTACAACAAAATGTCGCGAGTTCCGTTAAGCATGGTTTATGTTAGAATATAATCTTGGAATTAAGATTAATAATCTGTGGAAGACACAATGTTTGTGTTGAAATAATATAATGTGATATTTATTAAGCAATTATTACAGTGAATATAAGTAAGTGTTGTGGAATGTAGACAGTTGGTTAGTTATTCACAGATTGACTTGCTTAGTAACCCATGGCCCTTGAAAAGGTTTAGAGCCCCACTCTATATGCAGTAATGATTGTGACCTGTGTGGGTGTCTGTGTGGCGTCACATGTGCTACAGTACCTTCTAGTAGCTTCTCGACGTGCCCATCGAGAATGTTCTATCCATATCCTTGCGCTTTTTCCGCCGAATTCTCGAAAGAGCATGCACGTGCTAGCCGCCATGGTACATCTCACGAACGCGCACTAGTGGGGATAGCGCTGGACAACGAAGGGACAACGAAGGACAACGAATCCGTACGATCAACCATCTTATCTGCATGCGATTGATATCGTTGTATTCCAACACGCGTCCGCGTTCTTGAAAACTCGAACTTCGTCAAATATATTAAAAGCTGTCTGGCAACTGACAAGCTCGACAAAGATGTTTTCCCCCTTTTTCCTGCCTCTCTCCGTGTCGCACCGCAAATTTCACACCTTTGTATACACGGCACCGTAGTGCTTTCATAGGCGTAAGCTGTCGGCAATACCCGCGGCAGTTTCTTTTCTTCAACGAAACAATCCGCGAACTTTCGAAAAACTTGGAAGAACTTACACACGGCAGATTAGGTTTTCGTAATAACGTTCACTTAATGGAGAACCGCCGTGATAATTAATAATCGCAATCGTACATTCTTTCCTTTTGTTCATTAGGTATCGTGTCGTGCGTCGCTCGTTATTCCTCGTCTTTCACCGTCCCATTCTCCATACTTTTTTGAGCTACATTGAGCTTGGCTATCTAAACGTCGACCTTTTACCGAGTCCAACCACTCGCTCTTTTTCATCGACGTTATTCGTGATATACGATTCAGCCAGGCTCATCGGAACACTCAATCCCCGTAGAGTTACTCGAATAACTCTACTTCGGGGAATTATCCGAGGTTAGCCGCTTTTGTCGCGCAATCGCGATCGCGTGGAAGTGGTGATGCGCGAAATCAGAGCAAATTTCCCGTTCACGGAACCGTACAATCAAGTCAACGAACATCGCAGCCCACGTTAGCGTTCGAGCAAACGTCAACGGCAACTTCCAGATGTTCACGCATGTTGCAAAGTGGAAGCGTCCAAGTTGATGCAGTTAGTCGACGTCCTTGCCTCTTACGTGCACGAGAGAAAGCAGGTGAAAGAAGAGAAGGCGAGGACGTCATTGGAATAGGAATGTCGGCCGTTTACACCGATCCGCCCACACACTGTGATCCCTTCCGCCCTTGCAACGCCATATTTTCAGACCTGGTTCGGCGCGGTGAGTTGATATCGCGAATAGCGCGGAGACTGCAGCCAAGACATTCACCGAAAGAAATCAGCATTTCCAAAACACGTTCTTTGTCTCTGGTTCGACACGTGATATCGAGATATACGATAAAGGGACAACGTTAGCGAGGTGATTCATAATAGAAATTCGTGAGAAATTATTTCGTTAACACGCGAGATTAAAGATTAAAGTTGAAATTACACGTTGAACGTGTTGCAAGGAGGCCGTTCATTCGTGACACTTGGAACTCATTTACAGGCTGTGCAAGACGCGATAAGGCATTTTGGTGAATGTACATTGAAGTTTGTAAGGGCGACGGAAAACGCATTTAGCAGACATGTTAAACACATTTTCGTGTTTGCCGAGTATACTCGACTGAAACGCTGCTGGAACGTATAATTCCTGCTAATTAGCAATTAAAGCATCGAAACTGTAATAATCGGGGGAATGAGGAGACCGGCGAAGGAACAGATCGATCATCATATAGTCGCGTCGCAACTCCCAACAGATAGCGTTCTTTCCGTCGACTTCTCCGACATGTCTACCATGCCAACTGGTACACCAAGGCCAACCCGGCCAACTAGTCCGTTTATCTCATCGCAGCGACGTCGTTAGTCCTCTCGCGAGAAGCGAAGATTGACGAAGCGTGTAAGGCCGTCTGCTCGCACTCCAGTAGCTCTTTCTCGCTTGCTCGTTCCCCTTTCTCTCCCCTTTGTGCCTTTCTCTCCCCTTTGTGCCTTTCTCTCCCCTTTCTTCGATGCTGGTTTTTCTACCGATTCGTTTTACTAGCTAGCGACATTACCATCCCGAACCTCTCGTTCGACTCGCCCTCCACCAGCTTCCCACGTCGTCGATCGGGCTCGTGGTCGTTCTTTACTTGTCACCTGTAATTTGTGATTACTCGAGTTTGAATCCTCTCGAATCGCTTTTATACCGGCGAACGCCGTCGCGTTTATCCCCTGCAGATCGATACCGCACTTCCATGCGAAATCCAACTTTCAGCTGAAACGCGGCTTGTGAATTTTTTACGTCTCCTTCACTCCATCTCGACCCTTCACGCGCTCCCTCCAATTCGACGGCGATTACTTGGTAATCACGGGGCGACGCTTGATGGATATCTGGCGATAATTAGTCGCGTCGATTTCCAATCGCCGGTCCGTCTGGACGAGCGCCATTTCGATGAAATAGCATCGCATGCAAATATTCTCGTCTTTGGTAACGAGTGCTTGCCTTAGCGCAAATTTATCGCCATACAGTACCCGGACACCCCTAGGGCCATAGGGGTTGGAGTTACGCCAAACCAGCGCGCAAGGCACCCAGTGCTTTGCTACCTCGATTAGCTAAGCCTGCAGGGGCTGTCGCTCGTCTCAGGCAGAACGGGACATATTCTAAGCCCTCCCGTCTCTCTCAGGACGGTTCCGGAGCAGGTGGGACGCTGCTCACCCGCCGAAGGCCATTCGGGGCGTCTCGTAATGGCACAGCCGGCTTGTAACGCACGTATTATAATAAATTCCAGGCTACCTGATTGTACGTTAGTACGTGAAGTGAGCGGCGGCAGTGCCACCCCCAGCACCAAGTAAATTTGAAATCTGTCACGTGGTTGAATAACCGTAATCAGGTCGGTTGAAAATCATTCACCACGTGACCGTTTTATACGAATCGATTTTGCGCCCGTTTGCACATATTTACTTTGACTTGCACCTATACCAGGGATTCGCGTACCGCTTGTTTCTGTACATCTACTATTAAACGGAGTTTAGAGGATGAAACGAGATGCTTATCGGCGGAAAAGCGTTATCCGTGTGGGTTCAGAGCCTGAGGATCCGCTGCTTCTCGACGGTCCTTGAGGCAAACTGTTCTCTTCGGGATTTTCCTACTCAGTTCAAGCACGTTGCCAACTGCGTTTACGCTTCGACCACGCTTTCCAACGGGCAACGGTCGACGATAGCGTTCTACTTTAACGAATAGAAACCGAAGGACGCGTATTTGTCCATCTCCCCGTCCAGAATCGGCCAGCGCGCCCGTTCTTCCCTATCGTCGATTTGAAATCGCGGCTACGTAGTCGAACTCACGGCCGCGAACAAATCCGCGTAACTCGGTTGAAAACTACGTTGTGTGTTACTTTCACTGTAATTTCTTCACGAAAACGATCTTCCTTTCCGTTTGCTTACTCGCTTTACTTCGATACATATACGCCACCATTTTCCTCTCTGGCTCGTCGAGACCACGATTTACCGGATTCCAGTGGGTCGATCGAACGAGAAAAGGAGATTTCTTTTCTTCGACCACTTGGCGGCGAAAGTGTTATCGAGGCATTCCGACCGATAAGAGATTTTTATCATTGCCGCTTGGTTACAGAGCAACTTTGGTCGATCGTAAACGAGACATTTTGGAAGAACTGGCCGTCGACGATTTCGAAATTTTTACAACGCAGCGTGAAAGTTTTCTTCAATCGCGTGTAAAAACTTGAGTTTTATAACCACGAAGGAAGAAGGAAACCGAGTCTAGGAAAGTTTGGCACTCGGTCGTTCGTGTAATAAGGTATTTTTATTCCCTTTTGTTTTCGAGGTTAGGTATTACGCGGAGCCATTTTGAACGTTTCGTTTTGAACGAATCGGGATGCGTTCGATGATTTGTTAGTTAAGTTCCGGGTCGGAAGCGATTCCTTTGTGTTCTTCTTCTCTGCTTTTTCTTTCCTCGCAGTCGCTTCGTTAGTAGGCGAAACTAGGACGTACGGTCGTATTTGCCACGAACAGACGCAACGAGACGTTTCGTCGCGACGCAAAAGCTGGCCCGACACAAGGCGAACAAAATTAGTAATTGCAGGCTCCACCTGGCAAATTCTATGTGCTTGTAAGGAACACTATTTACAACAGATTTTCCGGTGTCAAGAAAGAAAGAAAAAAGAAAGCTTCACGCTCCACGGATGATCGATAAACCTGTGGCGGCACCCGACAGCACAAAGCGCCACTCAACAGTAACTAACACCGGACAACGGTAGCGCAATGGTTAGCTCCTTAGGTTACGAACGTTCGGGACCGGAAGCAGCGACATCTACAGCCAGCAGCTACAATTATCACGGATTACACATAAACACCTCAAACCTATGAATACAGTACTTTACTTGACTTTCCTCTCGCGGCATCTAAGCAACGTTATACAGTTTTTAACGTCGAGCCGATAAAAGTCGTTGCGTTCCCGTTTCGTTCGAGATATCGAAACGCGAGCTTCTCGAGCCTTAAGGAGGACAATCGTTTTAATATCGGAAATCTGGTACTCCGAAACTAGAGGAACAATGAAAATCCATAGATTTTGGGGTAATGCTTCCGCTTGGAGGACGTCTTGCTCGAAATCATTAAAACTTGTACGAGATGTCTTCTAGTCTAGGCAGCGTATTCATCTTTGAATTGTTTCAACAGTCTTCGACGCGCCCACCGCTAAAGGTAACGCGGTAAATCTGAAAACTACGGAAACGGATCAAAGCTGGCACTGATGATATCCGACGCGAGAGACCAAAGCCAAGTTATTAAGTGTACGAACATCCTACTGTAAATAGTGCAAATGGTGAAATCTACAGCGGAGTGATCATAATCTTTTGCATGCGTTGCGATTCTTCGAATTATTTATTATGAGAAGTAGTTTGTATATTTAAAGAAGACTATACGCGACGATCAGATCCGCGAATGATTAGAAAACGTGGCGATAATGGGTGTAAAAGTAGCAGTTCGAGTAGGTGTTGCTCGATTGGGAACGTTTCACACAGTTGCTTGCTTGTCGGCGAATCCGATATCGCACAGATCTGCCGTACGCGAGTAAAATGTATAACACAGAGGGAATCATTGTTGCTTGAATTGCATCCACTCGCGTCGCCTCCATCCGTCCCGAGCGCATTGCTCCGATGCGAAATTCCGGCGGGTGTATCTGGTAGGTTTCACGAGGAACAAACTTGTTGGTAGAACATGGCAAGTCCTCATGGGAGATACCACGGTTTCGAACTGTCAGGATGGGGAGGTTCGTCACGAAACTGCTGGTTACATTTCGTCCGTCCTGCGCGACGCCCTCGGAATGCCGTTTGTTGCTCCGTTCGAAGCTTGTGTAACGTCAATTCATATCGGAGACCAGGCCCCACACCGCGGGCAGAATGGTACCCAGATGTCTGCACATCCTTGGCGCATACCCTCAATAGTCTTAAGTAACCACCAGAGGTCCTGGAATTTTCATAGTTAAGGTCCTTCGGACCAAGCGAGTATCTCTTGTCTTAGATTACCTTTTACGTTTATTGTTTACTACGGGTTAACATGGAAAGTTGGTTTCCCTCACGTTTGGTATGTTTCGTTAGCAACTTTCTCACGAGGGCGGCTAAACCCCTTCCTGGTCCACCAACCGTCTCATCATCCAATCGGAGACGGTGTCTACTGCCCTCACTTCCTTAACTAAGATTATCATCAACAAATCTGATAGTCCCGTGTTCTTAGACACACCCACCCCTAGCTTTCCTCAGACATAGTATCGCCAGTAAAACTTCACTTATTCCGTATCCTTAGAATAGTCAACATCTCTCCGATCAGTCGCGTAAATTGTACTTGTGCTATTTAATAAAGAAACATAAAGTGGAGTTACGGCTCAAACTTCTTGTGTTTTAAATCTAAACCTTAATTTTACGTGACACTTGCATAGCCGCTTTTCATGTTCGCGGAATTTTCAACCTGCCTTCCATAATGCACCATTTCCATTTTCTACCGGTGTGTATTAATTATTCTTGACATCGACTCGATCCCGCTCTTTCCCTCCCACCGATGCTTCGTTAAGCTTTCGCGCAAGCGAATCTCCCGCGAGTTCCTTCGTTCGTTCTTCTGATTGCTTCGATTCATCCAACACGCTTCAGCTGCGGCAATCCCGAAATTCTTACACAAAGAGGTACCCTTCGCCTAACAACAGATCAACGACGACACCATCTCCGTTCTAGTAAGAGGACATAATTACACAGTTACGTGTACAAAAGCGCCAAAAGAAGAGATCATTAATCATTTGTCGTAAACTCACTCTCCGCGGAACAAGCTAGTGACATTCGACGAAATATAGTCGATAACTTGCGACACGACGAGAACCATATGCTCAATTTGACGAAACAGGAACTACATGCCCTTCGGCGGATGAACGAAAACGAAGACGAAATTGTGTCACCAGCTGACAGAGGCAATGTTGCGTATTATCGACTAAAGAGCAGCCGGTCAGGTCAAACCGATCGGTCGATATCGCGTACCTCGAATGACTTAACGTTCAAGGTGGAGGAGATGAGATAACTCGAGTGTTAGATTTAGACGGCACTTTATTTGTATTAGTTGAAGCACTTAACCGAACTAAGTTGGGACTCTGTCGTCCTGTGTCTGTAGTCTTCGTTGCTTGTAGTTGAACTAAGCGAGGACTCTGTCGTCCTCTGTCTGTACTGTCCGATGGTTGAAGCTGAACTCCGTGAGTCCTCTGTTCCTGATTCTCTCTTCCCGCCGTTGGATTTCTTCTCTCCCCCGTGCCCTTCCGGCTGGTCCTTTCCTAGATTTTTCCTGGCTTCGAATCACTACGTTTACTGCCCTGGGAAGATCGGTAATTCGCAATTTCCTAATAAGGGAAATGGGCCTGTCCGTGCCATAAACGGACGGCCAACTAAAGTTCCGAACAGGCAATATTATATAATCGTTGCACCAGCCTCTTAAACGACGGCTCGTACAAAAGACTGAAAAAGGACCTGTCACCGCAAAAACATAAAATCTGATTAAGAATTTCTCTCTCCCGGAATGCGTCGAGAACAAGATTACACCCAGAAATCCTTTACATGCAAGAAAGTACTTTCTTCCAAAAATTCATTAGAATTATATTCCCCTTAAATCCATCGTCAGTGCCATAATTTCTCACATCCAAAATATTCTCGCAAGCTTCGATGTCATCGTCTCACTGTTGAGTGCTTATTCTCGATACCTTCGACATCGTGAAATCCCTCCCACACTTTCCATCCGACCTAGTGGACACTGCCTCACCAATCCATATTTCTCGGTAGATGATAAATTTTACGAAGAAACACCCCAATATCTTGAAAGAACATTTTGAGACGCAGACCCTCAAAGAGACCTATAATAGTTCAACAATATAGTGCAAATATGCAGATGATACTTCTATCTGGCCACATGGACGAGACAAACTATACCTATTCTTAAACTAACTAAACAACTAACTAAACGTACAACATGCAAATATCAAATTCACTATGGAAGTCGAACAAAGCTACCTTTCCTCGATGACCTCGTTTGCAAGAAACCCAACAACATACTAGAACACGAAGTCCTAAAACCGACCTGCATCAACAGATACCATCACATGTCCCAGAAACAATTTGTCATCCACTCGCAGATGTACAGAACTGTCAAAATTGCAGACAAAACGTATCCATAAAAAAACTGAATACGGCGAGGAATGCCTGTGGCTTCCGTTGGACGACGGCAGTGCAGTGGTTAGCGCCTTAAGTTACGAACGTTCGGGACCCGGGTTCAAATCCCGGCGACTGGAGTCCGATTTTTCTTCTACACATCAAAATTAGAAGAAAAATAGCAGTACTCTATCAGCGACATCTACAGCCATCAGCTACAATTATCACGGACAACATACACCGCCTCATGCGTTACTGCAGAACGGATACACTGGCGCATAAATTAACCGTATTCATCAAAAACACGATATCCGTCACAGGAACGAGACCCGACTTGCATTGCCGCACTATCGTACGTACATTTAAGGAGTCGCAGAACAAATGGAAAGAATCCTCAACGAACATAATATCCAAACCGTTTCCAAACCTCTTGGTTCGGACCATTCCAGGAACTTACAAGATTCTCCTTGCTCCTGCGGGAAAATATACATTGTATATAGGAAAAAACGGGAGAATAGTCAGCCAAGGAACGAAGGAACAGCAGACAAAATTTGCTTGAAATGTTTCAGCTAAGCAACCGTAGTAGAATACCACATCGAAGCAGGTCGTCCGATATATTTACAGAAAGCCCACTCTTCTGGTTTTTAATTCAATTGGGCAGTCAAATTAAACGACTTTTGGTTAAATCTCTCGAGTGGAGCACCCCATCCGATCTTCCGAGTTGAGTCATGAGCTTGATCAGGCAATCGAAATGTCGCTCATGGAGATTATATGGTGTAAATGGAGACAGTGGAGCTTGAAACTGGCCTGAAGCTAGCCTGAAATTGGCGTGAAACTGGCCTGGAACTGATCTGAAACTGGCCTGGAACTGACCCAATACTGGCCTGAACAAGCAGGCCGCTAAGCCAACGAAACATTGGCGCAAACTACAGGTACAAAATGCTCGCGAGAAACCAACATCGTGACAAGCACGTAATTGTCAAAAGGAACGTTTTCAAGGAAGAACCTGATGTTTTCAAGGGGCATGTTTTCGACTGTAATTCGCAGCGTAAGGACACATCCAACGAGAATTTGGAATCTGTTGACTAATGCGTCTCCCGCAATATGATTGAACTAACAACGTTATTTGCAAGTGTTCCTCTTCAAACACACACACACAGAGACGTATACGCCATAAACGGATGAAGATATAACTTTGTCCAAGCAATATCGATCCTCGGATAGCCTTTTGTTATATAGCCCCCCCCCCCACTAAAGCAGGAAGAATAAAAGGAACCATGTCACACGAATTTCAATTGGAACTATCCCAAATATCCCGTAGCTAAGTAGGAAGCAAAGCAAACGAGTGTTGCGTCATCGTTACAAACATAGCGCTGGACTTTACAAGGTCCCACAATGTTTAATTATGCCAAATTTCGTATTCTCAAAGACGGCATCAAAAAACACGGACAAAAAGAAAACTTATCGTAACTGGGTGATTTCTATTTGTTACCCAACTTGCTCGACTTTTAGCTTGACAACTTAAGCTGTTATTTTGAATCGTGGTTGGCCACGAGCCAATGTTCTTAAGAATCGGAGAATTATGCTATTCGGTTGCGTGTCGTAATCTTCTAGGTTAATTAAACACGGATGGTTTATCAATTTCGACGGTAGGTTGGTTTCCTCGATTTCCATTCCAGTGTTGTATAGGTAGCTCAGAGGTTGCTCGGGTTCCGCAGTGAGGCGTTCGGCCGCATTGAAAAAGATCTTATTTCCGATGAGGACGGGGCTGGGATGGCTGCTATCGCGAGCGAATGTTTACACCGGTCTGATAGATTGCCGTGGTTGCGTAACGGAATAGGGACCAGTCAAGCTACCGATACGTTGCGTCCTACGACTTCCTCGTTCAATCATATCCTCTAAATCGTCAATTTTCACCCCGCGATCGCTAGTAGAGTACCTCGAAAGGCGTCATCAGAAACTCCTTTAGCACCAGCCGATGATTTGTCGGTGTTGATGATTTGATCCGTGTCGCTTAGATTTATCTGACATTTATCAACCTGCTGATTCGGTACCTGGTGTTCTTCAGCGGCGTTCGGCACTGCCGTTCTCCGCGAAAACTGAAAACTATGCGAAACATCGGACAGTGAATATATTCTGGCGCGCCACAATGACGCGTACGACTTTTGTTCGTGGTTTCTCGTACTGTAGTAAATAGCTGAGTGCCCGATGGGAAGTGTAGCGCGTCAAAGGTCACAGCAGGAGTTGGTTAGAGAGCGCGTTCGTTAAACCTTTATGGATGAAAGTTTGGAAGTTTAACGAGTGTTTGGATAAGAAGTCGAGAGCCTGGAAATGAAAGCTTCGATGGTGACGATAGGACTGCGTCATGTATTACTCATCATCGCTTTGAGGATGCTATTGAGAAGAATTGCCGGAGTACACAAGTCACAAAGGAAGGACAGATTCTCGATTCGTCGTTTGCGATTGGAAAGACGCGTATAGAAGAGGAAGCCGTCGAGCGCAATATTAAATATCGACGAACCGTCTACTCTTCCATCTCGTAACAACTCATTATACTGTTAGAAGCTCGATTCCATTGTAACGTTCCTCAGGAATCGCTGGGATTACGGCGCTGACCTTCTATACTCACTAAAAGTCTCTCATTCGAGTCTAAGGTCGTTTTTCGAGAACTGGCATTATTATTCGTGCTCGTTATTTCGTCTTTAACGTCTTTATTTTTTCTTTTAGGGGCAAGATTGAAAGTAAACGAAATTATGGCGCGTAAAGAGCAATCCATCAGCGCGGCACGATGCGACGCAATGCGATGCGATGCGATGCCATGCCATGCTATGTTGAAAATGCGTGACGCGTTTAACCTACTAACGGACAAAAACTACGTCGAAACGTACGGAATAGAAAGAGACAGGGAATAACAGTAGAGCCGGGGAACTGAAGAAGATGGCCGACAGATAAATAGATGGTTTTTCGTCGGCGCAATTTCTCGATTCTCCGCAGTCCCGATACAGAACCGGATGTCCGACTGGATCTCCACCGGGTGATTTTTAAAGCCAAGGCTTCGTTGGACGGCGAAAGCGAAAAAAAGGAACAGAGGTGGAATACCATAGAGAACCATTTGGAGATTATCAGAGATTGGCCCAGACCATACTCGACCGAATCGTACCGTTTCGATGATACGCGAACAAAAACGTTTTCGGATTGATCCGATCGACGCGACGGCAAGAGAAAGAGCGAGAAAGGGGGAAGAGAGAACGGAGGATAAAAGTAGCTTGAAAGTGTACACATGAGACAGAACGACAGGTTTCCGAGTATTCGAAAGTTCACGCTTTGTCGCTGTTTCTTACGTCCTCTATATTTTCCCTTGACGAAAGACCGAGCCTCTTATTCATTCGCTGCTTCCAGCGTACGAGTAATTTCTTCCATTTATAAAGGACAACACGGTTGTCCGATCGTCAAGCACCTACGATACATCCCCTTTGGCCACGGAACGGTCTGTGCACACCTCTGTCGCTGTTTCAAGAAAGATCAGAGGAAACAATATAAAAAATAATATTGCCAGCGATTTGTTAGGCGGCGCAGAATAATAGAAGTTGAAGAAAAAAGCAGATTCTCGCAACATTTTGGCCAAAGCCTTCTTTTGTTCCTGCATGGATGGAACTTGACGAGAAACGTCGGTCTGGCGTTACCACTTTTACATGTCAGCTTACGGAAACGAAGACCGGTTCGCTTATATCATTACGATGTCAAAGTGTCTCGTACAGGAACGAGTTTGACGTAGTTGCTACGACGCGGCAATATCTCCTCGTTGGTGTTCCCTCGATGTTGATGTGGTAACCACTTCTAAGAAAACTCTACATCTGGTCTTTTTAGTTTTCTCAAGCACTGAAGCCATCGTCAGCGTATAGACAATAGACTGGGACGAAGGCAGGCCATAGGCAGTAGACAGGCGGCGATGGCTTCGGGACTCTCAGTTATACGGTAACACTGCTAGCGTGCGGATCGCGACCAACTCAAATTATATTCCTACTTGTATTTACACTTCTGTATTAAAATATATTTTCTACTTTACAATTTATCCGCGCGTTCCTCTATTCATACATCTGTGGCGGCACTCGAAAACAAATAGTGCCAATCGACACTAACTACTACCGGACGATAGCAGCGCAGTGGTTAGCGCCTTAGGTTACGAAAGCATCTAAATTGGAAGAAAAATAGCAGTACCCCATCAGCGACATCTACATCCCAGCGCTACAATTATCACGGATACACATACGCCGCAACGATAACAACTGACATTCTGTGCAGTGGATTTATGTTCCGTATTTGGCACATACAATACTTTACAACTGACTATTATTAAATATACATTTAATGTAGATATTTCATTGAGAATACATTACTATTCATAGCCAAAATTGTCATCAACAACTCCAATGGTCCGGTGCGCTAGACACACCCATCACTAGCTTTCCTCCGCCACAGCATCGTCACTGAACTTCACTTATTTCTCATCTTTAGAATAGTCAACATCTCGTGACTAGTTTCTTAGCATTAGATCAATCAGTACCTTTGAAGTCGTTATACATTTTTTGACCCGTCACCATCCAAGCTTACGTCGCGTACTCTACACTGTAACTTTGTCTAACGATCGAAACCTAATTATACTCTATCGGTTTATATCTTGTTAATTGATATTGATTTGGGTTTGATGATTAATCGATTCACACAGATTCGATTCAATCTATATATTTATCCGCCTCGTACAACACGTCTTAACTCACAGGGTACACTTGATCAATTAACACGAGGTCAACTTCTAAGACAAAAGAGCGTCACTAGAAGTCGTCCAATTTAGCTTGTAGTAACTAGCGATCATACCAACCTAACTTTTCTCAACACTCCCCTTTGATCGTAGTTTCTACAAGCCCCATAGCTTTGGTAAAATACTGAGTCTTAACTCTATTTAAGCCTTTGGTAAGAATGTCAGCGATATTCTCAGGACTAGGTATATATGTATAATCTAATATTCCCTTCGGCACGCAGTTCTTAACATAAAAATAACGTACTTGGATATGCTTAGGGCTTTCAACAACTACTTCATTCTTTGACCAAGAAATAGCCCCGATATTATCACAAAAAATCGTGCAAGGGCGAGGGCAATATGACAATTGACCCAACTCCCTTAACAGTAAGGAAATCCACACGTCGATTGAGCTATAATTGGTTGTTTCTTAGACAACCAGGATATTGCACCACCATTTCCTATCTACCGTACAGCCCGCAAAGTCCGAAACACAGAACACCTTCAAAGGTTGTCCTGTCCTTTGGTATACTAGCTTTAAGTCTTTGGTTTCCAGCAGATACTTAAAAATCCGCCTCACTGCTTTCCAATTGGACACAGGGCTTCGTACACATTCACAGGTACACACATGCTTTGAGTTTTGCAAACGGTCGCAGTATGAGCGCAACTATCACATGTCTTTGATTTATGTAATGTTGCCGACCTCCTGGGCACAGTCGGTACACTCACAGCCCTCCCCGGATTATTCTAGCTCGTAAGATTGTCCATGAAGTAGTCAGTCTCCCCTTCATCGTTTTCGCCATCACTTTGTGTTCGACGTCAGTCTGCTCAACTCCAAGTTCAAAATCTTCTACGTCCCATATCTATTCTGAGGATCTCCTTATATTGCTCGTATCCATCTTAACACTCTTGTAGGAAAACATATTCTCCTCGAACCTGACATGACAAGATATTATTACTTTCTTGGTCTTTGGCAGGTAAATCCTATAGCCTTTGACCTGTCTGTCGTATCCTTCAAATATCCCCTCATCTGCCCTGCTATCGAATTTTCCTCCGCTTGGACTTCTCGGGTACCAGACTCTGTACCCAAATAATCTCAGTCTGTTGATCTCCCCTTGCATGTCACATCCCTTGCCGTTCCATAATTCCAGTGGGATCTTGTCATAGGTTTCTTATGTGACATGCCGTGTTCACAGCTTTCTCTCCACAGATAGTCAGGGTGCCCTGATTAGATGAGTAAACATCTAGAAATCTCAACCAGGGTTCTGTTTGCTCGTTCGGAAACCCCATTTTGCTCAGGATTCCTAGGGACGGTCTTCCTGTGTAAGATGCCTTTCTCTTTCAGGTAATATTCAAAATTTTCCCCTGTGTACTCACCACCGTTATCAGTTAGGAGGGCACTTATTTTGGACTGGTGTAAAGCTTCCACTTCCATCTAGTATTCCTTGAAGCACTTAAGTACTTTGCTCTTCCTACTGATGAAACTAATGTACATGAAACGAGAGAAATCATCAATGAAAGTCACAAAATAATTACCTCCGCCTAGCGACTTGTATTGAGTTCTGCCACTAATGTCGCTGTGAACAATCTCTAAAGGGCGCTGACACATGTGGTGAGCTGTCCTCGGAAATGGTACTTTGGTCATTTTTCCCTTACGAAGACTCTGCATAGTTCCTCATGTTTCCTTGAGTCCTCCTTTACGCTACTTACAGGGATTTTCCTCATCGCATTTCCATGCAAGTGACCTAAACTCTCATGCTACTGGTTGTCGCCACGAGCCCAAGTTCACCATTACAAATATTGAGCAAATGCAATCGGATTGACTAAAGAATTCAGATTCTATCATAGGCGTAATTAAGCAATTGTCGTCATTCGATCCGATTGTATTTCTTTGAGATTTGTGATAATGAGTTTGGGCTCGAGGCGACAACCAGTCGCCGAACGTAGCCGCGGTCACGGGAAGAACGCTTTGTCTAACAAAGGCATGGAGTAATTATATAACTCTCCTTAAAAAGGAAATAGTTGTAACACTCGACAGTAAACATTCCAACGGTCTCTGTCCCGTAGCTCGCCACACGCAGACCCTAGTCTTCGAGTAAGATGATTGCCAGATGTCGATGCGTCTCAGCAGTACATGTTCAGCTAGACTGAGGGCCCGTCATAAATCTTAAGATTTAGCTAACTAAAGTCCTCCAAACAAACAGTCTTTGTCCCAACCACACGAAGATAGAGGAGACCTTTTTTCAACGAACGACGTCTCCCACCAGCAACTTTTCCTCGAGGGTAGCTAGCATCTTTTTCTAACCGCCGATATGGAAATTGACCAATTAGCAACAACGCCAATTTCCCTTACTTTCTGAACGAAGGCTATCCTCGATGAATCCGATGATCTCGTGTCCTTAGACACGCTCCGATATAGTTTTCCTCTGCGGCATCATCGGGACGGGAAAGGCATTCTCTCGCGAGATCGTATTAGCGACACACTTAGCGTCTGTACGCTCGGTGGATATTCCCCGTTTTAACAAAGAGTTCGACTTAGATTTTATGGGCACGTTCATCCATCACCCCGTCGACCGCGGATTCGTTATTGAACCAAGGATCATTATCATTAGTTTCTCTAGTGTCTAATTGCCGCGGTTACTTGTCCAATTCCATAATAATCGTATCTGCACTAGTCAATGTCTTCTCTATTGCTTATCGACAATGCGTAAACCAAACGACGATTCGTTTCACGCCCCTAATCCTAATTTCAATGTAAACCCGACATATATATATATATATATATATATATATATATATATATATATATATGTCGGAGATGAAAGGACATCGGAGTCCTCCCTTCGGAACCCCGGGAAAATCCCTTAACACCGTAGTCTAGATTCTATCATAGGCGTAATTAAACAATTGTCGTCTTTCGATCCGATTGTATTTGTTCAAGATTTGTGATAATGAGCTTGGGCTCGAGGCGATAGCCAGTCGCCGAACGTAGCCGCGGTCAAGGGATGAACGTTTTGCCTAACAAAGGTATGAAGTAATTCTATAGCTCTCCTTAAAAGAAATATCTCTGGCGACACATGACAGTAAACATTCCAACGGTCTCTGTCCCGTGGCCACACGCAGTTCCTATTCTTCGAGAAAGATGATTGCCAGATGTCGATGTCTCTCCACAGTACGTGATCAGCTAGCCCGAGGGCCGTTATAAACACTAATATCTAGTTACCTAAAGTCCTTCGAACAGATAAACAGTCTTTGTCCCAACTACGGGAAGATAGGGGAGATCTATTTCTTTCAACGAACGGCGTCTCCCACTAGCAACTTTCCCTCGAGGGCGGCTAGCATCTTTTTCTAACCACCGATATGGAGATTGACCAATTAGCAGCAACGCCAATTTCCCTCACCTTCTAAACGAAGGCTATCCTCGACGAATCCAAGAATCTCGTGTCCTTAGACACACCCCATCATAGTTTTCCTCTGCAGCATAATCGCGAAGGAAAGTCATTCTCCCTGGTGAAGTCGTATTAGCGAGTTACGTAACGTTTGCACGCTCGGTGGATATTCCACGTTTTAACAAAGAGTCCGACTTAGATTTTGTGAGCATGTTCATCCACCATCCCGTCGACCGCGGATTCGTTATTGAGCCTAGGATCATTGTCATTAGTTTCTCGAGTATCTAATCACCACGGTTCCTTGTCCAATCCTATAATAATCGTATCTGCACTAGTCAATGTCTTCTCCATTGCTTATCGACAATGCGTAAACCAAACGACGATTCGTTTCACGCCCCTAATCCTTATTACAATGTAAACCCGACATATATATATATATATATATATATATATATATATATATATATATATATATGTCGGGGTGAGATTGGAATTTTGGGCGCGTGACAATTCTTCACGTGAGTTATCCATTGTTTAACACAACTAAGATTATATTTTCACGTATACACAAGTCTATTACAAAGATTAACAAATAATAAGTCTAGAGAATAATAAACTTAACAAATAATGAAGTTAGCGAAAAATATATTGAACGAATAATAAATTAAACAAATAATAAAGTTAATGGATAATAAGTTGAACGGTTAGTAAGTCTAACAGATAATAAAGCTAATGAATAATACGTTTAACGGATAGTAAGTTCAATGAATAATATGGTTTACAAACAATAAGTTAATAATCGTTATAAACAATAATTTTGAGTTCAAACGAATCCACGATCAACGGGATGACTCCTTACTAAGCGTAGACTGATCTTAAGCACAGAAACACGACGTGTCACTCTCCAAAGCAGTCACAAGACGAATGCCAGTCTCGTGGAGATTTTTCTCCCTGTACGATTGCATTTTGTTTTCTATACCCGTTTGGAAGCATCGAGAAGGTTCCAAACGCCGTTGCTAGGCACACTCGTTGGAAGCATCGAGAAAGTTCCAAACGCCGTTGCTAGGCAGTTTCTGCCTGGAGTTTTGATTACTAATACAATGTATGTCCCATTGCATCGGCACCTCCGAGGCAACATCACACGTGGCTAGGCCCGCTCTCGAGGTCGCATGCCGCCACAACCACATTTCTCGGAAAACACATACAACCACTCCAGACCTCCGTTAGATAAAACATCCATCCCGTGACCGTGGCTACGTTCGGCGACCAATTATCGCCTCGAACCCAATCTTGATATCACAAATCTCGAACAATTACAGCTATGATAAAATCCAGGCTAGACTACTAGAAGATGTTCCCAAAATTTCCAAGGAACGGCTTCGGCTTTCCTTTCATCTCCGACACGGCCATTCTGACTGTCACACGTCCTCGTGTGTAGCTAAAATACAGAGTTTTTTTTTTTACATTAGACTCGTTGTAACTAATATTATCTACCATTCAGTTAAATGTTCCAAATAAGTCAAGGGTCCAGTTTGACAGCAAGATTCCTTTCGAAGGTTTAACAAACAAAGAAATGAAAGAGAACTCAAATTGGTAGTGTCATAGTTTGTATTTCGAAGTGCTAGTTGCATTCTGTGAGTCACCAGTCAGACCGCAACGACACGACAGATCATTTTCGATTCCGCACACGGGTGAATCTCAGATTGTTGGATCGTGTTACCACATTGGGCGTATTACGAAAGCGCAGAACATCTCACTGGACATATTACGAAGGCGCAGAGCATCTCACTGGACGTATTACGAACGCGCAGAGCATCTCACTGGACGTATTACGAACGCGCAGAGCATCTCACTGGACGTATTACGAACGCGCAGAGCACCACACTGGGTGTATTACTAAAGCGCAGAGGGTCACAGTGGACGTATTACGAACGCGCAGAGAGTCACAGTGGACGTATTACGAACGCGCAGAGAGTCACAGTGGACGTATTACGAACGCGCAGAGAGTCACAGTGGACGTATTACGAACGCGCAGAGAGTCACAGTGGACGTATTACGAACGCGCAGAGCACCACACTGGGTGTACGACCACAACGTGGTATTAATGATCCTCTGAGGTCCGTGTACTCGCATCGTTATTATCACCGTCGCTGTCATCGTCGCAGACGTCCAACTCATCAGGAACGCAACTATTTGGCATTTTTCTTAGTTTGTCATGTCTGTCCTTGTATGTCCGTTTACCGTCTAAGGTCTTTAATGTATATCGGTCCCCTTCCAAAATCTCTGCTATCACGAATGGACCCCTGAATTTCGGGTCCAACTTCGTTTGGTTCCTTTCCTCATTTTTTCGTAACACAAAGTCACCAAGGTTAAACCTAACTATCTTGGCTTTCGTTTTGTCGAACCTGTCTTTATCATAGCTAGCGCAAGTCTCCATGTTCTGTATCGCCTGTTGTCTTACACTGGAGATGTCTACTTCCTTTTCCTCGACACTATCAGACAACGTTAAACCGTAGGGCCTTGCTGCCTTATCAATTAATAACTCCAGAGGACTTGATTTAGTTACACGATTGGTGGTGCAATTCAAGGCTAACTGTATCTCGCCAATCGCGTCTTGCCACGTTCGCCCGGTCGTTTCTACCGTCGAAAACATATTTTTTAAGGTGCTCATAGTACGCTCTACTTGTCCATTGGCCCTACTAGTACCGGTTGCTATTAAGTGGAGTTTAATGTGTCTATCTTGACAGAAACTTTGGAAATCTTTACCCGTAAAGCATCTTCCTTGGTCCGCTATTACCCGGCAGGGATTACCGAATAAAAATATAGCGGACTTAAGCGCTTTAATGGTATTTAGGGAGTCTATCTTACGGGTATGATGCAAATATACGAACTTGGTGAAGGCGTCGACCAGCACAACGACATATTTCTTCGAGTCGCTTTTACCACTTAGTTTTCCCGTGATGTCCATGTGAACCGTGTGCCAAGGTATGCTGGTCTTAGGTATGGGATGTAGTTCGGCTTGTGTTTTGCCTGAACTAGCCTTTGAAACTCGACAAGCATGACAGTTCTCGACGAATTTGCGAACGTATTTCGCCATTCCCTCGAACCAATAATACTCGTACAGTTTCTCGAGCGTTTTATCCCATCCTAAGTGCATAATTGACTGGTGCACATGGTTGATCACGGACCACCTAAAGCCTCTTGGGACAATGGGCAAGCAGAGAGTTCTGCCTCTCCTTTGTATCTTACGATACAGGGTGCCGGATCGTAATTCGTACGTGTTCGCAACGTCGTCCGCAAGCTCGTCGTTCCGCAACTTATCGACGATTTCCATAATTTGAGGATCGCGACGTTGCTCCGCCAAGAGCCAATCTTCGGAAATTTCGGCCAGATTGATTTCTTTTTCGGCAATTTTGACGATCGTACGGTGATCCGAGTCTACGGGGTTCCGCGAAAAAAAAATCGACGTGAGCCATTCGTCTGCCTTCCCGATACATAATGTCAAAGGTAAAAGTTTGTAGGTAAGCCCACCACCTGTAAACCCTGTCATTTAAATGCACCTTATTGCTGGATGCCTTCAAGGAATTGCAATCAGTAACGACAAGGAATTCTCGCCCGTGTAGATAGTGGCGAAAATGCTTGACGGCGTTTACGACTGCTAACGTTTCTAATTCGTAGGAATGATATCTAGATTCCGTTGGGTTAGTCTTTTTGCTGTAATACTCTACTACTTTATTTTTACCTTCGACCTTTTGCATTAGGATAGCTCCGTAGCCTTCTGAACTAGCGTCGGTGTGTAGCTCTATTGGGTAATTGGGATCAAATATCATTAGCACCGGTTCATCGGTCAGAATAGAAATTATTTTTTGCCTTATCTTTTCATGTTTATCCGTCCAATTTATGTTCTTGTTACCGGAAGTGAGTGCATACAAAGGTTTCATTACTTGTGAGAATTTTGGAACGAATTTTCGAAAATAAGAAGCTAGACCGATGAACTGCCGAAGCTGTGTAACGGTTGTCGGTGCGGGTAAAGAGCTTAAGGCGTGTATTTTTCCCGGGTTGGGGCGAACTTCTCCGTTACAAATTACATAACCCAAATAGAGTACCGAGGTCGTTAGAAAAGAACATTTTGAAAAGTTAAAAGAGAATCCGGCTTTTACAAGGGTATCTAATACGATGTTCAATCGTTCTAGGGCTTGATCTACCGAGTCAGCGATAATTAAGACGTCATCCAGGTAAACTACGACGTATGAATAAGCAAGGTCGCCTAAGGCTTTGAAAATGGCTCTTTAGAAAACGGCTGGTGCATTTTTCAACCCAAACGGCATCGTTACATATTCGTACTGACCGTCGGGGGTGACGAACGCTGTATATTCAGTGGAGTTAGGGTGAATAGGGATCTGATGAAATCCACTGGCCATGTCCAAGCTAATGAAGTATCTCGCACTCTGCAATCTCACGATTTGATCAGCAATAAGGGGTAAGGGATACCGATCCGCGACCGTGTTTTTATTTAGCGCCCGGAAATCTACACACAATCTGTCCGATCCGTCCTTCTTCTTCACGAGTAACATGGGGCTCGCGAACGGCGAATTACTGGGTTTTACAATTTTTGCCCTAATCAGTTCACTTATCCGCTCGCGCACTATTCTCCGCTCTTCCCCGCTAAGTCTGTAAGGACTTCTCTGTACGGTGACATTAGGGTCAATCAACCGAATTTCTAACTGGCCCGTACTCACACGCGTCCGCGGGAAACCCGTAATAAATGACTCTTTGAATTTTTCGAGAACAGAGATCAATCGATCTTTGTCGTTACCAACTACATCAGTGTTGATCTCGTTAATGTTGACCGCATCTTCCACGACTTTGCTACAGGCGTTAACCATTTTTGTCTTGCAAATATCGACGCTATTTCGTGTAATATTCACGTCAAAACCTTGGCTCAAAATTTCACGACCAATCATGATACCATATTTTAAGTAGCTATCAGCAAGGACATGAAAAGTTATCTCCAGTGTAAAACCGTTAATACATACAGTGGACAAGATCTGGAATGTACTGTTAACACAAGTATTTCCTATACCTCGCATTACTACTACATCAGTCGTTCGTTTGCCAGAAAATTTCGAAGATATAGATTCTTTAATTAACGAGCATTCAGCTCCGGAATCGAAACAAAATGGGTACGACTCACCCAGATGACTTAAACTACCAGCTGGAGACTCCACCATGCAGGAGTCGACTCGTCGTTCGTTCTTGGAGCCGGGTTTTTTGTGCTGCAGTAGCGGACAATCAGGTGCGATATGGCCCTCCGCCTTACACTTGAAGCAAACCACCTGGGGCGATGTTGCCGGTCGTCTTCCTTCCGGGCGTTGTGTATTTCCTCGCTGCTCTTTCTGCATCCTACTGCGGCACTCCGCTATTCTGTGTCCGTGTTTACCACAGTAGAGGCACTTCACGTGGTGGGCCGACGGCTTGTGTCTTTTGGCTTCAGGGCCCGTGGAGGTGTCGCTCGTCGAAAATACGGGCCTCTTCGCGAAAGCAATAGCTCTCATTTCGTCTAAAAATTGGTCCTTGGTCTTGATATCCTTCATAGCTGCTATCTCTTCGATGCGCTGATCCCGTGAGCTCAGGTGACAAAGAACGGTAGCGTTGATTACTTCAGCCATAGTGGCATTTTGCCACTTCGTCTCCAGGAGGGAACGGAGACGGATGGCGTACGCAGCCATGTTTTCGTCCTCTTGTGGTGGTTCCCTGAGTGTCTTCATTAGCGTCGAGGTTGCCGTATCTTTGCTACCAAAACGTGTAATGAAAAGTTCCCTAAACGTTGGCCAGGTAAGCCCTTCGCCGGTCACTATCTGCGTGAGCCAATGCGCTGCACGACCCTCTAGAGCACTATTTAAAACAGAAACTAGTGCACTGTCTTGCAGAGGATTACCCTTCATAAGCAGGTCCACAGTCGTGCACCATGCGGCTGGATCGGCGCCCGCGATCGCGGGGTTAAAACGTGGTAGCACGATGTTTTTAGGTTCCGCACTTGACTTCGGCGCCAGCGTCTGAATTAACTCGCGCATGATGGCCATATGTTCTTGTATTGTCATAGTCGGCACTGATCCCACTTCTGATGTCGGGGTGAGATTGGAATTTTGGGCGCGTGACAATTCTTCACGTGAGTTATCCATTGTTTAACACAACTAAGATTATATTTTCACGTATACACAAGTCTATTACAAAGATTAACAAATAATAAGTCTAGAGAATAATAAACTTAACAAATAATGATGTTAGCGAAAAATATATTGAACGAATAATAAACTAAACAAATAATAAAGTTAATGGATAATAAGTTGAACGGTTAGTAAGTCTGACAGATAATAAAGCTAATGAATAATACGTTTAACGGATAGTAAGTTCAATGAATAATATGGTTTACAAACAATAAGTTAATAATCGTTATAAACAATAATTTTGAGTTCAAACGAATCCACGATCAACGGGATGACTCCTTACTAAGCGTAGACTGATCTTAAGCACAGAAACACGACGTGTCACTCTCCAAAGCAGTCACAAGACGAATGCCAGTCTCGTGGAGATTTTTCTCCCTGTACGATTGCATTTTGTTTTCTATACCCGTTTGGAAGCATCGAGAAGGTTCCAAACGCCGTTGCTAGGCACACTCGTTGGAAGCGTCGAGAAAGTTCCAAACGCCGTTGCTAGGCAGTTTCTGCCTGGAGTTTTGATTACTAATACAATGTATGTCCCATTGCATCGGCACCTCCGAGGCAACATCACACGTGGCTAGGCCCGCTCTCGAGGTCGCATACCGCCACAACCACATTTCTCGGAAAACACATACAACCACTCCAGGCCTCCGTTAGATAAAACATCCATCCCGTGACCGTGGCTACGTTCGGCGACCAATTGTCGCCTCGAACCCAATCTTGATATCACAAATCTCGAACAATTACAGCTATGATAAAATCCAGGCTAGACTACTAGAAGATGTTCCCAAAATTTCCAAGGAACGGCTTCGGCTTTCCTTTCATCTCCGACATATATATATATATGTCGGGTTTACATTGGAATTAGGGTTAGGGGCGTGAAACGAATCGTCGTTTGGTTTACGCATTGTCGATAAGCAATAGAGAAGACATTGACTAGTGCAGATATGATTATTATAGAATTGGACAAGCAACCATGGCAATTAGATACTCGAGAAACTAATGATAATGATCCTAGGTTCAATAACGAATCGGCGGTTGACGGGGTAATGGATGAATGTGCCCGCAAAATCTAAGTCATACTCTTTGTTAAAACGGGGAATATCCACCGAGTGTACAGACGCTAAGTAAGTCGCTAATTCGATCTCGCGAGAGAATGACTTTTCGTCGCGATGATGCTGCAGAGGAAAACTATGATGGGGTGTCTAAGGACACGAGTTCATCAGATTCGTCGAGGATAGTCTTCGTTCAGAAAGTAAGGGAAATTAACGTTGCTGCTAATTGGTCAATCTCCATATCGGTGGTTAGAAAAGATGCTAGCCGCCTTCGAGGGAAAGTTGCTAGTGGGAGACGCCGTTCGTTGAAAGAAATAGATCTCGCCTATCTTCCCGTAGTTGGGACAAAGACTGTTTATCTGTTTGAAGGACTTTAGGTAACTAGATCTTAGTGTTTATAACGGCCCTCGGGCTAGCTGATCACGTACTGTGGAGACACATCGACATCTGGCAATCATCTTACTCGAAGATTAGGGACTGCGTGTGGCGAGCCACGGGACAGAGACCGTTGCAATGTTTACTGTCGCGTGTTGCCAGAGATATTTCTTTTAAGGAGAGTTATAGAATTAGTTCATACCTTTGTTAGGCAAAGCGTTCATCCCGTGACCGCGGCTACGTTCGGCGACTGGCTATCGCCTCGAGCCCAAGCTCACTATCACAAATCTCGGACAATTACAATTAGGTTGAATAACTACAATTGTTTAATTACAGCTATAGTAGACTCTAGGTTACAATGTTGCGGGATTATCCAGCATTCCAGAGGCTCCGGTGTTCTTTCCTCTCCGTCATATATATATATTTATGGGTCCTTAACACTATTGAGGGTACGCCGTAAGGATGAGCGGACATCTGGTATCCATCTGGCCCGCGGTGTATGGCCTGGTCTAGGTAGAGGGCCGCCCGACATAACATACGGTACTATTGTATTAATGTTACATGTACATGTAATTATAGTATGTAATTCACGTGTTTATAATAAATGTCATTTTTATTCAATGTACTTTTATATATACAAACATTCCTAAAAAAAAAAACGATCGTCCCGTGTTAGGTTGTTAAAACGTTTTCAAAAAGTGTAGGAGACATTTTGTTTATTAAATTGCAACATTCGGAAAACATTCCTTATATAATTAATTTAACATGTGCAAATGTGTCGTACACTAGATATACCGCTCTTAATAAATTGTCACATTTACTACACCCAGCTGGCAGCGGAAACGATCAACACATCTAGCATAGAAAAAAGACTAAAAAGGAAACACCCAACAGATCTCACAAAGGATATAACCTAACAAACACGAAGATGGTACCCCGCTGGGGGTAGCCATCCACATGATAATCAGACAGCCAAAAAATTCTACCAAATGTCCAAATCGGACAAATTGTGAATGTAAACAACTAAATAAAAAAAAAAAAAAAAACATTTACTACACCTCGAGTTACCTCTAATATCCTGAATGAGTCGCATGATTGATCAATAAGCTATGAATAATTATACAGATTCAGTTTTTCCTCATCCCATCTGAATATTATAAAGAATACTTTACATTGAATATTTTATTAAATACTCCAAGTTTTTCATAAACCCTTCAAAATTCACAGCCTATTGATCAATTCCTCTATCCTTTCTCTTTCTCCTCACTAAAATAGATAAATTCTTAATGCAATTTATGGATTTTTTTTTATAAAGTAGATCGCATTTATCATCTGATATATTTTTTGAAGTAATTTCTGTCTGTACATTTTCTTCCTTTCCCCTAATTCTTTTTCTCCTTCTAATGAATTCTTTTTAT
Organism: Bombus flavifrons; assembly: GCF_040668555.2. Classification (NCBI taxonomy): domain Eukaryota; kingdom Metazoa; phylum Arthropoda; class Insecta; order Hymenoptera; family Apidae; genus Bombus; species Bombus flavifrons. The sequence goes on along the minus strand of NC_138459.1, from coordinate 900,490 downwards.
TCTGTAAAATAGTTTTTGTATCTTCAATTTTGTTAAGTGCAATTCTCATTTTTGATAACGTACTTTTATTAGATAATTCTTGTGAATCTTCTACTACATCATACATATCATTTTGGGTGTGGCTTCTACCTTCAGTAAATTTAATATTTTGAACAGTACCATTAATTGCAATAGCTCTTTCGGTATCAAGTAAATCGCCCTTATTATTTAATATACTTTTTGAATTGACTTCTGTCTCTGCAGTTTCTTCTTTTGTATTTTCTTCGACTTTTCTTTGTTCTTCTAATCCACACTTTTCGTTTTATAAGATTTTTCTCGTATCTTCATTTTTTTTAACTTCAACTTTACCCGATCTCCTAGGTCTGCCTTTATGTTTCGCTTCTCTCTTTGCAATATTAACACCTTTGTTTTCTTCTGGTTGCTTTTTATCATCACAACTCTTCAATTTATACTATTACAATTTATAAGTAAACGAGATATTTTATTCCTAGTACGTTGGCTTAAATTCGCTTCATCAATTGCTATTACACTCGTTACTGCATTATCATTTTCTACAGATTTACACCTGTCGCTATCACTAGCTGTGTCCGTTAAAAGAACTTCCCTTCGTTAACGCGCATCAGTTGTTTCGCTTTCACTGTCTGAAATTGATTTTTGTTTAATACCTCTTTCTTCGACTTTAGTCCATTTGTTTTCTACATTTTCCGATGCTTTTTGTTTATTAATTATTTCAGACTTGTCTTCGATTAATTTCGCCTTTAAAGCGCTTCGCAAAATTTTATTTGCGTTTGACTGTCTTGGTTGATTGTAAACAATTTCTTCAAATTTTGGCGAAGTAGCAGGCTTTACAGCAACATTATAACACTTGCGCCGTTTACTACTATCTAACATAGATGGAGATGGACTTTTGTCATCTTTATTCTCTAAAGACTTCTCTTGTGTATTAGCATCTAAATTTCTCGACGTAAGTGTTAAGGAAATCAGAGGATTTGGAAATACAAATAACTGACTTTATTTCACACACAACAGCTATACATCTATATTACACTCTGAAGAACGTCTTGCACGCACGCTTGTCGCCAACCGACTCTCCAGAATCTTCTTAACGACTGCTAACGGTCCTTTGTCTCAACTCAGACCAGGACACCCTCTAACGGATACACACACATTCACATGTACAGTGTAAATGTATCATCTTCCTAACAGTAAGTTCTGCTGAAGTTTTTGGTTCTGCACTGTCACAAGCATTTTTTGCTATCATTATGTGGTCTTCTTCTATAAGCAAATTTTCATTACGTTGAGCATTATCTTTTGCTTTTTGTATGGATTCTAATGATACATTTTGTTCAACGTTGTCTGTTGATTTTGTATCATTTTCAGCAGTTGATTTACTAACTGCCTCCTTCATTTCAATTTTGTTTTCTTTATTTGCATCATCGTCCAAAATATTTCTTATTGAAATATTATCCTTCTTGTTATGATCTTTCTCTGCTTCTCCTAAACTTTTACTTACTTTATCAAACCATTCTTATAAATCTTGAGTATCTTGTGGCTAAAATTGTGACAAATCATTATACAGTGCTGCAATATCTTCTTTTCTTCGTTTCAAAGACTCTTTCTGGTATTCTGTCGAGCTACTGGCATCAAACATTAAGTCTGTTTTAATAAAAATATGATCCTGTGAATCGGTGTCAATTGATACTTTCTTTACATAAGAATTTTCTACATTAGACTGCAATTCTTTCGAAAATTTTGTCAAAACCATCTCTTCATTTTCTACAGTAACGTCTTTTTTCTCCAAGCTTTTGTTCAAACTATTAGAAACTAAACTATCCTGACAACCCCCACTAGTCGCTTCTTTAATAGTTTCCTGTCTTCCAATTCCTAACTTGATTTCGGCAATTGTTTTTCGTAACAATTCGATTTTTCTATCGAGGAGTTGACCCTCTTCGCTTGCTTGTTTGGTCATAGTGTCTATGCGTATTTGCGTTTGCGCGCTTTCAACTCGTAGTTTGTTTATCATTTCGATAATTTGCGACAGTTTGTCATTGTCTCTACCGGTGGATGCTTTATCTTTCGACATCCTTCTAAATATTCCTAACTCTTCTTCTGAGTCTTGTTCAAAGCTAGATCGTCTGTCTCTATATGTAAAAAATGAATCCAGCGTTTACCTTGATTTGCTCGCTTCAGTAGATGCATTCAGTTCCAAAGGTCTTCTGGGTTCGTGAATTAAGAATTCGTCGTCGAGGATGACCGTAGTCCAAGTTAGTCTTTCCCGTAGGTATGGATGTCCTTGTTTTCCAAACGAAGCGATGTTTCACAATCCTGGCATTTAGCGTCCGTAGATGCTTTATGCTTTATAGGTGTTTCTTCCGATTTCGTTGATAGTCACTTCGTTGTCGCGGATGACCGTAGTTCCAAATAATTCTATCTTCACAACAACAATTTTAACAATCCTCGCAGGATCGCCAGAATGTCACGTAAAATTGATACTTGGATTGTAAGAGAAAAGAAGGCAGAGTCATAACCCAACTATTAATTTCCTTTTATCAAACTTTATTATAAATTTTAGCACTTACAATAATAGAATAACACTGAACCGGAGGAAGGGGGTTGTACGAGAACAGCGACTAGAACAAGAACAGCCCGAGCTGGGTGAAGTCTCGATTTATGTACATTTTGGTTTGATGATGTTGAGGGGGCTCAGTGTAGGTTATGATGTGGAAAAGTGTCCGAAGGTCGGGGGTCGATATCCTATCTCTGATGTGGACTAAGGTGCGTCACAGCCTTGGTGTAGGCTATGATGATAAGATGGTGATGTGTCCAAAGGAGTCCGAAGGGGTTGATGTCTTATCTCTGAGGTAGGTTGAGATGTGATTGATATCACACGAACAGCGCGAGCCGCGATTCAAACATACGAAACGAACACATTGTACAACGATAATAAAACACTTTAATAGATGACTAATAAGATATGGAAGCATATAAATATGACATACTATTGAATAAGACCCAATAATAGAACGAACTCTACGCGAAAAAAGAAGTCGAAAATATAGAATAAAAATTTTTTTAAAATTTTTTCTTTTTTTTTTAATTTTTCCATCGAGACAACGATGTACAGTGAAATCCGTTATAACGTACAGCACGCGTACCGAGCGAAAATAGTAATAGATCGCAATTTCAACGACCAGGATTCCCAAACAATTATAACCGGCGCTCGCTCTAACAACAACTATAACAACAACCGCAATATCAACGGAAATAATTGCCAGAATCGAAGATCCGTGCCGCCAATGCAGAATCGTCCGAACGTTTCAAGACAAAACCCTATAACATGTAACTATTACAGAAAGCCTGGGCATTTAGTAAGAGACTGTTACAAATTTAAAGCGAGAGTAAACGCTGGGATAATTGTAAGAACGCGTCGGGGCAGTCGGGAAACCAGACGAATCCTTCGAGGGGAAGGGGCGAACCTCGAAGGAGCAACGCTATAAATCGCTCGAGGGTACAAACTACAACGAGAAGACCGGCACCGACGGCAGCCAACCGAACGCAACAAACGACTCCCGCAAAACCGACGCCAAAACCGACGAACACTCCGGTAAAGCCATCGTCCAGTCGTGCTCAAGAACAATCAGGAAATCTGGAGAATCAACAACCGACGAAGAAAGAAGACCACGAAAAAGCAAACAAGAATCACCAAGTGTCGGACGCAGATTCGGACAACGACCTCTCCGGATTATTTCAATAAAAATAAACGAAACTCCAAGTACTCCTACCGCGAGAATAGTTTCCCCAGATTTAGAAACTAAGACAAGTTTACTATTAGACTCCGGATCAGAAATCAATATCATCAGGAAACCTGCCTTACCCGATTCAGCGATCATCAACGAGCAAGAAACAACTGAAGTTGGAGGAATTACGGCAACGAGCCTAGTCACCCTAGGGCAGACAATAATACAGGTTGCGGGCCATCCAGTTACTTTCCATGTAGTTGACGATTCATTGCTGATCGATCAAGACGGAATCTTAAGATCCGAATTTTTTGCATGATGCAAAGCTCGTCTGGATTACGAGCAAAAACACATTAAATGGGGAAATATTTACATTCCGTTCGATACAAGAGAAAAGATAATTGTACCGAAACGAAGTTCGGTACCATATACCATAAATATTGCAAATTCGGAGGCAAACGAGGGATTCATCCCTAAAATCGAACCGATTAAGGGAATCTATTTCGGAAACGCGGTTGTGAAAAACCATAAGGGGCGGGGTTATCTAAGAGTAATTAATACCACATCAAGGGATTACGAATTTACCGTACCTACAATGGTAATTAAAGAATTTACAATTCCCTCATATTACGTGCAACGTTATTTCAGTATCTAAAGAAACTAGGTTCGACAAAATAGTAGAATTGTTGCGACTGGAAAATTAAAGCACTGATACAGAAAAATCAAGACAGATTTCACCTTCCAGGCGAGACGCTGGAAGGAACAGATATCTTACAGCTTGAAATTATTACTACAGACGAGATACCGATTAATGTTAAACAGTACTGGTACCCGCCCGTACATCGAGAAGAAATAAATCGTCAAATTCAAGAATTACTAGAGACGGACGTCTCCGTACATCTCTCCGTTATGGATCGTACCGAAGAAGCCGGATTCCCAAGGTAATAAACGATGGAGATTTGTTATCGATTATAGGAAGTTAAACGACAAAACGATAGGCGATGCTTATCCGCTGTCTAACATTACCGAAATATTAGACCATTTGGGAAGTGCAAGGTATTTCTCCACGCTCGACTTAGCATCTGGATTCCATCAGATCCGTATGGCATCGAAGGATGCCCACAAAACAACGCGACTTTGCTACAGGCGTTAACCATTTTTGTCTTGCAACTATCGACGCTATTTCGTGTAATATTCACGACAAAACCTTGGCTCAAGATTTCACGACCAATCATGATATCGTATTTTAAGTAGCTATCAGCAAGGACATGAAAAGTTATCTCCAATGTAAAACCGTTAATACATACAGTGGACAAGATCTGAGATGTACTGTTAACACAAGTATTCCCTATGCCTCGCATTACTACTACATCAGTCGTTCGTTTGCCAGAAAATTTCGAGGCTATAGATTCTTTAATTAATGAGCATTCGGTTCCGGAATCGAAACAAAATGGGAACGACTCACCCAGATGACTTAAACTACCAGCTGGAGACTCCACTACGCAGGAGTCGACTCGACGTTTGTTCTTGGAGCCAGGTTTTCTGTTCTGCAGTAGCGGACAATCAGGTGCGGTATGACCCTCCGCACGACACTTGAAGCAAACCACCTTGGACGATGCAGCTGGATCGGCGCCTGCGACTTCGGGGTTAAAGCGTGGTAACGAAAATTTTCCGGGTTTCACACTCGGTTCAAGCTCCCTCGGTTTTTGCGCTAGCGTCTGAATTAACTCGCGCATAAAGGCCATCTGCTCTTGTATCACTTTAAGCGGTTCTGATCCCACTTCTGATGTCGGGTTATGGTTGGAATTTTGGGCGCGTAACAACTCTTCACGTAAATTAACCATTGTTTTACACAGCCGGGATTATATCTACACGTATACACAAGTCTACTACAAAGATTAACAAATAATAAGTCTGATGAATAATAAGCTTAACAAATAATAAAGTTAGTGGGTAATAAGTTGAACGAATAATAAGTCTAACAAATAATAAGTCTAATGAATAATAAGTTTAACGAATAGTAAGTTTAATGAATAGTGTGATTTGCGAATAATAAGTTTAATGAACGCTATTAACAATATTTTTGAGTTCAAACGAATCCACGGCCAACGGGATAACTCTTTACTAAGCGTAGACTGATCTTAAGCACAGAAATACGACGGTTGAAAACTCGACGTGTCATTCTCCAAAGCAATCGCAAGAATGCTAGCCTCGTGGAGATTTTTCTCGCTGTACGATTGCATTTGTTTTTCTATACCCGTTTGGAAACATCGAGAAGGTTCCAAACGCCGTTGCTAGGCAGTTTCTGCCTGGAGTTTGATTATTAATACATGTATGTCCCATTGTATCAGCACTTCCGGGGCAACATCACACGTGGCTAGGCCCGCTCCCGAGACCGCATGCCACCACAACCACATTTTTCGGAAAACCCATACAACTACTCCGGACCTCCGTTAGGCAAAACGTCCATCCCGTGACCGTGGCTACGTTCGGCGACCAATTGTCACCTCGATCCCAATCTCGCTATCACAAATCTCGAACAATTACAGCTATGATAAAGTCTAGGCTAGAGTACTAGAAGATGTTCCCAAAATTTCCAAGGAACGGCTTCGGCTTTCCTTTCATCTCCGACATATATATATTATTTCCTTTATTTGTTGGACCGTTAATTGATTTTAGTTAAATATTCCGTAATGTAAATTTCATAACATACATACAAAATTCTTTACATTTATTACATGATTAGATAGTTTTAATAATATAGCTTCGTATGTTTTACTTTTTTTATGTTCATTAAGTTATAATTGTCCGGTATAATAATGTGGATTTCGCAATGTAATTTTCATTTATAATTCTCCAAGTATGTTAAAGTGCAATTTCGTATATTTATTACTTTATGTTTATTAGTTTTTCGGTTTAATAACATATATACATATATACAGGGTGGTTGGTAACTGGTGGTACAAGCGGAAAGGGGGTGATTCTACGCGAAAAAAGAAGTCGAAAATATAGAATAAAAATTTTTCGTTTGAGGCTTTGTTTTCGAGAAAATCGACTTTGAATTTTCGCTTGGTACGCGCGCGGTACGTTATGACGGATCTCACTGTAGATCGTTGTCTCGATGGGAGATTAAAAAAAAAGAAAAAATAAAAAAAATAAAAAAAAATTTTTATTCTATATTTTCGACTTCTTTTTCCGCATAGAATCACCCCTTTTCCGCTTGTACCACCAGTTATCAACCACCCTGTATATATATTTAATAGTAAAATTTCCATATGTAATTCTCCAAGTTTATTGCTGTGTTAATTGTTCTTAATCACTTGGTTTGTTAACAGGTTTATTTTAGTCGTACATATTTTATCCATTTTATTTCTGTGTTTGTTAATTAATTAAAATATGTATTCCTGCTATTTCACTATTATGTCGTATGTAGTCGTTCTTATTTTTGATTCATCAGGTCAGTTCGCGGCTCGTTCAGTTTATTAATTAGTTTCATTCAATCATTTTGTATATTTTATACTTGCTGATTAATCAAAGTGTGTCCTCCTGTTGTTCCATTTATTCTCCCTTACTATTACGTTGTATATTATCGTTCTTATTTCTTAATTTATTTGGTCGGTTCGCGGTTCGTTCGATTTATTAGTTGGGTTTATTTAATGACTTTATTTTTATTTTGTATTTTACATATTCCATCTTCGTTAATTGATTGTAGTATATCATTCTGTTCCATTATTATGTTTTGCTAATTTGTCATATATAATCCTTCTTATTCTTAATTGGTTCGCGGATAGTGTTACGTCGCCAAAAACATCGGCGCTGCAGCTCTCGCGACCGGACAGCCGATGGCCTGCGTAACGTCATTTCGACCATCAATAAACCTAAGGACCAACCATAACTTTTCTCTTTCATTGTGTACACATGTGTCTTCATTCAAACCGTTGTCCTGAAAGATTTCTTAAGGCTAAAAATATTTGCAACGCACATCTGGTTTTTAGAGAGGTCCTTGGGTTTATTAGGCGCAATTAAAAACACGGAGAAAGCGGGTACGCACCCATTAGGAAAAACCGAATAGCTATCTAATAGAACAGGCTGGGTTTTTCCCATGCACAAGGTCACTCACGAACCACGTTGGTAGGAGGCTTCCTACCCATCACTTCTCCTACGACTCTAGGAGGGTCAAGTCGAAGACTTCTCCTGCTACATCAGGAGGGCCAAGTCAACTTATTTCGTCAACATCGCTAAGTCAAGTCAACTTACTTCTTCTACATACTACAACGTCGAAGTCTAACATTAAAATCTCACGTCTATTAAGTATCCTCGAGTGCTACGTCCACTAACATACGAAATTCGACTGTAAGAGCCTTGCTCTACTATTCATATCTATCTCATCTTCGTGCGACAAGTTGCTATCTACGATTTATATCTACTCAACAGTGTAGTTTAAGTGTTGGAAATATATATATTTTATAATTCTGTGAATCACAGTGTTATATAAACTTAATCACCCCTATTATCCTAACGGAAATCAGGGGATCGATCAACTCGTGGTGTCGATTAGTATAATCGTAACGGGAATTTACGACTCCCGTTGACGTCTCTCCTCGCGATTGCGTCTCCCCGCGATTGGTTGAAATTACACGGAATGTGATATTGTTATAACGAGAGTGAAGACCGAAACAGACAATCCAGACGGGGACAAAAAGGATCTGAAGGCGATAAATATAATTTATAGTGCAATATCGAATAGACAATTAGAATACATTAGTGAGGAAAAAACTGTGTATGAAATAATGAGAAAGCTCGACGAAATGTACTTGAGAGAGTCGACGGCACTACAGATCGTTTGCAGAAGGAGATTGGAGAGGATAAGTCTGGACAATTACAGTGACTCAGTACCGTTCTTTAGCGATTTTGAAAAATTAATGAATGAATTAAAAGGTGCTGGCGTACAAGTGAGTGAGAGGGAAAAACTGAACTACATGCTAAATGCGTTACCCGAAGAGTATAGCTACATAGTGGATATAATAGATGCAGTGAAAGAAGAGAATCAAACGCCAGCGTACGTGAGAAATAAGATAGAAATAGCGGAAAAGAAAGATAAATCAAATCGAAGAGAAATGAAAAATAATGCCTTTGCTGCAAGAAATGAAGGATGCTTCAAATGTGGAAGAGTGGGACATTTTGCAAGAGAGTATCAAAATGGCGTCCAAGCGGGAAGCAGTAACAGTTATCTGCATGGGTTAACACGTGGTAGCCGCAGAGGAAGAGGAAACAAAGGCAGTACGAGCAAAGGACGTGGAAATTTTCATCGTCAATCAGCAACCGGTACGAGCGAGTATAACAACTCAGGAGCAGGCACATGGATGGCAACGGCGCACGCAGCACAAAGCAGCGAGATGAACGAGATAAGTTGTAATAAGATTATGTGGCTACTAGATAGCGATTGTACTGATCACATAATTAACGATATAAATTATTTTGACAAATCTATCGACCTTAAAGAACCGGTAAATATATATTTGGGCGATAATAGATCGATAAAGGCAACAAAAATTGAAAATGTTATAAGCTCTTTTGAAGCATTTGGAAAGCGAAATAAAATAACTATAAATATAGTTTTTTATGCGAAAGAAATGTCCGCAAACTTGATTAGTTTAGGCAAGTTAACGGATAATAATAATATGGTTATTTCAAAAGGAAATATTGCAAAGATAATAGATGAAAACGATAAACTTACAGCTGTAGCGGTTGTTTTCGACCACTCGCGGAGAGACGCGATCGCGATGAAGCACGTCAACGGGAGTCGTAAATTCCCGTTACGATTAAATAATCGACGCCACGAAATGATCGACCCTCTATTTCGGTTAGGATAATAGAGGTGGTTTAATTGAATATGACACTGATATAACAAGTTATATATCACAGTTTATCCCAAGAACTTTGTAAAGAAAATAGTTACACTGATGCTTATGTATAGGATAAGTGAGTGACTGATCTAAGGTGTAAACCCGATTAACAAGATGTTGATTGTTTGAAGGAGAGAAAATCAGTGCCGTTCGGTGACGATGCTGTGGCGGAGGAAAACTAAGGATGGGTGTGTCTAACGCACGGGACCATCGGATTTGTTGGTGACGATTTTGGCTAATAGAGTGAGGGAAATAGGCTTCGTTGTTAATTGGTTATTTGCTATGGTGGTGGGTGAGGAAGGATGCTAACTGCCCTTGAGATAAGTCGCTAGTGGGAGGCCTCATACGTGAGAAAAGCCAACTTTCCCGTGTCAACCCGTGGTGGACAATAAACCTTAGGAAACAATTCAGCGAAAGATTATCTGTTCGGTTCGAAGGACCTCGACTAGGAAATTGCTGAGATTTATGGAGGGTACTTGAGAATATTGAGGGTACGCAGTAAGAACGAGCGGACATCTGGTTGCCATCTTGCCCGCGGTGTATGGCCGGGCCTAGGCAGAGTGTCGCCCAACGTAACATCCTCCCCCCGTTGAGAGGGCACCGATCAAACTTTATATGTGGGTTAGGTGGGTGTGTGATCCACCTCCTTCGATGTCAGTGATTGTCCGGACTCATCTCGAGCTGATTGACATGGCAGGGGAACCAGTCGTTTGACGCCGCGGTCCAGGAGGCTCGATGATGTGTGCACAGTCGCTGTTTGTATTATGCCATCGGCTCCGGGATGGACCTTGACTACACGACCCAGGGGCCAGTGCATCGGTGGAACGTTGCCTCCTCTGAGGAGGACGATGGTGCCTTCTTGTATGTTGCGTCCATTTACTGCGGTAGTTCAGCTGATTGAGGTACTCCTTATGCCAGCGTTTCCAAAAATGTTGTTTAATTTTTTGGGTATGCTGCCATCTGGAGAGCCGGTTGGATGGAGTGACCCTGAAATCTCGCTCACGCACACTCATTAATGACTCGCCGATGAGGAAGTGACCCGGAGTGAGGACGAGGAGATCCTTGGGATCAGTGGATATGGGTGTTAATGGTCAGGAGTTGAGAACTGCTTCGATTTCTATGATAAGTGTATTGAATTGCTCGAAAGTAAGCAGTTCATTATCGACGACGCGTCTGAAGTGATGCTTGAAGGACTTCACCGCTGCCTCCCATAACCCACCGAAATGCGGGGAATGAGGGGATATGAAGCGCCATTCGATTTCGTTGTGATCCTCCGATTTCAGCAAATCGTGGAGCTCCTAACTCATTGTTTGCGCCAATGAAGTTGGAGCCATTATCAGAATGGATGGTCGAACAAAACCCTCGCCGAGCGATGAATCGATGAAGAGCGGCGATGAAGGATTCGCTCGTGAGATCACCAACGAGTTCGATGTGCACCGCCTTGACTGCTAGGCATATGAAGATAGCCACATATACCTTGACCCGGCGGCGGTTGCGATCTCGTTTCTCCTTAATGTAGAATGGCCCACAGTAGTCGACTCCGACATGTGTGAATGGTCGAGACTCAGTTACTCGAGCCTCCGGCAGGTTACCCATTATGTAGTCTACTTGTGGTGGATGAGCATGAACGCAGCGGACGCAATTTTTGACCGTACGCTATACTTGACTTCTGCCATCGATGGGCCAGTATCGCTGTCTCACTGCGTATAAAGTAGCTTGTGTACCTGCATGTAGACTGACCTTATGTTCGTTTTCGAGTATCCGTGATGTAGTAGGAGATTTGGGCAGGATGATCGGATGCTTTTGTGTGAAAGCCATCGGTGCTTGACTCAGTCGGCCGCCGACGCGCAATATTCCTGCATTGTCTAGAAATGGATTGAGTCGTTGCAGTTTCCCGCTGACCGGCATGTTTCGATTCTTCTGGAGCGTGGATATCCCTTCTGAAAAATGAATGTGTTGGAGTAGCAGAATGAGTTTGCCATGAGAAACTTGTGGTTCTTCTGTGGTTAGTGGTGACGATCGGTTTCGCGGTTGTTTCCACCGAAGACAACGAGCAGCGATGCGGATTAACTTTGGCCACGATGAAAACCTGTCTAAGAGATTATTGTTGACAGGAGTAGTGGCGAGACCGGTTGCTGCTTACCGTTCTGGTAAGTTGGCCAAATGTGTTGGTTCTCACATAGGCCAACATTCTTCTGATTGCAGCAGTCACAGTGAGCCAGTTTGCCAAATGTTAGGCTGCAAAATTGTGATTGTCCTCGAGAAATTAGGTCCGCAGGATTGTCACTGGTGGGGACATGACGCCAATCAGTGAAGCATTCAAACAGGAAGGAAATGACGGTTGGTTTTCGGCAAAATCGACGAAATCAAAGCGATTTGCGAGCTGCTGGGCTTGTTTCAACGGTTAAACGATTGTGCATTGCATTCTGCATGTAGAAAGGAGTGAAATGAGCGCTTAAACGTCGAAATATCTCAAACGGGAAGAAAATGACGGTTAGTTTTCCTCAAAATCGACGAAATCATCGAGATTTGCGAGCTGTTCTGCTTGGTTCGACGCTGAAACTGGCGTGTATTACATTCTACACGTTAAATGGAGTAAACAGAGCGCTTAAACGTCGAAATATCTCAAACGGGAAGGAAATGACGGTCAGTTTTCATCAAAATCGACGAAGTCATCGAGATTTGCGAGCTGTTCCGCTTGTTTCGACGGTTAAACGGTGGTGCATTGCATTCTGCACGTAAAAAGGAGTGAAATGAGTGCTTAAAAGTCGAAATATCTCAAACGGGAAGGAACTGACGCTTAGTTTTCGTCAAAATCGAAGAAATCAACGCGATTTGCGAGCTGCTGTGCTCGTTTCGACACAGTAGCGGGCGTGCATTACATCCTGCACGTCAAATGGAGTGGAAAGAGCGCATAAACGTCGAAATATCACAAACGGGAAGAAAATGACGCGTACTTTTCGTCAAAATCGACGAAATCAACGCGATTTGTGAGCTGTTGGGCTTGTTTCGGCGGATAAACCGGCGTGCATTACACTCTATACGTAAGATGAAGTTAAAAGATCGCTTGAACGTAAAAAAATATCTAAAACGAAAAGGAAATGACGCTCAGTTTTCGTCAAAATCGTCGATATCAACGCCATTTGCGAGCTGCTGGGCTTGTTTCGACACAGTATCGGGCGGGCATTGCATTCTGCACGTGAAATGGAGTGAAAAGAGCGCTTGAACGTCGAAATATCTCAAACGGGAAGTACATGACGGTTAGTTTTCGTCAAAATCGAGGAAATCAACTTGATTTGCGAGCTGTTGGGCTTCTTTCGACGATTAAACGGCTGTGTATTGTATTCTGCACGTAAAAAGGAGTGAAATGAGCGCTTGAACGTCGAAATATCTAAAACGGGAAAGAAATGACGGCTAGTTTTCGTCAAAATCGACGAAATCAACGCGATATGTGAGCGGTTGGGCTTGTATCGACGGCTAAACCGGCATGCATTGCATTCTGTGCGCAGAGTGGAGTGAAAAGAGCGCTTAAACGTCCAAATATCTCAAACGGGAAGGACATGACGATTAGTTTTCGTCAAAATCGATGAAATCTAAGGGATTTGCGAGCTGTTGGTCTTATTTCGACGTTTAAACGGTAGTGTATTGCATTCTGCACGTAATATCGAGTGAAAAGAGCGCTTAAACGTAGAAATATCTCAAACGGTAAGGAAATGACGGTTAGTTCTCCTCAAAATCGACGGAATCGTCGCGATTTCCGAGCTGTTCGTCTTGTTTCGACGTTGAATCTGGCGTGCATTACATTCTGCACGTAAGATGGTGTTAAAAGATCGCTTAACCGTCCAAATATCTCAAACGGAAAGAAAAGGACGGTTAGTATTCTTTAAAATCGACGAAACCAACTTGATTTGCGAGCTGTTGGGCTTGTCTCGACGATTAAACGGTTGTGTATTGCATTCTGCCCGTAAAATGGAGTGAAGTGAGCGGTTAAACGTCGGAATATCTCACACGGGAAAAACATGACGGTTGGTTTTCGTCAAAATTGATGAGAACAAAGATATTTGCGAGCTGTTACGCTTGTTTCGACTGTTAAACGGTTGTGTATTGCATTCTGCACGTAATATCGGGTGAAAAGAGCGCTTAAACATTAAAATATCTCAAACGGGAAGGACATGACGGTTACCTTTCGTCAAAATCGACGAAGTCAACGCCATATGTGAGCTGTGGGGCTTATTTCAACGGTTTAACTGGCGTGCATTACATTCTGCACGTAAAATGGAGTGAAATCCTTGGATTGGATAAAATGGAGTGAGTCCTTCCGGTGTGAGATATTCCGACGTTTTAGCGCTCTTTTCACTACATTTTACGTGCAGAATGCAATGACCAACCGTTTAACCGTCGAAACAAGCTCAACAGCACACAAATCGCTCTGATTTCGTCGATTTTGACGAAACCTAATAGTCATTTCCTTCCCGTTTGAGATATTTCGACGTTTTGGTGCTCTTTTCACTCAATTATACGTGCAGAATGCACTGCACTCCCAATTGACCGTCGAAACAAGCGCAACAGCTCGCAAATCGCGCTGATTTCATCGAATTTGACAAAAACTAACCGTCATTTCCTTTCCGTTTGAGATATTTCGATGTTTAAGCGCTCTTATAACTACATTTTACGTGCAGAATTCACTGCACTCCCATTTAACCGTCGAAACAAGCTCAACAACTCACAGATCGCACTGATTTCGTCGATTTTGACGAAAACTAGCCGTCATTTCCTTCCCGTTTGAGATATTTCGACGTTTAAGCTCTCTTCTCACTCCATTTAACGTGGAGAATACAATACACAACCGCTTAAACGTGGAAACAAGCCCAACAGCTCGCAAATCTCGATGATTTCGTCGATTTTGAGGAAAACTAACCGTCATTTTCTTCCCGTTTGAGATATTTCGAAGTTTAAACGCTCCATTTCCTCCACTTAGCATGCAGAATGTAATTTACGCCAGTTTCAGCGTCGAAACAAGCGGAAGAGAACGCAAATCTCGATGATTTCTTCCATTTTGACCAAAACTAACCGTCATTTCCGTTCCGTTTGAGATATTTCGACGTTTTAGCTCTCATTTCAATCCTTTCTACGTGCAGAATGCAATGCACATCCGCTTAACCTTCGAAACAAGCCCAACAGCTCGAAAATCGCTTTGATTTCATCGATTTTGATGAAAACTAACCGTCATTTAGTTCCCGTTAGATACATTTCAATGTTTAAGCGATCGTTTCACTCCATTTTACGTGCGGAATGCAATAAACAACCGTTTAACCGTCGAAACAAGCCCAACAGCTCGCAAATGTTGTTGATATCATCGAATCTGACAAAACCTAACAGTCATTTCCTTCCCGTTTGAGATATTTCGACGTTTAAGCGCTCTTTCCACTCTATTTTACGTGCAGAACGCAATGCACATCCGTTTAACCGTCGAAGCAAGCCCAACAGCTCGCAAATCACGTTGATTTCATCGAAATTGACGAAAACCAACCGTCATTTCCTTTCCGTTTGAGGTATTTCGACGTTTAAGCGCTCTTTTCACTACATTTTACTTGCAGAATTCACTGCACTCATATTTAACCGTCGAAACAAGCTCAACAGCGCGCAAATTGCACTGATTTCGTCGAATTTGTTGAAACCTAACAGTCATTTCCTTCCCGTTTGAGATATTTCGACATTTAAGCACTCGTTTCACACCATATTCCGTGCAGAATGTAATTTCCAACCGTTTAACCGTCGAAACAAGGTCAACAGCACACAAATCGCTCTGATTTCGTCGAATTTGACGAAACCTAACAGTCAGATCCTTCCCGTTTGAGGTATTTCGACATTTTTGCGCTCTTTTCACTCCATTTTGCGTGCAGAATGCAATGCACAACCGTTTAACCGTGGAAACAAGCCTAACAGCTCGGAAATCTCGATGATTTCGTCGATTTTGAGGAAAACTAACCGTCATTTTCTTCCCGTTTGAGATATTTCGAAGTTTAAACGCTCCTTTTCCGCCACTTAGCGTGCAGAATGTAATTCACGCCAGTTTCAGCGTCGAAACAAGCGGAACAGCCCGCAAATTTCGATGATTTCTTCCATTTTGACGAAAACTAACCGTAATTTCCTTTCCGTTTGAGGTATTTCGACGTTTAAGCGCTCTTTTCACTACATTTTACTTGCAGAATTCACTGCACTCCTATTTAACCGACGGAACAAGCTCAACAGCTCACAGATCGCACTGATTTCATCGAAATTGACGAAAACCAACCGTCATTTCCTTTCCGTTTGAGGTATTTCGACGTTTAAGCGCTCTTTTCACTACATTTTACTTGCAGAATTCACTGCACTCATATTTAACCGTCGAAACAAGCTCAACAGCGCGCAAATTGCACTGATTTCGTCGAATTTGTTGAAACCTAACAGTCATTTCCTTCCCGTTTGAGATATTTCGACATTTAAGCACTCGTTTCACACCATTTTCCGTGCAGAATGCAATGACCAACCGTTTAACCGTCGAAACAAGCTCAACTGCACACAAATCGCACTGATTTCGTCGAATTTGACGAAACCTAACAGTCAGATCCTACCCGTTTGAGATATTTCGACGTTTTAGTGCTCTTCTCACTCCATTTTACGTGCAGAATGCAATGCACAACCGTTTAACCGTCGAAACAAGCTCAACTGCACACAAATCGCACTGATTTCGTCGAATTTGACGAAACCTAACAGTCAGATCCTTCCCGGTTGAGATATTTCGACGATTTAGTGCCCTTTTCACACAATTATACGTGCAGAATGCACTGCACTCCCAATTAACCGTCGAAACAAGCTCAACAACTCACAGATCGCACTGATTTCGTCGATTTTGACGAAAACTAATAGTCATTTCCTTCCCGTTTGAGATATTTCGACGTTTAAGCGCTCTTTCCACTCCATTTTGCGTGCAGAACGCAATGCGCTCCCATTTAACCGACGGAACAAGCTCTACAGCTCACAAGTCGCTCTGATTTCGTCGATTTTGACGAAACCTAATAGTCATTTCCATCCCGTTTGAGATATTTCGACGTTTTAGTGCTCTTTTCACTCAATTATACGTGCAGAATGCACTGCAATACCAAATAACCGTCGAAACAAGCTCAACAGCGCACAAATTGCACTGAATTCGTCGAATTTGTTGAAACCTAACAGTCATTTCCTTCCTGTTTGAGATATTTCGACGTTTAAGCTCTCTTCTCACTCCATTTAACGTGGAGAATACAATACACAACCGCTTAAACGTGGAAACAAGCCCAACAGCTCGCAAATCTCGATGATTTCGTCGATTTTGATGAAAACTGACCGCCATTACCTTCCCGTTTGAAATATTTCGACGTTTAGCCGCCCTTTTTACACCATTTAATGTGCAGAATGTAATATACTCCAGTTTCAGCGTCGAAACAAGCGGAACAGCTCGCAAATCTCGATGATTTCGTCGATTTTGATGAAAACGGACCGTCATTTCCTTCCCTTTTGAGATATTTCGACGCTTAAACGCTTATTTCACTCCTTTTTACGTGCAGAATGTAATTCATGCCAGTTCAACCGTCGAAACATACCCAACAGCTCGCAAATCTCGCTGATTTCGTCGATTTTGATGAAAACTGACCGTCATTTCCTTTCCGTTTGAGATATTTCGTCGTTTAAGCGCTCTTTTTACTCCATTTAACGAGCAGAATCTAATACACAACCGTTTAACCGTCGAAACAAGCCCAACACCTCGCAAATCGCTTCGATTTCGTCGGTTTTGACGAAAACTAGCCGTCATTTCCTTCCCGCTTGAGATATTTCGACGTTTAAACGCTCATTTCACTCCTTTTTACGTGCAGAATGCAATGCACAACCGTTTAACCGTCGAAACAAGCGGACCAGGTCGCAAATCTCGATGATTTCGTCGATTTTGATGAAAACTGTCCGTCATTTCATTCCCGTTTGAGGTATCTCGACGTTTAAGCGCTCTTTTTACTCCATTTAACGTGCAGAATATAATACACGCCAGTTTCAGCGTCCAAACAAGCGGAACAGGTCGCAAATCTCGATAATTTCGTCGATTTTGATGAAAACGGACCGTCATTACCTTCCCGTTTGAGGTATTTCGACGTTTAAGCGCCCTTTTTACTCCATTTAACGTGCGGAATATAATACACGCCAGTTTCAGCGACGAAACATGCGGAACAGCTCGCAAATCTCGAAGATTTCGTCGATTTTGATGAAAACTGACCGCCATTACCTTCCCGTTTGAGATATTGCGACGTTTAAGCGCCCTTTTTACTCCATTTAACGTGCAGAATATTATACACGCCAGTATCAGCGTCGAAACAGGCGGAACAGCTCGCAAATCTCGATGATTTCGTCGATTTTGATGAAAACTGACCGCCATTACCTTCCCGTTTGAGATATTGCGACGTTTAAGCGCCCTTATTACTCCATTTAACGTGCAGAATATTATTCACGCCAGTTTCAGCATCGAAACAAGCGGAACAGCTCGCAAATCTCGATGATTTCGTCGATTTTGAGGAAAACTAATCGTCATTTCCTTCCCTTTTGAGATATTTCGACGTTTCAGAGCTCATTGCACTCCTTTCTACGTGCAAAATGCAATGCACAACGATTTAACCGTCGAAACAAGCGGAACAGCTCGCAAATCTCGATGATTTCGTCGATTTTGATGAAAACTGACCGCCATTACCTTCCCGTTTGAAATATTTCGACGTTTAGGCGCCCTTTTTACTCCATTTAATGTGCAGAATGTAATATACTCCAGTTTCAGCGTCGAAACAAGCGGAACAGCTAGCAAATGTCGATGATTTCGTCGATTTTGATGAAAACTGACCGTCATTTCCTTCCCTTTTGAGATATTTCGACGCTTAAACGCTTATTTCACTCCTTTTTACGTGCAGAATGTAATTCATGCCAGTTCAACCGTCGAAACATACCCAACAGCTCGCAAATCTCGCTGATTTCGTCGATTTTGATGAAAACTGACCGTCATTTCCTTCCCGTTTGAGATATTTCGTCGTTTAAGCGCTCTTTTTACTCCATTTAACGAGCAGAATGTAATACACATCCGTTTAACCGTCGAAACAAGCCCAACACCTCGCAAATCGCTTCGATTTCGTCGGTTTTGACGAAAACTAGCCGTCATTTCCTTCCCGCTTGAGATATTTCGACGTTTAAACGCTCATTTCACTCCTTTTTACGTGCAGAATGCAATGCACAACCGTTTAACCGTCGAAACAAGCGGACCAGGTCGCAAATCTCGATGATTTCGTCGATTTTGATGAAAACTGTCCGTCATTTCCTTCCCGTTTGAGGTATCTCGACGTTTAAGCGCTCTTTTTACTCCATCTAAAGTGCAAAATGTAATACACTCCAGTTTCAGCGTCGAAACAAGCGGACCAGGTCGCAAATCCCGATGATTTCGTCGATTTTGATCTAAACTGACCGTCATTTCCTTCCCGTTTGATATATTTCGACGTTTAAGCGCCCATTTCACTCCTTTCTACGTGCAAAATGCAATGCACAACCGTTTAACCGTCGAAACAAGCGGAACAGCACGCAAATCTCGCTGATTTCGTCGATTTTGATGAAAACTGACCGCCATTACCTTCCCTTTTGAGATATTTCGACGTTTAAGCGCTCATTTCACTCCTTTCTACGTGCAAAATGCAATGCACAACCGTTTAACCGTCGAAACAAGCGGAACAGCTCGCAAATCTCGATGATTTCGTCGATTTTGATGAAAACTAGCCGTCATTTCGTTCCCTTTTGAGATATTTCGACGCTTAAACGCTCATTTCACTCCTTTTTACGTGCAGAATGTAATTCATGCCAGTTTAACCGTCGAAACATACCCAACAGCTCGCAAATCGCTTTGATTTAGTCGATTTTGAGGAAAACTAACCGTCATTTCCTTCCCGCTTGAGATATTTCGACGTTTAAACGCTCATTTCACTCCTTTTTACGTGCAGAATGCAATGCACAACCGTTTAACCGTCGAAACAAGCGGAACAGCACGCAAATCTCGCTGATTTCGTCGATTTTGATGAAAACTGACCGCCATTACCTTCCCTTTTGAGATATTTCGACGTTTAAGCGCTCATTTCACTCCTTTCTACGTGCAAAATGCAATGCACAACCGTTTAACCGTCGAAACAAGCGGAACAGCTCGCAAATCTCGATGATTTCGTCGATTTTGATGAAAACTAGCCGTCATTTCGTTCCCTTTTGAGATATTTCGACGCTTAAACGCTCATTTCACTCCTTTTTACGTGCAGAATGTAATTCATGCCTGTTTAACCGTCGAAACATACCCAACAGCTCGCAAATCGCTTTGATTTTGTCGATTTTGAGGAAAACTAACCGTCATTTCCTTCACTTTTGAGATATTTCGACGTTTAAGCGCTCATTTCACTCCTTTCTACGTGCAAAATGCAATGCACAACCATTTAACCGTCGAAACAAGCGGAACAGGTCGCAAATCTCGATGATTTCGTCGATTTTGATGAAAACTGACCGTCATTTCCTTCCCGTTTGAGGTATTTCGACGTTTAAACGCTCATTTCACTCCTTTTTACGTGCAGAATGCAAATCACAACAGTTTAACCGTCGAAACAAGCGGAACAGGTCGCAAATCTCGATGATTTCGTCGATTTTGATGAAAACGGACCGTCATTACCTTCCCGTTTGAGGTATTTCGACGTTTAAGCGCCCTTTTTACTCCATTTAACGTGCGGAATATAATACACGCCAGTTTCAGCGTCGAAACATGCGGAACAGCTCGCAAATCTCGATGATTTCGTCGACTTTGATGAAAACTGACCGCCATTACCTTCCCGTTTGAGATATTACGACGTTTAAGCGCCCTTTTTACTCCATTTAACGTGCAGAATATTATACACGCCAGTTTCAGCGTCGAAACAGGCGGAACAGCTCGCAAATCTCGATGATTTCGTCGATTTTGATGAAAACTGACCGCCATTACCTTCCCGTTTGAAATATTTCGACGTTTAGCCGCCCTTTTTACACCATTTAATGTGCAGAATGTAATATACTCCAGTTTCAGCGTCGAAACAAGCGGAACAGCTCGCAAATCTCGATGATTTCGTCGATTTTGATGAAAACGGACCGTCATTTCCTTCCCTTTTGAGATATTTCGACGCTTAAACGCTTATTTCACTCCTTTTTACGTGCAGAATGTAATTCATGCCAGTTCAACCGTCGAAACATACCCAACAGCTCGCAAATCTCGCTGATTTCGTCGATTTTGATGAAAACTGACCGTCATTTCCTTTCCGTTTGAGATATTTCGTCGTTTAAGCGCTCTTTTTACTCCATTTAACGAGCAGAATCTAATACACAACCGTTTAACCGTCGAAACAAGCCCAACACCTCGCAAATCGCTTCGATTTCGTCGGTTTTGACGAAAACTAGCCGTCATTTCCTTCCCGCTTGAGATATTTCGACGTTTAAACGCTCATTTCACTCCTTTTTACGTGCAGAATGCAATGCACAACCGTTTAACCGTCGAAACAAGCGGACCAGGTCGCAAATCTCGATGATTTCGTCGATTTTGATGAAAACTGTCCGTCATTTCATTCCCGTTTGAGGTATCTCGACGTTTAAGCGCTCTTTTTACTCCATTTAACGTGCAGAATATAATACACGCCAGTTTCAGCGTCCAAACAAGCGGAACAGGTCGCAAATCTCGATAATTTCGTCGATTTTGATGAAAACGGACCGTCATTACCTTCCCGTTTGAGGTATTTCGACGTTTAAGCGCCCTTTTTACTCCATTTAACGTGCGGAATATAATACACGCCAGTTTCAGCGACGAAACATGCGGAACAGCTCGCAAATCTCGAAGATTTCGTCGATTTTGATGAAAACTGACCGCCATTACCTTCCCGTTTGAGATATTGCGACGTTTAAGCGCCCTTTTTACTCCATTTAACGTGCAGAATATTATACACGCCAGTATCAGCGTCGAAACAGGCGGAACAGCTCGCAAATCTCGATGATTTCGTCGATTTTGATGAAAACTGACCGCCATTACCTTCCCGTTTGAGATATTGCGACGTTTAAGCGCCCTTATTACTCCATTTAACGTGCAGAATATTATTCACGCCAGTTTCAGCATCGAAACAAGCGGAACAGCTCGCAAATCTCGATGATTTCGTCGATTTTGAGGAAAACTAATCGTCATTTCCTTCCCTTTTGAGATATTTCGACGTTTCAGAGCTCATTGCACTCCTTTCTACGTGCAAAATGCAATGCACAACGATTTAACCGTCGAAACAAGCGGAACAGCTCGCAAATCTCGATGATTTCGTCGATTTTGATGAAAACTGACCGCCATTACCTTCCCGTTTGAAATATTTCGACGTTTAGGCGCCCTTTTTACTCCATTTAATGTGCAGAATGTAATATACTCCAGTTTCAGCGTCGAAACAAGCGGAACAGCTAGCAAATGTCGATGATTTCGTCGATTTTGATGAAAACTGACCGTCATTTCCTTCCCTTTTGAGATATTTCGACGCTTAAACGCTTATTTCACTCCTTTTTACGTGCAGAATGTAATTCATGCCAGTTCAACCGTCGAAACATACCCAACAGCTCGCAAATCTCGCTGATTTCGTCGATTTTGATGAAAACTGACCGTCATTTCCTTCCCGTTTGAGATATTTCGTCGTTTAAGCGCTCTTTTTACTCCATTTAACGAGCAGAATGTAATACACATCCGTTTAACCGTCGAAACAAGCCCAACACCTCGCAAATCGCTTCGATTTCGTCGGTTTTGACGAAAACTAGCCGTCATTTCCTTCCCGCTTGAGATATTTCGACGTTTAAACGCTCATTTCACTCCTTTTTACGTGCAGAATGCAATGCACAACCGTTTAACCGTCGAAACAAGCGGACCAGGTCGCAAATCTCGATGATTTCGTCGATTTTGATGAAAACTGTCCGTCATTTCCTTCCCGTTTGAGGTATCTCGACGTTTAAGCGCTCTTTTTACTCCATCTAAAGTGCAAAATGTAATACACTCCAGTTTCAGCGTCGAAACAAGCGGACCAGGTCGCAAATCCCGATGATTTCGTCGATTTTGATGAAAACTGACCGTCATTTCCTTCCCTTTTGAGATATTTCGACGCTTAAACGCTCATTTCACTCCTTTTTACGTGCAGAATGTAATTCATGCCAGTTTCAGCGTCGAAACATGCGGAACAGCTCGCAAATCTCGATGATATCTACCATATTGACGAAAACTAACCGTCATTTCCTTCCCGTTTGATATATTTCGACGTTTAAGCGCCCATTTCACTCCTTTCTACGTGCAAAATGCAATGCACAACCGTTTAACCGTCGAAACAAGCGGAACAGCACGCAAATCTCGCTGATTTCGTCGATTTTGATGAAAACTGACCGCCATTACCTTCCCTTTTGAGATATTTCGACGTTTAAGCGCTCATTTCACTCCTTTCTACGTGCAAAATGCAATGCACAACCGTTTAACCGTCGAAACAAGCGGAACAGCTCGCAAATCTCGATGATTTCGTCGATTTTGATGAAAACTAGCCGTCATTTCGTTCCCTTTTGAGATATTTCGACGCTTAAACGCTCATTTCACTCCTTTTTACGTGCAGAATGTAATTCATGCCTGTTTAACCGTCGAAACATACCCAACAGCTCGCAAATCGCTTTGATTTTGTCGATTTTGAGGAAAACTAACCGTCATTTCCTTCACTTTTGAGATATTTCGACGTTTAAGCGCTCATTTCACTCCTTTCTACGTGCAAAATGCAATGCACAACCATTTAACCGTCGAAACAAGCGGAACAGGTCGCAAATCTCGATGATTTCGTCGATTTTGATGAAAACTGACCGTCATTTCCTTCCCGTTTGAGGTATTTCGACGTTTAAACGCTCATTTCACTCCTTTTTACGTGCAGAATGCAAATCACAACAGTTTAACCGTCGAAACAAGCGGAACAGGTCGCAAATCTCGATGATTTCGTCGATTTTGATGAAAACGGACCGTCATTACCTTCCCGTTTGAGGTATTTCGACGTTTAAGCGCCCTTTTTACTCCATTTAACGTGCGGAATATAATACACGCCAGTTTCAGCGTCGAAACATGCGGAACAGCTCGCAAATCTCGATGATTTCGTCGACTTTGATGAAAACTGACCGCCATTACCTTCCCGTTTGAGATATTGCGACGTTTAAGCGCCCTTTTTACTCCATTTAACGTGCAGAATATTATACACGCCAGTTTCAGCGTCGAAACAAGCGGAACAGCTCGCAAATCTCGATGATTTCGTCGATTTTGAGGAAAACTAATCGTCATTTCCTTCCCTTTTGAGATATTTCGACGTTTCAGAGCTCATTGCACTCCTTTCTACGTGCAAAATGCAATGCACAACGATTTAACCGTCGAAACAAGCGGAACAGCTCGCAAATCTCGATGATTTCGTCGATTTTGATGAAAACTGACCGCCATTACCTTCCCGTTTGAAATATTTCGACGTTTAGCCGCCCTTTTTACACCATTTAATGTGCAGAATGTAATATACTCCAGTTTCAGCGTCGAAACAAGCGGAACAGCTCGCAAATCTCGATGATTTCGTCGATTTTGATGAAAACGGACCGTCATTTCCTTCCCTTTTGAGATATTTCGACGCTTAAACGCTTATTTCACTCCTTTTTACGTGCAGAATGTAATTCATGCCAGTTCAACCGTCGAAACATACCCAACAGCTCGCAAATCTCGCTGATTTCGTCGATTTTGATGAAAACTGACCGTCATTTCCTTTCCGTTTGAGATATTTCGTCGTTTAAGCGCTCTTTTTACTCCATTTAACGAGCAGAATCTAATACACAACCGTTTAACCGTCGAAACAAGCCCAACACCTCGCAAATCGCTTCGATTTCGTCGGTTTTGACGAAAACTAGCCGTCATTTCCTTCCCGCTTGAGATATTTCGACGTTTAAACGCTCATTTCACTCCTTTTTACGTGCAGAATGCAATGCACAACCGTTTAACCGTCGAAACAAGCGGACCAGGTCGCAAATCTCGATGATTTCGTCGATTTTGATGAAAACTGTCCGTCATTTCATTCCCGTTTGAGGTATCTCGACGTTTAAGCGCTCTTTTTACTCCATTTAACGTGCAGAATATAATACACGCCAGTTTCAGCGTCCAAACAAGCGGAACAGGTCGCAAATCTCGATAATTTCGTCGATTTTGATGAAAACGGACCGTCATTACCTTCCCGTTTGAGGTATTTCGACGTTTAAGCGCCCTTTTTACTCCATTTAACGTGCGGAATATAATACACGCCAGTTTCAGCGACGAAACATGCGGAACAGCTCGCAAATCTCGAAGATTTCGTCGATTTTGATGAAAACTGACCGCCATTACCTTCCCGTTTGAGATATTGCGACGTTTAAGCGCCCTTTTTACTCCATTTAACGTGCAGAATATTATACACGCCAGTATCAGCGTCGAAACAGGCGGAACAGCTCGCAAATCTCGATGATTTCGTCGATTTTGATGAAAACTGACCGCCATTACCTTCCCGTTTGAGATATTGCGACGTTTAAGCGCCCTTATTACTCCATTTAACGTGCAGAATATTATTCACGCCAGTTTCAGCATCGAAACAAGCGGAACAGCTCGCAAATCTCGATGATTTCGTCGATTTTGAGGAAAACTAATCGTCATTTCCTTCCCTTTTGAGATATTTCGACGTTTCAGAGCTCATTGCACTCCTTTCTACGTGCAAAATGCAATGCACAACGATTTAACCGTCGAAACAAGCGGAACAGCTCGCAAATCTCGATGATTTCGTCGATTTTGATGAAAACTGACCGCCATTACCTTCCCGTTTGAAATATTTCGACGTTTAGGCGCCCTTTTTACTCCATTTAATGTGCAGAATGTAATATACTCCAGTTTCAGCGTCGAAACAAGCGGAACAGCTAGCAAATGTCGATGATTTCGTCGATTTTGATGAAAACTGACCGTCATTTCCTTCCCTTTTGAGATATTTCGACGCTTAAACGCTTATTTCACTCCTTTTTACGTGCAGAATGTAATTCATGCCAGTTCAACCGTCGAAACATACCCAACAGCTCGCAAATCTCGCTGATTTCGTCGATTTTGATGAAAACTGACCGTCATTTCCTTCCCGTTTGAGGTATTTCGTCGTTTAAGCGCTCTTTTTACTCCATTTAACGAGCAGAATGTAATACACATCCGTTTAACCGTCGAAACAAGCCCAACACCTCGCAAATCGCTTCGATTTCGTCGGTTTTGACGAAAACTAGCCGTCATTTCCTTCCCGCTTGAGATATTTCGACGTTTAAACGCTCATTTCACTCCTTTTTACGTGCAGAATGCAATGCACAACCGTTTAACCGTCGAAACAAGCGGACCAGGTCGCAAATCTCGATGATTTCGTCGATTTTGATGAAAACTGTCCGTCATTTCCTTCCCGTTTGAGGTATCTCGACGTTTAAGCGCTCTTTTTACTCCATCTAAAGTGCAAAATGTAATACACTCCAGTTTCAGCGTCGAAACAAGCGGACCAGGTCGCAAATCCCGATGATTTCGTCGATTTTGATGAAAACTGACCGTCATTTCCTTCCCTTTTGAGATATTTCGACGCTTAAACGCTCATTTCACTCCTTTTTACGTGCAGAATGTAATTCATGCCAGTTTCAGCGTCGAAACATGCGGAACAGCTCGCAAATCTCGATGATATCTACCATATTGACGAAAACTAACCGTCATTTCCTTCCCGTTTGATATATTTCGACGTTTAAGCGCCCATTTCACTCCTTTCTACGTGCAAAATGCAATGCACAACCGTTTAACCGTCGAAACAAGCGGAACAGCACGCAAATCTCGCTGATTTCGTCGATTTTGATGAAAACTGACCGCCATTACCTTCCCTTTTGAGATATTTCGACGTTTAAGCGCTCATTTCACTCCTTTCTACGTGCAAAATGCAATGCACAACCGTTTAACCGTCGAAACAAGCGGAACAGCTCGCAAATCTCGATGATTTCGTCGATTTTGATGAAAACTAGCCGTCATTTCGTTCCCTTTTGAGATATTTCGACGCTTAAACGCTCATTTCACTCCTTTTTACGTGCAGAATGTAATTCATGCCAGTTTAACCGTCGAAACATACCCAACAGCTCGCAAATCGCTTTGATTTTGTCGATTTTGAGGAAAACTAACCGTCATTTCCTTCCCGCTTGAGATATTTCGACGTTTAAACGCTCATTTCACTCCTTTTTACGTGCAGAATGCAATGCACAACCGTTTAACCGTCGAAACAAGCGGAACAGCACGCAAATCTCGCTGATTTCGTCGATTTTGATGAAAACTGACCGCCATTACCTTCCCTTTTGAGATATTTCGACGTTTAAGCGCTCATTTCACTCCTTTCTACGTGCAAAATGCAATGCACAACCGTTTAACCGTCGAAACAAGCGGAACAGCTCGCAAATCTCGATGATTTCGTCGATTTTGATGAAAACTAGCCGTCATTTCGTTCCCTTTTGAGATATTTCGACGCTTAAACGCTCATTTCACTCCTTTTTACGTGCAGAATGTAATTCATGCCTGTTTAACCGTCGAAACATACCCAACAGCTCGCAAATCGCTTTGATTTTGTCGATTTTGAGGAAAACTAACCGTCATTTCCTTCACTTTTGAGATATTTCGACGTTTAAGCGCTCATTTCACTCCTTTCTACGTGCAAAATGCAATGCACAACCATTTAACCGTCGAAACAAGCGGAACAGGTCGCAAATCTCGATGATTTCGTCGATTTTGATGAAAACTGACCGTCATTTCCTTCCCGTTTGAGGTATTTCGACGTTTAAACGCTCATTTCACTCCTTTTTACGTGCAGAATGCAAATCACAACAGTTTAACCGTCGAAACAAGCGGAACAGGTCGCAAATCTCGATGATTTCGTCGATTTTGATGAAAACGGACCGTCATTACCTTCCCGTTTGAGGTATTTCGACGTTTAAGCGCCCTTTTTACTCCATTTAACGTGCGGAATATAATACACGCCAGTTTCAGCGTCGAAACATGCGGAACAGCTCGCAAATCTCGATGATTTCGTCGACTTTGATGAAAACTGACCGCCATTACCTTCCCGTTTGAGATATTACGACGTTTAAGCGCCCTTTTTACTCCATTTAACGTGCAGAATATTATACACGCCAGTTTCAGCGTCGAAACAGGCGGAACAGCTCGCAAATCTCGATGATTTCGTCGATTTTGATGAAAACTGACCGTCATTTCCTTCCCGTTTGAGGTATTTCGACGTTTAAACGCTCATTTCACTCCTTTTTACGTGCAGAATGCAAATCACAACAGTTTAACCGTCGAAACTAGCGGAACAGGTCGCAAATCTCGATGATTTCGTCGATTTTGATGAAAACGGACCGTCATTACCTTCCCGTTTGAGGTATTTCGACGTTTAAGCGCCCTTTTTACTCCATTTAACGTGCGGAATATAATACACGCCAGTTTCAGCGTCGAAACAGGCGGAACAGCTCGCAAATCTCGATGATTTCGTCGATTTTGATGAAAACTGACCGTCATTTCCTTCCCTTTTGAGATATTTCGACGCTTAAACGCTCATTTCACTCCTTTTTACGTGCAGAATGTAATTCATGCCAGTTTCAGCTTCGAAACATGCGGAACAGCTCGCAAATCTCGATGATATCTACCATATTGACGAAAACTAACCGTCATTTCCTTCCCGTTTGATATATTTCGACGTTTAAGCGCCCACTTCACTCGTTTTTACGTGCAGAATGCAATGCACAACCGTTTAACCGTCGAAACATACCCAACAGCTCGCAAATCGCTTTGATTTCGTCGATTTTGAAGAAAACTAACCGTCATTTCCTTCACTTTTGAGATATTTCGACGTTTAAGCGCTCATTTCACACCTTTCTACGTGCAAAATGCAATGCACAACCGTTTAACCGTCGAAACAAGCGGAACAGCTCGCAAATCTCGATGATTTCGTCGATTTTGATGAAAACAGGCCGTCATTTCTTTCCTGCTTGAGATATTTCGTCGTTTAGGCGCTCTTTTTACTCCATTTAACGTGCAGAATGTAATACACAACCGTTTAACCGTCGAAACAAGCCCAACACCTCGCAAATCGCTTCGATTTCGACGTTTTTGACGAAAACTAGCCGTCATTTCCTTCCCGCTTGAGATATTTCGACGTTTAAACGCTCATTTTACTCCTTTTTACGTGCAGAATGCAATGCACAACCGTTTAACCGTCGAAACAAGCGGAACAGGTCGCAAATCTCGATGATTTCATCGATTTTGATGAAAACTGACCGTCATTTCCTTCCCGTTTGAGGTATTTCGACGTTTAAACGCCCATTTCACTCCTTTTTACGTGCAGAATGCAAATCACAACCGTTTAACCGTCGAAACAAGCGGGACAGGTCGCAAATCTCGATGATTTCGTCGATTTTGATGAAAACTGACCGTCATTTCCTTCCCGTTTGAGGTATTTCGACGTTTAAACGCCCATTTCACTCCTTTTTACGTGCAGAATGCAAATCACAACCGTTTAACCGTCGAAACAAGCGGAACAGGTCGCAAATCTCGATGATTTCGTCGATTTTGATGAAAACTGACCGCCATTACCTTCCCGTTTGAAATATTTCGACGTTTAGGCGCCCTTTTTACACCATTAAATGTGCAGAATGTAATATACTCCAGTTTCAGCGTCGAAACAAGCGGAACAGCTCGCAAATCTCGATGATTTCGTCGATTTTGATGAAAACGGACCGCCATTTCCTTCCCTTTTGAGATATTTCGACGCTTAAACGCTTATTTCACTCCTTTTTACGTGCAGAATGTAATTCATGCCAGTTCAACCGTCGAAACATACCCAACAGCTCGCAAATCTCGCTGATTTCGTCGATTTTGATGAAAACTGACCGTCACTTCCTTTCCGTTTGAGATATTTCGTCGTTTAAGCGCTCTTTTTACTCCATTTAACGAGCAGAATCTAATACACAACCGTTTAACCGTCGAAACAAGCGGAACAGGTCGCAAATCTCGATGATTTCGTCGATTTTGATGAAAACTGACCGTCATTTCCTTCCCGTTTGAGGTATTTCGACGTATAAGCGCTCATTTCACTCCTTTCTACGTGCAAAATGCAATGCACAACCGTTTAACCGTCGGAACAAGCACAACACCTCGCAAATCGCTTCGATTTCGTCGGTTTTGACGAAAACTAGCCGTCATTTCCTTGCCGCTTGAGATATTTCGACGTTTAAACGCTCATTTTACTCCTTTTTACGTGCAGAATGTAATAAACAACTGTTTAAAAGTCGAAACAAGCGGAACAGGTCGCAAATCTCGATGATTTCGTCGATTTTGATGAATACTGACCGCCATTACCTTCCCGTTTGAGATATTACGACGTTTAAGCGCCCTTTTTACTCCATTTAACGTGCAGAATATTATACACGCCAGTTTCAGCGTCGAAACAGGCGGAACAGCTCGCAATTCTCGATGATATCTTCCATATTGACGAAAACTAACCGTCATTTCCTTCCCGTTTGATATATTTCGACGTTTAAGCGCCCATTTCACTCGTTTTTACGTGCAGAATGCAATGCACAACCGTTTAACCGTCGAAACATACCCAACAGCTCGCAAATCGCTTTGATTTCGTCGATTTTGAAGAAAACTAACCGTCATTTCCTTCACTTTTGAGGTATTTCGACGTTTAAACGCTCATTTCACTCCTTTTTACGTGCAGAATGCAATGCACAACCGTTTAACCGTCGAAACAAGCGCAACAGGTCGCAAATCTCGATGATTTCGTCGATTTTGATGAAAACTGACCGTCATTTCCTTCCCTTTTGAGGTATTTCGACGTTTAAGCGCTCTGTTTACTCCAGCTAAAGTGCAGAATGTAATACACTCCAGCTTCAGCGTCGAAACAAGCGGAACAGCTCGCAAATCTCGATGATTTCGTCGATTTTGATGAAAACTGACCGTCATTACCTTCACTTTTGAGGTATTTCGACGTTTAAACTCTCATTTCACTCCTTTTTACGTGCAGAATGCAATGCACAACCGTTTAACCGTCGAAACAAGCGCAACAGGTCGCAAATCTCGATGATTTCGTCGATTTTGATGAAAACTGACCGTCATTTCCTTCCGTTTGAGGTATTTCGACGTTTAAGCGCCCTTTTTACTCCATTTAACGTGCGGAATATAATACACGCAAGTTTCAGCGACGAAACATGCGGAACAGCTCGCAAATCTCGAAGATTTCGTCGATTTTGATGAAAACTGACCGCCATTACCTTCCCGTTTGAGATATTGCGACGTTTAAGCGCCCTTTTTACTCCATTTAACGTGCAGAATATTATACACGCCAGTATCAGCGTCGAAACAGGCGGAACAGCTCGCAAATCTCGATGATTTCGTCCATTTTGATGAAAACTGACCGCCATTACCTTCCCGTTTGAGATATTGCGACGTTTAAGCGCCCTTATTACTCCATTTAACGTGCAGAATATTATTCACGCCAGTTTCAGCGTCGAAACAAGCGGAACAGCTCGCAAATCTCGATGATTTCGTCGATTTTGAGGAAAACTAATCGTCATTTCCTTCCCTTTTGAGATATTTCGACGTTTCAGAGCTCATTGCACTCCTTTCTACTTGCAAAATGCAATGCACAACGATTTAACCGTCGAAACAAGCGGAACAGCTCGCAAATCTCGATGATTTCGTCGATTTTGATGAAAACTGATCGCCATTACCTTCCCGTTTGAAATATTTCGACGTTTAGGCGCCCTTTTTACTCCATTTAATGTGCAGAATGTAATATACTCCAGTTTCAGCGTCGAAACAAGCGGAACAGCTCGCAAATCTCGATGATTTCGTCGATTTTGATGAAAACTGACCGTCATTTCCTTCCCTTTTGAGATATTTCGACGCTTAAACGCTCATTTCACTCCTTTTTACGTGCAGAATGTAATTCATGCCAGTTTCAGCGTCGAAACATGCGGAACAGCTCGCAAATCTCGATGATATCTACCATATTGACGAAAACTAACCGTCATTTCCTTCCCGTTTGATATATTTCGACGTTTAAGCGCCCATTTCACTCCTTTCTACGTGCAAAATGCAATGCACAACCGTTTAACCGTCGAAACAAGCGGAACAGCACGCAAATCTCGCTGATTTCGTCGATTTTGATGAAAACTGACCGCCATTACCTTCCCTTTTGAGATATTTCGACGTTTAAGCGCTCATTTCACTCCTTTCTACGTGCAAAATGCAATGCACAACCGTTTAACCGTCGAAACAAGCGGAACAGCTCGCAAATCTCGATGATTTCGTCGATTTTGATGAAAACTAGCCGTCATTTCGTTCCCTTTTGAGATATTTCGACGCTTAAACGCTCATTTCACTCCTTTTTACGTGCAGAATGTAATTCATGCCAGTTTAACCGTCGAAACATACCCAACAGCTCGCAAATCGCTTTGATTTTGTCGATTTTGAGGAAAACTAACCGTCATTTCCTTCCCGCTTGAGATATTTCGACGTTTAAACGCTCATTTCACTCCTTTTTACGTGCAGAATGCAATGCACAACCGTTTAACCGTCGAAACAAGCGGAACAGCACGCAAATCTCGCTGATTTCGTCGATTTTGATGAAAACTGACCGCCATTACCTTCCCTTTTGAGATATTTCGACGTTTAAGCGCTCATTTCACTCCTTTCTACGTGCAAAATGCAATGCACAACCGTTTAACCGTCGAAACAAGCGGAACAGCTCGCAAATCTCGATGATTTCGTCGATTTTGATGAAAACTAGCCGTCATTTCGTTCCCTTTTGAGATATTTCGACGCTTAAACGCTCATTTCACTCCTTTTTACGTGCAGAATGTAATTCATGCCTGTTTAACCGTCGAAACATACCCAACAGCTCGCAAATCGCTTTGATTTTGTCGATTTTGAGGAAAACTAACCGTCATTTCCTTCACTTTTGAGATATTTCGACGTTTAAGCGCTCATTTCACTCCTTTCTACGTGCAAAATGCAATGCACAACCATTTAACCGTCGAAACAAGCGGAACAGGTCGCAAATCTCGATGATTTCGTCGATTTTGATGAAAACTGACCGTCATTTCCTTCCCGTTTGAGGTATTTCGACGTTTAAACGCTCATTTCACTCCTTTTTACGTGCAGAATGCAAATCACAACAGTTTAACCGTCGAAACAAGCGGAACAGGTCGCAAATCTCGATGATTTCGTCGATTTTGATGAAAACGGACCGTCATTACCTTCCCGTTTGAGGTATTTCGACGTTTAAGCGCCCTTTTTACTCCATTTAACGTGCGGAATATAATACACGCCAGTTTCAGCGTCGAAACATGCGGAACAGCTCGCAAATCTCGATGATTTCGTCGACTTTGATGAAAACTGACCGCCATTACCTTCCCGTTTGAGATATTACGACGTTTAAGCGCCCTTTTTACTCCATTTAACGTGCAGAATATTATACACGCCAGTTTCAGCGTCGAAACAGGCGGAACAGCTCGCAAATCTCGATGATTTCGTCGATTTTGATGAAAACTGACCGTCATTTCCTTCCCGTTTGAGGTATTTCGACGTTTAAACGCTCATTTCACTCCTTTTTACGTGCAGAATGCAAATCACAACAGTTTAACCGTCGAAACTAGCGGAACAGGTCGCAAATCTCGATGATTTCGTCGATTTTGATGAAAACGGACCGTCATTACCTTCCCGTTTGAGGTATTTCGACGTTTAAGCGCCCTTTTTACTCCATTTAACGTGCGGAATATAATACACGCCAGTTTCAGCGTCGAAACAGGCGGAACAGCTCGCAAATCTCGATGATTTCGTCGATTTTGATGAAAACTGACCGTCATTTCCTTCCCTTTTGAGATATTTCGACGCTTAAACGCTCATTTCACTCCTTTTTACGTGCAGAATGTAATTCATGCCAGTTTCAGCTTCGAAACATGCGGAACAGCTCGCAAATCTCGATGATATCTACCATATTGACGAAAACTAACCGTCATTTCCTTCCCGTTTGATATATTTCGACGTTTAAGCGCCCACTTCACTCGTTTTTACGTGCAGAATGCAATGCACAACCGTTTAACCGTCGAAACATACCCAACAGCTCGCAAATCGCTTTGATTTCGTCGATTTTGAAGAAAACTAACCGTCATTTCCTTCACTTTTGAGATATTTCGACGTTTAAGCGCTCATTTCACACCTTTCTACGTGCAAAATGCAATGCACAACCGTTTAACCGTCGAAACAAGCGGAACAGCTCGCAAATCTCGATGATTTCGTCGATTTTGATGAAAACAGGCCGTCATTTCTTTCCTGCTTGAGATATTTCGTCGTTTAGGCGCTCTTTTTACTCCATTTAACGTGCAGAATGTAATACACAACCGTTTAACCGTCGAAACAAGCCCAACACCTCGCAAATCGCTTCGATTTCGACGTTTTTGACGAAAACTAGCCGTCATTTCCTTCCCGCTTGAGATATTTCGACGTTTAAACGCTCATTTTACTCCTTTTTACGTGCAGAATGCAATGCACAACCGTTTAACCGTCGAAACAAGCGGAACAGGTCGCAAATCTCGATGATTTCATCGATTTTGATGAAAACTGACCGTCATTTCCTTCCCGTTTGAGGTATTTCGACGTTTAAACGCCCATTTCACTCCTTTTTACGTGCAGAATGCAAATCACAACCGTTTAACCGTCGAAACAAGCGGGACAGGTCGCAAATCTCGATGATTTCGTCGATTTTGATGAAAACTGACCGTCATTTCCTTCCCGTTTGAGGTATTTCGACGTTTAAACGCCCATTTCACTCCTTTTTACGTGCAGAATGCAAATCACAACCGTTTAACCGTCGAAACAAGCGGAACAGGTCGCAAATCTCGATGATTTCGTCGATTTTGATGAAAACTGACCGCCATTACCTTCCCGTTTGAAATATTTCGACGTTTAGGCGCCCTTTTTACACCATTAAATGTGCAGAATGTAATATACTCCAGTTTCAGCGTCGAAACAAGCGGAACAGCTCGCAAATCTCGATGATTTCGTCGATTTTGATGAAAACGGACCGCCATTTCCTTCCCTTTTGAGATATTTCGACGCTTAAACGCTTATTTCACTCCTTTTTACGTGCAGAATGTAATTCATGCCAGTTCAACCGTCGAAACATACCCAACAGCTCGCAAATCTCGCTGATTTCGTCGATTTTGATGAAAACTGACCGTCACTTCCTTTCCGTTTGAGATATTTCGTCGTTTAAGCGCTCTTTTTACTCCATTTAACGAGCAGAATCTAATACACAACCGTTTAACCGTCGAAACAAGCGGAACAGGTCGCAAATCTCGATGATTTCGTCGATTTTGATGAAAACTGACCGTCATTTCCTTCCCGTTTGAGGTATTTCGACGTATAAGCGCTCATTTCACTCCTTTCTACGTGCAAAATGCAATGCACAACCGTTTAACCGTCGGAACAAGCACAACACCTCGCAAATCGCTTCGATTTCGTCGGTTTTGACGAAAACTAGCCGTCATTTCCTTGCCGCTTGAGATATTTCGACGTTTAAACGCTCATTTTACTCCTTTTTACGTGCAGAATGTAATAAACAACTGTTTAAAAGTCGAAACAAGCGGAACAGGTCGCAAATCTCGATGATTTCGTCGATTTTGATGAATACTGACCGCCATTACCTTCCCGTTTGAGATATTACGACGTTTAAGCGCCCTTTTTACTCCATTTAACGTGCAGAATATTATACACGCCAGTTTCAGCGTCGAAACAGGCGGAACAGCTCGCAATTCTCGATGATATCTTCCATATTGACGAAAACTAACCGTCATTTCCTTCCCGTTTGATATATTTCGACGTTTAAGCGCCCATTTCACTCGTTTTTACGTGCAGAATGCAATGCACAACCGTTTAACCGTCGAAACATACCCAACAGCTCGCAAATCGCTTTGATTTCGTCGATTTTGAAGAAAACTAACCGTCATTTCCTTCACTTTTGAGGTATTTCGACGTTTAAACGCTCATTTCACTCCTTTTTACGTGCAGAATGCAATGCACAACCGTTTAACCGTCGAAACAAGCGCAACAGGTCGCAAATCTCGATGATTTCGTCGATTTTGATGAAAACTGACCGTCATTTCCTTCCCTTTTGAGGTATTTCGACGTTTAAGCGCTCTGTTTACTCCAGCTAAAGTGCAGAATGTAATACACTCCAGCTTCAGCGTCGAAACAAGCGGAACAGCTCGCAAATCTCGATGATTTCGTCGATTTTGATGAAAACTGACCGTCATTACCTTCACTTTTGAGGTATTTCGACGTTTAAACTCTCATTTCACTCCTTTTTACGTGCAGAATGCAATGCACAACCGTTTAACCGTCGAAACAAGCGCAACAGGTCGCAAATCTCGATGATTTCGTCGATTTTGATGAAAACTGACCGTCATTTCCTTCCGTTTGAGGTATTTCGACGTTTAAGCGCCCTTTTTACTCCATTTAACGTGCGGAATATAATACACGCAAGTTTCAGCGACGAAACATGCGGAACAGCTCGCAAATCTCGAAGATTTCGTCGATTTTGATGAAAACTGACCGCCATTACCTTCCCGTTTGAGATATTGCGACGTTTAAGCGCCCTTTTTACTCCATTTAACGTGCAGAATATTATACACGCCAGTATCAGCGTCGAAACAGGCGGAACAGCTCGCAAATCTCGATGATTTCGTCCATTTTGATGAAAACTGACCGCCATTACCTTCCCGTTTGAGATATTGCGACGTTTAAGCGCCCTTATTACTCCATTTAACGTGCAGAATATTATTCACGCCAGTTTCAGCGTCGAAACAAGCGGAACAGCTCGCAAATCTCGATGATTTCGTCGATTTTGAGGAAAACTAATCGTCATTTCCTTCCCTTTTGAGATATTTCGACGTTTCAGAGCTCATTGCACTCCTTTCTACTTGCAAAATGCAATGCACAACGATTTAACCGTCGAAACAAGCGGAACAGCTCGCAAATCTCGATGATTTCGTCGATTTTGATGAAAACTGATCGCCATTACCTTCCCGTTTGAAATATTTCGACGTTTAGGCGCCCTTTTTACTCCATTTAATGTGCAGAATGTAATATACTCCAGTTTCAGCGTCGAAACAAGCGGAACAGCTCGCAAATCTCGATGATTTCGTCGATTTTGATGAAAACTGACCGTCATTTCCTTCCCTTTTGAGATATTTCAACGCTTAAACGCTTATTTCACTCCTTTTTACGTGCAGAATGTAATTCATGCCAGTTCAACCGTCGAAACATACCCAACAGCTCGCAAATCTCGCTGATTTCGTCGATTTTGATGAAAACTGACCGTCATTTCCTTCCCGTTTGAGATATTTCGTCGTTTAAGCGCTCTTTTTACTCCATTTAACGAGCAGAATGTAATACACATCCGTTTAACCGTCGAAACTAGCCCAACACCTCGCAAATCGCTTCGATTTCGTCGGTTTTGACGAACACTAGCCGTCATTTCCTTCCCGCTTGAGATATTTCGACGTTTAAACGCTCATTTCACTCCTTTTTACGTGCAGAATGCAATGCACAACCGTTTAACCGTCGAAACAAGCGGACCAGGTCGCAAATCTCGATGATTTCGTCGATTTTGATGAAAACTGACCGCCATTACCTTCCCGTTTGAGATATTGCGACGTTTAAGCGCCCTTATTACTCCATTTAACGTGCAGAATATTATACACGCCAGTTTCAGCGTCGAAACAAGCGGAACAGCTCGCAAATCTCGATGATTTCGTCGATTTTGAGGAAAACTAATCGTCATTTCCTTCCCTTTTGAGATATTTCGACGTTTCAGAGCTCATTGCACTCCTTTCTACGTGCAAAATGCAATGCACAACGATTTAACCGTCGAAACAAGCGGAACAGCTCGCAAATCTCGATGATTTCGTCGATTTTGATGAAAACTGACCGCCATTACCTTCCCGTTTGAAATATTTCGAC
This sequence comes from Bombus flavifrons, assembly GCF_040668555.2. NCBI lineage: Eukaryota > Metazoa > Arthropoda > Insecta > Hymenoptera > Apidae > Bombus > Bombus flavifrons. The sequence goes on along the minus strand of NC_138459.1, from coordinate 862,643 downwards.
GTTTAGGCGCCCTTTTTACTCCATTTAATGTGCAGAATGTAATATACTCCAGTTTCAGCGTCGAAACAAGCAGAACAGCTCGCAAATCTCGATGATTTCGTCGATTTTGATGAAAACTGACCGTCATTTCCTTCCCTTTTGAGATATTTCGACGCTTAAACGCTTATTTCACTCCTTTTTACGTGCAGAATGTAATTCATGCCAGTTCAACCGTCGAAACATACCCAACAGCTCGCAAATCTCGCTGATTTCGTCGATTTTGATGAAAACTGACCGTCATTTCCTTCCCGTTTGAGATATTTCGTCGTTTAAGCGCTCTTTTTACTCCATTTAACGAGCAGAATGAAATACACATCCGTTTAACCGTCGAAACAAGCCCAACACCTCGCAAATCGCTTCGATTTCGTCGGTTTTGACGAAAACTAGCCGTCATTTCCTTCCCGCTTGAGATATTTCGACGTTTAAACGCTCATTTCACTCCTTTTTACGTGCAGAATGCAATGCACAACCGTTTAACCGTCGAAACAAGCGGAACAGGTCGCAAATCTCGATGATTTCGTCGATTTTGATGAAAACTGACCGCCATTACATTCCCGTTTGAAATATTTCGACGTTTAGGCGCCCTTTTTACACCATTTAATGTGCAGAATGTAATATACTCCAGTTTCAGCGTCGAAACAAGCGGAACAGCTCGCAAATCTCGATGATTTCGTCGATTTTGATGAAAACGGACCGTCATTTCCTTCCCTTTTGAGATATTTCGACGCTTAAACGCTTATTTCACTCCTTTTTACGTGCAGAATGTAATTCATGCCAGTTCAACCGTCGAAACATACCCAACAGCTCGCAAATCTCGCTGATTTCGTCGATTTTGATGAAAACTGACCGTCATTTCCTTTCCGTTTGAGATATTTCGTCGTTTAAGCGCTCTTTTTACTCCATTTAACGAGCAGAATCTAATACACAACCGTTTAACCGTCGAAACAAGCCCAACACCTCGCAAATCGCTTCGATTTCGTCGGTTTTAAGGAAAACTAGCCGTCATTTCCTTCCCGCTTGAGATATTTCGACGTTTAAACGCTCATTTCACTCCTTTTTACGTGCAGAATGCAATGCACAACGATTTAACCGTCGAAACAAGCGGAACAGCTCGCAAATCTCGATGATTTCGTCGATTTTGATGAAAACTGACCGCCATTACCTTCCCGTTTGAAATATTTCGACGTTTAGGCGCCCTTTTTACTCCATTTAATGTGCAGAATGTAATATACTCCAGTTTCAGCGTCGAAACAAGCAGAACAGCTCGCAAATCTCGATGATTTCGTCGATTTTGATGAAAACTGACCGTCATTTCCTTCCCTTTTGAGATATTTCGACGTTTCAGAGCTCATTGCACTCCTTTCTACGTGCAAAATGCAATGCACAACGATTTAACCGTCGAAACAAGCGGAACAGCTCGCAAATCTCGATGATTTCGTCGATTTTGATGAAAACTGACCGCCATTACCTTCCCGTTTGAAATATTTCGACGTTTAGGTGCCCTTTTTACTCCATTTAATGTGCAGAATGTAATATACTCCAGTTTCAGCGTCGAAACAAGCAGAACAGCTCGCAAATCTCGATGATTTCGTCGATTTTGATGAAAACTGACCGTCATTTCCTTCCCTTTTGAGATATTTCGACGTTTCAGAGCTCATTGCACTCCTTTCTACGTGCAAAATGCAATGCACAACGATTTAACCGTCGAAACAAGCGGAACAGCTCGCAAATCTCGATGATTTCGTCGATTTTGATGAAAACTGACCGCCATTACCTTCCCGTTTGAAATATTTCGACGTTTAGGCGCCCTTTTTACTCCATTTAATGTGCAGAATGTAATATACTCCAGTTTCAGCGTCGAAACAAGCAGAACAGCTCGCAAATCTCGATGATTTCGTCGATTTTGATGAAAACTGACCGTCATTTCCTTCCCTTTTGAGATATTTCGACGCTTAAACGCTTATTTCACTCCTTTTTACGTGCAGAATGTAATTCATGCCAGTTCAACCGTCGAAACATACCCAACAGCTCGCAAATCTCGCTGATTTCGTCGATTTTGATGAAAACTGACCGTCATTTCCTTCCCGTTTGAGATATTTCGTCGTTTAAGCGCTCTTTTTACTCCATTTAACGAGCAGAATGAAATACACATCCGTTTAACCGTCGAAACAAGACCAACACCTCGCAAATCGCTTCGATTTCGTCGGTTTTGACGAAAACTAGCCGTCATTTCCTTCCCGCTTGAGATATTTCGACGTTTAAACGCTCATTTCACTCCTTTTTACGTGCAGAATGCAATGCACAACCGTTTAACCGTCGAAACAAGCGGAACAGGTCGCAAATCTCGATGATTTCGTCGATTTTGATGAAAACTGACCGCCATTACCTTCCCGTTTGAAATATTTCGACGTTTAGGCGCCCTTTTTACACCATTTAATGTGCAGAATGTAATATACTCCAGTTTCAGCGTCGAAACAAGCGGAACAGCTCGCAAATCTCGATGATTTCGTCGATTTTGATGAAAACGGACCGTCATTTCCTTCCCTTTTGAGATATTTCGACGCTTAAACGCTTATTTCACTCCTTTTTACGTGCAGAATGTAATTCATGCCAGTTCAACCGTCGAAACATACCCAACAGCTCGCAAATCTCGCTGATTTCGTCGATTTTGATGAAAACTGACCGTCATTTCCTTTCCGTTTGAGATATTTCGTCGTTTAAGCGCTCTTTTTACTCCATTTAACGAGCAGAATCTAATACACAACCGTTTAACCGTCGAAACAAGCCCAACACCTCGCAAATCGCTTCGATTTCGTCGGTTTTAACGAAAACTAGCCGTCATTTCCTTCCCGCTTGAGATATTTCGACGTTTAAACGCTCATTTCACTCCTTTTTACGTGCAGAATGCAATGCACAACGATTTAACCGTCGAAACAAGCGGAACAGCTCGCAAATCTCGATGATTTCGTCGATTTTGATGAAAACTGACCGCCATTACCTTCCCGTTTGAAATATTTCGACGTTTAGGCGCCCTTTTTACTCCATTTAATGTGCAGAATGTAATATACTCCAGTTTCAGCGTCGAAACAAGCAGAACAGCTCGCAAATCTCGATGATTTCGTCGATTTTGATGAAAACTGACCGTCATTTCCTTCCCTTTTGAGATATTTCGACGTTTCAGAGCTCATTGCACTCCTTTCTACGTGCAAAATGCAATGCACAACGATTTAACCGTCGAAACAAGCGGAACAGCTCGCAAATCTCGATGATTTCGTCGATTTTGATGAAAACTGACCGCCATTACCTTCCCGTTTGAAATATTTCGACGTTTAGGCGCCCTTTTTACTCCATTTAATGTGCAGAATGTAATATACTCCAGTTTCAGCGTCGAAACAAGCAGAACAGCTCGCAAATCTCGATGATTTCGTCGATTTTGATGAAAACTGACCGTCATTTCCTTCCCTTTTGAGATATTTCGACGTTTCAGAGCTCATTGCACTCCTTTCTACGTGCAAAATGCAATGCACAACGATTTAACCGTCGAAACAAGCGGAACAGCTCGCAAATCTCGATGATTTCGTCGATTTTGATGAAAACTGACCGCCATTACCTTCCCGTTTGAAATATTTCGACGTTTAGGCGCCCTTTTTACTCCATTTAATGTGCAGAATGTAATATACTCCAGTTTCAGCGTCGAAACAAGCAGAACAGCTCGCAAATCTCGATGATTTCGTCGATTTTGATGAAAACTGACCGTCATTTCCTTCCCTTTTGAGATATTTCGACGCTTAAACGCTTATTTCACTCCTTTTTACGTGCAGAATGTAATTCATGCCAGTTCAACCGTCGAAACATACCCAACAGCTCGCAAATCTCGCTGATTTCGTCGATTTTGATGAAAACTGACCGTCATTTCCTTCCCGTTTGAGATATTTCGTCGTTTAAGCGCTCTTTTTACTCCATTTAACGAGCAGAATGTAATACACATCCGTTTAACCGTCGAAACAAGCCCAACACCTCGCAAATCGCTTCGATTTCGTCGGTTTTGACGAAAACTAGCCGTCATTTCTTTCCCGCTTGAGATATTTCGACGTTTAAACGCTCATTTCACTCCTTTTTACGTGCAGAATGCAATGCACAACCGTTTAACCGTCGAAACAAGCGGACCAGGTCGCAAATCTCGATGATTTCGTCGATTTTGATGAAAACTGACCGCCATTACCTTCCCGTTTGAGATATTGCGACGTTTAAGCGCCCTTATTACTCCATTTAACGTGCAGAATATTATACACGCCAGTTTCAGCGTCGAAACAAGCGGAACAGCTCGCAAATCTCGATGATTTCGTCGATTTTGAGGAAAACTAATCGTCATTTCCTTCCCTTTTGAGATATTTCGACGTTTCAGAGCTCATTGCACTCCTTTCTACGTGCAAAATGCAATGCACAACGATTTAACCGTCGAAACAAGCGGAACAGCTCGCAAATCTCGATGATTTCGTCGATTTTGATGAAAACTGACCGCCATTACCTTCCCGTTTGAAATATTTCGACGTTTAGGCGCCCTTTTTACTCCATTTAATGTGCAGAATGTAATATACTCCAGTTTCAGCGTCGAAACAAGCGGAACAGCTCGCAAATCTCGATGATTTCGTCGATTTTGATGAAAACTGACCGTCATTTCCTTCCCTTTTGAGATATTTCGACGCTTAAACGCTTATTTCACTCCTTTTTACGTGCAGAATGTAATTCATGCCAGTTCAACCGTCGAAACATACCCAACAGCTCGCAAATCTCGCTGATTTCGTCGATTTTGATGAAAACTGACCGTCATTTCCTTCCCGTTTGAGATATTTCGTCGTTTAAGCGCTCTTTTTACTCCATTTAACGAGCAGAATGTAATACACATCCGTTTAACCGTCGAAACAAGCCCAACACCTCGCAAATCGCTTCGATTTCGTCGATTTTGACGAAAACTGACCGTCATTTCCTTCCCTTTTGAGATATTTCGACGCTTAAACGCTTATTTCACTCCTTTTTACGTGCAGAATGCAATGCACAACCGTTTAACCGTCGAAACAAGCGGACCAGGTCGCAAATCTAGATGATTTCGTCGATTTTGATGAAAACTGTCCGTCATTTCCTTCCCGTTTGAGGTATCTCGACGTTTAAGCGCTCTTTTTACTCCATCTAAAGTGCAAAATGTAATACACTCCAGTTTCAGCGTCGAAACAAGCGGACCAGGTCGCAAATCCCGATGATTTCGTCGATTTTGATGAAAACTGACCGTCATTTCCTTCCCTTTTGAGATATTTCGACGCTTAAACGCTCATTTCACTCCTTTTTACGTGCAGAATGTAATTCATGCCAGTTTCAGCGTCGAAACATGCGGAACAGCTCGCAAATCTCGATGATATCTACCATATTGACGAAAACTAACCGTCATTTCCTTCCCGTTTGATATATTTCGACGTTTAAGCGCCCATTTCACTCCTTTCTACGTGCAAAATGCAATGCACAACCGTTTAACCGTCGAAACAAGCGGAACAGCACGCAAATCTCGCTGATTTCGTCGATTTTGATGAAAACTGACCGCCATTACCTTCCCTTTTGAGATATTTCGACGTTTAAGCGCTCATTTCACTCCTTTCTACGTGCAAAATGCAATGCACAACCGTTTAACCGTCGAAACAAGCGGAACAGCTCGCAAATCTCGATGATTTCGTCGATTTTGATGAAAACTAGCCGTCATTTCGTTCCCTTTTGAGATATTTCGACGCTTAAACGCTCATTTCACTCCTTTTTACGTGCAGAATGTAATTCATGCCAGTTTAACCGTCGAAACATACCCAACAGCTCGCAAATCGCTTTGATTTTGTCGATTTTGAGGAAAACTAACCGTCATTTCCTTCACTTTTGAGATATTTCGACGTTTAAGCGCTCATTTCACTCCTTTCTACGTGCAAAATGCAATGCACAACCGTTTAACCGTCGAAACAAGCGGAAAAGCTCGCAAATCTCTATGATTTCGTCGATTTTGATGAAAACTGACCGTCATTTCCTTCCCGTTTGAGATATTTCGTCGTTTAAGCGCTCTTTTTACACCATTTAACGTGCAGAATGTAATACACAACCGTTTAACCGTCGAAACAAGCCCAACACCTCGCAAATCGCTTCGATTTCGTCGGTTTTGACGAAAACTAGCCGTCATTTCCTTCCCGCTTGAGATACTTCGACGTTTAAACGCTCATTTCACTCCTTTTTACGTGCAGAATGCAATGCACAACCGTTTAACCGTCGAAACAAGCGGAACAGGTCGCAAATCTCGATGATTTCGTCGATTTTGATGAAAACTGACCGTCATTTCCTTCCCGTTTGAGGTATTTCGACGTTTAAGCGCTCTGTTTACTCCAGCTAAAGTGCAGAATGTAATACACTCCAGCTTCAGCGTCGAAACAAGCGGAACAGCTCGCAAATCTCGATGATTTCGTCGATTTTGATGAAAACTGACCGTCATTACCTTCCCGTTTGAGATATTTCGACGTTTAAACGCTCATTTTACTCCTTTTTACGTGCAGAATGCAATGCACAACCGTTTAACCGTCGAAACAATCGGAACAGGTCGCAAATCTCGATGATTTCGTCGATTTTGATGAAAACGGAAAGTCATTACCTTCCCGTTTGAGGTATTTCGACGTTTAAGCGCCCTTTTTACTCCATTTAACGTGCGGAATATAATACACGCCAGTTTCAGCGTCGAAACAGGCGGAACAGCTCGCAAATCTCGATGATTTCGTCGATTTTGATGAAAACTGACCGTCATTTCCTTCCCGCTTGATATATTTCGACGTTTAAGCGCCCATTTCACTCGTTTTTACGTGCAGAATGCAATGCACAACCGTTTAACCGTCGAAACATACCCAACAGCTCGCAAATCGCTTTGATTTCGTCGATTTTGAAGAAAACTAACCCTCATTTCCTTCACTTTTGAGATATTTCGACGTTTAAGCGCTCATTTCACTCCTTTCTACGTGCAAAATGCAATGCACAACCGTTTAACCGTCGAAACAAGCGGAACAGCTCGCAAATCTCGATGATTTCGTCGATTTTGATGAAAACTGACCGCCATTACCTTCCCGTTTGAGATATTGCGACGTTTAAGCGCCCTTTTTACTCCATTTAACGTGCAGTATATTATACACGCCAGTTTCAGCGTGGAAACAAGCGGAATAGCTCGCAAATCTCAATGATTTCGTCGATTTTGAGGAAAACTAATCGTCATTTCCTTCCCTTTTGAGATATTTCGACGTTTCAGAGCTCATTGCACACCTTTCTACGTGCAAAATGCAATGCACAACCATTTAACCGTCGAAACAAGCGGAACAGCTCGCAAATCTCGATGATTTCATCGATTTTGATGAAAACTGACCGTCATTTCCTTCCCGTTTGAGGTATTTCGACGTTTAAACGCCCATTTCACTCCTTTTTACGTGCAGAATGCAAATCACAACCGTTTAACCGTCGAAACAAGCGGAACAGGTCGCAAATCTCGATGATTTCGTCGATTTTGATGAAAACTGACCGTCATTTCCTTCCCGTTTGAGGTATTTCGACGTTTAAACGCTCATTTCACTCCTTTTTACGTGCAGAATGCAAATCACAACAGTTTAACCGTCGAAACTAGCGGAACAGGTCGCAAATCTCGATGATTTCGTCGATTTTGATGAAAACGGACCGTCATTACCTTCCCGTTTGAGGTATTTCGACGTTTAAGCGCCCTTTTTACTCCATTTAACGTGCGGAATATAATACACGCCAGTTTCAGCGTCGAAACAAGCGGAACAGCTCGCAAATCTCGATGATTTCGTCGATTTTGATGAAAACTGACCGTCATTACCTTCCCGTTTGAGGTATTTCGACGTTTAAGCGCCCTTTTTACTCCATTTAACGTGCGGAATATAATACACGCCAGTTTCAGCGTCGAAACATGCGGAACAGCTCGCAAATCTCGATGATTTCGTCGACATTGATGAAAACTGACCGCCATTACCTTCCCGTTTGAGATATTTCGACGTTTAAACGCTCATTTCACTCCTTTTTACGTGCAAAATGCAAATCACAACAGTTTAACCGTCGAAACAAGCGGAACAGCTCGCAAATCTCGATGATTTCGTCGATTTTGATGAAAACTGACCGCCATTACCTTCCCGTTTGAAATATTTCGACGTTTAGGCGCCCTTTTTACTCCATTTAATGTGCAGAATGTAATATACTCCAGTTTCAGCGTCGAAACAAGCGGAACAGCTCGCAAATCTCGATGATTTCGTCGATTTTGATGAAAACTGACAGTCATTTCCTTCCCTTTTGAGATATTTCGACGCTTAAACGCTTATTTCACTCCTTTTTACGTGCAGAATGTAATTCATGCCAGTTCAACCGTCGAAACATACCCAACAGCTCGCAAATCTCGCTGATTTCGTCGATTTTGATGAAAACTGACCGTCATTTCCTTCCCGTTTGAGATATTTCGTCGTTTAAGCGCTCTTTTTACTCCATTTAACGAGCAGAATGTAATACACATCCGTTTAACCGTCGAAACAAGCCCAACACCTCGCAAATCGCTTCGATTTCGTCGGTTTTGACGAAAACTAGCCGTCATTTCCTTCCCGCTTGAGATATTTCGACGTTTAAACGCTCATTTCACTCCTTTTTACGTGCAGAATGCAATGCACAACCGTTTAACCGTCGAAACAAGCGGACCAGGTCGCAAATCTCGATGATTTCGTCGATTTTGATGAAAACTGTCCGTCATTTCCTTCCCGTTTGAGGTATCTCGACGTTTAAGCGCTCTTTTTACTCCATCTAAAGTGCAAAATGTAATACACTCCAGTTTCAGCGTCGAAACAAGCGGACCAGGTCGCAAATCCCGATGATTTCGTCGATTTTGATGAAAACTGACCGTCATTTCCTTCCCTTTTGAGATATTTCGACGCTTAAACGCTCATTTCACTCCTTTTTACGTGCAGAATGTAATTCATGCCAGTTTCAGCGTCGAAACATGCGGAACAGCTCGCAAATCTCGATGATATCTACCATATTGACGAAAACTAACCGTCATTTCCTTCCCGTTTGATATATTTCGACGTTTAAGCGCCCATTTCACTCCTTTCTACGTGCAAAATGCAATGCACAACCGTTTAACCGTCGAAACAAGCGGAACAGCACGCAAATCTCGCTGATTTCGTCGATTTTGATGAAAACTGACCGCCATTACCTTCCCTTTTGAGATATTTCGACGTTTAAGCGCTCATTTCACTCCTTTCTACGTGCAAAATGCAATGCACAACCGTTTAACCGTCGAAACAAGCGGAAAAGCTCGCAAATCTCTATGATTTCGTCGATTTTGATGAAAACTGACCGTCATTTCCTTCCCGTTTGAGATATTTCGTCGTTTAAGCGCTCTTTTTACACCATTTAACGTGCAGAATGTAATACACAACCGTTTAACCGTCGAAACAAGCCCAACACCTCGCAAATCGCTTCGATTTCGTCGGTTTTGACGAAAACTAGCCGTCATTTCCTTCCCGCTTGAGATACTTCGACGTTTAAACGCTCATTTCACTCCTTTTTACGTGCAGAATGCAATGCACAACCGTTTAACCGTCGAAACAAGCGGAACAGGTCGCAAATCTCGATGATTTCGTCGATTTTGATGAAAACTGACCGTCATTTCCTTCCCGTTTGAGGTATTTCGACGTTTAAGCGCTCTGTTTACTCCAGCTAAAGTGCAGAATGTAATACACTCCAGCTTCAGCGTCGAAACAAGCGGAACAGCTCGCAAATCTCGATGATTTCGTCGATTTTGATGAAAACTGACCGTCATTACCTTCCCGTTTGAGATATTTCGACGTTTAAACGCTCATTTTACTCCTTTTTACGTGCAGAATGCAATGCACAACCGTTTAACCGTCGAAACAATCGGAACAGGTCGCAAATCTCGATGATTTCGTCGATTTTGATGAAAACGGAAAGTCATTACCTTCCCGTTTGAGGTATTTCGACGTTTAAGCGCCCTTTTTACTCCATTTAACGTGCGGAATATAATACACGCCAGTTTCAGCGTCGAAACAGGCGGAACAGCTCGCAAATCTCGATGATTTCGTCGATTTTGATGAAAACTGACCGTCATTTCCTTCCCGCTTGATATATTTCGACGTTTAAGCGCCCAATTCACTCGTTTTTACGTGCAGAATGCAATGCACAACCGTTTAACCGTCGAAACATACCCAACAGCTCGCAAATCGCTTTGATTTCGTCGATTTTGAAGAAAACTAACCCTCATTTCCTCCACTTTTGAGATATTTCGACGTTTAAGCGCTCATTTCACTCCTTTCTACGTGCAAAATGCAATGCACAACCGTTTAACCGTCGAAACAAGCGGAACAGCTCGCAAATCTCGATGATTTCGTCGATTTTGATGAAAACTGACCGCCATTACCTTCCCGTTTGAGATATTGCGACGTTTAAGCGCCCTTTTTACTCCATTTAACGTGCAGTATATTATACACGCCAGTTTCAGCGTGGAAACAAGCGGAATAGCTCGCAAATCTCAATGATTTCGTCGATTTTGAGGAAAACTAATCGTCATTTCCTTCCCTTTTGAGATATTTCGACGTTTCAGAGCTCATTGCACACCTTTCTACGTGCAAAATGCAATGCACAACCATTTAACCGTCGAAACAAGCGGAACAGCTCGCAAATCTCGATGATTTCATCGATTTTGATGAAAACTGACCGTCATTTCCTTCCCGTTTGAGGTATTTCGACGTTTAAACGCCCATTTCACTCCTTTTTACGTGCAGAATGCAAATCACAACCGTTTAACCGTCGAAACAAGCGGAACAGGTCGCAAATCTCGATGATTTCGTCGATTTTGATGAAAACTGACCGTCATTTCCTTCCCGTTTGAGGTATTTCGACGTTTAAACGCTCATTTCACTCCTTTTTACGTGCAGAATGCAAATCACAACAGTTTAACCGTCGAAACTAGCGGAACAGGTCGCAAATCTCGATGATTTCGTCGATTTTGATGAAAACGGACCGTCATTACCTTCCCGTTTGAGGTATTTCGACGTTTAAGCGCCCTTTTTACTCCATTTAACGTGCGGAATATAATACACGCCAGTTTCAGCGTCGAAACAAGCGGAACAGCTCGCAAATCTCGATGATTTCGTCGATTTTGATGAAAACTGACCGTCATTACCTTCCCGTTTGAGGTATTTCGACGTTTAAGCGCCCTTTTTACTCCATTTAACGTGCGGAATATAATACACGCCAGTTTCAGCGTCGAAACATGCGGAACAGCTCGCAAATCTCGATGATTTCGTCGACATTGATGAAAACTGACCGCCATTACCTTCCCGTTTGAGATATTACGACGTTTAAGCGCCCTTTTTACTCCATTTAACGTGCAGAATATTATACACGCCAGTTTCAGCGTCGAAACAGGCGGAACAGCTCGCAAATCTCGATGATTTCGTCGATTTTGATGAAAACTGACCGTCATTTCCTTCCCGTTTGAGGTATTTCGACGTTTAAACGCTCATTTCACTCCTTTTTACGTGCAGAATGCAAATCACAACAGTTTAACCGTCGAAACTAGCGGAACAGGTCGCAAATCTCGATGATTTCGTCGATTTTGATGAAAACGGACCGTCATTACCTTCCCGTTTGAGGTATTTCGACGTTTAAGCGCCCCTTTTACTCCATTTAACGTGCGGAATATAATACACGCCAGTTTCAGCGTCGAAACAAGCGGAACAGCTCGCAAATCTCGATGATTTCGTCGATTTTGATGAAAACTGACCGTCATTACCTTCCCGTTTGAGATATTTCGACGTTTAAGCGCTCATTTTACACCTTTTTACGTGCAGAATGCAATGCACAACCGTTTAACCGTCGAAACAAGCGGAACAGGTCGCAAATCTCGATGATTTCGTCGATTTTGATGAAAACGGAAAGTCATTACCTTCCCGTTTGAGGTATTTCGACGTTTAAGCGCCCTTTTTACTCCATTTAACGTGCGGAATATAATACACGCCAGTTTCAGCGTCGAAACAGGCGGAACAGCTCGCAAATCTCGATGATTTCGTCGATTTTGATGAAAACTGACCGTCATTTCCTTCCCGTTTGAGATATTGCGACGTTTAAGCGCCCTTTTTACTCCATTTAACGTGCAGTATATTATACACGCCAGTTTCAGCGTGGAAACAAGCGGAATAGCTCGCAAATCTCAATGATTTCGTCGATTTTGATGAAAACTGACCGTCATTTCCTTCCCGCTTGATATATTTCGACGTTTAAGCGCCCAATTCACTCGTTTTTACGTGCAGAATGCAATGCACAACCGTTTAACCGTCGAAACATACCCAACAGCTCGCAAATCGCTTTGATTTCGTCGATTTTGAAGAAAACTAACCCTCATTTCCTCCACTTTTGAGATATTTCGACGTTTAAGCGCTCATTTCACTCCTTTCTACGTGCAAAATGCAATGCACAACCGTTTAACCGTCGAAACAAGCGGAACAGCTCGCAAATCTCGATGATTTCGTCGATTTTGATGAAAACTGACCGCCATTACCTTCCCGTTTGAGATATTGCGACGTTTAAGCGCCCTTTTTACTCCATTTAACGTGCAGTATATTATACACGCCAGTTTCAGCGTGGAAACAAGCGGAATAGCTCGCAAATCTCAATGATTTCGTCGATTTTGAGGAAAACTAATCGTCATTTCCTTCCCTTTTGAGATATTTCGACGTTTCAGAGCTCATTGCACACCTTTCTACGTGCAAAATGCAATGCACAACCATTTAACCGTCGAAACAAGCGGAACAGCTCGCAAATCTCGATGATTTCATCGATTTTGATGAAAACTGACCGTCATTTCCTTCCCGTTTGAGGTATTTCGACGTTTAAACGCCCATTTCACTCCTTTTTACGTGCAGAATGCAAATCACAACCGTTTAACCGTCGAAACAAGCGGAACAGGTCGCAAATCTCGATGATTTCGTCGATTTTGATGAAAACTGACCGTCATTTCCTTCCCGTTTGAGGTATTTCGACGTTTAAACGCTCATTTCACTCCTTTTTACGTGCAGAATGCAAATCACAACAGTTTAACCGTCGAAACTAGCGGAACAGGTCGCAAATCTCGATGATTTCGTCGATTTTGATGAAAACGGACCGTCATTACCTTCCCGTTTGAGGTATTTCGACGTTTAAGCGCCCTTTTTACTCCATTTAACGTGCGGAATATAATACACGCCAGTTTCAGCGTCGAAACAAGCGGAACAGCTCGCAAATCTCGATGATTTCGTCGATTTTGATGAAAACTGACCGTCATTACCTTCCCGTTTGAGGTATTTCGACGTTTAAGCGCCCTTTTTACTCCATTTAACGTGCGGAATATAATACACGCCAGTTTCAGCGTCGAAACATGCGGAACAGCTCGCAAATCTCGATGATTTCGTCGACATTGATGAAAACTGACCGCCATTACCTTCCCGTTTGAGATATTACGACGTTTAAGCGCCCTTTTTACTCCATTTAACGTGCAGAATATTATACACGCCAGTTTCAGCGTCGAAACAGGCGGAACAGCTCGCAAATCTCGATGATTTCGTCGATTTTGATGAAAACTGACCGTCATTTCCTTCCCGTTTGAGGTATTTCGACGTTTAAACGCTCATTTCACTCCTTTTTACGTGCAGAATGCAAATCACAACAGTTTAACCGTCGAAACTAGCGGAACAGGTCGCAAATCTCGATGATTTCGTCGATTTTGATGAAAACGGACCGTCATTACCTTCCCGTTTGAGGTATTTCGACGTTTAAGCGCCCCTTTTACTCCATTTAACGTGCGGAATATAATACACGCCAGTTTCAGCGTCGAAACAAGCGGAACAGCTCGCAAATCTCGATGATTTCGTCGATTTTGATGAAAACTGACCGTCATTACCTTCCCGTTTGAGATATTTCGACGTTTAAGCGCTCATTTTACACCTTTTTACGTGCAGAATGCAATGCACAACCGTTTAACCGTCGAAACAAGCGGAACAGGTCGCAAATCTCGATGATTTCGTCGATTTTGATGAAAACGGAAAGTCATTACCTTCCCGTTTGAGGTATTTCGACGTTTAAGCGCCCTTTTTACTCCATTTAACGTGCGGAATATAATACACGCCAGTTTCAGCGTCGAAACAGGCGGAACAGCTCGCAAATCTCGATGATTTCGTCGATTTTGATGAAAACTGACCGTCATTTCCTTCCCGCTTGATATATTTCGACGTTTAAGCGCCCATTTCACTCGTTTTTACGTGCAGAATGCAATGCACAACCGTTTAACCGTCGAAACATACCCAACAGCTCGCAAATCGCTTTGATTTCGTCGATTTTGAAGAAAACTAACCCTCATTTCCTTCACTTTTGAGATATTTCGACGTTTAAGCGCTCATTTCACTCCTTTCTACGTGCAAAATGCAATGCACAACCGTTTAACCGTCGAAACAAGCGTAACAGCTCGCAAATCTCGATGATTTCGTCGATTTTGATGAAAACTGACCGTCATTACCTTCCCGTTTGAGGTATTTCGACGTTTAAGCGCCCTTTTTACTCCATTTAACGTGCGGAATATAATACACGCCAGTTTCAGCGTCGAAACATGCGGAACAGCTCGCAAATCTCGATGATTTCGTCGACATTGATGAAAACTGACCGCCATTACGTTCCCGTTTGAGATATTACGACGTTTAAGCGCCCTTTTTACTCCATTTAACGTGCAGAATATTATACACGCCAGTTTCAGCGTCGAAACAGGCGGAACAGCTCGCAAATCTCGATGATTTCGTCGATTTTGATGAAAACTGACCGTCATTTCCTTCCCGTTTGAGGTATTTCGACGTTTAAACGCTCATTTCACTCCTTTTTACGTGCAGAATGCAAATCACAACAGTTTAACCGTCGAAACTAGCGGAACAGGTCGCAAATCTCGATGATTTCGTCGATTTTGATGAAAACGGACCGTCATTACCTTCCCGTTTGAGGTATTTCGACGTTTAAGCGCCCTTTTTACTCCATTTAACGTGCGGAATATAATACACGCCAGTTTCAGCGTCGAAACAAGCGGAACAGGTCGCAAATCTCGATGATTTCGTCGATTTTGATGAAAACTGACCGTCATTACCTTCCCGTTTGAGATATTTCGACGTTTAAACGCTCATTTTACACCTTTTTACGTGCAGAATGCAATGCACAACCGTTTAACCGTCGAAACAAGCGGAACAGGTCGCAAATCTCGATGATTTCGTCGATTTTGATGAAAACGGAAAGTCATTACCTTCCCGTTTGAGGTATTTCGACGTTTAAGCGCCCTTTTTACTCCATTTAACGTGCGGAATATAATACACGCCAGTTTCAGCGTCGAAACAGGCGGAACAGCTCGCAAATCTCGATGATTTCGTCGATTTTGATGAAAACTGACCGTCATTTCCTTCCCGCTTGATATATTGCGACGTTTAAGCGCCCTTTTTACTCCATTTAACGTGCAGAATATTATACACGCCAGTTTCAGCGTGGAAACAAGCGGAACAGCTCGCAAATCTCGATGATTTCGTCGATTTTGAGGAAAACTAATCGTCATTTCCTTCCCTTTTGAGATATTTCGACGTTTCAGAGCTCATTGCACACCTTTCTACGTGCAAAATGCAATGCACAACCATTTAACCGTCGAAACAAGCGGAACAGCACGCAAATCTAGATGATTTCGTCGATTTTGATGAAAACTGACCGTCATTTCCTTCCCTTTTGAGATATTTCGACGCTTAAACGCTCATTTCACTCCTTTTTACGTGCAGAATGTAATTCATGCCAGTTTCAGCTTCGAAACATGCGGAACAGCTCGCAAATCTCGATGATATCTACCATATTGACGAAAACTAACCGTCATTTCCTTCCCGTTTGATATATTTCGACGTTTAAGCGCCCATTTCACTCGTTTTTACGTGCAGAATGCAAATCACAACCGTTTAACCGTCGAAACAAGCGGAACAGGTCGCAAATCTCGATGATTTCGTCGATTTTGATGAAAACTGACCGTCATTTCCTTCCCGTTTGAGGTATTTCGACGTTTAAACGCTCATTTTACTCCTTTTTACGTGCAGAATGCAATGCACAACCGTTTAACCGTCGAAACAAGCGGAACAGGTCGCAAATCTCGATGATTTCATCGATTTTGATGAAAACTGACCGTCATTCCCTTCCCGTTTGTGATATTACGACGTTTAAGCGCCCTTTTTACTCCATTTAACGTGCAGAATATTATACACGCCAGTTTCAGCGTCGAAACAGGCGGAACAGCTCGCAAATCTCGATGATTTCGTCGATTTTGATGAAAACTGACCGTCATTTCCTTCCCGTTTGAGGTATTTCGACGTTTAAACGCTCATTTCACTCCTTTTTACGTGCAGAATGCAAATCACAACAGTTTAACCGTCGAAACTAGCGGAACAGGTCGCAAATCTCGATGATTTCGTCGATTTTGATGAAAACTGACCTTCATTTCCTTCCCGTTTGAGGTATTTCGACGTTTATGCGCCCTTTTTACCCCATTTAACGTGCGGAATATAATACACGCCAGTTTCAGCGTCGAAACAAGCGGAACAGGTCGCAAATCTCGATGATTTCGTCGATTTTGATGAAAACGGACCGTCATTACCTTCCCGTTTGAGGTATTTCGACGTTTATGCGCCCTTTTTACTCCATTTAACGTGCGGAATATAATACACGCCAGTTTCAGCGTCGAAACATGCGGAACAGCTCGCAAATCTCGATGATATCTTCCATATTGACGAAAACTAACCGTCATTTCCTTACCGTTTGATATATTTCGACGTTTAAGCGCCCATTTCACTCCTTTTTACGTGCAGAATGCAGTGCATAACCCTTTAACCGTCGAAACAAGCGGAACAGGTCGCAAATCTCGATGATTTCGTCGATTTTGATGAAAACTGACCTTCATTTCCTTCCCGTTTGAGGTATTTCGACGTTTAAGCGCTCTTTTTACTCCATCTAAAGTGCAGAATGTAATACACGCCAGTTTCAGCGTCGAAACAAGCGGAACAGGTTGCAAATCTCGATGATTTCGTCGATTTTGATGAAAACGGACCGTCATTACCTTCCCGTTTGAGGTATTTCGACGTTTAAGCGCCCTTTTTACTCCATTTAACGTGCGCAATATAATACGCGCCAGTTTCAGCGTCGAAACATGCGGAACAGCTCGCAAATCTCGATGATTTCGTCGATTTTGATGAAAACTGACCGCCATTACCTTCCCGTTTGAGATAATGCGACGTTTAAGCGCCCTTTTTACTCCATTTAACGTGCAGAATATTATACACGCCAGTTTCAGCGTGGAAACAAGCGGAACAGCTCGCAAACCTCGATGATTTCGTCGATTTTGAGGAAAACTAATCGTCATTTCCTTCCCTTTTGAGATATTTCGATGTTTCAGAGCTCATTGCACACCTTTCTACGTGCAAAATGCAATGCACAACCATTTAACCGTCGAAACAAGCGGAACAGCTCGCAAATCTCGATGATTTCGTCGATTTTGATGAAAACTGACCGTCATTTCCTTCCCTTTTGAGATATTTCGACGCTTAAACGCTCATTTCACTCCTTTTTACGTGCAGAATGTAATTCATGCCAGTTTCAGCTTCGAAACATGCGGAACAGCTCGCAAATCTCGATGATATCTACCATATTGACGAAAACTAACCGTCATTTCCTTCCCGTTTGATATATTTCGACGTTTAAGCGCCCATTTCACTCGTTTTTACGTGCAGAATGCAAATCACAACCGTTTAACCGTCGAAACAAGCGGAACAGGTCGCAAATCTCGATGATTTCGTCGATTTTGATGAAAACTGACCGTCATTTCCTTCCCGTTTGAGGTATTTCGACGTTTAAACGCTCATTTTACTCCTTTTTACGTGCAGAATGCAATGCACAACCGTTTAACCGTCGAAACAAGCGGAACAGGTCGCAAATCTCGATGATTTCATCGATTTTGATGAAAACTGACCGTCATTTCCTTCCCGTTTGAGGTATTTCGACGTTTAAACGCCCATTTCACTCCTTTTTACGTGCAGAATGCAAATCACAACCGTTTAACCGTCGAAACAAGCGGAACAGGTCGCAAATCTCGATGATTTCGTCGATTTTGATGAAAACTGACCGTCATTTCCTTCCCGTTTGAGGTATTTCGACGTTTAAGCGCTCATTTCACTCCTTTTTACGTGCAGAATGCAAATCACAACAGTTTAACCGTCGAAACAAGCGGAACAGGTCGCAAATCTCGATGATTTCGTCGATTTTGATGAAAACGGACCGTCATTACCTTCCCGTTTGAGGTATTTCGACGTTTAAGCGCCCTTTTTACTCCATTTAACGTGCGGAATATAATACACGCCAGTTTCAGCGTCGAAACATGCGGAACAGCTCGCAAATCTCGATGATTTCGTCGATTTTGATGAAAACTGACCGCCATTACCTTCCCGTTTGTGATATTACGACGTTTAAGCGCCCTTTTTACTCCATTTAACGTGCAGAATATTATACACGCCAGTTTCAGCGTCGAAACAGGCGGAACAGCTCGCAAATCTCGATGATTTCGTCGATTTTGATGAAAACTGACCGTCATTTCCTTCCCGTTTGAGGTATTTCGACGTTTAAACGCTCATTTCACTCCTTTTTACGTGCAGAATGCAAATCACAACAGTTTAACCGTCGAAACTAGCGGAACAGGTCGCAAATCTCGATGATTTCGTCGATTTTGATGAAAACGGACCGTCATTACCTTCCCGTTTGAGGTATTTCGACGTTTATGCGCCCTTTTTACTCCATTTAACGTGCGGAATATAATACACGCCAGTTTCAGCGTCGAAACATGCGGAACAGCTCGCAAATCTCGATGATATCTTCCAAATTGACGAAAACTAACCGTCATTTCCTTACCGTTTGATATATTTCGACGTTTAAGCGCTCATTTCACTCCTTTTTACGTGCAGAATGCAATGCACAACCGTTTAACCGTCGAAACAAGCGGAACAGGTCGCAAATCTCGATGATTTCGTCGATTTTGATGAAAACTGACCTTCATTTCCTTCCCGTTTGAGGTATTTCGACGTTTAAGCGCTCTTTTTACTCCATCTAAAGTGCAGAATGTAATACACGCCAGTTTCAGCGTCGAAACAAGCGGAACAGGTCGCAAATCTCGATGATTTCGTCGATTTTGAAGAAAACGGACCGTCATTACCTTCCCGTTTGAGGTATTTCGACGTTTATGCGCCCTTTTTACTCCATTTAACGTGCGGAATATAATACACGCCAGTTTCAGCGTCGAAACATGCGGAACAGCTCGCAAATCTCGATGATATCTTCCATATTGACGAAAACTAACCGTCATTTCCTTACCGTTTGATATATTTCGACGTTTAAGCGCCCATTTCACTCCTTTTTACGTGCAGAATGCAATGCACAACCGTTTAACCGTCGAAACAAGCGGAACAGGTCGCAAATCTCGATGATTTCGTCGATTTTGATGAAAACTGACCTTCATTTCCTTCCCGTTTGAGGTATTTCGACGTTTAAGCGCTCTTTTTACTCCATCTAAAGTGCAGAATGTAATACACGCCAGTTTCAGCGTCGAAACAAGCGGAACAGGTTGCAAATCTCGATGATTTCGTCGATTTTGATGAAAACGGACCGTCATTACCTTCCCGTTTGAGGTATTTCGACGTTTAAGCGCCCTTTTTACTCCATTTAACGTGCGCAATATAATACGCGCCAGTTTCAGCGTCGAAACATGCGGAACAGCTCGCAAATCTCGATGATTTCGTCGATTTTGATGAAAACTGACCGCCATTACCTTCCCGTTTGAGATAATGCGACGTTTAAGCGCCCTTTTTACTCCATTTAACGTGCAGAATATTATACACGCCAGTTTCAGCGTCGAAACAAGCGGAATAGCTCGCAAATCTCGATGATTTCGTCGATTTTGAGGAAAACTAATCGTCATTTCCTTCCCTTTTGAGATATTTCGACGTTTCAGAGCTCATTGCACTCCTTTCTACGTGCAAAATGCAATGCACAACCATTTAACAGTCGAAACAAGCGGAACAGCTCGCAAATATCGATGATTTCGTCGATTTTGATGAAAACTGACCGCCATTACCTTCCCGTTTGAGATATTTCGACGTTTAGGCGCCCTCTTTACTCCATTTAACGTGCGCAATATAATACGCGCCAGTTTCAGCGTCGAAACATGCGGAACAGCTCACAAATCTCGATGATTTCGTCGATTTTGATGAAAACTGACCGTCATTTCCTTCCCGTTTGAGGTAATTCGACGTTTAAGCGCTCATTTTACTCCATCTAGAGTGCAGAATGTAATACACTCCAGTTTCAGCGTCGAAACAAGCGGAACAGCTCGCAAATCTCGATGATTTCATCGATTTTGATGAAAACTGACCGTCATTTCCTTCCCGTTTGAGATATATCGGCGTTTAAGCGCTCTTTTTACTCCATTTAACGTGCAGAATAGCGTCGAAACAAGCGGAACAGGTCGCAAATCTCGATAATTTCGTCGATTTTGATGAAAACGGACCGTCATTACCTTCCCGTTTGAGGTATTTCGACGTTTATGCGCCCTTTTTACTCCATTTAACGTGCGGAATATAATACACGCCAGTTTCAGCGTCGAAACATGCGGAACAGCTCGCAAATCTCGATGATATCTTCCATATTGACGAAAACTAACCGTCATTTCCTTACCGTTTGATATATTTCGACGTTTAAGCACCCATTTCACTCGTTTTTACTTGCAGAATGCAATGCACAACCGTTTAACCGTCGAAACATACCCAACAGCTCGCAAATCGCTTTGATTTCGTCGATTTTGAAGAAAACTAACCGTCATTTCCTTCACTTTTGAGGTCTTTCGACGTTTAAACGCTCATTTCACTCCTTTCTACGTGCAGAATGCAATGCACAACCGTTTAACCGTCGAAACAAGCGGAACAGGTCGCAAATCTCGATGATTTCGTCGATTTTGATGAAAACTGACCGTCATTTCCTTCCCGTTTGAGGTATTTCGACGTTTAGGCGCACTTTTTACTCCATATAAAGCGCAGAATGTAATACATTCCAGTTTCAGCGTCGAAACAAGCGGAACAGCTCATAAATCTCGATGATTTCGTCGATTTTGATGAAAACTGACTGTCATTTCCTTCCCGCTTGAGATATTTCGACGTTTAGGCGCCCTTTTTACTCCATTTAACGTGCAGAATATTATACACGCCAGTTTCAGCGTCGAAACAGGCGGAACAGCTCGCAAATCTCGATGATTTCGTCGATTTTGAAGAAAACTTACCGTCATTTCCTTCCCGCTTGAGATATTTCGACGTTTAAGCGCCCTTTTTACTCCATTTAACGTGCAGAATATTATACACGCCAGTTTCAGCGTCGAAACAAGCGGAACAGCTCGCAAATCTCGATGATTTCGTCGATTTTGATGAAAACTGACCGTCATTTCCTTCCCGTTTGAGGTATTTCGATGTTTAAACGCTCATTTCACTCCTTTTTACGTGCAGAATGCAAATCACAACCGTTTAACCGTCGAAACAAGCGGAACAGGTCGCAAATCTCGATGATTTCGTCGATTTTGATGAAAACTGAACGTCATTTCCTTCCCGTTTGAGGTATTTCGACGTTTAAACGCTCATTTCACTCCTTTTTACGTGCAGAATGCAGATCACAACCGTTTAACCGTCGAAACAAGCGGAACAGGTCGCAAATCTCGATGATTTCGTCGATTTTGATGAAAACGGACCGTCATTACCTTCCCGTTTGAGGTATTTCGACGTTTAAGCGCCCTTTTTACTCCATTTAACGTGCGGAATATAATACACGCCAGTTTCAGCGTCGAAACATGCGGAACAGCTCGCAAATCTCGATGATATCTTCCATATTGACGAAAACTAACCGTCATTTCCTTCCCGTTTGATATATTTCGACGTTTAAGCGCCCATTTCACTCGTTTTTACGTGCAGGTTGCAATGCACAACCGTTTGACCGTCGAAACATACCCAACAGCTCGCAAATCGCTTCGATTTCGTCGATTTTGAAGAAAACTAACCGTCATTTCCTTCACTTTTGAGGTATTTCGACGTTTAAACGCTCATTTCACTCCTTTTTACGTGCAGAATGCAATGCACAACCGTTTAACCGTCGAAACAAGCGGAACAGGTCGCAAATCTCGATGATTTCGTCGATTTTGATGAAAACTGACCGTCATTTCCTTCCCGTTTGAGGTATTTCGACGTTTAAGCGCTCTTTTTACTCCATCTAAAGTGCAGAATGTAATACACTCCAGTTTCAGCGTCGAAACAAGCGGAACAGCTCGCAAATCTCGATGATTTCGTCGATTTTGGTGAAAACTGACCGTCATTTCCTTCCCGTTTGAGATATATCGACGTTTAAGCGCTCTTTTTACTCCATTTAACGTGCAGAATATTATACACGCCAGTTTCAGCGTCGAAACAGGCGGAACAGCTCGCAAATCTCGATAGTTTCGTCGATTTTGAAGAAAACTGACCGTCATTTCCTTCCCGCTTGAGATATTTCGACGTTTAAGCGCCCTTTTTACTCCATTTAACGTGCGGAATATAATACACGCCAGTTTCAGCGTCGAAACATGCGGGACAGCTCGCAAATCTCGATGATTTCGTCGATTTTGATGAAAACTGACCGCCATTACCTTCCCGTTTGGGATATTGCGACGTTTAAGCGCCCTTTTTACTCCATTTAACGTGCGGAATATAATACACGCCAGTTTCAGCGTCGAAACATGCGGAACAGCTCGCAAATCTCGATGATATCTTCCATATTGACGAAAACTAACCGTCATTTCCTTACCGTTTGATATATTTCGACGTTCAAGCGCCCATTTCACTCGTTTTTACTTGCAGAATGCAATGCACAACCGTTTAACCGTCGAAACATACCCAACAGCTCGCAAATCGCTTTGATTTCGTCGATTTTGAAGAAAACTAACCGTCATTTCCTTCACTTTTGAGGTCTTTCGACGTTTAAGCGCTCATTTCACTCCTTTTTACGTGCAGAATGCAATGCACAACCGTTTAACCGTCGAAACAAGCGGAACAGGTCGCAAATCTCGATGATTTCGTCGATTTTGATGAAAACTGACCGTCATTTCCTTCCCGTTTGAGGTATTTCGACATTTAAGCGCACTTTTTACTCCATCTAAAGCGCAGAATGTAATACACTCCAGTTTCAGCGTCGAAACAAGCGGAACAGCTCATAAATCTCGATGATTTCGTCGATTTTGATGAAAACTGACTGTCATTTCCTTCCCGCTTGAGATATTTCGACGTTTAGACGCCCTTTTTACTCCATTTAACGTGCAGAATATTATACACGCCAGTTTCAGCGTCGAAACAGGCGGAACAGCTCGCAAATCTCGATGATTTCGTCGATTGTGAAGAAAACTTACCGTCATTTCCTTCCCGCTTGAGATATTTCGACGTTTAAGCGCCATTTTTACTCCATTTAACGTGCAGAATTTTATACACGCCAGTTTCAGCGTCGAAACAGGCGGAACAGCTCGCAAATCTCGATGATTTCGTCGATTTTGAAGAAAACTGACCGCCATTACCTTCCCGCTTGAGATATTTCGACGTTTAAGCGCCCTTTTTACTCCATTTAACGTGCAGAATATTATACACGCCAGTTTCAGCGTCGAAACAGGCGGAACAGCTCGCAAATCGCTTTGATTTCGTCGATTTTTAAGAAAACTAACCGTCATTTCCATCACTTTTGAGATATTTCGACGTTTAAGCGCTCATTTCACTCCTTTCTACGTGCAAAATGCAATGCACAACCGTTTAACCGTCGAAACAAGCGGAACAGCTCGCAAATCTCGATGATTTCGTCGATTTTGATGAAAACTGACCGTCATTTCCTTCCCGTTTGAGGTATTTCGACGTTTAAGCGCTCTTTTTACTCCATCTAAAGTGCAGAATGTAATACACTCCAGTTTCAGCGTCGAAACAAGCGGAACAGCTCGCAAATCTCGATGATTTCGTCGATTTTGATGAAAACTGACCGTCATTTCCTTCCCGTTTGAGATATTTCGTCGTTTAAGCGCTCTTTTTACTCCATTTAAAGTGCAGAATGTAATATACTCCAGTTTCAGCGTCGAAACAAGCGGAACAGCTCGCAAATCCCGATGATTTCGCGAATTTTGATGAAAACTGACCGTCATTTCCTTCCCTTTTGAGATATTTCGACGCTTAAACGCTCATTTCACTCCTTTTTACGTGCAGAATGTAATTTGTTACGCCGGGCGACACTCTACCTAGACCAAGCCACACACCGCTGGCAAGATGGTAACCAGATGTCCGCTCGTCCTTACTGCGTACCCTCAATATTCTCAAGTACCCTCCATAAATCTCAGCAATTTCCTAGTCGAGGTCCTTCGAACCTAACAAACATTCTTTCGCTGCATTGTCTCCTAAAGTTTATTGCCCACCACGGGTTGACACGGGAAAGTTTCTGTTTCTCACGTGTGAGGCCTCCCACCAACGACTTTATCTTGAGGGCGGTGAGCATCCTTCCTCACCCACCACCATAGCAAATAACCAATTAACAACGAAGCCTATTTCCCTCACTCTATTAGCCAAAATCGTCACCAACAAATCCGATGATCCCGTGCGCTAGACACACCCATCCTTAGTTTTCCTCCGTCACAGCTTCATCGTCGAAGCACACTCTTTTTCTCTTCTTCAAACCGTCAACATCTTGTAACCGGGTCAAGATCAATCAACTATTAACTTGTACATTCGCATCAGTGTAATCATTTCTTTACGAAGTTGTTGAAATAAATATAAAGTTATTCCTGTTGAATCAGTGTAACTACTCAATTAACCACCCCTATTATCCTAAACGAAATAGGGGATCGATCATTTCGTGGCGTCGATTATCTAATCGTAACGGGAATTTACGACTCCCGTTGACGTGCTTCTTCGCGATCGCGTCTCTCCGCGAGTGATCGAACATAATTCATGCCAGTTTAACCGTCGAAACATACCCAACAGCTCGCAAATCGCTTTGATTTCGTCGATTTTGAAGAAAACTGACCGCCATTACCTTCCCGTTTGGGATATTGCGACGTTTAAGCGCCCTTTTTACTCCATTTAACGTGCGGAATATAATACACGCCAGTTTCAGCGTCGAAACATGCGGAACAGCTCGCAAATCTCGATGATATCTTCCATATTGACGAAAACTAACCGTCATTTCCTTACCGTTTGATATATTTCGACGTTCAAGCGCCCATTTCACTCGTTTTTACTTGCAGAATGCAATGCACAACCGTTTAACCGTCGAAACATACCCAACAGCTCGCAAATCGCTTTGATTTCGTCGATTTTGAAGAAAACTAACCGTCATTTCCTTCACTTTTGAGGTCTTTCGACGTTTAAGCGCTCATTTCACTCCTTTTTACGTGCAGAATGCAATGCACAACCGTTTAACCGTCGAAACAAGCGGAACAGGTCGCAAATCTCGATGATTTCGTCGATTTTGATGAAAACTGACCGTCATTTCCTTCCCGTTTGAGGTATTTCGACATTTAAGCGCACTTTTTACTCCATTTAACGTGCGGAATATAATACACGCCAGTTTCAGCGTCGAAACATGCGGGACAGCTCGCAAATCTCGATGATTTCGTCGATTTTGATGAAAACTGACCGCCATTACCTTCCCGTTTGGGATATTGCGACGTTTAAGCGCCCTTTTTACTCCATTTAACGTGCGGAATATAATACACGCCAGTTTCAGCGTCGAAACATGCGGAACAGCTCGCAAATCTCGATGATATCTTCCATATTGACGAAAACTAACCGTCATTTCCTTACCGTTTGATATATTTCGACGTTCAAGCGCCCATTTCACTCGTTTTTACTTGCAGAATGCAATGCACAACCGTTTAACCGTCGAAACATACCCAACAGCTCGCAAATCGCTTTGATTTCGTCGATTTTGAAGAAAACTAACCGTCATTTCCTTCACTTTTGAGGTCTTTCGACGTTTAAGCGCTCATTTCACTCCTTTTTACGTGCAGAATGCAATGCACAACCGTTTAACCGTCGAAACAAGCGGAACAGGTCGCAAATCTCGATGATTTCGTCGATTTTGATGAAAACTGACCGTCATTTCCTTCCCGTTTGAGGTATTTCGACATTTAAGCGCACTTTTTACTCCATCTAAAGCGCAGAATGTAATACACTCCAGTTTCAGCGTCGAAACAAGCGGAACAGCTCATAAATCTCGATGATTTCGTCGATTTTGATGAAAACTGACTGTCATTTCCTTCCCGCTTGAGATATTTCGACGTTTAGACGCCCTTTTTACTCCATTTAACGTGCAGAATATTATACACGCCAGTTTCAGCGTCGAAACAGGCGGAACAGCTCGCAAATCTCGATGATTTCGTCGATTGTGAAGAAAACTTACCGTCATTTCCTTCCCGCTTGAGATATTTCGACGTTTAAGCGCCATTTTTACTCCATTTAACGTGCAGAATTTTATACACGCCAGTTTCAGCGTCGAAACAGGCGGAACAGCTCGCAAATCTCGATGATTTCGTCGATTTTGAAGAAAACTGACCGCCATTACCTTCCCGCTTGAGATATTTCGACGTTTAAGCGCCCTTTTTACTCCATTTAACGTGCAGAATATTATACACGCCAGTTTCAGCGTCGAAACAGGCGGAACAGCTCGCAAATCGCTTTGATTTCGTCGATTTTTAAGAAAACTAACCGTCATTTCCATCACTTTTGAGATATTTCGACGTTTAAGCGCTCATTTCACTCCTTTCTACGTGCAAAATGCAATGCACAACCGTTTAACCGTCGAAACAAGCGGAACAGCTCGCAAATCTCGATGATTTCGTCGATTTTGATGAAAACTGACCGTCATTTCCTTCCCGTTTGAGGTATTTCGACGTTTAAGCGCTCTTTTTACTCCATCTAAAGTGCAGAATGTAATACACTCCAGTTTCAGCGTCGAAACAAGCGGAACAGCTCGCAAATCTCGATGATTTCGTCGATTTTGATGAAAACTGACCGTCATTTCCTTCCCGTTTGAGATATTTCGTCGTTTAAGCGCTCTTTTTACTCCATTTAAAGTGCAGAATGTAATATACTCCAGTTTCAGCGTCGAAACAAGCGGAACAGCTCGCAAATCCCGATGATTTCGCGAATTTTGATGAAAACTGACCGTCATTTCCTTCCCTTTTGAGATATTTCGACGCTTAAACGCTCATTTCACTCCTTTTTACGTGCAGAATGTAATTTGTTACGCCGGGCGACACTCTACCTAGACCAAGCCACACACCGCTGGCAAGATGGTAACCAGATGTCCGCTCGTCCTTACTGCGTACCCTCAATATTCTCAAGTACCCTCCATAAATCTCAGCAATTTCCTAGTCGAGGTCCTTCGAACCTAACAAACATTCTTTCGCTGCATTGTCTCCTAAAGTTTATTGCCCACCACGGGTTGACACGGGAAAGTTTCTGTTTCTCACGTGTGAGGCCTCCCACCAACGACTTTATCTTGAGGGCGGTGAGCATCCTTCCTCACCCACCACCATAGCAAATAACCAATTAACAACGAAGCCTATTTCCCTCACTCTATTAGCCAAAATCGTCACCAACAAATCCGATGATCCCGTGCGCTAGACACACCCATCCTTAGTTTTCCTCCGTCACAGCTTCATCGTCGAAGCACACTCTTTTTCTCTTCTTCAAACCGTCAACATCTTGTAACCGGGTCAAGATCAATCAACTATTAACTTGTACATTCGCATCAGTGTAATCATTTCTTTACGAAGTTGTTGAAATAAATATAAAGTTATTCCTGTTGAATCAGTGTAACTACTCAATTAACCACCCCTATTATCCTAAACGAAATAGGGGATCGATCATTTCGTGGCGTCGATTATCTAATCGTAACGGGAATTTACGACTCCCGTTGACGTGCTTCTTCGCGATCGCGTCTCTCCGCGAGTGATCGAACATAATTCATGCCAGTTTAACCGTCGAAACATACCCAACAGCTCGCAAATCGCTTTGATTTCGTCGATTTTGAAGAAAACTAACCGTCATTTCCATCACTTTTGAGATATTTCGACGTTTAAGCGCACATTTCACTCCTTTCTACGTGCAAAATGCAATGCACAACCGTTTAACCGTCGAAACAAGCGGAACAGCTCGCAAATCTCGATGATTTCGTCGATTTTGATGAAAACTGACCGTCATTTCCTTCCCGTTTGAGATATTTCGTCGTTTAAGCGCTCTTTTTACTCCATTTAACGTGCAGAATGTAATACACAACCGTTTAACCGTCGAAACAAGCCCAACACCTCGCAAATCGCATCGATTTCGTCGGTTTTGACGAAAACTAGCCGTCATTTCCTTCCCGCTTGAGATATTTCGACGTTTAAACGCTCATTTCACTCCTTTTTACGTGCAGAATGCAATGCACAACCGTTTAACCGTCGAAACAAGAGGAACAGGTCGCAAATCTCGATGATTTCGTCGATTTTGATGAAAACTGACCGTCATTTCCTTCCCGTTTGAGGTATTTCGGCGTTTAAGCGCTCTTTTTACTCCATCTAAAGTGCAGAATGTAATACACTCCAGTTTCAGCGTCGAAACAAGCGGAACAGCTCGCAAATCTCGATGATTTCGTCGATTTTGATGAAAACTGACCGTCATTTCCTTCCCGTTTGAGATACATCGACGTTTCAGAGCTCATTGCACTCCTTTCTACGTGCAAAATGCAATGCACAACCATTTAACCGTCGAAACAAGCGGAACAGCTAGCAAATCTCGATGATTTCGTCGATTTTGATGAAAACTGACCGCCATTACCTTCCCGCTTGAGATATTTCGACGTTTAGGCGCCCTTTTTACTCCATTTAAAGTGCAGAATGTAATATACTCCAGTTTCAGCGTCGAAACAAGCGGAACAGCTCGCCAATCTCGATGATTTCGTCGATTTTGATGAAAACTGACCGTCATTTCCTTCCCTTTTGAGATATTTCGACGCTTAAACGCTCATTTCACTCCTTTTTAAGTGCAGAATGTAATTCATGCCAGTTTAACCGTCGAAACATACCCAACAGCTCGCAAATCGCTTTGATTTCGTCGATTTTGAAGAAAACTAACCGTCATTTCCATCACTTTTGAGATATTTCGACGTTTAAGCGCTCATTTCACTCCTTTCTACGTGCAAAATGCAATGCACAACCGTTTAACCGTCGAAACAAGCGGAACAGCTCGCAAATCTCGATGATTTCGTCGATTTTGATGAAAACTGACCGTCATTTCCTTCCCGTTTGAGGTATTTCGACGTTTAAGCGCTCTTTTTACTCCATCTAAAGTGCAGAATGTAATACACTCCAGTTTCAGCCTCGAAACAAGCGGAACAGCTCGCAAATCTCGATGATTTCGTCGATTTTGATGAAAACTGACCGTCATTTCCTTCCCGTTTGAGATATATCGACGTTTAAGCGCTCTTTTTACTCCATTTAACGTGCAGAATATAATACACGCCAGTTTCAGCGTCGAAACAAGCGGAACAGGTCGCAAATCTCGATGATATCTACCATATTGTCGAAAACTAACCGTCATTTCCTTCCCGTTTGATATATTTCGACGTTTAAGCGCCCATTTCACTCGTTTTTACGTGCAGAATGCAATGCACAACCGTTTAACCGTCGAAACATACCCAACAGCTCGCAAATCGCTTTGATTTCGTCGATTTTGAAGAAAACTAACCGTCATTTCCTTCACTTTTGAGATATTTCGACGTTTAAGCGCTCATTTCACTCCATTTAACGTGCAGAATATAACACACGCCAGTTTCAGCGTCGAAAAAAGCGGAACAGGTCGCAAATCTCGATGATTTCGTCGATTTTGATGAAAACTGACCGCCATTACCTTCCCGTTTGAGATATTACGACGTTTAAGCGCCCTTTTTACTCCATTTAATGTGCAGAATATTATACACGCCAGTTTCAGCGTCGAAACAGGCGGAACAGCTCGCAAATCTCGATGATTTCGTCGAGTTTGATGAAAACTGACCGTCATTTCCTTCCCGCTTGAGATATTTCGACGTTTAAGCGCTCTTTTTACTCCATTAAACGTGCAGAATATAATACACGCCAGTTTCAGCGTCGAAACAAGCGG
Organism: Bombus flavifrons; assembly: GCF_040668555.2. Classification (NCBI taxonomy): domain Eukaryota; kingdom Metazoa; phylum Arthropoda; class Insecta; order Hymenoptera; family Apidae; genus Bombus; species Bombus flavifrons. Next base: position 832,215 of record NC_138459.1, on the reverse strand, counting down.
AACAGGTCGCAGATCTCGATAATTTCGTCGATTTTGATGAAAACGGACCGTCATTACCTTCCCGTTTGAGGTATTTCGACGTTTAAGCGCCCTTTTTACTCCATTTAACGTGCAGAATATAATACACGCCAGCTTCAGCGTCGAAACATGCGGAACAGCTCGCAAATCTCGATGATTTCGTCGACTTTGATGAAAACTGACCGCCATTACCTTCCCGTTTGAGATATTGCGACGTTTAAGCGGCCTTTTTACTCCATTTAACGTGCAGAATATTATACACGCCAGTTTCAGCGTCGAAACAGGCGGAACAGCTCATAAATCTCGATGATTTCGTCGATTTTGATGAAAACTGACCGTCATTTCCTTCCCGCTTGAGATATTTCGACGTTTAAGCGCCCTTTTTACTCCATTTAACGTGCAGAATATTATACACGCCAGTTTCAGCGTCGAAACAGGCGGAACAGCTCGCAAATCTCGATGATAACGTCGATTTTGATGAAAACTGACCGTCATTTCCTTCCCGCTTGAGATATTTCGACGTTTAAGCGCCCTTTTTACTCCATTTAACGTGCGGAATATAATACACGCCAGTTTCAGCGTCGAAACATGCGGAACAGCTCGCAAATCTCGATGATTTCGTCGATTTTGATGAAAACTGACCGCCATTACCTTCCCGTTTGAGATATTGCGACGTTTAAGCGCCCTTTTCACTCCATTTAACGTGCAGAATTTTATACACGCCAGTTTCAGCGTCGAAACAAGCGGAACAGCTCGCAAATCTCGATGATTTCGTCGATTTTGAGGAAAACTAATCGTCATTTCCTTCCCTTTTGAGATATTTCGACGTTTCAGAGCTCATTGCACTCCTTTCTACGCGCAAAATGCAATGCACAACCATTTAACCGTCGAAACAAGCGGAACAGCTCGCAAATCTCGATGATTTCGTCGATTTTGATGAAAACTGACCGCCATTACCTTCCCGTTTGAGATATTTCGACGTTTAGGCGCCCTTTTTACTCCATTTAAAGTGCAGAATGTAATATACTCCAGTTTCAGCGTCGAAACAAGCGGAACAGCTCGCAAATCTCGATGATTTCGTCGATTTTGATGAAAACTGACCGTCATTTCCTTATCTTTTGAGATATTTCGACGCTTAAACGCTCATTTCACTCCTTTTTACGTGCAGAATGTAATTCATGCCAGTTTAACCGTCGAAACATACCCAACAGCTCGCAAATCGCTCTGATTTCGTCGATTTTGAAGAAAACTAACATTCATTTCCTTCACTTTTGAGATATTTCGACGTTTAAGCGCTCATTTCACTCCTTTCTACGTGCAAAATGCAATGCACAACCGTTTAACCTTCGAAACAAGCGGAAAAGCTCGCAAATCTCGATGATTTCGTCGATTTTGATGAAAACTGACCGTCATTTCCTTCCGGTTTGAGATATTTCGTCGTTTAAGCGCTCTTTTTACTCCATTTAACGTGCAGAATGTAATACACAACCGTTTAACCGTCGAAACAAGCCCAACACCTCGCAAATCGCTTCGATTTCGTCGGTTTTGACGAAAACTAGCCGTCATTTCCTTCCCGCTTGAGATATTTCGACGTTTAAACGCTCATTTCACTCCTTTTTACGTGCAGAATGCAATGCACAACCGTTTAACTGTCGAAACAAGGGGAACAGGTCGCAAATCTCGATGATTTCGTCGATTTTGATGAAAACTGACCGTCATTTCCTTCCCGTTTGAGGTATTTCGACGTTTAAGCGCTTTTTTTGCTCCATTTAACGTGCGGAATATAATACACGCCAGTTTCAGCGTCGAAACATGCGGAACAGCTCGCAAATCTCGATGATTTCGTCGATTTTGATGAAAACTGACCGCCATTACCTTCCCGTTTGAGATATTGCGACGTTTAAGCGCCCTCTTTACTCCATTTAACGTGCAGAATATTATACACACCAGTTTCAGCGTCGAAACAGGCGGAACAGCTCGCAAATCTCGATGATTTCGTCGATTTTGATGAAAACTGACCGTCATTTCCTTCCCTTTTGAGATATTTCGACGCTTAAACGCTCATTTCACTCCTTTTTACGTGCAGAATGTAATTCATGCCAGTTTCAGCGTCGAAACATGCGGAACAGCTCGCAAATCTCGATGATATCTTCCATATTGACGAAAACTAACCGTCATTTCCTTCCCGTTTGATATATTTCGACGTTTAAGAGCCCATTTCACTCGTTTTTACGTGCAGAATGCAATGCACAGCCGTTTAACCGTCGAAACATACCCAACAGCTCGCAAATCGCTTTGATTTCGTCGATTTTGAAGAAAACTAACCGTCATTTCCTTCACTTTTGAGGTATTTCGACGTTTAAACGCTCATTTCACTCCTTGTTACGTGCAGAATGCAAATCACAACCGTTTAACCGTCGAAACAAGCGGAACAGGTCGCAAATCTCGATGATTTCGTCGATTTTGACGAAAACGGACCGTCATTACCTTCCCGTTTGAGGTATTTCGACGTTTAAGCGCCCTTTTTACTCCATTTAACGTGCGGAATATAATACACGCCAGTTTCAGCGTCGAAACATGCGGAACAGCTCGCAAATCTCGATGATTTCGTCGATTTTGATGAAAACTGACCGCCATTACCTTCCCGTTTGAGATATTACGACGTTTAAGCGCCCTTTTTACTCCATTTAACGTGCAGAATATTATACACGCCAGTTTCAGCGTCGAAACAGGCGGAACAGCTCGCAAATCTCGATGATTTCGTCGATTTTGATGAAAACTGACCGTCATTTCCTTCCCGCTTGAGATATTTCGACGTTTAAGCACTCTTCTTACTCCGTTTAACGTGCAGAATGTAATACACTCCAGTTTCAGCGTCGAAACAAGCGGAACAGCTCGCAAATCGCTTTGATTTCGACGATTTTGGAGAAAACTAGCCGTCATTTCCTTCCCGCTTGAGATATTTCGACGTTTAAGCGCTCTTTTTACTCCATTTAACGTGCAGAATGCAATGCACAACCGTTTAACCGTCGAAACAAGCGGAACAGCTCGCAAATCTCGATGATTTCGTCGATTTTGATGAAAACTGACCGTCATTACCTTCCCGTTTGAGATATTTCGACGTTGCAGCGCTCTTTTTATTCCATTTAACGTGCAGAATATAATACACTCCGGTTTCAGCGTCGAAACAAGCGGAACAGCTCGCAATTCGCTTTGATTTCGTCGATTTTGACGAAAACTAACCGTCATTTCCTTCACTTTTGAGATATTTCGACGTTTAAGCGCTCATTTCACTCCTTTCTACGTGCAAAATGCAATGCACAACCGTTTAACCGTCGAAACAAACGGAACAGCTCGCAAATCTCGATGATTTCGTCGATTTTGATGAAATCTGACCGTCATTTCCTTCCCGCTTGAGATATTTCGACGTTTAAGCGCTCTTTTTACTCCATTTAACGTGCAGAATATAATACACGCCAGGTTCAGCGTCGAAACAAGCGGAACTGGTCGCAAATCTCGATGATTTCGTCGATTTTGATGAAAGCTGATCGTCATTTCCTTCCCTTTTGAGATATTTCGACGTTTAAGCGCACTTTTTACTCCATTTAAAGTGCAGAATGTAATACACTCCAGTTTCAGCGTCGAAACAAGCGGAACAGCTTGCAAATCTCGATGATTTCGTAGATTTTGATGAAAACTGACCGTCATTTCCTTCCCGTTTGAGATATGTCGACGTTTAAGCACTCTTTTTACTCCATTTAACGTGCAGAATGTAATGCACTCCAGTTTCAGCGTCGAAACAAGCGGAACACCTCGCAAATCGCTTTGATTTCGTCGATTTTGGAGAATACTAGCCGTCATTTCCTTCCCGCTTGAGATATTTCGACGTTTAAACTATCATTTCACTCCTTTTTACGTGCCGAATGCAATGCACAACAGTTTAAGCGTCGAAACAAGCCCAACAGCTCGCAAATCGCTTTGATTTCGTCGATTTTGACGAAAACTAACTGTCATTTCCTTCACTTTTGAGATATTTCGACGTTTAAGCGCTCATTTCACTCCTTTCTACGTGCAAAATGCAATGCACAACCGTTTAACCGTCGAAACAAGCGGAACAGCTCGCAAATCTCGATGATTTCGTCGATTTTGATGAAAACTGACCGTCATTGCCTTCCCGTTTGAGATATTTCGACGTTGCAGCGCTCTTTTTACTCCATTTAACGTGCAGAATATAATACACTCCGGTTTCATCGTCGAAACAAGCGGAACAGCTCGCAATTCGCTTTGATTTCGTCGATTTTGACGAAAACTAACCGTCATTTCCTTCACTTTTGAGATATTTCGACGTTTAAGCGCTCATTTCACTCCTTTCTACGTGCAAAATGCAATGCACAACCGTTTAACCGTCGAAACAAACGGAACAGCTCGCAAATCTCGATGATTTCGTCGATTTTGATGAAAACGGACCGTCATTTCCTTCCCGTTTGTGATATTTCGACGTTTAAGCGCTCTTTTTACTCCATTTAACGTGCAGAATGTAATACACGCCAGTTTCAGCGTCGAAACAAGCGGAACAGCTCGCAATTCGCTTTGATTTCGTCGATTTTGACGAAAACTAACCGTCATTTCCTTCACTTTTGAGATATTTCGACGTTTAAGCGCTCATTTCACTCCTTTCTACGTGCAAAATGCAATGCACAACCGTTTAACCGTCGAAACAAACGGAACAGCTCGCAAATCTCGATGATTTCGTCGATTTTGATGAAATCTGACCGTCATTTCCTTCCCGCTTGAGATATTTCGACGTTTAAGCGCTCTTTTTACTCCATTTAACGTGCAGAATATAATACACGCCAGGTTCAGCGTCGAAACAAGCGGAACTGGTCGCAAATCTCGATGATTTCGTCGATTTTGATGAAAGCTGATCGTCATTTCCTTCCCTTTTGAGATATTTCGACGTTTAAGCGCACTTTTTACTCCATTTAAAGTGCAGAATGTAATACACTCCAGTTTCAGCGTCGAAACAAGCGGAACAGCTTGCAAATCTCGATGATTTCGTAGATTTTGATGAAAACTGACCGTCATTTCCTTCCCGTTTGAGATATGTCGACGTTTAAGCACTCTTTTTACTCCATTTAACGTGCAGAATGTAATGCACTCCAGTTTCAGCGTCGAAACAAGCGGAACACCTCGCAAATCGCTTTGATTTCGTCGATTTTGGAGAATACTAGCCGTCATTTCCTTCCCGCTTGAGATATTTCGACGTTTAAACTATCATTTCACTCCTTTTTACGTGCCGAATGCAATGCACAACAGTTTAAGCGTCGAAACAAGCCCAACAGCTCGCAAATCGCTTTGATTTCGTCGATTTTGACGAAAACTAACTGTCATTTCCTTCACTTTTGAGATATTTCGACGTTTAAGCGCTCATTTCACTCCTTTCTACGTGCAAAATGCAATGCACAACCGTTTAACCGTCGAAACAAGCGGAACAGCTCGCAAATCTCGATGATTTCGTCGATTTTGATGAAAACTGACCGTCATTGCCTTCCCGTTTGAGATATTTCGACGTTGCAGCGCTCTTTTTACTCCATTTAACGTGCAGAATATAATACACTCCGGTTTCATCGTCGAAACAAGCGGAACAGCTCGCAATTCGCTTTGATTTCGTCGATTTTGACGAAAACTAACCGTCATTTCCTTCACTTTTGAGATATTTCGACGTTTAAGCGCTCATTTCACTCCTTTCTACGTGCAAAATGCAATGCACAACCGTTTAACCGTCGAAACAAACGGAACAGCTCGCAAATCTCGATGATTTCGTCGATTTTGATGAAAACGGACCGTCATTTCCTTCCCGTTTGTGATATTTCGACGTTTAAGCGCTCTTTTTACTCCATTTAACGTGCAGAATGTAATACACGCCAGTTTCAGCGTCGAAACAAGTCCAACTGCTCGCAAATCGCTTTGATTTCGTCGATCTTGACGAAAACTAACCGTCATTTCCTTCCCTTTTGAGATATTTCGACGTTTAAGCGCTCATTTCACTCCTTTCTACGTGCAGAATGCAATGCACAACCGTTTAACCGTCGAAACAAGCGGAACAGCTCGCAAATCTCGATGATTTCGTCGGTTTTGATGAAAACTGACCGTCATTTCCTTCCCGTTTTTCGATATTTCGACGTTTAAGCGCTCTTTTTTCTCCATTTAAAGTGCAGAATGTAATACACGCCAGTTTCAGCGTCGAAACAAGCGGAACAGCTAGCAAATCTCGATGATTTCGTCGATTTTGATGAAAGCTGATCGTCATTTCCTTCCCTTTTGAGATATTTCGACGTTTAAGCGCACTTTCTACTCCATTTAAAGTGCAGAATGTAATACACTCCAGTTTCAGCGTCGAAACAAGCGGAACAGCTTGCAAATCTCGATGATTTCGTAGATTTTGATGAAAACTGACCGTCATTTCCTTCCCGTTTGAGATATGTCGACGTTTAAGCACTCTTTTTACTCCATTTAACGTGCAGAATGTAATGCACTCCAGTTTCAGCGTCGAAACAAGCGGAACACCTCGCAAATCGCTTTGATTTCGTCGATTTTGGAGAATACTAGCCGTCATTTCCTTCCCGCTTGAGATATTTCGACGTTTAAACTATCATTTCACTCCTTTTTACGTGCCGAATGTAATGCACAACAGTTTAAGCGTCGAAACAAGCGGAACAGCTCGCAAATCTCGATGATTTCGTCGATTTTGATGAAAACTGACCGTCATTTCCTTCCCGTTTGAGATATTTCGACGTTTAAGCGCTCTTTTTACTCCATTTAACGTGCAGAATGCAATGCACAACCGTTTAACCGTCGAAACAAGCGGAACAGCTCGCAAATCTCGATGATTTCGTCGATTTTGATGAAAACTGACCGTCATTACCTTCCCGTTTGAGATATTTCGACGTTTAAGCGCTCTTTTTACTCCATTTAACGTGCAGAATGTAATACACTCCGGTTTCCGCGTCGAAACAAGCGGAACAGCTCGCAAATCGCTTTGATTTCGTCGATTTTGGAGAAAACTAGCCGTCATTTCCTTCCCGCTTGAGATATTTCGACGTTTAAACTATCATTTCACTCCTTTTTACGTGCCGAATGCAATGCACAGCCGTTTAAGCGTCGAAACAAGCGGAACAGCTCGCAAATCTCGATGATTCCGTCGATTTTGATGAAATCTGACCGTCATTTCCTTCCCGCTTGAGATATTTCGACGTTTAAGCGCTCTTTTTTCTCCATTTAAAGTGCAGAATGTAATACACGCCAGTTTCAGCGTCGAAACAAGCGGAACAGCTAGCAAATCTCGATGATTTCGCCGATTTTGATGAAAACTGATCGTCATTTCCTTCCCTTTTGAGATATTTCGACGTTTGAGCGCTCTTTTTACTCCATTTAAAGTGCAGAATGTAATACACTCCAGTTTCAGCGTCGAGACAAGCGGAACAGCTCGCAAATCTCGATGATTTCGTAGATTTTGATGAAAACTGACCGTCATTTCCTTCCCGTTTGTGATATTTCGACGTTTAAGCGCTCTTTTTACTCCATTTAACGTGCAGAATGCAATGCACAACCGTTTAACCGTCGAAACAAACGGAACAGCACGCAAATCTCGATGATTTCGTCGATTTTGATGAAAACTGACCGTCATTTCCTTCCCGTTTGAGATATTTCGACGCTTAAGCGCTCTTTTTACTCCTTTTTACGTGCCGAATGCAATGCACAACCGTTTAAGCGTCGAAACAAGCGGAACAGCTCGCAAATCTCGATGATTTCGTCGATTTTGATGAAAACGGACCGTCATTTCCTTCCCGTTTGTGATATTTCGACGTTTAAGCGCTCTTTTTACTCCATTTAACGTGCAGAATGTAATGCACTCCAGTTTCAGCGTCGAAACAAGCGGAACACCTCGCAAATCGCTTTGATTTCGGCGATTTTGGAGAATACTAGCCGTCATTTCCTTCCCGCTTGAGATATTTCGACGTTTAAACTATCATTTCACTCCTTTTTACGTGCCGAATGCAATGCACAACAGTTTAAGCGTCGAAACAAGCCCAACAGCTCGCAAATCGCTTTGATTTCGTCGATTTTGACGAAAACTGTCATTTCCCTCACTTTTGAGATATTTCGACGTTTAAGCGCTCATTTCGCTCCTTTCTACGTGCAAAATGCAATGCACAACCGTTTAACCGTCGAAACAAACGGAACAGCACGCAAATCTCGATGATTTCGTCGATTTTGATGAAAACTGATCGTCATTTCCTTCCCGTTTGAGATATTTCGACGTTTAAGCGCTCTTTTTACTCCATTTAAAGTGCAGATTGTAATACACTCCAGTTTCAGCGTCGAAACAAGCGGAACAGCTCGCAAATCTCGATGATTGCGTCGATTTTGATGAAAACTGACCGTCATTTCCTTCCCGTTTGAGATATATCGACGTTTAAGCGCTCTTCTTACTCCATTTAACGTCGAGAATATAATACACGCCAGTTTCAGCGTCGAAACAAGCGGAACAGCTCGCAAATCGCTTTGATTTCGTCGATTTTGGAGAAAACTAGCCGTCATTTCCTTCCCGCATGAGATATTTCGACGTATAAACTATCATTTCAATCCTTTTAACGTGCCGAATGCAATGCACAACCGTTTAAGCGTCGAAACAAGCGGAACAGCTCGCAAATCTCGATGATTGCGTCGATTTTGATGAAAACTGACCGTCATTTCCTTCCCGTTTGAGATATTTCGACGTTTAAGCGCTCTTCTTACTCCATTTAACGTCGAGAATATAATACACGCCAGTTTCAGCGTCGAAACAAGCGGAACAGGTCGCAAATCTCGAATATTTCGTCGATATTGATGAAAACGGACCGTCATTACCTTCCCGTTTGAGGTATTTCGACGTTTAAGCGCTCTTTTTACTCCATTTAAAGTGCAGATTGTAATACACTCCAGTTTCAGCGTCGAAACAAGCGGAACAGCACGCAAATCTCGATGATTTCGTCGATTTTGATGAAAACTGACCGTCATTTCCTTCCCGTTTGAGATATTTCGACGTTTAAGCGCTCTTTTTACTCCATTTAACGTGCAGAATATAATACCCGCCAGGTTCAGCGTCGAAACAAGCGGAACTGGTCGCAAATCTCGATGATTTCGCCGATTTTGATGAAAACGGACGTCATTTCCTTCCCGTTTGTGATATTTCGACGTTTAAGCGCTCTTTTTACTCCATTTAACGTGCAGAATGTAATACACGCCAGTTTCAGCGTCGAAACAAGCCCAACAGCTCGCAAATCGCTTTGATTTCGTCGATCTTGACGAAAACTAACCGTCATTTCCTTCCCTTTTGAGATATTTCGACGTTTAAGCGCTCATTTCACTCCTTTCTACGTGCAGAATGCAATGCACAACCGTTTAACCGTCGAAACAAGCGGAACAGCTCGCAAATTTCGATGATTTCGTCGGTTTTGATGAAAACTGACCGTCATTTCCTTCCCGTTTTTCGATATTTCGACGTTTAAGCGCTCTTTTTTCTCCATTTAAAGTGCAGAATGTAATACACGCCAGTTTCAGCGTCGAAACAAGCGGAACAGCTAGCAAATCTCGATGATTTCGTCGATTTTGATGAAAGCTGATCATCATTTCCTTCCCTTTTGAGATATTTCGACGTTTAAGCGCACTTTTTACTCCATTTAAAGTGCAGAATGTAATACACTCCAGTTTCAGCGTCGAAACAAGCGGAACAGCTCGCAAATCTCGATGATTTCGTAGATTTTGATGAAAACTGACCGTCATTTCCTTCCGGTTTGAGATATGTCGACGTTTAAGCACTCTTTTTACTCCATTTAACGTGCAGAATGTAATGCACTCCAGTTTCAGCGTCGAAACAAGCGGAACACCTCGCAAATCGCTTTGATTTCGTCGATTTTGGAGAATACTAGCCGTCATTTCCTTCCCGCTTGAGATATTTCGACGTTTAAACTATCATTTCACTCCTTTTTACGTGCCGAATGCAATGCACAACAGTTTAAGCGTCGAAACAAGCGGAACAGCTCGCAAATCTCGATGATTTCGTCGATTTTGATGAAAACTGACCGTCATTTCCTTCCCGTTTGAGATATTTCGACGTTTAAGCGCTCTTTTTACTCCATTTAACGTGCAGAATGCAATGCACAACCCTTTAACCGTCGAAACAAGCGGAACAGCTCGCAAATCTCGATGATTTCGTCGATTTTGATGAAAACTGACCGTCATTACCTTCCCGTTTGAGATATTTCGACGTTTAAGCGCTCTTTTTACTCCATTTAACGTGCCGAATGCAATGCACAACAGTTTAAGCGTCGAAACAAGCGGAACAGCTCGCAAATCTCGATGATTTCGTCGATTTTGATGAAAACTGACCGTCATTTCCTTCCCGTTTGAGATATGTCGACGTTTAAGCACTCTTTTTACTCCATTTAACGTGCAGAATGTAATGCACTCCAGTTTCAGCGTCGAAACAAGCGGAACACCTCGCAAATCGCTTTGATTTCGTCGATTTTGGAGAATACTAGCCGTCATTTCCTTCCCGCTTGAGATATTTCGACGTTTAAACTATCATTTCACTCCTTTTTACGTGCCGAATGCAATGCACAACAGTTTAAGCGTCGAAACAAGCGGAACACCTCGCAAATCGCTTTGATTTCGTCGATTTTGGAGAATACTAGCCGTCATTTCCTCCCGCTTGAGATATTTCGACGTTTAAACTATCATTTCACTCCTTTTTACGTGCCGAATGCAATGCACAACAGTTTAAGCGTCGAAACAAGCGGAACAGCTCGCAAATCTCGATGATTTCGTCGATTTTGATGAAAACTGACCGTCATTTCCTTCCCGTTTTTCGATATTTCGACGTTTAAGCGCTCTTTTTACTCCATTTAACGTGCCGAATGCAATGCACAACAGTTTAAGCGTCGAAACAAGCGGAACAGCTCGCAAATCTCGATGATTTCGTCGATTTTGATGAAAACTGACCGTCATTACCTTCCCGTTTGAGATATTTCGACGTTTAAGCGCTCTTTTTACTCCATTTAACGTGCCGAATGCAATGCACAACAGTTTAAGCGTCGAAACAAGCCCAACAGCTCGCAAATCGCTTTGGTTTCGTCGATTTTGACGAAAACTAACCGTCATTTCCTTCCCTTTTGAGATATTTCGACGTTTAAGCGCTCATTTCACTCCTTTCTACGTGCAGAATGCAATGCACAACCGTTTAACCGTCGAAACAAGCGGAACAGCTCGCAAATCTCGATGATTTCGTCGGTTTTGATGAAAACTGACCGTCATTTCCTTCCCGTTTTTCGATATTTCGACGTTTAAGCGCTCTTTTTTCTCCATTTAAAGTGCAGAATGTAATACACGCCAGTTTCAGCGTCGAAACAAGCGGAACAGCTCGCAAATCTCGATGATTTCGTCGGTTTTGATGAAAACTGACCGTCATTTCCTTCCCGTTTTTCGATATTTCGACGTTTAAGCGCACTTTTTACTCCATTTAAAGTGCAGAATGTAATACACTCCAGTTTCAGCGTCGAAACAAGCGGAACAGCTCGCAAATCTCGATGATTTCGTAGATTTTGATGAAAACTGACCGTCATTTCCTGCCCGTTTGAGATATGTCGACGTTTAAGCACTCTTTTTACTCCATTTAACGTGCAGAATGTAATGCACTCCAGTTTCAGCGTCGAAACAAGCGGAACACCTCGCAAATCGCTTTGATTTCGTCGATTTTGGAGAATACTAGCCGTCATTTCCTACCCGCTTGAGATATTTCGACGTTTAAACTATCATTTCACTCCTTTTTACGTGCCGAATGCAATGCACAACAGTTTAAGCGTCGAAACAAGCCCAACAGCTCGCAAATCGCTTTGATTTCGTCGATTTTGACGAAAACTAACTGTCATTTCCTTCACTTTTGAGATATTTCGACGTTTAAGCGCTCATTTCACTCCTTTCTACGTGCAAAATGCAATGCACAACCGTTTAACCGTCGAAACGAACGGAACAGCACGCAAATCTCGATGATTTCGTCGATTTTGATGAAAACTGACCGTCATTTCCTTCCCGTTTGAGATATTTCGACGCTTAAGCGCTCTTTTTACTCCATTTAACGTGCAGAATGCAATGCACAACCGTTTAATCGTCGAAACAAGCCCAACAGCTCGCAAATCGCTTTGATTTCGTCGATTTTGACGAAAACTAACTGTCATTTCCTTCACTTTTGAGATATTTCGACGTTTAAGCGCTCATTTCACTCCTTTCTACGTGCAAAATGCAATGCACAACCGTTTAACCGTCGAAACGAACGGAACAGCACGCAAATCTCGATGATTTCGTCGATTTTGATGAAAACTGACCGTCATTTCCTTCCCGTTTGAGATATATCGACGTTTACGCGCTCTTCTTACTCCATTTAACGTCGAAAATATAATACACGCCAGTTTCAGCGTCGAAACAAGCGGAACAGGTCGCAAATCTCGAATATTTCGTCGATTTTGATGAAAACGGACCGTCATTACCTTCCCGTTTGAGGTATTTCGACGTTTAAGCGCTGTTTTTACTCCATTTAACGTGCAGAATGCAATACACTCAAGTTTCAGCGTCGAAACAAGCGAAACAGCTCGCAAATCGCTTTGATTTCGTCGATTTTGAAGAAAACTAGCCGTCATTTCCTTCCCGCTTGAGATATTTCGACGTTTAAGCGCTCTTTTTACTCCATTTAACGTGCAGAATGTAATACACACCAGTTTCAGCGTCGAAACAAGCGGAACAGCTCGCAAATCGCTTTGATTTCGTCGATTTTGGAGAAAACTAGCCGTCATTTCCTTCCCGCATGAGATATTTCGACGTATAAACTATCATTTCAATCCTTTTAACGTGCCGAATGCAATGCACAACCGTTTAAGCGTCGAAACAAGCGGAACAGCTCGCAAATCTCGATGATTGCGTCGATTTTGATGAAAACTGACCGTCATTTCCTTCCCGTTTGAGATATTTCGACGTTTAAGCGCTCATTTCACTCCTTTCTACGTGCAAAATGCAATGCACAACCGTTTAACCGTCGAAACAAACGGAACAGCACGCAAATCTCGATGATTTCGTCGATTTTGATGAAAACTGATCGTCATTTCCTTCCCGTTTGAGATATTTCGACGTTTAAGCGCTCTCTTTACTCCATTTATCGTGCAGAATGCAATGCACAACCGTTTAACCGTCGAAACAAGCCCAACAGCTCGCAAATCGCTTTGATTTCGTCGATTTTGACGAAAACTAACCGTCATTTCCTTCACTTTTGAGATATTTCGACGTTTAAGCGCTCATTTCACTCCTTTCTACGTGCAAAATGCAATGCACAACCGTTTAACAGTCGAAACAAGCGGAACAGCTCGCAAATCTCGATGATTTCGTCGATTTTGATGAAAACTGACCGTCATTTCCTTCCCGTTTGAGATATTTCGACGTTTAAGCGCTCTTTTTACTCCATTTAACGTGCAGAATATAATACACTCAAGTTTCAGCGTCGAAACAAGCGAAACAGCTCGCAAATCGCTCTGATTTCGTCGATTTTGAAGAAAACTAGCCGTCATTTCCTTCCCGCTTGAGATATTTCGAAGTTTAAGCTATCATTTCACTCCTTTTTACGTGCCGAATGCATTGCACAACCGTTTAAGCGTCGAAACAAGCGGAACAGCTCGCAAATCTCGATGATTTCGTCGATTTTGATGATAACTGACCGTCATTTCCTTGCCGCTTGAGATATTTCGACGTTTAAGCGCTCTTTTTACTCCATTTAACGTGCAGAATGTAATACACGCCAGTTTCAGCGTCGAAACAAGCGGAACAGCTCGCAAATCGCTTTGATTTCGTCGATTTTGGAGAAAACTAGCCGTCATTTCCTTCCCGCATGAGATATTTCGACGTATAAACTATCATTTCAATCCTTTTAACGTGCCGAATGCAATGCACAACCGTTTAAGCGTCGAAACAAGCGGAACAGCTCGCAAATCTCGATGATTTCGTCGATTTTGATGAAAACTGACCGTCATTTCCTTCCCGTTTGAGATATTTCGACGTTTAAGCGCTCATTTCACTCCTTTCTACGTGCAAAATGCAATGCACAACCGTTTAACCGTCGAAACAAACGGAACAGCACGCAAATCTCGATGATTTCGTCGATTTTGATGAAAACTGATCGTCATTTCCTTCCCGTTTGAGATATTTCGACGTTTAAGCGCTCTTTTTACTCCATTTAAAGTGCAGATTGTAATACACTCCAGTTTCAGCGTCGAAACAAGCGGAACAGCTCGCAAATCTCGATGATTTCGTCGATTTTGATGAAAACTGAGCGTCATTTCCTTCCCGTTTGAGATATATCGACGTTTAAGCGCTCTTCTTACTCCATTTAACGTCGAGAATATAATACACGCCAGTTTCAGCGTCGAAACAAGCGGAACAGGTCGCAAATCTCGAATATTTCGTCGATTTTGATGAAAACGGACCGTCATTACCTTCCCGTTTGAGGTATTTCGACGTTTAAGCGCTGTTTTTACTCCATTTAACGTGCAGAATGCAATACACTCAAGTTTCAGCGTCGAAACAAGCGAAACAGCTCGCAAATCGCTTTGATTTCGTCGATTTTGAAGAAAACTAGCCGTCATTTCCTTCCCGCTTGAGATATTTCGAAGTTTAAGCTATCATTTCACTCCTTTTTACGTGCCGGATGCAATGCACAACCGTTTAAGCGTCGAAACAAGCGGAACAGCTCGCAAATCTCGATGATTTCGTCGATTTTGATGAAAACTGACCGTCATTTCCTTGCCGCTTGAGATATTTCGACGTTTAAGCGCTCTTTTTACTCCATTTAACGTGCAGAATGTAATACACGCCAGTTTCAGCGTCGATACAAGCGGAACAGCTCGCAAATCGCTTTGATTTCGTCGATTTTGGAGAAAACTAGCCGTCATTTCCTTCCCGCATGAGATATTTCGACGTATAAACTATCATTTCAATCCTTTTAACGTGCCGAATGCAATGCACAACCGTTTAAGCGTCGAAACAAGCGGAACAGCTCGCAAATCTCGATGATTGCGTCGATTTTGATGACAACCGACCGTCATTTCCTTCCGTTTGAGATATTTCGACGTTTAAGCGCTCTCTTTACTCCATTTATCGTGCAGAATGCAATGCACAACCGTTTAACCGTCGAAACAAGCCCAACAGCTCGCAAATCGCTTTGATTTCGTCGATTTTGACGAAAACTAACCGTCATTTCCTTCACTTTTGAGATATTTCGACGTTTAAGCGCTCATTTCACTCCTTTCTACGTGCAAAATGCAATGCACAACCGTTTAACCGTCGAAACAAGCGGAACAGCTCGCAAATCTCGATGATTTCGTCGATTTTGACGAAAACTGACCGTCATTTCCTTCCCGTTTGAGATATTTCGACGTTTAAGCGCTCTTTTTACTCCATTTAAAGTGCAGATTGTAATACACTCCAGTTTCAGCGTCGAAACAAGCGGAACAGCTCGCAAATCTCGATGATTTCGTCGATTTTGATGAAAACTGACCGCCATTTCCTTCCCGTTTGAGATATATCGACGTTTAAGCGCTCTTTTTACTCCATTTAATGTGCAGAATATAATACACTCCAGTTTCAGCGTCGAAACAAGCGGAACAGCTCGCAAATCGCTTTGATTTCGTCGATTTTGGAGAAAACTAGCCGTCATTTCCTTCCCGCTTGAGATATTTCGACGTTTAAACTATCATTTCACTCCTTTTTACGTGCCGAATGCAATTTACAACCGTTTAACCGTCGAAACAGGCGGAACAGCTCGCAAATCTCGATGATTTCGTCGATTTTGATGAAAACTGACCGTCATTTCCTTCCCGTTTGAGATATTTCGAAGTTTAAGCGCTCATTTCACTCCTTTCTACGTGCAAAATGCAATGTACAACCGTTTAACCGTCGAAACAAGCGGAACAGCTCGCAAATCTCGATGATTTCGTCGATTTTGATGAAAACTGACCGTCATTTCCTTCCCGTTTGAGATATTTCGACGTTTAAGCGCTCTTTTTACTCCATTTAACGTGCAGAATATAATACACGCCAGTTTCAGCGTCGAAACAAGCGGAACAGGTCGCAAATCTCGATGATTTCGTCGATTTTGATGAAAACTGACCGTCATTTCCTACCCGCTTGAAATGTTTCGACGTTTAAGCGCTCTTTTTACTCCATTTAACGTGCAGAGTGTAATACACTCCAGTTTCAGCGTCGAAACAAGCGGAACAGCTCGCAAATCTCGTTGATTTCGTCGATTTTGATGAAAAATGACTGTCATTTCCTTCCCGTTTGATATATTTCGACGTTTAAGCTCCCATTTCACTCCTTTTTACGTGGAGAATGGAATGCACAACCGTTTAACCATCGAAACAAGCCCAACAGCTCGCAAATCTCGATGATTTCGTCGATTTTGATGAAAACTGACCGTCATTTCCTTCCCGTTTGAGATATTTCGACGTTTAAGCGCTCTTTTTACTCCATTTAACGTGCAGAATGTAATACACGCCAGTTTAACCATCGAAACAAGCCCAAAAGCTCGCAAATCTCGATGATTTCGTCGATTTTGATGAAAACTGACCGTCATTTCCTACCGGTTTGAGATATTTCGACGTTTAAGCGCCCATTTCACTCCTTTTTACGTGCAGAATGCAATGCACAACCGTTTAACCGTTGTTACGTTCTTGCTTGTTTGAATTAATTTTAAACCGTTGAGTTCGCAAGATTTTTTTTTTTTATTTTTGTTTTAATTTTGATTTGTTTTCGTGTTGTTCTAATCTATTTCAATTCAATTTAGCTCGATTTATACGGTAGTTGCTGCCACCAGAAATAGTCTAAGGACTATTTCGATTAGAGAAATTACTTTCGATTGTTTATTGACTGATTATTCGCTCGGTAGCGTTAATTGATATTCAGGCTACTGATAATTAGTTTCCACTTTTCTGCTAACCTGCTGTGCGCAGGGATACTGGCACGGGAGAGGATTAAAGTAGTATGCAATGGATATTTGTCCTCGTTGAACGGATCGAATCGCTTAGGTAGCTATTCACATACATATATATATGTCGGGGTGAGATTGGAATTTTGGGCGCGTGACAATTCTTCACGTGAGTTATCCATTGTTTGACACAACTAAGATTATATTTTCACTTATACACAAGTCTGTTACAAAGATTAACAAATAATAAGTCTAGAGAATAATAAACTTAACAAATAATGAAGTTAGCGAAAAATATATTGAACGAATAATAAATTAAACAAATAATAAAGTTAGTGGATAATAAGTTGAACGGTTAGTAAGTCTAATAGATAATAAAGCTAATGAGTAATACGTTTAACGGATAGTAAGTGCAATGAATAATATGGTTTACAAACAATAAGTTAATAATCGTTATAAACAATAATTTGAGTTCAAACGAATCCACGATCAACGGGATGACTCCTTACTAAGCGCAGACTGATCTTAAGCACAGAAACACGACGTGTCACTCTCTAAAGCAGTCACAAGACGAATGCCAGCCTCGTCGAGATCATTCTCGCTGTACGATTGCATTTTGTTTTCTATGCCCGTTTGGAAGCATCGAGAAGGTTCCAAACGCCGTTGCTAGGCACACTCGTTGGAAGCATCGAGAAAGTTCCAAACGCCGTTGCTAGGCAGTTTCTGCCTGGAGTTTTGATTACTAATACAATGTATGTCCCATTGCATCGGCACCTCCGAGGCAACATCACACGTGGCTAGGCCCGCTCTCGAGGTCGCATGCCGCCACAACCACATTTCTCGGAGAACACATACAACCACTCCAGACCTCCGTTAGATGAAACATCCATCCCGTGACCGTGGCTACGTTCGGCGACCAATTGTCGCCTCGAACCCAATCTTGATATCACAAATCTCGAACAATTACAGCTATGATAAAATCCAGGCTAGACTACTATAAGATGTTTCCAAAATTTCCAAGGAACGGCTTCGGCTTTCCTTTCATCTCCGACATATATATATATATATATATATATATATATATATATATATATATGCATATACATGTTTCTTGTAGTGGTGTAATTTCATACGAAGTGAAATGTTAATTGTTTATTTTATGTTTACTAGATTGTTAATTTTGATTTAGTAGAATAGAACACGCATACACACACACGCATATAAATATATATGTATATATTTCTGATAGTGTGACTTTCATATAAATTCTTTAATTGTGTATTTGAGGTTATATGTCAATTATTTGATTTCATATATACATATATGTTTTGTAATGTGACAACGTAGTATTGAGAGTTTTATTTCTATCGTTTACCAGATTATTATGTGTTTGATATGGTTTACATATTTATGCTGTACGCAATTCTCCCAGTCGTGGCGGTGTTAATTATTTTTAATCGCTTGATTTGCTAACAAGTAGTTAGTTAATTAGTTTCAATAGTGCTATGTGTATGTTCTATATCTTTTATATTCATTTAGATTATTAATAGCTTGGTTTAAAATCTAGATTTTATATATATGTCGGAGAGGAAAGAACACCGGAGCCTCTGGAATGCTGGATAATCCCGCAACATTGTAACCTAGAGCCTACTATAGCTGTAATTAAACAATTGTAGTTATTCAACCTAATTGTAATTGTCCGAGATTTGTGATAGTGAGCTTGGGCTCGAGGCGACAGTCGGTCGCCAACGTGCCCGCGGTCAAGGGATGAACGCTTTGCCTAACAAAGGTGTGAAGTAATTCTATAGCTCTCCTTAAAAGAAATATCTCTGGCGACACACGACAGTAAACATTCCAACGGTCTATGTCCCGTGGCCACACGCAGTTCCTATTCTTCGAGAAAGATGATTGCCAGATGTCGATGTGTCTCCACAGTACGCGATCAGCTAGCCCGAGGGCCGTTATAAACACCAATATCTAGTTACCTAAAGTCCTTCGAACAGATAAACAGTCTTTGTCTCAATTACGGGAAGATAGGGGAGATCTATTTCTTTCAACGAACGGCGTCTCCCACTAGCAACTTTCCCTCGAGGGCGGCTAGCATCTTTTCTAACCACCGATATGGAAATTGACCAATTAGCAGCAACGCCAATTTCCCTTACTCTCTGAACGAAGACTATCCTCGACGAATCCGATGATCTCGTGCCCTTAGACACACCCCGATATAGTTTTCCTCTGTGGCATCATCGGGACGGGAAAGGCATTCTTTCACGCGATCTCATCGACTAAAGGAGTAACGTCTTTACGAATTATTATTGTTCAGACTTAGACCTCGCGAGCACGTTCGTTCATCATCCCGTTGACCGCGGATTCGTTATCGAACCCGAGACCATTGTTACTAGTATCGCGGGTGCCTAATCACCATAGTCGATTGTTAAACTTGTATCATCCGTGCCTGTGCTAATAAACTGTGTCTTTATTATATCGCAACGATGGCTAATTTCAATGAAGACTCACCAAACACCCACAATCCTAACCGCAACGCCACTCCGACATATATATATAGACATGCATGTTTCGTAGTATAGTTTTCATATGTAATTCTTTACTAGAATGATCACGAGTTTTGATTATGTATTTTATGTTTACCAGATTGTTAACTTGATTTAATAGTATAGAATGCGCACACATATACATATTTCCATCAATGTGATTTTTTATATATAAGTTCTTTAATAGTATAGTATTGTGTATTTTAGGTTATGTATTCATTAGACTGTTGACCATTTGATTTCATATATACATATATATTTGTAATTTGTTACATAGTATTAAAAGTTTATTTCTAATATTTACTAAATTGTTATGTGTTTGTCATATATGTTTATATTTATATGTAACTTCTCCAAGTTGTTGCTGCGTTGATAAAAATATATTTATATACACATTTATTCCTGGTGTTTCAATTATTTTCCTTTTGTAGTTATTCTTATTTCCTGGTTTACTCATTTGGTTCGCGACTCTTTTAATTCATTAGTTAATTTTTATTTACTGATTTAAATTCTTTCTTTTGTGTTTTACATATTCCGTCTTCGTTACGGCACGTGCGGAGCGCGGGACGTGACACCCCCGCCCTTGGAGTTCAAATTTCCGGAGGAAATTTGACTGATGGTATCTCTGAGTTCGCTCAAGGCGGACGTTGATGCTGTTGGTTGTTGGGTGACTGTTGGTGTTATTGGTATTCCTCGAGGTTGTGTCACTGGATCGTCGACATTTCGTCCTCTTTTGAGGTATAATAGCAGGTGTGTGACTGACCCGCATATTGCTCCTAGTAGGGCGATTCCACATCCGTAAGTCTCGCGTAACTGGTATCCGTGTATAGTTATATCTACTATTGTTTTGATTAGTTTAAATATTACAATTATTCCAAATATTGCTGCGCTGATCGTTCCAAATTCCATGAAACCAGTCCATAATTTCGATGCGGTATTCTTTGCTATTGTCGTTAGTGTGTTTTCGTCCATAACTCCCAGGATGTTTACCATTCCAGGGACGATTGATTTTCCTGTTGCCCCTCTGGCCAACGTGTTTAAGACTGCTGTTTTTTCTGCCGGGAACATGACGTGGTCTCGAAGTATATCCAGGTCCTTTTGGGTGTATATCCCGCTTGTGGCCAATGATGATGGTGCTGAATATTGCCATGTTTGGCGTACGTCTGGGTGGAGTTCTTGTGGTGCGATTGCTTCCATCGGTTTTGGTAGGAATTTGTGCCAAAGTCCGTCGATATTGTATAATGTGGGTAGTACTGCACTACATTCCCTGTGGTTTCCATGTTGAGTTATGATGTGTGTTTTTGGTGTTAGAAATGCGGTGCGATTTCCTTGCCAAACCGGTAGCTCCGAATAGCATTCCGTTGTGTGTCGTATTTTTACTTGCACGGGAATGCATTTGACTATGTGGACCGCTTCCCCAGCAATCAAGGCCATGTGTCCCGGGGTTTTAGTTACTACATATGCGAACTCATCGGGTAATAGAGTTGCTAAACTTAAAGCGTTTTCTATTAACTTCCTTTCCGTGGTGCATCGTTGTGTCAGTATATCATGGTATAGTGCCGTCATTTGTCTTTTAATATGTTTCTCTACGTAAATGAATTTTGAGTTGATATATGTGAATATATCCAAATTTTCGACTGCTGTTTTGCCTTTGGAGATGAACGTATTTCCTCTTGTTGTTTCTAACAGGAACAATTTGGGGTGTACAGTGGACAGTAGGGTATATCCACACAGTGGTTGTTCTCCAGTTTTAGTCAGTGCAAAGGTTACTTCCTGTGTTGTTAGCGCGTAAACTGGTTGCACTGGTTCCCCGTTGGTTCTTTTCTCCTGGATTTTTGTGGCGATTCCCTCATATAATACGTCGTACTGATCAAATTTGCATGGTGAGGGTGGTTGTGGTTGCCAATAAGTGTATCCGTCCTCTGCATCTAGGCAGTTTCCTTCGTTAAAGGTGCATACCGTTCCTAATTTTAGTAGAATTTTGTTTGCTTCAATCCGTACTGGCACAACTGATGATCTTAAGCTTATTCTTACTGTGGCTTGTACAACGACCTTTTCCCAGCTCCCGTATGGGTCTACATATTGTGTTCCCTGGCAGCTGCCGTCGTCTGATAACTTGCCGGCTAGGACAAGCGACCTTGTTTCTGTTGCATTATCCTTTAGGCCTACTATAAGCTTTTGTGGTCCGAATGAGAACGTGCCGTCCTGGTGCATCCTTGCACATTGTTGGGCAGTTGTTTCATGGAGGTATTCGGCGAATCCATTATGCACTGCCGACGTGTGGGAGTGCATGCCACAGTAATATATAATTCAAGTTATTTGCACCTTGGATTGCCTTACACTGGTAAATTCGAATTCTGAGAGTTGCAGTAGTTGAATATAAATATCTTGGGTTTCTGTCGTTGCAGGTTGTATGCTGCAGTCCCCGATGGAGTTTAAAGAGATGGTGGTAACGTTGAGGTGGTTGTCATTGCAGTCGTATCCAACCAGGCCACATGTTATTTTGATGAGGGTAAGTACGATGACCAGGTGATTCATCTTGCTATTAGCAATTTATTAAATTGTTTCTTACTCTTGAGTTTATTAGAAATAAGAATAACCTTTTAATATATATATATATGTGTATAGAAAAGGAAATTATATTTATACATTTTCTCTTCTCCCTTTCCTCCATTTTCTTTCTTTTTTTTCTTTATTACAACTTTGTTTTATTTTAGGTTTGATGTATATGCTATCAGTGAAGATAATTTTATGAAGGCTACTTGAGTTATTATTATATACATATATGCATACGTTTTGGTGAGTAATATAAATGGGATTTATTTTATCGTTATAAATATATATAAGTATATATTATCAATAGGTATAAATGTCATAAATGTAGCTTGTTTTCGTATATATATATATGTGTGTATAAATATGACAGTTTATTTTATGAGTCACTTGCATCGTCAATGGAAGTGAGTGTTGCAAATATCGTCTACTTTAAAACATGCGTGTATATATATTGGTAAACATGAATGAAAATTATATGTATAGTTATTAATGTTGTTTGTTTACAGGTAGATAGTATAAGTATACAAGTACGTTATATTTCAATGGTGCGGAGTATCATTCCTTGAACTAAAAATTCTCTTTCAAGGTGAGTCACATTATTGTAGACCATCATGCATTGGAGGCATGATATAGCGGGTTGTAGGTTCACATGCTGCAGTATGATATTTGTATACTTGCAGGTACTCCGCATAGGAAATGAGTGGGCGGCTCTTCACATAGGTCCTGCTCGTCTGGATCTAGGTTGTCGAAACAATCTTGACAAAGATAGCCGCTATAAAAATGGTAAACGGAGCATATCAACCGAGCACAGAGGCAGGACTCAACCTCCTTCGTCACCTCCAGATTGAATGCTAGCTCGGGTCCGTCTGGGTTTTCTATGTCGGAATTGATGAGTTCGCCACTCATTCTGTACATACATACAAAAACAATTAATATATTTTCTCTCTTTTTTTTTTATATTTCGTTCGGACCTGTTCCTTTATATATAATATAATATATATGTAATATGTTATGATTATGTTAGTTATTATTTATTATTTCTTCTTTTTTTTTCTCCTTTTTACCCTTCTCTCGCTCTCCTCCTTTTTTTTTATTAGTACCTAACATAGCTATCATGATCCTATATTACATTGTATTGGCTATTATTCGTGATGAGGTGTGTGTGTGTGGGGTGTGCGCGACGGATATTTTCCAACATGGTCGCTCGCGTGTATCTCTGGTATGGTGTTGTTTTAATGTCAACAGTAATGTATTATTGAAATAACTGGTTATGATTTTATTTAGTAGTGTTTTGTAATGTTGTATTGTGTTTCATGGGATTGTGTGTGTAAATACCGCGTGTTACTTTAATGTAATAACATGGATTATATTGTTATCGAATTTTAATGGTTATTGTTTTGGTTATACGTGATTTGCGTTTATATAAGTCCCGTTTAATTTAGTTAGTGTTTTGTGTATTGTGTTACCAGTCGCTTTCATGTAGCATAACTTTATTCTTTGGTACTAAGTTCAGTCATGACTTGTTAATATTTAGTTAGTCTATCTTGATTAGTTTCTAAAATATTTCTGTGTTTATTAACCTTTCTTATTTCCCTATTAATTTTGTTATTGCTTGTGTTCGCTATTTGTTATTATTTTATGTATGATATGAATTAGTTCCCTTATTAGTGATTAAGTTTTATTTATTAGGTTAACGTTGTTTGTAAAAAAAATTTTTCTTTTAGATTTTTGATGCTGTGTTGCTTACCTGGATCATTCCCACAACATCATCAGATTCTTCGGTATACCTTGGATACTTACTATGATTGCCTTCAATCATCCTATGTCTGTGATCATAAAGGTACTGTTTAATTTATTAATTCAATATGTGTATGATATATTGTGTGAGCAACCGCTATTGTGTATTACAAAATACGCTTCTACATGTTAGATATAATAGATAATACAATATACTATCTTTTTACTCCGGCTATATCTATTACTAGCTTCCAATTAATCTATCTTAATTATCTTCCTAACCACCTTCTATACTTATCAGCTATTTTATTTCTTTTACTAATCTGTGAAATTCATGCCTGTACACTTCCTTGTATGGTGTTTGATTGTTTATGAGGTAAGTTGCACCTTCACTGTTTTAAATGTTCGTTGAACTATCACATTTCATATTCAAACAATAATTGGAGCACTTGTAGTAATTTTTCCCCCCCTTTTTTTTCAGGTTACCTGCTATCTGTGTTATTCGACGTACAGTGTCACACCTTCACAGTCTTGCTATGACGTTTAGTAGTGTTGTATCTTGTATCAAGGCGATCGAAGTTAATCCATTTATTTACTTTCAGCTGGCTGTCGTACATGGTGTTCCGCAAACAGGGATCCATGACCTATTTTGCATGTAAACCTTTTGTATAGCGATTACTTGTTCGCAAGGTAACTTTCACTTTCACTATTTTAATTATTCATTGAATTAACACGTTTTATACACATAATAATCTTCCTTTTTCTTTTAGGTTTCCTCTATCTGTATTATTCAACGAACAGAGTCACACTTGCTTTTGTTTTAACCACAATATAATTATGACATTTAGTAACCTTGTATTTTGCACTGAAACAATTGAAACTAATTTATTCACTTATTTTAGGTAGCTGTCATACATTACGTTCCACAAACAAGGATTCACAACCTATATTTGCACGTACACCTTCTTGCATGTTGATTACTCGTTCACAAGGTAACTTTCACTTTCACTATTTTAATTATTCATTGAATTAACACATTTTATATTCAAACAATAATCGGAGCACACTTAATAATTTTCTTTTTCCTTTTTAGGTTTCCACTATCTGTATTATTCGACGAACAGTGTCACACTTCCTTTTCTTCATTTTAGTTTTTATTTTGCGCCAAGACGCAAGTTTACTGACACCGATCCAATTATCCAATTGCTTGCCGATAGCATTCAAAATACAAATTTTTGAAAATGCCGTAGCTATATTAACCCAAAAATATTTTAGATATAGTATAGTGTGATACCATCTATATTTTCCAAGAGGAATCATAAGATTAGCACTCATGTTA
Organism: Bombus flavifrons; assembly: GCF_040668555.2. NCBI lineage: Eukaryota > Metazoa > Arthropoda > Insecta > Hymenoptera > Apidae > Bombus > Bombus flavifrons. Next base: position 806,951 of record NC_138459.1, on the reverse strand, counting down.
TCTACGTCAAATGCTAGATGTAACAACCAATGAAGTATTTTTAATCCAATTATAATCCAATGGCTAGCGTACTTATTCGAAGTTTTATATATATCCTCGACTGGTGATTCCCTATTTTCTCCTTTTTTATTTCTTTTAGCACGTTGAACTTGCGTTTTTTCGGCTTGAAAATGTTTAGAATCCTTTTCCTTAGTTATCCATTCTTCTTTATTTATTTTATTCGCAACACGTTGATTTTTCTCTACCTTTTCAGGATGAATAGTTTCACTGGAAGTGCTTATTATAATTAAATTATTATTTATTTGTATGGAACGTTTAGGAATATTTTCGGTAGATTTAGAATTATTCTTTGAATTTTTATTACAAACCTTCCTGCTTATAGATTCTGTTTCGGATATAGGGATAGGTATACTTTTATTCTCTGTAATCTGATCTTCCTTGCAATTTAATGGCTTGCCTTTGAGTCCGATTAAGTTATTTTCTGATGGTTTTATAAAAATTTTTGAGTGAGATACACTCGCTATCTCTTTTCCTATTATGTTTGAAACATTCACGAAATTCGTGGAGCCTTGCTTTTGTATCTTTGCCAAGTCGAACGTGGAGAGGCACTTCGCACTTCCCAGCGGGTCCAATATCTCCGTGGTATTAGGCAGTGGATAATCGTTGCCTATCGTTTCGTCGTTCAGTTTTCTAGTTTCCGATTCTTCTGCAAGTTCTTTGGCATTAGTATTGTTTATCTTGTTTGGGAGTTCGGAAAATTTCTCACTGATTATCCTGTCTGTGGTGTTGTGCGTCCTGTTACTATTTAAAGTGACGTTATCCCTTATCACAGCAACGGAATGGTGTTTGCGTTGAAAAGTTGATTGATTCAAATGATCGTCATCCCTCTTTTGACTTAGATTTCTGTCGAGGTTACTTATGCATTTACTTATGCATTTTTCTTCCCAGATTATTGCTCTTGCTCCTTTCCTGGCATCTTCCTCTATTCCCGGATTGTTTAGATATTTCCGCGACGGCGGTACAAATCTCCAGTCCCTGTGGTTGTTTCCGGTGTACTTACTATTGTATGGGGAATGAGCGTTGTTTCGGTTATAATTATTCGGAGGTGTCGGACGCTGGTATCGTATTCTATTGTTTGCTTGTTTTAATTCTCGTGTTGCTTTCACTGCTTGGCGGTACGCGTCATCCAAGGATTGGTATCCTGCTATCTTTACTCGCACGTATACTTCGTTCGGAAGTCCTTTAACAAAAGCTTCTCTTACCCCCCAATCTATAGTTTCTTGGATATCGGGGGAAATGATTCCGTAGTCGCCCTTTTCTCCGTCCATTATTGCTAATCTAAGGTTTCTAACTCGGTCCATATAATCTAATATGTCTTCCCCGGGTCGTTGAAATATCGTTCCTAATTCCCCTCTATATTCATTAAGAGATTTCCTTGGGCCGAATAGGTCCTTTAATTTATTTCCAAAATCGTTTAGGCTCCTTAATTCCGTATCTTCGATGGCGAGGAACGCGTGTCCACGGAGTTTATTTGCTAACAATTTTACTAATTGTGGTTCTTGATACCTAGGAATCATATTTCGCGCGCGCTCGCAAGCTCTTAAAAAATGAAATACCGATGGTCGATAACCGTCGAACACTGCCACCGATTCGATCGCGTCTTTTACTTTAATTGGCTGGGTAAACCCACTCGGCTGTGCCGTCTCTTGTTGTGTCGTAGGCGGCGATGCGGGTGTATTAGATTCTTGCTTTGCTTTGAGTTCGACCATGCCGCTTTGTAGTTCGGCGAGTTTTGCACTTACATCGCGAAAGTTCGCGTCCCATGCTTTAAGTTTTTCCGACAATGTTAAAACCGTTTCTTCGTCCAACGATTCCACTTTAGACATCATTGTTTCTTAATGAATGTATATTTTATCGACTATTGTGATTACTTTTAATCCTCTGTGGAACGTATCCACTCCTTTTTTTTTTTTTTTCTTTTTTTTTAGACCAACTTTAATCCTCTGTGGAGCAGATCCCACCGCTGCCACCAAAAATTTTATTTATATTATTAATGTTACGTTCTTGTCTGTTTGAATTAATTTTAAACCGTCGAATTTGCAAGATTTTTTTTTTATTTATTTTTTATTTATTTTAATTTTAATTTGTTTTTTTTTTGTGTTTGTTTTAATTTATTTTAATTCAATTTAGCTCGATTTATACGGTAGTTGCTGCCACCAGAAATAGTCTAAGGACTATTTCGATTAGAGAAATTACTTTCGATTGTTTATTGACTGATTATTCGCTCGGTAGCGTTAATTGATATTCAGGCTACTGATAATTAGTTTCCACTTTTCTGCTAACCTGCTGTGCGCAGGGATACTGGCACGGGAGAGGATTAAAGTTGCATGCAATGGATATTTGTCCTCGTTGAACGGATCGAATCGCTTAGGTAGCTATTCACATATATATATATATATATATTTTTATAATAGGTGGTAAGTAGACTGGATTCAATTCCCGGATGTGCCGAAATTGTCAGAGTAGAAGAAAATTTTACAAAATTGAATTCTTACCTTGTAAAGTAGGTTGCGTCAGGGGCCATCACCTTAAAATGGTCGTTGGAGGTTTAATTATTCAACTCAGGTATAACCTTTTATTGAATTTCTACTTTATTTATTTAATTATTTATTTTGATAAGCACTTACAAATATCTAACCGGATTAATATCGCAATTTTATTTTAACAACGAAAATGAGAACTTTAACAATCTCTAACTCGCTCGCGACTCTCCCTCTTTTCTTTATTTTATAATGAATGGCTAAGGATCGTCGAAACGCTAAGCGTTGACGAACGTTATGATGAGCTTAAGCCGTAAGAAATTACAATGGAGTTCGTAACGTATAATTAGCGACAAAATACTGGACTGGAATAATCTTTTTAACGTACTATACGCGACAAAATAATGGAATGGAATAATCTCTAAACGCAACGCTCAATTAGCGACAGAACACTGGGCTGGAATAAACTAAAACTAAAAAACTGTATGTCGCTACGCTTATTTATAATGCCATCCCCCACGGGGTGGTGGTCTACTGGGGGTATGCTTCCGTGGGAATCGGGACGTTGCAGTTTTGATTTCCTGGGATCGTACGTGAGAGAATGTGGATTCTGTAATCGTTGATGTCTCCCCCGCTTCGCTATCTTGTCTCTTAACTTCCAGATTCCCGTCGGTCCTATTTTCTGCTGAGGTAGCGTCTAGGAGACTTGAAGGTGTCCATGCTGATCTAGTCTATTCTCGAGAATTTTATGTGAGTACTGTGGGAATGATTTTGTTCTTTGGCGTGTGGAACGGCCGGTGGCTGGAGTCTCATTATTATATCGTCACTTGCTCTGGTAACACGCGCGATCCGTCACTCTCCTGCAATAAGGATTTCTTCTGATTTATCTTTCGTGAGTTTGGTATTGAAGAATATTTCCATGTTATGGTTGCTTCCGGGATTTAATTTGATTTTCGATATTTGCTGTTTTCGTGGTTTTGATCTCTTTTCCTATTTTTGTTGTTTCAGCGCAAGAGAAAGTGGGATTCCGAACGATGTATTCAGCGCATGACGCGTTGCCAGTTCCATCCTGAAGCTTCTTGATTTCGATTTTGCCGCTTTGGATATACCCCGTTCATATGTTAGTTATATATATATATATATATATATATATATTTATATTTATTTATACTTTTTAAATATATTTGTTTAGTTTTATATTTTCTTTTTACTCGATTATATATATATATATATATATATATATATTTTTATACAAAGTAATTTTCGCATAATAAAATTGTTAACAATGTGTTTTACAATTCATTTCTCGCGGCTGATTTCCACCAATCCCCGGCATTCCTGTCCCGTGTCATTATTTATTGCTACCTCGGCACGACGCTCCATTTTGTATTAAATTTTTATTTTCGCTGTTCTTTCCTTTTCCTTTTCTTTTCTTTTCCCTATTGAAAGTATAATTTTATTATTATTATTTTTTTGTAACACGTACGAATCAGTGCGCGCATGTTTCAAAATGGCCGCTCGTGAACGTCCCTAGCATACAGTGACTTCTATTGATCTCGGATCTATTTATCGATTATGTGTAAATCTTGTTTCGGCGTTTTTGACGTATAGTCGAAGTGAAAAATATAGTATTTCGTATTTATCCAATGCGTACAATCATTGCGTGTGTTCCGGCGCGCGCGTGTAAATCTAACATGGCTGTTCGCAAATGTCATCAGTGAGGTTACAGTGGCGGGTCTTTAATTTTATCGAACTGACTTTCCTGTCTGTCGCTCGTTTTCCCTTATTCTACCGTAATTAGACTACATATTTATTGTTATTATTATTGTTAAAATGACAGTAGTATTGTTCATGTGAATATATATATATATATATATGTATATTTATATTGTGTGTCATTTTAATGTGACTAATGCTTTGTAATTTTTCCGATAGTCTTATTCATTGTTCTAAGTAGTTTATTTTATAGTGTTCAATAATATAAGACACACACAAACGTATATATATATATATATATATGCATATACATGTTTCTTGTAGTGGTGTAGTTTCATACGAAGTGAAATGTTAATTGTTTATTTTATGTTTACTAGATTGTTAATTTTGATTTAGTAGAATAGAACACGCATACACACACACGCATATAAGTATATATGTATATATTTCTGATAGTGTGACTTTTTCATATAAATTCTTTAATTGTGTATTTGAGGTTATATGTCAATTATTTGTTTTCATATATACATATATGTTTTGTAATGTGACAACGTAGTATTGAGAGCTTTATTTCTATCGTTTACCAGATTATTATGTGTTTGATATGGTTTACATATTTGTGCTGTACGCAATTCTCCCAGTCATGGCGGTGTTAATTATTTTTAATCGCTTGATTTGCTAACAAGTAGTTAGTTAGTTTCAATAGTGCTATGTGTATGTTCTATATCTTTTATATTCATTTAGATTATTAATAGCTTGGTTTAAAATCTAGATTATATATATATATATGTCGGGGACGAAAAGGACACCAGAACCCTCGCCGGAACCTCGGAAAAAGCCATGAACATGTAACGAAAAGTAATTAAATAAAGTACTGTTACTCGATCTAGTCGTGTTTGATTTTGCGATAATAGGGCCTAGACTCAAGGCGACCATCCGTCGCCGAACGTAGCCGCGGCCAACGGGACGGGCGTGCGATTTAGAAAAAAGGGCATGGAGCGATAGTATGACCCTCATTAAAAGGATACCCATAGAGGTACCCGGCAGTAAAACACGCCAACGGTTCCTTCGGACAAGGAATATTAGATATTGAGGCACGTACACAGCACAAGTCCAGTTAGCCTAGGACCGGCTATAAAACCTGGGTTTTTTGGTAATTAAGATGCTTCTAACGGACAAGTAGTCTTTGTCTCAAGTTGACCAATAGACAGCGACGTCAACTTCCCTCACTTCGAGAACGAGGGCTATCCTGGGAGAGTCCGATGATTTCGTGTCCTGGGAGACACCCGCATCAGAGTTGTCCTCGGTGGCATGATTGAGACGAGATTCATTCTTTCTGGAGAGCTTGCCTACGAAGGTAGTCGCGCCTTCTGATCCGAGTAAGTGTATCCCGTTGGTCGCGGATTCGTTAGGGACATAGGGATACCAATCCGATTATCGCGAGTGTAGTCACCGTCTTTGATTGTCGCGTCTTGAGTGCTCGCTCACGGAATACGAGTCCGAGTACGCGGGATAAGGGTATGATGGCCGACTCCGAAGGAGGCCCACCTAACGCCCCCGGCCCTAGCCAGGGTCCTTCTCCGACATATATATATATATATGTCGGGGTGAGATCGGAATTTTGGGCGCGTGACAATTCTTCACGTGAGTTATCCATTGTTTAACACAACTGAGATTATATTTTCACGTATATACAAGTCTATTACAAAGACTAACAAATAATAAGTCTAGAGAATAATAAACTTAACAAATAATGAAGTTAGCGAAAAATATATTGAACGAATAATAAATTAAGCAAATAATAAAGTTAATGGATAGTAAGTTGAACGGTTAGTAAGTCTAACAGATAATAAAGCTAATGAATAATACGTTTAACGGATAGTAAGTTCAATGAATAATATGGTTTACAAACAATAAGTTAATAATCGTTATAAACAATAATTTGAGTTCAAACGAATCCACGATCAACGGGATGACTCCTTACTAAGCGTAGACCGATCTTAAGCACAGAAACACGACGTGTCACTCTCTAAAGCAGTCACAAGACGAATGCCAGTCTCGTGGAGATTTTTCTCCCTGTACGATTGCATTTTGTTTTCTATACCCGTTTGGAAGCATCGAGAAGGTTCCAAACGCCGTTGCTAGGCACACTCGTTGGAAGCATCGAGAAAGTTCCAAACGCCGTTGCTAGGCAGTTTCTGCCTGGAGTTTTGATTACTAATACAATGTATGTCCCATTGCATCGGCACCTCCGAGGCAACATCACACGTGGCTAGGCCCGCTCTCGAGGTCGCATGCCGCCACAACCACATTTCTCGGAGAACACATACAACCACTCCAGACCTCCGTTAGATAAAACATCCATCCCGTGACCGTGGCTACGTTCGGCGACCAATTGTCGCCTCGAACCCAATCTTGATATCACAAATCTCGAACAATTACAGCTATGATAAAATCCAGGCTAGACTACTAGGAGATGTTCCCAAAATTTCCAAGGAACGGCTTCGGCTTTCCTTTCATCTCCGACACGGCCATTCTGACTGTCACACGTCCTCGTGTGTAGCTAAAATACAGAGTTTTTTTTTTTTTTTAACATTAGACTCGTTGTAACTAATATTATCTACCATTCAGTTAAATGTTCCAAATAAGTCAAGGGTCCAGTTTGACAGCAAGATTCCGTTCGAAGGTTTAACAAACAAAGAAATGAAAGAGAACTCAAATTGGTAGTGTCATAGTTTGTATTTCGAAGTGCTAGTTGCATTCTGTGAGTCACCAGTCAGACCGCAACGACACGACAGATCATTTTCGATTCCGCACACGGGTGAATCTCAGATTGTTGGATCGTGTTACCACATTGGGCGTATTACGAAAGCGCAGAACATCTCACTGGACATATTACGAAAGCGCAGAACATCTCACTGGACGTATTACGAACGCGCAGAGCACCACACTGGGTGTATTACTAAAGCGCAGAGGGTCACAGTGGACGTATTACGAACGCGCAGAGAGTCACAGTGGACGTATTACGAACGCGCAGAGAGTTACAGTGGACGTATTACGAACGCGCACAGCACCACACTGGGTGTATTACTAAGGCGCAGAGGGTCACAGTGGACGTATTACGAACGCGCAGAGCATCTCACTGGACGTATTACGAACGCGCACAGCACCACACTGGGTGTATTACTAAGGCGCAGAGGGTCACAGTGGACGTATTACGAACGCGCAGAGCACCACACTGGGTGTACGACCACGACGTGGTATTAATGATCCTCTGAGGTCCGTGTACTCGCATCGTTATTATCACCATCGCTGTCATCGTCGCAGACGTCCAACTCATCAGGAACGCAACTATTTGGCATTTTTCTTAGTTTGTCATGACTGTCCTTGTATGTCCGTTTACCGTCTAAGGTCTTTAAAGTATATCGGTCCCCTTCCAAAATTTCTGCTATCACGAATGGACCCCTGAATTTCGGGTCCAGCTTCGTTTGGTTCCTTTCCTCATTCTTTCGTAACACAAAGTCACCAAGGTTAAACCTAACTACCTTGGCTTTCGTTTTGTCGAACCTGTCTTTATCATAGCTAGCGCAAGTCTCCATGTTCTGTATCGCCTGTTGTCTTACACTGGAGATGTCCACTTCCTTTTCCTCGACATTATCAGGCAACGATAAGCCGTAGGGCCTTGCTGCCTTGCCAATTAATAATTCCAGAGGACTTGATTTAGTTACACGATTGGTGGTGCAATTCAAGGCTAACTGTATCTCGCCAATCGCGTCTTGCCACGATCGCCCGGTCGTTTCTATCGTCGAAAACATATTTTTTTAAGGTGCTCATAGTACGCTCTATCGGGTAATTGGGGTCAAATATCATTAGCACCGGTTCATCGGTCAGAATAGAAATTACTTTTTGCCTTATCTTTTCATGTTTATCCGTCAAATTTATGTTCTTGTTACCGGAAGTGGGTGCATACAAAGGTTTCATTACTTGTGAGAATTTTGGAACGAATTTTCGAAAATAAGAAGCTAGACCGATGAGCTGCCGAAGCTGTGTAACGGTCGTCGGTGCGGGTAAAGAACTTAAGGCGTGTATTTTACCCGGGTTGTGGCGAACTTCTCCGTTACAAATTACATAACCCAAATAGAGTACCGAGGTCGTTAGAAAAGAACATTTTGAAAAGTTGAAAGAGAATCCGGCTTTTACAAGGGTATCTAATACGATGTTCAATCTTTCTAGGGCTTGATCTACCGAGTCAGCAATAATTAAGACGTCATCCAAGTAAACAACGACGTATGAATAAGCGAGGTCGCCTAAGGCTTTGAAAATGACTCTCTGGAAAACGGCTGGTGCATTTTTCAAACAAAACGGCATCGTTACGTATTCGTATTTACCGTCGGGGGTGACGAACGCTGTATATTCAGTCGAGTTAGGGTGAATGGGAATCTGATGGAATCCGCTGGTCATGTCCAAGCTAATGAAGTATCTCGCACTCTGCAATCTCACGATTTGATCAGCAATAAGGGGTAAGGGATACCGATCCGCGACCGTGTTTTTATTTAGCGCCCGGAAATCTACACACAATCTGTCCGATCCGTCCTTCTTCTTCACGAGTAACATGGGGCTCGCGAACGGCGAATTACTAGGTTTTACAATTTTTGCCCTAATCAGTTCACTTATCCGTTCGCGCACTATTCTCCGCTCTTCCCCGCTAAGTCTGTAAGGACTTCTCTGTACGGTGACATTAGGGTCAATCAACCGAATTTCTAACTGGCCCGTACTCACACGCGTCCGCGGGAAACCCGTAATAATGACTCTTTGAATTTTTCGAGAACAGAGATCAATCGATCTTTGTCGTTACCAACTACATCAGTGTTGATCTCGTTAATGTTGACCGCATCTTCCGCGACTATGCTACAGGCGTTAACCATTTTTGTCTTGCAAATATCGACGCTATTTCGTGTAATATTCACGTCAAAACCTTGGCTCAAAATTTCACGACCAATCATGATATCGTATTTTAAGTAGCTATCGGCAAGGACATGAAAAGTCATCTCCAGTGTAAAACCGTTAATACATACAGTGGACAAGATCTGAAATGTACTGTTAACACAAGTATTTCCTATACCTCGCATTACTACTACATCAGTCGTTTGTTTTGCCAGAAAATTTCGAAGATATAGATTTTTTTTAATCAACGAGCATTCGGCTCCGGAATCGAAACAAAATGGGTACGACTCACCCAGATGACTTAAACTACCAGCTGGAGACTCCACCATGCAGGAGTCGACTCGTCGTTCGTTCTTGGAGCCGGGTTTTCTGTGCTGCAGTGGCGGACAATCAGGTGCGATATGGCCCTCCGCCTTACACTTGAAGCAAACCACCTGGGGCGATGTTGCCGGTCGTCTTCCTTCCGGGCGTTGTGTATTTCCTCGCTGCTCTTTCTGTATCCTACTGCGGCACTCCGCTATTCTGTGTCCGTGTTTACCACAGTAGAGGCACTTCACGTGGTGGGCCGACGGCTTGTGTCTTTTGGTTTCAGGGCCCGTGGAGGTGTCGCTCGTCGAAAATACGGGCCTCTTCGCGAAAGCAGTAGCTCTCATTTCGTCTAAAAATTGGTCCTTGGTCTTGATATCTTTCATAGCTGCTATCTCTTCGATGCGCTGATCCCGTGAGCTCAGGTGACAAAGAACGGTAGCGTTGATTACTTCAGCCGTAGTGGCATTTTGCCACTTCGTCTCCAGCAGGGAACGGAGACGGATGGCGTACGCAGCCATGTTTTCGTCCTCTTGTGGTGGTTCCCTGAGCGTCTTCATTAGCGTCGAGGTTGCCGTATCTTTGCTACCAAAACGTGTAACGAAAAGTTTCCTAAACGTTGGCCAGGTAAGCCCTTCGCCGGTCACTACCTGCGTGAGCCAATGCGCTGCACGATCTTCTAGAGCACTATTTAAAACAGAAACTAGTGCACTGTCTTGCAGAGGATTACCCTTCATAAGCAGGTCCACAGTCGTGCACCATGCGGCTGGATCGGCGCCCGCGGTCGCGGGGTTAAAACGTGGTAGCACGATGTTCTTAGGTTCCACACTTGACTTCGGCGCCAGCGTCTGACTTAACTCGCGCACGATGGCCGCACGTTCTTGCATTGGCATAATCGGCACTGATCCCACTTCTGATGTCGGGGTGAGATCGGAATTTTGGGCGCGTGACAATTCTTCACGTGAGTTATCCATTGTTTAACACAACTAAGATTATATTTTCACGTATACACAAGTCTATTACAAAGATTAACAAATAATAAGTCTAGAGAATAATGAACTTAACAAATAATGAAGTTAGCGAAAAATATATTGAACGAATAATAAATTAAGCAAATAATAAAGTTAATGGATAGTAAGTTGAACGGTTAGTAAGTCTAACAGATAATAAAGCTAATGAATAATACGTTTAACGGATAGTAAGTTCAATGAATAATATGGTTTACAAACAATAAGTTAATAATCGTTATAAACAATAATTTGAGTTCAAACGAATCCACGATCAACGGGATGACTCCTTACTAAGCGTAGACCGATCTTAAGCACAGAAACACGACGTGTCACTCTCTAAAGCAGTCACAAGACGAATGCCAGTCTCGTGGAGATTTTTCTCCCTGTACGATTGCATTTTGTTTTCTATACCCGTTTGGAAGCATCGAGAAGGTTCCAAACGCCGTTGCTAGGCACACTCGTTGGAAGCATCGAGAAAGTTCCAAACGCCGTTGCTAGGCAGTTTCTGCCTGGAGTTTTGATTACTAATACAATGTATGTCCCATTGCATCGGCACCTCCGAGGCAACATCACACGTGGCTAGGCCCGCTCTCGAGGTCGCATGCCGCCACAACCACATTTCTCGGAGAACACATACAACCACTCCAGACCTCCGTTAGATAAAACATCCATCCCGTGACCGTGGCTACGTTCGGCGACCAATTGTCGCCTCGAACCCAATCTTGATATCACAAATCTCGAACAATTACAGCTATGATAAAATCCAGGCTAGACTACTAGGAGATGTTCCCAAAATTTCCAAGGAACGGCTTCGGCTTTCCTTTCATCTCCGACATATATATATAGACATGCATGTTTCGTAGTATAGTTTTCATATGTAATTCTTTACTAGAATGATCACGAGTTTTGATTATGTATTTTATGTTTACCAGATTGTTAACTTGATTTAATAGTATAGAATGTTCACACATATACATATTTCCATCAATGTGATTTTTATATAAGTTCTTTAATAGTGTAGTATTGTGTATTTTAGGTTATGTATTCATTAGACTGTTAACCATTTGATTTCATATATACATATATATTTGTAATTTGTTACATAGTATTAAAAGTTTTATTTCTAATATTTACTAAATTGTTATGTGTTTGGCATATATGTTTATATTTATATGTAACTCTCCAAGTTGTTGCTGCGTTGATAAAAAATATATTTATATACACATTTATTCCTGGTGTTTCAATTATTTTCCTTTTGTAGTTATTCTTATTTCCTGGTTTACTCGTTTGGTTCGCGACTCATTTAACTCATTAATTAATTTTTATTTACTGATTTAAATTCTTTCTTTTGTATTTTACATATTCCGTCTTCGTTGATTGATTGTAGTATATCATTCTGTTGCTCCTTTTCCTTTATTTTGCAAATTTGTCATATATAATCCTTCTTATTCTTGATTTATTTGATCGGTTCGTATCTAGTCCAGTTTATTAATTGATTTTATTTACTTTATTTTATACCGATAGTTGGATTTATTTGTCGCCCTTATTCGTTAATCTTTTATTTTGTTTTGTAGCAGCGTGTGTTCCTTGGTGTATTCAAATTTTACTCGCGCTGATTTGCGTATAGTAATTTTGTATCTTCGTTACGGCACGTGCGGAGCGCGGGACGTGACAACTCCATTTAACGTGCAGAATGTAATACACGAAAACACACTAACGACAATAGCAAAGAATACCGCATCGAAATTATGGACTGGTTTCATGGAATTTGGAACGATCAGCGCAGCAATATTTGGAATAATTGTAATATTTAAACTAATCAAAACAATAGTAGATATAACTATACACGGATACCAGTTACGCGAGACTTACGGATGTGGAATCGCCCTACTAGGAGCAATATGCGGGTCAGTCACACACCTGCTATTATACCTCAAAAGAGGACGAAATGTCGACGATCCAGTGACACAACCTCGAGGAATACCAATAACACCAACAGTCACCCAACAACCAACAGCATCAACGTCCGCCTTGAGCGAACTCAGAGATACCATCAGTCAAATTTCCTCCGGAAATTTGAACTCCAAGGGCGGGGGTGTCACGTCCCGCGCTCCGCACGTGCCGTAACGAAGACGGAATATGTAAAACACAAAAGAAAGAATTTAAATCAGTAAATAAAAATTAACTAATGAATTAAAAGAGTCGCGAACCAAATGAGTAAACCAGGAAATAAGAATAACTACAAAAGGAAAATAATTGAAACACCAGGAATAAATGTGTATATAAATATATTTTTATCAACGCAGCAACAACTTGGAGAAGTTACATATAAATATAAACATATATGACAAACACATAACAATTTAGTAAATATTAGAAATAAACTTTTAATACTATGTAACAAATTACAAATATATATGTATATATGAAATCAAATGGTCAACAGTCTAATGAATACATAACCTAAAATACACAATACTATACTATTAAAGAACTTATATATAAAAAATCACATTGATGGAAATATGTATATGTGTGCGCATTCTATACTATTAAATCAAGTTAACAATCTGGTAAACATAAAATACATAATCAAAACTCGTGATCATTCTAGTAAAGAATTACATATGAAAACTATACTACGAAACATGCATGTCTATATATATATGTCGGAGTGGCGTTGCGGTTAGGATTGTGGGTGTTTGGTGAGTCTTCATTGAAATTAGCCATCGTTGCGATATAATAAAGACACAGTTTATTAGCACAGGCACGGATGATACAAGTTTAACAATCGACTATGGTGATTAGGCACCCGCGATACTAGTAACAATGGTCTCGGGTTCGATAACGAATCCGCGGTCAACGGGATGATGAACGAACGTGCTCGCGAGGTCTAAGTCTGAACAATAATAATTCGTAAAGACGTTACTCCTTTAGTCGATGAGATCGCGTGAAAGAATGCCTTTCCCGTCCCGATGATGCCACAGAGGAAAACTATATCGGGGTGTGTCTAAGGGCACGAGATCATCGGATTCGTCGAGGATAGTCTTCGTTCAGAGAGTAAGGGAAATTGGCGTTGCTGCTAATTGGTCAATTTCCATATCGGTGGTTAGAAAAGATGCTAGCCGCCCTCGAGGGAAAGTTGCTAGTGGGAGACGCCGTTCGTTGAAAGAAATAGATCTCCCCTATCTTCCCGTAATTGAGACAAAGACTGTTTATCTGTTCGAAGGACTTTAGGTAACTAGATATTGGTGTTTATAACGGCCCTCGGGCTAGCTGATCGCGTACTGTGGAGACACATCGACATCTGGCAATCATCTTTCTCGAAGAATAGGAACTGCGTGTGGCCACGGGACATAGACCGTTGGAATGTTTACTGTCGTGTGTCGCCAGAGATATTTCTTTTAAGGAGAGCTATAGAATTACTTCACACCTTTGTTAGGCAAAGCGTTCATCCCTTGACCGCGGGCACGTTGGCGACCGACTGTCGCCTCGAGCCCAAGCTCACTATCACAAATCTCGGACAATTACAATTAGGTTGAATAACTACAATTGTTTAATTACAGCTATAGTAGGCTCTAGGTTACAATGTTGCGGGATTATCCAGCATTCCAGAGGCTCCGGTGTTCTTTCCTCTCCGACATATATATAAAATCTAGATTTTAAACCAAGCTATTAATAATCTAAATGAATATAAAAGATATAGAACATACACATAGCACTATTGAAACTAACTAACTACTTGTTAGCAAATCAAGCGATTAAAAATAATTAACACCGCCATGACTGGGAGAATTGCGTACAGCACAAATATGTAAACCATATCAAACACATAATAATCTGGTAAACGATAGAAATAAAGCTCTCAATACTACGTTGTCACATTACAAAACATATATGTATATATGAAAACAAATAATTGACATATAACCTCAAATACACAATTAAAGAATTTATATGAAAAAGTCACACTATCAGAAATATATACATATATACTTATATGCGTGTGTGTGTATGCGTGTTCTATTCTACTAAATCAAAATTAACAATCTAGTAAACATAAAATAAACAATTAACATTTCACTTCGTATGAAACTACACCACTACAAGAAACATGTATATGCATATATATATATATATATACGTTTGTGTGTGTCTTATATTATTGAACACTATAAAATAAACTACTTAGAACAATGAATAAGACTATCGGAAAAATTACAAAGCATTAGTCACATTAAAATGACACACAATATAAATATACATATATATATATATATATATATATATATATATATATTCACATGAACAATACTACTGTCATTTTAACAATAATAATAACAATAAATATGTAGTCTAATTACGGTAGAATAAGGGAAAACGAGCGACAGACAGGAAAGTCAGTTCGATAAAATTAAAGACCCGCCACTGTAACCTCACTGATGACATTTGCGAACAGCCATGTTAGATTTACACGCGCGCGCCGGAACACACGCAATGATTGTACGCATTGGATAAATACGAAATACTATATTTTTCACTTCGACTATACGTCAAAAACGCCGAAACAAGATTTACACATAATCGATAAATAGATCCGAGATCAATAGAAGTCACTGTATGCTAGGGACGTTCACGAGCGGCCATTTTGAAACATGCGCGCACTGATTCGTACGTGTTACAAAAAAATAATAATAATAAAATTATACTTTCAATAGGGAAAAGAAAAGAAAAGGAAAAGGAAAGAACAGCGAAAATAAAAATTTAATACAAAATGGAGCGTCGTGCCGAGGTAGCAATAAATAATGACACGGGACAGGAATGCCGGGGATTGGTGGAAATCAGCCGCGAGAAATGAATTGTAAAACACATTGTTAACAATTTTATTATGCGAAAATTACTTTGTATAAAAATATATATATATATATATATATATATATATATATAGATATATATATATATAATCGAGTAAAAAGAAAATATAAAACTAAACAAATATATTTAAAAAGTATAAATAAATATATATATATATATATATATATATATATATATATATATATATATAACTAACATATGAACGGGGTATATCCAAAGCGGCAAAATCGAAATCAAGAAGCTTCAGGATGGAACTGGCAACGCGTCATGCGCTGAATACATCGTTCGGAATCACACACGGTTCTTCGGAATCCCACTTTCTCTTGCGCTGAAACAACAAAAATAGGAAAAGAGATCAAAACCACGAAAACAGCAAATATCGAAAATCAAATTAAATCCCGGAAGCAACCATAACATGGAAATATTCTTCAATACCAAACTCACGAAAGATAAATCAGAAGAAATCCTTATTGCAGGAGAGTAGCGGATCGCGCGTGTTACCAGAGCAAGTGACGATATAATAATGAGACTCCAGCCACCGGCCGTTCCACACGCCAAAGAACAAAATCATTCCCACAGTACTCACATAAAATTCTCGAGAATAGACTAGATCAGCATGGACACCTTCAAGTCTCCTAGACGCTACCTCAGCAGAAAATAGGACCGACGGGAATCTGGAAGTTAAGAGACAAGATAGCGAAGCGGGGGAGACATCAACGATTACAGAATCCACATTCTCTCACGTACGATCCCAGGAAATCAAAACTGCAACGTCCCGATTCCCACGGAAGCATACCCCCAGTAGACCACCACCCCGTGGGGGATGGCATTATAAATAAGCGTAGCGACATACAGTTTTTTAGTTTTAGTTTATTCCAGCCCAGTGTTCTGTCGCTAATTGAGCGTTGCGTTTAGAGATTATTCCATTCCATTATTTTGTCGCGTATAGTACGTTAAAAAGATTATTCCAGTCCAGTATTTTGTCGCTAATTATACGTTACGAACTCCATTGTAATTTCTTACGGCTTAAGCTCATCATAACGTTCGTCAACGCTTAGCGTTTCGACGATCCTTAGCCATTCATTATAAAATAAAGAAAAGAGGGAGAGTCGCGAGCGAGTTAGAGATTGTTAAAGTTCTCATTTTCGTTGTTAAAATAAAATTGCGATATTAATCCGGTTAGATATTTGTAAGTGCTTATCAAAATAAATAATTAAATAAATAAAGTAGAAATTCAATAAAAGGTTATACCTGAGTTGAATAATTAAACCTCCAACGACCATTTTAAGGTGATGGCCCCTGACGCAACCTACTTTACAAGGTAAGAATTCAATTTTGTAAAATTTTCTTCTACTCTGACAATTTCGGCACATCCGGGAATTGAATCCAGTCTACTTACCACCTATTATAAAAATATATATATATATATATATATATGTATGTGAATAGCTACCTAAGCGATTCGATCCGTTCAACGAGGACAAATATCCATTGCATACAACTTTAATCCTCTCCCGTGCCAGTATCCCTGCGCACAGCAGGTTAGCAGAAAAGTGGAAACTAATTATCAGTAGCCTGAATATCAATTAACGCTACCGAGCGAATAATCAGTCAATAAACAATCGAAAGTAATTTCTCTAATTGAAATAGTCCTTAGACTATTTCTGGTGGCAGCAACTACCGTATAAATCGAGCTAAATTGAATTGAAATAGATTAGAACAACACGAAAACAAATCAAAATTAAAACAAAAATAAAAAAAAAAATCTTGCGAACTCAACGGTTTAAAATTAATTCAAACAAGCAAGAACGTAACAACGGTTAAACGGTTGTGCATTGCATTCTGCACGTAAAAAGGAGTGAAATGGGCGCTTAAACTTCGAAATATCTCAAACCGGTAGGAAATGACGGTCAGTTTTCATCAAAATCGACGAAATCATCGAGATTTGCGAGCTTTTGGGCTTGTTTCGATGGTTAAACTGGCGTGTATTACATTCTGCACGTTAAATGGAGTAAAAAGAGCGCTTAAACGTCGAAATATCTCAAACGGGAAGGAAATGACGGTCAGTTTTCATCAAAATCGACGAAATCATCGAGATTTGCGAGCTGTTGGGCTTGTTTCGATGGTTAAACGGTTGTGCATTCCATTCTCCACGTAAAAAGGAGTGAAATGGGCGCTTAAACGTCGAAATATCTCAAACGGGAAGGAAATGACGGTCATTTTTCATCAAAATCGACGAAATCAACGAGATTTGCGAGCTGTTCCGCTTGTTTCGACGCTGAAACTGGAGTGTATTACACTCTGCACGTTAAATGGAGTAAAAAGAGCGCTTAAACGTCGAAACATTTCAAGCGGGTAGGAAATGACGGTCAGTTTTCATCAAAATCGACGAAATCATCGAGATTTGCGAGCTGTTCCCCTTGTTTCGACGGTTAAGCGGTTGTGCATTGCATTCTGCACGTAAAGAGGAGTGAAATGAGCGTTTAAACGTCAAAATATCTCAAGCGGGAAGGAAATGACGGTCAGTTTTCATCAAAATCGACGAAATCATCGAGATTTGCGAACTGTTCCGCTTGTTTCGGCGGTTAAACGGTTGTGCATTGCATTCTGCACGTAAAGGGGAGTGAAATGAGCGTTTAAGCGTCAAAATATCTCAAGCGGGAAGGAAATGACGGTCAGTTTTCTTCAAAATCGACGAAATCATCGAGATTTGCGAGCTGTTCGGCTTGTTTCGATGGTTAAACGGTTGTGCATTCCATTCTGCACGTAAAAAGGAGTGAAATGGGCGCTTAAACGTCGAAATATCTCAAACGGGAAGGAAATGACGGTCATTTTTCATCAAAATCGACGAAATCAACGAGATTTGCGAGCTGTTCCGCTTGTTTCGACGCTGAAACTGGAGTGTATTACACTCTGCACGTTAAATGGAGTAAAAAGAGCGCTTAAACGTCGAAACATTTCAAGCGGGTAGGAAATGACGGTCAGTTTTCATCAAAATCGACGAAATCATCGAGATTTGCGAGCTGTTCCACTTGTTTCGACGGTTAAACGGTTGTGCATTGCATTCTGCACGTAAAGAGGAGTGAAATGAGCGTTTAAACGTCAAAATATCTCAAGCGGGAAGGAAATGACGGTCAGTTTTCATCAAAATCGACGAAATCATCGAGATTTGCGAGCTGTTCCGCTTGTCTCGGCGGTTAAACGGTTGTGCATTGCATTCTGCACGTAAAGAGGAGTGAAATGAGCGTTTAAGCGTCAAAATATCTCAAGCGGGAAGGAAATGACGGTCAGTTTTCTTCAAAATCGACGAAATCATCGAGATTTGCGAGCTGTTCGGATTGTTTCGACGGTTAAGCGGTTGTGCGTTGCATTCTGCACGTAAAAAGGAGTGAAATGAGCGTTTAAACGTCAAAATATCTCAAGCGGGAAGGAAATGACGGTTAGTTTTCTTCAAAATCGACGAAATCAAAGCGATTTGCGAGCTGTTGGGCTTGTTTCGTCGCTGAAACTGGCGTGTATTACACTCTGCACGATAAATGGAGTAAAAAGAGCGCTTAAACGTCGAAATATCTCAAACGGGTAGGAAATGACGGTCAGTTTTCGTCAAAATCGACGAAATCATCGAGATTTGCGAGCTGTTCCACTTGTTTCGACGGTTAAACAGTTGTGCATTGCATTCTGCACGTAAAGAGGAGTGAAATGAGCGTTTAAACGTCAAAATATCACAAGCGGGAAGGAAATGACGGTCAGTTTTCATCAAAATCGACGAAATCATCGAGATTTGCGAGCTGTTCCGCTTGTTTCGGCGGTTAAACGGTTGTGCATTGCATTCTGCACGTAAAGAGGAGTGAAATGAGCGTTTAAGCGTCAAAATATCTCAAGCGGGAAGGAAATGACGGTTAGTTTTCTTCAAAATCGACGAAATCAAAGCGATTTGCGAGCTGTTGGGCTTGTTTCGTCGCTGAAACTGGCGTGTATTACACTCTGCACGATAAATGGAGTAAAAAGAGCGCTTAAACGTCGAAATATCTCAAACGGGTAGGAAATGACGGTCAGTTTTCATCAAAATCGACGAAATCATCGAGGTTTGCGAGCTGTTCCACTTGTTTCGACGGTTAAACGGTTGTACATTGCATTCTGCACGTAAAGAGTAGTGAAATGAGCGTTTAAGCGTCAAAATATCTCAAGCGGGAAGGAAATGACGGTTAGTTTTCGTCAAAATCGACGAAATCAAAGCGATTTACGAGCTGCTGGGCTTGTTTCGACGCTGAAACTGGCGTGTATTACACTCTGCACGTTAAATGGAGTAAAAAGAGCGCTTAATCGTCGAAATATCTCAAACGGGAAGGAAATGACGGTCAGTTTTCGTCAAAATCGACGAAATCATCGAGATTTGCGAGCTGTTCCGCTCGTTTTGACGGTTAAACGGCTGTGCCTTACATTCTGCACGTAAAAAGGAGTGAAATGAGCGTTTAAACGTCAAAATATCTCAAGCGGGAAGGAAATGACGGCTAGTTTTCATCAAAATCGACGAAATCATCGAGATTTGCGAGCTGTTCCGCTTGTTTGGACGCTGAAACTGGCGTGTATTACATTCTGCACGTTAAATGGAGTAAAAAGAGCGCTTAACCGCCGAAATATCTCAAACGGGTAGGAAATGACGGTTAGTTTTCGTCAAAATCGACGAAATCAAAGCGATTTACGAGCTGTTGGGCTTGTATCGACGCTGAAACTGGCGTGTATTACACTCTGCACGATAAATGGAGTAAAAAGAGCGCGTAAACGTCGAAATATCTCAAACGGGTAGGAAATGACGGTTAGTTTTCGTCAAAATCGACGAAATCAAAGCGATTTACGAGCTGTTGGGCTTGTTTCCACGCTGAAACTGGCGTGTATTACATTCTGCACGTTAAATGGAGTAAAAAGGGCGCTTAACCGTCGAAATATCTCAAGCGTTTAGGAAATGACGGTTAGTTTTCGTCAAAATCGACGAAATCAAAGCGATTTACGAGCTGTTGGGCTTGTATCGACGCTGAAACTGGCGTGTATTACACTCTGCACGATAAATGGAGTAAAAAGAGCGCTAAAACGTCGAAATATCTCAAACGGGTAGGAAATGACGGTCAGTTTTCATCAAAATCGACGAAATCATCGAGATTTGAGAGCTGTTCCGCTTGTATCGACGGTTAAACGGTTGTGCATTGCATTCTGCACGTAAAATGAAGTGAAATGAGCGTTTAAACGTCAAAACATCTCAAACGGGAAGGAAATGACGGTCAGTTTTCATCAAAATCGACGAAATCATCGAGACTTGCGGGCTGTTCCGCTTGTTTGGACGCTGAAACTGGCGTGTGTTACATTCTGCACGTTAAATGGAGTAAAAAGAGCGCTTAGACGTCGAAATATCTCAAGCGGGTAGGAAATGACGGTCAGCTTTCATCAAAATCGACGAAATCATCGAGATTTGCATGCTGTTCCGCTTGCTTCGACGGTTGAACGGTTGTGCATTGCATTCTGCACGTAAGGAGGAGTGAAATGAGTGTTTAAACGTCAAAGTATCTCAAGCGTTTAGGAAATGACGGTTAGTTTTCGTCAAAATCGACGAAATCAAAGCGATTTGCGAGCTGTTGAGCTTGTTCCGACGCTGAAACTGGCGTGTATTACATTCTGCACGTTAAATGAGGTAAAAAGAGCGCTTAACCGTCGAAATATCTCAAACGGGTAGGAAATGACGGTCAGTTTTCATCAAAATCGACGAAATCATCGAGATTTGCGAGCTGTTCCGCTTGTTTCGACGCTGAAACTGGCGTGTATTACATTCTGCACGTTAAATGAGGTAAAAAGAGCGCTTAACCGTCGAAATATCTCAAACGGGAAGGAAATGACGGTCAGCTTTCATCAAAATCGACGAAATCATCGAGATTTGCATGCTGTTCCGCTTGCTTCGACGGTTGAACGGTTGTGCATTGCATTCTGCACGTAAAGAGGAGTGAAATGAGTGTTTAAACGTCAAAGTATCTCAAGCGGGAAGGAAACGACGGCTAGTTTTCTTCAAAATCGACGAAATCAAAGCGATTTGCGATCTGTTGGGCTTGTTTCGACGCTGAAACTGGCGTGTATTACATTCTGCACGTTAAATGGAGCAAAAAGAGCGCTTAACCGTCGAAATATCTCAAACGGGTAGGAAATGACGGTCAGTTTTCATCAAAATCGACGAAATCATCGAGATTTGCGGGCTGTTCCGCTTGTTTGGACGCTGAAACTGGCGTGTGTTACATTCTGCACGTTAAATGGAGTAAAAAGAGCGCTTAGACGTCGAAATATCTCAAGCGGGTAGGAAATGACGGTCAGTTTTCATCAAAATCGACGAAATCATCGAGATTTGAGAGCTGTTCCGCTTGTATCGACGGTTAAACGGTTGTGCATTGCATTCTGCACGTAAAATGAAGTGAAATGAGCGTTTAAACGTCAAAACATCTCAAACGGGAAGGAAATGATGGTCAGTTTTCATCAAAATCGACGAAATCATCGAGACTTGCGGGCTGTTCCGCTTGTTTGGACGCTGAAACTGGCGTGTGTTACATTCTGCACGTTAAATGGAGTAAAAAGAGCGCTTAGACGTCGAAATATCTCAAGCGGGTAGGAAATGACGGTCAGCTTTCATCAAAATCGACGAAATCATCGAGATTTGCATGCTGTTCCGCTTGCTTCGACGGTTGAACGGTTGTGCATTGCATTCTGCACGTAAAGAGGAGTGAAATGAGTGTTTAAACGTCAAAGTATCTCAAGCGTTTAGGAAATGACGGTTAGTTTTCGTCAAAATCGACGAAATCAAAGCGATTTGCGAGCTGTTGAGCTTGTTCCGACGCTGAAACTGGCGTGTATTACATTCTGCACGTTAAATGAGGTAAAAAGAGCGCTTAACCGTCGAAATATCTCAAACGGGTAGGAAATGACGGTCAGTTTTCATCAAAATCGACGAAATCATCGAGATTTGCGAGCTGTTCCGCTTGTTTCGACGCTGAAACTGGCGTGTATTACATTCTGCACGTTAAATGAGGTAAAAAGAGCGCTTAACCGTCGAAATATCTCAAACGGGAAGGAAATGACGGTCAGCTTTTATCAAAATCGACGAAATCATCGAGATTTGCATGCTGTTCCGCTTGCTTCGACGGTTGAACGGTTGTGCATTGCATTCTGCACGTAAAGAGGAGTGAAATGAGTGTTTAAACGTCAAAGTATCTCAAGCGGGAAGGAAACGACGGCTAGTTTTCTTCAAAATCGACGAAATCAAAGCGATTTGCGATCTGTTGGGCTTGTTTCGACGCTGAAACTGGCGTGTATTACATTCTGCACGTTAAATGGAGCAAAAAGAGCGCTTAACCGTCGAAATATCTCAAACGGGTAGGAAATGACGGTCAGTTTTCATCAAAATCGACGAAATCATCGAGACTTGCGGGCTGTTCCGCTTGCTTGGACGCTGAAACTGGCATGTATTACATTCTGCACGTTAAATGGAGTAAAAAGAGCGCTTAAACGTCGAAATATCTCAAGCGGGTAGGAAATGACGGTCAGTTTTCATCAAAATCGACGAAATCATCGAGATTTGAGAGCTGTTCCGCTTGTATCGACGGTTAAACGGTTGTGCATTGCATTCTGCACGTAAAATGAAGTGAAATGAGCGTTTAAACGTCAAAACATCTCAAACGGGAAGGAAATGACGGTCAGTTTTCTTCAAAATCGACGAAATCATCGAGATTTGCGAGCTGTTCCGCTTGTTTCTGCGGCTAAGCGGTTGTGCATTGCATTCTGCACGTAAAAAGGAGTGAAATGAGCGTTTAAACGTCAAAATATCTCAAGCGGGAAGGAAATGACGGCTAGTTTTCTTCAAAATCGACGAAATCAAAGCGATTTGCGAGCTGTTGGGCTTGTTTCGACGCTGAAACTGGCCTGTATTACATTCTGCACGTTAAATGGAGTAAAAAGAGCGCATAAACGTCGAAATATCTCAAACGGGTAGGAAATGACGGTCAGTTTTCATCAAAATCGACGAAATCATCGAGATTTGCGGGCTGTTCCGCTTGCTTGGACGCTGAAATTGGCGTGTATTACATTCTGCACGTTAAATGGAGTAAAAAGAGCGCTTAAACGTCGAAATATCTCAAACGGGAAGGAAATGACGGTCAGTTTTTATCAAAATCGACGAAATCATCGAGATTTGCGAGCTGTTCCGCTTGTTTGGACGCTGAAACTGGCGTGTATTACATTCTGCACGTTAAATGGAGTAAAAGGAGCGCTTAACCGTCGAAATATCTCAAACGGGTGTGAAATGACGGTCAGTTTTCGTCAAAATCGACGAAATCAAAGCGATCTACGAGCTGTTGGGCTTGTTTCGACGCTGAAACTGGCGTGTATTACATTCTGCACGTTAAATGGAGTAAAAAGAGCGCTTAAACGTCGAAATATCTCAAACGGGTAGGAAATGACGGTCAGTTTTCATCAAAATCGACGAAATCATCGAGATTTGCGGGCTGTTCCGCTTGTTTGGACGCTGAAACTGGCGTGTATTACATTCTGCACGTTAAATGGTGTAAAAAGAGCGCTTAAACGTCGAAATATCTCAAGCGGGTAGGAAATGACGGTCAGTTTTCATCAAAATCGACGAAATCATCGAGATTTGAGAGCTGTTCCGCTTGTATCGACGGTTAAACGGTTGTGCATATCATTCTGCACGTAAAGAGAAGTGAAATGAGCGTTTAAACGTCAAAATATCTCAAGCGGGAAGGAAATGACGGTCAGTTTTCTTCAAAATCGACGAAATCATCGAGATTTGCGTTCTGTTCCGCTTGTTTCGGCGGTTAAGCGGTTGTGCATTGCATTCTGCACGTAAAGAGGAGTGAAATGAGCGTTTAAACGTCAAAATATCTCAAGCGGGAAGGAAATGACGGCTAGTTTTCTTCAAAATCGACGAAATCAAAGCGATTTGCGAGCTGTTGGGCTTGTTTCGACGCTGAAACTGGCGTGTATTACATTCTGCACGTTAAATGAGGTAAAAAGAGCGCTTAACCGTCGAAATATCTCAAACGGGTAGGAAATGACGGTTAGTTTTCTTCAAAATCGACGAAATCAAAGCGATTTGCGAGCTGTTGGGCTTGTTTCGACGCTGAAACTGGCGTGTATTACATTCTGCACGTTAAATGGAGTAAAAAGAGCGCTTAAACGTCGAAATATCTCAAACGGGAAGGAAGTGACGGTCAGTTTTCATCAAAATCGACGAAATCATCGAGAGTTGCGAGCTGTTCCGCTTGTTTGGGCGGTTAAGCGGTTGTGCATTTCATTCTGCACGTAAAAAGGAGTGAAATGAGCGTTTAAACTTCAAAATATCTCAAGCGGGAAGGAAATGACGGCTAGTTTTCGTCAAAATCGAAGAAATCAAATCGATCTACGAGCTGTTGGGCTTGTTTCGACGCTGAAACTGGCGTGTATTACACTCTGCACGTTAAGTGGAGTAAAAAGAGCGCTTAATCGTCGAAATATCTCAAACGGGAAGGAAATGACGGTCAGTTTTCATCAAAATCGACGAAATCATCGAGATTTGCTAGCTATTCCGCTTGTTTCGGCGGTTATGCGGTTGTGTATTGCATTCCGCACGTAAAAAGGAGTGAAATGAACGTTAAAGCGTCAAAATATCTCAAGCGGGAAGGAAATGACGGCTAGTTTTCTTCAAAATCGACGAAATCAAAGCGATTTGCGAGCTGTTGGGCTTGTTTCGACGCTGAAACTGGCGTGTATTGCATTCTGCACGTTAAATGGAGTAAAAAGAGCGTTTAAAACGTCGAAATATCTCAAACGGGAGGGAAATGACGGTCAGTTTTCATCAAAATCGACGAAATCATCGAGATTTGCGGGCTGTTCCGCTTGTTTGGACACTGAAACTGGCGTGTATTACATTCTGCACGTTAAATGGAGTAAAAAGAGCGCTTAAACGTCGAAATATCTCAAGCGGGTAGGAAATGATGGTCAGTTTTCATCAAAATCGACGAAATCATCAGGATTTGCGAGCTGTTCCGCTTGTTTCGACGCTGAAACTGGCGTGTATTGCATTCTGCACGTTAAATGGAGTAAAAAGAGCGCTTAAACGTCGAAATATCTCAAACGGGTAGGAAATGACGGTCAGTTTTCATCAAAATCGACGAAATCATCGAGGTTTGCGAGCTGTTCCGCTGGTTTCGACGGTTAAGCGGTTGTGCATTGCATTCTGCACGTAAAAAGGAGTGAAATGGGCGCTTAAACGTCGAAATATCTCAAACGGGAAGGAAATGACGGTCAGTTTTCATCAAAATCGTCGAAATCAAAGCGATTTGCGAGCTGTTGGGCTTGTTTCGACGCTGAAACTGGCGGGTATTACATTCTGCACGTTAAATGGAGTAAAAAGAGCGCTTTAACGTCGAAATATCTCAAACGGGTAGGAAATGACGGTCAGTTTTCATCAAAATCGACGAAATCATCGAGATTTGCGGGCTGTTCCGCTTGTTTGGACGCTGAAACTGGCGTGTAATACACTCTGCACGATAAATGGAGTAAAAAGAGCGCTTAAACGTCCAAATATCTCAAGCGGGAAGGAAATGACGGTTAGTTTTCGTCAAAATCGGCGAAATCAAAGCGATTTGCGAGCTCTTGGTCATGTTTCGACGCTGAAGCTGGCGTGTATTACATTCTGCACGTTAAATGGAGTAAAAAGAGCGCTTAAACGTCGAAATATCTCAAACGGGTAGGAAATGATGGCTAGTTTTCTTCAAAATCGACGATATCAAAGCGATTTGCGAGCTGTTGGGCTTGCCTCGACGGTTAAACGGTTGTGCATTGCATTCTGCACGTTAAATGGAGTAAATAGAGCGCTAAAACGTCGAAATATCTCAAACGAGAAGGAAATGACGGTCAGTTCTCATCAAAATCGACGAGATCAAAGCGAGTTACGAGCTGTTGGGCTTGTTTCGACGCTGAAACTGGCGTGTGTCACACTCTGCACGATAAATGGAGTAAAAAGAGCGCTTAAACGTCGAAATATCTCAAACGGGTAGGAAATGACGGTCAGTTTTCAACAAAATCGACGAAATCATCGAGATTTGCGAGCTGTTCCGCTTGTTTGGACACTGAAACTGGCGTGTGTTACATTCTGCACGTTAAATGGAGTAAAAAGAGCGCTTAAACGTCGAAATATCTCAAGCGGGTAGGAAATGATGGTCAGTTTTCATCAAAATCGACGAAATCATCAGGATTTGCGAGCTGTTCCGCTTGTTTCGACGCTGAAACTGGCGTGTATTGCATTCTTCACGTTAAATGGAGTAAAAGGAGCGCTTAAACGTCGAAATATCTCAAACGGGTAGGAAATGACGGTCAGTTTTCATCAAAATCGACGAAATCATCGAGATTTGCGAGCTGTTCCGCTGGTTTCGACGGTTAAGCGGTTGTGCATTGCATTCTGCACGTAAAAAGGAGTGAAATGGGCGCTTAAACGTCGAAATATCTCAAACGGGAAGGAAATGACGGTCAGTTTTCATCAAAATCGTCGAAATCAAAGCGATTTGCGAGCTGTTGGGCTTGTTTCGACGCTGAAACTGGCGGGTATTACATTCTGCACGTTAAATGGAGTAAAAAGAGCGCTTTAACGTCGAAATATCTCAAACGGGTAGGAAATGAAGGTCAGTTTTCATCAAAATCGACGAAATCATCGAGATTTGCGGGCTGTTCCGCTTGTTTGGACGCTGAAACTGGCGTGTATTACATTCTGCACGTTAAATGGAGGAAAAAGAGCGCTTAAACGTCGAAATATCTCAAGCGGGAAGGAAATGACGGCTAGTTTTCCTCAAAATCGACGAAATCAAAGCGATTTGCGAGCTGTTGGGCTTGTTTCGACGCTGAAACTGGCGTGTATTACATTCTGCACGTTAAATGGAGTAAAAAGAGCGCTTAACCGTCGAAATATCTCAAACGGGTATGAAATGACGGTCAGTTTTCATCAAAATCGACGAAATCATCGAGAGTTGCGAGCTGTTCCGCTTGTTTGGGCGGTTAAGCGGTTGTGCATTTCATTCTGCACGTAAAAAGGAGTGAACTGAGCGTTTAAACTTCAAAATATCTCAAGCGGGAAGGAAATGACGGCTAGTTTTCGTCAAAATCGAAGAAATCAAATCGATCTACGAGCTGTTGGGCTTGTTTCGACGCTGAAACTGGCGTGTATTACACTCTGCACGTTAAGTGGAGTAAAAAGAGCGCTTAATCGTCGAAATATCTCAAGCGGGTAGGAAATGACGGTCAGTTTTCATCAAAATCGACGAAATCATCGAGATTTGCGGGCTGTTCCGCTTGTTTGGACGCTGAAACTGGCGTGTATTACACTCTGCACGATAAATGGAGTAAAAAGAGCGCTTAAACGTCGAAATATCTCAAGCGGGTAGGAAATGATGGTCAGTTTTCATCAAAATCGACGAAATCATCAGGATTTGCGAGCTGTTCCGCTTGTTTCGACGATTAAGCCGTTGTGCATTGCATTCTGCACGTAAGGAGGAGTGAAATGAGCGTTTAAACGTCAAAATATCTCAAGCGGGAAGGAAATGACGGTTAGTTTTCGTCAAAATCGACGAGATCAAAGCGAGTTACGAGCTGTTGGGCTTGTTTCGACGCTGAAACTGGCGTGTGTCACACTCTGCACGATAAATGGAGTAAAAAGAGCGCTTAAACGTCGAAATATCTCAAACGGGTAGGAAATGACGGTCAGTTTTCAACAAAATCGACGAAATCATCGAGATTTGCGAGCTGTTCCGCTTGTTTGGACGCTGAAACTGGCGTGTATTACATTCTGCACGTTAAATGGAGTAAAAAGAGCGCTTAAACGTCGAAATATCTCAAGCGGGAAGGAAATGACGGCTAGTTTTCTGCAAAATCGACGAAATCAAAGCGATTTGCGAGCTGTTGAGCTTGTGTCGACACTGAAACTGGCGTGTATTACATTCTGCACGTTAAATGGAGTAAAAAGAGCGCTTAAACGTCGAAATATCTCAAACGGGTAGGAAATGACGGCTATTTTTCTGCAAAATCGACGAAATCAAAGCGATTTGCGAGCTGTTGAGCTTGTGTCGACACTGAAACTGGCGTGTATTACATTCTGCACGTTAAATGGAGTAAAAAGAGCGCTTAAACGTCGAAATATCTCAAACGGGTAGGATATGATGGTCAGTTTTCATCAATATCGACGAAATCATCGAGATTTGCGAGCTGTTCCGCTTGTTTCGACGATTAAGCGGTTGTGCATTACATTCTGCACGTTAAATGGAGTAAAAAGAGCGTTTAAACGTCAAAATATCTCAAGCGGGAAGGAAATGACGGTCAGTTTTCATCAAAATCGACGAAATCATCCAGATTTGCGAGCTGTTCCGCTTGTTTCGACGATTAAGCGGTTGTGCATTGCATTCTGCACGTAAGGAGGAGTGAAATGAGCGTTTAAACGTCAAAATATCTCAAGCGGGAAGGAAATGACGGTTAGTTTTCGTCAAAATCGACGAGATCAAAGCGAGTTACGAGCTGTTGGGCTTGTTTCGACGCTGAAACTGGCGTGTGTCACACTCTGCACGATAAATGGAGTAAAAAGAGCGCTTAAACGTCGAAATATCTCAAACGGGTAGGAAATGACGGTCAGTTTTCAACAAAATCGACGAAATCATCGAGATTTGCGAGCTGTTCCGCTTGTTTGGACGCTGAAACTGGCGTGTATTACATTCTGCCCGTTAAATGGTGTAAAAAGAGCGCTTAAACGTCGAAATATCTCAAGCGGGAAGGAAATGACGGCTAGTTTTCTGCAAAATCGACGAAATCAAAGCGATTTGCGAGCTGTTGAGCTTGTGTCGACACTGAAACTGGCGTGTATTACATTCTGCACGTTAAATGGAGTAAAAAGAGCGCTTAAACGTCGAAATATCTCAAACGGGTAGGAAATGACGGCTAGTTTTCTGCAAAATCGACGAAATCAAAGCGATTTGCGAGCTGTTGGGCTTGTTTCGACGCTGAAACTGGCGTGTATTACACTCTGCACGTTAAGTGGAGTAAAAAGAGCGCTTAATCGTCGAAATATCTCAAACGGGAAGGAAATGACGGTCAGTTTTCATCAAAATCGACGAAATCATCGAGGTTTGCGAGCTGTTCCGCTGGTTTCGACGGTTAAGCGGTTGTGCATTGCATTCTGCACGTAAAAAGGAGTGAAATGGGCGCTTAAACGTCGAAATATCTCAAACGGGAAGGAAATGACGGTCAGTTTTCATCAAAATCGTCGAAATCAAAGCGATTTGCGAGCTGTTGGGCTTGTTTCGACGCTGAAACTGGCGGGTATTACATTCTGCACGTTAAATGGAGTAAAAAGAGCGCTTTAACGTCGAAATATCTCAAACGGGTAGGAAATGACGGTCAGTTTTCATCAAAATCGACGAAATCATCGAGATTTGCGGGCTGTTCCGCTTGTTTGGACGCTGAAACTGGCGTGTAATACACTCTGCACGATAAATGGAGTAAAAAGAGCGCTTAAACGTCCAAATATCTCAAGCGGGAAGGAAATGACGGTTAGTTTTCGTCAAAATCGGCGAAATCAAAGCGATTTGCGAGCTCTTGGTCATGTTTCGACGCTGAAGCTGGCGTGTATTACATTCTGCACGTTAAATGGAGTAAAAAGAGCGCTTAAACGTCGAAATATCTCAAACGGGTAGGAAATGATGGCTAGTTTTCTTCAAAATCGACGATATCAAAGCGATTTGCGAGCTGTTGGGCTTGCCTCGACGGTTAAACGGTTGTGCATTGCATTCTGCACGTTAAATGGAGTAAATAGAGCGCTAAAACGTCGAAATATCTCAAACGAGAAGGAAATGACGGTCAGTTCTCATCAAAATCGACGAGATCAAAGCGAGTTACGAGCTGTTGGGCTTGTTTCGACGCTGAAACTGGCGTGTGTCACACTCTGCACGATAAATGCAGTAAAAAGAGCGCTTAAACGTCGAAATATCTCAAACGGGTAGGAAATGACGGTCAGTTTTCAACAAAATCGACGAAATCATCGAGATTTGCGAGCTGTTCCGCTTGTTTGGACGCTGAAACTGGCGTGTATTACATTCTGCACGTTAAATGGAGTAAAAAGAGCGCTTAAACGTCGAAATATCTCAAGCGGGTAGGAAATGATGGTCAGTTTTCATCAAAATCGACGAAATCATCAGGATTTGCGAGCTGTTCCGCTTGTTTCGACGCTGAAACTGGCGTGTATTGCATTCTTCACGTTAAATGGAGTAAAAGGAGCGCTTAAACGTCGAAATATCTCAAACGGGTAGGAAATGACGGTCAGTTTTCATCAAAATCGACGAAATCATCGAGATTTGCGAGCTGTTCCGCTGGTTTCGACGGTTAAGCGGTTGTGCATTGCATTCTGCACGTAAAAAGGAGTGAAATGGGCGCTTAAACGTCGAAATATCTCAAACGGGAAGGAAATGACGGTCAGTTTTCATCAAAATCGTCGAAATCAAAGCGATTTGCGAGCTGTTGGGCTTGTTTCGACGCTGAAACTGGCGGGTATTACATTCTGCACGTTAAATGGAGTAAAAAGAGCGCTTTAACGTCGAAATATCTCAAACGGGTAGGAAATGAAGGTCAGTTTTCATCAAAATCGACGAAATCATCGAGATTTGCGGGCTGTTCCGCTTGTTTGGACGCTGAAACTGGCGTGTATTACATTCTGCACGTTAAATGGAGGAAAAAGAGCGCTTAAACGTCGAAATATCTCAAGCGGGAAGGAAATGACGGCTAGTTTTCCTCAAAATCGACGAAATCAAAGCGATTTGCGAGCTGTTGGGCTTGTTTCGACGCTGAAACTGGCGTGTATTACATTCTGCACGTTAAATGGAGTAAAAAGAGCGCTTAACCGTCGAAATATCTCAAACGGGTATGAAATGACGGTCAGTTTTCATCAAAATCGACGAAATCATCGAGAGTTGCGAGCTGTTCCGCTTGTTTGGGCGGTTAAGCGGTTGTGCATTTCATTCTGCACGTAAAAAGGAGTGAACTGAGCGTTTAAACTTCAAAATATCTCAAGCGGGAAGGAAATGACGGCTAGTTTTCGTCAAAATCGAAGAAATCAAATCGATCTACGAGCTGTTGGGCTTGTTTCGACGCTGAAACTGGCGTGTATTACACTCTGCACGTTAAGTGGAGTAAAAAGAGCGCTTAATCGTCGAAATATCTCAAGCGGGTAGGAAATGACGGTCAGTTTTCATCAAAATCGACGAAATCATCGAGATTTGCGGGCTGTTCCGCTTGTTTGGACGCTGAAACTGGCGTGTATTACACTCTGCACGATAAATGGAGTAAAAAGAGCGCTTAAACGTCGAAATATCTCAAGCGGGTAGGAAATGATGGTCAGTTTTCATCAAAATCGACGAAATCATCAGGATTTGCGAGCTGTTCCGCTTGTTTCGACGATTAAGCCGTTGTGCATTGCATTCTGCACGTAAGGAGGAGTGAAATGAGCGTTTAAACGTCAAAATATCTCAAGCGGGAAGGAAATGACGGTTAGTTTTCGTCAAAATCGACGAGATCAAAGCGAGTTACGAGCTGTTGGGCTTGTTTCGACGCTGAAACTGGCGTGTGTCACACTCTGCACGATAAATGGAGTAAAAAGAGCGCTTAAACGTCGAAATATCTCAAACGGGTAGGAAATGACGGTCAGTTTTCAACAAAATCGACGAAATCATCGAGATTTGCGAGCTGTTCCGCTTGTTTGGACGCTGAAACTGGCGTGTATTACATTCTGCACGTTAAATGGAGTAAAAAGAGCGCTTAAACGTCGAAATATCTCAAGCGGGAAGGAAATGACGGCTAGTTTTCTGCAAAATCGACGAAATCAAAGCGATTTGCGAGCTGTTGAGCTTGTGTCGACACTGAAACTGGCGTGTATTACATTCTGCACGTTAAATGGAGTAAAAAGAGCGCTTAAACGTCGAAATATCTCAAACGGGTAGGAAATGACGGCTATTTTTCTGCAAAATCGACGAAATCAAAGCGATTTGCGAGCTGTTGAGCTTGTGTCGACACTGAAACTGGCGTGTATTACATTCTGCACGTTAAATGGAGTAAAAAGAGCGCTTAAACGTCGAAATATCTCAAACGGGTAGGATATGATGGTCAGTTTTCATCAATATCGACGAAATCATCGAGATTTGCGAGCTGTTCCGCTTGTTTCGACGATTAAGCGGTTGTGCATTACATTCTGCACGTTAAATGGAGTAAAAAGAGCGTTTAAACGTCAAAATATCTCAAGCGGGAAGGAAATGACGGTCAGTTTTCATCAAAATCGACGAAATCATCCAGATTTGCGAGCTGTTCCGCTTGTTTCGACGATTAAGCGGTTGTGCATTGCATTCTGCACGTAAGGAGGAGTGAAATGAGCGTTTAAACGTCAAAATATCTCAAGCGGGAAGGAAATGACGGTTAGTTTTCGTCAAAATCGACGAGATCAAAGCGAGTTACGAGCTGTTGGGCTTGTTTCGACGCTGAAACTGGCGTGTGTCACACTCTGCACGATAAATGGAGTAAAAAGAGCGCTTAAACGTCGAAATATCTCAAACGGGTAGGAAATGACGGTCAGTTTTCAACAAAATCGACGAAATCATCGAGATTTGCGAGCTGTTCCGCTTGTTTGGACGCTGAAACTGGCGTGTATTACATTCTGCCCGTTAAATGGTGTAAAAAGAGCGCTTAAACGTCGAAATATCTCAAGCGGGAAGGAAATGACGGCTAGTTTTCTGCAAAATCGACGAAATCAAAGCGATTTGCGAGCTGTTGAGCTTGTGTCGACACTGAAACTGGCGTGTATTACATTCTGCACGTTAAATGGAGTAAAAAGAGCGCTTAAACGTCGAAATATCTCAAACGGGTAGGAAATGACGGCTAGTTTTCTGCAAAATCGACGAAATCAAAGCGATTTGCGAGCTGTTGAGCTTGTGTCGACACTGAAACTGGCGTGTATTACATTCTGCACGTTAAATGGAGTAAAAAGAGCGCTTAAACGTCGAAATATCTCAAACGGGTAGGAAATGACGGCTAGTTTTCTTCAAAATCGACGAAATCAAAGCGATTTGCGAGCTGTTGGGCTTGTCTCGACGGTTAAACGGTCGTGCATTGCATTCTGCACGTAAAGAGGAGTGAAATGAGCGTTTAAACGTCAAAATATCTCAAGCGGGATGGAAATGACGGTCAGTTTTCATCAAAATCGACGAAATCATCGAGATTTGCGAGCTGTTCCGCTTGTTTGGACGCTGAAACTGGCGTGTATTACATTCTGCACGTTAAATGGAGTAAAAAGAGCGCTTAAACGTCGAAATATCTCAAACGGGTAGGAAATGACGGCTAGTTTTCTGCAAAATCGACGAAATCAAAGCGATTTGCGAGCTGTTGAGCTTGTGTCGACACTGAAACTGGCGTGTATTACATTCTGCACCTTAAATGGAGTAAAAAGAGCGCTTAAACGTCGAAATATCTCAAACGGGTAGGAAATGACGGTCAGTTTTCATCAAAATCGACGAAATCATCGAGATTTGCGGGCTGTTCCGCTTGTTTGGACGCTGAAACTGGCGTGTATTACACTCTGCACGATAAATGGAGTAAAAAGAGCGCTTAAACGTCGAAATATCTCAAGCGGGTAGGAAATGATGGTCAGTTTTCATCAAAATCGACGAAATCATCAGGATTTGCGAGCTGTTCCGCTTGTTTCGACGATTAAGCGGTTGTGCATTGCATTCTGCACGTAAGGAGGAGTGAAATGAGCGTTTAAACGTCAAAATATCTCAAGCGGGAAGGAAATGACGGTTAGTTTTCGTCAAAATCGACGAGATCAAAGCGAGTTACGAGCTGTTGGGCTTGTTTCGACGCTGAAACTGGCGTGTGTCACACTCTGCACGATAAATGGAGTAAAAAGAGCGCTTAAACGTCGAAATATCTCAAACGGGTAGGAAATGACGGTCAGTTTTCAACAAAATCGACGAAATCATCGAGATTTGCGAGCTGTTCCGCTTGTTTGGACGCTGAAACTGGCGTGTATTACATTCTGCACGTTAAATGGAGTAAAAAGAGCGCTTAAACGTCGAAATATCTCAAGCGGGAAGGAAATGACGGCTAGTTTTCTGCAAAATCGACGAAATCAAAGCGATTTGCGAGCTGTTGAGCTTGTGTCGACACTGAAACTGGCGTGTATTACATTCTGCACGTTAAATGGAGTAAAAATAGCGCTTAAACGTCGAAATATCTCAAACGGGTAGGAAATGACGGCTATTTTTCTGCAAAATCGACGAAATCAAAGCGATTTGCGAGCTGTTGAGCTTGTGTCGACACTGAAACTGGCGTGTATTACATTCTGCACGTTAAATGGAGTAAAAAGAGCGCTTAAACGTCGAAATATCTCAAACGGGTAGGATATGATGGTCAGTTTTCATCAATATCGACGAAATCATCGAGATTTGCGAGCTGTTCCGCTTGTTTCGACGATTAAGCGGTTGTGCATTACATTCTGCACGTTAAATGGAGTAAAAAGAGCGTTTAAACGTCAAAATATCTCAAGCGGGAAGGAAATGACGGTCAGTTTTCATCAAAATCGACGAAATCATCGAGATTTGCGAGCTGTTCCGCTTGTTTCGACGATTAAGCGGTTGTGCATTGCATTCTGCACGTAAGGAGGAGTGAAATGAGCGTTTAAACGTCAAAATATCTCAAGCGGGAAGGAAATGACGGTTAGTTTTCGTCAAAATCGACGAGATCAAAGCGAGTTACGAGCTGTTGGGCTTGTTTCGACGCTGAAACTGGCGTGTGTCACACTCTGCACGATAAATGGAGTAAAAAGAGCGCTTAAACGTCGAAATATCTCAAACGGGTAGGAAATGACGGTCAGTTTTCAACAAAATCGACGAAATCATCGAGATTTGCGAGCTGTTCCGCTTGTTTGGACGCTGAAACTGGCGTGTATTACATTCTGCACGTTAAATGGAGTAAAAAGAGCGCTTAAACGTCGAAATATCTCAAGCGGGAAGGAAATGACGGCTAGTTTTCTGCAAAATCGACGAAATCAAAGCGATTTGCGAGCTGTTGAGCTTGTGTCGACACTGAAACTGGCGTGTATTACATTCTGCACGTTAAATGGAGTAAAAAGAGCGCTTAAACGTCGAAATATCTCAAACGGGTAGGAAATGACGGCTATTTTTCTGCAAAATCGACGAAATCAA
Source organism: Bombus flavifrons (assembly GCF_040668555.2). Taxonomy (NCBI): domain Eukaryota; kingdom Metazoa; phylum Arthropoda; class Insecta; order Hymenoptera; family Apidae; genus Bombus; species Bombus flavifrons. The sequence continues at coordinate 771,260 of NC_138459.1, read as the reverse complement.
AGCGATTTGCGAGCTGTTGAGCTTGTGTCGACACTGAAACTGGCGTGTATTACATTCTGCACGTTAAATGGAGTAAAAAGAGCGCTTAAACGTCGAAATATCTCAAACGGGTAGGATATGATGGTCAGTTTTCATCAATATCGACGAAATCATCGAGATTTGCGAGCTGTTCCGCTTGTTTCGACGATTAAGCGGTTGTGCATTACATTCTGCACGTTAAATGGAGTAAAAAGAGCGTTTAAACGTCAAAATATCTCAAGCGGGAAGGAAATGACGGTCAGTTTTCATCAAAATCGACGAAATCATCCAGATTTGCGAGCTGTTCCGCTTGTTTCGACGATTAAGCGGTTGTGCATTGCATTCTGCACGTAAGGAGGAGTGAAATGAGCGTTTAAACGTCAAAATATCTCAAGCGGGAAGGAAATGACGGTTAGTTTTCGTCAAAATCGACGAGATCAAAGCGAGTTACGAGCTGTTGGGCTTGTTTCGACGCTGAAACTGGCGTGTGTCACACTCTGCACGATAAATGGAGTAAAAAGAGCGCTTAAACTTCGAAATATCTCAAACGGGTAGGAAATGACGGTCAGTTTTCAACAAAATCGACGAAATCATCGAGATTTGCGAGCTGTTCCGCTTGTTTGGACGCTGAAACTGGCGTGTATTACATTCTGCACGTTAAATGGTGTAAAAAGAGCGCTTAAACGTCGAAATATCTCAAGCGTTAAGGAAATGACGGCTAGTTTTCTGCAAAATCGACGAAATCAAAGCGATTTGCGAGCTGTTGAGCTTGTGTCGACACTGAAACTGGCGTGTATTACATTCTGCACGTTAAATGGAGTAAAAAGAGCGCTTAAACGTCGAAATATCTCAAACGGGTAGGAAATGACGGCTAGTTTTCTGCAAAATCGACGAAATCAAAGCGATTTGCGAGCTGTTGAGCTTGTGTCGACACTGAAACTGGCGTGTATTACATTCTGCACGTTAAATGGAGTAAAAAGAGCGCTTAAACGTCGAAATATCTCAAACGGGTAGGAAATGACGGCTAGTTTTCTTCAAAATCGACGAAATCAAAGCGATTTGCGAGCTGTTGGGCTTGTCTCGACGGTTAAACGGTCGTGCATTGCATTCTGCACGTAAAGAGGAGTGAAATGAGCGTTTAAACGTCAAAATATCTCAAGCGGGATGGAAATGACGGTCAGTTTTCATCAAAATCGACGAAATCATCGAGATTTGCGAGCTGTTCCGCTTGTTTGGACGCTGAAACTGGCGTGTATTACATTCTGCACGTTAAATGGAGTAAAAAGAGCGCTTAAACGTCGAAATATCTCAAACGGGTAGGAAATGACGGCTAGTTTTCTGCAAAATCGACGAAATCAAAGCGATTTGCGAGCTGTTGAGCTTGTGTCGACACTGAAACTGGCGTGTATTACATTCTGCACCTTAAATGGAGTAAAAAGAGCGCTTAAACGTCGAAATATCTCAAACGGGTAGGAAATGACGGTCAGTTTTCATCAAAATCGACGAAATCATCGAGATTTGCGGGCTGTTCCGCTTGTTTGGACGCTGAAACTGGCGTGTATTACACTCTGCACGATAAATGGAGTAAAAAGAGCGCTTAAACGTCGAAATATCTCAAGCGGGTAGGAAATGATGGTCAGTTTTCAACAAAATCGACGAAATCATCAGGATTTGCGAGCTGTTCCGCTTGTTTCGACGATTAAGCGGTTGTGCATTGCATTCTGCACGTAAGGAGGAGTGAAATGAGCGTTTAAACGTCAAAATATCTCAAGCGGGAAGGAAATGACGGTTAGTTTTCGTCAAAATCGACGAGATCAAAGCGAGTTACGAGCTGTTGGGCTTGTTTCGACGCTGAAACTGGCGTGTGTCACACTCTGCACGATAAATGGAGTAAAAAGAGCGCTTAAACGTCGAAATATCTCAAACGGGTAGGAAATGACGGTCAGTTTTCAACAAAATCGACGAAATCATCGAGATTTGCGAGCTGTTCCGCTTGTTTGGACGCTGAAACTGGCGTGTATTACATTCTGCACGTTAAATGGAGTAAAAAGAGCGCTTAAACGTCGAAATATCTCAAGCGGGAAGGAAATGACGGCTAGTTTTCTGCAAAATCGACGAAATCAAAGCGATTTGCGAGCTGTTGAGCTTGTGTCGACACTGAAACTGGCGTGTATTACATTCTGCACGTTAAATGGAGTAAAAAGAGCGCTTAAACGTCGAAATATCTCAAACGGGTAGGAAATGACGGCTATTTTTCTGCAAAATCGACGAAATCAAAGCGATTTGCGAGCTGTTGAGCTTGTGTCGACACTGAAACTGGCGTGTATTACATTCTGCGCGTTAAATGGAGTAAAAAGAGCGCTTAAACGTCGAAATATCTCAAACGGGTAGGATATGATGGTCAGTTTTCATCAATATCGACGAAATCATCGAGATTTGCGAGCTGTTCCGCTTGTTTCGACGATTAAGCGGTTGTGCATTACATTCTGCACGTTAAATGGAGTAAAAAGAGCGTTTAAACGTCAAAATATCTCAAGCGGGAAGGAAATGACGGTCAGTTTTCATCAAAATCGACGAAATCATCGAGATTTGCGAGCTGTTCCGCTTGTTTCGACGATTAAGCGGTTGTGCATTGCATTCTGCACGTAAGGAGGAGTGAAATGAGCGTTTAAACGTCAAAATATCTCAAGCGGGAAGGAAATGACGGTTAGTTTTCGTCAAAATCGACGAGATCAAAGCGAGTTACGAGCTGTTGGGCTTGTTTCGACGCTGAAACTGGCGTGTGTCACACTCTGCACGATAAATGGAGTAAAAAGAGCGCTTAAACGTCGAAATATCTCAAACGGGTAGGAAATGACGGTCAGTTTTCAACAAAATCGACGAAATCATCGAGATTTGCGAGCTGTTCCGCTTGTTTGGACGCTGAAACTGGCGTGTATTACATTCTGCACGTTAAATGGTGTAAAAAGAGCGCTTAAACGTCGAAATATCTCAAGCGGGAAGGAAATGACGGCTAGTTTTCTGCAAAATCGACGAAATCAAAGCGATTTGCGAGCTGTTGAGCTTGTGTCGACACTGAAACTGGCGTGTATTACATTCTGCACGTTAAATGGAGTAAAAAGAGCGCTTAAACGTCGAAATATCTCAAACGGGTAGGAAATGACGGCTAGTTTTCTGCAAAATCGACGAAATCAAAGCGATTTGCGAGCTGTTGAGCTTGTGTCGACACTGAAACTGGCGTGTATTACATTCTGCACGTTAAATGGAGTAAAAAGAGCGCTTAAACGTCGAAATATCTCAAACGGGTAGGAAATGACGGCTAGTTTTCTTCAAAATCGACGAAATCAAAGCGATTTGCGAGCTGTTGGGCTTGTCTCGACGGTTAAACGGTCGTGCATTGCATTCTGCACGTAAAGAGGAGTGAAATGAGCGTTTAAACGTCAAAATATCTCAAGCGGGATGGAAATGACGGTCAGTTTTCATCAAAATCGACGAAATCATCGAGATTTGCGAGCTGTTCCGCTTGTTTGGACGCTGAAACTGGCGTGTATTACATTCTGCACGTTAAATGGAGTAAAAAGAGCGCTTAAACGACGAAATATCTCAAACGGGTAGGAAATGACGGCTAGTTTTCTGCAAAATCGACGAAATCAAAGCGATTTGCGAGCTGTTGAGCTTGTGTCGACACTGAAACTGGCGTGTATTACATTCTGCACCTTAAATGGAGTAAAAAGAGCGCTTAAACGTCGAAATATCTCAAACGGGTAGGATATGATGGTCAGTTTTCATCAATATCGACGAAATCATCGAGATTTGCGAGCTGTTCCGCTTGTTTCGACGATTAAGCGGTTGTGCATTACATTCTGCACGTTAAATGGAGTAAAAAGAGCGTTTAAACGTCAAAATATCTCAAGCGGGAAGGAAATGACGGTGAGTTTTCATCAAAATCGACGAAATCATCGAGATTTGCGAGCTGTTCCGCTTGTTTGGACGCTGAAACTGGCGTGTATTACATGCTGCACGTTAAATGGAGTAAAAAGAGCGCTTTAACGTCCAAATATCTCAAGCGGGAAGGAAATGACGGTTAGTTTTCGTCAAAATCGGCGAAATCAAAGCGATTTGCGAGCTCTTGGACTTGTTTCGACGCTGAAGCTGTCGTGTATTACATTCTGCACGTTAAATGGAGTAAAAAGAGCGCTTAAACGTCGAAATATCTCAAACGGGTAGGAAATGACGGCTAGTTTTCTTCAAAATCGACGAAATCAAAGCGATTTGCGAGCTGTTGGGCTTGTCTCGACGGTTAAACGGTTGTGCATTGCATTCTGCACGTTAAATGGAGTAAAAAGAGCGCTAAACCGTCGAAATATCTCAAACGAGAAGGAAATGACGGTCAGTTTTCATCAAAATCGTCGAAGTCAACAGGATTTGCGAGCTGTTCCGCTTGTTTCGTCGCTGAAACTGGCGTGTATTACATTCTGCACGTTAAATGGTGTAAAAAGAGCGCTTAAACGTCGAAATATCTCAAACGGGTAGGAAATGACGGTCAGTTTTCATCAAAATCGACGAAATCAACGAGATTTGCGAGCTGTACCGCTTGTTTCGTCGCTGAAACTGGCGTGTATTACATTCTGCAAGTTAAATGGAGTAAAAAGAGCGCTTAAACGTCGAAATATCTCAAACGGGAAGGAAATGACGGTCAGTTTTCATCAAAATCGACGAAATCATCGAGATTTGCGAGCTGTTCCGCTTGTTTCGACGGTTAAACGGTTGTGCATTGCATTCTGCAAGTAAAGAGGAGTGAAATGGGCGCTTAAACGTCGAAATATCTCAAACGGGAACGAAATGACGGTCAGTTTTCTTCAAAATCGTCGAAATCAACGAGATTTGCGAGCTGTACCGCTTCTTTCGTCGCTGAAACTGGCGTGTATTACACTCTGCACGATAAATGGAGTAAAAAGAGCGCTTAAACGTCGAAATATCTCAAGCGGGAAGGAAATGACGGCTAGTTTTCTGCAATATCGACGAAATCAAAGCGATTTGCGAGCTGTTGAGCTTGTGTCGACACTGAAACTGGCGTGTATTACATTCCGCACGTTAAATGGAGTAAAAAGAGCGCTCTAACGTCGAAATATCTCAAACGGGTAGGAAATGACGGCTAGTTTTCTTCAAAATCGACGAAATCAAACGGATTTGCGAGCTGTTGGGCTTGTCTCGACGGTTAAACGGTCGTGCATTGCATTCTGCACGTAAAGAGGAGTGAAATGAGCGTTTAAACGTCAAAATATCTCAAGCGGGATGGAAATGACGGTCAGTTTTCATCAAAATCGACGAAATCATCGAGATTTGCGAGCTGTTCCGCTTGTTTGGACGCAGAAACTGGCGTGTATTACATTCTGCACGTTAAATGGAGTAAAAAGAGCGCTTAAACGTCGAAATATCTCAAACGGATAGGATATGATGGTCAGTTTTCATCAAAATCGACGAAATCATCGAGATTTGCGAGCTGTTCCGCTTGTTTGGACGCTGAAACTGGCGTGTATTACATTCTGCACGTTAAATGGAGTAAAAAGTGCGCTTAAACGTCGAAATATCTCAAACGGGTAGGAAATGACGGTCAGTTTTCATCAAAATCGACGAAATCATCGAGATTTGCTGGCTGTTCCGCTTGTTTGGACACTGAAACTGGCGTGTATTACATTCTGCACGTTAAATGGAGTAAAAAGAGCGCTTAAACGTCGAAATATCTCAAGCGGATAGGAAATGATGGTCAGTTTTCATCAAAATCGACGAAATCATCAGGATTTGCGAGCTGTTCCGCTCGTTTCGACGGTTAAACGGTTGTACATTGCATTCTGCACGTAAAGAGGAGTGAAATGAGCGTTTTAACGTCGAAATATCTCAAACGGGTAGGAAATGACGGTCAGTTTTCATCAAAATCGACGAAATCATCGAGATTTGCGAGCTGTTCCGCTTGTTTGGACGCTGAAACTGGCGTGTATTACATGCTGCACGTTAAATGGAGTAAAAAGAGCGCTTAAACGTCCAAATATCTCAAGCGGGAAGGAAATGACGGTTAGTTTTCGTCAAAATCGGCGAAATCAAAGCGATTTGCGAGCTCTTGGTCTTGTTTCGACGCTGAAGCTGGCGTGTATTACATTCTGCACTTTAAATGGAGTAAAAAGAGCGCTTTAACGTCGAAATATCTCAAACGGGTAGGAAATGACGGTCAGTTTTCAACAAAATCGACGAAATCATCGAGATTTGCCGGCTGCTCCGCTTGTTCGGACGCTGAAACTGGCGTGTATTACATTCTGCACGTTAAATGGAGTAAAAAGAGCGCTTAAACGTCGAAATATCTCAAGCGGGAAGGAAATGACGGCTAGTTTTCTGCAAAATCGAAGAAATCAAAGCGATTTGCGAGCTGTTGAGCTTGTGCCGACACTGAAACTGGCGTGTATTACATTCCGCACGTTAAATGGAGTAAAAAGAGCGCTTTAACGTCGAAATATCTCAAGCGGGTAGGAAATGACGGTCAGTTTTCATCAAAATCGTCGAAGTCAACAGGATTTGCGAGCTGTTCCGCTTGTTTCGTCGCTGAAACTGGCGTGTATTACATTCTGCACGTTAAATGGTGTAAAAAGAGCGCTTAAACGTCGAAATATCTCAAGCGGGTGGGATATGATGGTCAGTTTTCATCAAAATCGACGAAATCATCGAGATTTGCGAGCTGTTCCGCTTGTTTCGACGATTAAGCGGTTGTGCATTGCATTCTGCACGTAAAGAGGAGTGAAATGAGCGTTTAAACGTCAAAATATCTCAAGCGGGAAGGAAATGACGGTCAGTTTTCATCAAAATCGACGAAATCATCGAGATTTGCGAGCTGTTCTACTTGTTTCGACGGTTAAACGGTTGTGCATTGCATTCTGCACGTAAAGAGGAGTGAAATGAGCGTTTAAACGTCAAAATATCTCAAGCGGGAAGGAAATGACGGTCAGTTTTCATCAAAATCGACGAAATCATCGAGATTTGCGAGCTGTTCCGCTTGTTTGGACGCTGAAACTGGCGTGTATTACATTCTGCACGTTAAATGGAGTAAAAAGAGCGCTTAAACGTCGAAATATCTCAAACGGGAAGGAAATGACGGTCAGTTTTCATCAAAATCGACGAAATCATCAGGATTTGCGAGCTGTTCCGCTTGTTTCGACGGATAAACGGTTGTACATTGCATTCTGCACGTAAAGAGGAGTGAAATGAGCGTTTAAACGTCAAAATATCTCAAGCGGGAAGGAAATGACGGTTAGTTTTCGTCAAAACCGACGAAATCAAAGCGATTTACGAGCTGTTGGGCTTGTTTCGACGCTGAAACTGGCGTGTATCACACTCTGCACGATAAATGGAGTAAAAAGAGCGCTTAAACGTCGAAATATCTCAAACGGGTAGGAAATGACGGTCAGTTTTCATCAAAATCGACGAAATCATCGAGATTTGCGAGCTGTTCTACTTGTTTCGACGGTTAAACGGTTGTGCATTACATTCCGCACGTTAAATGGAGTAAAAAGAGCGCTTTAACGTCGAAATATCTCAAGCGGGTAGGAAATGACGGTCAGTTTTCATCAAAATCGACAAAATCATCGAGATTTGCGAGCTGTTCCGCTTGTTTGGACGCTGAAACTGGCGTGTATTACATTCTGCACGTAAAGTGGAGTGAAATGAGCGTTTAAACGTCAAAATATCTCAAGCGGGAAGGAAATGACAGTTAGTTTTCGTCAAAATCGACGAGATCAAAGCGATTTACGAGCTGTTGGGCTTGTTTCGACGCTGAAACTGGCGTGTATCACACTCTGCACGATAAATGGAGTAAAAAGAGCGCTTAAACGTCGAAATATCTCAAACGGGTAGGAAATGGCGGTCAGTTTTCATCAAAATCGACGAAATCATCGAGATTTGCGAGCTGTTCTACTTGTTTCGACGGTTAAACGGTTGTGCATTACATTCCGCACGTTAAATGGAGTAAAAAGAGCGCTTTAACGTCGAAATATCTCAAGCGGGTAGGAAATGACGGTCAGTTTTCATCAAAATCGACGAAAACATCGAGATTTGCGAGCTGTTGCGCTTGTTTGGACGCTGAAACTGGCGTGTATTACATTCTGCACGTTAAATGGAGTAAAAAGAGCGCTTAAACATCGAAATATCTCAAACGGGTAGGAAATGACGGTCAGTTTTCATCAAAATCGACGAAATCATCGAGATTTGCGGGCTGTTCCGCTTGTTTGGACGCTGAAACTGGCGTGTATTACATTCTGCACGTTAAATGGAGTAAAAAGAGCGCTTAAACGTCGAAATATCTCAAACGGGAAGGAAATGACGGTCAGTTTTCATCAAAATCGACGAAATCATCGAGATTTGCGAGCTGTTCCGCTGGTTTCGACGGTTAAGCGGTTGTGCATTGCATTCTGCACGTAAAAAGCAGTGAAATGGGCGCTTAAACGTCGAATTATCTCAAACGGGAAGGAAATGACGGTCAGTTTTCATCAAAATCGTCGAAATCAACGAGATTTGCGAGCTGTTCCGCTTGCTTCGTCGCTGAAACTGGCGTGTATTACATTCTGCACGTTAAATGGTGTAAAAAGAGCGCTTAAACGTCGAAATATCTCAAACGGGTAGGAAATGACGGTTAGTTTTCGTCAAAATCGACGAAATCAAAGCGATTTACGAGCTGTTGGGCTTGTATCGACGCTGAAACTGGCGTGTATTACACTCTGCACGATAAATGGAGTAAAAAGAGCGCCTAAACGTCGAAATATCTCAAACGGGTAGGAAATGACGGTCAGTTTTCATCAAAATCGACGAAATCATCGAGATTTGCGAGCTGTTCCGCTTGTTTCGACGATTAAGCGGTTGTGCATTGCATTCTGCACGTAAAGAGGAGTGAAATGAGCGTTTAAACGTCAAAATATCTCAAGCGGGAAGGAAATGACGGTCAGTTTTCATCAAAATCGACGAAATCATCGAGATTTGCGAGCTGTTCTACTTGTTTCGACGGTTAAACGGTTGTGCATTGCATTCTGCACGTAAAGAGGAGTGAAATGAGCGTTTAAACGTCAAAATATCTCAAGCGGGAAGGAAATGACGGTTCGTTTTCGTCAAAATCGACGAGATCAAAGCGATTTACGAGCTGTTGGGCTTGTATCGACGCTGAAACTGGCGTGTATTACACTCTACACAATAAATGGAGTAAAGAGAGCGCTTAAACGTAGAAATATCTCAAACGGGTAGGAAATGACGGTCAGATTTCATCAAAATCGACGAAATCATCGAGATTTGCGAGCTGTTCTACTTGTTGCGACGGTTAAACGGTTGTGCATTGCATTCTGCACGTAAAGAGGAGTGAAATGAGCGTTTAAACGTCAAAATATCTCAAGCGGGAAGGAAATGACGGTCAGTTTTCATCAAAATCGACGAAATCATCGAGATTTGCGAGCTGTTGCGCCTGTTTCGTCGCTGAAACTGGCGTGTATTACATTCTGCACGTTAAATGGTGTAAAAAGAGCGCTTAATCGTCGAAATATGTCAAACGGGTAGGAAATGACGGTTAGTTTTCGTCAAAATCGACGAGATCAAAGCGATTTACGAGCTGTTGGGCTTGTATCGACGCTGAAACTGGCGTGTATTACATTCTGCACGTTAAATGGAGTAAAAAGAGCGCTTAAACGTCGAAATATCTCAAACGGGAAGGAAATGACGGTCAGTTTTCATCAAAATCGACGAAATCATCAGGATTTGCGAGCTGTTCCGCTTGTTTCGACGGATAAACGGTTGTACATTGCATTCTGCACGTAAAGAGGAGTGAAATGAGCGTTTAAACGTCAAAATATCTCAAGCGGGAAGGAAATGACGGTTAGTTTTCGTCAAAACCGACGAAATCAAAGCGATTTACGAGCTGTTGGGCTTGTTTCGACGCTGAAACTGGCGTGTATTACACTTTGCACGATAAATGGAGTAAAAAGAGCGCTTAAACGTCGAAATATCTCAAACGGGTAGGAAATGACGGTCAGTTTTCATCAAAATCGACGAAATCAACGAGATTTGCGAGCTGTACCGCTTGTTTCGTCGCTGAAATTGGCCTGTATTACATTCTGCACGTTAAATGGAGTAAAAAGAGCGCTTAAGCGTCGAAATATCTCAAACGGGAGGGAAATGACGGTCAGTTTTCATCAAACTCGACGAAATCATCGAGATTTGCGACCTGTTCCGCTTGTTTGGACGCTGAAATTGGCGTGTATTACATTCTGCACGTTAAACGGAATAAAAAGAGCGCTTAAACGTTGAAATATCTCAAGCGGGTAGGATATGATGGCCAGTTTTCATCAAAATCGACGAAATCATCGAGATTTGCGAGCTGTTCCGCTTGTTTCGACGATCAAGCGGTTGTGCATTGCATTCTGCACGTAAAGAGGAGTGAAATGAGCGTTTAAACGTCAAAATATCTCAAGCGGGAAGGAAATGACAGTTAGTTTTCGTCAAAATCGACGAGATCAAAGCGATTTACGAGCTGTTGGGCTTGTTTCGACGCTGAAACTGGCGTGTATCACACTCTGCACGATAAATGGAGTAAAAAGAGCGCTTAAACGTCGAAATATCTCAAACGGGTAGGAAATGACGGTCAGTTTTCATCAAAATCGACGAAATCATCGAGATTTGCGGGCTGTTCCGCTTGTTTGGACGCTGAAACTGGCGTGTATTACATTCTGCACGTTAAATGGAGTAAAAAGAGAGCTTAATCGTCGAAATATCTCAAGCGGGAAGGAAATGACGGCTAGTTTTCTGCAAAATCGACGAAATTAAAGCGATTTGCGAGCTGTTGAGCTTGTGTCGACACTGAAACTGGCGTGTATTACATTCCGCACGTTAAATGGAGTAAAAAGAGCGCTTTAACGTCGAAATATCTCAAGCGGGTAGGAAATGACGGTCAGTTTTCATCAAAATCGACAAAATCATCGAGATTTGCGAGCTGTTCCGCTTGTTTGGACGCTGAAACTGGCGTGTATTACATTCTGCACGTAAAATGGAGTAAAAAGAGCGCTTAAACGTCGAAATATCTCAAACGGGAAGGAAATGACGGTCAGTTTTCATCAAATTCGACGAAATCATCGAGATTTGCGAGCTGTTCCGCTTGTTGCGACGGTTAAACGGTTGTGCATTGCATTCTGCAAGTAAAGAGGAGTGAAATGGGCTCTTAAACGTCGAAATATCTCAAACGGGAAGGAAATGACGGTCAGTTTTCATCAAAATCGTCGAAATCAACGAGATTTGCGAGCTGTACCGCTTGTTTCGTCGCTGAAACTGGCGTGTATTACATTCTGCACGTTAAATGGAGTAAAAAGAGCGCTTAAACGTCGAAATATCTCAAGCGGGTAGGAAATGACGGTCAGTTTTCATCAAAATCGACGAAATCATCGAGATTTGCGAGCTGTTCCGCTGGTCTCGACGGTTAAGCGGTTGTGCATTTCATTCTGCACGTAAAAAGGAGTGAAATGGGCGCTTAAACGTCGAAATATCTCAAAAGGGAAGGAGATGACGGTCAGTTTTCATAAAAATCGTCGAAATCAACGAGATTTGCGAGCTGCTCCGCTTGTTTCGTCGCTGAAACTGGCGTGTATTACATTCTGCACGTTAAATGGAGTAAAAAGAGCGCTTAAACGTCGAAATATCTCAAACGGGTAGGAAATGACGGTCAGTTTTCATCAAAATCGACGAAATCATCGAGATTTGCGGGCTCTACCGCTTGTTTGGACGCTGAAACTGGCGTGTATTACATTCTGCACGATAAATGGAGTAAAAAGAGCGCTTAAACGTCGAAATATCTCAAGCGGGTAGGAAATGACGGTCAGTTTTCATCAAAATCGACGAAATCATCGAGATTTGCGAGCTGTTCTACTTGTTTCGACGGTTAAACGGTTGTGCATTGCATTCTGCACGTAAAGAGGAGTGAAATGAGCGTTTAAACGTCAAAATATCTCAAGCGGGAAGGAAATGACGGTCAGTTTTCATCAAAATCGACGAAATCATCGAGATTTGCGAGCTGTTGCGCTTGTTTGGACGCTGAAAATGGCGTGTATTACATTCTGCACGTTAAATGGAGTAAAAAGAGCGCTTAAACGTCGAAATATCTCAAACGGGTAGGAAATGACGGTCAGTTTTCATCAAAATCGACGAAATCATCGAGATTTGCGGGCTGTTCCGCTTGTTTGGACGCTGAAACTGGCGTGTATTACATTCTGCACGTTAAATGGAGTAAAAAGAGAGCTTAATCGTCGAAATATCTCAAGCGGGAAGGAAATGACGGCTAGTTTTCTGCAAAATCGACGAAATTAAAGCGATTTGCGAGCTGTTGAGCTTGTGTCGACACTGAAACTGGCGTGTATTACATTCCGCACGTTAAATGGAGTAAAAAGAGCGCTTTAACGTCGAAATATCTCAAGCGGGTAGGAAATGACGGTCAGTTTTCATCAAAATCGACAAAATCATCGAGATTTGCGAGCTGTTCCGCTTGTTTGGACGCTGAAACTGGCGTGTATTACATTCTGCACGTAAAATGGAGTAAAAAGAGCGCTTAAACGTCGAAATATCTCAAACGGGAAGGAAATGACGGTCAGTTTTCATCAAATTCGACGAAATCATCGAGATTTGCGAGCTGTTCCGCTTGTTGCGACGGTTAAACGGTTGTGCATTGCATTCTGCAAGTAAAGAGGAGTGAAATGGGCTCTTAAACGTCGAAATATCTCAAACGGGAAGGAAATGACGGTCAGTTTTCATCAAAATCGTCGAAATCAACGAGATTTGCGAGCTGTACCGCTTGTTTCGTCGCTGAAACTGGCGTGTATTACATTCTGCACGTTAAATGGAGTAAAAAGAGCGCTTAAACGTCGAAATATCTCAAGCGGGTAGGAAATGACGGTCAGTTTTCATCAAAATCGACGAAATCATCGAGATTTGCGAGCTGTTCCGCTGGTCTCGACGGTTAAGCGGTTGTGCATTTCATTCTGCACGTAAAAAGGAGTGAAATGGGCGCTTAAACGTCGAAATATCTCAAAAGGGAAGGAGATGACGGTCAGTTTTCATAAAAATCGTCGAAATCAACGAGATTTGCGAGCTGCTCCGCTTGTTTCGTCGCTGAAACTGGCGTGTATTACATTCTGCACGTTAAATGGAGTAAAAAGAGCGCTTAAACGTCGAAATATCTCAAACGGGTAGGAAATGACGGTCAGTTTTCATCAAAATCGACGAAATCATCGAGATTTGCGGGCTCTACCGCTTGTTTGGACGCTGAAACTGGCGTGTATTACATTCTGCACGATAAATGGAGTAAAAAGAGCGCTTAAACGTCGAAATATCTCAAGCGGGTAGGAAATGACGGTCAGTTTTCATCAAAATCGACGAAATCATCGAGATTTGCGAGCTGTTCCGCTTGTTGCGACGGTTAAACGGTTGTGCATTGCATTCTGCAAGTAAAGAGGAGTGAAATGGGCTCTTAAACGTCGAAATATCTCAAACGGGAAGGAAATGACGGTCAGTTTTCATCAAAATCGTCGAAATCAACGAGATTTGCGAGCTGTACCGCTTGTTTCGTCGCTGAAACTGGCGTGTATTACATTCTGCACGTTAAATGGAGTAAAAAGAGCGCTTAAACGTCGAAATATCTCAAGCGGGTAGGAAATGACGGTCAGTTTTCATCAAAATCGACGAAATCATCGAGATTTGCGAGCTGTTCCGCTGGTCTCGACGGTTAAGCGGTTGTGCATTTCATTCTGCACGTAAAAAGGAGTGAAATGGGCGCTTAAACGTCGAAATATCTCAAAAGGGAAGGAGATGACGGTCAGTTTTCATAAAAATCGTCGAAATCAACGAGATTTGCGAGCTGCTCCGCTTGTTTCGTCGCTGAAACTGGCGTGTATTACATTCTGCACGTTAAATGGAGTAAAAAGAGCGCTTAAACGTCGAAATATCTCAAACGGGTAGGAAATGACGGTCAGTTTTCATCAAAATCGACGAAATCATCGAGATTTGCGGGCTCTACCGCTTGTTTGGACGCTGAAACTGGCGTGTATTACATTCTGCACGATAAATGGAGTAAAAAGAGCGCTTAAACGTCGAAATATCTCAAGCGGGTAGGAAATGACGGTCAGTTTTCATCAAAATCGACGAAATCATCGAGATTTGCGAGCTGTTCTACTTGTTTCGACGGTTAAACGGTTGTGCATTGCATTCTGCACGTAAAGAGGAGTGAAATGAGCGTTTAAACGTCAAAATATCTCAAGCGGGAAGGAAATGACGGTCAGTTTTCATCAAAATCGACGAAATCATCGAGATTTGCGAGCTGTTGCGCTTGTTTGGACGCTGAAAATGGCGTGTATTACATTCTGCACGTTAAATGGAGTAAAAAGAGCGCTTAAACGTCGAAATATCTCAAACGGGTAGGAAATGACGGTCAGTTTTCATCAAAATCGACGAAATCATCGAGATTTGCGGGCTGTTCCGCTTGTTTGGACGCTGAAACTGGCGTGTATTACATTCTGCACGTTAAATGGAGTAAAAAGAGAGCTTAATCGTCGAAATATCTCAAGCGGGAAGGAAATGACGGCTAGTTTTCTGCAAAATCGACGAAATTAAAGCGATTTGCGAGCTGTTGAGCTTGTGTCGACACTGAAACTGGCGTGTATTACATTCCGCACGTTAAATGGAGTAAAAAGAGCGCTTTAACGTCGAAATATCTCAAGCGGGTAGGAAATGACGGTCAGTTTTCATCAAAATCGACAAAATCATCGAGATTTGCGAGCTGTTCCGCTTGTTTGGACGCTGAAACTGGCGTGTATTACATTCTGCACGTAAAATGGAGTAAAAAGAGCGCTTAAACGTCGAAATATCTCAAACGGGAAGGAAATGACGGTCAGTTTTCATCAAATTCGACGAAATCATCGAGATTTGCGAGCTGTTCCGCTTGTTGCGACGGTTAAACGGTTGTGCATTGCATTCTGCAAGTAAAGAGGAGTGAAATGGGCTCTTAAACGTCGAAATATCTCAAACGGGAAGGAAATGACGGTCAGTTTTCATCAAAATCGTCGAAATCAACGAGATTTGCGAGCTGTACCGCTTGTTTCGTCGCTGAAACTGGCGTGTATTACATTCTGCACGTTAAATGGAGTAAAAAGAGCGCTTAAACGTCGAAATATCTCAAGCGGGTAGGAAATGACGGTCAGTTTTCATCAAAATCGACGAAATCATCGAGATTTGCGAGCTGTTCCGCTGGTCTCGACGGTTAAGCGGTTGTGCATTTCATTCTGCACGTAAAAAGGAGTGAAATGGGCGCTTAAACGTCGAAATATCTCAAAAGGGAAGGAGATGACGGTCAGTTTTCATAAAAATCGTCGAAATCAACGAGATTTGCGAGCTGCTCCGCTTGTTTCGTCGCTGAAACTGGCGTGTATTACATTCTGCACGTTAAATGGAGTAAAAAGAGCGCTTAAACGTCGAAATATCTCAAACGGGTAGGAAATGACGGTCAGTTTTCATCAAAATCGACGAAATCATCGAGATTTGCGGGCTCTACCGCTTGTTTGGACGCTGAAACTGGCGTGTATTACATTCTGCACGATAAATGGAGTAAAAAGAGCGCTTAAACGTCGAAATATCTCAAGCGGGTAGGAAATGACGGTCAGTTTTCATCAAAATCGACGAAATCATCGAGATTTGCGAGCTGTTCTACTTGTTTCGACGGTTAAACGGTTGTGCATTGCATTCTGCACGTAAAGAGGAGTGAAATGAGCGTTTAAACGTCAAAATATCTCAAGCGGGAAGGAAATGACGGTCAGTTTTCATCAAAATCGACGAAATCATCGAGATTTGCGAGCTGTTGCGCTTGTTTGGACGCTGAAAATGGCGTGTATTACATTCTGCACGTTAAATGGAGTAAAAAGAGCGCTTAAACGTCGAAATATCTCAAACGGGTAGGAAATGACGGTCAGTTTTCATCAAAATCGACGAAATCATCGAGATTTGCGCTCTGTTCCGCTTGTTTGGACGCTGAAACTGGCGTGTATTACATTCTGCACGTTAAATGGAGTAAAAAGAGCGCTTAAACGTCGAAATATCTCAAACGGGAAGGAAATGACGGACAGTTTTCATCAAAATCGACGAAATCATCGAGATTTGCGAGCTGTTCCGCTTGCTTCGTCGCTGAAACTGGCGTGTATTACATTCTGCACGTTAAATGGTGTAAAAAGAGCGCTTAAACGTCGAAATATCTCAAACGGGTAGGAAATGACGGTTAGTTTTCGTCAAAATCGACGAAATCAAAGTGATTTACGAGCTGTTGGGCTTGTATCGACGCTGAAACTGGCGTGTATTACACTCTGCACGATAAATGGAGTAAAAAGAGCGCCTAAACGTCGAAATATCTCAAACGGGTAGGAAATGACGGTCAGCTTTCATCAAAATCGACGAAATCATCGAGATCTGCGAGCTGTTCTACTTGTTTCGACGGTTAAACGGTTGTGCATTGAATTCTGCACGTAAAGAGGAGTGAAATGAGCGTTTAAACGTCAAAATATCTCAAGCGGGAAGGAAATGACGGTCAGTTTTCATCAAAATCGACGAAATCATCGAGATTTGCGAGCTGTTGCGCTTGTTTGGACGCTGAAACTGGCGTGTATTACATTCTGCACGTTAAATGGAGTAAAAAGAGCGCTTAAACGTCGAAATATCTCAAACGGGTAGGAAATGACGGTCAGTTTTCATCAAAATTGACGAAATCATCAGGATTTGCGAGCTGTTTCGCTTGTTTCGACGTTTAAACGGTTGTGCATTGCATTCTGCACGTAAAGAGGAGTGAAATGAGCGTTTAAACGTCAAAATATCTCAAGCGGGATGGAAATGACGGTCAGTTTTCATCGAAATCGACGAAATCATCGAGATTAGCGAGCTGTTCCGCTTGTTTGGACGCTGAAACTGGCGTGTATTACACTCTGCACGATAAGTGGAGTAAAAATAGCGCCTAAACGTCGAAATATCTCAAACGGGTAGGAAATGACGGTCAGTTTTCATCAAAATCGACGAAATCATCGAGATTTGCGAGCTGTTCCGCTTGTTTCGACGGTTAAACGGTTGTGCATTGCATTCTGCACGTAAAGAGGAGTGAAATGAGCGTTTAAACGTCAAAATATCACAAGCGGGAAGGAAGTGACGGTTAGTTGTCGTCAAAATCGACGAAATCAAAGCGATTTGCGAGCTGTTGGGCTTGTTTCGACGCTGAAACTGGCGTGTATTACACTCTGCACGTTAAATGGAGTAAAAAGAGCGCTTAAACGTCGGAATATCTCAAACGGGAAGGAAATGACGGTCAGTTTTCATCAAAATCGACGAAATCATCGAGATTTGCGAGCTGTTCCGCTGGTTTCGACGGTTAAACGGTTGTGCATTGCATTCTGCATGTAGAAAGGAGTGAAATGAGCGTTTAACCGTCGAAATATCTCAAGCGGGAAGGAAATGACGGTTAGTTTTCGTCAAAATCGACGAAATCATCGAGATTTGCGAGCTGTTCCGCTTGTTTCGACGGTTAAACGGTTGTGCATTGCATTCTGCACGTAAAGAGGAGTGAAATGAGCGTTTAAACGTCAAAATATCTCAAGCGGGAAGGAAGTGACGGTTAGTTGTCGTCAAAATCGACGAAATCAAAGCGATTTGCGAGCTGTTGGGCTTTTTTCGACGCTGAAACTGGCGTGTATTACACTCTGCACGTTAAATGGAGTAAAAAGAGCGCTTAAACGTCGAAATATCTCAAACGGGAAGGAAATGACGGTCAGTTTTCATCAAAATCGTCGAAATCAACGAGATTTGCGAGCTGTTCCGCTTGCTTCGTCGCTGAAACTGGCGTGTATTACATTCTGCACGTTAAATGGTGTAAAAAGAGCGCTTAAACGTCGAAATATCTCAAACGGGTAGGAAATGACGGTTAGTTTTCGTCAAAATCGACGAAATCAAAGCGATTTACGAGCTGTTGGGCTTGTATCGACGCTGAAACTGGCGTGTATTACACTCTGCACGATAAGTGGAGTAAAAAGAGCGCCTAAACGTCGAAATATCTCAAACGGGTAGGAAAAGAAGGTCAGTTTTCATCAAAATCGACGAAATCATCGAGATCTGCGAGCTGTTCTACTTGTTTCGACGGTTAAACGGTTGTGCATTGAATTCTGCACGTAAAGAGGAGTGAAATGAGCGTTTAAACGTCAAAATATCTCAAGCGGGAAGGAAATGACGGTCAGTTTTCATCAAAATCGACGAAATCATCGAGATTTGCGAGCTGTTGCGCTTGTTTGGACGGTTAAACGGTTGTGCATTGCATTCTGCACGATAAATGGAGTAAAAAGAGCGCTTAAACGTCGAAATATCTCAAGCGGGTAGGAAATGACGGTCAGTTTTCATCAAAATCGACGAAATCATCGAGATTTGCGAGCTGTTCTACTTGTTTCGACGGTTAAACGGTTGTGCATTGCATTCTGCACGTAAAGAGGAGTGAAATGAGCGTTTAAACGTCAAAATATCTCAAGCGGGATGGAAATGACGGTCAGTTTTCATCGAAATCGACGAAATCATCGAGATTTGCGGGCTGTTCCGCTTGTTTGGACGCTGAAACTGGCGTGCATTACATTCTGCACGTTAAATGGAGTAAAAAGAGCGCTTAAACGTCGAAATATCTCAAGCGGGTAGGATATGATGGTCAGTTCTCATCAAAATCGACGAAATCATCGAGATTTGCAAGCTGTTCCGCTTGTTTCGACGATTAAGCGGTTGTGCATTACATTCTGCACGTTACATGGAGTAAAAAGAGCGTTTAAACGTCAAAATATCTCAAGCGGGAAGGAAACGACGGTCAGATTTCATCAAAATCGACGAAATCATCGAGATTTGCGGGCTGTTCCGCTTGTTTGGACACTGAAACTGGCGTGTATTACATTCTGCACGTTCTATGGAGTAAAAAGAGCGCTTAAACGTCGAAATATCTCAAGCGGGTAGGAAATGATGGTCAGTTTTCATCAAAATCGACGAAATCATCAGGATTTGCGAGCTGTTCCGCTTGTTTCGACGGTTAAACGGTTGTGCATTGCATTCTGCACGTAAAGAGGAGTGAAATGAGCGTTTAAACGTCAAAATATCACAAGCGGGAAGGAAGTGACGGTTAGTTGTCGTCAAAATCGACGAAATCAAAGCGATTTGCGAGCTGTTGGGCTTGTTTCGACGCTGAAACTGGCGTGTATTACACTCTGCACGTTAAATGGAGTAAAAAGAGCGCTTAAACGTCGGAATATCTCAAACGGGAAGGAAATGACGGTCAGTTTTCATCAAAATCGACGAAATCATCGAGATTTGCGAGCTGTTCCGCTGGTTTCGATGGTTAAACGGTTGTGCATTACATTCTGCACGTTAAATGGAGTCAAAAGAGCGTTTAAACGTCAAAATATCTCAAGCGGGAAGGAAATGACGGTCAGTTTTCATCAAAATCGACGAAATCATCGAGATTTGCGAGCTGTTCCGCTTGTTTGGACGCTGAAACTGGCGTGTATTACATTCTGCACGTTAAATGGAGTAAAAAGAGCGCTTAAACGTCGAAATATCTCAAACGGGAAGGAAATGACGGTCAGTTTTCATCAAAATCGACGAAATCATCGAGATTTGCGAGCTGTTCCGCTTGTTTCGACGGTTAAACGGTTGTGCATTGCATTCTGCACGTAAAGAGGAGTGAAATGAGCGTTTAAACGTCAAAATATCACAAGCGGGAAGGAAGTGACGGTTAGTTGTCGTCAAAATCGACGAAATCAAAGCGATTTGCGAGCTGTTGGGCTTGTTTCGACGCTGAAACTGGCGTGTATTACACTCTGCACGTTAAATGGAGTAAAAAGAGCGCTTAAACGTCGGAATATCTCAAACGGGAAGGAAATGACGGTCAGTTTTCATCAAAATCGACGAAATCATCGAGATTTGCGAGCTGTTCCGCTGGTTTCGACGGTTAAACGGTTGTGCATTGCATTCTGCATGTAGAAAGGAGTGAAATGAGCGTTTAACCGTCGAAATATCTCAAGCGGGAAGGAAATGACGGTTAGTTTTCGTCAAAATCGACGAAATCAAAGCGATTTGCGAGCTGTTGGGCTTGTTTCGATGGTCAAGCGGTTGTGCATTGCATTCTGCACGTAAAAAGGAGTGAAATGGGCGCTTAAACGTCGAAATATCTCAAACGGGAAGGAAATGGCGTTCAGTTTTCATCAAAATCGACGAAATCAACGAGATTTGCGAGCTGTTCCGCTTGTTTCGACGCTGAAACTGGCGTGTATTACATTCTGCACGTTAAATGGAGTAAAAAGAGCGCATAAACGTCGAAATATCTCAAGCGGGAGGGAAATGACGGTTAGTTTTCATCAAAATCGACGAAATCATCGAGATTTGCGGGCTGTTCCGCTTGTTTGGACGCTGAAACTGGCGTGTATTACATTCTGCACGTTAAATGGAGTAAAAAGAGCGCTTAAACGTCGAAATATCTCAAGCGGGTAGGATATGATGGTCAGTTTTCATCAAAATCGACGAAATCATCGAGATTTGTGAGCTGTTCCGCTTGTTTCGACGATTAAGCGGTTGTGCATTACATTCTGCACGTTAAATGGAGTCAAAAGGGCGTTTAAACGTCAAAATATCTCAAGCGGGAAGGAAATGACGGTCAGTTTTCATCAAAATCGACGAAATCATCGAGATTTGCGAGCTGTTCCGCTTGTTTGGACGCTGAAACTGGCGTGTATTACATTCTGCACGTTAAATGGAGTAAAAAGAGCGCTTAAACGTCGAAATATCTCAAACGGGTAGGAAATGACAGTTAGTTTTCATCAAAATCGACGAAATCATCGAGATTTGCGGGCTGTTCCGCTTCTTTGGACGCTGAAACTGGCGTGTATTACATTCTGCACGTTAAGTGGAGTAAAAAGAGCGCTTAAACGTCGAAATATCTCAAGCGGGTAGGAAATGATGGTCAGTTTTCATCAAAATCGACGAAATCATCAGGATTTGCGAGCTGTTCCGCTTGTTTCGACGGTTAAACGGTTGTACATTGCATTCTGCACGTAAAGAGGAGTGAAATGAGCGCTTTAACGTCGAAATATCTCAAACGGGTAGGAAATGACGGTCAGTTTTCATCAAAATCTACGAAATCATCGAGATTTGCGAGCTGTTCCGCTGGTTTCGACGGTTAAACGGTTGTGCATTGCATTCTGCATGTAGAAAGGAGTGAAATGAGCGCATAAACGTCGAAATATCTCAAGCGGGAGGGAAATGACGGTTAGTTTTCATCAAAATCGACGAAATCATCGAGATTTGCGGGCTGTTCCGCTTGTTTGGACGCTGAAACTGGCGTGTATTACATTCTGCACGTTAAATGGAGTAAAAAGAGCGCATAAACGTCGAAATATCTCAAGCGGGTAGGATATGATGGTCAGTTTTCATCAAAATCGACGAAATCATCGAGATTTGTGAGCTGTTCCGCTTGTTTCGACGATTAAGCGGTTGTGCATTACATTCTGCACGTTAAATGGAGTCAAAAGGGCGTTTAAACGTCAAAATATCTCAGGCGGGAAGGAAATGACGGTCAGTTTTCATCAAAATCGACGAAATCATCGAGATTTGCGAGCTGTTCCGCTTGTTTGGACGCTGAAACTGGCGTGTATTACATTCTGCACGTTAAATGGAGTAAAAAGAGCGCTTAAACGTCGAAATATCTCAAACGGGTAGGAAATGACAGTTAGTTTTCATCAAAATCGACGAAATCATCGAGATTTGCGGGCTGTTCCTCTTGTTTCGACGCTGAAACTGGCGTGTATTACATTCTGCACGTTAAATGGAGTAAAAAGAGCGCTTAAACGTCGAAATATCTCAAACGGGAAGGAAATGACGGTCAGTTTTCATCAAAATCGACGAAATCATCAGGATTTGCGAGCTGTTCCGCTTGTTTCGACGGTTAAACGGTTGTACATTGCATTCTGCACGTAAAGAGGAGTGAAATGAGCGTTTAAACGTCAAAATATCTCAAGCGGGAAGGAAATGACGGTTAGTTTTCGTCAAAACCGACGAAATCAAAGCGATTTACGAGCTGTTGGGCTTGTTACGACGCTGAAACTGGCGTGTATTACACTCTGCACGATAAATGGAGTAAAAAGAGCGCTTAAACGTCGAAATATCTCAAACGGGAAGGAAATGACGGTCAGTTTTCATCAAAATCGACGAAATCATCGAGATTTGCGAGCTGTTCCGCCTGTTTCGTCGGTTAAGCGGTTGTGCATTGCATTCTGCACGTAAAAAGGAGTGAAATGAGCGTTTAAACGTCAAAATATCTCAAGCGGGAAGGAAATGACGGCTAGTTTTCTTCAAAATCGACGAAATCAAAGCGATTTGCGTGCTGTTGGGCCTGTTTCGACGCTGAAACTGGCGTGTATTACATTCTGCACGTTAAATGGAGTAAAAAGAGCGCTTAAACGTCGAAATATCTCAAACGGGAAGGAAATGACGGTCAGTTTTCATCAAAATCGACGAAATCATCGAGATTTGCGAGCTGTTCCGCTTGTTTCGACGGTTAAACGGTTGTGCATTGCATTCTGCACGTAAAGAGGAGTGAAATGAGCGTTTAACCGTCGAAATATCTCAAGCGGGAAGGAAATGACGGTTAGTTTTCGTCAAAATCGACGAAATCAAAGCGATTTGCGAGCTGTTGGGCTTGTTTCGACGGTTAAACGGTTGTGCATTGCATTCTGCACGTAAAGAGGAGTGAAATGAGCGTTTAAACGTCAAAATATCTCATGCGGGAAGGAAATGACGGTTAGTTTTCTTCAAAATCGACGAAATCAAAGCGATTTACGAGCTGTTGGGCTTGTTTCGACGCTGAAACTGGCGTGTATTACATTCTGCACGTTAAATGGTGTAAAAAGAGCGCTTAAACGTCGAAATATCTCAAACGGGTAGGAAATGACAGTTAGTTTTCATCAAAATCGACGAAATCATCGAGATTTGCGGGCTGTTCCGCTTCTTTGGACGCTGAAACTGGCGTGTATTACATTCTGCACGTTAAGTGGAGTAAAAAGAGCGCTTAAACGTCGAAATATCTCAAGCGGGTAGGAAATGATGGTCAGTTTTCATCAAAATCGACGAAATCATCAGGATTTGCGAGCTGTTCCGCTTGTTTCGACGGTTAAACGGTTGTACATTGCATTCTGCACGTAAAGAGGAGTGAAATGAGCGCTTTAACGTCGAAATATCTCAAACGGGTAGGAAATGACGGTCAGTTTTCATCAAAATCTACGAAATCATCGAGATTTGCGAGCTGTTCCGCTGGTTTCGACGGTTAAACGGTTGTGCATTGCATTCTGCATGTAGAAAGGAGTGAAATGAGCGTTTAACCGTCGAAATATCTCAAGCGGGAAGGAAATGACGGTTAGTTTTCGTCAAAATCGACGAAATCAAAGCGATTTGCGAGCTGTTGGGCTTGTTTCGATGGTTAAGCGGTTGTGCATTGCATTCTGCACGTAAAAAGGAGTGAAATGGGCCCTTAAACGTCGAAATATCTCAAACGGGAAGGAAATGGCGTTCAGTTTTCATCAAAATCGACGAAATCAACGAGATTTGCGAGCTGTTCCGCTTGTTTCGACGATGAAACTGGCGTGTATTACATTCTGCACGTTAAATGGAGTAAAAAGAGCGCATAAACGTCGAAATATCTCAAGCGGGAGGGAAATGACGGTTAGTTTTCATCAAAATCGACGAAATCATCGAGATTTGCGGGCTGTTCCGCTTGTTTGGACGCTGAAACTGGCGTGTATTACATTCTGCACGTTAAATGGAGTAAAAAGAGCGCATAAACGTCGAAATATCTCAAGCGGGTAGGATATGATGGTCAGTTTTCATCAAAATCGACGAAATCATCGAGATTTGTGAGCTGTTCCGCTTGTTTCGACGATTAAGCGGTTGTGCATTACATTCTGCACGTTAAATGGAGTCAAAAGGGCGTTTAAACGTCAAAATATCTCAGGCGGGAAGGAAATGACGGTCAGTTTTCATCAAAATCGACGAAATCATCGAGATTTGCGAGCTGTTCCGCTTGTTTGGACGCTGAAACTGGCGTGTATTACATTCTGCACGTTAAATGGAGTAAAAAGAGCGCTTAAACGTCGAAATATCTCAAACGGGTAGGAAATGACAGTTAGTTTTCATCAAAATCGACGAAATCATCGAGATTTGCGGGCTGTTCCGCTTGTTTGGACGCTGAAACTGGCGTGTATTACATTCTGCACGTTAAATGGAGTAAAAAGAGCGCTTAAACGTCGAAATATCTCAAGCGGGTAGGAAATGATGGTCAGTTTTCATCAAAATCGACGAAATCATCAGGATTTGCGAGCTGTTCCGCTTGTTTCGACGGTTAAACGGTTGTACATTGCATTCTGCACGTAAAGAGGAGTGAAATGAGCGCTTTAACGTCGAAATATCTCAAACGGGTAGGAAATGACGGTCAGTTTTCATCAAAATCTACGAAATCATCGAGATTTGCGAGCTGTTCCGCTTGTTTGGACGCTGAAACTGGCGTGTATTACATTCTGCACGTTAAATGGAGTAAAAAGAGCGCTTAAACGTCGAAATATCTCAAACGGGAAGGAAATGACGGTCAGTTTTCATCAAAATCGACGAAATCATCAGGATTTGCGAGCTGTTCCGCTTGTTTCGACGGTTAAACGGTTGTACATTGCATTCTGCACGTAAAGAGGAGTGAAATGAGCGTTTAAACGTCAAAATATCTCAAGCGGGAAGGAAATGACGGTTAGTTTTCGTCAAAACCGACGAAATCAAAGCGATTTACGAGCTGTTGGGCTTGTTACGACGCTGAAACTGGCGTGTATTACACTCTGCACGATAAATGGAGTAAAAAGAGCGCTTAAACGTCGAAATATCTCAAACGGGAAGGAAATGACGGTCAGTTTTCATCAAAATCGACGAAATCATCGAGATTTGCGAGCTGTTCCGCCTGTTTCGTCGGTTAAGCGGTTGTGCATTGCATTCTGCACGTAAAAAGGAGTGAAATGAGCGTTTAAACGTCAAAATATCTCAAGCGGGAAGGAAATGACGGCTAGTTTTCTTCAAAATCGACGAAATCAAAGCGATTTGCGAGCTGTTGGGCCTGTTTCGACGCTGAAACTGGCGTGTATTACATTCTGCACGTTAAATGGAGTAAAAAGAGCGCTTAAACGTCGCAATATCTCAAACGGGAAGGAAATGACGGCTAGTTTTCTTCAAAATCGACGAAATCAAAGCGATTTGCGAGCTGTTGAGCTTGTTTCGACGCTGAAACTGGCGTGTATTACATTCTGCACGTTAAATACTGTAAAAAGAGCGCTTAAACGTCGAAATATCTCACACGGGTAGGAAATGACGGTTAGTTTTCGTCAAAATCGACGAAATCAAAGCGATTTACGAGCTGTTGGGCTTGTATCGACGCTGAAACTGGCGTGTATTACACTCTGCACGATAAATGGAGTAAAAAGAGCGCTTAAACGTCGAAATGTCTCACACGGGTAGGAAATGACGGTTAGTTTTCGTCAAAATCGACGAAATCAAAGCGATTTACGAGCTGTTGGGCTTGTATCGACGCTGAAACTGGCGTGTATTACACTCTGCACGTTAAATGGAGTAAAAAGAGCGCTTAAACGTCGAAATATCTCAAACGGGTAGGAAATGACAGTTAGTTTTCATCAAAATCGACGAAATCATCGAGATTTGCGGGCTGTTCCGCTTCTTTGGACGCTGAAACTGGCGTGTATTACATTCTGCACGTTAAGTGGAGTAAAAAGAGCGCTTAAACGTCGAAATATCTCAAGCGGGTAGGAAATGATGGTCAGTTTTCATCAAAATCGACGAAATCATCAGGATTTGCGAGCTGTTCCGCTTGTTTCGACGGTTAAACGGTTGTACATTGCATTCTGCACGTAAAGAGGAGTGAAATGAGCGCTTTAACGTCGAAATATCTCAAACGGGTAGGAAATGACGGTCAGTTTTCATCAAAATCTACGAAATCATCGAGATTTGCGAGCTGTTCCGCTGGTTTCGACGGTTAAACGGTTGTGCATTGCATTCTGCATGTAGAAAGGAGTGAAATGAGCGTTTAACCGTCGAAATATCTCAAGCGGGAAGGAAATGACGGTTAGTTTTCGTCAAAATCGACGAAATCAAAGCGATTTGCGAGCTGTTGGGCTTGTTTCGATGGTTAAGCGGTTGTGCATTGCATTCTGCACGTAAAAAGGAGTGAAATGGGCCCTTAAACGTCGAAATATCTCAAACGGGAAGGAAATGGCGTTCAGTTTTCATCAAAATCGACGAAATCAACGAGATTTGCGAGCTGTTCCGCTTGTTTCGACGATGAAACTGGCGTGTATTACATTCTGCACGTTAAATGGAGTAAAAAGAGCGCATAAACGTCGAAATATCTCAAGCGGGAGGGAAATGACGGTTAGTTTTCATCAAAATCGACGAAATCATCGAGATTTGCGGGCTGTTCCGCTTGTTTGGACGCTGAAACTGGCGTGTATTACATTCTGCACGTTAAATGGAGTAAAAAGAGCGCATAAACGTCGAAATATCTCAAGCGGGTAGGATATGATGGTCAGTTTTCATCAAAATCGACGAAATCATCGAGATTTGTGAGCTGTTCCGCTTGTTTCGACGATTAAGCGGTTGTGCATTACATTCTGCACGTTAAATGGAGTCAAAAGGGCGTTTAAACGTCAAAATATCTCAGGCGGGAAGGAAATGACGGTCAGTTTTCATCAAAATCGACGAAATCATCGAGATTTGCGAGCTGTTCCGCTTGTTTGGACGCTGAAACTGGCGTGTATTACATTCTGCACGTTAAATGGAGTAAAAAGAGCGCTTAAACGTCGAAATATCTCAAACGGGTAGGAAATGACAGTTAGTTTTCATCAAAATCGACGAAATCATCGAGATTTGCGGGCTGTTCCGCTTGTTTGGACGCTGAAACTGGCGTGTATTACATTCTGCACGTTAAATGGAGTAAAAAGAGCGCTTAAACGTCGAAATATCTCAAGCGGGTAGGAAATGATGGTCAGTTTTCATCAAAATCGACGAAATCATCAGGATTTGCGAGCTGTTCCGCTTGTTTCGACGGTTAAACGGTTGTACATTGCATTCTGCACGTAAAGAGGAGTGAAATGAGCGCTTTAACGTCGAAATATCTCAAACGGGTAGGAAATGACGGTCAGTTTTCATCAAAATCTACGAAATCATCGAGATTTGCGAGCTGTTCCGCTTGTTTGGACGCTGAAACTGGCGTGTATTACATTCTGCACGTTAAATGGAGTAAAAAGAGCGCTTAAACGTCGAAATATCTCAAACGGGAAGGAAATGACGGTCAGTTTTCATCAAAATCGACGAAATCATCAGGATTTGCGAGCTGTTCCGCTTGTTTCGACGGTTAAACGGTTGTACATTGCATTCTGCACGTAAAGAGGAGTGAAATGAGCGTTTAAACGTCAAAATATCTCAAGCGGGAAGGAAATGACGGTTAGTTTTCGTCAAAACCGACGAAATCAAAGCGATTTACGAGCTGTTGGGCTTGTTACGACGCTGAAACTGGCGTGTATTACACTCTGCACGATAAATGGAGTAAAAAGAGCGCTTAAACGTCGAAATATCTCAAACGGGAAGGAAATGACGGTCAGTTTTCATCAAAATCGACGAAATCATCGAGATTTGCGAGCTGTTCCGCCTGTTTCGTCGGTTAAGCGGTTGTGCATTGCATTCTGCACGTAAAAAGGAGTGAAATGAGCGTTTAAACGTCAAAATATCTCAAGCGGGAAGGAAATGACGGCTAGTTTTCTTCAAAATCGACGAAATCAAAGCGATTTGCGAGCTGTTGGGCCTGTTTCGACGCTGAAACTGGCGTGTATTACATTCTGCACGTTAAATGGAGTAAAAAGAGCGCTTAAACGTCGCAATATCTCAAACGGGAAGGAAATGACGGCTAGTTTTCTTCAAAATCGACGAAATCAAAGCGATTTGCGAGCTGTTGAGCTTGTTTCGACGCTGAAACTGGCGTGTATTACATTCTGCACGTTAAATGGTGTAAAAAGAGCGCTTAAACGTCGAAATATCTCACACGGGTAGGAAATGACGGTTAGTTTTCTTCAAAATCGACGAAATCAAAGCGATTTGCGAGCTGTTGGGCTTGTTTCGACGCTGAAACTGGCGTGTATTACATTCTGCACGTTAAATGGTGTAAAAAGAGCGCTTAAACGTCGAAATATCTCACACGGGTAGGAAATGACGGTTAGTTTTCGTCAAAATCGACGAAATCAAAGCGATTTACGAGCTGTTGGGCTTGTATCGACGCTGAAACTGGCGTGTATTACACTCTGCACGATAAATGGAGTAAAAAGAGCGCTTAAACGTCGAAATGTCTCACACGGGTAGGAAATGACGGTTAGTTTTCGTCAAAATCGACGAAATCAAAGCGATTTACGAGCTGTTGGGCTTGTATCGACGCTGAAACTGGCGTGTATTACACTCTGCACGTTAAATGGAGTAAAAAGAGCGCTTAAACGTCGGAATATCTCAAACGGGAAGGAAATGACAGTCAGTTTTCATCAAAATCGACGAAATCATCGAGATTTGCGAGCTGTACCGCTGGTTTCGACGGTTAAACGGTTGTGCATTGCATTCTGCATGTAAAAAGGAGTGAAATGAGCGTTTAACCGTCGAAATATCTCAAGCGGGAAGGAAATGACGGTTAGTTTTCGTCAAAATCGACGAAATCAAAGCGATTTGCGAGCTGTTGGGCTTGTTTCGACGGTTAAACGGTTGTGCATTGCATTCTGCACGTAAAGAGGAGTGAAATGAGCGTTTAAACGTCAAAATATCTCATGCGGGAAGGAAATGACGGTTAGTTTTCTTCAAAATCGACGAAATCAAAGCGATTTACGAGCTGTTGGGCTTGTTTCGACGCTGAAACTGGCGTGTATTACATTCTGCACGTTAAATGGAGTAAAAAGAGCGCTTAAACGTCGAAATATCTCAAACGGGAAGGAAATGACTGTCGGTTTTCATCAAAATCGACGAAGTCATCGAGATTTGCGAGCTGTTCCGCTTGTTTCGACGGTTAAGCGGTTGTGCATTGCATTCTGCACGTTAAATGGAGTAAAAAGAGCGCTTAAACGTCGAAATATCTCAAACGGGAAGGAAATGACGGTCAGTTTTCATCAAAATCGACGAAATCATCGAGATTTGCGAGCTGTTCCGCTTGTTTCGACGCTGAAACTGGCGTGTATTACATTCTGCACGTTAAATGGAGTTGTCACGTCCCGCGCTCCGCACGTGCCGTAACGAAGATACAAAATTACTATACGCAAATCAGCGCGAGTAAAATTTGAATACACCAAGGAACACACGCTGCTACAAAACAAAATAAAAGATTAACAAATGAGGGCGACAAATAAATCCAACTATCAGTATAAAATAAAGTAAATAAAATCAATTAATAAACTGGACTAGATACGAACCGATCAAATAAATCAAGAATAAGAAGGATTATATATGACAAATTTGCAAAATAAAGGAAAAGGAGCAACAGAAAGATATACTACAATCAATCAACGAAGACGGAATATGTAAAATACAAAAGAAAGAATTTAAATCAGTAAATAAAAATTAATTAATGAGTTAAATGAGTCGCAAACCAAACGAGTAAACCAGGAAATAAGAATAACTACAAAAGGAAAATAATTGAAACACCAGGAATAAATGTGTATATAAATATATTTTTATCAACGCAGCAACAATTTGGAGAGTTACATATAAATATAAACATATATGCCAAACACATAACAATTTAGTAAATATTAGAAATAAAACTTTTAATACTATGTAACAAATTACAAATATATATGTATATATGAAATCAAATGGTTAACAGTCTAATGAATACATAACCTAAAATACACAATACTACACTATTAAAGAACTTATATAAAAATCACATTGATGGAAATATGTATATGTGTGAACATTCTATACTATTAAATCAAGTTAACAATCTGGTAAACATAAAATACATAATCAAAACTCATGATCATTCTAGTAAAGAATTACATATGAAAACTATACTACGAAACATGCATGTCTATATATATATGTCGGAGAGGAAAGAACACCGGAGCCTCTGGAATGCTGGATAATCCCGCAACATTGTAACCTAGAGCCTACTATAGCTGTAATTAAACAATTGTAGTTATTCAACCTAATTGTAATTGTCCGAGATTTGTGATAGTGAGCTTGGGCTCGAGGCGACAGTCGGTCGCCAACGTGCCCGCGGTCAAGGGATGAACGTTTTGTCTAACAAAGGTATGAAGTAATTCTATAGCTCTCCTTAAAAGAAATATCTCTGGCGACACACGACAGTAAACATTCCAACGGTCTCTGTCCCGTGGCCACACGCAGTTCCTATTCTTCGAGAAAGATGATTGCCAGATGTCGATGTCTCTCCACAGTACGTGACCAGCTAGCCCGAGGGCCGTTATAAACACTAATATCTAGTTACCTAAAGTCCTTCGAACAGATAAACAGTCTTTGTCCCAACTACGGGAAGATAGGGGAGATCTATTTCTTTCAACGAACGGCGTCTCCCACTAGCAACTTTCCCTCGAGGGCGGCTAGCATCTTTTCCAACCACCGATATGGAAATTGACCAATTAGCAGCAACGCCAATTTCCCTTACTCCCGGAACGAAGACTATCCTCGACGAATCCGATGATCTCGTGCCCTTAGACACACCCCGATATAGTTTTCCTCTGTGGCATCATCGGGACGGAAAAGTCATTCTTTCACGCGATCTCGTCAACTGAAGGAAGTAACGTTCTTACGAATTATTGTGCGGACTTAGACTTCGCGAACACGTTCAACCATCATCCCTCTGACCGCGGTTTCGTTATCGAACCCGAGACCATTGTTACTAGTATCGCGGGTGCCTAATCACCACAGTCGATTGTTAAACTTGTATCATCCGTGCCTGTGCTAATAAACTGTGTCTTTATTATATCGCAACGATGGCTAATTTCAATGAAGACTCACCAAACACCCACAATCCTGACCCCAACGTTACTCCGACATCAGAAGTGGGATCAGAACCGTTTAAAGCGCTACAAGAGCAAATGGCCCTTATGCGCGAGTTAATTCAGACGCTAGCGCACAAACCGGGGGAGCAAAGACCGAGTGCGGAATCTAAGAATGCAACGTTACCACGTTTTGACCCCGAAGGCACAGGCGCCGATCCATCTGCGTGGTGCGCGCATGCTGATCTGATTTTGAAAGACCACCCGATGCAAGATAGTGCGTTACTTTCCGCTCTAAATCGCGCCCTAAAGGGTTCTGCTGCGCATTGGCTTTCGCAAGTGGTGCGCGGTGGAAAGCTTACCTGGCCAACGCTTAAGGAACAATTTCTCTCGCGTTTTGGTGGCAGAGAGACAGCCGCTTCGGCGTTAATAAGGATATCCAGAGAACGACCGTCGGAGACTGAATCTCCGGGAGCGTACGGTAGTCGCCTCCGCTCCATGCTGCAGATGAAGTTGCAAGATCTAACGATGCCCGAAGTGATCAACGCCCTCGCCCTTTATATACTGAGTTCACAAGATCAACGCTTTCAGCGACTAACGCTCGCGAATAATATCAGGACGGAGGACCAATTTCATGATGAAATGAGGATTCTCCCTTACAACGATCAGCCGACATTTTCGTCAAGAAATCCACCGGCGGAACCCGAAGCCAAAAGACGCAAGCTGTCGGCCCACCACGTGAAGTGCCTCTACTGTGGTAAACAAGGACACAGAATAGCTGAGTGCCGCCGTAGGATGCAGAGAGAACAGCGAGGAAATACGCAACGCCCGGAAGGAAGACAACCGGCAACATCGCCCCAGGTGGTTTGCTTCAAGTGTAAGGCGGAGGGCCATATCGCACCAAACTGTCCGCAACAACAAGACGGAAAATCCAGCCCCAAGAACAAACTCCGAGTCGACGTCTGTGTGATGAAGCCGCCAGTTGGTAGTTTGAGTCATCTGGGTGAGTCGTTTCCGTTTTACTTCGATTCCGGAGCCGAGTGCTCATTAGTTAAAGAATCTGTAGCCTCGAAATTTTCCGGTAAGAGAACGACAGATGTAATAGAAATGCAAGGAATCGGAAATACCTGCGTTAAAAGTACGTCCCAGATTTTGTCCGTCGTACGTATTAGCGATTTTACATTGGAGATAGCTTTCCACGTCCTTGACGATAGTCATTTAAAGTACGATATTATGATTGGTCGCGAGATAGTAAGCCAAGGATTCGATGTAATCATTACGCCCAACGGCCTCGATATCCGCAAAACGAAGACAGTCAATGCTTGCCATAAAATCGTCGAAAATGGGATTGACTTTAATAAAGTAGACACCGAAGTATGTGGTAATGATAAGAGCCGATTGATTTCTATTCTCCAAAATTTTAAAGAGTCATTTATTACGGGCTTCCCGCGTACTCGCGTAAATACGGGCCAGTTAGAGATTCGATTAATTGATCCCAACATCACCGCACAAAGAAGTCCCTACAGACTCAGCGAGGAAGAACGAAGAACAGTGCGAGAGAGAATCAGCGAGTTAATCGAGGCAAAAATCATAAGGCCCAGTAGTTCGCCGTTCGCGAGCCCCATGATACTCGTGAAGAAAAAGGACGGCTCAGATAGACTGTGTGTAGATTTTCGAGCGCTAAACAAAAACACGGTCGCGGATCGGTATCCCCTACCCCTCATCGCGGATCAGATCGCGAGATTGCAAAAGGCGAGATACTTCATTAGCTTAGACATGGCCAGCGGGTTTCATCAGATTCCTATTCATCCTAATTCGACGGAGTATACGGCGTTCGTTACACCCGACGGACAGTACGAGTACCTAACCATGCCGTTCGGATTGAAAAATGCACCTTCCGTTTTTCAGAGGGCCATTCTCAACGCCTTAGGCGACCTTGCGTATTCATACGTTGTTGTCTACTTGGATGACGTTCTAATTATTGCCGACTCGATAGATCAAGCCCTAGAAAGATTGAACACCGTATTGGATACCCTCGTAAAAGCCGGATTCTCTTTCAACTTTTCAAAATGTTCTTTCCTAACGACCTCGGTACTTTATTTGGGGTATGTAATCCGTGACGGAGAAGTTCGCCCTAACCCGGGTAAAATACACGCCTTGAGCTCTTTACCTGCGCCAACGACCGTCACACAGCTCAGACAATTCATAGGGCTAGCCACTTACTTCCGAAAATTCGTCCCTAAATTCTCACAGATAATGAAACCCTTGTACGCGCTTACTTCCGGTAACAAAAGCATAGCTTGGACGGATAAACATGAAAAAATAAGGCAAAAGGTAATTTCCGTCCTGACCGAAGCACCGGTGTTAATGATATTCGACCCCAACTACCCGATAGAACTACATACCGACGCTAGTTCTGAAGGATATGGGGCCATTTTGATGCATAAGGTCGAAGGTCAAAATAGAGTAGTAGAATATTACAGTAAAAAGACTAGCCCCGCGGAATCCAGATACCATTCCTATGAACTGGAGACGTTGGCGGTTGTAAACGCCGTCAAACATTTCCGTCATTACCTACACGGACGAGAATTCCTCGTTGTCACTGATTGCAACTCCCTAAAGGCATCCAGTAATAAGGTACATTTAAGTGACAGGGTTTACAGATGGTGGGCCTACCTGCAAACTTTCACCTTCGACATTATGTATCGGGAAGGCAAACGAATGGCTCACGCCGACTTCTTTTCGCGGAACCCCGTAGACTCGGATCACCGTAAGATCGACAAAATCGCCGAAAAGGAAATCAATCTGGCCGAAATCTCCGACGATTGGCTCTTAGCGGAACAACGTCGCGACCCCCAAATCACCGAAATTGTTGATAAGTTGCGGAACGACGAGCTTGCGGAAGACATCGCGAACACCTACGAACTACGATCCGGCACCCTGTACCGTAAAATACAAAGAAGGGGCAGAACTCTCTGCTTGCCCATTGTCCCAAGGGGCTTTAGGTGGTCCGTGATCAGCCATGTACACCAGTCAATCATGCACTTAGGATGGGATAAAACGCTCGAGAAACTATACGAGTATTACTGGTTCGAAGGAATGGCGAAATACGTTCGCAAATTCGTTGAGAACTGTCATGCTTGTCGAGTTTCTAAGGCCAGTTCCGGCAAAATACAAGCCGAACTACACCCCATACCTAAGACCAGCATACCTTGGCACACGGTTCACATGGATATCACGGGCAAACTAAGCGGTAAAAACGACGCGAAGGAATATGTCATTGTGCTGGTCGACGCCTTCACCAAGTTCGTATACTTGCACCACACCCGTAAGATAGACTCCCTTAATACCATTAAAGCACTCAAGTCCGCTATATTCCTATTCGGCAGCCCCTGTCGGGTAATAGCGGACCAGGGAAGATGTTTTACGGGCAAAGAATTTCAAGACTTTTGTAGAGATAAAAATATTAAACTCCACTTAATAGCAACCGGTGCTAGCAGGGCCAATGGACAGGTAGAGCGTATCATGGGTACGCTAAAAAATACGTTCACAACAATAGAAACGACCGGACGGTCCTGGCAAGACGCGATCGGGGAAACACAACTGGCTTTAAATTGTACCCCCAACCGCGTGACTAAGTCGAGCCCATTGGAACTGTTAATCGGTAAAACAGCGAGACCCTACGGCTTGTCCGTACCCGACAATATCGAAGAAAGAGAAGTAGATATCTCCCACGTACGGCGACAGGCGACAAAAAATATAGAAGCAAGTGCCAAATACGATAAGGATAGGTTCGATAAAAATAAGGCTCAAGTAGTTAGGTTTAACCTTGGTGAGTTTGTGTTACGTAAAAACGAGGAAAGAAACCAAACGAAGCTAGATCCGAAATTCAGGGGTCCATTTAGGATAGCAGAGATTTTGGAAGGAGATAGGTACACCTTAGAAACCTTGGACGGCAAAAGATCATATAAGGACAGACATGACAGACTGAGGAAGATGCCAGACAGCAGCGTTCCCGCTGAGTTAGACGTCTACGATGATGACAACGACGGTGATAATAACGATGCAAGTTCACGGACCTCAGAGGATCATTAATACCACGTTGCGGCTGTGCATCCAGTGTGGTGCTCTGCGCCTTTGTAATACGTCCAGTGGGACACTCTGCGCCTTCGTAATACGTCCAGTGGGACATTCCGCGCCTTCGTAATACGTCCAGTGGGACATTCCGCGCCTTTGTAATACGTCCAGTGGGACATTCTGCGCCTTTGTAATACGTCCGGTGGGACACTCTGCGCCTTCGTAATACGCCCAACGTAGTAACACGATCCAACAATCTGAGACTCACCCGTGTACGGAATCGAAAATGATCTGTCGTGTCGTTACGGTCTGACTGATAACTCACGGAATGCAACTAGCACTTTGAATATAAATTATAACGCCACTAATTCTAGTTCTCTTTCATTTCCTTGCTTGTCAAACCCCTGAACAGAATCTCGTTGCCGAAATGGACCTTTGACTTATTTGGAACATGTAATTGAATGGTAAATAATATCAGCTACGTCGAGTCTAATGTAAAAAAATACAATATTTTAGCTACACACGAGGACGTGTGATAGTCAGGATGGCCGTGTCGGAGAGGAAAGAACACCGGAGCCTCTGGAATGCTGGATAATCCCGCAACATTGTAACCTAGAGCCTACTATAGCTGTAATTAAACAATTGTAGTTATTCAACCTAATTGTAATTGTCCGAGATTTGTGATAGTGAGCTTGGGCTCGAGGCGACAGTCGGTCGCCAACGTGCCCGCGGTCAAGGGATGAACGTTTTGTCTAACAAAGGCATGAAGTAATTCTATAGCTCTCCTTAAAAGAAATATCTCTGGCGACACACGACAGTAAACATTCCAACGGTCTCTGTCCCGTGGCCACACGCAGTTCCTATTCTTCGAGAAAGATGATTGCCAGATGTCGATGTCTCTCCACAGTACGTGACCAGCTAGCCCGAGGGCCGTTATAAACACTAATATCTAGTTACCTAAAGTCCTTCGAACAGATAAACAGTCTTTGTCCCAACTACGGGAAGATAGGGGAGATCTATTTCTTTCAACGAACGGCGTCTCCCACTAGCAACTTTCCCTCGAGGGCGGCTAGCATCTTTTCCAACCACCGATATGGAAATTGACCAATTAGCAGCAACGCCAATTTCCCTTACTCCCGGAACGAAGACTATCCTCGACGAATCCGATGATCTCGTGCCCTTAGACACACCCCGATATAGTTTTCCTCTGTGGCATCATCGGGACGGAAAAGTCATTCTTTCACGCGATCTCGTCAACTGAAGGAAGTAACGTTCTTACGAATTATTGTGCGGACTTAGACTTCGCGAACACGTTCAACCATCATCCCTCTGACCGCGGTTTCGTTATCGAACCCGAGACCATTGTTACTAGTATCGCGGGTGCCTAATCACCACAGTCGATTGTTAAACTTGTATCATCCGTGCCTGTGCTAATAAACTGTGTCTTTATTATATCGCAACGATGGCTAATTTCAATGAAGACTCACCAAACACCCACAATCCTGACCCCAACGTTACTCCGACATCAGAAGTGGGATCAGAACCGTTTAAAGCGCTACAAGAGCAAATGGCCCTTATGCGCGAGTTAATTCAGACGCTAGCGCACAAACCGGGGGAGCAAAGACCGAGTGCGGAATCTAAGAATGCAACGTTACCACGTTTTGACCCCGAAGGCACAGGCGCCGATCCATCTGCGTGGTGCGCGCATGCTGATCTGATTTTGAAAGACCACCCGATGCAAGATAGTGCGTTACTTTCCGCTCTAAATCGCGCCCTAAAGGGTTCTGCTGCGCATTGGCTTTCGCAAGTGGTGCGCGGTGGAAAGCTTACCTGGCCAACGCTTAAGGAACAATTTCTCTCGCGTTTTGGTGGCAGAGAGACAGCCGCTTCGGCGTTAATAAGGATATCCAGAGAACGACCGTCGGAGACTGAATCTCCGGGAGCGTACGGTAGTCGCCTCCGCTCCATGCTGCAGATGAAGTTGCAAGATCTAACGATGCCCGAAGTGATCAACGCCCTCGCCCTTTATATACTGAGTTCACAAGATCAACGCTTTCAGCGACTAACGCTCGCGAATAATATCAGGACGGAGGACCAATTTCATGATGAAATGAGGATTCTCCCTTACAACGATCAGCCGACATTTTCGTCAAGAAATCCACCGGCGGAACCCGAAGCCAAAAGACGCAAGCTGTCGGCCCACCACGTGAAGTGCCTCTACTGTGGTAAACAAGGACACAGAATAGCTGAGTGCCGCCGTAGGATGCAGAGAGAACAGCGAGGAAATACGCAACGCCCGGAAGGAAGACAACCGGCAACATCGCCCCAGGTGGTTTGCTTCAAGTGTAAGGCGGAGGGCCATATCGCACCAAACTGTCCGCAACAACAAGACGGAAAATCCAGCCCCAAGAACAAACTCCGAGTCGACGTCTGTGTGATGAAGCCGCCAGTTGGTAGTTTGAGTCATCTGGGTGAGTCGTTTCCGTTTTACTTCGATTCCGGAGCCGAGTGCTCATTAGTTAAAGAATCTGTAGCCTCGAAATTTTCCGGTAAGAGAACGACAGATGTAATAGAAATGCAAGGAATCGGAAATACCTGCGTTAAAAGTACGTCCCAGATTTTGTCCGTCGTACGTATTAGCGATTTTACATTGGAGATAGCTTTCCACGTCCTTGACGATAGTCATTTAAAGTACGATATTATGATTGGTCGCGAGATAGTAAGCCAAGGATTCGATGTAATCATTACGCCCAACGGCCTCGATATCCGCAAAACGAAGACAGTCAATGCTTGCCATAAAATCGTCGAAAATGGGATTGACTTTAATAAAGTAGACACCGAAGTATGTGGTAATGATAAGAGCCGATTGATTTCTATTCTCCAAAATTTTAAAGAGTCATTTATTACGGGCTTCCCGCGTACTCGCGTAAATACGGGCCAGTTAGAGATTCGATTAATTGATCCCAACATCACCGTACAAAGAAGTCCCTACAGACTCAGCGAGGAAGAACGAAGAACAGTGCGAGAGAGAATCAGCGAGTTAATCGAGGCAAAAATCATAAGGCCCAGTAGTTCGCCGTTCGCGAGCCCCATGATACTCGTGAAGAAAAAGGACGGCTCAGATAGACTGTGTGTAGATTTTCGAGCGCTAAACAAAAACACGGTCGCGGATCGGTATCCCCTACCCCTCATCGCGGATCAGATCGCGAGATTGCAAAAGGCGAGATACTTCATTAGCTTAGACATGGCCAGCGGGTTTCATCAGATTCCTATTCATCCTAATTCGACGGAGTATACGGCGTTCGTTACACCCGACGGACAGTACGAGTACCTAACCATGCCGTTCGGATTGAAAAATGCACCTTCCGTTTTTCAGAGGGCCATTCTCAACGCCTTAGGCGACCTTGCGTATTCATACGTTGTTGTCTACTTGGATGACGTTCTAATTATTGCCGACTCGATAGATCAAGCCCTAGAAAGATTGAACACCGTATTGGATACCCTCGTAAAAGCCGGATTCTCTTTCAACTTTTCAAAATGTTCTTTCCTAACGACCTCGGTACTTTATTTGGGGTATGTAATCCGTGACGGAGAAGTTCGCCCTAACCCGGGTAAAATACACGCCTTGAGCTCTTTACCTGCGCCAACGACCGTCACACAGCTCAGACAATTCATAGGGCTAGCCACTTACTTCCGAAAATTCGTCCCTAAATTCTCACAGATAATGAAACCCTTGTACGCGCTTACTTCCGGTAACAAAAGCATAGCTTGGACGGATAAACATGAAAAAATAAGGCAAAAGGTAATTTCCGTCCTGACCGAAGCACCGGTGTTAATGATATTCGACCCCAACTACCCGATAGAACTACATACCGACGCTAGTTCTGAAGGATATGGGGCCATTTTGATGCATAAGGTCGAAGGTCAAAATAGAGTAGTAGAATATTACAGTAAAAAGACTAGCCCCGCGGAATCCAGATACCATTCCTATGAACTGGAGACGTTGGCGGTTGTAAACGCCGTCAAACATTTCCGTCATTACCTACACGGACGAGAATTCCTCGTTGTCACTGATTGCAACTCCCTAAAGGCATCCAGTAATAAGGTACATTTAAGTGACAGGGTTTACAGATGGTGGGCCTACCTGCAAACTTTCACCTTCGACATTATGTATCGGGAAGGCAAACGAATGGCTCACGCCGACTTCTTTTCGCGGAACCCCGTAGACTCGGATCACCGTAAGATCGACAAAATCGCCGAAAAGGAAATCAATCTGGCCGAAATCTCCGACGATTGGCTCTTAGCGGAACAACGTCGCGACCCCCAAATCACCGAAATTGTTGATAAGTTGCGGAACGACGAGCTTGCGGAAGACATCGCGAACACCTACGAACTACGATCCGGCACCCTGTACCGTAAAATACAAAGAAGGGGCAGAACTCTCTGCTTGCCCATTGTCCCAAGGGGCTTTAGGTGGTCCGTGATCAGCCATGTACACCAGTCAATCATGCACTTAGGATGGGATAAAACGCTCGAGAAACTATACGAGTATTACTGGTTCGAAGGAATGGCGAAATACGTTCGCAAATTCGTTGAGAACTGTCATGCTTGTCGAGTTTCTAAGGCCAGTTCCGGCAAAATACAAGCCGAACTACACCCCATACCTAAGACCAGCATACCTTGGCACACGGTTCACATGGATATCACGGGCAAACTAAGCGGTAAAAACGACGCGAAGGAATATGTCATTGTGCTGGTCGACGCCTTCACCAAGTTCGTATACTTGCACCACACCCGTAAGATAGACTCCCTTAATACCATTAAAGCACTCAAGTCCGCTATATTCCTATTCGGCAGCCCCTGTCGGGTAATAGCGGACCAGGGAAGATGTTTTACGGGCAAAGAATTTCAAGACTTTTGTAGAGATAAAAATATTAAACTCCACTTAATAGCAACCGGTGCTAGCAGGGCCAATGGACAGGTAGAGCGTATCATGGGTACGCTAAAAAATACGTTCACAACAATAGAAACGACCGGACGGTCCTGGCAAGACGCGATCGGGGAAACACAACTGGCTTTAAATTGTACCCCCAACCGCGTGACTAAGTCGAGCCCATTGGAACTGTTAATCGGTAAAACAGCGAGACCCTACGGCTTGTCCGTACCCGACAATATCGAAGAAAGAGAAGTAGATATCTCCCACGTACGGCGACAGGCGACAAAAAATATAGAAGCAAGTGCCAAATACGATAAGGATAGGTTCGATAAAAATAAGGCTCAAGTAGTTAGGTTTAACCTTGGTGAGTTTG
Organism: Bombus flavifrons; assembly: GCF_040668555.2. Lineage (NCBI taxonomy): Eukaryota > Metazoa > Arthropoda > Insecta > Hymenoptera > Apidae > Bombus > Bombus flavifrons. Next base: position 730,669 of record NC_138459.1, on the reverse strand, counting down.
TGTTACGTAAAAACGAGGAAAGAAACCAAACGAAGCTAGATCCGAAATTCAGGGGTCCATTTAGGATAGCAGAGATTTTGGAAGGAGATAGGTACACCTTAGAAACCTTGGACGGCAAAAGATCATATAAGGACAGACATGACAGACTGAGGAAGATGCCAGACAGCAGCGTTCCCGCTGAGTTAGACGTCTACGATGATGACAACGACGGTGATAATAACGATGCAAGTTCACGGACCTCAGAGGATCATTAATACCACGTTGCGGCTGTGCATCCAGTGTGGTGCTCTGCGCCTTTGTAATACGTCCAGTGGGACACTCTGCGCCTTCGTAATACGTCCAGTGGGACATTCCGCGCCTTCGTAATACGTCCAGTGGGACATTCCGCGCCTTTGTAATACGTCCAGTGGGACATTCTGCGCCTTTGTAATACGTCCGGTGGGACACTCTGCGCCTTCGTAATACGCCCAACGTAGTAACACGATCCAACAATCTGAGACTCACCCGTGTACGGAATCGAAAATGATCTGTCGTGTCGTTACGGTCTGACTGATAACTCACGGAATGCAACTAGCACTTTGAATATAAATTATAACGCCACTAATTCTAGTTCTCTTTCATTTCCTTGCTTGTCAAACCCCTGAACAGAATCTCGTTGCCGAAATGGACCTTTGACTTATTTGGAACATGTAATTGAATGGTAAATAATATCAGCTACGTCGAGTCTAATGTAAAAAAATACAATATTTTAGCTACACACGAGGACGTGTGATAGTCAGGATGGCCGTGTCGGAGAGGAAAGAACACCGGAGCCTCTGGAATGCTGGATAATCCCGCAACATTGTAACCTAGAGCCTACTATAGCTGTAATTAAACAATTGTAGTTATTCAACCTAATTGTAATTGTCCGAGATTTGTGATAATGAGCTTGGGCTCGAGGCGATAGCCAGTCGCCGAACGTAGCCGCGGTCAAGGGATGAACGTTTTGCCTGACAAAGGTATGAAGTAATTCTATAGCTCTCCTTAAAAGAAATATCTCTGGCGACACATGACAGTAAACATTCCAACGGTCTCTGTCCCGTGGCCACACGCAGTTCCTATTCTTCGAGAAAGATGATTGCCAGATGTCGATGTCTCTCCACAGTACGTGATCAGCTAGCCCGAGGGCCGTTATAAACACTAATATCTAGTTACCTAAAGTCCTTCGAACAGATAAACAGTCTTTGTCCCAACTACGGGAAGATAGGGGAGATCTATTTCTTTCAACGAACGGCGTCTCCCACTAGCAACTTTCCCTCGAGGGCGGCTAGCATCTTTTTCTAACCACCGATATGGAGATTGACCAATTAGCAGCAACGCCAATTTCCCTCACCTTCTAAACGAAGGCTATCCTCGACGAATCCAAGAATCTCGTGTCCTTAGACACACCCCATCATAGTTTTCCTCTGCAGCATAATCGCGAAGGAAAGTCATTCTCTCTGGTGAAGTCGTATTAGCGAGTTACGTAACGTCTGCACGCTCGGTGGATATTCCACGTTTTAACAAAGAGTCCGACTTAGATTTTGTGAGCATGTTCATCCACCATCCCGTCGACCGCGGATTCGTTATTGAGCCTAGGATCATTGTCATTAGTTTCTCGAGTATCTAATTACCACGGTTCCTTGTCCAATCCTATAATAATCGTATCTGCACTAGTCAATGTCTTCTCTATTGCTTATCGACAATGCGTAAACCAAACGACGATTCGTTTCACGCCCCTAATCCTAATTGCAATGTAAACCCGACATATATATATATATATATATATATATATATATATATATATATATAACTAACATATGAACGGGGTATATCCAAAACGGCAAAATCGAAATCAAGAAACTTCAGGATGGAACTGGCAACGCGTCATGCGCTGAATACATCGTTCGGAATCACACACGGTTCTTCGGAATCCCACTTTCTCTTGCGCTGAAACAACAAAAATAGGAAAAGAGATCAAAACCACGAAAACAGCAAATATCGAAAATCAAATTAAATCCCGGAAGCAACCATAACATGGAAATATTCTTCAATACCAAACTCACGAAAGATAAATCAGAAGAAATCCTTATTGCAGGAGAGTGGCGGATCGCGCGTGTTACCAGAGCAAGTGACGATATAATAATGAGACTCCAGCCACCGGCCGTTCCACACGCCAAAGAACAAAATCATTCCCACAGTACTCACATAAAATTCTCGAGAAAAGACTAGATCAGCATGGACACCTTCAAGTCTCCTAGACGCTACCTCAGCAGAAAATAGGACCGACGGGAATCTGGAAGTTAAGAGACAAGATAGCGAAGCGGGGGAGACATCAACGATTACAGAATCCACATTCTCTCACGTACGATCCCAGGAAATCAAAACTGCAACGTCCCGATTCCCACGGAAGCATACCACCAGTAGACCACCACCCCGTGGGGGATGGCATTATAAATAAGCGTAGCGACATACAGTTTTTTAGTTTTAGTTTATTCCAGCCCAGTGTTCTGTCGCTAATTGAGCGTTGCGTTTAGAGATTATTCCATTCCATTATTTTGTCGCGTATAGTACGTTAAAAAGATTATTCCAGTCCAGTATTTTGTCGCTAATTATACGTTACGAACTCCATTGTAATTTCTTACGGCTTAAGCTCATCATAACGTTCGTCAACGCTTAGCGTTTCGACGATCCTTAGCCATTCATTATAAAATAAAGAAAAGAGGGAGAGTTGCGAGCGAGTTAGAGATTGTTAAAGTTCTCATTTTCGTTGTTAAAATAAAATTGCGATATTAATCCGGTTAGATATTTGTAAGTGCTTATCAAAATAAATAATTAAATAAATAAAGTAGAAATTCAATAAAAGGTTATACCTGAGTTGAATAATTAAACCTCCAACGACCATTTTAAGGTGATGGCCCCTGACGCAACCTACTTTACAAGGTAAGAATTCAATTTTGTAAAATTTTCTTCTACTCTGACAATTTCGGCACATCCGGGAATTGAATCCAATCTACTTACCACCTATTATAAAAATATATATATATATATATGTGAATAGCTACCTAAGCGATTCGATTCGTTCAACGAGGACAAATATCCATTGCATGCAACTTTAATCCTCTCCCGTGCCAGTATCCCTGCGCACAGCAGGTTAGCAGAAAAGTGGAAACTAATTATCAGTAGCCTGAATATCAATTAACGCTACCGAGCGAATAATCAGTCAATAAACAATCGAAAGTAATTTCTCTAATCGAAATAGTCCTTAGACTATTTCTGGTGGCAGCAACTACCGTATAAATCGAGCTAAATTGAATTAAAATAAATTATAATAATAAACAAACACAAAAAAAAAAACAAATTAAAATTAAAATAAATAAAAAATAAATAAAAAAAAATCTTGCAAATTCGACGGTTTAAAATTAATTCAAACAGACAAGAACGTAACATTAATAATATAAATAAAATTTTTGGTGGCAGCGGTGGGATCTGCTCCACAGAGGATTAAAGTTGGTCTAAAAAAAAAGAAAAAAAAAAAAGGAGTGGATACGTTCCACAGAGGATTAAAAGTAATCACAATAGTCGATAAAATATACATTCATTAAGAAACAATGATGTCTAAAGTGGAATCGTTGGACGAAGAAACGGTTTTAACATTGTCGGAAAAACTTAAAGCATGGGACGCGAACTTTCGCGATGTAAGTGCAAAACTCGCCGAACTACAAAGCGGCATGGTCGAACTCAAAGCAAAGCAAGAATCTAATACACCCGCATCGCCGCCTACGACACAACAAGAGACGGCACAGCCGAGTGGGTTTACCCAGCCAATTAAAGTAAAAGACGCGATCGAATCGGTGGCAGTGTTCGACGGTTATCGACCATCGGTATTTCATTTTTTAAGAGCTTGCGAGCGCGCGCGAAATATGATTCCTAGGTATCAAGAACCACAATTAGTAAAATTGTTAGCAAATAAACTCCGTGGACACGCGTTCCTCGCCATCGAAGATACGGAATTAAGGAGCCTAAACGATTTTGGAAATAAATTAAAGGACCTATTCGGCCCAAGGAAATCTCTTAATGAATATAGAGGGGAATTAGGAACGATATTTCAACGACCCGGGGAAGACATATTAGATTATATGGACCGAGTTAGAAACCTTAGATTAGCAATAATGGACGGAGAAAAGGGCGACTACGGAATCATTTCCCCCGATATCCAAGAAACTATAGATTGGGGGGTAAGAGAAGCTTTTGTTAAAGGACTTCCGAACGAAGTATACGTGCGAGTAAAGATAGCAGGATACCAATCCTTGGATGACGCGTACTGCCAAGCAGTGAAAGCAACACGAGAATTAAAACAAGCAAACAATAGAATACGATACCAGCGTCCGACACCTCCGAATAATTATAACCGAAACAACGCTCATTCCCCATACAATAGTAAGTACACCGGAAACAACCACAGGGACTGGAGATTTGTACCGCCGTCGCGGAAATATCTAAACAATCCGGGAATAGAGGAAGATGCCAGGAAAGGAGCAAGAGCAATAATCTGGGAAGAAAAATGCATAAGTAAATACCTCGACAGAAATCTAAGTCAAAAGAGGGATGACGATCATTTGAATCAATCAACTTTTCAACGCAAACACCATTCCGTTGCTGTGATAAGGGATAACGTCACTTTAAATAGTAACAGGACGCACAACACCACAGACAGGATAATCAGTGAGAAATTTTCCGAACTCCCAAACAAGATAAACAATACTAATGCCAAAGAACTTGCAGAAGAATCGGAAACTAGAAAACTGAACGACGAAACGATAGGCAACGATTATCCACTGCCTAATACCACGGAGATATTGGACCCGCTGGGAAGTGCGAAGTGCCTCTCCACGTTCGACTTGGCAAAGATACAAAAGCAAGGCTCCACGAATTTCGTGAATGTTTCAAACATAATAGGAAAAGAGATAGCGAGTGTATCTCACTCAAGAATTTTTATAAAACCATCAGAAAATAACTTAATCGGACTCAAAGGCAAGCCATTAAATTGCAAGGAAGATCAGACTACAGAGAATAAAAGTATACCTATCCCTATATCCGAAACAGAATCTATAAGCAGGAAGGTTTGTAATAAAAATTCAAAGAATAATTCTAAATCTACCGAAAATATTCCTAAACGTTCCATATAAATAAATAATAATTTAATTATAATAAGCACTTCCAGTGAAACTATTCATCCTGAAAAGGTAGAGAAAAATCAACGTGTTGCGAATAAAATAAATAAAGAAGAATGGATAACTAAGGAAAAGGATTCTAAACATTTTCAAGCCGAAAAAACGCAAGTTCAACGTGCTAAAAGAAATAAAAAAGGAGAAAATAGGGAATCACCAGTCGAGGATATATATAAAAATTCGAATAAGTACGCTAGCCATTGGATTATAATTGGATTAAAAATACTTCATTGGTTGTTACATCTAGCATTTGACGTAGATAACATGAGTGCTAATCTTATGATTCCTCTTGGAAAATATAGATGGTATCACACTATACTATATCTAAAATATTTTTGGGTTAATATAGCTACGGCATTTTCAAAAATTTGTATTTTGAATGCTATCGGCAAGCAATTGGATAATTGGATCGGTGTCAGTAAACTTGCGTCTTGGCGCAAAATAAAAACTAAAATGAAGAAAAGGAAGTGTGACACTGTTCGTCGAATAATACAGATAGTGGAAACCTAAAAAGGAAAAAGAAAATTATTAAGTGTGCTCCGATTATTGTTTGAATATAAAATGTGTTAATTCAATGAATAATTAAAATAGTGAAAGTGAAAGTTACCTTGTGAACGAGTAATCAACATGCAAGAAGGTGTACGTGCAAATATAGGTTGTGAATCCTTGTTTGTGGAACGTAATGTATGACAGCTACCTAAAATAAGTGAATAAATTAGTTTCAATTGTTTCAGTGCAAAATACAAGGTTACTAAATGTCATAATTATATTGTGGTTAAAACAAAAGCAAGTGTGACTCTGTTCGTTGAATAATACAGATAGAGGAAACCTAAAAGAAAAAGGAAGATTATTATGTGTATAAAACGTGTTAATTCAATGAATAATTAAAATAGTGAAAGTGAAAGTTACCTTGCGAACAAGTAATCGCTATACAAAAGGTTTACATGCAAAATAGGTCATGGATCCCTGTTTGCGGAACACCATGTACGACAGCCAGCTGAAAGTAAATAAATGGATTAACTTCGATCGCCTTGATACAAGATACAACACTACTAAACGTCATAGCAAGACTGTGAAGGTGTGACACTGTACGTCGAATAACACAGATAGCAGGTAACCTGAAAAAAAAAGGGGGGGAAAAATTACTACAAGTGCTCCAATTATTGTTTGAATATGAAATGTGATAGTTCAACGAACATTTAAAACAGTGAAGGTGCAACTTACCTCATAAACAATCAAACACCATACAAGGAAGTGTACAGGCATGAATTTCACAGATTAGTAAAAGAAATAAAATAGCTGATAAGTATAGAAGGTGGTTAGGAAGATAATTAAGATAGATTAATTGGAAGCTAGTAATAGATATAGCCGGAGTAAAAAGATAGTATATTGTATTATCTATTATATCTAACATGTAGAAGCGTATTTTGTAATACACAATAGCAGTTGCTCACACAATATATCATACACATATTGAATTAATAAATTAAACAGTACCTTTATGATCACAGACATAGGATGATTGAAGGCAATCATAGTAAGTATCCAAGGTATACCGAAGAATCTGATGATGTTGTGGGAATGATCCAGGTAAGCAACACAGCATCAAAAATCTAAAAGAAAAATTTTTTTTACAAACAACGTTAACCTAATAAATAAAACTTAATCACTAATAAGGGAACTAATTCATATCATACATAAAATAATAACAAATAGCGAACACAAGCAATAACAAAATTAATAGGGAAATAAGAAAGGTTAATAAACACAGAAATATTTTAGAAACTAATCAAGATAGACTAACTAAATATTAACAAGTCATGACTGAACTTAGTACCAAAGAATAAAGTTATGCTACATGAAAGCGACTGGTAACACAATACACAAAACACTAACTAAATTAAACGGGACTTATATAAACGCAAATCACGTATAACCAAAACAATAACCATTAAAATTCGATAACAATATAATCCATGTTATTACATTAAAGTAACACGCGGTATTTACACACACAATCCCATGAAACACAATACAACATTACAAAACACTACTAAATAAAATCATAACCAGTTATTTCAATAATACATTACTGTTGACATTAAAACAACACCATACCAGAGATACACGCGAGCGACCATGTTGGAAAATATCCGTCGCGCACACCCCACACACACACACCTCATCACGAATAATAGCCAATACAATGTAATATAGGATCATGATAGCTATGTTAGGTACTAATAAAAAAAAAGGAGGAGAGCGAGAGAAGGGTAAAAAGGAGAAAAAAAAGAAGAAATAATAAATAATAACTAACATAATCATAACATATTACATATATATTATATTATATATAAAGGAACAGGTCCGAACGAAATATATAAAAAAAAAAAAAAGAGAAAATATATTAATTGTTTTTGTATGTATGTACAGAACGAGTGGCGAACTCATCAATTCCGACATAGAAAACCCAGACGGACCCGAGCTAGCATTCAATCTGGAGGTGACGAAGGAGGTTGAGTCCTGCCTCTGTGCTCGGTTGATATGCTCCGTTTACCATTTTTATAGCGGCTATCTTTGTCAAGATTGTTTCGACAACCTAGATCCAGACGAGCAGGACCTATGTGAAGAGCCGCCCACTCATTTCCTATGCGGAGTACCTGCAAGTATACAAATATCATACTGCAGCATGTCAACCTACAACCCGCTATATCATGCCTCCAATGCATGATGGTCTACAATAATGTGACTCACCTTGAAAGAGAATTTTTAGTTCAAGGAATGATACTCCGCACCATCGAAATATAACGTACTTGTATACTTATACTATCTACCTGTAAACAAACAACATTAATAACTATACATATAATTTTCATTCATGTTTACCAATATATATACACGCATGTTTTAAAGTAGACGATATTTGCAACACTCACTTCCATTGACGATGCAAGTGACTCATAAAATAAACTGTCATATTTATACACACATATATATATATATACGAAAACAAGCTACATTTATGACATTTATACCTATTGATAATATATACTTATATATATTTATAACGATAAAATAAATCCCATTTATATTACTCACCAAAACGTATGCATATATGTATATAATAATAACTCAAGTAGCCTTCATAAAATTATCTTCACTGATAGCATATACATCAAACCTAAAATAAAACAAAGTTGTAATAAAGAAAAAAAAGAAAGAAAATGGAGGAAAGGGAGAAGAGAAAATGTATAAATATAATTTCCTTTTCTATACACATATATATATATATTAAAAGGTTATTCTTATTTCTAATAAACTCAAGAGTAAGAAACAATTTAATAAATTGCTAATAGCAAGATGAATCACCTGGTCATCGTACTTACCCTCATCAAAATAACATGTGGCCTGGTTGGATACGACTGCAATGACAACCACCTCAACGTTACCACCATCTCTTTAAACTCCATCGGGGACTGCAGCATACAACCTGCAACGACAGAAACCCAAGATATTTATATTCAACTACTGCAACTCTCAGAATTCGAATTTACCAGTGTGAGGCAATGCAAGGTGCAAGTAATTCGAATTATATATTGCTGTGGCATGCACGTCGGCAGTGCATAATGGATTCGCTGAACACCTCCATGAAACAACTGCCCAACAATGTGCAAGGATGCACCAGGACGCCGGCAAGTTATCAGACGGCGGCAGCTGCCAGGGAACACAATATGTAGACCCATACCTGGAGAACAACCAACAGCATCTGTATTCGCCTTGAGCGAACTCAGAGACGCCCTTAGTCAAATTTCCTCCGGAAATTTGAACTCCAAGGGCGGGGGTGTCACGTCCCGCGCTCCGCACGTGCCGTAACGAAGATACAAAATTACTATACGCAAATCAGCGCGAGAAAAATTTGAATACACCAAGGAACACACGCTACTACAAAACAAAATAAAAAATTAACAAATGAGGGCGACAAATAAATCCAACTACCAGTATAAAATAAAGTAAATAAAATCAATTAATAAACTGGACTAGATACGAACCAATCAAATAAATCAAGAATAAGAAGGATTATATATGACAAATTTGCAAAATAAAGGAAAAGGAGCAACAAGAAGATATACTACAATCAATCAACGAAGACGGAATATGTAAAATACAAAAGAAAGAATTTAAATCAGTAAATAAAAATTAATTAATGAATTAAACGAGTCGCGAACCAAACGAGTAAATCAAGAAATAAGAATAACTACAAAAGGAAAATAATTGAAACACCAGGAATATATGTGTATATAAATATATTTTATTCAATCAACGCAGCAACAACTTGGAGAGTTACATATAAATATAAACATATATGCCAAACATGTAATAACCCAGAAAATATTAGAAACAATACTTCCAATACTATACTAATAATACAAATCCAACATTACCAAACTATAAATATATGAGTATATAAAATCAATGAACTTATAGTCTAACGAATACATAAAACATACAATATTGCATTATTAAAGAAATAGAGGTTACATCGTCAGAAATATATATATATGTGTGCGCACTCTACATTATTAAATTAAAAATTATTAATTTAAGATACATACTTAAAACTAGCCAACATTCGGGTAAAATAATTATAAAATGAGAACTACATTACGTAACATGCACGTCTATATATATAAATATATAAATATATAATCTACACTCTAAACCAAACTACTACTAATAATCTAAATGAATATAAAAGAAATAGAACACACAACGCAACACTAGGGACTAAGTAACAACCTATCGACAGGCTAAAATGTTCAAAATAATTGACACCGCAACGACTTGAAGAATTGGGTACAGAGATTCTACTGTCAAACACAAATATGTGGAAAACATATTAAACACACGATAATCTAGAAATAAAACTTTAATACTATGTTGTCACAATACAAAATATATATGTATATATGAAATCAAATGGTTAACAGTCTAATGAATACATAACCTAAAATACACAATACTACACTATTAAAGAACTAATATAAAAATCACATTGATGGAAATATGTATATGTGTGCACATTCTATACTATTAAATCAAGTTAACAATCTGGTAAACATAAAATACATAATCAAAACTCGTGATCATCCTAGTAAAGAATTACATATGAAAACTATACTACGAAACATGCATGTCTATATATATATATACAAAATCTAGATTTTAAACCAAGCTATTAATAATCTAAATGAATATAAAAGATATAGAACATACACATAGCACTATTGAAACTAATTAACTAACTACTTGTTAGCAAATCAAGCGATTAAAAATAATTAACACAGCCACGACTGGGAGAATTGCGTACAGCATAAATATGTAAACCATATCAAACACATAATAATCTGGTAAACGATAGAAATAAAACTCTCAATACTACGTTGTCACATTACAAAACATATATGTATATATGAAATCAAATAATTGACATATAACCTCAAATACACAATTAAAGAATTTATATGAAAGTCACACTATCAGAAATATATACATATATATTTATATGCGTGTGTGTGTATGCGTGTGTGTGTATGCGTGTTCTATTCTACTAAATCAAAATTAACAATCTAGTAAACATAAAATAAACAATTAACATTTCACTTCGTATGAAACTACACCACTACAAGAAACATGTATATGCATATATATATATATATATATATGTTTGTGTGTGTTTTATATTATTGAACACTATAAAATAAGCTACTTAGAACAATAAATAACACTATCGGAAAAATTACAAAGCATTAGTCACATTAAAATGACACACAATATAAATATATATATATATATATATATATATATATTCACATGAACAATACTATTGTCATTTTAACAATAATAATAACAATAAATATATAGTCTAATTGCGGTAGAATAAGGGAAAACGAGCGACAAACAGAAAAATCAGTTCGATAAAACTAAAGACCCGCCACTGTAACCTCACTGATGACATTTGCGAGCAGCCATGTTAGATTTATACGCGCACGTCGGAACACACGCAATAATTATACACATTAGATAAATACAAAATACAATATTTCTAAATTCAACTATACGTCAAAACACCGAAACAAGATTTACACATAATTGACAAATAGATCCGAGAACAATAGAAATTACTGTATGCGAGGGACATTCGCGGGCGGCCATTTTGAAACATGCGTGCACTAATTCGTAGGTATTACAAAAAATAATAATAATAATAAAATTATACTTTCGATAGAAAAAAGAAAAGAAAAGGAAAAGGAAAGAACAGCGAAAATAAATATTTAATACAAAATGGAACGTCGTGCCGAGGTAGCAATAAATAAAGACACGGGACAGGAATGCCGGGGATTGGTGGAAATCAGCCGCGAGAAATGAATCATAAAACACATTGTTAACAATTTTATTATGCGAAAATTACTTTGTATAAAAAAATATATATATATATAATCGAGTAAAAAGAAAATATAAAACTAAACAAATATATTTAAAATGTATAAATAAATAAATATATATATATATATATAACTAACATATGAACGGGGTATATCCAAAGCGGCAAAATCGAAATCAAGAAGCTTCAGGATGGAACTGGCAACGCGTCATGCGCTGAATACATCGTTCGGAATCACACACGGTTCTTCGGAATCCCACTTTCTCTTGCGCTGAAACAACGAAAATAGGAAAAGAGATCAAAACCACGAAAACAGCAAAAATCGAAAATCAAATTAAATCCCGGAAGCAACCATAACATGGAAATATTCTTCAACACCAAACTCACGGAAGATAAATCAGAAGAAATCCTTATTGCAGGAGAGTGGCGGATCGCGCGTGTTGCCGGAGCAAGTGTCGATATAATAATGAGACTCTAGCCACCGGCCCTTCCACGCGCCGAAGAACAAAAATTATTCCCACAGTATTAACATAAAAATTCTCGAGAAAAGACTAGACCAGCATGGAAAGCTCCAAGCCTCCTAGACGCTACCTCAGCAGAAAATAGAACCGATGGGAACTAAGTCGAAATACAGATTTTTGCATTTTCTCACGTACCCGCGATGGGAATCTGGAAGTTAAAAGACAAGATAACGAAGCAAAGGAGACATCAACGATTACAGAATTTGCATTCTCTCACGTACGAGTTCGGGAACCCCAAACTGCAGCATCCCGATTCCCACGGAAGCGAACCACCAGTTGACCGCCACCCTGTGGGGGATGTTATTATAAATAAACGCAGTAACACAGAACATCGTCCATTATTTTGTCGCTAATTGTACGTTACGTTTCGGCTTATTATTATATTGTACGTTACGTTTTAGTCCATTATTTTGTCGCTAATTGTACGTTACGTTTCAGCTTATTATTTTGTTATTATATTGTACGTTACGTTTCAGCCCATTATTTTGTCGCTAATTGTACGTTACGTTTCGGCTTATTATTTTGTTGTCAATTCTACGTTACGCCATAAAATATATTGTCGTCTATCGCGCATTGCACCTCGACGGTCTCTTATTAATTGCTCAGTTTAAGTCACAATTAAATTAGAAATCTTTCTAAGTGTTCATTTCGTTGGCGAGATTTAAATCATCTTTATAAATAAATATATTTATACCCGCGACATTAATCCGAATAAATAAGCCGCAAGCTTATTCAGAGTGTATTTCTAATCAAAAATAAATAAATAAACTAAAAGTTTTAATAATAATTATACCCGAGTCGAATAATTAAACCAAATAATAAATTCACCGACGACCATTACGAGGTGATGGCCCCTGACGGAACAAGGTAAGAGTCTTAATTTTATAAAATTTTCTTCTTCTCTAATAATTTTGCCACATCCGGGAACCGAATCCGATTTACTTATTATCAATTAATACATTCAATTTCGTTTCAATTTTGAAAATAAACAAAGGGTCATTCGCTGCGTAGGCTTGCGTAAACGGTGTCTTCAATTACTGAAACACTCATTGATCTTCGCATTCCTCCTCCCACTGTTGGCAAAACATTGCCCGTCTTTGGGCAAGGCTTGCGAAATCACACGAGTCTTACGCAGAGAGGACTATCAAATTCATCATTGAAATTAATTAACCGATATTTTCATTCTTGCCATCATCGCATACGATTATAAAATAGAATAATTCCCTTCTGAATCTTAACCGAAGGATCATTCGCTGTGTTGGGTTGTGGATAACGGTGTTTTGACTATCGAACCATCTATTGATATTCGCATTCCTCCTCCCACTGTTGGCAAAATACTGCCCATCTTTGGGCAAGGTTTGCGAAATCACACGAACCCCACACAGAGAGGATCATTGAAATCATTTTCTCGTGATCACTCAATTCGGAAGGCAAGAAAATCGAAACGGTAAAAATCACCCTAACAAATGAACTAAAGTCCAGTTCAACGATAGATCCATTGGCGAAATTAAGAGAGGAGGAGAAGGAAACGTAGGGGTAAAATTTGTATCAAACAAAGAAAATTCAAAATCCTAACCAATCCATTAACGCTTATAGTTATTTAAAAATATGATATCGCGATTGCTCGTTAAATTTCAAGCCAAGGTTTTGACGCAATATTGCACAAACTAGTCTCGCTATGTGTAAAACAAAAATAATTAATGCCTGTAATAAAACCGCTGAAAACGAGATCGATGCTAATGAAGTTGACAATGAGGTACATGGTAGCGATAAAATTCGATTAATCTTTCTTTTCGAAAATTCAAAGATTCATTCGTTACGGGTTTCCTACGTACTCGCGTAAATACAGGCCAGTTAGAAATACAATTAATTGATCCTAACATCACCGTACAAAAAAAAAGTCCTTATAGATTCCGCGAGGAAGAGCGCAGAATAGTACGTGAGAGAATAAGCGAATTAATTGGAGCCAAATATCATAAGGCCTAGTAATTCACCGTTCGCGAGGCCTATGTTACACGTGAAGACGAAGATGGTTCAGATAGATGATTAGTAGATTTTCAAGAACTAAATAAAAATACGGTCGCGGATCGGTATCCTTTACCCCTTATTGCAGATCAAGTCGCGAGATTGCAAATGCGAGATATTTTACTAGTCTGACATGGCCAGCGGATTTCGCCAAATCCCTATTCATCCTAATTCTAGAAAATATACAGCAATGGACGATTTGGACAATAAGTTGTTGTTTTCTTCAAATTCTTTTGTGCCTTTGTTCTGTCCACACGACGTCCTTTTATTTTCATAATCGTTTTTCCGAACGGCGATATTGCGCTGACTCCGTTGAAACAAGGATTTTTGCATTTTTAGACAACCCTAATAATTTTGCAACTAATACTTTTCTAAATATTCTAATTTCTTCCTTGCTGCAATTTTAAAACCATCAAAGCGTTTACCACAGAAGTACCCAGAAGTAGTCGTACCAAGTCTTCGGTACCATTTGATCCCTTTTCTAAGAAGGCATAAGAAACCATTTGGTCGAAATAATTTATACCACACTTTTCTTCATTGTATTCGACAACAGCTGTTGGTTTTCATGTTGCGAGCGAACGAAATGAGATCGTGCTTGAGATTTCTTTGGAAACACGTATGGCAGCCAACGTGCCATTCGTACATTGTTGTTTATTTGGATGATGTTCTAATTGTTGCCTACTCCATAGATCGAGTTCTAAAAAGACCATACACCGTATTAAATACCCTCGTAAATGCCAGATTTTCATCTAATTCTTCTAAATGCTCTTTCCTAAACATATCGGTACTCTATTTGGAACATGTAATTCATAACGGAGAAGTCCGCCCCAACCCGGGTGGAATGCAAACCTTGAGTTCTTTACCTGAACCAACGACCGTCACACAGCATAGACAGTTCATAGGTTTAGTTTCTTACTTCCGAAAATTCGTCTCCAAATCTTCACAGGTAATGAAACCTCTATGCACACTTACTTTCGGTAACAAAAACATAACTTGGACAGATAAACACGAAAAGAGGAGGCAAAAGGCAACTTCCATCCGGACTGATGCTTTGGCGTTAACGATATTTGACCCTGATTATCCGATAGGATTACATACTGACGCTAGTTTGGATGTATATGGGGTTACTTTAACGCATAAGGTTGAAGCTAAAAACAGGGTAGTGAAATATTACAGAAAAGGAACTAACCTTGCGGAATCTAGGTATCATTCATATGGACTAGAGACGTTAGCAGTCGTTATACGCTGTTAAACATTTTCGCCACTATTTACATGATCGAGAATTTCTTGTCGTTACTGATTGTAATTCCTTAAAGTCATCTCTAGAAATGGTGTGAAATTAAATGACAGTGTTTACAGGTGGTGGGCTTGCTTACAAACTTTTACTTTTGACATTATGTATCAAGAAGGTAAACGAGAGGCTCACGTAGATTCCTTCTCGCGGAACCCCGTAGACTTAGATCACCGTACGATCAACAAAGTCGTAGAGAAGGAAATCAATCCGACCGAAATCTCCGAAGATTGGCTATTAGCGGGACAACGTTGCGACTCCCAAATTTCTGAGATCGTCAATAAATTGCAAAACGAGGAGCTCACGGAAAATATAGCGAATATGTATGAATTACGGTCCGGTAATTCCTTCATCGTAAGATACAGAGAAAAGGCAGACCTCTCCGCTTGCCCATTGTCCCAAGAGGTTTTAGGTGGTCCGTTATTAACCATGTGCACCAGTCCATTATGCACTTAGGTTGGGATAAAACGATCGAGAAACTGTGCGAGTATTACTGGTTCGAAGGAATGACGAAAATATGTTCGTAAATTCGTAGAGAACCGTCATGCTTGTCAAGTTTCGAAGGCAAGTTCAGGTAAAATACAAGCTGAATTAGATTCTATACCTAAGACCAGCATACCCTGGCATACAGTTCACGTGGACATAGCGGGCAAACTAAGCGGTGAAAGTGATTCGAAAGAATATGTCATTGTTTTGGTCGACGTTTTTACTAAATTCGTATATCTGCATCATACTCGTAAAATAGATTCCCTTAGTATCGTTAAAACACTTAAGTATGCTATATTTTTATTCGGGAGTCCTCGCTGGATAATAGCAGACCGAGGAAGATGTTTTACAGGCAAAGAATTTCAAGACTTTGTAGAGATAAACATATTAAACTCCACTTAATGGCAACCGGTGCTAGCAGGGCCAACGGACAGGTAAAGCGTATTATGGGTACGCTAAAAAAAAAATACGTTCACAACAATAGAAACGACCGGGCGGTCTTGGCAAGACGCGATCGGGGAAACACAACTAGCTTTAAATTCTACCCCCAACCGCGTGACTAAGTCGAGCCCATTGGAACTACTAATCGGCAAAACAGCGAGACCCTACGGCTTGTCCGTACCCGACAACATCGAAGAAAGAGAATTAGACATCTCCCATGTAAGACAACAGGCGATAAAGAATATAGAAGCAAGTGCCAAATACGATAAGGATAGGTTCGACAAAAACAAAGCTCAAGTAGTTAGGTTTAACCTTGGTGATTTTGTATTACGCAAAAACGAGGAAAGAAACCAAACGAAGCTAGATCCGAAATTCAGGGGTCCATTCAGGATAGCAGAGATTTTGGAAGGAGATAGGTACACCTTAGAAACTTTAGACGGTAAAAGATCATATAAGGACAGACATGACAGACTGAGAAAAACGCCAGACAGCAGCGTTCCTGCTGAGTTAGACGTCTACGATGATGACAACGACGGTGATAATAACGATGCAAGTTCACGGACCTCAGAGGATCATTAATACCACGTTGCGGCTGTGCATCCAGTGTGGTGCTCTGCGCCTTCGTAATATGTCCAGTGGGACATTCTGCGCCTTTGTAATACGTCCAGTGGGACATTCTGCGCCTTTGTAATATGGCCAGTGGGACATTCTGCGCCTTTGTAATACGTCCAGTGGGACATTCTGCGCCTTTGTAATACGTCCAGTGGGACATTCTGCGCCTTTGTAATACGTCCAGTGGGACATTCTGCGCCTTTGTAATACGTCCAGTGGGACATTCTGCGCCTTCGTAATACGTCCAGTGGGACATTCTGCGCCTTCGTAATACGTCCAGTGGGACACTCTGCGCCTTCGTAATACGTCCAGTGGGACACTCTGCGCCTTCGTAATACGCCCAACGTAGTAACACGATCCAACAATCTGAGATTCACCCGTGTACGAAATCGAAAATGATCTGTCGTGTCGTTATGGTCTGACTGATAACTCACGGAATGCAACTAGCACTTTGGATACAAATTATAACGCCACTAATTTTAGTTCTTTTTCATTTCCCTGCTTGTCAAACCGCTGAACAGAATCTCGTTATCGAAATGGACCCTCGACTTATTTGGAACATTTAATTGAATGGTAAATAATATCAGTTACGTCGAGTCTAATGTAAAAAAAAAAAAAAAGAAAAAAAAAAAAAAATTTTTGCAATATTCTAGTTACACACGAGGACGTGTGATAATCAGGATGGCCGTGTCGGAGATGAAAGGACATCGGAGTCCTCCCTTTGGAACCCCGGGAAAATCCCTTAACACCGTAGTCTAGATTCTATCATAGGCGTAATTAAACAATTGTCGTCTTTCGATCCGATTGTATTTGTTCAAGATTTGTGATAATGAGCTTGGGCTCGAGGCGATAGCCAGTCGCCGAACGTAGCCGCGGTCAAGGGATGAACGTTTTGCCTGACAAAGGTATGAAGTAATTCTATAGCTCTCCTTAAAAGAAATATCTCTGGCGACACATGACAGTAAACATTCCAACGGTCTCTGTCCCGTGGCCACACGCAGTTCCTATTCTTCGAGAAAGATGATTGCCAGATGTCGATGTCTCTCCACAGTACGTGATCAGCTAGCCCGAGGGCCGTTATAAACACTAATATCTAGTTACCTAAAGTCCTTCGAACAGATAAACAGTCTTTGTCCCAACTACGGGAAGATAGGGGAGATCTATTTCTTTCAACGAACGGCGTCTCCCACTAGCAACTTTCCCTCGAGGGCGGCTAGCATCTTTTTCTAACCACCGATATGGAAATTGACCAATTAGCAGCAACGCCAATTTCCCTCACCTTCTAAACGAAGGCTATCCTCGACGAATCCGATGATCTCGTGCCCTTAGACACACCCCGATATAGTTTTCCTCTGTGGCATCATCGGGACGGAAAAGGCATTCTTTCACGCGATCTCGCCAACTGAAGGAAGTAACGTTCTTACGAATTATCGTGCGGACTTAGACTTCGCGAACACGTTCAACCATCATCCCTCTGACCGCGGTTTCGTTATCGAACCCGAGACCATTGTTACTAGTATCGCGGGTGCCTAATCACCACAGTCGATTGTTAAACTTGTATCATCCGTGCCTGTGCTAATAAACTGTGTCTTTATTATATCGCAACGATGTCTAATTTCAATGGAGACTCATCAAACACCCACAATCCTGACCCCAACGCTACTCCGACATCAGAAGTGGGATCAGAACCGTTTAAAGCGCTACAAGAGCAAATGGCCCTTATGCGCGAGTTAATTCAGACGCTAGCGCACAAACCGGGGGAGCAAAGACCGAGTGCGGAATCTAAGGATGCAACGTTACCACGTTTTGACCCCGAAGGCGCAGGCGCCGATCCATCCGCGTGGTGCGCGCATGCTGATCTGATTTTGAAAGACCACCCGATGCAAGATAGTGCGTTACTTTCCGCTCTAAATCGCGCCCTAAAGGGTTCTGCTGCGCATTGGCTTTCGCAAGTGGTGCGCGGTGGAAAGCTTACCTGGCCAACGCTTAAGGAACAATTTCTCTCGCGTTTTGGTGGCAGAGAGACAGCCGCTTCGGCGTTAATAAGGATATCCAGAGAACGACCGTCGGAGACCGAATCCCCGGGAGCGTACGGTAGTCGCCTCCGCTCCATGCTGCAGATGAAGTTGCAAGATCTAACGATGCCCGAAGTGATCAATGCCCTCGCCCTTTATATACTGAGTTCACAAGATAAACGCTTTCAGCGACTAACGCTCGCGAATAATATCAGGACGGAGGACCAATTTCATGATGAAATGAGGATTCTCCCTTACAACGATCAGCCGACATTTTCGTCAAGAAATCCACCGGCGGAACCCGAAGCCAAAAGACGCAAGCTGTCGGCCCACCACGTGAAGTGCCTCTACTGTGGTAAACAAGGACACAGAATAGCTGAGTGCCGCCGTAGGATGCAGAGAGAACAGGGAGGAAATACGCAACGCCCGGAAGGAAGACGACCGGCAACATCGCCCCAGGTGGTTTGCTTCAAGTGTAAGGCGGAGGGCCATATCGCACCAAACTGTCCGCAACAACAAGACGGAAAATCCAGCCCCAAGAACAAACTCCGAGTCGACGTCTGTGTGATGAAGCCGCCAGTTGGTAGTTTGAGTCATCTGGGTGAGTCGTTTCCGTTTTACTTCGATTCCGGAGCCGAGTGCTCATTAGTTAAAGAATCTGTAGCCTCGAAATTTTCCGGTAAGAGAACGACAGATGTAATAGTAATGCAAGGAATCGGAAATACCTGCGTTAAAAGTACGTCCCAGATTTTGTCCGTCGTACGTATTAGCGATTTTACATTGGAGATAGCTTTCCACGTCCTTGACGATAGTCATTTAAAGTACGATATTATGATTAGTCGCGAGATAGTAAGCCAAGGATTCGATGTAATTATTACGCCCAACGGCCTCGATATCCGCAAAACGAAGACAGTCAATGCTTGCCATAAAATCGTCGAAAATGGGATTGACTTTAATAAAGTAGACACCGAAGTATGTGGTAATGATAAGAGCCGATTGATTTCTATTCTCCAAAATTTTAAAGAGTCATTTATTACGGGCTTCCCGCGTACTCGCGTAAATACGGGCCAGTTAGAGATTCGATTAATTGATCCCAACATCACCGTACAAAGAAGTCCCTACAGACTCAGCGAGGAAGAACGAAGAACAGTGCGAGAGAGAATCAGCGAGTTAATCGAGGCAAAAATCATAAGGCCCAGTAGTTCGCCGTTCGCGAGTCCCATGATACTCGTGAAGAAAAAGGACGGCTCAGATAGACTGTGTGTAGATTTTCGAGCGCTAAACAAAAACACGGTCGCGGATCGGTATCCCCTACCCCTCATCGCGGATCAGATCGCGAGATTGCAAAAGGCGAGATACTTCATTAGCTTAGACATGGCCAGCGGGTTTCATCAGATTCCTATTCATCCTAATTCGACGGAGTATACGGCGTTCGTTACACCCGACGGACAGTACGAGTACCTAACCATGCCGTTCGGATTGAAAAATGCACCTTCCGTTTTTCAGAGGGCCATTCTCAACGCCTTAGGCGACCTTGCGTATTCATACGTTGTTGTCTACTTGGATGACGTTCTAATTATTGCCGACTCGATAGATCAAGCCCTAGAAAGATTGAACACCGTATTGGATACCCTCGTAAAAGCCGGATTCTCTTTCAACTTTTCAAAATGTTCTTTCCTAACGACCTCGGTACTTTATTTGGGGTATGTAATCCGTGACGGAGAAGTTCGCCCCAACCCGGGTAAAATACACGCCTTGAGCTCTTTACCTGCGCCAACGACCGTCACACAGCTCAGACAATTCATAGGTCTAGCCACTTACTTCCGAAAATTCGTCCCTAAATTCTCACAGATAATGAAACCCTTGTACGCGCTTACTTCCGGTAACAAAAGCATAGCTTGGACGGATAAACATGAAAAGATAAGGTAAAAGGTAATTTCCGTCCTGACCGAAGCACCGGTGTTAATGATATTCGACCCCAACTACCCGATAGAACTACATACCGACGCTAGTTCTGAAGGATATGGGGCCATTTTGATGCATAAGGTCGAAGGTCAAAATAGAGTAGTAGAATATTACAGTAAAAAGACTAGCCCCGCGGAATCCAGATACCATTCCTATGAACTGGAGACGTTGGCGGTTGTAAACGCCGTCAAACATTTCCGTCATTACCTACACGGACGAGAATTCCTCGTTGTCACTGATTGCAATTCCCTAAAGGCATCCAGTAATAAGGTACATTTAAGTGACAGGGTTTACAGATGGTGGGCCTACCTGCAAACTTTCACCTTCGACATTATGTATCGGGAAGGCAAACGAATGGCTCACGCTGACTTCTTTTCGCGGAACCCCGTAGACTCGGATCACCGTAAGATCGACAAAATCGCCGAAAAGGAAATCAATCTGGCCGAAATCTCCGACGATTGGCTCTTAGCGGAACAACGTCGCGACCCCCAAATCACCGAAATTGTTGATAAGTTGCGGAACGACGAGCTTGCGGAAGACATCGCGAACACCTACGAACTACGATCCGGCACCCTGTACCGTAAAATACAAAGAAGGGGCAGAACTCTCTGCTTGCACATTGTCCCAAGAGGCTTTAGGTGGTCCGTGATCAGCCATGTACACCAGTCAATCATGCACTTAGGATGGGATAAAACGCTCGAGAAACTATACGAGTATTACTGGTTCGAAGGAATGGCGAAATACGTTCGCAAATTCGTTGAGAACTGTCATGCTTGTCGAGTTTCTAAGGCCAGTTCCGGCAAAATACAAGCCAAACTACACCCCATACCTAAGACCAGCATACCTTGGCACACGGTTCACATGGATATCACGGGCAAACTAAGCGGTAAAAACGACGCGAAGGAATATGTCATTGTGCTGGTCGACGCCTTCACCAAGTTCGTATACTTGCACCACACCCGTAAGATAGACTCCCTTAATACCATTAAAGCACTCAAGTCCGCTATATTCTTATTCGGCAGCCCCTGTCGGATAATAGCGGACCAGGGAAGATGTTTTACGGGCAAAGAATTTCAAGACTTTTGTAGAGATAAACATATTAAACTCCACTTAATAGCAACCGGTGCTAGCAGGGCCAATGGACAGGTAGAGCGTATCATGGGTACGCTAAAAAATACGTTCACAACAATAGAAACGACCGGACGGTCCTGGCAAGACGCGATCGGGGAAACACAACTGGCTTTAAATTGTACCCCCAACCGCGTGACTAAGTCGAGCCCATTGGAACTGTTAATCGGTAAAACAGCGAGACCCTACGGCTTGTCCGTACCCGACAATATCGAAGAAAGGGAAGTAGATATCTCCCACGTACGGCGACAGGCGATAAAAAATATAGAAGCAAGTGCCAAATACGATAAGGATAGGTTCGATAAAAATAAGGCTCAAGTAGTTAGGTTTAACCTTGGTGAGTTTGTGTTACGTAAAAACGAGGAAAGAAACCAAACGAAGCTAGATCCGAAATTCAGGGGTCCATTTAGGATAGCAGAGATTTTGGAAGGAGATAGGTACACCTTAGAAACCTTGGACGGCAAAAGATCATATAAGGACAGACATGACAGACTGAGGAAGATGCCAGACAGCAGCGTTCCCGCTGAGTTAGACGTCTACGATGATGACAACGACGGTGATAATAACGATACAAGTTCACGGACCTCAGAGGATCATTAATACCACGTTGCGGCTGTGCATCCAGTGTGGTGCTCTGCGCCTTCGTAATATGTCCAGTGGGACATTCTGCGCCTTCGTAATATGTCCAGTGGGACATTCTGCGCCTTTGTAATATGTCCAGTGGGACATTCTGCGCCTTTGTAATACGTCCAGTGGGACATTCTGCGCCTTTGTAATATGTCCAGTGGGACATTCTGCGCCTTTGTAATACGTCCAGTGGGACATTCTGCGCCTTTGTAATATGTCCAGTGGGACATTCTGCGCCTTTGTAATACGTCCAGTGGGACATTCTGCGCCTTTGTAATACGTCCAGTGGGACATTCTGCGCCTTTGTAATACGTCCAGTGGGACATTCTGCGCCTTTGTAATACGTCCAGTGGGACATTCTGCGCCTTTGTAATACGTCCAGTGGGACATTCTGCGCCTTCGTAATACGTCCAGTGGGACACTCTGCGCCTTCGTAATACGTCCAGTGGGACACTCTGCGCCTTCGTAATACGTCCAGTGGGACACTCTGCGCCTTCGTAATACGCCCAACGTAGTAACACGATCCAACAATCTGAGAGTCACCCGTGTACGAAATCGAAAATGATCTGTCGTGTCGTTATGGTCTGACTGATAACTCACGGAATGCAACTAGCACTTTGGATACAAATTATAACGCCACTAATTTTAGTTCTTTTTCATTTCCCTGCTTGTCAAACCGCTGAGCAGAATCTCGTTATCGAAGTGGACCCTCGACTTATTTGGAACATTTAATTGAATGGTAAATAATATCAGTTACGTCGAGTCTAATGTAAAAAAAAAAAAAAAAAAAAAAGAAGAAAAAAAAAAAATTTTTGCAATATTCTAGTTACACACGAGGACGTGTGATAGTCAGGATGGCCGTGTCGGAGATGAAAGGACATCGGAGTCCTCCCTTTGGAACCAGGTAAGCCCTTCGCCGGTCACTATCTGCGTGAGCCAATGCGCTGCACGACCCTCTAGAGCACTATTTAAAACAGAAACTAGCGCACTGTCTTGCAGAGGATTACCATTCATAAGCAGGTCCACAGTCGAGCACCAAGCGGCTGGATCGGCGCCCGCGATCTCGGGGTTAAAACGTGGTAGCACGACGTTCTTAGGTTCCACACTTGACTTCGACGTCAGCGTCTGAATTAACTCGCGCATGAAGGCCATATGTTCTTGTGTGGTCGTAATCGGCACTGATCCCACTTCTGATGTCGGAGTGGCGTTGGGGTTAGGATTGTGGGTGTTTGGTGAGTCTTCATTGAAATTAGCCATCGTTGCGATATAATAAGGACACAGTTTATTAGCACAGGCACGGATGATACAAGTTTAACAATCGACTGTGGTGATTAGGCACCCGCGATACTAGTAACAATGGTCTCGGGTTCGATAACGAATCCGCGGTCAACGGGATGATGAACGAACGTGCTCGTGAGGTCTAAGTCTGAACAATAATAATTCGTGAAGACGTTACTCCTTTAGTCGATGAGATCGCGTGAAAGAATGCCTTTTCCGTCCCGATGATGCCACAGAGGAAAACTATATCGGGGTGTGTCTAAGGGCACGAGATCATCGGATTCGTCGAGGATAGTCTTCGTTCAGGGAGTAAGGGAAATTGGCGCTGCTGCTAATTGGTCAATTTCCATATCGGTGGTTAGAAAAGATGCTAGCCGCCCTCGAGGGAAAGTTGCTAGTGGGAGACGCCGTTCGTTGAAAGAAATAGATCTCCCCTATCTTCCCGTAGTTGAGACAAAGACTGTTTATCTGTTCGAAATACTTTAGGTAACTAGATATTAGTGTTTATAACGGCCCTCGGGCTAGCTGATCACGTACTGTGGAGAGACATCGACATCTGGCAATCATCTTTCTCGAAGAATAGGAACTGCGTGTGGCCACGGGACAGAGACCGTTGGAATGTTTACTGTCGTGTGTCGCCAGAGATATTTCTTTTAAGGAGAGCAATAGAATTACTTCGTACCTTTGTTAGGCAAAACGTTCATCCCTTGACCGCGGGCACGTTGGCGACCGACTGTCGCCTCGAGCCCAAGCTCACTATCACAAATCTCGGACAATTACAATTAGGTTGAATAACTACAATTGTTTAATTACAGCTATAGTAGGCTCTAGGTTACAATGTTGCGGGATTATCCAGCATTCCAGAGCCTCCGGTGTTCTTTCCTCTCCGACACGGCCATCCTGACTATCACACGTCCTCGTGTGTAGCTAAAATATTGTATTTTTTTAACATTAGACTCGACGTAGCTGATATTATTTACCATTCAATTAAATGTTCCAAATAAGTCAAAGGTCCATTTCGGCAACGAGATTCTGTTCAGGGGTTTGACAAGCAAGGAAATGAAAGAGAACTAGAATTAGTGGCGTTATAATTTATATTCAAAGTGCTAGTTGCATTCCGTGAGTTATCAGTCAGACCGTAACGACACGACAGATCATTTTCGATTCCGTACACGGGTGAGTCTCAGATTGTTGGATCGTGTTACTACGTTGGGCGTATTACGAAGGCGCAGAGTGTCCCACTGGACGTATTACAAAGGCGCAGAATGTCCCACTGGACGTATTACAAAGGCGCAGAATGTCCCACTGGACGTATTACGAAGGCGCAGAGTGTCCCACTGGACGTATTACAAAGGCGCAGAATGTCCCACTGGACGTATTACAAAAGCGCAGAATGTCCCACTGGACATATTACGAAGGCGCAGAATGTCCCACTGGACATATTACGAAGGCGCAGAATGTCCCACTGGACATATTACGAAGGCGCAGAGCACCACACTGGATGCACAGCCGCAACGTGGTATTAATGATCCTCTGAGGTCCGTGAACTTGCATCGTTATTATCACCGTCGTTGTCATCATCGTAGACGTCTAACTCAGCGGGAACGCTGCTGTCTGGCATCTTCCTCAGTCTGTCATGTCTGTCCTTATATGATCTTTTGCCGTCCAAGGTTTCTAAGGTGTACCTATCTCCTTCCAAAATCTCTGCTATCCTAAATGGATTATTTCGAAAATAAATATAAAGAAAATTCTCTATTCGAAACAGCCCACAGGCTGTTTCTGGTGGCAGCAACTACCGTGTGAGAAATATTTCTTATACAGTCAATTAAATCTAAATCTTTCCCTTCAGATTAAATTAAAATCACAAGTTTGAATTTGACTTTAAACGAGTACGTAACAATGAACTTTCAACTTAGAAATAGATTTTAATCGGAAACCTTGATTCAATATCTTAAATATAATTATATCGTTTAAATTTTCCCTTCCTGATGAAATTCAACTAAATCGAGCTAAATTGAATTAAATAAATTAAAACAAACACAAAAAACAAATTAAAATTAAAACAAATAAAAAAAAAAAAAAAAAATCTTGCGAATCCAACGGTTTAAAATCAATTCAAACAAACAAGAACGTAACACTAGTTTTCTTCAAAATCGACGAAATCATCCAGATTTACGAGCTGTTCCGCTTGATTCGACGCTGAAACTGGCGTGCATTACATTCTGCAAGTTAAATGGAGTAAAGAGAGCGCATAAACGTCGAAATATCTCAAACGGGTAGGAAATGACGGTCAGTTTTCGTCAAAATCGACGAAATCATCGAGATTTGCGAGCTGTTCCGCTAGCTTCGACGGTTATACGGTTGTGCATTGCATTCTGCACGTTAAATGGAGTAAAAAGAGCGCTTAAACGTCGAAATATCTCAAACGGGAAGGAAATGACGGCCAGTTTTCGTCAAAATCGACGAAATCATCGAGATTTGCGAGCTGTTGGGCTTGTTTCGACGCTGAAACTGGCGTGTATTACATTCTGCACGTTAAATGGAGTAAAAAGAGCGCTTAAACGTCGAAATATCTCAAACGGGAAGGAAATGACGGCCAGTTTTCGTCAAAATCGACGAAATCATCGAGATTTGCGAGCTGTTGGGCTTGTTTCGACGCTGAAACTGGCGTGTATTACATTCTGCACGTTAAATGGTGTAAAAAGACTGCTTAAACGTCGAAATATCTCAAACGGGTAGGAAATGATGGTCAGTTTTCATCAAAATCGACGAAATCATCGAGATTTGCGAGCTGTTCCGCTTGTTTCGACGCTGAAACTGGCGTGTATTACATTCTGCACGTTAAATGGAGTAAAAAGAGCGCTTAAACGTCGAAATATCTCAAACGGGAAGGAAATGACTGTCAGTTTTCATCAAAATCGACGAAATCATCGGGATTTGCGAGCTGTTCCGCTTGTTTCGACGGTTAAACGGTTGTGCATTGCATTCTGCACGTAAAGAGGAGTGAAATGAGCGTTTAAACGTCAGAATATCTCAAGCGGGAAGGAAACGACGGTTAGTTTTCGTCAAAATCGACGAAATCAAAGCGATTTGCGATCTGTTGGGCTTGTTTCGACGGTTAAACGGTTGTTTATTACATTCTGCACGTTAAATGGTGTAAAAAGAGCGCTTAAACGTCGAAATATCTCAAACGGGAAGGAAATGACTGTCAGTTTTCATCAAAATCGACGAAATCATCGAGATTTGCGAGCTGTTCCGCTTGTTTCGACGGTTAAACGGTTGTGCATTGCATTCTGCACGTAAAAAGGAGTGAAATGTGCGTTTAAACGTCAAAATATCTCAAGCGGGAAGGAAATGTCGGCTAGTTTTCGTCAAAATGGACGAAATCATCGAAATTTGCGGGCTGTTCCGCTTGTTTCGACGGCAAAACGGTTGTGCATTACATTCTGCACGTTAAATGGAGTAAAAAGAGCGCTTAAACGTCGAAATATCTCAAACGGGAAGGAAACGACGGTTAGTTTTCCTCAAAATCGACGAAATCAAAGCGATTTGCGAGCTGTTGGGCTTGTTTCGACGCTGAAACTGGCGTGTATTACATTCTGCACGTTAAATGGAGTAAAAAGAGCGCTTAAACGTCGAAGTATCTCAAATGGGTAGGAAATGACGGTCAGTTTTCATCAAAATCGACGAAGTCATCGAGATTTGCGAGCTGTTCCGCTTGTTTCGAGCCTGCAACTGGCATGTATTACATTCTGCACGTTAAATGGAGTAAAAAGAGCGCTTAAACGTCGAAATATCTCAAACGGGAAGGAAATGACTGTCAGTTTTCATCAAAATCGACGAAATCATCGAGATTTGCGAGCTGTTCCGCTTGTTTCGACGGTTAAACGGTTGTGCATTGCATTCTGCACGTAAAAAGGAGTGAAATGTGCGTTTAAACGTCAAAATATCTCAAGCGGGAAGGAAATGTCGGCTAGTTTTCGTCAAAATGGACGAAATCATCGAAATTTGCGGGCTGTTCCGCTTGTTTCGACGGCAAAACGGTTGTGCATTACATTCTGCACGTTAAATGGAGTAAAAAGAGCGCTTAAACGTCGAAATATCTCAAACGGGAAGGAAACGACGGTTAGTTTTCCTCAAAATCGACGAAATCAAAGCGATTTGCGAGCTGTTGGGCTTGTTTCGACGCTGAAACTGGCGTGTATTACATTCTGCACGTTAAATGGAGTAAAAAGAGCGCTTAAACGTCGAAGTATCTCAAATGGGTAGGAAATGACGGTCAGTTTTCATCAAAATCGACGAAGTCATCGAGATTTGCGAGCTGTTCCGCTTGTTTCGAGCCTGCAACTGGCATGTATTACATTCTGCACGTTAAATGGAGTAAAAAGAGCGCTTAAACGTCGAAATATCTCAAACGGGAAGGTAATGACGGTCAGTTTTCATCAAAATCGACAAAATCATCGAGATTTGCGGGCTGTTCCGCTTGTTTCGACGGCAAAACGGTTGTGCATTACATTCTGCACGTTAAATGGAGTAAAAAGAGCGCTTAAACGTCAAAATATCTCAAACGGGAAGGAAATGACGGTTAGTTTTCGTCAAAATCGACGAAATCAAAGCGATTTGCGAGCTGTTCCGCTTGTTCCGACGCTCAAACTGGCGTGTATTGCATTCTGCAGGTAAAAAGGAGTAAAAAGAGCGCTAAAACTTCGAAAAATCTCAAACGGGAAGGAAATGACGGTCAGTTTTCATCAAAATCGACGAAATCATCGAGATTTGCGAGCTGTTACGCTTGTTTCCACGGTTAAACAGTTGTGTATTACATTCTGCACGTTAAACGGTGTAAGAAGAGCGCTTAAACGTCGAAAAATCTCAAGCGGGAAGGAAATGACGGTCAGTTTTCATCAAAATCGACGAAATCATCGGGATTTGCGAGCTGCTCCGCTTGTTTCGACGGTTAAACTGTTGTGCATTGCATTCTGCAGGTAAAGAGGAGTGAAATGAGCGTTTAAACGTCAAAATATCTCAAGCGGGAAGGAAATGACGGTCAGTTTTCATCAAAATCGACGAAATCATCGAGATTTGCGAGCTGTTCCGCTTGTTTCGACGGTTAAACGGTTGTGCATTGCATTCTGCACGTAAAGAGGAGTGAAATGAGCGTTTAAGCGTCAAAATATCTCAAGCGGGAAGGAAATGACGGCTAGTTTTCGTCAAAATCGACGAAATCAAAGCGATTTGCGAGCTGTTGGGCTTGTTTCGACGCTGAAACTGGCGTGTATTACATTCTGCACGTTAAATGGAGTAAAAGGAGCGTTTAAACGTCGAAAAATCTCAAACGGGAAGGAAATGACGGTCAGTTTTCATCAAAATCGACGAAATCATCGAGATTTGCGAGCTGTTCCGCTTGTTTCGACGCTGAAACTGGAGAGTATTACATTCTCCACGTTAAATGGAGTAAAAAGAGCGCTTAAACGTCGAAATATCACAAGCGGGTAGGAAATGACGGTCAGTTTTCATCGAAACCTACGAAATCACCGAGATTTGCGAGCTGTACCGCTTGTTTCGACGGCAAAACGGTTGTGCATTACATTCTGCACGTTAAATGGAGTAAAAAGAGCGCTTAAACGTCAAAATATCTCAAACGGGAAGGAAATGACGGTTAGTTTTCGTCAAAATCGACGAAATCAAAGCGATTTGCGAGCTGTTCCGCTTGTTCCGACGCTCAAACTGGCGTGTATTGCATTCTGCAGGTAAAAAGGAGTAAAAAGAGCGCTAAAACTTCGAAAAATCTCAAACGGGAAGGAAATGACGGTCAGTTTTCATCAAAATCGACGAAATCATCGAGATTTGCGAGCTGTTACGCTTGTTTCCACGGTTAAACAGTTGTGTATTACATTCTGCACGTTAAACGGTGTAAGAAGAGCGCTTAAACGTCGAAAAATCTCAAGCGGGAAGGAAATGACGGTCAGTTTTCATCAAAATCGACGAAATCATCGGGATTTGCGAGCTGCTCCGCTTGTTTCGACGGTTAAACTGTTGTGCATTGCATTCTGCAGGTAAAGAGGAGTGAAATGAGCGTTTAAACGTCAAAATATCTCAAGCGGGAAGGAAATGACGGTCAGTTTTCATCAAAATCGACGAAATCATCGAGATTTGCGAGCTGTTCCGCTTGTTTCGACGGTTAAACGGTTGTGCATTGCATTCTGCACGTAAAGAGGAGTGAAATGAGCGTTTAAGCGTCAAAATATCTCAAGCGGGAAGGAAATGACGGCTAGTTTTCGTCAAAATCGACGAAATCAAAGCGATTTGCGAGCTGTTGGGCTTGTTTCGACGCTGAAACTGGCGTGTATTACATTCTGCACGTTAAATGGAGTAAAAAGAGCGTTTAAACGTCGAAAAATCTCAAACGGGAAGGAAATGACGGTCAGTTTTCATCAAAATCGACGAAATCATCGAGATTTGCGAGCTGTTCCGCTTGTTTCGACGCTGAAACTGGAGAGTATTACATTCTCCACGTTAAATGGAGTAAAAAGAGCGCTTAAACGTCGAAATATCTCAAGCGGGTAGGAAATGACGGTCAGTTTTCATCGAAACCTACGAAATCACCGAGATTTGCGAGCTGTACCGCTTGTTTCGACGGTTAAACGGTTGTGCATTGCATTCTGCAGGTAAAGAGGAGTAAAATGAGCGTTTAAACGTCGAAATATCTCAAACGGGAAGGAAATGACGGTCAGTTTTCATCAAAATCGACGAAATCATCGAGATTTGCGAGCTGTTCCGCTTGTTCCGACGCTCAAACTGGCGTGTATTGCATTCTGCAGGTAAAAAGGAGTAAAAAGAGCGCTAAAACTTCGAAAAATCTCAAACGGGAAGGAAATGACGGTCAGTTTTCATCAAAATCGACGAAATCATCGAGATTTGCGAGCTGTTACGCTTGTTTCCACGGTTGAACAGTTGTGTATTACATTCTGCACGTTAAACGGTGTAAGAAGAGCGCTTAAACGTCGAAAAATCTCAAACGGGAAGGAAATGACGTCAGTTGTCATCAGAATCGACGAAATCATCGAGATTTGCGAGCTGTTCCTCTTGTTTCGACGCTGAAACTGGCGAGTATTACATTCTGCACGTTAAATGGAGTAAAAAGTGCGCTTAAACGTCGAAATATCTCAAGCGGGTAGGAAATGACGGTCAGTTTTCATCAAAATCGACGAAATCATCGATATTTGAGAGCTGTTCCGGTTGCTTCGACGGTTAAACGGTTGTGTATTACATTCTGTACGTTAAACTGTGTAAGAAGAGCGCTTAAACGTCGAAATATCTCAAACGGGAAGGAAATGACGGTCAGTTTTCGTCAAAACCGACGAAATCATCGAGATTTGCGAGCTGTTCCGCTTGTTTCGACGGTTATACGGTTGTGCATTGCATTTGCACGTTAAATGGAGTAAAAAGAGCGCTTAAACGTCGAAATATCTCAAACGGGTAGGAAATGATGGTCAGTTTTCATCAAAATCGACGTAATCAAAGCGATTTGCGAGCTGTTGTGCTTGTTTCGACGCTGAAACTGGCGTGCATTACATTCTGCAAGTTAAATGGAGTAAAGAGAGCGCTTAAACGTCGAAATATCTCAAACGGGTAGGAAATGACGGTCAGTTTTCGTCAAAATCGACGAAATCATCGAGATTTGCGAGCTGTTCCGCTAGCTTCGACGGTTATACGGTTGTGCATTGCATTCTGCACGTTAAATGGAGTAAAAAGAGCGCTTAAACGTCGAAATATCTCAAACGGGAAGGAAATGACGGCCAGTTTTCGTCAAAATCGACGAAATCATCGAGATTTGCGAGCTGTTGGGCTTGTTTCGACGCTGAAACTGGCGTGTATTACATTCTGCACGTTAAATGGTGTAAAAAGACTGCTTAAACGTCGAAATATCTCAAACGGGTAGGAAATGATGGTCAGTTTTCATCAAAATCGACGAAATCATCGAGATTTGCGAGCTGTTCCGCTTGTTTCGACGCTGAAACTGGCGTGTATTACATTCTGCACGTTAAATGGAGTAAAAAGAGCGCTTAAACGTCGAAATATCTCAAACGGGAAGGAAATGACTGTCAGTTTTCATCAAAATCGACGAAATCATCGGGATTTGCGAGCTGTTCCGCTTGTTTCGACGGTTAAACGGTTGTGCATTGCATTCTGCACGTAAAGAGGAGTGAAATGAGCGTTTAAACGTCAGAATATCTCAAGCGGGAAGGAAACGACGGTTAGTTTTCGTCAAAATCGACGAAATCAAAGCGATTTGCGATCTGTTGGGCTTGTTTCGACGGTTAAACGGTTGTTTATTACATTCTGCACGTTAAATGGTGTAAAAAGAGCGCTTAAACGTCGAAATATCTCAAACGGGAAGGAAATGACTGTCAGTTTTCATCAAAATCGACGAAATCATCGAGATTTGCGAGCTGTTCCGCTTGTTTCGACGGTTAAACGGTTGTGCATTGCATTCTGCACGTAAAAAGGAGTGAAATGTGCGTTTAAACGTCAAAATATCTCAAGCGGGAAGGAAATGTCGGCTAGTTTTCGTCAAAATCGACGAAATCATCGAAATTTGCGGGCTGTTCCGCTTGTTTCGACGGCAAAACGGTTGTGCATTACATTCTGCACGTTAAATGGAGTAAAAAGAGCGCTTAAACGTCGAAATATCTCAAACGGGAAGGAAACGACGGTTAGTTTTCCTCAAAATCGACGAAATCAAAGCGATTTGCGAGCTGTTGGGCTTGTTTCGACGCTGAAACTGGCGTGTATTACATTCTGCACGTTAAATGGAGTAAAAAGAGCGCTTAAACGTCGAAGTATCTCAAATGGGTAGGAAATGACGGTCAGTTTTCATCAAAATCGACGAAATCATCGAGATTTGCGAGCTGTTCCGCTTGTTTCGAGCCTGCAACTGGCATGTATTACATTCTGCACGTTAAATGGAGTAAAAAGAGCGCTTAAACGTCGAAATATCTCAAACGGGAAGGTAATGACGGTCAGTTTTCATCAAAATCGACAAAATCATCGAGATTTGCGGGCTGTTCCGCTTGTTTCGACGGCAAAACGGTTGTGCATTACATTCTGCACGTTAAATGGAGTAAAAAGAGCGCTTAAACGTCAAAATATCTCAAACGGGAAGGAAATGACGGTTAGTTTTCATCAAAATCGACGAAATCAAAGCGATTTGCGAGCTGTTCCGCTTTTTCCGACGCTCAAACTGGCGTGTATTGCATTCTGCAGGTAAAAAGGAGTAAAAAGAGTGCTAAAACTTCGAAAAATCTCAAACGGGAAGGAAATGACGGTCAGTTTTCATCAAAATCGACGAAATCATCGAGATTTGCGAGCTGTTACGCTTGTTTCCACGGTTAAACAGTTGTGTATTACATTCTGCACGTTAAACGGTGTAAGAAGAGCGCTTAAACGTCGAAAAATCTCAAGCGGGAAGGAAATGACGGTCAGTTTTCATCAAAATCGACGAAATCATCGGGATTTGCGAGCTGTTCCGCTTGTTTCGACGGTTAAACTGTTGTGCATTGCATTCTGCAGGTAAAGAGGAGTGAAATGAGCGTTTAAACGTCAAAATATCTCAAGCGGGAAGGAAATGACGGCTAGTTTTCGTCAAAATCGACGAAATCAAAGCGATTTGCGAGCTGTTGGGCTTGTTTCGACGCTGAAACTGGCGTGTATTACATTCTGCACGTTAAATGGAGTAAAAAGAGCGTTTAAACGTCGAAAAATCTCAAACGGGAAGGAAATGACAGTCAGTTTTCATCAAAATCGACGAAATCATCGAGATTTGCGAGCTGTTCCGCTTGTCTCGACGCTGAAACTGGAGAGTATTACATTCTCCACGTTAAATGGAGTAAAAAGAGCGCTTAAACGTCGAAATATCTCAAGCGGGTAGGAAATGACGGTCAGTTTTCATCAAAACCTACGAAATCACCGAGATTTGCGAGCTGTTCCGGTTGCTTCGACGGTTAAACGGTTGTGTATTACATTCTGCACGTTAAACGGTGTAAGAAGAGCGCTTAAACGTCGAAAAATCTCAAACGGGAAGGAAATGACGTCAGTTGTCATCAGAATCGACGAAATCATCGAGATTTGCGAGCTGTTCCGCTTGTTTCCACGGTTAAACGGTTGTTTATTACATTCTGAATGTAAAAAGGAGTAAAAAGAGCGCTTAAACGTCGAAATATCTCAAACGGGAAGAAAATGACGGTCAGTTTTCATCAAAATCGACGAAATCATCGAGATTTGCGAGCTGTTCCGCTTGTTTCGACGGTTAAGCTGTTGTGCATTGCATTCTGCACGTTAAACGGTGTAAGAAGAGCGCTTAAACGTCGAAAAATCTCAAACGGGAAGGAAATGACGGTCAGTTTTCATCAAAATCGACGAAATCATCGAGATTTGCGAGCTGTTCCGCTTGTTCCGACGCTCAAACTGGCGTGTATTGCATTCTGCATGTAAAAAGGAGTAAAAAGAGCGCTAAAACTTCGAAAAATCACAAACGGGAAGGAAATGACGGTCAGTTTTCATCAAAATCGACGAAATCATCGAGATTTGCGAGCTGTTCCGCTTGTTTCGACGGTTAAACGGTTGTTTATTACATTCTGCACGTAAAAAGGAGTAAAAAGAGCGCTTAAACGTCGAAATATCACAAACGGGAAGGAAATGACGTCAGTTGTCATCAGAATCGACGAAATCATCGAGATTTGCGAGCTGTTCCGCTTGTTTCCACGGTTAAACAGTTGTGTATTGCATTCTGCACGTAAAAAGGAGTAAAAAGAGCGCTAAACCTTCGAAAAATCTCAAACGGGAAGGAAATGACGGTCAGTTTTCATCAAAATCGACGAAATCATCGAGATTTGCGAGCTGTTCCGCTTGTTTCGACCCTGAAACTGGCGTGTATTACATTCTGCACGTTAAATGGAGTAGA
This sequence comes from Bombus flavifrons, assembly GCF_040668555.2. NCBI lineage: Eukaryota > Metazoa > Arthropoda > Insecta > Hymenoptera > Apidae > Bombus > Bombus flavifrons. The sequence continues at coordinate 695,629 of NC_138459.1, read as the reverse complement.
AAGTGCGCTTAAACGTCGAAATATCTCAAACGGGAAGGAAATGACGGTTAGTTTTCATCAAAACCTACGAAATCACCGAGATTTGCGAGCTGTTCCGCTTGTTTCAACGGTTAAACGGTTGTGCATTGCATTCTGCAGGTAAAGAGGAGTAAAATGAGCGTTTAAACGTCGAAATATCTCAAACGGGAAGGAAATGACGGTCAGTTTTCATCAAAATCGACGAAATCATCGAGATTTGCGAGCTGTTCCGCTTGTTCCGACGCTCAAACTGGCGTGTATTGCATTCTGCAGGTAAAAAGGAGTAAAAAGAGCGCTAAAACTTCGAAAAATCTCAAACGGGAAGGAAATGACGGTCAGTTTTCATCAAAATCGACGAAATCATCGAGATTTGCGAGCTGTTCCGCTTGTTTCCACGGTTAAACAGTTGTGTATTACATTCTGCACGTTAAACGGTGTAAGAAGAGCGCTTAAACGTCGAAAAATCTCAAACGGGAAGGAAATGACGGTCAGTTTTCATCAAAATCGACGAAATCATCGGGATTTGCGAGCTGTTCCGCTTGTTTCGACGGTTAAACTGTTGTGCATTGCATTCTGCAGGTAAAGAGGAGTGAAATGAGCGTTTAAACGTCAAAATATCTCAAGCGGGAAGGAAATGACGGTCAGTTTTCATCATAAACGACGAAATCATTGAGATTTGCGAGCTGTTCCGCTTGTTTCAACGGTTAAACGGTTGTGTATTACATTCTGCACGTTAAATGGTGTAAGAAGAGCGCTTAAACGTCGAAAAATCTCAAACGGGAAGGAAATGACGTCAGTTGTCATCAGAATTGACGAAATCATCGAGATTTGCGAGCTGTTCCTCTTGTTTCGACGCTGAAACTGGCGAGTATTACATTCTGCACGTTAAATGGAGTAAAAAGTGCGCTTAAACGTCGAAATATCTCAAGCGGGTAGGAAATGACGGTCAGTTTTCATCAAAATCGACGAAATCATCGAGATTTGCGAGCTGTTCCGCTTGTTTCCACGGTTAAACAGTTGTGTATTGCATTCTGCACGTAAAAAGGAGTAAGAAGAGCGCTTAAACGTCGAAATATCTCAAACGGGAAGGAAATGACGGTCAGTTTTCATCAAAATCGACGAAATCATCGAGATTTGCGAGCTGTTCCGCTTGTTTCGACGGTTAAACGGTTGTGTATTACATTCTGCACGTTAAACGGTGTAAGAAGAGCGCTTAAACTTCGAAAAATCTCAAACGGGAAGGAAATGACGGTCAGTTTTCATCAAAATTCGGCGAAATCATCGAGATTTGCGAGCTGTTCCGCTTGTTTCGACGGTTAAACGGTTGTTTATTACATTCTGCACATAAAAAGGAGTAAGAAGAGCGCTTAAACGTCGAAATATCTCAAACGGGAAGGAAATGACGGTCAGTTTTCATCAAAATCGACGAAATCATCGCGATTTGCGAGCTGTTCCGCTTGTATCGACGGTTAAACGGCTGTTTATTACATTCTGCACGTAAAAAGGAGTAAAAAGTGCGCTTAAACGTCGAAATATCTCAAACGGGAAGGAAATGACTGTCAGTTTTCATAAAAATCGACGAAATCATCGGGATTTGCGAGCTGCTCCGCTTGTTTCGACGGTTAAACTGTTGTGCATTGCATTCTGCAGGTAAAGAGGAGTGAAATGAGCGTTTAAACGTCAAAATATCTCAAGCGGGAAGGAAATGACGGTCAGTTTTCATCAAAATCGACGAAATCATCGAGATTTGCGAGCTGTTCCGCTTGTTTCGACGGTTAAACGGTTGTGCATTGCATTCTGCACGTAAAGAGGAGTGAAATGAGCGTTTAAGCGTCAAAATATCTCAAGCGGGAAGGAAATGACGGCTAGTTTTCGTCAAAATCGACGAAATCAAAGCGATTTGCGAGCTGTTGGGCTTGTTTCGACGCTGAAACTGGCGTGTATTACATTCTGCACGTTAAATGGAGTAAAAAGAGCGTTTAAACGTCGAAAAATCTCAAACGGGAAGGAAATGACGGTCAGTTTTCATCAAAATCGACGAAATCATCGAGATTTGCGAGCTGTTCCGCTTGTTTCGACGCTGAAACTGGAGAGTATTACATTCTCCACGTTAAATGGAGTAAAAAGAGCGCTTAAACGTCGTAATATCTCAAGCGGGTAGGAAATGACGGTCAGTTTTCATCGAAACCTACGAAATCACCGAGATTTGCGAGCTGTTCCGCCTGTTTCGACGGTTAAACGGTTGTGCATTGCATTCTGCAGGTAAAGAGGAGTAAAATGAGCGTTTAAACGTCGAAATATCTCAAACGGGAAGGAAATGACGGTCAGTTTTCATCAAAATCGACGAAATCATCGAGATTTGCGAGCTGTTCCGCTTGTTCCGACGCTCAAACTGGCGTGTATTGCATTCTGCAGGTAAAAAGGAGTAAAAAGAGCGCTAAAACTTCGAAAAATCTCAAACGGGAAGGAAATGACGGTCAGTTTTCATCAAAATCGACGAAATCATCGAGATTTGCGAGCTGTTACGCTTGTTTCCACGGTTAAACAGTTGTGTATTACATTCTGCACGTTAAACGGTGTAAGAAGAGCGCTTAAACGTCGAAAAATCTCAAGCGGGAAGGAAATGACGGTCAGTTTTCATCAAAATCGACGAAATCATCGGGATTTGCGAGCTGTTCCGCTAGTTTCGACGGTTAAACTGTTGTGCATTGCATTCTGCAGGTAAAGAGGAGTGAAATGAGCGTTTAAACGTCAAAATATCTCAAGCGGGAAGGAAATGACGGTCAGTTTTCATCATAATCGACGAAACCATCGAGATTTGCGAGCTGTTCCGCTTGTTTCAACGGTTAAACGGTTGTGTATTACATTCTGCACGTTAAACGGTGTAAGAAGAGCGCTTAAACGTCGAAAAATCTCAAACGGGAAGGAAATGACGTCAGTTGTCATCAGAATCGACGAAATCATCGAGATTTGCGAGCTGTTCCTCTTGTTTCGACGCTGAAACTGGCGAGTATTACATTCTGCACGTTAAATGGAGTAAAAAGTGCGCTTAAACGTCGAAATATCTCAAGCGGGTAGGAAATGACGGTCAGTTTTCATCAAAATCGACGAAATCATCGATATTTGAGAGCTGTTCCGGTTGCTTCGACGGTTAAACGGTTGTGTATTACATTCTGTACGTTAAACTGTGTAAGAAGAGCGCTTAAACGTCGAAATATCTCAAACGGGAAGGAAATGACGGTCAGTTTTCGTCAAAACCGACGAAATCATCGAGATTTGCGAGCTGTTCCGCTTGTTTCGACGGTTATACCGTTGTGCATTGCATTTGCACGTTAAATGGAGTAAAAAGAGCGCTTAAACGTCGAAATATCTCAAACGGGTAGGAAATGATGGTCAGTTTTCATCAAAATCGACGTAATCAAAGCGATTTGCGAGCTGTTGTGCTTGTTTCGACGCTGAAACTGGCGTGCATTACATTCTGCAAGTTAAATGGAGTAAAGAGAGCGCTTAAACGTCGAAATATCTCAAACGGGTAGGAAATGACGGTCAGTTTTCGTCAAAATCGACGAAATCATCGAGATTTGCGAGCTGTTCCGCTAGCTTCGACGTTTATACGGTTGTGCATTGCATTCTGCACGTTAAATGGAGTAAAAAGAGCGCTTAAACGTCGAAATATCTCAAACGGGAAGGAAATGACGGCCAGTTTTCGTCAAAATCGACGAAATCATCGAGATTTGCGAGCTGTTGGGCTTGTTTCGACGCTGAAACTGGCGTGTATTACATTCTGCACGTTAAATGGTGTAAAAAGACTGCTTAAACGTCGAAATATCTCAAACGGGTAGGAAATGATGGTCAGTTTTCATCAAAATCGACGAAATCATCGAGATTTGCGAGCTGTTCCGCTTGTTTCGACGCTGAAACTGGCGTGTATTACATTCTGCACGTTAAATGGAGTAAAAAGAGCGCTTAAACGTCGAAATATCTCAAACGGGAAGGAAATGACTGTCAGTTTTCATCAAAATCGACGAAATCATCGGGATTTGCGAGCTGTTCCGCTTGTTTCGACGGTTAAACGGTTGTGCATTGCATTCTGCACGTAAAGAGGAGTGAAATGAGCGTTTAAACGTCAGAATATCTCAAGCGGGAAGGAAACGACGGTTAGTTTTCGTCAAAATCGACGAAATCAAAGCGATTTGCGATCTGTTGGGCTTGTTTCGACGGTTAAACGGTTGTTTATTACATTCTGCACGTTAAATGGTGTAAAAAGAGCGCTTAAACGTCGAAATATCTCAAACGGGAAGGAAATGACTGTCAGTTTTCATCAAAATCGACGAAATCATCGAGATTTGCGAGCTGTTCCGCTTGTTTCGACGGTTAAACGGTTGTGCATTGCATTCTGCACGTAAAAAGGAGTGAAATGTGCGTTTAAACGTCAAAATATCTCAAGCGGGAAGGAAATGTCGGCTAGTTTTCGTCAAAATCGACGAAATCATCGAAATTTGCGGGCTGTTCCGCTTGTTTCGACGGCAAAACGGTTGTGCATTACATTCTGCACGTTAAATGGAGTAAAAAGAGCGCTTAAACGTCGAAATATCTCAAACGGGAAGGAAACGACGGTTAGTTTTCCTCAAAATCGACGAAATCAAAGCGATTTGCGAGCTGTTGGGCTTGTTTCGACGCTGAAACTGGCGTGTATTACATTCTGCACGTTAAATGGAGTAAAAAGAGCGCTTAAACGTCGAAGTATCTCAAATGGGTAGGAAATGACGGTCAGTTTTCATCAAAATCGACGAAATCATCGAGATTTGCGAGCTGTTCCGCTTGTTTCGAGCCTGCAACTGGCATGTATTACATTCTGCACGTTAAATGGAGTAAAAAGAGCGCTTAAACGTCGAAATATCTCAAACGGGAAGGTAATGACGGTCAGTTTTCATCAAAATCGACAAAATCATCGAGATTTGCGGGCTGTTCCGCTTGTTTCGACGGCAAAACGGTTGTGCATTACATTCTGCACGTTAAATGGAGTAAAAAGAGCGCTTAAACGTCAAAATATCTCAAACGGGAAGGAAATGACGGTTAGTTTTCGTCAAAATCGACGAAATCATCGAGATTTGCGAGCTGTTCCGCTTGTTCCGACGCTCAAACTGGCGTGTATTGCATTCTGCATGTAAAAAGGAGTAAAAAGAGCGCTAAAACTTCGAAAAATCACAAACGGGAAGGAAATGACGGTCAGTTTTCATCAAAATCGACGAAATCATCGAGATTTGCGAGCTGTTCCGCTTGTTTCGACGGTTAAACGGTTGTTTATTACATTCTGCACGTAAAAAGGAGTAAAAAGAGCGCTTAAACGTCGAAATATCACAAACGGGAAGGAAATGACGTCAGTTGTCATCAGAATCGACGAAATCATCGAGATTTGCGAGCTGTTCCGCTTGTTTCCACGGTTAAACAGTTGTGTATTGCATTCTGCACGTAAAAAGGAGTAAAAAGAGCGCTAAACCTTCGAAAAATCTCAAACGGGAAGGAAATGACGGTCAGTTTTCATCAAAATCGACGAAATCATCGAGATTTGCGAGCTGTTCCGCTTGTTTCGACCCTGAAACTGGCGTGTATTACATTCTGCACGTTAAATGGAGTAGAAAGTGCGCTTAAACGTCGAAATATCTCAAACGGGAAGGAAATGACGGTTAGTTTTCATCAAAACCTACGAAATCACCGAGATTTGCGAGCTGTTCCGCTTGTTTCAACGGTTAAACGGTTGTGCATTGCATTCTGCAGGTAAAGAGGAGTAAAATGAGCGTTTAAACGTCGAAATATCTCAAACGGGAAGGAAATGACGGTCAGTTTTCATCAAAATCGACGAAATCATCGAGATTTGCGAGCTGTTCCGCTTGTTCCGACGCTCAAACTGGCGTGTATTGCATTCTGCAGGTAAAAAGGAGTAAAAAGAGCGCTAAAACTTCGAAAAATCTCAAACGGGAAGGAAATGACGGTCAGTTTTCATCAAAATCGACGAAATCATCGAGATTTGCGAGCTGTTCCGCTTGTTTCCACGGTTAAACAGTTGTGTATTACATTCTGCACGTTAAACGGTGTAAGAAGAGCGCTTAAACGTCGAAAAATCTCAAACGGGAAGGAAATGACGGTCAGTTTTCATCAAAATCGACGAAATCATCGGGATTTGCGAGCTGTTCCGCTTGTTTCGACGGTTAAACTGTTGTGCATTGCATTCTGCAGGTAAAGAGGAGTGAAATGAGCGTTTAAACGTCAAAATATCTCAAGCGGGAAGGAAATGACGGTCAGTTTTCATCATAAACGACGAAATCATTGAGATTTGCGAGCTGTTCCGCTTGTTTCAACGGTTAAACGGTTGTGTATTACATTCTGCACGTTAAATGGTGTAAGAAGAGCGCTTAAACGTCGAAAAATCTCAAACGGGAAGGAAATGACGTCAGTTGTCATCAGAATCGACGAAATCATCGAGATTTGCGAGCTGTTCCTCTTGTTTCGACGCTGAAACTGGCGAGTATTACATTCTGCACGTTAAATGGAGTAAAAAGTGCGCTTAAACGTCGAAATATCTCAAGCGGGTAGGAAATGACGGTCAGTTTTCATCAAAATCGACGAAATCATCGAGATTTGCGAGCTGTTCCGCTTGTTTCCACGGTTAAACAGTTGTGTATTGCATTCTGCACGTAAAAAGGAGTAAGAAGAGCGCTTAAACGTCGAAATATCTCAAACGGGAAGGAAATGACGGTCAGTTTTCATCAAAATCGACGAAATCATCGAGATTTGCGAGCTGTTCCGCTTGTTTCGACGGTTAAACGGTTGTGTATTACATTCTGCACGTTAAACGGTGTAAGAAGAGCGCTTAAACTTCGAAAAATCTCAAACGGGAAGGAAATGACGGTCAGTTTTCATCAAAATTCGGCGAAATCATCGAGATTTGCGAGCTGTTCCGCTTGTTTCGACGGTTAAACGGTTGTTTATTACATTCTGCACATAAAAAGGAGTAAAAAGAGCGCTTAAACGTCGAAATATCTCAAACGGGAAGGAAATGACGGTCAGTTTTCATCAAAATCGACGAAATCATCGCGATTTGCGAGCTGTTCCGCTTGTATCGACGGTTAAACGGCTGTTTATTACATTCTGCACGTAAAAAGGAGTAAAAAGTGCGCTTAAACGTCGAAATATCTCAAACGGGAAGGAAATGACTGTCAGTTTTCATAAAAATCGACGAAATCATCGGGATTTGCGAGCTGCTCCGCTTGTTTCGACGGTTAAACTGTTGTGCATTGCATTCTGCAGGTAAAGAGGAGTGAAATGAGCGTTTAAACGTCAAAATATCTCAAGCGGGAAGGAAATGACGGTCAGTTTTCATCAAAATCGACGAAATCATCGAGATTTGCGAGCTGTTCCGCTTGTTTCGACGGTTAAACGGTTGTGCATTGCATTCTGCACGTAAAGAGGAGTGAAATGAGCGTTTAAGCGTCAAAATATCTCAAGCGGGAAGGAAATGACGGCTAGTTTTCGTCAAAATCGACGAAATCAAAGCGATTTGCGAGCTGTTGGGCTTGTTTCGACGCTGAAACTGGCGTGTATTACATTCTGCACGTTAAATGGAGTAAAAAGAGCGTTTAAACGTCGAAAAATCTCAAACGGGAAGGAAATGACGGTCAGTTTTCATCAAAATCGACGAAATCATCGAGATTTGCGAGCTGTTCCGCTTGTTTCGACGGTTAAACGGTTGTGCATTGCATTCTGCAGGTAAAGAGGAGTAAAATGAGCGTTTAAACGTCGAAATATCTCAAACGGGAAGGAAATGACTGTCAGTTTTCATAAAAATCGACGAAATCATCGGGATTTGCGAGCTGCTCCGCTTGTTTCGACGGTTAAACTGTTGTGCATTGCATTCTGCAGGTAAAAAGGAGTAAAAAGAGCGCTAAAACTTCGAAAAATCTCAAACGGGAAGGAAATGACGGTCAGTTTTCATCAAAATCGACGAAATCATCGAGATTTGCGAGCTGTTACGCTTGTTTCCACGGTTAAACAGTTGTGTATTACATTCTGCACGTTAAACGGTGTAAGAAGAGCGCTTAAACGTCGAAAAATCTCAAGCGGGAAGGAAATGACGGTCAGTTTTCATCAAAATCGACGAAATCATCGGGATTTGCGAGCTGTTCCGCTAGTTTCGACGGTTAAACTGTTGTGCATTGCATTCTGCAGGTAAAGAGGAGTGAAATGAGCGTTTAAACGTCAAAATATCTCAAGCGGGAAGGAAATGACGGTCAGTTTTCATCATAATCGACGAAACCATCGAGATTTGCGAGCTGTTCCGCTTGTTTCAACGGTTAAACGGTTGTGTATTACATTCTGCACGTTAAACGGTGTAAGAAGAGCGCTTAAACGTCGAAAAATCTCAAACGGGAAGGAAATGACGTCAGTTGTCATCAGAATCGACGAAATCATCGAGATTTGCGAGCTGTTCCTCTTGTTTCGACGCTGAAACTGGCGAGTATTACATTCTGCACGTTAAATGGAGTAAAAAGTGCGCTTAAACGTCGAAATATCTCAAGCGGGTAGGAAATGACGGTCAGTTTTCATCAAAATCGACGAAATCATCGATATTTGAGAGCTGTTCCGGTTGCTTCGACGGTTAAACGGTTGTGTATTACATTCTGTACGTTAAACTGTGTAAGAAGAGCGCTTAAACGTCGAAATATCTCAAACGGGAAGGAAATGACGGTCAGTTTTCGTCAAAACCGACGAAATCATCGAGATTTGCGAGCTGTTCCGCTTGTTTCGACGGTTATACCGTTGTGCATTGCATTTGCACGTTAAATGGAGTAAAAAGAGCGCTTAAACGTCGAAATATCTCAAACGGGTAGGAAATGATGGTCAGTTTTCATCAAAATCGACGTAATCAAAGCGATTTGCGAGCTGTTGTGCTTGTTTCGACGCTGAAACTGGCGTGCATTACATTCTGCAAGTTAAATGGAGTAAAGAGAGCGCTTAAACGTCGAAATATCTCAAACGGGTAGGAAATGACGGTCAGTTTTCGTCAAAATCGACGAAATCATCGAGATTTGCGAGCTGTTCCGCTAGCTTCGACGGTTATACGGTTGTGCATTGCATTCTGCACGTTAAATGGAGTAAAAAGAGCGCTTAAACGTCGAAATATCTCAAACGGGAAGGAAATGACGGCCAGTTTTCGTCAAAATCGACGAAATCATCGAGATTTGCGAGCTGTTGGGCTTGTTTCGACGCTGAAACTGGCGTGTATTACATTCTGCACGTTAAATGGTGTAAAAAGACTGCTTAAACGTCGAAATATCTCAAACGGGTAGGAAATGATGGTCAGTTTTCATCAAAATCGACGAAATCATCGAGATTTGCGAGCTGTTCCGCTTGTTTCGACGCTGAAACTGGCGTGTATTACATTCTGCACGTTAAATGGAGTAAAAAGAGCGCTTAAACGTCGAAATATCTCAAACGGGAAGGAAATGACTGTCAGTTTTCATCAAAATCGACGAAATCATCGGGATTTGCGAGCTGTTCCGCTTGTTTCGACGGTTAAACGGTTGTGCATTGCATTCTGCACGTAAAGAGGAGTGAAATGAGCGTTTAAACGTCAGAATATCTCAAGCGGGAAGGAAACGACGGTTAGTTTTCGTCAAAATCGACGAAATCAAAGCGATTTGCGATCTGTTGGGCTTGTTTCGACGGTTAAACGGTTGTTTATTACATTCTGCACGTTAAATGGTGTAAAAAGAGCGCTTAAACGTCGAAATATCTCAAACGGGAAGGAAATGACTGTCAGTTTTCATCAAAATCGACGAAATCATCGAGATTTGCGAGCTGTTCCGCTTGTTTCGACGGTTAAACGGTTGTGCATTGCATTCTGCACGTAAAAAGGAGTGAAATGTGCGTTTAAACGTCAAAATATCTCAAGCGGGAAGGAAATGTCGGCTAGTTTTCGTCAAAATCGACGAAATCATCGAAATTTGCGGGCTGTTCCGCTTGTTTCGACGGCAAAACGGTTGTGCATTACATTCTGCACGTTAAATGGAGTAAAAAGAGCGCTTAAACGTCGAAATATCTCAAACGGGAAGGAAACGACGGTTAGTTTTCCTCAAAATCGACGAAATCAAAGCGATTTGCGAGCTGTTGGGCTTGTTTCGACGCTGAAACTGGCGTGTATTACATTCTGCACGTTAAATGGAGTAAAAAGAGCGCTTAAACGTCGAAGTATCTCAAATGGGTAGGAAATGACGGTCAGTTTTCATCAAAATCGACGAAATCATCGAGATTTGCGAGCTGTTCCGCTTGTTTCGAGCCTGCAACTGGCATGTATTACATTCTGCACGTTAAATGGAGTAAAAAGAGCGCTTAAACGTCGAAATATCTCAAACGGGAAGGTAATGACGGTCAGTTTTCATCAAAATCGACAAAATCATCGAGATTTGCGGGCTGTTCCGCTTGTTTCCACGGTTAAACAGTTGTGTATTACATTCTGCACGTTAAACGGTGTAAGAAGAGCGCTTAAACGTCGAAAAATCTCAAGCGGGAAGGAAATGACGGTCAGTTTTCATCAAAATCGACGAAATCATCGGGATTTGCGAGCTGCTCCGCTTGTTTCGACGGTTAAACTGTTGTGCATTGCATTCTGCAGGTAAAGAGGAGTGAAATGAGCGTTTAAACGTCAAAATATCTCAAGCGGGAAGGAAATGACGGCTAGTTTTCGTCAAAATCGACGAAATCAAAGCGATTTGCGAGCTGTTGGGCTTGTTTCGACGCTGAAACTGGCGTGTATTACATTCTGCACGTTAAATGGAGTAAAAAGAGCGTTTAAACGTCGAAAAATCTCAAACGGGAAGGAAATGACGGTCAGTTTTCATCAAAATCGACGAAATCATCGAGATTTGCGAGCTGTTCCGCTTGTCTCGACGCTGAAACTGGAGAGTATTACATTCTCCACGTTAAATGGAGTAAAAAGAGCGCTTAAACGTCGAAATATCTCAAGCGGGTAGGAAATGACGGTCAGTTTTCATCAAAACCTACGAAATCACCGAGATTTGCGAGCTGTTCCGCTTGTTTCGACGGTTAAACGGTTGTGCATTGCATTCTGCAGGTAAAGAGGAGTAAAATGAGCGTTTAAACGTCGAAATATCTCAAACGGGAAGGAAATGACGGTCAGTTTTCATCAAAATCGACGAAATCATCGAGATTAGCGAGCTGTTCCGCTTGTTCCGACGCTCAAACTGGCGTGTATTGCATTCTGCAGGTAAAAAGGAGTAAAAAGAGCGCTAAAACTTCGAAAAATCTCAAACGGCAAGAAAATGACGGTCAGTTTTCATCAAAATCGACGAAATCATCGAGATTTGCGAGCTGTTACGCTTGTTTCCACGGTTAAGCTGTTGTGCATTGCATTCTGCACGTTAATCGGTGTAAGAAGAGCGCTTAAACGTCAAAATATCTCAAGCGGGAAGGAAATGACGGTCAGTTTTCATCATAATCGACGAAATCATCGAGATTTGCGAGCTGTTCCGCTTGTTTCAACGGTTAAACGGTTGTGTATTACATTCTGCACGTTAAACGGTGTAAGAAGAGCGCTTAAACGTCGAAAAATCTCAAACGGGAAGGAAATGACGTCAGTTGTCATCAGAATCGACGAAATCATCGAGATTTGCGAGCTGTTCCTCTTGTTTCGACGCTGAAACTGGCGAGTATTACATTCTGCACGTTAAATGGAGTAAAAAGTGCGCTTAAACGTCGAAATATCTCAAGCGGGTAGGAAATGACGGTCAGTTTTCATCAAAATCGACGAAATCATCGATATTTGAGAGCTGTTCCGGTTGCTTCGACGGTTAAACGGTTGTGTATTACATTCTGCACGTTAAACGGTGTAAGAAGAGCGCTTAAACGTCGAAAAATCTCAAACGGGAAGGAAATGACGTCAGTTGTCATCAGAATCGACGAAATCATCGATATTTGCGAGCTGTTCCGCTTGTTTCCACGGTTAAACGGTTGTTTATTACATTCTGAATGTAAAAAGGAGTAAAAAGAGCGCTTAAACGTCGAAATATCTCAAACGGGAAGAAAATGACGGTCAGTTTTCATCAAAATCGACGAAATCATCGAGATTTGCGAGCTGTTCCGCTTGTTTCGACGGTTAAGCTGTTGTGCATTGCATTCTGCACGTTAAACGGTGTAAGAAGAGCGCTTAAACGTCGAAAAATCTCAAACGGGAAGGAAATGACGGTCAGTTTTCATCATAATCGACGAAATCATCGAGATTTGCGAGCTGTTCCGCTTGTTCCGACGCTCAAACTGGCGTGTATTGCATTCTGCATGTAAAAAGGAGTAAAAAGAGCGCTAAAACTTCGAAAAATCTCAAACGGGAAGGAAATGACGGTCAGTTTTCATCAAAATCGACGAAATCATCGAGATTTGCGAGCTGTTCCGCTTGTTTCGACGGTTAAACGGTTGTTTATTACATTCTGCACGTAAAAAGGAGTAAAAAGAGCGCTTAAACGTCGAAATATCACAAACGGGAAGGAAATGACGTCAGTTGTCATCAGAATCGACGAAATCATCGAGATTTGCGAGCTGTTCCGCTTGTTTCCACGGTTAAACAGTTGTGTATTGCATTCTGCACGTAAAAAGGAGTAAAAAGAGCGCTAAACCTTCGAAAAATCTCAAACGGGAAGGAAATGACGGTCAGTTTTCATCAAAATCGACGAAATCATCGAGATTTGCGAGCTGTTCCGCTTGTTTCGACCCTGAAACTGGCGTGTATTACATTCTGCACGTTAAATGGAGTAGAAAGAGCGCTTAAACGTCGAAATATCTCAAACGGGAAGGAAATGACGGTTAGTTTTCATCAAAACCTACGAAATCACCGAGATTTGCGAGCTGTTCCGCTTGTTTCGACGGTTAAACTGTTGTGCATTGCATTCTGCAGGTAAAGAGGAGTGAAATGAGCGTTTAAACGTCAAAATATCTCAAGCGGGAAGGAAATGACGGCTAGTTTTCGTCAAAATCGACGAAATCAAAGCGATTTGCGAGCTGTTGGGCTTGTTTCGACGCTGAAACTGGCGTGTATTACATTCTGCACGTTAAATGGAGTAAAAAGAGCGTTTAAACGTCGAAAAATCTCAAACGGGAAGGAAATGACGGTCAGTTTTCATCAAAATCGACGAAATCATCGAGATTTGCGAGCTATTCCGCTTGTCTCGACGCTGAAACTGGAGAGTATTACATTCTCCACGTTAAATGGAGTAAAAAGAGCGCTTAAACGTCGAAATATCTCAAGCGGGTAGGAAATGACGGTCAGTTTTCATCAAAACCTACGAAATCACCGAGATTTGCGAGCTGTTCCGCTTGTTTCGACGGTTAAACGGTTGTGCATTGCATTCTGCAGGTAAAGAGGAGTAAAATGAGCGTTTAAACGTCGAAATATCTCAAACGGGAAGGAAATGACGGTCAGTTTTCATCAAAATCGACGAAATCATCGAGATTAGCGAGCTGTTCCGCTTGTTCCGACGCTCAAACTGGCGTGTATTGCATTCTGCAGGTAAAAAGGAGTAAAAAGAGCGCTAAAACTTCGAAAAATCTCAAACGGCAAGAAAATGACGGTCAGTTTTCATCAAAATCGACGAAATCATCGAGATTTGCGAGCTGTTACGCTTGTTTCCACGGTTAAGCTGTTGTGCATTGCATTCTGCACGTTAAACGGTGTAAGAAGAGCGCTTAAACGTCAAAATATCTCAAGCGGGAAGGAAATGACGGTCAGTTTTCATCATAATCGACGAAATCATCGAGATTTGCGAGCTGTTCCGCTTGTTTCAACGGTTAAACGGTTGTGTATTACATTCTGCACGTTAAACGGTGTAAGAAGAGCGCTTAAACGTCGAAAAATCTCAAACGGGAAGGAAATGACGTCAGTTGTCATCAGAATCGACGAAATCATCGAGATTTGCGAGCTGTTCCTCTTGTTTCGACGCTGAAACTGGCGAGTATTACATTCTGCACGTTAAATGGAGTAAAAAGTGCGCTTAAACGTCGAAATATCTCAAGCGGGTAGGAAATGACGGTCAGTTTTCATCAAAATCGACGAAATCATCGATATTTGAGAGCTGTTCCGGTTGCTTCGACGGTTAAACGGTTGTGTATTACATTCTGCACGTTAAACGGTGTAAGAAGAGCGCTTAAACGTCGAAATATCACAAACGGGAAGGAAATGACGTCAGTTGTCATCAGAATCGACGAAATCATCGAGATTTGCGAGCTGTTCCGCTTGTTTCCACGGTTAAACAGTTGTGTATTGCATTCTGCACGTAAAAAGGAGTAAAAAGAGCGCTAAACCTTCGAAAAATCTCAAACGGGAAGGAAATGACGGTCAGTTTTCATCAAAATCGACGAAATCATCGAGATTTGCGAGCTGTTCCGCTTGTTTCGACCCTGAAACTGGCGTGTATTACATTCTGCACGTTAAATGGAGTAGAAAGAGCGCTTAAACGTCGAAATATCTCAAACGGGAAGGAAATGACGGTCAGTTTTCATCAAAATCGACGAAATCATCGAGATTTGCGAGCTGTTCCGCTTGTTTCGACGGTTAAACGGTTGTGTATTACATTCTGCACGTTAAACGGTGTAAGAAGAGCGCTTAAACTTCGAAAAATCTCAAACGGGAAGGAAATGACGGTCAGTTTTCATCAAAATTCGGCGAAATCATCGAGATTTGCGAGCTGTTCCGCTTGTTTCGACGGTTAAACGGTTGTTTATTACATTCTGCACATAAAAAGGAGTAAAAAGAGCGCTTAAACGTCGAAATATCTCAAACGGGAAGGAAATGACGGTCAGTTTTCATCAAAATCGACGAAATCATCGCGATTTGCGAGCTGTTCCGCTTGTTTCGACGGTTAAACGGCTGTTTATTACATTCTGCACGTAAAAAGGAGTAAAAAGTGCGCTTAAACGTCGAAATATCTCAAACGGGAAGGAAATGACTGTCAGTTTTCATCAAAATCGACGAAATCATCGAGATTTGCGAGCTGTTCCGCTTGTTTCGACGGTTAAACGGTTGTTTATTACATTCTGCACGTAAAAAGGAGTAAAAAGAGCGCTTAAACGTCGAAATATCTCAAACGGGAAGGAAATGACGGTCAGTTTTCATCAAAATCGACGAAATCATCGAGATTTGCGAGCAGTTCCGCTTGTTTCGACGGTTAAACGGTTGTGCATTGCATTCTGCAGGTAAAGAGGAGTAAAATGAGCGTTTAAACGTCGAAATATCTCAAACGGGAAGGAAATGACGGTCAGTTTTCATCAAAATCGACGAAATCATCGAGATTTGCGAGCTGTTCCGTTTGTTCCGACGCTCAAACTGGCGTGTATTGCATTCTGCAGGTAAAAAGGAGTAAAAGGAGCGCTTAAACGTTGAAAAATCTCAAACGGGAAGGAAATGACGTCAGTTGTCATCAGAATCGACGAAATCATCGAGATTTGCGAGCTGTTCCTCTTGTTTCGACGCTGAAACTGGCGAGTATTACATTCTGCACGTTAAATGGAGTAAAAAGTGCGCTTAAACGTCGAAATATCTCAAGCGGGTAGGAAATGACGGTCAGTTTTCATCAAAATCGACGAAATCATCGAGATTTGAGAGCTGTTCCGGTTGCTTCGATGGTTAAACGGTTGTGTATTACATTCTGCACGTTAAACGGTGTAAGAAGAGCGCTTAAACGTCGAAAAATCTCAAACGGGAAGGAAATGACGTCAGTTGTCATCAGAATCGACGAAATCATCGAGATTTGCGAGATGTTCCGCTTGTTTCCACGGTTAAACAGTTGTGTATTGCATTCTGCACGTAAAAAGGAGTAAGAAGAGCGCTTAAACGTCGAAATATCTCAAACGGGAAGGAAATGACGGTCAGTTTTCATCAAAATCGACGAAATCATCGAGATTTGCGAGCTGTTCCGCTTGTTTCGACGGTTAAACGGTTGTGTGTTACATTCTGCACGTTAAACGGTGTAAGAAGAGCGCTTAAACTTCGAAAAATCTCAAACGGGAAGGAAATGACGGTCAGTTTTCATCAAAATCGACGAAATCATCGAGATTTGCGAGCTGTTCCGCTTGTTTCGACGGTTAAACGGTTGTTTATTACATTCTGCACATAAAAAGGAGTAAAAAGAGCGCTTAAACGTCGAAATATCTCAAACGGGAAGGAAATGACGGTCAGTTTTCATCAAAATCGACGAAATCATCGAGATTTGCGAGCTGTTCCGCTTGTTTCGACGGTGAAACGGTTGTGTATTACATTCTGCACGTTAAACGGTGTAAGAAGAGCGCTTAAACGTCGAAAAATCTCACACGGGTAGGAAATGACGGTCAGTTTTCATCAAAATCGATGAAATCATCGAGATTTGAGAGCTGTTCCGGTTGCTTCGACGGTTAAACGGTTGTGTATTACATTCTGCACGTTAAACGGTGTAAGAAGAGCGCTTAAACGTCGAAAAATCTCAAACGGGAAGGAAATGACGTCAGTTGTCATCAGAATCGACGAAATCATCGAGATTTGCGAGCTGTTCCGCTTGTTTCCACGGTTAAACAGTTGTGTGTTGCATTCTGCACGTAAAAAGGAGTAAGAAGAGCGCTTAAACGTCGAAATATCTCAAACGGGAAGGAAATGACGGTCAGTTTTCATCAAAATCGACGAAATCATCGAGATTTGCGAGCTGTTCCGCTTGTTTCGACGGTTAAACGGTTGTGTGTTACATTCTGCACGTTAAACGGTGTAAGAAGAGCGCTTAAACTTCGAAAAATCTCAAACGGGAAGGAAATGACGGTCAGTTTTCATCAAAATCGACGAAATCATCGAGATTTGCGAGCTGTTCCGCTTCTTTCGACGGTTAAACGGTTGTTTATTACATTCTGCACATAAAAAGGAGTAAAAAGAGCGCTTAAACGTCGAAATATCTCAAACGGGAAGGAAATGACGGTCAGTTTTCATCAAAATCGACGAAATCATCGAGATTTGCGAGCTGTTCCGCTTGTTTCGACGGTTAAACGGTTGTGTATTACATTCTGCACGTTAAACGGTGTAAGAAGAGCGCTTAAACGTCGAAAAATCTCACACGGGTAGGAAATGACGGTCAGTTTTCATCAAAATCGACGAAATCATCGAGATTTGCGAGCTGTTCCGCTTGTTTCCACGGTTAAACAGTTGTGTATTGCATTCTGCACGTAAAGAGGAGTAAAAAGAGCGCTAAACCTTCGAAAAATCTCAAACGGGAAGGAAATGACGTCAGTTTTCATCAAAATCGACGAAATCATCGAGATTTGCGAGCTGTTCCTCTTGTTTCGACGCTGAAACTGGCGTGTGTTACATTCTGCACGTTAAATGGAGTAGAAAGAGCGCTTAAACGTCGAAATATCTCAAACGGGAAGGAAATGACGGTTAGTTTTCATCAAAACCTACGAAATCACCGAGATTTGCGAGCTGTTCCGCTTGTTTCGACGGTTAAACGGTTGTGCATTGCATTCTGCAGGTAAAGAGGAGTAAAATGAGCGTTTAAACGTCGAAATATCTCAAACGGGAAGGAAATGACGGTCAGTTTTCATCAAAATCGACGAAATCATCGAGATTTGCGAGCTGTTCCGCTTGTTCCGACGCTCAAACTGGCGTATATTGCTTTCTGCAGGTAAAAAGGAGTAAAAGGAGCGCTAAAACTTCGAAAAATCTCAAACGGGAAGGAAATGACGGTCAGTTTTCATCAAAATCGACGAAATCATCGAGATTTGCGAGCTGTTCCTCTTGTTTCGACGCTGAAACTGGCGTGTATTACATTCTGCACGTTAAACGGTGTAAGAAGAGCGCTTAAACGTCGAAAAATCTCAAACGGGAAGGAAATGACGGTCAGTTTTCATCAAAATCGACGAAATCATCGGGATTTGCGAGCTGTTCCGCTTGTTTCGACGGTTAAACGGTTGTGCATTGCATTCTGCAGGTAAAGAGGAGTAAAATGAGCGTTTAAACGTCGAAATATCTCAAACGGGAAGGAAATGACGGTCAGTTTTCATCAATATCGACGAAATCATCGAGATTTGCGAGCTGTTCCGTTTGTTTCAACGGTTAAACGGTTGTGTATTACATTCTGCACGTTAAACGGTGTAAGAAGAGCGCTTAAACGTCGAAAAATCTCAAACGGGAAGGAAATGACGTCAGTTGTCATCAGAATCGACGAAATCATCGAGATTTGCGAGCTGTTCCTCTTGTTTCGACGCTGAAACTGGCGAGTATTACATTCTGCACGTTAAATGGAGTAAAAAGTGCGCTTAAACGTCGAAATATCTCAAGCGGGTAGGAAATGACGGTCAGTTTTCATCAAAATCGACGAAATCATCGAGATTTGAGAGCTGTTCCGGTTGCTTCGACGGTTAAACGGTTGTGTATTACATTCTGCACGTTAAACGGTGTAAGAAGAGCGCTTAAACGTCGAAAAATCTCAAACGGGAAGGAAATGACGTCAGTTGTCATCAGAATCGACGAAATCATCGAGATTTGCGAGCTGTTCCGCTTGTTTCCACGGTTAAACAGTTGTGTATTGCATTCTGCACGTAAAAAGGAGTAAGAAGAGCGCTTAAACGTCGAAAAATCTCAAACGGGAAGGAAATGACGGTCAGTTTTCATCAAAATCGACGAAATCATCGGGATTTGCGAGCTGTTCCGCTTGTTTCGACGGTTAAACGGTTGTGCATTGCATTCTGCAGGTAAAGAGGAGTAAAATGAGCGTTTAAACGTCGACATATCTCAAACGGGAAGGAAATGACGGTCAGTTTTCATCAATATCGACGAAATCATCGAGATTTGCGAGCTGTTCCGTTTGTTTCAACGGTTAAACGGTTGTGTATTACATTCTGCACGTTAAACGGTGTAAGAAGAGCGCTTAAACGTCGAAAAATCTCAAACGGGAAGGAAATGACGTCAGTTGTCATCAGAATCGACGAAATCATCGAGATTTGCGAGCTGTTTCTCTTGTTTCGACGCTGAAACTGGCGAGTATTACATTCTGCACGTTAAATGGAGTAAAAAGTGCGCTGAAACGTCGAAATATCTCAAGCGGGTAGGAAATGACGGTCAGTTTTCATCAAAATCGACGAAATCATCGAGATTTGAGAGCTGTTCCGGTTGCTTCGACGGTTAAACGGTTGTGTATTACATTCTGCACGTTAAACGGTGTAAGAAGAGCGCTTAAACGTCGAAAAATCTCAAACGGGAAGGAAATGACGGTCAGTTTTCATCAAAATCGACGAAATCATCGAGATTTGCGAGCTGTTCCGCTTGTTTCGACGGTTAAACGGTTGTGTATTACAATCTGCACGTTAAACGGTGTAAGAAGAGCGCTTAAACTTCGAAAAATCTCAAACGGGAAGGAAATGACGGTCAGTTTTCATCAAAATCGACGAAATCATCGAGATTTGCGAGCTGTTCCGCTTGTTTCGACGGTTAAACGGTTGTTTATTACATTCTGCACATAAAAAGGAGTAAAAAGAGCGCTTAAACGTCGAAATATCTCAAACGGGAAGGAAATGACGGTCAGTTTTCATCAAAATCGACGAAATCATCGCGATTTGCGAGCTGTTCCGCTTGTTTCGACGGTTAAACGGCTGTTTATTACATTCTGCACGTAAAAAGGAGTAAGAAGAGCGCTTAAACGACGAAATATCTCAAACGGGAAGGAAATGACGGTCAGTTTTCATCAAAATCGACGAAATCATCGAGATTTGCGAGCTGTTCCGCTTGTTTCGACGGTTAAACGGTTGTTTATTACATTCTGCACATAAAAAGGAGTAAAAAGAGCGCTTAAACGTCGAAATATCTCAAACGGGAAGGAAATGACGGTCAGTTTTCATCAAAATCGACGAAATCATCGCGATTTGCGAGCTGTTCCGTTTGTTTCAACGGTTAAACGGTTGTGTATTACATTCTGCACGTTAAACGGTGTAAGAAGAGCGCTTAAGCGTCGAAAAATCTCAAACGGGAAGGAAATGACGTCAGTTGTCATCAGAATCGACGAAATCATCGAGATTTGCGAGCTGTTTCTCTTGTTTCGACGCTGAAACTGGCGAGTATTACATTCTGCACGTTAAATGAAGTAAAAAGTGCGCTGAAACGTCGAAATATCTCAAGCGGGTAGGAAATGACGGTCAGTTTTCATCAAAATCGACGAAATCATCGAGATTTGAGAGCTGTTCCGGTTGCTTCGACGGTTAAACGGTTGTGTATTACATTCTGCACGTTAAACGGTGTAAGAAGAGCGCTTAAACGTCGAAAAATCTCAAACGGGAAGGAAATGACGGTCAGTTTTCATCAAAATCGACGAAATCATCGAGATTTGCGAGCTGTTCCGCTTGTTTCGACGGTTAAACGGTTGTGTATTACAATCTGCACGTTAAACGGTGTAAGAAGAGCGCTTAAACGTCGAAAAATCTCAAACGGGAAGGAAATGACGGTCAGTTTTCATCAAAATCGACGAAATCATCGGGATTTGCGAGCTGTTCCGCTTGTTTCGACGGTTAAACGGTTGTGCATTGCATTCTGCAGGTAAAGAGGAGTAAAATGAGCGTTTAAACGTCGACATATCTCAAACGGGAAGGAAATGACGGTCAGTTTTCATCAATATCGACGAAATCATCGAGATTTGCGAGCTGTTCCGTTTGTTTCAACGGTTAAACGGTTGTGTATTACATTCTGCACGTTAAACGGTGTAAGAAGAGCGCTTAAACGTCGAAAAATCTCAAACGGGAAGGAAATGACGTCAGTTGTCATCAGAATCGACGAAATCATCGAGATTTGCGAGCTGTTTCTCTTGTTTCGACGCTGAAACTGGCGAGTATTACATTCTGCACGTTAAATGGAGTAAAAAGTGCGCTGAAACGTCGAAATATCTCAAGCGGGTAGGAAATGGCGGTCAGTTTTCATCAAAATCGACGAAATCATCGAGATTTGAGAGCTGTTCCGGTTGCTTCGACGGTTAAACGGTTGTGTATTACATTCTGCACGTTAAACGGTGTAAGAAGAGCGCTTAAACGTCGAAAAATCTCAAACGGGAAGGAAATGACGGTCAGTTTTCATCAAAATCGACGAAATCATCGAGATTTGCGAGCTGTTCCGCTTGTTTCGACGGTTAAACGGTTGTGTATTACAATCTGCACGTTAAACGGTGTAAGAAGAGCGCTTAAACTTCGAAAAATCTCAAACGGGAAGGAAATGACGCTCAGTTTTCATCAAAATCGACGAAATCATCGAGATTTGCGAGCTGTTCCGCTTGTTTCGACGGTTAAACGGTTGTTTATTACATTCTGCACATAAAAAGGAGTAAAAAGAGCGCTTAAACGTCGAAATATCTCAAACGGGAAGGAAATGACGGTCAGTTTTCATCAAAATCGACGAAATCATCGCGATTTGCGAGCTGTTCCGCTTGTTTCGACGGTTAAACGGCTGTTTATTACATTCTGCACGTAAAAAGGAGTAAGAAGAGCGCTTAAACGACGAAATATCTCAAACGGGAAGGAAATGACGGTCAGTTTTCATCAAAATCGACGAAATCATCGAGATTTGCGAGCTGTTCGGCTTGTTTCGACGGTTAAACGGTTGTTTATTACATTCTGCACATAAAAAGGAGTAAAAAGAGCGCTTAAACGTCGAAATATCTCAAACGGGAAGGAAATGACGGTCAGTTTTCATCAAAATCGACGAAATCATCGCGATTTGCGAGCTGTTCCGTTTGTTTCAACGGTTAAACGGTTGTGTATTACATTCTGCACGTTAAACGGTGTAAGAAGAGCGCTTAAACGTCGAAAAATCTCAAACGGGAAGGAAATGACGTCAGTTGTCATCAGAATCGACGAAATCATCGAGATTTGCGAGCTGTTTCTCTTGTTTCGACGCTGAAACTGGCGAGTATTACATTCTGCACGTTAAATGGAGTAAAAAGTGCGCTGAAACGTCGAAATATCTCAAGCGGGTAGGAAATGACGGTCAGTTTTCATCAAAATCGACGAAATCATCGAGATTTGAGAGCTGTTCCGGTTGCTTCGACGGTTAAACGGTTGTGTATTACATTCTGCACGTTAAACGGTGTAAGAAGAGCGCTTAAACGTCGAAAAATCTCAAACGGGAAGGAAATGACGGTCAGTTTTCATCAAAATCGACGAAATCATCGAGATTTGCGAGCTGTTCCGCTTGTTTCGACGGTTAAACGGTTGTGTATTACAATCTGCACGTTAAACGGTGTAAGAAGAGCGCTTAAACTTCGAAAAATCTCAAACGGGAAGGAAATGACGGTCAGTTTTCATCAAAATCGACGAAATCATCGAGATTTGCGAGCTGTTCCGCTTGTTTCGACGGTTAAACGGTTGTTTATTACATTCTGCACATAAAAAGGAGTAAAAAGAGCGCTTAAACGTCGAAATATCTCAAACGGGAAGGAAATGACGGTCAGTTTTCATCAAAATCGACGAAATCATCGCGATTTGCGAGCTGTTCCGCTTGTTTCGACGGTTAAACGGCTGTTTATTACATTCTGCACGTAAAAAGGAGTAAGAAGAGCGCTTAAACGACGAAATATCTCAAACGGGAAGGAAATGACGGTCAGTTTTCATCAAAATCGACGAAATCATCGAGATTTGCGAGCTGTTCCGCTTGTTTCGAAGGTTAAACGGTTGTGTATTACATTCTGCACGTTAAACGGTGTAAGAAGAGCGCTTAAACGTCGAAAAATCTCACACGGGTAGGAAATGACGGTCAGTTTTCATCAAAATCGACGAAATCATCGAGATTTGCGAGCTGTTCCGCTTGTTTCTACGGTTAAGCTGTTGTGCATTGCATTCTGCACGTTAAACGGTGTAAGAAGAGCGCTTAAACGTCGAAAAATCTCAAACGGGAAGGAAATGACGTCAGTTGTCATCAGAATCGACGAAATCATCGAGATTTGCGAGCTGTTCCGCTTGTTTCCACGGTTAAACAGTTGTGTATTGCATTCTGCACGTAAAAAGGAGTAAAAAGAGCTCTAAACCTTCGAAAAATCTCAAACGGGAAGGAAATGACGGTCAGTTTTCATCAAAATCGACGAAATCATCGAGATTTGCGAGCTGTTCCGCTTGTTTCGACCCTGAAACTGGCGTGTATTACATTCTGCACGTTAAATGGAGTAGAAAGAGCGCTTAAACGTCGAAATATCTCAAACGGGAAGGAAATGACGGTTAGTTTTCATCAAAACCTACGGAATCACCGAGATTTGCGAGCTGTTCCGCTTGTTTCGACAGTTAAACGGTTGTGCATTGCATTCTGCACTTAAAAAGGAGTGAAATGAGCGTTTAAACGTACAACAATCTCAAACGGGAAGGAAATGACGTCAGTTTTCATCAAAATCGACGAAATCATCGAGATTTGCGAGCTGCTCCTCTTGTTTCGACGCTGAAACTGGCGTGTATTACATTCTGCACGTTAAATGGAGTAGAAAGAGCGCTTAAACGTCGAAATATCTCAAACGGGAAGGAAATGACGGTTAGTTTTCATCAAAACCTACGGAATCACCGAGATTTGCGAGCTGTTCCGCTTGTTTCGACAGTTAAACGGTTGTGCATTGCATTCTGCACTTAAAAAGGAGTGAAATGAGCGTTTAAACGTACAACAATCTCAAACGGGAAGGAAATGACTGTCAGTTTTCATCAAAATCGACGAAATCATCGAGATTTGGGAGCTGTTCCGCTTGTTTCCACGGTTAAACAGTTGTGTATTACATTCTGCACGTTAAACGGTGTAAGAAGAGCGCTTAAACGTCGAAGAATCTCAAACGGGAAGGAACTGACGGTCAGTTTTCATCAAAATCGACGAAATCATCGGGATTTGCGAGCTGTTCCGCTTGTTTCGACGGTTAAACTGTTGTGCATTGCATTCTGCAGGTAAAGAGGAGTGAAATGAGCGTTTAAACGTCAAAATATCTCAAGCGGGAAGGAAATGACGGTCAGTTTTCATCATAATCGACGAAATCATCGAGATTTACGAGCTGTTCCGCTTGTTTCAACGGTTAAACGGTTGTGTATTACATTCTGCACGTTAAACGGTGTAAGAAGAGCGCTTAAACGTCGAAAAATCTCAAACGGGAAGGAAATGACGTCAGTTGTCATCAGAATCGACGAAATCATCGAGATTTGCGAGCTGTTCCTCTTGTTTCGACGCTGAAACTGGCGAGTATTACATTCTGCACGTTAAATGGAGTAAAAAGTGCGCTTAAACGTCGAAATATCTCAAGCGGGTAGGAAATGACGGTCAGTTTTCATCAAAATCGACGAAATCATCGAGATTTGAGAGCTGTTCCGGTTGCTTCGACGGTTAAACGGTTGTGTATTACATTCTGCACGTTAAACGGTGTAAGAAGAGCGCTTAAACGTCGAAAAATCTCAAACGGGAAGGAAATGACGTCAGTTGTCATCAGAATCGACGAAATCATCGAGATTTGCGAGCTGTTCCGCTTGTTTCCACGGTTAAACAGTTGTGTATTGCATTCTGCACGTAAAAAGGAGTAAAAAGAGCGCTAAACCTTCGAAAAATCTCAAACGGGAAGGAAATGACGGTCAGTTTTCATCAAAATCGACGAAATCATCGAGATTTGCGAGCTGTTCCGCTTGTTTCGACCCTGAAACTGGCGTGTATTACATTCTGCACGTTAAATGGAGTAGAAAGAGCGCTTAAACGTCGAAATATCTCAAACGGGAAGGAAATGACGGTTAGTTTTCATCAAAACCTACGGAATCACCGAGATTTGCGAGCTGTTCCGCTTGTTTCGACGGTTAAACGGTTGTGCATTGCATTCTGCACTTAAAAAGGAGTGAAATGAGCGTTTAAACGTACAACAATCTCAAACGGGAGGGAAATGACGTCAGTTTTCATCAAAATCGACGAAATCATCGAGATTTGCGAGCTGTTCCTCTTGTTTCGACGCTGAAACTGGCGTGTATTACATTCTGCACGTTAGATGGAGTAGAAAGAGCGCTTAAACGTCGAAATATCTCAAACGGGAAGGAAATGACGGTTAGTTTTCATCAAAACCTACGAAATCATCGAGATTTGCGAGCTGTTCCGCTTGTTTCGACGGTTAAACGGTTGTTTATTACATTCTGCACGTAAAAAGGAGTAAAAAGAGCGCTTAAACGTCGAAATATCTCAAACGGGAAGGAAATGACGGTCAGTTTTCATCAAAATCGACGAAATCATCGAGATTTGCGAGCTGTTCCGCTTGTTTCGACGGTTAAACGGTTGTGTGTTACATTCTGCACGTTAAACGGTGTAAGAAGAGCGCTTAAACGTCGAAAAATCTCACACGGGTAGGAAATGACGGTCAGTTTTCATCAAAATCGACGAAATCATCGAGATTTGCGAGCTGTTCCGCTTGTTTCGACGGTTAAACTGTTGTGCATTGCATTCTGCACGTTAAACGGTGTAAGAAGAGCGCTTAAACGTCGAAAAATCTCAAACGGGAAGGAAATGACGTCAGTTGTCATCAGAATCGACGAAATCATCGAGATTTGCGAGCTGTTCCGCTTGTTTCCACGGTTAAACAGTTGTGTATTGCATTCTGCACGTAAAAAGGAGTAAAAAGAGCGCTAAACCTTCGAAAAATCTCAAACGGGAAGGAAATGACGTCAGTTTTCATCAAAATCGACGAAATCATCGAGATTTGCGAGCTGTTCCTCTTGTTTCGACGCTGAAACTGGCGTGTGTTACATTCTGCACGTTAAATGGAGTAGAAAGAGCGCTTAAACGTCGAAATATCTCAAACGGGAAGGAAATGACGGTTAGTTTTCATCAAAACCTACGAAATCACCGAGATTTGCGAGCTGTTCCGCTTGTTTCGACGGTTAAACGGTTGTGCATTGCATTCTGCAGGTAAAGAGGAGTAAAATGAGCGTTTAAACGTCGAAATATCTCAAACGGGAAGGAAATGACGGTCAGTTTTCATCAAAATCGACGAAATCATCGAGATTTGCGAGCTGTTCCGCTTGTTCCGACGCTCAAACTGGCGTGTATTGCACTCTGCAGGTAAAAAGGAGTAAAAGGAGCGCTAAAACTTCGAAAAATCTCAAGCGGGTAGGAAATGACGGTCAGTTTTCATCAAAATCGACGAAATCATCGAGATTTGCGAGCTGTTCCGCTTGTTTCCACGGTTAAACAGTTGTGTATTGCATTCTGCACGTAAAAAGGAGTAAGAAGAGCGCTTAAACGTCGAAATATCTCAAACGGGAAGGAAATGACGGTCAGTTTTCATCAAAATCGACGAAATCATCGAGATTTGCGAGCTGTTCCGCTTGTTTCGACGGTTAAACGGTTGTGTATTACATTCTGCACGTTAAACGGTGTAAGAAGAGCGCTTAAACTTCGAAAAATCTCAAACGGGAAGGAAATGACGGTCAGTTTTCATCAAAATTCGGCGAAATCATCGAGATTTGCGAGCTGTTCCGCTTGTTTCGACGGTTAAACGGTTGTTTATTACATTCTGCACATAAAAAGGAGTAAAAAGAGCGCTTAAACGTCGAAATATCTCAAACGGGAAGGAAATGACTGTCAGTTTTCATCAAAATCGACGAAATCATCGAGATTTGCGAGCTGTTCCGCTTGTTTCGACGGTTAAACGGTTGTTTATTACATTCTGCACGTAAAAAGGAGTAAAAAGAGCGCTTAAACGTCGAAATATCTCAAACGGGAAGGAAATGACGGTCAGTTTTCATCAAAATCGACGAAATCATCGAGATTTGCGAGCAGTTCCGCTTGTTTCGACGGTTAAACGGTTGTGCATTGCATTCTGCAGGTAAAGAGGAGTAAAATGAGCGTTTAAACGTCGAAATATCTCAAACGGGAAGGAAATGACGGTCAGTTTTCATCAAAATCGACGAAATCATCGAGATTTGCGAGCTGTTCCGTTTGTTCCGACGCTCAAACTGGCGTGTATTGCATTCTGCAGGTAAAAAGGAGTAAAAGGAGCTCTTAAACGTTGAAAAATCTCAAACGGGAAGGAAATGACGTCAGTTGTCATCAGAATCGACGAAATCATCGAGATTTGAGAGCTGTTCCGGTTGCTTCGATGGTTAAACGGTTGTGTATTACATTCTGCACGTTAAACGGTGTAAGAAGAGCGCTTAAACGTCGAAAAATCTCAAACGGGAAGGAAATGACGTCAGTTGTCATCAGAATCGACGAAATCATCGAGATTTGCGAGCTGTTCCGCTTGTTTCCACGGTTAAACAGTTGTGTATTGCATTCTGCACGTAAAAAGGAGTAAGAAGAGCGCTTAAACGTCGAAATATCTCAAACGGGAAGGAAATGACGTCAGTTGTCATCAGAATCGACGAAATCATCGAGATTTGCGAGATGTTCCGCTTGTTTCCACGGTTAAACGGTTGTGTGTTACATTCTGCACGTTAAACGGTGTAAGAAGAGCGCTTAAACTTCGAAAAATCTCAAACGGGAAGGAAATGACGGTCAGTTTTCATCAAAATCGACGAAATCATCGAGATTTGCGAGCTGTTCCGCTTGTTTCGACGGTTAAACGGTTGTTTATTACATTCTGCACATAAAAAGGAGTAAAAAGAGCGCTTAAACGTCGAAATATCTCAAACGGGAAGGAAATGACGGTCAGTTTTCATCAAAATCGACGAAATCATCGAGATTTGCGAGCTGTTCCGCTTGTTTCGACGGTTAAACGGTTGTGTATTACATTCTGCACGTTAAACGGTGTAAGAAGAGCGCTTAAACGTCGAAAAATCTCACACGGGTAGGAAATGACGGTCAGTTTTCATCAAAATCGACGAAATCATCGAGATTTGAGAGCTGTTCCGGTTGCTTCGACGGTTAAACGGTTGTGTATTACATTCTGCACGTTAAACGGTGTAAGAAGAGCGCTTAAACGTCGAAAAATCTCAAACGGGAAGGAAATGACGTCAGTTGTCATCAGAATCGACGAAATCATCGAGATTTGCGAGCTGTTCCGCTTGTTTCCACGGTTAAACAGTTGTGTATTGCATTCTGCACGTAAAAAGGAGTAAGAAGAGCGCTTAAACGTCGAAATATCTCAAACGGGAAGGAAATGACGGTCAGTTTTCATCAAAATCGACGAAATCATCGAGATTTGCGAGCTGTTCCGCTTGTTTCGACGGTTAAACGGTTGTGTGTTACATTCTGCACGTTAAACGGTGTAAGAAGAGCGCTTAAACTTCGAAAAATCTCAAACGGGAAGGAAATGACGGTCAGTTTTCATCAAAATCGACGAAATCATCGAGATTTGCGAGCTGTTCCGCTTGTTTCGACGGTTAAACGGTTGTTTATTACATTCTGCACATAAAAAGGAGTAAAAAGAGCGCTTAAACGTCGAAATATCTCAAACGGGAAGGAAATGACGGTCAGTTTTCATCAAAATCGACGAAATCATCGAGATTTGCGAGCTGTTCCGCTTGTTTCGACGGTTAAACGGTTGTGTATTACATTCTGCACGTTAAACGGTGTAAGAAGAGCGCTTAAACGTCGAAAAATCTCACACGGGTAGGAAATGACGGTCAGTTTTCATCAAAATCGACGAAATCATCGAGATTTGCGAGCTGTTCCGCTTGTTTCGACGGTTAAGCTGTTGTGCATTGCATTCTGCACGTTAAACGGTGTAAGAAGAGCGCTTAAACGTCGAAAAATCTCAAACGGGAAGGAAATGACGTCAGTTGTCATCAGAATCGACGAAATCATCGAGATTTGCGAGCTGTCCGCTTGTTTCCACGGTTAAACAGTTGTGTATTGCATTCTGCACGTAAAGAGGAGTAAAAAGAGCGCTAAACCTTCGAAAAATCTCAAACGGGAAGGAAATGATGGTCAGTTTTCATCAAAATCGACGAAATCATCGAGATTTGCGAGCTGTTCCGCTTGTTTCGACCCTGAAACTGGCGTGTATTACATTCTGCACGTTAAATGGAGTAGAAAGAGCGCTTAAACGTCGAAATATCTCAAACGGGAAGGAAATGACGGTTAGTTTTCATCAAAACCTACGGAATCACCGAGATTTGCGAGCTGTTCCGCTTGTTTCGACGGTTAAACGGTTGTGCATTGCATTCTGCACTTAAAAAGGAGTGAAATGAGCGTTTAAACGTACAACAATCTCAAACGGGAAGGAAATGACGTCAGTTTTCATCAAAATCGACGAAATCATCGAGATTTGCGAGCTGTTCCTCTTGTTTCGACGCTGAAACTGGCGTGTATTACATTCTGCACGTTAAATGGAGTAGAAAGAGCGCTTAAACGTCGAATTATCTCAAACGGGAAGGAAATGACGGTTAGTTTTCATCAAAACCTACGAAATCATCGAGATTTGCGAGCTGTTCCGCTTGTTTCGACGGTTAAACGGTTGTTTATTACATTCTGCACGTAAAAAGGAGTAAAAAGAGCGCTTAAACGTCGAAATATCTCAAACGGGAAGGAAATGACGGTCAGTTTTCATCAAAATCGACGAAATCATCGAGATTTGCGAGCTGTTCCGCTTGTTTCGACGGTTAAACGGTTGTTTATTACATTCTGCACGTAAAAAGGAGTAAGAAGAGCGCTTAAACGTCGAAATATCTCAAACGGGAAGGAAATGACGGTCAGTTTTCATCAAAATCGACGAAATCATCGAGATTTGCGAGCTGTTCCGCTTGTTTCGACGGTTAAACGGTTGTGTATTACATTCTGCACGTTAAACGGTGTAAGAAGAGCGCTTAAACGTCGAAAAATCTCACATGGTTAGGAAATGACGGTCAGTTTTCATCAAAATCGACGAAATCATCGAGATTTGCGAGCTGTCCCGCTTGTTTCGACGGTTAAGCTGTTGTGCATTGCATTCTGCACGTTAAACGGTGTAAGAAGAGCGCTTAAACGTCGAAAAATCTCAAACGGGAAGGAAATGACGTCAGTTGTCATCAGAATCGACGAAATCATCGAGATTTGCGAGCTGTTCCGCTTGTTTCCACGGTTAAACAGTTGTGTATTGCATTCTGCACGTAAAAAGGAGTAAAAAGAGCGCTAAACCTTCGAAAAATCTCAAACGGGAAGGAAATGACGTCAGTTTTCATCAAAATCGACGAAATCATCGAGATTTGCGAGCTGTTCCTCTTGTTTCGACGCTGAAACTGGCGTGTGTTACATTCTGCACGTTAAATGGAGTAGAAAGAGCGCTTAAACGTCGAAATATCTCAAACGGGAAGGAAATGACGGTTAGTTTTCATCAAAACCTACGAAATCACCGAGATTTGCGAGCTGTTCCGCTTGTTTCGACGGTTAAACGGTTGTGCATTGCATTCTGCAGGTAAAGAGGAGTAAAATGAGCGTTTAAACGTCGAAATATCTCAAACGGGAAGGAAATGACGGTCAGTTTTCATCAAAATCGACGAAATCATCGAGATTTGCGAGCTGTTCCGCTTGTTCCGACGCTCAAACTGGCGTGTATTGCTTTCTGCAGGTAAAAAGGAGTAAAAGGAGCGCTAAAACTTCGAAAAATCTCAAACGGGAAGGAAATGACGGTCAGTTTTCATCAAAATCGACGAAATCATCGAGATTTGCGAGCTGTTCCTCTTGTTTCGACGCTGAAACTGGCGTGTATTACATTCTGCACGTTAAACGGTGTAAGAAGAGCGCTTAAACGTCGAAAAATCTCAAACGGGAAGGAAATGACGGTCAGTTTTCATCAAAATCGACGAAATCATCGAGATTTGCGAGCTGTTCCGTTTGTTTCAACGGTTAAACGGTTGTGTATTACATTCTGCACGTTAAACGGTGTAAGAAGAGCGCTTAAACGTCGAAAAATCTCAAACGGGAAGGAAATGACGTCAGTTGTCATCAGAATCGACGAAATCATCGAGATTTGCGAGCTGTTCCTCTTGTTTCGACGCTGAAACTGGCGAGTATTACATTCTGCACGTTAAATGGAGTAAAAAGTGCGCTTAAACGTCGAAATATCTCAAGCGGGTAGGAAATGACGGTCAGTTTTCATCAAAATCGACGAAATCATCGAGATTTGAGAGCTGTTCCGGTTGCTTCGACGGTTAAACGGTTGTGTATTACATTCTGCACGTTAAACGGTGTAAGAAGAGCGCTTAAACGTCGAAAAATCTCAAACGGGAAGGAAATGACGTCAGTTGTCATCAGAATCGACGAAATCATCGAGATTTGCGAGCTGTTCCGCTTGTTTCCACGGTTAAACAGTTGTGTATTGCATTCTGCACGTAAAAAGGAGTAAGAAGAGCGCTTAAACGTCGAAAAATCTCAAACGGGAAGGAAATGACGGTCAGTTTTCATCAAAATCGACGAAATCATCGGGATTTGCGAGCTGTTCCGCTTGTTTCGACGGTTAAACGGTTGTTTATTACATTCTGCACATAAAAAGGAGTAAAAAGAGCGCTTAAACGTCGAAATATCTCAAACGGGAAGGAAATGACGGTCAGTTTTCATCAAAATCGACGAAATCATCGCGATTTGCGAGCTGTTCCGCTTGTTTCGACGGTTAAACGGCTGTTTATTACATTCTGCACGTAAAAAGGAGTAAAAAGTGCGCTTAAACGTCGAAATATCTCAAACGGGAAGGAAATGACTGTCAGTTTTCATCAAAATCGACGAAATCATCGAGATTTGCGAGCTGTTCCGCTTGTTTCGACGGTTAAACGGTTGTTTATTACATTCTGCACGTAAAAAGGAGTAAAAAGAGCGCTTAAACGTCGAAATATCTCAAACGGGAAGGAAATGACGGTCAGTTTTCATCAAAATCGACGAAATCATCGAGATTTGCGAGCAGTTCCGCTTGTTTCGACGGTTAAACGGTTGTGCATTGCATTCTGCAGGTAAAGAGGAGTAAAATGAGCGTTTAAACGTCGACATATCTCAAACGGGAAGGAAATGACGGTCAGTTTTCATCAATATCGACGAAATCATCGAGATTTGCGAGCTGTTCCGTTTGTTTCAACGGTTAAACGGTTGTGTATTACATTCTGCACGTTAAACGGTGTAAGAAGAGCGCTTAAACGTCGAAAAATCTCAAACGGGAAGGAAATGACGTCAGTTGTCATCAGAATCGACGAAATCATCGAGATTTGCGAGCTGTTCCTCTTGTTTCGACGCTGAAACTGGCGAGTATTACATTCTGCACGTTAAATGGAGTAAAAAGTGCGCTTAAACGTCGAAATATCTCAAGCGGGTAGGAAATGACGGTCAGTTTTCATCAAAATCGACGAAATCATCGAGATTTGAGAGCTGTTCCGGTTGCTTCGACGGTTAAACGGTTGTGTATTACATTCTGCACGTTAAACGGTGTAAGAAGAGCGCTTAAACGTCGAAAAATCTCAAACGGGAAGGAAATGACGTCAGTTGTCATCAGAATCGACGAAATCATCGAGATTTGCGAGCTGTTCCGCTTGTTTCCACGGTTAAACAGTTGTGTATTGCATTCTGCACGTAAAAAGGAGTAAGAAGAGCGCTTAAACGTCGAAAAATCTCAAACGGGAAGGAAATGACGGTCAGTTTTCATCAAAATCGACGAAATCATCGGGATTTGCGAGCTGTTCCGCTTGTTTCGACGGTTAAACGGTTGTTTATTACATTCTGCACATAAAAAGGAGTAAAAAGAGCGCTTAAACGTCGAAATATCTCAAACGGGAAGGAAATGACGGTCAGTTTTCATCAAAATCGACGAAATCATCGCGATTTGCGAGCTGTTCCGCTTGTTTCGACGGTTAAACGGCTGTTTATTACATTCTGCACGTAAAAAGGAGTAAAAAGTGCGCTTAAACGTCGAAATATCTCAAACGGGAAGGAAATGACTGTCAGTTTTCATCAAAATCGACGAAATCATCGAGATTTGCGAGCTGTTCCGCTTGTTTCGACGGTTAAACGGTTGTTTATTACATTCTGCACGTAAAAAGGAGTAAAAAGAGCGCTTAAACGTCGAAATATCTCAAACGGGAAGGAAATGACGGTCAGTTTTCATCAAAATCGACGAAATCATCGAGATTTGCGAGCAGTTCCGCTTGTTTCGACGGTTAAACGGTTGTGCATTGCATTCTGCAGGTAAAGAGGAGTAAAATGAGCGTTTAAACGTCGACATATCTCAAACGGGAAGGAAATGACGGTCAGTTTTCATCAATATCGACGAAATCATCGAGATTTGCGAGCTGTTCCGTTTGTTTCAACGGTTAAACGGTTGTGTATTACATTCTGCACGTTAAACGGTGTAAGAAGAGCGCTTAAACGTCGAAAAATCTCAAACGGGAAGGAAATGACGTCAGTTGTCATCAGAATCGACGAAATCATCGAGATTTGCGAGCTGTTTCTCTTGTTTCGACGCTGAAACTGGCGAGTATTACATTCTGCACGTTAAATGGAGTAAAAAGTGCGCTGAAACGTCGAAATATCTCAAGCGGGTAGGAAATGACGGTCAGTTTTCATCAAAATCGACGAAATCATCGAGATTTGAGAGCTGTTCCGGTTGCTTCGACGGTTAAACGGTTGTGTATTACATTCTGCACGTTAAACGGTGTAAGAAGAGCGCTTAAACGTCGAAAAATCTCAAACGGGAAGGAAATGACGGTCAGTTTTCATCAAAATCGACGAAATCATCGAGATTTGCGAGCTGTTCCGCTTGTTTCGACGGTTAAACGGTTGTGTATTACAATCTGCACGTTAAACGGTGTAAGAAGAGCGCTTAAACTTCGAAAAATCTCAAACGGGAAGGAAATGACGGTCAGTTTTCATCAAAATCGACGAAATCATCGAGATTTGCGAGCTGTTCCGCTTGTTTCGACGGTTAAACGGTTGTTTATTACATTCTGCACATAAAAAGGAGTAAAAAGAGCGCTTAAACGTCGAAATATCTCAAACGGGAAGGAAATGACGGTCAGTTTTCATCAAAATCGACGAAATCATCGCGATTTGCGAGCTGTTCCGCTTGTTTCGACGGTTAAACGGCTGTTTATTACATTCTGCACGTAAAAAGGAGTAAGAAGAGCGCTTAAACGACGAAATATCTCAAACGGGAAGGAAATGACGGTCAGTTTTCATCAAAATCGACGAAATCATCGAGATTTGCGAGCTGTTCCGCTTGTTTCGAAGGTTAAACGGTTGTGTATTACATTCTGCACGTTAAACGGTGTAAGAAGAGCGCTTAAACGTCGAAAAATCTCACACGGGTAGGAAATGACGGTCAGTTTTCATCAAAATCGACGAAATCATCGAGATTTGCGAGCTGTTCCGCTTGTTTCTACGGTTAAGCTGTTGTGCATTGCATTCTGCACGTTAAACGGTGTAAGAAGAGCGCTTAAACGTCGAAAAATCTCAAACGGGAAGGAAATGACGTCAGTTGTCATCAGAATCGACGAAATCATCGAGATTTGCGAGCTGTTCCGCTTGTTTCCACGGTTAAACAGTTGTGTATTGCATTCTGCACGTAAAAAGGAGTAAAAAGAGCTCTAAACCTTCGAAAAATCTCAAACGGGAAGGAAATGACGGTCAGTTTTCATCAAAATCGACGAAATCATCGAGATTTGCGAGCTGTTCCGCTTGTTTCGACCCTGAAAGTGGCGTGTATTACATTCTGCACGTTAAATGGAGTAGAAAGAGCGCTTAAACGTCGAAATATCTCAAACGGGAAGGAAATGACGGTTAGTTTTCATCAAAACCTACGGAATCACCGAGATTTGCGAGCTGTTCCGCTTGTTTCGACAGTTAAACGGTTGTGCATTGCATTCTGCACTTAAAAAGGAGTGAAATGAGCGTTTAAACGTACAACAATCTCAAACGGGAAGGAAATGACGTCAGTTTTCATCAAAATCGACGAAATCATCGAGATTTGCGAGCTGTTCCTCTTGTTTCGACGCTGAAACTGGCGTGTATTACATTCTGCACGTTAAATGGAGTAGAAAGAGCGCTTAAACGTCGAAATATCTCAAACGGGAAGGAAATGACGGTTAGTTTTCATCAAAACCTACGAAATCACCGAGATTTGCGAGCTGTTCCGCTTGTTTCGACGGTTAAACGGTTGTGCATTGCATTCTGCAGGTAAAGAGGAGTAAAATGAGCGTTTAAACGTCGAAATATCTCAAACGGGAAGGAAATGACGGTCAGTTTTCATCAAAATCGACGAAATCATCGAGATTTGCGAGCTGTTCCGCTTGTTCCGACGCTCAAACTGGCGTGTATTGCATTCTGCAGGTAAAAAGGAGTAAAAGGAGCGCTAAAACTTCGAAAAATCTCAAACGGGAAGGAAATGACTGTCAGTTTTCATCAAAATCGACGAAATCATCGAGATTTGCGAGCTGTTCCGCTTGTTTCCACGGTTAAACAGTTGTGTATTACATTCTGCACGTTAAACGGTGTAAGAAGAGCGCTTAAACGTCGAAGAATCTCAAACGGGAAGGAACTGACGGTCAGTTTTCATCAAAATCGACGAAATCATCGGGATTTGCGAGCTGTTCCGCTTGTTTCGACGGTTAAACTGTTGTGCATTGCATTCTGCAGGTAAAGAGGAGTGAAATGAGCGTTTAAACGTCAAAATATCTCAAGCGGGAAGGAAATGACGGTCAGTTTTCATCATAATCGACGAAATCATCGAGATTTACGAGCTGTTCCGCTTGTTTCAACGGTTAAACGGTTGTGTATTACATTCTGCACGTTAAACGGTGTAAGAAGAGCGCTTAAACGTCGAAAAATCTCAAACGGGAAGGAAATGACGTCAGTTGTCATCAGAATCGACGAAATCATCGAGATTTGCGAGCTGTTCCTCTTGTTTCGACGCTGAAACTGGCGAGTATTACATTCTGCACGTTAAATGGAGTAAAAAGTGCGCTTAAACGTCGAAATATCTCAAGCGGGTAGGAAATGACGGTCAGTTTTCATCAAAATCGACGAAATCATCGAGATTTGAGAGCTGTTCCGGTTGCTTCGACGGTTAAACGGTTGTGTATTACATTCTGCACGTTAAACGGTGTAAGAAGAGCGCTTAAACGTCGAAAAATCTCAAACGGGAAGGAAATGACGTCAGTTGTCATCAGAATCGACGAAATCATCGAGATTTGCGAGCTGTTCCGCTTGTTTCCACGGTTAAACAGTTGTGTATTGCATTCTGCACGTAAAAAGGAGTAAAAAGAGCGCTAAACCTTCGAAAAATCTCAAACGGGAAGGAAATGACGGTCAGTTTTCATCAAAATCGACGAAATCATCGAGATTTGCGAGCTGTTCCGCTTGTTTCGACCCTGAAACTGGCGTGTATTACATTCTGCACGTTAAATGGAGTAGAAAGAGCGCTTAAACGTCGAAATATCTCAAACGGGAAGGAAATGACGGTTAGTTTTCATCAAAACCTACGAAATCATCGAGATTTGCGAGCTGTTCCGCTTGTTTCGACGGTTAAACGGTTGTTTATTACATTCTGCACGTAAAAAGGAGTAAAAAGAGCGCTTAAACGTCGAAATATCTCAAACGGGAAGGAAATGACGGTCAGTTTTCATCAAAATCGACGAAATCATCGAGATTTGAGAGCTGTTCCGGTTGCTTCGACGGTTAAACGGTTGTGTATTACATTCTGCACGTTAAACGGTGTAAGAAGAGCGCTTAAACTTCGAAAAATCTCAAACGGGAAGGAAATGACAGTCAGTTTTCATCAAAATCGACGAAATCATCGAGATTTGCGAGCTGTTCCGCTTGTTTCGACGGTTAAACGGCTGTTTATTACATTCTGCACGTAAAAAGGAGTAAAAAGTGCGCTTAAACGTCGAAATATCTCAAACGGGAAGGAAATGACGGTCAGTTTTCATCAAAATCGACGAAATCATCGAGATTTGCGAGCTGTTCCGCTTGTTTCGACGGTTAGACGGTTGTTTATTACATTCTGCACGTAAAAAGGAGTAAAAAGAGCGCTTAAACGTCGAAATATCTCAAACGGGAAGGAAATGACGGTCAGTTTTCATCAAAATCGACGAAATCATCGAGATTTGCGAGCTGTTCCGCTTGTTTCGACGGTTAAACAGTTGTGTATTACATTCTGCACGTTAAACGGTGTAAGAAGAGCGCTTAAACGTCGAAAAATCTCAAACGGGAAGGAAATGACGGTCAGTTTTCATCATAATCGACGAAATCATCGAGATTTACGAGCTGTTCCGCTTGTTTCAACGGTTAAACGGTTGTGTAT
The DNA here is from genome assembly GCF_040668555.2 of Bombus flavifrons. Classification (NCBI taxonomy): domain Eukaryota; kingdom Metazoa; phylum Arthropoda; class Insecta; order Hymenoptera; family Apidae; genus Bombus; species Bombus flavifrons. Next base: position 658,367 of record NC_138459.1, on the reverse strand, counting down.
TACATTCTGCACGTTAAACGGTGTAAGAAGAGCGCTTAAACGTCGAAAAATCTCAAACGGGAAGGAAATGACGTCAGTTGTCATCAGAATCGACGAAGTCATCGAGATTTGCGAGCTGTTCCTCTTGTTTCGACGCTGAAACTGGCGAGTATTACATTCTGCACGTTAAATGGAGTAAAAAGTGCTCTTAAACGTCGAAATATCTCAAGCGGGTAGGAAATGACGGTCAGTTTTCATCAAAATCGACGAAATCATCGAGATTTGCGAGCTGTTCCGCTTGTTTCGACGGTTAAACGGTTGTGTATTACATTCTGCACGTTAAACGGTGTAAGAAGAGCGCTTAAACGTCGAAAAATCTCACACGGGTAGGAAATGACGGTCAGTTTTCATCAAAATCGACGAAATCATCGAGATTTGCGAGCTGTTCCGCTTGTTTCGACGGTTAAACTGTTGTGCATTGCATTCTGCACGTTAAACGGTGTAAGAAGAGCGCTTAAACGTCGAAAAATCTCAAACGGGAAGGAAATGACGTCAGTTGTCATCAGAATCGACGAAATCATCGAGATTTGCGAGCTGTTCCGCTTGTTTCCACGGTTAAACAGTTGTGTATTGCATTCTGCACGTAAAAAGGTGTAAAAAGAGCGCTAAACCTTCGAAAAATCTCAAACGGGAAGGAAATGACGTCAGTTTTCATCAAAATCGACGAAATCATCGAGATTTGCGAGCTGTTCCGCTTGTTTCGACGGTTAGACGGTTGTTTATTACATTCTGCACGTAAAAAGGAGTAAAAAGAGCGCTTAAACGTCGAAATATCTCAAACGGGAAGGAAATGACGGTCAGTTTTCATCAAAATCGACGAAATCATCGAGATTTGCGAGCTGTTCCGCTTGTTTCGACGGTTAAACAGTTGTGTATTACATTCTGCACGTTAAACGGTGTAAGAAGAGCGCTTAAACGTCGAAAAATCTCAAACGGGAAGGAAATGACGGTCAGTTTTCATCAAAATCGACGAAATCATCGGGATTTGCGAGCTGTTCCGCTTGTTTCCACGGTTAAACTGTTGTGCATTGCATTCTGCAGGTAAAGAGGAGTGAAATGAGCGTTTAAACGTCAAAATATCTCAAGCGGGAAGGAAATGACGGTCAGTTTTCATCATAATCGACGAAATCATCGAGATTTACGAGCTGTTCCGCTTGTTTCAACGGTTAAACGGTTGTGTATTACATTCTGCACGTTAAACGGTGTAAGAAGAGCGCTTAAACGTCGAAAAATCTCAAACGGGAAGGAAATGACGTCAGTTGTCATCAGAATCGACGAAGTCATCGAGATTTGCGAGCTGTTCCTCTTGTTTCGACGCTGAAACTGGCGAGTATTACATTCTGCACGTTAAATGGAGTAAAAAGTGCTCTTAAACGTCGAAATATCTCAAGCGGGTAGGAAATGACGGTCAGTTTTCATCAAAATCGACGAAATCATCGAGATTTGCGAGCTGTTCCGCTTGTTTCGACGGTTACACGGTTGTGTATTACATTCTGCACGTTAAACGGTGTAAGAAGAGCGCTTAAACGTCGAAAAATCTCACACGGGTAGGAAATGACGGTCAGTTTTCATCAAAATCGACGAAATCATCGAGATTTGCGAGCTGTTCCGCTTGTTTCGACGGTTAAACTGTTGTGCATTGCATTCTGCACGTTAAACGGTGTAAGAAGAGCGCTTAAACGTCGAAAAATCTCAAACGGGAAGGAAATGACGTCAGTTGTCATCAGAATCGACGAAATCATCGAGATTTGCGAGCTGTTCCGCTTGTTTCCACGGTTAAACAGTTGTGTATTGCATTCTGCACGTAAAAAGGAGTAAAAAGAGCGCTAAACCTTCGAAAAATCTCAAACGGGAAGGAAATGACGTCAGTTTTCATCAAAATCGACGAAATCATCGAGATTTGCGAGCTGTTCCTCTTGTTTCGACGCTGAAACTGGCGTGTGTTACATTCTGCACGTTAAATGGAGTAGAAAGAGCGCTTAAACGTCGAAATATCTCAAACGGGAAGGAAATGACGGTTAGTTTTCATCAAAACCTACGAAATCACCGAGATTTGCGAGCTGTTCCGCTTGTTTCGACGGTTAAACGGTTGTGCATTGCATTCTGCAGGTAAAGAGGAGTAAAATGAGCGTTTAAACGTCGAAATATCTCAAACGGGAAGGAAATGACGGTCAGTTTTCATCAAAATCGACGAAATCATCGAGATTTGCGAGCTGTTCCGCTTGTTCCGACGCTCAAACTGGCGTGTATTGCACTCTGCAGGTAAAAAGGAGTAAAAGGAGCGCTAAAACTTCGAAAAATCTCAAACGGGAAGGAAATGACGGTCAGTTTTCATCAAAATCGACGAAATCATCGAGATTTGCGAGCTGTTCCGCTTGTTTCGACGGTTAAACGGCTGTTTATTACATTCTGCACGTAAAAAGGAGTAAAAAGTGCGCTTAAACGTCGAAATATCTCAAACGGGAAGGAAATGACGGTCAGTTTTCATCAAAATCGACGAAATCATCGAGATTTGCGAGCTGTTCCGCTTGTTTCGACGGTTAAACGGTTGTTTATTACATTCTGCACGTAAAAAGGAGTAAAAAGAGCGCTTAAACGTCGAAATATCTCAAACGGGAAGGAAATGACGGTCAGTTTTCATCAAAATCGACGAAATCATCGAGATTTGCGAGCTGTTCCGCTTGTTTCGACGGTTAAACAGTTGTGTATTACATTCTGCACGTTAAACGGTGTAAGAAGAGCGCTTAAACGTCGAAAAATCTCAAACGGGAAGGAAATGACGGTCAGTTTTCATCAAAATCGACGAAATCATCGAGATTTGCGAGCTGTTCCGCTTGTTTCGACGGTTAAACGGTTGTTTATTACATTCTGCACATAAAAAGGAGTAAAAAGAGCGCTTAAACGTCGAAATATCTCAAACGGGAAGGAAATGACGGTCAGTTTTCATCAAAATCGACGAAATCATCGCGATTTGCGAGCTGTTCCGCTTGTTTCGACGGTTAAACGGCTGTTTATTACATTCTGCACGTAAAAAGGAGTAAGAAGAGCGCTTAAACGACGAAATATCTCAAACGGGAAGGAAATGACGGTCAGTTTTCATCAAAATCGACGAAATCATCGAGATTTGCGAGCTGTTCCGCTTGTTTCGAAGGTTAAACGGTTGTGTATTACATTCTGCACGTTAAACGGTGTAAGAAGAGCGCTTAAACGTCGAAAAATCTCACACGGGTAGGAAATGACGGTCAGTTTTCATCAAAATCGACGAAATCATCGAGATTTGCGAGCTGTTCCGCTTGTTTCTACGGTTAAGCTGTTGTGCATTGCATTCTGCACGTTAAACGGTGTAAGAAGAGCGCTTAAACGTCGAAAAATCTCAAACGGGAAGGAAATGACGTCAGTTGTCATCAGAATCGACGAAATCATCGAGATTTGCGAGCTGTTCCGCTTGTTTCCACGGTTAAACAGTTGTGTATTGCATTCTGCACGTAAAAAGGAGTAAAAAGAGCTCTAAACCTTCGAAAAATCTCAAACGGGAAGGAAATGACGGTCAGTTTTCATCAAAATCGACGAAATCATCGAGATTTGCGAGCTGTTCCGCTTGTTTCGACCCTGAAAGTGGCGTGTATTACATTCTGCACGTTAAATGGAGTAGAAAGAGCGCTTAAACGTCGAAATATCTCAAACGGGAAGGAAATGACGGTTAGTTTTCATCAAAACCTACGGAATCACCGAGATTTGCGAGCTGTTCCGCTTGTTTCGACAGTTAAACGGTTGTGCATTGCATTCTGCACTTAAAAAGGAGTGAAATGAGCGTTTAAACGTACAACAATCTCAAACGGGAAGGAAATGACGTCAGTTTTCATCAAAATCGACGAAATCATCGAGATTTGCGAGCTGTTCCTCTTGTTTCGACGCTGAAACTGGCGTGTATTACATTCTGCACGTTAAATGGAGTAGAAAGAGCGCTTAAACGTCGAAATATCTCAAACGGGAAGGAAATGACGGTTAGTTTTCATCAAAACCTACGAAATCACCGAGATTTGCGAGCTGTTCCGCTTGTTTCGACGGTTAAACGGTTGTGCATTGCATTCTGCAGGTAAAGAGGAGTAAAATGAGCGTTTAAACGTCGAAATATCTCAAACGGGAAGGAAATGACGGTCAGTTTTCATCAAAATCGACGAAATCATCGAGATTTGCGAGCTGTTCCGCTTGTTTCGACGCTGAAACTGGCGAGTATTACATTCTGCACGTTAAATGGAGTAAAAAGTGCGCTTAAACGTCGAAATATCTCAAGCGGGTAGGAAATGACGGTCAGTTTTCATCAAAATCGACGAAATCATCGAGATTTGAGAGCTGTTCCGGTTGCTTCGACGGTTAAACGGTTGTGTATTACATTCTGCACGTTAAACGGTGTAAGAAGAGCGCTTAAACGTCGAAAAATCTCAAACGGGAAGGAAATGACGTCAGTTGTCATCAGAATCGACGAAATCATCGAGATTTGCGAGCTGTTCCGCTTGTTTCCACGGTTAAACAGTTGTGTATTGCATTCTGCACGTAAAAAGGAGTAAAAAGAGCGCTAAACCTTCGAAAAATCTCAAACGGGAAGGAAATGACGGTCAGTTTTCATCAAAATCGACGAAATCATCGAGATTTGCGAGCTGTTCCGCTTGTTTCCACCCTGAAACTGGCGTGTATTACATTCTGCACGTTAAATGGAGTAGAAAGAGCGCTTAAACGTCGAAATATCTCAAACGGGAAGGAAATGACGGTTAGTTTTCATCAAAACCTACGAAATCATCGAGATTTGCGAGCTGTTCCGCTTGTTTCGACGGTTAAACGGTTGTTTATTACATTCTGCACGTAAAAAGGAGTAAAAAGAGCGCTTAAACGTCGAAATATCTCAAACGGGAAGGAAATGACGGTCAGTTTTCATCAAAATCGACGAAATCATCGAGATTTGCGAGCTGTTCCGCTTGTTTCGACGGTTAAACGGTTGTGTATTACATTCTGCACGTTAAACGGTGTAAGAAGAGCGCTTAAACGTCGAAAAATCTCACACGGGTAGGAAATGACGGTCAGTTTTCATCAAAATCGACGAAATCATCGAGATTTGCGAGCTGTTCCGCTTGTTTCGACGGTTAAACTGTTGTGCATTGCATTCTGCACGTTAAACGGTGTAAGAAGAGCGCTTAAACGTCGAAAAATCTCAAACGGGAAGGAAATGACGTCAGTTGTCATCAGAATCGACGAAATCATCGAGATTTGCGAGCTGTTCCGCTTGTTTCCACGGTTAAACAGTTGTGTATTGCATTCTGCAGGTAAAGAGGAGTAAAATGAGCGTTTAAACGTCGAAATATCTCAAACGGGAAGGAAATGACGGTCAGTTTTCATCAAAATCGACGAAATCATCGAGATTTGCGAGCTGTTCCGCTTGTTCCGACGCTCAAACTGGCGTGTATTGCACTCTGCAGGTAAAAAGGAGTAAAAGGAGCGCTAAAACTTCGAAAAATCTCAAACGGGAAGGAAATGACGGTCAGTTTTCATCAGAATCGACGAAATCATCGAGATTTGCGAGCTGTTCCTCTTGTTTCGACGCTGAAACTGGCGAGTATTACATTCTGCACGTTAAATGGAGTAAAAAGTGCGCTTAAACGTCGAAATATCTCAAGCGGGTAGGAAATGACGGTCAGTTTTCATCAAAATCGACGAAATCATCGAGATTTGAGAGCTGTTCCGGTTGCTTCGACGGTTAAACGGTTGTGTATTACATTCTGCACGTTAAACGGTGTAAGAAGAGCGCTTAAACTTCGAAAAATCTCAAACGGGAAGGAAATGACGGTCAGTTTTCATCAAAATCGACGAAATCATCGAGATTTGCGAGCTGTTCCGCTTGTTTCGACGGTTAAACGGCTGTTTATTACATTCTGCACGTAAAAAGGAGTAAAAAGTGCGCTTAAACGTCGAAATATCTCAAACGGGAAGGAAATGACGGTCAGTTTTCATCAAAATCGACGAAATCATCGAGATTTGCGAGCTGTTCCGCTTGTTTCGACGGTTAGACGGTTGTTTATTACATTCTGCACGTAAAAAGGAGTAAAAAGAGCGCTTAAACGTCTAAATATCTCAAACGGGAAGGAAATGACGGTCAGTTTTCATCAAAATCGACGAAATCATCGAGATTTGCGAGCTGTTCCGCTTGTTTCGACGGTTAAACAGTTGTGTATTACATTCTGCACGTTAAACGGTGTAAGAAGAGCGCTTAAACGTCGAAAAATCTCAAACGGGAAGGAAATGACGGTCAGTTTTCATCAAAATCGACGAAATCATCGGGATTTGCGAGCTGTTCCGCTTGTTTCCACGGTTAAACTGTTGTGCATTGCATTCTGCAGGTAAAGAGGAGTGAAATGAGCGTTTAAACGTCAAAATATCTCAAGCGGGAAGGAAATGACGGTCAGTTTTCATCATAATCGACGAAATCATCGAGATTTACGAGCTGTTCCGCTTGTTTCAACGGTTAAACGGTTGTGTATTACATTCTGCACGTTAAACGGTGTAAGAAGAGCGCTTAAACGTCGAAAAATCTCAAACGGGAAGGAAATGACGTCAGTTGTCATCAGAATCGACGAAGTCATCGAGATTTGCGAGCTGTTCCTCTTGTTTCGACGCTGAAACTGGCGAGTATTACATTCTGCACGTTAAATGGAGTAAAAAGTGCTCTTAAACGTCGAAATATCTCAAGCGGGTAGGAAATGACGGTCAGTTTTCATCAAAATCGACGAAATCATCGAGATTTGCGAGCTGTTCCGCTTGTTTCGACGGTTAAACGGTTGTGTATTACATTCTGCACGTTAAACGGTGTAAGAAGAGCGCTTAAACGTCGAAAAATCTCACACGGGTAGGAAATGACGGTCAGTTTTCATCAAAATCGACGAAATCATCGAGATTTGCGAGCTGTTCCGCTTGTTTCGACGGTTAAACTGTTGTGCATTGCATTCTGCACGTTAAACGGTGTAAGAAGAGCGCTTAAACGTCGAAAAATCTCAAACGGGAAGGAAATGACGTCAGTTGTCATCAGAATCGACGAAATCATCGAGATTTGCGAGCTGTTCCGCTTGTTTCCACGGTTAAACAGTTGTGTATTGCATTCTGCACGTAAAAAGGTGTAAAAAGAGCGCTAAACCTTCGAAAAATCTCAAACGGGAAGGAAATGACGTCAGTTTTCATCAAAATCGACGAAATCATCGAGATTTGCGAGCTGTTCCGCTTGTTTCGACGGTTAGACGGTTGTTTATTACATTCTGCACGTAAAAAGGAGTAAAAAGAGCGCTTAAACGTCGAAATATCTCAAACGGGAAGGAAATGACGGTCAGTTTTCATCAAAATCGACGAAATCATCGAGATTTGCGAGCTGTTCCGCTTGTTTCGACGGTTAAACAGTTGTGTATTACATTCTGCACGTTAAACGGTGTAAGAAGAGCGCTTAAACGTCGAAAAATCTCAAACGGGAAGGAAATGACGGTCAGTTTTCATCAAAATCGACGAAATCATCGGGATTTGCGAGCTGTTCCGCTTGTTTCCACGGTTAAACTGTTGTGCATTGCATTCTGCAGGTAAAGAGGAGTGAAATGAGCGTTTAAACGTCAAAATATCTCAAGCGGGAAGGAAATGACGGTCAGTTTTCATCATAATCGACGAAATCATCGAGATTTACGAGCTGTTCCGCTTGTTTCAACGGTTAAACGGTTGTGTATTACATTCTGCACGTTAAACGGTGTAAGAAGAGCGCTTAAACGTCGAAAAATCTCAAACGGGAAGGAAATGACGTCAGTTGTCATCAGAATCGACGAAGTCATCGAGATTTGCGAGCTGTTCCTCTTGTTTCGACGCTGAAACTGGCGAGTATTACATTCTGCACGTTAAATGGAGTAAAAAGTGCTCTTAAACGTCGAAATATCTCAAGCGGGTAGGAAATGACGGTCAGTTTTCATCAAAATCGACGAAATCATCGAGATTTGCGAGCTGTTCCGCTTGTTTCGACGGTTACACGGTTGTGTATTACATTCTGCACGTTAAACGGTGTAAGAAGAGCGCTTAAACGTCGAAAAATCTCACACGGGTAGGAAATGACGGTCAGTTTTCATCAAAATCGACGAAATCATCGAGATTTGCGAGCTGTTCCGCTTGTTTCGACGGTTAAACTGTTGTGCATTGCATTCTGCACGTTAAACGGTGTAAGAAGAGCGCTTAAACGTCGAAAAATCTCAAACGGGAAGGAAATGACGTCAGTTGTCATCAGAATCGACGAAATCATCGAGATTTGCGAGCTGTTCCGCTTGTTTCCACGGTTAAACAGTTGTGTATTGCATTCTGCACGTAAAAAGGAGTAAAAAGAGCGCTAAACCTTCGAAAAATCTCAAACGGGAAGGAAATGACGTCAGTTTTCATCAAAATCGACGAAATCATCGAGATTTGCGAGCTGTTCCTCTTGTTTCGACGCTGAAACTGGCGTGTGTTACATTCTGCACGTTAAATGGAGTAGAAAGAGCGCTTAAACGTCGAAATATCTCAAACGGGAAGGAAATGACGGTTAGTTTTCATCAAAACCTACGAAATCACCGAGATTTGCGAGCTGTTCCGCTTGTTTCGACGGTTAAACGGTTGTGCATTGCATTCTGCAGGTAAAGAGGAGTAAAATGAGCGTTTAAACGTCGAAATATCTCAAACGGGAAGGAAATGACGGTCAGTTTTCATCAAAATCGACGAAATCATCGAGATTTGCGAGCTGTTCCGCTTGTTCCGACGCTCAAACTGGCGTGTATTGCACTCTGCAGGTAAAAAGGAGTAAAAGGAGCGCTAAAACTTCGAAAAATCTCAAACGGGAAGGAAATGACGGTCAGTTTTCATCAAAATCGACGAAATCATCGAGATTTGCGAGCTGTTCCGCTTGTTTCGACGGTTAAACGGCTGTTTATTACATTCTGCACGTAAAAAGGAGTAAAAAGTGCGCTTAAACGTCGAAATATCTCAAACGGGAAGGAAATGACGGTCAGTTTTCATCAAAATCGACGAAATCATCGAGATTTGCGAGCTGTTCCGCTTGTTTCGACGGTTAAACGGTTGTTTATTACATTCTGCACGTAAAAAGGAGTAAAAAGAGCGCTTAAACGTCGAAATATCTCAAACGGGAAGGAAATGACGGTCAGTTTTCATCAAAATCGACGAAATCATCGAGATTTGCGAGCTGTTCCGCTTGTTTCGACGGTTAAACAGTTGTGTATTACATTCTGCACGTTAAACGGTGTAAGAAGAGCGCTTAAACGTCGAAAAATCTCAAACGGGAAGGAAATGACGGTCAGTTTTCATCAAAATCGACGAAATCATCGGGATTTGCGAGCTGTTCCGCTTGTTTCCACGGTTAAACTGTTGTGCATTGCATTCTGCAGGTAAAGAGGAGTGAAATGAGCGTTTAAACGTCAAAATATCTCAAGCGGGAAGGAAATGACGGTCAGTTTTCATCATAATCGACGAAATCATCGAGATTTACGAGCTGTTCCGCTTGTTTCAACGGTTAAACGGTTGTGTATTACATTCTGCACGTTAAACGGTGTAAGAAGAGCGCTTAAACGTCGAAAAATCTCAAACGGGAAGGAAATGACGTCAGTTGTCATCAGAATCGACGAAGTCATCGAGATTTGCGAGCTGTTCCTCTTGTTTCGACGCTGAAACTGGCGAGTATTACATTCTGCACGTTAAATGGAGTAAAAAGTGCTCTTAAACGTCGAAATATCTCAAGCGGGTAGGAAATGACGGTCAGTTTTCATCAAAATCGACGAAATCATCGAGATTTGCGAGCTGTTCCGCTTGTTTCGACGGTTAAAAGGTTGTGTATTACATTCTGCACGTTAAACGGTGTAAGAAGAGCGCTTAAACGTCGAAAAATCTCACACGGGTAGGAAATGACGGTCAGTTTTCATCAAAATCGACGAAATCATCGAGATTTGCGAGCTGTTCCGCTTGTTTCGACGGTTAAACTGTTGTGCATTGCATTCTGCACGTTAAACGGTGTAAGAAGAGCGCTTAAACGTCGAAAAATCTCAAACGGGAAGGAAATGACGTCAGTTGTCATCAGAATCGACGAAATCATCGAGATTTGCGAGCTGTTCCGCTTGTTTCCACGGTTAAACAGTTGTGTATTGCATTCTGCACGTAAAAAGGAGTAAAAAGAGCGCTAAACCTTCGAAAAATCTCAAACGGGAAGGAAATGACGTCAGTTTTCATCAAAATCGACGAAATCATCGAGATTTGCGAGCTGTTCCTCTTGTTTCGACGCTGAAACTGGCGTGTGTTACATTCTGCACGTTAAATGGAGTAGAAAGAGCGCTTAAACGTCGAAATATCTCAAACGGGAAGGAAATGACGGTTAGTTTTCATCAAAACCTACGAAATCACCGAGATTTGCGAGCTGTTCCGCTTGTTTCGACGGTTAAACGGTTGTGCATTGCATTCTGCAGGTAAAGAGGAGTAAAATGAGCGTTTAAACGTCGAAATATCTCAAACGGGAAGGAAATGACGGTCAGTTTTCATCAAAATCGACGAAATCATCGAGATTTGCGAGCTGTTCCGCTTGTTCCGACGCTCAAACTGGCGTGTATTGCACTCTGCAGGTAAAAAGGAGTAAAAGGAGCGCTAAAACTTCGAAAAATCTCAAACGGGAAGGAAATGACGGTCAGTTTTCATCAAAATCGACGAAATCATCGAGATTTGCGAGCTGTTCCTCTTGTTTCGACGCTGAAACTGGCGTGTATTACATTCTGCACGTTAAACGGTGTAAGAAGAGCGCTTAAACGTCGAAAAATCTCAAACGGGAAGGAAATGACGTTCAGTTTTCATCAAAATCGACGAAATCATCGGGATTTGCGAGCTGTTCCGCTTGTTTCGACGGTTAAACGGTTGTGCATTGCATTCTGCAGGTAAAGAGGAGTAAAATGAGCGTTTAAACGTCGAAATATCTCAAACGGGAAGGAAATGACGGTCAGTTTTCATCAGAATCGACGAAATCATCGAGATTTGCGAGCTGTTCCTCTTGTTTCGACGCTGAAACTGGCGAGTATTACATTCTGCACGTTAAATGGAGTAAAAAGTGCGCTTAAACGTCGAAATATCTCAAGCGGGTAGGAAATGACGGTCAGTTTTCATCAAAATCGACGAAATCATCGAGATTTGAGAGCTGTTCCGGTTGCTTCGACGGTTAAACGGTTGTGTATTACATTCTGCACGTTAAACGGTGTAAGAAGAGCGCTTAAACTTCGAAAAATCTCAAACGGGAAGGAAATGACGGTCAGTTTTCATCAAAATCGACGAAATCATCGAGATTTGCGAGCTGTTCCGCTTGTTTCGACGGTTAAACGGCTGTTTATTACATTCTGCACGTAAAAAGGAGTAAAAAGTGCGCTTAAACGTCGAAATATCTCAAACGGGAAGGAAATGACGGTCAGTTTTCATCAAAATCGACGAAATCATCGAGATTTGCGAGCTGTTCCGCTTGTTTCGACGGTTAAACGGTTGTTTATTACATTCTGCACGTAAAAAGGAGTAAAAAGAGCGCTTAAACGTCGAAATATCTCAAACGGGAAGGAAATGACGGTCAGTTTTCATCAAAATCGACGAAATCATCGAGATTATCGAGCTGTTCCGCTTGTTTCGACGGTTAAACGGTTGTGTATTACATTCTGCACGTTAAACGGTGTAAGAAGAGCGCTTAAACGTCGAAAAATCTCAAACGGGAAGGAAATGTCGTCAGTTGTCATCAGAATCGACGAAGTCATCGAGATTTGCGAGCTGTTCCTCTTGTTTCGACGCTGAAACTGGCGAGTATTACATTCTGCACGTTAAATGGAGTAAAAAGTGCTCTTAAACGTCGAAATATCTCAAGCGGGTAGGAAATGACGGTCAGTTTTCATCAAAATCGACGAAATCATCGAGATTTGAGAGCTGTTCCGGTTGCTTCGACGGTTAAACGGTTGTGTATTACATTCTGCACGTTAAACGGTGTAAGAAGAGCGCTTAAACGTCGAAAAATCTCAAACGGGAAGGAAATGACGTCAGTTGTCATCAGAATCGACGAAATCATCGAGATTTGCGAGCTGTTCCGCTTGTTTCCACGGTTAAACAGTTGTGTATTGCATTCTGCACGTAAAAAGGAGTAAGAAGAGCGCTTAAACGTCGAAATATCTCAAACGGGAAGGAAATGACGGTCAGTTTTCATCAAAATCGACGAAATCATCGAGATTATCGAGCTGTTCCGCTTGTTTCGACGGTTAAACGGTTGTGTATTACATTCTGCACGTTAAACGGTGTAAGAAGAGCGCTTAAACTTCGAAAAATCTCAAACGGGAAGGAAATGACGGTCAGTTTTCATCAAAATCGACGAAATCATCGAGATTTGCGAGCTGTTCCGCTTGTTTCGACGGTTAAACGGTTGTTTATTACATTCTGCACATAAAAAGGAGTAAAAAGAGCGCTTAAACGTCGAAATATCTCAAACGGGAAGGAAATGACGGTCAGTTTTCATCAAAATCGACGAAATCATCGCGATTTGCGAGCTGTTCCGCTTGTTTCGACGGTTAAACGGCTGTTTATTACATTCTGCACATAAAAAGGAGTAAAAAGAGCGCTTAAACGTCGAAATATCTCAAACGGGAAGGAAATGACGGTCAGTTTTCATCAAAATCGACGAAATCATCGAGATTTGCGAGCTGTTCCGCTTGTTTCGACGGTTAAGCTGTTGTGCATTGCATTCTGCACGTTAAACGGTGTAAGAAGAGCGCTTAAACGTCGAAAAATCTCAAACGGGAAGGAAATGACGTCAGTTGTCATCAGAATCGACGAAATCATCGAGATTTGCGAGCTGTTCCGCTTGTTTCCACGGTTAAACAGTTGTGTATTGCATTCTGCACGTTAAACGGTGTAAGAAGAGCGCTTAAACTTCGAAAAATCTCAAACGGGAAGGAAATGACGGTCAGTTTTCATCAAAATCGACGAAATCATCGGGATTTGCGAGCTGTTCCGCTTGTTTCCACGGTTAAACTGTTGTGCATTGCATTCTGCAGGTAAAGAGGAGTGAAATGAGCGTTTAAACGTCAAAATATCTCAAGCGGGAAGGAAATGACGGTCAGTTTTCATCATAATCGACGAAATCATCGAGATTTACGAGCTGTTCCGCTTGTTTCAACGGTTAAACGGTTGTGTATTACATTCTGCACGTTAAACGGTGTGAGAAGAGCGCTTAAACGTCGAAAAATCTCAAACGGGAAGGAAATGACGTCAGTTGTCATCAGAATCGACGAAATCATCGAGATTTGCGAGCTGTTCCGCTTGTTTCCACGGTTAAACAGTTGTGTATTGCATTCTGCACGTAAAAAGGAGTAAGAAGAGCGCTTAAACGTCGAAATATCTCAAACGGGAAGGAAATGACGGTCAGTTTTCATCAAAATCGACGAAATCATCGAGATTTGCGAGCTGTTCCGCTTGTTTCGACGGTTAAGCTGTTGTGCATTGCATTCTGCACGTTAAACGGTGTAAGAAGAGCGCTTAAACGTCGAAAAATCTCAAACGGGAAGGAAATGACTTCAGTTGTCATCAGAATCGACGAAATCATCGAGATTTGCGAGCTGTTCCTCTTGTTTCGACGCTGAAACTGGCGAGTATTACATTCTGCACGTTAAATGGAGTAAAAAGTGCTCTTAAACGTCGAAATATCTCAAGCGGGTAGGAAATGACGGTCAGTTTTCATCAAAATCGACGAAATCATCGAGATTTGAGAGCTGTTCCGGTTGCTTCGACGGTTAAACGGTTGTGTATTACATTCTGCACGTTAAACGGTGTAAGAAGAGCGCTTAAACGTCGAAAAATCTCAAACGGGAAGGAAATGACGTCAGTTGTCATCAGAATCGACGAAATCATCGAGATTTGCGAGCTGTTCCGCTTGTTTCAACGGTTAAACGGTTGTGTATTACATTCTGCACGTTAAACGGTGTAAGAAGAGCGCTTAAACGTCGAAAAATCTCAAACGGGAAGGAAATGACGTCAGTTGTCATCAGAATCGACGAAATCATCGAGATTTGCGAGCTGTTCCTCTTGTTTCGACGCTGAAACTGGCGAGTATTACATTCTGCACGTTAAATGGAGTAAAAAGTGCGCTTAAACGTCGAAATATCTCAAGCGGGTAGGAAATGACGGTCAGTTTTCATCAAAATCGACGAAATCATCGAGATTTGAGAGCTGTTCCGGTTGCTTCGACGGTTAAACGGTTGTGTATTACATTCTGCACGTTAAACGGTGTAAGAAGAGCGCTTAAACGTCGAAAAATCTCAAACGGGAAGGAAATGACGTCAGTTGTCATCAGAATCGACGAAATCATCGAGATTTGCGAGCTGTTCCGCTTGTTTCCACGGTTAAACAGTTGTGTATTGCATTCTGCACGTAAAAAGGAGTAAGAAGAGCGCTTAAACGTCGAAACATCTCAAACGGGAAGGAAATGACGGTCAGTTTTCATCAAAATCGACGAAATCATCGAGATTTGCGAGCTGTTCCGCTTGTTTCGACGGTTAAACGGTTGTGTATTACATTCTGCACGTTAAACGGTGTAAGAAGAGCGCTTAAACTTCGAAAAATCTCAAACGGGAAGGAAATGACGGTCAGTTTTCATCAAAATCGACGAAATCATCGAGATTTGCGAGCTGTTCCGCTTGTTTCGACGGTTAAACGGTTGTTTATTACATTCTGCACATAAAAAGGAGTAAAAAGAGCGCTTAAACGTCGAAATATCTCAAACGGGAAGGAAATGACGGTCAGTTTTCATCAAAATCGACGAAATCATCGCGATTTGCGAGCTGTTCCGCTTGTTTCGACGGTTAAACGGCTGTTTATTACATTCTGCACGTAAAAAGGAGTAAGAAGAGCGCTTAAACGACGAAATATCTCAAACGGGAAGGAAATGACGGTCAGTTTTCATCAAAATCGACGAAATCATCGAGATTTGCGAGCTGTTCCGCTTGTTTCGACGGTTAAACGGTTGTGTATTACATTCTGCACGTTAAACGGTGTAAGAAGAGCGCTTAAATGTCGAAAAATCTCACACGGGTAGGAAATGACGGTCAGTTTTCATCAAAATCGACGAAATCATCGAGATTTGCGAGCTGTTCCGCTTGTTTCGACGGTTAAGCTGTTGTGCATTGCATTCTGCACGTTAAACGGTGTAAGAAGAGCGCTTAAACGTCGAAAAATCTCAAACGGGAAGGAAATGACGTCAGTTGTCATCAGAATCGACGAAATCATCGAGATTTGCGAGCTGTTCCGCTTGTTTCCACGGTTAAACAGTTGTGTATTGCATTCTGCACGTAAAAAGGAGTAAAAAGAGCGCTAAACCTTCGAAAAATCTCAAACGGGAAGGAAATGACGGTCAGTTTTCATCAAAATCGACGAAATCATCGAGATTTGCGAGCTGTTCCGCTTGTTTCGACCCTGAAACTGGCGTGTATTACATTCTGCACGTTAAATGGAGTAGAAAGAGCGCTTAAACGTCGAAATATCTCAAACGGGAAGGAAATGACGGTTAGTTTTCATCAAAACCTACGGAATCACCGAGATTTGCGAGCTGTTCCGCTTGTTTCGACGGTTAAACGGTTGTGCATTGCATTCTGCACTTAAAAAGGAGTGAAATGAGCGTTTAAACGTACAACAATCTCAAACGGGAAGGAAATGACGTCAGTTGTCATCAGAATCGACGAAATCATCGAGATTTGCGAGCTGTTCCGCTTGTTTCCACGGTTAAACAGTTGTGTATTGCATTCTGCACGTAAAAAGGAGTAAGAAGAGCGCTTAAACGTCGAAATATCTCAAACGGGAAGGAAATGACGGTCAGTTTTCATCAAAATCGACGAAATCATCGAGATTTGCGAGCTGTTCCGCTTGTTTCCACGGTTAAACAGTTGTGTATTGCATTCTGCACGTAAAAAGGAGTAAGAAGAGCGCTTAAACGTCGAAATATGTCAAACGGGAAGGAAATGACGGTCAGTTTTCATCAAAATCGACGAAATCATCGAGATTTGCGAGCTGTTCCGCTTGTTTCGACGGTTAAACGGTTGTTTATTACATTCTGCACATAAAAAGGAGTAAAAAGAGCGCTTAAACGTCGAAATATCTCAAACGGGAAGGAAATGACGGTCAGTTTTCATCAAAATCGACGAAATCATCGCGATTTGCGAGCTGTTCCGCTTGTTTCGACGCTTAAACGGTTGTTTATTAAATTCTGCACGTAAAAAGGAGTAAAAAGAGCGCTTAAACGTCGAAATATCTCAAACGGGAAGGAAATGACGGTCAGTTTTCATCAAAATCGACGAAATCATCGAGATTTGAGAGCTGTTCCGGTTGCTTCGACGGTTAAACGGTTGTGTATTACATTCTGCACGTTAAACGGTGTAAGAAGAGCGCTTAAACGTCGAAAAATCTCAAACGGGAAGGAAATGACGTCAGTTGTCATCAGAATCGACGAAATCATCGAGATTTGCGAGCTGTTCCGCTTGTTTCCACGGTTAAACAGTTGTGTATTGCATTCTGCACGTAAAAAGTTGTAAGAAGAGCGCTTAAACGTCGAAATATCTCAAACGGGAAGGAAATGACGGTCAGTTTTCATCAAAATCGACGAAATCATCGAGATTTGCGAGCTGTTCCGCTTGTTTCGACGGTTAAACGGTTGTGTATTACATTCTGCACGTTAAACGGTGTAAGAAGAGCGCTTAAACTTCGAAAAATCTCAAACGGGAAGGAAATGACGGTCAGTTTTCATCAAAATCGACGAAATCATCGAGATTTGCGAGCTGTTCCGCTTGTTTCGACGGTTAAGCTGTTGTGCATTGCATTCTGCACGTTAAACGGTGTAAGAAGAGCGCTTAAACGTCGAAAAATCTCAAACGGGAAGGAAATGACGTCAGTTGTCATCAGAATCGACGAAATCATCGAGATTTGCGAGCTGTTCCGCTTGTTTCCACGGTTAAACAGTTGTGTATTGCATTCTGCACGTAAAAAGGAGTAAAAAGAGCGCTAAACCTTCGAAAAATCTCAAACGGGAAGGAAATGACGGTCAGTTTTCATCAAAATCGACGAAATCATCGAGATTTGCGAGCTGTTCCGCTTGTTTCGACCCTGAAACTGGCGTGTATTACATTCTGCACGTTAAATGGAGTAGAAAGAGCGCTTAAACGTCGAAATATCTCAAACGGGAAGGAAATGACGGTTAGTTTTCTTCAAAACCTACGGAATCACCGAGATTTGCGAGCTGTTCCGCTTGTTTCGACGGTTAAACGGTTGTGCATTGCATTCTGCACTTAAAAAGGAGTGAAATGAGCGTTTAAACGTACAACAATCTCAAACGGGAAGGAAATGACGTCAGTTTTCATCAAAATCGACGAAATCATCGAGATTTGCGAGCTGTTCCTCTTGTTTCGACGCTGAAACTGGCGTGTATTACATTCTGCACGTTAAATGGAGTAGATAGAGCGCTTAAACGTCGAAATATCTCAAACGGGAAGGAAATGACGGTTAGTTTTCATCAAAACCTACGAAATCACCGAGATTTGCGAGCTGTTCCGCTTGTTTCGACGGTTAAACGGTTGTGCATTGCATTCTGCAGGTAAAGAGGAGTAAAATGAGCGTTTAAACGTCAAAATATCTCAAGCGGGAAGGAAATGACGGTCAGTTTTCATCATAATCGACGAAATCATCGAGATTTACGAGCTGTTCCGCTTGTTTCAACGGTTAAACGGTTGTGTATTACATTCTGCACGTTAAACGGTGTAAGAAGAGCGCTTAAACGTCGAAAAATCTCAAACGGGAAGGAAATGACGTCAGTTGTCATCAGAATCGACGAAATCATCGAGATTTGCGAGCTGTTCCTCTTGTTTCGACGCTGAAACTGGCGAGTATTACATTCTGCACGTTAAATGGAGTAAAAAGTGCGCTTAAACGTCAAAATATCTCAAGCGGGTAGGAAATGACGGTCAGTTTTCATCAAAATCGACGAAATCATCGAGATTTGAGAGCTGTTCCGGTTGCTTCGACGGTTAAACGGTTGTGTATTACATTCTGCACGTTAAACGGTGTAAGAAGAGCGCTTAAACGTCGAAAAATCTCAAAGGGGAAGGAAATGACGTCAGTTGTCATCAGAATCGACGAAATCATCGAGATTTGCGAGCTGTTCCGCTTGTTTCCACGGTTAAACAGTTGTGTATTGCATTCTGCACGTAAAAAGGAGTAAAAAGAGCGCTAAACCTTCGAAAAATCTCAAACGGGAAGGAAATGACGGTCAGTTTTCATCAAAATCGACGAAATCATCGAGATTTGCGAGCTGTTCCGCTTGTTCCGACGCTCAAACTGGCGTGTATTGCATTCTGCAGGTAAAAAGGAGTAAAAAGAGCGCTAAAACTTCGAAAAATCTCAAACGGGAAGGAAATGACGGTCAGTTTTCATCAAAATCGACGAAATCATCGAGATTTGCGAGCTGTTCCGCTTGTTTCGACGGTTAAACGGTTGTGTATTACATTCTGCACGTTAAACGGTGTAAGAAGAGCGCTTAAACGTCGAAAAATCTCAAACGGGAAGGAAACGACGGTCAGTTTAGATCAAAATCGACGAAATCATCGGGATTTGCGAGCTGTTCCGCTTGTTTCGACGGTTAAACTGTTGTGCATTGCATTCTGCAGGTAAAGAGGAGTGAAATGAGCGTTTAAACGTCGAAATATCTCAAGCGGGAAGGAAATGACGGTTAGTTTTCATCAAAACCTACGAAATCATCGAGATTTGCGAGCTGTTCCGCTTGTTTCGACGGTTAAACGGTTGTTTATTACATTCTGCACGTAAAAAGGAGTAAAAAGAGCGCTTAAACGTCGAAATATCTCAAACGGGAAGGAAATGACGGTCAGTTTTCATCAAAATCGACGAAATCATCGAGATTTGCGAGCTGTTCCGCTTGTTTCGACGGTTAAACGGTTGTTTATTACATTCTGCACGTAAAAAGGAGTAAGAAGAGCGCTTAAACGTCGAAATATCTCAAACGGGAAGGAAATGACGGTCAGTTTTCATCAAAATCGACGAAATCATCGAGATTTGCGAGCTGTTCCGCTTGTTTCGACGGTTAAACGGTTGTGTATTACATTCTGCACGTTAAACGGTGTAAGAAGAGCGCTTAAACGTCGAAAAATCTCACACGGGTAGGAAATGACGGTCAGTTTTCATCAAAATCGACGAAATCATCGAGATTTGCGAGCTGTTCCGCTTGTTTCGACGGTTAAACTGTTGTGCATTGCATTCTGCACGTTAAACGGTGTAAGAAGAGCGCTTAAACGTCGAAAAATCTCAAACGGGAAGGAAATGACGTCAGTTGTCATCAGAATCGACGAAATCATCGAGATTTGCGAGCTGTTCCGCTTGTTTCCACTGTTAAACAGTTGTGTATTGCATTCTGCACGTAAAAAGGAGTAAAAAGAGCGCTAAACCTTCGAAATATCTCAAACGGGAAGGAAATGACGGTCAGTTTTCATCAGAATCGACGAAATCATCGAGATTTGCGAGCTGTTCCGCTTGTTTCGACGGTTAAACAGTTGTGTATTACATTCTGCACGTTAAACGGTGTAAGAAGAGCGTGTTACGTTCCTGTTTGTTTGAATTGATTTTAAACCGTTGAATTCGCAAGATTTTTTTTTTTTTATTGTTTTAATTTTAATTATTTTTTTTTTTTGTGTTTGTTTTAATTTATTTTGTTTTGTTTAATTTAATTTAATTTAATTTAGTTCGATTTAGTTGAGTTTCGTCAGGAGGGGAAAATTTACACGATATAATTATATTTAAGATATTGAATCAAGGTTTTCGATTAAAATCTATTTCTAAGTTGAAAGTTTATTGTTACGTACTCGTTTAAAGTCAATTCAAACTTTTGATTTTAATTTAATCTGAAGGGAAAGATTTAAATTTAATTGGCTGTATAAGAAATATTTCTCACACGGTAGTTGCTGCCACCAGAAACAGTCTGAGGACTGTTTCGAATAGAAAAATTTCCTTGTACTTATTTTCGAAATAATCTATTGATAAATTAATTAATTATGGATAGCGTTGACTAGTGTTAGGCTACTGATAAAATAATTTCCACGTTTTTCGGCTAACCTGCTATGTGCAGGGATACTCGCACGGGAGAGGATTAAAGTTGGATAAAAATAAGTATTCGATTTGTTCGCACGGAATTTATCTAAACTTCAGTATAGAATTATTTAAAATTATATATATATATATATATATATATATATATATATATATATATATATATATGTGTATGTATATATCTGTATGTAGGAATTATTTGAGAGTTCGGTTCAATTTCGTTGTATAGAATTTATTTAAATTTGAATATGGAATTATTCAAGTTGTTATATATATGTATATATATATATATATATATATATATATATATATATATAGCGTTTTAGGGACGGTAAAACAAGAGTGTTCGCGTTAATGGATTGGTTAAGATTTTGAATTTTCTTCGTTTGATGCAAATTTTATCTTTACGTTTCCTTCTCCTCCTCTCTTAATTTCGCCAATGAATCTATCATTGAACTGGACCTTAGTTCATTTGTTAGAGTGATTTTTTTTTACCGTTTCGATCTTCTTGCCTTCCGAATTGAGTGTTCACGAGAAAGTGATTTCAATGATCCTCTCTGTGTGGGGTTCGTGTGATTTCGCAAACCTTGCCCAAAGATGGGCAGTATTTTGCCAGCAGTGGGAGGAGGAATGCGAAGATCAATAGATGGTTCGATAGTCGAAACACCGTTATCCACAACCCAACACAGCGAATGATCCTTTGGTTAAGATTCAGAAGGGAATTATTCTATTTTATAATCGTATACAACGATGGCAAGAATGAAAATATCGGTCAATTAGATCTAATTTGATAGTCTTCTCTGCGTAAAACTCGTGTGATTTCGCAAGCCTTGCCCAAAGACGGGCAATGTTTTGCCAACAGTGGGAGGAGGAATGCGAAGATCAATGAGTGTTTCAGTAATTGAAGACACCGTTTTCACAAGCCTACGCAGCGAATGACCCTTTGTTTATTCTCAAAATTGAAACGAAATTGAATGTATTAATTGATGATAAGTAAATCGGATTCGGTTCCTGGATGTGGCGAAGTTACTAGAGAAGAAGAAAATTTTATAAAAATTGAGACTCTTACCTTGTTCCGTCAGGGGCCATCGGCTCGTAATAGTCGTCGGTGAAATTTTTTTTTTTATTTGGTTTAGTTATTCGACTCAGGTATAATTATTATTAGAACTTTAGTTTATTTATTTTTGATTAGAAATACACTCTGAATAAGCTTGCGGCTTATTTATTCGGATAAACGTCGCGGGTATAAATATATTTATTTATGAGGATGTTTTTTAAATCTCGCCAATGAAATGAACACTTAGAAAGATTTCTAACTTAATTTGTGACTTAAACTGAGCAATTAATAAGAGACCGTCGAGGTGCAATGCGCGAATGACGACAATATATTGAAAATCTTCTATGTTCCTGCGCTTATTTATAATAACATCCCCCACGGGGTGGCGGTCAACTGGTGGTTCGTTTCCGTGGGAATCGGGATGCTGCAGTTTTGGGGTTCCTGAACTCGTACGTGAGAGAATGCAAATTCTGTAATCGTTGATGTCTCCTTTGCTTCGTTATCTTGTCTTTTAACTTCCAGATTCCCATCGCGGGTACGTGAGAGAATGCAAAAATCCGTATTTCGACTTAGTTCCCATCGGTTCTATTTTCTGCTGAGGTAGCGTCTAGGAGGCTTGGAGCCTTCCATGCTGGTCTAGTCTTTTTCTTGAGAATCTTTATGTTAGTACTGTGGGAATAATTTTTGTTCTTCGGCGCGTGGAAGGGCCGGTGGCTAGAGTCTCATTATTATATCGACACTTGCCCCGGCAACACGCGCGATCCGCCACTCTCCCGCAGCAAGGATTTCTTTTGGTTTATCTTGGATAAGTTTGGTTTTGATGAATATTTCCATGTTATGGTTGCTTTTGGGATTTAATTTGATTTTCGATTTTTGCTATTTTCATAAACGTAGATTTCGGTGATTTGGACTTTGACGTTTGGACGATGGTTGCGGAGGCAATTTTATCAGAGGTTCTTATGCAGGCTTCTCGAGTGCGTATTTTGTCTTGTTTTTAGTCCGCTTAATTTATCCCGTTTTGTTCCATTAAGCTCTATTTGTATTATTCTAGCGGAAGAGGAAGAGGGATAGCGAAGAATCCATGAGTGATTCGGGAGGACCCAGCAAACGTATGAGGTATTGTGACCAAGTACGAGAACCAAAGTTGTTGGAGGAGTTGCGTGACATCAGTGCTGATTCCTTGGAATCGAGTTCTGACAATTCTGCTGTTGTTGACGAAAGCTTCTTTGATGCGGAAACCGTCATACTCGAGTGGGATTTTCCTCTATTTGAAGTTGTTGATACTGACCGTTGCGCGAAGGTGCGTTTTCCTGATGAAATCCCTGAAGTAGTTCTGGAGGCACATCTTCGCCATCATGCTTCTGGAGAAAGGGGAATTTCCCCTGTCGTACGTTATTGGTGTATGTGTAAGTTTAGCGAGCTTTATCCTGGAGCTCCTTGTCCTGATTTCGATTTAGTATAGTTGCTCTGTATTTGTAGTTTCGCCGTTTAACAATTTCGGTTTTCTTTTATTTTGGTTGTATGTTAAATATATATATATATATACATATATATATATGTTTATATACTTGTTTCATAATTTATTTCTTTTTATGTTTGTTAAGTGCGTGTGTATACTTTTATATATTTTATTTTGTATTTCTTTTATAATATATATATATATATATTTTTTTACATTTGTGTTTGATAGTGTAGTTATATATTTTATTTTGTATTTCTTTTATAATATACATATATATATATATTTTTTTACATTTGTGTTCGATAATGTAGTTACACATAGGATTTATTCAATTTTGAAAAAATGTTAATTAATCTTAACAATGTGTTTTCACGATTGTTCCTTACGGCTGATTAGGTATTAATTATTACTTATTCTTTCCTTATTACGATCTCCCATTTGTACTAAATATTTATTCTCTTCCTTTTTTTTTTTTTTCTCTTTTTTTTTTCTTTTCTTTCTCTTTTTTTTTTTTTATTGATTGAGAATATAATTTATTTGTAAAGCAAGAAGGTTAATACGCATGTGGATTATCCAAAATGGCCGCCTGTGAATGTCCCTAGCATATAGTGACTTTTGTTAATATCGAATCTATTATTTATTTGTTAATTATTAAAACCCCCTTTTTTATGTTTGACGTGTAGTTGAGGCGAGAATAACATTATTTTGCACTTATTTAATGCGTATAACTATTGCATGTGTTCCGATGCACACGTGTAAGAGCTATGACAATCTAAGATGGCTGTTCGTGAATATCTCCAGTATAGTGACGGGTCTTTGCTTTATTTAATATTGAAATAATTATTTCTCCGCCTTAATTTTCTTTATTCTAGCGCAGTTAGGATAGTATTGTTTGTGTATTTATAATATATATATATATATATATACATATATATATATACTATATTTATATATTGTGTGTTCATATAATAACATGCGAATAGTATTGTTGTTAAATTTTATAACTCATTAATAGCATTGTTTTATTGTTTTGAGTAGAATGTTCGATAACATAAAGTACACACATATATATAAATATACATATATATTTTTTCTCTCTCTTTTTTTTTTTGTGTAGTTTTCATATAAAATTCTCTGAGGTTATCCGAATGTTAGTTAGTTTAAATAATGTTATGTTGTGTGTTCTACTTCTTTTATGTTCATTTAGATTATTAATAATTTGGCTTAAAATATAGATTTTGTATGTATGCGTGCATGTTTCATGAAATTCTTTACTGAAATGTTGGTTAGTTTTAATTATTTATTTTATGTTTACTAGTTAATTTTGATTTAGTAGAGTAGAACACGCATACACACACATAAGTATATATGTATATATTTCTGATAGTGTGACCTTTCTCTTTTTTTTTGTTAAAAAGAATTCTTTAATTGTGTATTTGAGGTTATATGTCAATTATTTGTTTTTATATATATATATATATACCTATATGTTTTGTAATGTGACAACGTAGTATTGAAAGTTTACCAGATTATTATGTGTTTGATATGGTTTACATATTTATGCTGTACGCAATTCTCCCAGTCGAGGCGGTGTTAATTATTTTTAATCGCTGGATTTGCTAACAAGTAGTTAGTCGGTTAGTTTCAATAGTACTGAATGTTCTATATCTTTTATATTCATTTAGATTATTAATAATTTGGTTTAAAATATAGATTTTGTATGCGTGCATGTTTCATGAAATTCTTTACTGAAATGTTGGCTAGTTTTAATTATTTATTTTATGTTTACTAGTTAATTTTGATTTAGTAGAATAGAACACGCATACACACACATAAGTATATATATATATATTTCTGATAGTGTGACCTTTCTTTTTTTTTTTGTTAAAAAATTCTTTAATTGTGTATTTGAGGTCAATTATTTGTTTTTATATATATATATACCTATATGTTTTGTAATGTGACAACGTAGTATTGAAAGTTTACCAGATTATTATGTGTTTGATATGGTTTACATATTTATGCTGTACGCAATTCTCCCAGTCGAGGCGGTGTTAATTATTTTTAATCGCTGGATTTGCTAACAAGTAGTTAGTTGGTTAGTTTCAATAGTACTATGTGTATGTTCTATATCTTTTATATTAGATTATTAATAGCTTGGTTTAAAATCTAGGTTTTATATATATATATATAGACATGCATGTTTCGTAGTATAGTTTTCATATGTAGTTCTTTACTAGAATGAGCACGAGTTTTGATTATGTATTTTATGTTTACCAGATTGTTAATTTGATTTAATAGTATAGAATGCGCACACATATACATATTTCCGTCAATGTGATTTTTTTTTTTTTTTTTTTTTTTAATAGTGTAGTATTGTGTATTTTAGGTTAGGTGTTTATTAGACTGTTAACCATTTGATTTCGTATATGCATATATATTTGAAATTTGATAATTTTGGATTTGTTACATAGTATTGAAAGTTTTATTTCTAATATTTACTAAATTGTTATGTGTTTAACATATATGTATATATTTGTGTATAATACTCCAAGTTGCTGCGATGTTAGTTGTTTTGATCATTTGTTTTGTTAATTAAAAAAAATGTATTCCCGCTGTTTCAATTATTTCCCTTCTGTAGTCATTCTTATTTCTTGATTTACTCGTTTGGTTCGCCACTCGTTTAATTCATTAATTAATTTTTATTTACTGATTTAAATTCTTCTTTTGTATTTCACATATTCCGTCTTCGTTGATTGATTGTAGTATATCTTCTTGTTGCTCCTTTGCGAATTTGTCATATATAATCCTACTTATTCTTGTTTTATTTGATCGGTTCGTATCTAGTCCAGTTTATTAATTGACTTTATTTTATACTGATAGTTATCGGTTAGTTTTTCGAATCGTGGTTTATCCTTTGCCAAGTTATCAAATTCATAGGATATTGGTAGGTTTATTTGATGTTATATACCTATATTTTATTTATTGGTTGATTTATTGAACCATAGGTTTTTAAATATCGTGTCGGTTATTGGTAGATTTATTTAGTGTTATGTGCATATATTTATTTATTGGTTGATTTTATTCTACATATTTTGTGTTTCGTATATATTCATCCCTATTGTTAGTCTATAGTCGCCCTTATTCGTTAATCTTTTATTTTGTTTTGCAGTAGCGTGTGTTCCTTGGTCTATTCAAATTTTACTCGCGCTGATTTCCATATAGTAGCTTTGTATTTTCGTTACGGCACGTGCGGAGCACGGGACGTGACACCCCCGCCCTTGGAGTTCAAATTTCCGGAGGAAATTTGACTGATGGTGTCTTTGAGTTCGCTCAAGGCGAACGTAGATGCTGTTGGTTGTTGGGTGACTGTTGGTGTTATTGATATTCCTTGAGGTTGTGTCGCTGGATCGTCGACATTTCGTCTTCTTTTGAGGTATAATAGCAGGTGTGTGACTGACCCGCATATTGCTCCTAGTAGGGCGATTCCACATCCGTAAGTCTCGCGTAACTGGTATCCGTGTATAGTTATGTCTACTATTGTCTTGATTAGTTTAAATATTACAATTATTCCAAATATTGCTGCACTGATCGTTCCAAATTCCATGAAACCAGACCATAATTTCGATGCGGTATTTTTTGCTATTGTCGTTAATGTGTTTTCGTCCATGACTCCCAGGATGTTTACCGTTCCAGGGACGATTGATTTTCCTGTCGCCCCTCTGGCCAGTGTGTTTAAGACTGCTGTTTTTTCTGCCGGGAACATGACGTGGTCTCGAAGTGTATCCAGGTCCTTTTGGGTGTATATCCCGCTTGTGGCCAATGATGATGGTGCTGAATATTGCCATGTTTGGCGTACGTCTGGGTGGAGTTCTTGTGGTGCGATTGCTTCCATCGGTTTTGGTAGGAATTTGTGCCAAAGTCCGTCGATATTGTATAATGTGGGTAGTATTGCACTACATTCCCTATGGTTTCCATGTTGAGTTAGGATGTGTGTCTTTGGTGTTAAAAATGCGGTACGATTTCCTTGCCAAACCGGTAGCTCCGAATAGCATTCCGTTGTGTGTCGTATTTTTACTTGCACGGGAATGCATTTGACTATATGGACCGCTTCTCCAGCAATCAAGGCCATGTGTCCCGGGGTTTTAGTTACTGTATATGCGAACTCATCGGGTAATAGGATTGCTAAACTTAAAGCGTTTTCTATTAACTTCTTTTCCGTGGTGCATCGTTGTGTCAGTACATCATGGTATAGTGCCGTCATTTGTCTTTTAATATGTTTTTCTACATAAACGAATTTAGAGTTAACGTAGGTGAATATATCCAGATTTTCAACTGCTGTCTTGCTTTTGGATATGAACGTATTCCCTTTTGTTGTTTCCAACAGGAACAATTTTGGGTGTTCTGTCGATAGTAAGGTGTATCCGCACAGGGGTTGTTCTCCGGTTTTAGTCAGTGCAAAGGTTACTTCTTGTGTTGTCAATGCATAAACTGGTTGTGCTGGTTCCCTGTTGGTTCTTATTTCCTGAATCTTTGTAGCAATTCCTTCATATAGCACATCGTATTGATCAAATTTGCATGGTGAGGGCGGTTGTGGTTGCCAATAAGTGTACCCGTCCTCAGCGTCTAGGCAGTTTCCTTCGCTGAAGGTACATACTGTTCCTGATTTCAGTATAATTTTATTTGCTTCAATACGTACTGGCACGACTCCTGATCTTAAACTTATCCTCACTGTGGCTTGTACGACTACCCTTTCCCAGCTCCCGTATGGGTCTACGTACTGTGTTCCCTGGCAGCTGCCGTCGTTTGTTAGCTTGCCGGCTAGGATAAGCGACTGCGTTTCCGTTGCATTATCCTTTAAGCCTACTATGAGGTTTTGTGGTCCGAGTGAAAACGTGCCGTCCTGGTGCATTCTTGCACATTGTTGGGCAGTTGTTTCCTGAAGGTATTCGGCGAATCCATTATGCACTGCCGACGTGTGGGAGTGCATGCCACAGTAATGTATAATTCGAGTTATTTGCACCTTGCATTGCCTTACACTGGTAAATTCGAATTCTGAGAGTTGCAGTAGTTGAATATAAATATCTTGGGTTTCTGTCGTTGCAGGTTGTATGCTGCAGTCCCCGATGGAGTTTAAAGAGATGGTGGTAACGTTGAGGTGGTTGCCATTGCAGTCGTATCCTACCAGGCCATATGTTATTTTGATGAGGGTAAGTACGATGACCAGGTGATTCATCTTCCTATTAACAGTTTATTAAATTGTTTCTTACTCTTGAGTTTTCAGAAATAAGAATAACCTTTTAATATATATATATATATATGTGTGTAAAGAAAGGAAATTATATTTATACATTTTCTCTTTTCCCTTTCTTCCTTTTCCCCCTTTTTTCTATAACTTTGTTCTATTTTAGGTTTGATGTACATGCTGTCAGTGAAAATAATTTTATGAAGGCTACTTGAGTTATAATTATATACATATATGCGTACGTTTTGATGAGTAATATAAATGGGATTTATTTTATCGTTATAAATGTGTATAAGTATGTATTATTAATAGGTAGAAGTGTCACAAGTGTAGCTTGTTTTCGTATATATATATATATGTGTGTGTATAAATATGACAATTTATTTTATAAGTCACTTGCATTGTCAATGGAAGTGAGTGTTACAAATATCATCTACTTTAAAACATGCGTGTATATATATTAGTAAACATGAATGAAAATTATATGTATAGTTATTAATGTTGTTTGTTTACAGGTGGATTTAAGTATTTCCTTTCGTGCACAGCACACAAGTACGTTATATTTCGGTGGTGCGGAGTATCCTTCCTTGAACTAAAAATTCTCTTTCAAGGTGAGTCAGATTATAGTAGACCATCATGCATTGGAGGCATGATGTAGCGGGTTGTACGTCTGCTATGTTTATACCGCACATGGTGCAGCGTGATATTTGTGTTCTTAAAGGTACTCCGCATAGAAAATGGATGGGCGGCTCTTCACACAGGTCCTGGTCGTCCGGATCCAGGCCGTCGAAACAGTCTTGGCAAAAATAGCCGGTATCATAATTGTTAACGGGACATAACAACTGAACACAGAGGCAGGACTCAACCTCCTCTGTCACTTCCAGATCGAATGCGAGCTCGGGTCCGTCTGGATTTTCTATGTCAGAATTGATGAGTTCGCCACTCGTTCTGTACATACATACAAAAACAATTAATATATATATATTTTTTATTATTTTTTTTTTTTTTTTTTTTTTTTTTTTTTTTTTTTTTTATTTATTTTATTTTTATTTTTATATGTTTCGTTCGGATCCGTCCCTTTATATGAATATTGTATCCCTGTATATAATATAATATATATGTAATATGTTATGAATATGTTAGTTATTATTTATTATTTCCCCTCTTTTCTCTCTTTTTTTTTTTTTTTTTTTTTTTTTTTTTTCTTACTCTCCTCTCTTCTCTTTTTTTTTTTTTTTTTTAGTACCTAACATAACTATCATGATCCTATATTACATTGTATTGGTTATTATTCGTGTTGAGGTGTGTGTGTGTGGGGTGTGCGCGACGGATTTTTTCTTCAACATGGTCGCTCACGTGTATCCCTGGTATGGTGTTGTTTTAATATCAACAGTAATGTATTATTGAAATAACTGGTTATGATTTTATTTAGTAGTGTTTTGTAATGTTGTTTTGTGTTTCATGGTATTGTGCGTGTAGATACCGCGTGTTACTTTAATGTAATAACATGGGTTATATTGTTGTCGAATTTCAATGGTCATTGTTTTGGTTATACGTGACTTGCGTTTATATAAGTCTTGTTTAATTTAGTTAGTATTTTGTGTATTGTGTTACCAGTCGCTTTCATGTACTATAACTTTTATTCCTTGGTACTAAGTTCAGTCATGACTTGTTAATATTTAGTTAGTCTATCGTGATTAGTTTCTAACCTATTTCTGTGTTTATTAACCTTTCTTATTTCCCTATTAATTTTATTATTGCTTATGTTTGCTATTGTTATTATTTTATGTTTGATATGAATTAGTTCCTTTATTAGTGATTAAGTCTTATTTGTTAGATTAACATTGTTTGTAAAAAAAAAAAAAAATTTTCTTTTTTAGATTTTTGATGCTGCGTTGCTTACCTGGATCATTCTCACATCATCATCAGATTCTTCGGTATTACCTTGGATACTTACTATGGTTGCCTTCAATCATCCTATGTCTGCGATCATAAAGGTACTGTTTAATTTATTAATTCAATATGTGTATGATATATTGTGTGAGCGACCGCTATTGTGTATTACAAAATATGCTTCTACATGTTAGATATAATAGTTAATACAATATACTATCCTTTACTCTGGTTCTATCTATTACTAGCTTCCAATTAATCTATCTTAATTATCTTCCTAACCACTTTCTATACTTATCAACTATTTCATTTCTTCTTATTAATTTGTGAAATTCATGCTTGTGCGCTTCTTGTATGGTGTTTGATTGTTCATGAGGTAAGTTGCACCTTCACTGTTTTAAATATTCGTTGAACTATTACTTTTCATATTCAAACAATAATTGGAGCACTTGTAGTAATCTTTCCCCCCTTTTTTTTTCAGGTTACCTGTTATCTGTGCCATTCGACGAACAGTGTCACGCTTTCATAGTCTTGCTATGACGTTTAGTAGTGTTGCATCTTGTATTAAGGCGATCGAAGTTAATCCATTTATTTACTTTCAGCTGGCTGTCGTACATGGTGTTCCGCAAACGGGGATCCATGGCCTATTTTGCACGTAAATCTTTTGTATAGCGATTACTTGTTCGCAAGGTGACTTTCACTTTCACTATTTTAGTTATTCATTGAATTAACACATTTTATATTCAGACAATAATCGGAGCACACTTAATAGTTTTCTTTTTCCCTTTTAGGTTTTCACTATCTGTATTATTCGACGAACAGTGTCACTCTTCCTTCTGATTTGATCACAATATTGTTATAACATTTAGTAATATTGTATTTTGCATTGAAACACTTGAAGTTAATTCATTCATTTATTTCAGCTGGCTGTCGTACATTGTATTCCGCAAACAGGGATCCATAACCTATATTTGCACATACACTTTCTTGTATGATGATTACTTGTTCACAATGTAAACTTCACTTTCGCTGTTTTAATTATTCATTGAATTAACACATTTTATATCCAAACAATAATCGGAGCACACTTAATAATTTTCTTTTTCTTTTTAGGTTTCCACTATCTGTATTATTCGACGAACAGAGTCACACTTGCTTTTTGTTTTAACCACAATATAATTATGACATTTAGTAATCTTGTATTTTGCACTGAAACAATTGAAACTAATTTATTCACTTATTTTAGGTAGTTGTCGTACATTACGTTCCACAAATAAAGATTCACAACCTATACTTGCACGTACACCTTTCTTGCATGTTGATTACTTATTCACAAGGTAACTTTCACTTTCACTATTTTAATTATTCATTGAATTCACACATTTTATATTCAAACAATAATCGGAGCACACTTAATAATTTTTCTCTCTCTTTTTTTTTATATATTTTTTTTCTCTTTTTTTTTTTTTTTTTTTTTTTTTTTTTTTTAGGTTTCCACTATTTGTATTATTCAACGAGCAGCACTACAATATACAGTATTGTACTATTTTGCCCACTGAAATCGTTTTGTCTATTGTTTACTTCGGTTATGCGCTAGTTTTAACTTGTTTAGGTGCACTGTTCGCGGAATCCCTTTTACTTCAATCTTGACGTTTTGGTTTTGCAAGATTTCTAGCACTTTATGTGGTCCAGTATATTGATCGGAGAATTTTCCTTTACTAGGTTCTTTTAATAGATATACTGAATCCCCTACTTTAAAATTTTGAGGGTTGATTCGTCGGTCGTAGTATTCTTTTGATTTTAGTTTAGATTTTATCAAATTTTCCCTTGCTATTCGTTGTACCGTGTTAATTTTATCGAACAGATCTCCGAGGTATTCTGCGTATGTTGGTTCCATGTTCTCTTCGATTATTACTTCACCTGTAGGCTCTCTGGCTAAATGTCCAAAGACTAATTCGTGCGGAGAGAATTTCGTTCCTTCGTGTACAGAAGTATTATAGGAAAACATAGCTAATTCTACCCATTCGTCCCAGTTTTTGGAATTTTCAATGTATAGCTTGAGATATTCAATCAGTACGTGGTGGGATCTTTCGATCGAACCGTTACTTTGTGGATGATATGCCGTCGTGGTATATTGTTTGATGCGGAATCTCTTTGCTACTTTCTTCATTAGCGAGGATGTGAAGTTTGTTCCTTGATCAGTGAGGATAGCTCTCGGTGATCCGAAACGACAAATAAATTGCTTTACGAATGCATCCGCTACCTCGGCTGAAGAGATTCCTCCTATTAAAATCCCGATAGAGTATTTTGTTAATAAATCTTGGATAGTTAAAATATATTCATTTCCCTTTTGAGTTTTTGGCAATGGACCTACAATATCCATACTAATCTTGTCGAACGCTTTACCTGGTGTGTCTGTAAGTACCATCGGTTGTTTTGCTTTTATTCTTGTGAGTTTCTTCAATTGACATTCCTTACATGTGTTTACGTAATCTTGAATTTCCTTTTTCATGTTTTCCCAATAATAATATTGTCGTATTCTTTGATAAGTTTTTGTTATTCCCTTGTGTCCTGCTACACTTGATTCATGTTTTTCTCGTATTATGTTGTTTCGCGCTTCCACAGGCGGGGTAATTACTTCCCCCGTGCAAATAGTGATGGTTAGGGTTTTTTTCATAAATATTTCTTTTAATTTTCTGATTGTATATCGCCAGGGTATTTCCTCCAAATTTCCTTTGCTAATGCTAAAGGAAGTAAATTGTTTTTCATTTACTACATCTAGTAGAGATCGTAGTGAGTTTAATAAATTTTCTGGTGCTATTGGAATATTCCTATTTTCCTTTATTGGTAGAGATACGATGTATTTCCCGGAATCGCAGTTCAATCTTGCTTTTTCCAACATTAAATCTTCGTAACGAGGCAATTTTCCCATCTCTTTCATTTCTAAGGCTCCTTTATCTATCGGGTTGCCATGTACATCTATGAATATTATTTTATGGTCATTTACTCTTGTAATTGAATCTCGGGTTTCTGAAATTTTTTGTTCCGCAATTATTGTAGGTCTCTGGTCCTTTTCTCGTTGTGGAATTAATTCCGGAATTACAGTAGAGAGCTCTTCTTCGCCTGTCGTATCTGTGTCTTCTTTTTCTCGCTTGGTTATTCCTCTATCTATATTTACATCGACTTCTGCCAGTGCCTGATCAAAATATTTTATGGGGGTTTCTTCTATTGTACGATGTTTTCGGGTATAAACCTTTCCTTGATTTTTCGAATCACTGGCTTGAGGCCAGGCGCGTGGTTTAGCTTCGAATATGGGAGAATCTTCGGTTGACGTATCCAATTTGAATCTTTTTGAGACATGCGTATCCCTTTCTCGTTGTCGAGTTAGTTCTGGAGTTTCGGCGGAATACTCCTCTTCGCTTGTTGTACCCATTCTCCTTTTCCCTCGATCAGTTATTTCTTTATTTACATCGAGCTCGGCTAGTGCTTCGTCAAAATATTTTACGGGCGTTTCTTCCAATGCAAGGTACTTCCGAGCACAAACCTTTTCTCGTTTTGCAGGATCAGTGGGTTGAGGCAAGCCGCGTGGTTTAGTTTCGAATATGGGAGAGTCTTCAGACGATGTATCCTTTTCGAATCTTTTTGAGACAGGATAGCGAATTGGTGAGACTTCCTCTCTCCTTCTGATTGGTAGACAAATTTCCGGAGGATTCCTAGATAATGCGTCAGCGTTTGCATTCGCCCTACCTTCCTTGTACACAATATCGAATTCAAAGTCCGATAATTTCAATTTCCATTTCCAAATTCTCGATGTAGGGTCTTTGATAGAATGCATCCAGACTAAGGGTTTATGATCGGTTACGATAGTAAATTTCCTTCCGTAAAGATACGGTCGGAAATGCATCGCGCTGTAAACGATTGCCAGACACTCCTTTTCTATGGTAGAGTAGTTTTGTTCAGCAGAATTCAATAGTCTTGAGGCATACGCAATCGGTAAATCTTTTCCGATTGGCCCTTGACTTAGTACACCGCTTATAGCATACCCTGATGCGTCTGTAGTAAGGTTAAAAGGTTTAGAAAAATCCGGATATTGTAGAATGGGTTTTGTCATTAGTGCTGCCTTTAAATCTTCGAATGCCTTGTCTTGATTTTCCGTCCATTTAAAGGGAGTGTCTTTCTTCAATAGTTGTGTCAATGGTTTTGCGACCTTGGAGAAATCGGGTATAAATCTTCTGTAGTATCCTGCTAATCCCAAAAATTGTTTGATATTTTTCACTCTTTTGGGTCGCGGAAATTTTGATACGGCTTCGATTTTCTTCGGATCGGGTTTTACTCCATCTTCACTAATTATATGTCCTAAATAATTCACTTCGTGTCGTAAAAATTCGCACTTATCGGGCTGTAATCGTAATTTAGCTGCCCTCAGTCTTTCCATTAACTTATTAAATTTAATTTCATGTTCTTGAAGGGACCTAGAATAGATCACTATATCATCCAGATAGACGAATAGTTCTATTCCTTGTAGACCGGATAACACTGAGTTCATCAAACGTTGAAATGTCGCTGGGGCATTCTTTAGTCCAAAAGGCATTCTTTTGAATTGATAATGTCCGTATGGTGTCGAAAATGCAGTTTTGTGGGCGTCTTCTTGTGACATACGGATCTGGTGAAAGCCCGATGCTAAGTCAAACGTGGAAAAATATTTCGCACTTCCTAATTGATCCAATATTTCTGTAATGTTGGGTAGTGGGAAAGCATCGCCGATCGTTTTATCGTTTAATTTCCTATAATCAATAACTAATCTCCAGCGTTTGTTTCCTTGCGAGTCGGATTTTTTGGGTACTATCCATAACGGGGAATTATATGGAGATATCGACGGTTCCACTACATCCGTATCTAGTAATTCTTGAATTTGTCGATTTATTTCTTCTCGATGTACTGGTGGATATCGATACTGTTTAGTATTAACTTATATATTATCCGTTGTAATTATTTTATGTTCCAAAACTCCAGTTGCTTCAAGTGCATCTCCTGGAATATGAAATCTATCTTGATTATTACGAATCAACCTTTGAACGTTTTCCTTTTCTTCTTCGTTTAAGTGTTCGAGCCGTAGTAACTCAATTATTTGATCGTATCTACTCTCCTTCGATTTTAAAACTGTATTACACGCCGTCCTAGGAAGCGGGGGGGGGGGTTTTCAAATTCTTTAATTACCATTGTTGGTGTTGTGAATTCGTAATTCCTCGAGGTAGTATTTATTATCCTTATGTAACATTTTCCTCTATAATTCCTCACAACTGCATTACCAAAATAGATTCCCTTGATTGGCTCGATTCTGGGAATAAATCCTTCTTTCATCTCTGGATTTGCGATATTTACTGAACACGTTACTGAGCTTCGCTTAGGTATAATTATCTTTTCTTTAGTATCAAAGGGAATATAAATATTTCCCCATTTGATATGTTTTCCCTCATAGTCTAAACGAGCTTTACATCCTGCAAAAAATTCGGATCCCAGGATTCCGTCTTGATCGATTAGCAATGAATCATCGACTACATGAAAAATAACCGGATGGCCCGCAACCTGTATTACCGTCTGCCCTAGGGAGACCAGGCTCGTTGCCGTAATTCCTCGCACTTCAATTGATTCTTTATCGTCGATGATGGCTGAATCGCGTAAAGCAGTTTTCTTGATAATATTAATCTCCGATCCAGAGTCTAATAATAAACTCGTCTTAGTTTTTAGTTCTGGGGAAACTATTCGCGCAGTTGGTGTCGTTGGGGAATCGTTAAATTTTATTGAAATAATTCGGAGAGGTCGCCTTCCGAATCCGAATCTAACTCCTGGTGATCCTCCTTCGCCGGTTGCTTGTGCTTCACCTTTTCCTTCTTGACTTGAGATTCTGAATTTTCTGTTTGTGACCTCGTTTGGTTGTGGGATGTCTCTCCCACAGTATTTAATACTT
Source organism: Bombus flavifrons (assembly GCF_040668555.2). Taxonomy (NCBI): domain Eukaryota; kingdom Metazoa; phylum Arthropoda; class Insecta; order Hymenoptera; family Apidae; genus Bombus; species Bombus flavifrons. The sequence continues at coordinate 622,495 of NC_138459.1, read as the reverse complement.
GTTCGTTCGTCCTCTCGGTCGGCTTTGCGTTTGCCCTGTTCCTCATTATAGGTGGTGGAGTCGATCTTGCGGGGGCGGCTACCCTTGTTCTGTTCGTTGCCGTCGGCGCCGGTCTCCTGGTTGCTGCTTGCACTCTTGGGCGATTCGGCGTATCGTTCCTTCGAGGCTCGCCCCATTCTCCCGAAGGACGTGTTTGGTTTCCCGATTGTCTCGAAGCATAGGGTATGATTATTCCGGCATCTACACGGGCATTAAATTTGTAGCAATCTTTTACTAAATGCCCAGGTTTTTTACAATAGTTACATGTGATAATATTTTGTCTCGGAGCATTTGAGTAATTCTGTGATGGAGGTACTGATCTTCGATCTTGGCGGTTATTCCTGACATTGTTGTTAGTGTTCAAAGGACGTACGTTTTCGCGTTTGTAATTGTTCGGAGGTATCGGTCGTTGGGGTCGCGTTCTATCGTTTATTTGTTTTAATTCGTGTGTTGCTTTGACGGCTTGGCGATACGCGTCTTCTAAAGTGTGGTATCCTGCTAGCTTTACTCGCATATATACCTCGTTCGGGAGTCCCTTAACGAAGGCTTCTCTTGTTTCCCAGTCTATTGTATCTTGGATGTCGGGGGATATAATCCCGTAGTCGCCCCTTTCTCCGTCCATTATTGCTAATCTAAGATTTCTAACGCGATCCATATAATCTAATATGTTTTCTCCGGGTCGTTGAAATATCGTCCCTAATTCTCCTTTATATTCGTTAAGAGATTTCTTTGGGCCGAACAGATCCTTTAATTTATTTGCAAAATCGTTTAGGCTTCTTAATTCCGTATCTTCGATGGCGAGGAACGCGTGTCCACGGAGTTTATTGGTTAATAATTTTACTAATTGTGGTTCTTGATACCTAGGAATCATATTTCGCGCGCGCTCGCAAGCTCTTAAAAAGTGAAATACCGATGGTCGATAGCCGTCGAACACTGGTACCGACTCGATCGCGTCTTTTAGTTTAATCGGTTGGACATATCCGCCTGGCTGTATTGTCTCTTGTTGGGTTCCCGGCGGCGATACGGGTGATTCAGGTTCCCTTTTTGATTTGAGTTCATACACGCCATTTTGTACTTCAGCGAGTTTTGTACTCATGTCGCGAAAATTCGCATCCCATGCTTTAAGTTTTTCCGATAACGTCAAGATTAAGTCTTCGTCTAATGATTCTAGCCCGGTCGCCATTATTTCTTAGGTATATAATTTATTGATAAATGTAACAACTTTAATCCTCTGTGGAGCGTATCCCACCGCTGCCACCAAAAATATAACCCTCTAATGTTACGTTCCTGTTTGTTTGAATTGATTTTAAACCGTTGAATTCGCAAGATTTTTTTTTTTTTATTGTTTTAATTTTAATTAGTTTTTTTTTTGTGTTTGTTTTAATTTATTTTGTTTTGTTTAATTTAATTTAATTTAATTTAGTTCGATTTAGTTGAGTTTCGTCAGGAGGGGAAAATTTACACGATATAATTATATTTAAGATATTGAATCAAGGTTTTCGATTAAAATCTATTTCTAAGTTGAAAGTTTATTGTTACGTACTCGTTTAAAGTCAATTCAAACTTTTGATTTTAATTTAATCTGAAGGGAAAGATTTAAATTTAATTGGCTGTATAAGAAATATTTCTCACACGGTAGTTGCTGCCACCAGAAACAGTCTGAGGACTGTTTCGAATAGAAAAATTTCCTTGTACTTATTTTCGAAATAATCTATTGATAAATTAATTAATTATGGATAGCGTTGACTAGTGTTAGGCTACTGATAAAATAATTTCCACGTTTTTCGGCTAACCTGCTATGTGCAGGGATACTCGCACGGGAGAGGATTAAAGTTGGATAAAAATAAGTATTCGATTTGTTCGCACGGAATTTATCTAAACTTCAGTATAGAATTATTTAAAATTATATATATATATATATATATATATATATATATATATATATATATATATATATATGTGTATGTATATATCTGTATGTAGGAATTATTTGAGAGTTCGGTTCAATTTCGTTGTATAGAATTTATTTAAATTTGAATATGGAATTATTCAAGTTGTTATATATATGTATATATATATATATATATATATATATATATATATATATATAGCGTTTTAGGGACGGTAAAACAAGAGTGTTCGCGTTAATGGATTGGTTAAGATTTTGAATTTTCTTCGTTTGATGCAAATTTTATCTTTACGTTTCCTTCTCCTCCTCTCTTAATTTCGCCAATGAATCTATCATTGAACTGGACCTTAGTTCATTTGTTAGAGTGATTTTTTTTTACCGTTTCGATCTTCTTGCCTTCCGAATTGAGTGTTCACGAGAAAGTGATTTCAATGATCCTCTCTGTGTGGGGTTCGTGTGATTTCGCAAACCTTGCCCAAAGATGGGCAGTATTTTGCCAGCAGTGGGAGGAGGAATGCGAAGATCAATAGATGGTTCGATAGTCGAAACACCGTTATCCACAACCCAACACAGCGAATGATCCTTTGGTTAAGATTCAGAAGGGAATTATTCTATTTTATAATCGTATACAACGATGGCAAGAATGAAAATATCGGTCAATTAGATCTAATTTGATAGTCTTCTCTGCGTAAAACTCGTGTGATTTCGCAAGCCTTGCCCAAAGACGGGCAATGTTTTGCCAACAGTGGGAGGAGGAATGCGAAGATCAATGAGTGTTTCAGTAATTGAAGACACCGTTTTCACAAGCCTACGCAGCGAATGACCCTTTGTTTATTCTCAAAATTGAAACGAAATTGAATGTATTAATTGATGATAAGTAAATCGGATTCGGTTCCTGGATGTGGCGAAGTTACTAGAGAAGAAGAAAATTTTATAAAAATTGAGACTCTTACCTTGTTCCGTCAGGGGCCATCGGCTCGTAATAGTCGTCGGTGAAATTTTTTTTTTTATTTGGTTTAGTTATTCGACTCAGGTATAATTATTATTAGAACTTTAGTTTATTTATTTTTGATTAGAAATACACTCTGAATAAGCTTGCGGCTTATTTATTCGGATAAACGTCGCGGGTATAAATATATTTATTTATGAGGATGTTTTTTAAATCTCGCCAATGAAATGAACACTTAGAAAGATTTCTAACTTAATTTGTGACTTAAACTGAGCAATTAATAAGAGACCGTCGAGGTGCAATGCGCGAATGACGACAATATATTGAAAATCTTCTATGTTCCTGCGCTTATTTATAATAACATCCCCCACGGGGTGGCGGTCAACTGGTGGTTCGTTTCCGTGGGAATCGGGATGCTGCAGTTTTGGGGTTCCTGAACTCGTACGTGAGAGAATGCAAATTCTGTAATCGTTGATGTCTCCTTTGCTTCGTTATCTTGTCTTTTAACTTCCAGATTCCCATCGCGGGTACGTGAGAGAATGCAAAAATCCGTATTTCGACTTAGTTCCCATCGGTTCTATTTTCTGCTGAGGTAGCGTCTAGGAGGCTTGGAGCCTTCCATGCTGGTCTAGTCTTTTTCTTGAGAATCTTTATGTTAGTACTGTGGGAATAATTTTTGTTCTTCGGCGCGTGGAAGGGCCGGTGGCTAGAGTCTCATTATTATATCGACACTTGCCCCGGCAACACGCGCGATCCGCCACTCTCCCGCAGCAAGGATTTCTTTTGGTTTATCTTGGGTAAGTTTGGTTTTGATGAATATTTCCATGTTATGGTTGCTTTTGGGATTTAATTTGATTTTCGATTTTTGCTATTTTCATAAACGTAGATTTCGGTGATTTGGACTTTGACGTTTGGACGATGGTTGCGGAGGCAATTTTATCAGAGGTTCTTATGCAGGCTTCTCGAGTGCGTATTTTGTCTTGTTTTTAGTCCGCTTAATTTATCCCGTTTTGTTCCATTAAGCTCTATTTGTATTATTCTAGCGGAAGAGGAAGAGGGATAGCGAAGAATCCATGAGTGATTCGGGAGGACCCAGCAAACGTATGAGGTATTGTGACCAAGTACGAGAACCAAAGTTGTTGGAGGAGTTGCGTGACATCAGTGCTGATTCCTTGGAATCGAGTTCTGACAATTCTGCTGTTGTTGACGAAAGCTTCTTTGATGCGGAAACCGTCATACTCGAGTGGGATTTTCCTCTATTTGAAGTTGTTGATACTGACCGTTGCGCGAAGGTGCGTTTTCCTGATGAAATCCCTGAAGTAGTTCTGGAGGCACATCTTCGCCATCATGCTTCTGGAGAAAGGGGAATTTCCCCTGTCGTACGTTATTGGTGTATGTGTAAGTTTAGCGAGCTTTATCCTGGAGCTCCTTGTCCTGATTTCGATTTAGTATAGTTGCTCTGTATTTGTAGTTTCGCCGTTTAACAATTTCGGTTTTCTTTTATTTTGGTTGTATGTTAAATATATATATATATATACATATATATATATGTTTATATACTTGTTTCATAATTTATTTCTTTTTATGTTTGTTAAGTGCGTGTGTATACTTTTATATATTTTATTTTGTATTTCTTTTATAATATATATATATATATATTTTTTTACATTTGTGTTTGATAGTGTAGTTATATATTTTATTTTGTATTTCTTTTATAATATACATATATATATATATTTTTTTACATTTGTGTTCGATAATGTAGTTACACATAGGATTTATTCAATTTTGAAAAAATGTTAATTAATCTTAACAATGTGTTTTCACGATTGTTCCTTACGGCTGATTAGGTATTAATTATTACTTATTCTTTCCTTATTACGATCTCCCATTTGTACTAAATATTTATTCTCTTCCTTTTTTTTTTTTTTCTCTTTTTTTTTTCTTTTCTTTCTCTTTTTTTTTTTTTATTGATTGAGAATATAATTTATTTGTAAAGCAAGAAGGTTAATACGCATGTGGATTATCCAAAATGGCCGCCTGTGAATGTCCCTAGCATATAGTGACTTTTGTTAATATCGAATCTATTATTTATTTGTTAATTATTAAAACCCCCTTTTTTATGTTTGACGTGTAGTTGAGGCGAGAATAACATTATTTTGCACTTATTTAATGCGTATAACTATTGCATGTGTTCCGATGCACACGTGTAAGAGCTATGACAATCTAAGATGGCTGTTCGTGAATATCTCCAGTATAGTGACGGGTCTTTGCTTTATTTAATATTGAAATAATTATTTCTCCGCCTTAATTTTCTTTATTCTAGCGCAGTTAGGATAGTATTGTTTGTGTATTTATAATATATATATATATATATACATATATATATATACTATATTTATATATTGTGTGTTCATATAATAACATGCGAATAGTATTGTTGTTAAATTTTATAACTCATTAATAGCATTGTTTTATTGTTTTGAGTAGAATGTTCGATAACATAAAGTACACACATATATATAAATATACATATATATTTTTTCTCTCTCTTTTTTTTTTTGTGTAGTTTTCATATAAAATTCTCTGAGGTTATCCGAATGTTAGTTAGTTTAAATAATGTTATGTTGTGTGTTCTACTTCTTTTATGTTCATTTAGATTATTAATAATTTGGCTTAAAATATAGATTTTGTATGTATGCGTGCATGTTTCATGAAATTCTTTACTGAAATGTTGGTTAGTTTTAATTATTTATTTTATGTTTACTAGTTAATTTTGATTTAGTAGAGTAGAACACGCATACACACACATAAGTATATATGTATATATTTCTGATAGTGTGACCTTTCTCTTTTTTTTTGTTAAAAAGAATTCTTTAATTGTGTATTTGAGGTTATATGTCAATTATTTGTTTTTATATATATATATATATACCTATATGTTTTGTAATGTGACAACGTAGTATTGAAAGTTTACCAGATTATTATGTGTTTGATATGGTTTACATATTTATGCTGTACGCAATTCTCCCAGTCGAGGCGGTGTTAATTATTTTTAATCGCTGGATTTGCTAACAAGTAGTTAGTCGGTTAGTTTCAATAGTACTGAATGTTCTATATCTTTTATATTCATTTAGATTATTAATAATTTGGTTTAAAATATAGATTTTGTATGCGTGCATGTTTCATGAAATTCTTTACTGAAATGTTGGCTAGTTTTAATTATTTATTTTATGTTTACTAGTTAATTTTGATTTAGTAGAATAGAACACGCATACACACACATAAGTATATATATATATATTTCTGATAGTGTGACCTTTCTTTTTTTTTTTGTTAAAAAATTCTTTAATTGTGTATTTGAGGTCAATTATTTGTTTTTATATATATATATACCTATATGTTTTGTAATGTGACAACGTAGTATTGAAAGTTTACCAGATTATTATGTGTTTGATATGGTTTACATATTTATGCTGTACGCAATTCTCCCAGTCGAGGCGGTGTTAATTATTTTTAATCGCTGGATTTGCTAACAAGTAGTTAGTTGGTTAGTTTCAATAGTACTATGTGTATGTTCTATATCTTTTATATTAGATTATTAATAGCTTGGTTTAAAATCTAGGTTTTATATATATATATATAGACATGCATGTTTCGTAGTATAGTTTTCATATGTAGTTCTTTACTAGAATGAGCACGAGTTTTGATTATGTATTTTATGTTTACCAGATTGTTAATTTGATTTAATAGTATAGAATGCGCACACATATACATATTTCCGTCAATGTGATTTTTTTTTTTTTTTTTTTTTTAATAGTGTAGTATTGTGTATTTTAGGTTAGGTGTTTATTAGACTGTTAACCATTTGATTTCGTATATGCATATATATTTGAAATTTGATAATTTTGGATTTGTTACATAGTATTGAAAGTTTTATTTCTAATATTTACTAAATTGTTATGTGTTTAACATATATGTATATATTTGTGTATAATACTCCAAGTTGCTGCGATGTTAGTTGTTTTGATCATTTGTTTTGTTAATTAAAAAAAATGTATTCCCGCTGTTTCAATTATTTCCCTTCTGTAGTCATTCTTATTTCTTGATTTACTCGTTTGGTTCGCCACTCGTTTAATTCATTAATTAATTTTTATTTACTGATTTAAATTCTTCTTTTGTATTTCACATATTCCGTCTTCGTTGATTGATTGTAGTATATCTTCTTGTTGCTCCTTTGCGAATTTGTCATATATAATCCTACTTATTCTTGTTTTATTTGATCGGTTCGTATCTAGTCCAGTTTATTAATTGACTTTATTTTATACTGATAGTTATCGGTTAGTTTTTCGAATCGTGGTTTATCCTTTGCCAAGTTATCAAATTCATAGGATATTGGTAGGTTTATTTGATGTTATATACCTATATTTTATTTATTGGTTGATTTATTGAACCATAGGTTTTTAAATATCGTGTCGGTTATTGGTAGATTTATTTAGTGTTATGTGCATATATTTATTTATTGGTTGATTTTATTCTACATATTTTGTGTTTCGTATATATTCATCCCTATTGTTAGTCTATAGTCGCCCTTATTCGTTAATCTTTTATTTTGTTTTGCAGTAGCGTGTGTTCCTTGGTCTATTCAAATTTTACTCGCGCTGATTTCCGTATAGTAGCTTTGTATTTTCGTTACGGCACGTGCGGAGCACGGGACGTGACAAGCGCTTAAACGTCGAAAAATCTCAAACGGGTAGGAAATGACGGTCAGTTTTCATCAAAATCGACGAAATCATCGGGATTTGCGAGCTGTTCCGCTTGTTTCCACGGTTAAACTGTTGTGCATTGCATTCTGCAGGTAAAGAGGAGTGAAATGAGCGTTTAAACGTCAAAATATCTCAAGCGGGAAGGAAATGACGGTCAGTTTTCATCATAATCGACGAAATCATCGAGATTTACGAGCTGTTCCGCTTGTTTCAACGGTTAAACGGTTGTGTATTACATTCTGCACGTTAAACGGTGTAAGAAGAGCGCTTAAACGTCGAAAAATCTCAAACGGGAAGGAAATGACGTCAGTTGTCATCAGAATCGACGAAGTCATCGAGATTTGCGAGCTGTTCCTCTTGTTTCGACGCTGAAACTGGCGAGTATTACATTCTGCACGTTAAATGGAGTAAAAAGTGCTCTTAAACGTCGAAATATCTCAAGCGGGTAGGAAATGACGGTCAGTTTTCATCAAAATCGACGAAATCATCGAGATTTGAGAGCTGTTCCGGTTGCTTCGACGGTTAAACGGTTGTGTATTACATTCTGCACGTTAAACGGTGTAAGAAGAGCGCTTAAACGTCGAAAAATCTCAAACGGGAAGGAAATGACGTCAGTTGTCATCAGAATCGACGAAGTCATCGAGATTTGCGAGCTGTTCCGCTTGTTTCCACGGTTAAACAGTTGTGTATTGCATTCTGCACGTAAAAAGGAGTAAGAAGAGCGCTTAAACGTCGAAATATCTCAAACGGGAAGGAAATGACGGTCAGTTTTCATCAAAATCGACGAAATCATCGAGATTTGCGAGCTGTTCCGCTTGTTTCGACGGTTAAACGGTTGTGTATTACATTCTGCACGTTAAACGGTGTAAGAAGAGCGCTTAAACTTCGAAAAATCTCAAACGGGAAGGAAATGACGGTCAGTTTTCATCAAAATCGACGAAATCATCGAGATTTGCGAGCTGTTCCGCTTGTTTCGACGGTTAAACGGTTGTTTAGTACATTCTGCACATAAAAAGGAGTAAAAAGAGCGCTTAAACGTCGAAATATCTCAAACGGGAAGGAAATGACGGTCAGTTTTCATCAAAATCGACGAAATCATCGCGATTTGCGAGCTGTTCCGCTTGTTTCGACGGTTAAACGGCTGTTTATTACATTCTGCACGTAAAAAGGAGTAAAAAGAGCGCTTAAACGTCGAAATATCTCAAACGGGAAGGAAATGACGGTCAGTTTTCATCAAAATCGACGAAATCATCGAGATTTGCGAGCTGTTCCGCTTGTTTCGACGGTTAAGCTGTTGTGCATTGCATTCTGCACGTTAATCGGTGTAAGAAGAGCGCTTAAACGTCGAAAAATCTCAAACGGGAAGGAAATGACGTCAGTTGTCATCAGAATCGACGAAATCATCGAGATTTGCGAGCTGTTCCGCTTGTTTCCACGGTTAAACAGTTGTGTATTGCATTCTGCACGTTAAACGGTGTAAGAAGAGCGCTTAAACGTCGAAAAATCTCAAACGGGAAGGAAATGACGGTCAGTTTTCATCAAAATCGACGAAATCATCGGGATTTGCGAGCTGTTCCGCTTGTTTCCACGGTTAAACTGTTGTGCATTGCATTCTGCAGGTAAAGAGGAGTGAAATGAGCGTTTAAACGTCAAAATATCTCAAGCGGGAAGGAAATGACGGTCAGTTTTCATCATAATCGACGAAATCATCGAGATTTACGAGCTGTTCCGCTTGTTTCAACGGTTAAACGGTTGTGTATTACATTCTGCACGTTAAACGGTGTAAGAAGAGCGCTTAAACGTCGAAAAATCTCAAACGGGAAGGAAATGACGTCAGTTGTCATCAGAATCGACGAAATCATCGAGATTTGCGAGCTGTTCCTCTTGTTTCGACGCTGAAACTGGCGAGTATTACATTCTGCACGTTAAATGGAGTAAAAAGTGCTCTTAAACGTCGAAATATCTCAAGCGGGTAGGAAATGACGGTCAGTTTTCATCAAAATCGACGAAATCATCGAGATTTGAGAGCTGTTCCGGTTGCTTCGACGGTTAAACGGTTGTGTATTACATTCTGCACGTTAAACGGTGTAAGAAGAGCGCTTAAACGTCGAAAAATCTCAAACGGGAAGGAAATGACGTCAGTTGTCATCAGAATCGACGAAATCATCGAGATTTGCGAGCTGTTCCGCTTGTTTCCACGGTTAAACAGTTGTGTATTGCATTCTGCACGTAAAAAGGAGTAAGAAGAGCGCTTAAACGTCGAAATATCTCAAACGGGAAGGAAATGACGGTCAGTTTTCATCAAAATCGACGAAATCATCGAGATTTGCGAGCTGTTCCGCTTGTTTCGACGGTTAAACGGTTGTGTATTACATTCTGCACGTTAAACGGTGTAAGAAGAGCGCTTAAACTTCGAAAAATCTCAAACGGGAAGGAAATGACGGTCAGTTTTCATCAAAATCGACGAAATCATCGAGATTTGCGAGCTGTTCCGCTTGTTTCGACGGTTAAACGGTTGTTTATTACATTCTGCACATAAAAAGGAGTAAAAAGAGCGCTTAAACGTCGAAATATCTCAAACGGGAAGGAAATGACGGTCAGTTTTCATCAAAATCGACGAAATCATCGCGATTTGCGAGCTGTTCCGCTTGTTTCGACGGTTAAACGGCTGTTTATTACATTCTGCACGTAAAAAGGAGTAAAAAGAGCGCTTAAACGTCGAAATATCTCAAACGGGAAGGAAATGACGGTCAGTTTTCATCAAAATCGACGAAATCATCGAGATTTGCGAGCTGTTCCGCTTGTTTCGACGGTTAAGCTGTTGTGCATTGCATTCTGCACGTTAAACGGTGTAAGAAGAGCGCTTAAACGTCGAAAAATCTCAAACGGGAAGGAAATGACGTCAGTTGTCATCAGAATCGACGAAATCATCGAGATTTGCGAGCTGTTCCGCTTGTTTCCACGGTTAAACAGTTGTGTATTGCATTCTGCACGTTAAACGGTGTAAGAAGAGCGCTTAAACGTCGAAAAATCTCAAACGGGAAGGAAATGACGGTCAGTTTTCATCAAAATCGACGAAATCATCGGGATTTGCGAGCTGTTCCGCTTGTTTCCACGGTTAAACTGTTGTGCATTGCATTCTGCAGGTAAAGAGGAGTGAAATGAGAGTTTAAACGTCAAAATATCTCAAGCGGGAATGAAATGACGGTCAGTTTTCATCATAATCGACGAAATCATCGAGATTTACGAGCTGTTCCGCTTGTTTCAACGGTTAAACGGTTGTGTATTACATTCTGCACGTTAAACGGTGTAAGAAGAGCGCTTTAACGTCGAAAAATCTCAAACGGGAAGGAAATGACGTCAGTTGTCATCAGAATCGACGAAATCATCGAGATTTGCGAGCTGTTCCGCTTGTTTCCACGGTTAAACAGTTGTGTATTGCATTCTGCACGTAAAAAGGAGTAAGAAGAGCGCTTAAACGTCGAAATATCTCAAACGGGAAGGAACTGACGGTCAGTTTTCATCAAAATCGACGAAATCATCGAGATTTGCGAGCTGTTCCGCTTGTTTCGACGGTTAAACGGTTGTTTATTACATTCTGCACATAAAAAGGAGTAAAAAGAGCGCTTAAACGTCGAAATATCTCAAACGGGAAGGAAATGACGGTCAGTTTTCATCAAAATCGACGAAATCATCGCGATTTGCGAGCTGTTCCGCTTGTTTCGACGGTTAAACGGCTGTTTATTACATTCTGCACGTAAAAAGGAGTAAAAAGAGCGCTTAAACGTCGAAATATCTCAAACGGGAAGGAAATGACGGTCAGTTTTCATCAAAATCGACGAAATCATCGAGATTTGCGAGCTGTTCCGCTTGTTTCGACGGTTAAGCTGTTGTGCATTGCATTCTGCACGTTAAACGGTGTAAGAAGAGCGCTTAAACGTCGAAAAATCTCAAACGGGAAGGAAATGACGTCAGTTGTCATCAGAATCGACGAAATCATCGAGATTTGCGAGCTGTTCCGCTTGTTTCCACGGTTAAACAGTTGTGTATTGCATTCTGCACGTAAAAAGGAGTAAAAAGAGCGCTAAACCTTCGAAAAATCTCAAACGGGAAGGAAATGACGGTCAGTTTTCATCAAAATCGACGAAATCATCGAGATTTGCGAGCTGTTCCGCTTGTTTCGACCCTGAAACTGGCGTGTATTACATTCTGCACGTTAAATGGAGTAGAAAGAGCGCTTAAACGTCGAAATATCTCAAACGGAAAGGAAATGACGGTTAGTTTTCATCAAAACCTACGGAATCACCGAGATTTGCGAGCTGTTCCGCTTGTTTCGACGGTTAAACGGTTGTGCATTGCATTCTGCACTTAAAAAGGAGTGAAATGTGCGTTTAAACGTACAACAATCTCAAACGGGAAGGAAATGACGTCAGTTTTCATCAAAATCGACGAAATCATCGAGATTTGCGAGCTGTTCCTCTTGTTTCGACGCTGAAACTGGCGTGTATTACATTCTGCACGTTAAATGGAGTAGAAAGAGCGCTTAAACGTCGAAATATCTCAAACGGGAAGGAAATGACGGTTAGTTTTCATCAAAACCTACGAAATCACCGAGATTTGCGAGCTGTTCCGCTTGTTTCGACGGTTAAACGGTTGTGCATTGCATTCTGCAGGTAAAGAGGAGTAAAATGAGCGTTTAAACGTCGAAATATCTTAAACGGGAAGGAATTGACGGTCAGTTTTCATCAAAATCGACGAAATCATCGAGATTTGCGAGCTGTTCCTCTTGTTTCGACGCTGAAACTGGCGAGTATTACATTCTGCACGTTAAATGTAGTAAAAAGTGCGCTTAAACGTCGAAATATCTCAAGCGGGTAGGAAATGACGGTCAGTTTTCATCAAAATCGACGAAATCATCGAGATTTGAGAGCTGTTCCGGTTGCTTCGACGGTTAAACGGTTGTGTATTACATTCTGCGCGTTAAACGGTATAAGAAGAGCGCTTAAACTTCGAAAAATCTCAAACGGGAAGGAAATGACGGTCAGTTTTCATCAAAATCGACGAAATCATCGAGATTTGCGAGCTGTTCCGCTTGTTTCGACGGTTAAACGGCTGTTTATTACATTCTGCACGTAAAAAGGAGTAAAAAGTGCGCTTAAACGTCGAAATATCTCAAACGGGAAGGAAATGACGGTCAGTTTTCATCAAAATCGACGAAATCATCGGGATTTGCGAGCTGTTCCGCTTGTTTCCACGGTAAAACTGTTGTGCATTGCATTCTTCAGGTAAAGAGGAGTGAAATGAGCGTTTAAACGTCAAAATATCTCAAGCGGGAAGGAAATGACGGTCAGTTTTCATCATAATCGACGAAATCATCGAGATTTACGAGCTGTTCCGCTTGTTTCAACGGTTAAACGGTTGTGTATTACATTCTGCACGTTAAACGGTGTAAGAAGAGCGCTTAAACGTCGAAAAATCTCAAACGGGAAGGAAATGACGTCAGCTGTCATCAGAATCGACGAAATCATCGAGATTTGCGAGCTGTTCCTCTTGTTTCGACGCTGAAACTGGCGAGTATTACATTCTGCACGTTAAATGGAGTAAAAAGTGCTCTTAAACGTCGAAATATCTCAAGCGGGTAGGAAATGACGGTCAGTTTTCATCAAAATCGACGAAATCATCGAGATTTGAGAGCTGTTCCGGTTGCTTCCACGGTTAAACAGTTGTGTATTGCATTCTGCACGTAAAAAGGAGTAAGAAGAGCGCTTAAACGTCGAAATATCTCAAACGGGAAGGAAATGACGGTCAGTTTTCATCAAAATCGACGAAATCATCGAGATTTGCGAGCTGTTCCGCTTGTTTCGACGGTTAAACGGTTGTGTATTACATTCTGCACGTTAAACGGTGTAAGAAGAGCGCTTAAACTTCGAAAAATCTCAAACGGGAAGGAAATGACGGTCAGTTTTCATCAAAATCGACGAAATCATCGATATTTGCGAGCTGTTCCGCTTGTTTCGACGGTTAAACGGTTGTTTATTACATTCTGCACATAAAAAGGAGTAAAAAGAGCGCTTAAACGTCGAAATATCTCAAACGGGAAGGAAATGACGGTCAGTTTTCATCAAAATCGACGAAATCATCGCGATTTGCGAGCTGTTCCGCTTGTTTCGACGGTTAAACGGCTGTTTATTACATTCTGCACGTAAAAAGGAGTAAAAAGAGCGCTTAAACGTCGAAATATCTCAAACGGGAAGGAAATGACGGTCAGTTTTCATCAAAATCGACGAAATCATCGAGATTTGCGAGCTGTTCCGCTTGTTTCGACCCTGAAACTGACGTGTATTACATTCTGCACGTTAAATGGAGTAGAAAGAGCGCTTAAACGTCGAAATATCTCAAACGGGAAGGAAATGACGGTTAGTTTTCATCAAAACCTACGGAATCACCGAGATTTGCGAGCTGTTCCGCTTGTTTCGACGGTTAAACGGTTGTGCATTGCATTCTGCACTTAAAAAGGAGTGAAATGAGCGTTTAAACGTACAACAATCTCAAACGGGAAGGAAATGACGTCAGTTTTCATCAAAATCGACGAAATCATCGAGATTTGCGAGCTGTTCCTCTTGTTTCGACGCTGAAACTGGCGTGTATTACATACTGCACGTTAAATGGAGTAGAAAGAGCGCTTAAACGTCGAAATATCTCAAACGGGAAGGAAATGACGGTTAGTTTTCATCAAAACCTACGAAATCACCGAGATTTGCGAGCTGTTCCGCTTGTTTCGACGGTTAAACGGTTGTGCATTGCATTCTGCAGGTAAAGAGGAGTAAAATGAGCGTTTAAACGTCGAAATATCTCAAACGGGAAGGAAATGACGGTCAGTTTTCATCAAAATCGACGAAATCATCGAGATTTGCGAGATGTTCCGCTTGTTCCGACGCTCAAACTGGCGTGTATTGCATTCTGCAGGTAAAAAGGAGTAAAAGGAGCGCTAAAACTTCGAAAAATCTCACACGGGAAGGAAATGACGGTCAGTTTTCATCAAAATCGACGAAATCATCGAGATTTGCGAGCTGTTCCGCTTGTTTCCACGGTTAAACAGTTGTGTATTACATTCTGCACGTTAAACGGTGTAAGAAGAGCGCTTAAACGTCGAAAAATCTCAAACGGGAAGGAAATGACGGTCAGTTTTCATCAAAATCGACGAAATCATCGGGATTTGCGAGCTGTTCCGCTTGTTTCGACGGTTAAACTGTTGTGCATTGCATTCTGCAGGTAAAGAGGAGTGAAATGAGCGTTTAAACGTCAAAATATCTCAAGCGGGAAGGAAATGACGGTCAGTTTTCATCATAATCGACGAAATCATCGAGATTTGCGAGCTGTTCCGCTTGTTTCGACGGTTAAGCTGTTGTGCATTGCATTCTGCACGTTAAACGGTGTAAGAAGAGCGCTTAAACGTCGAAAAATCTCAAACGGGAAGGAAATGACGTCAGTTGTCATCAGAATCGACGAAATCATCGAGATTTGCGAGCTGTTCCGCTTGTTTCCACGGTTAAACAGTTGTGTATTGCATTCTGCACGTAAAAAGGAGTAAAAAGAGCGCTAAACCTTCGAAAAATCTCAAACGGGAAGGAAATGACGGTCAGTTTTCATCAAAATCGACGAAATCATCGAGATTTGCGAGCTGTTCCGCTTGTTTCGACCCTGAAACTGGCGTGTATTACATTCTGCACGTTAAATGGAGTAGAAAGAGCGCTTAAACGTCGAAATATCTCAAACGGGAAGGAAATGACGGTTAGTTTTCATCAAAACCTACGAAATCACCGAGATTTGCGAGCTGTTCCGCTTGTTTCGACGGTTAAACGGTTGTGCATTGCATTCTGCAGGTAAAAAGGAGTAAAAGGAGCGCTAAAACTTCGAAAAATCTCAAACGGGAAGGAAATGACGGTCAGTTTTCATCAAAATCGACGAAATCATCGGGATTTGCGAGCTGTTCCGCTTGTTTCGACCCTGAAACTGGCGTGTATTACATTCTGCACGTTAAATGGAGTAGAAAGAGCGCTTAAACGTCGAAATATCTCAAACGGGAAGGAAATGACGGTTAGTTTTCATCAAAACCTACGAAATCACCGAGATTTGCGAGCTGTTCCGCTTGTTTCGACGGTTAAACTTTTGTGCATTGCATTCTGCAGGTAAAAAGGAGTAAAAGGAGCGCTAAAACTTCGAAAAATCTCAAACGGGAAGGAAATGACGGTCAGTTTTCATCAAAATCGACGAAATCATCGAGATTTGCGAGCTGTTCCGCTTGTTTCCACGGTTAAACAGTTGTGTATTACATTCTGCACGTTAAACGGTGTAAGAAGAGCGCTTAAACGTCGAAAAATCTCAAACGGGAAGGAAATGACGGTCAGTTTTCATCAAAATCGACGAAATCATCGGGATTTGCGAGCTGTTCCGCTTGTTTCGACGGTTAAACTGTTGTGCATTGCATTCTGCAGGTAAAGAGGAGTGAAATGAGCGTTTAAACGTCAAAATATCTCAAGCGGGAAGGAAATGACGGTCAGTTTTCATCATAATCGACGAAATCATCGAGATTTACGAGCTGCTCCGCTTGTTTCAACGGTTAAACGGTTGTGTATTACATTCTGCACGTTAAACGGTGTAAGAAGAGCGCTTAAACGTCGAAAAATCTCAAACGGGAAGGAAATGACGTCAGTTGTCATCAGAATCGACGAAATCATCGAGATTTGCGAGCTGTTCCTCTTGTTTCGACGCTGAAACTGGCGAGTATTACATTCTGCACGTTAAATGGAGTAAAAAGTGCGCTTAAACGTCGAAATATCTCAAGCGGGTAGGAAATGACGGTCAGTTTTCATCAAAATCGACGAAATTATCGAGATTTGAGAGCTGTTCCGGTTGCTTCGACGGTTAAACGGTTGTGTATTACATTCTGCACGTTAAACGGTGTAAGAAGAGCGCTTAGACGTCGAAAAATCTCAAACGGGAAGGAAATGACGTCAGTTGTCATCAGAATCGACGAAATCATCGAGATTTGCGAGCTGTTCCGCTTGTTTCCACGGTTACACAGTTGTGTATTGCATTCTGCACGTAAAAAGGAGTAAGAAGAGCGCTTAAACGTCGAAATATCTCAAACGGGAAGGAAATGACGGTCAGTTTTCTTCAAAATCGACGAAATCATCGAGATTTGCGAGCTGTTCCGCTTGTTTCGACGGTTAAACGGTTGTGTATTACATTCTGCACGTTAAACGGTGTAAGAAGAGCGCTTAAACTTCGAAAAATCTCAAACGGGAAGGAAATGACGGTCAGTTTTCATCAAAATCGACGAAATCATCGAGATTTGCGAGCTGTTCCGCTTGTTTCGACGGTTAAACGGTTGTTTATTACATTCTGCACATAAAAAGGAGTATAAAGAGCGGTTAAACGTCGAAATATCTCAAACGGGAAGGAAATGACGGTCAGTTTTCATCAAAATCGACGAAATCATCGCGATTTGCGAGCTGTTCCGCTTGTTTCGACGGTTAAGCTGTTGTGCATTGCATTCTGCACGTTAAACGGTGTAAGAAGAGCGCTTAAACGTCGAAAAATCTCAAACGGGAAGGAAATGACGTCAGTTGTCATCAGAATCGACGAAATCATCGAGATTTGCGAGCTGTTCCGCTTGTTTCGACGGTTAAACGGTTGTGCATTGCATTCTGCACTTAAAAAGGAGTGAAATGAGCGTTTAAATGTACAACAATCTCAAACGGGAAGGAAATGACGTCAGTTTTCATCAAAATCGACGAAATCATCGAGATTTGCGAGCTGTTCCGCTTGTTTCGACGGTTAAACGGCTGTTTATTACATTCTGCACGTAAAAAGGAGTAAAAAGAGCGCTTAAACGTCGAAATATCTCAAACGGGAAGGAAATGACGGTCAGTTTTCATCAAAATCGACGAAATCATCGAGATTTGCGAGCTGTTCCGCTTGTTTCGACGGTTAAGCTGTTGTGCATTGCATTCTGCACGTTAAACGGTGTAAGAAGAGCGCTTAAACGTCGAAAAATCTCAAACGGGAAGGAAATGACGTCAGTTGTCATCAGAATCGACGAAATCATCGAGATTTGCGAGCTGTTCCGCTTGTTTCGACGGTTAAACGGTTGTGCATTGCATTCTGCACTTAAAAAGGAGTGAAATGAGCGTTTAAATGTACAACAATCTCAAACGGGAAGGAAATGACGTCAGTTTTCATCAAAATCGACGAAATCATCGAGATTTGCGAGCTGTTCCTCTTGTTTCGACGCTGAAACTGGCGTGTATTACATTCTGCACGTTAAATGGAGTAGAAAGAGCGCTTAAACGTCGAAATATCTCAAACGGGAAGGAAATGACGGTTAGTTTTCATCAAAACCTACGAAATCACCGAGATTTGCGAGCTGTTCCGCTTGTTTCGACGGTTAAACGGTTGTGCATTGCATTCTGCAGGTAAAGAGGAGTAAAATGAGCGTTTAAACGTCGAAATATCTCAAACGGGAAGGAAATGACGGTCAGTTTTCATCAAAATCGACGAAATCATCGAGATTTGCGAGCTGTTCCGCTTGTTCCGACGCTCAAACTGGCGTGTATTGCATTCTGCAGGTAAAAAGGAGTAAAAGGAGCGCTAAAACTTCGAAAAATCTCAAACGGGAAGGAAATGACGGTCAGTTTTCATCAAAATCGACGAAATCATCGAGATTTGCGAGCTGTTCCGCTTGTTTCCACGGTTAAACAGTTGTGTATTACATTCTGCACGTTAAACGGTGTAAGAAGAGCGCTTAAACGTCGAAAAATCTCAAACGGGAAGGAAATGACGGTCAGTTTTCATCAAAATCGACGAAATCATCGGGATTTGCGAGCTGTTCCGCTTGTTTCGACGGTTAAACTGTTGTGCATTGCATTCTGCAGGTAAAGAGGAGTGAAATGAGCGTTTAAACGTCAAAATATCTCAAGCGGGAAGGAAATGACGGTCAGTTTTCATCATAATCGACGAAATCATCGAGATTTGCGAGCTGTTCCGCTTGTTTCAACGGTTAAACGGTTGTGTATTACATTCTGCACGTTAAACGGTGTAAGAAGAGCGCTTAAACGTCGAAAAATCTCAAACGGGAAGGAAATGACGTCAGTTGTCATCAGAATCGACGAAATCATCGAGATTTGCGAGCTGTTCCTCTTGTTTCGACGCTGAAACTGGCGAGTATTACATTCTGCACGTTAAATGGAGTAAAAAGTGCGCTTAAACGTCGAAATATCTCAAGCGGGTAGGAAATGACGGTCAGTTTTCATCAAAATCGACGAAATCATCGAGATTTGCGAGCTGTTCCGCTTGTTTCGACGGTTAAGCTGTTGTGCATTGCATTCTGCACGTTAAACGGTGTAAGAAGAGCGCTTAAACGTCGAAAAATCTCAAACGGGAAGGAAATGACGTCAGTTGTCATCAGAATCGACGAAATCATCGAGATTTGCGAGCTGTTCCGCTTGTTTCGACGGTTAAACGGTTGTGCATTGCATTCTGCACTTAAAAAGGAGTGAAATGAGCGTTTAAATGTACAACAATCTCAAACGGGAAGGAAATGACGTCAGTTTTCATCAAAATCGACGAAATCATCGAGATTTGCGAGCTGTTCCTCTTGTTTCGACGCTGAAACTGGCGTGTATTACATTCTGCACGTTAAATGGAGTAGAAAGAGCGCTTAAACGTCGAAATATCTCAAACGGGAAGGAAATGACGGTTAGTTTTCATCAAAACCTACGAAATCACCGAGATTTGCGAGCTGTTCCGCTTGTTTCGACGGTTAAACGGTTGTGCATTGCATTCTGCAGGTAAAGAGGAGTAAAATGAGCGTTTAAACGTCGAAATATCTCAAACGGGAAGGAAATGACGGTCAGTTTTCATCAAAATCGACGAAATCATCGAGATTTGCGAGCTGTTCCGCTTGTTCCGACGCTCAAACTGGCGTGTATTGCATTCTGCAGGTAAAAAGGAGTAAAAGGAGCGCTAAAACTTCGAAAAATCTCAAACGGGAAGGAAATGACGGTCAGTTTTCATCAAAATCGACGAAATCATCGAGATTTGCGAGCTGTTCCGCTTGTTTCCACGGTTAAACAGTTGTGTATTACATTCTGCACGTTAAACGGTGTAAGAAGAGCGCTTAAACGTCGAAAAATCTCAAACGGGAAGGAAATGACGGTCAGTTTTCATCAAAATCGACGAAATCATCGGGATTTGCGAGCTGTTCCGCTTGTTTCGACGGTTAAACTGTTGTGCATTGCATTCTGCAGGTAAAGAGGAGTGAAATGAGCGTTTAAACGTCAAAATATCTCAAGCGGGAAGGAAATGACGGTCAGTTTTCATCATAATCGACGAAATCATCGAGATTTGCGAGCTGTTCCGCTTGTTTCAACGGTTAAACGGTTGTGTATTACATTCTGCACGTTAAACGGTGTAAGAAGAGCGCTTAAACGTCGAAAAATCTCAAACGGGAAGGAAATGACGTCAGTTGTCACCAGAATCGACGAAATCATCGAGATTTGCGAGCTGTTCCTCTTGTTTCGACGCTGAAACTGGCGAGTATTACATTCTGCACGTTAAATGCAGTAAAAAGTGCGGTTAAACGTCGAAATATCTCAAGCGGGTAGGAAATGACGGTCAGTTTTCATCAAAATCGACGAAATCATCGAGATTTGCGAGCTGTTCCGCTTGTTTCGACGGTTAAGCTGTTGTGCATTGCATTCTGCACGTTAAACGGTGTAAGAAGAGCGCTTAAACGTCGAAAAATCTCAAACGGGAAGGAAATGACGTCAGTTGTCATCAGAATCGACGAAATCATCGAGATTTGCGAGCTGTTCCTCTAGGTTCGACGCTGAAACTGGCGTGTATTACATTCTGCACGTTAAATGGAGTAGAAAGAGCGCTTAAACGTCGAAATATCTCAAACGGGAAGGAAATGACGGTTAGTTTTCATCAAAACCTACGGAATCACCGAGATTTGCGAGCTGTACCGCTTGTTTCGACGGTTAAACGGTTGTGCATTGCATTCTGCACTTAAAAAGGAGTGAAATGAGCGTTTAAACGTACAACAATCTCAAACGGGAAGGAAATGACGTCAGTTTTCATCAAAATCGACGAAATCATCGAGATTTGCGAGCTGTTCCTCTAGGTTCGACGCTGAAACTGGCGTGTATTACATTCTGCACGTTAAATGGAGTAGAAAGAGCGCTTAAACGTCGAAATATCACAAACGGGAAGGAAATGACGGTCAGTTTTCATCAAAATCGACTTAATCATCGAGATTTGCGAGCTGTTCCGCTTGTTCCGACGCTCAAACTGGCGTGTATTGCATTCTGCAGGTAAAAAGGAGTAAAAGGAGCGCTAAAACTTCGAAAAATCTCAAACGGGAAGGAAATGACGGTCAGTTTTCATCAAAATCGACGAAATCATCGAGATTTGCGAGCTGTTCCGCTTGTTTCCACGGTTAAACAGTTGTGTATTACATTCTGCACGTTAAACGGTGTAAGAAGAGCGCTTAAACGTCGAAAAATCTCAAACGGGAAGGAAATGACGGTCAGTTTTCATCAAAATCGACGAAATCATCGGGATTTGCGAGCTGTTCCGTTTGTTTCGACGGTTAAACTGTTGTGCATTGCATTCTGCAGGTAAAGAGGAGTGAAATGAGCGTTTAAACGTCAAAATATCTCAAGCGGGAAGGAAATGACGGTCAGTTTTCATCATAATCGACGAAATCATCGAGATTTACGAGCTGTTCCGCTTGTTTCAACGGTTAAACGGTTGTGTATTACATTCTGCACGTTAAACGGTGTAAGAAGAGCGCTTAAACGTCGAAAAATCTCAAACGGGAAGGAAATGACGTCAGTTGTCATCAGAATCGACGAAATCATCGAGATTTGCGAGCTGTTCCTCTTGTTTCGACGCTGAAACTGGCGAGTATTACATTCTGCACGTTAAATGGAGTAAAAAGTGCGCTTAAACGTCGAAATATCTCAAGCGGGTAGGAAATGACGGTCAGTTTTCATCAAAATCGACGAAATCATCGAGATTTGAGAGCTGTTCCGGTTGCTTCGACGGTTAAACGGTTGTGTATTACATTCTGCACGTTAAACGGTGTAAGAAGAGCGCTTAAACGTCGAAAAATCTCAAACGGGAAGGAACTGACGTCAGTTGTCATCAGAATCGACGAAATCATCGAGATTTGCGAGCTGTTCCGCTTGTTTCCACGGTTAAACAGTTGTGTATTGCATTCTGCACGTAAAAAGGAGTAAGAAGAGCGCTTAAACGTCGAAATATCTCAAACGGGAAGGAAATGACGGTCAGTTTTCATCAAAATCGACGAAATCATCGAGATTTGCGAGCTGTTCCGCTTGTTTCGACGGTTAAACGGTTGTGTATTACATTCTGCACGTTAAACGGTGTAAGAAGTGCGCTTAAACTTCGAAAAATCTCAAACGGGAAGGAAATGACGGTCAGTTTTCATCAAAATCGACGAAATCATCGAGATTTGCGAGCTGTTCCGCTTGTTTCGACGGTTAAACGGTTGTTTATTACATTCTGCACATAAAAAGGAGTAAAAAGAGCGGTTAAACGTCGAAATATCTCAAACGGGAAGGAACTGACGGTCAGTTTTCATCAAAATCGACGAAATCATCGCGATTTGCGAGCTGTTCCGCTTGTTTCGACGGTTAAACGGCTGTTTATTACATTCTGCACGTAAAAAGGAGTAAAAAGTGCGCTTAAACGTCGAAATATCTCAAACGGGAAGGAAATGACGGTCAGTTTTCATCAAAATCGACGAAATCATCGAGATTTGCGAGCTGTTCCGCTTGTTTCGACGGTTAAACGGTTGTTTATTACATTCTGCACGTAAAAAGGAGTAAAAAGAGCGCTTAAACGTCGAAATATCTCAAACGGGAAGGAAATGACGGTCAGTTTTCATCAAAATCGACGAAATCATCGAGATTTGCGAGCTGTTCCGCTTGTTTCGACGGTTAAGCTGTTGTGCATTGCATTCTGCACGTTAAACGGTGTAAGAAGAGCGCTTAAACGTCGAAAAATCTCAAACGGGAAGGAAATGACGTCAGTTGTCATCAGAATCGACGAAATCATCGAGATTTGCGAGCTGTTCCGCTTGTTTCGACGGTTAAACGGTTGTGCATTGCATTCTGCAGGTAAAGAGGAGTAAAATGAGCGTTTAAACGTCGAAATATCTCAAACGGGAAGGAAATGACGGTCAGTTTTCATCAAAATCGACGAAATCATCGAGATTTGCGAGCTGTTCCGCTTGTTCCGACGCTCAAACTGGCGTGTATTGCATTCTGCAGGTAAAAAGGAGTAAAAGGAGCGCTAAAACTTCGAAAAATCTCAAACGGGAAGGAAATGACGGTCAGTTTTCATCAAAATCGACGAAATCATCGAGATTTGCGAGCTGTTCCGCTTGTTTACACGGTTAAACAGTTGTGTATTACATTCTGCACGTTAAACGGTGTAAGAAGAGCGTTTAAACGTCAAAATATCTCAAGCGGGAAGGAAATGACGGTCAGTTTTCATCATAATCGACGAAATCATCGAGATTTGCGAGCTGTTCCGCTTGTTTCAACGGTTAAACGGTTGTGTATTACATTCTGCACGTTAAACGGTGTAAGAAGAGCGCTTAAACGTCGAAAAATCTCAAACGGGAAGGAAATGACGTCAGTTGTCATCAGAATCGACGAAATCATCATTGATTTGCGAGCTGTTCCGCTTGTTTCGACGGTTAAACTGTTGTGCATTGCATTCTGCAGGTAAAGAGGAGTGAAATGAGCGTTTAAACGTCAAAATATCTCAAGCGGGAAGGAAATGACGGTCAGTTTTCATCATAATCGACGAAATCATCGAGATTTACGAGCTGTTCCGCTTGTTTCAACGGTTTAAACGGTTGTGTATTACATTCTGCACGTTAAACGGTGTAAGAAGAGCGCTTAAACGTCGAAAAATCTCAAACGGGAAGGAAATGACGTCAGTTGTCATCAGAATCGACGAAATCATCGAGATTTGCGAGCTGTTCCTCTTGTTTCGACGCTGAAACTGGCGAGTATTACATTCTGCACGTTAAATGGAGTAAAAAGTGCGCTTAAACGTCGAAATATCTCAAGCGGGTAGGAAATGACGGTCAGTTTTCATCAAAATCGACGAAATCATCGAGATTTGAGAGCTGTTCCGGTTGCTTCGACGGTTTAAACGGTTGTGTATTACATTCTGCACGTTAAACGGTGTAAGAAGAGCGCTTAAACGTCGAAAAATCTCAAACGGGAAGGAACTGACGTCAGTTGTCATCAGAATCGACGAAATCATCGAGATTTGCGAGCTGTTCCGCTTGTTTCCACGGTTAAACAGTTGTGTATTGCATTCTGCACGTAAAAAGGAGTAAGAAGAGCGCTTAAACGTCGAAATATCTCAAACGGGAAGGAAATGACGGTCAGTTTTCATCAAAATCGACGAAATCATCGAGATTTGCGAGCTGTTCCGCTTGTTTCGACGGTTAAACGGTTGTGTATTACATTCTGCACGTTAAACGGTGTAAGAAGAGCGCTTAAACTTCGAAAAATCTCAAACGGGAAGGAAATGACGGTCAGTTTTCATCAAAATCGACGAAATCATCGAGATTTGCGAGCTGTTCCGCTTGTTTCGACGGTTAAACGGTTGTTTATTACATTCTGCACATAAAAAGGAGTAAAAAGAGCGGTTAAACGTCGAAATATCTCAAACGGGAAGGAACTGACGGTCAGTTTTCATCAAAATCGACGAAATCATCGCGATTTGCGAGCTGTTCCGCTTGTTTCGACGGTTAAACGGCTGTTTATCACATTCTGCACGTAAAAAGGAGTAAAAAGTGCGCTTAAACGTCGAAATATCTCAAACGGGAAGGAAATGACGGTCAGTTTTCATCAAAATCGACGAAATCATCGAGATTTGCGAGCTGTTCCGCTTGTTTCGACGGTTAAACGGTTGTTTATTACATTCTGCACGTAAAAAGGAGTAAAAAGAGCGCTTAAACGTCGAAATATCTCAAACGGGAAGGAAATGACGGTCAGTTTTCATCAAAATCGACGAAATCATCGAGATTTGCGAGCTGTTCCGCTTGTTTCGACGGTTAAGCTGTTGTGCATTGCATTCTGCACGTTAAACGGTGTAAGAAGAGCGCTTAAACGTCGAAAAATCTCAAACGGGAAGGAAATGACGTCAGTTGTCATCAGAATCGACGAAATCATCGAGATTTGCGAGCTGTTCCGCTTGTTTCGACGGTTAAACGGTTGTGCATTGCATTCTGCAGGTAAAGAGGAGTAAAATGAGCGTTTAAACGTCGAAATATCTCAAACGGGAAGGAAATGACGGTCAGTTTTCATCAAAATCGACGAAATCATCGAGATTTGCGAGCTGTTCCGCTTGTTCCGACGCTCAAACTGGCGTGTATTGCATTCTGCAGGTAAAAAGGAGTAAAAGGAGCGCTAAAACTTCGAAAAATCTCAAACGGGAAGGAAATGACGGTCAGTTTTCATCAAAATCGACGAAATCATCGAGATTTGCGAGCTGTTCCGCTTGTTTACACGGTTAAACAGTTGTGTATTACTTTCTGCACGTTAAACGGTGTAAGAAGAGCGTTTAAACGTCAAAATATCTCAAGCGGGAAGGAAATGACGGTCAGTTTTCATCATAATCGACGAAATCATCGAGATTTGCGAGCTGTTCCGCTTGTTTCAACGGTTTAAACGGTTGTGTATTACATTCTGCACGTTAAACGGTGTAAGAAGAGCGCTTAAACGTCGAAAAATCTCAAACGGGAAGGAAATGACGTCAGTTGTCATCAGAATCGACGAAATCATCATTGATTTGCGAGCTGTTCCGCTTGTTTCGACGGTTAAACTGTTGTGCATTGCATTCTGCAGGTAAAGAGGAGTGAAATGAGCGTTTAAACGTCAAAATATCTCAAGCGGGAAGGAAATGACGGTCAGTTTTCATCATAATCGACGAAATCATCGAGATTTACGAGCTGTTCCGCTTGTTTCAACGGTTAAACGGTTGTGTATTACATTCTGCACGTTAAACGGTGTAAGAAGAGCGCTTAAACGTCGAAAAATCTCAAACGGGAAGGAAATGACGTCAGTTGTCATCAGAATCGACGAAATCATCGAGATTTGCGAGCTGTTCCTCTTGTTTCGACGCTGAAACTGGCGAGTATTACATTCTGCACGTTAAATGGAGTAAAAAGTGCGCTTAAACGTCGAAATATCTCAAGCGGGTAGGAAATGACGGTCAGTTTTCATCAAAATCGACGAAATCATCGAGATTTGAGAGCTGTTCCGGTTGCTTCGACGGTTAAACGGTTGTGTATTACATTCTGCACGTTAAACGGTGTAAGAAGAGCGCTTAAACGTCGAAAAATCTCAAACGGGAAGGAAATGACGTCAGTTGTCATCAGAATCGACGAAATCATCGAGATTTGCGAGCTGTTCCGCTTGTTTCGACAGTTAAACGGTTGTGTATTACATTCTGCACGTTAAACGGTGTAAGAAGAGCGCTTAAACTTCGAAAAATCTCAAACGGGAAGGAAATGACGGTCAGTTTTCATCAAAATCGACGAAATCATCGAGATTTGCGAGCTGTTCCGCTTGTTTCGACGGTTAAACGGTTGTTTATTACATTCTGCACATAAAAAGGAGTAAAAAGAGCGGTTAAACGTCGAAATATCTCAAACGGGAAGGAAATGACGGTCAGTTTTCATCAAAATCGACGAAATCATCGCGATTTGCGAGCTGTTCCGCTTGTTTCGACGGTTAAACGGCTGTTTATTACATTCTGCACGTAAAAAGGAGTAAAAAGTGCGCTTAAACGTCGAAATATCTCAAACGGGAAGGAAATGACGGTCAGTTTTCATCAAAATCGACGAAATCATCGAGATTTGCGAGCTGTTCCACTTGTTTCGACGGTTAAACGGTTGTTTATTACATTCTGCACGTAAAAAGGAGTAAGAAGAGCGCTTAAACGTCGAAATATCTCAAACGGGAAGGAAATGACGGTCAGTTTTCATCAAAATCGACGAAATCATCGAGATTTGCGAGCTGTTCCGCTTGTTTCGACGGTTAAGCTGTTGTGCATTGCATTCTGCACGTTAAACGGTGTAAGAAGAGCGCTTAAACGTCGAAAAATCTCAAACGGGAAGGAAATGACGTCAGTTGTCATCAGAATCGACGAAATCATCGAGATTTGCGAGCTGTTCCGCTTGTTTCGACGGTTAAACGGTTGTGCATTGCATTCTGCACTTAAAAAGGAGTGAAATGAGCGTTTAAACGTACAACAATCTCAAACGGGAAGGAAATGAAGTCAGTTTTCATCAAAATCGACGAAATCATCGAGATTTGCGAGCTGTTCCGCTTGTTTCGACGGTTAAACGGTTGTTTATTACATTCTGCACATAAAAAGGAGTAAAAAGAGCGGTTAAACGTCGAAATATCTCAAACGGGAAGGAAATGACGGTCAGTTTTCATCAAAATCGACGAAATCATCGCGATTTGCGAGCTGTTCCGCTTGTTTCGACGGTTAAACGGCTGTTTATTACATTCTGCACGTAAAAAGGAGTAAAAAGTGCGCTTAAACGTCGAAATATCTCAAACGGGAAGGAAATGACGGTCAGTTTTCATCAAAATCGACGAAATCATCGAGATTTGCGAGCTGTTCCACTTGTTTCGACGGTTAAACGGTTGTTTATTACATTCTGCACGTAAAAAGGAGTAAGAAGAGCGCTTAAACGTCGAAATATCTCAAACGGGAAGGAAATGACGGTCAGTTTTCATCAAAATCGACGAAATCATCGAGATTTGCGAGCTGTTCCGCTTGTTTCGACGGTTAAGCTGTTGTGCATTGCATTCTGCACGTTAAACGGTGTAAGAAGAGCGCTTAAACGTCGAAAAATCTCAAACGGGAAGGAAATGACGTCAGTTGTCATCAGAATCGACGAAATCATCGAGATTTGCGAGCTGTTCCGCTTGTTTCGACGGTTAAACGGTTGTGCATTGCATTCTGCACTTAAAAAGGAGTGAAATGAGCGTTTAAACGTACAACAATCTCAAACGGGAAGGAAATGACGTCAGTTTTCATCAAAATCGACGAAATCATCGAGATTTGCGAGCTGTTCCTCTTGTTTCGACGCTGAAACTGGCGTGTATTACATTCTGCACGTTAAATGGAGTAGAAAGAGCGCTTAAACGTCGAAATATCTCAAACGGGAAGGAAATGACGGTTAGTTTTCATCAAAACCTACGAAATCACCGAGATTTGCGAGCTGTTCCGCTTGTTTCGACGGTTAAACGGTTGTGCATTGCATTCTGCAGGTAAAGAGGAGTAAAATGAGCGTTTAAACGTCGAAATATCTCAAACGGGAAGGAAATGACGGTCAGTTTTCATCAAAATCGACGAAATCATCGAGATTTGCGAGCTGTTCCGCTTGTTCCGACGCTCAAACTGGCGTGTATTGCATTCTGCAGGTAAAAAGGAGTAAAAGGAGCGCTAAAACTTCGAAAAATCTCAAACGGGAAGGAAATGACGGTCAGTTTTCATCAAAATCGACGAAATCATCGAGATTTGCGAGCTGTTCCGCTTGTTTCCACGGTTAAACAGTTGTGTATTACATTCTGCACGTTAAACGGTGTAAGAAGAGCGCTTAAACGTCGAAAAATCTCAAACGGGAAGGAAATGACGGTCAGTTTTCATCAAAATCGACGAAATCATCGGGATTTGCGAGCTCTTCCGCTTGTTTCGACGGTTAAACTGTTGTGCATTGCATTCTGCAGGTAAAGAGGAGTGAAATGAGCGTTTAAACGTCAAAATATCTCAAGCGGGAAGGAAATGACGATCAGTTTTCATCATAATCGACGAAATCATCGAGATTTGCGAGCTGTTCCGCTTGTTTCAACGGTTAAACGGTTGTTTATTACATTCTGCACGTAAAAAGGAGTAAAAAGAGCGCTTAAACGTCGAAATATCTCAAACGGGAAGGAAAGGACGGTCAGTTTTCATCAAAATCGACGAAATCATCGAGATTTGCGAGCTGTTCCGCTTGTTTCGACGCTTAAACGGTTGTTTATTACATTCTGCACGTAAAAAGGAGTAAAAAGAGCGCTTAAACGTCGAAATATCTCAAACGGGAAGGAAATGACGGTCAGTTTTCATCAAAATCGACGAAATCATCGAGATTTGCGAGCTGTTCCGCTTGTTTCGACGGTTAAACGGTTGTGCATTGCATTCTGCACTTAAAAAGGAGTGAAATGAGCGTTTAAACGTACAACAATCTCAAACGGGAAGGAAATGACGTCAGTTTTCATCAAAATCGACGAAATCATCGAGATTTGCGAGCTGTTCCTCTTGTTTCGACGCTGAAACTGGCGTGTATTACATTCTGCACGTTAAATGGAGTAGAAAGAGCGCTTAAACGTCGAAATATCTCAAACGGGAAGGAAATGACGGTTAGTTTTCACCAAAACCTACGAAATCACCGAGATTTGCGAGCTGTTCCGCTTGTTTCGACGGTTAAACGGTTGTGCATTGCATTCTGCAGGTAAAGAGGAGTAAAATGAGCGTTTAAACGTCGAAATATCTCAAACGGGAAGGAAATGACGGTCAGTTTTCATCAAAATCGACGAAATCATCGAGATTTGCGAGCTGTTCCGCTTGTTCCGACGCTCAAACTGGCGTGTATTGCATTCTGCAGGTAAAAAGGAGTAAAAGGAGCGCTAAAACTTCGAAAAATCTCAAACGGGAAGGAAATGACGGTCAGTTTTCATCAAAATCGACGAAATCATCGAGATTTGCGAGCTGTTCCGCTTGTTTCCACGGTTAAACAGTTGTGTATTACATTCTGCACGTTAAACGGTGTAAGAAGAGCGCTTAAACGTCGAAAAATCTCAAACGGGAAGGAAATGACGGTCAGTTTTCATCAAAATCGACGAAATCATCGGGATTTGCGAGCTCTTCCGCTTGTTTCGACGGTTAAACTGTTGTGCATTGCATTCTGCAGGTAAAGAGGAGTGAAATGAGCGTTTAAACGTCAAAATATCTCAAGCGGGAAGGAAATGACGGTCAGTTTTCATCAAAATCGACGAAATCATCGAGATTTGCGAGCTGTTCCGCTTGTTTCGACGGTTAAACGGTTGTTTATTACATTCTGCACATAAAAAGGAGTAAAAAGAGCGGTTAAACGTCGAAATATCTCAAACGGGAAGGAAATGACGGTCAGTTTTCATCAAAATCGACGAAATCATCGCGATTTGCGAGCTGTTCCGCTTGTTTCGACGGTTAAACGGCTGTTTATTACATTCTGCACGTAAAAAGGAGTAAAAAGTGCGCTTAAACGTCGAAATATCTCAAACGGGAAGGAAATGACGGTCAGTTTTCATCAAAATCGACGAAATCATCGAGATTTGCGAGCTGTTCCACTTGTTTCGACGGTTAAACGGTTGTTTATTACATTCTGCACGTAAAAAGGAGTAAGAAGAGCGCTTAAACGTCGAAATATCTCAAACGGGAAGGAAATGACGGTCAGTTTTCATCAAAATCGACGAAATCATCGAGATTTGCGAGCTGTTCCGCTTGTTTCGACGGTTAAGCTGTTGTGCATTGCATTCTGCACGTTAAACGGTGTAAGAAGAGCGCTTAAACGTCGAAAAATCTCAAACGGGAAGGAAATGACGTCAGTTGTCATCAGAATCGACGAAATCATCGAGATTTGCGAGCTGTTCCGCTTGTTTCGACGGTTAAACGGTTGTGCATTGCATTCTGCACTTAAAAAGGAGTGAAATGAGCGTTTAAACGTACAACAATCTCAAACGGGAAGGAAATGAAGTCAGTTTTCATCAAAATCGACGAAATCATCGAGATTTGCGAGCTGTTCCGCTTGTTTCGACGGTTAAACGGTTGTTTATTACATTCTGCACATAAAAAGGAGTAAAAAGAGCGGTTAAACGTCGAAATATCTCAAACGGGAAGGAAATGGCGGTCAGTTTTCATCAAAATCGACGAAATCATCGCGATTTGCGAGCTGTTCCGCTTGTTTCGACGGTTAAACGGCTGTTTATTACATTCTGCACGTAAAAAGGAGTAAAAAGTGCGCTTAAACGTCGAAATATCTCAAACGGGAAGGAAATGACGGTCAGTTTTCATCAAAATCGACGAAATCATCGAGATTTGCGAGCTGTTCCACTTGTTTCGACGGTTAAACGGTTGTTTATTACATTCTGCACGTAAAAAGGAGTAAGAAGAGCGCTTAAACGTCGAAATATCTCAAACGGGAAGGAAATGACGGTCAGTTTTCATCAAAATCGACGAAATCATCGAGATTTGCGAGCTGTTCCGCTTGTTTCGACGGTTAAGCTGTTGTGCATTGCATTCTGCACGTTAAACGGTGTAAGAAGAGCGCTTAAACGTCGAAAAATCTCAAACGGGAAGGAAATGACGTCAGTTGTCATCAGAATCGACGAAATCATCGAGATTTGCGAGCTGTTCCGCTTGTTTCGACGGTTAAACGGTTGTGCATTGCATTCTGCACTTAAAAAGGAGTGAAATGAGCGTTTAAACGTACAACAATCTCAAACGGGAAGGAAATGACGTCAGTTTTCATCAAAATCGACGAAATCATCGAGATTTGCGAGCTGTTCCTCTTGTTTCGACGCTGAAACTGGCGTGTATTACATTCTGCACGTTAAATGGAGTAGAAAGAGCGCTTAAACGTCGAAATATCTCAAACGGGAAGGAAATGACGGTTAGTTTTCATCAAAACCTACGAAATCACCGAGATTTGCGAGCTGTTCCGCTTGTTTCGACGGTTAAACGGTTGTGCATTGCATTCTGCAGGTAAAGAGGAGTAAAATGAGCGTTTAAACGTCGAAATATCTCAAACGGGAAGGAAATGACGGTCAGTTTTCATCAAAATCGACGAAATCATCGAGATTTGCGAGCTGTTCCGCTTGTTCCGACGCTCAAACTGGCGTGTATTGCATTCTGCAGGTAAAAAGGAGTAAAAGGAGCGCTAAAACTTCGAAAAATCTCAAACGGGAAGGAAATGACGGTCAGTTTTCATCAAAATCGACGAAATCATCGAGATTTGCGAGCTGTTCCGCTTGTTTCCACGGTTAAACAGTTGTGTATTACATTCTGCACGTTAAACGGTGTAAGAAGAGCGCTTAAACGTCGAAAAATCTCAAACGGGAAGGAAATGACGGTCAGTTTTCATCAAAATCGACGAAATCATCGGGATTTGCGAGCTCTTCCGCTTGTTTCGACGGTTAAACTGTTGTGCATTGCATTCTGCAGGTAAAGAGGAGTGAAATGAGCGTTTAAACGTCAAAATATCTCAAGCGGGAAGGAAATGACGATCAGTTTTCATCATAATCGACGAAATCATCGAGATTTGCGAGCTGTTCCGCTTGTTTCAACGGTTAAACGGTTGTTTATTACATTCTGCACGTAAAAAGGAGTAAAAAGAGCGCTTAAACGTCGAAATATCTCAAACGGGAAGGAAAGGACGGTCAGTTTTCATCAAAATCGACGAAATCATCGAGATTTGCGAGCTGTTCCGCTTGTTTCGACGCTTAAACGGTTGTTTATTACATTCTGCACGTAAAAAGGAGTAAAAAGAGCGCTTAAACGTCGAAATATCTCAAACGGGAAGGAAATGACGGTCAGTTTTCATCAAAATCGACGAAATCATCGAGATTTGCGAGCTGTTCCGCTTGTTTCGACGGTTAAACGGTTGTGCATTGCATTCTGCACTTAAAAAGGAGTGAAATGAGCGTTTAAACGTACAACAATCTCAAACGGGAAGGAAATGACGTCAGTTTTCATCAAAATCGACGAAATCATCGAGATTTGCGAGCTGTTCCTCTTGTTTCGACGCTGAAACTGGCGTGTATTACATTCTGCACGTTAAATGGAGTAGAAAGAGCGCTTAAACGTCGAAATATCTCAAACGGGAAGGAAATGACGGTTAGTTTTCACCAAAACCTACGAAATCACCGAGATTTGCGAGCTGTTCCGCTTGTTTCGACGGTTAAACGGTTGTGCATTGCATTCTGCAGGTAAAGAGGAGTAAAATGAGCGTTTAAACGTCGAAATATCTCAAACGGGAA
Organism: Bombus flavifrons; assembly: GCF_040668555.2. Classification (NCBI taxonomy): domain Eukaryota; kingdom Metazoa; phylum Arthropoda; class Insecta; order Hymenoptera; family Apidae; genus Bombus; species Bombus flavifrons. Next base: position 589,636 of record NC_138459.1, on the reverse strand, counting down.
GGAAATGACGGTCAGTTTTCATCAAAATCGACGAAATCATCGAGATTTGCGAGCTGTTCCGCTTGTTCCGACGCTCAAACTGGCGTGTATTGCATTCTGCAGGTAAAAAGGAGTAAAAGGAGCGCTAAAACTTCGAAAAATCTCAAACGGGAAGGAAATGACGGTCAGTTTTCATCAAAATCGACGAAATCATCGAGATTTGCGAGCTGTTCCGCTTGTTTCCACGGTTAAACAGTTGTGTATTACATTCTGCACGTTAAACGGTGTAAGAAGAGCGCTTAAACGTCGAAAAATCTCAAACGGGAAGGAAATGACGGTCAGTTTTCATCAAAATCGACGAAATCATCGGGATTTGCGAGCTGTTCCGCTTGTTTCGACGGTTAAACTGTTGTGCATTGCATTCTGCAGGTAAAGAGGAGTGAAATGAGCGTTTAAACGTCAAAATATCTCAAGCGGGAAGGAAATGACGATCAGTTTTCATCATAATCGACGAAATCATCGAGATTTGCGAGCTGTTCCGCTTGTTCCGACGCTCAAACTGGCGTGTATTGCATTCTGCAGGTAAAAAGGAGTAAAAGGAGCGCTTAAACGTCGAAATATCTCAAACGGGAAGGAAAGGACGGTCAGTTTTCATCAAAATCGACGAAATCATCGAGATTTGCGAGCTGTTCCGCTTGTTTCGACGCTTAAACGGTTGTTTATTACATTCTGCACGTAAAAAGGAGTAAAAAGAGCGCTTAAACGTCGAAATATCTCAAACGGGAAGGAAATGACGGTCAGTTTTCATCAAAATCGACGAAATCATCGAGATTTGCGAGCTGTTCCGCTTGTTTCGACGCTTAAACGGTTGTTTATTAAATTCTGCACGTAAGAAGGAGTAAAAAGAGCGCTTAAACGTCGAAATATCTCAATCGGGAAGGAAACGACGGTCAGTTTTCATCAAAATCGACGAAATCATCGAGATTTGCGAGCTGTTCCGCTTGTTTCGACGGTTAAACGATTGTTTATTACATTCTGCACGTAAGAAGGAGTAAAATGAGCGTTTAAACGTCGAAATATCTCAAACGGGAAGGAAATGACGGTCAGTTTTCATCAAAATCGACGAAATCATCGAGATTTGCGAGCTGTTCCGCTTGTTCCGACGCTCAAACTGGCGTGTATTGCATTCTGCAGGTAAAAAGGAGTAAAAGGAGCGCTAAAACTTCGAAAAATCTCAAACGGGAAGGAAATGACGGTCAGTTTTCATCAAAATCGACGAAATCATCGAGATTTGCGAGCTGTTCCGCTTGTTTCCACGGTTAAACAGTCGTGTATTACATTCTGCACGTTAAACGGTGTAAGAAGAGCGCTTAAACGTCGAAAAATCTCAAACGGGAAGGAAATGACGGTCAGTTTTCATCAAAATCGACGAAATCATCGGGATTTGCGAGCTGTTCCGCTTGTTTCGACGGTTAAACTGTTGTGCATTGCATTCTGCAGGTAAAGAGGAGTGAAATGAGCGTTTAAACGTCAAAATATCTCAAGCGGGAAGGAAATGACGATCAGTTTTCATCATAATCGACGAAATCATCGAGATTTGCGAGCTGTTCCGCTTGTTTCAACGGTTAAACGGTTGTTTATTACATTCTGCACGTAAAAAGGAGTAAAAAGAGCGCTTAAACGTCGAAATATCTCAAACGGGAAGGAAAGGACGGTCAGTTTTCATCAAAATCGACGAAATCATCGAGATTTGCGAGCTGTTCCGCTTGTTTCGACGCTTAAACGGTTGTTTATTACATTCTGCACGTAAAAAGGAGTAAAAAGAGCGCTTAAACGTCGAAATATCTCAAACGGGAAGGAAATGACGGTCAGTTTTCATCAAAATCGACGAAATCATCGAGATTTGCGAGCTGTTCCGCTTGTTTCGACGGTTAAACGGTTGTGCATTGCATTCTGCACTTAAAAAGGAGTGAAATGAGCGTTTAAACGTACAACAATCTCAAACGGGAAGGAAATGACGTCAGTTTTCATCAAAATCGACGAAATCATCGAGATTTGCGAGCTGTTCCTCTTGTTTCGACGCTGAAACTGGCGTGTATTACATTCTGCACGTTAAATGGAGTAGAAAGAGCGCTTAAACGTCGAAATATCTCAAACGGGAAGGAAATGACGGTTAGTTTTCACCAAAACCTACGAAATCACCGAGATTTGCGAGCTGTTCCGCTTGTTTCGACGGTTAAACGGTTGTGCATTGCATTCTGCAGGTAAAGAGGAGTAAAATGAGCGTTTAAACGTCGAAATATCTCAAACGGGAAGGAAATGACGGTCAGTTTTCATCAAAATCGACGAAATCATCGAGATTTGCGAGCTGTTCCGCTTGTTCCGACGCTCAAACTGGCGTGTATTGCATTCTGCAGGTAAAAAGGAGTAAAAGGAGCGCTAAAACTTCGAAAAATCTCAAACGGGAAGGAAATGACGGTCAGTTTTCATCAAAATCGACGAAATCATCGAGATTTGCGAGCTGTTCCGCTTGTTTCCACGGTTAAACAGTTGTGTATTACATTCTGCACGTTAAACGGTGTAAGAAGAGCGCTTAAACGTCGAAAAATCTCAAACGGGAAGGAAATGACGGTCAGTTTTCATCAAAATCGACGAAATCATCGGGATTTGCGAGCTGTTCCGCTTGTTTCGACGGTTAAACTGTTGTGCATTGCATTCTGCAGGTAAAGAGGAGTGAAATGAGCGTTTAAACGTCAAAATATCTCAAGCGGGAAGGAAATGACGATCAGTTTTCATCATAATCGACGAAATCATCGAGATTTGCGAGCTGTTCCGCTTGTTTCAACGGTTAAACGGTTGTTTATTACATTCTGCACGTAAAAAGGAGTAAAAAGAGCGCTTAAACGTCGAAATATCTCAAACGGGAAGGAAAGGACGGTCAGTTTTCATCAAAATCGACGAAATCATCGAGATTTGCGAGCTGTTCCGCTTGTTTCGACGCTTAAACGGTTGTTTATTACATTCTGCACGTAAAAAGGAGTAAAAAGAGCGCTTAAACGTCGAAATATCTCAAACGGGAAGGAAATGACGGTCAGTTTTCATCAAAATCGACGAAATCATCGAGATTTGCGAGCTGTTCCGCTTGTTTCGACGCTTAAACGGTTGTTTATTAAATTCTGCACGTAAGAAGGAGTAAAAAGAGCGCTTAAACGTCGAAATATCTCAATCGGGAAGGAAACGACGGTCAGTTTTCATCAAAATCGACGAAATCATCGAGATTTGCGAGCTGTTCCGCTTGTTTCGACGGTTAAACGATTGTTTATTACATTCTGCACGTAAGAAGGAGTAAAATGAGCGTTTAAACGTCGAAATATCTCAAACGGGAAGGAAATGACGGTCAGTTTTCATCAAAATCGACGAAATCATCGAGATTTGCGAGCTGTTCCGCTTGTTCCGACGCTCAAACTGGCGTGTATTGCATTCTGCAGGTAAAAAGGAGTAAAAGGAGCGCTAAAACTTCGAAAAATCTCAAACGGGAAGGAAATGACGGTCAGTTTTCATCAAAATCGACGAAATCATCGAGATTTGCGAGCTGTTCCGCTTGTTTCCACGGTTAAACAGTCGTGTATTACATTCTGCACGTTAAACGGTGTAAGAAGAGCGCTTAAACGTCGAAAAATCTCAAACGGGAAGGAAATGACGGTCAGTTTTCATCAAAATCGACGAAATCATCGGGATTTGCGAGCTGTTCCGCTTGTTTCGACGGTTAAACTGTTGTGCATTGCATTCTGCAGGTAAAGAGGAGTGAAATGTGCGTTTAAACGTCAAAATATCTCAAGCGGGAAGGAAATGACGGTCAGTTTTCATCATAATCGACGAAATCATCGAGATTTGAGAGCTGTTCCGGTTGCTTCGACGGTTAAACGGTTGTGTATTACATTCTGCACGTTAAACGGTGTAAGAAGAGCGCTTAAACGTCGAAAAATCTCAAACGGGAAGGAAATGACGTCAGTTGTCATCAGAATCGACGAAATCATCGAGATTTGCGAGCTGTTCCGCTTGTTTCGACGGTTAAACTGGCGTGTATTGCGTTCTGCAGGTAAAAAGGAGTAAAAGGAGCGCTAAAACTTCGAAAAATCTCAAACGGGAAGGAAATGACGGTCAGTTTTCATCAAAATCGACGAAATCATCGAGATTTGCGAGCTGTTCCGCTTGTTTCCACGGTTAAACAGTTGTGTATTACATTCTGCACGTTAAACGGTGTAAGAAGAGCGCTTAAACGTCGAAAAATCTCAAACGGGAAGGAAATGACGGTCAGTTTTCATCAAAATCGACGAAATCATCGGGATTTGCGAGCTGTTCCGCTTGTTTCGACGGTTAAACTGTTGTGCATTGCATTCTGCAGGTAAAGAGGAGTGAAATGAGCGTTTAAACGTCAAAATATCTCAAGCGGGAAGGAAATGACGGTCAGTTTTCATCATAATCGACGAAATCATCGAGATTTGAGAGCTGTTCCGGTTGCTTCGACGGTTAAACGGTTGTGTATTACATTCTGCACGTTAAACGGTGTAAGAAGAGCGCTTAAACGTCGAAAAATCTCAAACGGGAAGGAAATGACGTCAGTTGTCATCAGAATCGACGAAATCATCGAGATTTGCGAGCTGTTCCGCTTGTTTCGACAGTTAAACGGTTGTGTATTACATTCTGCACGTTAAACGGTGTAAGAAGAGCGCTTAAACTTCGAAAAATCTCAAACGGGAAGGAAATGACGGTCAGTTTTCATCAAAATCGACGAAATCATCGAGATTTGCGAGCTGTTCCGCTTGTTTCGACGGTTAAACGGTTGTTTATTACATTCTGCACATAAAAAGGAGTAAAAAGAGCGGTTAAACGTCGAAATATCTCAAACGGGAAGGAAATGACGGTCAGTTTTCATCAAAATCGACGAAATCATCGCGATTTGCGAGCTGTTCCGCTTGTTTCGACGGTTAAACGGCTGTTTATTACATTCTGCACGTAAAAAGGAGTAAAAAGTGCGCTTAAACGTCGAAATATCTCAAACGGGAAGGAAATGACGGTCAGTTTTCATCAAAATCGACGAAATCATCGAGATTTGCGAGCTGTTCCACTTGTTTCGACGGTTAAACGGTTGTTTATTACATTCTGCACGTAAAAAGGAGTAAGAAGAGCGCTTAAACGTCGAAATATCTCAAACGGGAAGGAAATGACGGTCAGTTTTCATCAAAATCGACGAAATCATCGAGATTTGCGAGCTGTTCCGCTTGTTTCGACGCTTAAACGGTTGTTTATTACATTCTGCACGTAAGAAGGAGTAAAAAGAGCGCTTAAACGTCGAAATATCTCAAACGGGAAGGAAACGACGGTCAGTTTTCATCAAAATCGACGAAATCATCGAGATTTGCGAGCTGTTCCGCTTGTTTCGACGGTTAAACGGTTGTTTATTACATTCTGCACGTAAGAAGGAGTAAAATGAGCGTTTAAACGTCGAAATATCTCAAACGGGAAGGAAATGACGGTCAGTTTTCATCAAAATCGACGAAATCATCGAGATTTGCGAGCTGTTCCGCTTGTTCCGACGCTCAAACTGGCGTGTATTGCATTCTGCAGGTAAAAAGGAGTAAAAGGAGCGCTAAAACTTCGAAAAATCTCAAACGGGAAGGAAATGACGGTCAGTTTTCATCAAAATCGACGAAATCATCGAGATTTGCGAGCTGTTCCGCTTGTTTCCACGGTTAAACAGTTGTGTATTACATTCTGCACGTTAAACGGTGTAAGAAGAGCGCTTAAACGTCGAAAAATCTCAAACGGGAAGGAAATGACGGTCAGTTTTCATCAAAATCGACGAAATCATCGCGATTTGCGAGCTGTTCCGCTTGTTTCGACGGTTAAACGGCTGTTTATTACATTCTGCACGTAAAAAGGAGTAAAAAGTGCGCTTAAACGTCGAAATATCTCAAACGGGAAGGAAATGACGGTCAGTTTTCATCAAAATCGACGAAATCATCGAGATTTGCGAGCTGTTCCGCTTGTTTCGACGCTTAAACGGTTGTTTATTACATTCTGCACGTAAGAAGGAGTAAAAAGAGCGCTTAAACGTCGAAATATCTCAAACGGGAAGGAAACGACGGTCAGTTTTCATCAAAATCGACGAAATCATCGAGATTTGCGAGCTGTTCCGCTTGTTTCGACGGTTAAACGGTTGTTTATTACATTCTGCACGTAAGAAGGAGTAAAATGAGCGTTTAAACGTCGAAATATCTCAAACGGGAAGGAAATGACGGTCAGTTTTCATCAAAATCGACGAAATCATCGAGATTTGCGAGCTGTTCCGCTTGTTCCGACGCTCAAACTGGCGTGTATTGCATTCTGCAGGTAAAAAGGAGTAAAAGGAGCGCTAAAACTTCGAAAAATCTCAAACGGGAAGGAAATGACGGTCAGTTTTCATCAAAATCGACGAAATCATCGAGATTTGCGAGCTGTTCCGCTTGTTTCCACGGTTAAACAGTTGTGTATTACATTCTGCACGTTAAACGGTGTAAGAAGAGCGCTTAAACGTCGAAAAATCTCAAACGGGAAGGAAATGACGGTCAGTTTTCATCAAAATCGACGAAATCATCGGGATTTGCGAGCTGTTCCGCTTGTTTCGACGGTTAAACTGTTGTGCATTGCATTCTGCAGGTAAAGAGGAGTGAAATGAGCGTTTAAACGTCAAAATATCTCAAGCGGGAAGGAAATGACGGTCAGTTTTCATCATAATCGACGAAATCATCGAGATTTGAGAGCTGTTCCGGTTGCTTCGACGGTTAAACGGTTGTGTATTACATTCTGCACGTTAAACGGTGTAAGAAGAGCGCTTAAACGTCGAAAAATCTCAAACGGGAAGGAAATGACGTCAGTTGTCATCAGAATCGACGAAATCATCGAGATTTGCGAGCTGTTCCGCTTGTTTCGACGGTTAAACGGTTGTGTATTACATTCTGCACGTTAAACGGTGTAAGAAGAGCGCTTAAACTTCGAAAAATCTCAAACGGGAAGGAAATGACGGTCAGTTTTCATCAAAATCGACGAAATCATCGAGATTTGCGAGCTGTTCCGCTTGTTTCGACGGTTAAACGGTTGTTTATTACATTCTGCACGTAAAAAGGAGTAAGAAGAGCGCTTAAACGTCGAAATATCTCAAACGGGAAGGAAATGACGGTCAGTTTTCATCAAAATCGACGAAATCATCGAGATTTGCGAGCTGTTCCGCTTGTTTCGACGGTTGAGCTGTTGTGCATTGCATTCTGCACTTTAAACGGTGTAAGAAGAGCGCTTAAACGTCGAAAAATCTCAAACGGGAAGGAAATGACGTCAGTTGTCATCAGAATCGACGAAATCATCGAGATTTGCGAGCTGTTCCGCTTGTTTCGACGGTTAAACGGTTGTGCATTGCATTCTGCACTTAAAAAGGAGTGAAATGAGCGTTTAAACGTACAACAATCCCAAACGGGAAGGAAATGACGTCAGTTTTCATCAAAATCGACGAAATCATCGAGATTTGCGAGCAGTTCCTCTTGTTTCGACGCTGAAACTGGCGTGTATTACATTCTGCACGTTAAATGGAGTAGAAAGAGCGCTTAAACGTCGAAATATCTCAAACGGGAAGGAAATGACGGTTAGTTTTCATCAAAACCTACGAAATCACCGAGATTTGCGAGCTGTTCCGCTTGTTTCGACGGTTAAACGGTTGTGCATTGCATTCTGCAGGTAAAGAGGAGTAAAATGAGCGTTTAAACGTCGAAATATCTCAAACGGGAAGGAAATGACGGTCAGTTTTCATCAAAATCGACGAAATCATCGAGATTTGCGAGCTGTTCCGCTTGTTCCGACGCTCAAACTGGCGTGTATTGCATTCTGCAGGTAAAAAGGAGTAAAAGGAGCGCTAAAACTTCGAAAAATCTCAAACGGGAAGGAAATGACGGTCAGTTTTCATCAAAATCGACGAAATCATCGAGATTTGCGAGCTGTTCCGCTTGTTTCCACGGTTAAACAGTTGTGTATTACATTCTGCACGTTAAACGGTGTAAGAAGAGCGCTTAAACGTCGAAAAATCTCAAACGGGAAGGAAATGACGGTCAGTTTTCATCAAAATCGACGAAATCATCGGGATTTGCGAGCTGTTCCGCTTGTTTCGACGGCTAAACTGTTGTGCATTGCATTCTGCAGGTAAAGAGGAGTGAAATGACCGTTTAAACGTCAAAATATCTCAAGCGGGAAGGAAATGACGGTCAGTTTTCATCATAATCGACGAAATCATCGAGATTTGAGAGCTGTTCCGGTTGCTTCGACGGTTAAACGGTTGTGTATTACATTCTGCACGTTAAACGGTGTAAGAAGAGCGCTTAAACGTCGAAAAATCTCAAACGGGAAGGAAATGACGTCAGTTGTCATCAGAATCGACGAAATCATCGAGATTTGCGAGCTGTTCCGCTTGTTTCGACGGTTAAACGGTTGTGTATTACATTCTGCACGTTAAACGGTGTAAGAAGAGCGCTTAAACTTCGAAAAATCTCAAACGGGAAGGAAATGACGGTCAGTTTTCATCAAAATCGACGAAATCATCGAGATTTGCGAGCTGTTCCGCTTGTTTCGACGGTTAAACGGTTGTTTATTACATTCTGCACATAAAAAGGAGTAAAAAGAGCGGTTAAACGTCGAAATATCTCAAACGGGAAGGAAATGACGGTCAGTTTTCATCAAAATAGACGAAATCATCGCGATTTGCGAGCTGTTCCGCTTGTTTCGACGGTTAAACGGCTGTTTATTACATTCTGCACGTAAAAAGGAGTAAAAAGTGCGCTTAAACGTCGAAATATCTCAAACGGGAAGGAAATGACGGTCAGTTTTCATCAAAATCGACGAAATCATCGAGATTTGCGAGCTGTTCCACTTGTTTCGACGGTTAAACGGTTGTTTATTACATTCTGCACGTAAAAAGGAGTAAGAAGAGCGCTTAAACGTCGAAATATCTCAAACGGGAAGGAAATGACGGTCAGTTTTCATCAAAATCGACGAAATCACCGAGATTTGCGAGCTGTTCCGCTTGTTTCGACGGTTAAACGGTTGTGCATTGCATTCTGCAGGTAAAGAGGAGTAAAATGAGCGTTTAAACGTCGAAATATCTCAAACGGGAAGGAAATGACGGTCAGTTTTCATCAAAATCGACGAAATCATCGAGATTTGCGAGCTGTTCCGCTTGTTCCGACGCTCAAACTGGCGTGTATTGCATTCTGCAGGTAAAAAGGAGTAAAAGGAGCGCTAAAACTTCGAAAAATCTCAAACGGGAAGGAAATGACGGTCAGTTTTCATCAAAATCGACGAAATCATCGAGATTTGCGAGCTGTTCCGCTTGTTTCCACGGTTAAACAGTTGTGTATTACATTCTGCACGTTAAACGGTGTAAGAAGAGCGCTTAAACGTCGAAAAATCTCAAACGGGAAGGAAATGACGGTCAGTTTTCATCAAAATCGACGAAATCATCGGGATTTGCGAGCTGTTCCGCTTGTTTCGACGGCTAAACTGTAGTGCATTGCATTCTGCAGGTAAAGAGGAGTGAAATGACCGTTTAAACGTCAAAATATCTCAAGCGGGAAGGAAATGACGGTCAGTTTTCATCATAATCGACGAAATCATCGAGATTTGAGAGCTGTTCCGGTTGCTTCGACGGTTAAACGGTTGTGTATTACATTCTGCACGTTAAACGGTGTAAGAAGAGCGCTTAAACGTCGAAAAATCTCAAACGGGAAGGAAATGACGTCAGTTGTCATCAGAATCGACGAAATCATCGAGATTTGCGAGCTGTTCCGCTTGTTTCGACGGTTAAACGGTTGTGTATTACATTCTGCACGTTAAACGGTGTAAGAAGAGCGCTTAAACTTCGAAAAATCTCAAACGGGAAGGAAATGACGGTCAGTTTTCATCAAAATCGACGAAATCATCGAGATTTGCGAGCTGTTCCGCTTGTTTCGACGGTTAAACGGTTGTTTATTACATTCTGCACATAAAAAGGAGTAAAAAGAGCGGTTAAACGTCGAAATATCTCAAACGGGAAGGAAATGACGGTCAGTTTTCATCAAAATAGACGAAATCATCGCGATTTGCGAGCTGTTCCGCTTGTTTCGACGGTTAAACGGCTGTTTATTACATTCTGCACGTAAAAAGGAGTAAAAAGTGCGCTTAAACGTCGAAATATCTCAAACGGGAAGGAAATGACGGTCAGTTTTCATCAAAATCGACGAAATCATCGAGATTTGCGAGCTGTTCCACTTGTTTCGACGGTTAAACGGTTGTTTATTACATTCTGCACGTAAAAAGGAGTAAGAAGAGCGCTTAAACGTCGAAATATCTCAAACGGGAAGGAAATGACGGTCAGTTTTCATCAAAATCGACGAAATCATCGAGATTTGCGAGCTGTTCCGCTTGTTTCGACGGTTAAACGGTTGTGCATTGCATTCTGCAGGTAAAGAGGAGTAAAATGAGCGTTTAAACGTCGAAATATCTCAAACGGGAAGGAAATGACGGTCAGTTTTCATCAAAATCGACGAAATCATCGAGATTTGCGAGCTGTTCCGCTTGTTCCGACGCTCAAACTGGCGTGTATTGCATTCTGCAGGTAAAAAGGAGTAAAAGGAGCGCTAAAACTTCGAAAAATCTCAAACGGGAAGGAAATGACGGTCAGTTTTCATCAAAATCGACGAAATCATCGAGATTTGCGAGCTGTTCCGCTTGTTTCCACGGTTAAACAGTTGTGTATTACATTCTGCACGTTAAACGGTGTAAGAAGAGCGCTTAAACGTCGAAAAATCTCAAACGGGAAGGAAATGACGGTCAGTTTTCATCAAAATCGACGAAATCATCGGGATTTGCGAGCTGTTCCGCTTGTTTCGACGGTTAAACTGTTGTGCATTGCATTCTGCAGGTAAAGAGGAGTGAAATGAGCGTTTAAACGTCAAAATATCTCAAGCGGGAAGGAAATGACGGTCAGTTTTCATCATAATCGACGAAATCATCGAGATTTGTGAGCTGTTCCGCTTGTTTCAACGGTTAAACGGTTGTTTATTACATTCTGCACGTAAAAAGGAGTAAAAAGAGCGCTTAAACGTCGAAATATCTCAAACGGGAAGGAAAGGACGGTCAGTTTTCATCAAAATCGACGAAATCATCGAGATTTGCGATGTCACGTCCCGCGCTCCGCACGTGCCGTAACGAAGATACAAAATTACTATACGCAAATCAGCGCGAGAAAAATTTGAATACACCAAGGAACACACGCTACTACAAAACAAAATAAAAAATTAACAAATGAGGGCGACAAATAAATCCAACTATCAGTATAAAATAAAGTAAATAAAATCAATTAATAAACTGGACTAGATACGAACCAATCAAATAAATCAAGAATAAGAAGGATTATATATGACAAATTTGCAAAATAAAGGAAAAGGAGCAACAAGAAGATATACTACAATCAATCAACGAAGACGGAATATGTAAAATACAAAAGAAAGAATTTAAATCAGTAAATAAAAATTAATTAATGAATTAAACGAGTCGCGAACCAAACGAGTAAATCTTGAAATAAGAATAACTACAAAAGGAAAATAATCGAAACACCAGGAATATATGTGTATATAAATATATTTTATTCAATCAACGCAGCAACAACTTGGAGAGTTACATATAAATATAAACATATATGCCAAACATGTAATAACCCAGAAAATATTAGAAACAATACTTCCAATACTATACTAATAATACAAATCCAACATTACCAAACTATAAATATATGAGTATATAAAATCAATGAACTTATAGTCTAACGAATACATAAAACATACAATATTGCATTATTAAAGAAATAGAGGTTACATCGTCAGAAATATATATATATGTGTGCGCACTCTACATTATTAAATTAAAATTATTAATTTAAGATACATACTTAAAACTAGCCAACATTCGGGTAAAATAATTATAAATGAGAACTACATTACGTAACATGCATGTCTATATATATAAATATATAAATATATAATCTACACTCTAAACCAAACTACTACTAATAATCTAAATGAATATAAAAGAAATAGAACACACAACGCAACACTAGGGACTAAGTAACAACCTATCGACAGGCTAAAACGTTCAAAAATAATTAACACCGCCTCGACTGGGAGAATTGCGTACAGCATAAATATGTAAACCATATCAAACACATAATAATCTGGTAAACGATAGAAATAAAACTCTCAATACTACGTTGTCACATTACAAAACATATATGTATATATGAAAACAAATAATTGACATATAACCTCAAATACACAATTAAAGAATTTATATGAAAAAGTCACACTATCAGAAATATATACATATATACTTATATGTGTGTATGCGTGTTCTATTCTACTAAATCAAAATTAACAATCTAGTAAACATAAAATAAACAATTAACATTTCACTTCGTATGAAACTACACCACTACGAGAAACATGTATATGCATATATATATATATATATATATATATACGTTTGTGTGTGTTTTATATTATTGAACACTATAAAATAAACTACTTAGCACAATAAATAACACTGTCGAAAAAATTACAAAACATTAGTCACTAAAATACATAATCAAAACTCGTGATCATTCTAGTAAGGAATTACATATGAAAACTATACTACGAAACATGCATGTCTATATATATATATATATAAAATCTAGATTTTAAACCAAGCTATTAATAATCTAAATGAATATAAAAGATATAGAACATACACATAGCACTATTGAAACTAACTAACTACTTGTTAGCAAATCAAGCGATTAAAAATAATTAACACCGCCTCGACTGGGAGAATTGCGTACAGCATAAATATGTAAACCATATCGAACACATAATAATCTGGTAAACGATAGAAATAAAACTCTCAATACTACGTTGTCACATTACAAAACATATATGTATATATGAAAACAAATAATTGACATATAACCTCAAATACACAATTAAAGAATTTATATAAGAAAGTCACACTATCAGAAATATATACATATATACTTATATGCGTGTGTGTGTATGCGTGTTCTATTCTACTAAATCAAAATTAACAATCTAGTAAACATAAAATAAACAATTAACATTTCACTTCGTATGAAACTACACCACTACAAGAAACATGTATATGCATATATATATATATATATATATATACGTTTGTGTGTGTTTTATATTATTGAACACTATAAAATAAACTACTTAGCACAATAAATAACACTATCGAAAAAATTACAAAACATTAGTCACATTAAAATGACACACAATATAAATATATATATATATATATATGTATATATTCACATGAACAATACTATTGTCATTTTAACAATAATAATAACAATAAATATATAGTCTAATTGCGGTAGAATAAGGGAAAACGAGCGACACACAGAAAAATCAGTTCGATAAAACTAAAAACCCGCCACTGTAACCTCACTGATGACATTTGCGAGCAGCCATGTTAGATTTATACGCGCATGTCGGAACACACGCAATAATTATACACATTAGATAAATACAAAATACAATATTTCTCAATTCAACTATACGTCAAAACGCCGAAACAAGATTTACACATAATCAATAAATAGATCCGAGATCAATAGAAGTCACTGTATGCGAGGGACATTCGCGGGCGGCCATTTTGAAACATGCGTGGACTGATTCGTACGTGTTACAAAAAATAATAATAATAAAATTATACTTTCGATAAAAAAAGAAAAGAAAAGGAAAAGGAAAGAACAGCGAAAATAAATATTTAATACAAAATGGAACGTCGTGCCGAGGTAGCAATAAATAAAGACACGGGACAGGAAGGCCGGGGATTGGTGGAAATCAGCCGCGAGAAATGAATCATAAAACACATTGTTAACAATTTTATTATGCGAAAATTACTTTGTATAAAAAATATATATATATATATAATCGAGTAAAAAGAAAATATAAAACTAAACAAATATATTTAAAATGTATAAATAAATAAATATATATATATATATATAACTAACATATGAACGGGGTATATCCAAAGCGGCAAAATCGAAATCAAGAAACTTCAGGATGGAACTGCCAACGCGTCATGCGCTGAATACATCGTTCGGAATCACACACGGTTCTTCGGAATCCCACTTTCTCTTGCACTGAAACAACAAAATAGGAAAAGAGATCAAAACCACGAAAACAGCAAAAATCGAAAATCAAATTAAATCCCGGAAGCAACCATAGCATGGAAATATTCTTCAAAACCAAACTCACGGAAGATAAATCAGAAGAAATCCTTATTGCAGGAGAGTGGCGGATCGCGCGAGTTGCCGGAGCAAGTGTCGACATAATAATGAGACTCTAGCCACCGGCCCTTCCACGCGCCGAAGAACAAAAATTATTCCCACAGTATTAACATAAAAATTCTCGAGAAAAGACTAGACCAGCATGGAAAGCTCCAAGCCTCCTAGACGCTACCTCAGCAGAAAATAGAACCGATGGGAACTAAGTCGAAATACAGATTTTTGCATTTTCTCACGTACCCGCGATGGGAATCTGGAAGTTAAAAGACAAGATAACGAAGCAAAGGAGACATCAACGATTACAGAATTTGCATTCTCTCACGTACGAGTTCGGGAACCCCAAACTGCAGCATCCCGATTCCCACGGAAGCGAACCACCAGTTGACCGCCACCCTGTGGGGGATGTTATTATAAATAAACGCAGCAACACAGAACATCGTCCATTATTTTGTCGCTAATTGTACGTTACGTTTCGGCTTGTCAATATATTGTCGTCTATCGCGCATTGCACCTCGACGGTCTCTTATTAATTGCTCAGTTTAAGTCACAATTAAATTAGAAATCTTTCTAAGTGTTCATTCCATTGGCGAGATTTAAAACATCTTTATAAATAAATATATTTATATCCGCGACGTTAATCCGAATAAATAAGCCGCAAGCTTATTCAGAGTGTATTTCTAATCAAAAATAAATAAACTAAAGTTTTAATAATAATTATACCTGAGTCGAATAATTAAACCAAATAAAAAAAATTCACCGACGACTATTACGAGGCGATGGCCCCTGACGGAACAAGGTAAGAGTCTCAATTTTATAAAATTTCCTTCTTCTCTAGTAATTTCGCCACGTCCAGGAACCGAATCCGATTTACTTATCATCAATTAATACATTCAATTTCGTTTCAATTTTGAGAATAAACAAAGGGTCATTCGCTGCGTAGGCTTGCGAAAACGGTGTCTTCAATTACTGAAACACTCATTGATCTTCGCATTCCTCCTCCCACTGTTGGCAAAACATTGCCCGTCTTTGGGCAAGGCTTGCGAAATCACACGAGTCTTACGCAGAGAAGACTATCAAATTCATCATTAGACCTAATTAACCGATATTTTCATTCTTGCCATCGTTGTATACGATTATAAAATAGAATAATTCCCTTCTGAATCTTAACCGAAGGATCATTCGCTGTGTTGGGTTGTGGATAACGGTGTTTCGACTATCGAACCATCTATTGATCTTCGCATTCCTCCTCCCACTGCTGGCAAAATACTGCCCATCTTTGGGCAAGGTTTGCGAAATCACACGAACCCCACACAGAGAGGATCATTGAAATCACTTTCTCGTGAACACTCAATTCGGAAGGCAAGAAGATCGAAACGGTAAAAAAATCACTCTAACAAATGAACTAAGGTCCAGTTCAATGATAGATTCATTGGCGAAATTAAGAGAGGAGGAGAAGGAAACGTAAAGATAAAATTTGCATCAAACGAAGAAAATTCAAAATCTTAACCAATCCATTAACGCGAACACTCTTGTTTTACCGTCCCTAAAACGCTATATATATATATATATATATATATATATATATATACATATATATAACAACTTGAATAATTCCATATTCAAATTTAAATAAATTCTATACAACGAAATTGAACCGAACTCTCAAATAATTCCTACATACAGATATATACATACACATATATATATATATATATATATATATATATATATATATATATATATAATTTTAAATAATTCTATACTGAAGTTTAGATAAATTCCGTGCGAACAAATCGAATACTTATTTTTATCCAACTTTAATCCTCTCCCGTGCGAGTATCCCTGCACATAGCAGGTTAGCCGAAAAACGTGGAAATTATTTTATCAGTAGCCTAACACTAGTCAACGCTATCCATAATTAATTAATTTATCAATAGATTATTTCGAAAATAAGTACAAGGAAATTTTTCTATTCGAAACAGTCCTCAGACTGTTTCTGGTGGCAGCAACTACCGTGTGAGAAATATTTCTTATACAGCCAATTAAATTTAAATCTTTC
Source organism: Bombus flavifrons (assembly GCF_040668555.2). Classification (NCBI taxonomy): domain Eukaryota; kingdom Metazoa; phylum Arthropoda; class Insecta; order Hymenoptera; family Apidae; genus Bombus; species Bombus flavifrons. The sequence continues at coordinate 573,191 of NC_138459.1, read as the reverse complement.
CCTTCAGATTAAATTAAAATCAAAAGTTTGAATTGACTTTAAACGAGTACGTAACAATAAACTTTCAACTTAGAAATAGATTTTAATCGAAAACCTTGATTCAATATCTTAAATATAATTATATCGTGTAAATTTTCCCCTCCTGACGAAACTCAACTAAATCGAACTAAATTAAATTAAATTAAATTAAACAAAACAAAATAAATTAAAACAAACACAAAAAAAAACTAATTAAAATTAAAACAATAAAAAAAAAAAATCTTGCGAATTCAACGGTTTAAAATCAATTCAAACAAACAGGAACGTAACATTAGATAGTATAATATTTTTGGTGGCAGCGGTGGGATACGCTCCACAGAGGATTAAAGTTGTTACATTTATCAATAAAATATATACCTAAGAAATAATGGCGACCGGACTAGAATCATTAGACGAAGACTTAGTCTTGACGTTATCGGAGAAACTCAAAGCATGGGATGCGAATTTTCGCGACATGAATACAAAACTCGTTGAACTACAAAACGGCGTGTATGAACTCAAAGCAAAGCAAGAATCTAATACACCCGCATCGTCGCCTACGACACAACAAGAGACGGCCCAGCCGAGTGGATTTACCCAGTCAATTAAAGTAAAAGACGCGATCGTATCGGTGCCAGTGTTCGACGGCTATCGACCATCGGTATTTCAATTTTTAAGAGCTTGCGAGCGCGCGCGAAATATGATTCCTAGGTACCAAGAACCACAATTAGTAAAATTATTAACCAATAAACTCCGTGGACACGCGTTCCTCGCCATCGAAGATACGGAATTAAGGAGCCTAAACGATTTTGGAAATAAATTAAAGGACCTATTCGGCCCAAGGAAATCTCTTAATGAATATAGAGGGGAATTAGGAACGATATTTCAACGACCCGGGGAACACATATTAGATTATATGGACCGAGTTAGAAACCTTAGATTGGCAATAATGGACGGAGAAAAGGGCGACTACGGAATCATTTCCCCCGATATCCAAGAAACTATAGATTGGGAGGTAAGAGAAGCTTTTGTTAAAGGACTTCCGAACGAGGTATATATGCGAGTAAAGCTAGCAGGATACCACACTTTAGAAGACGCATATCGTCAGGCCGTCCATGCAACACACGAATTGAAACAAATGACCGATAGAACGCGACCCACACGACCGACTCCCTCAAACTATTACAGACGCAATAACGTACGTCCTCCGAACGCTAACAACAATATCAGGAATAACCGCCAAGCAGTGAAAGCAACACGAGAATTAAAACAAGTGAACGATAGAATACGATACCAGCGTCCGACACCTCCGAATAATTATAACCGAAACAACGCTCATTCCCCATACAATAGTAAGTACACCGGAAACAACCACAGGGACTGGAGATTTGTACCGCCGTCGCGGAAATATCTAAACAATCCGGGAATAGAGGAAGATGCCAGGAAAGGAGCAAGAGCAATAATCTGGGAAGAAAAATGCATAAGTAAATACCTCGACAGAAATCTAAGTCAAAAGAGGGATGACGATCATTTGAATCAATCAACTTTTCAACGCAAACACCATTCCGTTGCTGTGATAAGGGATAACGTCACTTTAAATAGTAACAGGACGCACGACACCACAGACAGGATCATCAGCGAGAAATTTTCCGAACTCCCAAACAAGATAAACAATACTAATGCCAAGGAACTTGCAGAAGAATCGGAAATTAGAAAACTGAACGACGAAACGATAGGCAACGATTATCCACTGCCTAATACCACGGAGATATTGGACCCGCTGGGAAGTGCGAAGTGCCTCTCCACGTTCGACTTGGCAAAGATACAAAAGCAAGGCTCCACGAATTTCGTGAATGTTTCAAACATAATAGAAAAGGAGATAGCGAGTGTATCTCACTCAAAAATTTTTATAAAACCATCAAAAAATAATTTAATCGGACTCAAAGCCAAGCCATTAAATTGCAAGGAAGATCAGACTACAGAGAATAAAAGTATACCTATCCCTATATCCGAAACAGAATCTATAAGCAGAAAGGTTTGTAATAAAAATTCAAAGAATAATTCTAAATCTACCGAAAATATTCCTAAACGTTCCGTACAAATAAATAATAATTTAATTATAATAAGCACTTCCAGTGAAACTATTCATCCTGAAAAGCTAGAGAAAAATCAACGTGTTGCGAATAAAGTAAATAAAGAAGAATGGATAACTAAGGAAAAGGATTCTAAACATTTTCAAGCCGAAAAAACGCAAGTTCAACGTGTTCAAGGAAATAAAAAGGGAGAAAATAGGGAATCACCAGTCAAGGATATATATAAAAATTCGAATAAGTACGCTAGCCATTGGATTATAATTGGATTAAAAATACTTCATTGGTTGTTACATCTAGCATTTGACGTAGATAACATGAGTGCTAATCTTATGATTCCTCTTGGAAAATATAGATGGTATCACACTATACTATATCTAAAATATTTTTGGGTTAATATAGCTACGGCATTTTCAAAAATTTGTATTTTAAATACTATTGGCAAGCAATTGGATAATTGGATCGGTGTCAATAAACTTGCGTGTTGGCGCAGAATAAAAACTAAAATGAAGAAAAGGAAGTGTGACACTGTTCGTCGAATAATACAGATAGTGGAAACCTAAAAAGGAAAAAGAAAATTATTAAGTGTGCTCCGATTATTGTTTGAATATAAAATGTGTTAATTCAATGAATAATTAAAATAGTGAAAGTGAAATTTACCTTGTGAACAAGTAATCATCATACAAGAAAGTGTATGTGCAAATATAGGTTATGGATCCCTGTTTGCGGAATACAATGTACGACAGCCAGCTGAAATAAATGAATGAATTAACTTCAAGTGTTTCAATGCAAAATACAATATTACTAAATGTTATAACAATATTGTGATCAAATCAGAAGGAAGAGTGACACTGTTCGTCGAATAATACAGATAGTGGAAACGTAAAAAGGAAAAAGAAAATTATTAAGTGTGCTCCGATTATTGCTTGAATATAAAATGTGTTAATTCAATGAATAATTAAAATAGTGAAAGTGAAAGTTACCTTGTGAACAAGTAATCAACATGCAAGAAGGTGTACGTGCAAATATAGGTTGTGAATCCTTGTTTGTGGAACGTAATGTATTGCAGATACCTAAAATAAGTGAATAAATTAGTTTCAATTGTTTCAGTGCAAAATACAAGGTTACTAAATGTCATAATTATATTGTGCTTAAAACAGAAGCAAGTGTGACTCTGTTCGTTGAATAATACAGATAGAGGAAACCTAAAAGAAAAAGGAAGATTATTATGTGTATAAAACGTGTTAATTCCATGAATAATTAAAAGAGTGGAAGTGGAAATTACCTTGCGAACAAGTAATCGCAATACAAAAGATTTACGTGCAAAATAGGCCATGGATCCCCGTTTGCGGAACACCATGTACGACAGCCAGCTGAAAGTAAATAAATGGATTAACTTCGATCGCCTTAATACAAGATGCAACACTACTAAACGTCATAGCAAGACTATGAAAGTGTGACACTGTTCGTCGAATGGCACAGATAACAGGTAACCTGAAAAAAAAAAGGGGGGGAAAGATTACTACAAGTGCTCCAATTATTGTTTGAATATGAAAAGTAATAGTTCAACGAATATTTAAAACAGTGAAGATGCAACTTACCTCATGAACAATCAAACACCATACAAGAAGCGCACAAGCATGAATTTCACAAATTAATAAGAAGAAATGAAATAGTTGATAAGTATAGAAAGTGGTTAGGAAGATAATTAAGATAGATTAATTGGAAGCTAGTAATAGATAGAACCGGAGTAAAAAGGTAGTATATTGTATTAACTATTATATCTAACATGTAGAAGCATATTTTGTAATACACAATAGCGGTCGCTCACACAATATATCATACACATATTGAATTAATAAATTAAACAGTACCTTTATGATCGCAGACATAGGATGATTGAAGGCAACCATAGTAAGTATCCAAGGTAATACCGAAGAATCTGATGATGTTGTGAGAATGATCCAGGTAAGCAACGCAGCATCAAAAATTTAAAAAAGGAAAATTTTTTTTTTACAAACAATGTTAATCTAACAAATAAGACTTAATCGCTAATAAAGGAACTAATTCATATCAAACATAAAATAATAACAATAGCAAACATAAGCAATAATAAAATTAATAGGGAAATAAGAAAGGTTAATAAACACAGAAATAGGTTAGAAACTAATCACGATAGACTAACTAAATATTAACAAGTCATGACTGAACTTAGTACCAAGGAATAAAGTTATAGTACATGAAAGCGACTGGTAACACAATACACAAAATACTAACTAAATTAAACGAGACTTATATAAACGCAAGTCACGTATAACCAAAACAATAACCATTAAAATTCGATAACAATATAATCCATGTTATTACATTAAAGTAACACGCGGTATTTACACACACAATACCATGAAACACAAAACAACATTACAAAACACTACTAAATAAAATCATAACCAGTTATTTCAATAATACATTACTGTTGACATTAAAACAACACCATACCAGAGATACACGCGAGCGACCATGTTGAAAAAAAAAATCCGTCGCGCACACCCCACACACACACACCTCAACACGAATAATAACCAATACAATGTAATATAGGATCATGATAGCTATGTTAGGTACTAATAAAAAAAAAAAAGAGGAGAGTGAGAGAAGGGTAAAAAGAAAAAAAAAAGAAATAATAAATAATAACTAACATAATCATAACATATTACATATATATTATATTATATACAGGGATACAATATTCATATAAAGGAACAGGTCCGAACGAAATATATAAAAAAAAAAAGAGAAAATATATTAATTGTTTTTGTATGTATGTACAGAACGAGTGGCGAACTCATCAATTCTGACATAGAAAACCCAGACGGACCCGAGCTCGCATTCAATCTGGAGGTGACGAAGGAGGTTGAGTCCTGCCTCTGTGCTCGGTTGATATGCTCCGTTTACCATTTTTATAGCGGCTATCTTTGTCAAGATTGTTTCGACAACCTAGATCCAGACGAGCAGGACCTATGTGAAGAGCCGCCCACTCATTTCCTATGCGGAGTACCTGCAAGTATACAAATATCATACTACAGCATGTGCGATATAGACCTAGCGAACCTACAACCCACTATATCATGCCTCCAATGCATGATGGTCTACAATAATGAAACTCACCTTGAAAGAGAATTTTTAGTTCAAGGAATGATACTCCGCACCATCGAAATATAACGTACTTGTATACTTATACTATCTACCTGTAAACAAACAACATTAATAATTATACATATAATTTTCATTCATGTTTACCAATATATATACACGCATGTTTTAAAGTAGATGATATTTGCAACACTCACTTCCATTGACAATGCAAGTGACTCATAAAATAAACTGTCATATTTATACACACATATATATATATACGAAACCAAGCTACATTTGTGACATTTATACCTATTGATAATATATACTTATATATATTTATAACGATAAAATAAATCCCATTTATATTACTCACCAAAACGTATGCATATATGTATATAATTATAACTCAAGTAGCCTTCATAAAATTATCTTCACTGATAGCATATACATCAAACCTAAAATAAAACAAAGTTGTAATAAAGAAAAAAAGAAAGAAAATGGAGGAAAGGGAGAAGACAAAATGTATAAATATAATTTCCTTTTCTATACATATATATATATATATATTAAAAGGTTATTCTTATTTCTAATAAACTCAAGAGTAAGAAACAATTTAATAAATTGCTAATAGCAAGATGAATCACCTGGTCATCGTACTTACCCTCATCAAAATAACATGTGGCCTGGTTGGATACGACTGCAATGACAATCACCTCAACGTTACCACCATCTCTTTAAACTCCATCGGGGACTGCAGCATACAACCTGCAACGACAGAAACCCAAGATATTTATATTCAACTACTGCAACCCTCAGAATTCGAATTTACCAGTGTGAGGCAATGCAAGGTGCAAATAACTCGAATTATATATTACTGTGGCATGCACTCCCACACGTCGGCAGTGCATAATGGATTGGCCGAATACCTCCATGAAACAACTGCCCAACAATGTGCAAGGATGCACTAGGACGCCGGCAAGTTATCAGACGGCGGCAGCTGCCAGGGAACACAATATGTAGACCCATACGGGAGCTGGGAAAAGGTCGTTGTACAAGCCACAGTAAGGCGAAGGAAACTGTTTAGACGCAAAGGACGGACACACTTATTGGCAACCACAACCACCCTCACCATGCAAATTTGATCAATACGACGTATTGTATGAGGGAATCGCCACAAAGATCCAGGAGAAAAGAACCAACGGGGAACCAGTGCAACCAGTTTACACACTAACAACACGGGAAGTAACATTTGCACTGACTAAAACTGGAGAACAACCAACGGCATCTGTATCCGCCTTGAGCAAATTCAGAGACGCCCTCAGTCAAATTTCCTCCGGAAATTTGAACTCCAAGGGCGGGGGTGTCACGTCCCGCGCTCCGCACGTGCCGTAAAGAAGATACAAAATTACTATACGCAAATCAGCGCGAGAAAAATTTGAATACACCAAGGAACACACGCTACTACAAAACAAAATAAAAAATTAACAAATGAGGGCGACAAATAAATCCAACTATCAGTATAAAATAAAGTAAATAAAATCAATTAATAAACTGGACTAGATACGAACCAATCAAATAAATCAAGAATAAGAAGGATTATATATGACAAATTTGCAAAATAAAGGAAAAGGAGCAACAAGAAGATATACTACAATCAATCAACGAAGACGGAATATGTAAAATACAAAAGAAAGAATTTAAATCAGTAAATAAAAATTAATTAATGAATTAAACGAGTCGCGAACCAAACGAGTAAATCTTGAAATAAGAATAACTACAAAAGGAAAATAATCGAAACACCAGGAATATATGTGTATATAAATATATTTTATTCAATCAACGCAGCAACAACTTGGAGAGTTACATATAAATATAAACATATATGCCAAACATGTAATAACCCAGAAAATATTAGAAACAATACTTCCAATACTATACTAATAATACAAATCCAACATTACCAAACTATAAATATATGAGTATATAAAATCAATGAACTTATAGTCTAACGAATACATAAAACATACAATATTGCATTATTAAAGAAATAGAGGTTACATCGTCAGAAATATATATATATGTGTGCGCACTCTACATTATTAAATTAAAATTATTAATTTAAGATACATACTTAAAACTAGCCAACATTCGGGTAAAATAATTATAAATGAGAACTACATTACGTAACATGCATGTCTATATATATAAATATATAAATATATAATCTACACTCTAAACCAAACTACTACTAATAATCTAAATGAATATAAAAGAAATAGAACACACAACGCAACACTAGGGACTAAGTAACAACCTATCGACAGGCTAAAACGTTCAAAAATAATTAACACCGCCTCGACTGGGAGAAATGCGTACAGCATAAATATGTAAACCATATCAAACACATAATAATCTGGTAAACGATAGAAATAAAACTCTCAATACTACGTTGTCACATTACAAAACATATATGTATATATGAAAACAAATAATTGACATATAACCTCAAATACACAATTAAAGAATTTATATGAAAAAGTCACACTATCAGAAATATATACATATATACTTATATGTGTGTATGCGTGTTCTATTCTACTAAATCAAAATTAACAATCTAGTAAACATAAAATAAACAATTAACATTTCACTTCGTATGAAACTACACCACTACGAGAAACATGTATATGCATATATATATATATATATATATATATACGTTTGTGTGTGTTTTATATTATTGAACACTATAAAATAAACTACTTAGCACAATAAATAACACTGTCGAAAAAATTACAAAACATTAGTCACTAAAATACATAATCAAAACTCGTGATCATTCTAGTAAGGAATTACATATGAAAACTATACTACGAAACATGCATGTCTATATATATATATATATAAAATCTAGATTTTAAACCAAGCTATTAATAATCTAAATGAATATAAAAGATATAGAACATACACATAGCACTATTGAAACTAACTAACTACTTGTTAGCAAATCAAGCGATTAAAAATAATTAACACCGCCTCGACTGGGAGAATTGCGTACAGCATAAATATGTAAACCATATCGAACACATAATAATCTGGTAAACGATAGAAATAAAACTCTCAATACTACGTTGTCACATTACAAAACATATATGTATATATGAAAACAAATAATTGACATATAACCTCAAATACACAATTAAAGAATTTATATAAGAAAGTCACACTATCAGAAATATATACATATATACTTATATGCGTGTGTGTGTATGCGTGTTCTATTCTACTAAATCAAAATTAACAATCTAGTAAACATAAAATAAACAATTAACATTTCACTTCGTATGAAACTACACCACTACAAGAAACATGTATATGCATATATATATATATATATATATATACGTTTGTGTGTGTTTTATATTATTGAACACTATAAAATAAACTACTTAGCACAATAAATAACACTATCGAAAAAATTACAAAACATTAGTCACATTAAAATGACACACAATATAAATATATATATATATATATATGTATATATTCACATGAACAATACTATTGTCATTTTAACAATAATAATAACAATAAATATATAGTCTAATTGCGGTAGAATAAGGGAAAACGAGCGACACACAGAAAAATCAGTTCGATAAAACTAAAAACCCGCCACTGTAACCTCACTGATGACATTTGCGAGCAGCCATGTTAGATTTATACGCGCATGTCGGAACACACGCAATAATTATACACATTAGATAAATACAAAATACAATATTTCTCAATTCAACTATACGTCAAAACGCCGAAACAAGATTTACACATAATCAATAAATAGATCCGAGATCAATAGAAGTCACTGTATGCGAGGGACATTCGCGGGCGGCCATTTTGAAACATGCGTGGACTGATTCGTACGTGTTACAAAAAATAATAATAATAAAATTATACTTTCGATAAAAAAAGAAAAGAAAAGGAAAAGGAAAGAACAGCGAAAATAAATATTTAATACAAAATGGAACGTCGTGCCGAGGTAGCAATAAATAAAGACACGGGACAGGAAGGCCGGGGATTGGTGGAAATCAGCCGCGAGAAATGAATCATAAAACACATTGTTAACAATTTTATTATGCGAAAATTACTTTGTATAAAAAATATATATATATATATAATCGAGTAAAAAGAAAATATAAAACTAAACAAATATATTTAAAATGTATAAATAAATAAATATATATATATATATATAACTAACATATGAACGGGGTATATCCAAAGCGGCAAAATCGAAATCAAGAAACTTCAGGATGGAACTGCCAACGCGTCATGCGCTGAATACATCGTTCGGAATCACACACGGTTCTTCGGAATCCCACTTTCTCTTGCACTGAAACAACAAAATAGGAAAAGAGATCAAAACCACGAAAACAGCAAAAATCGAAAATCAAATTAAATCCCGGAAGCAACCATAGCATGGAAATATTCTTCAAAACCAAACTCACGGAAGATAAATCAGAAGAAATCCTTATTGCAGGAGAGTGGCGGATCGCGCGAGTTGCCGGAGCAAGTGTCGACATAATAATGAGACTCTAGCCACCGGCCCTTCCACGCGCCGAAGAACAAAAATTATTCCCACAGTATTAACATAAAAATTCTCGAGAAAAGACTAGACCAGCATGGAAAGCTCCAAGCCTCCTAGACGCTACCTCAGCAGAAAATAGAACCGATGGGAACTAAGTCGAAATACAGATTTTTGCATTTTCTCACGTACCCGCGATGGGAATCTGGAAGTTAAAAGACAAGATAACGAAGCAAAGGAGACATCAACGATTACAGAATTTGCATTCTCTCACGTACGAGTTCGGGAACCCCAAACTGCAGCATCCCGATTCCCACGGAAGCGAACCACCAGTTGACCGCCACCCTGTGGGGGATGTTATTATAAATAAACGCAGCAACACAGAACATCGTCCATTATTTTGTCGCTAATTGTACGTTACGTTTCGGCTTGTCAATATATTGTCGTCTATCGCGCATTGCACCTCGACGGTCTCTTATTAATTGCTCAGTTTAAGTCACAATTAAATTAGAAATCTTTCTAAGTGTTCATTCCATTGGCGAGATTTAAAACATCTTTATAAATAAATATATTTATATCCGCGACGTTAATCCGAATAAATAAGCCGCAAGCTTATTCAGAGTGTATTTCTAATCAAAAATAAATAAACTAAAGTTTTAATAATAATTATACCTGAGTCGAATAATTAAACCAAATAAAAAAAATTCACCGACGACTATTACGAGGCGATGGCCCCTGACGGAACAAGGTAAGAGTCTCAATTTTATAAAATTTCCTTCTTCTCTAGTAATTTCGCCACGTCCAGGAACCGAATCCGATTTACTTATCATCAATTAATACATTCAATTTCGTTTCAATTTTGAGAATAAACAAAGGGTCATTCGCTGCGTAGGCTTGCGAAAACGGTGTCTTCAATTACTGAAACACTCATTGATCTTCGCATTCCTCCTCCCACTGTTGGCAAAACATTGCCCGTCTTTGGGCAAGGCTTGCGAAATCACACGAGTCTTACGCAGAGAAGACTATCAAATTCATCATTAGACCTAATTAACCGATATTTTCATTCTTGCCATCGTTGTATACGATTATAAAATAGAATAATTCCCTTCTGAATCTTAACCGAAGGATCATTCGCTGTGTTGGGTTGTGGATAACGGTGTTTCGACTATCGAACCATCTATTGATCTTCGCATTCCTCCTCCCACTGCTGGCAAAATACTGCCCATCTTTGGGCAAGGTTTGCGAAATCACACGAACCCCACACAGAGAGGATCATTGAAATCACTTTCTCGTGAACACTCAATTCGGAAGGCAAGAAGATCGAAACGGTAAAAAAATCACTCTAACAAATGAACTAAGGTCCAGTTCAATGATAGATTCATTGGCGAAATTAAGAGAGGAGGAGAAGGAAACGTAAAGATAAAATTTGCATCAAACGAAGAAAATTCAAAATCTTAACCAATCCATTAACGCGAACACTCTTGTTTTACCGTCCCTAAAACGCTATATATATATATATATATATAATATATATATATATATACATATATATAACAACTTGAATAATTCCATATTCAAATTTAAATAAATTCTATACAACGAAATTGAACCGAACTCTCAAATAATTCCTACATACAGATATATACATACACATATATATATATATATATATATATATATATATATATATATATATATAATTTTAAATAATTCTATACTGAAGTTTAGATAAATTCCGTGCGAACAAATCGAATACTTATTTTTATCCAACTTTAATCCTCTCCCGTGCGAGTATCCCTGCACATAGCAGGTTAGCCGAAAAACGTGGAAATTATTTTATCAGTAGCCTAACACTAGTCAACGCTATCCATAATTAATTAATTTATCAATAGATTATTTCGAAAATAAGTACAAGGAAATTTTTCTATTCGAAACAGTCCTCAGACTGTTTCTGGTGGCAGCAACTACCGTGTGAGAAATATTTCTTATACAGCCAATTAAATTTAAATCTTTCCCTTCAGATTAAATTAAAATCAAAAGTTTGAATTGACTTTAAACGAGTACGTAACAATAAACTTTCAACTTAGAAATAGATTTTAATCGAAAACCTTGATTCAATATCTTAAATATAATTATATCGTGTAAATTTTCCCCTCCTGACGAAACTCAACTAAATCGAACTAAATTAAATTAAATTAAATTAAACAAAACAAAATAAATTAAAACAAACACAAAAAAAAACTAATTAAAATTAAAACAATAAAAAAAAAAAATCTTGCGAATTCAACGGTTTAAAATCAATTCAAACAAACAGGAACGTAACAGCGAGCTGTTCCGCTTGTTTCGACGCTTAAACGGTTGTTTATTACATTCTGCACGTAAAAAGGAGTAAAAAGAGCGCTTAAACGTCGAAATATCTCAAACGGGAAGGAAATGACGGTCAGTTTTCATCAAAATCGACGAAATCATCGAGATTTGCGAGCTGTTCCGCTTGTTTCGACGCTTAAACGGTTGTTTATTACATTCTGCACGTAAGAAGGAGTAAAAAGAGCGCTTAAACGTCGAAATATCTCAAACGGGAAGGAAAGGACGGTCAGTTTTCATCAAAATCGACGAAATCATCGAGATTTGCGAGCTGTTCCGCTTGTTTCGACGCTTAAACGGTTGTTTATTACATTCTGCACGTAAAAAGGAGTAAAAAGAGCGCTTAAACGTCGAAATATCTCAAACGGGAAGGAAATGACGGTCAGTTTTCATCAAAATCGACGAAATCATCGAGATTTGCGAGCTGTTCCGCTTGTTTCGACGCTTAAACGGTTGTTTATTACATTCTGCACGTAAGAAGGAGTAAAAAGAGCGCTTAAACGTCGAAATATCTCAAACGGGAAGGAAACGACGGTCAGTTTTCATCAAAATCGACGAAATCATCGAGATTTGCGAGCTGTTCCGCTTGTTTCGACGGTTAAACGGTTGTTTATTACATTCTGCACGTAAGAAGGAGTAAAATGAGCGTTTAAACGTCGAAATATCTCAAACGGGAAGGAAATGACGGTCAGTTTTCATCAAAATCGACGAAATCATCGAGATTTGCGAGCTGTTCCGCTTGTTCCGACGCTCAAACTGGCGTGTATTGCATTCTGCAGGTAAAAAGGAGTAAAAGGAGCGCTAAAACTTCGAAAAATCTCAAACGGGAAGGAAATGACGGTCAGTTTTCATCAAAATCGACGAAATCCTCGAGATTTGCGAGCTGTTCCGCTTGTTTCGACGCTTAAACGGTTGTTTATTACATTCTGCACGTAAAAAGGAGTAAAAAGAGCGCTTAAACGTCGAAATATCTCAAACGGGAAGGAAATGACGGTCAGTTTTCATCAAAATCGACGAAATCATCGAGATTTGCGAGCTGTTCCGCTTGTTTCGACGGTTAAACGGTTGTTTATTACATTCTGCACGTAAAAAGGAGTAAAAAGAGCGCTTAAACGTCGAAATATCTCAAACGGGAAGGACATGACGGTCAGTTTTCATCAAAATCGACGAAATCATCGAGATTTGCGAGCTGCTCCGCTTGTTTCGACGGTTAAACGGTTGTTTATTACATTCTGCACGTAAAAAGGAGTAAAAAGAGCGCTTAAACGTCGAAATATCTCAAACGGGAAGGAAACGACGGTCAGTTTTCATCAAAATCGACGAAATCATCGAGATTTGCGAGCTGTTCCGCTTGTTTCGACGCTTAAACGGTTGTTTATTACATTCTGCACGTAAAAAGGAGTAAAAAGAGCGCTTAAACGTCGAAATATCTCAAACGGGAAGGAAACGACGGTCAGTTTTCTTCAAAATCGACGAAATCATCGTGATTTGCGAGCTGTTTCGCTTGTTTCGACGGTTAAACGGTTGTTTATTACATTCTGCACGTAAAAAGGAGTAAAAAGAGCGCTTAAACGTCGAAATATCTCAAACGGGAAGGAAACGACGGTCAGTTTTCATCAAAATCGACGAAATCATCGAGATTTGCGAGCTGTTCCGCTTGTTTCGACGGTTAAACGGTTGTTTATTACATTCTGCACGTAAAAAGGAGTAAAAAGAGCGCTTAAACGTCGAAATATCTCAAACGGGAAGGAAATGACGGTCAGTTTTCATCAAAATCGGCGAAATCATCGAGATTTGCGAGCTGTTCCGCTTGTTTCGACGGTTAAACGGTTGTTTATTACATTCTGCACGTAAAAAGGAGTAAAAAGAGCGCTTAAACGTCGAAATATCTCAAACGGGAAGGAAATGACGGTCAGTTTTCATCAAAATCGACGAAATCATCGAGATTTGCGAGCTGTTCCGCTTGTTTGACGCTTAAACGGTTGTTTGTTACATTCTGCACGTAAAAAGGCGTAAAAAGAGCGCTTAAACGTCGAAATATCTCAAACGGGAAGGAAACGACGGTCAGTTTTCATCAAAATCGACGAAATCATCGAGATTTGCGAGCTGTTCCGCTTGTTCCGACGGTTAAACGGTTGTTTATTAAATTCTGCACGTAAAAAGGAGTAAAAAGAGCGCTTAAACGTCGAAATATCTCAAACGGGAAGGAAACGACGGTCAGTTTTCATCAAAATCGACGAATTCATCGAGATTTGCTAGCTGTTCCGCTTGTTTCGACGGTTAAACGGTTGTTTATTACATTCTGCACGTAAAAAGGAGTAAAAAGAGCGCTTAAACGTCGAAATATCTCAAACGGGAAGGAAACGACGGTCAGTTTTCATCAAAATCGACGAAATCATCGAGATTTGCGAGCTGTTCCGCTTGTTTCGACGGTTAAACGGTTGTTTATTACATTCTGCACGTAAAAAGGAGTAAAAAGAGCGCTTAAACGTCGAAATATCTCAAACGGGAAGGAAACGACGGTCAGTTTTCATCAAAATCGACGAAATCATCGAGATTTGCGAGCTGTTCCGCTTGTTTCGACGGTTAAACGGTTGTTTATTACATTCTGCACGTAAAAAGGAGTAAAATGAGCGCTTAAACGTCGAAATATCTCAAACGGGAAGGAAATGACGGTCAGTTTTCATCAAGATCGACGAAATCATCGAGATTTGCGAGCTGTTCCGCTTGTTTCGACGGTTAAACGGTTGTTTATTACATTCTGCACGTAAAAAGGAGTAAAAAGAGCGCTTAAACGTCGAAATATCTCAAACGGGAAGGAAACGACGGTCAGTTTTCATCAAAATCGACGAAATCATCAAGATTTGCGAGCTGTTCCGCTTGTTTCGACGGTTAAACGGTTGTTTATTACATTCTGCACGTAAAAAGGAGTAAAAAGAGCGCTTAAACGTCGAAATATCTCAAACGGGAAGGAAACGACGGTCAGTTTTCATCAAAATCGACGAAATCATCGAGATTTGCGAGCTGTTCCGCTTGTTTCGACGGTTAAACGGTTGTTTATTACATTCTGCACGTAAAAAGGAGTAAAAAGAGCGCTTAAACGTCGAAATATCTCAAACGGGAAGGAAAGGACGGTCAGTTTTCATCAAAATCGACGAAATCATCGAGATTTGCGAGCTGTTCCGCTTGTTTCGACGGTTAAACGGTTGTTTATTACATTCTGCACGTAAAAAGGAGTAAAAAGAGCGCTTAAACGTCGAAATATCTCAAACGGGAAGGAAACGACGGTCAGTTTTCATCAAAATCGACGAAATCATCGAGATTTGCGAGCTGTTCCGCTTGTTTCGACGGTTAAACGGTTGTTTATTACATTCTGCACGTAAAAAGGAGTAAAAAGAGCGCTTAAACGTCGAAATATCTCAAACGGGAAGGAAAGGACGGTCAGTTTTCATCAAAATCGACGAAATCATCGAGATTTGCGAGCTGTTCCGCTTGTTTCGACGGTTAAACGGTTGTTTATTACATTCTGCACGTAAAAAGGAGTAAAAAGAGCGCTTAAACGTCGAAATATCTCAAACGGGAAGGAAACGACGGTCAGTTTTCATCAAAATCGACGAAATCATCGAGATTTGCGAGCTGTTCCGCTTGTTTCGACGGTTAAACGGTAGTTTATTACATTCTGCACGTAAAAAGGAGTAAAAAGAGCGCTTGAACGTAGAAATATCTCAAACGGGAAGGAAATGACGGTCAGTTTTCATCAAAATCGACGAAATCATCGAGATTTGCGAGCTGTTCCGCATGTTTCGACGCTTAAACGGTTGTTTATTACATTCTGCACGTAAAAAGGAGTAAAAAGAGCGCTTAAACGTCGAAATATCTCAAACGGGAAGGAAACGACGGTCAGTTTTCATCAAAATCGACGAAATCATCGAGATTTGCGAGCTGTTCCGCTTGTTTCGACGGTTAAACGGTTGTTTATTACATTCTGCACGTAAAAAGGAGTAAAAAGAGCGCTTAAACGTCGAAATATCTCAAACGGGAAGGAAATGACGGTCAGTTTTCATCAAAATCGACGAAATCATCGAGATTTGCGAGCTGTTCCGCTTGTTTCGACGCTTAAACGGTTGTTTATTACATTCTGCACGTAAAAAGGAGTAAAAAGAGCGCTTAAACGTCGAAATATCTCAAAGGGGAAGGAAACGACGGTCAGTTTTCATCAAAATCGACGAGATCATCGAGATTTGCGAGCTGTTCCGCTTGTTTCGACGGTTAAACGGTTGTTTATTACATTCTGCACGTAAAAAGGAGTAAAAAGAGCGCTTAAACGTCGAAATATCTCAAACGGGAAGGAAATGACGGTCAGTTTTCATCAAAATCGACGAAATCATCGAGATTTGCGAGCTGTTCCGCTTGTTTCGACGGTTTAAACGGTTGTTTATTACATTCTACACGTAAAAAGGAGTAAAAAGAGCGCTCAAACGTCGAAATATCTCAAACGGGAAGGAAACGACGGTCAGTTTTCGTCAAAATCGACGAAATCATCGAGATTTGCGAGCTGTTCCGCTTGTTTCGACGCTTAAATTGTTGTTTATTACATTCTGCACGTAAAAAGGAGTAAAAAGAGCGCTTAAACGTCGAAATATCTCAAACGGGAAGGAAATGACGGTCAGTTTTCATCAAAATCGACGAAATCATCGAGATTTGCGAGCTGTTCCGCTTGTTTCGACGCTTAAACGGTTGTTTATTACATTCTGCACGTAAAAAGGAGTAAAAAGAGCGCTTAAACGTCGAAATATCTCAAAGGGGAAGGGAACGACGGTCAGTTTTCATCAAAATCGACGAGATCATCGAGATTTGCGTGCTGTTCCGCTTGTTTCGACGGTTAAACGGTTGTTTATTACATTCTGCACGTAAAAAGGAGTAAAAAGAGCGCTTAAACGTCGAAATATCTCAAACGGGAAGGAAATGACGGTCAGTTTTCATCAAAATCGACGAAATCATCGAGATTTGCGAGCTGTTCCGCTTGTTTCGACGGGTTAAACGGTTGTTTATTACATTCTACACGTAAAAAGGAGTAAAAAGAGCGCTCAAACGTCGAAATATCTCAAACGGGAAGGAAACGACGGTCAGTTTTCATCAAAATCGACGAAATCATCGAGATTTGCGAGCTGTTCCGCTTGTTTCGACGCTTAAACGGTTGTTTATTACATTCTGCACGTAGAAAGGAGTAAAAAGAGCGCTTAAACGTCGAAATATCTCAAACGGGAAGGAGATGACGGTCAGTTTTCATCAAAATCGACGAAATCATCGAGATTTGCGAGCTGTTCCGCTTGTTCCGACGCTCAAACTGGCGTGTATTGCATTCTGCAGGTAAATAGGAGTAAAAGGAGCGCTAAAACTTCGAAAAATCTCAAACGGGAAGGAAATGACGGTCAGTTTTCATCAAAATCGACGAAATCATCGAGATTTGCGAGCTGTTCCGCTTGTTTCCACGGTTAAACAGTTGTGTATTACATTCTGCACGTTAAACGGTGTAAGAAGAGCGCTTAAACGTCGAAAAATCTCAAACGGGAAGGAAATGACGGTCAGTTTTCATCAAAATCGACGAAATCATCGGGATTTGCGAGCTGTTCCGCTTGTTTCGACGGTTAAACTGTTGTGCATTGCATTCTGCAGGTAAAGAGGAGTGAAATGAGCGTTTAAACGTCAAAATATCTCAAGCGGGAAGGAAATGACAGTCAGTTTTCATCATAATCGACGAAATCATCGAGATTTGCGAGCTGTTCCGCTTGTTTCAACGGTTAAACGGTTGTTTATTACATTCTGCACGTAAAAAGGAGTAAAAAGAGCGCTTAAACGTCGAAATATCTCAAACGGGAAGGAAAGGACGGTCAGTTTTCATCAAAATCGACGAAATCATCGAGATTTGCGAGCTGTTCCGCTTGTTTCGACGGTTAAACTGTTGTGCATTGCATTCTGCACGTAAAAAGGAGTAAAAAGAGCGCTTAAACGTCGAAATATCTCAAACGGGAAGGAAACTACGGTCAGTTTTCATCAAAATCGACGAAATCATCGAGATTTGCGAGCTGTTCCGCTTGTTTCGACGCTTAAACGGTTGTTTATTACATTCTGCACGTAAAAAGGAGTAAAAAGAGCGCTTAAACGTCGAAATATCTCAAACGGGAAGGAAACGACGGTCAGTTTTCTTCAAAATCGACGAAATCATCGAGATTTGCGAGCTGTTCCGCTTGTTTCGACGGTTAAACGGTTGTTTATTACATTCTGCACGTAAAAAGGAGTAAAAAGAGCGCTTAAACGTCGAAATATCTCAAACGGGAAGGAAACGACGGTCAGTTTTCATCAAAATCGACGAAATCATCGAGATTTGCGAGCTGTTCCGCTTGTTTCGACGCTTAAACGGTTGTTTATTACATTCTGCAGGTAAAAAGGAGTAAAAAGAGCGCTTAAACGTCGAAATATCTCAAACGGGAAGGAAACGACGGTCAGTTTTCTTCAAAATCGACGAAATCATCGAGATTTGCGAGCTGTTCCGCTTGTTTCGACGGTTAAACAGTTGTTTATTACATTCTGCACGTAAAAAGGAGTAAAAAGAGCGCTTAAACGTCGAAATATCTCAAACGGGAAGGAAAGGACGGTCAGTTTTCATCAAAATCGACGAAATCATCGAGATTTGCGAGCTGTTCCGCTTGTTTCGACGGTTAAACGGTTGTTTATTACATTCTGCACGTAAAAAGGAGTAAAAAGAGCGCTTAAACGTCGAAATATCTCAAACGGGAAGGAAACGACGGTCAGTTTTCATCAAAATCGACGAAATCATCGAGATTTGCGAGCTGTTCCGCTTGTTTCGACGGTTAAACGGTAGTTTATTACATTCTGCACGTAAAAAGGAGTAAAAAGAGCGCTTGAACGTAGAAATATCTCAAACGGGAAGGAAATGACGGTCAGTTTTCATCAAAATCGACGAAATCATCGAGATTTGCGAGCTGTTCCGCTTGTTTCGACGGTTAAACGGTTGTTTATTACATTCTGCACGTAAAAAGGAGTAAAAAGAGCGCTTAAACGTCGAAATATCTCAAACGGGAAGGAAACGACGGTCAGTTTTCATCAAAATCGACGAAATCATCGAGATTTGCGAGCTGTTCCGCTTGTTTCGACGGTTAAACGGTTGTTTATTACATTCTGCACGTAAAAAGGAGTAAAAAGAGCGCTTAAACGTCGAAATATCTCAAAGGGGAAGGAAACGACGGTCAGTTTTCATCAAAATCGACGAGATCATCGAGATTTGCGAGCTGTTCCGCTTGTTTCGACGGTTAAACGGTTGTTTATTACATTCTGCACGTAAAAAGGAGTAAAAAGAGCGCTTAAACGTCGAAATATCTCAAACGGGAAGGAAACGACGGTCAGTTTTCATCAAAATCGACGAAATCATCGAGATTTGCTAGCTGTTCCGCTTGTTTCGACGGTTAAACGGTTGTTTATTACATTCTGCACGTAAAAAGGAGTAAAAAGAGCGCTTAAACGTCGAAATATCTCAAACGGGAAGGAAACGACGGTCAGTTTTCATCAAAATCGACGAAATCATCGAGATTTGCGAGCTGTTCCGCTTGTTTCGACGGTTAAACGGTTGTTTATTACATTCTGCACGTAAAAAGGAGTAAAAAGAGCGCTTAAACGTCGAAATATCTCAAACGGGAAGGAAACGACGGTCAGTTTTCATCAAAATCGACGAAATCATCGAGATTTGCGAGCTGTTCCGCTTGTTTCGACGGTTAAACGGTTGTTAATTACATTCTGCACGTAAAAAGGAGTAAAAAGAGCGCTTAAACGTCGAAATATCTCAAACGGGAAGGAAATGACGGTCAGTTTTCATCAAAATCGACGAAATCATCGAGATTTGCGAGCTGTTCCGCTTGTTTCGACGGTTAAACGGTTGTTTATTACATTCTGCACGTAATAAGGAGTAAAAAGAGCGCTTAAACGTCGAAATATCTCAAACGGGAAGGAAATGACGGTCAGTTTTCATCAAAATCGACGAAATCATCGAGATTTGCGAGCTGTTCCGCTTGTTTCGACGGTTAAACGGTTGTTTATTACATTCTGCACGTAAAAAGGAGTAAAATGAGCGCTTAAACGTCGAAATATCTCAAACGGGAAGGAAATGACGGTCAGTTTTCATCAAAATCGACGAAATCATCGAGATTTGCGAGCTGTTCCGCTTGTTTCGACGGTTAAACGGTTGTTTATTACATTCTGCACGTAAAAAGGAGTAAAAAGAGCGCTTAAACGTCGAAATATCTCAAACGGGAAGGAAAGGACGGTCAGTTTTCATCAAAATCGACGAAATCATCGAGATTTGCGAGCTGTTCCGCTTGTTTCGACGGTTAAACGGTTGTTTATTACATTCTGCACGTAAAAAGGAGTAAAAAGAGCGCTTAAACGTCGAAATATCTCAAACGGGAAGGAAACGACGGTCAGTTTTCATCAAAATCGACGAAATCATCGAGATTTGCGAGCTGTTCCGCTTGTTTCGACGGTTAAACGGTAGTTTATTACATTCTGCACGTAAAAAGGAGTAAAAAGAGCGCTTGAACGTAGAAATATCTCAAACGGGAAGGAAATGACGGTCAGTTTTCATCAAAATCGACGAAATCATCGAGATTTGCGAGCTGTTCCGCATGTTTCGACGCTTAAACGGTTGTTTATTACATTCTGCACGTAAAAAGGAGTAAAAAGAGCGCTTAAACGTCGAAATATCTCAAACGGGAAGGAAACGACGGTCAGTTTTCATCAAAATCGACGAAATCATCGAGATTTGCGAGCTGTTCCGCTTGTTTCGACGGTTAAACGGTTGTTTATTACATTCTGCACGTAAAAAGGAGTAAAAAGAGCGCTTAAACGTCGAAATATCTCAAACGGGAAGGAAATGACGGTCAGTTTTCATCAAAATCGACGAAATCATCGAGATTTGCGAGCTGTTCCGCTTGTTTCGACGCTTAAACGGTTGTTTATTACATTCTGCACGTAAAAAGGAGTAAAAAGAGCGCTTAAACGTCGAAATATCTCAAAGGGGAAGGAAACGACGGTCAGTTTTCATCAAAATCGACGAGATCATCGAGATTTGCGAGCTGTTCCGCTTGTTTCGACGGTTAAACGGTTGTTTATTACATTCTGCACGTAAAAAGGAGTAAAAAGAGCGCTTAAACGTCGAAATATCACAAACGGGAAGGAAATGACGGTCAGTTTTCATCAAAATCGACGAAATCATCGAGATTTGCGAGCTGTTCCGCTTGTTTCGACGGTTAAACGGTTGTTTATTACATTCTACACGTAAAAAGGAGTAAAAAGAGCGCTCAAACGTCGAAATATCTCAAACGGGAAGGAAACGACGGTCAGTTTTCGTCAAAATCGACGAAATCATCGAGATTTGCGAGCTGTTCCGCTTGTTTCGACGCTTAAACGGTTGTTTATTACATTCTGCACGTAAAAAGGAGTAAAAAGAGCGCTTAAACGTCGAAATATCTCAAACGGGAAGGAAATGACGGTCAGTTTTCATCAAAATCGACGAAATCATCGAGATTTGCGAGCTGTTCCGCTTGTTTCGACGGTTAAACGGTTGTGCATTGCATTCTGCACGTAAAAAGGAGTGAAATGAGCGTTTAAACGTCGAAATATCTCAAACGGGAAGGAAATGACGGTCAGTTTTCATCAAAATCGAAGAAATCATCGAGATTTGCGAGCTGTTCCGCTTGTTTCGACGGTTAAACGGTTGTTTATTACATTCTGCACGTAAAAAGGAGTAAAAAGAGCGCTTAAACGTCGAAATATCTCAAACGGGAAGGAAATGACGGTCAGTTTTCATCAAAATCGACGAAATCATCGAGATTTGCGAGCTGTTCCGCTTGTTTCGACGCTTAAACGGTTATTTATTACATTCTGCACGTAAAAAGGAGTAAAAAGAGCGCTTAAACGTCGAAATATCTCAAACGGGAAGGAAATTACGGTCAGTTTTCATCAAAATCGACGAAATCATCGAGATTTGCGAGCGGTTCCGCTTGTTTCGACGGTTAAACGGTTGTTTATTACATTCTGCACGTAAAAAGGAGTAAAAAGAGCGCTTAAACGTCGAAATATCTCAAACGGGAAGGAAATGACGGTCAGTTTTCATCAAAATCGACGAAATCATCGAGATTTGCGAGCTGTTCCGCTTGTTTCGACGGTTAAACGGTTGTTTCTTACATTCTGCACGTAAAAAGGAGTGAAATGAGCGTTTAAACGTCGAAATATCTCAAACGGGAAGGAAATGACGGTCAGTTTTCATCAAAATCGAAGAAATCATCGAGATTTGCGAGCTGTTCCGCTTGTTTCGACGGTTAAACGGTTGTTTATTACATTCTGCACGTAAAAAGGAGTAAAAAGAGCGCTTAAACGTCGAAATATCTCAAACGGGAAGGAAATGACGGTCAGTTTTCATCAAAATCGACGAAATCATCGAGATTTGCGAGCTGTTCCGCTTGTTTCGACGGTTAAACGGTTGTTTATTACATTCTGCACGTAAAAAGGAGTAAAAAGAGCGCTTAAACGTCGAAATATCTCAAACGGGAAGGAAATGACGGTCAGTTTTCATCAAAATCGACGAAATCATCGAGATTTGCGAGCTGTTCCGCTTGTTTCGACGGTTAAACGGTTGTGCATTGCATTCTGCACGTAAAAAGGAGTGAAATGAGCGTTTAAACGTCGAAATATCTCAAACGGGAAGGAAATGACGGTCAGTTTTCATCAAAATCGAAGAAATCATCGAGATTTGCGAGCTGTTCCGCTTGTTTCGACGGTTAAACGGTTGTTTATTACATTCTGCACGTAAAAAGGAGTAAAAAGAGCGCTTAAACGTCGAAATATCTCAAACGGGAAGGAAAGGACGGTCAGTTTTCATCAAAATCGACGAAATCATCGAGATTTGCGAGCTGTTCCGCTTGTTTCGACGGTTAAACGGTTGTTTATTACATTCTGCACGTAAAAAGGAGTAAAAAGAGCGCTTAAACGTCGAAATATCTCAAACGGGAAGGAAAGGACGGTCAGTTTTCATCAAAATCGACGAAATCATCGAGATTTGCGAGCTGTTCCGCTTGTTTCGACGGTTAAACTGTTGTGCATTGCATTCTGCACGTAAAAAGGAGTAAAAAGAGCGCTTAAACGTCGAAATATCTCAAACGGGAAGGAAATGACGGTCAGTTTTCATCAAAATCGACGAAATCATCGAGATTTGCGAGCTGTTCCGGTTGTTTCGACGGTTAAACGGTTGTTTATTACATTCTGCACGTAAAAAGGAGTAAAATGAGCGCTTAAACGTCGAAATATCTCAAACGGGAAGGAAATGACGGTCAGTTTTCATCAAAATCGACGAAATCATCGAGATTTGCGAGCGGTTCCGCTTGTTTCGACGGTTAAACGGTTGTTTATTACATTCTGCACGTAAAAAGGAGTAAAAAGAGCGCTTAAACGTCGAAATATCTCAAACGGGAAGGAAATGACGGTCAGTTTTCATCAAAATCGACGAAATCATCGAGATTTGCGAGCTGTACCGCTTGTTTCGACGGTTAAACTGTTGTGCATTGCATTCTGCACGTAAAAAGGAGTAAAAAGAGCGCTTAAACGTCGAAATATCTCAAACGGGAAGGAAATGACGGTCAGTTTTCATCAAAATCGACGAAATCATCGAGATTTGCGAGCTGTTCCGGTTGTTTCGACGGTTAAACGGTTGTTTATTACATTCTGCACGTAAAAAGGAGTAAAATGAGCGCTTAAGCGTCGAAATATCTCAAACGGGAAGGAAATGACGGTCAGTTTTCATCAAAATCGACGAAATCATCGAGATTTGCGAGCTGTTCCGCTTGTTTCGACGGTTAAACGGTTGTGCATTGCATTCTGCACGTAAAAAGGAGTGAAATGAGCTGTTACGTTCCTGTTTGTTTGAATTGATTTTAAACCGTTGAATTCGCAAGATTTTTTTTTTTTTTTTATTGTTTTAATTTTAATTAGTTTTTTGTGTTTGTTTTAATTTATTTTGTTTTGTTTAATTTAATTTAATTTAATTTAGTTCGATTTAGTTGAGTTTCGTCAGGAGGGGAAAATTTACACGATATAATTATATTTAAGATATTGAATCAAGGTTTTCGATTAAAATCTATTTCTAAGTTGAAAGTTTATTGTTACGTACTCGTTTAAAGTCAATTCAAACTTTTGATTTTAATTTAATCTGAAGGGAAAGATTTAAATTTAATTGGCTGTATAAGAAATATTTCTCACACGGTAGTTGCTGCCACCAGAAACAGTCTGAGGACTGTTTCGAATAGAAAAATTTCCTTGTACTTATTTTCGAAATAATTCTATTGATAAATTAATTACTTATGGATAGCGTTGACTAGTGTTAGGCTACTGATAAAATAATTTCCACGTTTTTCGGCTAACCTGCTATGTGCAGGGATACTCGCACGGGAGAGGATTAAAGTTGGATAAAAATAAGTATTCGATTTGTTCGCACGGAATTTATCTAAACTTCAGTATAGAATTATTTAAAATTATATATATATATATATATATGTGTATGTATATATCTGTATGTAGGAATTATTTGAGAGTTCGGTTCAATTTCGTTGTATAGAATTTATTTAAATTTGAATATGGAATTATTCAAGTTGTTATATATATGTATATATATATATATATATATATATATAGCGTTTTAGGGACGGTAAAACAAGAGTGTTCGCGTTAATGGATTGGTTAAGATTTCGAATTTTCTTCGTTTGATGCAAATTTTATCTTTACGTTTCCTTCTCCTCCTCTCTTAATTTCGCCAATGAATCTATCATTGAACTGGACCTTAGTTCATTTGTTAGAGTGATTTTTTTTTTTTTTTTTTTTTTTTTTTTTTTTTTTACCGTTTCGATCTTCTTGCCTTCCGAATTGAGTGTTTACGAGAAAGTGATTTCAATGATCCTCTCTGTGTGGGGTTCGTGTGATTTCGCAAACCTTGCCCAAAGATGGGCAGTATTTTGCCAGCAGTGGGAGGAGGAATGCGAAGATCAATAGATGGTTCGATAGTCGAAACACCGTTATCCACAACCCAACACAGCGAATGATCCTTTGGTTAAGATTCAGAAGGGAATTATTCTATTTTATAATTGTATACAACGATGGCAAGAATGAAGATATCGGTCAATTAGATCTAATTTGATAGTCTTCTCTGCGTAAAACTCGTGTGATTTCGCAAGCCTTGCCCAAAGACGGGCAATGTTTTGCCAACAGTGGGAGGAGGAATGCGAAGATCAATGAGTGTTTCAGTAATTGAAGACACCGTTTTCACAAGCCTACGCAGCGAATGACCCTTCGTTTATTCTCAAAATTGAAACGAAATTGAATGTATTAATTGATGATAAGTAAATCGGATTCGGTTCCTGGATGTGGCGAAGTTACTAGAGAAGAAGAAAATTTTATAAAAATTGAGACTCTTACCTTGTTCCGTCAGGGGCCATCGGCTCGTAATAGTCGTCGGTGAAATTTTTTTTTTTATTTGGTTTAGTTATTCGACTCAGGTATAATTATTATTAGAACTGTAGTTTATTTATTTTTGATTAGAAATACACTCTAAATAAGCTTGCGGCTTATTTATTCGGATAAACGTCGCGGGTATAAATATATTTATTTATGAGGATGTTTTTTTTTTTTTTTTTTTTTTTTTAAATCTCGCCAATGAAATGAACACTTAAAAAGATTTCTAACTTAATTTGTGACTTAAACTGAGCAATTAATAAGAGACCGTCGAGGTGCAATGCGCGAATGACGACAATATATTGAAAATCTTCTATGTTCCTGCGCTTATTTATAATAACATCCCCCACGGGGTGGCGGTCAACTGGTGGTTCGCTTCCGTGGGAATCGGGATGCTGCAGTTTTGGGGTTCCTGAACTCGTACGTGAGAGAATGCAAATTCTGTAATCGTTGATGTCTCCTTTGCTTCGTTATCTTGTCTTTTAACTTCCAGATTCCCATCGCGGGTACGTGAGAGAATGCAAAAATCCGTATTTCGACTTAGTTCCCATCGGTTCTATTTTCTGCTGAGGTAGCGTCTAGGAGGCTTGGAGCCTTCCATGCTGGTCTAGTCTTTTTCTTGAGAATCTTTATGTTAGTACTGTGGGAATAATTTTTGTTCTTCGGCGCGTGGAAGGGCCGGTGGCTAGAGTCTCATTATTATATCGACACTTGCCCCGGCAACACGCGCGATCCGCCACTCTCCCGCAGCAAGGATTTCTTTTGGTTTATCTTGGGTAAGTTTGGTTTTGATGAATATTTCCATGTTATGGTTGCTTTTGGGATTTAATTTGATTTTCGATTTTTGCTATTTTCATAAACGTAGATTTCGGTGATTTGGACTTTGACGTTTGGACGATGGTTGCGGAGGCAATTTTATCAGAGGTTCTTATGCAGGCTTCGCGAGTGCGTATTTTGTCTTGTTTTTAGTCCGCTTAATTTATCCCGTTTTGTTCCATTAAGCTCTATTTGTATTATTCTAGCGGAAGAGGAAGAGGGATAGCGAAGAATCCATGAGTGATTCGGGAGGACCCAGCAAACGTATGAGGTATTGTGACCAAGTACGAGACCCAAAGTTGTTGGAGGAGTTGCGTGACATCAGTGCTGATTCCTTGGAATCGAGTTCTGACAATTCTGCTGTTGTTGACGAAAGCTTCTTTGATGCGGAAACCGTCATACTCGAGTGGGATTTTCCTCTATTTGAAGTTGTTGATACTGACCGTTGCGCGAAGGTGCGTTTTCCTGATGAAATCCCTGAAGTAGTTCTGGAGGCACATCTTCGCCATCATGCTTCTGGAGAAAGGGGAATTTCCCCTGTCGTACGTTATTGGTGTATGTGTAAGTTTAGCGAGCTTTATCCTGGAGCTCCTTGTCCTGATTTCGATTTAGTATAGTTGCTCTGTATTTGTAGTTTCGCCGTTTAACAATTTCGGTTTTCTTTTATTTTGGTTGTATGTTAAATATATATATATATATACATATATATATATGTTTATATACTTGTTTCATAATTTATTTCTTTTTATGTTTGTTAAGTACGTGTGTATACTTTTATATATTTTATTTTGTATTTCTTTTATAATATATATATATATATTTTTTTACATTTGTGTTTGATAGTGTAGTTATATATTTTATTTTGTATTTCTTTTATAATATATATATATATATATATATTTTTTTTTTTTTTTTTTTTTACATTTGTGTTTGATAGTGTAGTTATATATTTTATTTTGTATTTCTTTTATAATATATATATATATATATATTTTTTTACATTTGTGTTCGATAATGTAGTTACACATAGGATTTATTCAATTTTGAAAAAATGTTAATTAATCTTAACAATGTGTTTTCACGATTGTTCCTTACGGCTGATTAGGTATTAATTATTACTTATTCTTTCCTTATTACGATCTCCCATTTGTACTAAATATTTATTCTCTTCTTTTTTTTTTTCTCTTTTTTTTTTTCTTTTCTTTCTTTTTTTTTTTTTTTTTTATTGATTGAGAATATAATTTATTTGTAAAGCAAGAAGGTTAATACGCATGTGGATTATCCAAAATGGCCGCCTGTGAATGTCCCTAGCATATAGTGACTTTTGTTAATATCGAATCTATTATTTATTTGTTAATTATTAAAACCCCCTTTTTTTATGTTTGACGTGTAGTTGAGGCGAGAATAACATTATTTTGCACTTATTTAATGCGTATAACTATTGCATGTGTTCCGATGCACACGTGTAAGAGCTATGACAATCTAAGATGGCTGTTCGTGAATATCTCCAGTATAGTGACGGGTCTTTGCTTTATTTAATATTGAAATAATTATTTCTCCGCCTTAATTTTCTTTATTCTAGCGCAGTTAGGATAGTATTGTTTGTGTATTTATAATATATATATATATATATATACATATATATATACTATATTTATATATTGTGTGTTCATATAATAACATGCGAATAGTATTGTTGTTAAATTTTATAACTCATTAATAGCATTGTTTTATTGTTTTGAGTAGAATGTTCGATAACATAAAGTACACACATATATATAAATATACATATATATTTTTTCTCTCTCTTTTTTTGTGTAGTTTTCATATAAAATTCTCTGAGGTTATCCGAATGTTAGTTAGTTTAAATAATGTTATGTTGTGTGTTCTACTTCTTTTATGTTCATTTAGATTATTAATAATTTGGCTTAAAATATAGATTTTGTATGTATGCGTGCATGTTTCATGAAATTCTTTACTGAAATGTTGGTTAGTTTTAATTATTTATTTTATGTTTACTAGTTAATTTTGATTTAGTAGAGTAGAACACGCATACACACACATAAGTATATATGTATATATTTCTGATAGTGTGACCTTTCTCTTTTTTTTTGTTAAAAAGAATTCTTTAATTGTGTATTTGAGGTTATATGTCAATTATTTGTTTTTATATATATATATATATCTATATGTTTGTAATGTGACAACGTAGTATTGAAAGTTTACCAGATTATTATGTGTTTGATATGGTTTACATATTTATGCTGTACGCAATTCTCCCAATCGAGGCGGTGTTAATTATTTTTAATCGCTGGATTTGCTAACAAGTAGTTAGTCGGTTAGTTTCAATAGTACTGTATGTTCTATATCTTTTATATTCATTTAGATTATTAATAATTTGGTTTAAAATATAGATTTTGTATGTATGCGTGCATGTTTCATGAAATTCTTTACTGAAATGTTGGCTAGTTTTAATTATTTATTTTATGTTTACTAGTTAATTTTGATTTAGTAGAATAGAACACGCATACACACACATAAGTATATATATATATATATTTCTGATAGTGTGACCTTTCTTTTTTTTTTTTTTTTTTTTGTTAAAAAATTCTTTAATTGTGTATTTGAGGTTATATGTCAATTATTTGTTTTTATATATATATATACCTATATGTTTTGTAATGTGACAACGTAGTATTGAAAGTTTACCAGATTATTATGTGTTTGATATGGTTTACATATTTATGCTGTACGCAATTCTCCCAGTCGAGGCGGTGTTAATTATTTTTAATCGCTGGATTTGCTAACAAGTAGTTAGTTGGTTAGTTTCAATAGTACTATGTGTATGTTCTATATCTTTTATATTAGATTATTAATAGCTTGGTTTAAAATCTAGGTTTTATATATATATATATAGACATGCATGTTTCGTAGTATAGTTTTCATATGTAGTTCTTTACTAGAATGAGCACGAGTTTTGATTATGTATTTTATGTTTACCAGATTGTTAATTTGATTTAATAGTATAGAATGCGCACACATATACATATTTCCGTCAATGTGATTTTTATATAAGTTTTTTTTTTTTTTTTTTTAATAGTGTAGTATTGTGTATTTTAGGTTAGGTGTTTATTAGACTGTTAACCATTTGATTTCGTATATGCATATATATTTGAAATTTGATAATTTTGGATTTGTTACATAGTATTGAAAGTTTTATTTCTAATATTTACTAAATTGTTATGTGTTTAACATATATGTATATATTTGTGTATAATACTCCAAGTTGCTGCGATGTTAGTTGTTTTGATCATTTGTTTTGTTAATTAAAAAAAATGTATTCCCGCTGTTTCAATTATTTCCCTTCTGTAGTCATTCTTATTTCTTGATTTACTCGTTTGGTTCGCCACTCGTTTAATTCATTAATTAATTTTTATTTACTGATTTAAATTCTTCTTTTGTATTTCACATATTCCGTCTTCGTTGATTGATTGTAGTATATCTTCTTGTTGCTCCTTTGCGAATTTGTCATATATAATCCTACTTATTCTTGTTTTATTTGATCGGTTCGTATCTAGTCCAGTTTATTAATTGACTTTATTTTATACTGATAGTTATCGGTTAGTTTTTCGAATCGTGGTTTATCCTTTGCCAAGTTATCAAGTTCATAGGATATTGGTAGGTTTATTTGATGTTATATACCTATATTTTATTTATTGGTTGATTTATTGAACCATAGGTTTTTAAATATCGTGTCGGTTATTGGTAGATTTATTTAGTGTTATGTGCATATATTTATTTATTGGTTGATTTTATTCTACATATTTTGTGTTTCGTATATATTCATCCCTATAGTTAGTCTATAGTCGCCCTTATTCGTTAATCTTTTATTTTGTTTTGCAGTAGCGTGTGTTCCTTGGTCTATTCAAATTTTACTCGCGCTGATTTCCGTATAGTAGCTTTGTATTTTCGTTACGGCACGTGCGGAGCGCGGGACGTGACACCCCCGCCCTTGGAGTTCAAATTTCCGGAGGAAATTTGACTGATGGTGTCTTTGAGTTCGCTCAAGGCGAACGTAGATGCTGTTGGTTGTTGGGTGACTGTTGGTGTTATTGATATTCCTTGAGGTTGTGTCGCTGGATCGTCGACATTTCGTCTTCTTTTGAGGTATAATAGCAGGTGTGTGACTGACCCGCATATTGCTCCTAGTAGGGCGATTCCACATCCGTAAGTCTCGCGTAACTGGTATCCGTGTATAGTTATGTCTACTATTGTCTTGATTAGTTTAAATATTACAATTATTCCAAATATTGCTGCACTGATCGTTCCAAATTCCATGAAACCAGACCATAATTTCGATGCGGTATTTTTTGCTATTGTCGTTAATGTGTTTTCGTCCATGACTCCCAGGATGTTTACCGTTCCAGGGACGATTGATTTTCCTGTCGCCCCTCTGGCCAGTGTGTTTAAGACTGCTGTTTTTTCTGCCGGGAACATGACGTGGTCTCGAAGTGTATCCAGGTCCTTTTGGGTGTATATCCCGCTTGTGGCCAATGATGATGGTGCTGAATATTGCCATGTTTGGCGTACGTCTGGGTGGAGTTCTTGTGGTGCGATTGCTTCCATCGGTTTTGGTAGGAATTTGTGCCAAAGTCCGTCGATATTGTATAATGTGGGTAGTATTGCACTACATTCCCTATGGTTTCCATGTTGAGTTAGGATGTGTGTCTTTGGTGTTAAAAATGCGGTACGATTTCCTTGCCAAACCGGTAGCTCCGAATAGCATTCCGTTGTGTGTCGTATTTTTACTTGCACGGGAATGCATTTGACTATATGGACCGCTTCTCCAGCAATCAAGGCCATGTGTCCCGGGGTTTTAGTTACTGTATATGCGAACTCATCGGGTAATAGGATTGCTAAACTTAAAGCGTTTTCTATTAACTTCTTTTCCGTGGTGCATCGTTGTGTCAGTACATCATGGTATAGTGCCGTCATTTGTCTTTTAATATGTTTTTCTACATAAACGAATTTAGAGTTAACGTAGGTGAATATATCCAGATTTTCAACTGCTGTCTTGCTTTTGGATATGAACGTATTCCCTTTTGTTGTTTCCAACAGGAACAATTTTGGGTGTTCTGTCGATAGTAAGGTGTATCCGCACAGGGGTTGTTCTCCGGTTTTAGTCAGTGCAAAGGTTACTTCTTGTGTTGTCAATGCATAAACTGGTTGTGCTGGTTCCCTGTTGGTTCTTATTTCCTGAATCTTTGTAGCAATTCCTTCATATAGCACATCGTATTGATCAAATTTGCATGGTGAGGGCGGTTGTGGTTGCCAATAAGTGTACCCGTCCTCAGCGTCTAGGCAGTTTCCTTCGCTGAAGGTACATACTGTTCCTGATTTCAGTATAATTTTATTTGCTTCAATACGTACTGGCACGACTCCTGATCTTAAACTTATCCTCACTGTGGCTTGTACGACTACCCTTTCCCAGCTCCCGTATGGGTCTACGTACTGTGTTCCCTGGCAGCTGCCGTCGTTTGTTAGCTTGCCGGCTAGGATAAGCGACTGCGTTTCCGTTGCATTATCCTTTAAGCCTACTATGAGGTTTTGTGGTCCGAGTGAAAACGTGCCGTCCTGGTGCATTCTTGCACATTGTTGGGCAGTTGTTTCCTGAAGGTATTCGGCGAATCCATTATGCACTGCCGACGTGTGGGAGTGCATGCCACAGTAATGTATAATTCGAGTTATTTGCACCTTGCATTGCCTTACACTGGTAAATTCGAATTCTGAGAGTTGCAGTAGTTGAATATAAATATCTTGGGTTTCTGTCGTTGCAGGTTGTATGCTGCAGTCCCCGATGGAGTTTAAAGAGATGGTGGTAACGTTGAGGTGGTTGCCATTGCAGTCGTATCCTACCAGGCCATATGTTATTTTGATGAGGGTAAGTACGATGACCAGGTGATTCATCTTCCTATTAACAGTTTATTAAATTGTTTCTTACTCTTGAGTTTTCAGAAATAAGAATAACCTTTTAATATATATATATATATATATATGTGTGTAAAGAAAGGAAATTATATTTATACATTTTCTCTTTTCCCTTTCTTCCTTTTCCCCCTTTTTTCTATAACTTTGTTCTATTTTAGGTTTGATGTACATGCTGTCAGTGAAAATAATTTTATGAAGGCTACGTGAGTTATAATTATATACATATATGCGTACGTTTTGATGAGTAATATAAATGGGATTTATTTTATCGTTATAAGTATGTATTATTAATAGGTAAAAGTGTCACAAGTGTAGCTTGTTTTCGTATATATATATATGTGTGTGTGTATAAATATGACAATTTATTTTATAAGTCACTTGCATTGTCAATGGAAGTGAGTGTTACAAATATCATCTACTTTAAAACATGCGTGTATATATATTAGTAAACATGAATAAAAATTATATGTATAGTTATTAATGTTGTTTGTTTACAGGTGGATTTAAGTATTTCCTTTCGTGCACAGCACACAAGTACGTTATATTTCGGTGGTGCGGAGTATCCTTCCTTGAACTAAAAATTCTCTTTCAAGGTGAGTCAGATTATAGTAGACCATCATGCATTGGAGGCATGATGTAGCGGGTTGTACGTCTGCTATGTTTATACCGCACATGGTGCAGCGTGATATTTGTGTTCTTAAAGGTACTCCGCATAGAAAATGGATGGGCGGCTCTTCACACAGGTCCTGGTCGTCCGGATCCAGGCCGTCGAAACAGTCTTGGCAAAAATAGCCGGTATCATAATTGTTAACGGGACATAACAACTGAACACAGAGGCAGGACTCAACCTCCTCTGTCACTTCCAGATCGAATGCGAGCTCGGGTCCGTCTGGATTTTCTATGTCAGAATTGATGAGTTCGCCACTCGTTCTGTACATACATACAAAAACAATTAATATATATATTTTTATTATATTTTTTTTTTATTTATTTTATTTTTATTTTTATATGTTTCGTTCGGATCCGTCCCTTTATATGAATATTGTATCCCTGTATATAATATAATATATATGTAATATGTTATGAATATGTTAGTTATTATTTATTATTTCCCCTTTTTTTTTCTCTCTTTTTTTTTTTTTTTTTTTTTTTTTTTACTCTCCTCTCTTCTTTTTTTTTTATTTAGTACCTAACATAACTATCATGATCCTACATTACATTGTATTGGTTATTATTCGTGTTGAGGTGTGTGTGTGTGGGGTGTGCGCGACGTATTTTTTTTTTTTTTCAACATGGTCGCTCGCGTGTATCTTTGGTATGGTGTTGTTTTAATGTCAACAGTAATGTATTATTGAAATAACTGGTTATGATTTTATTTAGTAGTGTTTTGTAATGTTGTTTTGTGTTTCATGGTATTGTGCGTGTAGATACCGCGTGTTACTTTAATGTAATAACATGGGTTATATTGTTGTCGAATTTCAATGGTCATCGTTTTGGTTATACGTGACTTGCGTTTATATAAGTCTCGTTTAATTTAGTTAGTATTTTGTGTATTGTGTTACCAGTCGCTTTCATGTACTATAACTTTATTCCTTGGTACTAAGTTCAGTCATGACTTGTTAATATTTAGTTAGTCTATCGTGATTAGTTTCTAACCTATTTCTGTGTTTATTAACCTTTCTTATTTCCCTATTAATTTTATTATTGCTTATGTTTGCTATTGTTATTATTTTATGTTTGATATGAATTAGTTCCTTTATTAGTGATTAAGTCGTATTTGTTAGATTAACATTGTTTGTAAAAAAAAAAAAATTTCTTTTTAGATTTTTGATGCTGCGTTGCTTACCTGGATCATTCTCACATCATCATCAGATTCTTCGGTATTACCTTGGATACTTACTATGGTTGCCTTCAATCATCCTATGTCTGCGATCATAAAGGTACTGTTTAATTTATTAATTCAATATGTGTATGATATATTGTGTGAGCGACCGCTATTGTGTATTACAAAGTATGCTTCTACATGTTAGATATAATAGTTAATACAATATACTATCCTTTACTCTGGTTCTATCTATTACTAGCTTCCAATTAATCTATCTTAATTATCTTCCTAACCACTTTCTATACTTATCAACTATTTCATTTCTTCTTATTAATTTGTGAAATTCATGCTTGTGCGCTTCTTGTATGGTGTTTGATTGTTCATGAGGTAAGTTGCACCTTCACTGTTTTAAATATTCGTTGAACTATTACTTTTCATATTCAAACAATAATTGGAGCACTTGTAGTAATCTTTCCCCCCTTTTTTTTTTTCAGGTTACCTGTTATCTGTGCCATTCGACGAACAGTGTCACGCTTTCATAGTCTTGCTATGACGTTTAGTAGTGTTGCCTCTTGTATTAAGGCGATCGAAGTTAATCCATTTATTTACTTTCAGCTGGCTGTCGTACATGGTGTTCCGCAAACAGGGATCCATGGCCTATTTTGCACGTAAATCTTTTGTATAGCGATTACTTGTTCGCAAGGTGACTTTCACTTTCACTATTTTAGTTATTCATTGAATTAACACATTTTATATTCAGACAATAATCGGAGCACACTTAATAGTTTTCTTTTTCCCTTTTAGGTTTTCACTATCTGTATTATTCGACGAACAGTGTCACTCTTCCTTCTGATTTGATCACAATATTGTTATAACATTTAGTAATATTGTATTTTGCATTGAAACACTTGAAGTTAATTCATTCATTTATTTCAGCTGGCTGTCGTACATTGTATTCCGCAAACAGGGATCCATAACCTATATTTGCACATACACTTTCTTGTATGATGATTACTTGTTCACAATGTAAACTTCACTTTCGCTGTTTTAATTATTCATTGAATTAACACATTTTATATCCAAACAATAATCGGAGCACACTTAATAATTTTCTTTTTCTTTTTAGGTTTCCACTATCTGTATTATTCGACGAACAGAGTCACACTTGCTTTTGTTTTAACCACAATATAATTATGACATTTAGTAATCTTGTATTTTGCACTGAAACAATTGAAACTAATTTATTCACTTATTTTAGGTAGTTGTCGTACATTACGTTCCACAAATAAAGATTCACAACCTATACTTGCACGTACACCTTTCTTGCATGTTGATTACTTATTCACAAGGTAACTTTCACTTTCACTATTTTAATTATTCATTGAATTCACACATTTTATATTCAAACAATAATCGGAGCACACTTAATAATTTTCTTTTTCTTTTTAGGTTTCCACTATCTGTATTATTCGACGAACAGAGTCACACTTGCTTTTGTTTTAATTATGACATTTAGTAATCTTGTATTTTGCACTGAAACAATTGAAACTAATTTATTCACTTATTTTAGGTAGTTGTCGTACATTACGTTCCACAAATAAAGATTCACAACCTATACTTGCACGTACACCTTTCTTGCATGTTGATTACTTATTCACAAGGTAACTTTCACTTTCATTATTTTAATTATTCATTGAATTCACACATTTTATATTCAAACAATAATCGGAGCACACTTAATAATTTTTCTCTCTCTTTTTTTTTTTATATATTTTTTTCTCTCTCTCTTTTTTTTTTTTTTTTTTTTTTTTTTTTTTTTTTTTTTTTTTTTTTTTAGGTTTCCACTATTTGTATTATTCAACGAGCAGCACTACAATATACAGTATTGTACTATTTTGCCCACTGAAATCGTTTTGTCTATTGTTTACTTCGGTTATGCGCTAGTTTTAACTTGTTTAGGTGCACTGTTCGCGGAATCCCTTTTACTTCAATCTTGACGTTTTGGTTTTGCAAGATTTCTAGCACTTTATGTGGTCCAGTATATTGATCGGAGAATTTTCCTTTACTAGGTTCTTTTAATAGATATACTGAATCCCCTACTTTAAAATTTTGAGGGTTGATTCGTCGGTCGTAGTATTCTTTTGATTTTAGTTTAGATTTTATCAAATTTTCCCTTGCTATTCGTTGTACCGTGTTAATTTTATCGAACAGATCTCCGAGGTATTCTGCGTATGTTGGTTCCATGTTCTCTTCGATTATTACTTCACCTGTAGGCTCTCTGGCTAAATGTCCAAAGACTAATTCGTGCGGAGAGAATTTCGTTCCTTCGTGTACAGAAGTATTATAGGAAAACATAGCTAATTCTACCCATTCGTCCCAGTTTTTGGAATTTTCAATGTATAGCTTGAGATATTCAATCAGTACGTGGTGGGATCTTTCGATCGAACCGTTACTTTGTGGATGATATGCCGTCGTGGTATATTGTTTGATGCGGAATCTCTTTGCTACTTTCTTCATTAGCGAGGATGTGAAGTTTGTTCCTTGATCAGTGAGGATAGCTCTCGGTGATCCGAAACGACAAATAAATTGCTTTACGAATGCATCCGCTACCTCGGCTGAAGAGATTCCTCCTATTGAAATCCCGATAGAGTATTTTGTTAATAAATCTTGGATAGTTAAAATATATTCATTCCCCTTTTGAGTTTTTGGCAATGGACCTACAATATCCATACTAATCTTGTCGAACGCTTTACCTGGTGTGTCTGTAAGTACCATCGGTTGTTTTGCTTTTATTCTTGTGAGTTTCTTCAATTGACATTCCTTACATGTGTTTACGTAATCTTGAATTTCCTTTTTCATGTTTTCCCAATAATAATATTGTCGTATTCTTTGATAAGTTTTTGTTATTCCCTTGTGTCCTGCTACACTTGATTCATGTTTTTCTCGTATTATGTTGTTTCGCGCTTCCACAGGCGGGGTAATTACTTCCCCCGTGCAAATAGTGATGGTTAGGGTTTTTTCCATAAATATTTCTTTTAATTTTCTGATTGTATATCGCCAGGGTATTTCCTCCAAATTTCCTTTGCTAATGCTAAAGGAAGTAAATTGTTTTTCATTTACTACATCTAGTAGAGATCGTAGTGAGTTTAATAAATTTTCTGGTGCTATTGGAATATTCCTATTTTCCTTTATTGGTAGAGATACGATGTATTTCCCGGAATCGCAGTTCAATCTTGCTTTTTCCAACATTAAATCTTCGTAACGAGGCAATTTTCCCATCTCTTTCATTTCTAAGGCTCCTTTATCTATCGGGTTGCCATGTACATCTATGAATATTATTTTATGGTCATTTACTCTTGTAATTGAATCTCGGGTTTCTGAAATTTTTTGTTCCGCAATTATTGTAGGTCTCTGGTCCTTTTCTCGTTGTGGAATTAATTCCGGAATTACAGTAGAGAGCTCTTCTTCGCCTGTCGTATCTGTGTCTTCTTTTTCTCGCTTGGTTATTCCTCTATCTATATTTACATCGACTTCTGCCAGTGCCTGATCAAAATATTTTATGGGGGTTTCTTCTATTGTACGATGTTTTCGGGTATAAACCTTTCCTTGATTTTTCGAATCACTGGCTTGAGGCCAGGCGCGTGGTTTAGCTTCGAATATGGGAGAATCTTCGGTTGACGTATCCAATTTGAATCTTTTTGAGACATGCGTATCCCTTTCTCGTTGTCGAGTTAGTTCTGGAGTTTCGGCGGAATACTCCTCGTCGCTTGTTGTACCCATTCTCCTTTTCCCTCGATCAGTTATTTCTTTATTTACATCGAGCTCGGCTAGTGCTTCGTCAAAATATTTTACGGGCGTTTCTTCCAATGCAAGGTACTTCCGAGCACAAACCTTTTCTCGTTTTGCAGGATCAGTGGGTTGAGGCAAGCCGCGTGGTTTAGTTTCGAATATGGGAGAGTCTTCAGACGATGTATCCTTTTCGAATCTTTTTGAGACAGGATAGCGAATTGGTGAGACTTCCTCTCTCCTTCTGATTGGTAGACAAATTTCCGGAGGATTCCTAGATAATGCGTCAGCGTTTGCATTCGCCCTACCTTCCTTGTACACAATATCGAATTCAAAGTCCGATAATTTCAATTTCCATTTCCAAATTCTCGATGTAGGGTCTTTGATAGAATGCATCCAGACTAAGGGTTTATGATCGGTTACGATAGTAAATTTCCTTCCGTAAAGATACGGTCGGAAATGCATCGCGCTGTAAACGATTGCCAGACACTCCTTTTCTATGGTAGAGTAGTTTTGTTCAGCAGAATTCAATAGTCTTGAGGCATACGCAATCGGTAAATCTTTTCCGATTGGCCCTTGACTTAGTACACCGCTTATAGCATACCCTGATGCGTCTGTAGTAAGGTTAAAAGGTTTAGAAAAATCCGGATATTGTAGAATGGGTTTTGTCATTAGTGCTGCCTTTAAATCTTCGAATGCCTTGTCTTGATTTTCCGTCCATTTAAAGGGAGTGTCTTTCTTCAATAGTTGTGTCAATGGTTTTGCGACCTTGGAGAAATCGGGTATAAATCTTCTGTAGTATCCTGCTAATCCCAAAAATTGTTTGATATTTTTCACTCTTTTGGGTCGCGGAAATTTTGATACGGCTTCGATTTTCTTCGGATCGGGTTTTACTCCATCTTCACTAATTATATGTCCTAAATAATTCACTTCGTGTCGTAAAAATTCGCACTTATCGGGCTGTAATCGTAATTTAGCTGCCCTCAGTCTTTCCATTAACTTATTAAATTTAATTTCATGTTCTTGAAGGGACCTAGAATAGATCACTATATCATCCAGATAGACGAATAGTTCTATTCCTTGTAGACCGGATAACACTGAGTTCATCAAACGTTGAAATGTCGCTGGGGCATTCTTTAGTCCAAAAGGCATTCTTTTGAATTGATAATGTCCATATGGTGTCGAAAATGCAGTTTTGTGGGCGTCTTCTTGTGACATACGGATCTGGTGAAAGCCCGATGCTAAGTCAAACGTGGAAAAATATTTCGCACTTCCTAATTGATCCAATATTTCTGTAATGTTGGGTAGTGGGAAAGCATCGCCGATCGTTTTATCGTTTAATTTCCTATAATCAATAACTAATCTCCAGCGTTTGTTTCCTTGCGAGTCGGATTTTTTGGGTACTATCCATAACGGGGAATTATATGGAGATATCGACGGTTCCACTACATCCGTATCTAGTAATTCTTGAATTTGTCGATTTATTTCTTCTCGATGTACTGGTGGATATCGATACTGTTTAGTATTAACTGGTATATTATCCGTTGTAATTATTTTATGTTCCAAAACTCCAGTTGCTTCAAGTGCATCTCCTGGAATATGAAATCTATCTTGATTATTACGAATCAACCTTTGAACGTTTTCCTTTTCTTCTTCGTTTAAGTGTTCGAGCCGTAGTAACTCAATTATTTGATCGTATCTACTCTCCTTCGATTTTAAAACTGTATTACACGCCGTCCTAGGAAGCGGGGGGGGGTTTTCAAATTCTTTAATTACCATTGTTGGTGTTGTGAATTCGTAATTCCTCGAGGTAGTATTTATTATCCTTATGTAACATTTTCCTCTATAATTCCTCACAACTGCATTACCAAAATAGATTCCCTTGATTGGCTCGATTCTGGGAATAAATCCTTCTTTCATCTCTGGATTTGCGATATTTACTGAACACGTTACTGAGCTTCGCTTAGGTATAATTATCTTTTCTTTAGTATCAAAGGGAATATAAATATTTCCCCATTTGATATGTTTTCCCTCATAGTCCAAACGAGCCTTACATCCTGCAAAAAATTCGGATCCCAGGATTCCGTCTTGATCGATTAGCAATGAATCATCGACTACATGAAAAATAACCGGATGGCCCGCAACCTGTATTACCGTCTGCCCTAGGGAGACCAGGCTCGTTGCCGTAATTCCTCGCACTTCAATTGATTCTTTATCGTCGATGATGGCTGAATCGCGTAAAGCAGTTTTCTTGATAATATTAATCTCCGATCCAGAGTCTAATAATAAACTCGTCTTAGTTTTTAGTTCTGGGGAAACTATTCGCGCAGTTGGTGTCGTTGGGGAATCGTTAAATTTTATTGAAATAATTCGGAGAGGTCGCCTTCCGAATCCGAATCTAACTCCTGGTGATCCTCCTTCGCCGGTTGCTTGTGCTTCACCTTTTCCTTCTTGACTTGAGATTCTGAATTTTCTGTTTGTGACCTCGTTTGGTTGTGGGATGTCTCTCCCACAGTATTTAATACTTGTTCGTTCGTCCTCTCGGTCGGCTTTGCGTTTGCCCTGTTCCTCATTATAGGTGGTGGAGTCGATCTTGCGGGGGCGGCTACCCTTGTTCTGTTCGTTGCCGTCGGCGCCGGTCTCCTGGTTGCTGCTTGCACTCTTGGGCGATTCGGCGTATCGTTCCTTCGAGGCTCGCCCCATTCTCCCGAAGGACGTGTTTGGTTTCCCGATTGTCTCGAAGCATAGGGTACGATTATTCCGGCATCTACACGGGCTTTAAATTTGTAGCAATCTTTTACTAAATGCCCAGGTTTTTTACAATAGTTACATGTGATAATATTTTGTCTCGGAGCATTTGAGTAATTCTGTGATGGAGGTACTGATCTTCGATCTTGGCGGTTATTCCTGACATTGTTGTTAGTGTTCAAAGGACGTACGTTTTCGCGTTTGTAATTGTTCGGAGGTATCGGTCGTTGGGGTCGCGTTCTATCGTTTATTTGTTTTAATTCGTGTGTTGCTTTGACGGCTTGGCGATACGCGTCTTCTAAAGTGTGGTATCCTGCTAGCTTTACTCGCATATATACCTCGTTCGGGAGTCCCTTAACGAAGGCTTCTCTTGTTTCCCAGTCTATTGTATCTTGGATGTCGGGGGATATAATCCCGTAGTCGCCCCTTTCTCCGTCCATTATTGCTAATCTAAGATTTCTAACGCGATCCATATAATCTAATATGTTTTCTCCGGGTCGTTGAAATATCGTCCCTAATTCTCCTTTATATTCGTTAAGAGATTTCTTTGGGCCGAACAGATCCTTTAATTTATTTGCAAAATCGTTTAGGCTTCTTAATTCCGTATCTTCGATGGCGAGGAACGCGTGTCCACGGAGTTTATTGGTTAATAATTTTACTAATTGTGGTTCTTGATACCTAGGAATCATATTTCGCGCGCGCTCGCAAGCTCTTAAAAAGTGAAATACCGATGGTCGATAGCCGTCGAACACTGGTACCGACTCGATCGCGTCTTTTAGTTTAATCGGTTGGACATATCCGCCTGGCTGTATTGTCTCTTGTTGGGTTCCCGGCGGCGATACGGGTGATTCAGGTTCCCTTTTTGATTTGAGTTCATACACGCCATTTTGTACTTCAGCGAGTTTTGTACTCATGTCGCGAAAATTCGCATCCCATGCTTTAAGTTTTTCCGATAACGTCAAGATTAAGTCTTCGTCTAATGATTCTAGCCCGGTCGCCATTATTTCTTAGGTATATAATTTATTGATAAATGTAACAACTTTAATCCTCTGTGGAGCGTATCCCACCGCTGCCACCAAAAATATAACCCTCTAATGTTACGTTCCTGTTTGTTTGAATTGATTTTAAACCGTTGAATTCGCAAGATTTTTTTTTTTTTTATTGTTTTAATTTTAATTAGTTTTTTGTGTTTGTTTTAATTTATTTTGTTTTGTTTAATTTAATTTAATTTAATTTAGTTCGATTTAGTTGAGTTTCGTCAGGAGGGGAAAATTTACACGATATAATTATATTTAAGATATTGAATCAAGGTTTTCGATTAAAATCTATTTCTAAGTTGAAAGTTTATTGTTACGTACTCGTTTAAAGTCAATTCAAACTTTTGATTTTAATTTAATCTGAAGGGAAAGATTTAAATTTAATTGGCTGTATAAGAAATATTTCTCACACGGTAGTTGCTGCCACCAGAAACAGTCTGAGGACTGTTTCGAATAGAAAAATTTCCTTGTACTTATTTTCGAAATAATTCTATTGATAAATTAATTACTTATGGATAGCGTTGACTAGTGTTAGGCTACTGATAAAATAATTTCCACGTTTTTCGGCTAACCTGCTATGTGCAGGGATACTCGCACGGGAGAGGATTAAAGTTGGATAAAAATAAGTATTCGATTTGTTCGCACGGAATTTATCTAAACTTCAGTATAGAATTATTTAAAATTATATATATATATATATATATGTGTATGTATATATCTGTATGTAGGAATTATTTGAGAGTTCGGTTCAATTTCGTTGTATAGAATTTATTTAAATTTGAATATGGAATTATTCAAGTTGTTATATATATGTATATATATATATATATATATATATATAGCGTTTTAGGGACGGTAAAACAAGAGTGTTCGCGTTAATGGATTGGTTAAGATTTCGAATTTTCTTCGTTTGATGCAAATTTTATCTTTACGTTTCCTTCTCCTCCTCTCTTAATTTCGCCAATGAATCTATCATTGAACTGGACCTTAGTTCATTTGTTAGAGTGATTTTTTTTTTTTTTTTTTTTTTTTTTTTTTTTTTACCGTTTCGATCTTCTTGCCTTCCGAATTGAGTGTTTACGAGAAAGTGATTTCAATGATCCTCTCTGTGTGGGGTTCGTGTGATTTCGCAAACCTTGCCCAAAGATGGGCAGTATTTTGCCAGCAGTGGGAGGAGGAATGCGAAGATCAATAGATGGTTCGATAGTCGAAACACCGTTATCCACAACCCAACACAGCGAATGATCCTTTGGTTAAGATTCAGAAGGGAATTATTCTATTTTATAATTGTATACAACGATGGCAAGAATGAAGATATCGGTCAATTAGATCTAATTTGATAGTCTTCTCTGCGTAAAACTCGTGTGATTTCGCAAGCCTTGCCCAAAGACGGGCAATGTTTTGCCAACAGTGGGAGGAGGAATGCGAAGATCAATGAGTGTTTCAGTAATTGAAGACACCGTTTTCACAAGCCTACGCAGCGAATGACCCTTCGTTTATTCTCAAAATTGAAACGAAATTGAATGTATTAATTGATGATAAGTAAATCGGATTCGGTTCCTGGATGTGGCGAAGTTACTAGAGAAGAAGAAAATTTTATAAAAATTGAGACTCTTACCTTGTTCCGTCAGGGGCCATCGGCTCGTAATAGTCGTCGGTGAAATTTTTTTTTTTATTTGGTTTAGTTATTCGACTCAGGTATAATTATTATTAGAACTGTAGTTTATTTATTTTTGATTAGAAATACACTCTAAATAAGCTTGCGGCTTATTTATTCGGATAAACGTCGCGGGTATAAATATATTTATTTATGAGGATGTTTTTTTTTTTTTTTTTTTTTTTTTTAAATCTCGCCAATGAAATGAACACTTAAAAAGATTTCTAACTTAATTTGTGACTTAAACTGAGCAATTAATAAGAGACCGTCGAGGTGCAATGCGCGAATGACGACAATATATTGAAAATCTTCTATGTTCCTGCGCTTATTTATAATAACATCCCCCACGGGGTGGCGGTCAACTGGTGGTTCGCTTCCGTGGGAATCGGGATGCTGCAGTTTTGGGGTTCCTGAACTCGTACGTGAGAGAATGCAAATTCTGTAATCGTTGATG
Organism: Bombus flavifrons; assembly: GCF_040668555.2. Taxonomy (NCBI): domain Eukaryota; kingdom Metazoa; phylum Arthropoda; class Insecta; order Hymenoptera; family Apidae; genus Bombus; species Bombus flavifrons. Next base: position 529,119 of record NC_138459.1, on the reverse strand, counting down.
TCTCCTTTGCTTCGTTATCTTGTCTTTTAACTTCCAGATTCCCATCGCGGGTACGTGAGAGAATGCAAAAATCCGTATTTCGACTTAGTTCCCATCGGTTCTATTTTCTGCTGAGGTAGCGTCTAGGAGGCTTGGAGCCTTCCATGCTGGTCTAGTCTTTTTCTTGAGAATCTTTATGTTAGTACTGTGGGAATAATTTTTGTTCTTCGGCGCGTGGAAGGGCCGGTGGCTAGAGTCTCATTATTATATCGACACTTGCCCCGGCAACACGCGCGATCCGCCACTCTCCCGCAGCAAGGATTTCTTTTGGTTTATCTTGGGTAAGTTTGGTTTTGATGAATATTTCCATGTTATGGTTGCTTTTGGGATTTAATTTGATTTTCGATTTTTGCTATTTTCATAAACGTAGATTTCGGTGATTTGGACTTTGACGTTTGGACGATGGTTGCGGAGGCAATTTTATCAGAGGTTCTTATGCAGGCTTCGCGAGTGCGTATTTTGTCTTGTTTTTAGTCCGCTTAATTTATCCCGTTTTGTTCCATTAAGCTCTATTTGTATTATTCTAGCGGAAGAGGAAGAGGGATAGCGAAGAATCCATGAGTGATTCGGGAGGACCCAGCAAACGTATGAGGTATTGTGACCAAGTACGAGACCCAAAGTTGTTGGAGGAGTTGCGTGACATCAGTGCTGATTCCTTGGAATCGAGTTCTGACAATTCTGCTGTTGTTGACGAAAGCTTCTTTGATGCGGAAACCGTCATACTCGAGTGGGATTTTCCTCTATTTGAAGTTGTTGATACTGACCGTTGCGCGAAGGTGCGTTTTCCTGATGAAATCCCTGAAGTAGTTCTGGAGGCACATCTTCGCCATCATGCTTCTGGAGAAAGGGGAATTTCCCCTGTCGTACGTTATTGGTGTATGTGTAAGTTTAGCGAGCTTTATCCTGGAGCTCCTTGTCCTGATTTCGATTTAGTATAGTTGCTCTGTATTTGTAGTTTCGCCGTTTAACAATTTCGGTTTTCTTTTATTTTGGTTGTATGTTAAATATATATATATATATACCTATATGTTTTGTAATGTGACAACGTAGTATTGAAAGTTTACCAGATTATTATGTGTTTGATATGGTTTACATATTTATGCTGTACGCAATTCTCCCAGTCGAGGCGGTGTTAATTATTTTTAATCGCTGGATTTGCTAACAAGTAGTTAGTTGGTTAGTTTCAATAGTACTATGTGTATGTTCTATATCTTTTATATTAGATTATTAATAGCTTGGTTTAAAATCTAGGTTTTATATATATATATATAGACATGCATGTTTCGTAGTATAGTTTTCATATGTAGTTCTTTACTAGAATGAGCACGAGTTTTGATTATGTATTTTATGTTTACCAGATTGTTAATTTGATTTAATAGTATAGAATGCGCACACATATACATATTTCCGTCAATGTGATTTTTATATAAGTTTTTTTTTTTTTTTTTTTAATAGTGTAGTATTGTGTATTTTAGGTTAGGTGTTTATTAGACTGTTAACCATTTGATTTCGTATATGCATATATATTTGAAATTTGATAATTTTGGATTTGTTACATAGTATTGAAAGTTTTATTTCTAATATTTACTAAATTGTTATGTGTTTAACATATATGTATATATTTGTGTATAATACTCCAAGTTGCTGCGATGTTAGTTGTTTTGATCATTTGTTTTGTTAATTAAAAAAAAATGTATTCCCGCTGTTTCAATTATTTCCCTTCTGTAGTCATTCTTATTTCTTGATTTACTCGTTTGGTTCGCCACTCGTTTAATTCATTAATTAATTTTTATTTACTGATTTAAATTCTTCTTTTGTATTTCACATATTCCGTCTTCGTTGATTGATTGTAGTATATCTTCTTGTTGCTCCTTTGCGAATTTGTCATATATAATCCTACTTATTCTTGTTTTATTTGATCGGTTCGTATCTAGTCCAGTTTATTAATTGACTTTATTTTATACTGATAGTTATCGGTTAGTTTTTCGAATCGTGGTTTATCCTTTGCCAAGTTATCAAGTTCATAGGATATTGGTAGGTTTATTTGATGTTATATACCTATATTTTATTTATTGGTTGATTTATTGAACCATAGGTTTTTAAATATCGTGTCGGTTATTGGTAGATTTATTTAGTGTTATGTGCATATATTTATTTATTGGTTGATTTTATTCTACATATTTTGTGTTTCGTATATATTCATCCCTATAGTTAGTCTATAGTCGCCCTTATTCGTTAATCTTTTATTTTGTTTTGCAGTAGCGTGTGTTCCTTGGTCTATTCAAATTTTACTCGCGCTGATTTCCGTATAGTAGCTTTGTATTTTCGTTACGGCACGTGCGGAGCGCGGGACGTGACAGAGCGTTTAAACGTCGAAATATCTCAAACGGGAAGGAAATGACGGTCAGTTTTCATCAAAATCGAAGAAATCATCGAGATTTGCGAGCTGTTCCGCTTGTTTCGACGGTTAAACGGTTATATATTACATTCTGCACGTAAAAAGGAGTAAAAAGAGCGCTTAAACGTCGAAATATCTCAAACGGGAAGGAAATGACGGTCAGTTTTCATCAAAATCGACGAAATCATCGAGATTTGCGAGCTGTTCCGCTTGTTTCGACGGTTAAACTGTTGTGCATTGCATTCTGCACGTAAAAAGGAGTAAAAAGAGCGCTTAAACGTCGAAATATCTCAAACGGGAAGGAAATGACGGTCAGTTTTCATCAAAATCGACGAAATCATCGAGATTTGCGAGCTGTTCCGCTTGTTTCGACGGTTAAACTGTTGTGCATTGCATTCTGCACGTAAAAAGGAGTAAAAAGACCGCATAAACGTCGAAATATCTCAAACTGGAAGGAAATGACGGTCAGTTTTCATCAAAATCGACGAAATCATCGAGATTTGCGAGCTGTTCCGGTTGTTTCGACGGTTAAACGGTTGTTTATTACATTCTGCACGTAAAAAGGAGTAAAATGAGCGCTTAAACGTCGAAATATCTCAAACGGGAAGGAAATGACGGTCAGTTTTCATCAAAATCGACGAAATCATCGAGATTTGCGAGCGGTTCCGCTTGTTTCGACGGTTAAACGGTTGTTTATTACATTCTGCACGTAAAAAGGAGTAAAAAGAGCGCTTAAACGTCGAAATATCTCAAACGGGAAGGAAATGACGGTCAGTTTTCATCAAAATCGACGAAATCATCGAGATTTGCGAGCTGTTCCGCTTGTTTCGACGGTTAAACGGTTGTGCATTGCATTCTGCACGTAAAAAGGAGTGAAATGAGCGTTTAAACGTCGAAATATCTCAAACGGGAAGGAAATGACGGTCAGTTTTCATCAAAATCGAAGAAATCATCGAGATTTGCGAGCTGTTCCGCTTGTTTCGACGGTTAAACGGTTGTTTATTACATTCTGCACGTAAAAAGGAGTAAAAAGAGCGCTTAAACGTCGAAATATCTCAAACGGGAAGGAAAGGACGGTCAGTTTTCATCAAAATCGACGAAATCATCGAGATTTGCGAGCTGTTCCGCTTGTTTCGACGGTTAAACGGTTGTTTATTACATTCTGCACGTAAAAAGGAGTAAAAAGAGCGCTTAAACGTCGAAATATCTCAAACGGGAAGGAAAGGACGGTCAGTTTTCATCAAAATCGACGAAATCATCGAGATTTGCGAGCTGTTCCGCTTGTTTCGACGGTTAAACTGTTGTGCATTGCATTCTGCACGTAAAAAGGAGTAAAAAGAGCGCTTAAACGTCGAAATATCTCAAACGGGAAGGAAATGACGGTCAGTTTTCATCAAAATCGACGAAATCATCGAGATTTGCGAGCTGTTCCGGTTGTTTCGACGGTTAAACGGTTGTTTATTACATTCTGCACGTAAAAAGGAGTAAAATGAGCGCTTAAACGTCGAAATATCTCAAACGGGAAGGAAATGACGGTCAGTTTTCATCAAAATCGACGAAATCATCGAGATTTGCGAGCGGTTCCGCTTGTTTCGACGGTTAAACGGTTGTTTATTACATTCTGCACGTAAAAAGGAGTAAAAAGAGCGCTTAAACGTCGAAATATCTCAAACGGGAAGGAAATGACGGTCAGTTTTCATCAAAATCGACGAAATCATCGAGATTTGCGAGCTGTTCCGCTTGTTTCGACGGTTAAACTGTTGTGCATTGCATTCTGCACGTAAAAAGGAGTAAAAAGAGCGCTTAAACGTCGAAATATCTCAAACGGGAAGGAAATGACGGTCAGTTTTCATCAAAATCGACGAAATCATCGAGATTTGCGAGCTGTTCCGGTTGTTTCGACGGTTAAACGGTTGTTTATTACATTCTGCACGTAAAAAGGAGTAAAATGAGCGCTTAAACGTCGAAATATCTCAAACGGGAAGGAAATGACGGTCAGTTTTCATCAAAATCGACGAAATCATCGAGATTTGCGAGCTGTTCCGCTTGTTTCGACGGTTAAACGGTTGTGCATTGCATTCTGCACGTAAAAAGGAGTGAAATGAGCGTTTAAACGTCGAAATATCTCAAACGGGAAGGAAATGACGGTCAGTTTTCATCAAAATCGAAGAAATCATCGAGATTTGCGAGCTGTTCCGCTTGTTTCGACGGTTAAACGGTTATTTATTACATTCTGCACGTAAAAAGGAGTAAAAAGAGCGCTTAAACGTCGAAATATCTCAAACGGGAAGGAAATGACGGTCAGTTTTCATCAAAATCGACGAAATCATCGAGATTTGCGAGCTGTTCCGCTTGTTTCGACGGTTAAACTGTTGTGCATTGCATTCTGCACGCAAAAAGGAGTAAAAAGAGCGCTTAAACGTCGAAATATCTCAAACGGGAAGGAAATGACGGTCAGTTTTCATCAAAATCGACGAAATCATCGAGATTTGCGAGCTGTTCCGCTTGTTTCGACGGTTAAACTGTTGTGCATTGCATTCTGCACGTAAAAAGGAGTAAAAAGACCGCATAAACGTCGAAATATCTCAAACTGGAAGGAAATGACGGTCAGTTTTCATCAAAATCGACGAAATCATCGAGATTTGCGAGCTGTTCCGCTTGTTTCGACGGTTAAACGGTTGTTTATTACATTCTGCACGTAGAAAGGAGTAAAAAGAGCGATTAAACGTCGAAATATTTCAAACGGGAAGGAAACGACGGTCAGTTTTCATCAAAATCGACGAAATCATCGAGATTTGCGAGCTGTTCCGCTTGTTTCGACGGTTAAACGGTTGTTTATTACATTCTGCACGTAGAAAGGAGTAAAAAGAGCGCTTAAACGTCGAAATATTTCAAACGGGAAGGAAACGACGGTCAGTTTTCACCAAAATCGACGAAATCGTCGAGATTTGCGAGCTGTTCCGCTTGTTTCGACGGTTAAACTGTTGTGCATTGCATTCTGCACGTAAAAAGGAGTAAAAAGAGCGCTTAAACGTCGAAATATCTCAAACGGGAAGGAAATGACGGTCAGTTTTCATCAAAATCGAAGAAATCATCGAGATTTGCGAGCTGTTCCGCTAGTTTCGACGGTTAAACGGTTGTTTATTACATTCTGCACGTAAAAAGGAGTAAAAAGAGCGCTTAAACGTCGAAATATCTCAATCGGGAAGGAAATGACGGTCAGTTTTCATCAAAATCGAAGAAATCATCGAGATTTGCGAGCTGTTCCGCTTGTTTCGACGGTTAAACGGTTGTTTATTACATTCTGCACGTAAAAAGGAGTAAAAAGAGCGCTTAAACGTCGAAATATCTCAAACGGGAAGGAAATTACGGTCAGTTTTCATCAAAATCGACGAAATCATCGAGATTTGCGAGCGGTTCCGCTTGTTTCGACGGTTAAACGGTTGTTTATTACATTCTGCACGTAAAAAGGAGTAAAAAGAGCGCTTAAACGTCGAAATATCTCAAACGGGAAGGAAAGGACGGTCAGTTTTCATCAAAATCGACGAAATCATCGAGATTTGCGAGCTGTTCCGCTTGTTTCGACGGTTAAACGGTTGTTTATTACATTCTGCACGTAAAAAGGAGTAAAAAGAGCGCTTAAACGTCGAAATATCTCAAACGGGAAGGAAATGACGGTCAGTTTTCATCAAAATCGACGAAATCATCGAGATTTGCGAGCGGTTCCGCTTGTTTCGACGGTTAAACGGTTGTTTATTACATTCTGCACGTAAAAAGGAGTAAAAAGAGCGCTTAAACGTCGAAATATCTCAAACGGGAAGGAAATGACGGTCAGTTTTCATCAAAATCGACGAAATCATCGAGATTTGCGAGCTGTTCCGCTTGTTTCGACGGTTAAACTGTTGTGCATTGCATTCTGCACGTAAAAAGGAGTAAAAAGAGCGCTTAAACGTCGAAATATCTCAAACGGGAAGGAAATGACGGTCAGTTTTCATCAAAATCGACGAAATCATCGAGATTTGCGAGCTGTTCCGGTTGTTTCGACGGTTAAACGGTTGTTTATTACATTCTGCACGTAAAAAGGAGTAAAATGAGCGCTTAAACGTCGAAATATCTCAAACGGGAAGGAAATGACGGTCAGTTTTCATCAAAATCGACGAAATCATCGAGATTTGCGAGCGGTTCCGCTTGTTTCGACGGTTAAACGGTTGTTTATTACATTCTGCACGTAAAAAGGAGTAAAAAGAGCGCTTAAACGTCGAAATATCTCAAACGGGAAGGAAATGACGGTCAGTTTTCATCAAAATCGACGAAATCATCGAGATTTGCGAGCTGTTCCGCTTGTTTCGACGGTTAAACTGTTGTGCATTGCATTCTGCACGTAAAAAGGAGTAAAAAGAGCGCTTAAACGTCGAAATATCTCAAACAGGAAGGAAATGACGGTCAGTTTTCATCAAAATCGACGAAATCATCGAGATTTGCGAGCTGTTCCGGTTGTTTCGACGGTTAAACGGTTGTTTATTACATTCTGCACGTAAAAAGGAGTAAAATGAGCGCTTAAACGTCGAAATATCTCAAACGGGAAGGAAATGACGGTCAGTTTTCATCAAAATCGACGAAATCATCGAGATTTGCGAGCTGTTCCGCTTGTTTCGACGGTTAAACGGTTGTGCATTGCATTCTGCACGTAAAAAGGAGTGAAATGAGCGTTTAAACGTCGAAATATCTCAAACGGGAAGGAAATGACGGTCAGTTTTCATCAAAATCGAAGAAATCATCGAGATTTGCGAGCTGTTCCGCTTGTTTCGACGGTTAAACGGTTGTTTATTACATTCTGCACGTAAAAAGGAGTAAAAAGAGCGCTTAAACGTCGAAATATCTCAAACGGGAAGGAAATGACGGTCAGTTTTCATCAAAATCGACGAAATCATCGAGATTTGCGAGCTGTTCCGCTTGTTTCGACGCTTAAACGGTTATTTATTACATTCTGCACGTAAAAAGGAGTAAAAAGAGCGCTTAAACGTCGAAATATCTCAAACGGGAAGGAAATGACGGTCAGTTTTCATCAAAATCGACGAAATCATCGAGATTTGCGAGCTGTTCCGCTTGTTTCGACGGTTAAACGGTTGTGCATTGCATTCTGCACGTAAAAAGGAGTGAAATGAGCGTTTAAACGTCGAAATATCTCAAACGGGAAGGAAATGACGGTCAGTTTTCATCAAAATCGAAGAAATCATCGAGATTTGCGAGCTGTTCCGCTTGTTTCGACGGTTAAACGGTTATTTATTACATTCTGCACGTAAAAAGGAGTAAAAAGAGCGCTTAAACGTCGAAATATCTCAAACGGGAAGGAAATGACGGTCAGTTTTCATCAAAATCGACGAAATCATCGAGATTTGCGAGCTGTTCCGCTTGTTTCGACGGTTAAACTGTTGTGCATTGCATTCTGCACGTAAAAAGGAGTAAAAAGAGCGCTTAAACGTCGAAATATCTCAAACGGGAAGGAAATGACGGTCAGTTTTCATCAAAATCGACGAAATCATCGAGATTTGCGAGCTGTTCCGCTTGTTTCGACGGTTAAACTGTTGTGCATTGCATTCTGCACGTAAAAAGGAGTAAAAAGAGCGCATAAACGTCGAAATATCTCAAACTGGAAGGAAATGACGGTCAGTTTTCATCAAAATCGACGAAATCATCGAGATTTGCGAGCTGTTCCGCTTGTTTCGACGGTTAAACGGTTGTTTATTACATTCTGCACGTAAAAAGGAGTAAAAAGAGCGCTTAAACGTCGAAATATCTCAAACGGGAAGGAAATGACGGTCAGTTTTCATCAAAATCGACGAAATCATCGAGATTTGCGAGCTGTTCCGCTTGTTTCGACGCTTAAACGGTTATTTATTACATTCTGCACGTAAAAAGGAGTAAAAAGAGCGCTTAAACGTCGAAATATCTCAAACGGGTAGGAAATGACGGTCAGTTTTCGTCAAAATCGACGAAATCATCGAGATTTGCGAGCTGTTCCGCTTGTTTCGACGGTTAAACGGTTGTTTATTACATTCTGCACGTAAAAAGGAGTAAAAAGAGCGCTTAAACGTCGAAATATCTCAAACGGGAAGGAAATGACGGTCAGTTTTCATCAAAATCGACGAAATCATCGAGATTTGCGAGCTGTTCCGCTTGTTTCGACGGTTAAACGGTTGTTTATTACATTCTGCACGTAAAAAGGAGTAAAAAGAGCGCTTAAACGTCGAAATATCTCAAACGGGAAGGAAATGACGGTCAGTTTTCATCAAAATCGACGAAATCATCGAGATTTGCGAGCGGTTCCGCTTGTTTCGACGGTTAAACGGTTGTTTATTATATTCTGCATGTAAAAAGGAGTGAAATGAGCGTTTAAACGTCGAAATATCTCAAACGGGAAGGAAATGACGGTCAGTTTTCATCAAAATCGACGAAATCATCGAGATTTGCGAGCTGTTCCGCTTGTTTCGACGGTTAAACTGTTGTGCATTGCATTCTGCACGTGAAAAGGAGTAAAAAGAGCGCTTAAACGTCGAAATATCTCAAACGGGAAGGAAATGACGGTCAGTTTTCATCAAAATCGACGAAATCATCGAGATTTGCGAGCTGTTCCGCTTGTTTCGACGGTTAAACGGTTGTGCATTGCATTCTGCACGTAAAAAGGAGTGAAATGAGCGTTTAAACGTCGAAATATCTCAAACGGGAAGGAAATGACGGTCAGTTTTCATCAAAATCGACGAAATCATCGAGATTTGCGAGCTGTTCCGCTTGTTTCGACGGTTAAACGGTTGTTTATTACATTCTGCACGTAAAAAGGAGTAAAAAGAGCGCTTAAACGTCGAAATATCTCAAACGGGAAGGAAATGACGGTCAGTTTTCATCAAAATCGACGAAATCATCGAGATTTGCGGGCTGTTCCGCTTGTTTCGACGGTTAAACGGTTGTTTATTACATTCTGCACGTAAAAAGGAGTAAAAAGAGCGCTTAAACGTCGAAATATCTCAAACGGGAAGGAAATGACGGTCAGTTTTCATCAAAATCGACGAAATCATCGAGATTTGCGAGCTGTTCCGCTTGTTTCGACGGTTAAACGGTTGTTTATTACATTCTGCACGTAGAAAGGAGTAAAAAGAGCGCTTAAACGTCGAAATATTTCAAACGGGAAGGAAACGACGGTCAGTTTTCATCAAAATCGACGAAATCATCGAGATTTGCGAGCTGTTCCGCTTGTTTCGACGGTTAAACGGTTGTTTATTACATTCTGCACGTAAAAAGGAGTAAAAAGAGCGCTTAAACGTCGAAATATCTCAAACGGGAAGGAAATGACGGTCAGTTTTCATCAAAATCTACGAAATCATCGAGATTTGCGAGCTGTTCCGCTTGTTTCGACGGTTAAACGGTTGTGCATTGCATTCTGCACGTAAAAAGGAGTGAAATGAGCGTTTAAACGTCGAAATATCTCTAACGGGAAGGAAATGACGGTCAGTTTTCATCAAAATCGAAGAAATCATCGAGATTTGCGAGCTGTTCCGCTTGTTTCGACGGTTAAACGGTTGTTTATTACATTCTGCACGTAAAAAGGAGTAAAAAGAGCGCTTAAACGTCGAAATATCTCAAACGGGAAGGAAATGACGGTCAGTTTTCATCAAAATCGACGAAATCATCGAGATTTGCGAGCTGTTCCGCTTGTTTCGACGGTTAAACGGTTGTGCATTGCATTCTGCACGTAAAAAGGAGTGAAATGAGCGTTTAAACGTCGAAATATCTCAAACGGGAAGGAAACGACGGTCAGTTTTCATCAAAATCGACGAAATCATCGAGATTTGCGAGCTGTTCCGCTTGTTTCGACGCTTAAACGGTTGTTTCTTACATTCTGCACGTAAAAAGGAGTGAAATGAGCGTTTAAACGTCGAAATATCTCAAACGGGAAGGAAATGACGGTCAGTTTTCATCAAAATCGAAGAAATCATCGAGATTTGCGAGCTGTTCCGCTTGTTTCGACGGTTAAACGGTTGTTTATTACATTCTGCACGTAAAAAGGAGTAAAAAGAGCGCTTAAACGTCGAAATATCTCAAACGGGAAGGAAATGACGGTCAGTTTTCATCAAAATCGACGAAATCATCGAGATTTGCGAGCTGTTCCGCTTGTTTCGACGGTTAAACGGTTGTTTATTACATTCTGCACGTAAAAAGGAGTAAAAAGAGCGCTTAAACGTCGAAATATCTCAAACGGGAAGGAAATGACGGTCAGTTTTCATCAAAATCGACGAAATCATCGAGATTTGCGAGCTGTTCCGCTTGTTTCGACGGTTAAACGGTTGTGCATTGCATTCTGCACGTAAAAAGGAGTGAAATGAGCGTTTAAACGTCGAAATATCTCAAACGGGAAGGAAATGACGGTCAGTTTTCATCAAAATCGAAGAAATCATCGAGATTTGCGAGCTGTTCCGCTTGTTTCGACGGTTAAACGGTTGTTTATTACATTCTGCACGTAAAAAGGAGTAAAAAGAGCGCTTAAACGTCGAAATATCTCAAACGGGAAGGAAAGGACGGTCAGTTTTCATCAAAATCGACGAAATCATCGAGATTTGCGAGCTGTTCCGCTTGTTTCGACGGTTAAACGGTTGTTTATTACATTCTGCACGTAAAAAGGAGTAAAAAGAGCGCTTAAACGTCGAAATATCTCAAACGGGAAGGAAAGGACGGTCAGTTTTCATCAAAATCGACGAAATCATCGAGATTTGCGAGCTGTTCCGCTTGTTTCGACGGTTAAACTGTTGTGCATTGCATTCTGCACGTAAAAAGGAGTAAAAAGAGCGCTTAAACGTCGAAATATCTCAAACGGGAAGGAAATGACGGTCAGTTTTCATCAAAATCGACGAAATCATCGAGATTTGCGAGCTGTTCCGGTTGTTTCGACGGTTAAACGGTTGTTTATTACATTCTGCACGTAAAAAGGAGTAAAATGAGCGCTTAAACGTCGAAATATCTCAAACGGGAAGGAAATGACGGTCAGTTTTCATCAAAATCGACGAAATCATCGAGATTTGCGAGCGGTTCCGCTTGTTTCGACGGTTAAACGGTTGTTTATTACATTCTGCACGTAAAAAGGAGTAAAAAGAGCGCTTAAACGTCGAAATATCTCAAACGGGAAGGAAATGACGGTCAGTTTTCATCAAAATCGACGAAATCATCGAGATTTGCGAGCTGTTCCGCTTGTTTCGACGGTTAAACTGTTGTGCATTGCATTCTGCACGTAAAAAGGAGTAAAAAGAGCGCTTAAACGTCGAAATATCTCAAACGGGAAGGAAATGACGGTCAGTTTTCATCAAAATCGACGAAATCATCGAGATTTGCGAGCTGTTCCGGTTGTTTCGACGGTTAAACGGTTGTTTATTACATTCTGCACGTAAAAAGGAGTAAAATGAGCGCTTAAACGTCGAAATATCTCAAACGGGAAGGAAATGACGGTCAGTTTTCATCAAAATCGACGAAATCATCGAGATTTGCGAGCTGTTCCGCTTGTTTCGACGGTTAAACGGTTGTGCATTGCATTCTGCACGTAAAAAGGAGTGAAATGAGCGTTTAAACGTCGAAATATCTCAAACGGGAAAGAAATGACGGTCAGTTTTCATCAAAATCGAAGAAATCATCGAGATTTGCGAGCTGTTCCGCTTGTTTCGACGGTTAAACGGTTATTTATTACATTCTGCACGTAAAAAGGAGTAAAAAGAGCGCTTAAACGTCGAAATATCTCAAACGGGAAGGAAATGACGGTCAGTTTTCATCAAAATCGACGAAATCATCGAGATTTGCGAGCTGTTCCGCTTGTTTCGACGGTTAAACTGTTGTGCATTGCATTCTGCACGTAAAAAGGAGTAAAAAGAGCGCTTAAACGTCGAAATATCTCAAACGGGAAGGAAATGACGGTCAGTTTTCATCAAAATCGACGAAATCATCGAGATTTGCGAGCTGTTCCGCTTGTTTCGACGGTTAAACTGTTGTGCATTGCATTCTGCACGTAAAAAGGAGTAAAAAGAGCGCATAAACGTCGAAATATCTCAAACTGGAAGGAAATGACGGTCAGTTTTCATCAAAATCGACGAAATCATCGAGATTTGCGAGCTGTTCCGCTTGTTTCGACGGTTAAACGGTTGTTTATTACATTCTGCACGTAGAAAGGAGTAAAAAGAGCGATTAAACGTCGAAATATTTCAAACGGGAAGGAAACGACGGTCAGTTTTCATCAAAATCGACGAAATCATCGAGATTTGCGAGCTGTTCCGCTTGTTTCGACGGTTAAACGGTTGTTTATTACATTCTGCACGTAGAAAGGAGTAAAAAGAGCGCTTAAACGTCGAAATATTTCAAACGGGAAGGAAACGACGGTCAGTTTTCACCAAAATCGACGAAATCGTCGAGATTTGCGAGCTGTTCCGCTTGTTTCGACGGTTAAACTGTTGTGCATTGCATTCTGCACGTAAAAAGGAGTAAAAAGAGCGCTTAAACGTCGAAATATCTCAAACGGGAAGGAAATGACGGTCAGTTTTCATCAAAATCGAAGAAATCATCGAGATTTGCGAGCTGTTCCGCTTGTTTCGACGGTTAAACGGTTGTTTATTACATTCTGCACGTAAAAAGGAGTAAAAAGAGCGCTTAAACGTCGAAATATCTCAAACGGAAGGAAATGACGGTCAGTTTTCATCAAAATCGAAGAAATCATCGAGATTTGCGAGCTGTTCCGCTTGTTTCGACGGTTAAACGGTTGTTTATTACATTCTGCACGTAAAAAGGAGTAAAAAGAGCGCTTAAACGTCGAAATATCTCAAACGGGAAGGAAATGACGGTCAGTTTTCATCAAAATCGAAGAAATCATCGAGATTTGCGAGCTGTTCCGCTTGTTTCGACGGTTAAACGGTTGTTTATTACATTCTGCACGTAAAAAGGAGTAAAAAGAGCGCTTAAACGTCGAAATATCTCAAACGGGAAGGAAATTACGGTCAGTTTTCATCAAAATCGACGAAATCATCGAGATTTGCGAGCGGTTCCGCTTGTTTCGACGGTTAAACGGTTGTTTATTACATTCTGCACGTAAAAAGGAGTAAAAAGAGCGCTTAAACGTCGAAATATCTCAAACGGGAAGGAAATGACGGTCAGTTTTCATCAAAATCGACGAAATCATCGAGATTTGCGAGCTGTTCCGCTTGTTTCGACGGTTAAACGGTTGTTTCTTACATTCTGCACGTAAAAAGGAGTGAAATGAGCGTTTAAACGTCGAAATATCTCAAACGGGAAGGAAATGACGGTCAGTTTTCATCAAAATCGAAGAAATCATCGAGATTTGCGAGCTGTTCCGCTTGTTTCGACGGTTAAACGGTTGTTTATTACATTCTGCACGTAAAAAGGAGTAAAAAGAGCGCTTAAACGTCGAAATATCTCAAACGGGAAGGAAATGACGGTCAGTTTTCATCAAAATCGACGAAATCATCGAGATTTGCGAGCTGTTCCGCTTGTTTCGACGGTTAAACGGTTGTTTATTACATTCTGCACGTAAAAAGGAGTAAAAAGAGCGCTTAAACGTCGAAATATCTCAAACGGGAAGGAAATGACGGTCAGTTTTCATCAAAATCGACGAAATCATCGAGATTTGCGAGCTGTTCCGCTTGTTTCGACGGTTAAACGGTTGTGCATTGCATTCTGCACGTAAAAAGGAGTGAAATGAGCGTTTAAACGTCGAAATATCTCAAACGGGAAGGAAATGACGGTCAGTTTTCATCAAAATCGAAGAAATCATCGAGATTTGCGAGCTGTTCCGCTTGTTTCGACGGTTAAACGGTTGTTTATTACATTCTGCACGTAAAAAGGAGTAAAAAGAGCGCTTAAACGTCGAAATATCTCAAACGGGAAGGAAAGGACGGTCAGTTTTCATCAAAATCGACGAAATCATCGAGATTTGCGAGCTGTTCCGCTTGTTTCGACGGTTAAACGGTTGTTTATTACATTCTGCACGTAAAAAGGAGTAAAAAGAGCGCTTAAACGTCGAAATATCTCAAACGGGAAGGAAATGACGGTCAGTTTTCATCAAAATCGACGAAATCATCGAGATTTGCGAGCGGTTCCGCTTGTTTCGACGGTTAAACGGTTGTTTATTACATTCTGCACGTAAAAAGGAGTAAAAAGAGCGCTTAAACGTCGAAATATCTCAAACGGGAAGGAAATGACGGTCAGTTTTCATCAAAATCGACGAAATCATCGAGATTTGCGAGCTGTTCCGCTTGTTTCGACGGTTAAACTGTTGTGCATTGCATTCTGCACGTAAAAGGGAGTAAAAAGAGCGCTTAAACGTCGAAATATCTCAAACGGGAAGGAAATGACGGTCAGTTTTCATCAAAATCGACGAAATCATCGAGATTTGCGAGCTGTTCCGGTTGTTTCGACGGTTAAACGGTTGTTTATTACATTCTGCACGTAAAAAGGAGTAAAATGAGCGTTTAAACGTCGAAATATCTCAAACGGGAAGGAAATGACGGTCAGTTTTCATCAAAATCGAAGAAATCATCGAGATTTGCGAGCTGTTCCGCTTGTTTCGACGGTTAAACGGTTGTTTATTACATTCTGCACGTAAAAAGGAGTAAAAAGAGCGCTTAAACGTCGAAATATCTCAAACGGGAAGGAAATGACGGTCAGTTTTCATCAAAATCGACGAAATCATCGAGATTTGCGAGCTGTTCCGCTTGTTTCGACGCTTAAACGGTTATTTATTACATTCTGCACGTAAAAAGGAGTAAAAAGAGCGCTTAAACGTCGAAATATCTCAAACGGGAAGGAAATGACGGTCAGTTTTCATCAAAATCGACGAAATCATCGAGATTTGCGAGCTGTTCCGCTTGTTTCGACGGTTAAACGGTTGTGCATTGCATTCTGCACGTAAAAAGGAGTGAAATGAGCGTTTAAACGTCGAAATATCTCAAACGGGAAGGAAATGACGGTCAGTTTTCATCAAAATCGAAGAAATCATCGAGATTTGCGAGCTGTTCCGCTTGTTTCGACGGTTAAACGGTTATTTATTACATTCTGCACGTAAAAAGGAGTAAAAAGAGCGCTTAAACGTCGAAATATCTCAAACGGGAAGGAAATGACGGTCAGTTTTCATCAAAATCGACGAAATCATCGAGATTTGCGAGCTGTTCCGCTTGTTTCGACGGTTAAACTGTTGTGCATTGCATTCTGCACGTAAAAAGGAGTAAAAAGAGCGCTTAAACGTCGAAATATCTCAAACGGGAAGGAAATGACGGTCAGTTTTCATCAAAATCGACGAAATCATCGAGATTTGCGAGCTGTTCCGCTTGTTTCGACGGTTAAACTGTTGTGCATTGCATTCTGCACGTAAAAAGGAGTAAAAAGAGCGCATAAACGTCGAAATATCTCAAACTGGAAGGAAATGACGGTCAGTTTTCATCAAAATCGACGAAATCATCGAGATTTGCGAGCTGTTCCGCTTGTTTCGACGGTTAAACGGTTGTTTATTACATTCTGCACGTAAAAAGGAGTAAAAAGAGCGCTTAAACGTCGAAATATCTCAAACGGGAAGGAAATGACGGTCAGTTTTCATCAAAATCGACGAAATCATCGAGATTTGCGAGCTGTTCCGCTTGTTTCGACGGTTAAACGGTTGTTTATTACATTCTGCACGTAGAAAGGAGTAAAAAGAGCGCTTAAACGTCGAAATATTTCAAACGGGAAGGAAACGACGGTCAGTTTTCATCAAAATCGACGAAATCATCGAGATTTGCGAGCTGTTCCGCTTGTTTCGACGGTTAAACGGTTGTTTATTACATTCTGCACGTAAAAAGGAGTAAAAAGAGCGCTTAAACGTCGAAATATCTCAAACGGGAAGGAAATGACGGTCAGTTTTCATCAAAATCTACGAAATCATCGAGATTTGCGAGCTGTTCCGCTTGTTTCGACGGTTAAACGGTTGTGCATTGCATTCTGCACGTAAAAAGGAGTGAAATGAGCGTTTAAACGTCGAAATATCTCTAACGGGAAGGAAATGACGGTCAGTTTTCATCAAAATCGAAGAAATCATCGAGATTTGCGAGCTGTTCCGCTTGTTTCGACGGTTAAACGGTTGTTTATTACATTCTGCACGTAAAAAGGAGTAAAAAGAGCGCTTAAACGTCGAAATATCTCAAACGGGAAGGAAATGACGGTCAGTTTTCATCAAAATCGACGAAATCATCGAGATTTGCGAGCTGTTCCGCTTGTTTCGACGGTTAAACGGTTGTGCATTGCATTCTGCACGTAAAAAGGAGTGAAATGAGCGTTTAAACGTCGAAATATCTCAAACGGGAAGGAAACGACGGTCAGTTTTCATCAAAATCGACGAAATCATCGAGATTTGCGAGCTGTTCCGCTTGTTTCGACGGTTAAACGGTTGTGCATTGCATTCTGCATGTAAAAAGGAGTGAAATGAGCGTTTAAACGTCGAAATATCTCAAACGGGAAGGAAATGACGGTCAGTTTTCATCAAAATCGACGAAATCATCGAGATTTGCGAGCTGTTCCGCTTGTTTCGACGGTTAAACTGTTGTGCATTGCATTCTGCACGTGAAAAGGAGTAAAAAGAGCGCTTAAACGTCGAAATATCTCAAACGGGAAGGAAATGACGGTCAGTTTTCATCAAAATCGACGAAATCATCGAGATTTGCGAGCTGTTCCGCTTGTTTCGACGGTTAAACGGTTGTGCATTGCATTCTGCACGTAAAAAGGAGTGAAATGAGCGTTTAAACGTCGAAATATCTCAAACGGGAAGGAAATGACGGTCAGTTTTCATCAAAATCGACGAAATCATCGAGATTTGCGAGCTGTTCCGCTTGTTTCGACGGTTAAACGGTTGTTTATTACATTCTGCACGTAAAAAGGAGTAAAAAGAGCGCTTAAACGTCGAAATATCTCAAACGGGAAGGAAATGACGGTCAGTTTTCATCAAAATCGACGAAATCATCGAGATTTGCGGGCTGTTCCGCTTGTTTCGACGGTTAAACGGTTGTTTATTACATTCTGCACGTAAAAAGGAGTAGAAAGAGCGCTTAAACGTCGAAATATCTCAAACGGGAAGGAAATGACGGTCAGTTTTCATCAAAATCGACGAAATCATCGAGATTTGCGAGCTGTTCCGCTTGTTTCGACGGTTAAACGGTTGTTTATTACATTCTGCACGTAGAAAGGAGTAAAAAGAGCGCTTAAACGTCGAAATATTTCAAACGGGAAGGAAACGACGGTCAGTTTTCATCAAAATCGACGAAATCATCGAGATTTGCGAGCTGTTCCGCTTGTTTCGACGGTTAAACGGTTGTGCATTGCATTCTGCACGTAAAAAGGAGTGAAATGAGCGTTTAAACGTCGAAATATCTCAAACGGGAAGGAAATGACGGTCAGTTTTCATCAAAATCGAAGAAATCATCGAGATTTGCGAGCTGTTCCGCTTGTTTCGACGGTTAAACGGTTGTTTATTACATTCTGCACGTAAAAAGGAGTAAAAAGAGCGCTTAAACGTCGAAATATCTCAAACGGGAAGGAAATGACGGTCAGTTTTCATCAAAATCGACGAAATCATCGAGATTTGCGAGCTGTTCCGCTTGTTTCGACGGTTAAACGGTTGTGCATTGCATTCTGCACGTAAAAAGGAGTGAAATGAGCGTTTAAACGTCGAAATATCTCAAACGGGAAGGAAATGACGGTCAGTTTTCATCAAAATCGACGAAATCATCGAGATTTGCGAGCTGTTCCGCTTGTTTCGACGGTTAAACTGTTGTGCATTGCATTCTGCACGCAAAAAGGAGTAAAAAGAGCGCTTAAACGTCGAAATATCTCAAACGGGAAGGAAACGACGGTCAGTTTTCATCAAAATCGACGAAATCATCGAGATTTGCGAGCTGTTCCGCTTGTTTCGACGGTTAAACGGTTGTGCATTGCATTCTGCACGTAAAAAGGAGTGAAATGAGCGTTTAAACGTCGAAATATCTCAAACGGGAAGGAAATGACGGTCAGTTTTCATCAAAATCGACGAAATCATCGAGATTTGCGAGCTGTTCCGCTTGTTTCGACGGTTAAACTGTTGTGCATTGCATTCTGCACGTAAAAAGGAGTAAAAAGAGCGCTTAAACGTCGAAATATCTCAAACGGGAAGGAAACGACGGTCAGTTTTCATCAAAATCGACGAAATCATCGAGATTTGCGAGCTGTTCCGCTTGTTTCGACGGTTAAACGGTTGTGCATTGCATTCTGCATGTAAAAAGGAGTGAAATGAGCGTTTAAACGTCGAAATATCTCAAATGGGAAGGAAATGACGGTCAGTTTTCATCAAAATCGACGAAATCATCGAGATTTGCGAGCTGTTCCGCTTGTTTCGACGGTTAAACTGTTGTGCATTGCATTCTGCACGTAAAAAGGAGTAAAAAGAGCGCTTAAACGTCGAAATATCTCAAACGGGAAGGAAATGACGGTCAGTTTTCATCAAAATCGACGAAATCATCGAGATTTGCGAGCTGTTCCGCTTGTTTCGACGGTTAAACGGTTGTTTATTACATTCTGCACGTAAAAAGGAGTAAAAAGAGCGCTTAAACGTCGAAATATCTCAAACGGGAAGGAAATGACGGTCAGTTTTCATCAAAATCTACGAAATCATCGAGATTTGCGAGCTGTTCCGCTTGTTTCGACGGTTAAAGGGTTGTTTATTACATTCTGCACGTAAAAAGGAGTAAAAAGAGCGCTTGAACGTCGAAATATCTCAAACGGGAAGGAAATGACGGTCAGTTTTCATCAAAATCGACGAAATCATCGAGATTTGCGAGCTGTTCCGGTTGTTTCGACGGTTAAACGGTTGTTTATTACATTCTGCACGTAAAAAGGAGTAAAATGAGCGCTTAAACGTCGAAATATCTCAAACGGGAAGGAAATGACGGTCAGTTTTCATCAAAATCGACGAAATCATCGAGATTTGCGAGCTGTTCCGCTTGTTT
The DNA here is from genome assembly GCF_040668555.2 of Bombus flavifrons. Taxonomy (NCBI): domain Eukaryota; kingdom Metazoa; phylum Arthropoda; class Insecta; order Hymenoptera; family Apidae; genus Bombus; species Bombus flavifrons. Next base: position 509,637 of record NC_138459.1, on the reverse strand, counting down.
CGACGGTTAAACGGTTGTGCATTGCATTCTGCACGTAAAAAGGAGTGAAATGAGCGTTTAAACGTCGAAATATCTCAAACGGGAAGGAAATGACGGTCAGTTTTCATCAAAATCGAAGAAATCATCGAGATTTGCGAGCTGTTCCGCTTGTTTCGACGGTTAAACGGTTCTTTATTACATTCTGCACGTAAAAAGGAGTAAAAAGAGCGCTTAAACGTCGAAATATCTCAAACGGGAAGGAAATGACGGTCAGTTTTCATCAAAATCGACGAAATCATCGAGATTTGCGAGCTGTTCCGCTTGTTTCGACGGTTAAACGGTTGTGCATTGCATTCTGTACGTAAAAAGGAGTGAAATGAGCGTTTAAACGTCGAAATATCTCAAACGGGAAGGAAATGACGGTCAGTTTTCATCAAAATCGACGAAATCATCGAGATTTGCGAGCTGTTCCGCTTGTTTCGACGGTTAAACTGTTGTGCATTGCATTCTGCACGTAAAAAGGAGTAAAAAGAGCGCTTAAACGTCGAAATATCTCAAACGGGAAGGAAACGACGGTCAGTTTTCATCAAAATCGACGAAATCATCGAGATTTGCGAGCTGTTCCGCTTGTTTCGACGGTTAAACGGTTGTGCATTGCATTCTGCACGTAAAAAGGAGTGAAATGAGCGTTTAAACGTCGAAATATCTCAAACGGGAAGGAAATGACGGTCAGTTTTCATCAAAATCGACGAAATCATCGAGATTTGCGAGCTGTTCCGCTTGTTTCGACGGTTAAACTGTTGTGCATTGCATTCTGCACGTAAAAAGGAGTAAAAAGAGCGCTTAAACGTCGAAATATCTCAAACGGGAAGGAAACGACGGTCAGTTTTCATCAAAATCGACGAAATCATCGAGATTTGCGAGCTGTTCCGCTTGTTTCGACGGTTAAACGGTTGTGCATTGCATTCTGCATGTAAAAAGGAGTGAAATGAGCGTTTAAACGTCGAAATATCTCAAATGGGAAGGAAATGACGGTCAGTTTTCATCAAAATCGACGAAATCATCGAGATTTGCGAGCTGTTCCGCTTGTTTCGACGGTTAAACTGTTGTGCATTGCATTCTGCACGTAAAAAGGAGTAAAAAGAGCGCTTAAACGTCGAAATATCTCAAACGGGAAGGAAATGACGGTCAGTTTTCATCAAAATCGACGAAATCATCGAGATTTGCGAGCTGTTCCGCTTGTTTCGACGGTTAAACGGTTGTTTATTACATTCTGCACGTAAAAAGGAGTAAAAAGAGCGCTTAAACGTCGAAATATCTCAAACGGGAAGGAAATGACGGTCAGTTTTCATCAAAATCTACGAAATCATCGAGATTTGCGAGCTGTTCCGCTTGTTTCGACGGTTAAAGGGTTGTTTATTACATTCTGCACGTAAAAAGGAGTAAAAAGAGCGCTTGAACGTCGAAATATCTCAAACGGGAAGGAAATGACGGTCAGTTTTCATCAAAATCGACGAAATCATCGAGATTTGCGAGCTGTTCCGGTTGTTTCGACGGTTAAACGGTTGTTTATTACATTCTGCACGTAAAAAGGAGTAAAATGAGCGCTTAAACGTCGAAATATCTCAAACGGGAAGGAAATGACGGTCAGTTTTCATCAAAATCGACGAAATCATCGAGATTTGCGAGCTGTTCCGCTTGTTTCGACGGTTAAACGGTTGTGCATTGCATTCTGCACGTAAAAAGGAGTGAAATGAGCGTTTAAACGTCGAAATATCTCAAACGGGAAGGAAATGACGGTCAGTTTTCATCAAAATCGAAGAAATCATCGAGATTTGCGAGCTGTTCCGCTTGTTTCGACGGTTAAACGGTTCTTTATTACATTCTGCACGTAAAAAGGAGTAAAAAGAGCGCTTAAACGTCGAAATATCTCAAACGGGAAGGAAATGACGGTCAGTTTTCATCAAAATCGACGAAATCATCGAGATTTGCGAGCTGTTCCGCTTGTTTCGACGGTTAAACGGTTGTGCATTGCATTCTGTACGTAAAAAGGAGTGAAATGAGCGTTTAAACGTCGAAATATCTCAAACGGGAAGGAAATGACGGTCAGTTTTCATCAAAATCGACGAAATCATCGAGATTTGCGAGCTGTTCCGCTTGTTTCGACGGTTAAACTGTTGTGCATTGCATTCTGCACGTAAAAAGGAGTAAAAAGAGCGCTTAAACGTCGAAATATCTCAAACGGGAAGGAAACGACGGTCAGTTTTCATCAAAATCGACGAAATCATCGAGATTTGCGAGCTGTTCCGCTTGTTTCGACGGTTAAACTGTTGTGCATTGCATTCTGCACGTAAAAAGGAGTAAAAAGAGCGCTTAAACGTCGAAATATCTCAAACGGGAAGGAAACGACGGTCAGTTTTCATCAAAATCGACGAAATCATCGAGATTTGCGAGCTGTTCCGCTTGTTTCGACGGTTAAACGGTTGTTTATTACATTCTGCACGTAAAAAGGAGTAAAAAGAGCGCTTAAACGTCGAAATATCTCAAACGGGAAGGAAATGACGGTCAGTTTTCATCAAAATCGACGAAATCATCGAGATTTGCGAGCTGTTCCGCTTGTTTCGACGGTTAAACGGTTGTGCATTGCATTCTGCACGTAAAAAGGAGTGAAATGAGCGTTTAAACGTCGAAATATCTCAAACGGGAAGGAAATGACGGTCAGTTTTCATCAAAATCGACGAAATCATCGAGATTTGCGAGCTGTTCCGCTTGTTTCGACGGTTAAACTGTTGTGCATTGCATTCTGCACGTAAAAAGGAGTAAAAAGAGCGCTTAAACGTCGAAATATCTCAAACGGGAAGGAAACGACGGTCAGTTTTCATCAAAATCGACGAAATCATCGAGATTTGCGAGCTGTTCCGCTTGTTTCGACGGTTAAACGGTTGTGCATTGCATTCTGCACGTAAAAAGGAGTGAAATGAGCGTTTAAACGTCGAAATATCTCAAACGGGAAGGAAATGACGGTCAGTTTTCATCAAAATCGACGAAATCATCGAGATTTGCGAGCTGTTCCGCTTGTTTCGACGGTTAAACTGTTGTGCATTACATTCTGCACGTAAAAAGGAGTAAAAAGAGCGCTTAAACGTCGAAATATCTCAAACGGGAAGGAAACGACGGTCAGTTTTCATCAAAATCGACGAAATCATCGAGATTTGCGAGCTGTTCCGCTTGTTTCGACGGTTAAACGGTTGTGCATTGCATTCTGCATGTAAAAAGGAGTGAAATGAGCGTTTAAACGTCGAAATATCTCAAACGGGAAGGAAATGACGGTCAGTTTTCATCAAAATCGACGAAATCATCGAGATTTGCGAGCTGTTCCGCTTGTTTCGACGGTTAAACTGTTGTGCATTGCATTCTGCACGTAAAAAGGAGTAAAAAGAGCGCTTAAACGTCGAAATATCTCAAACGGGAAGGAAATGACGGTCAGTTTTCATCAAAATCGACGAAATCATCGAGATTTGCGAGCTGTTGCGCTTGTTTCGACGGTTAAACGGTTGTGCATTGCATTCTGCACGTAAAAAGGAGTGAAATGAGCGTTTAAACGTCGAAATATCTCAAACGGGAAGGAAATGACGGTCAGTTTTCATCAAAATCGACGAAATCATCGAGATTTGCGAGCTGTTCCGCTTGTTTCGACGGTTAAACGGTTGTTTATTACATTCTGCACGTAGAAAGGAGTAAAAAGAGCGCTTAAACGTCGAAATATTTCAAACGGGAAGGAAACGACGGTCACTTTTCATCAAAATCGACGAAATCATCGAGATTTGCGAGCTGTTCCGCTTGTTTCGACGGTTAAACGGTTGTTTATTACATTCTGCACGTAAAAAGGAGTAAAAAGAGCGCCTAAACGTCGAAATATCTCAAACGGGAAGGAAATGACGGTCAGTTTTCATCAAAATCGACGAAATCATCGAGATTTGCGGGCTGTTCCGCTTGTTTCGACGGTTAAACGGTTGTTTATTACATTCTGCACGTAAAAAGGAGTAAAAAGAGCGCTTAAACGTCGAAATATCTCAAACGGGAAGGAAATGACGGTCAGTTTTCATCAAAATCGACGAAATCATCGAGATTTGCGAGCTGTTCCGCTTGTTTCGACGGTTAAACGGTTGTGCATTGCATTCTGCATGTAAAAAGGAGTGAAATGAGCGTTTAAACGTCGAAATATCTCAAACGGGAAGGAAATGACGGTCAGTTTTCATCAAAATCGACGAAATCATCGAGATTTGCGAGCTGTTCCGCTTGTTTCGACGGTTAAACGGTTGTGCATTGCATTCTGCACGTAAAAAGGAGTGAAATGAGCGTTTAAACGTCGAAATATCTCAAACGGGAAGGAAATGACGGTCAGTTTTCATCAAAATCGACGAAATCATCGAGATTTGCGAGCTGTTCCGCTTGTTTCGACGGTTAAACGGTTGTTTATTACATTCTGCACGTAAAAAGGAGTAAAAAGAGCGCTTAAACATCGAAATATCTCAAACGGGAAGGAAATGACGGTCAGTTTTCATCAAAATCGACGAAATCATCGAGATTTGCGGGCTGTTCCGCTTGTTTCGACGGTTAAACGGTTGTTTATTACATTCTGCACGTAAAAAGGAGTAAAAAGAGCGCTTAAACGTCGAAATATCTCAAACGGGAAGGAAATGACGGTCAGTTTTCATCAAAATCGACGAAATCATCGAGATTTGCGAGCTGTTCCGCTTGTTTCGACGGTTAAACGGTTGTTTATTACATTCTGCACGTAAAAAGGAGTAAAAAGAGCGCTTAAACGTCGAAATATCTCAAACGGGAAGGAAATGACGGTCAGTTTTCATCAAAATCTACGAAATCATCGAGATTTGCGAGCTGTTCCGCTTGTTTCGACGGTTAAAGGGTTGTTTATTACATTCTGCACGTAAAAAGGAGTAAAAAGAGCGCTTGAACGGCGAAATATCTCAAACGGGAAGGAAACGACGGTCAGTTTTCATCAAAATCGACGAAATCATCGAGATTTGCGAGCTGTTCCGCTTGTTTCGACGGTTAAACGGTTGTGCATTGCATTCTGCATGTAAAAAGGAGTGAAATGAGCGTTTAAACGTCGAAATATCTCAAACGGGAAGGAAATGACGGTCAGTTTTCATCAAAATCGACGAAATCATCGAGATTTGCGAGCTGTTCCGCTTGTTTCGACGGTTAAACGGTTGTTTATTACATTCTGCACGTAAAAAGGAGTAAAAAGAGCGCTTAAACGTCGAAATATCTCAAACGGGAAGGAAATGACGGTCAGTTTTCATCAAAATCGACGAAATCATCGAGATTTGCGGGCTGTTCCGCTTGTTTCGACGGTTAAACGGTTGTTTATTACATTCTGCACGTAAAAAGGAGTGAAATGAGCGTTTAAACGTCGAAATATCTCAAACGGGAAGGAAATGACGGTCAGTTTTCATCAAAATCGACGAAATCATCGAGATTTGCGAGCTGTTCCGCTTGTTTCGACGGTTAAACGGTTGTGCATTGCATTCTGCACGTAAAAAGGAGTGAAATGAGCGTTTAAACGTCGAAATATCTCAAACGGGAAGGAAATGACGGTCAGTTTTCATCAAAATCGACGAAATCATCGAGATTTGCGAGCTGTTCCGCTTGTTTCGACGGTTAAACGGTTGTTTATTACATTCTGCACGTAAAAAGGAGTGAAATGAGCGTTTAAACGTCGAAATATCTCAAACGGGAAGGAAATGACGGTCAGTTTTCATCAAAATCGACGAAATCATCGAGATTTGCGAGCTGTTCCGCTTGTTTCGACGGTTAAACGGTTGTGCATTGCATTCTGCACGTAAAAAGGAGTGAAATGAGCTTTTAAACGTCGAAATATCTCAAACGGGAAGGAAATGACGGTCAGTTTTCATCAAAATCGACGAAATCATCGAGATTTGCGAGCTGTTCCGCTTGTTTCGACGGTTAAACGGTTGTGCATTGCATTCTGCACGTAAAAAGGAGTGAAATGAGCGTTTAAACGTCGAAATATCTCAAACGGGAAGGAAATGACGGTCAGTTTTCATCAAAATCGACGAAATCATCGAGATTTGCGAGCTGTTCCGCTTGTTTCGACGGTTAAACGGTTGTTTATTACATTCTGCACGTAAAAAGGAGTAAAAAGAGCGCTTAAACGTCGAAATATCTCAAACGGGAAGGAAATGACGGTCAGTTTTCATCAAAATCGACGAAATCATCGAGATTTGCGGGCTGTTCCGCTTGTTTCGAGGGTTAAACGGTTGTTTATTACATTCTGCACGTAAAAAGGAGTAAAAAGAGCGCTTAAACGTCGAAATATCTCAAACGGGAAGGAAATGACGGTCAGTTTTCATCAAAATCGACGAAATCATCGAGATTTGCGAGCTGTTCCGCTTGTTTCGACGGTTAAACGGTTGTTTATTACATTCTGCACGTAAAAAGGAGCAAAAAGAGCGCTTAAACGTCGAAATATCTCAAACGGGAAGGAAATGACGGTCAGTTCTCATCAAAATCTACGAAATCATCGAGATTTGCGAGCTGTTCCGCTTGTTTCGACGGTTAAAGGGTTGTTTATTACATTCTGCACGTAAAAAGGAGTAAAAAGAGCGCTTAAACGTCGAAATATCTCAAACGGGAAGGAAATGACGGTCAGTTTTCATCAAACTCGACGAAATCATCGAGATTTGCGAGCTGTTCCGCTTGTTTCGACGGTTAAACTGTTGTGCATTGCATTCTGCACGTAAAAAGGAGTAAAAAGAGCGCTTAAACGTCGAAATATCTCAAACGGGAAGGAAACGACGGTCAGTTTTCATCAAAATCGAAGAAATCATCGAGATTTGCGAGCTGTTCCGCTTGTTTCGACGGTTAAACGGTTGTTTATTACATTCTGCACGTAAAAAGGAGTAAAAAGAGCGCTTAAACGTCGAAATATCTCAAACGGGAAGGAAATGACGGTCAGTTTTCATCAAAATCGACGAAATCATCGAGATTTGCGAGCTGTTCCGCTTGTTTCGACGGTTAAACGGTTGTGCATTGCATTCTGCACGTAAAAAGGAGTGAAATGAGCGTTTAAACGTCGAAATATCTCAAACGGGAAGGAAATGACGGTCAGTTTTCATCAAAATCGACGAAATCATCGAGATTTGCGAGCTGTTCCGCTTGTTTCGACGGTTAAACTGTTGTGCATTGCATTCTGCACGTAAAAAGGAGTAAAAAGAGCGCTTAAACGTCGAAATATCTCAAACGGGAAGGAAACGACGGTCAGTTTTCATCAAAATCGACGAAATCATCGAGATTTGCGAGCTGTTCCGCTTGTTTCGACGGTTAAACGGTTGTGCATTGCATTTTGCATGTAAAAAGGAGTGAAATGAGCGTTTAAACGTCGAAATATCTCAAACGGGAAGGAAATGACGGTCAGTTTTCATCAAAATCGACGAAATCATCGAGATTTGCGAGCTGTTCCGCTTGTTTCGACGGTTAAACTGTTGTGCATTGCATTCTGCACGTAAAATGGAGTAATAAGAGCGCTTAAACGTCGAAATATCTCAAACGGGAAGGAAATGACGGTCAGTTTTCATCAAAATCGACGAAATCATCGAGATTTGCGAGCTGTTCCGCTTGTTTCGACGGTTAAACGGTTGTTTATTACATTCTGCACGTAAAAAGGAGTAAAAAGAGCGCTTAAACGTCGAAATATCTCAAACGGGAAGGAAATGACGGTCAGTTTTCATCAAAATCTACGAAATCATCGAGATTTGCGAGCTGTTCCGCTTGTTTCGACGGTTAAAGGGTTGTTTATTACATTCTGCACGTAAAAAGGAGTAAAAAGAGCGCTTAAACGTCGAAATATCTCAAACGGGAAGGAAATGACGGTCAGTTTTCATCAAAATCGACGAAATCATCGAGATTTGCGAGCTGTTCCGCTTGTTTCGACGGTTAAACTGTTGTGCATTGCATTCTGCACGTAAAAAGGAGTAAAAAGAGCGCTTAAACGTCGAAATATCTCAAACGGGAAGGAAACGACGGTCAGTTTTCATCAAAATCGAAGAAATCATCGAGATTTGCGAGCTGTTCCGCTTGTTTCGACGGTTAAACGGTTGTTTATTACATTCTGCACGTAAAAAGGAGTAAAAAGAGCGCTTAAACGTCGAAATATCTCAAACGGGAAGGAAATGACGGTCAGTTTTCATCAAAATCGACGAAATCATCGAGATTTGCGAGCTGTTCCGCTTGTTTCGACGGTTAAACGGTTGTGCATTGCATTCTGCACGTAAAAAGGAGTGAAATGAGCGTTTAAACGTCGAAATATCTCAAACGGGAAGGAAATGACGGTCAGTTTTCATCAAAATCGACGAAATCATCGAGATTTGCGAGCTGTTCCGCTTGTTTCGACGGTTAAACTGTTGTGCATTGCATTCTGCACGTAAAAAGGAGTAAAAAGAGCGCTTAAACGTCGAAATATCTCAAACGGGAAGGAAACGACGGTCAGTTTTCATCAAAATCGACGAAATCATCGAGATTTGCGAGCTGTTCCGCTTGTTTCGACGGTTAAACGGTTGTGCATTGCATTCTGCATGTAAAAAGGAGTGAAATGAGCGTTTAAACGTCGAAATATCTCAAACGGGAAGGAAATGACGGTCAGTTTTCATCAAAATCGACGAAATCATCGAGATTTGCGAGCTGTTCCGCTTGTTTCGACGGTTAAACTGTTGTGCATTGCATTCTGCACGTAAAAAGGAGTAATAAGAGCGCTTAAACGTCGAAATATCTCAAACGGGAAGGAAATGACGGTCAGTTTTCATCAAAATCGACGAAATCATCGAGATTTGCGAGCTGTTCCGCTTGTTTCGACGGTTAAACGGTTGTGCATTGCATTCTGCACGTAAAAAGGAGTGAAATGAGCGTTTAAACGTCGAAATATCTCAAACGGGAAGGAAATGACGGTCAGTTTTCATCAAAATCGACGAAATCATCGAGATTTGCGAGCTGTTCCGCTTGTTTCGACGGTTAAACGGTTGTTTATTACATTCTGCACGTAGAAAGGAGTAAAAAGAGCGCTTAAACGTCGAAATATTTCAAACGGGAAGGAAACGACGGTCAGTTTTCATCAAAATCGACGAAATCATCGAGATTTGCGAGCTGTTCCGCTTGTTTCGACGGTTAAAGGGTTGTTTATTACATTCTGCACGTAAAAAGGAGTAAAAAGAGCGCTTAAACGTCGAAATATCTCAAACGGGAAGGAAATGACGGTCAGTTTTCATCAAAATCGACGAAATCATCGAGATTTGCGAGCTGTTCCGGTTGTTTCGACGGTTAAACGGTTGTTTATTACATTCTGCACGTAAAAAGGAGTAAAATGAGCGCTTAAACGTCGAAATATCTCAAACGGGAAGGAAATGACGGTCAGTTTTCATCAAAATCGACGAAATCATCGAGATTTGCGAGCTGTTCCGCTTGTTTCGACGGTTAAACGGTTGTTTATTACATTCTGCACGTAAAAAGGAGTAAAAAGAGCGCTTAAACGTCGAAATATCTCAAACGGGAAGGAAATGACGGTCAGTTTTCATCAAAATCGACGAAATCATCGAGATTTGCGAGCTGTTCCGCTTGTTTCGACGGTTAAACGGTTGTTTATTACATTCTGCACGTAAAAAGGAGTAAAAAGAGCGCTTAAACGTCGAAATATCTCAAACGGGAAGGAAATGACGGTCAGTTTTCATCAAAATCGACGAAATCATCGAGATTTGCGAGCTGTTCCGGTTGTTTCGACGGTTAAACGGTTGTTTATTACATTCTGCACGTAAAAAGGAGTAAAATGAGCGCTTAAACGTCGAAATATCTCAAACGGGAAGGAAATGACGGTCAGTTTTCATCAAAATCGACGAAATCATCGAGATTTGCGAGCTGTTCCGCTTGTTTCGACGGTTAAACGGTTGTGCATTGCATTCTGCACGTAAAAAGGAGTGAAATGAGCGTTTAAACGTCGAAATATCTCAAACGGGAAGGAAATGACGGTCAGTTTTCATCAAAATCGAAGAAATCATCGAGATTTGCGAGCTGTTCCGCTTGTTTCGACGGTTAAACGGTTGTTTATTACATTCTGCACGTAAAAAGGAGTAAAAAGAGCGCTTAAACGTCGAAATATCTCAAACGGGAAGGAAATGACGGTCAGTTTTCATCAAAATCGACGAAATCATCGAGATTTGCGAGCTGTTCCGCTTGTTTCGACGGTTAAACGGTTGTTTATTACATTCTGCACGTAAAAAGGAGTAAAAAGAGCGCTTAAACGTCGAAATATCTCAAACGGGAAGGAAATGACGGTCAGTTTTCATCAAAATCGACGAAATCATCGAGATTTGCGAGCTGTTCCGCTTGTTTCGACGGTTAAACGGTTGTTTATTACATTCTGCACGTAGAAAGGAGTAAAAAGAGCGCTTAAACGTCGAAATATCTCAAACGGGAAGGAAATGACGGTCAGTTTTCATCAAAATCGACGAAATCATCGAGATTTGCGAGCTGTTCCGCTTGTTTCGACTGTTAAACGGTTGTTTATTACATTCTGCACGTAGAAAGGAGTAAAAAGAGCGCTTAAACGTCGAAATATTTCAAACGGGAAGGAAACGACGGTCAGTTTTCATCAAAATCGACGAAATCATCGAGATTTGCGAGCTGTTCCGCTTGTTTCGACGGCTAAACGGTTGTTTATTACATTCTGCACGTAAAAAGGAGTAAAAAGAGCGCTTAAACGTCGAAATATCTCAAACGGGAAGGAAATGACGGTCAGTTTTCATCAAAATCTACGAAATCATCGAGATTTGCGAGCTGTTCCGCTTGTTTCGACGGTTAAACTGTTGTGCATTGCATTCTGCACGTAAAAAGGAGTGAAATGAGCGTTTAAACGTCGAAATATCTCAAACGGGAAGGAAATGACGGTCAGTTTTCATCAAAATCGACGAAATCATCGAGATTTGCGAGCTGCTCCGCTTGTTTCGACGGTTAAACGGTTATTTATTACATTCTGCACGTAAAAAGGAGTAAAAAGAGCGCTTAAACGTCGAAATATCTCAAACGGGAAGGAAATGACGGTCAGTTTTCATCAAAATCGACGAAATCATCGAGATTTGCGAGCTGTTCAGCTTGTTTCGACGGTTAAGCTGTTGTGCATTGCATTCTGCACGTAAAAAGGAGTAAAAAGAGCGCTTAAACGTCGAAATATCTCAAACGGGAAGGAAATGACGGTCAGTTTTCATCAAAATCGACGAAATCATCTAGATTTGCGAGCTGTTCCGCTTGTTTCGACGGTTAAACGGTTGTGCATTGCATTCTGCACGTAAAAAGGAGTGAAATGAGCGTTTAAACGTCGAAATATCTCAAACGGGAAGGAAATGACGGTCAGTTTTCATCAAAATCGACGAAATCATCGAGATTTGCGAGCTGTTCCGGTTGTTTCGACGGTTAAACGGTTGTTTATTACATTCTGCACGTAAAAAGGAGTAAAATGAGCGCTTAAACGTCGAAATATCTCAAACGGGAAGGAAATGACGGTCAGTTTTCATCAAAATCGACGAAATCATCGAGATTTGCGAGCTGTTCCGCTTGTTTCGATGGTTAAACGGTTGTGCATTGCATTCTGCACGTAAAAAGGAGAGAAATGAGCGTTTAAACGTCGAAATATCTCAAACGGGAAGGAAATGACGGTCAGTTTTCATCAAAATCGAAGAAATCATCGAGATTTGCGAGCTGTTCCGCTTGTTTCGACGGTTAAACGGTTGTTTATTACATTCTGCACGTAAAAAGGAGTAAAAAGAGCGCTTAAACGTCGAAATATCTCAATCGGGAAGGAAATGACGGTCAGTTTTCATCAAAATCGACGAAATCATCGAGATTTGCGAGCTGTTCCGCTTGTTTCGACGTTTAAACTGTTGTGCATTGCATTCTGCACGTAAAAAGGAGTAAAAAGAGCGCTTAAACGTCGAAATATCTCAAACGGGAAGGAAATGACGGTCAGTTTTCATCAAAATCGACGAAATCATCGAGATTTGCGAGCTGTTCCGCTTGTTTCGACGGTTAAAGGGTTGTTTATTACATTCTGCACGTAAAAAGGAGTAAAAAGAGCGCTTAAACGTCGAAATATCTCAAACGGGAAGGAAATGACGGTCAGTTTTCATCAAAATCGACGAAATCATCGAGATTTGCGAGCTGTTCCGCTTGTTTCGACGTTTAAACTGTTGTGCATTGCATTCTGCACGTAAAAAGGAGTAAAAAGAGCGCTTAAACGTCGAAATATCTCAAACGGGAAGGAAATGACGGTCAGTTTTCATCAAAATCGACGAAATCATCGAGATTTGCGAGCTGTTCCGCTTGTTTCGACGGTTAAACGGTTGTGCATTGCATTCTGCACGTAAAAAGGAGTGAAATGAGCGTTTAAACGTCGAAATATCTCAAACGGAAGGAAATGACGGTCAGTTTTCATCAAAATCGACGAAATCATCGAGATTTGCGAGCTGTTCCGCTTGTTTCGACGGTTAAACGGTTGTTTATTACATTCTGCACGTAAAAAGGAGTAAAAAGAGCGCTTAACCGTCGAAATATCTCAAACGGGAAGGAAATGACGGTCAGTTTTCATCAAAATCGACGAAATCATCGAGATTTGCGAGCTGTTCCGCTTGTTTCGACGGTTAAACGGTTGTGCATTGCATTCTGCACGTAAAAAGGAGTGAAATGAGCGTTTAAACGTCGAAATATCTCAAACGGGAAGGAAATGACGGTCAGTTTTCATCAAAATCGACGAAATCATCGAGATTTGCGAGCTGTTCCGCTTGTTTCGACGGTTAAACGGTTGTTTATTACATTCTGCACGTAGAAAGGAGTAAAAAGAGCGCTTAAACGTCGAAATATTTCAAACGGGAAGGAAACGACGGTCAGTTTTCATCAAAATCGACGAAATCATCGAGATTTGCGAGCTGTTCCGCTTGTTTCGACGGTTAAACGGTTGTTTATTACATTCTGCACGTAAAAAGGAGTAAAAAGAGCGTTTAAACGTCGAAATATCTCAAACGGGAAGGAAATGACGGTCAGTTTTCATCAAAATCTACGAAATCATCGAGATTTGCGAGCTGTTCCGCTTGTTTCGACGGTTAAACTGTTGTGCATTGCATTCTGCACGTAAAAATTAGTGAAATGAGCGTTTAAACGTCGAAATATCTCAAACGGGAAGGAAATGACGGTCAGTTTTCATCAAAATCGACGAAATCATCGAGACTTGCGAGCTGTTGCGCTTGTTTCGACGGTTAAACGGTTATTTATTACATTCTGCACGTAAAAAGGAGTAAAAAGAGCGCTTAAACGTCGAAATATCTCAAACGGGAAGGAAATGACGGTCAGTTTTCATCAAAATCGACGAAATCATCGAGATTTGCGAGCTGTTCCGCTTGTTTCGACGGTTAAACTGTTGTGCATTGCATTCTGCACGTAAAAAGGAGTAAAAAGAGCGCTTAAACGTCGAAATATCTCAAACGGGAAGGAAATGACGGTCAGTTTTCATCAAAATCGACGAAATCATCTAGATTTGCGAGCTGTTCCGCTTGTTTCGACGGTTAAACGGTTGTGCATTGCATTCTGCACGTAAAAAGGAGTGAAATGAGCGTTTAAACGTCGAAATATCTCAAACGGGAAGGAAATGACGGTCAGTTTTCATCAAAATCGACGAAATCATCGAGATTTGCGAGCTGTTCCGCTTGTTTCGACGGTTAAACGGTTGTTTATTACATTCTGCACGTAAAAAGGAGTAAAAAGAGCGCTTAAACGTCGAAATATCTCAAACGGGAAGGAAATGACGGTCAGTTTTCATCAAAATCGACGAAATCATCGAGATTTGCGGGCTGTTCCACTTGTTTCGACGGTTAAACGGTTGTTTATTACATTCTGCACGTAAAAAGGAGTAAAAAGAGCGCTTAAACGTCGAAATATCTCAAACGGGAAGGAAATGACGGTCAGTTTTCATCAAAATCGACGAAATCATCGAGATTTGCGAGCTGTTCCGCTTGTTTCGACGGTTAAAGGGTTGTTTATTACATTCTGCACGTAAAAAGGAGTAAAATGAGCGCTTAAACGTCGAAATATCTCAAACGGGAAGGAAATGACGGTCAGTTTTCATCAAAATCGACGAAATCATCGAGATTTGCGAGCTGTTCCGGTTGTTTCGACGGTTAAACGGTTGTGCATTGCATTCTGCACGTAAAAAGGAGTGAAATGAGCGTTTAAACGTCGAAATATCTCAAACGGGAAGGAAATGACGGTCAGTTTTCATCAAAATCGAAGAAATCATCGAGATTTGCGAGCTGTTCCGCTTGTTTCGACGGTTAAACGGTTGTTTATTACATTCTGCACGTAAAAAGGAGTAAAAAGAGCGCTTAAACGTCGAAATATCTCAAACGGGAAGGAAATGACGGTCAGTTTTCATCAAAATCGAAGAAATCATCGAGATTTGCGAGCTGTTCCGCTTGTTTCGACGGTTAAACGGTTGTTTATTACATTCTGCACGTAAAAAGGAGTAAAAAGAGCGCTTAAACGTCGAAATATCTCAAACGGGAAGGAAATGACGGTCAGTTTTCATCAAAATCGACGAAATCATCGAGATTTGCGAGCTGTTCCGCTTGTTTCGACGGTTAAACGGTTGTTTATTACATTCTGCACGTAAAAAGGAGTAAAAAGAGCGCTTAAACGTCGAAATATCTCAAACGGGAAGGAAATGACGGTCAGTTTTCATCAAAATCGACGACATCATCGAGATTTGCGAGCTGTTCCGGTTGTTTCGACGGTTAAACGGTTGTTTATTACATTCTGCACGTAAAAAGGAGTAAAATGAGCGCTTAAACGTCGAAATATCTCAAACGGGAAGGAAGTGACGGTCAGTTTTCATCAAAATCGAAGAAATCATCGAGATTTGCGAGCTGTTCCGCTTGTTTCGACGGTTAAACGGTTGTTTATTACATTCTGCACGTAAAAAGGAGTAAAAAGAGCGCTTAAACGTCGAAATATCTCAAACGGGAAGGAAATGACGGTCAGTTTTCATCAAAATCGACGAAATCATCGAGATTTGCGAGCTGTTCCGCTTGTTTCGACGGTTAAACGGTTGTTTATTACATTCTGCACGTAAAAAGGAGTAAAAAGAGCGCTTAAACGTCGAAATATCTCAAACGGGAAGGAAATGACGGTCAGTTTTCATCAAAATCGACGACATCATCGAGATTTGCGAGCTGTTCCGGTTGTTTCGACGGTTAAACGGTTGTTTATTACATTCTGCACGTAAAAAGGAGTAAAATGAGCGCTTAAACGTCGAAATATCTCAAACGGGAAGGAAGTGACGGTCAGTTTTCATCAAAATCGACGAAATCATCGAGATTTGCGAGCTGTTCCGCTTGTTTCGACGGTTAAACGGTTATTTATTACATTCTGCACGTAAAAAGGAGTAAAAAGAGCGCTTAAACGTCGAAATATCTCAAACGGGAAGGAAATGACGGTCAGTTTTCATCAAAATCGACGAAATCATCGAGATTTGCGAGCTGTTCCGCTTGTTTCGACGTTTAAACTGTTGTGCATTGCATTCTGCACGTAAAAAGGAGTAAAAAGAGCGCTTAAACGTCGAAATATCTCAAACGGGAAGGAAATGACGGTCAGTTTTCATCAAAATCGACGAAATCATCGAGATTTGCGAGCTGTTCCGCTTGTTTCGACGGTTAAACGGTTGTGCATTGCATTCTGCACGTAAAAAGGAGTGAAATGAGCGTTTAAACGTCGAAATATCTCAAACGGGAAGGAAATGACGGTCAGTTTTCATCAAAATCGACGAAATCATCGAGATTTGCGAGCTGTTCCGCTTGTTTCGACGGTTAAACTGTTGTGCATTGCATTCTGCACGTAAAAAGGAGTGAAATGAGCGTTTAAACGTCGAAATATCTCTAACGGGAAGGAAATGACGGTCAGTTTTCATCAAAATCGAAGAAATCATCGAGATTTGCGAGCTGTTCCGCTTGTTTCGACGGTTAAACGGTTATTTATTACATTCTGCACGTAAAAAGGAGTAAAAAGAGCGCTTAAACGTCGAAATATCTCAAACGGGAAGGAAATGACGGTCAGTTTTCATCAAAATCGACGAAATCATCGAGATTTGCGAGCTGTTCCGCTTGTTTCGACGGTTAAACTGTTGTGCATTGCATTCTGCACGTAAAAAGGAGTAAAAAGAGCGCTTAAACGTCGAAATATCTCAAACGGGAAGGAAATGACGGTCAGTTTTCATCAAAATCGACGAAATCATCTAGATTTGCGAGCTGTTCCGCTTGTTTCGACGGTTAAACGGTTGTGCATTGCATTCTGCACGTAAAAAGGAGTGAAATGAGCGTTTAAACGTCGAAATATCTCAAACGGGAAGGAAACGACGGTCAGTTTTCATCAAAATCGACGAAATCATCGAGATTTGCGAGCTGTTCCGCTTGTTTCGACGGTTAAACGGTTGTTTATTACATTCTGCACGTAAAAAGGAGTAAAAAGAGCGCTTAAACGTCGAAATATCTCAAACGGGAAGGAAATGACGGTCAGTTTTCATCAAAATCGACGAAATCATCGAGATTTGCGAGCTGTTCCGCTTGTTTCGACGGTTAAACTGTTGTGCATTGCATTCTGCACGTAAAAAGGAGTGAAATGAGCGTTTAAACGTCGAAATATCTCTAACGGGAAGGAAATGACGGTCAGTTTTCATCAAAATCGAAGAAATCATCGAGATTTGCGAGCTGTTCCGCTTGTTTCGACGGTTAAACTGTTGTGCATTGCATTCTGCACGTAAAAATTAGTGAAATGAGCGTTTAAACGTCGAAATATCTCAAACGGGAAGGAAATGACGGTCAGTTTTCATCAAAATCGACGAAATCATCGAGATTTGCGAGCTGTTCCGCTTGTTTCGACGGTTAAACGGTTATTTATTACATTCTGCACGTAAAAAGGAGTAAAAAGAGCGCTTAAACGTCGAAATATCTCAAACGGGAAGGAAATGACGGTCAGTTTTCATCAAAATCGACGAAATCATCGAGATTTGCGAGCTGTTCCGCTTGTTTCGACGGTTAAACTGTTGTGCATTGCATTCTGCACGTAAAAAGGAGTAAAAAGAGCGCTTAAACGTCGAAATATCTCAAACGGGAAGGAAATGACGGTCAGTTTTCATCAAAATCGACGAAATCATCGAGATTTGCGAGCTGTTCCGGTTGTTTCGACGGTTAAACGGTTGTTTATTACATTCTGCACGTAAAAAGGAGTAAAATGAGCGCTTAAACGTCGAAATATCTCAAACGGGAAGGAAATGACGGTCAGTTTTCATCAAAATCGACGAAATCATCGAGATTTGCGAGCTGTTCCGCTTGTTTCGACGGTTAAACGGTTGTGCATTGCATTCTGCACGTAAAAAGGAGTGAAATGAGCGTTTAAACGTCGAAATATCTCAAACGGGAAGGAAATGACGGTCAGTTTTCATCAAAATCGAAGAAATCATCGAGATTTGCGAGCTGTTCCGCTTGTTTCGACGGTTAAACGGTTGTGCATTGCATTCTGCACGTAAAAAGGAGTGAAATGAGCGTTTAAACGTCGAAATATCTCAAACGGGAAGGAAATGACGGTCAGTTTTCATCAAAATCGAAGAAATCATCGAGATTTGCGAGCTGTTCCGCTTGTTTCGACGGTTAAACGGTTGTTTATTACATTCTGCACGTAAAAAGGAGTAAAAAGAGCGCTTAAACGTCGAAATATCTCAAACGGGAAGGAAATGACTGTCAGTTTTCATCAAAATCGACGAAATCATCGAGATTTGCGAGCTGTTCCGCTTGTTTCGACGGTGTTACGTTCCTGTTTGTTTGAATTGATTTTAAACCGTTGAATTCGCAAGATTTTTTTTTTTTTTTATTGTTTTAATTTTAATTAGTTTTTTGTGTTTGTTTTAATTTATTTTGTTTTGTTTAATTTAATTTAATTTAATTTAGTTCGATTTAGTTGAGTTTCGTCAGGAGGGGAAAATTTACACGATATAATTATATTTAAGATATTGAATCAAGGTTTTCGATTAAAATCTATTTCTAAGTTGAAAGTTTATTGTTACGTACTCGTTTAAAGTCAATTCAAACTTTTGATTTTAATTTAATCTGAAGGGAAAGATTTAAATTTAATTGGCTGTATAAGAAATATTTCTCACACGGTAGTTGCTGCCACCAGAAACAGTCTGAGGACTGTTTCGAATAGAAAAATTTCCTTGTACTTATTTTCGAAATAATTCTATTGATAAATTAATTACTTATGGATAGCGTTGACTAGTGTTAGGCTACTGATAAAATAATTTCCACGTTTTTCGGCTAACCTGCTATGTGCAGGGATACTCGCACGGGAGAGGATTAAAGTTGGATAAAAATAAGTATTCGATTTGTTCGCACGGAATTTATCTAAACTTCAGTATAGAATTATTTAAAATTATATATATATATATATATATGTGTATGTATATATCTGTATGTAGGAATTATTTGAGAGTTCGGTTCAATTTCGTTGTATAGAATTTATTTAAATTTGAATATGGAATTATTCAAGTTGTTATATATATGTATATATATATATATATATATATATATAGCGTTTTAGGGACGGTAAAACAAGAGTGTTCGCGTTAATGGATTGGTTAAGATTTCGAATTTTCTTCGTTTGATGCAAATTTTATCTTTACGTTTCCTTCTCCTCCTCTCTTAATTTCGCCAATGAATCTATCATTGAACTGGACCTTAGTTCATTTGTTAGAGTGATTTTTTTTTTTTTTTTTTTTTTTTTTTTTTTTTACCGTTTCGATCTTCTTGCCTTCCGAATTGAGTGTTTACGAGAAAGTGATTTCAATGATCCTCTCTGTGTGGGGTTCGTGTGATTTCGCAAACCTTGCCCAAAGATGGGCAGTATTTTGCCAGCAGTGGGAGGAGGAATGCGAAGATCAATAGATGGTTCGATAGTCGAAACACCGTTATCCACAACCCAACACAGCGAATGATCCTTTGGTTAAGATTCAGAAGGGAATTATTCTATTTTATAATTGTATACAACGATGGCAAGAATGAAGATATCGGTCAATTAGATCTAATTTGATAGTCTTCTCTGCGTAAAACTCGTGTGATTTCGCAAGCCTTGCCCAAAGACGGGCAATGTTTTGCCAACAGTGGGAGGAGGAATGCGAAGATCAATGAGTGTTTCAGTAATTGAAGACACCGTTTTCACAAGCCTACGCAGCGAATGACCCTTCGTTTATTCTCAAAATTGAAACGAAATTGAATGTATTAATTGATGATAAGTAAATCGGATTCGGTTCCTGGATGTGGCGAAGTTACTAGAGAAGAAGAAAATTTTATAAAAATTGAGACTCTTACCTTGTTCCGTCAGGGGCCATCGGCTCGTAATAGTCGTCGGTGAAATTTTTTTTTTTATTTGGTTTAGTTATTCGACTCAGGTATAATTATTATTAGAACTGTAGTTTATTTATTTTTGATTAGAAATACACTCTAAATAAGCTTGCGGCTTATTTATTCGGATAAACGTCGCGGGTATAAATATATTTATTTATGAGGATGTTTTTTTTTTTTTTTTTTTTTTTTTTAAATCTCGCCAATGAAATGAACACTTAAAAAGATTTCTAACTTAATTTGTGACTTAAACTGAGCAATTAATAAGAGACCGTCGAGGTGCAATGCGCGAATGACGACAATATATTGAAAATCTTCTATGTTCCTGCGCTTATTTATAATAACATCCCCCACGGGGTGGCGGTCAACTGGTGGTTCGCTTCCGTGGGAATCGGGATGCTGCAGTTTTGGGGTTCCTGAACTCGTACGTGAGAGAATGCAAATTCTGTAATCGTTGATGTCTCCTTTGCTTCGTTATCTTGTCTTTTAACTTCCAGATTCCCATCGCGGGTACGTGAGAGAATGCAAAAATCCGTATTTCGACTTAGTTCCCATCGGTTCTATTTTCTGCTGAGGTAGCGTCTAGGAGGCTTGGAGCCTTCCATGCTGGTCTAGTCTTTTTCTTGAGAATCTTTATGTTAGTACTGTGGGAATAATTTTTGTTCTTCGGCGCGTGGAAGGGCCGGTGGCTAGAGTCTCATTATTATATCGACACTTGCCCCGGCAACACGCGCGATCCGCCACTCTCCCGCAGCAAGGATTTCTTTTGGTTTATCTTGGGTAAGTTTGGTTTTGATGAATATTTCCATGTTATGGTTGCTTTTGGGATTTAATTTGATTTTCGATTTTTGCTATTTTCATAAACGTAGATTTCGGTGATTTGGACTTTGACGTTTGGACGATGGTTGCGGAGGCAATTTTATCAGAGGTTCTTATGCAGGCTTCGCGAGTGCGTATTTTGTCTTGTTTTTAGTCCGCTTAATTTATCCCGTTTTGTTCCATTAAGCTCTATTTGTATTATTCTAGCGGAAGAGGAAGAGGGATAGCGAAGAATCCATGAGTGATTCGGGAGGACCCAGCAAACGTATGAGGTATTGTGACCAAGTACGAGAACCAAAGTTGTTGGAGGAGTTGCGTGACATCAGTGCTGATTCCTTGGAATCGAGTTCTGACAATTCTGCTGTTGTTGACGAAAGCTTCTTTGATGCGGAAACCGTCATACTCGAGTGGGATTTTCCTCTATTTGAAGTTGTTGATACTGACCGTTGCGCGAAGGTGCGTTTTCCTGATGAAATCCCTGAAGTAGTTCTGGAGGCACATCTTCGCCATCATGCTTCTGGAGAAAGGGGAATTTCCCCTGTCGTACGTTATTGGTGTATGTGTAAGTTTAGCGAGCTTTATCCTGGAGCTCCTTGTCCTGATTTCGATTTAGTATAGTTGCTCTGTATTTGTAGTTTCGCCGTTTAACAATTTCGGTTTTCTTTTATTTTGGTTGTATGTTAAATATATATATATATATACATATATATATATGTTTATATACTTGTTTCATAATTTATTTCTTTTTATGTTTGTTAAGTACGTGTGTATACTTTTATATATTTTATTTTGTATTTCTTTTATAATATATATATATATATTTTTTTACATTTGTGTTTGATAGTGTAGTTATATATTTTATTTTGTATTTCTTTTATAATATATATATATATATATATATTTTTTTTTTTTTTTTTTTTTTACATTTGTGTTTGATAGTGTAGTTATATATTTTATTTTGTATTTCTTTTATAATATATATATATATATATATTTTTTTACATTTGTGTTCGATAATGTAGTTACACATAGGATTTATTCAATTTTGAAAAAATGTTAATTAATCTTAACAATGTGTTTTCACGATTGTTCCTTACGGCTGATTAGGTATTAATTATTACTTATTCTTTCCTTATTACGATCTCCCATTTGTACTAAATATTTATTCTCTTCTTTTTTTTTTTCTCTTTTTTTTTTTCTTTTCTTTCTTTTTTTTTTTTTTTTTTATTGATTGAGAATATAATTTATTTGTAAAGCAAGAAGGTTAATACGCATGTGGATTATCCAAAATGGCCGCCTGTGAATGTCCCTAGCATATAGTGACTTTTGTTAATATCGAATCTATTATTTATTTGTTAATTATTAAAACCCCCTTTTTTTATGTTTGACGTGTAGTTGAGGCGAGAATAACATTATTTTGCACTTATTTAATGCGTATAACTATTGCATGTGTTCCGATGCACACGTGTAAGAGCTATGACAATCTAAGATGGCTGTTCGTGAATATCTCCAGTATAGTGACGGGTCTTTGCTTTATTTAATATTGAAATAATTATTTCTCCGCCTTAATTTTCTTTATTCTAGCGCAGTTAGGATAGTATTGTTTGTGTATTTATAATATATATATATATATATATACATATATATATACTATATTTATATATTGTGTGTTCATATAATAACATGCGAATAGTATTGTTGTTAAATTTTATAACTCATTAATAGCATTGTTTTATTGTTTTGAGTAGAATGTTCGATAACATAAAGTACACACATATATATAAATATACATATATATTTTTTCTCTCTCTTTTTTTGTGTAGTTTTCATATAAAATTCTCTGAGGTTATCCGAATGTTAGTTAGTTTAAATAATGTTATGTTGTGTGTTCTACTTCTTTTATGTTCATTTAGATTATTAATAATTTGGCTTAAAATATAGATTTTGTATGTATGCGTGCATGTTTCATGAAATTCTTTACTGAAATGTTGGTTAGTTTTAATTATTTATTTTATGTTTACTAGTTAATTTTGATTTAGTAGAGTAGAACACGCATACACACACATAAGTATATATGTATATATTTCTGATAGTGTGACCTTTCTCTTTTTTTTTGTTAAAAAGAATTCTTTAATTGTGTATTTGAGGTTATATGTCAATTATTTGTTTTTATATATATATATATATCTATATGTTTGTAATGTGACAACGTAGTATTGAAAGTTTACCAGATTATTATGTGTTTGATATGGTTTACATATTTATGCTGTACGCAATTCTCCCAATCGAGGCGGTGTTAATTATTTTTAATCGCTGGATTTGCTAACAAGTAGTTAGTCGGTTAGTTTCAATAGTACTGTATGTTCTATATCTTTTATATTCATTTAGATTATTAATAATTTGGTTTAAAATATAGATTTTGTATGTATGCGTGCATGTTTCATGAAATTCTTTACTGAAATGTTGGCTAGTTTTAATTATTTATTTTATGTTTACTAGTTAATTTTGATTTAGTAGAATAGAACACGCATACACACACATAAGTATATATATATATATATTTCTGATAGTGTGACCTTTCTTTTTTTTTTTTTTTTTTTTGTTAAAAAATTCTTTAATTGTGTATTTGAGGTTATATGTCAATTATTTGTTTTTATATATATATATACCTATATGTTTTGTAATGTGACAACGTAGTATTGAAAGTTTACCAGATTATTATGTGTTTGATATGGTTTACATATTTATGCTGTACGCAATTCTCCCAGTCGAGGCGGTGTTAATTATTTTTAATCGCTGGATTTGCTAACAAGTAGTTAGTTGGTTAGTTTCAATAGTACTATGTGTATGTTCTATATCTTTTATATTAGATTATTAATAGCTTGGTTTAAAATCTAGGTTTTATATATATATATATAGACATGCATGTTTCGTAGTATAGTTTTCATATGTAGTTCTTTACTAGAATGAGCACGAGTTTTGATTATGTATTTTATGTTTACCAGATTGTTAATTTGATTTAATAGTATAGAATGCGCACACATATACATATTTCCGTCAATGTGATTTTTATATAAGTTTTTTTTTTTTTTTTTTTTAATAGTGTAGTATTGTGTATTTTAGGTTAGGTGTTTATTAGACTGTTAACCATTTGATTTCGTATATGCATATATATTTGAAATTTGATAATTTTGGATTTGTTACATAGTATTGAAAGTTTTATTTCTAATATTTACTAAATTGTTATGTGTTTAACATATATGTATATATTTGTGTATAATACTCCAAGTTGCTGCGATGTTAGTTGTTTTGATCATTTGTTTTGTTAATTAAAAAAAATGTATTCCCGCTGTTTCAATTATTTCCCTTCTGTAGTCATTCTTATTTCTTGATTTACTCGTTTGGTTCGCCACTCGTTTAATTCATTAATTAATTTTTATTTACTGATTTAAATTCTTCTTTTGTATTTCACATATTCCGTCTTCGTTGATTGATTGTAGTATATCTTCTTGTTGCTCCTTTGCGAATTTGTCATATATAATCCTACTTATTCTTGTTTTATTTGATCGGTTCGTATCTAGTCCAGTTTATTAATTGACTTTATTTTATACTGATAGTTATCGGTTAGTTTTTCGAATCGTGGTTTATCCTTTGCCAAGTTATCAAGTTCATAGGATATTGGTAGGTTTATTTGATGTTATATACCTATATTTTATTTATTGGTTGATTTATTGAACCATAGGTTTTTAAATATCGTGTCGGTTATTGGTAGATTTATTTAGTGTTATGTGCATATATTTATTTATTGGTTGATTTTATTCTACATATTTTGTGTTTCGTATATATTCATCCCTATAGTTAGTCTATAGTCGCCCTTATTCGTTAATCTTTTATTTTGTTTTGCAGTAGCGTGTGTTCCTTGGTCTATTCAAATTTTACTCGCGCTGATTTCCGTATAGTAGCTTTGTATTTTCGTTACGGCACGTGCGGAGCGCGGGACGTGACACCCCCGCCCTTGGAGTTCAAATTTCCGGAGGAAATTTGACTGATGGTGTCTTTGAGTTCGCTCAAGGCGAACGTAGATGCTGTTGGTTGTTGGGTGACTGTTGGTGTTATTGATATTCCTTGAGGTTGTGTCGCTGGATCGTCGACATTTCGTCTTCTTTTGAGGTATAATAGCAGGTGTGTGACTGACCCGCATATTGCTCCTAGTAGGGCGATTCCACATCCGTAAGTCTCGCGTAACTGGTATCCGTGTATAGTTATGTCTACTATTGTCTTGATTAGTTTAAATATTACAATTATTCCAAATATTGCTGCACTGATCGTTCCAAATTCCATGAAACCAGACCATAATTTCGATGCGGTATTTTTTGCTATTGTCGTTAATGTGTTTTCGTCCATGACTCCCAGGATGTTTACCGTTCCAGGGACGATTGATTTTCCTGTCGCCCCTCTGGCCAGTGTGTTTAAGACTGCTGTTTTTTCTGCCGGGAACATGACGTGGTCTCGAAGTGTATCCAGGTCCTTTTGGGTGTATATCCCGCTTGTGGCCAATGATGATGGTGCTGAATATTGCCATGTTTGGCGTACGTCTGGGTGGAGTTCTTGTGGTGCGATTGCTTCCATCGGTTTTGGTAGGAATTTGTGCCAAAGTCCGTCGATATTGTATAATGTGGGTAGTATTGCACTACATTCCCTATGGTTTCCATGTTGAGTTAGGATGTGTGTCTTTGGTGTTAAAAATGCGGTACGATTTCCTTGCCAAACCGGTAGCTCCGAATAGCATTCCGTTGTGTGTCGTATTTTTACTTGCACGGGAATGCATTTGACTATATGGACCGCTTCTCCAGCAATCAAGGCCATGTGTCCCGGGGTTTTAGTTACTGTATATGCGAACTCATCGGGTAATAGGATTGCTAAACTTAAAGCGTTTTCTATTAACTTCTTTTCCGTGGTGCATCGTTGTGTCAGTACATCATGGTATAGTGCCGTCATTTGTCTTTTAATATGTTTTTCTACATAAACGAATTTAGAGTTAACGTAGGTGAATATATCCAGATTTTCAACTGCTGTCTTGCTTTTGGATATGAACGTATTCCCTTTTGTTGTTTCCAACAGGAACAATTTTGGGTGTTCTGTCGATAGTAAGGTGTATCCGCACAGGGGTTGTTCTCCGGTTTTAGTCAGTGCAAAGGTTACTTCTTGTGTTGTCAATGCATAAACTGGTTGTGCTGGTTCCCTGTTGGTTCTTATTTCCTGAATCTTTGTAGCAATTCCTTCATATAGCACATCGTATTGATCAAATTTGCATGGTGAGGGCGGTTGTGGTTGCCAATAAGTGTACCCGTCCTCAGCGTCTAGGCAGTTTCCTTCGCTGAAGGTACATACTGTTCCTGATTTCAGTATAATTTTATTTGCTTCAATACGTACTGGCACGACTCCTGATCTTAAACTTATCCTCACTGTGGCTTGTACGACTACCCTTTCCCAGCTCCCGTATGGGTCTACGTACTGTGTTCCCTGGCAGCTGCCGTCGTTTGTTAGCTTGCCGGCTAGGATAAGCGACTGCGTTTCCGTTGCATTATCCTTTAAGCCTACTATGAGGTTTTGTGGTCCGAGTGAAAACGTGCCGTCCTGGTGCATTCTTGCACATTGTTGGGCAGTTGTTTCCTGAAGGTATTCGGCGAATCCATTATGCACTGCCGACGTGTGGGAGTGCATGCCACAGTAATGTATAATTCGAGTTATTTGCACCTTGCATTGCCTTACACTGGTAAATTCGAATTCTGAGAGTTGCAGTAGTTGAATATAAATATCTTGGGTTTCTGTCGTTGCAGGTTGTATGCTGCAGTCCCCGATGGAGTTTAAAGAGATGGTGGTAACGTTGAGGTGGTTGCCATTGCAGTCGTATCCTACCAGGCCATATGTTATTTTGATGAGGGTAAGTACGATGACCAGGTGATTCATCTTCCTATTAACAGTTTATTAAATTGTTTCTTACTCTTGAGTTTTCAGAAATAAGAATAACCTTTTAATATATATATATATATATATATGTGTGTAAAGAAAGGAAATTATATTTATACATTTTCTCTTTTCCCTTTCTTCCTTTTCCCCCTTTTTTCTATAACTTTGTTCTATTTTAGGTTTGATGTACATGCTGTCAGTGAAAATAATTTTATGAAGGCTACGTGAGTTATAATTATATACATATATGCGTACGTTTTGATGAGTAATATAAATGGGATTTATTTTATCGTTATAAGTATGTATTATTAATAGGTAAAAGTGTCACAAGTGTAGCTTGTTTTCGTATATATATATATGTGTGTGTGTATAAATATGACAATTTATTTTATAAGTCACTTGCATTGTCAATGGAAGTGAGTGTTACAAATATCATCTACTTTAAAACATGCGTGTATATATATTAGTAAACATGAATAAAAATTATATGTATAGTTATTAATGTTGTTTGTTTACAGGTGGATTTAAGTATTTCCTTTCGTGCACAGCACACAAGTACGTTATATTTCGGTGGTGCGGAGTATCCTTCCTTGAACTAAAAATTCTCTTTCAAGGTGAGTCAGATTATAGTAGACCATCATGCATTGGAGGCATGATGTAGCGGGTTGTACGTCTGCTATGTTTATACCGCACATGGTGCAGCGTGATATTTGTGTTCTTAAAGGTACTCCGCATAGAAAATGGATGGGCGGCTCTTCACACAGGTCCTGGTCGTCCGGATCCAGGCCGTCGAAACAGTCTTGGCAAAAATAGCCGGTATCATAATTGTTAACGGGACATAACAACTGAACACAGAGGCAGGACTCAACCTCCTCTGTCACTTCCAGATCGAATGCGAGCTCGGGTCCGTCTGGATTTTCTATGTCAGAATTGATGAGTTCGCCACTCGTTCTGTACATACATACAAAAACAATTAATATATATATTTTTATTATATTTTTTTTTTATTTATTTTATTTTTATTTTTATATGTTTCGTTCGGATCCGTCCCTTTATATGAATATTGTATCCCTGTATATAATATAATATATATGTAATATGTTATGAATATGTTAGTTATTATTTATTATTTCCCCTTTTTTTTTCTCTCTTTTTTTTTTTTTTTTTTTTTTTTTTTACTCTCCTCTCTTCTTTTTTTTTTATTTAGTACCTAACATAACTATCATGATCCTACATTACATTGTATTGGTTATTATTCGTGTTGAGGTGTGTGTGTGTGGGGTGTGCGCGACGTATTTTTTTTTTTTTTCAACATGGTCGCTCGCGTGTATCTTTGGTATGGTGTTGTTTTAATGTCAACAGTAATGTATTATTGAAATAACTGGTTATGATTTTATTTAGTAGTGTTTTGTAATGTTGTTTTGTGTTTCATGGTATTGTGCGTGTAGATACCGCGTGTTACTTTAATGTAATAACATGGGTTATATTGTTGTCGAATTTCAATGGTCATCGTTTTGGTTATACGTGACTTGCGTTTATATAAGTCTCGTTTAATTTAGTTAGTATTTTGTGTATTGTGTTACCAGTCGCTTTCATGTACTATAACTTTATTCCTTGGTACTAAGTTCAGTCATGACTTGTTAATATTTAGTTAGTCTATCGTGATTAGTTTCTAACCTATTTCTGTGTTTATTAACCTTTCTTATTTCCCTATTAATTTTATTATTGCTTATGTTTGCTATTGTTATTATTTTATGTTTGATATGAATTAGTTCCTTTATTAGTGATTAAGTCGTATTTGTTAGATTAACATTGTTTGTAAAAAAAAAAAAAATTTCTTTTTAGATTTTTGATGCTGCGTTGCTTACCTGGATCATTCTCACATCATCATCAGATTCTTCGGTATTACCTTGGATACTTACTATGGTTGCCTTCAATCATCCTATGTCTGCGATCATAAAGGTACTGTTTAATTTATTAATTCAATATGTGTATGATATATTGTGTGAGCGACCGCTATTGTGTATTACAAAGTATGCTTCTACATGTTAGATATAATAGTTAATACAATATACTATCCTTTACTCTGGTTCTATCTATTACTAGCTTCCAATTAATCTATCTTAATTATCTTCCTAACCACTTTCTATACTTATCAACTATTTCATTTCTTCTTATTAATTTGTGAAATTCATGCTTGTGCGCTTCTTGTATGGTGTTTGATTGTTCATGAGGTAAGTTGCACCTTCACTGTTTTAAATATTCGTTGAACTATTACTTTTCATATTCAAACAATAATTGGAGCACTTGTAGTAATCTTTCCCCCCTTTTTTTTTTTCAGGTTACCTGTTATCTGTGCCATTCGACGAACAGTGTCACGCTTTCATAGTCTTGCTATGACGTTTAGTAGTGTTGCCTCTTGTATTAAGGCGATCGAAGTTAATCCATTTATTTACTTTCAGCTGGCTGTCGTACATGGTGTTCCGCAAACAGGGATCCATGGCCTATTTTGCACGTAAATCTTTTGTATAGCGATTACTTGTTCGCAAGGTGACTTTCACTTTCACTATTTTAGTTATTCATTGAATTAACACATTTTATATTCAGACAATAATCGGAGCACACTTAATAGTTTTCTTTTTCCCTTTTAGGTTTTCACTATCTGTATTATTCGACGAACAGTGTCACTCTTCCTTCTGATTTGATCACAATATTGTTATAACATTTAGTAATATTGTATTTTGCATTGAAACACTTGAAGTTAATTCATTCATTTATTTCAGCTGGCTGTCGTACATTGTATTCCGCAAACAGGGATCCATAACCTATATTTGCACATACACTTTCTTGTATGATGATTACTTGTTCACAATGTAAACTTCACTTTCGCTGTTTTAATTATTCATTGAATTAACACATTTTATATCCAAACAATAATCGGAGCACACTTAATAATTTTCTTTTTCTTTTTAGGTTTCCACTATCTGTATTATTCGACGAACAGAGTCACACTTGCTTTTGTTTTAACCACAATATAATTATGACATTTAGTAATCTTGTATTTTGCACTGAAACAATTGAAACTAATTTATTCACTTATTTTAGGTAGTTGTCGTACATTACGTTCCACAAATAAAGATTCACAACCTATACTTGCACGTACACCTTTCTTGCATGTTGATTACTTATTCACAAGGTAACTTTCACTTTCACTATTTTAATTATTCATTGAATTCACACATTTTATATTCAAACAATAATCGGAGCACACTTAATAATTTTCTTTTTCTTTTTAGGTTTCCACTATCTGTATTATTCGACGAACAGAGTCACACTTGCTTTTGTTTTAATTATGACATTTAGTAATCTTGTATTTTGCACTGAAACAATTGAAACTAATTTATTCACTTATTTTAGGTAGTTGTCGTACATTACGTTCCACAAATAAAGATTCACAACCTATACTTGCACGTACACCTTTCTTGCATGTTGATTACTTATTCACAAGGTAACTTTCACTTTCACTATTTTAATTATTCATTGAATTCACACATTTTATATTCAAACAATAATCGGAGCACACTTAATAATTTTTCTCTCTCTTTTTTTTTTTATATATTTTTTTCTCTCTCTCTTTTTTTTTTTTTTTTTTTTTTTTTTTTTTTTTTTTTTTTTTTTTTTAGGTTTCCACTATTTGTATTATTCAACGAGCAGCACTACAATATACAGTATTGTACTATTTTGCCCACTGAAATCGTTTTGTCTATTGTTTACTTCGGTTATGCGCTAGTTTTAACTTGTTTAGGTGCACTGTTCGCGGAATCCCTTTTACTTCAATCTTGACGTTTTGGTTTTGCAAGATTTCTAGCACTTTATGTGGTCCAGTATATTGATCGGAGAATTTTCCTTTACTAGGTTCTTTTAATAGATATACTGAATCCCCTACTTTAAAATTTTGAGGGTTGATTCGTCGGTCGTAGTATTCTTTTGATTTTAGTTTAGATTTTATCAAATTTTCCCTTGCTATTCGTTGTACCGTGTTAATTTTATCGAACAGATCTCCGAGGTATTCTGCGTATGTTGGTTCCATGTTCTCTTCGATTATTACTTCACCTGTAGGCTCTCTGGCTAAATGTCCAAAGACTAATTCGTGCGGAGAGAATTTCGTTCCTTCGTGTACAGAAGTATTATAGGAAAACATAGCTAATTCTACCCATTCGTCCCAGTTTTTGGAATTTTCAATGTATAGCTTGAGATATTCAATCAGTACGTGGTGGGATCTTTCGATCGAACCGTTACTTTGTGGATGATATGCCGTCGTGGTATATTGTTTGATGCGGAATCTCTTTGCTACTTTCTTCATTAGCGAGGATGTGAAGTTTGTTCCTTGATCAGTGAGGATAGCTCTCGGTGATCCGAAACGACAAATAAATTGCTTTACGAATGCATCCGCTACCTCGGCTGAAGAGATTCCTCCTATTGAAATCCCGATAGAGTATTTTGTTAATAAATCTTGGATAGTTAAAATATATTCATTCCCCTTTTGAGTTTTTGGCAATGGACCTACAATATCCATACTAATCTTGTCGAACGCTTTACCTGGTGTGTCTGTAAGTACCATCGGTTGTTTTGCTTTTATTCTTGTGAGTTTCTTCAATTGACATTCCTTACATGTGTTTACGTAATCTTGAATTTCCTTTTTCATGTTTTCCCAATAATAATATTGTCGTATTCTTTGATAAGTTTTTGTTATTCCCTTGTGTCCTGCTACACTTGATTCATGTTTTTCTCGTATTATGTTGTTTCGCGCTTCCACAGGCGGGGTAATTACTTCCCCCGTGCAAATAGTGATGGTTAGGGTTTTTTCCATAAATATTTCTTTTAATTTTCTGATTGTATATCGCCAGGGTATTTCCTCCAAATTTCCTTTGCTAATGCTAAAGGAAGTAAATTGTTTTTCATTTACTACATCTAGTAGAGATCGTAGTGAGTTTAATAAATTTTCTGGTGCTATTGGAATATTCCTATTTTCCTTTATTGGTAGAGATACGATGTATTTCCCGGAATCGCAGTTCAATCTTGCTTTTTCCAACATTAAATCTTCGTAACGAGGCAATTTTCCCATCTCTTTCATTTCTAAGGCTCCTTTATCTATCGGGTTGCCATGTACATCTATGAATATTATTTTATGGTCATTTACTCTTGTAATTGAATCTCGGGTTTCTGAAATTTTTTGTTCCGCAATTATTGTAGGTCTCTGGTCCTTTTCTCGTTGTGGAATTAATTCCGGAATTACAGTAGAGAGCTCTTCTTCGCCTGTCGTATCTGTGTCTTCTTTTTCTCGCTTGGTTATTCCTCTATCTATATTTACATCGACTTCTGCCAGTGCCTGATCAAAATATTTTATGGGGGTTTCTTCTATTGTACGATGTTTTCGGGTATAAACCTTTCCTTGATTTTTCGAATCACTGGCTTGAGGCCAGGCGCGTGGTTTAGCTTCGAATATGGGAGAATCTTCGGTTGACGTATCCAATTTGAATCTTTTTGAGACATGCGTATCCCTTTCTCGTTGTCGAGTTAGTTCTGGAGTTTCGGCGGAATACTCCTCGTCGCTTGTTGTACCCATTCTCCTTTTCCCTCGATCAGTTATTTCTTTATTTACATCGAGCTCGGCTAGTGCTTCGTCAAAATATTTTACGGGCGTTTCTTCCAATGCAAGGTACTTCCGAGCACAAACCTTTTCTCGTTTTGCAGGATCAGTGGGTTGAGGCAAGCCGCGTGGTTTAGTTTCGAATATGGGAGAGTCTTCAGACGATGTATCCTTTTCGAATCTTTTTGAGACAGGATAGCGAATTGGTGAGACTTCCTCTCTCCTTCTGATTGGTAGACAAATTTCCGGAGGATTCCTAGATAATGCGTCAGCGTTTGCATTCGCCCTACCTTCCTTGTACACAATATCGAATTCAAAGTCCGATAATTTCAATTTCCATTTCCAAATTCTCGATGTAGGGTCTTTGATAGAATGCATCCAGACTAAGGGTTTATGATCGGTTACGATAGTAAATTTCCTTCCGTAAAGATACGGTCGGAAATGCATCGCGCTGTAAACGATTGCCAGACACTCCTTTTCTATGGTAGAGTAGTTTTGTTCAGCAGAATTCAATAGTCTTGAGGCATACGCAATCGGTAAATCTTTTCCGATTGGCCCTTGACTTAGTACACCGCTTATAGCATACCCTGATGCGTCTGTAGTAAGGTTAAAAGGTTTAGAAAAATCCGGATATTGTAGAATGGGTTTTGTCATTAGTGCTGCCTTTAAATCTTCGAATGCCTTGTCTTGATTTTCCGTCCATTTAAAGGGAGTGTCTTTCTTCAATAGTTGTGTCAATGGTTTTGCGACCTTGGAGAAATCGGGTATAAATCTTCTGTAGTATCCTGCTAATCCCAAAAATTGTTTGATATTTTTCACTCTTTTGGGTCGCGGAAATTTTGATACGGCTTCGATTTTCTTCGGATCGGGTTTTACTCCATCTTCACTAATTATATGTCCTAAATAATTCACTTCGTGTCGTAAAAATTCGCACTTATCGGGCTGTAATCGTAATTTAGCTGCCCTCAGTCTTTCCATTAACTTATTAAATTTAATTTCATGTTCTTGAAGGGACCTAGAATAGATCACTATATCATCCAGATAGACGAATAGTTCTATTCCTTGTAGACCGGATAACACTGAGTTCATCAAACGTTGAAATGTCGCTGGGGCATTCTTTAGTCCAAAAGGCATTCTTTTGAATTGATAATGTCCATATGGTGTCGAAAATGCAGTTTTGTGGGCGTCTTCTTGTGACATACGGATCTGGTGAAAGCCCGATGCTAAGTCAAACGTGGAAAAATATTTCGCACTTCCTAATTGATCCAATATTTCTGTAATGTTGGGTAGTGGGAAAGCATCGCCGATCGTTTTATCGTTTAATTTCCTATAATCAATAACTAATCTCCAGCGTTTGTTTCCTTGCGAGTCGGATTTTTTGGGTACTATCCATAACGGGGAATTATATGGAGATATCGACGGTTCCACTACATCCGTATCTAGTAATTCTTGAATTTGTCGATTTATTTCTTCTCGATGTACTGGTGGATATCGATACTGTTTAGTATTAACTGGTATATTATCCGTTGTAATTATTTTATGTTCCAAAACTCCAGTTGCTTCAAGTGCATCTCCTGGAATATGAAATCTATCTTGATTATTACGAATCAACCTTTGAACGTTTTCCTTTTCTTCTTCGTTTAAGTGTTCGAGCCGTAGTAACTCAATTATTTGATCGTATCTACTCTCCTTCGATTTTAAAACTGTATTACACGCCGTCCTAGGAAGCGGGGGGGGGTTTTCAAATTCTTTAATTACCATTGTTGGTGTTGTGAATTCGTAATTCCTCGAGGTAGTATTTATTATCCTTATGTAACATTTTCCTCTATAATTCCTCACAACTGCATTACCAAAATAGATTCCCTTGATTGGCTCGATTCTGGGAATAAATCCTTCTTTCATCTCTGGATTTGCGATATTTACTGAACACGTTACTGAGCTTCGCTTAGGTATAATTATCTTTTCTTTAGTATCAAAGGGAATATAAATATTTCCCCATTTGATATGTTTTCCCTCATAGTCCAAACGAGCCTTACATCCTGCAAAAAATTCGGATCCCAGGATTCCGTCTTGATCGATTAGCAATGAATCATCGACTACATGAAAAATAACCGGATGGCCCGCAACCTGTATTACCGTCTGCCCTAGGGAGACCAGGCTCGTTGCCGTAATTCCTCGCACTTCAATTGATTCTTTATCGTCGATGATGGCTGAATCGCGTAAAGCAGTTTTCTTGATAATATTAATCTCCGATCCAGAGTCTAATAATAAACTCGTCTTAGTTTTTAGTTCTGGGGAAACTATTCGCGCAGTTGGTGTCGTTGGGGAATCGTTAAATTTTATTGAAATAATTCGGAGAGGTCGCCTTCCGAATCCGAATCTAACTCCTGGTGATCCTCCTTCGCCGGTTGCTTGTGCTTCACCTTTTCCTTCTTGACTTGAGATTCTGAATTTTCTGTTTGTGACCTCGTTTGGTTGTGGGATGTCTCTCCCACAGTATTTAATACTTGTTCGTTCGTCCTCTCGGTCGGCTTTGCGTTTGCCCTGTTCCTCATTATAGGTGGTGGAGTCGATCTTGCGGGGGCGGCTACCCTTGTTCTGTTCGTTGCCGTCGGCGCCGGTCTCCTGGTTGCTGCTTGCACTCTTGGGCGATTCGGCGTATCGTTCCTTCGAGGCTCGCCCCATTCTCCCGAAGGACGTGTTTGGTTTCCCGATTGTCTCGAAGCATAGGGTACGATTATTCCGGCATCTACACGGGCTTTAAATTTGTAGCAATCTTTTACTAAATGCCCAGGTTTTTTACAATAGTTACATGTGATAATATTTTGTCTCGGAGCATTTGAGTAATTCTGTGATGGAGGTACTGATCTTCGATCTTGGCGGTTATTCCTGACATTGTTGTTAGTGTTCAAAGGACGTACGTTTTCGCGTTTGTAATTGTTCGGAGGTATCGGTCGTTGGGGTCGCGTTCTATCGTTTATTTGTTTTAATTCGTGTGTTGCTTTGACGGCTTGGCGATACGCGTCTTCTAAAGTGTGGTATCCTGCTAGCTTTACTCGCATATATACCTCGTTCGGGAGTCCCTTAACGAAGGCTTCTCTTGTTTCCCAGTCTATTGTATCTTGGATGTCGGGGGATATAATCCCGTAGTCGCCCCTTTCTCCGTCCATTATTGCTAATCTAAGATTTCTAACGCGATCCATATAATCTAATATGTTTTCTCCGGGTCGTTGAAATATCGTCCCTAATTCTCCTTTATATTCGTTAAGAGATTTCTTTGGGCCGAACAGATCCTTTAATTTATTTGCAAAATCGTTTAGGCTTCTTAATTCCGTATCTTCGATGGCGAGGAACGCGTGTCCACGGAGTTTATTGGTTAATAATTTTACTAATTGTGGTTCTTGATACCTAGGAATCATATTTCGCGCGCGCTCGCAAGCTCTTAAAAAGTGAAATACCGATGGTCGATAGCCGTCGAACACTGGTACCGACTCGATCGCGTCTTTTAGTTTAATCGGTTGGACATATCCGCCTGGCTGTATTGTCTCTTGTTGGGTTCCCGGCGGCGATACGGGTGATTCAGGTTCCCTTTTTGATTTGAGTTCATACACGCCATTTTGTACTTCAGCGAGTTTTGTACTCATGTCGCGAAAATTCGCATCCCATGCTTTAAGTTTTTCCGATAACGTCAAGAT
This sequence comes from Bombus flavifrons, assembly GCF_040668555.2. Lineage (NCBI taxonomy): Eukaryota > Metazoa > Arthropoda > Insecta > Hymenoptera > Apidae > Bombus > Bombus flavifrons. The sequence goes on along the minus strand of NC_138459.1, from coordinate 474,004 downwards.
TAAGTCTTCGTCTAATGATTCTAGCCCGGTCGCCATTATTTCTTAGGTATATAATTTATTGATAAATGTAACAACTTTAATCCTCTGTGGAGCGTATCCCACCGCTGCCACCAAAAATATAACCCTCTAATGTTACGTTCCTGTTTGTTTGAATTGATTTTAAACCGTTGAATTCGCAAGATTTTTTTTTTTTTTTATTGTTTTAATTTTAATTAGTTTTTTGTGTTTGTTTTAATTTATTTTGTTTTGTTTAATTTAATTTAATTTAATTTAGTTCGATTTAGTTGAGTTTCGTCAGGAGGGGAAAATTTACACGATATAATTATATTTAAGATATTGAATCAAGGTTTTCGATTAAAATCTATTTCTAAGTTGAAAGTTTATTGTTACGTACTCGTTTAAAGTCAATTCAAACTTTTGATTTTAATTTAATCTGAAGGGAAAGATTTAAATTTAATTGGCTGTATAAGAAATATTTCTCACACGGTAGTTGCTGCCACCAGAAACAGTCTGAGGACTGTTTCGAATAGAAAAATTTCCTTGTACTTATTTTCGAAATAATTCTATTGATAAATTAATTACTTATGGATAGCGTTGACTAGTGTTAGGCTACTGATAAAATAATTTCCACGTTTTTCGGCTAACCTGCTATGTGCAGGGATACTCGCACGGGAGAGGATTAAAGTTGGATAAAAATAAGTATTCGATTTGTTCGCACGGAATTTATCTAAACTTCAGTATAGAATTATTTAAAATTATATATATATATATATATATGTGTATGTATATATCTGTATGTAGGAATTATTTGAGAGTTCGGTTCAATTTCGTTGTATAGAATTTATTTAAATTTGAATATGGAATTATTCAAGTTGTTATATATATGTATATATATATATATATATATATATATAGCGTTTTAGGGACGGTAAAACAAGAGTGTTCGCGTTAATGGATTGGTTAAGATTTCGAATTTTCTTCGTTTGATGCAAATTTTATCTTTACGTTTCCTTCTCCTCCTCTCTTAATTTCGCCAATGAATCTATCATTGAACTGGACCTTAGTTCATTTGTTAGAGTGATTTTTTTTTTTTTTTTTTTTTTTTTTTTTTTTACCGTTTCGATCTTCTTGCCTTCCGAATTGAGTGTTTACGAGAAAGTGATTTCAATGATCCTCTCTGTGTGGGGTTCGTGTGATTTCGCAAACCTTGCCCAAAGATGGGCAGTATTTTGCCAGCAGTGGGAGGAGGAATGCGAAGATCAATAGATGGTTCGATAGTCGAAACACCGTTATCCACAACCCAACACAGCGAATGATCCTTTGGTTAAGATTCAGAAGGGAATTATTCTATTTTATAATTGTATACAACGATGGCAAGAATGAAGATATCGGTCAATTAGATCTAATTTGATAGTCTTCTCTGCGTAAAACTCGTGTGATTTCGCAAGCCTTGCCCAAAGACGGGCAATGTTTTGCCAACAGTGGGAGGAGGAATGCGAAGATCAATGAGTGTTTCAGTAATTGAAGACACCGTTTTCACAAGCCTACGCAGCGAATGACCCTTCGTTTATTCTCAAAATTGAAACGAAATTGAATGTATTAATTGATGATAAGTAAATCGGATTCGGTTCCTGGATGTGGCGAAGTTACTAGAGAAGAAGAAAATTTTATAAAAATTGAGACTCTTACCTTGTTCCGTCAGGGGCCATCGGCTCGTAATAGTCGTCGGTGAAATTTTTTTTTTTATTTGGTTTAGTTATTCGACTCAGGTATAATTATTATTAGAACTGTAGTTTATTTATTTTTGATTAGAAATACACTCTAAATAAGCTTGCGGCTTATTTATTCGGATAAACGTCGCGGGTATAAATATATTTATTTATGAGGATGTTTTTTTTTTTTTTTTTTTTTTTTAAATCTCGCCAATGAAATGAACACTTAAAAAGATTTCTAACTTAATTTGTGACTTAAACTGAGCAATTAATAAGAGACCGTCTAGGTGCAATGCGCGAATGACGACAATATATTGAAAATCTTCTATGTTCCTGCGCTTATTTATAATAACATCCCCCACGGGGTGGCGGTCAACTGGTGGTTCGCTTCCGTGGGAATCGGGATGCTGCAGTTTTGGGGTTCCTGAACTCGTACGTGAGAGAATGCAAATTCTGTAATCGTTGATGTCTCCTTTGCTTCGTTATCTTGTCTTTTAACTTCCAGATTCCCATCGCGGGTACGTGAGAGAATGCAAAAATCCGTATTTCGACTTAGTTCCCATCGGTTCTATTTTCTGCTGAGGTAGCGTCTAGGAGGCTTGGAGCCTTCCATGCTGGTCTAGTCTTTTTCTTGAGAATCTTTATGTTAGTACTGTGGGAATAATTTTTGTTCTTCGGCGCGTGGAAGGGCCGGTGGCTAGAGTCTCATTATTATATCGACACTTGCCCCGGCAACACGCGCGATCCGCCACTCTCCCGCAGCAAGGATTTCTTTTGGTTTATCTTGGGTAAGTTTGGTTTTGATGAATATTTCCATGTTATGGTTGCTTTTGGGATTTAATTTGATTTTCGATTTTTGCTATTTTCATAAACGTAGATTTCGGTGATTTGGACTTTGACGTTTGGACGATGGTTGCGGAGGCAATTTTATCAGAGGTTCTTATGCAGGCTTCGCGAGTGCGTATTTTGTCTTGTTTTTAGTCCGCTTAATTTATCCCGTTTTGTTCCATTAAGCTCTATTTGTATTATTCTAGCGGAAGAGGAAGAGGGATAGCGAAGAATCCATGAGTGATTCGGGAGGACCCAGCAAACGTATGAGGTATTGTGACCAAGTACGAGAACCAAAGTTGTTGGAGGAGTTGCGTGACATCAGTGCTGATTCCTTGGAATCGAGTTCTGACAATTCTGCTGTTGTTGACGAAAGCTTCTTTGATGCGGAAACCGTCATACTCGAGTGGGATTTTCCTCTATTTGAAGTTGTTGATACTGACCGTTGCGCGAAGGTGCGTTTTCCTGATGAAATCCCTGAAGTAGTTCTGGAGGCACATCTTCGCCATCATGCTTCTGGAGAAAGGGGAATTTCCCCTGTCGTACGTTATTGGTGTATGTGTAAGTTTAGCGAGCTTTATCCTGGAGCTCCTTGTCCTGATTTCGATTTAGTATAGTTGCTCTGTATTTGTAGTTTCGCCGTTTAACAATTTCGGTTTTCTTTTATTTTGGTTGTATGTTAAATATATATATATATATACATATATATATATGTTTATATACTTGTTTCATAATTTATTTCTTTTTATGTTTGTTAAGTACGTGTGTATACTTTTATATATTTTATTTTGTATTTCTTTTATAATATATATATATATATTTTTTTACATTTGTGTTTGATAGTGTAGTTATATATTTTATTTTGTATTTCTTTTATAATATATATATATATATATATATTTTTTTTTTTTTTTTTTTTTTACATTTGTGTTTGATAGTGTAGTTATATATTTTATTTTGTATTTCTTTTATAATATATATATATATATATATTTTTTTACATTTGTGTTCGATAATGTAGTTACACATAGGATTTATTCAATTTTGAAAAAATGTTAATTAATCTTAACAATGTGTTTTCACGATTGTTCCTTACGGCTGATTAGGTATTAATTATTACTTATTCTTTCCTTATTACGATCTCCCATTTGTACTAAATATTTATTCTCTTCTTTTTTTTTTTCTCTTTTTTTTTTTCTTTTCTTTCTTTTTTTTTTTTTTTTTTATTGATTGAGAATATAATTTATTTGTAAAGCAAGAAGGTTAATACGCATGTGGATTATCCAAAATGGCCGCCTGTGAATGTCCCTAGCATATAGTGACTTTTGTTAATATCGAATCTATTATTTATTTGTTAATTATTAAAACCCCCTTTTTTTATGTTTGACGTGTAGTTGAGGCGAGAATAACATTATTTTGCACTTATTTAATGCGTATAACTATTGCATGTGTTCCGATGCACACGTGTAAGAGCTATGACAATCTAAGATGGCTGTTCGTGAATATCTCCAGTATAGTGACGGGTCTTTGCTTTATTTAATATTGAAATAATTATTTCTCCGCCTTAATTTTCTTTATTCTAGCGCAGTTAGGATAGTATTGTTTGTGTATTTATAATATATATATATATATATATACATATATATATACTATATTTATATATTGTGTGTTCATATAATAACATGCGAATAGTATTGTTGTTAAATTTTATAACTCATTAATAGCATTGTTTTATTGTTTTGAGTAGAATGTTCGATAACATAAAGTACACACATATATATAAATATACATATATATTTTTTCTCTCTCTTTTTTTGTGTAGTTTTCATATAAAATTCTCTGAGGTTATCCGAATGTTAGTTAGTTTAAATAATGTTATGTTGTGTGTTCTACTTCTTTTATGTTCATTTAGATTATTAATAATTTGGCTTAAAATATAGATTTTGTATGTATGCGTGCATGTTTCATGAAATTCTTTACTGAAATGTTGGTTAGTTTTAATTATTTATTTTATGTTTACTAGTTAATTTTGATTTAGTAGAGTAGAACACGCATACACACACATAAGTATATATGTATATATTTCTGATAGTGTGACCTTTCTCTTTTTTTTTGTTAAAAAGAATTCTTTAATTGTGTATTTGAGGTTATATGTCAATTATTTGTTTTTATATATATATATATATCTATATGTTTGTAATGTGACAACGTAGTATTGAAAGTTTACCAGATTATTATGTGTTTGATATGGTTTACATATTTATGCTGTACGCAATTCTCCCAATCGAGGCGGTGTTAATTATTTTTAATCGCTGGATTTGCTAACAAGTAGTTAGTCGGTTAGTTTCAATAGTACTGTATGTTCTATATCTTTTATATTCATTTAGATTATTAATAATTTGGTTTAAAATATAGATTTTGTATGTATGCGTGCATGTTTCATGAAATTCTTTACTGAAATGTTGGCTAGTTTTAATTATTTATTTTATGTTTACTAGTTAATTTTGATTTAGTAGAATAGAACACGCATACACACACATAAGTATATATATATATATATTTCTGATAGTGTGACCTTTCTTTTTTTTTTTTTTTTTTTTGTTAAAAAATTCTTTAATTGTGTATTTGAGGTTATATGTCAATTATTTGTTTTTATATATATATATACCTATATGTTTTGTAATGTGACAACGTAGTATTGAAAGTTTACCAGATTATTATGTGTTTGATATGGTTTACATATTTATGCTGTACGCAATTCTCCCAGTCGAGGCGGTGTTAATTATTTTTAATCGCTGGATTTGCTAACAAGTAGTTAGTTGGTTAGTTTCAATAGTACTATGTGTATGTTCTATATCTTTTATATTAGATTATTAATAGCTTGGTTTAAAATCTAGGTTTTATATATATATATATAGACATGCATGTTTCGTAGTATAGTTTTCATATGTAGTTCTTTACTAGAATGAGCACGAGTTTTGATTATGTATTTTATGTTTACCAGATTGTTAATTTGATTTAATAGTATAGAATGCGCACACATATACATATTTCCGTCAATGTGATTTTTATATAAGTTTTTTTTTTTTTTTTTTTTAATAGTGTAGTATTGTGTATTTTAGGTTAGGTGTTTATTAGACTGTTAACCATTTGATTTCGTATATGCATATATATTTGAAATTTGATAATTTTGGATTTGTTACATAGTATTGAAAGTTTTATTTCTAATATTTACTAAATTGTTATGTGTTTAACATATATGTATATATTTGTGTATAATACTCCAAGTTGCTGCGATGTTAGTTGTTTTGATCATTTGTTTTGTTAATTAAAAAAAATGTATTCCCGCTGTTTCAATTATTTCCCTTCTGTAGTCATTCTTATTTCTTGATTTACTCGTTTGGTTCGCCACTCGTTTAATTCATTAATTAATTTTTATTTACTGATTTAAATTCTTCTTTTGTATTTCACATATTCCGTCTTCGTTGATTGATTGTAGTATATCTTCTTGTTGCTCCTTTGCGAATTTGTCATATATAATCCTACTTATTCTTGTTTTATTTGATCGGTTCGTATCTAGTCCAGTTTATTAATTGACTTTATTTTATACTGATAGTTATCGGTTAGTTTTTCGAATCGTGGTTTATCCTTTGCCAAGTTATCAAGTTCATAGGATATTGGTAGGTTTATTTGATGTTATATACCTATATTTTATTTATTGGTTGATTTATTGAACCATAGGTTTTTAAATATCGTGTCGGTTATTGGTAGATTTATTTAGTGTTATGTGCATATATTTATTTATTGGTTGATTTTATTCTACATATTTTGTGTTTCGTATATATTCATCCCTATAGTTAGTCTATAGTCGCCCTTATTCGTTAATCTTTTATTTTGTTTTGCAGTAGCGTGTGTTCCTTGGTCTATTCAAATTTTACTCGCGCTGATTTCCGTATAGTAGCTTTGTATTTTCGTTACGGCACGTGCGGAGCGCGGGACGTGACAACGGTTAAACGGTTGTTTATTACATTCTGCACGTAAAAAGGAGTAAAAAGAGCGCTTAAACGTCGAAATATCTCAAACGGGAAGGAAATGACGGTCAGTTTTCATCAAAATCGACGAAATCATCGAGATTTGCGAGCTGTTCCGCTTGTTTCGACGGTTAAAGGGTTGTTTATTACATTCTGCACGTAAAAAGGAGTAAAAAGAGCGCTTAAACGTCGAAATATCTCAAACGGGAAGGAAATGACGGTCAGTTTTCATCAAAATCGACGACATCATCGAGATTTGCGAGCTGTTCCGGTTGTTTCGACGGTTAAACGGTTGTTTATTACATTCTGCACGTAAAAAGGAGTAAAATGAGCGCTTAAACGTCGAAATATCTCAAACGGGAAGGAAGTGACGGTCAGTTTTCATCAAAATCGACGAAATCATCGAGATTTGCGAGCTGTTCCGCTTGTTTCGACGGTTAAACGGTTATTTATTACATTCTGCACGTAAAAAGGAGTAAAAAGAGCGCTTAAACGTCGAAATATCTCAAACGGGAAGGAAATGACGGTCAGTTTTCATCAAAATCGACGAAATCATCGAGATTTGCGAGCTGTTCCGCTTGTTTCGACGTTTAAACTGTTGTGCATTGCATTCTGCACGTAAAAAGGAGTAAAAAGAGCGCTTAAACGTCGAAATATCTCAAACGGGAAGGAAATGACGGTCAGTTTTCATCAAAATCGACGAAATCATCGAGATTTGCGAGCTGTTCCGCTTGTTTCGACGGTTAAACGGTTGTGCATTGCATTCTGCACGTAAAAAGGAGTGAAATGAGCGTTTAAACGTCGAAATATCTCAAACGGGAAGGAAATGACGGTCAGTTTTCATCAAAATCGACGAAATCATCGAGATTTGCGAGCTGTTCCGCTTGTTTCGACGGTTAAACGGTTGTTTATTACATTCTGCACGTAAAAAGGAGTAAAAAGAGCGCTTAAACGTCGAAATATCTCAAACGGGAAGGAAATGACGGTCAGTTTTCATCAAAATCGACGAAATCATCGAGATTTGCGAGCTGTTCCGCTTGTTTCGACGGTTAAACGGTTGTTTATTACATTCTGCACGTAAAAAGGAGTAAAATGAGCGCTTAAACGTCGAAATATCTCAAACGGGAAGGAAATGACGGTCAGTTTTCATCAAAATCGACGAAATCATCGAGATTTGCGAGCTGTTCCGCTTGTTTCGACGGTTAAACGGTTGTTTATTACATTCTGCACGTAGAAAGGAGTAAAAAGAGCGCTTAAACGTCGAAATATTTCAAACGGGAAGGAAACGACGGTCAGTTTTCATCAAAATCGACGAAATCATCGAGATTTGCGAGCTGTTCCGCTTGTTTCGACGGTTAAACGGTTGTTTATTACATTCTGCACGTAAAAAGGAGTAAAAAGAGCGCTTAAACGTCGAAATATCTCAAACGGGAAGGAAATGACGGTCAGTTTTCATCAAAATCGACGAAATCATCGAGATTTGCGAGCTGTTCCGCTTGTTTCGACGGTTAAACTGTTGTGCATTGCATTCTGCACGTAAAAAGGAGTGAAATGAGCGTTTAAACGTCGAAATATCTCTAACGGGAAGGAAATGACGGTCAGTTTTCATCAAAATCGAAGAAATCATCGAGATTTGCGAGCTGTTCCGCTTGTTTCGACGGTTAAACTGTTGTGCATTGCATTCTGCACGTAAAAATTAGTGAAATGAGCGTTTAAACGTCGAAATATCTCAAACGGGAAGGAAATGACGGTCAGTTTTCATCAAAATCGACGAAATCATCGAGATTTGCGAGCTGTTCCGTGTTACGTTCCTGTTTGTTTGAATTGATTTTAAACCGTTGAATTCGCAAGATTTTTTTTTTTTTTATTGTTTTAATTTTAATTAGTTTTTTGTGTTTGTTTTAATTTATTTTGTTTTGTTTAATTTAATTTAATTTAATTTAGTTCGATTTAGTTGAGTTTCGTCAGGAGGGGAAAATTTACACGATATAATTATATTTAAGATATTGAATCAAGGTTTTCGATTAAAATCTATTTCTAAGTTGAAAGTTTATTGTTACGTACTCGTTTAAAGTCAATTCAAACTTTTGATTTTAATTTAATCTGAAGGGAAAGATTTAAATTTAATTGGCTGTATAAGAAATATTTCTCACACGGTAGTTGCTGCCACCAGAAACAGTCTGAGGACTGTTTCGAATAGAAAAATTTCCTTGTACTTATTTTCGAAATAATTCTATTGATAAATTAATTACTTATGGATAGCGTTGACTAGTGTTAGGCTACTGATAAAATAATTTCCACGTTTTTCGGCTAACCTGCTATGTGCAGGGATACTCGCACGGGAGAGGATTAAAGTTGGATAAAAATAAGTATTCGATTTGGTCGCACGGAATTTATCTAAACTTCAGTATAGAATTATTTAGAATCATATATATATATATATATATATATATATATATATATATGTGTGTATGTATATATCTGTATGTAGGAATTATTTGAGAGTTCGGTTCAATTTCGTTGTATAGAATTTATTTAAATTTGAATATGGAATTATTCAAGTTGTTATATATATATATATATATATATATATATATATATAGCGTTTTAGGGACGGTAAAACAAGAGTGTTCGCGTTAATGGATTGGTTAAGACTTTGAATTTTCCTCGTTTGATGCAAATTTTATCTTTACGTTTCCTTCTCCTCCTCTCTTAATTTCGCCAATGGATCTATCATTGAACTGGACCTTAGTTCATTTGTTAGGGTGATTTTTTTACCGTTTCGATTTTCTTGCCTTCCGAATTGAGTGATCACGAGAAAATGATTTCAATGATCCTCTCTGTGTGGAGTTCGTGTGATTTCGCAAGCCTTGCCCAAAGATGGGCAGTATTTTGCCAACAGTGGGAGGAGGAATGCGAAGATCAATAGATGGTTCGATAATCGAAACACCGTTATCCACAACCCAACACAGCGAATGATCCTTCGGTTAAGATTCAGAAGGGAATTATTCTATTTTATAATCGTATACAACGATGGCAAGAATGAAAATATCGGTCTATTAGATCTAATTTGATAGTCTTCTCTGCGTAAGACTCGTGTGATTTCGCAAGCCTTGCCCAAAGATGGGCAATGTTTTGCCAACAGTGGGAGGAGGAATGCGAAGATCAATGAGTGTTTCAGTAATTGAAGACACCGTTTTCGCAAGCCTACGCAGCGAATGACCCTTTGTTTATTCTCAAAATTGAAACGAAATTGAATGTATTAATTGATGATAAGGAAATCGGATTCAGTTCCTGGATGTGGCGAAATTACTAGAGAAGAAGGAAATTTTATAAAATTGAGACTCTTACCTTGTTCCGTCAGGGGCCATCGCCTCGTAATAGTCGTCGGTGAATTTTTTTTTATTTGGTTTAATTATTCGACTCAGGTATAATTATTATTAAAACTTTAGTTTATTTATTTTTGATTAGAAATACACTCGGAATAAGCTTGCGGCTTATTTATTCGGATTAACGTCGCGGATATAAATATATTTATTTATAAAGATGTTTTAAATCTCGCCAATGGAATGAACACTTAGAAAGATTTCTAATTTAATTGTGACTTAAGCTGAGCAATTAATAAGAGACCGTCGAGGTGCAATGCGCGATAGACGACAATATATTGACAACAAAATAACAAGCCGAAACGTAACGTACAATTAGCGACAAAAAAATGGACTGAAACGTAACGTATAATTCGCGACAGAATAATGGACGATGTTCTGTGTTGCTGCGTTTATTTATAATAACATCCCCCACAGGGTGGCGGTCAACTGGTGGTTCGCTTCCGTGGGAATCGGGATGCTGCAGTTTGGGGTTCCCGAACTCGTACGTGAGAGAATGCAAATTCTGTAATCGTTGATGTCTCCTTTGCTTCGTTATCTTGTCTTTTAACTTCCAGATTCCCATCGCGGGTACGTGAGAAAATGCAAAAATCTGTATTTCGACTTAGTTCCCATCGGTTCTATTTTCTGCTGAGGTAGCGTCTAGGAGGCTTGGAGCTTTCCATGCTGGTCTAGTCTTTTCTCGAGAATTTTTATGTTAATACTGTGGGAATAATTTTTGTTCTTCGGCGCGTGGAAGGGCCGGTGGCTAGAGTCTCATTATTATATCGACACTTGCTCCGGCAACACGCGCGATCCGCCACTCTCCCGCAATAAGGATTTCTTCTGATTTATCTTCCGTGAGTTTGGTTTTGAAGAATATTTCCATGCTATGGTTGCTTCCGGGATTTAATTTGATTTTCGATATTTGCTGTTTTCGTGGTTTTGATCTCTTTTCCTATTTTGATGTTTCAGCGCAAGAGAAAGTGGGATTCCGAAGAACCGTGTGTGATTCCGAACGATGTATTCAGCGCATGACGCGTTGGCAGTTCCATCCTGAAGCTTCTTGATTTCGATTTTGCCGCTTTGGATATACCCCGTTCATATGTTAGTTATATATATATATATATATATATTTATTTATTTATACATTTTAAATATATTTGTTTAGTTTTATATTTTCTTTTTACTCGATTATATATATATATATATTTTTTATACAAAGTAATTTTCGCATAATAAAATTGTTAACAATGTGTTTTATGATTCATTTCTCGCGGCTGATTTCCACCAATCCCCGGCCTTCCTGTCCCGTGTCTTTATTTATTGCTACCTCGGCTCGACGTTCCATTTTGTATTAAATATTTATTTCCGCTGTTCTTTCCTTTTCCTTTTCTTTTCTTTTTTTCTATCGAAAGTATAATTTTATTATTATTATTTTTTGTAACACGTACGAATCAGTCCACGCATGTTTCAAAATGGCCGCCCGCGAATGTCCCTCGCATACAGTGACTTCTATTGATCTCGGATCTATTTATCGATTATGTGTAAATCTTGTTTCGGCGTTTTTGACGTATAGTCGAAGTGAAAAATATAGTATTTCGTATTTATCCAATGCGTACAATCATTGCGTGTGTTTCGACGTGCGCGTATAAATCTAACATGGCTGTTCGCAAATGTCATCAGTGAGGTTACAGTGGCGGGGTTTTAGTTTTATCGAACTGATTTTTCTGTCTGTCGCTCGTTTTCCCTTATTCTACCGCAATTAGACTGTATATTTATTGTTATTATTATTGTTAAAATGACAATAGTATTGTTCATGTGAATATATATATATATATATATTTATATTGTGTGTCATTTTAATGTGACTAATGTTTTGTAATTTTTTCGATAGTGCTATTTATTGTGCTAAGTAGTTTATTTTATAGTGTTCAATAATATAAAACACACACAAACGTATATATATATATATATATATATATGCATATACATGTTTCTTGTAGTGGTGTAGTTTCATACGAAGTGAAATGTTAATTGTTTATTTCGTGTTTACTAGATTGTTAATTTTGATTTAGTAGAATAGAACACGCATACACACACGCGCATATAAGTATATATGTATATATTTCTGATAGTGTGACTTTTCATATAAATTCTTTAATTGTGTATTTGAGGTTATATGTCAATTATTTGTTTTCATATATACATATATGTTTTGTAATGTGACAACGTAGTATTGAGAGTTTTATTTCTATCGTTTACCAGATTATTATGTGTTCGATATGGTTTACATATTTATGCTGTACGCAATTCTCCCAGTCGAGGCGGTGTTAATTATTTTTAATCGCTTGATTTGCTAACAAGTAGTTAGTTAGTTTCAATAGTGCTATGTGTATGTTCTATATCTTTTATATTCATTTAGATTATTAATAGCTTGGTTTAAAATCTAGATTATATATATATATATATATATATATATATATATATATATGCATGTTTCGTAGTATAGTTTTCATATGTAATTCTTTAATAGAATGATCACGAGTTTTGATTATGTATTTTAGTGACTAATGTTTTGTAATTTTTTCGACAGTGTTATTTATTGTGCTAAGTAGTTTATTTTATAGTGTTCAATAATATAAAACACACACAAACGTATATATATATATATATATATGCATATACATCTTTCTTGTAGTGGTGTAGTTTCATACGAAGTGAAATGTTAATTGTTTATTTTATGTTTACTAGATTGTTAATTTTGATTTAGTAGAATAGAACACGCATACACACATATAAGTATATATGTATATATTTCTGATAGTGTGACTTTTCATATAAATTCTTTAATTGTGTATTTGAGGTTATATGTCAATTATTTGTTTTCATATATACATATATGTTTTGTAATGTGACAACGTAGTATTGAGAGTTTTATTTCTATCGTTTACCAGATTATTATGTGTTTGATATGGTTTACATATTTATGCTGTACGCATTTCTCCCAGTCGAGGCGGTGTTAATTATTTTTGAACGTTTTAGCCTGTCGATAGGTTGTTACTTAGTCCCTAGTGTTGCGTTGTGTGTTCTATTTCTTTTATATTCATTTTTGTGTTTGCAATTCTTCAAGTCGTTGCGGTGTCAATTATTTTGAACGTTTTAGCCTGTCGATAGGTTGTTACTTAGTCCCTAGTGTTGCGTTGTGTGTTCTATTTCTTTTATATTCATTTAGATTATTAGTAGTAGTTTGGTTTAGAGTGTAGATTATATATTTATATATTTATATATATAGACATGCATGTTACGTAATGTAGTTCTCATTTATAATTATTTTACCCGAATGTTGGCTAGTTTTAAGTATGTATCTTAAATTAATAATTTTAATTTAATAATGTAGAGTGCGCACACATATATATATATTTCTGACGATGTAACCTCTATTTCTTTAATAATGCAATATTGTATGTTTTATGTATTCGTTAGACTATAAGTTCATTGATTTTATATACTCATATATTTATAGTTTGGTAATGTTGGATTTGTATTATTAGTATAGTATTGGAAGTATTGTTTCTAATATTTTCTGGGTTATTACATGTTTGGCATATATGTTTATATTTATATGTAACTCTCCAAGTTGTTGCTGCGTTGATTGAATAAAATATATTTATATACACATATATTCCTGGTGTTTCAATTATTTTCCTTTTGTAGTTATTCTTATTTCTTGATTTACTCGTTTGGTTCGCGACTCGTTTAATTCATTAATTAATTTTATTTACTGATTTAAATTCTATCTTTTGTATTTTACATATTCCGTCTTCGTTGATTGATTGTAGTATATCTTCTTGTTGCTCCTTTTCCTTTATTTTGCAAATTTGTCATATATAATCCTTCTTATTCTTGGTTTATTTGATTGGTTCGTATCTAGTCCAGTTTATTAATTGATTTTATTTACTTTATTTTATACTGATAGTTGGATTTATTTGTCGCCCTCATTTGTTAATTTTTTATTTTGTTTTGTAGTAGCGTGTGTTCCTTGGTGTATACAAATTTTTCTCGCGCTGATTTGCGTATAGTAATTTTGTATCTTCGTTACGGCACGTGCGGAGCGCGGGACGTGACACCCCCGCCCTTGGAGTTCAAATTTCCGGAGGAAATTTGACTGAGGGCGTCTCTGAATTCGCTCAAGGCGGATACAGATGCCGTTGGTTGTTCTCCAGTTTTAGTCAGTGCGAATGTTACTTCCCGTGTTGTTAGTGTGTAAACTGGTTGCACTGGTTCCCCGTTGGTCCTTTTCTCCTGGATCTTTGTAGCGATTCCCTCATACAATACGTCGTATTGATCAAATTTGCATGGTGAGGGTGGTTGTGGTTGCCAATAAGTGTGTCCGTCCTTTGCGTCTAAACAGTTTCCTTCGCCTTACTGTGGCTTGTTCAACGACCTTTTCCCAGCTCCCATTGTTGGGCAGTTGTTTCATGGAGGTATTCGGCGAATCCATTATGCACTGCCGACGTGTGGGAGTGCATGCCACAGTAATATATAATTCGAGTTATTTGCACCTTGCATTGCCTCACATTGGTAAATTCGAATTCTGAGAGTTGCAGTAGTTGAATATAAATATCTTGGGTTTCTGTCGTTGCAGGTTGTATGCTGCAGTCCCCGATGGAGTTTAAAGAGATGGTGGTAACGTTGAGGTGATTGTCATTGCAGTCGTATCCAACCAGGCCACATGTTATTTTGATGAGGGTAAATACGATGACCAGGTGATTCATCTTGCTATTAGCAATTTATTAAATTGTTTCTTACTCTTGAGTTTATTAGAAATAAGAATAACCTTTTAATATATATATATATATGTGTATAGAAAAGGAAATTATATTTATACATTTTGTCTTCTCCCTTTCCTCCATTTCTTTCTTTTTTTCTTTATTACAACTTTGTTTTATTTTAGGTTTGATGTATATGCTATCAGTGAAGATAATTTTATGAAGGCTACTTGAGTTATAATTATATACATATATGCATACGTTTTGGTGAGTAATATAAATGGGATTTATTTTATCGTTATAAATATATATAAGTATATATTATCAATAGGTATAAATGTCATAAATGTAGCTTGTTTTCATATATATATATATATGTGTGTATAAATATGACAGTTTATTTTATGAGTCACTTGCATCGTCAATGGAAGTGAGTGTTGCAAATATCGTCTACTTTAAAACATGCGTGTATATATATTGGTAAACATGAATGAAAATTATATGTATAGTTATTAATGTTGTTTGTTTACAGGTAGATAGTATAAGTATACAAGTACGTTATATTTCGATGGTGCGGAGTATCATTCCTTGAACTAAAAATTCTCTTTCAAGGTGAGTTACATTATTGTAGACCATCATGCATTGGAGGCATGATATAGTGGGTTGTAGGTTCGCTAGGTCTATATCGCACATGCTGCAGTATGATATTTGTATACTTGCAGGTACTCCGCATAGGAAATGAGTGGGCGGCTCTTCACATAGGTCCTGCTCGTCTGGATCTAGGTTGTCGAAACAATCTTGACAAGGATAGCCGCTATAAAAATGGTAAACGGAGCATATCAACCGAGCACAGAGGCAGGACTCAACCTCCTTCGTCACCTCCAGATTGAATGCGAGCTCGGGTCCGTCTGGGTTTTCTATGTCAGAATTGATGAGTTCGCCACTCGTTCTGTACATACATACAAAAACAATTAATATATTTTCTCTTTTTTTTTTTTTATATATTTCGTTCGGACCTGTTCCTTTATATGAATATTGTATCCCTGTATATAATATAATATATATGTAATATGTTATGATTATGTTAGTTATTATTTATTATTTCTTTTTTTTTTCTTTTTACCCTCCTCTCACTCTCCTCTCTCTTTTTTTTTTTATTAGTACCTAACATAGCTATCATGATCCTATATTACATTGTATTGGTTATTATTCGTGTTGAGGTGTGTGTGTGTGGGGTGTGCGCGACGGATTTTTTTTCAACATGGTCGCTCGCGTGTATCTCTGGTATGGTGTTGTTTTAATGTCAACAGTAATGTATTATTGAAATAACTGGTTATGATTTTATTTAGTAGTGTTTTGTAATGTTGTTTTGTGTTTCATGGTATTGTGTGTGTAAATACCGCGTGTTACTTTAATGCAATAACATGGGTTATATTGTTATCGAATTTCAATGGTCATTGTTTTGGTTATACGTGACTTGCGTTTATATAAGTCTCGTTTAATTTAGTTAGTATTTTGTGTATTGTGTTACCAGTCGTTTTCGTGTACTACAACTTTATTCTTTGGTACTAAGTTCAGTCATGACTTGTTAATATTTAGTTAGTCTATCGTGGTTAGTTTCTAACCTATTTCTGTGTTTATTAACCTTTCTTATTTCCCTATTAATTTTATTATTGCTTATGTTTGCTTGTATTGCTTATGTTTATTGTTATTATTTTATGTTTGATATGAATTAGTTCCTTTATTAGTGATTAAGTCTTATTTGTTAGATTAACATTGTTTGTAAAAAAAAAAAAAATTTTCCTTTTTAGATTTTTGATGCTGCGTTGCTTACCTGGATCATTCTCACAACATCATCAGATTCTTCGGTATTACCTTGGATACTTACTATGGTTGCCTTCAATCATCCTATGTCTGCGATCATAAAGGTACTGTTTAATTTATTAATTCAATATGTGTATGATATATTGTGTGAGCGACCGCTATTGTGTATTACAAAATATGCTTCTACATGTTAGATATAATAGTTAATACAATATACTATCTTTTTACTCCGGTTCTATCTATTACTAGCTTCCAATTAATCTATCTTAATTATCTTCCTAACGACTTTCTATACTTATCAGCTATTTTATTTCTTTTACTAATCTGTGAAATTCATGCCTGTACACTTCCTTGTATGGCGTTTGATTGTTTATAAGGTAAGTTGCACCTTCACTGTTTTAAATATTCGTTGAACTATCACGTTTCATATTCAAACAATAATTGGAGCACTTGTAGTAATCTTTCTCCCCCTTTTTTTTTTTTCAGGTTACCTGCTATCTGTGTTATTCGATGTACAGTGTCACGCTTTCACAGTCTTGCTATGACGTTTAGTAGTGTTGTATCTTGCATCAAGGCGATCGAAGTTAATCCATTTATTTACTTTCAGCTGGCTGTCGTACATGGTGTTCCGCAAACAGGGATCCATGACCTATTTTGCACGTACACTTTCTTGTATGATGATTACTTGTTCACAAGGTGAATTTCACTTTCACTATTTTAATTATTCATTGAATTAACACATTTTATATTCAAACAATAATCGGAGCACACTTAATAATTTTCTTTTTCCTTTTTAGGTTTCCACTATCTGTATTATTCGACGAACAGTGTCACACTTCCTTTTGATTTGATCACAATATTGTTATAACATTTAGTAATATTGTATTTTGCATTGAAACACTTGGAGTTAATTCATTCATTTATTTCAGCTGGCTGTCGTACATTGTATTCCGCAAACAGGGATCCATAACCTATATTTGCACATACATTTTCTTGTATGATGATTACTTGTTCACAAGGTAAATTTCACTTTCACTATTTTAATTATTCATTGAATTAACACATTTTATATTCAAACAATAATCGGAGCACACTTAATAATTTTCTTTTTCCTTTTTAGGTTTCCACTATCTGTATTATTCGACGAACAGTGTCACACTTCCTTTTCTTCATTTTAGTTTTTATTCTGCGCCAACACGCAAGTTTACTGACACCGATCCAATTATCCAATTGCTTGCCAATAGCATTTAAAATACAAATTTTTGAAAATGCCGTAGCTATATTAACCCAAATATATTTTAGATATAGTATAGTGTGATACCATCCATATTTTCCAAGAGGAATCATAAGATTAGCACTCATGTTATCTACGTCAAATGCTAGATGTAACAACCAATGAAGTATTTTTAATCCAATTATAATCCAATGGCTAGCGTACTTATTCGAATTTTTATATATATCCTTGACTGGTGATTCCCTATTTTCTCCCTTTTTATTTCCTTGAACACGTTGAACTTGCGTTTTTTCGGCTTGAAAATGTTTAGAATCCTTTTCCTTAGTTATCCATTCTTCTTTATTTACTTTATTCGCAACACGTTGATTTTTCTCTACCTTTTCAGGATGAATAGTTTCACTGGAAGTGCTTACTATAATTAAATTATTATTTATTTGTACAGAACGTTTAGGAATATTTTCGGTAGATTTAGAATTATTCTTTGAATTTTTATTACAAACCTTTCTGCTTATAGATTCTGTTTCGGATATAGGGATAGGTATACTTTTATTCTCTGTAGTCTGATCTTCCTTGCAATTTAATGGCTTGGCTTTGAGTCCGATTAAATTATTTTCTGATGGTTTTATAAAAATTTTTGAGTGAGATACACTCGCTATCTCCTTTTCTATTATGTTTGAAACATTCACGAAATTCGTGGAGCCTTGCTTTTGTATCTTTGCCAAGTCGAACGTGGAGAGGCACTTCGCACTTCCCAGCGGGTCCAATATTTCCGTGGTATTAGGCAGTGGATAATCGTTGCCCATCGTTTCGTCGTTCAGTTTTCCAGTTTCCGATTCTTCTGCAAGTTCTTTGGCATTAGTATTGTTTATCTTGTTTGGGAGTTCGGAAAATTTCTCACTGATGATCCTGTCTGTGGTGTCGTGCGTCCTGTTACTATTTAAAGTGACGTTATCCCTTATCACAGCAACGGAATGGTGTTTGCGTTGAAAAGTTGATTGATTCAAATGATCGTCATCCCTCTTTTGACTTAGATCTCTGTCGAGGTATTTACTTATGCATTTTTCTTCCCAGATTATTGCTCTTGCTCCTTTCCTGGCATCTTCCTCTATTCCCGGATTGTTTAGATATTTCCGCGACGGCGGTACAAATCTCCAATCCCTGTGGTTGTTTCCGATGTAATTACTATTGTATGGGGAATGAGCGTTGTTTCGGTTATAATTATTCGGAGGTGTCGGACGCTGGTATCGTATTCTATCGTTCACTTGTTTTAATTCTCGTGTTGCTTTCACTGCTTGGCGGTTATTCCTGATATTGTTGTTAGCGTTCGGAGGACGTACGTTATTGCGTCTGTAATAGTTTGAGGGAGTCGGTCGTGTGGGTCGCGTTCTATCGGTTATTTGTTTCAATTCGTGTGCTGCATGGACGGCCTGACGATATGCGTCTTCTAAAGTGTGGTATCCTGCTAGCTTTACTCGCATATATACCTCGTTCGGAAGTCCTTTAACAAAAGCTTCTCTTACCTCCCAATCTATAGTTTCTTGGATATCGGGGGAAATGATTCCGTAGTCGCCCTTTTCTCCGTCCATTATTGCCAATCTAAGGTTTCTAACTCGGTCCATATAATCTAATATGTGTTCCCCGGGTCGTTGAAATATCGTTCCTAATTCCCCTCTATATTCATTAAGAGATTTCCTTGGGCCGAATAGGTCCTTTAATTTATTTCCAAAATCGTTTAGGCTCCTTAATTCCGTATCTTCGATGGCGAGGAACGCGTGTCCACGGAGTTTATTGGTTAATAATTTTACTAATTGTGGTTCTTGGTACCTAGGAATCATATTTCGCGCGCGCTCGCAAGCTCTTAAAAAATGAAATACCGATGGTCGATAGCCGTCGAACACTGGCACCGATACGATCGCGTCTTTTACTTTAATTGACTGGGTAAATCCACTCGGCTGGGCCGTCTCTTGTTGTGTCGTAGGCGACGATGCGGGTATATTAGATTCTTGCTTTGCTTTGAGTTCATACACGCCATTTTGTAGTTCAACGAGTTTTGTATTCATGTCGCGAAAATTCGCATCCCATGCTTTGAGTTTTTCCGATAACGTCAAGACTAAGTCTTCGTCTAATGATTCTAGTCCGGTCGCCATTATTTCTTAGGTATATAATTTATTGATAAATGTAACAACTTTAATCCTCTGTGGAGCGTATCCCACCGCTGCCACCAAAATATATTATACTATCTAATGTTACGTTCCTGTTTGTTTGAATTGATTTTAAACCGTTGAATTCGCAAGATTTTTTTTTTTTTTATTGTTTTAATTTTAATTAGTTTTTTGTGTTTGTTTTAATTTATTTTGTTTTGTTTAATTTAATTTAATTTAATTTAGTTCGATTTAGTTGAGTTTCGTCAGGAGGGGAAAATTTACACGATATAATTATATTTAAGATATTGAATCAAGGTTTTCGATTAAAATCTATTTCTAAGTTGAAAGTTTATTGTTACGTACTCGTTTAAAGTCAATTCAAACTTTTGATTTTAATTTAATCTGAAGGGAAAGATTTAAATTTAATTGGCTGTATAAGAAATATTTCTCACACGGTAGTTGCTGCCACCAGAAACAGTCTGAGGACTGTTTCGAATAGAAAAATTTCCTTGTACTTATTTTCGAAATAATTCTATTGATAAATTAATTACTTATGGATAGCGTTGACTAGTGTTAGGCTACTGATAAAATAATTTCCACGTTTTTCGGCTAACCTGCTATGTGCAGGGATACTCGCACGGGAGAGGATTAAAGTTGGATAAAAATAAGTATTCGATTTGGTCGCACGGAATTTATCTAAACTTCAGTATAGAATTATTTAGAATCATATATATATATATATATATATATATATATATATATATGTGTGTATGTATATATCTGTATGTAGGAATTATTTGAGAGTTCGGTTCAATTTCGTTGTATAGAATTTATTTAAATTTGAATATGGAATTATTCAAGTTGTTATATATATATATATATATATATATATATATATATAGCGTTTTAGGGACGGTAAAACAAGAGTGTTCGCGTTAATGGATTGGTTAAGACTTTGAATTTTCCTCGTTTGATGCAAATTTTATCTTTACGTTTCCTTCTCCTCCTCTCTTAATTTCGCCAATGGATCTATCATTGAACTGGACCTTAGTTCATTTGTTAGGGTGATTTTTTTACCGTTTCGATTTTCTTGCCTTCCGAATTGAGTGATCACGAGAAAATGATTTCAATGATCCTCTCTGTGTGGAGTTCGTGTGATTTCGCAAGCCTTGCCCAAAGATGGGCAGTATTTTGCCAACAGTGGGAGGAGGAATGCGAAGATCAATAGATGGTTCGATAATCGAAACACCGTTATCCACAACCCAACACAGCGAATGATCCTTCGGTTAAGATTCAGAAGGGAATTATTCTATTTTATAATCGTATACAACGATGGCAAGAATGAAAATATCGGTCTATTAGATCTAATTTGATAGTCTTCTCTGCGTAAGACTCGTGTGATTTCGCAAGCCTTGCCCAAAGATGGGCAATGTTTTGCCAACAGTGGGAGGAGGAATGCGAAGATCAATGAGTGTTTCAGTAATTGAAGACACCGTTTTCGCAAGCCTACGCAGCGAATGACCCTTTGTTTATTCTCAAAATTGAAACGAAATTGAATGTATTAATTGATGATAAGGAAATCGGATTCAGTTCCTGGATGTGGCGAAATTACTAGAGAAGAAGGAAATTTTATAAAATTGAGACTCTTACCTTGTTCCGTCAGGGGCCATCGCCTCGTAATAGTCGTCGGTGAATTTTTTTTTATTTGGTTTAATTATTCGACTCAGGTATAATTATTATTAAAACTTTAGTTTATTTATTTTTGATTAGAAATACACTCGGAATAAGCTTGCGGCTTATTTATTCGGATTAACGTCGCGGATATAAATATATTTATTTATAAAGATGTTTTAAATCTCGCCAATGGAATGAACACTTAGAAAGATTTCTAATTTAATTGTGACTTAAGCTGAGCAATTAATAAGAGACCGTCGAGGTGCAATGCGCGATAGACGACAATATATTGACAACAAAATAACAAGCCGAAACGTAACGTACAATTAGCGACAAAAAAATGGACTGAAACGTAACGTATAATTCGCGACAGAATAATGGACGATGTTCTGTGTTGCTGCGTTTATTTATAATAACATCCCCCACAGGGTGGCGGTCAACTGGTGGTTCGCTTCCGTGGGAATCGGGATGCTGCAGTTTGGGGTTCCCGAACTCGTACGTGAGAGAATGCAAATTCTGTAATCGTTGATGTCTCCTTTGCTTCGTTATCTTGTCTTTTAACTTCCAGATTCCCATCGCGGGTACGTGAGAAAATGCAAAAATCTGTATTTCGACTTAGTTCCCATCGGTTCTATTTTCTGCTGAGGTAGCGTCTAGGAGGCTTGGAGCTTTCCATGCTGGTCTAGTCTTTTCTCGAGAATTTTTATGTTAATACTGTGGGAATAATTTTTGTTCTTCGGCGCGTGGAAGGGCCGGTGGCTAGAGTCTCATTATTATATCGACACTTGCTCCGGCAACACGCGCGATCCGCCACTCTCCCGCAATAAGGATTTCTTCTGATTTATCTTCCGTGAGTTTGGTTTTGAAGAATATTTCCATGCTATGGTTGCTTCCGGGATTTAATTTGATTTTCGATATTTGCTGTTTTCGTGGTTTTGATCTCTTTTCCTATTTTGATGTTTCAGCGCAAGAGAAAGTGGGATTCCGAAGAACCGTGTGTGATTCCGAACGATGTATTCAGCGCATGACGCGTTGGCAGTTCCATCCTGAAGCTTCTTGATTTCGATTTTGCCGCTTTGGATATACCCCGTTCATATGTTAGTTATATATATATATATATATATATTTATTTATTTATACATTTTAAATATATTTGTTTAGTTTTATATTTTCTTTTTACTCGATTATATATATATATATATTTTTTATACAAAGTAATTTTCGCATAATAAAATTGTTAACAATGTGTTTTATGATTCATTTCTCGCGGCTGATTTCCACCAATCCCCGGCCTTCCTGTCCCGTGTCTTTATTTATTGCTACCTCGGCTCGACGTTCCATTTTGTATTAAATATTTATTTCCGCTGTTCTTTCCTTTTCCTTTTCTTTTCTTTTTTTCTATCGAAAGTATAATTTTATTATTATTATTTTTTGTAACACGTACGAATCAGTCCACGCATGTTTCAAAATGGCCGCCCGCGAATGTCCCTCGCATACAGTGACTTCTATTGATCTCGGATCTATTTATCGATTATGTGTAAATCTTGTTTCGGCGTTTTTGACGTATAGTCGAAGTGAAAAATATAGTATTTCGTATTTATCCAATGCGTACAATCATTGCGTGTGTTTCGACGTGCGCGTATAAATCTAACATGGCTGTTCGCAAATGTCATCAGTGAGGTTACAGTGGCGGGGTTTTAGTTTTATCGAACTGATTTTTCTGTCTGTCGCTCGTTTTCCCTTATTCTACCGCAATTAGACTGTATATTTATTGTTATTATTATTGTTAAAATGACAATAGTATTGTTCATGTGAATATATATATATATATATATTTATATTGTGTGTCATTTTAATGTGACTAATGTTTTGTAATTTTTTCGATAGTGCTATTTATTGTGCTAAGTAGTTTATTTTATAGTGTTCAATAATATAAAACACACACAAACGTATATATATATATATATATATATATGCATATACATGTTTCTTGTAGTGGTGTAGTTTCATACGAAGTGAAATGTTAATTGTTTATTTCGTGTTTACTAGATTGTTAATTTTGATTTAGTAGAATAGAACACGCATACACACACGCGCATATAAGTATATATGTATATATTTCTGATAGTGTGACTTTTCATATAAATTCTTTAATTGTGTATTTGAGGTTATATGTCAATTATTTGTTTTCATATATACATATATGTTTTGTAATGTGACAACGTAGTATTGAGAGTTTTATTTCTATCGTTTACCAGATTATTATGTGTTCGATATGGTTTACATATTTATGCTGTACGCAATTCTCCCAGTCGAGGCGGTGTTAATTATTTTTAATCGCTTGATTTGCTAACAAGTAGTTAGTTAGTTTCAATAGTGCTATGTGTATGTTCTATATCTTTTATATTCATTTAGATTATTAATAGCTTGGTTTAAAATCTAGATTATATATATATATATATATATATATATATATATATATATGCATGTTTCGTAGTATAGTTTTCATATGTAATTCTTTAATAGAATGATCACGAGTTTTGATTATGTATTTTAGTGACTAATGTTTTGTAATTTTTTCGACAGTGTTATTTATTGTGCTAAGTAGTTTATTTTATAGTGTTCAATAATATAAAACACACACAAACGTATATATATATATATATATATGCATATACATCTTTCTTGTAGTGGTGTAGTTTCATACGAAGTGAAATGTTAATTGTTTATTTTATGTTTACTAGATTGTTAATTTTGATTTAGTAGAATAGAACACGCATACACACATATAAGTATATATGTATATATTTCTGATAGTGTGACTTTTCATATAAATTCTTTAATTGTGTATTTGAGGTTATATGTCAATTATTTGTTTTCATATATACATATATGTTTTGTAATGTGACAACGTAGTATTGAGAGTTTTATTTCTATCGTTTACCAGATTATTATGTGTTTGATATGGTTTACATATTTATGCTGTACGCATTTCTCCCAGTCGAGGCGGTGTTAATTATTTTTGAACGTTTTAGCCTGTCGATAGGTTGTTACTTAGTCCCTAGTGTTGCGTTGTGTGTTCTATTTCTTTTATATTCATTTTTGTGTTTGCAATTCTTCAAGTCGTTGCGGTGTCAATTATTTTGAACGTTTTAGCCTGTCGATAGGTTGTTACTTAGTCCCTAGTGTTGCGTTGTGTGTTCTATTTCTTTTATATTCATTTAGATTATTAGTAGTAGTTTGGTTTAGAGTGTAGATTATATATTTATATATTTATATATATAGACATGCATGTTACGTAATGTAGTTCTCATTTATAATTATTTTACCCGAATGTTGGCTAGTTTTAAGTATGTATCTTAAATTAATAATTTTAATTTAATAATGTAGAGTGCGCACACATATATATATATTTCTGACGATGTAACCTCTATTTCTTTAATAATGCAATATTGTATGTTTTATGTATTCGTTAGACTATAAGTTCATTGATTTTATATACTCATATATTTATAGTTTGGTAATGTTGGATTTGTATTATTAGTATAGTATTGGAAGTATTGTTTCTAATATTTTCTGGGTTATTACATGTTTGGCATATATGTTTATATTTATATGTAACTCTCCAAGTTGTTGCTGCGTTGATTGAATAAAATATATTTATATACACATATATTCCTGGTGTTTCAATTATTTTCCTTTTGTAGTTATTCTTATTTCTTGATTTACTCGTTTGGTTCGCGACTCGTTTAATTCATTAATTAATTTTATTTACTGATTTAAATTCTATCTTTTGTATTTTACATATTCCGTCTTCGTTGATTGATTGTAGTATATCTTCTTGTTGCTCCTTTTCCTTTATTTTGCAAATTTGTCATATATAATCCTTCTTATTCTTGGTTTATTTGATTGGTTCGTATCTAGTCCAGTTTATTAATTGATTTTATTTACTTTATTTTATACTGATAGTTGGATTTATTTGTCGCCCTCATTTGTTAATTTTTTATTTTGTTTTGTAGTAGCGTGTGTTCCTTGGTGTATACAAATTTTTCTCGCGCTGATTTGCGTATAGTAATTTTGTATCTTCGTTACGGCACGTGCGGAGCGCGGGACGTGACATCCGCTTGTTTCGACGGTTAAACGGTTATTTATTACATTCTGCACGTAAAAAGGAGTAAAAAGAGCGCTTAAACGTCGAAATATCTCAAACGGGAAGGAAATGACGGTCAGTTTTCATCAAAATCGACGAAATCATCGAGATTTGCGAGCTGTTCCGCTTGTTTCGACGGTTAAACTGTTGTGCATTGCATTCTGCACGTAAAAAGGAGTAAAAAGAGCGCTTAAACGTCGAAATATCTCAAACGGGAAGGAAATGACGGTCAGTTTTCATCAAAATCGACGAAATCATCTAGATTTGCGAGCTGTTCCGCTTGTTTCGACGGTTAAACGGTTGTGCATTGCATTCTGCACGTAAAAAGGAGTGAAATGAGCGTTTAAACGTCGAAATATCTCAAACGGGAAGGAAATGACGGTCAGTTTTCATCAAAATCGACGAAATCATCGAGATTTGCGAGCTGTTCCGCTTGTTTCGACGGTTAAACGGTTGTTTATTACATTCTGCACGTAAAAAGGAGTAAAAAGAGCGCTTAAACGTCGAAATATCTCAAACGGGAAGGAAATGACGGTCAGTTTTCATCAAAATCGACGAAATCATCGAGATTTGCGGGCTGTTCCACTTGTTTCGACGGTTAAACGGTTGTTTATTACATTCTGCACGTAAAAAGGAGTAAAAAGAGCGCTTAAACGTCGAAATATCTCAAACGGGAAGGAAATGACGGTCAGTTTTCATCAAAATCGACGAAATCATCGAGATTTGCGAGCTGTTCCGCTTGTTTCGACGGTTAAAGGGTTGTTTATTACATTCTGCACGTAAAAAGGAGTAAAAAGAGCGCTTAAACGTCGAAATATCTCAAACGGGAAGGAAATGACGGTCAGTTTTCATCAAAATCGACGAAATCATCGAGATTTGCGAGCTGTTCCGGTTGTTTCGACGGTTAAACGGTTGTTTATTACATTCTGCACGTAAAAAGGAGTAAAATGAGCGCTTAAACGTCGAAATATCTCAAACGGGAAGGAAATGACGGTCAGTTTTCATCAAAATCGACGAAATCATCGAGATTTGCGAGCTGTTCCGCTTGTTTCGACGGTTAAACGGTTGTTTATTACATTCTGCACGTAAAAAGGAGTAAAATGAGCGCTTAAACGTCGAAATATCTCAAACGGGAAGGAAATGACGGTCAGTTTTCATCAAAATCGACGAAATCATCGAGATTTGCGAGCTGTTCCGCTTGTTTCGACGGTTAAACGGTTGTTTATTACATTCTGCACGTAAAAAGGAGTAAAAAGAGCGCTTAAACGTCGAAATATCTCAAACGGGAAGGAAATGACGGTCAGTTTTCATCAAAATCTACGAAATCATCGAGATTTGCGAGCTGTTCCGCTTGTTTCGACGGTTAAACTGTTGTGCATTGCATTCTGCACGTAAAAATTAGTGAAATGAGCGTTTAAACGTCGAAATATCTCAAACGGGAAGGAAATGACGGTCAGTTTTCATCAAAATCGACGAAATCATCGAGATTTGCGAGCTGTTCAGCTTGTTTCGACGGTTAAGCTGTTGTGCATTGCATTCTGCACGTAAAAAGGAGTAAAAAGAGCGCTTAAACGTCGAAATATCTCAAACGGGAAGGAAATGACGGTCAGTTTTCATCAAAATCGACGAAATCATCTAGATTTGCGAGCTGTTCCGCTTGTTTCGACGGTTAAACGGTTGTGCATTGCATTCTGCACGTAAAAAGGAGTGAAATGAGCGTTTAAACGTCGAAATATCTCAAACGGGAAGGAAATGACGGTCAGTTTTCATCAAAATCGACGAAATCATCGAGATTTGCGAGCTGTTCCGGTTGTTTCGACGGTTAAACGGTTGTTTATTACATTCTGCACGTAAAAAGGAGTAAAATGAGCGCTTAAACGTCGAAATATCTCAAACGGGAAGGAAATGACGGTCAGTTTTCATCAAAATCGACGAAATCATCGAGATTTGCGAGCTGTTCCGCTTGTTTCGATGGTTAAACGGTTGTGCATTGCATTCTGCACGTAAAAAGGAGAGAAATGAGCGTTTAAACGTCGAAATATCTCAAACGGGAAGGAAATGACGGTCAGTTTTCATCAAAATCGAAGAAATCATCGAGATTTGCGAGCTGTTCCGCTTGTTTCGACGGTTAAACGGTTGTTTATTACATTCTGCACGTAAAAAGGAGTAAAAAGAGCGCTTAAACGTCGAAATATCTCAAACGGGAAGGAAATGACGGTCAGTTTTCATCAAAATCGACGAAATCATCGAGATTTGCGAGCTGTTCCGCTTGTTTCGACGGTTAAAGGGTTGTTTATTACATTCTGCACGTAAAAAGGAGTAAAAAGAGCGCTTAAACGTCGAAATATCTCAAACGGGAAGGAAATGACGGTCAGTTTTCATCAAAATCGACGAAATCATCGAGATTTGCGAGCTGTTCCGCTTGTTTCGACGGTTAAAGGGTTGTTTATTACATTCTGCACGTAAAAAGGAGTAAAAAGAGCGCTTAAACGTCGAAATATCTCAAACGGGAAGGAAATGACGGTCAGTTTTCATCAAAATCGACGAAATCATCGAGATTTGCGAGCTGTTCCGCTTGTTTCGACGTTTAAACTGTTGTGCATTGCATTCTGCACGTAAAAAGGAGTAAAAAGAGCGCTTAAACGTCGAAATATCTCAAACGGGAAGGAAATGACGGTCAGTTTTCATCAAAATCGACGAAATCATCGAGATTTGCGAGCTGTTCCGCTTGTTTCGACGGTTAAACGGTTGTGCATTGCATTCTGCACGTAAAAAGGAGTGAAATGAGCGTTTAAACGTCGAAATATCTCAAACGGAAGGAAATGACGGTCAGTTTTCATCAAAATCGACGAAATCATCGAGATTTGCGAGCTGTTCCGCTTGTTTCGACGGTTAAACGGTTGTTTATTACATTCTGCACGTAAAAAGGAGTAAAAAGAGCGCTTAACCGTCGAAATATCTCAAACGGGAAGGAAATGACGGTCAGTTTTCATCAAAATCGACGAAATCATCGAGATTTGCGAGCTGTTCCGCTTGTTTCGACGGTTAAACGGTTGTTTATTACATTCTGCACGTAAAAAGGAGTAAAATGAGCGCTTAAACGTCGAAATATCTCAAACGGGAAGGAAATGACGGTCAGTTTTCATCAAAATCGACGAAATCATCGAGATTTGCGAGCTGTTCCGCTTGTTTCGATGGTTAAACGGTTGTGCATTGCATTCTGCACGTAAAAAGGAGAGAAATGAGCGTTTAAACGTCGAAATATCTCAAACGGGAAGGAAATGACGGTCAGTTTTCATCAAAATCGAAGAAATCATCGAGATTTGCGAGCTGTTCCGCTTGTTTCGACGGTTAAACGGTTGTTTATTACATTCTGCACGTAAAAAGGAGTAAAAAGAGCGCTTAAACGTCGAAATATCTCAAACGGGAAGGAAATGACGGTCAGTTTTCATCAAAATCTACGAAATCATCGAGATTTGCGAGCTGTTCCGCTTGTTTCGACGGTTAAACTGTTGTGCATTGCATTCTGCACGTAAAAATTAGTGAAATGAGCGTTTAAACGTCGAAATATCTCAAACGGGAAGGAAATGACGGTCAGTTTTCATCAAAATCGACGAAATCATCGAGATTTGCGAGCTGTTCCGCTTGTTTCGACGGTTAAACGGTTATTTATTACATTCTGCACGTAAAAAGGAGTAAAAAGAGCGCTTAAACGTCGAAATATCTCAAACGGGAAGGAAATGACGGTCAGTTTTCATCAAAATCGACGAAATCATCGAGATTTGCGAGCTGTTCCGCTTGTTTCGACGGTTAAACTGTTGTGCATTGCATTCTGCACGTAAAAAGGAGTAAAAAGAGCGCTTAAACGTCGAAATATCTCAAATGGGAAGGAAATGACGGTCAGTTTTCATCAAAATCGACGAAATCATCGAGATTTGCGGGCTGTTCCACTTGTTTCGACGGTTAAACGGTTGTTTATTACATTCTGCACGTAAAAAGGAGTAAAAAGAGCGCTTAAACGTCGAAATATCTCAAACGGGAAGGAAATGACGGTCAGTTTTCATCAAAATCGACGAAATCATCGAGATTTGCGAGCTGTTCCGCTTGTTTCGACGGTTAAAGGGTTGTTTATTACATTCTGCACGTAAAAAGGAGTAAAAAGAGCGCTTAAACGTCGAAATATCTCAAACGGGAAGGAAATGACGGTCAGTTTTCATCAAAATCGACGAAATCATCGAGATTTGCGAGCTGTTCCGGTTGTTTCGACGGTTAAACGGTTGTTTATTACATTCTGCACGTAAAAAGGAGTAAAATGAGCGCTTAAACGTCGAAATATCTCAAACGGGAAGGAAATGACGGTCAGTTTTCATCAAAATCGACGAAATCATCGAGATTTGCGAGCTGTTCCGCTTGTTTCGACGGTTAAACGGTTGTGCATTGCATTCTGCACGTAAAAAGGAGTGAAATGAGCGTTTAAACGTCGAAATATCTCAAACGGGAAGGAAATGACGGTCAGTTTTCATCAAAATCGAAGAAATCATCGAGATTTGCGAGCTGTTCCGCTTGTTTCGACGGTTAAACGGTTGTTTATTACATTCTGCACGTAAAAAGGAGTAAAAAGAGCGCTTAAACGTCGAAATATCTCAAACGGGAAGGAAATGACGGTCAGTTTTCATCAAAATCGACGAAATCATCGAGATTTGCGAGCTGTTCCGCTTGTTTCGACGGTTAAACGGTTGTTTATTACATTCTGCACGTAAAAAGGAGTAAAAAGAGCGCTTAAACGTCGAAATATCTCAAACGGGAAGGAAATGACGGTCAGTTTTCATCAAAATCGACGAAATCATCGAGATTTGCGAGCTGTTCCGCTTGTTTCGACGGTTAAAGGGTTGTTTATTACATTCTGCACGTAAAAAGGAGTAAAAAGAGCGCTTAAACGTCGAAATATCTCAAACGGGAAGGAAATGACGGTCAGTTTTCATCAAAATCGACGACATCATCGAGATTTGCGAGCTGTTCCGGTTGTTTCGACGGTTAAACGGTTGTTTATTACATTCTGCACGTAAAAAGGAGTAAAATGAGCGCTTAAACGTCGAAATATCTCAAACGGGAAGGAAGTGACGGTCAGTTTTCATCAAAATCGACGAAATCATCGAGATTTGCGAGCTGTTCCGCTTGTTTCGACGGTTAAACGGTTATTTATTACATTCTGCACGTAAAAAGGAGTAAAAAGAGCGCTTAAACGTCGAAATATCTCAAACGGGAAGGAAATGACGGTCAGTTTTCATCAAAATCGACGAAATCATCGAGATTTGCGAGCTGTTCCGCTTGTTTCGACGTTTAAACTGTTGTGCATTGCATTCTGCACGTAAAAAGGAGTAAAAAGAGCGCTTAAACGTCGAAATATCTCAAACGGGAAGGAAATGACGGTCAGTTTTCATCAAAATCGACGAAATCATCGAGATTTGCGAGCTGTTCCGCTTGTTTCGACGGTTAAACGGTTGTGCATTGCATTCTGCACGTAAAAAGGAGTGAAATGAGCGTTTAAACGTCGAAATATCTCAAACGGGAAGGAAATGACGGTCAGTTTTCATCAAAATCGACGAAATCATCGAGATTTGCGAGCTGTTCCGCTTGTTTCGACGGTTAAACTGTAGTGCATTGCATTCTGCACGTAAAAAGGAGTGAAATGAGCGTTTAAACGTCGAAATATCTCTAACGGGAAGGAAATGACGGTCAGTTTTCATCAAAATCGAAGAAATCATCGAGATTTGCGAGCTGTTCCGCTTGTTTCGACGGTTAAACTGTTGTGCATTGCATTCTGCACGTAAAAATTAGTGAAATGAGCGTTTAAACGTCGAAATATCTCAAACGGGAAGGAAATGACGGTCAGTTTTCATCAAAATCGACGAAATCATCGAGATTTGCGAGCTGTTCCGCTTGTTTCGACGGTTAAACGGTTATTTATTACATTCTGCACGTAAAAAGGAGTAAAAAGAGCGCTTAAACGTCGAAATATCTCAAACGGGAAGGAAATGACGGTCAGTTTTCATCAAAATCGACGAAATCATCGAGATTTGCGAGCTGTTCCGCTTGTTTCGACGGTTAAACGGTTGTGCATTGCATTCTGCACGTAAAAAGGAGTGAAATGAGCGTTTAAACGTCGAAATATCTCAAACGGGAAGGAAATGACGGTCAGTTTTCATCAAAATCGACGAAATCATCGAGATTTGCGAGCTGTTCCGCTTGTTTCGACGGTTAAACGGTTGTTTATTACATTCTGCACGTAAAAAGGAGTAAAAAGAGCGCTTAAACGTCGAAATATCTCAAACGGGAAGGAAATGACGGTCAGTTTTCATCAAAATCGACGAAATCATCGAGATTTGCGGGCTGTTCCACATGTTTCGACGGTTAGACGGTTGTTTATTACATTCTGCACGTAAAAAGGAGTAAAAAGAGCGCTTAAACGTCGAAATATCTCAAACGGGAAGGAAATGACGGTCAGTTTTCATCAAAATCGACGAAATCATCGAGATTTGCGAGCTGTTCCGGTTGTTTCGACGGTTAAACGGTTGTTTATTACATTCTGCACGTAAAAAGGAGTAAAATGAGCGCTTAAACGTCGAAATATCTCAAACGGGAAGGAAATGACGGTCAGTTTTCATCAAAATCGACGAAATCATCGAGATTTGCGAGCTGTTCCGCTTGTTTCGACGGTTAAACGGTTGTGCATTGCATTCTGCACGTAAAAAGGAGTGAAATGAGCGTTTAAACGTCGAAATATCTCAAACGGGAAGGAAATGACGGTCAGTTTTCATCAAAATCGAAGAAATCATCGAGATTTGCGAGCTGTTCCGCTTGTTTCGACGGTTAAACGGTTGTTTATTACATTCTGCACGTAAAAAGGAGTAAAAAGAGCGCTTAAACGTCGAAATATCTCAAACGGGAAGGAAATGACGGTCAGTTTTCATCAAAATCGACGAAATCATCGAGATTTGCGAGCTGTTCCGCTTGTTTCGACGGTTAAACGGTTGTGCATTGCATTCTGCACGTAAAAAGGAGTGAAATGAGCGTTTAAACGTCGAAATATCTGAAACGGGAAGGAAATGACGGTCAGTTTTCATCAAAATCGACGAAATCATCGAGATTTGCGAGCTGTTCCGCTTGTTTCGACGGTTAAAGGGTTGTTTATTACATTCTGCACGTAAAAAGGAGTAAAAAGAGCGCTTAAACGTCGAAATATCTCAAACGGGAAGGAAATGACGGTCAGTTTTCATCAAAATCGACGACATCATCGAGATTTGCGAGCTGTTCCGGTTGTTTCGACGGTTAAACGGTTGTTTATTACATTCTGCACGTAAAAAGGAGTAAAATGAGCGCTTAAACGTCGAAATATCTCAAACGGGAAGGAAGTGACGGTCAGTTTTCATCAAAATCGACGAAATCATCGAGATTTGCGAGCTGTTCCGCTTGTTTCGACGGTTAAACGGTTATTTATTACATTCTGCACGTAAAAAGGAGTAAAAAGAGCGCTTAAACGTCGAAATATCTCAAACGGGAAGGAAATGACGGTCAGTTTTCATCAAAATCGACGAAATCATCGAGATTTGCGAGCTGTTCCGCTTGTTTCGACGTTTAAACTGTTGTGCATTGCATTCTGCACGTAAAAAGGAGTAAAAAGAGCGCTTAAACGTCGAAATATCTCAAACGGGAAGGAAATGACGGTCAGTTTTCATCAAAATCGACGAAATCATCGAGATTTGCGAGCTGTTCCGCTTGTTTCGACGGTTAAACGGTTGTGCATTGCATTCTGCACGTAAAAAGGAGTGAAATGAGCGTTTAAACGTCGAAATATCTCAAACGGGAAGGAAATGACGGTCAGTTTTCATCAAAATCGACGAAATCATCGAGATTTGCGAGCTGTTCCGCTTGTTTCGACGGTTAAACGGTTATTTATTACATTCTGCACGTAAAAAGGAGTAAAAAGAGCGCTTAAACGTCGAAATATCTCAAACGGGAAGGAAATGACGGTCAGTTTTCATCAAAATCGACGAAATCATCGAGATTTGCGAGCTGTTCCGCTTGTTTCGACGGTTAAACTGTTGTGCATTGCATTCTGCACGTAAAAAGGAGTAAAAAGAGCGCTTAAACGTCGAAATATCTCAAACGGGAAGGAAATGACGGTCAGTTTTCATCAAAATCGACGAAATCATCTAGATTTGCGAGCTGTTCCGCTTGTTTCGACGGTTAAACGGTTGTGCATTGCATTCTGCACGTAAAAAGGAGTGAAATGAGCGTTTAAACGTCGAAATATCTCAAACGGGAAGGAAATGACGGTCAGTTTTCATCAAAATCGACGAAATCATCGAGATTTGCGAGCTGTTCCGCTTGTTTCGACGGTTAAACGGTTGTTTATTACATTCTGCACGTAAAAAGGAGTAAAATGAGCGCTTAAACGTCGAAATATCTCAAACGGGAAGGAAATGACGGTCAGTTTTCATCAAAATCGACGAAATCATCGAGATTTGCGAGCTGTTCCGCTTGTTTCGACGGTTAAACGGTTGTTTATTACATTCTGCACGTAAAAAGGAGTAAAATGAGCGCTTAAACGTCGAAATATCTCAAACGGGAAGGAAATGACGGTCAGTTTTCATCAAAATCGACGAAATCATCGAGATTTGCGAGCTGTTCCGCTTGTTTCGACGGTTAAACGGTTGTTTATTACATTCTGCACGTAGAAAGGAGTAAAAAGAGCGCTTAAACGTCGAAATATTTCAAACGGGAAGGAAACGACGGTCAGTTTTCATCAAAATCGACGAAATCATCGAGATTTGCGAGCTGTTCCGCTTGCTTCGACGGTTAAACGGTTGTGCATTGCATTCTGCACGTAAAAAGGAGTGAAATGAGCGTTTAAACGTCGAAATATCTCAAACGGGAAGGAAATGACGGTCAGTTTTCATCAAAATCGAAGAAATCATCGAGATTTGCGAGCTGTTCCGCTTGTTTCGACGGTTAAACGGTTGTTTATTACATTCTGCACGTAAAAAGGAGTAAAAAGAGCGCTTAAACGTCGAAATATCTCAAACGGGAAGGAAATGACGGTCAGTTTTCATCAAAATCGACGAAATCATCGAGATTTGCGAGCTGTTCCGCTTGTTTCGACGGTTAAACGGTTGTG
Organism: Bombus flavifrons; assembly: GCF_040668555.2. Taxonomy (NCBI): domain Eukaryota; kingdom Metazoa; phylum Arthropoda; class Insecta; order Hymenoptera; family Apidae; genus Bombus; species Bombus flavifrons. Next base: position 439,092 of record NC_138459.1, on the reverse strand, counting down.
CATTGCATTCTGCACGTAAAAAGGAGTGAAATGAGCGTTTAAACGTCGAAATATCTGAAACGGGAAGGAAATGACGGTCAGTTTTCATCAAAATCGACGAAATCATCGAGATTTGCGAGCTGTTCCGCTTGTTTCGACGGTTAAAGGGTTGTTTATTACATTCTGCACGTAAAAAGGAGTAAAAAGAGCGCTTAAACGTCGAAATATCTCAAACGGGAAGGAAATGACGGTCAGTTTTCATCAAAATCGACGACATCATCGAGATTTGCGAGCTGTTCCGGTTGTTTCGACGGTTAAACGGTTGTTTATTACATTCTGCACGTAAAAAGGAGTAAAATGAGCGCTTAAACGTCGAAATATCTCAAACGGGAAGGAAGTGACGGTCAGTTTTCATCAAAATCGACGAAATCATCGAGATTTGCGAGCTGTTCCGCTTGTTTCGACGGTTAAACGGTTATTTATTACATTCTGCACGTAAAAAGGAGTAAAAAGAGCGCTTAAACGTCGAAATATCTCAAACGGGAAGGAAATGACGGTCAGTTTTCATCAAAATCGACGAAATCATCGAGATTTGCGAGCTGTTCCGCTTGTTTCGACGTTTAAACTGTTGTGCATTGCATTCTGCACGTAAAAAGGAGTAAAAAGAGCGCTTAAACGTCGAAATATCTCAAACGGGAAGGAAATGACGGTCAGTTTTCATCAAAATCGACGAAATCATCGAGATTTGCGAGCTGTTCCGCTTGTTTCGACGGTTAAACGGTTGTGCATTGCATTCTGCACGTAAAAAGGAGTGAAATGAGCGTTTAAACGTCGAAATATCTCAAACGGGAAGGAAATGACGGTCAGTTTTCATCAAAATCGACGAAATCATCGAGATTTGCGAGCTGTTCCGCTTGTTTCGACGGTTAAACGGTTATTTATTACATTCTGCACGTAAAAAGGAGTAAAAAGAGCGCTTAAACGTCGAAATATCTCAAACGGGAAGGAAATGACGGTCAGTTTTCATCAAAATCGACGAAATCATCGAGATTTGCGAGCTGTTCCGCTTGTTTCGACGGTTAAACTGTTGTGCATTGCATTCTGCACGTAAAAAGGAGTAAAAAGAGCGCTTAAACGTCGAAATATCTCAAACGGGAAGGAAATGACGGTCAGTTTTCATCAAAATCGACGAAATCATCTAGATTTGCGAGCTGTTCCGCTTGTTTCGACGGTTAAACGGTTGTGCATTGCATTCTGCACGTAAAAAGGAGTGAAATGAGCGTTTTAAACGTCGAAATATCTCAAACGGAAGGAAATGACGGTCAGTTTTCATCAAAATCGACGAAATCATCGAGATTTGCGAGCTGTTCCGCTTGTTTCGACGGTTAAACGGTTGTTTATTACATTCTGCACGTAAAAAGGAGTAAAATGAGCGCTTAAACGTCGAAATATCTCAAACGGGAAGGAAATGACGGTCAGTTTTCATCAAAATCGACGAAATCATCGAGATTTGCGAGCTGTTCCGCTTGTTTCGACGGTTAAACGGTTGTTTATTACATTCTGCACGTAAAAAGGAGTAAAATGAGCGCTTAAACGTCGAAATATCTCAAACGGGAAGGAAATGACGGTCAGTTTTCATCAAAATCGACGAAATCATCGAGATTTGCGAGCTGTTCCGCTTGTTTCGACGGTTAAACGGTTGTTTATTACATTCTGCACGTAGAAAGGAGTAAAAAGAGCGCTTAAACGTCGAAATATTTCAAACGGGAAGGAAACGACGGTCAGTTTTCATCAAAATCGACGAAATCATCGAGATTTGCGAGCTGTTCCGCTTGTTTCGACGGTTAAACGGTTGTTTATTACATTCTGCACGTAAAAAGGAGTAAAAAGAGCGCTTAAACGTCGAAATATCTCAAACGGGAAGGAAATGACGGTCAGTTTTCATCAAAATCTACGAAATCATCGAGATTTGCGAGCTGTTCCGCTTGTTTCGACGGTTAAACTGTTGTGCATTGCATTCTGCACGTAAAAATTAGTGAAATGAGCGTTTTAAACGTCGAAATATCTCAAACGGGAAGGAAATGACGGTCAGTTTTCATCAAAATCGACGAAATCATCGAGATTTGCGAGCTGTTCCGCTTGTTTCGACGGTTTAAACGGTTATTTATTACATTCTGCACGTAAAAAGGAGTAAAAAGAGCGCTTAAACGTCGAAATATCTCAAACGGGAAGGAAATGACGGTCAGTTTTCATCAAAATCGACGAAATCATCTAGATTTGCGAGCTGTTCCGCTTGTTTCGACGGTTAAACGGTTGTGCATTGCATTCTGCACGTAAAAAGGAGTGAAATGAGCGTTTAAACGTCGAAATATCTCAAACGGGAAGGAAATGACGGTCAGTTTTCATCAAAATCGACGAAATCATCGAGATTTGCGAGCTGTTCCGCTTGTTTCGACGGTTAAACGGTTGTTTATTACATTCTGCACGTAAAAAGGAGTAAAATGAGCGCTTAAACGTCGAAATATCTCAAACGGGAAGGAAATGACGGTCAGTTTCATCAAAATCGACGAAATCATCGAGATTTGCGAGCTGTTCCGCTTGTTTCGACGGTTAAACGGTTGTGCATTGCATTCTGCACGTAAAAGGAGTGAAATGAGCGTTTAAACGTCGAAATATCTCAAACGGGAAGGAAATGACGGTCAGTTTTCATCAAAATCGACGAAATCATCGAGATTTGCGAGCTGTTCGCTTGTTTCGACGGTTAAACGGTTGTTTATTACATTCTGCACGTAGAAAGGAGTAAAAAGAGCGCTTAAACGTCGAAATATTTCAAACGGGAAGGAAACGACGGTCAGTTTTCATCAAAATCGACGAAATCATCGAGATTTGCGAGCTGTTCCGCTTGTTTCGACGGTTTAAACGGTTGTTTATTACATTCTGCACGTAAAAAGGAGTTAAAAGAGCGCTTAAACGTCGAAATATCTCAACGGGAAGGAAATGACGGTCAGTTTTCATCAAAATCTACGAAATCATCGAGATTTGCGAGCTGTTCCGCTTGTTTCGACGGTTAAACTGTTGTGCATTGCATTCTGCACGTAAAAATTAGTGAAATGAGCGTTTAAACGTCGAAATATCTCAAACGGGAAGGAAATGACGGTCAGTTTTCATCAAAATCGACGAAATCATCGAGATTTGCGAGCTGTTCCGCTTGTTTCGACGGTTAAACGGTTATTTATTGACATTCTGCACGTAAAAAGGAGTAAAAAGAGCGCTTAAACGTCGAAATATCTCAAACGGGAAGGAAATGACGGTCAGTTTTCATCAAAATCGACGAAATCATCGAGATTTGCGAGCTGTTCCGCTTGTTTCGACGGTTAAACTGTTGTGCATTGCATTCTGCACGTAAAAAGGAGTAAAAAGAGCGCTTAAACGTCGAAATATCTCAAACGGGAAGGAAATGACGGTCAGTTTTCATCAAAATCGACGAAATCATCGAGATTTGCGGCTGTTCCACTTGTTTCGACGGTTAAACGGTTGTTTATTACATTCTGCACGTAAAAAGGAGTAAAAAGAGCGCTTAAACGTCGAAATATCTCAAACGGGAAGGAAATGACGGTCAGTTTTCATCAAAATCGACGAAATCATCGAGATTTGCGAGCTGTTCCGCTTGTTTCGACGGTTAAAGGGTTGTTTATTACATTCTGCACGTAAAAAGGAGTAAAAAGAGCGCTTAAACGTCGAAATATCTCAAACGGGAAGGAAATGACGGTCAGTTTTCATCAAAATCGACGAAATCATCGAGATTTGCGAGCTGTTCCGCTTGTTTCGACGGTTAAAGGGTTGTTTAATACATTCTGCACGTAAAAAGGAGTAAAAAGAGCGCTTAAACGTCGAAATATCTCAAACGGGAAGGAAATGACGGTCAGTTTCATCAAATCGACGACATCATCGAGATTTGCGAGCTGTTCCGGTTGTTTCGACGGTTTAAACGGTTGTTTATTACATTCTGCACGTAAAAAGGAGTAAAATGAGCGCTTAAACGTCGAAATATCTCAAACGGGAAGGAAGTGACGGTCAGTTTTCATCAAAATCGACGAAATCATCGAGATTTGCGAGCTGTTCCGCTTGTTTCGACGGTTTAAACGGTTATTTATTACATTCTGCACGTAAAAAGGAGTAAAATGAGCGCCTAAAAGGTCGAAATATCTCAAACGGGAAGGAAGGGACGGTCAGTTTTCATCAAAATCGACGAAATCATCGAGATTTGCGAGCTGTTCCGCTTGTTTCGACGGTTAAACGGTTGTTTATTACATTCTGCACGTAAAAAGGAGTAAAAAGAGCGCTTAAACGTCGAAATATCTCAAACGGAAGGAAATGACGGTCAGTTTTCATCAAAATCGACGAAATCATCGAGATTTGCGAGCTGTTCCGCTTGTTTCGACGGTTAGACGGTTGTTTATTACATTCTGCACGTAAAAAGGAGTAAAATGAGCGCTTAAACGTCGAAATATCTCAAACGGGAAGGAAATGACGGTCAGTTTTCATCAAAATCGACGAAATCATCGAGATTTGCGAGCTGTTCCGCTTGTTTCGACGGTTAAACTGTTGTTTATTACATTCTGCACGTAGAAAGGAGTAAAAAGAGCGCTTAAACGTCGAAATATTTCAAACGGAAGGAAACGACGGTCAGTTTTCATCAAAATCGACGAAATCATCGAGATTTGCGAGCTGTTCCGCTTGTTTCGACGGTTATAACGGTTATTTATTACATTCTGCACGTAAAAAGGAGTAAAAAGAGCGCTTAAACGTCGAAATATCTCAAACGGGAAGGAAATGACGGTCAGTTTTCATCAAAATCGACGAAATCATCGAGATTTGCGAGCTGTTCCGCTTGTTTCGACGGTTAAACTGTTGTGCATTGCATTCTGCACGTAAAAAGGAGTAAAAAGAGCGCATAAACGTCGAAATATCTCAAACTGGAAGGAAATGACGGTCAGTTTTCATCAAAATCGACGAAATCATCGAGATTTGCGAGCTGTTCCGCTTGTTTCGACGGTTTAAACGGTTGTTTATTACATTCTGCACGTAGAAAGGAGTAAAAAGAGCGATTAAACGTCGAAATATTTCAAACGGGAAGGAAACGACGGTCAGTTTTCATCAAAATCGACGAAATCATCGAGATTTGCGAGCTGTTCCGCTTGTTTCGACGGTTAAACTGTTGTGCATTGCATTCTGCACGTAAAAATTAGTGAAATGAGCGTTTAAACGTCGAAATATCTCAAACGGGAAGGAAATGACGGTCAGTTTTCATCAAAATCGACGAAATCATCGAGATTTGCGAGCTGTTCCGCTTGTTTCGACGGTTAAACGGTTATTTATTACATTCTGCACGTAAAAAGGAGTAAAAAGAGCGCTTAAACGTCGAAATATCTCAAACGGGAAGGAAATGACGGTCAGTTTCATCAAAATCGACGAAATCATCGAGATTTGCGGGCTGTTCCACTTGTTTCGACGGTTAAACGGTTGTTTATTACATTCTGCACGTAAAAAGGAGTAAAAAGAGCGCTTAAACGTCGAAATATCTCAAACGGGAAGGAAATGACGGTCAGTTTTCATCAAAATCGACGGAAATCATCGAGATTTGCGAGCTGTTCCGCTTGTTTCGACGGTTAAACTGTTGTGCATTGCATTCTGCACGTAAAAAGGAGTAAAAAGAGCGCTTAAACGTCGAAATATCTCAAACGGAAGGAAATGACGGTCAGTTTTCATCAAAATCGACGAAATCATCGAGATTTGCGAGCTGTTCCGCTTGTTTCGACGGTTAAACTGTTGTGCATTGCATTCTGCACGTAAAAAGGAGTAAAAAGAGCGCATAAACGTCGAAATATCTCAAACTGGAAGGAAATGACGGTCAGTTTTCATCAAAATCGACGAAATCATCGAGATTTGCGAGCTGTTCCGCTTGTTTCGACGGTTAAACGGTTGTTTATTACATTCTGCACGTAGAAAGGAGTAAAAAGAGCGATTAAACGTCGAAATATTTCAAACGGGAAGGAAACGACGGTCAGTTTTCATCAAAATCGACGAAATCATCGAGATTTGCGAGCTGTTCCGCTTGTTTCGACGGTTAAACGGTTGTTTATTACATTCTGCACGTAGAAAGGAGTAAAAAGAGCGCTTAAACGTCGAAATATTTCAAACGGGAAGGAAACGACGGTCAGTTTTCACCAAAATCGACGAAATCGTCGAGATTTGCGAGCTGTTCCGCTTGTTTCGACGGTTAAACTGTTGTGCATTGCATTCTGCACGTAAAAAGGAGTAAAAAGAGCGCTTAAACGTCGAAATATCTCAAACGGGAAGGAAATGACGGTCAGTTTTCATCAAAATCGAAGAAATCATCGAGATTTGCGAGCTGTTCCGCTTGTTTCGACGGTTAAACGGTTGTTTATTACATTCTGCACGTAAAAAGGAGTAAAAAGAGCGCTTAAACGTCGAAATATTTCAAACGGGAAGGAAACGACGGTCAGTTTTCATCAAAATCGACGAAATCATCGAGATTTGCGAGCTGTTCCGCTTGTTTCGACGGTTAAACTGTTGTGCATTGCATTCTGCACGTAAAAAGGAGTAAAAAGAGCGCTTAAACGTCGAAATATCTCAAACGGGAAGGAAATGACGGTCAGTTTTCATCAAAATCGACGAAATCATCGAGATTTGCGAGCTGTTCCGTCTGTTTCGACGGTTAAACGGTTGTGCATTGCATTCTGCACGTAAAAAGGAGTGAAATGAGCGTTTAAACGTCGAAATATCTCAAACGGGAAGGAAATGACGGTCAGTTTTCATCAAAATCGACGAAATCATCGAGATTTGCGAGCTGTTCCGCTTGTTTCGACGGTTAAACGGTTATTTATTACATTCTGCACGTAAAAAGGAGTAAAAAGAGCGCTTAAACGTCGAAATATCTCAAACGGGAAGGAAATGACGGTCAGTTTTCATCAAAATCGACGAAATCATCGAGATTTGCGAGCTGTTCCGCTTGTTTCGACGGTTAAACTGTTGTGCATTGCATTCTGCACGTAAAATGGAGTAAAAAGAGCGCTTAAACGTCGAAATATCTCAAACGGGAAGGAAATGACGGTCAGTTTTCATCAAAATCGACGAAATCATCGAGATTTGCGAGCTGTTCCGCTTGTTTCGACGGTTAAACGGTTGTGCATTGCATTCTGCACGTAAAAAGGAGTGAAATGAGCGTTTAAACGTCGAAATATCTCAAACGGGAAGGAAATGACGGTCAGTTTTCATCAAAATCGACGAAATCATCGAGATTTGCGAGCTGTTCCGCTTGTTTCGACGGTTAAACGGTTATTTATTACATTCTGCACGTAAAAAGGAGTAAAAAGAGCGCTTAAACGTCGAAATATCTCAAACGGGAAGGAAATGACGGTCAGTTTTCATCAAAATCGACGAAATCATCGAGATTTGCGAGCTGTTCCGCTTGTTTCGACGGTTAAAGGGTTGTTTATTACATTCTGCACGTAAAAAGGAGTAAAAAGAGCGCTTAAACGTCGAAATATCTCAAACGGGAAGGAAATGACGGTCAGTTTTCATCAAAATCGACGAAATCATCGAGATTTGCGAGCTGTTCCGGTTGTTTCGACGGTTAAACGGTTGTTTATTACATTCTGCACGTAAAAAGGAGTAAAATGAGCGCTTAAACGTCGAAATATCTCAAACGGGAAGGAAATGACGGTCAGTTTTCATCAAAATCGACGAAATCATCGAGATTTGCGAGCTGTTCCGCTTGTTTCGACGGTTAAACGGTTGTTTATTACATTCTGCACGTAGAAAGGAGTAAAAAGAGCGCTTAAACGTCGAAATATTTCAAACGGGAAGGAAACGACGGTCAGTTTTCATCAAAATCGACGAAATCATCGAGATTTGCGAGCTGTTCCGCTTGTTTCGACGGTTAAACTGTTGTGCATTGCATTCTGCACGTAAAAAGGAGTAAAAAGAGCGCTTAAACGTCGAAATATCTCAAACGGGAAGGAAATGACGGTCAGTTTTCATCAAAATCGACGAAATCATCGAGATTTGCGAGCTGTTCCGTCTGTTTCGACGGTTAAACGGTTGTGCATTGCATTCTGCACGTAAAAAGGAGTGAAATGAGCGTTTAAACGTCGAAATATCTCAAACGGGAAGGAAATGACGGTCAGTTTTCATCAAAATCGACGAAATCATCGAGATTTGCGAGCTGTTCCGCTTGTTTCGACGGTTAAACGGTTATTTATTACATTCTGCACGTAAAAAGGAGTAAAAAGAGCGCTTAAACGTCGAAATATCTCAAACGGGAAGGAAATGACGGTCAGTTTTCATCAAAATCGACGAAATCATCGAGATTTGCGAGCTGTTCCGCTTGTTTCGACGGTTAAACTGTTGTGCATTGCATTCTGCACGTAAAATGGAGTAAAAAGAGCGCTTAAACGTCGAAATATCTCAAACGGGAAGGAAATGACGGTCAGTTTTCATCAAAATCTACGAAATCATCGAGATTTGCGAGCTGTTCCGCTTGTTTCGACGGTTAAACTGTTGTGCATTGCATTCTGCACGTAAAAATTAGTGAAATGAGCGTTTAAACGTCGAAATATCTCAAACGGGAAGGAAATGACGGTCAGTTTTCATCAAAATCGACGAAATCATCGAGATTTGCGAGCTGTTCCGCTTGTTTCGACGGTTAAACGGTTATTTATTACATTCTGCACGTAAAAAGGAGTAAAAAGAGCGCTTAAACGTCGAAATATCTCAAACGGGAAGGAAATGACGGTCAGTTTTCATCAAAATCGACGAAATCATCGAGATTTGCGAGCTGTTCCGCTTGTTTCGACGGTTAAACTGTTGTGCATTGCATTCTGCACGTAAAAAGGAGTAAAAAGAGCGCTTAAACGTCGAAATATCTCAAACGGGAAGGAAATGACGGTCAGTTTTCATCAAAATCGACGAAATCATCGAGATTTGCGGGCTGTTCCACTTGTTTCGACGGTTAAACGGTTGTTTATTACATTCTGCACGTAAAAAGGAGTAAAAAGAGCGCTTAAACGTCGAAATATCTCAAACGGGAAGGAAATGACGGTCAGTTTTCATCAAAATCGACGAAATCATCGAGATTTGCGAGCTGTTCCGCTTGTTTCGACGGTTAAAGGGTTGTTTATTACATTCTGCACGTAAAAAGGAGTAAAAAGAGCGCTTAAACGTCGAAATATCTCAAACGGGAAGGAAATGACGGTCAGTTTTCATCAAAATCGACGAAATCATCGAGATTTGCGAGCTGTTCCGCTTGTTTCGACGGTTAAAGGGTTGTTTAATACATTCTGCACGTAAAAAGGAGTAAAAAGAGCGCTTAAACGTCGAAATATCTCAAACGGGAAGGAAATGACGGTCAGTTTTCATCAAAATCGACGACATCATCGAGATTTGCGAGCTGTTCCGGTTGTTTCGACGGTTAAACGGTTGTTTATTACATTCTGCACGTAAAAAGGAGTAAAATGAGCGCTTAAACGTCGAAATATCTCAAACGGGAAGGAAGTGACGGTCAGTTTTCATCAAAATCGACGAAATCATCGAGATTTGCGAGCTGTTCCGCTTGTTTCGACGGTTAAACGGTTATTTATTACATTCTGCACGTAAAAAGGAGTAAAATGAGCGCCTAAAAGGTCGAAATATCTCAAACGGGAAGGAAGGGACGGTCAGTTTTCATCAAAATCGACGAAATCATCGAGATTTGCGAGCTGTTCCGCTTGTTTCGACGGTTAAACGGTTGTTTATTACATTCTGCACGTAAAAAGGAGTAAAAAGAGCGCTTAAACGTCGAAATATCTCAAACGGGAAGGAAATGACGGTCAGTTTTCATCAAAATCGACGAAATCATCGAGATTTGCGAGCTGTTCCGCTTGTTTCGACGGTTAGACGGTTGTTTATTACATTCTGCACGTAAAAAGGAGTAAAATGAGCGCTTAAACGTCGAAATATCTCAAACGGGAAGGAAATGACGGTCAGTTTTCATCAAAATCGACGAAATCATCGAGATTTGCGAGCTGTTCCGCTTGTTTCGACGGTTAAACTGTTGTTTATTACATTCTGCACGTAGAAAGGAGTAAAAAGAGCGCTTAAACGTCGAAATATTTCAAACGGGAAGGAAACGACGGTCAGTTTTCATCAAAATCGACGAAATCATCGAGATTTGCGAGCTGTTCCGCTTGTTTCGACGGTTAAACGGTTATTTATTACATTCTGCACGTAAAAAGGAGTAAAAAGAGCGCTTAAACGTCGAAATATCTCAAACGGGAAGGAAATGACGGTCAGTTTTCATCAAAATCGACGAAATCATCGAGATTTGCGAGCTGTTCCGCTTGTTTCGACGGTTAAACTGTTGTGCATTGCATTCTGCACGTAAAAAGGAGTAAAAAGAGCGCTTAAACGTCGAAATATCTCAAACGGGAAGGAAATGACGGTCAGTTTTCATCAAAATCGACGAAATTATCGAGATTTGCGAGCTGTTCCGCTTGTTTCGACGGTTAAACTGTTGTGCATTGCATTCTGCACGTAAAAAGGAGTAAAAAGAGCGCATAAACGTCGAAATATCTCAAACTGGAAGGAAATGACGGTCAGTTTTCATCAAAATCGACGAAATCATCGAGATTTGCGAGCTGTTCCGCTTGTTTCGACGGTTAAACGGTTGTTTATTACATTCTGCACGTAGAAAGGAGTAAAAAGAGCGATTAAACGTCGAAATATTTCAAACGGGAAGGAAACGACGGTCAGTTTTCATCAAAATCGACGAAATCATCGAGATTTGCGAGCTGTTCCGCTTGTTTCGACGGTTAAACTGTTGTGCATTGCATTCTGCACGTAAAAATTAGTGAAATGAGCGTTTAAACGTCGAAATATCTCAAACGGGAAGGAAATGACGGTCAGTTTTCATCAAAATCGACGAAATCATCGAGATTTGCGAGCTGTTCCGCTTGTTTCGACGGTTAAACGGTTATTTATTACATTCTGCACGTAAAAAGGAGTAAAAAGAGCGCTTAAACGTCGAAATATCTCAAACGGGAAGGAAATGACGGTCAGTTTTCATCAAAATCGACGAAATCATCGAGATTTGCGGGCTGTTCCACTTGTTTCGACGGTTAAACGGTTGTTTATTACATTCTGCACGTAAAAAGGAGTAAAAAGAGCGCTTAAACGTCGAAATATCTCAAACGGGAAGGAAATGACGGTCAGTTTTCATCAAAATCGACGAAATCATCGAGATTTGCGAGCTGTTCCGCTTGTTTCGACGGTTAAACTGTTGTGCATTGCATTCTGCACGTAAAAAGGAGTAAAAAGAGCGCTTAAACGTCGAAATATCTCAAACGGGAAGGAAATGACGGTCAGTTTTCATCAAAATCGACGAAATCATCGAGATTTGCGAGCTGTTCCGCTTGTTTCGACGGTTAAACTGTTGTGCATTGCATTCTGCACGTAAAAAGGAGTAAAAAGAGCGCATAAACGTCGAAATATCTCAAACTGGAAGGAAATGACGGTCAGTTTTCATCAAAATCGACGAAATCATCGAGATTTGCGAGCTGTTCCGCTTGTTTCGACGGTTAAACGGTTGTTTATTACATTCTGCACGTAGAAAGGAGTAAAAAGAGCGATTAAACGTCGAAATATTTCAAACGGGAAGGAAACGACGGTCAGTTTTCATCAAAATCGACGAAATCATCGAGATTTGCGAGCTGTTCCGCTTGTTTCGACGGTTAAACGGTTGTTTATTACATTCTGCACGTAGAAAGGAGTAAAAAGAGCGCTTAAACGTCGAAATATTTCAAACGGGAAGGAAACGACGGTCAGTTTTCACCAAAATCGACGAAATCGTCGAGATTTGCGAGCTGTTCCGCTTGTTTCGACGGTTAAACTGTTGTTTATTACATTCTGCACGTAAAAAGGAGTAAAAAGAGCGCTTAAACGTCGAAATATCTCAAACGGGAAGGAAATGACGGTCAGTTTTCATCAAAATCGACGAAATCATCGAGATTTGCGAGCTGTTCCGTCTGTTTCGACGGTTAAACGGTTGTGCATTGCATTCTGCACGTAAAAAGGAGTGAAATGAGCGTTTAAACGTCGAAATATCTCAAACGGGAAGGAAATGACGGTCAGTTTTCATCAAAATCGACGAAATCATCGAGATTTGCGAGCTGTTCCGCTTGTTTCGACGGTTAAACGGTTATTTATTACATTCTGCACGTAAAAAGGAGTAAAAAGAGCGATTAAACGTCGAAATATTTCAAACGGGAAGGAAACGACGGTCAGTTTTCATCAAAATCGACGAAATCATCGAGATTTGCGAGCTGTTCCGCTTGTTTCGACGGTTAAACGGTTGTTTATTACATTCTGCACGTAGAAAGGAGTAAAAAGAGCGCTTAAACGTCGAAATATTTCAAACGGGAAGGAAACGACGGTCAGTTTTCACCAAAATCGACGAAATCGTCGAGATTTGCGAGCTGTTCCGCTTGTTTCGACGGTTAAACTGTTGTTTATTACATTCTGCACGTAAAAAGGAGTAAAAAGAGCGCTTAAACGTCGAAATATCTCAAACGGGAAGGAAATGACGGTCAGTTTTCATCAAAATCGACGAAATCATCGAGATTTGCGAGCTGTTCCGTCTGTTTCGACGGTTAAACGGTTGTGCATTGCATTCTGCACGTAAAAAGGAGTGAAATGAGCGTTTAAACGTCGAAATATCTCAAACGGGAAGGAAATGACGGTCAGTTTTCATCAAAATCGACGAAATCATCGAGATTTGCGAGCTGTTCCGCTTGTTTCGACGGTTAAACGGTTATTTATTACATTCTGCACGTAAAAAGGAGTAAAAAGAGCGCTTAAACGTCGAAATATCTCAAACGGGAAGGAAATGACGGTCAGTTTTCATCAAAATCGACGAAATCATCGAGATTTGCGAGCTGTTCCGCTTGTTTCGACGGTTAAACTGTTGTGCATTGCATTCTGCACGTAAAATGGAGTAAAAAGAGCGCTTAAACGTCGAAATATCTCAAACGAGAAGGAAATGACGGTCAGTTTTCATCAAAATCGACGAAATCATCGAGATTTGCGAGCTGTTCCGCTTGTTTCGACGGTTAAACGGTTGTGCATTGCATTCTGCACGTAAAAAGGAGTGAAATGAGCGTTTAAACGTCGAAATATCTCAAACGGGAAGGAAATGACGGTCAGTTTTCATCAAAATCGACGAAATCATCGAGATTTGCGAGCTGTTCCGCTTGTTTCGACGGTTAAACGGTTATTTATTACATTCTGCACGTAAAAAGGAGTAAAAAGAGCGCTTAAACGTCGAAATATCTCAAACGGGAAGGAAATGACGGTCAGTTTTCATCAAAATCGACGAAATCATCGAGATTTGCGAGCTGTTCCGCTTGTTTCGACGGTTAAAGGGTTGTTTATTACATTCTGCACGTAAAAAGGAGTAAAAAGAGCGCTTAAACGTCGAAATATCTCAAACGGGAAGGAAATGACGGTCAGTTTTCATCAAAATCGACGAAATCATCGAGATTTGCGAGCTGTTCCGGTTGTTTCGACGGTTAAACGGTTGTTTATTACATTCTGCACGTAAAAAGGAGTAAAATGAGCGCTTAAACGTCGAAATATCTCAAACGGGAAGGAAATGACGGTCAGTTTTCATCAAAATCGACGAAATCATCGAGATTTGCGAGCTGTTCCGCTTGTTTCGACGGTTAAACGGTTGTTTATTACATTCTGCACGTAGAAAGGAGTAAAAAGAGCGCTTAAACGTCGAAATATTTCAAACGGGAAGGAAACGACGGTCAGTTTTCATCAAAATCGACGAAATCATCGAGATTTGCGAGCTGTTCCGCTTGTTTCGACGGTTAAACTGTTGTGCATTGCATTCTGCACGTAAAAAGGAGTAAAAAGAGCGCTTAAACGTCGAAATATCTCAAACGGGAAGGAAATGACGGTCAGTTTTCATCAAAATCGACGAAATCATCGAGATTTGCGAGCTGTTCCGTCTGTTTCGACGGTTAAACGGTTGTGCATTGCATTCTGCACGTAAAAAGGAGTGAAATGAGCGTTTAAACGTCGAAATATCTCAAACGGGAAGGAAATGACGGTCAGTTTTCATCAAAATCGACGAAATCATCGAGATTTGCGAGCTGTTCCGCTTGTTTCGACGGTTAAACGGTTATTTATTACATTCTGCACGTAAAAAGGAGTAAAAAGAGCGCTTAAACGTCGAAATATCTCAAACGGGAAGGAAATGACGGTCAGTTTTCATCAAAATCGACGAAATCATCGAGATTTGCGAGCTGTTCCGCTTGTTTCGACGGTTAAACTGTTGTGCATTGCATTCTGCACGTAAAATGGAGTAAAAAGAGCGCTTAAACGTCGAAATATCTCAAACGGGAAGGAAATGACGGTCAGTTTTCATCAAAATCGACGAAATCATCGAGATTTGCGAGCTGTTCCGCTTGTTTCGACGGTTAAACGGTTGTGCATTGCATTCTGCACGTAAAAAGGAGTGAAATGAGCGTTTAAACGTCGAAATATCTCAAACGGGAAGGAAATGACGGTCAGTTTTCATCAAAATCGACGAAATCATCGAGATTTGCGAGCTGTTCCGCTTGTTTCGACGGTTAAACGGTTATTTATTACATTCTGCACGTAAAAAGGAGTAAAAAGAGCGCTTAAACGTCGAAATATCTCAAACGGGAAGGAAATGACGGTCAGTTTTCATCAAAATCGACGAAATCATCGAGATTTGCGAGCTGTTCCGCTTGTTTCGACGGTTAAACTGTTGTGCATTGCATTCTGCACGTAAAAAGGAGTAAAAAGAGCGCTTAAACGTCGAAATATCTCAAACGGGAAGGAAATGACGGTCAGTTTTCATCAAAATCGACGAAATCATCGAGATTTGCGAGCTGTTCCGCTTGTTTCGACGGTTAAACTGTTGTGCATTGCATTCTGCACGTAAAAAGGAGTAAAAAGAGCGCTTAAACGTCGAAATATCTCAAACGGGAAGGAAATGACGGTCAGTTTTCATCAAAATCGACGAAATCATCGAGATTTGCGAGCTGTTCCGCTTGTTTCGACGGTTAAACTGTTGTGCATTGCATTCTGCACGTAAAAAGGAGTAAAAAGAGCGCATAAACGTCGAAATATCTCTAACTGGAAGGAAATGACGGTCAGTTTTCATCAAAATCGACGAAATCATCGAGATTTGCGAGCTGTTCCGCTTGTTACGACGGTTAAACGGTTGTTTATTACATTCTGCACGTAGAAAGGAGTAAAAAGAGCGATTAAACGTCGAAATATTTCAAACGGGAAGGAAACGACGGTCAGTTTTCATCAAAATCGACGAAATCATCGAGATTTGCGAGCTCTTCCGCTTGTTTCGACGGTTAAACGGTTGTTTATTACATTCTGCACGTAGAAAGGAGTAAAAAGAGCGCTTAAACGTCGAAATATTTCAAACGGGAAGGAAACGACGGTCAGTTTTCACCAAAATCGACGAAATCGTCGAGATTTGCGAGCTGTTCCGCTTGTTTCGACGGTTAAACTGTTGTGCATTGCATTCTGCACGTAAAAAGGAGTAAAAAGAGCGCTTAAACGTCGAAATATCTCAAACGGGAAGGAAATGACGGTCAGTTTTCATCAAAATCGAAGAAATCATCGAGATTTGCGAGCTGTTCCGCTTGTTTCGACGGTTAAACGGTTGTTTATTACATTCTGCACGTAAAAAGGAGTAAAAAGAGCGCTTAAACGTCGAAATATCTCAAACGGGAAGGAAATGACGGTCAGTTTTCATCAAAATCGACGAAATCATCGAGATTTGCGAGCTGTTCCGTCTGTTTCGACGGTTAAACGGTTGTGCATTGCATTCTGCACGTAAAAAGGAGTGAAATGAGCGTTTAAACGTCGAAATATCTCAAACGGGAAGGAAATGACGGTCAGTTTTCATCAAAATCGACGAAATCATCGAGATTTGCGAGCTGTTCCGCTTGTTTCGACGGTTAAACGGTTATTTATTACATTCTGCACGTAAAAAGGAGTAAAAAGAGCGCTTAAACGTCGAAATATCTCAAACGGGAAGGAAATGACGGTCAGTTTTCATCAAAATCGACGAAATCATCGAGATTTGCGAGCTGTTCCGCTTGTTTCGACGGTTAAACTGTTGTGCATTGCATTCTGCACGTAAAATGGAGTAAAAAGAGCGCTTAAACGTCGAAATATCTCAAACGGGAAGGAAATGACGGTCAGTTTTCATCAAAATCGACGAAATCATCGAGATTTGCGAGCTGTTCCGCTTGTTTCGACGGTTAAACGGTTGTGCATTGCATTCTGCACGTAAAAAGGAGTGAAATGAGCGTTTAAACGTCGAAATATCTCAAACGGGAAGGAAATGACGGTCAGTTTTCATCAAAATCGACGAAATCATCGAGATTTGCGAGCTGTTCCGCTTGTTTCGACGGTTAAACGGTTATTTATTACATTCTGCACGTAAAAAGGAGTAAAAAGAGCGCTTAAACGTCGAAATATCTCAAACGGGAAGGAAATGACGGTCAGTTTTCATCAAAATCGACGAAATCATCGAGATTTGCGAGCTGTTCCGCTTGTTTCGACGGTTAAACTGTTGTGCATTGCATTCTGCACGTAAAAAGGAGTAAAAAGAGCGCTTAAACGTCGAAATATCTCAAACGGGAAGGAAATGACGGTCAGTTTTCATCAAAATCGACGAAATCATCGAGATTTGCGAGCTGTTCTGCTTGTTTCGACGGTTAAACTGTTGTGCATTGCATTCTGCACGTAAAAAGGAGTAAAAAGAGCGCTTAAACGTCGAAATATCTCAAACTGGAAGGAAATGACGGTCAGTTTTCATCAAAATCGACGAAATCATCGAGATTTGCGAGCTGTTCCGCTTGTTTCGACGGTTAAACGGTTGTTTATTACATTCTGCACGTAGAAAGGAGTAAAAAGAGCGATTAAACGTCGAAATATTTCAAACGGGAAGGAAACGACGGTCAGTTTTCATCAAAATCGACGAAATCATCGAGATTTGCGAGCTGTTCCGCTTGTTTGGACGGTTAAACGGTTGTTTATTACATTCTGCACGTAGAAAGGAGTAAAAAGAGCGCTTAAACGTCGAAATATTTCAAACGGGAAGGAAACGACGGTCAGTTTTCACCAAAATCGACGAAATCGTCGAGATTTGCGAGCTGTTCCGCTTGTTTCGACGGTTAAACGGTTATTTATTACATTCTGCACGTAAAAAGGAGTAAAAAGAGCGCTTAAACGTCGAAATATCTCAAACGGGAAGGAAATGACGGTCAGTTTTCATCAAAATCGACGAAATCATCGAGATTTGCGAGCTGTTCCGCTTGTTTCGACGGTTAAACTGTTGTGCATTGCATTCTGCACGTAAAATGGAGTAAAAAGAGCGCTTAAACGTCGAAATATCTCAAACGGGAAGGAAATGACGGTCAGTTTTCATCAAAATCGACGAAATCATCGAGATTTGCGAGCTGTTCCGCTTGTTTCGACGGTTAAACGGTTGTGCATTGCATTCTGCACGTAAAAAGGAGTGAAATGAGCGTTTAAACGTCGAAATATCTCAAACGGGAAGGAAATGACGGTCAGTTTTCATCAAAATCGACGAAATCATCGAGATTTGCGAGCTGTTCCGCTTGTTTCGACGGTTAAACGGTTATTTATTACATTCTGCACGTAAAAAGGAGTAAAAAGAGCGCTTAAACGTCGAAATATCTCAAACGGGAAGGAAATGACGGTCAGTTTTCATCAAAATCGACGAAATCATCGAGATTTGCGAGCTGTTCCGCTTGTTTCGACGGTTAAACTGTTGTGCATTGCATTCTGCACGTAAAAAGGAGTAAAAAGAGCGCTTAAACGTCGAAATATCTCAAACGGGAAGGAAATGACGGTCAGTTTTCATCAAAATCGACGAAATCATCGAGATTTGCGAGCTGTTCCGCTTGTTTCGACGGTTAAACTGTTGTGCATTGCATTCTGCACGTAAAAAGGAGTAAAAAGAGCGCTTAAACGTCGAAATATCTCAAACGGGAAGGAAATGACGGTCAGTTTTCATCAAAATCGACGAAATCATCGAGATTTGCGAGCTGTTCCGCTTGTTTCGACGGTTAAACTGTTGTGCATTGCATTCTGCACGTAAAAAGGAGTAAAAAGAGCGCATAAACGTCGAAATATCTCAAACTGGAAGGAAATGACGGTCAGTTTTCATCAAAATCGACGAAATCATCGAGATTTGCGAGCTGTTCCGCTTGTTACGACGGTTAAACGGTTGTTTATTACATTCTGCACGTAGAAAGGAGTAAAAAGAGCGATTAAACGTCGAAATATTTCAAACGGGAAGGAAACGACGGTCAGTTTTCATCAAAATCGACGAAATCATCGAGATTTGCGAGCTCTTCCGCTTGTTTCGACGGTTAAACGGTTGTTTATTACATTCTGCACGTAGAAAGGAGTAAAAAGAGCGCTTAAACGTCGAAATATTTCAAACGGGAAGGAAACGACGGTAAGTTTTCACCAAAATCGACGAAATCGTCGAGATTTGCGAGCTGTTCCGCTTGTTTCGACGGTTAAACTGTTGTGCATTGCATTCTGCACATAAAAAGGAGTAAAAAGAGCGCTTAAACGTCGAAATATCTCAAACGGGAAGGAAATGACGGTCAGTTTTCATCAAAATCGAAGAAATCATCGAGATTTGCGAGCTGTTCCGCTTGTTTCGACGGTTAAACGGTTGTTTATTACATTCTGCACGTAAAAAGGAGTAAAAAGAGCGCTTAAACGTCGAAATATCTCAAACGGGAAGGAAATGACGGTCAGTTTTCATCAAAATCGACGAAATCATCGAGATTTGCGAGCTGTTCCGTCTGTTTCGACGGTTAAACGGTTGTGCATTGCATTCTGCACGTAAAAAGGAGTGAAATGAGCGTTTAAACGTCGAAATATCTCAAACGGGAAGGAAATGACGGTCAGTTTTCATCAAAATCGACGAAATCATCGAGATTTGCGAGCTGTTCCGCTTGTTTCGACGGTTAAACGGTTATTTATTACATTCTGCACGTAAAAAGGAGTAAAAAGAGCGCTTAAACGTCGAAATATCTCAAACGGGAAGGAAATGACGGTCAGTTTTCATCAAAATCGACGAAATCATCGAGATTTGCGAGCTGTTCCGCTTGTTTCGACGGTTAAACTGTTGTGCATTGCATTCTGCACGTAAAATGGAGTAAAAAGAGCGCTTAAACGTCGAAATATCTCAAACGGGAAGGAAATGACGGTCAGTTTTCATCAAAATCGACGAAATCATCGAGATTTGCGAGCTGTTCCGCTTGTTTCGACGGTTAAACGGTTGTTTATTACATTCTGCACGTAAAAAGGAGTAAAAAGAGCGCTTAAACGTCGAAATATCTCAAACGGGAAGGAAATGACGGTCAGTTTTCATCAAAATCGACGAAATCATCGAGATTTGCGAGCTGTTCCGCTTGTTTCGACGGTTAAAGGGTTGTTTAATACATTCTGCACGTAAAAAGGAGTAAAAAGAGCGCTTAAACGTCGAAATATCTCAAACGGGAAGGAAATGACGGTCAGTTTTCATCAAAATCGACGACATCATCGAGATTTGCGAGCTGTTCCGGTTGTTTCGACGGTTAAACGGTTGTTTATTACATTCTGCACGTAAAAAGGAGTAAAATGAGCGCTTAAACGTCGAAATATCTCAAACGGGAAGGAAGTGACGGTCAGTTTTCATCAAAATCGACGAAATCATCGAGATTTGCGAGCTGTTCCGCTTGTTTCGACGGTTAAACGGTTATTTATTACATTCTGCACGTAAAAAGGAGTAAAATGAGCGCCTAAAAGGTCGAAATATCTCAAACGGGAAGGAAGGGACGGTCAGTTTTCATCAAAATCGACGAAATCATCGAGATTTGCGAGCTGTTCCGCTTGTTTCGACGGTTAAACGGTTGTTTATTACATTCTGCACGTAAAAAGGAGTAAAAAGAGCGCTTAAACGTCGAAATATCTCAAACGGGAAGGAAATGACGGTCAGTTTTCATCAAAATCGACGAAATCATCGAGATTTGCGAGCTGTTCCGCTTGTTTCGACGGTTAGACGGTTGTTTATTACATTCTGCACGTAAAAAGGAGTAAAATGAGCGCTTAAACGTCGAAATATCTCAAACGGGAAGGAAATGACGGTCAGTTTTCATCAAAATCGACGAAATCATCGAGATTTGCGAGCTGTTCCGCTTGTTTCGACGGTTAAACTGTTGTTTATTACATTCTGCACGTAGAAAGGAGTAAAAAGAGCGCTTAAACGTCGAAATATTTCAAACGGGAAGGAAACGACGGTCAGTTTTCATCAAAATCGACGAAATCATCGAGATTTGCGAGCTGTTCCGCTTGTTTCGACGGTTAAACGGTTATTTATTACATTCTGCACGTAAAAAGGAGTAAAAAGAGCGCTTAAACGTCGAAATATCTCAAACGGGAAGGAAATGACGGTCAGTTTTCATCAAAATCGACGAAATCATCGAGATTTGCGAGCTGTTCCGCTTGTTTCGACGGTTAAACTGTTGTGCATTGCATTCTGCACGTAAAAAGGAGTAAAAAGAGCGCTTAAACGTCGAAATATCTCAAACGGGAAGGAAATGACGGTCAGTTTTCATCAAAATCGACGAAATTATCGAGATTTGCGAGCTGTTCCGCTTGTTTCGACGGTTAAACTGTTGTGCATTGCATTCTGCACGTAAAAAGGAGTAAAAAGAGCGCATAAACGTCGAAATATCTCAAACGGGAAGGAAATGACGGTCAGTTTTCATCAAAATCGACGAAATCATCGAGATTTGCGAGCTGTTCCGCTTGTTTCGACGGTTAAACGGTTATTTATTACATTCTGCACGTAAAAAGGAGTAAAAAGAGCGCTTAAACGTCGAAATATCTCAAACGGGAAGGAAATGACGGTCAGTTTTCATCAAAATCGACGAAATCATCGAGATTTGCGGGCTGTTCCACTTGTTTCGACGGTTAAACGGTTGTTTATTACATTCTGCACGTAAAAAGGAGTAAAAAGAGCGCTTAAACGTCGAAATATCTCAAACGGGAAGGAAATGACGGTCAGTTTTCATCAAAATCGACGAAATCATCGAGATTTGCGGGCTGTTCCACTTGTTTCGACGGTTAAACGGTTGTTTATTACATTCTGCACGTAAAAAGGAGTAAAAAGAGCGCTTAAACGTCGAAATATCTCAAACGGGAAGGAAATGACGGTCAGTTTTCATCAAAATCGACGAAATCATCGAGATTTGCGAGCTGTTCCGCTTGTTTCGACGGTTAAACTGTTGTGCATTGCATTCTGCACGTAAAAAGGAGTAAAAAGAGCGCTTAAACGTCGAAATATCTCAAACGGGAAGGAAATGACGGTCAGTTTTCATCAAAATCGACGAAATCATCGAGATTTGCGAGCTGTTCCGCTTGTTTCGACGGTTAAACTGTTGTGCATTGCATTCTGCACGTAAAAAGGAGTAAAAAGAGCGCATAAACGTCGAAATATCTCAAACTGGAAGGAAATGACGGTCAGTTTTCATCAAAATCGACGAAATCATCGAGATTTGCGAGCTGTTCCGCTTGTTTCGACGGTTAAACGGTTGTTTATTACATTCTGCACGTAGAAAGGAGTAAAAAGAGCGATTAAACGTCGAAATATTTCAAACGGGAAGGAAACGACGGTCAGTTTTCATCAAAATCGACGAAATCATCGAGATTTGCGAGCTGTTCCGCTTGTTTCGACGGTTAAACGGTTGTTTATTACATTCTGCACGTAGAAAGGAGTAAAAAGAGCGCTTAAACGTCGAAATATTTCAAACGGGAAGGAAACGACGGTCAGTTTTCACCAAAATCGACGAAATCGTCGAGATTTGCGAGCTGTTCCGCTTGTTTCGACGGTTAAACTGTTGTGCATTGCATTCTGCACGTAAAAAGGAGTAAAAAGAGCGCTTAAACGTCGAAATATCTCAAACGGGAAGGAAATGACGGTCAGTTTTCATCAAAATCGAAGAAATCATCGAGATTTGCGAGCTGTTCCGCTTGTTTCGACGGTTAAACGGTTGTTTATTACATTCTGCACGTAAAAAGGAGTAAAAAGAGCGCTTAAACGTCGAAATATCTCAAACGGGAAGGAAATGACGGTCAGTTTTCATCAAAATCGACGAAATCATCGAGATTTGCGAGCTGTTCCGCTTGTTTCGACGGTTAAACTGTTGTGCATTGCATTCTGCACGTAAAATGGAGTAAAAAGAGCGCTTAAACGTCGAAATATCTCAAACGGGAAGGAAATGACGGTCAGTTTTCATCAAAATCGACGAAATCATCGAGATTTGCGAGCTGTTCCGCTTGTTTCGACGGTTAAACGGTTGTGCATTGCATTCTGCACGTAAAAAGGAGTGAAATGAGCGTTTAAACGTCGAAATATCTCAAACGGGAAGGAAATGACGGTCAGTTTTCATCAAAATCGACGAAATCATCGAGATTTGCGAGCTGTTCCGCTTGTTTCGACGGTTAAACGGTTATTTATTACATTCTGCACGTAAAAAGGAGTAAAAAGAGCGCTTAAACGTCGAAATATCTCAAACGGGAAGGAAATGACGGTCAGTTTTCATCAAAATCGACGAAATCATCGAGATTTGCGAGCTGTTCCGCTTGTTTCGACGGTTAAAGGGTTGTTTATTACATTCTGCACGTAAAAAGGAGTAAAAAGAGCGCTTAAACGTCGAAATATCTCAAACGGGAAGGAAATGACGGTCAGTTTTCATCAAAATCGACGAAATCATCGAGATTTGCGAGCTGTTCCGGTTGTTTCGACGGTTAAACGGTTGTTTATTACATTCTGCACGTAAAAAGGAGTAAAATGAGCGCTTAAACGTCGAAATATCTCAAACGGGAAGGAAATGACGGTCAGTTTTCATCAAAATCGACGAAATCATCGAGATTTGCGAGCTGTTCCGCTTGTTTCGACGGTTAAACGGTTGTTTATTACATTCTGCACGTAGAAAGGAGTAAAAAGAGCGCTTAAACGTCGAAATATTTCAAACGGGAAGGAAACGACGGTCAGTTTTCATCAAAATCGACGAAATCATCGAGATTTGCGAGCTGTTCCGCTTGTTTCGACGGTTAAACTGTTGTGCATTGCATTCTGCACGTAAAAAGGAGTAAAAAGAGCGCTTAAACGTCGAAATATCTCAAACGGGAAGGAAATGACGGTCAGTTTTCATCAAAATCGACGAAATCATCGAGATTTGCGAGCTGTTCCGTCTGTTTCGACGGTTAAACGGTTGTGCATTGCATTCTGCACGTAAAAAGGAGTGAAATGAGCGTTTAAACGTCGAAATATCTCAAACGGGAAGGAAATGACGGTCAGTTTTCATCAAAATCGACGAAATCATCGAGATTTGCGAGCTGTTCCGCTTGTTTCGACGGTTAAACGGTTATTTATTACATTCTGCACGTAAAAAGGAGTAAAAAGAGCGCTTAAACGTCGAAATATCTCAAACGGGAAGGAAATGACGGTCAGTTTTCATCAAAATCGACGAAATCATCGAGATTTGCGAGCTGTTCCGCTTGTTTCGACGGTTAAACTGTTGTGCATTGCATTCTGCACGTAAAATGGAGTAAAAAGAGCGCTTAAACGTCGAAATATCTCAAACGGGAAGGAAATGACGGTCAGTTTTCATCAAAATCTACGAAATCATCGAGATTTGCGAGCTGTTCCGCTTGTTTCGACGGTTAAACTGTTGTGCATTGCATTCTGCACGTAAAAATTAGTGAAATGAGCGTTTAAACGTCGAAATATCTCAAACGGGAAGGAAATGACGGTCAGTTTTCATCAAAATCGACGAAATCATCGAGATTTGCGAGCTGTTCCGCTTGTTTCGACGGTTAAACGGTTATTTATTACATTCTGCACGTAAAAAGGAGTAAAAAGAGCGCTTAAACGTCGAAATATCTCAAACGGGAAGGAAATGACGGTCAGTTTTCATCAAAATCGACGAAATCATCGAGATTTGCGAGCTGTTCCGCTTGTTTCGACGGTTAAACTGTTGTGCATTGCATTCTGCACGTAAAAAGGAGTAAAAAGAGCGCTTAAACGTCGAAATATCTCAAACGGGAAGGAAATGACGGTCAGTTTTCATCAAAATCGACGAAATCATCGAGATTTGCGGGCTGTTCCACTTGTTTCGACGGTTAAACGGTTGTTTATTACATTCTGCACGTAAAAAGGAGTAAAAAGAGCGCTTAAACGTCGAAATATCTCAAACGGGAAGGAAATGACGGTCAGTTTTCATCAAAATCGACGAAATCATCGAGATTTGCGAGCTGTTCCGCTTGTTTCGACGGTTAAAGGGTTGTTTATTACATTCTGCACGTAAAAAGGAGTAAAAAGAGCGCTTAAACGTCGAAATATCTCAAACGGGAAGGAAATGACGGTCAGTTTTCATCAAAATCGACGAAATCATCGAGATTTGCGAGCTGTTCCGCTTGTTTCGACGGTTAAAGGGTTGTTTAATACATTCTGCACGTAAAAAGGAGTAAAAAGAGCGCTTAAACGTCGAAATATCTCAAACGGGAAGGAAATGACGGTCAGTTTTCATCAAAATCGACGACATCATCGAGATTTGCGAGCTGTTCCGGTTGTTTCGACGGTTAAACGGTTGTTTATTACATTCTGCACGTAAAAAGGAGTAAAATGAGCGCTTAAACGTCGAAATATCTCAAACGGGAAGGAAGTGACGGTCAGTTTTCATCAAAATCGACGAAATCATCGAGATTTGCGAGCTGTTCCGCTTGTTTCGACGGTTAAACGGTTATTTATTACATTCTGCACGTAAAAAGGAGTAAAATGAGCGCCTAAAAGGTCGAAATATCTCAAACGGGAAGGAAGGGACGGTCAGTTTTCATCAAAATCGACGAAATCATCGAGATTTGCGAGCTGTTCCGCTTGTTTCGACGGTTAAACGGTTGTTTATTACATTCTGCACGTAAAAAGGAGTAAAAAGAGCGCTTAAACGTCGAAATATCTCAAACGGGAAGGAAATGACGGTCAGTTTTCATCAAAATCGACGAAATCATCGAGATTTGCGAGCTGTTCCGCTTGTTTCGACGGTTAGACGGTTGTTTATTACATTCTGCACGTAAAAAGGAGTAAAATGAGCGCTTAAACGTCGAAATATCTCAAACGGGAAGGAAATGACGGTCAGTTTTCATCAAAATCGACGAAATCATCGAGATTTGCGAGCTGTTCCGCTTGTTTCGACGGTTAAACTGTTGTTTATTACATTCTGCACGTAGAAAGGAGTAAAAAGAGCGCTTAAACGTCGAAATATTTCAAACGGGAAGGAAACGACGGTCAGTTTTCATCAAAATCGACGAAATCATCGAGATTTGCGAGCTGTTCCGCTTGTTTCGACGGTTAAACGGTTATTTATTACATTCTGCACGTAAAAAGGAGTAAAAAGAGCGCTTAAACGTCGAAATATCTCAAACGGGAAGGAAATGACGGTCAGTTTTCATCAAAATCGACGAAATCATCGAGATTTGCGAGCTGTTCCGCTTGTTTCGACGGTTAAACTGTTGTGCATTGCATTCTGCACGTAAAAAGGAGTAAAAAGAGCGCTTAAACGTCGAAATATCTCAAACGGGAAGGAAATGACGGTCAGTTTTCATCAAAATCGACGAAATTATCGAGATTTGCGAGCTGTTCCGCTTGTTTCGACGGTTAAACTGTTGTGCATTGCATTCTGCACGTAAAAAGGAGTAAAAAGAGCGCATAAACGTCGAAATATCTCAAACTGGAAGGAAATGACGGTCAGTTTTCATCAAAATCGACGAAATCATCGAGATTTGCGAGCTGTTCCGCTTGTTTCGACGGTTAAACGGTTGTTTATTACATTCTGCACGTAGAAAGGAGTAAAAAGAGCGATTAAACGTCGAAATATTTCAAACGGGAAGGAAACGACGGTCAGTTTTCATCAAAATCGACGAAATCATCGAGATTTGCGAGCTGTTCCGCTTGTTTCGACGGTTAAACTGTTGTGCATTGCATTCTGCACGTAAAAATTAGTGAAATGAGCGTTTAAACGTCGAAATATCTCAAACGGGAAGGAAATGACGGTCAGTTTTCATCAAAATCGACGAAATCATCGAGATTTGCGAGCTGTTCCGCTTGTTTCGACGGTTAAACGGTTATTTATTACATTCTGCACGTAAAAAGGAGTAAAAAGAGCGCTTAAACGTCGAAATATCTCAAACGGGAAGGAAATGACGGTCAGTTTTCATCAAAATCGACGAAATCATCGAGATTTGCGGGCTGTTCCACTTGTTTCGACGGTTAAACGGTTGTTTATTACATTCTGCACGTAAAAAGGAGTAAAAAGAGCGCTTAAACGTCGAAATATCTCAAACGGGAAGGAAATGACGGTCAGTTTTCATCAAAATCGACGAAATCATCGAGATTTGCGAGCTGTTCCGCTTGTTTCGACGGTTAAACTGTTGTGCATTGCATTCTGCACGTAAAAAGGAGTAAAAAGAGCGCTTAAACGTCGAAATATCTCAAACGGGAAGGAAATGACGGTCAGTTTTCATCAAAATCGACGAAATCATCGAGATTTGCGAGCTGTTCCGCTTGTTTCGACGGTTAAACTGTTGTGCATTGCATTCTGCACGTAAAAAGGAGTAAAAAGAGCGCATAAACGTCGAAATATCTCAAACTGGAAGGAAATGACGGTCAGTTTTCATCAAAATCGACGAAATCATCGAGATTTGCGAGCTGTTCCGCTTGTTTCGACGGTTAAACGGTTGTTTATTACATTCTGCACGTAGAAAGGAGTAAAAAGAGCGATTAAACGTCGAAATATTTCAAACGGGAAGGAAACGACGGTCAGTTTTCATCAAAATCGACGAAATCATCGAGATTTGCGAGCTGTTCCGCTTGTTTCGACGGTTAAACGGTTGTTTATTACATTCTGCACGTAGAAAGGAGTAAAAAGAGCGCTTAAACGTCGAAATATTTCAAACGGGAAGGAAACGACGGTCAGTTTTCACCAAAATCGACGAAATCGTCGAGATTTGCGAGCTGTTCCGCTTGTTTCGACGGTTAAACTGTTGTGCATTGCATTCTGCACGTAAAAAGGAGTAAAAAGAGCGCTTAAACGTCGAAATATCTCAAACGGGAAGGAAATGACGGTCAGTTTTCATCAAAATCGAAGAAATCATCGAGATTTGCGAGCTGTTCCGCTTGTTTCGACGGTTAAACGGTTGTTTATTACATTCTGCACGTAAAAAGGAGTAAAAAGAGCGCTTAAACGTCGAAATATTTCAAACGGGAAGGAAACGACGGTCAGTTTTCATCAAAATCGACGAAATCATCGAGATTTGCGAGCTGTTCCGCTTGTTTCGACGGTTAAACTGTTGTGCATTGCATTCTGCACGTAAAAAGGAGTAAAAAGAGCGCTTAAACGTCGAAATATCTCAAACGGGAAGGAAAGGACGGTCAGTTTTCATCAAAATCGACGAAATCATCGAGATTTGCGAGCTGTTCCGTCTGTTTCGACGGTTAAACGGTTGTGCATTGCATTCTGCACGTAAAAAGGAGTGAAATGAGCGTTTAAACGTCGAAATATCTCAAACGGGAAGGAAATGACGGTCAGTTTTCATCAAAATCGACGAAATCATCGAGATTTGCGAGCTGTTCCGCTTGTTTCGACGGTTAAACGGTTATTTATTACATTCTGCACGTAAAAAGGAGTAAAAAGAGCGCTTAAACGTCGAAATATCTCAAACGGGAAGGAAATGACGGTCAGTTTTCATCAAAATCGACGAAATCATCGAGATTTGCGAGCTGTTCCGCTTGTTTCGACGGTTAAACTGTTGTGCATTGCATTCTGCACGTAAAATGGAGTAAAAAGAGCGCTTAAACGTCGAAATATCTCAAACGAGAAGGAAATGACGGTCAGTTTTCATCAAAATCGACGAAATCATCGAGATTTGCGAGCTGTTCCGCTTGTTTCGACGGTTAAACGGTTGTGCATTGCATTCTGCACGTAAAAAGGAGTGAAATGAGCGTTTAAACGTCGAAATATCTCAAACGGGAAGGAAATGACGGTCAGTTTTCATCAAAATCGACGAAATCATCGAGATTTGCGAGCTGTTCCGCTTGTTTCGACGGTTAAACGGTTATTTATTACATTCTGCACGTAAAAAGGAGTAAAAAGAGCGCTTAAACGTCGAAATATTTCAAACGGGAAGGAAATGACGGTCAGTTTTCATCAAAATCGAAGAAATCATCGAGATTTGCGAGCTGTTCCGCTTGTTTCGACGGTTAAACGGTTGTTTATTACATTCTGCACGTAAAAAGGAGTAAAAAGAGCGCTTAAACGTCGAAATATTTCAAACGGGAAGGAAACGACGGTCAGTTTTCATCAAAATCGACGAAATCATCGAGATTTGCGAGCTGTTCCGCTTGTTTCGACGGTTAAACTGTTGTGCATTGCATTCTGCACGTAAAAAGGAGTAAAAAGAGCGCTTAAACGTCGAAATATCTCAAACGGGAAGGAAATGACGGTCAGTTTTCATCAAAATCGAAGAAATCATCGAGATTTGCGAGCTGTTCCGCTTGTTTCGACGGTTAAACGGTTGTTTATTACATTCTGCACGTAAAAAGGAGTAAAAAGAGCGCTTAAACGTCGAAATATTTCAAACGGGAAGGAAACGACGGTCAGTTTTCATCAAAATCGACGAAATCATCGAGATTTGCGAGCTGTTCCGCTTGTTTCGACGGTTAAACTGTTGTGCATTGCATTCTGCACGTAAAAAGGAGTAAAAAGAGCGCTTAAACGTCGAAATATCTCAAACGGGAAGGAAATGACGGTCAGTTTTCATCAAAATCGACGAAATCATCGAGATTTGCGAGCTGTTCCGTCTGTTTCGACGGTTAAACGGTTGTGCATTGCATTCTGCACGTAAAAAGGAGTGAAATGAGCGTTTAAACGTCGAAATATCTCAAACGGGAAGGAAATGACGGTCAGTTTTCATCAAAATCGACGAAATCATCGAGATTTGCGAGCTGTTCCGCTTGTTTCGACGGTTAAACGGTTATTTATTACATTCTGCACGTAAAAAGGAGTAAAAAGAGCGCTTAAACGTCGAAATATCTCAAACGGGAAGGAAATGACGGTCAGTTTTCATCAAAATCGACGAAATCATCGAGATTTGCGAGCTGTTCCGCTTGTTTCGACGGTTAAACTGTTGTGCATTGCATTCTGCACGTAAAATGGAGTAAAAAGAGCGCTTAAACGTCGAAATATCTCAAACGAGAAGGAAATGACGGTCAGTTTTCATCAAAATCGACGAAATCATCGAGATTTGCGAGCTGTTCCGCTTGTTTCGACGGTTAAACGGTTGTGCATTGCATTCTGCACGTAAAAAGGAGTGAAATGAGCGTTTAAACGTCGAAATATCTCAAACGGGAAGGAAATGACGGTCAGTTTTCATCAAAATCGACGAAATCATCGAGATTTGCGAGCTGTTCCGCTTGTTTCGACGGTTAAACGGTTATTTATTACATTCTGCACGTAAAAAGGAGTAAAAAGAGCGCTTAAACGTCGAAATATCTCAAACGGGAAGGAAATGACGGTCAGTTTTCATCAAAATCGACGAAATCATCGAGATTTGCGAGCTGTTCCGCTTGTTTCGACGGTTAAAGGGTTGTTTATTACATTCTGCACGTAAAAAGGAATAAAAAGAGCGCTTAAACGTCGAAATATCTCAAACGGGAAGGAAATGACGGTCAGTTTTCATCAAAATCGACGAAATCATCGAGATTTGCGAGCTGTTCCGGTTGTTTCGACGGTTAAACGGTTGTTTATTACATTCTGCACGTAAAAAGGAGTAAAATGAGCGCTTAAACGTCGAAATATCTCAAACGGGAAGGAAATGACGGTCAGTTTTCATCAAAATCGACGAAATCATCGAGATTTGCGAGCTGTTCCGCTTGTTTCGACGGTTAAACGGTTGTTTATTACATTCTGCACGTAGAAAGGAGTAAAAAGAGCGCTTAAACGTCGAAATATTTCAAACGGGAAGGAAACGACGGTCAGTTTTCATCAAAATCGACGAAATCATCGAGATTTGCGAGCTGTTCCGCTTGTTTCGACGGTTAAACTGTTGTGCATTGCATTCTGCACGTAAAAAGGAGTAAAAAGAGCGCTTAAACGTCGAAATATCTCAAACGGGAAGGAAATGACGGTCAGTTTTCATCAAAATCGACGAAATCATCGAGATTTGCGAGCTGTTCCGTCTGTTTCGACGGTTAAACGGTTGTGCATTGCATTCTGCACGTAAAAAGGAGTGAAATGAGCGTTTAAACGTCGAAATATCTCAAACGGGAAGGAAATGACGGTCAGTTTTCATCAAAATCGACGAAATCATCGAGATTTGCGAGCTGTTCCGCTTGTTTCGACGGTTAAACGGTTATTTATTACATTCTGCACGTAAAAAGGAGTAAAAAGAGCGCTTAAACGTCGAAATATCTCAAACGGGAAGGAAATGACGGTCAGTTTTCATCAAAATCGACGAAATCATCGAGATTTGCGAGCTGTTCCGCTTGTTTCGACGGTTAAACTGTTGTGCATTGCATTCTGCACGTAAAATGGAGTAAAAAGAGCGCTTAAACGTCGAAATATCTCAAACGGGAAGGAAATGACGGTCAGTTTTCATCAAAATCGACGAAATCATCGAGATTTGCGAGCTGTTCCGCTTGTTTCGACGGTTAAACGGTTGTGCATTGCATTCTGCACGTAAAAAGGAGTGAAATGAGCGTTTAAACGTCGAAATATCTCAAACGGGAAGGAAATGACGGTCAGTTTTCATCAAAATCGACGAAATCATCGAGATTTGCGAGCTGTTCCGCTTGTTTCGACGGTTAAACGGTTATTTATTACATTCTGCACGTAAAAAGGAGTAAAAAGAGCGCTTAAACGTCGAAATATCTCAAACGGGAAGGAAATGACGGTCAGTTTTCATCAAAATCGACGAAATCATCGAGATTTGCGAGCTGTTCCGCTTGTTTCGACGGTTAAACTGTTGTGCATTGCATTCTGCACGTAAAAAGGAGTAAAAAGAGCGCTTAAACGTCGAAATATCTCAAACGGGAAGGAAATGACGGTCAGTTTTCATCAAAATCGACGAAATCATCGAGATTTGCGAGCTGTTCCGCTTGTTTCGACGGTTAAACTGTTGTGCATTGCATTCTGCACGTAAAAAGGAGTAAAAAGAGCGCTTAAACGTCGAAATATCTCAAACGGGAAGGAAATGACGGTCAGTTTTCATCAAAATCGACGAAATCATCGAGATTTGCGAGCTGTTCCGCTTGTTTCGACGGTTAAACTGTTGTGCATTGCATTGTTACGTTCCTGTTTGTTTGAATTGATTTTAAACCGTTGAATTCGCAAGATTTTTTTTTTTTTTTTTTTTTTTATTTGTTTTAATTTTTATTTGTTTTTTGTGTTTGTTTTAATTTATTTTGTTTTGTTCTAATTTAATTTAATTCAATTTAGTTCGATTTAGTTGAGTTTCGTCAGGAGGGGAAAATTTACACGACATAATTATATTTAAGATATTGAATCAAGGTTTTCGATTAAAATCTATTTCTAAGTTGAAAGTTTATTGTTACGTACTTGTTTAAAGTCAATTCAAACTTTTGATTTTAATTTAATCCGAAGGGAAAGATTTAAATTTAATTGACTGTATAAGAAATATTTCTCACACGGTAGTTGCTGCCACCAGAAACAGTCTGAGGACTGTTTCGAATAGAAAAATTTCCTTGTACTTATTTTCGAAATAATCTATTGATAAATTAATTACTTATGGATAGCGTTGACTAGTGTTAGGCTACTGATAAATAATTTCCACGTTTTCGGCTAACCTGCTATGTGCAGGGATACTCGCACGGGAGAGGATTAAAGTTGAATAAAAATAAGTATTCGATTTGGTCGCACGGAATTTATCTAAACTTCAGTATAGAATTATTTAAAATTATATATATATATATATGTATGAATTGTTTGAGAATTCGGTTCAATTTCGTTGTATAGAATTTATTTAAATTTGAATGTGGAATTATTCAAGTTGATATATATGTATATATAGCGTTTTAGGGACGGTAAAACAAGAGTGTTCGCGTTAATGGATTGGTTAAGATTTTGAATTTTCTTCGTTTGATGCAAATTTTATCTTTACGTTTCCTTCTCCTCCTCTCTTAATTTCGCCAATGGATCTATCATTGAACTGGACTTTAGTTCATTTGTTAGGGTGATTTTTTACCGTTTCGATTTCCTTGCCTTCCGAATTGAGTGATCACGAGAAAATGATTTCAATGATCCTCTCTGTGTGAGGTTCGTGTGATTTCGCGAGCCTTGCCCAAAGATGGGCAGTATTTTGCCAACAGTGGGAGGAGGAATGCGAAGATCAATAGATGGTTCGATAGTCGAAACACCGTTATCCACAACCCAACACAGCGAATGATCCTTCGGTTAAGATTCAGAAGGGAATTATTCTGTTTTATAATCGTATACAACGATGGCAAGAATGAAAATATCGGTTAATTAGATCTAATGATGAATTTGATAGTCTTCTCTGCGTAAGACTCGTGTGATTTCGCAAGCCTTGCCCAAAGACGGGCAATGTTTTGCCAACAGTGGGAGGAGGAATGCGAAGATCAATGAGTGTTTCAATAATTGAAGACACCGTTTTCGCAAGCCTACGCAGCGAATGACGCTTTGTTTATTCTCAAAATTGAAACGAAATTGAATGTATTAATTGATGATAAGTAAATCGGATTCGGTTCCTGGATGTGGCGAAATTACTAGAGAAGAAGGAAATTTTATAAAATTGAGACTCTTACCTTGTTCCGTCAGGGGCCATCGGCTCGTAATAGTCGTCGGTGAAATTTTTTTTATTTGGTTTAATTATTCGACTCAGGTATAATTATTATTAGAACTTTAGTTTATTTATTTTTAATTAGAAATACACTCTGAATAAGCTTGCGGCTTATTTATTCGGATAAACGTCGCGGGTATAAATATATTTATTTATAAGGATGTTTTTAAATCTCGCCAATGAAATGAACACTTAGAAGGATTTCTAACTTAATTTGTGACTTAAACTGAGCAATTAATAAGAGACCGTCGAGGTGCAATGCGCGATAGACGACAATATATTGACAACAAAATAACAAGCCGAAACGTAACGTACAATTAGCGACAAAATAATGGACCGAAACGTAACGTATAATTCGCGACAGAATAATGGACGATGTTCTGTGTTGCTGCGTTTATTTATAATAACATCCCCCACAGGGTGGCGGTCAACTGGTGGTTCGCTTCCGTGGGAATCGGGATGCTGCAGTTTGGGGTTCCCGAACTCGTACGTGAGAGAATGCAAATTCTGTAATCGTTGATGTCTCCTTTGCTTCGTTATCTTGTCTTTTAACTTCCAGATTCCCATCGCGGGTACGTGAGAAAATGCAAAAATCTGTATTTCGACTTAGTTCCCATCGGTTCTATTTTCTGCTGAGGTAGCGTCTAGGAGGCTTGGAGCTTTCCATGCTGGTCTAGTCTTTTCTCGAGAATTTTTATGTTAATACTGTGGGAATAATTTTTGTTCTTCGGCGCGTGGAAGGGCCGGTGGCTAGAGTCTCATTATTATATCGACACTTGCTCCGGCAACACGCGCGATCCGCCACTCTCCCGCAATAAGGATTTCTTCTGATTTATCTTCCGTGAGTTTGGTTTTGAAGAATATTTCCATGCTATGGTTGCTTCCGGGATTTAATTTGATTTTCGATATTTGCTGTTTTCGTGGTTTTGATCTCTTTTCCTATTTTGTTGTTTCAGCGCAAGAGAAAGTGGGATTCCGAAGAACCGTGTGTGATTCCGAACGATGTATTCAGCGCATGACGCGTTGGCAGTTCCATCCTGAAGCTTCTTGATTTCGATTTTGCCGCTTTGGATATACCCCGTTCATATGTTAGTTATATATATATATATATATTTATTTATTTATACATTTTAAATATATTTCTTTAGTTTTATATTTTCTTTTTACTCCATTATATATATATATATATATATTTTATACAAAGTAATTTTCGCATAATAAAATTGTTAACAATGTGTTTTATGATTCATTTCTCGCGGCTGATTTCCACCAATCCCCGGCCTTCCTGTCCCGTGTCTTTATTTATTGCTACCTCGGCTCGACGTTCCATTTTGTATTAAATATTTATTTTCGCTGTTCTTTCCTTTTCCTTTTCTTTTCTTTTCCCTATCGAAGGTATAATTTTATTATTATTATTTTTTTTGTAACACGTACGAATCAGTGCGCGCATGTTTCAAAATGGCCGCTCGTGAACGTCCCTCGCATACAGTGACTTCTATTGATCTCGGATCTATTTATCGATTATGTGTAAATCTTGTTTCGGCGTTTTGACGTATAGTTGAATTGAGAAATATTGTATTTTGTATTTATCTAATGTGTATAATTATTGCGTGTGTTCCGACGTGCGCGTATAAATCTAACATGGCTGCTCGCAAATGTCATCAGTGAGGTTACAGTGGCGGGTCTTTAGTTTTATCGAACTGATTTTTCTGTCTGTCGCTCGTTTTCCCTTATTCTACCGCAATTAGACTATATATTTATTGTTATTATTATTGTTAAAATGACAATAGTATTGTTCATGTGAATATATATATATATATATATTTATATTGTGTGTCATTTTAATGTGACTAATGTTTTGTAATTTTTTCGATAGTGCTATTTATTGTGCTAAGTAGTTTATTTTATAGTGTTCAATAATATAAAACACACACAAACGTATATATATATATATATATATATGCATATACATGTTTCTTGTAGTGGTGTAGTTTCATACGAAGTGAAATGTTAATTGTTTATTTCGTGTTTACTAGATTGTTAATTTTGATTTAGTAGAATAGAACACGCATACACACACGCGCATATAAGTATATATGTATATATTTCTGATAGTGTGACTTTTCATATAAATTCTTTAATTGTGTATTTGAGGTTATATGTCAATTATTTGTTTTCATATATACATATATGTTTTGTAATGTGACAACGTAGTATTGAGAGTTTTATTTCTATCGTTTACCAGATTATTATGTGTTCGATATGGTTTACATATTTATGCTGTACGCAATTCTCCCAGTCGAGGCGGTGTTAATTATTTTTGAACGTTTTAGCCTGTCGATAGGTTGTTACTTAGTCCCTAGTGTTGCGTTGTGTGTTCTATTTCTTTTATATTCATTTTTGTGTTTGCAATTCTTCAAGTCGTTGCGGTGTCAATTATTTTGAACGTTTTAGCCTGTCGATAGGTTGTTACTTAGTCCCTAGTGTTGCGTTGTGTGTTCTATTTCTTTTATATTCATTTAGATTATTAGTAGTAGTTTGGTTTAGAGTGTAGATTATATATTTATATATTTATATATATAGACATGCATGTTACGTAATGTAGTTCTCATTTATAATTATTTTACCCGAATGTTGGCTAGTTTTAAGTATGTATCTTAAATTAATAATTTTAATTTAATAATGTAGAGTGCGCACACATATATATATATTTCTGACGATGTAACCTCTATTTCTTTAATAATGCAATATTGTATGTTTTATGTATTCGTTAGACTATAAGTTCATTGATTTTATATACTCATATATTTATAGTTTGGTAATGTTGGATTTGTATTATTAGTATAGTATTGGAAGTATTGTTTCTAATATTTTCTGGGTTATTACATGTTTGGCATATATGTTTATATTTATATGTAACTCTCCAAGTTGTTGCTGCGTTGATTGAATAAAATATATTTATATACACATATATTCCTGGTGTTTCAATTATTTCCTTTTGTAGTTATTCTTATTTCTTGATTTACTCGTTTGGTTCGCGACTCGTTTAATTCATTAATTAATTTTATTTACTGATTTAAATTCTATCTTTTGTATTTTACATATTCCGTCTTCGTTGATTGATTGTAGTATATCTTCTTGTTGCTCCTTTTCCTTTATTTTGCAAATTTGTCATATATAATCCTTCTTATTCTTGGTTTATTTGATTGGTTCGTATCTAGTCCAGTTTATTAATTGATTTTATTTACTTTATTTTATACTGATAGTTGGATTTATTTGTCGCCCTCATTTGTTAATTTTTTATTTTGTTTTGTAGTAGCGTGTGTTCCTTGGTGTATACAAATTTTTCTCGCGCTGATTTGCGTATAGTAATTTTGTATCTTCGTTACGGCACGTGCGGAGCGCGGGACGTGACACCCCCGCCCTTGGAGTTCAAATTTCCGGAGGAAATTTGACTGAGGGCGTCTCTGAATTCGCTCAAGGCGGATACAGATGCCGTTGGTTGTTCTCCAGTTTTAGTCAGTGCGAATGTTACTTCCCGTGTTGTTAGTGTGTAAACTGGTTGCACTGGTTCCCCGTTGGTCCTTTTCTCCCGGATCTTTGTGGCGATTCTCTCATACAATACGTCGTATTGATCAAATTTGCATGGTGAGGGTGGTTGTGGTTGCCAATAAGTGTGTCCGTCCTTTGCGTCTAAACAGTTTCTTCGCCTTACTGTGGCTTGTACAACGACCTTTTCCCAGCTCCCGTATGGGTCTACATATTGTGTTCCCTGGCAGCTGCCGCCGTCTGATAACTTGCCGGCGTCCTGGTGCATCCTTGCACATTGTTGGGCAGTTGTTTCATGGAGGTATTCGGCGAATCCATTATGCACTGCCGACGTGTGGGAGTGCATGCCACAGTAATATATAATTCGAGTTATTTGCACCTTGCATTGCCTCACACTGGTAAATTCGAATTCTGAGAGTTGCAGTAGTTGAATATAAATATCTTGGGTTTCTGTCGTTGCAGGTTGTATGCTGCAGTCCCCGATGGAGTTTAAAGAGGTGGTGGTAACGTTGAGGTGATTGTCATTGCAGTCGTATCCAACCAGGCCACATGTTATTTTGATGAGGGTAAGTACGATGACCAGGTGATTCATCTTGCTATTAGCAATTTATTAAATTGTTTCTTACTCTTGAGTTTATTAGAAATAAGAATAACCTTTTAATATATATATATATGTGTATAGAAAAGGAAATTATATTTATACATTTTGTCTTCTCCCTTTCCTCCATTTTCTTTCTTTTTTTCTTTATTACAACTTCGTTTTATTTTAGGTTTGATGTATATGCTATCAGTGAAGATAATTTTATGAAGGCTACTTGAGTTATAATTATATACATATATGCATACGTTTTGGTGAGTAATATAAATGGGATTTATTTTATCGTTATAAATATATATAAGTATATATTATCAATAGGTATAAATGTCACAAATGTAGCTTGGTTTCGTATGTATATATATGTGTGTATAAATATGACAG
Source organism: Bombus flavifrons (assembly GCF_040668555.2). Taxonomy (NCBI): domain Eukaryota; kingdom Metazoa; phylum Arthropoda; class Insecta; order Hymenoptera; family Apidae; genus Bombus; species Bombus flavifrons. The sequence continues at coordinate 401,501 of NC_138459.1, read as the reverse complement.
TTTATTTTATGAGTCACTTGCATTGTCAATGGAAGTGAGTGTTGCAAATATCATCTACTTTAAAACATGCGTGTATATATATTGGTAAACATGAATGAAAATTATATGTATAGTTATTAATGTTGTTTGTTTACAGGTAGATAGCATAAGTATACAAGTACGTTATATTTCAATGGTGCGGAGTATCATTCCTTGAACTAAAAATTCTCTTTCAAGGTGAGTCAGATCATTGTAGACCATCATGCATTGGAGGCATGATATAGCGGGTTGTAGGTTCGCCAGGCTTACATCGCACATGCTGCAGTATGATATTTGTATACTTGCAGGTACTCCGCATAGGAAATGAGTGGGCGGCTCTTCACATAGGTCCTGCTCGTCTGGATCTAGGTTGTCGAAACAATCTTGACAAGGATAGCCGCTATAAAAATGGTAAACGGAGCATATCAACCGAGCACAGAGGCAGGACTCAACCTCCTTCGTCACCTCCAGATTGAATGCGAGCTTGGGTCTGTCTGGGTTTTCTATGTCGGAATTGATGAGTTCGCCACTCGTTCTGTACATACATACAAAAACAATTAATATATTTTCTTTCTTTTTTTTTTATATATATTTCGTTCGGACCTGTTCCTTTATATGAATATTGTATCCCTGTATATAATATAATATATATGTGATATGTTATGATTATGTTAGTTATTATTTATTATTTCTTTTTTTTTCTTTTTACCCTTCTCTCACTCTCCTCTTTTTTTTTTATTAGTACCTAACATAGCTATCATGATCCTATATTACATTGTATTGGTTATTATTCGTGTTGAGGTGTGTGTGTGTGTGGGGTGTGCGCGACGGATTTTTTCCAACATGGTCGCTCGCGTGTATCTCTGGTATGGTGTTGTTTTAATGTCAACAGTAATGTATTATTGAAATAACTGGTTATGATTTTATTTAGTAGTGTTTTGTAATGTTGTTTTGTGTTTCATGGTATTGTGTGTGTAAATACCGCGTGTTACTTTAATGCAATAACATGGGTTATATTGTTATCGAATTTCAATGGTCATTGTTTTGGTTATATGTGACTTGCGTTTATATAAGTCTCGTTAAATTTAGTTTGTGTTTTGTGTATTGTGTTACCAGTCGCTTTCATGTAGCATAACTTTATTCCTTGGTACTAAGTTCAGTCATGACTTGTTAATATTTAGTTAGTCTATCTTGATTAGTTTCTAACCTATTTCTGTATTTATTAACCTTTCTTATTTCCCTATTAATTTTATTATTGCTTGTGTTCGCTATTTGTTATTATTTTATGTTTGGTATGAATTAGTTCCTTTATTAGTGATTAAGTCTTATTTGTTAGATTAACATTATTTGTAAAAAAAAAAAAAAAAAAAAAAAAATTTTCTTTTTTAGATTTTTGATGCTGCGTTGCTTACCTGGATCATTCTCACATCATCATCAGATTCTTCGGTATTACCTTGGATACTTACTATGGTTGCCTTCAATCATCCTATGTCTGCGATCATAAAGGTACTGTTTAATTTATTAATTCAATATGTGTATGATATATTGTGTGAGCGACCGCTATTGTGTATTACAAAATATGCTTCTACATGTTAGATATAATAGTTAATACAATATACTATCCTTTACTCTGGTTCTATCTATTACTAGCTTCCAATTAATCTATCTTAATTATCTTCGTAACCACTTTCTATACTTATCAACTATTTCATTTCTTCTTATTAATTTGTGAAATTCATGCTTGTGCGCTTCTTGTATGGTGTTTGATTGTTCATGAGGTAAGTTGCACCTTCACTGTTTTAAATATTCGTTGAACTATTACTTTTCATATTCAAACAATAATTGGAGCACTTGTAGTAATCTTTCCCCCCCCTTTTTTTTTTTTCAGGTTACCTGTTATCTGTGCCATTCGACGAACAGTGTCACACTTTCATAGTCTTGCTATGACGTTTAGTAGTGTTGCATCTTGTATTAAGGCGATCGAAGTTAATCCATTTATTTACTTTCAGCTGGCTGTCGTACATGGTGTTCCGCAAACGGGGATCCATGGCCTATTTTGCACGTAAATCTTTTGTATAGCGATTACTTGTTCGCAAGGTGACTTTCACTTTCACTATTTTAGTTATTCATTGAATTAACACATTTTATATTCAAACAATAATCGGAGCACACTTAATAATTTTCTTTTTCCTTTTTAGGTTTCCACTATCTGTATTATTCGACGAACAGTGTCACACTTCCTTTTCTTCATTTTAGTTTTTATTCTGCGCCAACACGCAAGTTTACTGACACCGATCCAATTATCCAATTGCTTGCCAATAGCATTTAAAATACAAATTTTTGAAAATGCCCAAAATAATAATATATTAACCCAAATATATTTTAGATATAGTATAGTGTGATACCATCTATATTTTCCAAGAGGAATCATAAGATTAGTACTCATGTTATCTACGTCAAATGCTAGATGTAACAACCAATGAAGTATTTTTAATCCAATTATAATCCAATGGCTAGCGTACTTATTCGAATTTTTATATATATCCTTGACTGGTGATTCCCTATTTTCTCCCTTTTTATTTCCTTGAACACGTTGAACTCGCGTTTTTTCGGCTTGAAAATGTTTAGAATCCTTTTCCTTAGTTATCCATTCTTCTTTATTTACTTTATTCGCAACACGTCGATTTTTCTCTAGCTTTTCAGGATGAATAGTTTCACTGGAAGTGCTTATTATAATTAAATTATTATTTATTTGTACGGAACGTTTAGGAATATTTTCGGTAGATTTAGAATTATTCTTTGAATTTTTATTACAAACCTTTCTGCTTATAGATTCTGTTTCGGATATAGGAATAGGTATACTTTTATTCTCTGTAGTCTGATCTTCCTTGCAATTTAATGGCTTGGCTTTGAGTCCGATTAAATTATTTTTTGATGGTTTTATAAAAATTTTTGAGTGAGATACACTCGCTATCTCTTTTTCTATTATGTTTGAAACATTCACGAAATTCGTGGAGCCTTGCTTTTGTATCTTTGCCAAGTCGAACGTGGAGAGGCACTTCGCACTTCCCAGCGGGTCCAATATCTCCGTGGTATTAGGCAGTGGATAATCGTTGCCTATCGTTTCGTCGTTCAGTTTTCTAATTTCCGATTCTTCTGCAAGTTCCTTGGCATTAGTATTGTTTATCTTGTTTGGGAGTTCGGAAAATTTCTCGCTGATGATCCTGTCTGTGGTGTCGTGCGTCCTGTTACTATTTAAAGTGACGTTATCCCTTATCACAGCAACGGAATGGTGTTTGCGTTGAAAAGTTGATTGATTCAAATGATCGTCATCCCTCTTTTGACTTAGATTTCTGTCGAGGTATTTACTTATGCATTTTTCTTCCCAGATTATTGCTCTTGCTCCTTTCCTGGCATCTTCCTCTATTCCCGGATTGTTTAGATATTTCCGCGACGGCGGTACAAATCTCCAATCCCTGTGGTTGTTTCCGATGTAATTACTATTGTATGGGGAATGAGCGTTGTTTCGGTTATAATTATTCGGAGGTGTCGGACGCTGGTATCGTATTCTATCGTTCACTTGTTTTAATTCTCGTGTTGCTTTCACTGCTTGGCGGTTATTCCTGATATTGTTGTTAGCGTTCGGAGGACGTACGTTATTGCGTCTGTAATAGTTTGAGGGAGTCGGTCGTGTGGGTCGCGTTCTATCGGTTATTTGTTTCAATTCGTGTGCTGCATGGACGGCCTGACGATATGCGTCTTCTAAAGTGTGGTATCCTGCTAGCTTTACTCGCATATATACCTCGTTCGGAAGTCCTTTAACAAAAGCTTCTCTTACCTCCCAATCTATAGTTTCTTGGATATCGGGGGAAATGATTCCGTAGTCGCCCTTTTCTTCGTCCATTATTGCCAATCTAAGGTTTCTAACTCGGTCCATATAATCTAATATGTGTTCCCCGGGTCGTTGAAATATCGTTCCTAATTCCCCTCTATATTCATTAAGAGATTTCCTTGGGCCGAATAGGTCCTTTAATTTATTTCCAAAATCGTTTAGGCTCCTTAATTCCGTATCTTCGATGGCGAGGAACGCGTGTCCACGGAGTTTATTGGTTAATAATTTTACTAATTGTGGTTCTTGGTACCTAGGAATCATATTTCGCGCGCGCTCGCAAGCTCTTAAAAATTGAAATACCGATGGTCGATAGCCGTCGAACACTGGCACCGATACGATCGCGTCTTTTACTTTAATTGACTGGGTAAATCCACTCGGCTGGGCCGTCTCTTGTTGTGTCGTAGGCGACGATGCGGGTGTATTAGATTCTTGCTTTGCTTTGAGTTCATACACGCCGTTTTGTAGTTCAACGAGTTTTGTATTCATGTCGCGAAAATTCGCATCCCATGCTTTGAGTTTCTCCGATAACGTCAAGACTAAGTCTTCGTCTAATGATTCTAGTCCGGTCGCCATTATTTCTTAGGTATATATTTTATTGATAAATGTAACAACTTTAATCCTCTGTGGAGCGTATCCCACCGCTGCCACCAAAAAATATTATACTATCTAATGTTACGTTCCTGTTTGTTTGAATTGATTTTAAACCGTTGAATTCGCAAGATTTTTTTTTTTTTTTTTTTTTTTATTTGTTTTAATTTTTATTTGTTTTTTGTGTTTGTTTTAATTTATTTTGTTTTGTTCTAATTTAATTTAATTCAATTTAGTTCGATTTAGTTGAGTTTCGTCAGGAGGGGAAAATTTACACGACATAATTATATTTAAGATATTGAATCAAGGTTTTCGATTAAAATCTATTTCTAAGTTGAAAGTTTATTGTTACGTACTTGTTTAAAGTCAATTCAAACTTTTGATTTTAATTTAATCCGAAGGGAAAGATTTAAATTTAATTGACTGTATAAGAAATATTTCTCACACGGTAGTTGCTGCCACCAGAAACAGTCTGAGGACTGTTTCGAATAGAAAAATTTCCTTGTACTTATTTTCGAAATAATCTATTGATAAATTAATTACTTATGGATAGCGTTGACTAGTGTTAGGCTACTGATAAATAATTTCCACGTTTTCGGCTAACCTGCTATGTGCAGGGATACTCGCACGGGAGAGGATTAAAGTTGAATAAAAATAAGTATTCGATTTGGTCGCACGGAATTTATCTAAACTTCAGTATAGAATTATTTAAAATTATATATATATATATATGTATGAATTGTTTGAGAATTCGGTTCAATTTCGTTGTATAGAATTTATTTAAATTTGAATGTGGAATTATTCAAGTTGATATATATGTATATATAGCGTTTTAGGGACGGTAAAACAAGAGTGTTCGCGTTAATGGATTGGTTAAGATTTTGAATTTTCTTCGTTTGATGCAAATTTTATCTTTACGTTTCCTTCTCCTCCTCTCTTAATTTCGCCAATGGATCTATCATTGAACTGGACTTTAGTTCATTTGTTAGGGTGATTTTTTACCGTTTCGATTTCCTTGCCTTCCGAATTGAGTGATCACGAGAAAATGATTTCAATGATCCTCTCTGTGTGAGGTTCGTGTGATTTCGCGAGCCTTGCCCAAAGATGGGCAGTATTTTGCCAACAGTGGGAGGAGGAATGCGAAGATCAATAGATGGTTCGATAGTCGAAACACCGTTATCCACAACCCAACACAGCGAATGATCCTTCGGTTAAGATTCAGAAGGGAATTATTCTGTTTTATAATCGTATACAACGATGGCAAGAATGAAAATATCGGTTAATTAGATCTAATGATGAATTTGATAGTCTTCTCTGCGTAAGACTCGTGTGATTTCGCAAGCCTTGCCCAAAGACGGGCAATGTTTTGCCAACAGTGGGAGGAGGAATGCGAAGATCAATGAGTGTTTCAATAATTGAAGACACCGTTTTCGCAAGCCTACGCAGCGAATGACGCTTTGTTTATTCTCAAAATTGAAACGAAATTGAATGTATTAATTGATGATAAGTAAATCGGATTCGGTTCCTGGATGTGGCGAAATTACTAGAGAAGAAGGAAATTTTATAAAATTGAGACTCTTACCTTGTTCCGTCAGGGGCCATCGGCTCGTAATAGTCGTCGGTGAAATTTTTTTTATTTGGTTTAATTATTCGACTCAGGTATAATTATTATTAGAACTTTAGTTTATTTATTTTTAATTAGAAATACACTCTGAATAAGCTTGCGGCTTATTTATTCGGATAAACGTCGCGGGTATAAATATATTTATTTATAAGGATGTTTTTAAATCTCGCCAATGAAATGAACACTTAGAAGGATTTCTAACTTAATTTGTGACTTAAACTGAGCAATTAATAAGAGACCGTCGAGGTGCAATGCGCGATAGACGACAATATATTGACAACAAAATAACAAGCCGAAACGTAACGTACAATTAGCGACAAAATAATGGACCGAAACGTAACGTATAATTCGCGACAGAATAATGGACGATGTTCTGTGTTGCTGCGTTTATTTATAATAACATCCCCCACAGGGTGGCGGTCAACTGGTGGTTCGCTTCCGTGGGAATCGGGATGCTGCAGTTTGGGGTTCCCGAACTCGTACGTGAGAGAATGCAAATTCTGTAATCGTTGATGTCTCCTTTGCTTCGTTATCTTGTCTTTTAACTTCCAGATTCCCATCGCGGGTACGTGAGAAAATGCAAAAATCTGTATTTCGACTTAGTTCCCATCGGTTCTATTTTCTGCTGAGGTAGCGTCTAGGAGGCTTGGAGCTTTCCATGCTGGTCTAGTCTTTTCTCGAGAATTTTTATGTTAATACTGTGGGAATAATTTTTGTTCTTCGGCGCGTGGAAGGGCCGGTGGCTAGAGTCTCATTATTATATCGACACTTGCTCCGGCAACACGCGCGATCCGCCACTCTCCCGCAATAAGGATTTCTTCTGATTTATCTTCCGTGAGTTTGGTTTTGAAGAATATTTCCATGCTATGGTTGCTTCCGGGATTTAATTTGATTTTCGATATTTGCTGTTTTCGTGGTTTTGATCTCTTTTCCTATTTTGTTGTTTCAGCGCAAGAGAAAGTGGGATTCCGAAGAACCGTGTGTGATTCCGAACGATGTATTCAGCGCATGACGCGTTGGCAGTTCCATCCTGAAGCTTCTTGATTTCGATTTTGCCGCTTTGGATATACCCCGTTCATATGTTAGTTATATATATATATATATATTTATTTATTTATACATTTTAAATATATTTCTTTAGTTTTATATTTTCTTTTTACTCCATTATATATATATATATATATATTTTATACAAAGTAATTTTCGCATAATAAAATTGTTAACAATGTGTTTTATGATTCATTTCTCGCGGCTGATTTCCACCAATCCCCGGCCTTCCTGTCCCGTGTCTTTATTTATTGCTACCTCGGCTCGACGTTCCATTTTGTATTAAATATTTATTTTCGCTGTTCTTTCCTTTTCCTTTTCTTTTCTTTTCCCTATCGAAGGTATAATTTTATTATTATTATTTTTTTTGTAACACGTACGAATCAGTGCGCGCATGTTTCAAAATGGCCGCTCGTGAACGTCCCTCGCATACAGTGACTTCTATTGATCTCGGATCTATTTATCGATTATGTGTAAATCTTGTTTCGGCGTTTTGACGTATAGTTGAATTGAGAAATATTGTATTTTGTATTTATCTAATGTGTATAATTATTGCGTGTGTTCCGACGTGCGCGTATAAATCTAACATGGCTGCTCGCAAATGTCATCAGTGAGGTTACAGTGGCGGGTCTTTAGTTTTATCGAACTGATTTTTCTGTCTGTCGCTCGTTTTCCCTTATTCTACCGCAATTAGACTATATATTTATTGTTATTATTATTGTTAAAATGACAATAGTATTGTTCATGTGAATATATATATATATATATATTTATATTGTGTGTCATTTTAATGTGACTAATGTTTTGTAATTTTTTCGATAGTGCTATTTATTGTGCTAAGTAGTTTATTTTATAGTGTTCAATAATATAAAACACACACAAACGTATATATATATATATATATATATGCATATACATGTTTCTTGTAGTGGTGTAGTTTCATACGAAGTGAAATGTTAATTGTTTATTTCGTGTTTACTAGATTGTTAATTTTGATTTAGTAGAATAGAACACGCATACACACACGCGCATATAAGTATATATGTATATATTTCTGATAGTGTGACTTTTCATATAAATTCTTTAATTGTGTATTTGAGGTTATATGTCAATTATTTGTTTTCATATATACATATATGTTTTGTAATGTGACAACGTAGTATTGAGAGTTTTATTTCTATCGTTTACCAGATTATTATGTGTTCGATATGGTTTACATATTTATGCTGTACGCAATTCTCCCAGTCGAGGCGGTGTTAATTATTTTTGAACGTTTTAGCCTGTCGATAGGTTGTTACTTAGTCCCTAGTGTTGCGTTGTGTGTTCTATTTCTTTTATATTCATTTTTGTGTTTGCAATTCTTCAAGTCGTTGCGGTGTCAATTATTTTGAACGTTTTAGCCTGTCGATAGGTTGTTACTTAGTCCCTAGTGTTGCGTTGTGTGTTCTATTTCTTTTATATTCATTTAGATTATTAGTAGTAGTTTGGTTTAGAGTGTAGATTATATATTTATATATTTATATATATAGACATGCATGTTACGTAATGTAGTTCTCATTTATAATTATTTTACCCGAATGTTGGCTAGTTTTAAGTATGTATCTTAAATTAATAATTTTAATTTAATAATGTAGAGTGCGCACACATATATATATATTTCTGACGATGTAACCTCTATTTCTTTAATAATGCAATATTGTATGTTTTATGTATTCGTTAGACTATAAGTTCATTGATTTTATATACTCATATATTTATAGTTTGGTAATGTTGGATTTGTATTATTAGTATAGTATTGGAAGTATTGTTTCTAATATTTTCTGGGTTATTACATGTTTGGCATATATGTTTATATTTATATGTAACTCTCCAAGTTGTTGCTGCGTTGATTGAATAAAATATATTTATATACACATATATTCCTGGTGTTTCAATTATTTCCTTTTGTAGTTATTCTTATTTCTTGATTTACTCGTTTGGTTCGCGACTCGTTTAATTCATTAATTAATTTTATTTACTGATTTAAATTCTATCTTTTGTATTTTACATATTCCGTCTTCGTTGATTGATTGTAGTATATCTTCTTGTTGCTCCTTTTCCTTTATTTTGCAAATTTGTCATATATAATCCTTCTTATTCTTGGTTTATTTGATTGGTTCGTATCTAGTCCAGTTTATTAATTGATTTTATTTACTTTATTTTATACTGATAGTTGGATTTATTTGTCGCCCTCATTTGTTAATTTTTTATTTTGTTTTGTAGTAGCGTGTGTTCCTTGGTGTATACAAATTTTTCTCGCGCTGATTTGCGTATAGTAATTTTGTATCTTCGTTACGGCACGTGCGGAGCGCGGGACGTGACAGCATTCTGCACGTAAAAAGGAGTAAAAAGAGCGCATAAACGTCGAAATATCTCTAACTGGAAGGAAATGACGGTCAGTTTTCATCAAAATCGACGAAATCATCGAGATTTGCGAGCTGTTCCGCTTGTTACGACGGTTAAACGGTTGTTTATTACATTCTGCACGTAGAAAGGAGTAAAAAGAGCGATTAAACGTCGAAATATTTCAAACGGGAAGGAAACGACGGTCAGTTTTCATCAAAATCGACGAAATCATCGAGATTTGCGAGCTCTTCCGCTTGTTTCGACGGTTAAACGGTTGTTTATTACATTCTGCACGTAGAAAGGAGTAAAAAGAGCGCTTAAACGTCGAAATATTTCAAACGGGAAGGAAACGACGGTCAGTTTTCACCAAAATCGACGAAATCGTCGAGATTTGCGAGCTGTTCCGCTTGTTTCGACGGTTAAACTGTTGTGCATTGCATTCTGCACGTAAAAAGGAGTAAAAAGAGCGCTTAAACGTCGAAATATCTCAAACGGGAAGGAAATGACGGTCAGTTTTCATCAAAATCGAAGAAATCATCGAGATTTGCGAGCTGTTCCGCTTGTTTCGACGGTTAAACGGTTGTTTATTACATTCTGCACGTAAAAAGGAGTAAAAAGAGCGCTTAAACGTCGAAATATCTCAAACGGGAAGGAAATGACGGTCAGTTTTCATCAAAATCGACGAAATCATCGAGATTTGCGAGCTGTTCCGTCTGTTTCGACGGTTAAACGGTTGTGCATTGCATTCTGCACGTAAAAAGGAGTGAAATGAGCGTTTAAACGTCGAAATATCTCAAACGGGAAGGAAATGACGGTCAGTTTTCATCAAAATCGACGAAATCATCGAGATTTGCGAGCTGTTCCGCTTGTTTCGACGGTTAAACGGTTATTTATTACATTCTGCACGTAAAAAGGAGTAAAAAGAGCGCTTAAACGTCGAAATATCTCAAACGGGAAGGAAATGACGGTCAGTTTTCATCAAAATCGACGAAATCATCGAGATTTGCGAGCTGTTCCGCTTGTTTCGACGGTTAAACTGTTGTGCATTGCATTCTGCACGTAAAATGGAGTAAAAAGAGCGCTTAAACGTCGAAATATCTCAAACGGGAAGGAAATGACGGTCAGTTTTCATCAAAATCGACGAAATCATCGAGATTTGCGAGCTGTTCCGCTTGTTTCGACGGTTAAACGGTTGTGCATTGCATTCTGCACGTAAAAAGGAGTGAAATGAGCGTTTAAACGTCGAAATATCTCAAACGGGAAGGAAATGACGGTCAGTTTTCATCAAAATCGACGAAATCATCGAGATTTGCGAGCTGTTCCGCTTGTTTCGACGGTTAAACGGTTATTTATTACATTCTGCACGTAAAAAGGAGTAAAAAGAGCGCTTAAACGTCGAAATATCTCAAACGGGAAGGAAATGACGGTCAGTTTTCATCAAAATCGACGAAATCATCGAGATTTGCGAGCTGTTCCGCTTGTTTCGACGGTTAAACTGTTGTGCATTGCATTCTGCACGTAAAAAGGAGTAAAAAGAGCGCTTAAACGTCGAAATATCTCAAACGGGAAGGAAATGACGGTCAGTTTTCATCAAAATCGACGAAATCATCGAGATTTGCGAGCTGTTCCGCTTGTTTCGACGGTTAAACTGTTGTGCATTGCATTCTGCACGTAAAAAGGAGTAAAAAGAGCGCTTAAACGTCGAAATATCTCAAACTGGAAGGAAATGACGGTCAGTTTTCATCAAAATCGACGAAATCATCGAGATTTGCGAGCTGTTCCGCTTGTTTCGACGGTTAAACGGTTGTTTATTACATTCTGCACGTAGAAAGGAGTAAAAAGAGCGATTAAACGTCGAAATATTTCAAACGGGAAGGAAACGACGGTCAGTTTTCATCAAAATCGACGAAATCATCGAGATTTGCGAGCTGTTCCGCTTGTTTGGACGGTTAAACGGTTGTTTATTACATTCTGCACGTAGAAAGGAGTAAAAAGAGCGCTTAAACGTCGAAATATTTCAAACGGGAAGGAAACGACGGTCAGTTTTCACCAAAATCGACGAAATCGTCGAGATTTGCGAGCTGTTCCGCTTGTTTCGACGGTTAAACGGTTATTTATTACATTCTGCACGTAAAAAGGAGTAAAAAGAGCGCTTAAACGTCGAAATATCTCAAACGGGAAGGAAATGACGGTCAGTTTTCATCAAAATCGACGAAATCATCGAGATTTGCGAGCTGTTCCGCTTGTTTCGACGGTTAAACTGTTGTGCATTGCATTCTGCACGTAAAATGGAGTAAAAAGAGCGCTTAAACGTCGAAATATCTCAAACGGGAAGGAAATGACGGTCAGTTTTCATCAAAATCGACGAAATCATCGAGATTTGCGAGCTGTTCCGCTTGTTTCGACGGTTAAACGGTTGTGCATTGCATTCTGCACGTAAAAAGGAGTGAAATGAGCGTTTAAACGTCGAAATATCTCAAACGGGAAGGAAATGACGGTCAGTTTTCATCAAAATCGACGAAATCATCGAGATTTGCGAGCTGTTCCGCTTGTTTCGACGGTTAAACGGTTATTTATTACATTCTGCACGTAAAAAGGAGTAAAAAGAGCGCTTAAACGTCGAAATATCTCAAACGGGAAGGAAATGACGGTCAGTTTTCATCAAAATCGACGAAATCATCGAGATTTGCGAGCTGTTCCGCTTGTTTCGACGGTTAAACTGTTGTGCATTGCATTCTGCACGTAAAAAGGAGTAAAAAGAGCGCTTAAACGTCGAAATATCTCAAACGGGAAGGAAATGACGGTCAGTTTTCATCAAAATCGACGAAATCATCGAGATTTGCGAGCTGTTCCGCTTGTTTCGACGGTTAAACTGTTGTGCATTGCATTCTGCACGTAAAAAGGAGTAAAAAGAGCGCTTAAACGTCGAAATATCTCAAACGGGAAGGAAATGACGGTCAGTTTTCATCAAAATCGACGAAATCATCGAGATTTGCGAGCTGTTCCGCTTGTTTCGACGGTTAAACTGTTGTGCATTGCATTCTGCACGTAAAAAGGAGTAAAAAGAGCGCATAAACGTCGAAATATCTCAAACTGGAAGGAAATGACGGTCAGTTTTCATCAAAATCGACGAAATCATCGAGATTTGCGAGCTGTTCCGCTTGTTACGACGGTTAAACGGTTGTTTATTACATTCTGCACGTAGAAAGGAGTAAAAAGAGCGATTAAACGTCGAAATATTTCAAACGGGAAGGAAACGACGGTCAGTTTTCATCAAAATCGACGAAATCATCGAGATTTGCGAGCTCTTCCGCTTGTTTCGACGGTTAAACGGTTGTTTATTACATTCTGCACGTAGAAAGGAGTAAAAAGAGCGCTTAAACGTCGAAATATTTCAAACGGGAAGGAAACGACGGTAAGTTTTCACCAAAATCGACGAAATCGTCGAGATTTGCGAGCTGTTCCGCTTGTTTCGACGGTTAAACTGTTGTGCATTGCATTCTGCACATAAAAAGGAGTAAAAAGAGCGCTTAAACGTCGAAATATCTCAAACGGGAAGGAAATGACGGTCAGTTTTCATCAAAATCGAAGAAATCATCGAGATTTGCGAGCTGTTCCGCTTGTTTCGACGGTTAAACGGTTGTTTATTACATTCTGCACGTAAAAAGGAGTAAAAAGAGCGCTTAAACGTCGAAATATCTCAAACGGGAAGGAAATGACGGTCAGTTTTCATCAAAATCGACGAAATCATCGAGATTTGCGAGCTGTTCCGTCTGTTTCGACGGTTAAACGGTTGTGCATTGCATTCTGCACGTAAAAAGGAGTGAAATGAGCGTTTAAACGTCGAAATATCTCAAACGGGAAGGAAATGACGGTCAGTTTTCATCAAAATCGACGAAATCATCGAGATTTGCGAGCTGTTCCGCTTGTTTCGACGGTTAAACGGTTATTTATTACATTCTGCACGTAAAAAGGAGTAAAAAGAGCGCTTAAACGTCGAAATATCTCAAACGGGAAGGAAATGACGGTCAGTTTTCATCAAAATCGACGAAATCATCGAGATTTGCGAGCTGTTCCGCTTGTTTCGACGGTTAAACTGTTGTGCATTGCATTCTGCACGTAAAATGGAGTAAAAAGAGCGCTTAAACGTCGAAATATCTCAAACGGGAAGGAAATGACGGTCAGTTTTCATCAAAATCGACGAAATCATCGAGATTTGCGAGCTGTTCCGCTTGTTTCGACGGTTAAACGGTTGTTTATTACATTCTGCACGTAGAAAGGAGTAAAAAGAGCGATTAAACGTCGAAATATTTCAAACGGGAAGGAAACGACGGTCAGTTTTCATCAAAATCGACGAAATCATCGAGATTTGCGAGCTGTTCCGCTTGTTTCGACGGTTAAACGGTTGTTTATTACATTCTGCACGTAGAAAGGAGTAAAAAGAGCGCTTAAACGTCGAAATATTTCAAACGGGAAGGAAACGACGGTCAGTTTTCACCAAAATCGACGAAATCGTCGAGATTTGCGAGCTGTTCCGCTTGTTTCGACGGTTAAACTGTTGTGCATTACATTCTGCACGTAAAAAGGAGTAAAAAGAGCGTTTAAACGTCGAAATATCTCAAACGGGAAGGAAATGACGGTCAGTTTTCATCAAAATCGACGAAATCATCGAGATTTGCGAGCTGTTCCGCTTGTTTCGACGGTTAAACGGTTATTTATTACATTCTGCACGTAAAAAGGAGTAAAAAGAGCGCTTAAACGTCGAAATATCTCAAACGGGAAGGAAATGACGGTCAGTTTTCATCAAAATCGACGAAATCATCGAGATTTGCGAGCTGTTCCGCTTGTTTCGACGGTTAAACGGTTATTTATTACATTCTGCACGTAAAAAGGAGTAAAAAGAGCGCTTAAACGTCGAAATATCTCAAACGGGAAGGAAATGACGGTCAGTTTTCATCAAAATCGACGAAATCATCGAGATTTGCGAGCTGTTCCGCTTGTTTCGACGGTTAAACTGTTGTGCATTGCATTCTGCACGTAAAAAGGAGTAAAAAGAGCGCTTAAACGTCGAAATATCTCAAACGGGAAGGAAATGACGGTCAGTTTTCATCAAAATCGACGAAATCATCGAGATTTGCGAGCTGTTCCGCTTGTTTCGACGGTTAAACGGTTGTTTATTACATTCTGCACGTAAAAAGGAGTAAAAAGAGCGCTTAAACGTCGAAATATCTCAAACGGGAAGGAAATGACGGTCAGTTTTCATCAAAATCGACGAAATCATCGAGATTTGCGAGCTGTTCCGCTTGTTTCGACGGTTAAACTGTTGTGCATTGCATTCTGCACGTAAAAAGGAGTAAAAAGAGCGCTTAAACGTCGAAATATCTCAAACGGGAAGGAAATGACGGTCAGTTTTCATCAAAATCGAAGAAATCATCGAGATTTGCGAGCTGTTCCGCTTGTTTCGACGGTTAAACGGTTGTTTATTACATTCTGCACGTAAAAAGGAGTAAAAAGAGCGCTTAAACGTCGAAATATCTCAAACGGGAAGGAAATGACGGTCAGTTTTCATCAAAATCTACGAAATCATCGAGATTTGCGAGCTGTTCCGCTTGTTTCGACGGTTAAACGGTTGTTTATTACATTCTGCACGTAGAAAGGAGTAAAAAGAGCGCTTAAACGTCGAAATATTTCAAACGGGAAGGAAACGACGGTCAGTTTTCATCAAAATCGACGAAATCATCGAGATTTGCGAGCTGTTCCGCTTGTTTCGACGGTTAAACGGTTGTTTATTACATTCTGCACGTAGAAAGGAGTAAAAAGAGCGCTTAAACGTCGAAATATTTCAAACGGGAAGGAAACGACGGTCAGTTTTCACCAAAATCGACGAAATCGTCGAGATTTGCGAGCTGTTCCGCTTGTTTCGACGGTTAAACTGTTGTGCATTGCATTCTGCACGTAAAAAGGAGTAAAAAGAGCGCTTAAACGTCGAAATATCTCAAACGGGAAGGAAATGACGGTCAGTTTTCATCAAAATCGACGAAATCATCGAGATTTGCGAGCTGTTCCGCTTGTTTCGACGGTTAAACGGTTGTGCATTGCATTCTGCACGTAAAAAGGAGTGAAATGAGCGTTTAAACGTCGAAATATCTCAAACGGGAAGGAAATGACGGTCAGTTTTCATCAAAATCGACGAAATCATCGAGATTTGCGAGCTGTTCCGCTTGTTTCGACGGTTAAACTGTTGTGCATTGCATTCTGCACGTAAAAAGGAGTAAAAAGAGCGCTTAAACGTCGAAATATCTCAAACGGGAAGGAAATGACGGTCAGTTTTCATCAAAATCGACGAAATCATCGAGATTTGCGAGCTGTTCCGCTTGTTTCGACGGTTAAACGGTTATTTATTACATTCTGCACGTAAAAAGGAGTAAAAAGAGCGCTTAAACGTCGAAATATCTCAAACGGGAAGGAAATGACGGTCAGTTTTCATCAAAATCGACGAAATCATCGAGATTTGCGAGCTGTTCCGCTTGTTTCGACGGTTAAACTGTTGTGCATTGCATTCTGCACGTAAAAAGGAGTAAAAAGAGCGCTTAAACGTCGAAATATCTCAAACGGGAAGGAAATGACGGTCAGTTTTCATCAAAATCGACGAAATCATCGAGATTTGCGAGCTGTTCCGCTTGTTTCGACGGTTAAACGGTTGTGCATTGCATTCTGCACGTAAAAAGGAGTGAAATGAGCGTTTAAACGTCGAAAAATCTCAAACGGGAAGGAAATGACGGTCAGTTTTCATCAAAATCGACGAAATCATCGAGATTTGCGAGCTGTTCCGCTTGTTTCGACGGTTAAACTGTTGTGCATTGCATTCTGCACGTAAAAAGGAGTAAAAAGAGCGCTTAAACGTCGAAATATCTCAAACTGGAAGGAAATGACGGTCAGTTTTCATCAAAATCGACGAAATCATCGAGATTTGCGAGCTGTTCCGCTTGTTTCGACGGTTAAACGGTTGTGCATTGCATTCTGCACGTAAAAAGGAGTGAAATGAGCGTTTAAACGTCGAAATATCTCAAACGGGAAGGAAATGACGGTCAGTTTTCATCAAAATCGACGAAATCATCGAGATTTGCGAGCTGTTCCGCTTGTTTCGACGGTTAAACGGTTATTTATTACATTCTGCACGTAAAAAGGAGTAAAAAGAGCGCTTAAACGTCGAAATATCTCAAACGGGAAGGAAATGACGGTCAGTTTTCATCAAAATCGACGAAATCATCGAGATTTGCGAGCTGTTCCGCTTGTTTCGACGGTTAAACGGTTATTTATTACATTCTGCACGTAAAAAGGAGTAAAAAGAGCGCTTAAACGTCGAAATATCTCAAACGGGAAGGAAATGACGGTCAGTTTTCATCAAAATCGACGAAATCATCGAGATTTGCGAGCTGTTCCGCTTGTTTCGACGGTTAAACGGTTATTTATTACATTCTGCACGTAAAAAGGAGTAAAAAGAGCGCTTAAACGTCGAAATATCTCAAACGGGAAGGAAATGACGGTCAGTTTTCATCAAAATCGACGAAATCATCGAGATTTGCGAGCTGTTCCGCTTGTTTCGACGGTTAAACTGTTGTGCATTGCATTCTGCACGTAAAAAGGAGTAAAAAGAGCGCTTAAACGTCGAAATATCTCAAACGGGAAGGAAATGACGGTCAGTTTTCATCAAAATCGACGAAATCATCGAGATTTGCGAGCTGTTCCGCTTGTTCCGACGGTTAAACGGTTGTGCATTGCATTCTGCACGTAAAAAGGAGTGAAATGAGCGTTTAAACGTCGAAATATCTCAAACGGGAAGGAAATGACGGTCAGTTTTCATCAAAATCGACGAAATCATCGAGATTTGCGAGCTGTTCCGCTTGTTTCGACGGTTAAACTGTTGTGCATTGCATTCTGCACGTAAAAAGGAGTAAAAAGAGCGCTTAAACGTCGAAATATCTCAAACGGGAAGGAAATGACGGTCAGTTTTCATCAAAATCGACGAAATCATCGAGATTTGCGAGCTGTTCCGCTTGTTTCGACGGTTAAACGGTTGTTTATTACATTCTGCACGTAAAAAGGAGTAAAAAGAGCGCTTAAACGTCGAAATATCTCAAACGGGAAGGAAACGACGGTCAGTTTTCATCAAAATCGACGAAATCATCGAGATTTGCGAGCTGTTCCGCTTGTTTCGACGGTTAAACTGTTGTGCATTGCATTCTGCACGTAAAAAGGAGTAAAAAGAGCGCTTAAACGTCGAAATATCTCAAACGGGAAGGAAATGACGGTCAGTTTTCATCAAAATCGAAGAAATCATCGAGATTTGCGAGCTGTTCCGCTTGTTTCGACGGTTAAACGGTTGTGCATTGCATTCTGCACGTAAAAAGGAGTGAAATGAGCGTTTAAACGTCGAAATATCTCAAACGGGAAGGAAATGACGTTCAGTTTTCATCAAAATCGACGAAATCATCGAGATTTGCGAGCTGTTCCGCTTGTTTCGACGGTTAAACTGTTGTGCATTGCATTCTGCACGTAAAAAGGAGTAAAAAGAGCGCTTAAACGTCGAAATATCTCAAACGGGAAGGAAATGACGGTCAGTTTTCATCAAAATCGACGAAATCATCGAGATTTGCGAGCTGTTCCGCTTGTTTCGACGGTTAAACTGTTGTGCATTGCATTCTGCACGTAAAAAGGAGTAAAAAGAGCGCTTAAACGTCGAAATATCTCAAACTGGAAGGAAATGACGGTCAGTTTTCATCAAAATCGACGAAATCATCGAGATTTGCGAGCTGTTCCGCTTGTTTCGACGGTTAAACGGTTGTTTATTACATTCTGCACGTAGAAAGGAGTAAAAAGAGCGCTTAAACGTCGAAATATTTCAAACGGGAAGGAAACGACGGTCAGTTTTCATCAAAATCGACGAAATCATCGAGATTTGCGAGCTGTTCCGTCTGTTTCGACGGTTAAACGGTTGTGCATTGCATTCTGCACGTAAAAAGGAGTGAAATGAGCGTTTAAACGTCGAAATATCTCAAACGGGAAGGAAATGACGGTCAGTTTTCATCAAAATCGACGAAATCATCGAGATTTGCGAGCTGTTCCGCTTGTTTCGACGGTTAAACGGTTGTTTATTACATTCTGCACGTAGAAAGGAGTAAAAAGAGCGATTAAACGTCGAAATATTTCAAACGGGAAGGAAACGACGGTCAGTTTTCATCAAAATCGACGAAATCATCGAGATTTGCGAGCTGTTCCGCTTGTTTCGACGGTTAAACGGTTGTTTATTACATTCTGCACGTAGAAAGGAGTAAAAAGAGCGCTTAAACGTCGAAATATTTCAAACGGGAAGGAAACGACGGTCAGTTTTCACCAAAATCGACGAAATCGTCGAGATTTGCGAGCTGTTCCGCTTGTTTCGACGGTTAAACTGTTGTGCATTGCATTCTGCACGTAAAAAGGAGTAAAAAGAGCGCTTAAACGTCGAAATATCTCAAACGGGAAGGAAATGACGGTCAGTTTTCATCAAAATCGACGAAATCATCGAGATTTGCGAGCTGTTCCGCTTGTTTCGACGGTTAAACTGTTGTGCATTGCATTCTGCACGTAAAAAGGAGTAAAAAGAGCGCTTAAACGTCGAAATATCTCAAACTGGAAGGAAATGACGGTCAGTTTTCATCAAAATCGACGAAATCATCGAGATTTGCGAGCTGTTCCGCTTGTTTCGACGGTTAAACGGTTGTTTATTACATTCTGCACGTAGAAAGGAGTAAAAAGAGCGATTAAACGTCGAAATATTTCAAACGGGAAGGAAACGACGGTCAGTTTTCATCAAAATCGACGAAATCATCGAGATTTGCGAGCTGTTCCGCTTGTTTCGACGGTTAAACGGTTGTGCATTGCATTCTGCACGTAAAAAGGAGTGAAATGAGCGTTTAAACGTCGAAAAATCTCAAACGGGAAGGAAATGACGGTCAGTTTTCATCAAAATCGACGAAATCATCGAGATTTGCGAGCTGTTCCGCTTGTTTCGACGGTTAAACTGTTGTGCATTGCATTCTGCACGTAAAAAGGAGTAAAAAGAGCGCTTAAACGTCGAAATATCTCAAACGGGAAGGAAATGACGGTCAGTTTTCATCAAAATCGACGAAATCATCGAGATTTGCGAGCTGTTCCGCTTGTTTCGACGGTTAAACGGTTGTTTATTACATTCTGCACGTAGAAAGGAGTAAAAAGAGCGATTAAACGTCGAAATATTTCAAACGGGAAGGAAACGACGGTCAGTTTTCATCAAAATCGACGAAATCATCGAGATTTGCGAGCTGTTCCGCTTGTTTCGACGGTTAAACGGTTGTTTATTACATTCTGCTCGTAAAAAGGAGTAAAAAGAGCGCTTAAACGTCGAAATATTTCAAACGGGAAGGAAATGACGGTCAGTTTTCATCAAAATCGACGAAATCATCGAGATTTGCGAGCTGTTCCGCTTGTTTCGACGGTTAAACGGTTGTTTATTACATTCTGCACGTAGAAAGGAGTAAAAAGAGCGCTTAAACGTCGAAATATTTCAAACGGGAAGGAAACGACGGTCAGTTTTCATCAAAATCGACGAAATCATCGAGATTTGCGAGCTGTTCCGTCTGTTTCGACGGTTAAACGGTTGTGCATTGCATTCTGCACGTAAAAAGGAGTGAAATGAGCGTTTAAACGTCGAAATATCTCAAACGGGAAGGAAATGACGGTCAGTTTTCATCAAAATCGACGAAATCATCGAGATTTGCGAGCTGTTCCGCTTGTTTCGACGGTTAAACGGTTGTTTATTACATTCTGCACGTAGAAAGGAGTAAAAAGAGCGATTAAACGTCGAAATATTTCAAACGGGAAGGAAACGACGGTCAGTTTTCATCAAAATCGACGAAATCATCGAGATTTGCGAGCTGTTCCGCTTGTTTCGACGGTTAAACGGTTGTTTATTACATTCTGCACGTAAAAAGGAGTAAAAAGAGCGCTTAAACGTCGAAATATCTCAAACGGGAAGGAAATGACGGTCAGTTTTCATCAAAATCGACGAAATCATCGAGATTTGCGAGCTGTTCCGCTTGTTTCGACGGTTAAACTGTTGTGCATTGCATTCTGCACGTAAAAAGGAGTAAAAAGAGGGCTTAAACGTCGAAATATCTCAAACGGGAAGGAAATGACGGTCAGTTTTCATCAAAATCGAAGAAATCATCGAGATTTGCGAGCTGTTCCGCTTGTTTCGACGGTTAAACGGTTGTTTATTACATTCTGCACGTAGAAAGGAGTAAAAAGAGCGCTTAAACGTCGAAATATTTCAAACGGGAAGGAAACGACGGTCAGTTTTCACCAAAATCGACGAAATCGTCGAGATTTGCGAGCTGTTCCGCTTGTTTCGACGGTTAAACTGTTGTGCATTGCATTCTGCACGTAAAAAGGAGTAAAAAGAGCGCTTAAACGTCGAAATATCTCAAACGGGAAGGAAATGACGGTCAGTTTTCATCAAAATCGACGAAATCATCGAGATTTGCGAGCTGTTCCGCTTGTTTCGACGGTTAAACGGTTGTGCATTGCATTCTGCACGTAAAAAGGAGTGAAATGAGCGTTTAAACGTCGAAATATCTCAAACGGGAAGGAAATGACGGTCAGTTTTCATCAAAATCGACGAAATCATCGAGATTTGCGAGCTGTTCCGCTTGTTTCGACGGTTAAACTGTTGTGCATTGCATTCTGCACGTAAAAAGGAGTAAAAAGAGCGCTTAAACGTCGAAATATCTCAAACGGGAAGGAAATGACGGTCAGTTTTCATCAAAATCGACGAAATCATCGAGATTTGCGAGCTGTTCCGCTTGTTTCGACGGTTAAACGGTTATTTATTACATTCTGCACGTAAAAAGGAGTAAAAAGAGCGCTTAAACGTCGAAATATCTCAAACGGGAAGGAAATGACGGTCAGTTTTCATCAAAATCGACGAAATCATCGAGATTTGCGAGCTGTTCCGCTTGTTTCGACGGTTAAACTGTTGTGCATTGCATTCTGCACGTAAAAAGGAGTAAAAAGAGCGCTTAAACGTCGAAATATCTCAAACGGGAAGGAAATGACGGTCAGTTTTCATCAAAATCGACGAAATCATCTAGATTTGCGAGCTGTTCCGCTTGTTTCGACGGTTAAACGGTTGTGCATTGCATTCTGCACGTAAAAAGGAGTGAAATGAGCGTTTAAACGTCGAAAAATCTCAAACGGGAAGGAAATGACGGTCAGTTTTCATCAAAATCGACGAAATCATCGAGATTTGCGAGCTGTTCCGCTTGTTTCGACGGTTAAACTGTTGTGCATTGCATTCTGCACGTAAAAAGGAGTAAAAAGAGCGCTTAAACGTCGAAATATCTCAAACTGGAAGGAAATGACGGTCAGTTTTCATCAAAATCGACGAAATCATCGAGATTTGCGAGCTGTTCCGCTTGTTTCGACGGTTAAACGGTTGTGCATTGCATTCTGCACGTAAAAAGGAGTGAAATGAGCGTTTAAACGTCGAAATATCTCAAACGGGAAGGAAATGACGGTCAGTTTTCATCAAAATCGACGAAATCATCGAGATTTGCGAGCTGTTCCGCTTGTTTCGACGGTTAAACGGTTGTTTATTACATTCTGCACGTAGAAAGGAGTAAAAAGAGCGATTAAACGTCGAAATATTTCAAACGGGAAGGAAACGACGGTCAGTTTTCATCAAAATCGACGAAATCATCGAGATTTGCGAGCTGTTCCGCTTGTTTCGACGGTTAAACGGTTGTTTATTACATTCTGCACGTAGAAAGGAGTAAAAAGAGCGCTTAAACGTCGAAATATTTCAAACGGGAAGGAAACGACGGTCAGTTTTCACCAAAATCGACGAAATCGTCGAGATTTGCGAGCTGTTCCGCTTGTTTCGACGGTTAAACTGTTGTGCATTGCATTCTGCACGTAAAAAGGAGTAAAAAGAGCGCTTAAACGTCGAAATATCTCAAACTGGAAGGAAATGACGGTCAGTTTTCATCAAAATCGACGAAATCATCGAGATTTGCGAGCTGTTCCGCTTGTTTCGACGGTTAAACGGTTGTTTATTACATTCTGCACGTAGAAAGGAGTAAAAAGAGCGATTAAACGTCGAAATATTTCAAACGGGAAGGAAATGACGGTCAGTTTTCATCAAAATCGACGAAATCATCGAGATTTGCGAGCTGTTCCGCTTGTTTCGACGGTTAAACTGTTGTGCATTGCATTCTGCACGTAAAAAGGAGTAAAAAGAGCGCTTAAACGTCGAAATATCTCAAACGGGAAGGAAATGACGGTCAGTTTTCATCAAAATCGACGAAATCATCGAGATTTGCGAGCTGTTCCGCTTGTTTCGACGGTTAAACGGTTGTTTATTACATTCTGCACGTAGAAAGGAGTAAAAAGAGCGCTTAAACGTCGAAATATTTCAAACGGGAAGGAAATGACGGTCAGTTTTCATCAAAATCGACGAAATCATCGAGATTTGCGAGCTGTTCCGCTTGTTTCGACGGTTAAACTGTTGTGCATTGCATTCTGCACGTAAAAAGGAGTAAAAAGAGCGCTTAAACGTCGAAATATCTCAAACGGGAAGGAAATGACGGTCAGTTTTCATCAAAATCGACGAAATCATCGAGATTTGCGAGCTGTTCCGTCTGTTTCGACGGTTAAACGGTTGTGCATTGCATTCTGCACGTAAAAAGGAGTGAAATGAGCGTTTAAACGTCGAAATATCTCAAACGGGAAGGAAATGACGGTCAGTTTTCATCAAAATCGACGAAATCATCTAGATTTGCGAGCTGTTCCGCTTGTTTCGACGGTTAAACGGTTGTGCATTGCATTCTGCACGTAAAAAGGAGTGAAATGAGCGTTTAAACGTCGAAAAATCTCAAACGGGAAGGAAATGACGGTCAGTTTTCATCAAAATCGACGAAATCATCGAGATTTGCGAGCTGTTCCGCTTGTTTCGACGGTTAAACTGTTGTGCATTGCATTCTGCACGTAAAAAGGAGTAAAAAGAGCGCTTAAACGTCGAAATATCTCAAACTGGAAGGAAATGACGGTCAGTTTTCATCAAAATCGACGAAATCATCGAGATTTGCGAGCTGTTCCGCTTGTTTCGACGGTTAAACGGTTGTGCATTGCATTCTGCACGTAAAAAGGAGTGAAATGAGCGTTTAAACGTCGAAATATCTCAAACGGGAAGGAAATGACGGTCAGTTTTCATCAAAATCGACGAAATCATCGAGATTTGCGAGCTGTTCCGCTTGTTTCGACGGTTAAACGGTTGTTTATTACATTCTGCACGTAGAAAGGAGTAAAAAGAGCGATTAAACGTCGAAATATTTCAAACGGGAAGGAAACGACGGTCAGTTTTCATCAAAATCGACGAAATCATCGAGATTTGCGAGCTGTTCCGCTTGTTTCGACGGTTAAACGGTTGTTTATTACATTCTGCACGTAGAAAGGAGTAAAAAGAGCGCTTAAACGTCGAAATATTTCAAACGGGAAGGAAACGACGGTCAGTTTTCACCAAAATCGACGAAATCGTCGAGATTTGCGAGCTGTTCCGCTTGTTTCGACGGTTAAACTGTTGTGCATTGCATTCTGCACGTAAAAAGGAGTAAAAAGAGCGCTTAAACGTCGAAATATCTCAAACTGGAAGGAAATGACGGTCAGTTTTCATCAAAATCGACGAAATCATCGAGATTTGCGAGCTGTTCCGCTTGTTTCGACGGTTAAACGGTTGTTTATTACATTCTGCACGTAGAAAGGAGTAAAAAGAGCGATTAAACGTCGAAATATTTCAAACGGGAAGGAAATGACGGTCAGTTTTCATCAAAATCGACGAAATCATCGAGATTTGCGAGCTGTTCCGCTTGTTTCGACGGTTAAACTGTTGTGCATTGCATTCTGCACGTAAAAAGGAGTAAAAAGAGCGCTTAAACGTCGAAATATCTCAAACGGGAAGGAAATGACGGTCAGTTTTCATCAAAATCGACGAAATCATCGAGATTTGCGAGCTGTTCCGCTTGTTTCGACGGTTAAACGGTTGTTTATTACATTCTGCACGTAGAAAGGAGTAAAAAGAGCGCTTAAACGTCGAAATATTTCAAACGGGAAGGAAATGACGGTCAGTTTTCATCAAAATCGACGAAATCATCGAGATTTGCGAGCTGTTCCGCTTGTTTCGACGGTTAAACTGTTGTGCATTGCATTCTGCACGTAAAAAGGAGTAAAAAGAGCGCTTAAACGTCGAAATATCTCAAACGGGAAGGAAATGACGGTCAGTTTTCATCAAAATCGACGAAATCATCGAGATTTGCGAGCTGTTCCGTCTGTTTCGACGGTTAAACGGTTGTGCATTGCATTCTGCACGTAAAAAGGAGTGAAATGAGCGTTTAAACGTCGAAATATCTCAAACGGGAAGGAAATGACGGTCAGTTTTCATCAAAATCGACGAAATCATCTAGATTTGCGAGCTGTTCCGCTTGTTTCGACGGTTAAACGGTTGTGCATTGCATTCTGCACGTAAAAAGGAGTGAAATGAGCGTTTAAACGTCGAAAAATCTCAAACGGGAAGGAAATGACGGTCAGTTTTCATCAAAATCGACGAAATCATCGAGATTTGCGAGCTGTTCCGCTTGTTTCGACGGTTAAACGGTTGTTTATTACATTCTGCACGTAGAAAGGAGTAAAAAGAGCGATTAAACGTCGAAATATTTCAGACGGGAAGGAAACGACGGTCAGTTTTCATCAAAATCGACGAAATCATCGAGATTTGCGAGCTGTTCCGCTTGTTTCGACGGTTAAACGGTTGTTTATTACATTCTGCACGTAGAAAGGAGTAAAAAGAGCGCTTAAACGTCGAAATATTTCAAACGGGAAGGAAACGACGGTCAGTTTTCACCAAAATCGACGAAATCGTCGAGATTTGCGAGCTGTTCCGCTTGTTTCGACGGTTAAACTGTTGTGCATTGCATTCTGCACGTAAAAAGGAGTAAAAAGAGCGCTTAAACGTCGAAATATCTCAAACGGGAAGGAAATGACGGTCAGTTTTCATCAAAATCGACGAAATCATCGAGATTTGCGAGCTGTTCCGCTTGTTTCGACGGTTAAACGGTTGTGCATTGCATTCTGCACGTAAAAAGGAGTGAAATGAGCGTTTAAACGTCGAAATATCTCAAACGGGAAGGAAATGACGGTCAGTTTTCATCAAAATCGACGAAATCATCGAGATTTGCGAGCTGTTCCGCTTGTTTCGACGGTTAAACTGTTGTGCATTGCATTCTGCACGTAAAAAGGAGTAAAAAGAGCGCTTAAACGTCGAAATATCTCAAACGGGAAGGAAATGACGGTCAGTTTTCATCAAAATCGACGAAATCATCGAGATTTGCGAGCTGTTCCGCTTGTTTCGACGGTTAAACGGTTATTTATTACATTCTGCACGTAAAAAGGAGTAAAAAGAGCGCTTAAACGTCGAAATATCTCAAACGGGAAGGAAATGACGGTCAGTTTTCATCAAAATCGACGAAATCATCGAGATTTGCGAGCTGTTCCGCTTGTTTCGACGGTTAAACTGTTGTGCATTGCATTCTGCACGTAAAAAGGAGTAAAAAGAGCGCTTAAACGTCGAAATATCTCAAACGGGAAGGAAATGACGGTCAGTTTTCATCAAAATCGACGAAATCATCGAGATTTGCGAGCTGTTCCGCTTGTTTCGACGGTTAAACGGTTGTGCATTGCATTCTGCACGTAAAAAGGAGTGAAATGAGCGTTTAAACGTCGAAAAATCTCAAACGGGAAGGAAATGACGGTCAGTTTTCATCAAAATCGACGAAATCATCGAGATTTGCGAGCTGTTCCGCTTGTTTCGACGGTTAAACTGTTGTGCATTGCATTCTGCACGTAAAAAGGAGTAAAAAGAGCGCTTAAACGTCGAAATATCTCAAACTGGAAGGAAATGACGGTCAGTTTTCATCAAAATCGACGAAATCATCGAGATTTGCGAGCTGTTCCGCTTGTTTCGACGGTTAAACGGTTGTTTATTACATTCTGCACGTAGAAAGGAGTAAAAAGAGCGATTAAACGTCGAAATATTTCAAACGGGAAGGAAATGACGGTCAGTTTTCATCAAAATCGACGAAATCATCGAGATTTGCGAGCTGTTCCGCTTGTTTCGACGGTTAAACTGTTGTGCATTGCATTCTGCACGTAAAAAGGAGTAAAAAGAGCGCTTAAACGTCGAAATATCTCAAACGGGAAGGAAATGACGGTCAGTTTTCATCAAAATCGACGAAATCATCGAGATTTGCGAGCTGTTCCGCTTGTTTCGACGGTTAAACGGTTGTTTATTACATTCTGCACGTAGAAAGGAGTAAAAAGAGCGCTTAAACGTCGAAATATTTCAAACGGGAAGGAAATGACGGTCAGTTTTCATCAAAATCGACGAAATCATCGAGATTTGCGAGCTGTTCCGCTTGTTTCGACGGTTAAACTGTTGTGCATTGCATTCTGCACGTAAAAAGGAGTAAAAAGAGCGCTTAAACGTCGAAATATCTCAAACGGGAAGGAAATGACGGTCAGTTTTCATCAAAATCGACGAAATCATCGAGATTTGCGAGCTGTTCCGTCTGTTTCGACGGTTAAACGGTTGTGCATTGCATTCTGCACGTAAAAAGGAGTGAAATGAGCGTTTAAACGTCGAAATATCTCAAACGGGAAGGAAATGACGGTCAGTTTTCATCAAAATCGACGAAATCATCGAGATTTGCGAGCTGTTCCGCTTGTTTCGACGGTTAAACGGTTGTTTATTACATTCTGCACGTAGAAAGGAGTAAAAAGATCGATTAAACGTCGAAATATTTCAAACGGGAAGGAAACGACGGTCAGTTTTCATCAAAATCGACGAAATCATCGAGATTTGCGAGCTGTTCCGCTTGTTTCGACGGTTAAACGGTTGTTTATTACATTCTGCACGTAGAAAGGAGTAAAAAGAGCGCTTAAACGTCGAAATATTTCAAACGGGAAGGAAACGACGGTCAGTTTTCACCAAAATCGACGAAATCGTCGAGATTTGCGAGCTGTTCCGCTTGTTTCGACGGTTAAACTGTTGTGCATTGCATTCTGCACGTAAAAAGGAGTAAAAAGAGCGCTTAAACGTCGAAATATCTCAAACGGGAAGGAAATGACGGTCAGTTTTCATCAAAATCGACGAAATCATCGAGATTTGCGAGCTGTTCCGCTTGTTTCGACGGTTAAACGGTTGTGCATTGCATTCTGCACGTAAAAAGGAGTGAAATGAGCGTTTAAACGTCGAAATATCTCAAACGGGAAGGAAATGACGGTCAGTTTTCATCAAAATCGACGAAATCATCGAGATTTGCGAGCTGTTCCGCTTGTTTCGACGGTTAAACTGTTGTGCATTGCATTCTGCACGTAAAAAGGAGTAAAAAGAGCGCTTAAACGTCGAAATATCTCAAACGGGAAGGAAATGACGGTCAGTTTTCATCAAAATCGACGAAATCATCGAGATTTGCGAGCTGTTCCGCTTGTTTCGACGGTTAAACGGTTGTGCATTGCATTCTGCACGTAAAAAGGAGTGAAATGAGCGTTTAAACGTCGAAAAATCTCAAACGGGAAGGAAATGACGGTCAGTTTTCATCAAAATCGACGAAATCATCGAGATTTGCGAGCTGTTCCGCTTGTTTCGACGGTTAAACTGTTGTGCATTGCATTCTGCACGTAAAAAGGAGTAAAAAGAGCGCTTAAACGTCGAAATATCTCAAACTGGAAGGAAATGACGGTCAGTTTTCATCAAAATCGACGAAATCATCGAGATTTGCGAGCTGTTCCGCTTGTTTCGACGGTTAAACGGTTGTTTATTACATTCTGCACGTAGAAAGGAGTAAAAAGAGCGATTAAACGTCGAAATATTTCAAACGGGAAGGAAATGACGGTCAGTTTTCATCAAAATCGACGAAATCATCGAGATTTGCGAGCTGTTCCGCTTGTTTCGACGGTTAAACTGTTGTGCATTGCATTCTGCACGTAAAAAGGAGTAAAAAGAGCGCTTAAACGTCGAAATATCTCAAACGGGAAGGAAATGACGGTCAGTTTTCATCAAAATCGACGAAATCATCGAGATTTGCGAGCTGTTCCGCTTGTTTCGACGGTTAAACGGTTGTTTATTACATTCTGCACGTAGAAAGGAGTAAAAAGAGCGCTTAAACGTCGAAATATTTCAAACGGGAAGGAAACGACGGTCAGTTTTCATCAAAATCGACGAAATCATCGAGATTTGCGAGCTGTTCCGCTTGTTTCGACGGTTAAACGGTTGTTTATTACATTCTGCACGTAGAAAGGAGTAAAAAGAGCGCTTAAACGTCGAAATATTTCAAACGGGAAGGAAACGACGGTCAGTTTTCATCAAAATCGACGAAATCGTCGAGATTTGCGAGCTGTTCCGCTTGTTTCGATGGTTAAACTGTTGTGCATTGCATTCTGCACGTAAAAAGGAGTAAAAAGAGCGCTTAAACGTCGAAATATCTCAAACGGGAAGGAAATGACGGTCAGTTTTCATCAAAATCGACGAAATCATCGAAGTTTGCGAGCTGTTCCGCTTGTTTCGACGGTTAGACGGTTGTGCATTGCATTCTGCACGTAAAAAGGAGTGAAATGAGCGTTTAAACGTCGAAATATCTCAAACGGGAAGGAAATGACGGTCAGTTTTCATCAAAATCGACGAAATCATCGAGATTTGCGAGCTGTTCCGCTTGTTTCGACGGTTAAACGGTTATTTATTACATTCTGCACGTAAAAAGGAGTAAAAAGAGCGCTTAAACGTCGAAATATCTCAAACGGGAAGGAAATGACGGTCAGTTTTCATCAAAATCGACGAAATCATCGAGATTTGCGAGCTGTTCCGCTTGTTTCGACGGTTAAACTGTTGTGCATTGCATTCTGCACGTAAAAAGGAGTAAAAAGAGCGCTTAAACGTCGAAAAATCTCAAACGGGAAGGAAATGACGGTCAGTTTTCATCAAAATCGACGAAATCATCGAGATTTGCGAGCTGTTCCGCTTGTTTCGACGGTTAAACTGTTGTGCATTGCATTCTGCACGTAAAAAGGAGTAAAAAGAGCGCTTAAACGTCGAAATATCTCAAACGGGAAGGAAATGACGGTCAGTTTTCATCAAAATCGACGAAATCATCGAGATTTGCGAGCTGTTCCGCTTGTTTCGACGGTTAAACGGTTGTTTATTACATTCTGCACGTAGAAAGGAGTAAAAAGAGCGATTAAACGTCGAAATATTTCAAACGGGAAGGAAACGACGGTCAGTTTTCATCAAAATCGACGAAATCATCGAGATTTGCGAGCTGTTCCGTCTGTTTCGACGGTTAAACGGTTGTGCATTGCATTCTGCACGTAAAAAGGAGTGAAATGAGCGTTTAAACGTCGAAATATCTCAAACGGGAAGGAAATGACGGTCAGTTTTCATCAAAATCGACGAAATCATCGAGATTTGCGAGCTGTTCCGCTTGTTTCGACGGTTAAACGGTTGTTTATTACATTCTGCACGTAGAAAGGAGTAAAAAGAGCGATTAAACGTCGAAATATTTCAAACGGGAAGGAAACGACGGTCAGTTTTCATCAAAATCGACGAAATCATCGAGATTTGCGAGCTGTTCCGCTTGTTTCGACGGTTAAACGGTTGTTTATTACATTCTGCACGTAGAAAGGAGTAAAAAGAGCGCTTAAACGTCGAAATATTTCAAACGGGAAGGAAACGACGGTCAGTTTTCACCAAAATCGACGAAATCGTCGAGATTTGCGAGCTGTTCCGCTTGTTTCGACGGTTAAACTGTTGTGCATTGCATTCTGCACGTAAAAAGGAGTAAAAAGAGCGCTTAAACGTCGAAATATCTCAAACGGGAAGGAAATGACGGTCAGTTTTCATCAAAATCGACGAAATCATCGAGATTTGCGAGCTGTTCCGCTTGTTTCGACGGTTAAACGGTTATTTATTACATTCTGCACGTAAAAAGGAGTAAAAAGAGCGATTAAACGTCGAAATATTTCAAACGGGAAGGAAACGACGGTCAGTTTTCATCAAAATCGACGAAATCATCGAGATTTGCGAGCTGTTCCGCTTGTTTCGACGGTTAAACGGTTGTTTATTACATTCTGCTCGTAAAAAGGAGTAAAAAGAGCGCTTAAACGTCGAAATATCTCAAACGGGAAGGAAATGACGGTCAGTTTTCATCAAAATCGACGAAATCATCTAGATTTGCGAGCTGTTCCGCTTGTTTCGACGGTTAAACGGTTGTGCATTGCATTCTGCACGTAAAAAGGAGTGAAATGAGCGTTTAAACGTCGAAAAATCTCAAACGGGAAGGAAATGACGGTCAGTTTTCATCAAAATCGACGAAATCATCGAGATTTGCGAGCTGTTCCGCTTGTTTCGACGGTTAAACTGTTGTGCATTGCATTCTGCACGTAAAAAGGAGTAAAAAGAGCGCTTAAACGTCGAAATATCTCAAACTGGAAGGAAATGACGGTCAGTTTTCATCAAAATCGACGAAATCATCGAGATTTGCGAGCTGTTCCGCTTGTTTCGACGGTTAAACGGTTGTGCATTGCATTCTGCACGTAAAAAGGAGTGAAATGAGCGTTTAAACGTCGAAATATCTCAAACGGGAAGGAAATGACGGTCAGTTTTCATCAAAATCGACGAAATCATCGAGATTTGCGAGCTGTTCCGCTTGTTTCGACGGTTAAACGGTTATTTATTACATTCTGCACGTAAAAAGGAGTAAAAAGAGCGCTTAAACGTCGAAATATCTCAAACGGGAAGGAAATGACGGTCAGTTTTCATCAAAATCGACGAAATCATCGAGATTTGCGAGCTGTTCCGCTTGTTTCGACGGTTAAACGGTTATTTATTACATTCTGCACGTAAAAAGGAGTAAAAAGAGCGCTTAAACGTCGAAATATCTCAAACGGGAAGGAAATGACGGTCAGTTTTCATCAAAATCGACGAAATCATCGAGATTTGCGAGCTGTTCCGCTTGTTTCGACGGTTAAACTGTTGTGCATTGCATTCTGCACGTAAAAAGGAGTAAAAAGAGCGCTTAAACGTCGAAATATCTCAAACGGGAAGGAAACGACGGTCAGTTTTCACCAAAATCGACGAAATCGTCGAGATTTGCGAGCTGTTCCGCTTGTTTCGACGGTTAAACTGTTGTGCATTGCATTCTGCACGTAAAAAGGAGTAAAAAGAGCGCTTAAACGTCGAAATATCTCAAACGGGAAGGAAATGACGGTCAGTTTTCATCAAAATCGACGAAATCATCGAGATTTGCGAGCTGTTCCGCTTGTTTCGACGGTTAAACGGTTGTGCATTGCATTCTGCACGTAAAAAGGAGTGAAATGAGCGTTTAAACGTCGAAATATCTCAAACGGGAAGGAAATGACGGTCAGTTTTCATCAAAATCGACGAAATCATCGAGATTTGCGAGCTGTTCCGCTTGTTTCGACGGTTAAACTGTTGTGCATTGCATTCTGCACGTAAAAAGGAGTAAAAAGAGCGCTTAAACGTCGAAATATCTCAAACGGGAAGGAAATGACGGTCAGTTTTCATCAAAATCGACGAAATCATCGAGATTTGCGAGCTGTTCCGCTTGTTTCGACGGTTAAACGGTTATTTATTACATTCTGCACGTAAAAAGGAGTAAAAAGAGCGCTTAAACGTCGAAATATCTCAAACGGGAAGGAAATGACGGTCAGTTTTCATCAAAATCGACGAAATCATCGAGATTTGCGAGCTGTTCCGCTTGTTTCGACGGTTAAACTGTTGTGCATTGCATTCTGCACGTAAAAAGGAGTAAAAAGAGCGCTTAAACGTCGAAATATCTCAAACGGGAAGGAAATGACGGTCAGTTTTCATCAAAATCGACGAAATCATCTAGATTTGCGAGCTGTTCCGCTTGTTTCGACGGTTAAACGGTTGTGCATTGCATTCTGCACGTAAAAAGGAGTGAAATGAGCGTTTAAACGTCGAAAAATCTCAAACGGGAAGGAAATGACGGTCAGTTTTCATCAAAATCGACGAAATCATCGAGATTTGCGAGCTGTTCCGCTTGTTTCGACGGTTAAACTGTTGTGCATTGCATTCTGCACGTAAAAAGGAGTAAAAAGAGCGCTTAAACGTCGAAATATCTCAAACTGGAAGGAAATGACGGTCAGTTTTCATCAAAATCGACGAAATCATCGAGATTTGCGAGCTGTTCCGCTTGTTTCGACGGTTAAACGGTTGTGCATTGCATTCTGCACGTAAAAAGGAG
Source organism: Bombus flavifrons (assembly GCF_040668555.2). Classification (NCBI taxonomy): domain Eukaryota; kingdom Metazoa; phylum Arthropoda; class Insecta; order Hymenoptera; family Apidae; genus Bombus; species Bombus flavifrons. Next base: position 368,539 of record NC_138459.1, on the reverse strand, counting down.
TGAAATGAGCGTTTAAACGTCGAAATATCTCAAACGGGAAGGAAATGACGGTCAGTTTTCATCAAAATCGACGAAATCATCGAGATTTGCGAGCTGTTCCGCTTGTTTCGACGGTTAAACGGTTATTTATTACATTCTGCACGTAAAAAGGAGTAAAAAGAGCGCTTAAACGTCGAAATATCTCAAACGGGAAGGAAATGACGGTCAGTTTTCATCAAAATCGACGAAATCATCGAGATTTGCGAGCTGTTCCGCTTGTTTCGACGGTTAAACTGTTGTGCATTGCATTCTGCACGTAAAAAGGAGTAAAAAGAGCGCTTAAACGTCGAAATATCTCAAACGGGAAGGAAATGACGGTCAGTTTTCATCAAAATCGACGAAATCATCGAGATTTGCGAGCTGTTCCGCTTGTTTCGACGGTTAAACGGTTGTGCATTGCATTCTGCACGTAAAAAGGAGTGAAATGAGCGTTTAAACGTCGAAATATCTCAAACGGGAAGGAAATGACGGTCAGTTTTCATCAAAATCGACGAAATCATCGAGATTTGCGAGCTGTTCCGCTTGTTTCGACGGTTAAACTGTTGTGCATTGCATTCTGCACGTAAAAAGGAGTAAAAAGAGCGCTTAAACGTCGAAATATCTCAAACGGGAAGGAAATGACGGTCAGTTTTCATCAAAATCGACGAAATCATCGAGATTTGCGAGCTGTTCCGCTTGTTTCGACGGTTAAACTGTTGTGCATTGCATTCTGCACGTAAAAAGGAGTAAAAAGAGCGCTTAAACGTCGAAATATCTCAAACGGGAAGGAAATGACGGTCAGTTTTCATCAAAATCGACGAAATCATCGAGATTTGCGAGCTGTTCCGCTTGTTTCGACGGTTAAACGGTTATTTATTACATTCTGCACGTAAAAAGGAGTAAAAAGAGCGCTTAAACGTCGAAATATCTCAAACGGGAAGGAAATGACGGTCAGTTTTCATCAAAATCGACGAAATCATCGAGATTTGCGAGCTGTTCCGCTTGTTTCGACGGTTAAACTGTTGTGCATTGCATTCTGCACGTAAAAAGGAGTAAAAAGAGCGCTTAAACGTCGAAATATCTCAAACGGGAAGGAAATGACGGTCAGTTTTCATCAAAATCGACGAAATCATCTAGATTTGCGAGCTGTTCCGCTTGTTTCGACGGTTAAACGGTTGTGCATTGCATTCTGCACGTAAAAAGGAGTGAAATGAGCGTTTAAACGTCGAAAAATCTCAAACGGGAAGGAAATGACGGTCAGTTTTCATCAAAATCGACGAAATCATCGAGATTTGCGAGCTGTTCCGCTTGTTTCGACGGTTAAACTGTTGTGCATTGCATTCTGCACGTAAAAAGGAGTAAAAAGAGCGCTTAAACGTCGAAATATCTCAAACGGGAAGGAAATGACGGTCAGTTTTCATCAAAATCGACGAAATCATCGAGATTTGCGAGCTGTTCCGCTTGTTTCGACGGTTAAACGGTTATTTATTACATTCTGCACGTAAAAAGGAGTAAAAAGAGCGCTTAAACGTCGAAATATCTCAAACGGGAAGGAAATGACGGTCAGTTTTCATCAAAATCGAAGAAATCATCGAGATTTGCGAGCTGTTCCGCTTGTTTCGACGGTTAAACGGTTGTTTATTACATTCTGCACGTAGAAAGGAGTAAAAAGAGCGCTTAAACGTCGAAATATTTCAAACGGGAAGGAAACGACGGTCAGTTTTCATCAAAATCGACGAAATCGTCGAGATTTGCGAGCTGTTCCGCTTGTTTCGATGGTTAAACTGTTGTGCATTGCATTCTGCACGTAAAAAGGAGTAAAAAGAGCGCTTAAACGTCGAAATATCTCAAACGGGAAGGAAATGACGGTCAGTTTTCATCAAAATCGACGAAATCATCGAAGTTTGCGAGCTGTTCCGCTTGTTTCGACGGTTAGACGGTTGTGCATTGCATTCTGCACGTAAAAAGGAGTGAAATGAGCGTTTAAACGTCGAAATATCTCAAACGGGAAGGAAATGACGGTCAGTTTTCATCAAAATCGACGAAATCATCGAGATTTGCGAGCTGTTCCGCTTGTTTCGACGGTTAAACTGTTGTGCATTGCATTCTGCACGTAAAAAGGAGTAAAAAGAGCGCTTAAACGTCGAAAAATCTCAAACGGGAAGGAAATGACGGTCAGTTTTCATCAAAATCGACGAAATCATCGAGATTTGCGAGCTGTTCCGCTTGTTTCGACGGTTAAACTGTTGTGCATTGCATTCTGCACGTAAAAAGGAGTAAAAAGAGCGCTTAAACGTCGAAATATCTCAAACGGGAAGGAAATGACGGTCAGTTTTCATCAAAATCGACGAAATCATCGAGATTTGCGAGCTGTTCCGCTTGTTTCGACGGTTAAACGGTTGTTTATTACATTCTGCACGTAGAAAGGAGTAAAAAGAGCGATTAAACGTCGAAATATTTCAAACGGGAAGGAAACGACGGTCAGTTTTCATCAAAATCGACGAAATCATCGAGATTTGCGAGCTGTTCCGTCTGTTTCGACGGTTAAACGGTTGTGCATTGCATTCTGCACGTAAAAAGGAGTGAAATGAGCGTTTAAACGTCGAAATATCTCAAACGGGAAGGAAATGACGGTCAGTTTTCATCAAAATCGACGAAATCATCGAGATTTGCGAGCTGTTCCGCTTGTTTCGACGGTTAAACGGTTGTTTATTACATTCTGCACGTAGAAAGGAGTAAAAAGAGCGATTAAACGTCGAAATATTTCAAACGGGAAGGAAACGACGGTCAGTTTTCATCAAAATCGACGAAATCATCGAGATTTGCGAGCTGTTCCGCTTGTTTCGACGGTTAAACGGTTGTTTATTACATTCTGCACGTAGAAAGGAGTAAAAAGAGCGCTTAAACGTCGAAATATTTCAAACGGGAAGGAAACGACGGTCAGTTTTCACCAAAATCGACGAAATCGTCGAGATTTGCGAGCTGTTCCGCTTGTTTCGACGGTTAAACTGTTGTGCATTGCATTCTGCACGTAAAAAGGAGTAAAAAGAGCGCTTAAACGTCGAAATATCTCAAACGGGAAGGAAATGACGGTCAGTTTTCATCAAAATCGACGAAATCATCGAGATTTGCGAGCTGTTCCGCTTGTTTCGACGGTTAAACGGTTATTTATTACATTCTGCACGTAAAAAGGAGTAAAAAGAGCGATTAAACGTCGAAATATTTCAAACGGGAAGGAAACGACGGTCAGTTTTCATCAAAATCGACGAAATCATCGAGATTTGCGAGCTGTTCCGCTTGTTTCGACGGTTAAACGGTTGTTTATTACATTCTGCTCGTAAAAAGGAGTAAAAAGAGCGCTTAAACGTCGAAATATCTCAAACGGGAAGGAAATGACGGTCAGTTTTCATCAAAATCGACGAAATCATCTAGATTTGCGAGCTGTTCCGCTTGTTTCGACGGTTAAACGGTTGTGCATTGCATTCTGCACGTAAAAAGGAGTGAAATGAGCGTTTAAACGTCGAAAAATCTCAAACGGGAAGGAAATGACGGTCAGTTTTCATCAAAATCGACGAAATCATCGAGATTTGCGAGCTGTTCCGCTTGTTTCGACGGTTAAACTGTTGTGCATTGCATTCTGCACGTAAAAAGGAGTAAAAAGAGCGCTTAAACGTCGAAATATCTCAAACTGGAAGGAAATGACGGTCAGTTTTCATCAAAATCGACGAAATCATCGAGATTTGCGAGCTGTTCCGCTTGTTTCGACGGTTAAACGGTTGTGCATTGCATTCTGCACGTAAAAAGGAGTGAAATGAGCGTTTAAACGTCGAAATATCTCAAACGGGAAGGAAATGACGGTCAGTTTTCATCAAAATCGACGAAATCATCGAGATTTGCGAGCTGTTCCGCTTGTTTCGACGGTTAAACGGTTATTTATTACATTCTGCACGTAAAAAGGAGTAAAAAGAGCGCTTAAACGTCGAAATATCTCAAACGGGAAGGAAATGACGGTCAGTTTTCATCAAAATCGACGAAATCATCGAGATTTGCGAGCTGTTCCGCTTGTTTCGACGGTTAAACGGTTATTTATTACATTCTGCACGTAAAAAGGAGTAAAAAGAGCGCTTAAACGTCGAAATATCTCAAACGGGAAGGAAATGACGGTCAGTTTTCATCAAAATCGACGAAATCATCGAGATTTGCGAGCTGTTCCGCTTGTTTCGACGGTTAAACTGTTGTGCATTGCATTCTGCACGTAAAAAGGAGTAAAAAGAGCGCTTAAACGTCGAAATATCTCAAACGGGAAGGAAACGACGGTCAGTTTTCACCAAAATCGACGAAATCGTCGAGATTTGCGAGCTGTTCCGCTTGTTTCGACGGTTAAACTGTTGTGCATTGCATTCTGCACGTAAAAAGGAGTAAAAAGAGCGCTTAAACGTCGAAATATCTCAAACGGGAAGGAAATGACGGTCAGTTTTCATCAAAATCGACGAAATCATCGAGATTTGCGAGCTGTTCCGCTTGTTTCGACGGTTAAACGGTTGTGCATTGCATTCTGCACGTAAAAAGGAGTGAAATGAGCGTTTAAACGTCGAAATATCTCAAACGGGAAGGAAATGACGGTCAGTTTTCATCAAAATCGACGAAATCATCGAGATTTGCGAGCTGTTCCGCTTGTTTCGACGGTTAAACTGTTGTGCATTGCATTCTGCACGTAAAAAGGAGTAAAAAGAGCGCTTAAACGTCGAAATATCTCAAACGGGAAGGAAATGACGGTCAGTTTTCATCAAAATCGACGAAATCATCGAGATTTGCGAGCTGTTCCGCTTGTTTCGACGGTTAAACGGTTATTTATTACATTCTGCACGTAAAAAGGAGTAAAAAGAGCGCTTAAACGTCGAAATATCTCAAACGGGAAGGAAATGACGGTCAGTTTTCATCAAAATCGACGAAATCATCGAGATTTGCGAGCTGTTCCGCTTGTTTCGACGGTTAAACTGTTGTGCATTGCATTCTGCACGTAAAAAGGAGTAAAAAGAGCGCTTAAACGTCGAAATATCTCAAACGGGAAGGAAATGACGGTCAGTTTTCATCAAAATCGACGAAATCATCTAGATTTGCGAGCTGTTCCGCTTGTTTCGACGGTTAAACGGTTGTGCATTGCATTCTGCACGTAAAAAGGAGTGAAATGAGCGTTTAAACGTCGAAAAATCTCAAACGGGAAGGAAATGACGGTCAGTTTTCATCAAAATCGACGAAATCATCGAGATTTGCGAGCTGTTCCGCTTGTTTCGACGGTTAAACTGTTGTGCATTGCATTCTGCACGTAAAAAGGAGTAAAAAGAGCGCTTAAACGTCGAAATATCTCAAACTGGAAGGAAATGACGGTCAGTTTTCATCAAAATCGACGAAATCATCGAGATTTGCGAGCTGTTCCGCTTGTTTCGACGGTTAAACGGTTGTGCATTGCATTCTGCACGTAAAAAGGAGTGAAATGAGCGTTTAAACGTCGAAATATCTCAAACGGGAAGGAAATGACGGTCAGTTTTCATCAAAATCGACGAAATCATCGAGATTTGCGAGCTGTTCCGCTTGTTTCGACGGTTAAACGGTTATTTATTACATTCTGCACGTAAAAAGGAGTAAAAAGAGCGCTTAAACGTCGAAATATCTCAAACGGGAAGGAAATGACGGTCAGTTTTCATCAAAATCGACGAAATCATCGAGATTTGCGAGCTGTTCCGCTTGTTTCGACGGTTAAACTGTTGTGCATTGCATTCTGCACGTAAAAAGGAGTAAAAAGAGCGCTTAAACGTCGAAATATCTCAAACGGGAAGGAAATGACGGTCAGTTTTCATCAAAATCGACGAAATCATCGAGATTTGCGAGCTGTTCCGCTTGTTTCGACGGTTAAACGGTTGTGCATTGCATTCTGCACGTAAAAAGGAGTGAAATGAGCGTTTAAACGTCGAAATATCTCAAACGGGAAGGAAATGACGGTCAGTTTTCATCAAAATCGACGAAATCATCGAGATTTGCGAGCTGTTCCGCTTGTTTCGACGGTTAAACTGTTGTGCATTGCATTCTGCACGTAAAAAGGAGTAAAAAGAGCGCTTAAACGTCGAAATATCTCAAACGGGAAGGAAATGACGGTCAGTTTTCATCAAAATCGACGAAATCATCGAGATTTGCGAGCTGTTCCGCTTGTTTCGACGGTTAAACTGTTGTGCATTGCATTCTGCACGTAAAAAGGAGTAAAAAGAGCGCTTAAACGTCGAAATATCTCAAACGGGAAGGAAATGACGGTCAGTTTTCATCAAAATCGACGAAATCATCGAGATTTGCGAGCTGTTCCGCTTGTTTCGACGGTTAAACGGTTATTTATTACATTCTGCACGTAAAAAGGAGTAAAAAGAGCGCTTAAACGTCGAAATATCTCAAACGGGAAGGAAATGACGGTCAGTTTTCATCAAAATCGACGAAATCATCGAGATTTGCGAGCTGTTCCGCTTGTTTCGACGGTTAAACTGTTGTGCATTGCATTCTGCACGTAAAAAGGAGTAAAAAGAGCGCTTAAACGTCGAAATATCTCAAACGGGAAGGAAATGACGGTCAGTTTTCATCAAAATCGACGAAATCATCTAGATTTGCGAGCTGTTCCGCTTGTTTCGACGGTTAAACGGTTGTGCATTGCATTCTGCACGTAAAAAGGAGTGAAATGAGCGTTTAAACGTCGAAAAATCTCAAACGGGAAGGAAATGACGGTCAGTTTTCATCAAAATCGACGAAATCATCGAGATTTGCGAGCTGTTCCGCTTGTTTCGACGGTTAAACTGTTGTGCATTGCATTCTGCACGTAAAAAGGAGTAAAAAGAGCGCTTAAACGTCGAAATATCTCAAACGGGAAGGAAATGACGGTCAGTTTTCATCAAAATCGACGAAATCATCGAGATTTGCGAGCTGTTCCGCTTGTTTCGACGGTTAAACGGTTATTTATTACATTCTGCACGTAAAAAGGAGTAAAAAGAGCGCTTAAACGTCGAAATATCTCAAACGGGAAGGAAATGACGGTCAGTTTTCATCAAAATCGAAGAAATCATCGAGATTTGCGAGCTGTTCCGCTTGTTTCGACGGTTAAACGGTTGTTTATTACATTCTGCACGTAAAAAGGAGTAAAAAGAGCGCTTAAACGTCGAAATATCTCAAACGGGAAGGAAATGACGGTCAGTTTTCATCAAAATCTACGAAATCATCGAGATTTGCGAGCTGTTCCGCTTGTTTCGACGGTTAAACGGTTGTTTATTACATTCTGCACGTAGAAAGGAGTAAAAAGAGCGCTTAAACGTCGAAATATCTCAAACGGGAAGGAAATGACGGTCAGTTTTCATCAAAATCGACGAAATCATCGAGATTTGCGAGCTGTTCCGCTTGTTTCGACGGTTAAACGGTTGTGCATTGCATTCTGCACGTAAAAAGGAGTGAAATGAGCGTTTAAACGTCGAAATATCTCAAACGGGAAGGAAATGACGGTCAGTTTTCATCAAAATCGACGAAATCATCGAGATTTGCGAGCTGTTCCGCTTGTTTCGACGGTTAAACTGTTGTGCATTGCATTCTGCACGTAAAAAGGAGTAAAAAGAGCGCTTAAACGTCGAAATATCTCAAACGGGAAGGAAATGACGGTCAGTTTTCATCAAAATCGACGAAATCATCGAGATTTGCGAGCTGTTCCGCTTGTTTCGACGGTTAAACGGTTATTTATTACATTCTGCACGTAAAAAGGAGTAAAAAGAGCGCTTAAACGTCGAAATATCTCAAACGGGAAGGAAATGACGGTCAGTTTTCATCAAAATCGACGAAATCATCGAGATTTGCGAGCTGTTCCGCTTGTTTCGACGGTTAAACTGTTGTGCATTGCATTCTGCACGTAAAAAGGAGTAAAAAGAGCGCTTAAACGTCGAAATATCTCAAACGGGAAGGAAATGACGGTCAGTTTTCATCAAAATCGACGAAATCATCTAGATTTGCGAGCTGTTCCGCTTGTTTCGACGGTTAAACGGTTGTGCATTGCATTCTGCACGTAAAAAGGAGTGAAATGAGCGTTTAAACGTCGAAAAATCTCAAACGGGAAGGAAATGACGGTCAGTTTTCATCAAAATCGACGAAATCATCGAGATTTGCGAGCTGTTCCGCTTGTTTCGACGGTTAAACTGTTGTGCATTGCATTCTGCACGTAAAAAGGAGTAAAAAGAGCGCTTAAACGTCGAAATATCTCAAACTGGAAGGAAATGACGGTCAGTTTTCATCAAAATCGACGAAATCATCGAGATTTGCGAGCTGTTCCGCTTGTTTCGACGGTTAAACGGTTGTGCATTGCATTCTGCACGTAAAAAGGAGTGAAATGAGCGTTTAAACGTCGAAATATCTCAAACGGGAAGGAAATGACGGTCAGTTTTCATCAAAATCGACGAAATCATCGAGATTTGCGAGCTGTTCCGCTTGTTTCGACGGTTAAACGGTTATTTATTACATTCTGCACGTAAAAAGGAGTAAAAAGAGCGCTTAAACGTCGAAATATCTCAAACGGGAAGGAAATGACGGTCAGTTTTCATCAAAATCGACGAAATCATCGAGATTTGCGAGCTGTTCCGCTTGTTTCGACGGTTAAACGGTTATTTATTACATTCTGCACGTAAAAAGGAGTAAAAAGAGCGCTTAAACGTCGAAATATCTCAAACGGGAAGGAAATGACGGTCAGTTTTCATCAAAATCGACGAAATCATCGAGATTTGCGAGCTGTTCCGCTTGTTTCGACGGTTAAACTGTTGTGCATTGCATTCTGCACGTAAAAAGGAGTAAAAAGAGCGCTTAAACGTCGAAATATCTCAAACGGGAAGGAAATGACGGTCAGTTTTCATCAAAATCGACGAAATCATCGAGATTTGCGAGCTGTTCCGCTTGTTTCGACGGTTAAACGGTTGTGCATTGCATTCTGCACGTAAAAAGGAGTGAAATGAGCGTTTAAACGTCGAAATATCTCAAACGGGAAGGAAATGACGGTCAGTTTTCATCAAAATCGACGAAATCATCGAGATTTGCGAGCTGTTCCGCTTGTTTCGACGGTTAAACTGTTGTGCATTGCATTCTGCACGTAAAAAGGAGTAAAAAGAGCGCTTAAACGTCGAAATATCTCAAACGGGAAGGAAATGACGGTCAGTTTTCATCAAAATCGACGAAATCATCGAGATTTGCGAGCTGTTCCGCTTGTTTCGACGGTTAAACGGTTGTTTATTACATTCTGCACGTAAAAAGGAGTAAAAAGAGCGCTTAAACGTCGAAATATCTCAAACGGGAAGGAAATGACGGTCAGTTTTCATCAAAATCGACGAAATCATCGAGATTTGCGAGCTGTTCCGCTTGTTTCGACGGTTAAACTGTTGTGCATTGCATTCTGCACGTAAAAAGGAGTAAAAAGAGCGCTTAAACGTCGAAATATCTCAAACTGGAAGGAAATGACGGTCAGTTTTCATCAAAATCGACGAAATCATCGAGATTTGCGAGCTGTTCCGCTTGTTTCGACGGTTAAACGGTTGTGCATTGCATTCTGCACGTAAAAAGGAGTGAAATGAGCGTTTAAACGTCGAAATATCTCAAACGGGAAGGAAATGACGGTCAGTTTTCATCAAAATCGACGAAATCATCGAGATTTGCGAGCTGTTCCGCTTGTTTCGACGGTTAAACGGTTATTTATTACATTCTGCACGTAAAAAGGAGTAAAAAGAGCGCTTAAACGTCGAAATATCTCAAACGGGAAGGAAATGACGGTCAGTTTTCATCAAAATCGACGAAATCATCGAGATTTGCGAGCTGTTCCGCTTGTTTCGACGGTTAAACGGTTATTTATTACATTCTGCACGTAAAAAGGAGTAAAAAGAGCGCTTAAACGTCGAAATATCTCAAACGGGAAGGAAATGACGGTCAGTTTTCATCAAAATCGACGAAATCATCGAGATTTGCGAGCTGTTCCGCTTGTTTCGACGGTTAAACTGTTGTGCATTGCATTCTGCACGTAAAAAGGAGTAAAAAGAGCGCTTAAACGTCGAAATATCTCAAACGGGAAGGAAATGACGGTCAGTTTTCATCAAAATCGACGAAATCATCGAGATTTGCGAGCTGTTCCGCTTGTTTCGACGGTTAAACGGTTGTGCATTGCATTCTGCACGTAAAAAGGAGTGAAATGAGCGTTTAAACGTCGAAATATCTCAAACGGGAAGGAAATGACGGTCAGTTTTCATCAAAATCGACGAAATCATCGAGATTTGCGAGCTGTTCCGCTTGTTTCGACGGTTAAACTGTTGTGCATTGCATTCTGCACGTAAAAAGGAGTAAAAAGAGCGCTTAAACGTCGAAATATCTCAAACGGGAAGGAAATGACGGTCAGTTTTCATCAAAATCGACGAAATCATCGAGATTTGCGAGCTGTTCCGCTTGTTTCGACGGTTAAACGGTTGTTTATTACATTCTGCACGTAAAAAGGAGTAAAAAGAGCGCTTAAACGTCGAAATATCTCAAACGGGAAGGAAATGACGGTCAGTTTTCATCAAAATCGACGAAATCATCGAGATTTGCGAGCTGTTCCGCTTGTTTCGACGGTTAAACTGTTGTGCATTGCATTCTGCACGTAAAAAGGAGTAAAAAGAGCGCTTAAACGTCGAAATATCTCAAACGGGAAGGAAATGACGGTCAGTTTTCATCAAAATCGAAGAAATCATCGAGATTTGCGAGCTGTTCCGCTTGTTTCGACGGTTAAACGGTTGTTTATTACATTCTGCACGTAAAAAGGAGTAAAAAGAGCGCTTAAACGTCGAAATATCTCAAACGGGAAGGAAATGACGGTCAGTTTTCATCAAAATCTACGAAATCATCGAGATTTGCGAGCTGTTCCGCTTGTTTCGACGGTTAAACGGTTGTTTATTACATTCTGCACGTAGAAAGGAGTAAAAAGAGCGCTTAAACGTCGAAATATTTCAAACGGGAAGGAAACGACGGTCAGTTTTCATCAAAATCGACGAAATCATCGAGATTTGCGAGCTGTTCCGCTTGTTTCGACGGTTAAACTGTTGTGCATTGCATTCTGCACGTAAAAAGGAGTAAAAAGAGCGCTTAAACGTCGAAATATCTCAAACGGGAAGGAAATGACGGTCAGTTTTCATCAAAATCGACGAAATCATCGAGATTTGCGAGCTGTTCCGTCTGTTTCGACGGTTAAACGGTTGTGCATTGCATTCTGCACGTAAAAAGGAGTGAAATGAGCGTTTAAACGTCGAAATATCTCAAACGGGAAGGAAATGACGGTCAGTTTTCATCAAAATCGACGAAATCATCGAGATTTGCGAGCTGTTCCGCTTGTTTCGACGGTTAAACGGTTGTTTATTACATTCTGCACGTAGAAAGGAGTAAAAAGAGCGATTAAACGTCGAAATATTTCAAACGGGAAGGAAACGACGGTCAGTTTTCATCAAAATCGACGAAATCATCGAGATTTGCGAGCTGTTCCGCTTGTTTCGACGGTTAAACGGTTGTTTATTACATTCTGCACGTAGAAAGGAGTAAAAAGAGCGCTTAAACGTCGAAATATTTCAAACGGGAAGGAAACGACGGTCAGTTTTCACCAAAATCGACGAAATCGTCGAGATTTGCGAGCTGTTCCGCTTGTTTCGACGGTTAAACTGTTGTGCATTGCATTCTGCACGTAAAAAGGAGTAAAAAGAGCGCTTAAACGTCGAAATATCTCAAACGGGAAGGAAATGACGGTCAGTTTTCATCAAAATCGACGAAATCATCGAGATTTGCGAGCTGTTCCGCTTGTTTCGACGGTTAAACGGTTGTGCATTGCATTCTGCACGTAAAAAGGAGTGAAATGAGCGTTTAAACGTCGAAATATCTCAAACGGGAAGGAAATGACGGTCAGTTTTCATCAAAATCGACGAAATCATCGAGATTTGCGAGCTGTTCCGCTTGTTTCGACGGTTAAACTGTTGTGCATTGCATTCTGCACGTAAAAAGGAGTAAAAAGAGCGCTTAAACGTCGAAATATCTCAAACGGGAAGGAAATGACGGTCAGTTTTCATCAAAATCGACGAAATCATCGAGATTTGCGAGCTGTTCCGCTTGTTTCGACGGTTAAACGGTTATTTATTACATTCTGCACGTAAAAAGGAGTAAAAAGAGCGCTTAAACGTCGAAATATCTCAAACGGGAAGGAAATGACGGTCAGTTTTCATCAAAATCGACGAAATCATCGAGATTTGCGAGCTGTTCCGCTTGTTTCGACGGTTAAACGGTTGTGCATTGCATTCTGCACGTAAAAAGGAGTGAAATGAGCGTTTAAACGTCGAAAAATCTCAAACGGGAAGGAAATGACGGTCAGTTTTCATCAAAATCGACGAAATCATCGAGATTTGCGAGCTGTTCCGCTTGTTTCGACGGTTAAACTGTTGTGCATTGCATTCTGCACGTAAAAAGGAGTAAAAAGAGCGCTTAAACGTCGAAATATCTCAAACTGGAAGGAAATGACGGTCAGTTTTCATCAAAATCGACGAAATCATCGAGATTTGCGAGCTGTTCCGCTTGTTTCGACGGTTAAACGGTTGTTTATTACATTCTGCACGTAGAAAGGAGTAAAAAGAGCGATTAAACGTCGAAATATTTCAAACGGGAAGGAAATGACGGTCAGTTTTCATCAAAATCGACGAAATCATCGAGATTTGCGAGCTGTTCCGCTTGTTTCGACGGTTAAACTGTTGTGCATTGCATTCTGCACGTAAAAAGGAGTAAAAAGAGCGCTTAAACGTCGAAATATCTCAAACGGGAAGGAAATGACGGTCAGTTTTCATCAAAATCGACGAAATCATCGAGATTTGCGAGCTGTTCCGCTTGTTTCGACGGTTAAACGGTTGTTTATTACATTCTGCACGTAGAAAGGAGTAAAAAGAGCGCTTAAACGTCGAAATATTTCAAACGGGAAGGAAAGGACGGTCAGTTTTCATCAAAATCGACGAAATCATCGAGATTTGCGAGCTGTTCCGCTTGTTTCGACGGTTAAACTGTTGTGCATTGCATTCTGCACGTAAAAAGGAGTAAAAAGAGCGCTTAAACGTCGAAATATCTCAAACGGGAAGGAAATGACGGTCAGTTTTCATCAAAATCGACGAAATCATCGAGATTTGCGAGCTGTTCCGTCTGTTTCGACGGTTAAACGGTTGTGCATTGCATTCTGCACGTAAAAAGGAGTGAAATGAGCGTTTAAACGTCGAAATATCTCAAACGGGAAGGAAATGACGGTCAGTTTTCATCAAAATCGACGAAATCATCGAGATTTGCGAGCTGTTCCGCTTGTTTCGACGGTTAAACGGTTGTTTATTACATTCTGCACGTAGAAAGGAGTAAAAAGAGCGATTAAACGTCGAAATATTTCAAACGGGAAGGAAACGACGGTCAGTTTTCATCAAAATCGACGAAATCATCGAGATTTGCGAGCTGTTCCGCTTGTTTCGACGGTTAAACGGTTGTTTATTACATTCTGCACGTAGAAAGGAGTAAAAAGAGCGCTTAAACGTCGAAATATTTCAAACGGGAAGGAAACGACGGTCAGTTTTCACCAAAATCGACGAAATCGTCGAGATTTGCGAGCTGTTCCGCTTGTTTCGACGGTTAAACTGTTGTGCATTGCATTCTGCACGTAAAAAGGAGTAAAAAGAGCGCTTAAACGTCGAAATATCTCAAACGGGAAGGAAATGACGGTCAGTTTTCATCAAAATCGACGAAATCATCGAGATTTGCGAGCTGTTCCGCTTGTTTCGACGGTTAAACGGTTGTGCATTGCATTCTGCACGTAAAAAGGAGTGAAATGAGCGTTTAAACGTCGAAATATCTCAAACGGGAAGGAAATGACGGTCAGTTTTCATCAAAATCGACGAAATCATCGAGATTTGCGAGCTGTTCCGCTTGTTTCGACGGTTAAACTGTTGTGCATTGCATTCTGCACGTAAAAAGGAGTAAAAAGAGCGCTTAAACGTCGAAATATCTCAAACGGGAAGGAAATGACGGTCAGTTTTCATCAAAATCGACGAAATCATCGAGATTTGCGAGCTGTTCCGCTTGTTTCGACGGTTAAACGGTTATTTATTACATTCTGCACGTAAAAAGGAGTAAAAAGAGCGCTTAAACGTCGAAATATCTCAAACGGGAAGGAAATGACGGTCAGTTTTCATCAAAATCGACGAAATCATCGAGATTTGCGAGCTGTTCCGCTTGTTTCGACGGTTAAACTGTTGTGCATTGCATTCTGCACGTAAAAAGGAGTAAAAAGAGCGCTTAAACGTCGAAATATCTCAAACGGGAAGGAAATGACGGTCAGTTTTCATCAAAATCGACGAAATCATCGAGATTTGCGAGCTGTTCCGCTTGTTTCGACGGTTAAACGGTTGTGCATTGCATTCTGCACGTAAAAAGGAGTGAAATGAGCGTTTAAACGTCGAAAAATCTCAAACGGGAAGGAAATGACGGTCAGTTTTCATCAAAATCGACGAAATCATCGAGATTTGCGAGCTGTTCCGCTTGTTTCGACGGTTAAACTGTTGTGCATTGCATTCTGCACGTAAAAAGGAGTAAAAAGAGCGCTTAAACGTCGAAATATCTCAAACTGGAAGGAAATGACGGTCAGTTTTCATCAAAATCGACGAAATCATCGAGATTTGCGAGCTGTTCCGCTTGTTTCGACGGTTAAACGGTTGTTTATTACATTCTGCACGTAGAAAGGAGTAAAAAGAGCGATTAAACGTCGAAATATTTCAAACGGGAAGGAAATGACGGTCAGTTTTCATCAAAATCGACGAAATCATCGAGATTTGCGAGCTGTTCCGCTTGTTTCGACGGTTAAACGGTTGTTTATTACATTCTGCACGTAGAAAGGAGTAAAAAGAGCGCTTAAACGTCGAAATATTTCAAACGGGAAGGAAACGACGGTCAGTTTTCATCAAAATCGACGAAATCATCGAGATTTGCGAGCTGTTCCGCTTGTTTCGACGGTTAAACGGTTGTTTATTACATTCTGCACGTAGAAAGGAGTAAAAAGAGCGCTTAAACGTCGAAATATTTCAAACGGGAAGGAAACGACGGTCAGTTTTCATCAAAATCGACGAAATCGTCGAGATTTGCGAGCTGTTCCGCTTGTTTCGATGGTTAAACTGTTGTGCATTGCATTCTGCACGTAAAAAGGAGTAAAAAGAGCGCTTAAACGTCGAAATATCTCAAACGGGAAGGAAATGACGGTCAGTTTTCATCAAAATCGACGAAATCATCGAAATTTGCGAGCTGTTCCGCTTGTTTCGACGGTTAAACGGTTGTGCATTGCATTCTGCACGTAAAAAGGAGTGAAATGAGCGTTTAAACGTCGAAATATCTCAAACGGGAAGGAAATGACGGTCAGTTTTCATCAAAATCGACGAAATCATCGAGATTTGCGAGCTGTTCCGCTTGTTTCGACGGTTAAACGGTTATTTATTACATTCTGCACGTAAAAAGGAGTAAAAAGAGCGCTTAAACGTCGAAATATCTCAAACGGGAAGGAAATGACGGTCAGTTTTCATCAAAATCGACGAAATCATCGAGATTTGCGAGCTGTTCCGCTTGTTTCGACGGTTAAACTGTTGTGCATTGCATTCTGCACGTAAAAAGGAGTAAAAAGAGCGCTTAAACGTCGAAATATCTCAAACGGGAAGGAAATGACGGTCAGTTTTCATCAAAATCGACGAAATCATCGAGATTTGCGAGCTGTTCCGTCTGTTTCGACGGTTAAACTGTTGTGCATTGCATTCTGCACGTAAAAAGGAGTGAAATGAGCGTTTAAACGTCGAAATATCTCAAACGGGAAGGAAATGACGGTCAGTTTTCATCAAAATCGACGAAATCATCGAGATTTGCGAGCTGTTCCGCTTGTTTCGACGGTTAAACGGTTATTTATTACATTCTGCACGTAAAAAGGAGTAAAAAGAGCGCTTAAACGTCGAAATATCTCAAACGGGAAGGAAATGACGGTCAGTTTTCATCAAAATCGACGAAATCATCGAGATTTGCGAGCTGTTCCGCTTGTTTCGACGGTTAAACTGTTGTGCATTGCATTCTGCACGTAAAATGGAGTAAAAAGAGCGCTTAAACGTCGAAATATCTCAAACGGGAAGGAAATGACGGTCAGTTTTCATCAAAATCGACGAAATCATCGAGATTTGCGAGCTGTTCCGCTTGTTTCGACGGTTAAACGGTTGTTTATTACATTCTGCACGTAGAAAGGAGTAAAAAGAGCGATTAAACGTCGAAATATTTCAAACGGGAAGGAAACGACGGTCAGTTTTCATCAAAATCGACGAAATCATCGAGATTTGCGAGCTGTTCCGCTTGTTTCGACGGTTAAACGGTTGTTTATTACATTCTGCACGTAGAAAGGAGTAAAAAGAGCGCTTAAACGTCGAAATATTTCAAACGGGAAGGAAACGACGGTCAGTTTTCACCAAAATCGACGAAATCGTCGAGATTTGCGAGCTGTTCCGCTTGTTTCGACGGTTAAACTGTTGTGCATTGCATTCTGCACGTAAAAAGGAGTAAAAAGAGCGCTTAAACGTCGAAATATCTCAAACGGGAAGGAAATGACGGTCAGTTTTCATCAAAATCGACGAAATCATCGAGATTTGCGAGCTGTTCCGCTTGTTTCGACGGTTTAAACGGTTATTTATTACATTCTGCACGTAAAAAGGAGTAAAAAGAGCGCTTAAACGTCGAAATATCTCAAACGGGAAGGAAATGACGGTCAGTTTTCATCAAAATCGACGAAATCATCGAGATTTGCGAGCTGTTCCGCTTGTTTCGACGGTTAAACTGTTGTGCATTGCATTCTGCACGTAAAAAGGAGTAAAAAGAGCGCTTAAACGTCGAAATATCTCAAACGGGAAGGAAATGACGGTCAGTTTTCATCAAAATCGACGAAATCATCGAGATTTGCGAGCTGTTCCGCTTGTTTCGACGGTTAAACGGTTGTTTATTACATTCTGCACGTAGAAAGGAGTAAAAAGAGCGATTAAACGTCGAAATATTTCAAACGGGAAGGAAACGACGGTCAGTTTTCATCAAAATCGACGAAATCATCGAGATTTGCGAGCTGTTCCGCTTGTTTCGACGGTTAAACGGTTGTTTATTACATTCTGCACGCAGAAAGGAGTAAAAAGAGCGCTTAAACGTCGAAATATTTCAAACGGGAAGGAAACGACGGTCAGTTTTCACCAAAATCGACGAAATCGTCGAGATTTGCGAGCTGTTCCGCTTGTTTCGACGGTTAAACTGTTGTGCATTGCATTCTGCACGTAAAAAGGAGTAAAAAGAGCGCTTAAACGTCGAAATATCTCAAACGGGAAGGAAATGACGGTCAGTTTTCATCAAAATCGACGAAATCATCGAGATTTGCGAGCTGTTCCGCTTGTTTCGACGGTTAAACGGTTGTGCATTGCATTCTGCACGTAAAAAGGAGTGAAATGAGCGTTTAAACGTCGAAATATCTCAAACGGGAAGGAAATGACGGTCAGTTTTCATCAAAATCGACGAAATCATCGAGATTTGCGAGCTGTTCCGCTTGTTTCGACGGTTAAACGGTTGTTTATTACATTCTGCACGTAGAAAGGAGTAAAAAGAGCGATTAAACGTCGAAATATTTCAAACGGGAAGGAAACGACGGTCAGTTTTCATCAAAATCGACGAAATCATCGAGATTTGCGAGCTGTTCCGCTTGTTTCGACGGTTAAACGGTTGTTTATTACATTCTGCACGTAGAAAGGAGTAAAAAGAGCGCTTAAACGTCGAAATATTTCAAACGGGAAGGAAACGACGGTCAGTTTTCATCAAAATCGACGAAATCGTCGAGATTTGCGAGCTGTTCCGCTTGTTTCGATGGTTAAACTGTTGTGCATTGCATTCTGCACGTAAAAAGGAGTAAAAAGAGCGCTTAAACGTCGAAATATCTCAAACGGGAAGGAAATGACGGTCAGTTTTCATCAAAATCGACGAAATCATCGAGATTTGCGAGCTGTTCCGCTTGTTTCGACGGTTAAACGGTTGTGCATTGCATTCTGCACGTAAAAAGGAGTGAAATGAGCGTTTAAACGTCGAAATATCTCAAACGGGAAGGAAATGACGGTCAGTTTTCATCAAAATCGACGAAATCATCGAGATTTGCGAGCTGTTCCGCTTGTTTCGACGGTTAAACGGTTATTTATTACATTCTGCACGTAAAAAGGAGTAAAAAGAGCGCTTAAACGTCGAAATATCTCAAACGGGAAGGAAATGACGGTCAGTTTTCATCAAAATCGACGAAATCATCGAGATTTGCGAGCTGTTCCGCTTGTTTCGACGGTTAAACTGTTGTGCATTGCATTCTGCACGTAAAAAGGAGTAAAAAGAGCGCTTAAACGTCGAAATATCTCAAACGGGAAGGAAATGACGGTCAGTTTTCATCAAAATCGACGAAATCATCGAGATTTGCGAGCTGTTCCGCTTGTTTCGACGGTTAAACGGTTGTTTATTACATTCTGCACGTAGAAAGGAGTAAAAAGAGCGCTTAAACGTCGAAATATTTCAAACGGGAAGGAAACGACGGTCAGTTTTCATCAAAATCGACGAAATCATCGAGATTTGCGAGCTGTTCCGCTTGTTTCGACGGTTAAACTGTTGTGCATTGCATTCTGCACGTAAAAAGGAGTAAAAAGAGCGCTTAAACGTCGAAATATCTCAAACGGGAAGGAAATGACGGTCAGTTTTCATCAAAATCGACGAAATCATCGAGATTTGCGAGCTGTTCCGTCTGTTTCGACGGTTAAACGGTTGTGCATTGCATTCTGCACGTAAAAAGGAGTGAAATGAGCGTTTTAAACGTCGAAATATCTCAAACGGGAAGGAAATGACGGTCAGTTTTCATCAAAATCGACGAAATCATCGAGATTTGCGAGCTGTTCCGCTTGTTTCGACGGTTAAACGGTTATTTATTACATTCTGCACGTAAAAAGGAGTAAAAAGAGCGCTTAAACGTCGAAATATCTCAAACGGGAAGGAAATGACGGTCAGTTTTCATCAAAATCGACGAAATCATCGAGATTTGCGAGCTGTTCCGCTTGTTTCGACGGTTAAACGGTTGTTTATTACATTCTGCACGTAGAAAGGAGTAAAAAGAGCGATTAAACGTCGAAATATTTCAAACGGGAAGGAAACGACGGTCAGTTTTCATCAAAATCGACGAAATCATCGAGATTTGCGAGCTGTTCCGCTTGTTTCGACGGTTAAACGGTTGTTTATTACATTCTGCACGTAGAAAGGAGTAAAAAGAGCGCTTAAACGTCGAAATATTTCAAACGGGAAGGAAACGACGGTCAGTTTTCACCAAAATCGACGAAATCGTCGAGATTTGCGAGCTGTTCCGCTTGTTTCGACGGTTAAACTGTTGTGCATTGCATTCTGCACGTAAAAAGGAGTAAAAAGAGCGCTTAAACGTCGAAATATCTCAAACGGGAAGGAAATGACGGTCAGTTTTCATCAAAATCGACGAAATCATCGAGATTTGCGAGCTGTTCCGCTTGTTTCGACGGTTTAAACGGTTGTGCATTGCATTCTGCACGAAAAAAGGAGTGAAATGAGCGTTTAAACGTCGAAATATCTCAAACGGGAAGGAAATGACGGTCAGTTTTCATCAAAATCGACGAAATCATCGAGATTTGCGAGCTGTTCCGCTTGTTTCGACGGTTAAACTGTTGTGCATTGCATTCTGCACGTAAAAAGGAGTAAAAAGAGCGCTTAAACGTCGAAATATCTCAAACGGGAAGGAAATGACGGTCAGTTTTCATCAAAATCGACGAAATCATCGAGATTTGCGAGCTGTTCCGCTTGTTTCGACGGTTTAAACGGTTGTTTATTACATTCTGCACGTAGAAAGGAGTAAAAAGAGCGCTTAAACGTCGAAATATTTCAAACGGGAAGGAAACGACGGTCAGTTTTCATCAAAATCGACGAAATCATCGAGATTTGCGAGCTGTTCCGCTTGTTTCGACGGTTAAACTGTTGTGCATTGCATTCTGCACGTAAAAAGGAGTAAAAAGAGCGCTTAAACGTCGAAATATCTCAAACTGGAAGGAAATGACGGTCAGTTTTCATCAAAATCGACGAAATCATCGAGATTTGCGAGCTGTTCCGCTTGTTTCGACGGTTAAACGGTTATTTATTACATTCTGCACGTAAAAAGGAGTAAAAAGAGCGCTTAAACGTCGAAATATCTCAAACTGGAAGGAAATGACGGTCAGTTTTCATCAAAATCGACGAAATCATCGAGATTTGCGAGCTGTTCCGCTTGTTTCGACGGTTAAACTGTTGTGCATTGCATTCTGCACGTAAAAAGGAGTAAAAAGAGCGCTTAAACGTCGAAATATCTCAAACGGGAAGGAAATGACGGTCAGTTTTCATCAAAATCGACGAAATCATCGAGATTTGCGAGCTGTTCCGCTTGTTTCGACGGTTAAACGGTTGTGCATTGCATTCTGCACGTAAAAAGGAGTGAAATGAGCGTTTTAAACGTCGAAATATCTCAAACGGGAAGGAAATGACGGTCAGTTTTCATCAAAATCGACGAAATCATCGAGATTTGCGAGCTGTTCCGCTTGTTTCGACGGTTAAACGGTTATTTATTACATTCTGCACGTAAAAAGGAGTAAAAAGAGCGCTTAAACGTCGAAATATCTCAAACGGGAAGGAAATGACGGTCAGTTTTCATCAAAATCGACGAAATCATCGAGATTTGCGAGCTGTTCCGCTTGTTTCGACGGTTAAACTGTTGTGCATTGCATTCTGCACGTAAAAAGGAGTAAAAAGAGCGCTTAAACGTCGAAATATCTCAAACGGGAAGGAAATGACGGTCAGTTTTCATCAAAATCGACGAAATCATCGAGATTTGCGAGCTGTTCCGCTTGTTTCGACGGTTAAACGGTTGTTTATTACATTCTGCACGTAGAAAGGAGTAAAAAGAGCGCTTAAACGTCGAAATATTTCAAACGGGAAGGAAACGACGGTCAGTTTTCATCAAAATCGACGAAATCATCGAGATTTGCGAGCTGTTCCGCTTGTTTCGACGGTTAAACTGTTGTGCATTGCATTCTGCACGTAAAAAGGAGTAAAAAGAGCGCTTAAACGTCGAAATATCTCAAACGGGAAGGAAATGACGGTCAGTTTTCATCAAAATCGACGAAATCATCGAGATTTGCGAGCTGTTCCGTCTGTTTCGACGGTTAAACGGTTGTGCATTGCATTCTGCACGTAAAAAGGAGTGAAATGAGCGTTTAAACGTCGAAATATCTCAAACGGGAAGGAAATGACGGTCAGTTTTCATCAAAATCGACGAAATCATCGAGATTTGCGAGCTGTTCCGCTTGTTTCGACGGTTTAAACGGTTATTTATTACATTCTGCACGTAAAAAGGAGTAAAAAGAGCGCTTAAACGTCGAAATATCTCAAACGGGAAGGAAATGACGGTCAGTTTTCATCAAAATCGACGAAATCATCGAGATTTGCGAGCTGTTCCGCTTGTTTCGACGGTTAAACGGTTTTTTATTACATTCTGCACGTAGAAAGGAGTAAAAAGAGCGATTAAACGTCGAAATATTTCAAACGGGAAGGAAACGACGGTCAGTTTTCATCAAAATCGACGAAATCATCGAGATTTGCGAGCTGTTCCGCTTGTTTCGACGGTTAAACGGTTGTTTATTACATTCTGCACGTAGAAAGGAGTAAAAAGAGCGCTTAAACGTCGAAATATTTCAAACGGGAAGGAAACGACGGTCAGTTTTCACCAAAATCGACGAAATCGTCGAGATTTGCGAGCTGTTCCGCTTGTTTCGACGGTTAAACTGTTGTGCATTGCATTCTGCACGTAAAAAGGAGTAAAAAGAGCGCTTAAACGTCGAAATATCTCAAACGGGAAGGAAATGACGGTCAGTTTTCATCAAAATCGACGAAATCATCGAGATTTGCGAGCTGTTCCGCTTGTTTCGACGGTTAAACGGTTGTGCATTGCATTCTGCACGAAAAAAGGAGTGAAATGAGCGTTTAAACGTCGAAATATCTCAAACGGGAAGGAAATGACGGTCAGTTTTCATCAAAATCGACGAAATCATCGAGATTTGCGAGCTGTTCCGCTTGTTTCGACGGTTAAACTGTTGTGCATTGCATTCTGCACGTAAAAAGGAGTAAAAAGAGCGCTTAAACGTCGAAATATCTCAAACGGGAAGGAAATGACGGTCAGTTTTCATCAAAATCGACGAAATCATCGAGATTTGCGAGCTGTTCCGCTTGTTTCGACGGTTAAACGGTTGTTTATTACATTCTGCACGTAGAAAGGAGTAAAAAGAGCGCTTAAACGTCGAAATATTTCAAACGGGAAGGAAACGACGGTCAGTTTTCATCAAAATCGACGAAATCATCGAGATTTGCGAGCTGTTCCGCTTGTTTCGACGGTTAAACTGTTGTGCATTGCATTCTGCACGTAAAAAGGAGTAAAAAGAGCGCTTAAACGTCGAAATATCTCAAACTGGAAGGAAATGACGGTCAGTTTTCATCAAAATCGACGAAATCATCGAGATTTGCGAGCTGTTCCGCTTGTTTCGACGGTTAAACGGTTATTTATTACATTCTGCACGTAAAAAGGAGTAAAAAGAGCGCTTAAACGTCGAAATATCTCAAACGGGAAGGAAATGACGGTCAGTTTTCATCAAAATCGACGAAATCATCGAGATTTGCGAGCTGTTCCGCTTGTTTCGACGGTTAAACTGTTGTGCATTGCATTCTGCACGTAAAAAGGAGTAAAAAGAGCGCTTAAACGTCGAAATATCTCAAACGGGAAGGAAATGACGGTCAGTTTTCATCAAAATCGACGAAATCATCGAGATTTGCGAGCTGTTCCGCTTGTTTCGACGGTTAAACGGTTGTTTATTACATTCTGCACGTAGAAAGGAGTAAAAAGAGCGCTTAAACGTCGAAATATTTCAAACGGGAAGGAAACGACGGTCAGTTTTCATCAAAATCGACGAAATCATCGAGATTTGCGAGCTGTTCCGCTTGTTTCGACGGTTAAACTGTTGTGCATTGCATTCTGCACGTAAAAAGGAGTAAAAAGAGCGCTTAAACGTCGAAATATCTCAAACGGGAAGGAAATGACGGTCAGTTTTCATCAAAATCGACGAAATCATCGAGATTTGCGAGCTGTTCCGTCTGTTTCGACGGTTAAACGGTTGTGCATTGCATTCTGCACGTAAAAAGGAGTGAAATGAGCGTTTAAACGTCGAAATATCTCAAACGGGAAGGAAATGACGGTCAGTTTTCATCAAAATCGACGAAATCATCGAGATTTGCGAGCTGTTCCGCTTGTTTCGACGGTTAAACGGTTATTTATTACATTCTGCACGTAAAAAGGAGTAAAAAGAGCGCTTAAACGTCGAAATATCTCAAACGGGAAGGAAATGACGGTCAGTTTTCATCAAAATCGACGAAATCATCGAGATTTGCGAGCTGTTCCGCTTGTTTCGACGGTTAAACTGTTGTGCATTGCATTCTGCACGTAAAATGGAGTAAAAAGAGCGCTTAAACGTCGAAATATCTCAAACGGGAAGGAAATGACGGTCAGTTTTCATCAAAATCGACGAAATCATCGAGATTTGCGAGCTGTTCCGCTTGTTTCGACGGTTAAACGGTTGTTTATTACATTCTGCACGTAGAAAGGAGTAAAAAGAGCGATTAAACGTCGAAATATTTCAAACGGGAAGGAAACGACGGTCAGTTTTCATCAAAATCGACGAAATCATCGAGATTTTCGAGCTGTTCCGCTTGTTTCGACGGTTAAACGGTTGTTTATTACATTCTGCACGTAGAAAGGAGTAAAAAGAGCGCTTAAACGTCGAAATATTTCAAACGGGAAGGAAACGACGGTCAGTTTTCACCAAAATCGACGAAATCGTCGAGATTTGCGAGCTGTTCCGCTTGTTTCGACGGTTAAACTGTTGTGCATTGCATTCTGCACGTAAAAAGGAGAAAAAAAGAGCGCTTAAACGTCGAAATATCTCAAACGGGAAGGAAATGACGGTCAGTTTTCATCAAAATCGACGAAATCATCGAGATTTGCGAGCTGTTCCGCTTGTTTCGACGGTTAAACGGTTGTGCATTGCATTCTGCACGAAAAAAGGAGTGAAATGAGCGTTTAAACGTCGAAATATCTCAAACGGGAAGGAAATGACGGTCAGTTTTCATCAAAATCGACGAAATCATCGAGATTTGCGAGCTGTTCCGCTTGTTTCGACGGTTAAACTGTTGTGCATTGCATTCTGCACGTAAAAAGGAGTAAAAAGAGCGCTTAAACGTCGAAATATCTCAAACGGGAAGGAAATGACGGTCAGTTTTCATCAAAATCGACGAAATCATCGAGATTTGCGAGCTGTTCCGCTTGTTTCGACGGTTAAACGGTTGTTTATTACATTCTGCACGTAGAAAGGAGTAAAAAGAGCGCTTAAACGTCGAAATATTTCAAACGGGAAGGAAACGACGGTCAGTTTTCATCAAAATCGACGAAATCATCGAGATTTGCGAGCTGTTCCGCTTGTTTCGACGGTTAAACTGTTGTGCATTGCATTCTGCACGTAAAAAGGAGTAAAAAGAGCGCTTAAACGTCGAAATATCTCAAACTGGAAGGAAATGACGGTCAGTTTTCATCAAAATCGACGAAATCATCGAGATTTGCGAGCTGTTCCGCTTGTTTCGACGGTTAAACGGTTATTTATTACATTCTGCACGTAAAAAGGAGTAAAAAGAGCGCTTAAACGTCGAAATATCTCAAACTGGAAGGAAATGACGGTCAGTTTTCATCAAAATCGACGAAATCATCGAGATTTGCGAGCTGTTCCGCTTGTTTCGACGGTTAAACTGTTGTGCATTGCATTCTGCACGTAAAAAGGAGTGAAATGAGCGTTTAAACGTCGAAATATCTCAAACGGGAAGGAAATGACGGTCAGTTTTCATCAAAATCGACGAAATCATCGAGATTTGCGAGCTGTTCCGCTTGTTTCGACGGTTAAACGGTTATTTATTACATTCTGCACGTAAAAAGGAGTAAAAAGAGCGCTTAAACGTCGAAATATCTCAAACGGGAAGGAAATGACGGTCAGTTTTCATCAAAATCGACGAAATCATCGAGATTTGCGAGCTGTTCCGCTTGTTTCGACGGTTAAACTGTTGTGCATTGCATTCTGCACGTAAAATGGAGTAAAAAGAGCGCTTAAACGTCGAAATATCTCAAACGGGAAGGAAATGACGGTCAGTTTTCATCAAAATCGACGAAATCATCGAGATTTGCGAGCTGTTCCGCTTGTTTCGACGGTTAAACGGTTGTTTATTACATTCTGCACGTAGAAAGGAGTAAAAAGAGCGATTAAACGTCGAAATATTTCAAACGGGAAGGAAACGACGGTCAGTTTTCATCAAAATCGACGAAATCATCGAGATTTGCGAGCTGTTCCGCTTGTTTCGACGGTTAAACGGTTGTTTATTACTGTCACGTCCCGCGCTCCGCACGTGCCGTAACGAAGATACAAAATTACTATACGCAAATCAGCGCGAGAAAAATTTGAATACACCAAGGAACACACGCTACTACGAAACAAAATAAAAAATTAACAAATGAGGGCGACAAATAAATCCAACTATCAGTATAAAATAAAGTAAATAAAATCAATTAATAAACTGGACTAGATACGAACCAATCAAATAAACCAAGAATAAGAAGGATTATATATGACAAATTTGCAAAATAAAGGAAAAGGAGCAACAAGAAGATATACTACAATCAATCAACGAAGACGGAATATGTAAAATACAAAAGATAGAATTTAAATCAGTAAATAAAATTAATTAATGAATTAAACGAGTCGCGAACCAAACGAGTAAATCAAGAAATAAGAATAACTACAAAAGGAAATAATTGAAACACCAGGAATATATGTGTATATAAATATATTTTATTCAATCAACGCAGCAACAACTTGGAGAGTTACATATAAATATAAACATATATGCCAAACATGTAATAACCCAGAAAATATTAGAAACAATACTTCCAATACTATACTAATAATACAAATCCAACATTACCAAACTATAAATATATGAGTATATAAAATCAATGAACTTATAGTCTAACGAATACATAAAACATACAATATTGCATTATTAAAGAAATAGAGGTTACATCGTCAGAAATATATATATATGTGTGCGCACTCTACATTATTAAATTAAAATTATTAATTTAAGATACATACTTAAAACTAGCCAACATTCGGGTAAAATAATTATAAAATGAGAACTACATTACGTAACATGCATGTATATATATATAAATATATAAATATATAATCTACACTCTAAACCAAACTACCACTAATAATCTAAATGAATATAAAAGAAATAGAACACACAACGCAACACTAGGGACTAAGTAACAACCTATCGACAGGCTAAAACGTTCAAAAATAATTAACACCGCCTCAACTGGGAGAAATGCGTACAGCATAAATATGTAAACCATATCAAACACATAATAATCTGGTAAACGATAGAAATAAAACTCTCAATACTACGTTGTCACATTACAAAACATATATGTATATATGAAAACAAATAATTGACATATAACCTCAAATACACAATTAAAGAATTTATATGAAAAGTCACACTATCAGAAATATATACATATATACTTATATGCGCGTGTGTGTATGCGTGTTCTATTCTACTAAATCAAAATTAACAATCTAGTAAACACGAAATAAACAATTAACATTTCACTTCGTATGAAACTACACCACTACAAGAAACATGTATATGCATATATATATATATATATATATATACGTTTGTGTGTGTTTTATATTATTGAACACTATAAAATAAACTACTTAGCACAATAAATAGCACTATCAAAAAAATTACAAAACATTAGTCACATTAAAATGACACACAATATAAATATATATATATATATATATATTCACATGAACAATACTATTGTCATTTTAACAATAATAATAACAATAAATATATAGTCTAATTGCGGTAGAATAAGGGAAAACGAGCGACACACAGAAAAATCAGTTCGATAAAACTAAAAACCCGCCACTGTAACCTCACTGATGACATTTGCGAGCAGCCATGTTAGATTTATACGCGCATGTCGGAACACACGCAATAATTATACACATTAGATAAATACAAAATACAATATTTCTCAATTCAACTATACGTCAAAACGCCGAAACAAGATTTACACATAATCGATAAATAGATCCGAGATCAATAGAAGTCACTGTATGCGAGGGACATTCGCGGGCGGCCATTTTGAAACATGCGTGGACTGATTCGTACGTGTTACAAAAAATAATAATAATAAAATTATACTTTCGATAGAAAAAAGAAAAGAAAAGGAAAAGGAAAGAACAGCGAAAATAAATATTTAATGCAAAATGGAACGTCGTGCCGAGGTAGCAATAAATAAAGACACGGGACAGGAAGGCCGGGGATTGGTGGAAATCAGCCGCGAGAAATGAATCATAAAACACATTGTTAACAATTTTATTATGCGAAAATTACTTTGTATAAAAATATATATATATATATAATCGAGTAAAAAGAAAATATAAAACTAAACAAATATATTTAAAATGTATAAATAAATAAATATATATATATATATATATATAACTAACATATGAACGGGGTATATCCAAAGCGGCAAAATCGAAATCAAGAAACTTCAGGATGGAACTGCCAACGCGTCATGCGCTGAATACATCGTTCGGAATCACACACGGTTCTTCGGAATCCCACTTTCTCTTGCACTGAAACAACAAAATAGGAAAAGAGATCAAAACCACGAAAACAGCAAAAATCGAAAATCAAATTAAATCCCGGAAGCAACCATAACATGGAAATATTCTTCAAAACCAAACTCACGGAAGATAAATCAGAAGAAATCCTTATTGCAGGAGAGTGGCGGATCGCGCGTGTTGCCGGAGCAAGTGTCGATATAATAATGAGACTCTAGCCACCGGCCCTTCCACGCGCCGAAGAACAAAAATTATTCCCACAGTATTAACATAAAAATTCTCGAGAAAAGACTAGACCAGCATGGAAAGCTCCAAGCCTCCTAGACGCTACCTCAGCAGAAAATAGAACCGATGGGAACTAAGTCGAAATACAGATTTTTGCATTTTCTCACGTACCCGCGATGGGAATCTGGAAGTTAAAAGACAAGATAACGAAGCAAAGGAGACATCAACGATTACAGAATTTGCATTCTCTCACGTACGAGTTCGGGAACCCCAAACTGCAGCATCCCGATTCCCACGGAAGCGAACCACCAGTTGACCGCCACCCTGTGGGGGATGTTATTATAAATAAACGCAGCAACACAGAACATCGTCCATTATTCTGTCGCGAATTATACGTTACGTTTCAGTCCATTACTTTGTCGTTAATTGTACGTTACGTTTCGGCTTATTATTATATTGTCAATTCTACGTTACGCCATAAAATATATTGTCGTCTATCGCGCATTGCACCTCGACGGTCTCTTATTAATTGCTCAGTTTAAGTCACAAATTAAGTTAGAAATCTTTCTAAGTGTTCATTTCATTGGCGAGATTTAAAAACATCCTTATAAATAAATATATTTATACCCGCGACGTTTATCCGAATAAATAAGCCGCAAGCTTATTCAGAGTGTATTTCTAATTAAAAATAAATAAACTAAAGTTCTAATAATAATTATACCTGAGTCGAATAATTAAACCAAATAAAAAAAATTTCACCGACGACTATTACGAGCCGATGGCCCCTGACGGAACAAGGTAAGAGTCTCAATTTTATAAAATTTCCTTCTTCTCTAGTAATTTCGCCACATCCAGGAACCGAATCCGATTTACTTATCATCAATTAATACATTCAATTTCGTTTCAATTTTGAGAATAAACAAAGCGTCATTCGCTGCGTAGGCTTGCGAAAACGGTGTCTTCAATTATTGAAACACTCATTGATCTTCGCATTCCTCCTCCCACTGTTGGCAAAACATTGCCCGTCTTTGGGCAAGGCTTGCGAAATCACACGAGTCTTACGCAGAGAAGACTATCAAATTCATCATTAGATCTAATTAACCGATATTTTCATTCTTGCCATCGTTGTATACGATTATAAAACAGAATAATTCCCTTCTGAATCTTAACCGAAGGATCATTCGCTGTGTTGGGTTGTGGATAACGGTGTTTCGACTATCGAACCATCTATTGATCTTCGCATTCCTCCTCCCACTGTTGGCAAAATACTGCCCATCTTTGGGCAAGGCTTGCGAAATCACACGAACCTCACACAGAGAGGATCATTGAAATCATTTTCTCGTGATCACTCAATTCGGAAGGCAAGAAAATCGAAACGGTAAAAAAATCACCCTAACAAATGAACTAAGGTCCAGTTCAATGATAGATCCATTGGCGAAATTAAGAGAGGAGGAGAAGGAAACGTAAAGATAAAATTTGCATCAAACGAGGAAAATTCAAAGTCTTAACCAATCCATTAACGCGAACACTCTTGTTTTACCGTCCCTAAAACGCTATATATATATATATAACAACTTGAATAATTCCATATTCAAATTTAAATAAATTCTATACAACGAAATTGAACCGAACTCTCAAATAATTCCTACATACAGATATATACATACACATATATATATATATATATATATATATATATATATATATATATATATGATTCTAAATAATTCTATACTGAAGTTTAGATAAATTCCGTGCGACCAAATCGAATACTTATTTTTATCCAACTTTAATCCTCTCCCGTGCGAGTATCCCTGCACATAGCAGGTTAGCCGAAAACGTGGAAATTATTTATCAGTAGCCTAACACTAGTCAACGCTATCCATAAGTAATTAATTTATCAATAGATTATTTCGAAAATAAGTACAAGGAAATTTTTCTATTCGAAACAGTCCTCAGACTGTTTCTGGTGGCAGCAACTACCGTGTGAGAAATATTTCTTATACAGTCAATTAAATTTAAATCTTTCCCTTCAGATTAAATTAAAATCAAAAGTTTGAATTGACTTTAAACAAGTACGTAACAATAAACTTTCAACTTAGAAATAGATTTTAATCGAAAACCTTGATTCAATATCTTAAATATAATTATATCGTGTAAGTTTTCCCCTCCTGACGAAACTCAACTAAATCGAACTAAATTGAATTAAATTAAATTAAAACAAAACAAAATAAATTAAAACAAACACAAAAAACAAATTAAAATTAAAACAAATAAAAAAAAAAAAAAAAAAAATCTTGCGAATTCAACGGTTTAAAATCAATTCAAACAAACAGGAACGTAACATTAGATAGTATAATATTTTTTGGTGGCAGCGGTGGGATACGCTCCACAGAGGATTAAAGTTGTTACATTTATCAATAAATATATACCTAAGAAATAATGGCGACCGGACTAGAATCATTAGACGAAGACTTAGTCTTGACGTTATCGGAGAAACTCAAAGCATGGGATGCGAATTTTCGCGACATGAATACAAAACTCGTTGAACTACAAAACGGCGTGTATGAACTCAAAGCAAAGCAAGAATCTAATACACCCGCATCGTCGCCTACGACACAACAAGAGACGGCCCAGCCGAGTGGATTTACCCAGTCAATTAAAGTAAAAGACGCGATCGTATCGGTGCCAGTGTTCGACGGCTATCGACCATCGGTATTTCAATTTTTAAGAGCTTGCGAGCGCGCGCGAAATATGATTCCTAGGTACCAAGAACCACAATTAGTAAAATTATTAACCAATAAACTCCGTGGACACGCGTTCCTCGCCATCGAAGATACGGAATTAAGGAGCCTAAACGATTTTGGAAATAAATTAAAGGACCTATTCGGCCCAAGGAAATCTCTTAATGAATATAGAGGGGAATTAGGAACGATATTTCAACGACCCGGGGAACACATATTAGATTATATGGACCGAGTTAGAAACCTTAGATTGGCAATAATGGACGGAGAAAAGGGCGACTACGGAATCATTTCCCCCGATATCCAAGAAACTATAGATTGGGAGGTAAGAGAAGCTTTTGTTAAAGGACTTCCGAACGAGGTATATATGCGAGTAAAGCTAGCAGGATACCACACTTTAGAAGACGCATATCGTCAGGCCGTCCATGCAACAAACGAATTGAAACAAATAACCGATAGAACGCGACCCACACGACCGACTCCCTCAAACTATTACAGACGCAATAACGTACGTCCTCCGAACGCTAACAACAATATCAGGAATAACCGCCAAGCAGTGAAAGCAACACGAGAATTAAAACAAGTGAACGATATAATACGATACCAGCGTCCGACACCTCCGAATAATTATAACCGAAACAACGCTCATTCCCCATACAATAGTAATTACATCGGAAACAACCACAGGGATTGGAGATTTGTACCGCCGTCGCGGAAATATCTAAACAATCCGGGAATAGAGGAAGATGCCAGGAAAGGAGCAAGAGCAATAATCTGGGAAGAAAAATGCATAAGTAAATACCTCGACAGAAATCTAAGTCAAAAGAGGGATGACGATCATTTGAATCAATCAACTTTTCAACGCAAACACCATTCCGTTGCTGTGATAAGGGATAACGTCACTTTAAATAGTAACAGGACGCACGACACCACAGACAGGATCATCAGCGAGAAATTTTCCGAACTCCCAAACAAGATAAACAATACTAATGCCAAGGAACTTGCAGAAGAATCGGAAATTAGAAAACTGAACGACGAAACGATAGGCAACGATTATCCACTGCCTAATACCACGGAGATATTGGACCCGCTGGGAAGTGCGAAGTGCCTCTCCACGTTCGACTTGGCAAAGATACAAAAGCAAGGCTCCACGAATTTCGTGAATGTTTCAAACATAATAGAAAAGGAGATAGCGAGTGTATCTCACTCAAAAATTTTTATTAAACCATCAAAAAATAATTTAATCGGACTCAAAGCCAAGCCATTAAATTGCAAGGAAGATCAGACTACAGAGAATAAAAGTATACCTATCCCTATATCCGAAACAGAATATATAAGCAGAAAGGTTTGTAATAAAAATTCAAAGAATAATTCTAAATCTACCGAAAATATTCCTAAACGTTCCGTACAAATAAATAATAATTTAATTATAATAAGCACTTCCAGTGAAACTATTCATCCTGAAAAGCTAGAGAAAAATCAACGTGTTGCGAATAAAGTAAATAAAGAAGAATGGATAACTAAGGAAAAGGATTCTAAACATTTTCAAGCCGAAAAAACGCAAGTTCAACGTGCTCAAAGAAATAAAAAGGGAGAAAATAGGGAATCACCAGTCGAGGATATATATAATAATTCGAATAAGTACGCTAGCCATTGGATTATAATTGGATTAAAAATACTTCATTGGTTGTTACATCTAGCATTTGACGTAGATAACATGAGTGCTAATCTTATGATTCCTCTTGGAAAATATAGATGGTATCACACTATACTATATCTAAAATATATTTGGGTTAATATAGCTATGGCATTTTCAAAAATTTGTATTTTAAATGCTATTGGCAAGCAATTGGATAATTGGATCGGTGTCAGTAAACTTGCGTGTTGGCGCAGAATAAAAACTAAAATGAAGAAAAGGAAGTGTGACACTGTTCGTCGAATAATACAGATAGTGGAAACCTAAAAAGGAAAAAGAAAATTATTAAGTGTGCTCCGATTATTGTTTGAATATAAAATGTGTTAATTCAATGAATAATTAAAATAGTGAAAGTGAAATTTACCTTGTGAACAAGTAATCATCATACAAGAAAGTGTATGTGCAAATATAGGTTATGGATCCCTGTTTGCGGAATACAATGTACGACAGCCAGCTGAAATAAATGAATGAATTAACTTCAAGTGTTTCAATGCAAAATACAATATTACTAAATGTTATAACAATATTGTGATCAAATCAGAAGGAAGAGTGACACTGTTCGTCGAATAATACAGATAGTGGAAACGTAAAAAGGAAAAAGAAAATTATTAAGTGTGCTCCGATTATTGCTTGAATATAAAATGTGTTAATTCAATGAATAATTAAAATAGTGAAAGTGAAAGTTACCTTGTGAATAAGTAATCAACATGCAAGAAAGGTGTACGTGCAAGTATAGGTTGTGAATCTTTGTTTGTGGAACGTAATGTATGACAACTACCTAAAATAAGTGAATAAATTAGTTTCAATTGTTTCAGTGCAAAATACAAGATTACTAAATGTCATAATTATATTGTGGTTAAAACAGAAGCAAGTGTGACTCTGTTCGTTGAATAATACAGATAGAGGAAACCTAAAAGAAAAGGGAAGATTATTATGTGTATAAAACGTGTTAATTCCATGAATAATTAAAAGAGTGGAAGTGAAAATTACCTTGCGAACAAGTAATCACTATACAAAAGGTTTACGTGCAAAATAGGTCATGGATCCCTGTTTGCGGAACACCATGTACGACAGCCAGCTGAAAGTAAATAAATGGATTAACTTCGATCGCCTTGATACAAGATACAACACTACTAAACGTCATAGCAAGACTGTGAAGGTGTGACACTGTTCGTCGAATGGCACAGATAGCAGGTAACCTGAAAAAAAAAAAAGGGGGAGAAAGATTACAAGTGCTCCAATTATTGTTTGAATATGAAAAGTGATAGTTCAACGAATATTTAAAACAGTGAAGGTGCAACTTACCTTATAAACAATCAAACGCCATACAAGGAAGTGTACAGGCATGAATTTCACAGATTAGTAAAAGAAATAAAATAGCTGATAAGTATAGAAAGTCGTTAGGAAGATAATTAAGATAGATTAATTGGAAGCTAGTAATAGATAGAACCGGAGTAAAAAGATAGTATATTGTATTAACTATTATATCTAACATGTAGAAGCATATTTTGTAATACACAATAGCGGTCGCTCACACAATATATCATACACATATTGAATTAATAAATTAAACAGTACCTTTATGATCGCAGACATAGGATGATTGAAGGCAACCATAGTAAGTATCCAAGGTAATACCGAAGAATCTGATGATGTTGTGAGAATGATCCAGGTAAGCAACGCAGCATCAAAAATCTAAAAAGGAAAATTTTTTTTTTACAAACAATGTTAATCTAACAAATAAGACTTAATCACTAATAAAGGAACTAATTCATATCAAACATAAAATAATAACAATAAACATAAGCAATACAAGCAAACATAAGCAATAATAAAATTAATAGGGAAATAAGAAAGGTTAATAAACACAGAAATAGGTTAGAAACTAACCACGATAGACTAACTAAATATTAACAAGTCATGACTGAACTTAGTACCAAAGAATAAAGTTATAGTACATGAAAGCGACTGGTAACACAATACACAAAATACTAACTAAATTAAACGAGACTTATATAAACGCAAGTCACGTATAACCAAAACAATGACCATTGAAATTCGATAACAATATAACCCATGTTATTGCATTAAAGTAACACGCGGTATTTACACACACAATACCATGAAACACAAAACAATATTACAAAACACTACTAAATAAAATCATAACCAGTTATTTCAATAATACATTACTGTTGACATTAAAACAACACCATACCAGAGATACACGCGAGCGACCATGTTGGAAAAAGTCCGTCGCGCACACCCCACACACACACACCTCAACACGAATAATAACCAATACAATGTAATATAGGATCATGATAGCTATGTTAGGTACTAATAAAAAAAAAAAAAAGAGGAGAGTGAGAGAAGGGTAAAAAAAAAAAAGAAAAAAAAAAAGAAATAATAAATAATAACTAACATAATCATAACATATTACATATATATTATATTATATACAGGGATACAATATTCATATAAAGGAACAGGTCCGAACGAAATATATAAAAAAAAAAAAAAAAGAGAAAATATATTAATTGTTTTTGTATGTATGTACAGAACGAGTGGCGAACTCATCAATTCTGACATAGAAAACCCAGACGGACCCGAGCTCGCATTCAATCTGGAGGTGACGAAGGAGGTTGAGTCCTGCCTCTGTGCTCGGTTGATATGCTCCGTTTACCATTTTTATAGCGGCTATCTTTGTCAAGATTGTTTCGACAACCTAGATCCAGACGAGCAGGACCTATGTGAAGAGCCGCCCACTCATTTCCTATGCGGAGTACCTGCAAGTATACAAATATCATACTGCAGCATGTGCGATGTAAGCCTGGCGAACCTACAACCCGCTATATCATGCCTCCAATGCATGATGGTCTACAATGATCTGACTCACCTTGAAAGAGAATTTTTAGTTCAAGGAATGATACTCCGCACCATCGAAATATAACGTACTTGTATACTTATGCTATCTACCTGTAAACAAACAACATTAATAATTATACATATAATTTTCATTCATGTTTAGCAATATATATACACGCATGTTTTAAAGTAGACGATATTTGCAACACTCACTTCCATTGACGATGCAAGTGACTCATAAAATAAACTGTCATATTTATACACACATATATATATATATATGAAAACAAGCTACATTTATGACATTTATACCTATTGATAATATATACTTATATATATTTATAACGATAAAATAAATCCCATTTATATTACTCACCAAAACGTATGCATATATGTATATAATTATAACTCAAGTAGCCTTCATAAAATTATCTTCACTGATAGCATATACATCAAACCTAAAATAAAACAAAGTTGTAATAAAGAAAAAAAGGAAAGAAAATGGAGGAAAGGGAGAAGAGAAAATGTATAAATTTAATTTCCTTTTCTATACACATATATATATATATATTAAAAGGTTATTCTTATTTCTAATAAACTCAAGAGTAAGAAACAATTTAATAAATTGCTAATAGCAAGATGAATCACCTGGTCATCGTACTTACCCTCATCAAAATAACATGTGGCCTGGTTGGATACGACTGCAATGACAATCACCTCAACGTTACCACCACCTCTTTAAACTCCATCGGGGACTGCAGCATACAACCTGCAACGACAGAAACCCAAGATATTTATATTCAACTACTGCAACTCTCAGAATTCGAATTTACCAGTGTGAGGCAATGCAAGGTGCAAATAACTCGAATTATATATTACTGTGGCATGCACTCCCACACGTCGGCAGTGCATAATGGATTCGCCGAATACCTCCATGAAACAACTGCCCAACAATGTGCAAGGATGCACCAGGACGCCGGCAAGTTATCAGACGGCGGCAGCTGCCAGGGAACACAATATGTAGACCCATACGGGAGCTGGGAAAAGGTCGTTGTACAAGCCACAGTAAGGCGAAGAAACTGTTTAGACGCAAAGGACGGACACACTTATTGGCAACCACAACCACCCTCACCATGCAAATTTGATCAATACGACGTATTGTATGAGAGAATCGCCACAAAGATCCGGGAGAAAAGGACCAACGGGGAACCAGTGCAACCAGTTTACACACTAACAACACGGGAAGTAACATTCGCACTGACTAAAACTGGAGAACAACCAACGGCATCTGTATCCGCCTTGAGCGAATTCAGAGACGCCCTCAGTCAAATTTCCTCCGGAAATTTGAACTCCAAGGGCGGGGGTGTCACGTCCCGCGCTCCGCACGTGCCGTAACGAAGATACAAAATTACTATACGCAAATCAGCGCGAGAAAAATTTGAATACACCAAGGAACACACGCTACTACGAAACAAAATAAAAAATTAACAAATGAGGGCGACAAATAAATCCAACTATCAGTATAAAATAAAGTAAATAAAATCAATTAATAAACTGGACTAGATACGAACCAATCAAATAAACCAAGAATAAGAAGGATTATATATGACAAATTTGCAAAATAAAGGAAAAGGAGCAACAAGAAGATATACTACAATCAATCAACGAAGACGGAATATGTAAAATACAAAAGATAGAATTTAAATCAGTAAATAAAATTAATTAATGAATTAAACGAGTCGCGAACCAAACGAGTAAATCAAGAAATAAGAATAACTACAAAAGGAAATAATTGAAACACCAGGAATATATGTGTATATAAATATATTTTATTCAATCAACGCAGCAACAACTTGGAGAGTTACATATAAATATAAACATATATGCCAAACATGTAATAACCCAGAAAATATTAGAAACAATACTTCCAATACTATACTAATAATACAAATCCAACATTACCAAACTATAAATATATGAGTATATAAAATCAATGAACTTATAGTCTAACGAATACATAAAACATACAATATTGCATTATTAAAGAAATAGAGGTTACATCGTCAGAAATATATATATATGTGTGCGCACTCTACATTATTAAATTAAAATTATTAATTTAAGATACATACTTAAAACTAGCCAACATTCGGGTAAAATAATTATAAAATGAGAACTACATTACGTAACATGCATGTATATATATATAAATATATAAATATATAATCTACACTCTAAACCAAACTACCACTAATAATCTAAATGAATATAAAAGAAATAGAACACACAACGCAACACTAGGGACTAAGTAACAACCTATCGACAGGCTAAAACGTTCAAAAATAATTAACACCGCCTCAACTGGGAGAAATGCGTACAGCATAAATATGTAAACCATATCAAACACATAATAATCTGGTAAACGATAGAAATAAAACTCTCAATACTACGTTGTCACATTACAAAA
The DNA here is from genome assembly GCF_040668555.2 of Bombus flavifrons. Lineage (NCBI taxonomy): Eukaryota > Metazoa > Arthropoda > Insecta > Hymenoptera > Apidae > Bombus > Bombus flavifrons. Next base: position 330,517 of record NC_138459.1, on the reverse strand, counting down.
CATATATGTATATATGAAAACAAATAATTGACATATAACCTCAAATACACAATTAAAGAATTTATATGAAAAGTCACACTATCAGAAATATATACATATATACTTATATGTGTGTATGCGCGTTCTATTCTACTAAATCAAAATTAACAATCTAGTAAACATAAAATAAACAATTAACATTTCACTTCGTATGAAACTACACCACTACAAGAAAGATGTATATGCATATATATATATATATATATATATACGTTTGTGTGTGTTTTATATTATTGAACACTATAAAATAAACTACTTAGCACAATAAATAACACTGTCGAAAAAATTACAAAACATTAGTCACTAAAATACATAATCAAACTCGTGATCATTCTATTAAAGAATTACATATGAAAACTATACTACGAAACATGCATGTCTATATATATATATATAAAATCTAGATTTTAAACCAAGCTATTAATAATCTAAATGAATATAAAAGATATAGAACATACACATAGCACTATTGAAACTAACTAACTACTTGTTAGCAAATCAAGCGATTAAAAATAATTAACACCGCCTCGACTGGGAGAATTGCGTACAGCATAAATATGTAAACCATATCGAACACATAATAATCTGGTAAACGATAGAAATAAAACTCTCAATACTACGTTGTCACATTACAAAACATATATGTATATATGAAAACAAATAATTGACATATAACCTCAAATACACAATTAAAGAATTTATATGAAAAGTCACACTATCAGAAATATATACATATATACTTATATGCGCGTGTGTGTATGCGTGTTCTATTCTACTAAATCAAAATTAACAATCTAGTAAACACGAAATAAACAATTAACATTTCACTTCGTATGAAACTACACCACTACAAGAAACATGTATATGCATATATATATATATATATATATATACGTTTGTGTGTGTTTTATATTATTGAACACTATAAAATAAACTACTTAGCACAATAAATAGCACTATCAAAAAAATTACAAAACATTAGTCACATTAAAATGACACACAATATAAATATATATATATATATATATATTCACATGAACAATACTATTGTCATTTTAACAATAATAATAACAATAAATATATAGTCTAATTGCGGTAGAATAAGGGAAAACGAGCGACACACAGAAAAATCAGTTCGATAAAACTAAAAACCCGCCACTGTAACCTCACTGATGACATTTGCGAGCAGCCATGTTAGATTTATACGCGCATGTCGGAACACACGCAATAATTATACACATTAGATAAATACAAAATACAATATTTCTCAATTCAACTATACGTCAAAACGCCGAAACAAGATTTACACATAATCGATAAATAGATCCGAGATCAATAGAAGTCACTGTATGCGAGGGACATTCGCGGGCGGCCATTTTGAAACATGCGTGGACTGATTCGTACGTGTTACAAAAAATAATAATAATAAAATTATACTTTCGATAGAAAAAAGAAAAGAAAAGGAAAAGGAAAGAACAGCGAAAATAAATATTTAATGCAAAATGGAACGTCGTGCCGAGGTAGCAATAAATAAAGACACGGGACAGGAAGGCCGGGGATTGGTGGAAATCAGCCGCGAGAAATGAATCATAAAACACATTGTTAACAATTTTATTATGCGAAAATTACTTTGTATAAAAATATATATATATATATAATCGAGTAAAAAGAAAATATAAAACTAAACAAATATATTTAAAATGTATAAATAAATAAATATATATATATATATATATATAACTAACATATGAACGGGGTATATCCAAAGCGGCAAAATCGAAATCAAGAAACTTCAGGATGGAACTGCCAACGCGTCATGCGCTGAATACATCGTTCGGAATCACACACGGTTCTTCGGAATCCCACTTTCTCTTGCACTGAAACAACAAAATAGGAAAAGAGATCAAAACCACGAAAACAGCAAAAATCGAAAATCAAATTAAATCCCGGAAGCAACCATAACATGGAAATATTCTTCAAAACCAAACTCACGGAAGATAAATCAGAAGAAATCCTTATTGCAGGAGAGTGGCGGATCGCGCGTGTTGCCGGAGCAAGTGTCGATATAATAATGAGACTCTAGCCACCGGCCCTTCCACGCGCCGAAGAACAAAAATTATTCCCACAGTATTAACATAAAAATTCTCGAGAAAAGACTAGACCAGCATGGAAAGCTCCAAGCCTCCTAGACGCTACCTCAGCAGAAAATAGAACCGATGGGAACTAAGTCGAAATACAGATTTTTGCATTTTCTCACGTACCCGCGATGGGAATCTGGAAGTTAAAAGACAAGATAACGAAGCAAAGGAGACATCAACGATTACAGAATTTGCATTCTCTCACGTACGAGTTCGGGAACCCCAAACTGCAGCATCCCGATTCCCACGGAAGCGAACCACCAGTTGACCGCCACCCTGTGGGGGATGTTATTATAAATAAACGCAGCAACACAGAACATCGTCCATTATTCTGTCGCGAATTATACGTTACGTTTCAGTCCATTACTTTGTCGTTAATTGTACGTTACGTTTCGGCTTATTATTATATTGTCAATTCTACGTTACGCCATAAAATATATTGTCGTCTATCGCGCATTGCACCTCGACGGTCTCTTATTAATTGCTCAGTTTAAGTCACAAATTAAGTTAGAAATCTTTCTAAGTGTTCATTTCATTGGCGAGATTTAAAAACATCCTTATAAATAAATATATTTATACCCGCGACGTTTATCCGAATAAATAAGCCGCAAGCTTATTCAGAGTGTATTTCTAATTAAAAATAAATAAACTAAAGTTCTAATAATAATTATACCTGAGTCGAATAATTAAACCAAATAAAAAAAATTTCACCGACGACTATTACGAGCCGATGGCCCCTGACGGAACAAGGTAAGAGTCTCAATTTTATAAAATTTCCTTCTTCTCTAGTAATTTCGCCACATCCAGGAACCGAATCCGATTTACTTATCATCAATTAATACATTCAATTTCGTTTCAATTTTGAGAATAAACAAAGCGTCATTCGCTGCGTAGGCTTGCGAAAACGGTGTCTTCAATTATTGAAACACTCATTGATCTTCGCATTCCTCCTCCCACTGTTGGCAAAACATTGCCCGTCTTTGGGCAAGGCTTGCGAAATCACACGAGTCTTACGCAGAGAAGACTATCAAATTCATCATTAGATCTAATTAACCGATATTTTCATTCTTGCCATCGTTGTATACGATTATAAAACAGAATAATTCCCTTCTGAATCTTAACCGAAGGATCATTCGCTGTGTTGGGTTGTGGATAACGGTGTTTCGACTATCGAACCATCTATTGATCTTCGCATTCCTCCTCCCACTGTTGGCAAAATACTGCCCATCTTTGGGCAAGGCTTGCGAAATCACACGAACCTCACACAGAGAGGATCATTGAAATCATTTTCTCGTGATCACTCAATTCGGAAGGCAAGAAAATCGAAACGGTAAAAAAATCACCCTAACAAATGAACTAAGGTCCAGTTCAATGATAGATCCATTGGCGAAATTAAGAGAGGAGGAGAAGGAAACGTAAAGATAAAATTTGCATCAAACGAGGAAAATTCAAAGTCTTAACCAATCCATTAACGCGAACACTCTTGTTTTACCGTCCCTAAAACGCTATATATATATATATAACAACTTGAATAATTCCATATTCAAATTTAAATAAATTCTATACAACGAAATTGAACCGAACTCTCAAATAATTCCTACATACAGATATATACATACACATATATATATATATATATATATATATATATATATATATATATATATGATTCTAAATAATTCTATACTGAAGTTTAGATAAATTCCGTGCGACCAAATCGAATACTTATTTTTATCCAACTTTAATCCTCTCCCGTGCGAGTATCCCTGCACATAGCAGGTTAGCCGAAAACGTGGAAATTATTTATCAGTAGCCTAACACTAGTCAACGCTATCCATAAGTAATTAATTTATCAATAGATTATTTCGAAAATAAGTACAAGGAAATTTTTCTATTCGAAACAGTCCTCAGACTGTTTCTGGTGGCAGCAACTACCGTGTGAGAAATATTTCTTATACAGTCAATTAAATTTAAATCTTTCCCTTCAGATTAAATTAAAATCAAAAGTTTGAATTGACTTTAAACAAGTACGTAACAATAAACTTTCAACTTAGAAATAGATTTTAATCGAAAACCTTGATTCAATATCTTAAATATAATTATATCGTGTAAGTTTTCCCCTCCTGACGAAACTCAACTAAATCGAACTAAATTGAATTAAATTAAATTAAAACAAAACAAAATAAATTAAAACAAACACAAAAAACAAATTAAAATTAAAACAAATAAAAAAAAAAAAAAAAAAAATCTTGCGAATTCAACGGTTTAAAATCAATTCAAACAAACAGGAACGTAACATTACATTCTGCACGTAGAAAGGAGTAAAAAGAGCGCTTAAACGTCGAAATATTTCAAACGGGAAGGAAACGACGGTCAGTTTTCACCAAAATCGACGAAATCGTCGAGATTTGCGAGCTGTTCCGCTTGTTTCGACGGTTAAACTGTTGTGCATTGCATTCTGCACGTAAAAAGGAGTAAAAAGAGCGCTTAAACGTCGAAATATCTCAAACGGGAAGGAAATGACGGTCAGTTTTCATCAAAATCGACGAAATCATCGAGATTTGCGAGCTGTTCCGCTTGTTTCGACGGTTAAACGGTTGTTTATTACATTCTGCACGTAGAAAGGAGTAAAAAGAGCGATTAAACGTCGAAATATTTCAAACGGGAAGGAAACGACGGTCAGTTTTCATCAAAATCGACGAAATCATCGAGATTTGCGAGCTGTTCCGCTTGTTTCGACGGTTAAACGGTTGTTTATTACATTCTGCTCGTAAAAAGGAGTAAAAAGAGCGCTTAAACGTCGAAATATTTCAAACGGGAAGGAAATGACGGTCAGTTTTCATCAAAATCGACGAAATCATCGAGATTTGCGAGCTGTTCCGCTTGTTTCGACGGTTAAACGGTTGTTTATTACATTCTGCACGTAGAAAGGAGTAAAAAGAGCGCTTAAACGTCGAAATATTTCAAACGGGAAGGAAACGACGGTCAGTTTTCATCAAAATCGACGAAATCATCGAGATTTGCGAGCTGTTCCGCTTGTTTCGACGGTTAAACTGTTGTGCATTGCATTCTGCACGTAAAAAGGAGTGAAATGAGCGCTTAAACGTCGAAATATCTCAAACGGGAAGGAAATGACGGTCAGTTTTCATCAAAATCGACGAAATCATCGAGATTTGCGAGCTGTTCCGCTTGTTTCGACGGTTAAACGGTTGTGCATTGCATTCTGCACGTAAAAAGGAGTGAAATGAGCGTTTAAACGTCGAAATATCTCAAACGGGAAGGAAATGACGGTCAGTTTTCATCAAAATCGACGAAATCATCGAGATTTGCGAGCTGTTCCGCTTGTTTCGACGGTTAAACGGTTGTTTATTACATTCTGCACGTAGAAAGGAGTAAAAAGAGCGATTAAACGTCGAAATATTTCAAACGGGAAGGAAACGACGGTCAGTTTTCATCAAAATCGACGAAATCATCGAGATTTGCGAGCTGTTCCGCTTGTTTCGACGGTTAAACGGTTGTTTATTACATTCTGCACGTAGAAAGGAGTAAAAAGAGCGCTTAAACGTCGAAATATCTCAAACGGGAAGGAAATGACGGTCAGTTTTCATCAAAATCGACGAAATCATCGAGATTTGCGAGCTGTTCCGCTTGTTTCGACGGTTAAACGGTTGTTTATTACATTCTGCACGTAGAAAGGAGTAAAAAGAGCGCTTAAACGTCGAAATATTTCAAACGGGAAGGAAACGACGGTCAGTTTTCATCAAAATCGACGAAATCATCGAGATTTGCGAGCTGTTCCGCTTGTTTCGACGGTTAAACGGTTGTTTATTACATTCTGCACGTAGAAAGGAGTAAAAAGAGCGCTTAAACGTCGAAATATTTCAAACGGGAAGGAAACGACGGTCAGTTTTCATCAAAATCGACGAAATCGTCGAGATTTGCGAGCTGTTCCGCTTGTTTCGATGGTTAAACTGTTGTGCATTGCATTCTGCACGTAAAAAGGAGTAAAAAGAGCGCTTAAACGTCGAAATATCTCAAACGGGAAGGAAATGACGGTCAGTTTTCATCAAAATCGACGAAATCATCGAGATTTGCGAGCTGTTCCGCTTGTTTCGACGGTTAAACGGTTGTGCATTGCATTCTGCACGTAAAAAGGAGTGAAATGAGCGTTTAAACGTCGAAATATCTCAAACGGGAAGGAAATGACGGTCAGTTTTCATCAAAATCGACGAAATCATCGAGATTTGCGAGCTGTTCCGCTTGTTTCGACGGTTAAACGGTTATTTATTACATTCTGCACGTAAAAAGGAGTAAAAAGAGCGCTTAAACGTCGAAATATCTCAAACGGGAAGGAAATGACGGTCAGTTTTCATCAAAATCGACGAAATCATCGAGATTTGCGAGCTGTTCCGCTTGTTTCGACGGTTAAACTGTTGTGCATTGCATTCTGCACGTAAAAAGGAGTAAAAAGAGCGCTTAAACGTCGAAATATCTCAAACGGGAAGGAAATGACGGTCAGTTTTCATCAAAATCGACGAAATCATCGAGATTTGCGAGCTGTTCCGCTTGTTTCGACGGTTAAACGGTTGTTTATTACATTCTGCACGTAGAAAGGAGTAAAAAGAGCGCTTAAACGTCGAAATATTTCAAACGGGAAGGAAACGACGGTCAGTTTTCATCAAAATCGACGAAATCATCGAGATTTGCGAGCTGTTCCGCTTGTTTCGACGGTTAAACTGTTGTGCATTGCATTCTGCACGTAAAAAGGAGTAAAAAGAGCGCTTAAACGTCGAAATATCTCAAACGGGAAGGAAATGACGGTCAGTTTTCATCAAAATCGACGAAATCATCGAGATTTGCGAGCTGTTCCGTCTGTTTCGACGGTTAAACGGTTGTGCATTGCATTCTGCACGTAAAAAGGAGTGAAATGAGCGTTTAAACGTCGAAATATCTCAAACGGGAAGGAAATGACGGTCAGTTTTCATCAAAATCGACGAAATCATCGAGATTTGCGAGCTGTTCCGCTTGTTTCGACGGTTAAACGGTTATTTATTACATTCTGCACGTAAAAAGGAGTAAAAAGAGCGCTTAAACGTCGAAATATCTCAAACGGGAAGGAAATGACGGTCAGTTTTCATCAAAATCGACGAAATCATCGAGATTTGCGAGCTGTTCCGCTTGTTTCGACGGTTAAACGGTTGTTTATTACATTCTGCACGTAGAAAGGAGTAAAAAGAGCGCTTAAACGTCGAAATATTTCAAACGGGAAGGAAACGACGGTCAGTTTTCATCAAAATCGACGAAATCATCGAGATTTGCGAGCTGTTCCGCTTGTTTCGACGGTTAAACTGTTGTGCATTGCATTCTGCACGTAAAAAGGAGTAAAAAGAGCGCTTAAACGTCGAAATATCTCAAACTGGAAGGAAATGACGGTCAGTTTTCATCAAAATCGACGAAATCATCGAGATTTGCGAGCTGTTCCGCTTGTTTCGACGGTTAAACGGTTATTTATTACATTCTGCACGTAAAAAGGAGTAAAAAGAGCGCTTAAACGTCGAAATATCTCAAACGGGAAGGAAATGACGGTCAGTTTTCATCAAAATCGACGAAATCATCGAGATTTGCGAGCTGTTCCGCTTGTTTCGACGGTTAAACGGTTGTTTATTACATTCTGCACGTAAAAAGGAGTAAAAAGAGCGCTTAAACGTCGAAATATCTCAAACGGGAAGGAAATGACGGTCAGTTTTCATCAAAATCGACGAAATCGTCGAGATTTGCGAGCTGTTCCGCCTTGTTTCGATGGTTAAACTGTTGTGCATTGCATTCTGCACGTAAAAAGGAGTAAAAAGAGCGCTTAAACGTCGAAAATATCTCAAACGGGAAGGAAATGACGGTCAGTTTTCATCAAATCGACGAAATCATCGAGATTTGCGAGCTGTTCCGCTTGTTTCGACGGTTAAACGTTTGTGCATTGATTCTGCACGTAAAAAGGAGTGAAATGAGCGTTTAAACGTCGAAATATCTCAAACGGGAAGGAAATGACGGTCAGTTTTCATCAAAATCGACGAAATCATCGAGATTTGCGAGCTGTTCCGCTTGTTTCGACGGTTAAACTGTTGTGCATTGCATTCTGCACGTAAAAAGGAGTAAAAAGAGCGCTTAAACGTCGAAATATCTCAAACGGGAAGGAAATGACGGTCAGTTTTCATCAAAATCGACGAATCATCGAGATTTGCGAGCTGTTCCGCTTGTTTCGACGGTTAAACGGTTGTGCATTGCATTCTGCACGTAAAAAGGAGTGAAATGAGCGTTTAAACGTCGAAATATCTCAAACGGGAAGGAAATGACGGTCAGTTTTCATCAAAATCGACGAAATCATCGAGATTTGCGAGCTGTTCCGCTTGTTTCGACGGTTAAACTGTTGTGCATTGCATTCTGCACGTAAAAAGGAGTAAAAGAGCGCTTAAACGTCGAAATATCTCAAACTGGAAGGAAATGACGGTCAGTTTTCATCAAAATCGACGAAATCATCGAGATTTGCGAGCTGTTCCGCTTGTTTCGACGGTTAAACGGTTGTTTATTACATTCTGCACGTAGAAAGGAGTAAAAAGAGCGCTTAAACGTCGAAATATTTCAAACGGGAAGGAAACGACGGTCAGTTTTCATCAAAATCGACGAAATCGTCGAGATTTGCGAGCTGTTCCGCTTGTTTCGATGGTTAAACTGTTGTGCATTGCATTCTGCACGTAAAAAGGAGTAAAAAGAGCGCTTAAACGTCGAAATATCTCAAACGGGAAGGAAATGACGGTCAGTTTTCATCAAAATCGACGAAATCATCGAGATTTGCGAGCTGTTCCGCTTGTTTCGACGGTTAAACGGTTGTGCATTGCATTCTGCACGTAAAAAGGAGTGAAATGAGCGTTTAAACGTCGAAATATCTCAAACGGGAAGGAAATGACGGTCAGTTTTCATCAAAATCGACGAAATCATCGAGATTTGCGAGCTGTTCCGCTTGTTTCGAAGGTTAAACGGTTGTTTATTACATTCTGCACGTAAAAAGGAGTAAAAAGAGCGCTTAAACGTCGAAATATCTCAAACGGGAAGGAAACGACGGTCAGTTTTCATCAAAATCGACGAAATCATCGAGATTTGCGAGCTGTTCCGCTTGTTTCGACGGTTAAACGGTTGTTTATTACATTCTGCTCGTAAAAAGGAGTAAAAAGAGCGCTTAAACGTCGAAATATTTCAAACGGGAAGGAAATGACGGTCAGTTTTCATCAAAATCGACGAAATCATCGAGATTTGCGAGCTGTTCCGCTTGTTTCGACGGTTAAACGGTTGTTTATTACATTCTGCACGTAGAAAGGAGTAAAAAGAGCGCTTAAACGTCGAAATATTTCAAACGGGAAGGAAATGACGGTCAGTTTTCATCAAAATCGACGAAATCATCGAGATTTGCGAGCTGTTCCGCTTGTTTCGACGATTAAACGGTTGTTTATTACATTCTGCACGTAAAAAGGAGTAAAAGAGCGCTTAAACGTCGAAATATCTCAAACTGGAAGGAAATGACGGTCAGTTTTCATCAAAATCGACGAAATCATCGAGATTTGCGAGCTGTTCCGCTTGTTTCGACGGTTAAACGGTTGTTTATTACATTCTGCACGTAGAAAAGAGTAAAAAGAGCGATTAAACGTCGAAATATTTCAAACGGGAAGGAAACGACGGTCAGTTTTCATCAAAATCGACGAAATCTTCGAGATTTGCGAGCTGTTCCGCTTGTTTCGACGGTTAAACGGTTGTTTATTACATTCTGCACGTAGAAAGGAGTAAAAAGAGCGATTAAACGTCGAAATATTTCAAACGGGAAGGAAACGACGGTCAGTTTTCATCAAAATCGACGAAATCTTCGAGATTTGCGAGCTGTTCCGCTTGTTTCGACGGTTAAACGGTTGTTTATTACATTCTGCACGTAGAAAGGAGTAAAAAGAGCGCTTAAACGTCGAAATATCTCAAACGGGAAGGAAATGACGGTCAGTTTTCATCAAAATCGACGAAATCATCGAGATTTGCGAGCTGTTCCGCTTGTTTCGACGGTTAAACGGTTGTTTATTACATTCTGCACGTAGAAAGGAGTAAAAAGAGCGCTTAAACGTCGAAATATTTCAAACGGGAAGGAAACGACGGTCAGTTTTCATCAAAATCGACGAAATCATCGAGATTTGCGAGCTGTTCCGCTTGTTTCGACGGTTAAACGGTTGTTTATTACATTCTGCACGTAGAAAGGAGTAAAAAGAGCGCTTAAACGTCGAAATATTTCAAACGGGAAGGAAACGACGGTCAGTTTTCATCAAAATCGACGAAATCGTCGAGATTTGCGAGCTGTTCCGCTTGTTTCGATGGTTAAACTGTTGTGCATTGCATTCTGCACGTAAAAAGGAGTAAAAAGAGCGCTTAAACGTCGAAATATCTCAAACGGGAAGGAAATGACGGTCAGTTTTCATCAAAATCGACGAAATCATCGAGATTTGCGAGCTGTTCCGCTTGTTTCGACGGTTAAACGGTTGTGCATTGCATTCGGCACGTAAAAAGGAGTGAAATGAGCGTTTAAACGTCGAAATATCTCAAACGGGAAGGAAATGACGGTCAGTTTTCATCAAAATCGACGAAATCATCGAGATTTGCGAGCTGTTCCGCTTGTTTCGACGGTTAAACGGTTATTTATTACATTCTGCACGTAAAAAGGAGTAAAAGAGCGCTTAAACGTCGAAATATCTCAAACGGGAAGGAAATGACGGTCAGTTTTCATCAAAATCGACGAAATCATCGAGATTTGCGAGCTGTTCCGCTTGTTTCGACGGTTAAACTGTTGTGCATTGCATTCTGCACGTAAAAAGGAGTAAAAAGAGCGCTTAAACGTCGAAATATCTCAAACGGGAAGGAAATGACGGTCAGTTTTCATCAAAATCGACGAAATCATCGAGATTTGCGAGCTGTTCCGCTTGTTTCGACGGTTAAACGGTTGTTTATTACATTCTGCACGTAGAAAGGAGTAAAAAGAGCGCTTAAACGTCGAAATATTTCAAACGGGAAGGAAACGACGGTCAGTTTTCATCAAAATCGACGAAATCATCGAGATTTGCGAGCTGTTCCGCTTGTTTCGACGGTTAAACGGTTGTTTATTACATTCTGCACGTAGAAAGGAGTAAAAAGAGCGCTTAAACGTCGAAATATTTCAAACGGGAAGGAAACGACGGTCAGTTTTCATCAAAATCGACGAAATCGTCGAGATTTGCGAGCTGTTCCGCTTGTTTCGATGGTTAAACTGTTGTGCATTGCATTCTGCACGTAAAAAGGAGTAAAAAGAGCGCTTAAACGTCGAAATATCTCAAACGGGAAGGAAATGACGGTCAGTTTTCATCAAAATCGACGAAATCATCGAGATTTGCGAGCTGTTCCGCTTGTTTCGACGGTTAAACTGTTGTGCATTGCATTCTGCACGTAAAAAGGAGTAAAAAGAGCGCTTAAACGTCGAAATATCTCAAACGGGAAGGAAATGACGGTCAGTTTTCATCAAAATCGACGAAATCATCGAGATTTGCGAGCTGTTCCGCTTGTTTCGACGGTTAAACGGTTGTTTATTACATTCTGCACGTAGAAAGGAGTAAAAAGAGCGCTTAAACGTCGAAATATTTCAAACGGGAAGGAAACGACGGTCAGTTTTCATCAAAATCGACGAAATCATCGAGATTTGCGAGCTGTTCCGCTTGTTTCGACGGTTAAACGGTTGTTTATTACATTCTGCACGTAGAAAGGAGTAAAAAGAGCGCTTAAACGTCGAAATATTTCAAACGGGAAGGAAACGACGGTCAGTTTTCATCAAAATCGACGAAATCGTCGAGATTTGCGAGCTGTTCCGCTTGTTTCGATGGTTAAACTGTTGTGCATTGCATTCTGCACGTAAAAAGGAGTAAAAAGAGCGCTTAAACGTCGAAATATCTCAAACGGGAAGGAAATGACGGTCAGTTTTCATCAAAATCGACGAAATCATCGAGATTTGCGAGCTGTTCCGCTTGTTTCGACGGTTAAACGGTTGTGCATTGCATTCTGCACGTAAAAAGGAGTGAAATGAGCGTTTAAACGTCGAAATATCTCAAACGGGAAGGAAATGACGGTCAGTTTTCATCAAAATCGACGAAATCATCGAGATTTGCGAGCTGTTCCGCTTGTTTCGACGGTTAAACGGTTGTTTATTACATTCTGCACGTAGAAAGGAGTAAAAAGAGCGCTTAAACGTCGAAATATTTCAAACGGGAAGGAAACGACGGTCAGTTTTCATCAAAATCGACGAAATCGTCGAGATTTGCGAGCTGTTCCGCTTGTTTCGACGGTTAAACGGTTGTTTATTACATTCTGCACGTAGAAAGGAGTAAAAAGAGCGCTTAAACGTCGAAATATTTCAAACGGGAAGGAAACGACGGTCAGTTTTCATCAAAATCGACGAAATCGTCGAGATTTGCGAGCTGTTCCGCTTGTTTCGACGGTTAAACGGTTGTGCATTGCATTCTGCACGTAAAAAGGAGTGAAATGAGCGTTTAAACGTCGAAATATCTCAAACGGGAAGGAAATGACGGTCAGTTTTCATCAAAATCGACGAAATCATCGAGATTTGCGAGCTGTTCCGCTTGTTTCGACGGTTAAACTGTTGTGCATTGCATTCTGCACGTAAAAAGGAGTAAAAAGAGCGCTTAAACGTCGAAATATCTCAAACTGGAAGGAAATGACGGTCAGTTTTCATCAAAATCGACGAAATCATCGAGATTTGCGAGCTGTTCCGCTTGTTTCGACGGTTAAACGGTTGTTTATTACATTCTGCACGTAGAAAGGAGTAAAAAGAGCGATTAAACGTCGAAATATTTCAAACGGGAAGGAAACGACGGTCAGTTTTCATCAAAATCGACGAAATCGTCGAGATTTGCGAGCTGTTCCGCTTGTTTCGATGGTTAAACTGTTGTGCATTGCATTCTGCACGTAAAAAGGAGTAAAAAGAGCGCTTAAACGTCGAAATATCTCAAACGGGAAGGAAATGACGGTCAGTTTTCATCAAAATCGACGAAATCATCGAGATTTGCGAGCTGTTCCGCTTGTTTCGACGGTTAAACTGTTGTGCATTGCATTCTGCACGTAAAAAGGAGTAAAAAGAGCGCTTAAACGTCGAAATATCTCAAACGGGAAGGAAATGACGGTCAGTTTTCATCAAAATCGACGAAATCATCGAGATTTGCGAGCTGTTCCGCTTGTTTCGACGGTTAAACGGTTGTTTATTACATTCTGCACGTAGAAAGGAGTAAAAAGAGCGCTTAAACGTCGAAATATTTCAAACGGGAAGGAAACGACGGTCAGTTTTCATCAAAATCGACGAAATCATCGAGATTTGCGAGCTGTTCCGCTTGTTTCGACGGTTAAACGGTTGTTTATTACATTCTGCACGTAGAAAGGAGTAAAAAGAGCGCTTAAACGTCGAAATATTTCAAACGGGAAGGAAACGACGGTCAGTTTTCATCAAAATCGACGAAATCGTCGAGATTTGCGAGCTGTTCCGCTTGTTTCGATGGTTAAACTGTTGTGCATTGCATTCTGCACGTAAAAAGGAGTAAAAAGAGCGCTTAAACGTCGAAATATCTCAAACGGGAAGGAAATGACGGTCAGTTTTCATCAAAATCGACGAAATCATCGAGATTTGCGAGCTGTTCCGCTTGTTTCGACGGTTAAACGGTTGTGCATTGCATTCTGCACGTAAAAAGGAGTGAAATGAGCGTTTAAACGTCGAAATATCTCAAACGGGAAGGAAATGACGGTCAGTTTTCATCAAAATCGACGAAATCATCGAGATTTGCGAGCTGTTCCGCTTGTTTCGACGGTTAAACTGTTGTGCATTGCATTCTGCACGTAGAAAGGAGTAAAAAGAGCGATTAAACGTCGAAATATTTCAAACGGGAAGGAAACGACGGTCAGTTTTCATCAAAATCGACGAAATCATCGAGATTTGCGAGCTGTTCCGCTTGTTTCGACGGTTAAACGGTTGTTTATTACATTCTGCACGTAGAAAGGAGTAAAAAGAGCGCTTAAACGTCGAAATATCTCAAACGGGAAGGAAATGACGGTCAGTTTTCATCAAAATCGACGAAATCATCGAGATTTGCGAGCTGTTCCGCTTGTTTCGACGGTTAAACGGTTGTTTATTACATTCTGCACGTAGAAAGGAGTAAAAAGAGCGCTTAAACGTCGAAATATTTCAAACGGGAAGGAAACGACGGTCAGTTTTCATCAAAATCGACGAAATCGTCGAGATTTGCGAGCTGTTCCGCTTGTTTCGATGGTTAAACTGCTGTGCATTGCATTCTGCACGTAAAAAGGAGTAAAAAGAGCGCTTAAACGTCGAAATATCTCAAACGGGAAGGAAATGACGGTCAGTTTTCATCAAAATCGACGAAATCATCGAGATTTGCGAGCTGTTCCGCTTGTTTCGACGTTTAAACGGTTGTGCATTGCATTCTGCACGTAAAAAGGAGTGAAATGAGCGCTTAAACGTCGAAATATCTCAAACGGGAAGGAAATGACGGTCAGTTTTCATCAAAATCGACGAAATCATCGAGATTTGCGAGCTGTTCCGCTTGTTTCGACGGTTAAACGGTTGTTTATTACATTCTGCACGTAGAAAGGAGTAAAAAGAGCGCTTAAACGTCGAAATATTTCAAACGGGAAGGAAACGACGGTCAGTTTTCATCAAAATCGACGAAATCATCGAGATTTGCGAGCTGTTCCGCTTGTTTCGACGGTTAAACGGTTGTTTATTACATTCTGCACGTAGAAAGGAGTAAAAAGAGCGCTTAAACGTCGAAATATTTCAAACGGGAAGGAAACGACGGTCAGTTTTCATCAAAATCGACGAAATCGTCGAGATTTGCGAGCTGTTCCGCTTGTTTCGATGGTTAAACTGTTGTGCATTGCATTCTGCACGTAAAAAGGAGTAAAAAGAGCGCTTAAACGTCGAAATATCTCAAACGGGAAGGAAATGACGGTCAGTTTTCATCAAAATCGACGAAATCATCGAGATTTGCGAGCTGTTCCGCTTGTTTCGACGGTTAAACGGTTGTGCATTGCATTCTGCACGTAAAAAGGAGTGAAATGAGCGTTTAAACGTCGAAATATCTCAAACGGGAAGGAAATGACGGTCAGTTTTCATCAAAATCGACGAAATCATCGAGATTTGCGAGCTGTTCCGCTTGTTTCGACGGTTAAACGGTTGTTTATTACATTCTGCACGTAGAAAGGAGTAAAAAGAGCGCTTAAACGTCGAAATATTTCAAACGGGAAGGAAACGACGGTCAGTTTTCATCAAAATCGACGAAATCGTCGAGATTTGCGAGCTGTTCCGCTTGTTTCGACGGTTAAACGGTTGTTTATTACATTCTGCACGTAGAAAGGAGTAAAAAGAGCGCTTAAACGTCGAAATATTTCAAACGGGAAGGAAACGACGGTCAGTTTTCATCAAAATCGACGAAATCGTCGAGATTTGCGAGCTGTTCCGCTTGTTTCGACGGTTAAACGGTTGTGCATTGCATTCTGCACGTAAAAAGGAGTGAAATGAGCGTTTAAACGTCGAAATATCTCAAACGGGAAGGAAATGACGGTCAGTTTTCTTCAAAATCGACGAAATCATCGAGATTTGCGAGCTGTTCCGCTTGTTTCGACGGTTAAACTGTTGTGCATTGCATTCTGCACGTAAAAAGGAGTAAAAAGAGCGCTTAAACGTCGAAATATCTCAAACTGGAAGGAAATGACGGTCAGTTTTCATCAAAATCGACGAAATCATCGAGATTTGCGAGCTGTTCCGCTTGTTTCGACGGTTAAACGGTTGTTTATTACATTCTGCACGTAGAAAGGAGTAAAAAGAGCGATTAAACGTCGAAATATTTCAAACGGGAAGGAAACGACGGTCAGTTTTCATCAAAATCGACGAAATCGTCGAGATTTGCGAGCTGTTCCGCTTGTTTCGATGGTTAAACTGTTGTGCATTGCATTCTGCACGTAAAAAGGAGTAAAAAGAGCGCTTAAACGTCGAAATATCTCAAACGGGAAGGAAATGACGGTCAGTTTTCATCAAAATCGACGAAATCATCGAGATTTGCGAGCTGTTCCGCTTGTTTCGACGGTTAAACTGTTGTGCATTGCATTCTGCACGTAAAAAGGAGTAAAAAGAGCGCTTAAACGTCGAAATATCTCAAACGGGAAGGAAATGACGGTCAGTTTTCATCAAAATCGACGAAATCATCGAGATTTGCGAGCTGTTCCGCTTGTTTCGACGGTTAAACGGTTGTTTATTACATTCTGCACGTAGAAAGGAGTAAAAAGAGCGCTTAAACGTCGAAATATTTCAAACGGGAAGGAAACGACGGTCAGTTTTCATCAAAATCGACGAAATCATCGAGATTTGCGAGCTGTTCCGCTTGTTTCGACGGTTAAACGGTTGTTTATTACATTCTGCACGTAGAAAGGAGTAAAAAGAGCGCTTAAACGTCGAAATATTTCAAACGGGAAGGAAACGACGGTCAGTTTTCATCAAAATCGACGAAATCGTCGAGATTTGCGAGCTGTTCCGCTTGTTTCGATGGTTAAACTGTTGTGCATTGCATTCTGCACGTAAAAAGGAGTAAAAAGAGCGCTTAAACGTCGAAATATCTCAAACGGGAAGGAAATGACGGTCAGTTTTCATCAAAATCGACGAAATCATCGAGATTTGCGAGCTGTTCCGCTTGTTTCGACGGTTAAACGGTTGTGCATTGCATTCTGCACGTAAAAAGGAGTGAAATGAGCGTTTAAACGTCGAAATATCTCAAACGGGAAGGAAATGACGGTCAGTTTTCATCAAAATCGACGAAATCATTGAGATTTGCGAGCTGTTCCGCTTGTTTCGACGGTTAAACGGTTGTTTATTACATTCTGCACGTAGAAAGGAGTAAAAAGAGCGCTTAAACGTCGAAATATTTCAAACGGGAAGGAAACGACGGTCAGTTTTCATCAAAATCGACGAAATCGTCGAGATTTGCGAGCTGTTCCGCTTGTTTCGACGGTTAAACGGTTGTTTATTACATTCTGCACGTAGAAAGGAGTAAAAAGAGCGCTTAAACGTCGAAATATTTCAAACGGGAAGGAAACGACGGTCAGTTTTCATCAAAATCGACGAAATCGTCGAGATTTGCGAGCTGTTCCGCTTGTTTCGACGGTTAAACTGTTGTGCATTGCATTCTGCACGTAAAAAGGAGTAAAAAGAGCGCTTAAACGTCGAAATATCTCAAACTGGAAGGAAATGACGGTCAGTTTTCATCAAAATCGACGAAATCATCGAGATTTGCGAGCTGTTCCGCTTGTTTCGACGGTTAAACGGTTGTTTATTACATTCTGCACGTAGAAAGGAGTAAAAAGAGCGATTAAACGTCGAAATATTTCAAACGGGAAGGAAACGACGGTCAGTTTTCATCAAAATCGACGAAATCATCGAGATTTGCGAGCTGTTCCGCTTGTTTCGACGGTTAAACGGTTGTTTATTACATTCTGCACGTAGAAAGGAGTAAAAAGAGCGCTTAAACGTCGAAATATCTCAAACGGGAAGGAAATGACGGTCAGTTTTCATCAAAATCGACGAAATCATCGAGATTTGCGAGCTGTTCCGCTTGTTTCGACGGTTAAACGGTTGTTTATTACATTCTGCACGTAGAAAGGAGTAAAAAGAGCGCTTAAACGTCGAAATATTTCAAACGGGAAGGAAACGACGGTCAGTTTTCATCAAAATCGACGAAATCGTCGAGATTTGCGAGCTGTTCCGCTTGTTTCGATGGTTAAACTGCTGTGCATTGCATTCTGCACGTAAAAAGGAGTAAAAAGAGCGCTTAAACGTCGAAATATCTCAAACGGGAAGGAAATGACGGTCAGTTTTCATCAAAATCGACGAAATCATCGAGATTTGCGAGCTGTTCCGCTTGTTTCGACGTTTAAACGGTTGTGCATTGCATTCTGCACGTAAAAAGGAGTGAAATGAGCGTTTAAACGTCGAAATATCTCAAACGGGAAGGAAATGACGGTCAGTTTTCATCAAAATCGACGAAATCATCGAGATTTGCGAGCTGTTCAGCTTGTTTCGAAGGTTAAACGGTTGTTTATTACATTCTGCACGTAAAAAGGAGTAAAAAGAGCGCTTAAACGTCGAAATATCTCAAACGGGAAGGAAACGACGGTCAGTTTTCATCAAAATCGACGAAATCATCGAGATTTGCGAGCTGTTCCGCTTGTTTCGACGGTTAAACGGTTGTTTATTACATTCTGCTCGTAAAAAGGAGTAAAAAGAGCGCTTAAACGTCGAAATATTTCAAACGGGAAGGAAAGGACGGTCAGTTTTCATCAAAATCGACGAAATCATCGAGATTTGCGAGCTGTTCCGCTTGTTTCGACGGTTAAACGGTTGTTTATTACATTCTGCACGTAGAAAGGAGTAAAAAGAGCGCTTAAACGTCGAAATATTTCAAACGGGAAGGAAACGACGGTCAGTTTTCATCAAAATCGACGAAATCATCGAGATTTGCGAGCTGTTCCGCTTGTTTCGACGGTTAAACGGTTGTTTATTACATTCTGCACGTAGAAAGGAGTAAAAAGAGCGATTAAACGTCGAAATATTTCAAACGGGAAGGAAACGACGGTCAGTTTTCATCAAAATCGACGAAATCATCGAGATTTGCGAGCTGTTCCGCTTGTTTCGACGGTTAAACGGTTGTTTATTACATTCTGCACGTAGAAAGGAGTAAAAAGAGCGCTTAAACGTCGAAATATCTCAAACGGGAAGGAAATGACGGTCAGTTTTCATCAAAATCGACGAAATCATCGAGATTTGCGAGCTGTTCCGCTTGTTTCGACGGTTAAACGGTTGTTTATTACATTCTGCACGTAGAAAGGAGTAAAAAGAGCGCTTAAACGTCGAAATATTTCAAACGGGAAGGAAACGACGGTCAGTTTTCATCAAAATCGACGAAATCATCGAGATTTGCGAGCTGTTCCGCTTGTTTCGACGGTTAAACGGTTGTTTATTACATTCTGCACGTAGAAAGGAGTAAAAAGAGCGCTTAAACGTCGAAATATTTCAAACGGGAAGGAAACGACGGTCAGTTTTCATCAAAATCGACGAAATCATCGAGATTTGCGAGCTGTTCCGCTTGTTTCGACGGTTAAACTGTTGTGCATTGCATTCTGCACGTAAAAAGGAGTAAAAAGAGCGCTTAAACGTCGAAATATTTCAAACGGGAAGGAAACGACGGTCAGTTTTCATCAAAATCGACGAAATCATCGAGATTTGCGAGCTGTTCCGCTTGTTTCGACGGTTAAACGGTTGTTTATTACATTCTGCACGTAAAAAGGAGTAAAAAGAGCGCTTAAACGTCGAAATATCTCAAACGGGAAGGAAATGACGGTCAGTTTTCATCAAAATCGACGAAATCATCGAGATTTGCGAGCTGTTCCGCTTGTTTCGACGGTTAAACGGTTGTTTATTACATTCTGCACGTAGAAAGGAGTAAAAAGAGCGCTTAAACGTCGAAATATTTCAAACGGGAAGGAAACGACGGTCAGTTTTCATCAAAATCGACGAAATCATCGAGATTTGCGAGCTGTTCCGCTTGTTTCGACGGTTAAACGGTTGTTTATTACATTCTGCACGTAGAAAGGAGTAAAAAGAGCGCTTAAACGTCGAAATATTTCAAACGGGAAGGAAACGACGGTCAGTTTTCATCAAAATCGACGAAATCATCGAGATTTGCGAGCTGTTCCGCTTGTTTCGACGGTTAAACTGTTGTGCATTGCATTCTGCACGTAAAAAGGAGTAAAAAGAGCGCTTAAACGTCGAAATATTTCAAACGGGAAGGAAACGACGGTCAGTTTTCATCAAAATCGACGAAATCATCGAGATTTGCGAGCTGTTCCGCTTGTTTCGACGGTTAAACGGTTGTTTATTACATTCTGCACGTAAAAAGGAGTAAAAAGAGCGCTTAAACGTCGAAATATCTCAAACGGGAAGGAAATGACGGTCAGTTTTCATCAAAATCGACGAAATCATCGAGATTTGCGAGCTGTTCCGCTTGTTTCGACGGTTAAACTGTTGTGCATTGCATTCTGCACGTAAAAAGGAGTAAAAAGAGCGCTTAAACGTCGAAATATCTCAAACGGGAAGGAAATGACGGTCAGTTTTCATCAAAATCGACGAAATCATCGAGATTTGCGAGCTGTTCCGCTTGTTTCGACGGTTAAACGGTTGTGCATTGCATTCTGCACGTAAAAAGGAGTGAAATGAGCGTATAAACGTCGAAATATCTCAAACGGGAAGGAAATGACGGTCAGTTTTCATCAAAATCGACGAAATCATCGAGATTTGCGAGCTGTTCCGCTTGTTTCGAAGGTTAAACTGTTGTGCATTGCATTCTGCACGTAAAAAGGAGTAAAAAGAGCGCTTAAACGTCGAAATATCTCAAACGGGAAGGAAATGACGGTCAGTTTTCATCAAAATCGACGAAATCATCGAGATTTGCGAGCTGTTCCGCTTGTTTCGACGGTTAAACGGTTGTGCATTGCATTCTGCACGTAAAAAGGAGTGAAATGAGCGTTTAAACGTCGAAATATCTCAAACGGGAAGGAAATGACGGTCAGTTTTCATCAAAATCGACGAAATCATCGAGATTTGCGAGCTGTTCCGCTTGTTTCGACGGTTAAACGGTTGTGCATTGCATTCTGCACGTAAAAAGGAGTGAAATGAGCGTTTAAACGTCGAAATATCTCAAACGGGAAGGAAATGACGGTCAGTTTTCATCAAAATCGACGAAATCATCGAGATTTGCGAGCTGTTCCGCTTGTTTCGAAGGTTAAACTGTTGTGCATTGCATTCTGCACGTAAAAAGGAGTAAAAAGAGCGCTTAAACGTCGAAATATCTCAAACGGGAAGGAAATGACGGTCAGTTTTCATCAAAATCGACGAAATCATCGAGATTTGCGAGCTGTTCCGCTTGTTTCGACGGTTAAACGGTTGTGCATTGCATTCTGCACGTAAAAAGGAGTGAAATGAGCGTTTAAACGTCGAAATATCTCAAACGGGAAGGAAATGACGGTCAGTTTTCATCAAAATCGACGAAATCATCGAGATTTGCGAGCTGTTCCGCTTGTTTCGACGGTTAAACGGTTGTTTATTACATTCTGCACGTAGAAAGGAGTAAAAAGAGCGATTAAACGTCGAAATATTTCAAACGGGAAGGAAACGACGGTCAGTTTTCATCAAAATCGACGAAATCATCGAGATTTGCGAGCTGTTCCGCTTGTTTCGACGGTTAAACGGTTGTTTATTACATTCTGCACGTAGAAAGGAGTAAAAAGAGCGCTTAAACGTCGAAATATCTCAAACGGGAAGGAAATGACGGTCAGTTTTCATCAAAATCGACGAAATCATCGAGATTTGCGAGCTGTTCCGCTTGTTTCGACGGTTAAACGGTTGTTTATTACATTCTGCACGTAGAAAGGAGTAAAAAGAGCGCTTAAACGTCGAAATATTTCAAACGGGAAGGAAACGACGGTCAGTTTTCATCAAAATCGACAAAATCATCGAGATTTGCGAGCTGTTCCGCTTGTTTCGACGGTTTAAACGGTTGTTTATTACATTCTGCACGTAGAAAGGAGTAAAAAGAGCGCTTAAACGTCGAAATATTTCAAACGGGAAGGAAACGACGGTCAGTTTTCATCAAAATCGACGAAATCATCGAGATTTGCGAGCTGTTCCGCTTGTTTCGACGGTTAAACTGTTGTGCATTGCATTCTGCACGTAAAAAGGAGTAAAAAGAGCGCTTAAACGTCGAAATATTTCAAACGGGAAGGAAACGACGGTCAGTTTTCATCAAAATCGACGAAATCATCGAGATTTGCGAGCTGTTCCGCTTGTTTCGACGGTTAAACGGTTGTTTATTACATTCTGCACGTAAAAAGGAGTAAAAAGAGCGCTTAAACGTCGAAATATCTCAAACGGGAAGGAAATGACGGTCAGTTTTCATCAAAATCGACGAAATCATCGAGATTTGCGAGCTGTTCCGCTTGTTTCGACGGTTAAACGGTTGTTTATTACATTCTGCACGTAAAAAGGAGTGAAATGAGCGTTTAAACGTCGAAATATCTCAAACGGGAAGGAAATGACGGTCAGTTTTCATCAAAATCGACGAAATCATCGAGATTTGCGAGCTGTTCCGCTTGTTTCGAAGGTTAAACTGTTGTGCATTGCATTCTGCACGTAAAAAGGAGTAAAAAGAGCGCTTAAACGTCGAAATATCTCAAACGGGAAGGAAATGACGGTCAGTTTTCATCAAAATCGACGAAATCATCGAGATTTGCGAGCTGTTCCGCTTGTTTCGACGGTTAAACGGTTGTGCATTGCATTCTGCACGTAAAAAGGAGTGAAATGAGCGTTTAAACGTCGAAATATCTCAAACGGGAAGGAAATGACGGTCAGTTTTCATCAAAATCGACGAAATCATCGAGATTTGCGAGCTGTTCCGCTTGTTTCGACGGTTAAACGGTTGTTTATTACATTCTGCACGTAAAAAGGAGTAAAAAGAGCGCTTAAACGTCGAAATATTTCAAACGGGAAGGAAACGACGGTTCAGTTTCATCAAAATCGACGAAATCATCGAGATTTGCGAGCTGTTCCGCTTGTTTCGACGGTTAAACGGTTGTGCATTGCATTCTGCACGTAAAAAGGAGTGAAATGAGCGTTTTTAAACGTCGAAATATCTCAAACGGGAAGGAAATGACGGTCAGTTTTCATCAAAATCGACGAAATCATCGAGATTTGCGAGCTGTTCCGCTTGTTTCGACGGTTTAAACGGTTGTTTATTACATTCTGCACGTAAAAAGGAGTGAAATGAGCGTTTAAACGTCGAAATATCTCAAACGGAAGGAAATGACGGTCAGTTTTCATCAAAATCGACGAAATCATCGAGATTTGCGAGCTGTTCCGCTTGTTTCGACGGTTAAACGGTTGTTTATTACATTCTGCTCGTAAAAAGGAGTAAAAAGAGCGCTTAAACGTCGAAATATTTCAAACGGGAAGGAAATGACGGTCAGTTTTCATCAAAATCGACGAAATCATCGAGATTTGCGAGCTGTTCCGCTTGTTTCGACGGTTAAACGGTTGTTTATTACATTCTGACACGTAGAAAGGAGTAAAAAGAGCGCTTAAACGTCGAAATACTTCAAACGGGAAGGAAATGACGGTCAGTTTTCATCAAAATCGACGAAATCATCGAGATTTGCGAGCTGTTCCGCTTGTTTCGACGGTTAAACGGTTGTGCATTGCATTCTGCACGTAAAAAGGAGTGAAATGAGCGTTTAAACGTCGAAATATCTCAAACGGGAAGGAAATGACGGTCAGTTTTCATCAAAATCGACGAAATCATCGAGATTTGCGAGCTGTTCTCGCTTGTTTCGACGGTTAAACGGTTGTTTATTACATTCTGCACGTAGAAAGGAGTAAAAAGAGCGCTTAAACGTCGAAATATTTCAAACGGGAAGGAAACGACGGTCAGTTTTCATCAAAATCGACGAAATCATCGAGATTTGCGAGCTGTTCCGCTTGTTTCGACGGTTAAACGGTTGTTTATTACATTCTGCACGTAAAAAGGAGTAAAAAGAGCGCTTAAACGTCGAAATATCTCAAACGGGAAGGAAATGACGGTCAGTTTTCATCAAAATCGACGAAATCATCGAGATTTGCGAGCTGTTCCGCTTGTTTCGACGGTTAAACGGTTGTTTATTACATTCTGCACGTAAAAAGGAGTGAAATGAGCGTTTAAACGTCGAAATATCTCAAACGGGAAGGAAATGACGGTCAGTTTTCATCAAAATCGACGAAATCATCGAGATTTGCGAGCTGTTCCGCTTGTTTCGAAGGTTAAACTGTTGTGCATTGCATTCTGCACGTAAAAAGGAGTAAAAAGAGCGCTTAAACGTCGAAATATCTCAAACGGGAAGGAAATGACGGTCAGTTTTCATCAAAATCGACGAAATCATCGAGATTTGCGAGCTGTTCCGCTTGTTTCGACGGTTAAACGGTTGTGCATTGCATTCTGCACGTAAAAAGGAGTGAAATGAGCGTTTAAACGTCGAAATATCTCAAACGGGAAGGAAATGACGGTCAGTTTTCATCAAAATCGACGAAATCATCGAGATTTGCGAGCTGTTCCGCTTGTTTCGAAGGTTAAACTGTTGTGCATTGCATTCTGCACGTAAAAAGGAGTAAAAAGAGCGCT
This sequence comes from Bombus flavifrons, assembly GCF_040668555.2. Lineage (NCBI taxonomy): Eukaryota > Metazoa > Arthropoda > Insecta > Hymenoptera > Apidae > Bombus > Bombus flavifrons. The sequence goes on along the minus strand of NC_138459.1, from coordinate 305,961 downwards.
TAAACGTCGAAATATCTCAAACGGGAAGGAAATGACGGTCAGTTTTCATCAAAATCGACGAAATCATCGAGATTTGCGAGCTGTTCCGCTTGTTTCGACGGTTAAACGGTTGTGCATTGCATTCTGCACGTAAAAAGGAGTGAAATGAGCGTTTAAACGTCGAAATATCTCAAACGGGAAGGAAATGACGGTCAGTTTTCATCAAAATCGACGAAATCATCGAGATTTGCGAGCTGTTCCGCTTGTTTCGACGGTTTAAACGGTTGTTTATTACATTCTGCACGTAGAAAGGAGTAAAAAGAGCGATTAAACGTCGAAATATTTCAAACGGGAAGGAAACGACGGTCAGTTTTCATCAAAATCGACGAAATCATCGAGATTTGCGAGCTGTTCCGCTTGTTTCGACGGTTAAACGGTTGTTTATTACATTCTGCACGTAGAAAGGAGTAAAAAGAGCGCTTAAACGTCGAAATATCTCAAACGGGAAGGAAATGACGGTCAGTTTTCATCAAAATCGACGAAATCATCGAGATTTGCGAGCTGTTCCGCTTGTTTCGACGGTTAAACGGTTGTTTATTACATTCTGCACGTAGAAAGGAGTAAAAAGAGCGCTTAAACGTCGAAATATTTCAAACGGGAAGGAAACGACGGTCAGTTTTCATCAAAATCGACGAAATCATCGAGATTTGCGAGCTGTTCCGCTTGTTTCGACGGTTAAACTGTTGTGCATTGCATTCTGCACGTAAAAAGGAGTGAAATGAGCGCTTAAACGTCGAAATATCTCAAACGGGAAGGAAATGACGGTCAGTTTTCATCAAAATCGACGAAATCATCGAGATTTGCGAGCTGTTCCGCTTGTTTCGACGGTTAAACGGTTGTGCATTGCATTCTGCACGTAAAAAGGAGTGAAATGAGCGTTTAAACGTCGAAATATCTCAAACGGGAAGGAAATGACGGTCAGTTTTCATCAAAATCGACGAAATCATCGAGATTTGCGAGCTGTTCCGCTTGTTTCGACGGTTAAACGGTTGTTTATTACATTCTGCACGTAGAAAGGAGTAAAAAGAGCGCTTAAACGTCGAAATATTTCAAACGGGAAGGAAACGACGGTCAGTTTTCATCAAAATCGACGAAATCATCGAGATTTGCGAGCTGTTCCGCTTGTTTCGACGGTTAAACGGTTGTTTATTACATTCTGCACGTAAAAAGGAGTAAAAAGAGCGCTTAAACGTCGAAATATCTCAAACGGGAAGGAAATGACGGTCAGTTTTCATCAAAATCGACGAAATCATCGAGATTTGCGAGCTGTTCCGCTTGTTTCGACGGTTAAACGGTTGTTTATTACATTCTGCACGTAAAAAGGAGTGAAATGAGCGTTTAAACGTCGAAATATCTCAAACGGGAAGGAAATGACGGTCAGTTTTCATCAAAATCGACGAAATCATCGAGATTTGCGAGCTGTTCCGCTTGTTTCGAAGGTTAAACTGTTGCGCATTGCATTCTGCACGTAAAAAGGAGTAAAAAGAGCGCTTAAACGTCGAAATATCTCAAACGGGAAGGAAATGACGGTCAGTTTTCATCAAAATCGACGAAATCATCGAGATTTGCGAGCTGTTCCGCTTGTTTCGACGGTTAAACGGTTGTGCATTGCATTCTGCACGTAAAAAGGAGTGAAATGAGCGTTTAAACGTCGAAATATCTCAAACGGGAAGGAAATGACGGTCAGTTTTCATCAAAATCGACGAAATCATCGAGATTTGCGAGCTGTTCCGCTTGTTTCGAAGGTTAAACTGTTGTGCATTGCATTCTGCACGTAAAAAGGAGTAAAAAGAGCGCTTAAACGTCGAAATATCTCAAACGGGAAGGAAATGACGGTCAGTTTTCATCAAAATCGACGAAATCATCGAGATTTGCGAGCTGTTCCGCTTGTTTCGACGGTTAAACGGTTGTGCATTGCATTCTGCACGTAAAAAGGAGTGAAATGAGCGTTTAAACGTCGAAATATCTCAAACGGGAAGGAAATGACGGTCAGTTTTCATCAAAATCGACGAAATCATCGAGATTTGCGAGCTGTTCCGCTTGTTTCGACGGTTAAACGGTTGTTTATTACATTCTGCACGTAGAAAGGAGTAAAAAGAGCGATTAAACGTCGAAATATTTCAAACGGGAAGGAAACGACGGTCAGTTTTCATCAAAATCGACGAAATCATCGAGATTTGCGAGCTGTTCCGCTTGTTTCGACGGTTAAACGGTTGTTTATTACATTCTGCACGTAGAAAGGAGTAAAAAGAGCGCTTAAACGTCGAAATATCTCAAACGGGAAGGAAATGACGGTCAGTTTTCATCAAAATCGACGAAATCATCGAGATTTGCGAGCTGTTCCGCTTGTTTCGACGGTTAAACGGTTGTTTATTACATTCTGCACGTAGAAAGGAGTAAAAAGAGCGCTTAAACGTCGAAATATTTCAAACGGGAAGGAAACGACGGTCAGTTTTCATCAAAATCGACGAAATCATCGAGATTTGCGAGCTGTTCCGCTTGTTTCGACGGTTAAACGGTTGTTTATTACATTCTGCACGTAGAAAGGAGTAAAAAGAGCGCTTAAACGTCGAAATATTTCAAACGGGAAGGAAACGACGGTCAGTTTTCATCAAAATCGACGAAATCATCGAGATTTGCGAGCTGTTCCGCTTGTTTCGACGGTTAAACTGTTGTGCATTGCATTCTGCACGTAAAAAGGAGTAAAAAGAGCGCTTAAACGTCGAAATATTTCAAGCGGGAAGGAAACGACGGTCAGTTTTCATCAAAATCGACGAAATCATCGAGATTTGCGAGCTGTTCCGCTTGTTTCGACGGTTAAACGGTTGTTTATTACATTCTGCACGTAAAAAGGAGTAAAAAGAGCGCTTAAACGTCGAAATATCTCAAACGGGAAGGAAATGACGGTCAGTTTTCATCAAAATCGACGAAATCATCGAGATTTGCGAGCTGTTCCGCTTGTTTCGACGGTTAAACGGTTGTTTATTACATTCTGCACGTAAAAAGGAGTGAAATGAGCGTTTAAACGTCGAAATATCTCAAACGGGAAGGAAATGACGGTCAGTTTTCATCAAAATCGACGAAATCATCGAGATTTGCGAGCTGTTCCGCTTGTTTCGAAGGTTAAACTGTTGTGCATTGCATTCTGCACGTAGAAAGGAGTAAAAAGAGCGATTAAACGTCGAAATATTTCAAACGGGAAGGAAACGACGGTCAGTTTTCATCAAAATCGACGAAATCATCGAGATTTGCGAGCTGTTCCGCTTGTTTCGACGGTTAAACGGTTGTTTATTACATTCTGCACGTAGAAAGGAGTAAAAAGAGCGCTTAAACGTCGAAATATCTCAACGGGAAGGAAATGACGGTCAGTTTTCATCAAAATCGACGAAATCATCGAGATTTGCGAGCTGTTCCGCTTGTTTCGACGGTTAAACGGTTGTTTATTACATTCTGCACGTAGAAAGGAGTAAAAAGAGCGCTTAAACGTCGAAATATTTCAAACGGGAAGGAAACGACGGTCAGTTTTCATCAAAATCGACGAAATCATCGAGATTTGCGAGCTGTTCCGCTTGTTTCGACGGTTAAACGGTTGTTTATTACATTCTGCACGTAGAAAGGAGTAAAAAGAGCGCTTAAACGTCGAAATATTTCAAACGGGAAGGAAACGACGGTCAGTTTTCATCAAAATCGACGAAATCATCGAGATTTGCGAGCTGTTCCGCTTGTTTCGACGGTTAAACTGTTGTGCATTGCATTCTGCACGTAAAAAGGAGTAAAAAGAGCGCTTAAACGTCGAAATATTTCAAACGGGAAGGAAACGACGGTCAGTTTTCATCAAAATCGACGAAATCATCGAGATTTGCGAGCTGTTCCGCTTGTTTCGACGGTTAAACGGTTGTTTATTACATTCTGCACGTAAAAAGGAGTAAAAAGAGCGCTTAAACGTCGAAATATCTCAAACGGGAAGGAAATGACGGTCAGTTTTCATCAAAATCGACGAAATCATCGAGATTTGCGAGCTGTTCCGCTTGTTTCGACGGTTAAACGGTTGTTTATTACATTCTGCACGTAAAAAGGAGTGAAATGAGCGTTTAAACGTCGAAATATCTCAAACGGGAAGGAAATGACGGTCAGTTTTCATCAAAATCGACGAAATCATCGAGATTTGCGAGCTGTTCCGCTTGTTTCGAAGGTTAAACTGTTGTGCATTGCATTCTGCACGTAAAAAGGAGTAAAAAGAGCGCTTAAACGTCGAAATATCTCAAACGGGAAGGAAATGACGGTCAGTTTTCATCAAAATCGACGAAATCATCGAGATTTGCGAGCTGTTCCGCTTGTTTCGACGGTTAAACGGTTGTGCATTGCATTCTGCACGTAAAAAGGAGTGAAATGAGCGTTTAAACGTCGAAATATCTCAAACGGGAAGGAAATGACGGTCAGTTTTCATCAAAATCGACGAAATCATCGAGATTTGCGAGCTGTTCCGCTTGTTTCGACGGTTAAACTGTTGTGCATTGCATTCTGCACGTAAAAAGGAGTAAAAAGAGCGCTTAAACGTCGAAATATCTCAAACTGGAAGGAAATGACGGTCAGTTTTCATCAAAATCGACGAAATCATCGAGATTTGCGAGCTGTTCCGCTTGTTTCGACGGTTAAACGGTTGTTTATTACATTCTGCACGTAGAAAGGAGTAAAAAGAGCGCTTAAACGTCGAAATATTTCAAACGGGAAGGAAACGACGGTCAGTTTTCATCAAAATCGACGAAATCGTCGAGATTTGCGAGCTGTTCCGCTTGTTTCGACGGTTAAACTGTTGTGCATTGCATTCTGCACGTAAAAAGGAGTAAAAAGAGCGCTTAAACGTCGAAATATCTCAAACGGGAAGGAAATGACGGTCAGTTTTCATCAAAATCGACGAAATCATCGAGATTTGCGAGCTGTTCCGCTTGTTTCGACGGTTAAACGGTTGTTTATTACATTCTGCACGTAAAAAGGAGTAAAAAGAGCGCTTAAACGTCGAAATATCTCAAACGGGAAGGAAATGACGGTCAGTTTTCATCAAAATCGACGAAATCATCGAGATTTCCTTCCCGTTTGAGATATTTCGACGTTTAAGCGCTCTTTTTACTCCTTTTTACGTGCAGAATGCAATGCACAACAGTTTAACCGTCGAAACAAGCGGAACAGCTCGCAAATCTCGATGATTTCGTCGATTTTGATGAAAACTGACCGTCATTTCCTTCCCGTTTGAAATATTTCGACGTTTAAGCGCTCTTTTTACTCCTTTCTACGTGCAGAATGTAATAAACAACCGTTTAACCGTCGAAACAAGCGGAAGAGCTCGCAAATCTCGATGATTTCGTCGATTTTGATGAAAACTGACCGTCATTTCCTTCCCGTTTGAGATATTTCGACGTTTAAGCGCTCTTTTTACTCCTTTTTACGTGCAGAATGTAATAAACAACCCTTTAACCGTCGAAACAAGCGGAACAGCTCGCAAATCTCGATGATTTCGTCGATTTTGATGAAAACTGACCGTCATTTCCTTCCCGTTTGAGATATTTCGACGTTTAAGCGCTCTTTTTACTCCTTTTTACGTGCAGAATGTAATAAACAACCGTTTAACCGTCGAAACAAGCGGAACAGCTCGCAAATCTCGATGATTTCGTCGATTTTGATGAAAACTGACCGTCGTTTCCTTCCCGTTTGAAATATTTCGACGTTTAAGCGCTCTTTTTACTCCTTTCTACGTGCAGAATGTAATAAACAACCGTTTAACCGTCGAAACAAGCGGAACAGCTCGCAAATCTCGATGATTTCGTCGATTTTGATGAAAACTGACCGTCATTTCCTTCCCGTTTGAGATATTTCGACGTTTAAGCGCTCTTTTTACTCCTTTTTACGTGCAGAATGTAATAAACAACCCTTTAACCGTCGAAACAAGCGGAACAGCTCGCAAATCTCGATGATTTCGTCGATTTTGATGAAAACTGACCGTCATTTCCTTCCCGTTTGAGATATTTCGACGTTTAAGCGCTCTTTTTACTCCTTTTTACGTGCAGAATGTAATAAACAACCCTTTAACCGTCGAAACAAGCGGAACAGCTCGCAAATCTCGATGATTTCGTCGATTTTGATGAAAACTGACCGTCATTTCCTTCCCGTTTGAGATATTTCGACGTTTAAGCGCTCTTTTTACTCCTTTTTACGTGCAGAATGTAATAAACAACCCTTTAACCGTCGAAACAAGCGGAACAGCTCGCAAATCTCGATGATTTCGTCGATTTTGATGAAAACTGACCGTCATTTCCTTCCCGTTTGAGATATTTCGACGTTTAAACGCTCATTTCACTCCTTTTTACGTGCAGAATGTAATATACAACCGTTTAACCGTCGAAACAAGCGGAACAGCTCGCAAATCTCGATGATTTCGTCGATTTTGATGAAAACTGACCGTCATTTCCTTCCCGTTTGAGATATTTCGACGTTTAAGCGCTCTTTTTACTCCTTTTTACGTGCAGAATGTAATAAACAACCGTTTAACCGTCGAAACAAGCGGAACAGCTCGCAAATCTCGATGATTTCGTCGATTTTGATGAAAACTGACCGTCATTTCCTTCCCGTTTGAGATATTTCGACGTTTAAGCGCTCTTTTTACTCCTTTTTACGTGCAGAATGTAATAAACAACCCTTTAACCGTCGAAACAAGCGGAACAGCTCGCAAATCTCGATGATTTCGTCGATTTTGATGAAAACTGACCGTCATTTCCTTCCCGTTTGAGATATTTCGACGTTTAAGTGCTCTTTTTACTCCTTTTTACGTGCAGAATGTAATAAACAACCGTTTAACCGTCGAAACAAGCGGAACAGCTCGCAAATCTCGATGATTTCGTCGATTTTGATGAAAACTGACCGTCGTTTCCTTCCCGTTTGAAATATTTCGACGTTTAAGCGCTCTTTTTACTCCTTTCTACGTGCAGAATGTAATAAACAACCGTTTAACCGTCGAAACAAGCGGAACAGCTCGCAAATCTCGATGATTTCGTCGATTTTGATGAAAACTGACCGTCATTTCCTTCCCGTTTGAGATATTTCGACGTTTAAGCGCTCTTTTTACTCCTTTTTACGTGCAGAATGCAATGCACAACCGTTTAACCGTCGAAACAAGCGGAACAGCTCGCAAATCTCGATGATTTCATCGATTTTGATGAAAACTGACCGTCATTTCCTTCCCGTTTGAGATATTTCGACGTTTAAGCGCTCTTTTTACTCCTTTTTACGTGCAGAATGCAATGCACAACAGTTTAACCTTCGAAACAAGCGGAACAGCTCGCAAATCTCGATGATTTCGTCGATTTTGATGAAAACTGACCGTCATTTCCTTCCCGTTTGAGATATTTCGACGTTTAAGCGCTCTTTTTACTCCTTTTTACGTGCAGAATGCAATGCACAACCGTTTAACCGTCGAAACAAGCGGAACAGCTCGCAAATCTCGATGATTTCATCGATTTTGATGAAAACTGACCGTCATTTCCTTCCCGTTTGAGATATTTCGACGTTTAAGCGCTCTTTTTACTCCTTTTTACGTGCAGAGTGCAATGCACAACAGTTTAACCTTCGAAACAAGCGGAACAGCTCGCAAATCTCGATGATTTCGTCGATTTTGATGAAAACTGACCGTCATTTCCTTCCCGTTTGAGATATTTCGACGTTTTAAACGCTCATTTCACTCCTTTTTACGTGCAGAATGCAATGCACAACCGTTTAACCGTCGAAACAAGCGGAACAGCTCGCAAATCTCGATGATTTCGTCGATTTTGATGAAAACTGACCGTCATTTCCGTCCCGTTTGAGATATTTCGACGTTGAAGCGCTCTTTTTACTCCTTTTTACGTGCAGAATGCAATGCACAACAGTTTAACCGTCGAAACAAGCGGAACAGCTCGCAAATCTCGATGATTTCGTCGATTTTGATGAAAACTGACCGTCATTTCCTTCCCGTTTGAGATATTTCGACGTTTAAACGCTCATTTCACTCCTTTTTACGTGCAGAATGCAATGCACAACCGTTTAACCGTCGAAACAAGCGGAACAGCTCGCAAATCTCGATGATTTCGTCGATTTTGATGAAAACTGACCGTCATTTCCTTCCCGTTTGAGATATTTCGACGTTTAAGCGCTCATTTCACTCCTTTTTACGTGCAGAATGCAATGCACAACAGTTTAACCGTCGAAACAAGCGGAACAGCTCGCAAATCTCGATGATTTCGTCGATTTTGATGAAAACTGACCGTCGTTTCCTTCCCGTTTGAAATATTTCGACGTTTAAGCGCTCTTTTTACTCCTTTCTACGTGCAGAATGTAATAAACAACCGTTTAAACCGTCGAAACAAGCGGAACAGCTCGCAAATCTCGATGATTTCGTCGATTTTGATGAAAACTGACCGTCATTTCCTTCCCGTTTGAAATATTTCGACGTTTAAGCGCTCTTTTTACTCCTTTTTACGAGCAGAATGTAATAAACAACCGTTTAACCGTCGAAACAAGCGGAACAGCTCGCAAATCTCGATGATTTCGTCGATTTTGATGAAAACTGACCGTCATTTCCTTCCCGTTTGAGATATTTCGACGTTTAAACGCTCATTTCACTCCTTTTTACGTGCAGAATGTAATAAACAACTGTTTAACCGTCGAAACAAGCGGAACAGCTCGCAAATCTCGATGATTTCGTCGATTTTGATGAAAACTGACCGTCATTTCCTTCCCGTTTGAGATATTTCGACGTTTAAACGCTCATTTCACTCCTTTTTACGTGCAGAATGCAATGCACAACCGTTTAACCGTCGAAACAAGCGGAACAGCTCGCAAATCTCGATGATTTCGTCGATTTTGATGAAAACTGACCGTCATTTCCTTCCCGTTTGAGATATTTCGACGTTTAAGCGCTCTTTTTACTCCTTTTTACGTGCAGAATGTAATAAACAACCGTTTAACCGTCGAAACAAGCGGAACAGCTCGCAAATCTCGATGATTTCGTCGATTTTGATGAAAACTGACCGTCATTTCCTTCCCGTTTGAGATATTTCGACGTTTAAACGCTCATTTCACTCCTTTTTACGTGCAGAATGCAATGCACAACCGTTTAACCGTCGAAACAAGCGGAACAGCTCGCAAATCTCGATGATTTCGTCGATTTTGATGAAAACTGACCGTCATTTCCTTCCCGTTTGAGATATTTCGACGTTTAAGCCCTCTTTTTACTCCTTTTTACGTGCAGAATGCAATGCACAACAGTTTAACCGTCGAAACAAGCGGAACAGCTCGCAAATCTCGATGATTTCGTCGATTTTGATGAAAACTGACCGTCATTTCCTTCCCGTTTGAGATATTTCGACGTTTAGACGCTCATTTCACTCCTTTTTACGTGCAGAATGCAATGCACAACAGTTTAACCGTCGAAACAAGCGGAACAGCTCGCAAATCTCGATGATTTCGTCGATTTTGATGAAAACTGTCCGTCATTTCCTTCCCGTTTGAGATATTTCGACGTTTAAGCGCTCTTTTTACTCCTTTTTACGTGCAGAATGCAATGCGCAACAGTTTAACCGTCGAAACAAGCGGAACAGCTCGCAAATCTCGATGATTTCGTCGATTTTGATGAAAACTGACCGTCGTTTCCTTCCCGTTTGAAATATTTCGACGTTTAAGCGCTCTATTTACTCCTTTCTACGTGCAGAATGTAATAAACAACCGTTTAACCGTCGAAACAAGCGGAACAGCTCGCAAATCTCGATGATTTCGTCGATTTTGATGAAAACTGACCGTCATTTCCTTCCCGTTTGAGATATTTCGACGTTTAAACGCTCATTTCACTCCTTTTTACGTGCAGAATGCAATGCACAACCGTTTAACCGTCGAAACAAGCGGAACAGCTCGCAAATCTCGATGATTTCGTCGATTTTGATGAAAACTGACCGTCATTTCCTTCCCGTTTGAGATATTTCGACGTTTAAGCGCTCATTTCACTCCTTTTTACGTGCAGAATGCAATGCACAACAGTTTAACCGTCGAAACAAGCGGAACAGCTCGCAAATCTCGATGATTTCGTCGATTTTGATGAAAACTGACCGTCGTTTCCTTCCCGTTTGAAATATTTCGACGTTTAAGCGCTCTTTTTACTCCTTTCTACGTGCAGAATGTAATAAACAACCGTTTAACCGTCGAAACAAGCGGAACAGCTCGCAAATCTCGATGATTTCGTCGATTTTGATGAAAACTGACCGTCATTTCCTTCCCGTTTGAAATATTTCGACGTTTAAGCGCTCTTTTTACTCCTTTTTACGAGCAGAATGTAATAAACAACCGTTTAACCGTCGAAACAAGCGGAACAGCTCGCAAATCTCGATGATTTCGTCGATTTTGATGAAAACTGACCGTCATTTCCTTCCCGTTTGAGATATTTCGACGTTTAAAACGCTCATTTCACTCCTTTTTACGTGCAGAATGTAATAAACAACCGTTTAACCGTCGAAACAAGCGGAACAGCTCGCAAATCTCGATGATTTCGTCGATTTTGATGAAAACTGACCGTCATTTCCTTCCCGTTTGAGATATTTCGACGTTTAAACGCTCATTTCACTCCTTTTTACGTGCAGAATGCAATGCACAACCGTTTAACCGTCGAAACAAGCGGAACAGCTCGCAAATCTCGATGATTTCGTCGATTTTGATGAAAACTGACCGTCATTTCCTTCCCGTTTGAGATATTTCGACGTTTAAGCGCTCTTTTTACTCCTTTTTACGTGCAGAATGTAATAAACAACCGTTTAACCGTCGAAACAAGCGGAACAGCTCGCAAATCGCGATGATTTCGTCGATTTTGATGAAAACTGACCGTCATTTCCTTCCCGTTTGAGATATTTCGACGTTTAAACGCTCATTTCACTCCTTTTTACGTGCAGAATGCAATGCACAACCGTTTAACCGTCGAAACAAGCGGAACAGCTCGCAAATCTCGATGATTTCGTCGATTTTGATGAAAACTGACCGTCATTTCCTTCCCGTTTGAGATATTTCGACGTTTAAGCCCTCTTTTTACTCCTTTTTACGTGCAGAATGCAATGCACAACAGTTTAACCGTCGAAACAAGCGGAACAGCTCGCAAATCTCGATGATTTCGTCGATTTTGATGAAAACTGACCGTCATTTCCTTCCCGTTTGAGATATTTCGACGTTTAGACGCTCATTTCACTCCTTTTTACGTGCAGAATGCAATGCACAACCGTTTAACCGTCGAAACAAGCGGAACAGCTCGCAAATCTCGATGATTTCGTCGATTTTGATGAAAACTGACCGTCATTTCCTTCCCGTTTGAGATATTTCGACGTTTAAGCGCTCTTTTTACTCCTTTTTACGTGCAGAATGCAATGCGCAACAGTTTAACCGTCGAAACAAGCGGAACAGCTCGCAAATCTCGATGATTTCGTCGATTTTGATGAAAACTGACCGTCATTTCCTTCCCGTTTGAGATATTTCGACGTTTAAGCGCTCTTTTTACTCCTTTCTACGTGCAGAATGTAATAAACAACTGTTTAACCGTCGAAACAAGCGGAACAGCTCGCAAATCTCGATGATTACGTCGATTTTGATGAAAACTGACCGTCATTTCCTTCCCGTTTGAGATATTTCGACGTTTAAGCGCTCATTTTACTCCTTTTTACGTGCAGAATGTAATAAACAACCGTTTAACCGTCGAAACAAGCGGAACAGCTCGCAAATCTCGATGATTTCGTCGATTTTGATGAAAACTGACCGTCATTTCCTTCCCGTTTGAGATATTTCGACGTTTAAGCGCTCTTTTTACTACTTTTTACGTGCACAATGCAATGCACAACAGTTTAACCGTCGAAACAAGCGGAACAGCTCGCAAATCTCGATGATTTCGTCGATTTTGATGAAAACTGTCCGTCATTTCCTTCCCGTCTGAAATATTTCGACGTTTAAGCGCTCTTTTTACTCCTTTCTACGTGCAGAATGTAATAAACAACTGTTTAACCGTCGAAACAAGGGGAACAGCTCGCAAATCTCGATGATTTCGTCGATTTTGATGAAAACTGACCGTCATTTCCTTCCCGTTTGAGATATTTCGACGTTTAAGCGCTCTTTTTACTCCTTTTTACGTGCAGAATGTAATAAATAACCGTTTAACCGTCGAAACAAGCGGAACAGCTCGCAAATCTCGATGATTTCGTCGATTTTGATGAAAACTGACCGTCATTTCCTTCCCGTTTGAGATATTTCGACGTTTAAGCGCTCATTTTACTCCTTTTTACGTGCAGAATGTAATAAACAACCGTTTAACCGTCGAAACAAGCGGAACAGCTCGCAAATCTCGATGATTTCGTCGATTTTGATGAAAACTGACCGTCATTTCCTTCCCGTTTGAGATATTTCGACGTTTAAGCGCTCTTTTTACTACTTTTTACGTGCACAATGCAATGCACAACAGTTTAACCGTCGAAACAAGCGGAACAGCTCGCAAATCTCGATGATTTCGTCGATTTTGATGAAAACTGTCCGTCATTTCCTTCCCGTCTGAAATATTTCGACGTTTAAGCGCTCTTTTTACTCCTTTCTACGTGCAGAATGTAATAAACAACTGTTTAACCGTCGAAACAAGTGGAACAGCTCGCAAATCTCGATGATTTCGTCGATTTTGATGAAAACTGACCGTCATTTCCTTCCCGTTTGAGATATTTCGACGTTTAAGCGCTCTTTTTACTCCTTTTTACGTGCAGAATGTAATAAATAACCGTTTAACCGTCGAAACAAGCGGAACAGCTCGCAAATCTCGATGATTTCGTCGATTTTGATGAAAACGGACCGTCATTTCCTTCCCGTTTGAGATATTTCGACGTTTAAACGCTCATTTCACTCCTTTTTACGTGCAGAATGCAATGCACAACCGTTTAACCGTCGAAACAAGCGGAACAGCTCGCAAATCTCGATGATTTCGTCGATTTTGATGAAAACTGACCGTCATTTCCTTCCCGTTTGAGATATTTCGACGTTTAAGCGCTCTTTTTACTCCTTTTTACGTGCAGAATGTAATAAATAACCGTTTTAACCGTCGAAACAAGCGGAACAGCTCGCAAATCTCGATGATTTCGTCGATTTTGATGAAAACTGACCGTCATTTCCTTCCCGTTTGAGATATTTCGACGTTTAAGCGCTCTTTTTACTCCTTTCTACGTGCAGAATGTAATAAACAACCGTTTAACCGTCGAAACAAGCGGAACAGCTCGTAAATCTCGATGATTTCGTCGATTTTGATGAAAACTGACCGTCATTTCCTTCCCGTTTGAAATATTTCGACGTTTAAGCGCTCTTTTTACTCCTTTTTACGTGCAGAATGCAATGCACAACCGTTTAACCGTCGAAACAAGCGGAACAGCCCGCAAATCTCGATGATTTCGTCGATTTTGATGAAAACTGACCGTCATTTCCTTCCCGTTTGAGATATTTCGACGTTTAAGCGCTCTTTTTTACTCCTTTTTACGTGCAGAATGTAATAAACAACCGTTTAACCGTCGAAACAAGCGGAACAGCTCGCAAATCTCGATGATTTCGTCGATTTTGATGAAAACTGACCGTCCTTTCCTTCCCGCTTGAGATATTTCGACGTTTAAGCGCTCATTTTACTCCTTTTTACGTGCAGAATGTAATAAACAACCGTTTAACCGTCGAAACAAGCGGAACAGCTCGCAAATCTCGATGATTTCGTCGATTTTGATGAAAACTGACCGTCATTTCCTTCCCGTTTGAGATATTTCGACGTTTAAGCGCTCTTTTTACTCCTTTCTACGTGCAGAATGTAATAAACAACCGTTTAACCGTCGAAACAAGCGGAACAGCTCGCAAATCTCGATGATTTCGTCGATTTTGATGAAAACTGACCGTCATTTCCTTCCCGTTTGAGATATTTCGACGTTTAAGCGCTCTTTTTACTCCTTTTTACGTGCAGAATGCAATGCACAACAGTTTAACCGTCGAAACAAGCGGAACAGCTCGCAAATCTCGATGATTTCGTCGATTTTGATGAAAACTGACCGTCCTTTCCTTCCCGTTTGAGATATTTCGACGTTTAAGCGCTCTTTTTACTCCTTTTTACGTGCAGAATGCAATGCACGACCGTTTAACCGTCGAAACAAGCGGAACAGCTCGCAAATCTCGATGATTTCATCGATTTTGATGAAAACTGACCGTCATTTCCTTCCCGTTTGAGATATTTCGACGTTTAAGCGCTCATTTTACTCCTTTTTACGTGCAGAATGTAATAAACAACCGTTTAACCGTCGAAACAAGCGGAACAGCTCGAAAATCTCGATGATTTCGTCGATTTTGATGAAAACTGACCGTCATTTCCTTCCCGCTTGAAATATTTCGACGTTTAAGCGCTCTTTTTACTCCTTTCTACGTGCAGAATGTAATAAACAACTGTTTAACCGTCGAAACAAGCGGAACAGCTCGCAAATCTCGATGATTACGTCGATTTTGATGAAAACTGACCGTCATTTCCTTCCCGTTTGAGATATTTCGACGTTTAAGCGCTCATTTTACTCCTTTTTACGTGCAGAATGTAATAAACAACCGTTTAACCGTCGAAACAAGCGGAACAGCTCGCAAATCTCGATGATTTCGTCGATTTTGATGAAAACTGACCGTCATTTCCTTCCCGTTTGAGATATTTCGACGTTTAAGCGCTCATTTTACTCCTTTTTACGTGCAGAATGTAATAAACAACCGTTTAACCGTCGAAACAAGCGGAACAGCTCGCAAATCTCGATGATTTCGTCGATTTTGATGAAAACTGACCGTCATTTCCTTCCCGCTTGAAATATTTCGACGTTTAAGCGCTCTTTTTACTCCTTTTTACGTGCAGAATGCAATGCACGACCGTTTAACCGTCGAAACAAGCGGAACAGCTCGCAAATCTCGATGATTTCGTCGATTTTGATGAAAACTGACCGTCATTTCCTTCCCGTTTGAGATATTTCGACGTTTAAACGCTCATTTCACTCCTTTTTACGTGCAGAATGCAATGCACAACCGTTTAACCGTCGAAACAAGCGGAACAGCTCGCAAATCTCGATGATTTCGTCGATTTTGATGGAAACTGACCGTCATTTCCTTCCCGTTTGAGATATTTCGACGTTTAAACACTCATTTCACTCCTTTTTACGTGCAGAATGCAATGCACAACCGTTTAACCGTCGAAACAAGCGGAACAGCTCGCAAATCTCGATGATTTCGTCGATTTTGATGAAAACTGACCGTCATTTCCTTCCCGTTTGAGATATTTCGACGTTTAAACGCTCATTTCACTCCTTTTTACGTGCAGAATGCAATGCACAACCGTTTAACCGTCGAAACAAGCGGAACAGCTCGCAAATCTCGATGATTTCGTCGATTTTGATGAAAACTGACCGTCATTTCCTTCCCGTTTGAGATATTTCGACGTTTAAGCGCTCTTTTTACTCCTTTCTACGTGCAGAATGTAATAAACAACCGTTTAACCGTCGAAACAAGCGGAACAGCTCACAAATCTCGATGATTTCGTCGATTTTGATGAAAACGGACCGTCATTTCCTTCCCGTTTGAGATATTTCGACGTTTAAACGCTCATTTCACTCCTTTTTACGTGCAGAATGCAATGCACAACCGTTTAACCGTCGAACCAAGCGGAACAGCTCGCAAATCTCGATGATTTCGTCGATTTTGATGAAAACTGACCGTCATTTCCTTCCCGTTTGAGATATTTCGACGTTTAAGCGCTCTTTTTACTCCTTTTTACGTGCAGAATGCAATGCACAACAGTTTAACCGTCGAAACAAGCGGAACAGCTCGCAAATCTCGATGATTTCGTCGATTTTGATGAAAACTGACCGTCATTTCCTTCCCGTTTGAGATATTTCGACGTTTAAGCGCTCTTTTTACTCCTTTTTACGTGCAGAATGTAATAAATAACCGTTTAACCGTCGAAACAAGCGGAACAGCTCGCAAATCTCGATGATTTCGTCGATTTTGATGAAAACGGACCGTCATTTCCTTCCCGTTTGAGATATTTCGACGTTTAAACGCTCATTTCACTCCTTTTTACGTGCAGAATGCAATGCACAACCGTTTAACCGTCGAAACAAGCGGAACAGCTCGCAAATCTCGATGATTTCGTCGATTTTGATGAAAACTGACCGTCATTTCCTTCCCGTTTGAGATATTTCGACGTTTAAGCGCTCTTTTTACTCCTTTTTACGTGCAGAATGTAATAAATAACCGTTTAACCGTCGAAACAAGCGGAACAGCTCGCAAATCTCGATGATTTCGTCGATTTTGATGAAAACTGACCGTCATTTCCTTCCCGTTTGAGATATTTCGACGTTTAAGCGCTCATTTTACTCCTTTTTACGTGCAGAATGTAATAAACAACCGTTTAACCGTCGAAACAAGCGGAACAGCTCGCAAATCTCGATGATTTCGTCGATTTTGATGAAAACTGACCGTCATTTCCTTCCCGTTTGAGATATTTCGACGTTTAAGCGCTCTTTTTACTACTTTTTACGTGCACAATGCAATGCACAACAGTTTAACCGTCGAAACAAGCGGAACAGCTCGCAAATCTCGATGATTTCGTCGATTTTGATGAAAACTGTCCGTCATTTCCTTCCCGTCTGAAATATTTCGACGTTTAAGCGCTCTTTTTACTCCTTTCTACGTGCAGAATGTAATAAACAACTGTTTAACCGTCGAAACAAGTGGAACAGCTCGCAAATCTCGATGATTTCGTCGATTTTGATGAAAACTGACCGTCATTTCCTTCCCGTTTGAGATATTTCGACGTTTAAGCGCTCTTTTTACTCCTTTTTACGTGCAGAATGTAATAAATAACCGTTTAACCGTCGAAACAAGCGGAACAGCTCGCAAATCTCGATGATTTCGTCGATTTTGATGAAAACGGACCGTCATTTCCTTCCCGTTTGAGATATTTCGACGTTTAAACGCTCATTTCACTCCTTTTTACGTGCAGAATGCAATGCACAACCGTTTAACCGTCGAAACAAGCGGAACAGCTCGCAAATCTCGATGATTTCGTCGATTTTGATGAAAACTGACCGTCATTTCCTTCCCGTTTGAGATATTTCGACGTTTAAGCGCTCTTTTTACTCCTTTTTACGTGCAGAATGTAATAAATAACCGTTTAACCGTCGAAACAAGCGGAACAGCTCGCAAATCTCGATGATTTCGTCGATTTTGATGAAAACTGACCGTCATTTCCTTCCCGTTTGAGATATTTCGACGTTTAAGCGCTCTTTTTACTCCTTTCTACGTGCAGAATGTAATAAACAACCGTTTAACCGTCGAAACAAGCGGAACAGCTCGTAAATCTCGTGTCACGTCCCGCGCTCCGCACGTGCCGTAACGAAAATACAAAGCTACTATACGGAAATCAGCGCGAGTAAAATTTGAATAGACCAAGGAACACACGCTACTGCAAAACAAAATAAAAGATTAACGAATAAGGGCGACTATAGACTAACTATAGGGATGAATATATACGAAACACAAAATATGTAGAATAAAATCAACCAATAAATAAATATATGCACATAACACTAAATAAATCTACCAATAACCGACACGATATTTAAAAACCTATGGTTCAATAAATCAACCAATAAATAAAATATAGGTATATAACATCAAATAAACCTACCAATATCCTATGAACTTGATAACTTGGCAAAGGATAAACCACGATTCGAAAAACTAACCGATAACTATCAGTATAAAATAAAGTCAATTAATAAACTGGACTAGATACGAACCGATCAAATAAAACAAGAATAAGTAGGATTATATATGACAAATTCGCAAAGGAGCAACAAGAAGATATACTGCAATCAATCAACGAAGACGGAATATGTGAAATACAAAAGAAGAATTTAAATCAGTAAATAAAAATTAATTAATGAATTAAACGAGTGGCGAACCAAACGAGTAAATCAAGAAATAAGAATGACTACAGAAGGGAAATAATTGAAACAGCGGGAATACATTTTTTTTAATTAACAAAACAAATGATCAAAACAACTAACATCGCAGCAACTTGGAGTATTATACACAAATATATACATATATGTTAAACACATAACAATTTAGTAAATATTAGAAATAAAACTTTCAATACTATGTAACAAATCCAAAATTATCAAATTTCAAATATATATGCATATACGAAATCAAATGGTTAACAGTCTAATAAACACCTAACCTAAAATACACAATACTACACTATTAAAAAAAAAAAAAAAAAAAAAACTTATATAAAAATCACATTGACGGAAATATGTATATGTGTGCGCATTCTATACTATTAAATCAAATTAACAATCTGGTAAACATAAAATACATAATCAAAACTCGTGCTCATTCTAGTAAAGAACTACATATGAAAACTATACTACGAAACATGCATGTCTATATATATATATATAAAACCTAGATTTTAAACCAAGCTATTAATAATCTAATATAAAAGATATAGAACATACACATAGTACTATTGAAACTAACCAACTAACTACTTGTTAGCAAATCCAGCGATTAAAAATAATTAACACCGCCTCGACTGGGAGAATTGCGTACAGCATAAATATGTAAACCATATCAAACACATAATAATCTGGTAAACTTTCAATACTACGTTGTCACATTACAAAACATATAGGTATATATATATATAAAAACAAATAATTGACATATAACCTCAAATACACAATTAAAGAATTTTTTAACAAAAAAAAAAAAAAAAAAAAGAAAGGTCACACTATCAGAAATATATATATATATACTTATGTGTGTGTATGCGTGTTCTATTCTACTAAATCAAAATTAACTAGTAAACATAAAATAAATAATTAAAACTAACCAACATTTCAGTAAAGAATTTCATGAAACATGCACGCATACATACAAAATCTATATTTTAAGCCAAATTATTAATAATCTAAATGAACATAAAAGAAGTAGAACACACAACATAACATTATTTAAACTAACTAACATTCGGATAACCTCAGAGAATTTTATATGAAAACTACACAAAAAAAAGAGAGAGAAAAAATATATATGTATATTTATATATATGTGTGTACTTTATGTTATCGAACATTCTACTCAAAACAATAAAACAATGCTATTAATGAGTTATAAAATTTAACAACAATACTATTCGCATGTTATTATATGAACACACAATATATAAATGTATATATATATATATATATATATTATAAATACACAAACAATACTATCCTAACTGCGCTAGAATAAAGAAAATTAAGGCGGAGAAATAATTATTTCAATATTAAATAAAAGCAAAGACCCGTCACTATACTGGAGATATTCACGAACAGCCATCTTAGATTGTCATAGCTCTTACACGTGTGCATCGGAACACATGCAATAGTTATACGCATTAAATAAGTGCAAAATAATGTTATTCTCGCCTCAACTACACGTCAAACATAAAAAAGGGGGTTTTAATAATTAACAAATAAATAATAGATTCGATATTAACAAAAGTCACTATATGCTAGGGACATTCACAGGCGGCCATTTTGGATAATCCACATGCGTATTAACCTTCTTGCTTTACAAATAAATTATATTCTCAATCAATAAAAAAAAAAAAAAGAAAGAAAAGAAAAAAAAAAAGAGAAAAAAAAGGAAGAGAATAAATATTTAGTACAAATGGGAGATCGTAATAAGGAAAGAATAAGTAATAATTAATACCTAATCAGCCGTAAGGAACAATCGTGAAAACACATTGTTAAGATTAATTAACATTTTTTCAAAATTGAATAAATCCTATGTGTAACTACATTATCGAACACAAATGTAAAAAAAATATATATATATATATATTATAAAAGAAATACAAATATATAACTACACTATCAAACACAAATGTAAAAAAAAAAAAAAAAAAAAAAAAATATATATATATATATATTATAAAAGAAATACAAAATAAAATATATAACTACACTATCAAACACAAATGTAAAAAAATATATATATATATATATATTATAAAAGAAATACAAAATAAAATATATAAAAGTATACACACGTACTTAACAAACATAAAAAGAAATAAATTATGAAATAAGTATATAAACATATATATATATGTATATATATATATATATATATTTAACATACAACCAAAATAAAAGAAAACCGAAATTGTTAAACGGCGAAACTACAAATACAGAGCAACTATACTAAATCGAAATCAGGACAAGGAGCTCCAGGATAAAGCTCGCTAAACTTACACATACACCAATAACGTACGACAGGGGAAATTCCCCTTTCTCCAGAAGCATGATGGCGAAGATGTGCCTCCAGAACTACTTCAGGGATTTCATCAGGAAAACGCACCTTCGCGCAACGGTCAGTATCAACAACTTCAAATAGAGGAAAATCCCACTCGAGTATGACGGTTTCCGCATCAAAGAAGCTTTCGTCAACAACAGCAGAATTGTCAGAACTCGATTCCAAGGAATCAGCACTGATGTCACGCAACTCCTCCAACAACTTTGGTTCTCGTACTTGGTCACAATACCTCATACGTTTGCTGGGTCCTCCCGAATCACTCATGGATTCTTCGCTATCCCTCTTCCTCTTCCGCTAGAATAATACAAATAGAGCTTAATGGAACAAAACGGGATAAATTAAGCGGACTAAAAACAAGACAAAATACGCACTCGAGAAGCCTGCATAAGAACCTCTGATAAAATTGCCTCCGCAACCATCGTCCAAACGTCAAAGTCCAAATCACCGAAATCTACGTTTATGAAAATAGCAAAAATCGAAAATCAAATTAAATCCCAAAAGCAACCATAACATGGAAATATTCATCAAAACCAAACTTACCCAAGATAAACCAAAAGAAATCCTTGCTGCGGGAGAGTGGCGGATCGCGCGTGTTGCCGGGGCAAGTGTCGATATAATAATGAGACTCTAGCCACCGGCCCTTCCACGCGCCGAAGAACAAAAATTATTCCCACAGTACTAACATAAAGATTCTCAAGAAAAAGACTAGACCAGCATGGAAGGCTCCAAGCCTCCTAGACGCTACCTCAGCAGAAAATAGAACCGATGGGAACTAAGTCGAAATACGGATTTTTGCATTCTCTCACGTACCCGCGATGGGAATCTGGAAGTTAAAAGACAAGATAACGAAGCAAAGGAGACATCAACGATTACAGAATTTGCATTCTCTCACGTACGAGTTCAGGAACCCCAAAACTGCAGCATCCCGATTCCCACGGAAGCGAACCACCAGTTGACCGCCACCCCGTGGGGGATGTTATTATAAATAAGCGCAGGAACATAGAAGATTTTTAATATATTGTCGTCATTCGCGCATTGCACCTCGACGGTCTCTTATTAATTGCTCAGTTTAAGTCACAAATTAAGTTAGAAATCTTTTTAAGTGTTCATTTCATTGGCGAGATTTAAAAAAAAAAAAAAAAAAAAAAACATCCTCATAAATAAATATATTTATACCCGCGACGTTTATCCGAATAAATAAGCCGCAAGCTTATTTAGAGTGTATTTCTAATCAAAAATAAATAAACTACAGTTCTAATAATAATTATACCTGAGTCGAATAACTAAACCAAATAAAAAAAAAAAAATTTCACCGACGACTATTACGAGCCGATGGCCCCTGACGGAACAAGGTAAGAGTCTCAATTTTTATAAAATTTTCTTCTTCTCTAGTAACTTCGCCACATCCAGGAACCGAATCCGATTTACTTGTCATCAATTAATACATTCAATTTCGTTTCAATTTTGAGAATAAACGAAGGGTCATTCGCTGCGTAGGCTTGTGAAAACGGTGTCTTCAATTACTGAAA
The DNA here is from genome assembly GCF_040668555.2 of Bombus flavifrons. Classification (NCBI taxonomy): domain Eukaryota; kingdom Metazoa; phylum Arthropoda; class Insecta; order Hymenoptera; family Apidae; genus Bombus; species Bombus flavifrons. The sequence goes on along the minus strand of NC_138459.1, from coordinate 283,936 downwards.
CACTCATTGATCTTCGCATTCCTCCTCCCACTGTTGGCAAAACATTGCCCGTCTTTGGGCAAGGCTTGCGAAATCACACGAGTTTTACGCAGAGAAGACTATCAAATTAGATCTAATTGACCGATATCTTCATTCTTGCCATCGTTGTATACGATTATAAAATAGAATAATTCCCTTCTGAATCTTAACCAAAGGATCATTCGCTGTGTTGGGTTGTGGATAACGGTGTTTCGACTATCGAACCATCTATTGATCTTCGCATTCCTCCTCCCACTGCTGGCAAAATACTGCCCATCTTTGGGCAAGGTTTGCGAAATCACACGAACCCCACACAGAGAGGATCATTGAAATCACTTTCTCGTAAACACTCAATTCGGAAGGCAAGAAGATCGAAACGGTAAAAAAAAAAAAAAAAAAAAAAAAATCACTCTAACAAATGAACTAAGGTCCAGTTCAATGATAGATTCATTGGCGAAATTAAGAGAGGAGGAGAAGGAAACGTAAAGATAAAATTTGCATCAAACGAAGAAAATTCGAAATCTTAACCAATCCATTAACGCGAACACTCTTGTTTTACCGTCCCTAAAACGCTATATATATATATATATATATATATACATATATATAACAACTTGAATAATTCCATATTCAAATTTAAATAAATTCTATACAACGAAATTGAACCGAACTCTCAAATAATTCCTACATACAGATATATACATACACATATATATATATATATATATAATTTTAAATAATTCTATACTGAAGTTTAGATAAATTCCGTGCGAACAAATCGAATACTTATTTTTATCCAACTTTAATCCTCTCCCGTGCGAGTATCCCTGCACATAGCAGGTTAGCCGAAAAACGTGGAAATTATTTTATCAGTAGCCTAACACTAGTCAACGCTATCCATAAGTAATTAATTTATCAATAGAATTATTTCGAAAATAAGTACAAGGAAATTTTTCTATTCGAAACAGTCCTCAGACTGTTTCTGGTGGCAGCAACTACCGTGTGAGAAATATTTCTTATACAGCCAATTAAATTTAAATCTTTCCCTTCAGATTAAATTAAAATCAAAAGTTTGAATTGACTTTAAACGAGTACGTAACAATAAACTTTCAACTTAGAAATAGATTTTAATCGAAAACCTTGATTCAATATCTTAAATATAATTATATCGTGTAAATTTTCCCCTCCTGACGAAACTCAACTAAATCGAACTAAATTAAATTAAATTAAATTAAACAAAACAAAATAAATTAAAACAAACACAAAAAACTAATTAAAATTAAAACAATAAAAAAAAAAAATCTTGCGAATTCAACGGTTTAAAATCAATTCAAACAAACAGGAACGTAACATTAGAGGGTTATATTTTTGGTGGCAGCGGTGGGATACGCTCCACAGAGGATTAAAGTTGTTACATTTATCAATAAATTATATACCTAAGAAATAATGGCGACCGGGCTAGAATCATTAGACGAAGACTTAATCTTGACGTTATCGGAAAAACTTAAAGCATGGGATGCGAATTTTCGCGACATGAGTACAAAACTCGCTGAAGTACAAAATGGCGTGTATGAACTCAAATCAAAAAGGGAACCTGAATCACCCGTATCGCCGCCGGGAACCCAACAAGAGACAATACAGCCAGGCGGATATGTCCAACCGATTAAACTAAAAGACGCGATCGAGTCGGTACCAGTGTTCGACGGCTATCGACCATCGGTATTTCACTTTTTAAGAGCTTGCGAGCGCGCGCGAAATATGATTCCTAGGTATCAAGAACCACAATTAGTAAAATTATTAACCAATAAACTCCGTGGACACGCGTTCCTCGCCATCGAAGATACGGAATTAAGAAGCCTAAACGATTTTGCAAATAAATTAAAGGATCTGTTCGGCCCAAAGAAATCTCTTAACGAATATAAAGGAGAATTAGGGACGATATTTCAACGACCCGGAGAAAACATATTAGATTATATGGATCGCGTTAGAAATCTTAGATTAGCAATAATGGACGGAGAAAGGGGCGACTACGGGATTATATCCCCCGACATCCAAGATACAATAGACTGGGAAACAAGAGAAGCCTTCGTTAAGGGACTCCCGAACGAGGTATATATGCGAGTAAAGCTAGCAGGATACCACACTTTAGAAGACGCGTATCGCCAAGCCGTCAAAGCAACACACGAATTAAAACAAATAAACGATAGAACGCGACCCCAACGACCGATACCTCCGAACAATTACAAACGCGAAAACGTACGTCCTTTGAACACTAACAACAATGTCAGGAATAACCGCCAAGATCGAAGATCAGTACCTCCATCACAGAATTACTCAAATGCTCCGAGACAAAATATTATCACATGTAACTATTGTAAAAAACCTGGGCATTTAGTAAAAGATTGCTACAAATTTAAAGCCCGTGTAGATGCCGGAATAATCGTACCCTATGCTTCGAGACAATCGGGAAACCAAACACGTCCTTCGGGAGAATGGGGCGAGCCTCGAAGGAACGATACGCCGAATCGCCCAAGAGTGCAAGCAGCAACCAGGAGACCGGCGCCGACGGCAACGAACAGAACAAGGGTAGCCGCCCCCGCAAGATCGACTCCACCACCTATAATGAGGAACAGGGCAAACGCAAAGCCGACCGAGAGGACGAACGAACAAGTATTAAATACTGTGGGAGAGACATCCCACAACCAAACGAGGTCACAAACAGAAAATTCAGAATCTCAAGTCAAGAAAGAAAAGGTGAAGCACAAGCAACCGGCGAAGGAGGATCACCAGGAGTTAGATTCGGATTCGGAAGGCGACCTCTCCGAATTATTTCAATAAAATTTAACGATTCCCCAACGACACCAACTGCGCGAATAGTTTCCCCAGAACTAAAAACTAAGACGAGTTTATTATTAGACTCTGGATCGGAGATTAATATTATCAAGAAAACTGCTTTACGCGATTCAGCCATCATCGACGATAAAGAATCAATTGAAGTGCGAGGAATTACGGCAACGAGCCTGGTCTCCCTAGGGCAGACGGTAATACAGGTTGCGGGCCATCCGGTTATTTTTCATGTAGTCGATGATTCATTGCTAATCGATCAAGACGGAATCCTGGGATCCGAATTTTTTGCAGGATGTAAGGCTCGTTTGGACTATGAGGGAAAACATATCAAATGGGGAAATATTTATATTCCCTTTGATACTAAAGAAAAGATAATTATACCTAAGCGAAGCTCAGTAACGTGTTCAGTAAATATCGCAAATCCAGAGATGAAAGAAGGATTTATTCCCAGAATCGAGCCAATCAAGGGAATCTATTTTGGTAATGCAGTTGTGAGGAATTATAGAGGAAAATGTTACATAAGGATAATAAATACTACCTCGAGGAATTACGAATTCACAACACCAACAATGGTAATTAAAGAATTTGAAAACCCCCCCCCGCTTCCTAGGACGGCGTGTAATACAGTTTTAAAATCGAAGGAGAGTAGATACGATCAAATAATTGAGTTACTACGGCTCGAACACTTAAACGAAGAAGAAAAGGAAAACGTTCAAAGGTTGATTCGTAATAATCAAGATAGATTTCATATTCCAGGAGATGCACTTGAAGCAACTGGAGTTTTGGAACATAAAATAATTACAACGGATAATATACCAGTTAATACTAAACAGTATCGATATCCACCAGTACATCGAGAAGAAATAAATCGACAAATTCAAGAATTACTAGATACGGATGTAGTGGAACCGTCGATATCTCCATATAATTCCCCGTTATGGATAGTACCCAAAAAATCCGACTCGCAAGGAAACAAACGCTGGAGATTAGTTATTGATTATAGGAAATTAAACGATAAAACGATCGGCGATGCTTTCCCACTACCCAACATTACAGAAATATTGGATCAATTAGGAAGTGCGAAATATTTTTCCACGTTTGACTTAGCATCGGGCTTTCACCAGATCCGTATGTCACAAGAAGACGCCCACAAAACTGCATTTTCGACACCATATGGACATTATCAATTCAAAAGAATGCCTTTTGGACTAAAGAATGCCCCAGCGACATTTCAACGTTTGATGAACTCAGTGTTATCCGGTCTACAAGGAATAGAACTATTCGTCTATCTGGATGATATAGTGATCTATTCTAGGTCCCTTCAAGAACATGAAATTAAATTTAATAAGTTAATGGAAAGACTGAGGGCAGCTAAATTACGATTACAGCCCGATAAGTGCGAATTTTTACGACACGAAGTGAATTATTTAGGACATATAATTAGTGAAGATGGAGTAAAACCCGATCCGAAGAAAATCGAAGCCGTATCAAAATTTCCGCGACCCAAAAGAGTGAAAAATATCAAACAATTTTTGGGATTAGCAGGATACTACAGAAGATTTATACCCGATTTCTCCAAGGTCGCAAAACCATTGACACAACTATTGAAGAAAGACACTCCCTTTAAATGGACGGAAAATCAAGACAAGGCATTCGAAGATTTAAAGGCAGCACTAATGACAAAACCCATTCTACAATATCCGGATTTTTCTAAACCTTTTAACCTTACTACAGACGCATCAGGGTATGCTATAAGCGGTGTACTAAGTCAAGGGCCAATCGGAAAAGATTTACCGATTGCGTATGCCTCAAGACTATTGAATTCTGCTGAACAAAACTACTCTACCATAGAAAAGGAGTGTCTGGCAATCGTTTACAGCGCGATGCATTTCCGACCGTATCTTTACGGAAGGAAATTTACTATCGTAACCGATCATAAACCCTTAGTCTGGATGCATTCTATCAAAGACCCTACATCGAGAATTTGGAAATGGAAATTGAAATTATCGGACTTTGAATTCGATATTGTGTACAAGGAAGGTAGGGCGAATGCAAACGCTGACGCATTATCTAGGAATCCTCCGGAAATTTGTCTACCAATCAGAAGGAGAGAGGAAGTCTCACCAATTCGCTATCCTGTCTCAAAAAGATTCGAAAAGGATACATCGTCTGAAGACTCTCCCATATTCGAAACTAAACCACGCGGCTTGCCTCAACCCACTGATCCTGCAAAACGAGAAAAGGTTTGTGCTCGGAAGTACCTTGCATTGGAAGAAACGCCCGTAAAATATTTTGACGAAGCACTAGCCGAGCTCGATGTAAATAAAGAAATAACTGATCGAGGGAAAAGGAGAATGGGTACAACAAGCGAAGAGGAGTATTCCGCCGAAACTCCAGAACTAACTCGACAACGAGAAAGGGATACGCATGTCTCAAAAAGATTCAAATTGGATACGTCAACCGAAGATTCTCCCATATTCGAAGCTAAACCACGCGCCTGGCCTCAAGCCAGTGATTCGAAAAATCAAGGAAAGGTTTATACCCGAAAACATCGTACAATAGAAGAAACCCCCATAAAATATTCTGATCAGGCACTGGCAGAAGTCGATGTAAATATAGATAGAGGAATAACCAAGCGAGAAAAAGAAGACACAGATACGACAGGCGAAGAAGAGCTCTCTACTGTAATTCCGGAATTAATTCCACAACGAGAAAAGGACCAGAGACCTACAATAATTGCGGAACAAAAAATTTCAGAAACCCGAGATTCAATTACAAGAGTAAATGACCATAAAATAATATTCATAGATGTACATGGCAACCCGATAGATAAAGGAGCCTTAGAAATGAAAGAGATGGGAAAATTGCCTCGTTACGAAGATTTAATGTTGGAAAAAGCAAGATTGAACTGCGATTCCGGGAAATACATCGTATCTCTACCAATAAAGGAAAATAGGAATATTCCAATAGCACCAGAAAATTTATTAAACTCACTACGATCTCTACTAGATGTAGTAAATGAAAAACAATTTACTTCCTTTAGCATTAGCAAAGGAAATTTGGAGGAAATACCCTGGCGATATACAATCAGAAAATTAAAAGAAATATTTATGGAAAAAACCCTAACCATCACTATTTGCACGGGGGAAGTAATTACCCCGCCTGTGGAAGCGCGAAACAACATAATACGAGAAAAACATGAATCAAGTGTAGCAGGACACAAGGGAATAACAAAAACTTATCAAAGAATACGACAATATTATTATTGGGAAAACATGAAAAAGGAAATTCAAGATTACGTAAACACATGTAAGGAATGTCAATTGAAGAAACTCACAAGAATAAAAGCAAAACAACCGATGGTACTTACAGACACACCAGGTAAAGCGTTCGACAAGATTAGTATGGATATTGTAGGTCCATTGCCAAAAACTCAAAAGGGGAATGAATATATTTTAACTATCCAAGATTTATTAACAAAATACTCTATCGGGATTTCAATAGGAGGAATCTCTTCAGCCGAGGTAGCGGATGCATTCGTAAAGCAATTTATTTGTCGTTTCGGATCACCGAGAGCTATCCTCACTGATCAAGGAACAAACTTCACATCCTCGCTAATGAAGAAAGTAGCAAAGAGATTCCGCATCAAACAATATACCACGACGGCATATCATCCACAAAGTAACGGTTCGATCGAAAGATCCCACCACGTACTGATTGAATATCTCAAGCTATACATTGAAAATTCCAAAAACTGGGACGAATGGGTAGAATTAGCTATGTTTTCCTATAATACTTCTGTACACGAAGGAACGAAATTCTCTCCGCACGAATTAGTCTTTGGACATTTAGCCAGAGAGCCTACAGGTGAAGTAATAATCGAAGAGAACATGGAACCAACATACGCAGAATACCTCGGAGATCTGTTCGATAAAATTAACACGGTACAACGAATAGCAAGGGAAAATTTGATAAAATCTAAACTAAAATCAAAAGAATACTACGACCGACGAATCAACCCTCAAAATTTTAAAGTAGGGGATTCAGTATATCTATTAAAAGAACCTAGTAAAGGAAAATTCTCCGATCAATATACTGGACCACATAAAGTGCTAGAAATCTTGCAAAACCAAAACGTCAAGATTGAAGTAAAAGGGATTCCGCGAACAGTGCACCTAAACAAGTTAAAACTAGCGCATAACCGAAGTAAACAATAGACAAAACGATTTCAGTGGGCAAAATAGTACAATACTGTATATTGTAGTGCTGCTCGTTGAATAATACAAATAGTGGAAACCTAAAAAAAAAAAAAAAAAAAAAAAAAAAAAAAAAAAAAAAAAAAGAAAAAAAAAAAAGAGAGAGAGAAAAAAATATATAAAAAAAAAAGAGAGAGAAAAATTATTAAGTGTGCTCCGATTATTGTTTGAATATAAAATGTGTGAATTCAATGAATAATTAAAATAGTGAAAGTGAAAGTTACCTTGTGAATAAGTAATCAACATGCAAGAAAGGTGTACGTGCAAGTATAGGTTGTGAATCTTTATTTGTGGAACGTAATGTACGACAACTACCTAAAATAAGTGAATAAATTAGTTTCAATTGTTTCAGTGCAAAATACAAGATTACTAAATGTCATAATTAAAACAAAAGCAAGTGTGACTCTGTTCGTCGAATAATACAGATAGTGGAAACCTAAAAAGAAAAAGAAAATTATTAAGTGTGCTCCGATTATTGTTTGAATATAAAATGTGTGAATTCAATGAATAATTAAAATAGTGAAAGTGAAAGTTACCTTGTGAATAAGTAATCAACATGCAAGAAAGGTGTACGTGCAAGTATAGGTTGTGAATCTTTATTTGTGGAACGTAATGTACGACAACTACCTAAAATAAGTGAATAAATTAGTTTCAATTGTTTCAGTGCAAAATACAAGATTACTAAATGTCATAATTATATTGTGGTTAAAACAAAAGCAAGTGTGACTCTGTTCGTCGAATAATACAGATAGTGGAAACCTAAAAAGAAAAAGAAAATTATTAAGTGTGCTCCGATTATTGTTTGGATATAAAATGTGTTAATTCAATGAATAATTAAAACAGCGAAAGTGAAGTTTACATTGTGAACAAGTAATCATCATACAAGAAAGTGTATGTGCAAATATAGGTTATGGATCCCTGTTTGCGGAATACAATGTACGACAGCCAGCTGAAATAAATGAATGAATTAACTTCAAGTGTTTCAATGCAAAATACAATATTACTAAATGTTATAACAATATTGTGATCAAATCAGAAGGAAGAGTGACACTGTTCGTCGAATAATACAGATAGTGAAAACCTAAAAGGGAAAAAGAAAACTATTAAGTGTGCTCCGATTATTGTCTGAATATAAAATGTGTTAATTCAATGAATAACTAAAATAGTGAAAGTGAAAGTCACCTTGCGAACAAGTAATCGCTATACAAAAGATTTACGTGCAAAATAGGCCATGGATCCCTGTTTGCGGAACACCATGTACGACAGCCAGCTGAAAGTAAATAAATGGATTAACTTCGATCGCCTTAATACAAGAGGCAACACTACTAAACGTCATAGCAAGACTATGAAAGCGTGACACTGTTCGTCGAATGGCACAGATAACAGGTAACCTGAAAAAAAAAAAAGGGGGGAAAGATTACTACAAGTGCTCCAATTATTGTTTGAATATGAAAAGTAATAGTTCAACGAATATTTAAAACAGTGAAGGTGCAACTTACCTCATGAACAATCAAACACCATACAAGAAGCGCACAAGCATGAATTTCACAAATTAATAAGAAGAAATGAAATAGTTGATAAGTATAGAAAGTGGTTAGGAAGATAATTAAGATAGATTAATTGGAAGCTAGTAATAGATAGAACCAGAGTAAAGGATAGTATATTGTATTAACTATTATATCTAACATGTAGAAGCATATTTTGTAATACACAATAGCGGTCGCTCACACAATATATCATACACATATTGAATTAATAAATTAAACAGTACCTTTATGATCGCAGACATAGGATGATTGAAGGCAACCATAGTAAGTATCCAAGGTAATACCGAAGAATCTGATGATGATGTGAGAATGATCCAGGTAAGCAACGCAGCATCAAAAATCTAAAAAGAAATTTTTTTTTTTTTTACAAACAATGTTAATCTAACAAATACGACTTAATCACTAATAAAGGAACTAATTCATATCAAACATAAAATAATAACAATAGCAAACATAAGCAATAATAAAATTAATAGGGAAATAAGAAAGGTTAATAAACACAGAAATAGGTTAGAAACTAATCACGATAGACTAACTAAATATTAACAAGTCATGACTGAACTTAGTACCAAGGAATAAAGTTATAGTACATGAAAGCGACTGGTAACACAATACACAAAATACTAACTAAATTAAACGAGACTTATATAAACGCAAGTCACGTATAACCAAAACGATGACCATTGAAATTCGACAACAATATAACCCATGTTATTACATTAAAGTAACACGCGGTATCTACACGCACAATACCATGAAACACAAAACAACATTACAAAACACTACTAAATAAAATCATAACCAGTTATTTCAATAATACATTACTGTTGACATTAAAACAACACCATACCAAAGATACACGCGAGCGACCATGTTGAAAAAAAAAAAAATACGTCGCGCACACCCCACACACACACACCTCAACACGAATAATAACCAATACAATGTAATGTAGGATCATGATAGTTATGTTAGGTACTAAATAAAAAAAAAAGAAGAGAGGAGAGTAAAAAAAAAAAAAAAAAAAAAAAAAAAAAAAAGAGAGAAAAAAAAAGGGGAAATAATAAATAATAACTAACATATTCATAACATATTACATATATATTATATTATATACAGGGATACAATATTCATATAAAGGGACGGATCCGAACGAAACATATAAAAATAAAAATAAAATAAATAAAAAAAAAATATAATAAAAATATATATATTAATTGTTTTTGTATGTATGTACAGAACGAGTGGCGAACTCATCAATTCTGACATAGAAAATCCAGACGGACCCGAGCTCGCATTCGATCTGGAAGTGACAGAGGAGGTTGAGTCCTGCCTCTGTGTTCAGTTGTTATGTCCCGTTAACAATTATGATACCGGCTATTTTTGCCAAGACTGTTTCGACGGCCTGGATCCGGACGACCAGGACCTGTGTGAAGAGCCGCCCATCCATTTTCTATGCGGAGTACCTTTAAGAACACAAATATCACGCTGCACCATGTGCGGTATAAACATAGCAGACGTACAACCCGCTACATCATGCCTCCAATGCATGATGGTCTACTATAATCTGACTCACCTTGAAAGAGAATTTTTAGTTCAAGGAAGGATACTCCGCACCACCGAAATATAACGTACTTGTGTGCTGTGCACGAAAGGAAATACTTAAATCCACCTGTAAACAAACAACATTAATAACTATACATATAATTTTTATTCATGTTTACTAATATATATACACGCATGTTTTAAAGTAGATGATATTTGTAACACTCACTTCCATTGACAATGCAAGTGACTTATAAAATAAATTGTCATATTTATACACACACACATATATATATATACGAAAACAAGCTACACTTGTGACACTTCTACCTATTAATAATACATACTTATAACGATAAAATAAATCCCATTTATATTACTCATCAAAACGTACGCATATATGTATATAATTATAACTCACGTAGCCTTCATAAAATTATTTTCACTGACAGCATGTACATCAAACCTAAAATAGAACAAAGTTATAGAAAAAAGGGGGAAAAGGAAGAAAGGGAAAAGAGAAAATGTATAAATATAATTTCCTTTCTTTACACACATATATATATATATATATATATTAAAAGGTTATTCTTATTTCTGAAAACTCAAGAGTAAGAAACAATTTAATAAACTGTTAATAGGAAGATGAATCACCTGGTCATCGTACTTACCCTCATCAAAATAACATATGGCCTGGTAGGATACGACTGCAATGGCAACCACCTCAACGTTACCACCATCTCTTTAAACTCCATCGGGGACTGCAGCATACAACCTGCAACGACAGAAACCCAAGATATTTATATTCAACTACTGCAACTCTCAGAATTCGAATTTACCAGTGTAAGGCAATGCAAGGTGCAAATAACTCGAATTATACATTACTGTGGCATGCACTCCCACACGTCGGCAGTGCATAATGGATTCGCCGAATACCTTCAGGAAACAACTGCCCAACAATGTGCAAGAATGCACCAGGACGGCACGTTTTCACTCGGACCACAAAACCTCATAGTAGGCTTAAAGGATAATGCAACGGAAACGCAGTCGCTTATCCTAGCCGGCAAGCTAACAAACGACGGCAGCTGCCAGGGAACACAGTACGTAGACCCATACGGGAGCTGGGAAAGGGTAGTCGTACAAGCCACAGTGAGGATAAGTTTAAGATCAGGAGTCGTGCCAGTACGTATTGAAGCAAATAAAATTATACTGAAATCAGGAACAGTATGTACCTTCAGCGAAGGAAACTGCCTAGACGCTGAGGACGGGTACACTTATTGGCAACCACAACCGCCCTCACCATGCAAATTTGATCAATACGATGTGCTATATGAAGGAATTGCTACAAAGATTCAGGAAATAAGAACCAACAGGGAACCAGCACAACCAGTTTATGCATTGACAACACAAGAAGTAACCTTTGCACTGACTAAAACCGGAGAACAACCCCTGTGCGGATACACCTTACTATCGACAGAACACCCAAAATTGTTCCTGTTGGAAACAACAAAAGGGAATACGTTCATATCCAAAAGCAAGACAGCAGTTGAAAATCTGGATATATTCACCTACGTTAACTCTAAATTCGTTTATGTAGAAAAACATATTAAAAGACAAATGACGGCACTATACCATGATGTACTGACACAACGATGCACCACGGAAAAGAAGTTAATAGAAAACGCTTTAAGTTTAGCAATCCTATTACCCGATGAGTTCGCATATACAGTAACTAAAACCCCGGGACACATGGCCTTGATTGCTGGAGAAGCGGTCCATATAGTCAAATGCATTCCCGTGCAAGTAAAAATACGACACACAACGGAATGCTATTCGGAGCTACCGGTTTGGCAAGGAAATCGTACCGCATTTTTAACACCAAAGACACACATCCTAACTCAACATGGAAACCATAGGGAATGTAGTGCAATACTACCCACATTATACAATATCGACGGACTTTGGCACAAATTCCTACCAAAACCGATGGAAGCAATCGCACCACAAGAACTCCACCCAGACGTACGCCAAACATGGCAATATTCAGCACCATCATCATTGGCCACAAGCGGGATATACACCCAAAAGGACCTGGATACACTTCGAGACCACGTCATGTTCCCGGCAGAAAAAACAGCAGTCTTAAACACACTGGCCAGAGGGGCGACAGGAAAATCAATCGTCCCTGGAACGGTAAACATCCTGGGAGTCATGGACGAAAACACATTAACGACAATAGCGAAAAATACCGCATCGAAATTATGGTCTGGTTTCATGGAATTTGGAACGATCAGTGCAGCAATATTTGGAATAATTGTAATATTTAAACTAATCAAGACAATAGTAGACATAACTATACACGGATACCAGTTACGCGAGACTTACGGATGTGGAATCGCCCTACTAGGAGCAATATGCGGGTCAGTCACACACCTGCTATTATACCTCAAAAGAAGACGAAATGTCGACGATCCAGCGACACAACCTCAAGGAATATCAATAACACCAACAGTCACCCAACAACCAACAGCATCTACGTTCGCCTTGAGCGAACTCAAAGACACCATCAGTCAAATTTCCTCCGGAAATTTGAACTCCAAGGGCGGGGGTGTCACGTCCCGCGCTCCGCACGTGCCGTAACGAAAATACAAAGCTACTATACGGAAATCAGCGCGAGTAAAATTTGAATAGACCAAGGAACACACGCTACTGCAAAACAAAATAAAAGATTAACGAATAAGGGCGACTATAGACTAACTATAGGGATGAATATATACGAAACACAAAATATGTAGAATAAAATCAACCAATAAATAAATATATGCACATAACACTAAATAAATCTACCAATAACCGACACGATATTTAAAAACCTATGGTTCAATAAATCAACCAATAAATAAAATATAGGTATATAACATCAAATAAACCTACCAATATCCTATGAACTTGATAACTTGGCAAAGGATAAACCACGATTCGAAAAACTAACCGATAACTATCAGTATAAAATAAAGTCAATTAATAAACTGGACTAGATACGAACCGATCAAATAAAACAAGAATAAGTAGGATTATATATGACAAATTCGCAAAGGAGCAACAAGAAGATATACTACAATCAATCAACGAAGACGGAATATGTGAAATACAAAAGAAGAATTTAAATCAGTAAATAAAAATTAATTAATGAATTAAACGAGTGGCGAACCAAACGAGTAAATCAAGAAATAAGAATGACTACAGAAGGGAAATAATTGAAACAGCGGGAATACATTTTTTTTAATTAACAAAACAAATGATCAAAACAACTAACATCGCAGCAACTTGGAGTATTATACACAAATATATACATATATGTTAAACACATAACAATTTAGTAAATATTAGAAATAAAACTTTCAATACTATGTAACAAATCCAAAATTATCAAATTTCAAATATATATGCATATACGAAATCAAATGGTTAACAGTCTAATAAACACCTAACCTAAAATACACAATACTACACTATTAAAAAAAAAAAAAAAAAAAAAACTTATATAAAAATCACATTGACGGAAATATGTATATGTGTGCGCATTCTATACTATTAAATCAAATTAACAATCTGGTAAACATAAAATACATAATCAAAACTCGTGCTCATTCTAGTAAAGAACTACATATGAAAACTATACTACGAAACATGCATGTCTATATATATATATATAAAACCTAGATTTTAAACCAAGCTATTAATAATCTAATATAAAAGATATAGAACATACACATAGTACTATTGAAACTAACCAACTAACTACTTGTTAGCAAATCCAGCGATTAAAAATAATTAACACCGCCTCGACTGGGAGAATTGCGTACAGCATAAATATGTAAACCATATCAAACACATAATAATCTGGTAAACTTTCAATACTACGTTGTCACATTACAAAACATATAGGTATATATATATATAAAAACAAATAATTGACATATAACCTCAAATACACAATTAAAGAATTTTTTAACAAAAAAAAAAAAAAAAAAAAGAAAGGTCACACTATCAGAAATATATATATATATACTTATGTGTGTGTATGCGTGTTCTATTCTACTAAATCAAAATTAACTAGTAAACATAAAATAAATAATTAAAACTAGCCAACATTTCAGTAAAGAATTTCATGAAACATGCACGCATACATACAAAATCTATATTTTAAACCAAATTATTAATAATCTAAATGAATATAAAAGATATAGAACATACAGTACTATTGAAACTAACCGACTAACTACTTGTTAGCAAATCCAGCGATTAAAAATAATTAACACCGCCTCGATTGGGAGAATTGCGTACAGCATAAATATGTAAACCATATCAAACACATAATAATCTGGTAAACTTTCAATACTACGTTGTCACATTACAAACATATAGATATATATATATATATAAAAACAAATAATTGACATATAACCTCAAATACACAATTAAAGAATTCTTTTTAACAAAAAAAAAGAGAAAGGTCACACTATCAGAAATATATACATATATACTTATGTGTGTGTATGCGTGTTCTACTCTACTAAATCAAAATTAACTAGTAAACATAAAATAAATAATTAAAACTAACCAACATTTCAGTAAAGAATTTCATGAAACATGCACGCATACATACAAAATCTATATTTTAAGCCAAATTATTAATAATCTAAATGAACATAAAAGAAGTAGAACACACAACATAACATTATTTAAACTAACTAACATTCGGATAACCTCAGAGAATTTTATATGAAAACTACACAAAAAAAAGAGAGAGAAAAAATATATATGTATATTTATATATATGTGTGTACTTTATGTTATCGAACATTCTACTCAAAACAATAAAACAATGCTATTAATGAGTTATAAAATTTAACAACAATACTATTCGCATGTTATTATATGAACACACAATATATAAATATAGTATATATATATGTATATATATATATATATATATATTATAAATACACAAACAATACTATCCTAACTGCGCTAGAATAAAGAAAATTAAGGCGGAGAAATAATTATTTCAATATTAAATAAAAGCAAAGACCCGTCACTATACTGGAGATATTCACGAACAGCCATCTTAGATTGTCATAGCTCTTACACGTGTGCATCGGAACACATGCAATAGTTATACGCATTAAATAAGTGCAAAATAATGTTATTCTCGCCTCAACTACACGTCAAACATAAAAAAGGGGGTTTTAATAATTAACAAATAAATAATAGATTCGATATTAACAAAAGTCACTATATGCTAGGGACATTCACAGGCGGCCATTTTGGATAATCCACATGCGTATTAACCTTCTTGCTTTACAAATAAATTATATTCTCAATCAATAAAAAAAAAAAAAAGAAAGAAAAGAAAAAAAAAAAGAGAAAAAAAAGGAAGAGAATAAATATTTAGTACAAATGGGAGATCGTAATAAGGAAAGAATAAGTAATAATTAATACCTAATCAGCCGTAAGGAACAATCGTGAAAACACATTGTTAAGATTAATTAACATTTTTTCAAAATTGAATAAATCCTATGTGTAACTACATTATCGAACACAAATGTAAAAAAAATATATATATATATATATTATAAAAGAAATACAAATATATAACTACACTATCAAACACAAATGTAAAAAAATATATATATATATATATATTATAAAAGAAATACAAAATAAAATATATAAAAGTATACACACGTACTTAACAAACATAAAAAGAAATAAATTATGAAACAAGTATATAAACATATATATATATGTATATATATATATATATATTTAACATACAACCAAAATAAAAGAAAACCGAAATTGTTAAACGGCGAAACTACAAATACAGAGCAACTATACTAAATCGAAATCAGGACAAGGAGCTCCAGGATAAAGCTCGCTAAACTTACACATACACCAATAACGTACGACAGGGGAAATTCCCCTTTCTCCAGAAGCATGATGGCGAAGATGTGCCTCCAGAACTACTTCAGGGATTTCATCAGGAAAACGCACCTTCGCGCAACGGTCAGTATCAACAACTTCAAATAGAGGAAAATCCCACTCGAGTATGACGGTTTCCGCATCAAAGAAGCTTTCGTCAACAACAGCAGAATTGTCAGAACTCGATTCCAAGGAATCAGCACTGATGTCACGCAACTCCTCCAACAACTTTGGTTCTCGTACTTGGTCACAATACCTCATACGTTTGCTGGGTCCTCCCGAATCACTCATGGATTCTTCGCTATCCCTCTTCCTCTTCCGCTAGAATAATACAAATAGAGCTTAATGGAACAAAACGGGATAAATTAAGCGGACTAAAAACAAGACAAAATACGCACTCGAGAAGCCTGCATAAGAACCTCTGATAAAATTGCCTCCGCAACCATCGTCCAAACGTCAAAGTCCAAATCACCGAAATCTACGTTTATGAAAATAGCAAAAATCGAAAATCAAATTAAATCCCAAAAGCAACCATAACATGGAAATATTCATCAAAACCAAACTTACCCAAGATAAACCAAAAGAAATCCTTGCTGCGGGAGAGTGGCGGATCGCGCGTGTTGCCGGGGCAAGTGTCGATATAATAATGAGACTCTAGCCACCGGCCCTTCCACGCGCCGAAGAACAAAAATTATTCCCACAGTACTAACATAAAGATTCTCAAGAAAAAGACTAGACCAGCATGGAAGGCTCCAAGCCTCCTAGACGCTACCTCAGCAGAAAATAGAACCGATGGGAACTAAGTCGAAATACGGATTTTTGCATTCTCTCACGTACCCGCGATGGGAATCTGGAAGTTAAAAGACAAGATAACGAAGCAAAGGAGACATCAACGATTACAGAATTTGCATTCTCTCACGTACGAGTTCAGGAACCCCAAAACTGCAGCATCCCGATTCCCACGGAAGCGAACCACCAGTTGACCGCCACCCCGTGGGGGATGTTATTATAAATAAGCGCAGGAACATAGAAGATTTTTAATATATTGTCGTCATTCGCGCATTGCACCTCGACGGTCTCTTATTAATTGCTCAGTTTAAGTCACAAATTAAGTTAGAAATCTTTTTAAGTGTTCATTTCATTGGCGAGATTTAAAAAAAAAAAAAAAAAAAAAAAAACATCCTCATAAATAAATATATTTATACCCGCGACGTTTATCCGAATAAATAAGCCGCAAGCTTATTTAGAGTGTATTTCTAATCAAAAATAAATAAACTACAGTTCTAATAATAATTATACCTGAGTCGAATAACTAAACCAAATAAAAAAAAAAATTTCACCGACGACTATTACGAGCCGATGGCCCCTGACGGAACAAGGTAAGAGTCTCAATTTTTATAAAATTTTCTTCTTCTCTAGTAACTTCGCCACATCCAGGAACCGAATCCGATTTACTTGTCATCAATTAATACATTCAATTTCGTTTCAATTTTGAGAATAAACGAAGGGTCATTCGCTGCGTAGGCTTGTGAAAACGGTGTCTTCAATTACTGAAACACTCATTGATCTTCGCATTCCTCCTCCCACTGTTGGCAAAACATTGCCCGTCTTTGGGCAAGGCTTGCGAAATCACACGAGTTTTACGCAGAGAAGACTATCAAATTAGATCTAATTGACCGATATCTTCATTCTTGCCATCGTTGTATACGATTATAAAATAGAATAATTCCCTTCTGAATCTTAACCAAAGGATCATTCGCTGTGTTGGGTTGTGGATAACGGTGTTTCGACTATCGAACCATCTATTGATCTTCGCATTCCTCCTCCCACTGCTGGCAAAATACTGCCCATCTTTGGGCAAGGTTTGCGAAATCACACGAACCCCACACAGAGAGGATCATTGAAATCACTTTCTCGTAAACACTCAATTCGGAAGGCAAGAAGATCGAAACGGTAAAAAAAAAAAAAAAAAAAAAAAATCACTCTAACAAATGAACTAAGGTCCAGTTCAATGATAGATTCATTGGCGAAATTAAGAGAGGAGGAGAAGGAAACGTAAAGATAAAATTTGCATCAAACGAAGAAAATTCGAAATCTTAACCAATCCATTAACGCGAACACTCTTGTTTTACCGTCCCTAAAACGCTATATATATATATATATATATATATACATATATATAACAACTTGAATAATTCCATATTCAAATTTAAATAAATTCTATACAACGAAATTGAACCGAACTCTCAAATAATTCCTACATACAGATATATACATACACATATATATATATATATATATAATTTTAAATAATTCTATACTGAAGTTTAGATAAATTCCGTGCGAACAAATCGAATACTTATTTTTATCCAACTTTAATCCTCTCCCGTGCGAGTATCCCTGCACATAGCAGGTTAGCCGAAAAACGTGGAAATTATTTTACCAGTAGCCTAACACTAGTCAACGCTATCCATAAGTAATTAATTTATCAATAGAATTATTTCGAAAATAAGTACAAGGAAATTTTTCTATTCGAAACAGTCCTCAGACTGTTTCTGGTGGCAGCAACTACCGTGTGAGAAATATTTCTTATACAGCCAATTAAATTTAAATCTTTCCCTTCAGATTAAATTAAAATCAAAAGTTTGAATTGACTTTAAACGAGTACGTAACAATAAACTTTCAACTTAGAAATAGATTTTAATCGAAAACCTTGATTCAATATCTTAAATATAATTATATCGTGTAAATTTTCCCCTCCTGACGAAACTCAACTAAATCGAACTAAATTAAATTAAATTAAATTAAACAAAACAAAATAAATTAAAACAAACACAAAAAACTAATTAAAATTAAAACAATAAAAAAAAAAAAAATCTTGCGAATTCAACGGTTTAAAATCAATTCAAACAAACAGGAACGTAACAAGCGTTTAAACGTCGAAATATCTCAAACGGGAAGGAAATGACGGTCAGTTTTCATCAAAATCGACGAAATCATCGAGATTTGCGAGCTGTTCCGCTTGTTTCGACGGTTAAACGGTTGTTTATTACATTCTGCGCGTAAAAAGGAGTAAAAAGAGCGCTTAAACGTCGAAATATCTCAAGCGGGAAGGAAATGACGGTCAGTTTTCATCAAAATCGACGAAATCATCGAGATTTGCGAGCTGTCCCGCTTGTTTCGACGGTTAAACGGCTGTTTATTACATTCTGCACGTAAAAAGGAGTGAAATGAGCGTTTAAACGTCGAAATATCTCAAACGGGAAGGAAACGACGGTCAGTTTTCATCAAAATCGACGAAATCATCGAAATTTGCGAGCTGTTCCGCTTGTTTTGACGGTTAAACGGTTGTTTATTACATTTTGCACGTAAAAAGGAGTAAAAAGAGCGCTTAAACGTCGAAATATCTCAAACGGGAAGGAAAGGACGGTCAGTTTTCATCAAAATCGACGAAATCATCGAGATTTGCGAGCTGTTCCGCTTGTTTCGACGGTTAAACGGTTGTGCATTGCATTCTGCACGTAAAAAGGAGTAAAAAGAGTGCTTAAACGTCGAAATATCTCAAACGGGAAGGAAACGACGGTCAGTTTTCATCAAAATCGACGAAATCATCGAGATTTGCGAGCTGTTCCGCTTGTTTCGACGTTTAAACGGTTGTTTATTACATTCTGCACGTAAAAAGGAGTAAAAAGAGCGCTTAAACGTCGAAATATCTCAAACGGGAAGGAAACGACGGTCAGTTTTCATCAAAATCGACGAAATCATCGAGATTTGCGAGCTGTTCCGCTTGTTTCGACGGTTAAACGGTTGTGCATTGCATTCTGCACGTAAAAAGGAGTAAAAAGAGTGCTTAAACGTCGAAATATCTCAAACGGGAAGGAAACGACGGTCAGTTTTCATCAAAATCGACGAAATCATCGAGATTTGCGAGCTGTTCCGCTTGTTTCGACGGTTAAACGGTTGTTTATTACATTCTGCGCGTAAAAAGGAGTAAAAAGAGCGCTTAAACGTCGAAATATCTCAAGCGGGAAGGAAATGACGGTCAGTTTTCATCAAAATCGACGAAATCATCGAGATTTGCGAGCTGTTCCGCTTGTTTCGACGGTTAAACGGTTGTGCATTGCATTCTGCACGTAAAAAGGAGTAAAAAGAGTGCTTAAACGTCGAAATATCTCAAACGGGAAGGAAACGACGGTCAGTTTTCATCAAAATCGACGAAATCATCGAGATTTGCGAGCTGTTCCGCTTGTTTCGACGTTTAAACGGTTGTTTATTACATTCTGCACGTAAAAAGGAGTAAAAAGAGCGCTTAAACGTCGAAATATCTCAAACGGGAAGGAAACGACGGTCAGTTTTCATCAAAATCGACGAAATCATCGAGATTTGCGAGCTGTTCCGCTTGTTTCGACGGTTAAACGGTTGTGCATTGCATTCTGCACGTAAAAAGGAGTAAAAAGAGTGCTTAAACGTCGAAATATCTCAAACGGGAAGGAAACGACGGTCAGTTTTCATCAAAATCGACGAAATCATCGAGATTTGCGAGCTGTTCCGCTTGTTTCGACGTTTAAACGGTTGTTTATTACATTCTGCACGTAAAAAGGAGTAAAAAGAGCGCTTAAACGTCGAAATATCTCAAACGGGAAGGAAACGACGGTCAGTTTTCATCAAAATCGACGAAATCATCGAGATTTGCGAGCTGTTCCGCTTGTTTCGACGGTTAAACGGTTGTGCATTGCATTCTGCACATAAAAACGAGTGAAATGAGCGTTTAAACGTCGAAATATCTCAAACGGGAAGGAAACGACGGTCAGTTTTCATCAAAATCGACGAAATCATCGAGATTTGCGAGCTGTTCCGCTTGTTTCGACGGTTAAACGGTTGTTTATTACATTCTGCACGTAAAAAGGAGTAAAAAGAGCGCTTAAACGTCGAAATATCTCAAACGGGAAGGAAACGACGGTCAGTTTTCATCAAAATCGACGAAATCATCGAGATTTGCGAGCTGTTCCGCTTGTTTCGACGGTTAAACGGTTGTTTATTACATTCTGCACGTAAAAAGGAGTAAAAGGAGCGCTTAAACGTCGAAATATCTCAAACGGGAAGGAAACGACGGTCAGTTTTCATCAAAATCGACGAAATCATCGAGATTTGCGAGCTGTTCCGCTTGTTTCGACGTTTAAACGGTTGTTTATTACATTCTGCACGTAAAAAGGAGTAAAAAGAGCGCTTAAACGTCGAAATATCTCAAACGGGAAGGAAACGACGGTCAGTTTTCATCAAAATCGACGAAATCATCGAGATTTGCGAGCTGTTCCGCTTGTTTCGACGGTTAAACGGTTGTGCATTGCATTCTGCACGTAAAAACGAGTGAAATGAGCGTTTAAACGTCGAAATATCTCAAACGGGAAGGAAACGACGGTCAGTTTTCATCAAAATCGACGAAATCATCGAGATTTGCGAGCTGTTCCGCTTGTTTCGACGGTTAAACGGTTGTTTATTACATTCTGCACGTAAAAAGGAGTAAAAAGAGCGCTTAAACGTCGAAATATCTCAAACGGGAAGGAAACGACGGTCAGTTTTCATCAAAATCGACGAAATCATCGAGATTTGCGAGCTGTTCCGCTTGTTTCGACGGTTAAACGGTTGTTTATTACATTCTGCACGTAAAAAGGAGTAAAAAGAGCGCTTAAAAGTCGAAATATCTCAAACGGGAAGGAAACGACGGTCAGTTTTCATCAAAATCGACGAAATCATCGAAACTTGCGAGCTGTTCCGCTTGTTTTGACGGTTAAACGGTTGTTTATTACATTTTGCACGTAAAAAGGAGTAAAAAGAGCGCTTAAACGTCGAAATATCTCAAACGGGAAGGAAATGACGGTCAGTTTTCATCAAAATCGACGAAATCATCGAGATTTGCGAGCTGTTCCGCTTGTTTCGACGGTTAAACGGTTGTTTATTACATTCTGCACGTAAAAAGGTGTAAAAAGAGCGCTTAAACGTCGAAATATCTCAAACGGGAAGGAAACGACGGTCAGTTTTCATCAAGATCGACGAAATCATCGAAATTTGCGAGCTGTTCCGCTTGTTTTGACGGTTAAACGGTTGTTTATTACATTTTGCACGTAAAAAGGAGTAAAAAGAGCGCTTAAACGTCGAAATATCTCAAACGGGAAGGAAAGGACGGTCAGTTTTCATCAAAATCGACGAAATCATCGAGATTTGCGAGCTGTTCCGCTTGTTTCGACGGTTAAACGGTTGTTTATTACATTCTGCACGTAAAAAGGAGTAAAAAGAGCGCCTAAACGTCGAAATATCTCAAACGGGAAGGAAACGACGGTCAGTTTTCATCAAAATCGTCGAAATCATCGAGATTTGCGAGCTGTTCCGCTTGTTTCGACGGTTAAACGGTTGTTTATTACATTCTGCGCGTAAAAAGGAGTAAAAAGAGCGCTTAAACGTCGAAATATCTCAAGCGGGAAGGAAATGACGGTCAGTTTTCATCAAAATCGACGAAATCATCGAGATTTGCGAGCTGTTCCGCTTGTTTCGACGGTTAAACGGTTGTGCATTGCATTCTGTACGTAAAAAGGAGTAAAAAGAGTGCTTAAACGTCGAAATATCTCAAACGGGAAGGAAACGACGGTCAGTTTTCATCAAAATCGACGAAATCATCGAGATTTGCGAGCTGTTCCGCTTGTTTCGACGTTTAAACGGTTGTTTATTACATTCTGCACGTAAAAAGGAGTAAAAAGAGCGCTTAAACGTCGAAATATCTCAAACGGGAAGGAAACGACGGTCAGTTTTCATCAAAATCGACGAAATCATCGAGATTTGCGAGCTGTTCCGCTTGTTTCGACGGTTAAACGGTTGTGCATTGCATTCTGCACGTAAAAAGGAGTAAAAAGAGTGCTTAAACGTCGAAATATCTCAAACGGGAAGGAAACGACGGTCAGTTTTCATCAAAATCGACGAAATCATCGAGATTTGCGAGCTGTTCCGCTTGTTTCGACGTTTAAACGGTTGTTTATTACATTCTGCACGTAAAAAGGAGTAAAAAGAGCGCTTAAACGTCGAAATATCTCAAACGGGAAGGAAACGACGGTCAGTTTTCATCAAAATCGACGAAATCATCGAGATTTGCGAGCTGTTCCGCTTGTTTCGACGGTTAAACGGTTGTGCATTGCATTCTGCACATAAAAACGAGTGAAATGAGCGTTTAAACGTCGAAATATCTCAAACGGGAAGGAAACGACGGTCAGTTTTCATCAAAATCGACGAAATCATCGAGATTTGCGAGCTGTTCCGCTTGTTTCGACGGTTAAACGGTTGTTTATTACATTCTGCACGTAAAAAGGAGTAAAAAGAGCGCTTAAACGTCGAAATATCTCAAACGGGAAGGAAACGACGGTCAGTTTTCATCAAAATCGACGAAATCATCGAGATTTGCGAGCTGTTCCGCTTGTTTCGACGGTTAAACGGTTGTTTATTACATTCTGCACGTAAAAAGGAGTAAAAGGAGCGCTTAAACGTCGAAATATCTCAAACGGGAAGGAAACGACGGTCAGTTTTCATCAAAATCGACGAAATCATCGAGATTTGCGAGCTGTTCCGCTTGTTTCGACGGTTAAACGGTTGTTTATTACATTCTGCACGTAAAAAGGAGTAAAAGGAGCGCTTAAACGTCGAAATATCTCAAACGGGAAGGAAACGACGGTCAGTTTTCATCAAAATCGACGAAATCATCGAGATTTGCGAGCTGTTCCGCTTGTTTCGACGGTTAAACGGTTGTTTATTACATTCTGCACGTAAAATGGAGTAAAAGGAGCGCTTAAACGTCGAAATATCTCAAACGGGAAGGAAACGACGGTCAGTTTTCATCAAAATCGACGAAATCATCGAGATTTGCGAGCTGTTCCGCTTGTTTCGACGGTTAAACGGTTGTTTATTACATTCTGCACGTAAAAAGGAGTAAAAAGAGCGCTTAAACGTCGAAATATCTCAAACGGGAAGGAAACGACGGTCAGTTTTCATCAAAATCGACGAAATCATCGAGATTTGCGAGCTGTTCCGCTTGTTTCGACGGTTAAACGGTTGTTTATTACATTCTGCACGTAAAAAGGAGTAAAAGGAGCGCTTAAACGTCGAAATATCTCAAACGGGAAGGAAACGACGGTCAGTTTTCATCAAAATCGACGAAATCATCGAGATTTGCGAGCTGTTCCGCTTGTTTCGACGGTTAAACGGTTGTTTATTACATTCTGCACGTAAAAAGGAGTAAAAGGAGCGCTTAAACGTCGAAATATCTCAAACGGGAAGGAAACGACGGTCAGTTTTCATCAAAATCGACGAAATCATCGAGATTTGCGAGCTGTTCCGCTTGTTTCGACGGTTAAACGGTTGTTTATTACATTCTGCACGTAAAAAGGAGTAAAAAGAGCGCTTAAACGTCGAAATATCTCAAACGGGAAGGAAACGACGGTCAGTTTTCATCAAAATCGACGAAATCATCGAGATTTGCGAGCTGTTCCGCTTGTTTCGACGGTTAAACGGTTGTTTATTACATTCTGCACGTAAAAAGGAGTAAAAAGAGCGCTTAAACGTCGAAATATATCAAACGGGAAGGAAACGACGGTCAGTTTTCATCAAAATCGACGAAATCGTCGAGATTTGCGAGCTGTTCCGCTTGTTTCGACGGTTAAACGGTTGTTTATTACATTCTGCGCGTAAAAAGGAGTAAAAAGAGCGCTTAAACGTCGGAATATCTCAAGCGGGAAGGAAATGACGGTCAGTTTTCATCAAAATCGACGAAATCATCGAGATTTGCGAGCTGTCCCGCTTGTTTCGACGGTTAAACGGTTGTTTATTACATTCTGCACGTAAAAAGGAGTGAAATGAGCGTTTAAACGTCGAAATATCTCAAACGGGAAGGAAACGACGGTCAGTTTTCATCAAAATCGACGAAATCATCGAAATTTGCGAGCTGTTCCGCTTGTTTTGACGGTTAAACGGTTGTTTGTTACATTTTGCACGTAAAAAGGAGTAAAAAGAGCGCTTAAACGTCGAAATATCTCAAACGGGAAGGAAATGACGGTCAGTTTTCATCAAAATCGACGAAATCATCGAGATTTGCGAGCTGTTCCGCTTATTTCGACGGTTACAGGGTTGTTTATTACATTCTGCGCGTAAAAAGGAGTAAAAAGAGCGCTTAAACGTCGAAATATCTCAAGCGGGAAGGAAATGACGGTCAGTTTTCATCAAAATCGACGAAATCATCGAGATTTGCGAGCTGTTCCGCTTGTTTCGACGGTTAAACGGTTGTGCATTGCATTCTGCACGTAAAAAGGAGTAAAAAGAGCGCTTAAACGTCGAAATATCTCAAACGGGAAGGAAACGACGGTCAGTTTTCATCAAAATCGACGAAATCATCGAGATTTGCGAGCTGTTCCGCTTGTTTCGACGCTGAAACTGGCTTGTATTACATTCTGCACGTTAAATAGAGTAAAACGAGCTCTTAAACGTCGAAATATCTCAAACGGGAAGGAAACGCCGGTTAGTTTTCGTCAAAATCGACGAAATCATCGAGATTTGCGAGCTGTCCCGCTTGTTTCGACGGTTAAACGGTTGTTTATTACATTCTGCACGTAAAAAGGAGTGAAATGAGCGTTTAAACGTCGAAATATCTCAAACGGGAAGGAAACGACGGTCAGTTTTCATCAAAATCGACGAAATCATCGAAACTTGCGAGCTGTTCCGCTTGTTTTGACGGTTAAACGGTTGTTTATTACATTTTGCACGTAAAAAGGAGTAAAAAGAGCGCTTAAACGTCGAAATATCTCAAACGGGAAGGAAATGACGGTCAGTTTTCATCAAAATCGACGAAATCATCGAGATTTGCGAGCTGTTCCGCTTGTTTCGACGGTTAAACGGTTGTTTATTACATTCTGCGCGTAAAAAGGAGTAAAAAGAGCGCTTAAACGTCGAAATATCTCAAGCGGGAAGGAAATGACGGTCAGTTTTCATCAAAATCGACGAAATCATCGAGATTTGCGAGCTGTTCCGCTTGTTTCGACGGTTAAACGGTTGTGCATTGCATTCTGCACGTAAAAAGGAGTAAAAAGAGTGCTTAAACGTCGAAATATCTCAAACGGGAAGGAAATGACGGTCAGTTTTCATCAAAATCGACGAAATCATCGAGATTTGCGAGCTGTTCCGCTTGTTTCGACGGTTAAACGGTTGTGCATTGCATTCTGCACGTAAAAACGAGTGAAATGAGCGTTTAAACGTCGAAATATCTCAAACGGGAAGGAAACGACGGTCAGTTTTCATCAAAATCGACGAAATCATCGAGATTTGCGAGCTGTTCCGCTTGTTTCGACGGTTAAACGGTTGTGCATTGCATTCTGCACGTAAAAAGGAGTGAAATGAGCGTTTAAACGTCGAAATATCTCAAACGGGAAGGAAACGACGGTCAGTTTTCATCAAAATCGACGAAATCATCGAAATTTGCGAGCTGTTCCGCTTGTTTTGACGGTTAAACGGTTGTTTATTACATTTTGCACGTAAAAAGGAGTAAAAAGAGCGCTTAAACGTCGAAATATCTCAAACGGGAAGGAAATGACGGTCAGTTTTCATCAAAATCGACGAAATCATCGAGATTTGCGAGCTGTTCCGCTTGTTTCGACGGTTAAACGGTAGTTTATTACATTCTGCACGTAAAAAGGAGTAAAAGGAGCGCTTAAACGTCGAAATATCTCAAACGGGAAGGAAACGACGGTCAGTTTTCATCAAAATCGACGAAATCATCGAAACTTGCGAGCTGTTCCGCTTGTTTTGACGGTTAAACGGTTGTTTATTACATTTTGCACGTAAAAAGGAGTAAAAAGAGCGCTTAAACGTCGAAATATCTCAAACGGGAAGGAAATGACGGTCAGTTTTCATCAAAATCGACGAAATCATCGAGATTTGCGAGCTGTTCCGCTTGTTTCGACGGTTAAACGGTTGTTTATTACATTCTGCACGTAAAAAGGTGTAAAAAGAGCGCTTAAACGTCGAAATATCTCAAACGGGAAGGAAACGACGGTCAGTTTTCATCAAAATCGACGAAATCATCGACATTTGCGAGCTGTTCCGCTTGTTTCGACGGTTAAACGGTTGTTTATTACATTCTGCGCGTAAAAAGGAGTAAAAAGAGCGCTTAAACGTCGAAATATCTCAAGCGGGAAGGAAATGACGGTCAGTTTTCATCAAAATCGACGAAATCATCGAGATTTGCGAGCTGTTCCGCTTGTCTCGACGGTTAAACGGTTGTGCATTGCATTCTGCACGTAAAAAGGAGTGAAATGAGCGTTTAAACGTCGAAATATCTCAAACGGGAAGGAAACGACGGTCAGTTTTCATCAAAATCGACGAAATCATCGAGATTTGCGAGCTGTTCCGCTTCTTTCGACGGTTACAGGGTTGTTTATTACATTTTGCACGTAAAAAGGAGTAAAAAGAGCGCTTAAACGTCGAAATATCTCAAACGGGAAGGAAATGACGGTCAGTTTTCATCAAAATCGACGAAATCATCGAGATTTGCGAGCTGTTCCGCTTGTTTCGACGGTTAAACGGTTGTTTATTACATTCTGCACGTAAAAAGGAGTAAAAGGAGCGCTTAAACGTCGAAATATCTCAAACGGGAAGGTAACGACGGTCAGTTTTCATCAAAATCGACGAAATCATCGAGATTTGCGAGCTGTCCCGCTTGTTTCGACGGTTAAACGGTTGTTTATTACATTCTGCACGTAAAAAGGAGTGAAATGAGCGTTTAAACGTCGAAATATCTCAAACGGGAAGGAAACGACGGTCAGTTTTCATCAAAATCGACGAAATCATCGACATTTGCGATCTCTTCCGCTTGTTTCGACGGTTAAACGGTTGTTTATTACATTCTGCGCGTAAAAAGGAGTAAAAAGAGCGATTAAACGTCGAAATATCTCAAACGGGAAGGAAATGACGGTCAGTTTTCATCAAAATCGACGAAATCATCGAGATTTGCGAGCTGTTCCGCTTGTTTCGACGGTTAAACGGTTGTGCATTGCATTCTGCACGTAAAAACGAGTGAAATGAGCGTTTAAACGTCGAAATATCTCAAACGGGAAGGAAACGACGGTCAGTTTTCATCAAAATCGACGAAATCATCGAGATTTGCGAGCTGTTCCGCTTGTTTCGACGGTTAAACGGTTGTTTATTACATTCTGCACGTAAAAAGGAGTAAAAGGAGCGCTTAAACGTCGAAATATCTCAAACGGGAAGGAAACGACGGTCAGTTTTCATCAAAATCGACGAAATCATCGACATTTGCGAGCTGTTCCGCTTGTTTCGACGGTTAAACGGTTGTTTATTACATTCTGCACGTAAAAAGGAGTAAAAGGAGCGCTTAAACGTCGAAATATCTCAAACGGGAAGGAAATGACGGTCAGTTTTCATCAAAATCGACGAAATCATCGAGATTTGCGAGCTGTTCCGCTTGTTTCGACGGTTAAACGGTTGTTTATTACATTCTGCACGTAAAAAGGAGTAAAAGGAGCGCTTAAACGTCGAAATATCTCAAACGGGAAGGAAACGACGGTCAGTTTTCATCAAAATCGACGAAATCATCGAGATTTGCGAGCTGTTCCGCTTGTTTCGACGGTTAAACGGTTGTTTATTACATTCTGCGCGTAAAAAGGAGTAAAAAGAGCGCTTAAACGTCGAAATATCTCAAACGGGAAGGAAATGACGGTCAGTTTTCATCAAAATCGACGAAATCATCGAGATTTGCGAGCTGTTCCGCTTGTTTCGACGGTTAAACGGTTGTTTATTACATTCTGCACGTAAAAAGGAGTAAAAGGAGCGCTTAAACGTCGAAATATCTCAAACGGGAAGGAAACGACGGTCAGTTTTCATCGAAATCGACGAAATCATCGAGATTTGCGAGCTGTTCCGCTTGTTTCGACGGTTAAACGGTTGTTTATTACATTCTGCACGTAAAAAGGAGTAAAAGGAGCGCTTAAACGTCGAAATATCTCAAACGGGAAGGAAACGACGGTCAGTTTTCATCAAAATCGACGAAATCATCGAGATTTGCGAGCTGTTCCGCTTGTTTCGACGGTTAAACGGTTGTTTATTACATTCTGCACGTAAAAAGGAGTAAAAGGAGCGCTTAAACGTCGAAATATCTCAAACGGGAAGGAAACGACGGTCAGTTTTCATCAAAATCGACGAAATCATCGAGATTTGCGAGCTGTCCCGCTTGTTTCGACGGTTAAACGGTTGTTTATTACATTCTGCACGTAAAAAGGAGTGAAATGAGCGTTTAAACGTCGAAATATCTCAAACGGGAAGGAAACGACGGTCAGTTTTCATCAAAATCGACGAAATCATCGACATTTGCGAGCTCTTCCGCTTGTTTCGACGGTTAAACGGTTGTTTATTACATTCTGCGCGTAAAAAGGAGTAAAAAGAGCGCTTAAACGTCGAAATATCTCAAACGGGAAGGAAATGACGGTCAGTTTTCATCAAAATCGACGAAATCATCGAGATTTGCGAGCTGTTCCGCTTGTTTCGACGGTTAAACGGTTGTGCATTGCATTCTGCACGTAAAAACGAGTGAAATGAGCGTTTAAACGTCGAAATATCTCAAACGGGAAGGAAACGACGGTCAGTTTTCATCAAAATCGACGAAATCATCGAGATTTGCGAGCTGTTCCGCTTGTTTCGACGGTTAAACGGTTGTTTATTACATTCTGCACGTAAAAAGGAGTAAAAGGAGCGCTTAAACGTCGAAATATCTCAAACGGGAAGGAAATGACGGTCAGTTTTCATCAAAATCGACGAAATCATCGAGATTTGCGAGCTGTTCCGCTTGTTTCGACGGTTAAACGGTTGTTTATTACATTCTGCACGTAAAAAGGAGTAAAAGGAGCGCTTAAACGTCGAAATATCTCAAACGGGAAGGAAACGACGGTCAGTTTTCATCAAAATCGACGAAATCATCGAGATTTGCGAGCTGTTCCGCTTGTTTCGACGGTTAAACGGTTGTTTATTACATTCTGCGCGTAAAAAGGAGTAAAAAGAGCGCTTAAACGTCGAAATATCTCAAGCGGGAAGGAAATGACGGTCAGTTTTCATCAAAATCGACGAAATCATCGAGATTTGCGAGCTGTCCCGCTTGTTTCGACGGTTAAACGGTTGTTTATTACATTCTGCACGTAAAAAGGAGTGAAATGAGCGTTTAAACGTCGAAATATCTCAAACGGGAAGGAAACGACGGTCAGTTTTCATCAAAATCGACGAAATCATCGAAATTTGCGAGCTGTTCCGCTTGTTTTGACGGTTAAACGGTTGTTTGTTACATTTTGCACGTAAAAAGGAGTAAAAAGAGCGCTTAAACGTCGAAATATCTCAAACGGGAAGGAAACGACGGTCAGTTTTCATCAAAATCGACGAAATCATCGAAACTTGCGAGCTGTTCCGCTTGTTTTGACGGTTAAACGGTTGTTTATTACATTTTGCACGTAAAAAGGAGTAAAAAGAGCGCTTAAAAGTCGAAATATCTCAAACGGGAAGGAAATGACGGTCAGTTTTCATCAAAATCGACGAAATCATCGAGATTTGCGAGCTGTTCCGCTTGTTTCGACGGTTAAACGGTTGTTTATTACATTCTGCACGTAAAAAGGTGTAAAAAGAGCGCTTAAACGTCGAAATATCTCAAACGGGAAGGAAACGACGGTCAGTTTTCATCAAAATCGACGAAATCATCGAGATTTGCGAGCTGTTCCGCTTGTTTCGACGGTTAAACGGTTGTTTATTACATTCTGCACGTAAAAAGGAGTAAAAGGAGCGCTTAAACGTCGAAATATCTCAAACGGGAAGGAAACGACGGTCAGTTTTCATCAAAATCGACGAAATCATCGAGATTTGCGAGCTGTTCCGCTTCTTTCGACGGTTAAACGGTTGTTTATTACATTCTGCACGTAAAAAGGAGTAAAAAGAGCGCTTAAACGTCGAAATATCTCAAACGGGAAGGAAACGACGGTCAGTTTTCATCAAAATCGACGAAATCATCGAGATTTGCGAGCTGTTCCGCTTGTTTCGACGGTTAAACGGTTGTTTATTACATTCTGCACGTAAAAAGGAGTAAAAAGAGCGCTTAAACGTCGAAATATCTCAAGCGGGAAGGAAATGACGGTCAGTTTTCATCAAAATCGACGAAATCATCGAGATTTGCGAGCTGTCCCGCTTGTTTCGACGGTTAAACGGTTGTTTATTACATTCTGCACGTAAAAAGGAGTGAAATGAGCGTTTAAACGTCGAAATATCTCAAACGGGAAGGAAACGACGGTCAGTTTTCATCAAAATCGACGAAATCATCGAAATTTGCGAGCTGTTCCGCTTGTTTTGACGGTTAAACGGTTGTTTGTTACATTTTGCACGTAAAAAGGAGTAAAAAGAGAGCTTAAACGTCGAAATATCTCAAACGGGAAGGAAATGACGGTCAGTTTTCATCAAAATCGACGAAATCATCGAGATTTGCGAGCTGTTCCGCTTGTTTCGACGGTTACACGGTTGTTTATTACATTCTGCGCGTAAAAAGGAGTAAAAAGAGCGCTTAAACGTCGAAATATCTCAAGCGGGAAGGAAATGACGGTCAGTTTTCATCAAAATCGACGAAATCATCGAGATTTGCGAGCTGTTCCGCTTGTTTCGACGGTTAAACGGTTGTGCATTGCATTCTGCACGTAAAAAGGAGTAAAAAGAGTGCTTAAACGTCGAAATATCTCAAACGGGAAGGAAATGACGGTCAGTTTTCATCAAAATCGACGAAATCATCGAGATTTGCGAGCTGTTCCGCTTGTTTCGACGGTTAAACGGTTGTGCATTGCATTCTGCACGTAAAAACGAGTGAAATGAGCGTTTAAACGTCGAAATATCTCAAACGGGAAGGAAATGACGGTCAGTTTTCATCAAAATCGACGAAATCATCGAGATTTGCGAGCTGTTCCGCTTGTTTCGACGGTTACACGGTTGTTTATTACATTCTGCACGTAAAAAGGAGTAAAAAGAGCGCTTAAACGTCGAAATATCTCAAACGGGAAGGAAACGACGGTCAGTTTTCATCAAAATCGACGAAATCATCGAGATTTGCGAGCTGTTCCGCTTGTTTCGACGGTTAAACGGTTGTGCATTGCATTCTGCACGTAAAAACGAGTGAAATGAGCGTTTAAACGTCGAAATATCTCAAACGGGAAGGAAACGACGGTCAGTTTTCATCAAAATCGACGAAATCATCGAGATTTGCGAGCTGTTCCGCTTGTTTCGACGTTTAAACGGTTGTTTATTACATTCTGCACGTAAAAAGGAGTAAAAAGAGCGCTTAAACGTCGAAATATCTCAAACGGGAAGGAAACGACGGTCAGTTTTCGTTACAATCGACGAAATCATCGAGATTTGCGAGCTGTTCCGCTTGTTTCGACGGTTAAACGGTTGTGCATTGCATTCTGCACGTAAAAACGAGTGAAATGAGCGTTTAAACGTCGAAATATCTCAAACGGGAAGGAAACGACGGTCAGTTTTCATCAAAATCGACGAAATCATCGAGATTTGCGAGCTGTTCCGCTTGTTTCGACGGTTAAACGGTTGTTTATTACATTCTGCACGTAAAAAGGAGTAAAAGGAGCGCTTAAACGTCGAAATATCTCAAACGGGAAGGAAACGACGGTCAGTTTTCATCAAAATCGACGAAATCATCGACATTTGCGAGCTGTTCCGCTTGTTTCGACGGTTAAACGGTTGTGCATTGCATTCTGCACGTCAAAAGGAGTAAAAAGAGTGCTTAAACGTCGAAATATCTCAAACGGGAAGGAAATGACGGTCAGTTTTCATCAAAATCGACGAAATCATCGAGATTTGCGAGCTGTTCCGCTTGTTTCGACGGTTAAACGGTTGTGCATTGCATTCTGCACGTAAAAACGAGTGAAATGAGCGTTTAAACGTCGAAATATCTCAAACGGGAAGGAAATGACGGTCAGTTTTCATCAAAATCGACGAAATCATCGAGATTTGCGAGCTGTTCCGCTTGTTTCGACGGTTACACGGTTGTTTATTACATTCTGCACGTAAAAAGGAGTAAAAAGAGCGCTTAAACGTCGAAATATCTCAAACGGGAAGGAAACGACGGTCAGTTTTCATCAAAATCGACGAAATCATCGAGATTTGCGAGCTGTTCCGCTTGTTTCGACGGTTAAACGGTTGTGCATTGCATTCTGCACGTAAAAACGAGTGAAATGAGCGTTTAAACGTCGAAATATCTCAAACGGGAAGGAAACGACGGTCAGTTTTCATCAAAATCGACGAAATCATCGAGATTTGCGAGCTGTTCCGCTTGTTTCGACGTTTAAACGGTTGTTTATTACATTCTGCACGTAAAAAGGAGTAAAAAGAGCGCTTAAACGTCGAAATATCTCAAACGGGAAGGAAACGACGGTCAGTTTTCATCAAAATCGACGAAATCATCGAGATTTTCGAGCTGTTCCGCTTGTTTCGACGGTTAAACGGTTGTTTATTACATTCTGCGCGTAAAAAGGAGTAAAAAGAGCGCTTAAACGTCGAAATATCTCAAGCGGGAAGGAAATGACGGTCAGTTTTCATCAAAATCGACGAAATCATCGAGATTTGCGAGCTGTCCCGCTTGTTTCGACGGTTAAACGGTTGTTTATTACATTCTGCACGTAAAAAGGAGTGAAATGAGCGTTTAAACGTCGAAATATCTCAAACGGGAAGGAAACGACGGTCAGTTTTCATCAAAATCGACGAAATCATCGAAATTTGCGAGCTGTTCCGCTTGTTTTGACGGTTAAACGGTTGTTTGTTACATTTTGCACGTAAAAAGGAGTAAAAAGAGCGCTTAAACGTCGAAATATCTCAAACGGGAAGGAAATGACGGTCAGTTTTCATCAAAATCGACGAAATCATCGAGATTTGCGAGCTGTTCCGCTTGTTTCGACGGTTACACGGTTGTTTATTACATTCTGCACGTAAAAAGGAGTAAAAAGAGCGCTTAAACGTCGAAATATCTCAAGCGGGGAGGAAATGACGGTCAGTTTTCATCAAAATCGACGAAATCATCGAGATTTGCGAGCTGTTCCGCTTGTTTCGACGGTTACACGGTTGTTTATTACATTCTGCACGTAAAAAGGAGTAAAAAGAGCGCTTAAACGTCGAAATATCTCAAACGGGAAGGAAATGACGGTCAGTTTTCATCAAAATCGACGAAATCATCGAGATTTGCGAGCTGTTCCGCTTGTTTCGACGGTTAAACGGTTGTGCATTGCATTCTGCACGTAAAAACGAGTGAAATGAGCGTTTAAACGTTGAAATATCTCAAACGGGAAGGAAATGACGGTCAGTTTTCATCAAAACCGACGAAATCATCGAGATTTGCGAGCTGTTCCGCTTGTTTCGACGGTTACACGGTTGTTTATTACATTCTGCACGTAAAAAGGAGTAAAAAGAGCGCTTAAACGTCGAAATATCTCAAACGGGAAGGAAACGACAGTCAGTTTTCATCAAAATCGACGAAATCATCGAGATTTGCGAGCTGTTCCGCTTGTTTCGACGGTTAAACGGTTGTGCATTGCATTCTGCACGTAAAAACGAGTGAAATGAGCGTTTAAACGTCGAAATATCTCAAACGGGAAGGAAACGACGGTCAGTTTTCCTCAAAATCGACGAAATCATCGAGATTTGCGAGCTGTTCCGCTTGTTTCGACGGTTAAACGGTTGTTTATTACATTCTGCACGTAAAAAGGAGTAAAAGGAGCGCTTAAACGTCGAAATATCTCAAACGGGAAGGAAACGACGGTCAGTTTTCATCAAAATCGACGAAATCATCGAGATTTGCGAGCTGTTCCGCTTGTTTCGACGGTTAAACGGTTGTTTATTATATTCTGCACGTAAAAAGGAGTAAAAGGAGCGCTTAAACGTCGAAATATCTCAAACGGGAAGGAAACGACGGTCAGTTTTCATCAAAATCGACGAAATCATCGAGATTTGCGAGCTGTTCCGCTTGTTTCGACGGTTAAACGGTTGTTTATTACATTCTGCACGTAAAAAGGAGTAAAAAGAGCGCTTAAACGTCGAAATATCTCAAACGGGAAGGAAACGACGGTCAGTTTTCATCAAAATCGACGAAATCATCGAGATTTGCGAGCTGTTCCGCTTGTTTCGACGGTTAAACGGTTGTTTATTACATTCTGCACGTAAAAAGGAGTAAAAAGAGCGCTTAAACGTCGAAATATCTCAAACGGGAAGGAAACGACGGTCAGTTTTCATCAAAATCGACGAAATCATCGAGATTTGCGAGCTGTTCCGCTTGTTTCGACGGTTAAACGGTTGTGCATTGCATTCTGCACGTAAAAACGAGTGAAATGAGCGTTTAAACGTCGAAATATCTCAAACGGGAAGGAAACGACGGTCAGTTTTCATCAAAATCGACGAAATCATCGAGATTTGCGAGCTGTTCCGCTTGTTTCGACGTTTAAACGGTTGTTTATTACATTCTGCACGTAAAAAGGAGTAAAAAGAGCGCTTAAACGTCGAAATATCTCAAACGGGAAGGAAACGACGGTCAGTTTTCGTTACAATCGACGAAATCATCGAGATTTGCGAGCTGTTCCGCTTGTTTCGACGGTTAAACGGTTGTGCATTGCATTCTGCACGTAAAAACGAGTGAAATGAGCGTTTAAACGTCGAAATATCTCAAACGGGAAGGAAACGACGGTCAGTTTTCATCAAAATCGACGAAATCATCGAGATTTGCGAGCTGTTCCGCTTGTTTCGACGGTTAAACGGTTGTTTATTACATTCTGCACGTAAAAAGGAGTAAAAGGAGCGCTTAAACGTCGAAATATCTCAAACGGGAAGGAAACGACGGTCAGTTTTCATCAAAATCGACGAAATCATCGACATTTGCGAGCTGTTCCGCTTGTTTCGACGGTTAAACGGTTGTGCATTGCATTCTGCACGTCAAAAGGAGTAAAAAGAGTGCTTAAACGTCGAAATATCTCAAACGGGAAGGAAATGACGGTCAGTTTTCATCAAAATCGACGAAATCATCGAGATTTGCGAGCTGTTCCGCTTGTTTCGACGGTTAAACGGTTGTGCATTGCATTCTGCACGTAAAAACGAGTGAAATGAGCGTTTAAACGTCGAAATATCTCAAACGGGAAGGAAATGACGGTCAGTTTTCATCAAAATCGACGAAATCATCGAGATTTGCGAGCTGTTCCGCTTGTTTCGACGGTTACACGGTTGTTTATTACATTCTGCACGTAAAAAGGAGTAAAAAGAGCGCTTAAACGTCGAAATATCTCAAACGGGAAGGAAACGACGGTCAGTTTTCATCAAAATCGACGAAATCATCGAGATTTGCGAGCTGTTCCGCTTGTTTCGACGGTTAAACGGTTGTGCATTGCATTCTGCACGTAAAAACGAGTGAAATGAGCGTTTAAACGTCGAAATATCTCAAACGGGAAGGAAACGACGGTCAGTTTTCATCAAAATCGACGAAATCATCGAGATTTGCGAGCTGTTCCGCTTGTTTCGACGTTTAAACGGTTGTTTATTACATTCTGCACGTAAAAAGGAGTAAAAAGAGCGCTTAAACGTCGAAATATCTCAAACGGGAAGGAAACGACGGTCAGTTTTCATCAAAATCGACGAAATCATCGAGATTTTCGAGCTGTTCCGCTTGTTTCGACGGTTAAACGGTTGTTTATTACATTCTGCGCGTAAAAAGGAGTAAAAAGAGCGCTTAAACGTCGAAATATCTCAAGCGGGAAGGAAATGACGGTCAGTTTTCATCAAAATCGACGAAATCATCGAGATTTGCGAGCTGTCCCGCTTGTTTCGACGGTTAAACGGTTGTTTATTACATTCTGCACGTAAAAAGGAGTGAAATGAGCGTTTAAACGTCGAAATATCTCAAACGGGAAGGAAACGACGGTCAGTTTTCATCAAAATCGACGAAATCATCGAAATTTGCGAGCTGTTCCGCTTGTTTTGACGGTTAAACGGTTGTTTGTTACATTTTGCACGTAAAAAGGAGTAAAAAGAGCGCTTAAACGTCGAAATATCTCAAACGGGAAGGAAATGACGGTCAGTTTTCATCAAAATCGACGAAATCATCGAGATTTGCGAGCTGTTCCGCTTGTTTCGACGGTTACACGGTTGTTTATTACATTCTGCACGTAAAAAGGAGTAAAAAGAGCGCTTAAACGTCGAAATATCTCAAGCGGGGAGGAAATGACGGTCAGTTTTCATCAAAATCGACGAAATCATCGAGATTTGCGAGCTGTTCCGCTTGTTTCGACGGTTACACGGTTGTTTATTACATTCTGCACGTAAAAAGGAGTAAAAAGAGCGCTTAAACGTCGAAATATCTCAAACGGGAAGGAAATGACGGTCAGTTTTCATCAAAATCGACGAAATCATCGAGATTTGCGAGCTGTTCCGCTTGTTTCGACGGTTAAACGGTTGTGCATTGCATTCTGCACGTAAAAACGAGTGAAATGAGCGTTTAAACGTTGAAATATCTCAAACGGGAAGGAAATGACGGTCAGTTTTCATCAAAACCGACGAAATCATCGAGATTTGCGAGCTGTTCCGCTTGTTTCGACGGTTACACGGTTGTTTATTACATTCTGCACGTAAAAAGGAGTAAAAAGAGCGCTTAAACGTCGAAATATCTCAAACGGGAAGGAAACGACAGTCAGTTTTCATCAAAATCGACGAAATCATCGAGATTTGCGAGCTGTTCCGCTTGTTTCGACGGTTAAACGGTTGTGCATTGCATTCTGCACGTAAAAACGAGTGAAATGAGCGTTTAAACGTCGAAATATCTCAAACGGGAAGGAAACGACGGTCAGTTTTCCTCAAAATCGACGAAATCATCGAGATTTGCGAGCTGTTCCGCTTGTTTCGACGGTTAAACGGTTGTTTATTACATTCTGCACGTAAAAAGGAGTAAAAGGAGCGCTTAAACGTCGAAATATCTCAAACGGGAAGGAAACGACGGTCAGTTTTCATCAAAATCGACGAAATCATCGAGATTTGCGAGCTGTTCCGCTTGTTTCGACGGTTAAACGGTTGTTTATTATATTCTGCACGTAAAAAGGAGTAAAAGGAGCGCTTAAACGTCGAAATATCTCAAACGGGAAGGAAACGACGGTCAGTTTTCATCAAAATCGACGAAATCATCGAGATTTGCGAGCTGTTCCGCTTGTTTCGACGGTTAAACGGTTGTTTATTACATTCTGCACGTAAAAAGGAGTAAAAAGAGCGCTTAAACGTCGAAATATCTCAAACGGGAAGGAAACGACGGTCAGTTTTCATCAAAATCGACGAAATCATCGAGATTTGCGAGCTGTTCCGCTTGTTTCGACGGTTAAACGGTTGTTTATTACATTCTGCGCGTAAAAAGGAGTAAAAAGAGCGCTTAAACGTCGAAATATCTCAAGCGGGAAGGAAATGACGGTCAGTTTTCATCAAAATCGACGAAATCATCGAAATTTGCGAGCTGTTCCGCTTGTTTCGACGGTTAAACGGTTGTGCATTGCATTCTGCACGTAAAAACGAGTGAAATGAGCGTTTAAACGTCGAAATATCTCAAACGGGAAGGAAATGACGGTCAGTTTTCATCAAAATCGACGAAATCATCGAGATTTGCGAGCTGTTCCGCTTGTTTCGACGGTTACACGGTTGTTTATTACATTCTGCACGTAAAAAGGAGTAAAAAGAGCGCTTAAACGTCGAAATATCTCAAACGGGAAGGAAACGACGGTCAGTTTTCATCAAAATCGACGAAATCATCGAGATTTGCGAGCTGTTCCGCTTGTTTCGACGGTTAAACGGTTGTGCATTGCATTCTGCACGTAAAAACGAGTGAAATGAGCGTTTAAACGTCGAAATATCTCAAACGGGAAGGAAACGACGGTCAGTTTTCATCAAAATCGACGAAATCAACGAGATTTGCGAGCTGTTCCGCTTGTTTCGACGGTTAAACGGTTGTGCATTGCATTCTGCACGTAAAAACGAGTGAAATGAGCGTTTAAACGTCGAAATATCTCAAACGGGAAGGAAACGACGGTCAGTTTTCATCAAAATCGACGAAATCAACGAGATTTGCGAGCTGTTCCGCTTGTTTCGACGGTTAAACGGTTGTTTATTACATTCTGCGCGTAAAAAGGAGTAAAAAGAGCGCTTAAACGTCGAAATATCTCAAGCGGGAAGGAAATTACGGTCAGTTTTCATCAAAATCGACGAAATCATCGAGATTTGCGAGCTGTTCCGCTTGCTTCGACGGTTAAACGGTTGTTTATTACATTCTGCACGTAAAAAGGAGTAAAAAGAGCGCTTAAACGTCGAAATATCTCAAACGGGAAGGAAACGACGGTCAGTTTTCATCAAAATCGACGAAATCATCGAGATTTGCGAGCTGTTCCGCTTGTTTCGACGGTTAAACGGTTGTGCATTGCATTCTGCACGTAGAAAGGAGTGAAATGAGTGTTTAAACGTCGAAATATCTCAAACGGGAAGGAAACGACGGTTAGTTTTCGTCAAAATCGACGAAATCATCGAGATTTGCGAGCTCTCCCGCTTGTTTCGACGCTGAAACTGGCTTGTATTACATTCTGCACGTTAAATAGAGTAAAACGAGCTCTTAAACGTCGAAATATCTCAAACGGGAAGGAAACGCCGGTTAGTTTTCGTCAAAATCGACGAAATCATCGAGATTTGCGAGCTGTTCCGCTTGTTTCGACGGTTAAACGGTTGTTTATTACATTCTGCACGTAGAAAGGAGTGAAATGAGTGTTTAAACGTCGAAATATCTCAAACGGGAAGGAAACGACGGTTAGTTTTCGTCAAAATCGACGAAATCATCGAGATTTGCGAGCTCTCCCTCTTGTTTCGACGCTGAAACTGGCTTGTATTACATTCTGCACGTTAAATAGAGTAAAACGAGCTCTTAAACGTCGAAATATCTCAAACGGGAAGGAAACGCCGGTTAGTTTTCGTCAAAATCGACGAAATCATCGAGGTTTGCGAGCTGTTCCGCTTGTTTCGACGGTTAAACGGTTGTGCATTGCATTCTGCACGTAAAAACGAGTGAAATGAGCGTTTAAACGTCGAAATATCTCAAACGGGAAGGAAACGACGGTCAGTTTTCATCAAAATCGACGAAATCATCGAGATTTGCGAGCTGTTCCGCTTGTTTCGACGGTTACACGGTTGTTTATTACATTCTGCACGTAAAAAGGAGTAAAAAGAGCGCTTAAACGTCGAAATATCTCAAGCGGGGAGGAAATGACGGTCAGTTTTCATCAAAATCGACGAAATCATCGAGATTTGCGAGCTGTTCCGCTTGTTTCGACGGTTACACGGTTGTTTATTACATTCTGCACGTAAAAAGGAGTAAAAAGAGCGCTTAAACGTCGAAATATCTCAAACGGGAAGGAAACGACGGTCAGTTTTCATCAAAATCGACGAAATCATCGAGATTTGCGAGCTGTTCCGCTTGTTTCGACGGTTAAACGGTTGTGCATTGCATTCTGCACGTAGAAAGGAGTGAAATGAGTGTTTAAACGTCGAAATATCTCAAACGGGAAGGAAACGACGGTTAGTTTTCGTCAAAATCGACGAAATCATCGAGATTTGCGAGCTCTCCCGCTTGTTTCGACGCTGAAACTGGCTTGTATTACATTCTGCACGTTAAATAGAGTAAAACGAGCTCTTAAACGTCGAAATATCTCAAACGGGAAGGAAACGCCGGTTAGTTTTCGTCAAAATCGACGAAATCATCGAGATTTGCGAGCTGTCCCGCTTGTTTTGACGGTTAAACGGTTGTTTATTACATTCTGCACGTAAAAAGTAGTGAAATGAGCGTTTAAACGTCGAAATATCTCAAACGGGAAGGAAACGACGGTGTTTTCATCAAAATCGTCGAAATCATCGAGATTTGCGAGCTGTTCCGCTTGTTTCGACGGTTAAACGGTTGTGCATTGCATTCTGCACGTAAAAAGGAGTGAAATCAGCGTTTAAACGTCGAAATATCTCAAACGGGAAGGAAACGACGGTCAGTTTTCATCAAAATCGACGAAATCATCGAGATTTGCGAGCTGTTCCGCTTGTTTCGACGGTTAAACGGTTGTTTATTACATTCTGCACGTAAAAAGGAGTAAAAAGAGCGCTTAAACGTCGAAATATCTCAAACGGGAAGGAAACGACGGTCAGTTTTCATCAAAATCGTCGAAATCATCGAGATTTGCGAGCTGTTCCGCTTGTTTCGACGGTTAAACGGTTGTTTATTACATTCTGCACGTAAAAAGGAGTAAAAAGAGCGCTTAAACGTCGAAATATCTCAAACGGGAAGGAAACGACGGTCAGTTTTCATCAAAATCGATGAAATCATCGAGATTTGCGAGCTGTTCCGCTTGTTTCGACGGTTAAACGGTTGTGCATTGCATTCTGCACGTAGAAAGGAGTGAAATGAGTGTTTAAACGTCGAAATATCTCAAACGGGAAGGAAACGACGGTCAGTTTTCATCAAAATCGACGAAATCATCGAGATTTGCGAGCTGTTCCGCTTGTTTCGACGGTTAAACGGTTGTTTATTACATTCTGCGCGTAAAAAGGAGTAAAAAGAGCGCTTAAACGTCGAAATAACTCAAGCGGGAAGGAAATGACGGTCAGTTTTCATCAAAATCGACGAAATCATCGAGATTTGCGAGCTGTTCCGCTTGTTTCGACGGTTAAACGGTTGT
The DNA here is from genome assembly GCF_040668555.2 of Bombus flavifrons. Taxonomy (NCBI): domain Eukaryota; kingdom Metazoa; phylum Arthropoda; class Insecta; order Hymenoptera; family Apidae; genus Bombus; species Bombus flavifrons. Next base: position 241,894 of record NC_138459.1, on the reverse strand, counting down.
TTATTACATTCTGCACGTAAAAAGGAGTAAAAAGAGCGCTTAAACGTCGAAATATCTCAAGCGGGGAGGAAATGACGGTCAGTTTTCATCAAAATCGACGAAATCATCGAGATTTGCGAGCTGTTCCGCTTGTTTCGACGGTTACACGGTTGTTTATTACATTCTGCACGTAAAAAGGAGTAAAAAGAGCGCTTAAACGTCGAAATATCTCAAACGGGAAGGAAATGACGGTCAGTTTTCATCAAAATCGACGAAATCATCGAGATTTGCGAGCTGTTCCGCTTGTTTCGACGGTTAAACGGTTGTGCATTGCATTCTGCACGTAAAAACGAGTGAAATGAGCGTTTAAACGTCGAAATATCTCAAACGGGAAGGAAATGACGGTCAGTTTTCGTCAAAACCGACGAAATCATCGAGATTTGCGAGCTGTTCCGCTTGTTTCGACGGTTACACGGTTGTTTATTACATTCTGCACGTAAAAAGGAGTAAAAAGAGCGCTTAAACGTCGAAATATCTCAAACGGGAAGGAAACGACAGTCAGTTTTCATCAAAATCGACGAAATCATCGAGATTTGCGAGCTGTTCCGCTTGTTTCGACGGTTAAACGGTTGTGCATTGCATTCTGCACGTAAAAACGAGTGAAATGAGCGTTTAAACGTCGAAATATCTCAAACGGGAAGGAAACGACGGTCAGTTTTCATCAAAATCGACGAAATCATCGAGATTTGCGAGCTGTTCCGCTTGTTTCGACGGTTAAACGGTTGTTTATTACATTCTGCACGTAAAAAGGAGTAAAAAGAGCGCTTAAACGTCGAAATATCTCAAACGGGAAGGAAACGACGGTCAGTTTTCATCAAAATCGACGAAATCATCGAGATTTGCGAGCTGTTCCGCTTGTTTCGACGGTTAAACGGTTGTTTATTACATTCTGCGCGTAAAAAGGAGTAAAAAGAGCGCTTAAACGTCGAAATATCTCAAGCGGGAAGGAAATGACGGTCAGTTTTCATCAAAATCGACGAAATCATCGAAATTTGCGAGCTGTTCCGCTTGTTTCGACGGTTAAACGGTTGTGCATTGCATTCTGCACGTAAAAACGAGTGAAATGAGCGTTTAAACGTCGAAATATCTCAAACGGGAAGGAAATGACGGTCAGTTTCATCAAAATCGACGAAATCATCGAGATTTGCGAGCTGTTCCGCTTGTTTCGACGGTTACACGGTTGTTTATTACATTCTGCACGTAAAAAGGAGTAAAAAGAGCGCTTAAACGTCGAAATATCTCAAACGGGAAGGAAACGACGGTCAGTTTTCATCAAAATCGACGAAATCATCGAGATTTGCGAGCTGTTCCGCTTGTTTCGACGGTTAAACGGTTGTGCATTGCATTCTGCACGTAAAAACGAGTGAAATGAGCGTTTAAACGTCGAAATATCTCAAACGGGAAGGAAACGACGGTCAGTTTTCATCAAAATCGACGAAATCAACGAGATTTGCGAGCTGTTCCGCTTGTTTCGACGGTTTAAACGGTTGTGCATTGCATTCTGCACGTAAAAACGAGTGAAATGAGCGTTTAAACGTCGAAATATCTCAAACGGGAAGGAAACGACGGTCAGTTTTCATCAAAATCGACGAAATCAACGAGATTTGCGAGCTGTTCCGCTTGTTTCGACGGTTTAAACGGTTGTTTATTACATTCTGCGCGTAAAAAGGAGTAAAAAGAGCGCTTAAACGTCGAAATATCTCAAGCGGGAAGGAAATTACGGTCAGTTTTCATCAAAATCGACGAAATCATCGAGATTTGCGAGCTGTTCCGCTTGCTTCGACGGTTAAACGGTTGTTTATTACATTCTGCACGTAAAAAGGAGTAAAAAGAGCGCTTAAACGTCGAAATATCTCAAACGGGAAGGAAACGACGGTCAGTTTTCATCAAAATCGACGAAATCATCGAGATTTGCGAGCTGTTCCGCTTGTTTCGACGGTTAAACGGTTGTGCATTGCATTCTGCACGTAGAAAGGAGTGAAATGAGTGTTTTAAACGTCGAAATATCTCAAACGGGAAGGAAACGACGGTTAGTTTTCGTCAAAATCGACGAAATCATCGAGATTTGCGAGCTCTCCCGCTTGTTTCGACGCTGAAACTGGCTTGTATTACATTCTGCACGTTAAATAGAGTAAAACGAGCTCTTAAACGTCGAAATATCTCAAACGGGAAGGAAACGCCGGTTAGTTTTCGTCAAAATCGACGAAATCATCGAGATTTGCGAGCTGTTCCGCTTGTTTCGACGGTTAAACGGTTGTTTATTACATTCTGCACGTAGAAAGGAGTGAAATGAGTGTTTAAACGTCGAAATATCTCAAACGGGAAGGAAACGACGGTTAGTTTTCGTCAAAATCGACGAAATCATCGAGATTTGCGAGCTCTCCCTCTTGTTTCGACGCTGAAACTGGCTTGTATTACATTCTGCACGTTAAATAGAGTAAAACGAGCTCTTAAACGTCGAAATATCTCAAACGGGAAGGAAACGCCGGTTAGTTTTCGTCAAAATCGACGAAATCATCGAGGTTTGCGAGCTGTTCCGCTTGTTTCGACGGTTAAACGGTTGTGCATTGCATTCTGCACGTAAAAACGAGTGAAATGAGCGTTTAAACGTCGAAATATCTCAAACGGGAAGGAAACGACGGTCAGTTTTCATCAAAATCGACGAAATCATCGAGGTTTGCGAGCTGTTCCGCTTGTTTCGACGGTTTAAACGGTTGTGCATTGCATTCTGCACGTAAAAAAGGAGTGAAATGAGCGTTTAAACGTCGAAATATCTCAAACGGGAAGGAAACGACGGCAGTTTTCATCAAAATCGTCGAAATCATCGAGATTTGCGAGCTGTTCCGCTTGTTTCGACGGTTAAACGGTTGTTTATTACATTCTGCACGTAAAAAGGAGTAAAAAGAGCGCTTAAACGTCGAAATATCTCAAACGGGAAGGAAACGACGGTCAGTTTTCATCAAAATCGACGAAATCATCGAGATTTGCGAGCTGTTCCGCTTGTTTCGACGGTTAAACGGTTGTGCATTGCATTCTGCACGTAGAAAGGAGTGAAATGAGTGTTTAAACGTCGAAATATCTCAAACGGGAAGGAAACGACGGTTAGTTTTCGTCAAAATCGACGAAATCATCGAGATTTGCGAGCTCTCCCGCTTGTTTCGACGCTGAAACTGGCTTGTATTACATTCTGCACGTTAAATAGAGTAAAACGAGCTCTTAAACGTCGAAATATCTCAAACGGGAAGGAAACGCCGGTTAGTTTTCGTCAAAATCGACGAAATCATCGAGATTTGCGAGCTGTCCCGCTTGTTTTGACGGTTAAACGGTTGTTTATTACATTCTGCACGTAAAAAGTAGTGAAATGAGCGTTTAAACGTCGAAATATCTCAAACGGGAAGGAAACGACGGTGTTTTCATCAAAATCGTCGAAATCATCGAGATTTGCGAGCTGTTCCGCTTGTTTCGACGGTTAAACGGTTGTGCATTGCATTCTGCACGTAAAAAGGAGTGAAATGAGCGTTTAAACGTCGAAATATCTCAAACGGGAAGGAAACGACGGTCAGTTTTCATCAAAATCGACGAAATCATCGAGATTTGCGAGCTGTTCCGCTTGTTTCGACGGTTTAAACGGTTGTTTATTACATTCTGCACGTAAAAAGGAGTAAAAAGAGCGCTTAAACGTCGAAATATCTCAAACGGGAAGGAAACGACGGTCAGTTTTCATCAAAATCGACGAAATCATCGAGATTTGCGAGCTGTTCCGCTTGTTTCGACGGTTAAACGGTTGTTTATTACATTCTGCACGTAAAAAGGAGTAAAAAGAGCGCTTAAACGTCGAAATATCTCAAACGGGAAGGAAACGACGGTCAGTTTTCATCAAAATCGATGAAATCATCGAGATTTGCGAGCTGTTCCGCTTGTTTCGACGGTTAAACGGTTGTGCATTGCATTCTGCACGTAGAAAGGAGTGAAATGAGTGTTTAAACGTCGAAATATCTCAAACGGGAAGGAAACGACGGTCAGTTTTCATCAAATCGACGAAATCATCGAGATTTGCGAGCTGTTCCGCTTGTTTCGACGGTTTAAACGGTTGTTTATTACATTCTGCGCGTAAAAAGGAGTAAAAAGAGCGCTTAAACGTCGAAATAACTCAAGCGGGAAGGAAATGACGGTCAGTTTTCATCAAAATCGACGAAATCATCGAGATTTGCGAGCTGTTCCGCTTGTTTCGACGGTTAAACGGTTGTGCATTGCATTCTGCACGTAAAAAGGAGTAAAAAGAGTGCTTAAACGTCGAAATATCTCAAACGGGAAGGAAAGGACGGTCAGTTTTCATCAAAATCGACGAAATCATCGAGATTTGCGAGCTGTTCCGCTTGTTTCGACGGTTTAAACGGTTGTGCATTGCATTCTGCACGTAAAAACGAGTGAAATGAGCGTTTAAACGTCGAAATATCTCAAACGGGAAGGAAATGACGGTCAGTTTTCATCAAAATCGACGAAATCATCGAGATTTGCGAGCTGTTCCGCTTGTTTCGACGGTTAAGCGGTTGTGTATTGCATTCTGCACGTAAAAAGGAGTGAAATGAGCGTTTAAACGTCGAAATATCTCAAACGGGAAGGAAATGACGGTCAGTTTTCATCAAATTCGACGAGATCATCGAGATTTGCGAGCTGTTCCGCTTGTTTCGACGGCTATACGGTTGTGCATTGCATTCTGCACGTAAAAAGGAGTGAAAGGAGCGTTTAAACGTCGAAATATCTCAAACGGGAAGGAAATGACTGTCAGTTTTCATCAAAATCGACGAAATCATCGTGATTTGCGAGCTGTTCCGCTTGTTTCGACGGCTAAACGGTTGTGCATTGCATTCTGCACGTAAAAAGGAGTGAAATGAGCGTTTAAACGTCGAAATATCTCAAACGGGAAGGAAATGACGGTCAGTTTTCATCAAAATCGACGAAACCATCGAGATTTGCGAGCTGTTCCGCTTGTTTCGACGGTTAAACGGTTGTGCATTGCATTCTGCACGTAAAAAGGAGTGAAATGAGCGTTTAAACGTCGAAATATCTCAAACGGGAAGGAAATGACTGTCAGTTTTCATCAAAATCGACGAAATCATCGAGATTTGCGAGCTGTTCCGCTTGTTTCGACGGCTAAACGGTTGTGCATTGCATTCTGCACGTAAAAAGGAGTGAAATGAGCGTTTAAGCGTCGAAATATCTCAAACGGGAAGGAAACGACGGTTAGTTTTCGTCAAAATCGACGAAATCATCGACATTTGCGAGCTGTTCCGCTTGTTTCGACGCTGAAACAGGCGTGGATTACATTCTGCACGTCAAATGGAGTAAAACGAGCTCTTAAACGTCGAAATATTTCAAACGGGAAGGAAACGACGGTTAGTTTTCGTCAAAATCGACGAAATCATCGAGATTTGCGAGCTGTTCCGCCTGTTTCGGGGATGAAACTGGTGTCACGTCCCGCGCTCCGCACGTGCCGTAACGAAAATACAAAGCTACTATACGGAAATCAGCGCGAGTAAAATTTGAATAGACCAAGGAACACACGCTACTGCAAAACAAAATAAAAGATTAACGAATAAGGGCGACTATAGACTAACTATAGGGATGAATATATACGAAACACAAAATATGTAGAATAAAATCAACCAATAAATAAATATATGCACATAACACTAAATAAATCTACCAATAACCGACACGATATTTAAAAACCTATGGTTCAATAAATCAACCAATAAATAAAATATAGGTATATAACATCAAATAAACCTACCAATATCCTATGAACTTGATAACTTGGCAAAGGATAAACCACGATTCGAAAAACTAACCGATAACTATCAGTATAAAATAAAGTCAATTAATAAACTGGACTAGATACGAACCGATCAAATAAAACAAGAATAAGTAGGATTATATATGACAAATTCGCAAAGGAGCAACAAGAAGATATACTACAATCAATCAACGAAGACGGAATATGTGAAATACAAAAGAAGAATTTAAATCAGTAAATAAAAATTAATTAATGAATTAAACGAGTGGCGAACCAAACGAGTAAATCAAGAAATAAGAATGACTACAGAAGGGAAATAATTGAAACAGCGGGAATACATTTTTTTTAATTAACAAAACAAATGATCAAAACAACTAACATCGCAGCAACTTGGAGTATTATACACAAATATATACATATATGTTAAACACATAACAATTTAGTAAATATTAGAAATAAAACTTTCAATACTATGTAACAAATCCAAAATTATCAAATTTCAAATATATATGCATATACGAAATCAAATGGTTAACAGTCTAATAAACACCTAACCTAAAATACACAATACTACACTATTAAAAAAAAAAAAAAAAAAAAAACTTATATAAAAATCACATTGACGGAAATATGTATATGTGTGCGCATTCTATACTATTAAATCAAATTAACAATCTGGTAAACATAAAATACATAATCAAAACTCGTGCTCATTCTAGTAAAGAACTACATATGAAAACTATACTACGAAACATGCATGTCTATATATATATATATAAAACCTAGATTTTAAACCAAGCTATTAATAATCTAATATAAAAGATATAGAACATACACATAGTACTATTGAAACTAACCAACTAACTACTTGTTAGCAAATCCAGCGATTAAAAATAATTAACACCGCCTCGACTGGGAGAATTGCGTACAGCATAAATATGTAAACCATATCAAACACATAATAATCTGGTAAACTTTCAATACTACGTTGTCACATTACAAAACATATAGGTATATATATATATAAAAACAAATAATTGACATATAACCTCAAATACACAATTAAAGAATTTTTTAACAAAAAAAAAAAAAAAAAAAAGAAAGGTCACACTATCAGAAATATATATATATATACTTATGTGTGTGTATGCGTGTTCTATTCTACTAAATCAAAATTAACTAGTAAACATAAAATAAATAATTAAAACTAGCCAACATTTCAGTAAAGAATTTCATGAAACATGCACGCATACATACAAAATCTATATTTTAAACCAAATTATTAATAATCTAAATGAATATAAAAGATATAGAACATACAGTACTATTGAAACTAACCGACTAACTACTTGTTAGCAAATCCAGCGATTAAAAATAATTAACACCGCCTCGATTGGGAGAATTGCGTACAGCATAAATATGTAAACCATATCAAACACATAATAATCTGGTAAACTTTCAATACTACGTTGTCACATTACAAACATATAGATATATATATATATATAAAAACAAATAATTGACATATAACCTCAAATACACAATTAAAGAATTCTTTTTAACAAAAAAAAAGAGAAAGGTCACACTATCAGAAATATATACATATATACTTATGTGTGTGTATGCGTGTTCTACTCTACTAAATCAAAATTAACTAGTAAACATAAAATAAATAATTAAAACTAACCAACATTTCAGTAAAGAATTTCATGAAACATGCACGCATACATACAAAATCTATATTTTAAGCCAAATTATTAATAATCTAAATGAACATAAAAGAAGTAGAACACACAACATAACATTATTTAAACTAACTAACATTCGGATAACCTCAGAGAATTTTATATGAAAACTACACAAAAAAAAGAGAGAGAAAAAATATATATGTATATTTATATATATGTGTGTACTTTATGTTATCGAACATTCTACTCAAAACAATAAAACAATGCTATTAATGAGTTATAAAATTTAACAACAATACTATTCGCATGTTATTATATGAACACACAATATATAAATATAGTATATATATATGTATATATATATATATATATATATTATAAATACACAAACAATACTATCCTAACTGCGCTAGAATAAAGAAAATTAAGGCGGAGAAATAATTATTTCAATATTAAATAAAAGCAAAGACCCGTCACTATACTGGAGATATTCACGAACAGCCATCTTAGATTGTCATAGCTCTTACACGTGTGCATCGGAACACATGCAATAGTTATACGCATTAAATAAGTGCAAAATAATGTTATTCTCGCCTCAACTACACGTCAAACATAAAAAAGGGGGTTTTAATAATTAACAAATAAATAATAGATTCGATATTAACAAAAGTCACTATATGCTAGGGACATTCACAGGCGGCCATTTTGGATAATCCACATGCGTATTAACCTTCTTGCTTTACAAATAAATTATATTCTCAATCAATAAAAAAAAAAAAAAGAAAGAAAAGAAAAAAAAAAAGAGAAAAAAAAGGAAGAGAATAAATATTTAGTACAAATGGGAGATCGTAATAAGGAAAGAATAAGTAATAATTAATACCTAATCAGCCGTAAGGAACAATCGTGAAAACACATTGTTAAGATTAATTAACATTTTTTCAAAATTGAATAAATCCTATGTGTAACTACATTATCGAACACAAATGTAAAAAAAATATATATATATATATATTATAAAAGAAATACAAATATATAACTACACTATCAAACACAAATGTAAAAAAATATATATATATATATATATTATAAAAGAAATACAAAATAAAATATATAAAAGTATACACACGTACTTAACAAACATAAAAAGAAATAAATTATGAAACAAGTATATAAACATATATATATATGTATATATATATATATATATTTAACATACAACCAAAATAAAAGAAAACCGAAATTGTTAAACGGCGAAACTACAAATACAGAGCAACTATACTAAATCGAAATCAGGACAAGGAGCTCCAGGATAAAGCTCGCTAAACTTACACATACACCAATAACGTACGACAGGGGAAATTCCCCTTTCTCCAGAAGCATGATGGCGAAGATGTGCCTCCAGAACTACTTCAGGGATTTCATCAGGAAAACGCACCTTCGCGCAACGGTCAGTATCAACAACTTCAAATAGAGGAAAATCCCACTCGAGTATGACGGTTTCCGCATCAAAGAAGCTTTCGTCAACAACAGCAGAATTGTCAGAACTCGATTCCAAGGAATCAGCACTGATGTCACGCAACTCCTCCAACAACTTTGGTTCTCGTACTTGGTCACAATACCTCATACGTTTGCTGGGTCCTCCCGAATCACTCATGGATTCTTCGCTATCCCTCTTCCTCTTCCGCTAGAATAATACAAATAGAGCTTAATGGAACAAAACGGGATAAATTAAGCGGACTAAAAACAAGACAAAATACGCACTCGAGAAGCCTGCATAAGAACCTCTGATAAAATTGCCTCCGCAACCATCGTCCAAACGTCAAAGTCCAAATCACCGAAATCTACGTTTATGAAAATAGCAAAAATCGAAAATCAAATTAAATCCCAAAAGCAACCATAACATGGAAATATTCATCAAAACCAAACTTACCCAAGATAAACCAAAAGAAATCCTTGCTGCGGGAGAGTGGCGGATCGCGCGTGTTGCCGGGGCAAGTGTCGATATAATAATGAGACTCTAGCCACCGGCCCTTCCACGCGCCGAAGAACAAAAATTATTCCCACAGTACTAACATAAAGATTCTCAAGAAAAAGACTAGACCAGCATGGAAGGCTCCAAGCCTCCTAGACGCTACCTCAGCAGAAAATAGAACCGATGGGAACTAAGTCGAAATACGGATTTTTGCATTCTCTCACGTACCCGCGATGGGAATCTGGAAGTTAAAAGACAAGATAACGAAGCAAAGGAGACATCAACGATTACAGAATTTGCATTCTCTCACGTACGAGTTCAGGAACCCCAAAACTGCAGCATCCCGATTCCCACGGAAGCGAACCACCAGTTGACCGCCACCCCGTGGGGGATGTTATTATAAATAAGCGCAGGAACATAGAAGATTTTTAATATATTGTCGTCATTCGCGCATTGCACCTCGACGGTCTCTTATTAATTGCTCAGTTTAAGTCACAAATTAAGTTAGAAATCTTTTTAAGTGTTCATTTCATTGGCGAGATTTAAAAAAAAAAAAAAAAAAAAAAAAACATCCTCATAAATAAATATATTTATACCCGCGACGTTTATCCGAATAAATAAGCCGCAAGCTTATTTAGAGTGTATTTCTAATCAAAAATAAATAAACTACAGTTCTAATAATAATTATACCTGAGTCGAATAACTAAACCAAATAAAAAAAAAAATTTCACCGACGACTATTACGAGCCGATGGCCCCTGACGGAACAAGGTAAGAGTCTCAATTTTTATAAAATTTTCTTCTTCTCTAGTAACTTCGCCACATCCAGGAACCGAATCCGATTTACTTGTCATCAATTAATACATTCAATTTCGTTTCAATTTTGAGAATAAACGAAGGGTCATTCGCTGCGTAGGCTTGTGAAAACGGTGTCTTCAATTACTGAAACACTCATTGATCTTCGCATTCCTCCTCCCACTGTTGGCAAAACATTGCCCGTCTTTGGGCAAGGCTTGCGAAATCACACGAGTTTTACGCAGAGAAGACTATCAAATTAGATCTAATTGACCGATATCTTCATTCTTGCCATCGTTGTATACGATTATAAAATAGAATAATTCCCTTCTGAATCTTAACCAAAGGATCATTCGCTGTGTTGGGTTGTGGATAACGGTGTTTCGACTATCGAACCATCTATTGATCTTCGCATTCCTCCTCCCACTGCTGGCAAAATACTGCCCATCTTTGGGCAAGGTTTGCGAAATCACACGAACCCCACACAGAGAGGATCATTGAAATCACTTTCTCGTAAACACTCAATTCGGAAGGCAAGAAGATCGAAACGGTAAAAAAAAAAAAAAAAAAAATCACTCTAACAAATGAACTAAGGTCCAGTTCAATGATAGATTCATTGGCGAAATTAAGAGAGGAGGAGAAGGAAACGTAAAGATAAAATTTGCATCAAACGAAGAAAATTCGAAATCTTAACCAATCCATTAACGCGAACACTCTTGTTTTACCGTCCCTAAAACGCTATATATATATATATATATATATATACATATATATAACAACTTGAATAATTCCATATTCAAATTTAAATAAATTCTATACAACGAAATTGAACCGAACTCTCAAATAATTCCTACATACAGATATATACATACACATATATATATATATATATATAATTTTAAATAATTCTATACTGAAGTTTAGATAAATTCCGTGCGAACAAATCGAATACTTATTTTTATCCAACTTTAATCCTCTCCCGTGCGAGTATCCCTGCACATAGCAGGTTAGCCGAAAAACGTGGAAATTATTTTACCAGTAGCCTAACACTAGTCAACGCTATCCATAAGTAATTAATTTATCAATAGAATTATTTCGAAAATAAGTACAAGGAAATTTTTCTATTCGAAACAGTCCTCAGACTGTTTCTGGTGGCAGCAACTACCGTGTGAGAAATATTTCTTATACAGCCAATTAAATTTAAATCTTTCCCTTCAGATTAAATTAAAATCAAAAGTTTGAATTGACTTTAAACGAGTACGTAACAATAAACTTTCAACTTAGAAATAGATTTTAATCGAAAACCTTGATTCAATATCTTAAATATAATTATATCGTGTAAATTTTCCCCTCCTGACGAAACTCAACTAAATCGAACTAAATTAAATTAAATTAAATTAAACAAAACAAAATAAATTAAAACAAACACAAAAAACTAATTAAAATTAAAACAATAAAAAAAAAAAAAATCTTGCGAATTCAACGGTTTAAAATCAATTCAAACAAACAGGAACGTAACATTAGAGGGTTATATTTTTGGTGGCAGCGGTGGGATACGCTCCACAGAGGATTAAAGTTGTTACATTTATCAATAAATTATATACCTAAGAAATAATGGCGACCGGGCTAGAATCATTAGACGAAGACTTAATCTTGACGTTATCGGAAAAACTTAAAGCATGGGATGCGAATTTTCGCGACATGAGTACAAAACTCGCTGAAGTACAAAATGGCGTGTATGAACTCAAATCAAAAAGGGAACCTGAATCACCCGTATCGCCGCCGGGAACCCAACAAGAGACAATACAGCCAGGCGGATATGTCCAACCGATTAAACTAAAAGACGCGATCGAGTCGGTACCAGTGTTCGACGGCTATCGACCATCGGTATTTCACTTTTTAAGAGCTTGCGAGCGCGCGCGAAATATGATTCCTAGGTATCAAGAACCACAATTAGTAAAATTATTAACCAATAAACTCCGTGGACACGCGTTCCTCGCCATCGAAGATACGGAATTAAGAAGCCTAAACGATTTTGCAAATAAATTAAAGGATCTGTTCGGCCCAAAGAAATCTCTTAACGAATATAAAGGAGAATTAGGGACGATATTTCAACGACCCGGAGAAAACATATTAGATTATATGGATCGCGTTAGAAATCTTAGATTAGCAATAATGGACGGAGAAAGGGGCGACTACGGGATTATATCCCCCGACATCCAAGATACAATAGACTGGGAAACAAGAGAAGCCTTCGTTAAGGGACTCCCGAACGAGGTATATATGCGAGTAAAGCTAGCAGGATACCACACTTTAGAAGACGCGTATCGCCAAGCCGTCAAAGCAACACACGAATTAAAACAAATAAACGATAGAACGCGACCCCAACGACCGATACCTCCGAACAATTACAAACGCGAAAACGTACGTCCTTTGAACACTAACAACAATGTCAGGAATAACCGCCAAGATCGAAGATCAGTACCTCCATCACAGAATTACTCAAATGCTCCGAGACAAAATATTATCACATGTAACTATTGTAAAAAACCTGGGCATTTAGTAAAAGATTGCTACAAATTTAAAGCCCGTGTAGATGCCGGAATAATCGTACCCTATGCTTCGAGACAATCGGGAAACCAAACACGTCCTTCGGGAGAATGGGGCGAGCCTCGAAGGAACGATACGCCGAATCGCCCAAGAGTGCAAGCAGCAACCAGGAGACCGGCGCCGACGGCAACGAACAGAACAAGGGTAGCCGCCCCCGCAAGATCGACTCCACCACCTATAATGAGGAACAGGGCAAACGCAAAGCCGACCGAGAGGACGAACGAACAAGTATTAAATACTGTGGGAGAGACATCCCACAACCAAACGAGGTCACAAACAGAAAATTCAGAATCTCAAGTCAAGAAGGAAAAGGTGAAGCACAAGCAACCGGCGAAGGAGGATCACCAGGAGTTAGATTCGGATTCGGAAGGCGACCTCTCCGAATTATTTCAATAAAATTTAACGATTCCCCAACGACACCAACTGCGCGAATAGTTTCCCCAGAACTAAAAACTAAGACGAGTTTATTATTAGACTCTGGATCGGAGATTAATATTATCAAGAAAACTGCTTTACGCGATTCAGCCATCATCGACGATAAAGAATCAATTGAAGTGCGAGGAATTACGGCAACGAGCCTGGTCTCCCTAGGGCAGACGGTAATACAGGTTGCGGGCCATCCGGTTATTTTTCATGTAGTCGATGATTCATTGCTAATCGATCAAGACGGAATCCTGGGATCCGAATTTTTTGCAGGATGTAAGGCTCGTTTGGACTATGAGGGAAAACATATCAAATGGGGAAATATTTATATTCCCTTTGATACTAAAGAAAAGATAATTATACCTAAGCGAAGCTCAGTAACGTGTTCAGTAAATATCGCAAATCCAGAGATGAAAGAAGGATTTATTCCCAGAATCGAGCCAATCAAGGGAATCTATTTTGGTAATGCAGTTGTGAGGAATTATAGAGGAAAATGTTACATAAGGATAATAAATACTACCTCGAGGAATTACGAATTCACAACACCAACAATGGTAATTAAAGAATTTGAAAACCCCCCCCCGCTTCCTAGGACGGCGTGTAATACAGTTTTAAAATCGAAGGAGAGTAGATACGATCAAATAATTGAGTTACTACGGCTCGAACACTTAAACGAAGAAGAAAAGGAAAACGTTCAAAGGTTGATTCGTAATAATCAAGATAGATTTCATATTCCAGGAGATGCACTTGAAGCAACTGGAGTTTTGGAACATAAAATAATTACAACGGATAATATACCAGTTAATACTAAACAGTATCGATATCCACCAGTACATCGAGAAGAAATAAATCGACAAATTCAAGAATTACTAGATACGGATGTAGTGGAACCGTCGATATCTCCATATAATTCCCCGTTATGGATAGTACCCAAAAAATCCGACTCGCAAGGAAACAAACGCTGGAGATTAGTTATTGATTATAGGAAATTAAACGATAAAACGATCGGCGATGCTTTCCCACTACCCAACATTACAGAAATATTGGATCAATTAGGAAGTGCGAAATATTTTTCCACGTTTGACTTAGCATCGGGCTTTCACCAGATCCGTATGTCACAAGAAGACGCCCACAAAACTGCATTTTCGACACCATATGGACATTATCAATTCAAAAGAATGCCTTTTGGACTAAAGAATGCCCCAGCGACATTTCAACGTTTGATGAACTCAGTGTTATCCGGTCTACAAGGAATAGAACTATTCGTCTATCTGGATGATATAGTGATCTATTCTAGGTCCCTTCAAGAACATGAAATTAAATTTAATAAGTTAATGGAAAGACTGAGGGCAGCTAAATTACGATTACAGCCCGATAAGTGCGAATTTTTACGACACGAAGTGAATTATTTAGGACACATAATTAGTGAAGATGGAGTAAAACCCGATCCGAAGAAAATCGAAGCCGTATCAAAATTTCCGCGACCCAAAAGAGTGAAAAATATCAAACAATTTTTGGGATTAGCAGGATACTACAGAAGATTTATACCCGATTTCTCCAAGGTCGCAAAACCATTGACACAACTATTGAAGAAAGACACTCCCTTTAAATGGACGGAAAATCAAGACAAGGCATTCGAAGATTTAAAGGCAGCACTAATGACAAAACCCATTCTACAATATCCGGATTTTTCTAAACCTTTTAACCTTACTACAGACGCATCAGGGTATGCTATAAGCGGTGTACTAAGTCAAGGGCCAATCGGAAAAGATTTACCGATTGCGTATGCCTCAAGACTATTGAATTCTGCTGAACAAAACTACTCTACCATAGAAAAGGAGTGTCTGGCAATCGTTTACAGCGCGATGCATTTCCGACCGTATCTTTACGGAAGGAAATTTACTATCGTAACCGATCATAAACCCTTAGTCTGGATGCATTCTATCAAAGACCCTACATCGAGAATTTGGAAATGGAAATTGAAATTATCGGACTTTGAATTCGATATTGTGTACAAGGAAGGTAGGGCGAATGCAAACGCTGACGCATTATCTAGGAATCCTCCGGAAATTTGTCTACCAATCAGAAGGAGAGAGGAAGTCTCACCAATTCGCTATCCTGTCTCAAAAAGATTCGAAAAGGATACATCGTCTGAAGACTCTCCCATATTCGAAACTAAACCACGCGGCTTGCCTCAACCCACTGATCCTGCAAAACGAGAAAAGGTTTGTGCTCGGAAGTACCTTGCATTGGAAGAAACGCCCGTAAAATATTTTGACGAAGCACTAGCCGAGCTCGATGTAAATAAAGAAATAACTGATCGAGGGAAAAGGAGAATGGGTACAACAAGCGAAGAGGAGTATTCCGCCGAAACTCCAGAACTAACTCGACAACGAGAAAGGGATACGCATGTCTCAAAAAGATTCAAATTGGATACGTCAACCGAAGATTCTCCCATATTCGAAGCTAAACCACGCGCCTGGCCTCAAGCCAGTGATTCGAAAAATCAAGGAAAGGTTTATACCCGAAAACATCGTACAATAGAAGAAACCCCCATAAAATATTCTGATCAGGCACTGGCAGAAGTCGATGTAAATATAGATAGAGGAATAACCAAGCGAGAAAAAGAAGACACAGATACGACAGGCGAAGAAGAGCTCTCTACTGTAATTCCGGAATTAATTCCACAACGAGAAAAGGACCAGAGACCTACAATAATTGCGGAACAAAAAATTTCAGAAACCCGAGATTCAATTACAAGAGTAAATGACCATAAAATAATATTCATAGATGTACATGGCAACCCGATAGATAAAGGAGCCTTAGAAATGAAAGAGATGGGAAAATTGCCTCGTTACGAAGATTTAATGTTGGAAAAAGCAAGATTGAACTGCGATTCCGGGAAATACATCGTATCTCTACCAATAAAGGAAAATAGGAATATTCCAATAGCACCAGAAAATTTATTAAACTCACTACGATCTCTACTAGATGTAGTAAATGAAAAACAATTTACTTCCTTTAGCATTAGCAAAGGAAATTTGGAGGAAATACCCTGGCGATATACAATCAGAAAATTAAAAGAAATATTTATGGAAAAAACCCTAACCATCACTATTTGCACGGGGGAAGTAATTACCCCGCCTGTGGAAGCGCGAAACAACATAATACGAGAAAAACATGAATCAAGTGTAGCAGGACACAAGGGAATAACAAAAACTTATCAAAGAATACGACAATATTATTATTGGGAAAACATGAAAAAGGAAATTCAAGATTACGTAAACACATGTAAGGAATGTCAATTGAAGAAACTCACAAGAATAAAAGCAAAACAACCGATGGTACTTACAGACACACCAGGTAAAGCGTTCGACAAGATTAGTATGGATATTGTAGGTCCATTGCCAAAAACTCAA
This sequence comes from Bombus flavifrons, assembly GCF_040668555.2. NCBI lineage: Eukaryota > Metazoa > Arthropoda > Insecta > Hymenoptera > Apidae > Bombus > Bombus flavifrons. The sequence continues at coordinate 225,152 of NC_138459.1, read as the reverse complement.
AAGGGGAATGAATATATTTTAACTATCCAAGATTTATTAACAAAATACTCTATCGGGATTTCAATAGGAGGAATCTCTTCAGCCGAGGTAGCGGATGCATTCGTAAAGCAATTTATTTGTCGTTTCGGATCACCGAGAGCTATCCTCACTGATCAAGGAACAAACTTCACATCCTCGCTAATGAAGAAAGTAGCAAAGAGATTCCGCATCAAACAATATACCACGACGGCATATCATCCACAAAGTAACGGTTCGATCGAAAGATCCCACCACGTACTGATTGAATATCTCAAGCTATACATTGAAAATTCCAAAAACTGGGACGAATGGGTAGAATTAGCTATGTTTTCCTATAATACTTCTGTACACGAAGGAACGAAATTCTCTCCGCACGAATTAGTCTTTGGACATTTAGCCAGAGAGCCTACAGGTGAAGTAATAATCGAAGAGAACATGGAACCAACATACGCAGAATACCTCGGAGATCTGTTCGATAAAATTAACACGGTACAACGAATAGCAAGGGAAAATTTGATAAAATCTAAACTAAAATCAAAAGAATACTACGACCGACGAATCAACCCTCAAAATTTTAAAGTAGGGGATTCAGTATATCTATTAAAAGAACCTAGTAAAGGAAAATTCTCCGATCAATATACTGGACCACATAAAGTGCTAGAAATCTTGCAAAACCAAAACGTCAAGATTGAAGTAAAAGGGATTCCGCGAACAGTGCACCTAAACAAGTTAAAACTAGCGCATAACCGAAGTAAACAATAGACAAAACGATTTCAGTGGGCAAAATAGTACAATACTGTATATTGTAGTGCTGCTCGTTGAATAATACAAATAGTGGAAACCTAAAAAAAAAAAAAAAAAAAAAAAAAAAAAAAAAAAAAAAAAAAAAAAAAAAAGAGAGAGAGAAAAAAATATATAAAAAAAAAAGAGAGAGAAAAATTATTAAGTGTGCTCCGATTATTGTTTGAATATAAAATGTGTGAATTCAATGAATAATTAAAATAGTGAAAGTGAAAGTTACCTTGTGAATAAGTAATCAACATGCAAGAAAGGTGTACGTGCAAGTATAGGTTGTGAATCTTTATTTGTGGAACGTAATGTACGACAACTACCTAAAATAAGTGAATAAATTAGTTTCAATTGTTTCAGTGCAAAATACAAGATTACTAAATGTCATAATTAAAACAAAAGCAAGTGTGACTCTGTTCGTCGAATAATACAGATAGTGGAAACCTAAAAAGAAAAAGAAAATTATTAAGTGTGCTCCGATTATTGTTTGAATATAAAATGTGTGAATTCAATGAATAATTAAAATAGTGAAAGTGAAAGTTACCTTGTGAATAAGTAATCAACATGCAAGAAAGGTGTACGTGCAAGTATAGGTTGTGAATCTTTATTTGTGGAACGTAATGTACGACAACTACCTAAAATAAGTGAATAAATTAGTTTCAATTGTTTCAGTGCAAAATACAAGATTACTAAATGTCATAATTATATTGTGGTTAAAACAAAAGCAAGTGTGACTCTGTTCGTCGAATAATACAGATAGTGGAAACCTAAAAAGAAAAAGAAAATTATTAAGTGTGCTCCGATTATTGTTTGGATATAAAATGTGTTAATTCAATGAATAATTAAAACAGCGAAAGTGAAGTTTACATTGTGAACAAGTAATCATCATACAAGAAAGTGTATGTGCAAATATAGGTTATGGATCCCTGTTTGCGGAATACAATGTACGACAGCCAGCTGAAATAAATGAATGAATTAACTTCAAGTGTTTCAATGCAAAATACAATATTACTAAATGTTATAACAATATTGTGATCAAATCAGAAGGAAGAGTGACACTGTTCGTCGAATAATACAGATAGTGAAAACCTAAAAGGGAAAAAGAAAACTATTAAGTGTGCTCCGATTATTGTCTGAATATAAAATGTGTTAATTCAATGAATAACTAAAATAGTGAAAGTGAAAGTCACCTTGCGAACAAGTAATCGCTATACAAAAGATTTACGTGCAAAATAGGCCATGGATCCCTGTTTGCGGAACACCATGTACGACAGCCAGCTGAAAGTAAATAAATGGATTAACTTCGATCGCCTTAATACAAGAGGCAACACTACTAAACGTCATAGCAAGACTATGAAAGCGTGACACTGTTCGTCGAATGGCACAGATAACAGGTAACCTGAAAAAAAAAAAAAGGGGGGAAAGATTACTACAAGTGCTCCAATTATTGTTTGAATATGAAAAGTAATAGTTCAACGAATATTTAAAACAGTGAAGGTGCAACTTACCTCATGAACAATCAAACACCATACAAGAAGCGCACAAGCATGAATTTCACAAATTAATAAGAAGAAATGAAATAGTTGATAAGTATAGAAAGTGGTTAGGAAGATAATTAAGATAGATTAATTGGAAGCTAGTAATAGATAGAACCAGAGTAAAGGATAGTATATTGTATTAACTATTATATCTAACATGTAGAAGCATATTTTGTAATACACAATAGCGGTCGCTCACACAATATATCATACACATATTGAATTAATAAATTAAACAGTACCTTTATGATCGCAGACATAGGATGATTGAAGGCAACCATAGTAAGTATCCAAGGTAATACCGAAGAATCTGATGATGATGTGAGAATGATCCAGGTAAGCAACGCAGCATCAAAAATCTAAAAAGAAATTTTTTTTTTTTTTACAAACAATGTTAATCTAACAAATACGACTTAATCACTAATAAAGGAACTAATTCATATCAAACATAAAATAATAACAATAGCAAACATAAGCAATAATAAAATTAATAGGGAAATAAGAAAGGTTAATAAACACAGAAATAGGTTAGAAACTAATCACGATAGACTAACTAAATATTAACAAGTCATGACTGAACTTAGTACCAAGGAATAAAGTTATAGTACATGAAAGCGACTGGTAACACAATACACAAAATACTAACTAAATTAAACGAGACTTATATAAACGCAAGTCACGTATAACCAAAACGATGACCATTGAAATTCGACAACAATATAACCCATGTTATTACATTAAAGTAACACGCGGTATCTACACGCACAATACCATGAAACACAAAACAACATTACAAAACACTACTAAATAAAATCATAACCAGTTATTTCAATAATACATTACTGTTGACATTAAAACAACACCATACCAAAGATACACGCGAGCGACCATGTTGAAAAAAAAAAAAAATACGTCGCGCACACCCCACACACACACACCTCAACACGAATAATAACCAATACAATGTAATGTAGGATCATGATAGTTATGTTAGGTACTAAATAAAAAAAAAAGAAGAGAGGAGAGTAAAAAAAAAAAAAAAAAAAAAAAAAAAAAAGAGAGAAAAAAAAAGGGGAAATAATAAATAATAACTAACATATTCATAACATATTACATATATATTATATTATATACAGGGATACAATATTCATATAAAGGGACGGATCCGAACGAAACATATAAAAATAAAAATAAAATAAATAAAAAAAAAATATAATAAAAATATATATATTAATTGTTTTTGTATGTATGTACAGAACGAGTGGCGAACTCATCAATTCTGACATAGAAAATCCAGACGGACCCGAGCTCGCATTCGATCTGGAAGTGACAGAGGAGGTTGAGTCCTGCCTCTGTGTTCAGTTGTTATGTCCCGTTAACAATTATGATACCGGCTATTTTTGCCAAGACTGTTTCGACGGCCTGGATCCGGACGACCAGGACCTGTGTGAAGAGCCGCCCATCCATTTTCTATGCGGAGTACCTTTAAGAACACAAATATCACGCTGCACCATGTGCGGTATAAACATAGCAGACGTACAACCCGCTACATCATGCCTCCAATGCATGATGGTCTACTATAATCTGACTCACCTTGAAAGAGAATTTTTAGTTCAAGGAAGGATACTCCGCACCACCGAAATATAACGTACTTGTGTGCTGTGCACGAAAGGAAATACTTAAATCCACCTGTAAACAAACAACATTAATAACTATACATATAATTTTTATTCATGTTTACTAATATATATACACGCATGTTTTAAAGTAGATGATATTTGTAACACTCACTTCCATTGACAATGCAAGTGACTTATAAAATAAATTGTCATATTTATACACACACACATATATATATATACGAAAACAAGCTACACTTGTGACACTTCTACCTATTAATAATACATACTTATAACGATAAAATAAATCCCATTTATATTACTCATCAAAACGTACGCATATATGTATATAATTATAACTCACGTAGCCTTCATAAAATTATTTTCACTGACAGCATGTACATCAAACCTAAAATAGAACAAAGTTATAGAAAAAAGGGGGAAAAGGAAGAAAGGGAAAAGAGAAAATGTATAAATATAATTTCCTTTCTTTACACACATATATATATATATATATATATTAAAAGGTTATTCTTATTTCTGAAAACTCAAGAGTAAGAAACAATTTAATAAACTGTTAATAGGAAGATGAATCACCTGGTCATCGTACTTACCCTCATCAAAATAACATATGGCCTGGTAGGATACGACTGCAATGGCAACCACCTCAACGTTACCACCATCTCTTTAAACTCCATCGGGGACTGCAGCATACAACCTGCAACGACAGAAACCCAAGATATTTATATTCAACTACTGCAACTCTCAGAATTCGAATTTACCAGTGTAAGGCAATGCAAGGTGCAAATAACTCGAATTATACATTACTGTGGCATGCACTCCCACACGTCGGCAGTGCATAATGGATTCGCCGAATACCTTCAGGAAACAACTGCCCAACAATGTGCAAGAATGCACCAGGACGGCACGTTTTCACTCGGACCACAAAACCTCATAGTAGGCTTAAAGGATAATGCAACGGAAACGCAGTCGCTTATCCTAGCCGGCAAGCTAACAAACGACGGCAGCTGCCAGGGAACACAGTACGTAGACCCATACGGGAGCTGGGAAAGGGTAGTCGTACAAGCCACAGTGAGGATAAGTTTAAGATCAGGAGTCGTGCCAGTACGTATTGAAGCAAATAAAATTATACTGAAATCAGGAACAGTATGTACCTTCAGCGAAGGAAACTGCCTAGACGCTGAGGACGGGTACACTTATTGGCAACCACAACCGCCCTCACCATGCAAATTTGATCAATACGATGTGCTATATGAAGGAATTGCTACAAAGATTCAGGAAATAAGAACCAACAGGGAACCAGCACAACCAGTTTATGCATTGACAACACAAGAAGTAACCTTTGCACTGACTAAAACCGGAGAACAACCCCTGTGCGGATACACCTTACTATCGACAGAACACCCAAAATTGTTCCTGTTGGAAACAACAAAAGGGAATACGTTCATATCCAAAAGCAAGACAGCAGTTGAAAATCTGGATATATTCACCTACGTTAACTCTAAATTCGTTTATGTAGAAAAACATATTAAAAGACAAATGACGGCACTATACCATGATGTACTGACACAACGATGCACCACGGAAAAGAAGTTAATAGAAAACGCTTTAAGTTTAGCAATCCTATTACCCGATGAGTTCGCATATACAGTAACTAAAACCCCGGGACACATGGCCTTGATTGCTGGAGAAGCGGTCCATATAGTCAAATGCATTCCCGTGCAAGTAAAAATACGACACACAACGGAATGCTATTCGGAGCTACCGGTTTGGCAAGGAAATCGTACCGCATTTTTAACACCAAAGACACACATCCTAACTCAACATGGAAACCATAGGGAATGTAGTGCAATACTACCCACATTATACAATATCGACGGACTTTGGCACAAATTCCTACCAAAACCGATGGAAGCAATCGCACCACAAGAACTCCACCCAGACGTACGCCAAACATGGCAATATTCAGCACCATCATCATTGGCCACAAGCGGGATATACACCCAAAAGGACCTGGATACACTTCGAGACCACGTCATGTTCCCGGCAGAAAAAACAGCAGTCTTAAACACACTGGCCAGAGGGGCGACAGGAAAATCAATCGTCCCTGGAACGGTAAACATCCTGGGAGTCATGGACGAAAACACATTAACGACAATAGCGAAAAATACCGCATCGAAATTATGGTCTGGTTTCATGGAATTTGGAACGATCAGTGCAGCAATATTTGGAATAATTGTAATATTTAAACTAATCAAGACAATAGTAGACATAACTATACACGGATACCAGTTACGCGAGACTTACGGATGTGGAATCGCCCTACTAGGAGCAATATGCGGGTCAGTCACACACCTGCTATTATACCTCAAAAGAAGACGAAATGTCGACGATCCAGCGACACAACCTCAAGGAATATCAATAACACCAACAGTCACCCAACAACCAACAGCATCTACGTTCGCCTTGAGCGAACTCAAAGACACCATCAGTCAAATTTCCTCCGGAAATTTGAACTCCAAGGGCGGGGGTGTCACGTCCCGCGCTCCGCACGTGCCGTAACGAAAATACAAAGCTACTATACGGAAATCAGCGCGAGTAAAATTTGAATAGACCAAGGAACACACGCTACTGCAAAACAAAATAAAAGATTAACGAATAAGGGCGACTATAGACTAACTATAGGGATGAATATATACGAAACACAAAATATGTAGAATAAAATCAACCAATAAATAAATATATGCACATAACACTAAATAAATCTACCAATAACCGACACGATATTTAAAAACCTATGGTTCAATAAATCAACCAATAAATAAAATATAGGTATATAACATCAAATAAACCTACCAATATCCTATGAACTTGATAACTTGGCAAAGGATAAACCACGATTCGAAAAACTAACCGATAACTATCAGTATAAAATAAAGTCAATTAATAAACTGGACTAGATACGAACCGATCAAATAAAACAAGAATAAGTAGGATTATATATGACAAATTCGCAAAGGAGCAACAAGAAGATATACTACAATCAATCAACGAAGACGGAATATGTGAAATACAAAAGAAGAATTTAAATCAGTAAATAAAAATTAATTAATGAATTAAACGAGTGGCGAACCAAACGAGTAAATCAAGAAATAAGAATGACTACAGAAGGGAAATAATTGAAACAGCGGGAATACATTTTTTTTAATTAACAAAACAAATGATCAAAACAACTAACATCGCAGCAACTTGGAGTATTATACACAAATATATACATATATGTTAAACACATAACAATTTAGTAAATATTAGAAATAAAACTTTCAATACTATGTAACAAATCCAAAATTATCAAATTTCAAATATATATGCATATACGAAATCAAATGGTTAACAGTCTAATAAACACCTAACCTAAAATACACAATACTACACTATTAAAAAAAAAAAAAAAAAAAAAACTTATATAAAAATCACATTGACGGAAATATGTATATGTGTGCGCATTCTATACTATTAAATCAAATTAACAATCTGGTAAACATAAAATACATAATCAAAACTCGTGCTCATTCTAGTAAAGAACTACATATGAAAACTATACTACGAAACATGCATGTCTATATATATATATATAAAACCTAGATTTTAAACCAAGCTATTAATAATCTAATATAAAAGATATAGAACATACACATAGTACTATTGAAACTAACCAACTAACTACTTGTTAGCAAATCCAGCGATTAAAAATAATTAACACCGCCTCGACTGGGAGAATTGCGTACAGCATAAATATGTAAACCATATCAAACACATAATAATCTGGTAAACTTTCAATACTACGTTGTCACATTACAAAACATATAGGTATATATATATATAAAAACAAATAATTGACATATAACCTCAAATACACAATTAAAGAATTTTTTAACAAAAAAAAAAAAAAAAAAAAGAAAGGTCACACTATCAGAAATATATATATATATACTTATGTGTGTGTATGCGTGTTCTATTCTACTAAATCAAAATTAACTAGTAAACATAAAATAAATAATTAAAACTAGCCAACATTTCAGTAAAGAATTTCATGACAAAATCTATATTTTAAGCCAAATTATTAATAATCTAAATGAACATAAAAGAAGTAGAACACACAACATAACATTATTTAAACTAACTAACATTCGGATAACCTCAGAGAATTTTATATGAAAACTACACAAAAAAAAGAGAGAGAAAAAATATATATGTATATTTATATATATGTGTGTACTTTATGTTATCGAACATTCTACTCAAAACAATAAAACAATGCTATTAATGAGTTATAAAATTTAACAACAATACTATTCGCATGTTATTATATGAACACACAATATATAAATATAGTATATATATATGTATATATATATATATATATATATTATAAATACACAAACAATACTATCCTAACTGCGCTAGAATAAAGAAAATTAAGGCGGAGAAATAATTATTTCAATATTAAATAAAAGCAAAGACCCGTCACTATACTGGAGATATTCACGAACAGCCATCTTAGATTGTCATAGCTCTTACACGTGTGCATCGGAACACATGCAATAGTTATACGCATTAAATAAGTGCAAAATAATGTTATTCTCGCCTCAACTACACGTCAAACATAAAAAAGGGGGTTTTAATAATTAACAAATAAATAATAGATTCGATATTAACAAAAGTCACTATATGCTAGGGACATTCACAGGCGGCCATTTTGGATAATCCACATGCGTATTAACCTTCTTGCTTTACAAATAAATTATATTCTCAATCAATAAAAAAAAAAAAAAGAAAGAAAAGAAAAAAAAAAAGAGAAAAAAAAGGAAGAGAATAAATATTTAGTACAAATGGGAGATCGTAATAAGGAAAGAATAAGTAATAATTAATACCTAATCAGCCGTAAGGAACAATCGTGAAAACACATTGTTAAGATTAATTAACATTTTTTCAAAATTGAATAAATCCTATGTGTAACTACATTATCGAACACAAATGTAAAAAAAATATATATATATATATATTATAAAAGAAATACAAATATATAACTACACTATCAAACACAAATGTAAAAAAATATATATATATATATATATTATAAAAGAAATACAAAATAAAATATATAAAAGTATACACACGTACTTAACAAACATAAAAAGAAATAAATTATGAAACAAGTATATAAACATATATATATATGTATATATATATATATATATTTAACATACAACCAAAATAAAAGAAAACCGAAATTGTTAAACGGCGAAACTACAAATACAGAGCAACTATACTAAATCGAAATCAGGACAAGGAGCTCCAGGATAAAGCTCGCTAAACTTACACATACACCAATAACGTACGACAGGGGAAATTCCCCTTTCTCCAGAAGCATGATGGCGAAGATGTGCCTCCAGAACTACTTCAGGGATTTCATCAGGAAAACGCACCTTCGCGCAACGGTCAGTATCAACAACTTCAAATAGAGGAAAATCCCACTCGAGTATGACGGTTTCCGCATCAAAGAAGCTTTCGTCAACAACAGCAGAATTGTCAGAACTCGATTCCAAGGAATCAGCACTGATGTCACGCAACTCCTCCAACAACTTTGGTTCTCGTACTTGGTCACAATACCTCATACGTTTGCTGGGTCCTCCCGAATCACTCATGGATTCTTCGCTATCCCTCTTCCTCTTCCGCTAGAATAATACAAATAGAGCTTAATGGAACAAAACGGGATAAATTAAGCGGACTAAAAACAAGACAAAATACGCACTCGAGAAGCCTGCATAAGAACCTCTGATAAAATTGCCTCCGCAACCATCGTCCAAACGTCAAAGTCCAAATCACCGAAATCTACGTTTATGAAAATAGCAAAAATCGAAAATCAAATTAAATCCCAAAAGCAACCATAACATGGAAATATTCATCAAAACCAAACTTACCCAAGATAAACCAAAAGAAATCCTTGCTGCGGGAGAGTGGCGGATCGCGCGTGTTGCCGGGGCAAGTGTCGATATAATAATGAGACTCTAGCCACCGGCCCTTCCACGCGCCGAAGAACAAAAATTATTCCCACAGTACTAACATAAAGATTCTCAAGAAAAAGACTAGACCAGCATGGAAGGCTCCAAGCCTCCTAGACGCTACCTCAGCAGAAAATAGAACCGATGGGAACTAAGTCGAAATACGGATTTTTGCATTCTCTCACGTACCCGCGATGGGAATCTGGAAGTTAAAAGACAAGATAACGAAGCAAAGGAGACATCAACGATTACAGAATTTGCATTCTCTCACGTACGAGTTCAGGAACCCCAAAACTGCAGCATCCCGATTCCCACGGAAGCGAACCACCAGTTGACCGCCACCCCGTGGGGGATGTTATTATAAATAAGCGCAGGAACATAGAAGATTTTTAATATATTGTCGTCATTCGCGCATTGCACCTCGACGGTCTCTTATTAATTGCTCAGTTTAAGTCACAAATTAAGTTAGAAATCTTTTTAAGTGTTCATTTCATTGGCGAGATTTAAAAAAAAAAAAAAAAAAAAAAAAACATCCTCATAAATAAATATATTTATACCCGCGACGTTTATCCGAATAAATAAGCCGCAAGCTTATTTAGAGTGTATTTCTAATCAAAAATAAATAAACTACAGTTCTAATAATAATTATACCTGAGTCGAATAACTAAACCAAATAAAAAAAAAAATTTCACCGACGACTATTACGAGCCGATGGCCCCTGACGGAACAAGGTAAGAGTCTCAATTTTTATAAAATTTTCTTCTTCTCTAGTAACTTCGCCACATCCAGGAACCGAATCCGATTTACTTGTCATCAATTAATACATTCAATTTCGTTTCAATTTTGAGAATAAACGAAGGGTCATTCGCTGCGTAGGCTTGTGAAAACGGTGTCTTCAATTACTGAAACACTCATTGATCTTCGCATTCCTCCTCCCACTGTTGGCAAAACATTGCCCGTCTTTGGGCAAGGCTTGCGAAATCACACGAGTTTTACGCAGAGAAGACTATCAAATTAGATCTAATTGACCGATATCTTCATTCTTGCCATCGTTGTATACGATTATAAAATAGAATAATTCCCTTCTGAATCTTAACCAAAGGATCATTCGCTGTGTTGGGTTGTGGATAACGGTGTTTCGACTATCGAACCATCTATTGATCTTCGCATTCCTCCTCCCACTGCTGGCAAAATACTGCCCATCTTTGGGCAAGGTTTGCGAAATCACACGAACCCCACACAGAGAGGATCATTGAAATCACTTTCTCGTAAACACTCAATTCGGAAGGCAAGAAGATCGAAACGGTAAAAAAAAAAAAAAAAAAAAATCACTCTAACAAATGAACTAAGGTCCAGTTCAATGATAGATTCATTGGCGAAATTAAGAGAGGAGGAGAAGGAAACGTAAAGATAAAATTTGCATCAAACGAAGAAAATTCGAAATCTTAACCAATCCATTAACGCGAACACTCTTGTTTTACCGTCCCTAAAACGCTATATATATATATATATATATATATACATATATATAACAACTTGAATAATTCCATATTCAAATTTAAATAAATTCTATACAACGAAATTGAACCGAACTCTCAAATAATTCCTACATACAGATATATACATACACATATATATATATATATATATAATTTTAAATAATTCTATACTGAAGTTTAGATAAATTCCGTGCGAACAAATCGAATACTTATTTTTATCCAACTTTAATCCTCTCCCGTGCGAGTATCCCTGCACATAGCAGGTTAGCCGAAAAACGTGGAAATTATTTTACCAGTAGCCTAACACTAGTCAACGCTATCCATAAGTAATTAATTTATCAATAGAATTATTTCGAAAATAAGTACAAGGAAATTTTTCTATTCGAAACAGTCCTCAGACTGTTTCTGGTGGCAGCAACTACCGTGTGAGAAATATTTCTTATACAGCCAATTAAATTTAAATCTTTCCCTTCAGATTAAATTAAAATCAAAAGTTTGAATTGACTTTAAACGAGTACGTAACAATAAACTTTCAACTTAGAAATAGATTTTAATCGAAAACCTTGATTCAATATCTTAAATATAATTATATCGTGTAAATTTTCCCCTCCTGACGAAACTCAACTAAATCGAACTAAATTAAATTAAATTAAATTAAACAAAACAAAATAAATTAAAACAAACACAAAAAACTAATTAAAATTAAAACAATAAAAAAAAAAAAAAATCTTGCGAATTCAACGGTTTAAAATCAATTCAAACAAACAGGAACGTAACAACGTGCAGAATGTAATAAACAACAGTTTAACCGTCGAAACAAGCGGAACAGCTCGCAAATCTCGATGATTTCGTCGATTTTGATGAAAACTGACCGTCGTTTCCTTCCCGTTTGAGATATTTCGACGTTTAAGCGCTCTTTTTACTCCTTTTTACGTGCAGAATGTAATAAACAACCGTTTAACCGTCGAAACAAGCGGAACAGCTCGCAAATCTCGATGATTTCGTCGATTTTGATGAAAACTGACCGTCGTTTCCTTCCCGTTTGAGATATTTCGACGTTTTAGAGCTCGTTTTACTCCACTTAAAGTGCAGAATGTAATACACGCCAGTTTCATCCTCGAAACGAGCGGAACAGCTCGCAAATTTCGATGATTTCGTCGATTTTGATGAAAACTGACCGTCGTTTCCTTCCCGTTTGAGATATTTCGACGTTTAAACGCTCATTTCACTCCTTTTTACGTGCAGAATGTAATAAACAGCCGTTTAACCGTCGAAACAAGCGGAACAGCTCGCAAATCTCGATGATTTCGTCGATTTTGATGAAAACTGACCGTCATTTCCTTCCCGCTTGAGATATTTCGACGTTTAAGCGCTCTTTTTACTCCTTTTTACGCGCAGAATGTAATAAACAACCGTTTAACCGTCGAAACAAGCGGAACAGCTCGCAAATCTCGATGATTTCGTCGATTTTGATGAAAACTGACCGTCATTTCCTTCCCGTTTGAGATATTTCGACGTTTAAGCGCTCTTTTTACTCCTTTTTACGTGCAAAATGTAATAAACAACCGTTTAACCGTCAAAACAAGCGGAACAGCTCGCAAATCTCGATGATTTCGTCGATTTTGCTGAAAACTGACCGTCGTTTCCTTCCCGTTTGAGATATTTCGACGTTTAAACGCTCATTTCACTCCTTTTTACGTGCAGAATGTAATAAACAACCGTTTAACCGTCGAAACAAGCGGGACAGCTCGCAAATCTCGATGATTTCGTCGATTTTGACGAAAACTAACCGGCGTTTCCTTCCCGTTTGAGATATTTCGACGTTTTAGGGCTCGTTTTACTCCATTTAACGTGCAGAATGTAACAAACAACCGTTTCACCGTCGAAACAAGCGGAACAGCACGCAAATCTCGATGATTTCGTCGATTTTGACGAAAACTAACCGTCGTTTCCTTCCCGTTTGAGATATTTCGACGTTTTAGAGCTCGTTTTACTCTATTTAACGTGCAGAATGTAATACAAGCCAGTTTCAGCGTCGAAACAAGCGGGAGAGCTCGCAAATCTCGATGATTTCGTCGATTTTGACGAAAACTAACCGTCGTTTCCTTCCCGTTTGAGATATTTCGACGTTTAAACACTCATTTCACTCCTTTCTACGTGCAGAATGCAATGCACAACCGTTTAACCGTCGAAACAAGCGGAACAGCTCGCAAATCTCTATGATTTCGTCGATTTTGATGAAAACTAACCGTCGTTTCCTTCCCGTTTGAGATATTTCGACGTTTTAGGGCTCGTTTTACTCCATTTAACGTGCAGAATGTAACAAACAACCGTTTCACCGTCGAAACAAGCGGAACAGCACGCAAATCTCGATGATTTCGCCGATTTTGACGAAAACTTACCGTCGTTTCCTTCCCGTTTGAGATATTTCGACGTTTAAGATCGTTTTACTCCATTTAACGTGCAGAATGTAATACACGCCAGTTTCATCCTCGAAACAAGCGGAACAGCACGCAAATCTCGATGATTTCGTCGATTTTGACGAAATCTAATCGTCGTTTCCTTCCCGTTTGAGATATTTCTACGTTTTAGAGCTCTTTTTACTCCACTTAACGTGCAGAATGTAATACACGCCAGTTTCATCCTCGAAACGAGCGGGACAGCTCGCAAATCTCGGTGATTTCGTCGATTTTGACGAAAACTAATCGTCGTTTCCTTCCCGTTTGAGATATTTCGACGTTTAAGAGCTCGTTTTACACCATTTAACGTGCAGAATGTAATACAAGCCGGTTTCAGCGTCGAAACAAGCGGAACAGCTCGCAAATCTCGATGATTTCGTCGATTTTGATGAAAACTGACCGTCGTTTCCTTCCCGTTTGAGATATTTCGACGTTTAAACGGTCATTTCACTCGTTTTTACGTGCAAAATGCAATGCACAACCGTTTAACCGTCGAAACAAGCGGAACAGCTCGCAAATCTCGATGATTTCGTCGATTTTGATGTAAACTGACCGTCATTTCCTTCCCGTTTGAGATATTTCGACGTTTAAGCACTCTTTTTACTCCTTTTTACGTGCAGAATGCAATGCACAACCGCTTAACCGTCGAAACAAGCGGAACAGCTCGCAAATCTCGATGATTTCGTCGATTTTGATGAAAGCTGACCGTCATTTCCTTCCCGCTTGAGATATTTCGACGTTTAAGCGCTCTTTTTACTCCTTTTTACGTGCAGAATGTAATAAACAACAGTTTAACCGTCGAAACAAGCGGAACAGCTCGCAAATCTCGATGATTTCGTCGATTTTGATGAAAACTGACCGTCGTTTCCTTCCCGTTTGAGATATTTCGACGTTTAAGCGCTCTTTTTACTCCTTTTTACGTGCAGAATGTAATAAACAACCGTTTAACCGTCGAAACAAGCGGAACAGCTCGCAAATCTCGATGATTTCGTCGATTTTGATGAAAACTGACCGTCGTTTCCTTCCCGTTTGAGATATTTCGACGTTTTAGAGCTCGTTTTACTCCACTTAAAGTGCAGAATGTAATACACGCCAGTTTCATCCTCGAAACGAGCGGGACAGCTCGCAAATCTCGATGATTTCGTCGATTTTGACGAAAACTAATCGTCGTTTCCTTCCCGTTTGAGATATTTCGACGTTTAAGAGCTCGTTTTACTCCATTTAACGTGCAGAATGTAATACAAGCCGGTTTCAGCGTCGAAACAAGCGGAACAGCTCGCAAATCTCGATGATTTCGTCGATTTTGATGAAAACTGACCGTCGTTTCCTTCCCGTTTGAGATATTTCGACGTTTAAACGCTCATTTCACTCCTTTTTACGTGCAGAATGCAATGCACAACCGTTTAACCGTCGAAACAAGCGGAACAGCTCGCAAATCTCGATCATTTCGTCGATTTTGAGGGAAACTGACCGTCATTTCATTCCCGTTTGAGATATTTCGACGTTTAAGCTCTCTTTTTACTCCTTTTTACGTGCTGAATGTAATATACAACCGTTTAACCGTCGAAACAAGCGGAACAGCTCGCAAATCTCGATGATTTCGTCGATTTTGATGAAAACTGACCGTCGTTTCCTTCCCGTTTGAGATATTTCGACGTTTAAACGCTCATTTCACTCCTTTTTACGTGCAGAATGCAATGCACAACCGTTTAACCGTCGAAACAAGCGGAACAGCTCGCAAATCTCGATGATTTCGTCGATTTTGATGAAAACTGACCGTCATTTCCTTCCCGTTTGAGATATTTCGACGTTTAAACGCTCATTTCACTCCTTTTTACGTGCAGAATGCAATGCACAACCGTTTAACCCTCGAAACAAGCGGAACAGCTCGCAAATCTCTATGATTTCGTCGATTTTGATGAAAACTAACCGTCGTTTCCTTCCCGTTTGAGATATTTCGACGTTTTAGGGCTCGTTTTACTCCATTTAACGTGCAGAATGTAATACACGCCTGTTTCATCCTCGAAACGAGCGGGACAGCTCGCAAATCTCGATGATTTCGTCGACTTTGACGAAAACTAACCGTCGTTTCCTTCCCGTTTGAGATATTTCGACGTTTAAGAGCTCGTTTTACTCCATCTAACGTGCAGAATGTAATACAAGCCAGTTTCATCCCCGAAACAAGCGGAACAGCTCGCAAATCTCGATGATTTCGTCGATTTTGACGAAAACTAACCGTCGTTTCCTTCTCGTTTGAGAAATTTCGACGTTTAAGAGCTCGTTTTACTCCATTTGACGTGCAGAATGTAATACAAGCCAGTTTCAGCGTCGAAACAAGCGGAACAGCTCGCAAATCTCGATGATTTCGTCGATTTTGACGAAAACTAACCGTCGTTTCCTTCTCGTTTGAGAAATTTCGACGTTTAAGAGCTCGTTTTACTCCATTTGACGTGCAGAATGTAATACAAGCCAGTTTCAGCGTCGAAACAAGCGGAACAGCTCGCAAATCTCGATGATTTCGTCGATTTTGATGAAAACTGACCGTCCTTTCCTTCCCGTTTGAGATATTTCGACGTTTAAGCGCTCTTTTTACTCCTTTTTACGTGCAAAATGTAATAAACAACCGTTTAACCGTCAAAACAAGCGGAACAGCTCGCAAATTTCGATGATTTCGTCGATTTTGATGAAAACTGACCGTCGTTTCCTTCCCGTTTGAGATATTTCGACGTTTAAACGCTCATTTCACTCCTTTTTACGTGCAGAATGTAATAAACAGCCGTTTAACCGTCGAAACAAGCGGGACAGCTCGCAAATCTCGATGATTTCGTCGATTTTGATGAAAACTGACCGTCATTTCCTTCCCGCTTGAGATATTTCGACGTTTAAGCGCTCTTTTTACTCCTTTTTACGCGCAGAATGTAATAAACAACCGTTTAACCGTCGAAACAAGCGGAACAGCTCGCAAATCTCGATGATTTCGTCGATTTTGATGAAAACTGACCGTCATTTCCTTCCCGTTTGAGATATTTCGACGTTTAAGCGCTCTTTTTACTCCTTTTTACGTGCAAAATGTAATAAACAACCGTTTAACCGTCAAAACAAGCGGAACAGCTCGCAAATCTCGATGATTTCGTCGATTTTGCTGAAAACTGACCGTCGTTTCCTTCCCGTTTGAGATATTTCGACGTTTAAACGCTCATTTCACTCCTTTTTACGTGCAGAATGTAATAAACAACCGTTTAACCGTCGAAACAAGCGGGACAGCTCGCAAATCTCGATGATTTCGTCGATTTTGACGAAAACTAACCGGCGTTTCCTTCCCGTTTGAGATATTTCGACGTTTTAGGGCTCGTTTTACTCCATTTAACGTGCAGAATGTAACAAACAACCGTTTCACCGTCGAAACAAGCGGAACAGCACGCAAATCTCGATGATTTCGTCGATTTTGACGAAAACTAACCGTCGTTTCCTTCCCGTTTGAGATATTTCGACGTTTTAGAGCTCGTTTTACTCTATTTAACGTGCAGAATGTAATACAAGCCAGTTTCAGCGTCGAAACAAGCGGGAGAGCTCGCAAATCTCGATGATTTCGTCGATTTTGACGAAAACTAACCGTCGTTTCCTTCCCGTTTGAGATATTTCGACGTTTAAACACTCATTTCACTCCTTTCTACGTGCAGAATGCAATGCACAACCGTTTAACCGTCGAAACAAGCGGAACAGCTCGCAAATCTCTATGATTTCGTCGATTTTGATGAAAACTAACCGTCGTTTCCTTCCCGTTTGAGATATTTCGACGTTTTAGGGCTCGTTTTACTCCATTTAACGTGCAGAATGTAACAAACAACCGTTTCACCGTCGAAACAAGCGGAACAGCACGCAAATCTCGATGATTTCGTCGATTTTGACGAAAACTAACCGTCGTTTCCTTCCCGTTTGAGATATTTCGACGTTTAAGATCGTTTTACTCCATTTAACGTGCAGAATGTAATACACGCCAGTTTCATCCTCGAAACAAGCGGAACAGCACGCAAATCTCGATGATTTCGTCGATTTTGACGAAATCTAATCGTCGTTTCCTTCCCGTTTGAGATATTTCTACGTTTTAGAGCTCTTTTTACTCCACTTAACGTGCAGAATGTAATACACGCCAGTTTCATCCTCGAAACGAGCGGGACAGCTCGCAAATCTCGGTGATTTCGTCGATTTTGACGAAAACTAATCGTCGTTTCCTTCCCGTTTGAGATATTTCGACGTTTAAGAGCTCGTTTTACTCCATTTAACGTGCAGAATGTAATACAAGCCGGTTTCAGCGTCGAAACAAGCGGAACAGCTCGCAAATCTCGATGATTTCGTCGATTTTGATGAAAACTGACCGTCGTTTCCTTCCCGTTTGAGATATTTCGACGTTTAAACGGTCATTTCACTCGTTTTTACGTGCAAAATGCAATGCACAACCGTTTAACCGTCGAAACAAGCGGAACAGCTCGCAAATCTCGATGATTTCGTCGATTTTGATGTAAACTGACCGTCATTTCCTTCCCGTTTGAGATATTTCGACGTTTAAGCACTCTTTTTACTCCTTTTTACGTGCAGAATGCAATGCACAACCGCTTAACCGTCGAAACAAGCGGAACAGCTCGCAAATCTCGATGATTTCGTCGATTTTGATGAAAGCTGACCGTCATTTCCTTCCCGCTTGAGATATTTCGACGTTTAAGCGCTCTTTTTACTCCTTTTTACGTGCAGAATGTAATAAACAACAGTTTAACCGTCGAAACAAGCGGAACAGCTCGCAAATCTCGATGATTTCGTCGATTTTGATGAAAACTGACCGTCGTTTCCTTCCCGTTTGAGATATTTCGACGTTTAAGCGCTCTTTTTACTCCTTTTTACGTGCAGAATGTAATAAACAACCGTTTAACCGTCGAAACAAGCGGAACAGCTCGCAAATCTCGATGATTTCGTCGATTTTGATGAAAACTGACCGTCGTTTCCTTCCCGTTTGAGATATTTCGACGTTTTAGAGCTCGTTTTACTCCACTTAAAGTGCAGAATGTAATACACGCCAGTTTCATCCTCGAAACGAGCGGGACAGCTCGCAAATCTCGATGATTTCGTCGATTTTGACGAAAACTAATCGTCGTTTCCTTCCCGTTTGAGATATTTCGACGTTTAAGAGCTCGTTTTACTCCATTTAACGTGCAGAATGTAATACAAGCCGGTTTCAGCGTCGAAACAAGCGGAACAGCTCGCAAATCTCGATGATTTCGTCGATTTTGATGAAAACTGACCGTCGTTTCCTTCCCGTTTGAGATATTTCGACGTTTAAACGCTCATTTCACTCCTTTTTACGTGCAGAATGCAATGCACAACCGTTTAGCCGTCGAAACAAGCGGAATAGCTCGCAAATCTCGATGATTTCGTCGATTTTGATGAAAACTGACCGTCATTTCCTTCCCGTTTGAGATATTTCGACGTTTAAGCGCTCTTTTTACTCCTTTTTACGTGCAAAATGTAATAAACAACCGTTTAACCGTCGAAACAAGCGGAACAGCTCGCAAATCTCGATCATTTCGTCGATTTTGAGGGAAACTGACCGTCATTTCATTCCCGTTTGAGATATTTCGACGTTTAAGCTCTCTTTTTACTCCTTTTTACGTGCTGAATGTAATATACAACCGTTTAACCGTCGAAACAAGCGGAACAGCTCGCAAATCTCGATGATTTCGTCGATTTTGATGAAAACTGACCGTCGTTTCCTTCCCGTTTGAGATATTTCGACGTTTAAACGCTCATTTCACTCCTTTTTACGTGCAGAATGCAATGCACAACCGTTTAACCGTCGAAACAAGCGGAACAGCTCGCAAATCTCGATGATTTCGTCGATTTTGATGAAAACTGACCGACATTTCCTTCCCGTTTGAGATATTTCGACGTTTAAACGCTCATTTCACTCCTTTTTACGTGCAGAATGCAATGCACAACCGTTTAACCCTCGAAACAAGCGGAACAGCTCGCAAATCTCTATGATTTCGTCGATTTTGATGAAAACTAACCGTCGTTTCCTTCCCGTTTGAGATATTTCGACGTTTTAGGGCTCGTTTTACTCCATTTAACGTGCAGAATGTAATACACGCCTGTTTCATCCTCGAAACGAGCGGGACAGCTCGCAAATCTCGATGATTTCGTCGACTTTGACGAAAACTAACCGTCGTTTCCTTCCCGTTTGAGATATTTCGACGTTTAAGAGCTCGTTTTACTCCATCTAACGTGCAGAATGTAATACAAGCCAGTTTCATCCCCGAAACAAGCGGAACAGCTCGCAAATCTCGATGATTTCGTCGATTTTGACGAAAACTAACCGTCGTTTCCTTCTCGTTTGAGAAATTTCGACGTTTAAGAGCTCGTTTTACTCCATTTGACGTGCAGAATGTAATACAAGCCAGTTTCAGCGTCGAAACAAGCGGAACAGCTCGCAAATCTCGATGATTTCGTCGATTTTGACGAAAACTAACCGTCGTTTCCTTCTCGTTTGAGAAATTTCGACGTTTAAGAGCTCGTTTTACTCCATTTGACGTGCAGAATGTAATACAAGCCAGTTTCAGCGTCGAAACAAGCGGAACAGCTCGCAAATCTCGATGATTTCGTCGATTTTGGCGAAAACTAACCGTCGTTTCCATCCCGTTTGAGATATTTCGACGCTTAAACGCTCATTTCACTCCTTTTTACGTGCAGAATGCAATACACAACCGCTTAACCGTCGAAACAAGCGGAACAGCTCGCAAATCTCGATGATTTCGTCGATTTTGATGAAAACTGACCGTCATTTCCTTCCCGTTTGAGATATTTCGACGTTTAAACGCTCATTTCACTCCTTTTTACGTGCAGAATGCAATGCACAACCGTTTAACCGTCGAAACAAGCGGAACAGCCCGCAAATCTCGATGATTTCGTCGATTTTGACGAAAACTAACCGCCGTTTCCTTCTCGTTTGAGATATTTCAACGTTTAAGAGCTCGTTTTACTCCATTTGACGTGCAGAATGTAATACAAGCCAGTTTCAGCGTCGAAACAAGCGGAACAGCTCGCAAATCTCGATGATTTCGTCGACTTTGACGAAAACTAACCGTCGTTTCCTTCCCGTTTGAGATATTTCGACGTTTAAACGCTCATTTCACTCCTTTTTACGTGCAGAATGCAATGCACAACCGTTTAACCGTCGAAACAAGCGGAACAGCTCGCAAATCTCGATGATTTCGTCGATTTTGATGAAAACTGACAGTCATTTCCTTCCCGTTTGAGATATTTCGACGTTTAAACGCTCATTTCACTCCTTTTTACTTGCAGAATGCAATGCACAACCGTTTAACCGTCGAAACAAGCGGAACAGCTCGCAAATCTCGATGATTTCGTCGATTTTGATGAAAACTGACCGTCATTTCCTTCCCGTTTGAGATATTTCGACGTTTAAACGCTCATTTCACTCCTTTTTACGTGCAGAATGCGATGCACAACCGTTTAACCGTCGAAACAAGCGGAACAGCTCGCAAATCTCGATGATTTCGTCGATTTTGATGAAAACTGACAGTCATTTCCTTCCCGTTTGAGATATTTCGACGTTTAAACGCTCATTTCACTCCTTTTTACGTGCAGAATGCAATACACAACCGCTTAACCGTCGAAACAAGCGGAACAGCTCGCAAATCTCGATGATTTCGTCGATTTTGATGAAAACTGACCGTCATTTCCTTCCCGTTTGAGATATTTCGACGTTTAAACGCTCATTTCACTCCTTTTTACTTGCAGAATGCAATGCACAACCGTTTAACCGTCGAAACAAGCGGAACAGCTCGCAAATCTCGATGATATCGTCGATTTTGATGAAAACTGACCGTCATTTCCTTCCCGTTTGATATATTTCGACGTTTAAGCGCTCGTTTTACTCCTTTTTACGTGCAGAATGCAATGCACAACCGCATAACCATCGAAACAAGCGGAACAGCTCGCAAATCTCGATGATTTCGTCGATTTTGATGAAAACTGACCGTCATTTCCTTCCCGTTTGAGATATTTCGACGTTTAAACGCTCATTTCACTCCTTTTTACGTGCAGAATGCAATGCATAACCGTTTAACCGTCGAAACAAGCGGAACAGCTCGCAAATCTCGATGGTTTCGTCGATTTTGATGAAAACTGACCGTCATTTCCTTCCCGTTTGAGATATTTCGACGTTTAAACGCTCATTTCACTCCTTTTTACGTGCAGAATGCAATGCACAACCGTTTAACCGTCGAAACAAGCGGAACAGCCAGCAAATCTCGATGATTTCGTCGATTTTGACGAAAACTAACCGCCGTTTCCTTCTCGTTTGAGATATTTCAACGTTTAAGAGCTCGTTTTACTCCATTTGACGTGCAGAATGTAATACAAGGCAGTTTCATCCTCGAAACAAGCGGAACAGCTCGCAAATCTCGATGATTTCGTCGATTTTGACGAAAACTACCCGTCGTTTCCTTCCCGTTTGAGATATTTCGACGCTTAAGAGCACGTTTTACTCCATTTGACGTGCAGAATGTAATCGACGCCTGTTTCAGCGTCGAAACAAGCGGAACAGCTCGCAAATGTCGATGATTTCGTCGATTTTGACGAAAACTAACCGTCGTTTCCTTCCCGTTTGAGATATTTCGACGCTTAAACGCTCATTTCACTCCTTTTTACGTGCAGAATGCAATGCACAACCGTTTAGCCGTCGAAACAAGCGGAACAGCTCGCAAATCTCGATGATTTCGTCGATTTTGATGAAAACTGACAGTCATTTCCTTCCCGTTTGAGATATTTCGACGTTTAAACGCTCATTTCACTCCTTTTTACGTGCAGAATGCAATGCACAACCGTTTAACCGTCGAAACAAGCGGAACAGCCCGCAAATCTCGATGATTTCGTCGATTTTGACGAAAACTAACCGCCGTTTCCTTCTCGTTTGAGATATTTCAACGTTTAAGAGCTCGTTTTACTCCATTTGACGTGCAGAATGTAATACAAGCCAGTTTCAGCGTCGAAACAAGCGGAACAGCTCGCAAATCTCGATGATTTCGTCGACTTTGACGAAAACTAACCGTCGTTTCCTTCCCGTTTGAGATATTTCTACCTTTAAGAGCTCGTTTCACTCCATTTAACGTGCAGAATGTAATGTACGCCAGTTTAATCCTCGAAACAAGCGGAACAGCTCGCAAATGTCGATGATTTCGTCGATTTTGACGAAAACTGACCGTCATTTCCTTCCCGTTTGAGATATTTCGACGTTTAAACGCTCATTTCACTCCTTTTTACGTGCAGAATGCAATGCACAACCGTTTAACCGTCGAAACAAGCGGAACAGCTCGCAAATCTCGATGATTTCGTCGATTTTGATGAAAACTGACAGTCATTTCCTTCCCGTTTGAGATATTTCGACGTTTAAGCGCTCCTTTTACTCCTTTTTACGTGCAGAATGCAATGCACAACCGTTTAACCGTCGAAACAAGCGGAACAGCTCGCAAATCTCGATGATTTCGTCGATTTTGATGAAAACTGACAGTCGTTTCCTTCCCGTTTGAGATATTTCGACGCTTAAGAGCTCGTTTTACTCCATTTGACGTGCAGAATGTAATACAAGCCAGTTTCAGCGTCGAAACAAGCGGAACAGCTCGCAAATCTCGATGATTTCGTCGACTTTGACGAAAACTAACCGTCGTTTCCTTCCCGTTTGAGATATTTCTACCTTTAAGAGCTCGTTTCACTCCATTTAACGTGCAGAATGTAATGTACGCCAGTTTAATCCTCGAAACAAGCGGAACAGCTCGCAAATGTCGATGATTTCGTCGATTTTGACGAAAACTGACCGTCATTTCCTTCCCGTTTGAGATATTTCGACGTTTAAACGCTCATTTCACTCCTTTTTACGTGCAGAATGCAATGCACAACCGTTTAACCGTCGAAACAAGCGGAACAGCTCGCAAATCTCGATGATTTCGTCGATTTTGATGAAAACTGACAGTCATTTCCTTCCCGTTTGAGATATTTCGACGTTTAAACGCTCATTTCACTCCTTTTTACTTGCAGAATGCAATGCACAACCGTTTAACCGTCGAAACAAGCGGAACAGCTCGCAAATCTCGATGATTTCGTCGATTTTGATGAAAACTGACCGTCATTTCCTTCCCGTTTGAGATATTTCGACGTTTAAACACTCATTTCACTCCTTTTTACGTGCAGAATGCGATGCACAACCGTTTAACCGTCGAAACAAGCAGAACAGCTCGCAAATCTCGATGATTTCGTCGAATTTGATGAAAACTGACCGTTATTTCCTTCCCGTTTGAGATATTTCGACGTTTAAACGCTCATTTCACTCCTTTTTACGTGCAGAATGCAATGCACAACCGCATAACCATCGAAACAAGCGGAACAGCTCGCAAATCTCGATGATTTCGTCGATTTTGATGAAAACTGACCGTCATTTCCTTCCCGTTTGAGATATTTCGACGTTTAAACGCTCATTTCACTCCTTTTTACGTGCAGAATGCAATGCACAACCGCTTAACCATCGAAACAAGCGGAACAGCTCGCAAATCTCGATGATTTCGTCGATTTTGATGAAAACTGACCGTCATTTCCTTCCCGTTTGAGATATTTCGACGTTTAAACGCTCATTTCACTCCTTTTTACGTGCAGAATGCGATGCACAACCGTTTAACCGTCGAAACAAGCGGAACAGCTCGCAAATCTCGATGATTTCGTCGATTTTGATGAAAACTGACCGTCATTTCCTTCCCGTTTGAGATATTTCGACGTTTAAACGCTCATTTCACTCCTTTTTACTTGCAGAATGCAATGCACAACCGTTTAACTGTCGAAACAAGCGGAACAGCTCGCAAATCTCGATGATTTCGTCGCTTTTGACGAAAACTAACCGTCGTTTCCTTCCCGTTTGAAATATTTCGACGTTTAAGAGCTCGTTTTACTCCATTTGACGTGCAGAATGTAATCGACGCCTGTTTCAGCGTCGAAACAAGCGGAACAGCTCGCAAATGTCGATGATTTCGTCGATTTTGACGAAAACTAACCGTCGTTTCCTTCCCGTTTGAGATATTTCGACGCTTAAACGCTCATTTCACTCCTTTTTACGTGCAGAATGCAATGCACAACCGTTTAGCCGTCGAAACAAGCGGAACAGCTCGCAAATCTCGATGATTTCGTCGATTTTGATGAAAACTGACAGTCATTTCCTTCCCGTTTGAGATATTTCGACTTTTAAACGCTCCTTTCACTCCTTTTTACGTGCAGAATGCATTGCACAACCGTATAGCCGTCGAAACAAGCGGAACAGCTCGCAAATCTCGATGATCTCGTCGAATTTGATGAAAACTGACCGTCATTTCCTTCCCGTTTGAGATATTTCGACGTTTAAACGCTCATTTCACTCCTTTTTACGTGCAGAATGCAATACACAACCGCTTAACCGTCGAAACAAGCGGAACAGCTCGCAAATCTCGATGATTTCGTCGATTTTGATGAAAACTGACCGTCATTTCCTTCCCGTTTGAGATATTTCGACGTTTAAACGCTCATTTCACTCCTTTTTACTTGCAGAATGCAATGCACAACCGTTTAACCGTCGAAACAAGCGGAACAGCTCGCAAATCTCGATGATTTCGTCGACTTTGACGAAAACTAACCGTCGTTTCCTTCCCGTTTGAGATATTTCTACCTTTAAGAGCTCGTTTCACTCCATTTAACGTGCAGAATGTAATGTACGCCAGTTTAATCCTCGAAACAAGCGGAACAGCTCGCAAATGTCGATGATTTCGTCGATTTTGACGAAAACTGACCGTCATTTCCTTCCCGTTTGAGATATTTCGACGTTTAAACGCTCATTTCACTCCTTTTTACGTGCAGAATGCAATGCACAACCGTTTAACCGTCGAAACAAGCGGAACAGCTCGCAAATCTCGATGATTTCGTCGATTTTGATGAAAACTGACAGTCATTTCCTTCCCGTTTGAGATATTTCGACGTTTAAACGCTCATTTCACTCCTTTTTACTTGCAGAATGCAATGCACAACCGTTTAACCGTCGAAACAAGCGGAACAGCTCGCAAATCTCGATGATTTCGTCGATTTTGATGAAAACTGACCGTCATTTCCTTCCCGTTTGAGATATTTCGACGTTTAAACACTCATTTCACTCCTTTTTACGTGCAGAATGCGATGCACAACCGTTTAACCGTCGAAACAAGCAGAACAGCTCGCAAATCTCGATGATTTCGTCGAATTTGATGAAAACTGACCGTTATTTCCTTCCCGTTTGAGATATTTCGACGTTTAAACGCTCATTTCACTCCTTTTTACGTGCAGAATGCAATGCACAACCGCATAACCATCGAAACAAGCGGAACAGCTCGCAAATCTCGATGATTTCGTCGATTTTGATGAAAACTGACCGTCATTTCCTTCCCGTTTGAGATATTTCGACGTTTAAACGCTCATTTCACTCCTTTTTACGTGCAGAATGCAATGCACAACCGCTTAACCATCGAAACAAGCGGAACAGCTCGCAAATCTCGATGATTTCGTCGATTTTGATGAAAACTGACCGTCATTTCCTTCCCGTTTGAGATATTTCGACGTTTAAACGCTCATTTCACTCCTTTTTACGTGCAGAATGCGATGCACAACCGTTTAACCGTCGAAACAAGCGGAACAGCTCGCAAATCTCGATGATTTCGTCGATTTTGATGAAAACTGACCGTCATTTCCTTCCCGTTTGAGATATTTCGACGTTTAAACGCTCATTTCACTCCTTTTTACTTGCAGAATGCAATGCACAACCGTTTAACTGTCGAAACAAGCGGAACAGCTCGCAAATCTCGATGATTTCGTCGCTTTTGACGAAAACTAACCGTCGTTTCCTTCCCGTTTGAAATATTTCGACGTTTAAGAGCTCGTTTTACTCCATTTGACGTGCAGAATGTAATCGACGCCTGTTTCAGCGTCGAAACAAGCGGAACAGCTCGCAAATGTCGATGATTTCGTCGATTTTGACGAAAACTAACCGTCGTTTCCTTCCCGTTTGAGATATTTCGACGCTTAAACGCTCATTTCACTCCTTTTTACGTGCAGAATGCAATGCACAACCGTTTAGCCGTCGAAACAAGCGGAACAGCTCGCAAATCTCGATGATTTCGTCGATTTTGATGAAAACTGACAGTCATTTCCTTCCCGTTTGAGATATTTCGACTTTTAAACGCTCCTTTCACTCCTTTTTACGTGCAGAATGCATTGCACAACCGTATAGCCGTCGAAACAAGCGGAACAGCTCGCAAATCTCGATGATCTCGTCGAATTTGATGAAAACTGACCGTCATTTCCTTCCCGTTTGAGATATTTCGACGTTTAAACGCTCATTTCACTCCTTTTTACGTGCAGAATGCAATACACAACCGCTTAACCGTCGAAACAAGCGGAACAGCTCGCAAATCTCGATGATTTCGTCGATTTTGATGAAAACTGACCGTCATTTCCTTCCCGTTTGAGATATTTCGACGTTTAAACGCTCATTTCACTCCTTTTTACGTGCAGAATGCAATGCACAACCGTTTAACCGTCGAAACAAGCGGAACAGCCCGCAAATCTCGATGATTTCGTCGATATTGACGAAAACTAACCGCCGTTTCCTTCTCGTTTGAGATATTTCAACGTTTAAGAGCTCGTTTTACTCCATTTGACGTGCAGAATGTAATACAAGCCAGTTTCAGCGTCGAAACAAGCGGAACAGCTCGCAAATCTCGATGATTTCGTCGACTTTGACGAAAACTAACCGTCGTTTCCTTCCCGTTTGAGATATTTCTACCTTTAAGAGCTCGTTTCACTCCATTTAACGTGCAGAATGTAATGTACGCCAGTTTAATCCTCGAAACAAGCGGAACAGCTCGCAAATGTCGATGATTTCGTCGATTTTGACGAAAACTAACCGTCGTTTCCTTCCCGTTTGAGATATTTCGACGTTTAAGAGCTCGTTTTACTCCACTTAACGTGCGGAATGTAATACAGGCCACTTTCATCCTCGAAACAAGCGGAACAGCTCGCAAATCTAGATGATTTCGTCGATTTTGACGAAAACTAACCGTCGTTTCCTTCCCGTTTGAGATATTTCAACGTTTAAGAGCTCGTTTTACTCCATTTGACGTGCAGAATGTAATACAAGCCAGTTTCAGCGTCGAAACAAGCGGAACAGCTCGCAAATCTCGATGATTTCGTCGACTTTGACGAAAACTAACCGTCGTTTCCTTCCCGTTTGAGATATTTCTACCTTTAAGAGCTCGTTTCACTCCATTTAACGTGCAGAATGTAATGTACGCCAGTTTAATCCTCGAAACAAGCGGAACAGCTCGCAAATGTCGATGATTTCGTCGATTTTGACGAAAACTGACCGTCATTTCCTTCCCGTTTGAGATATTTCGACGTTTAAACGCTCATTTCACTCCTTTTTACGTGCAGAATGCAATGCACAACCGTTTAACCGTCGAAACAAGCGGAACAGCTCGCAAATCTCGATGATTTCGTCGATTTTGATGAAAACTGACAGTCATTTCCTTCCCGTTTGAGATATTTCGACGTTTAAACGCTCATTTCACTCCTTTTTACTTGCAGAATGCAATGCACAACCGTTTAACCGTCGAAACAAGCGGAACAGCTCGCAAATCTCGATGATTTCGTCGATTTTGATGAAAACTGACCGTCATTTCCTTCCCGTTTGAGATATTTCGACGTTTAAACACTCATTTCACTCCTTTTTACGTGCAGAATGCGATGCACAACCGTTTAACCGTCGAAACAAGCAGAACAGCTCGCAAATCTCGATGATTTCGTCGAATTTGATGAAATCTAACCGTCGTTTCCTTCCCGTTTGAGATATTTCGACGTTTTGGAGCTCGTTTTACTCCACTTATCGTGCAGAGTGTAATACACGCCAGTTTCAGCGTCGAAACGAGCGGGACAGCTCGCAAATGTCGATGATTTCGTCGATTTTGACGAAAACTAACCGTCGTTTCCTTCCCGTTTGAGATATTTCGACGTTTAAGAGCTCGTTTTACTCCACTTAACGTGCGGAATGTAATACAGGCCACTTTCATCCTCGAAACAAGCGGAACAGCTCGCAAATATAGATGATTTCGTCGATTTTGACGAAAACTAACCGTCGTTTCCTTCCCGTTTGAGATATTTCAACGTTTAAGAGCTCGTTTTACTCCACTTAACGTGCGGAATGTAATACAGGCCACTTTCATCCTCGAAACAAGCGGAACAGCTCGCAAATGTCGATGATTTCGTCGATTTTGACGAAAACTGACCGTCATTTCCTTCCCGTTTGAGATATTTCGACGTTTAAACGCTCATTTCACTCCTTTTTACGTGCAGAATGCAATGCACAACCGTTTAACCGTCGAAACAAGCGGAACAGCTCGCAAATATAGATGATTTCGTCGATTTTGACGAAAACTAACCGTCGTTTCCTTCCCGTTTGAGATATTTCGACGTTTAAGCGCTCTTTTTACTCCTTTTTACGTGCAGAATGTAATAAACAACAGTTTAACCGTCGAAACAAGCGGAACAGCTCGCAAATCTCGATGATTTCGTCGATTTTGATGAAAACTGACCGTCGTTTCCTTCCCGTTTGAGATATTTCGACGTTTAAGCGCTCTTTTTACTCCTTTTTACGTGCAGAATGTAATAAACAACCGTTTAACCGTCGAAACAAGCGGAACAGCTCGCAAATCTCGATGATTTCGTCGATTTTGATGAAAACTGACCGTCGTTTCCTTCCCGTTTGAGATATTTCGACGTTTTAGAGCTCGTTTTACTCCACTTAAAGTGCAGAATGTAATACACGCCAGTTTCATCCTCGAAACGAGCGGGACAGCTCGCAAATCTCGATGATTTCGTCGATTTTGACGAAAACTAATCGTCGTTTCCTTCCCGTTTGAGATATTTCGACGTTTAAGAGCTCGTTTTACTCCATTTAACGTGCAGAATGTAATACAAGCCGGTTTCAGCGTCGAAACAAGCGGAACAGCTCGCAAATCTCGATGATTTCGTCGATTTTGATGAAAACTGACCGTCGTTTCCTTCCCGTTTGAGATATTTCGACGTTTAAACGCTCATTTCACTCCTTTTTACGTGCAGAATGCAATGCACAACCGTTTAACCGTCGAAACAAGCGGAACAGCTCGCAAATCTCGATCATTTCGTCGATTTTGAGGGAAACTGACCGTCATTTCATTCCCGTTTGAGATATTTCGACGTTTAAGCTCTCTTTTTACTCCTTTTTACGTGCTGAATGTAATATACAACCGTTTAACCGTCGAAACAAGCGGAACAGCTCGCAAATCTCGATGATTTCGTCGATTTTGATGAAAACTGACCGTCGTTTCCTTCCCGTTTGAGATATTTCGACGTTTAAACGCTCATTTCACTCCTTTTTACGTGCAGAATGCAATGCACAACCGTTTAACCGTCGAAACAAGCGGAACAGCTCGCAAATCTCGATGATTTCGTCGATTTTGATGAAAACTGACCGTCATTTCCTTCCCGTTTGAGATATTTCGACGTTTAAACGCTCATTTCACTCCTTTTTACGTGCAGAATGCAATGCACAACCGTTTAACCCTCGAAACAAGCGGAACAGCTCGCAAATCTCTATGATTTCGTCGATTTTGATGAAAACTAACCGTCGTTTCCTTCCCGTTTGAGATATTTCGACGTTTTAGGGCTCGTTTTACTCCATTTAACGTGCAGAATGTAATACACGCCTGTTTCGTCCTCGAAACGAGCGGGACAGCTCGCAAATCTCGATGATTTCGTCGACTTTGACGAAAACTAACCGTCGTTTCCTTCCCGTTTGAGATATTTCGACGTTTAAGAGCTCGTTTTACTCCATCTAACGTGCAGAATGTAATACAAGCCAGTTTCATCCCCGAAACAAGCGGAACAGCTCGCAAATCTCGATGATTTCGTCGATTTTGACGAAAACTAACCGTCGTTTCCTTCTCGTTTGAGAAATTTCGACGTTTAAGAGCTCGTTTTACTCCATTTGACGTGCAGAATGTAATACAAGCCAGTTTCAGCGTCGAAACAAGCGGAACAGCTCGCAAATCTCGATGATTTCGTCGATTTTGGCGAAAACTAACCGTCGTTTCCATCCCGTTTGAGATATTTCGACGCTTAAACGCTCATTTCACTCCTTTTTACGTGCAGAATGCAATGCACAACCGTTTAGCCGTCGAAACAAGCGGAATAGCTCGCAAATCTCGATGATTTCGTCGATTTTGATGAAAACTGACAGTCATTTCCTTCCCGTTTAAGATATTTCGACGTTTAAACGCTCCTTTCACTCCTTTTTACGTGCAGAATGCAATGCACAACCGTATAGCCGTCGAAACAAGCGGAACAGCTCGCAAATCTCGATGATCTCGTCGAATTTGATGAAAACTGACCGTCATTTCCTTCCCGTTTGAGATATTTCGACGTTTAAACGCTCATTTCACTCCTTTTTACGTGCAGAATGCAATACACAACCGCTTAACCGTCGAAACAAGCGGAACAGCTCGCAAATCTCGATGATTTCGTCGATTTTGATGAAAACTGACCGTCATTTCCTTCCCGTTTGAGATATTTCGACGTTTAAACGCTCATTTCACTCCTTTTTACGTGCAGAATGCAATGCACAACCGTTTAACCGTCGAAACAAGCGGAACAGCCCGCAAATCTCGATGATTTCGTCGATTTTGACGAAAACTAACCGCCGTTTCCTTCTCGTTTGAGATATTTCAACGTTTAAGAGCTCGTTTTACTCCATTTGACGTGCAGAATGTAATACAAGCCAGTTTCAGCGTCGAAACAAGCGGAACAGCTCGCAAATCTCGATGATTTCGTCGACTTTGACGAAAACTAACCGTCGTTTCCTTCCCGTTTGAGATATTTCGACGTTTAAACGCTCATTTCACTCCTTTTTACGTGCAGAATGCAATGCACAACCGTTTAACCGTCGAAACAAGCGGAACAGCTCGCAAATCTCGATGATTTCGTCGATTTTGATGAAAACTGACAGTCATTTCCTTCCCGTTTGAGATATGTCGACGTTTAAACGCTCATTTCACTCCTTTTTACTTGCAGAATGCAATGCACAACCGTTTAACCGTCGAAACAAGCGGAACAGCTCGCAAATCTCGATGATTTCGTCGATTTTGATGAAAACTGACCGTCATTTCCTTCCCGTTTGAGATATTTCGACGTTTAAACGCTCATTTCACTCCTTTTTACGTGCAGAATGCGATGCACAACCGTTTAACCGTCGAAACAAGCGGAACAGCTCGCAAATCTCGATGATTTCGTCGATTTTGATGAAAACTGACAGTCATTTCCTTCCCGTTTGAGATATTTCGACGTTTAAACGCTCATTTCACTCCTTTTTACGTGCAGAATGCAATACACAACCGCTTAACCGTCGAAACAAGCGGAACAGCTCGCAAATCTCGATGATTTCGTCGATTTTGATGAAAACTGACCGTCATTTCCTTCCCGTTTGAGATATTTCGACGTTTAAACGCTCATTTCACTCCTTTTTACTTGCAGAATGCAATGCACAACCGTTTAACCGTCGAAACAAGCGGAACAGCTCGCAAATCTCGATGATATCGTCGATTTTGATGAAAACTGACCGTCATTTCCTTCCCGTTTGATATATTTCGACGTTTAAGCGCTCGTTTTACTCCTTTTTACGTGCAGAATGCAATGCACAACCGCATAACCATCGAAACAAGCGGAACAGCTCGCAAATCTCGATGATTTCGTCGATTTTGATGAAAACTGACCGTCATTTCCTTCCCGTTTGAGATATTTCGACGTTTAAACGCTCATTTCACTCCTTTTTACGTGCAGAATGCAATGCATAACCGTTTAACCGTCGAAACAAGCGGAACAGCTCGCAAATCTCGATGGTTTCGTCGATTTTGATGAAAACTGACCGTCATTTCCTTCCCGTTTGAGATATTTCGACGTTTAAACGCTCATTTCACTCCTTTTTACGTGCAGAATGCAATGCACAACCGTTTAACCGTCGAAACAAGCGGAACAGCCAGCAAATCTCGATGATTTCGTCGATTTTGACGAAAACTAACCGCCGTTTCCTTCTCGTTTGAGATATTTCAACGTTTAAGAGCTCGTTTTACTCCATTTGACGTGCAGAATGTAATACAAGGCAGTTTCATCCTCGAAACAAGCGGAACAGCTCGCAAATCTCGATGATTTCGTCGATTTTGACGAAAACTACCCGTCGTTTCCTTCCCGTTTGAGATATTTCGACGCTTAAGAGCACGTTTTACTCCATTTGACGTGCAGAATGTAATCGACGCCTGTTTCAGCGTCGAAACAAGCGGAACAGCTCGCAAATGTCGATGATTTCGTCGATTTTGACGAAAACTAACCGTCGTTTCCTTCCCGTTTGAGATATTTCGACGCTTAAACGCTCATTTCACTCCTTTTTACGTGCAGAATGCAATGCACAACCGTTTAACCGTCGAAACAAGCGGAACAGCCCGCAAATCTCGATGATTTCGTCGATATTGACGAAAACTAACCGCCGTTTCCTTCTCGTTTGAGATATTTCAACGTTTAAGAGCTCGTTTTACTCCATTTGACTTGCAGAATGTAATACACGCCAGTTTCATCCTCGAAACAAGCGGAACAGCTCGCAAATCTCGATGATTTCGTCGATTTTGACGAAAACTAACCGTCGTTTCCTTCCCGTTTGAGATATTTCGAAGCTTAAGAGCTCGTTTTACTCCATTTAACGTGCAGAATGTAATACAAGCCAGTTTCAGCGTCGAAACAAGCGGAACAGCTCGCAAATCTCGATGATTTCGCCGATTTTGACGAAAACTAACCGCCGTTTCCTTCCCGTTTGAGATATTTCGACGTTTATGAGCTCGTTTTACCCCATCTAACGTGCAGAATGTAATACAAGCCGGTTTCATCCTCGCAACAAGCGGAACGGCTCGCAAATCTCGATGATTTCGTCGATTTTGACGAAAACTAACCGTCGTTTCCTTCTCGTTTGAGATATTTCGACGTTTAAGAGCTCGTTTTACTCCATTTGACGTGCAGAATGTAATACAAGCCAGTTTCAGCGTCGAAACAAGCGGAACAGCTCGCAAATCTCCATGATTTCGTCGATTTTGACGAAAACTAACCGCCGTTTCCTTCCCGTTTGAGATATTTCGACGTTTAAGAGCTCGTTTTACCCCATCTAACGTGCAGAATGTAATACAAGCCGGTTTCATCCTCGCAACAAGCGGAACAGCTCGCAAATCTCGATGATTTCGTCGATTTTGACGAAAACTAACCGTCGTTTCCTTCCCGTTTGAGATATTTCGACGTTTAAGAGCTCGTTTTACTCCATTTAACGTGCAGAATGTAATACAAGCCAGTTTCAGCGTCGAAACAAGCGGAACAGCTCGCAAATCTCCATGATTTCGTCGATTTTGACGAAAACTAACCGCCGTTTCCTTCCCGTTTGAGATATTTCGACGTTTAAGAGCTCGTTTTACCCCATCTAACGTGCAGAATGTAATACAAGCCGGTTTCATCCTCGCAACAAGCGGATCAGCTCGCAAATCTCGATGATTTCGTCGATTTTGACGAAAACTAACCGCCGTTTCCTTCTCGTTTGAGATATTTCGACGTTTAAGAGCTCGTTTTACTCCATTTGACGTGCAGAATGTAATACAAGCCAGTTTCAGCGTCGTAACAAGCGGAACAGCTCGCAAATGTCGATGATTTCGTCGATTTTGACGAAAACTAACCGTCGTTTCCTTCCCGTTTGAGATATTTCGACGTTTAAGAGCTCGTTTTACCCCATCTAACGTGCAGAATGTAATACAAGCTGGTTTCATCCTCGCAACAAGCGGAACAGCTCGCAAATCTCGATGATTTCGTCGATTTTGACGAAAACTAACCGTCGTTTCCTTCTCGTTTGAGATATTTCGACGTTTAAGAGCTCGTTTTACTCCACTTGACGTGCAGAATGTAATACAAGCCAGTTTCATCCTCGAAACAAGCGGAACAGCTCGCAAATCTCGATGATTTCGTCGATTTTGACGAAAACTAACCGTCGTTTCCTTCCCGTTTGAGATATTTCGACGCTTAAGAGCTCGTTTTACTCCATTTAACGTGCAGAATGTAATACAAGCCAGTTTCAACGTCGAAGCAAGCGGAACAGCTCGCAAATCTCGATCATTTCGTCGATTTTTACGAAAACTAACCGTCGTTTCCTTCCCGTTTGAGATATTTCGACGTTTAAGAGCTCGTTTTACTCCATTTAACGTGCAGAATGCAATACACGCCAGTTTCATCCTCGAAACAAGCGGAACAGCTCGCAAATCTCGATGATTTCGTCGATTTTGACGAAAACTAACCGTCGTTTCCTTCCCGTTTGAGATATTTCGACGTTTAAACGCTCATTTCACTCCTTTTTACGTGCAGAATGCAATGCACAACCGTTTAACCGTCGAAACAAGCGGAACAGCTCGCAAATCTCGATGATTTCGTCGATTTTGATGAAAACTGACAGTCATTTCCTTCCCGTTTGAGATATTTCGACGTTTAAACGCTCATTTCACTCCTTTTTACTTGCAGAATGCAATGCACAACCGTTTAACCGTCGAAACAAGCGGAACAGCTCGCAAATCTCGATGATTTCGTCGATTTTGATGAAAACTGACCGTCATTTCCTTCCCGTTTGAGATATTTCGACGTTTAAACGCTCATTTCACTCCTTTTTACGTGCAGAATGCAATGCATAACCGTTTAACCGTCGAAACAAGCGGAACAGCTCGCAAATCTCGATGGTTTCGTCGATTTTGATGAAAACTGACCGTCATTTCCTTCCCGTTTGAGATATTTCGACGTTTAAACGCTCATTTCACTCCTTTTTACGTGCAGAATGCAATGCACAACCGTTTAACCGTCGAAACAAGCGGAACAGCCAGCAAATCTCGATGATTTCGTCGATTTTGACGAAAACTAACCGCCGTTTCCTTCTCGTTTGAGATATTTCAACGTTTAAGAGCTCGTTTTACTCCATTTGACGTGCAGAATGTAATACAAGGCAGTTTCATCCTCGAAACAAGCGGAACAGCTCGCAAATCTCGATGATTTCGTCGATTTTGACGAAAACTACCCGTCGTTTCCTTCCCGTTTGAGATATTTCGACGCTTAAGAGCACGTTTTACTCCATTTGACGTGCAGAATGTAATCGACGCCTGTTTCAGCGTCGAAACAAGCGGAACAGCTCGCAAATGTCGATGATTTCGTCGATTTTGACGAAAACTAACCGTCGTTTCCTTCCCGTTTGAGATATTTCGACGCTTAAACGCTCATTTCACTCCTTTTTACGTGCAGAATGCAATGCACAACCGTTTAGCCGTCGAAACAAGCGGAACAGCTCGCAAATCTCGATGATTTCGTCGATTTTGATGAAAACTGACAGTCATTTCCTTCCCGTTTGAGATATTTCGACGTTTAAACGCTCATTTCACTCCTTTTTACGTGCAGAATGCAATGCACAACCGTTTAACCGTCGAAACAAGCGGAACAGCCCGCAAATCTCGATGATTTCGTCGATTTTGACGAAAACTAACCGCCGTTTCCTTCTCGTTTGAGATATTTCAACGTTTAAGAGCTCGTTTTACTCCATTTGACGTGCAGAATGTAATACAAGCCAGTTTCAGCGTCGAAACAAGCGGAACAGCTCGCAAATCTCGATGATTTCGTCGACTTTGACGAAAACTAACCGTCGTTTCCTTCCCGTTTGAGATATTTCTACCTTTAAGAGCTCGTTTCACTCCATTTAACGTGCAGAATGTAATGTACGCCAGTTTAATCCTCGAAACAAGCGGAACAGCTCGCAAATGTCGATGATTTCGTCGATTTTGACGAAAACTGACCGTCATTTCCTTCCCGTTTGAGATATTTCGACGTTTAAACGCTCATTTCACTCCTTTTTACGTGCAGAATGCAATGCACAACCGTTTAACCGTCGAAACAAGCGGAACAGCTCGCAAATCTCGATGATTTCGTCGATTTTGATGAAAACTGACAGTCATTTCCTTCCCGTTTGAGATATTTCGACGTTTAAGCGCTCCTTTTACTCCTTTTTACGTGCAGAATGCAATGCACAACCGTTTAACCGTCGAAACAAGCGGAACAGCTCGCAAATCTCGATGATTTCGTCGATTTTGATGAAAACTGACAGTCGTTTCCTTCCCGTTTGAGATATTTCGACGCTTAAGAGCTCGTTTTACTCCATTTGACGTGCAGAATGTAATACAAGCCAGTTTCAGCGTCGAAACAAGCGGAACAGCTCGCAAATCTCGATGATTTCGTCGACTTTGACGAAAACTAACCGTCGTTTCCTTCCCGTTTGAGATATTTCTACCTTTAAGAGCTCGTTTCACTCCATTTAACGTGCAGAATGTAATGTACGCCAGTTTAATCCTCGAAACAAGCGGAACAGCTCGCAAATCTAGATGATTTCGTCGATTTTGACGAAAACTAACCGTCGTTTCCTTCCCGTTTGAGATATTTCGACGTTTAAGAGCTCGTTTTACTCCACTTAACGTGCGGAATGTAATACAGGCCACTTTCATCCTCGAAACAAGCGGAACAGCTCGCAAATCTAGATGATTTCGTCGATTTTGACGAAAACTAACCGTCGTTTCCTTCCCGTTTGAAATATTTCGACGTTTAAGAGCTCGTTTTACTCCATTTGACGTGCAGAATGTAATCCACGCCTGTTTCAGCGTCGAAACAAGCGGAACAGCTCGCAAATGTCGATGATTTCGTCGATTTTGACGAAAACTAACCGTCGTTTCCTTCCCGTTTGAGATATTTCGACGCTTAAACGCTCATTTCACTCCTTTTTACGTGCAGAATGCAATGGACAACCGTTTAGCCGTCGAAACAAGCGGAACAGCTCGCAAATCTCGATGATTTCGTCGATTTTGATGAAAACTGACAGTCATTTCCTTCCCGTTTGAGATATTTCGACGTTTAAACGCTCATTTCACTCCTTCTTACGTGCAGAATGCAATGCACAACCGTTTAACCGTCGAAACAAGCGGAACAGCTCGCAAATCTCGATGGTTTCGTCGATTTTGATGAAAACTGACCGTCATTTCCTTCCCGTTTGAGATATTTCGACGTTTAAACGCTCATTTCACTCCTTTTTACGTGCAGAATGCAATACACAACCGCTTAACCGTCGAAACAAGCGGAACAGCTCGCAAATCTCGATGATTTCGTCGATTTTGATGAAAACTGACCGTCATTTCCTTCCCGTTTGAGATATTTCGACGTTTAAACGCTCATTTCACTCCTTTTTACGTGCAGAATGCAATGCACAACCGTTTAACCGTCGAAACAAGCGGAACAGCCCGCAAATCTCGATGATTTCGTCGATATTGACGAAAACTAACCGCCGTTTCCTTCTCGTTTGAGATATTTCAACGTTTAAGAGCTCGTTTTACTCCATTTGACTTGCAGAATGTAATACAAGCCAGTTTCAGCGTCGAAACAAGCGGAACAGCTCGCAAATCTCGATGATTTCGTCGACTTTGACGAAAACTAACCGTCGTTTCCTTCCCGTTTGAGATATTTCTACCTTTAAGAGCTCGTTTCACTCCATTTAACGTGCAGAATGTAATGTACGCCAGTTTAATCCTCGAAACAAGCGGAACAGCTCGCAAATCTAGATGATTTCGTCGATTTTGACGAAAACTAACCGTCGTTTCCTTCCCGTTTGAGATATTTCGACGTTTAAGAGCTCGTTTTACTCCACTTAACGTGCGGAATGTAATACAGGCCACTTTCATCCTCGAAACAAGCGGAACAGCTCGCAAATCTAGATGATTTCGTCGATTTTGACGAAAACTAACCGTCGTTTCCTTCCCGTTTGAGATATTTCGACGTTTAAGAGCTCGTTTTACTCCATCTAACGTGCAGAATGTAATACAAGCCAGTTTCATCCCCGAAACAGGCGGAACAGCTCGCAAATCTCGATGATTTCGTCGATTTTGACGAAAACTAACCGTCGTTTCCTTCCCGTTTGAAATATTTCGACGTTTAAGAGCTCGTTTTACTCCATTTGACGTGCAGAATGTAATCCACGCCTGTTTCAGCGTCGAAACAAGCGGAACAGCTCGCAAATGTCGATGATTTCGTCGATTTTGACGAAAACTAACCGTCGTTTCCTTCCCGTTTGAGATATTTCGACGCTTAAACGCTCATTTCACTCCTTTTTACGTGCAGAATGCAATGCACAACCGTTTAGCCGTCGAAACAAGCGGAACAGCTCGCAAATCTCGATGATTTCGTCGATTTTGATGAAAACTGACAGTCATTTCCTTCCCGTTTGAGATATTTCGACGTTTAAACGCTCATTTCACTCCTTTTTACGTGCAGAATGCAATGCACAACCGTTTAACCGTCGAAACAAGCGGAACAGCTCGCAAATCTCGATGGTTTCGTCGATTTTGATGAAAACTGACCGTCATTTCCTTCCCGTTTGAGATATTTCGACGTTTAAACGCTCCTTTCACTCCTTTTTACGTGCAGAATGCAATGCACAACCGTTTAGCCGTCGAAACAAGCGGAACAGCTCGCAAATCTCGATGATTTCGTCGATTTTGATGAAAACTGACAGTCATTTCCTTCCCGTTTGAGATATTTCGACGTTTAAACGCTCCTTTCACTCCTTTTTACGTGCAGAATGCAATGCACAACCGTATAGCCGTCGAAACAAGCGGAACAGCTCGCAAATCTCGATGATCTCGTCGAATTTGATGAAAACTGACCGTCATTTCCTTCCCGTTTGAGATATTTCGACGTTTAAACGCTCATTTCACTCCTTTTTACGTGCAGAATGCAATACACAACCGCTTAACCGTCGAAACAAGCGGAACAGCTCGCAAATCTCGATGATTTCGTCGATTTTGATGAAAACTGACCGTCATTTCCTTCCCGTTTGAGATATTTCGACGTTTAAACGCTCATTTCACTCCTTTTTACGTGCAGAATGCAATGCATAACCGTTTAACCGTCGAAACAAGCGGAACAGCTCCCAAATCTCGATGGTTTCGTCGATTTTGATGAAAACTGACCGTCATTTCCTTCCCGTTTGAGATATTTCGACGTTTAAACGCTCATTTCACTCCTTTTTACGTGCAGAATGCAATACATGCCAGTTTCATCCTCGAAACAAGCGGAACAGCTCGCAAATCTCGATGATTTCGTCGATTTTGACGAAAACTAACCGTCGTTTCCTTCCCGTTTGAGACATTTCGACGCTTAAGAGCACGTTTTACTCCATTTAACGTGCAGAATGTAATACAAGCCAGTTTCAACGTCGAAACAAGCGGAACAGCTCGCAAATCTCGATAATTTTGTCGATTTTGACGAAAACTAACCGTCGTTTCCTTCCCGTTTGAGATATTTCGACGTTTAAGAGCTCGTTTTACTCCATCTAACGTGCAGAATGTAATACAAGCCAGTTTCATCCCCGAAACAAGCGGAACAGCTCGCAAATCTCGATGATTTCGTCGATTTTGACGAAAACTAACCGTCGTTTCCTTCTCGTTTGAGAAATTTCGACGTTTAAGAGCTCGTTTTACTCCATTTGACGTGCAGAATGTAATACAAGCTAGTTTCAGCGTCGAAACAAGCGGAACAGCTCGCAAATCTCGATGATTTCGTCGATTTTGATGAAAACTGACCGTCATTTCCTTCCCGTTTGAGATATTTCGACGTTTAAACGCTCATTTCACTCCTTTTTACGTGCAGAATGCAATGCACAACCGTTTAACCGTCGAAACAAGCGGAACAGCCCGCAAATCTCGATGATTTCGTCGATATTGACGAAAACTAACCGCCGTTTCCTTCTCGTTTGAGATATTTCAACGTTTAAGAGCTCGTTTTACTCCATTTGACGTGCAGAATGTAATACAAGCCAGTTTCAGCGTCGAAACAAGCGGAACAGCTCGCAAATCTCGATGATTTCGTCGACTTTGACGAAAACTAACCGTCGTTTCCTTCCCGTTTGAGATATTTCTACCTTTAAGAGCTCGTTTCACTCCATTTAACGTGCAGAATGTAATGTACGCCAGTTTAATCCTCGAAACAAGCGGAACAGCTCGCAAATGTCGATGATTTCGTCGATTT
Organism: Bombus flavifrons; assembly: GCF_040668555.2. Lineage (NCBI taxonomy): Eukaryota > Metazoa > Arthropoda > Insecta > Hymenoptera > Apidae > Bombus > Bombus flavifrons. The sequence continues at coordinate 183,832 of NC_138459.1, read as the reverse complement.
TGACGAAAACTAACCGTCGTTTCCTTCCCGTTTGAGATATTTCGACGTTTAAGAGCTCGTTTTACTCCACTTAACGTGCGGAATGTAATACAGGCCACTTTCATCCTCGAAACAAGCGGAACAGCTCGCAAATCTAGATGATTTCGTCGATTTTGACGAAAACTAACCGTCGTTTCCTTCCCGTTTGAGATATTTCGACGTTTAAGAGCTCGTTTTACTCCACTTAACGTGCAGAATGTAATACATGCCAGTTTCATCCTCGAAACAAGCGGAACAGCTCGCAAATCTCGATGATTTCGTCGATTTTAACGAAAACTAACCGTCGTTTCCTTCCCGTTTGAGATATTTCGACGCTTAAGAGCACGTTTTACTCCATTTAACGTGCAGAATGTAATACACAACCGCTTAACCGTCGAAACAAGCGGAACAGCTCGCAAATCTCGATAATTTCGTCGATTTTGACGAAAACTAACCGTCGTTTCCTTCCCGTTTGAGATATTTCGACGTTTAAGAGCTCGTTTTACTCCATCTAACGTGCAGAATGTAATACAAGCCAGTTTCATCCCCGAAACAGGCGGAACAGCTCGCAAATCTCGATGATTTCGTCGATTTTGACGAAAACTAACCGTCGTTTCCTTCTCGTTTGAGAAATTTCGACGTTTAAGAGCTCGTTTTACTCCATTTGACGTGCAGAATGTAATACAAGCCAGTTTCAGCGTCGAAACAAGCGGAACAGCTCGCAAATCTCGATGATTTCGTCGATTTTGACGAAAACTAACCGTCGTTTCCTTCCCGTTTGAAATATTTCGACGTTTAAGAGCTCGTTTTACTCCATTTGACGTGCAGAATGTAATCGACGCCTGTTTCAGCGTCGAAACAAGCGGAACAGCTCGCAAATGTCGATGATTTCGTCGATTTTGACGAAAACTAACCGTCGTTTCCTTCCCGTTTGAGATATTTCGACGCTTAAACGCTCATTTCACTCCTTTTTACGTGCAGAATGCAATGCACAACCGTTTAGCCGTCGAAACAAGCGGAACAGCTCGCAAATCTCGATGATTTCGTCGATTTTGATGAAAACTGACCGTCATTTCCTTCCCGTTTGAGATATTTCGACGTTTAAACGCTCCTTTCACTCCTTTTTACGTGCAGAATGCAATGCACAACCGTATAGCCGTCGAAACAAGCGGAACAGCTCGCAAATCTCGATGATTTCGTCGATTTTGATGAAAACTGACCGTCATTTCCTTCCCGTTTGAGATATTTCGACGTTTAAACGCTCATTTCACTCCTTTTTACGTGCAGAATGCAATACACAACCGCTTAACCGTCGAAACAAGCGGAACAGCTCGCAAATCTCGATGATTTCGTCGATTTTGATGAAAACTGACCGTCATTTCCTTCCCGTTTGAGATATTTCGACGTTTAAACGCTCATTTCACTCCTTTTTACGTGCAGAATGCAATGCACAACCGTTTAACCGTCGAAACAAGCGGAACAGCCCGCAAATCTCGATGATTTCGTCGATATTGACGAAAACTAACCGCCGTTTCCTTCTCGTTTGAGATATTTCAACGTTTAAGAGCTCGTTTTACTCCATTTGACTTGCAGAATGTAATACAAGCCAGTTTCAGCGTCGAAACAAGCGGAACAGCTCGCAAATCTCGATGATTTCGTCGACTTTGACGAAAACTAACCGTCGTTTCCTTCCCGTTTGAGATATTTCTACCTTTAAGAGCTCGTTTCACTCCATTTAACGTGCAGAATGTAATGTACGCCAGTTTAATCCTCGAAACAAGCGGAACAGCTCGCAAATCTAGATGATTTCGTCGATTTTGACGAAAACTAACCGTCGTTTCCTTCCCGTTTGAGATATTTCGACGTTTAAGAGCTCGTTTTACTCCACTTAACGTGCGGAATGTAATACAGGCCACTTTCATCCTCGAAACAAGCGGAACAGCTCGCAAATCTAGATGATTTCGTCGATTTTGACGAAAACTAACCGTCGTTTCCTTCCCGTTTGAGATATTTCGACGTTTAAGAGCTCGTTTTACTCCATCTAACGTGCAGAATGTAATACAAGCCAGTTTCATCCCCGAAACAGGCGGAACAGCTCGCAAATCTCGATGATTTCGTCGATTTTGACGAAAACTAACCGTCGTTTCCTTCCCGTTTGAAATATTTCGACGTTTAAGAGCTCGTTTTACTCCATTTGACGTGCAGAATGTAATCCACGCCTGTTTCAGCGTCGAAACAAGCGGAACAGCTCGCAAATGTCGATGATTTCGTCGATTTTGACGAAAACTAACCGTCGTTTCCTTCCCGTTTGAGATATTTCGACGCTTAAACGCTCATTTCACTCCTTTTTACGTGCAGAATGCAATGCACAACCGTTTAGCCGTCGAAACAAGCGGAACAGCTCGCAAATCTCGATGATTTCGTCGATTTTGATGAAAACTGACAGTCATTTCCTTCCCGTTTGAGATATTTCGACGTTTAAACGCTCATTTCACTCCTTTTTACGTGCAGAATGCAATGCACAACCGTTTAACCGTCGAAACAAGCGGAACAGCTCGCAAATCTCGATGGTTTCGTCGATTTTGATGAAAACTGACCGTCATTTCCTTCCCGTTTGAGATATTTCGACGTTTAAACGCTCATTTCACTCCTTTTTACGTGCAGAATGCAATGCACAACCGTTTAGCCGTCGAAACAAGCGGAACAGCTCGCAAATCACGATGATTTCGTCGATTTTGATGAAAACTGACAGTCATTTCCTTCCCGTTTGAGATATTTCGACGTTTAAACGCTCCTTTCACTCCTTTTTACGTGCAGAATGCAATGCACAACCGTATAGCCGTCGAAACAAGCGGAACAGCTCGCAAATCTCGATGATCTCGTCGAATTTGATGAAAACTGACCGTCATTTCCTTCCCGTTTGAGATATTTCGACGTTTAAACGCTCATTTCACTCCTTTTTACGTGCAGAATGCAATACACAACCGCTTAACCGTCGAAACAAGCGGAACAGCTCGCAAATCTCGATGATTTCGTCGATTTTGATGAAAACTGACCGTCATTTCCTTCCCGTTTGAGATATTTCGACGTTTAAACGCTCATTTCACTCCTTTTTACGTGCAGAATGCAATGCACAACCGTTTAACCGTCGAAACAAGCGGAACAGCCCGCAAATCTCGATGATTTCGTCGATATTGACGAAAACTAACCGCCGTTTCCTTCTCGTTTGAGATATGTCAACGTTTAAGAGCTCGTTTTACTCCATTTGACGTGCAGAATGTAATACAAGCCAGTTTCAGCGTCGAAACAAGCGGAACAGCTCGCAAATCTCGATGATTTCGTCGACTTTGACGAAAACTAACCGTCGTTTCCTTCCCGTTTGAGATATTTCTACCTTTAAGAGCTCGTTTCACTCCATTTAACGTGCAGAATGTAATGTACGCCAGTTTAATCCTCGAAACAAGCGGAACAGCTCGCAAATGTCGATGATTTCGTCGATTTTGACGAAAACTAACCGTCGTTTCCTTCCCGTTTGAGATATTTCGACGTTTAAGAGCTCGTTTTACTCCACTTAACGTTCGGAATGTAATACAGGCCACTTTCATCCTCGAAACAAGCGGAACAGCTCGCAAATCTAGATGATTTCGTCGATTTTGACGAAAACAAACCGTCGTTTCCTTCCCGTTTGAGATATTTCGACGTTTAAGAGCTCGTTTTACTCCACTTAACGTGCAGAATGTAATACATGCCAGTTTCATCCTCGAAACAAGCGGAACAGCTCGCAAATCTCGATGATTTCGTCGATTTTAACGAAAACTAACCGTCGTTTCCTTCCCGTTTGAGATATTTCGACGCTTAAGAGCACGTTTTACTCCATTTAACGTGCAGAATGTAATACAAGCCAGTTTCAACGTCGAAACAAGCGGAACAGCTCGCAAATCTCGATAATTTCGTCGATTTTGACGAAAACTAACCGTCGTTTCCTTCCCGTTTGAGATATTTCGACGTTTAAGAGCTCGTTTTACTCCATCTAACGTGCAGAATGTAATACAAGCCAGTTTCATCCCCGAAACAGGCGGAACAGCTCGCAAATCTCGATGATTTCGTCGATTTTGACGAAAACTAACCGTCGTTTCCTTCCCGTTTGAAATATTTCGACGTTTAAGAGCTCGTTTTACTCCATTTGACGTGCAGAATGTAATCCACGCCTGTTTCAGCGTCGAAACAAGCGGAACAGCTCGCAAATGTCGATGATTTCGTCGATTTTGACGAAAACTAACCGTCGTTTCCTTCCCGTTTGAGATATTTCGACGCTTAAACGCTCATTTCACTCCTTTTTACGTGCAGAATGCAATGCACAACCGTTTAGCCGTCGAAACAAGCGGAACAGCTCGCAAATCTCGATGATTTCGTCGATTTTGATGAAAACTGACAGTCATTTCCTTCCCGTTTGAGATATTTCGACGTTTAAACGCTCATTTCACTCCTTTTTACGTGCAGAATGCAATACACAACCGCTTAACCGTCGAAACAAGCGGAACAGCTCGCAAATCTCGATGATTTCGTCGATTTTGATGAAAACTGACCGTCATTTCCTTCCCGTTTGAGATATTTCGACGTTTAAACGCTCATTTCACTCCTTTTTACGTGCAGAATGCAATGCACAACCGTTTAACCGTCGAAACAAGCGGAACAGCCCGCAAATCTCGATGATTTCGTCGATTTTGACGAAAACTAACCGCCGTTTCCTTCTCGTTTGAGATATTTCAACGTTTAAGAGCTCGTTTTACTCCATTTGACGTGCAGAATGTAATACAAGCCAGTTTCAGCGTCGAAACAAGCGGAACAGCTCGCAAATCTCGATGATTTCGTCGACTTTGACGAAAACTAACCGTCGTTTCCTTCCCGTTTGAGATATTTCTACCTTTAAGAGCTCGTTTCACTCCATTTAACGTGCAGAATGTAATGTACGCCAGTTTAATCCTCGAAACAAGCGGAACAGCTCGCAAATGTCGATGATTTCGTCGATTTTGACGAAAACTAACCGTCGTTTCCTTCCCGTTTGAGATATTTCGACGTTTAAGAGCTCGTTTTCTCCACTTAACGTGCGGAATGTAATACAGGCCACTTTCATCCTCGAAACAAGCGGAACAGCTCGCAAATCTAGACGATTTCGTCGATTTTGACGAAAACTAACCGTCGTTTCCTTCCCGTTTGAGATATTTCGACGTTTAAGAGCTCGTTTTACTCCACTTAACGTGCAGAATGTAATACATGCCAGTTTAATCCTCGAAACAAGCGGAACAGCTCGCAAATGTCGATGATTTCGTCGATTTTGACGAAAACTAACCGTCGTTTCCTTCCCGTTTGAGATATTTCGACGTTTAAGAGCTCGTTTTACTCCACTTAACGTGCGGAATGTAATACAGGCCACTTTCATCCTCGAAACAAGCGGAACAGCTCGCAAATCTAGATGATTTCGTCGATTTTGACGAAAACTAACCGTCGTTTCCTTCCCGTTTGAGATATTTCGACGTTTAAGAGCTCGTTTTACTCCACTTAACGTGCAGAATGTAATACATGCCAGTTTCATCCTCGAAACAAGCGGAACAGCTCGCAAATCTCGATGATTTCGTCGATTTTAACGAAAACTAACCGTCGTTTCCTTCCCGTTTGAGATATTTCGACGCTTAAGAGCACGTTTTACTCCATTTAACGTGCAGAATGTAATACAAGCCAGTTTCAACGTCGAAACAAGCGGAACAGCTCGCAAATCTCGATAATTTCGTCGATTTTGACGAAAACTAACCGTCGTTTCCTTCCCGTTTGAGATATTTCGACGTTTAAGAGCTCGTTTTACTCCATCTAACGTGCAGAATGTAATACAAGCCAGTTTCATCCCCGAAACAGGCGGAACAGCTCGCAAATCTCGATGATTTCGTCGATTTTGACGAAAACTAACCGTCGTTTCCTTCCCGTTTGAAATATTTCGACGTTTAAGAGCTCGTTTTACTCCATTTGACTTGCAGAATGTAATCCACGCCTGTTTCAGCGTCGAAACAAGCGGAACAGCTCGCAAATGTCGATGATTTCGTCGATTTTGACGAAAACTAACCGTCGTTTCCTTCCCGTTTGAGATATTTCGACGCTTAAACGCTCATTTCACTCCTTTTTACGTGCAGAATGCAATGCACAACCGCTTAGCCGTCGAAACAAGCGGAACAGCTCGCAAATCTCGATGATTTCGTCGATTTTGATGAAAACTGACAGTCATTTCCTTCCCGTTTGAGATATTTCGACGTTTAAACGCCCATTTCACTCCTTTTTACGTGCAGAATGCAATACACAACCGCTTAACCGTCGAAACAAGCGGAACAGCTCGCAAATCTCGATGATTTCGTCGATTTTGATGAAAACTGACCGTCATTTCCTTCCCGTTTGAGATATTTCGACGTTTAAACGCTCATTTCACTCCTTTTTACGTGCAGAATGCAATGCACAACCGTTTAACCGTCGAAACAAGCGGAACAGCCCGCAAATCTCGATGATTTCGTCGATTTTGGCGAAAACTAACCGCCGTTTCCTTCTCGTTTGAGATATTTCAACGTTTAAGAGCTCGTTTTACTCCATTTGACGTGCAGAATGTAATACAAGCCAGTTTCAGCGTCGAAACAAGCGGAACAGCTCGCAAATCTCGATGATTTCGTCGACTTTGACGAAAACTAACCGTCGTTTCCTTCCCGTTTGAGATATTTCTACCTTTAAGAGCTCGTTTCACTCCATTTAACGTGCAGAATGTAATGTACGCCAGTTTAATCCTCGAAACAAGCGGAACAGCTCGCAAATGTCGATGATTTCGTCGATTTTGACGAAAACTAACCGTCGTTTCCTTCCCGTTTGAGATATTTCGACGTTTAAGAGCTCGTTTTCTCCACTTAACGTGCGGAATGTAATACAGGCCACTTTCATCCTCGAAACAAGCGGAACAGCTCGCAAATCTAGACGATTTCGTCGATTTTGACGAAAACTAACCGTCGTTTCCTTCCCGTTTGAGATATTTCGACGTTTAAGAGCTCGTTTTACTCCACTTAACGTGCAGAATGTAACACATGCCAGTTTCATCCTCGAAACAGGCGGAACAGCTCGCAAATCTCGATGATTTCGTCGATTTTGACGAAAACTAACCGTCGTTTCCTTCCCGTTTGAGATATTTCGACGCTTAAGAGCACGTTTTACTCCATTTAACGTGCAGAATGTAATACAAGCCAGTTTCATCCTCGAAACAAGCGGAACAGCTCGCAAATGTCGATGATTTCGTCGATTTTGACGAAAACTAACCGTCGTTTCCTTCCCGTTTGAGATATTTCGACGCTTAAACGCTCATTTCACTCCTTTTTACGTGCAGAATGCAATGCACCACCGTTTAGCCGTCGAAACAAGCGGAACAGCTCGCAAATCTCGATGATTTCGTCGATTTTGATGAAAACTGACAGTCATTTCCTTCCCGTTTGAGATATTTCGACGTTTAAACGCTCCTTTCACTCCTTTTTACGTGCAGAATGCAATGCACAACCGTATAGCCGTCGAAACAAGCGGAACAGCTCGCAAATCTCGATGATCTCGTCGAATTTGATGAAAACTGACCGTCATTTCCTTCCCGTTTGAGATATTTCGACGTTTAAACGCTCATTTCACTCCTTTTTACGTGCAGAATGCAATACACAACCGCTTAACCGTCGAAACAAGCGGAACAGCTCGCAAATCTCGATGATTTCGTCGATTTTGATGAAAACTGACCGTCATTTCCTTCCCGTTTGAGATATTTCGACGTTTAAGAGCTCGTTTTACTCCATTTAACGTGCGGAATGTAATACAAGCCAGTTTCATCCTCGAAACAAGCGGAACAGCTCGCAAATGTCGATGATTTCGTCGATTTTGACGAAAACTAACCGTCGTTTCCTTCCCGTTTGAGATATTTCGACGTTTAAGAGCTCGTTTTACTCCATTTGACGTGCAGAATGTAATCCACGCCTGTTTCAGCGTCGAAACAAGCGGAACAGCTCGCAAATGTCGATGATTTCGTCGATTTTGACGAAAACTAACCGTCGTTTCCTTCCCGTTTGAGATATTTCGACGCTTAAACGCTCATTTCACTCCTTTTTACGTGCAGAATGCAATGCACAACCGTTTAGCCGTCGAAACAAGCGGAACAGCTCGCAAATCTCGATGATTTCGTCGATTTTGATGAAAACTGACAGTCATTTCCTTCCCGTTTGAGATATTTCGACGTTTAAACGCTCATTTCACTCCTTTTTACGTGCAGAATGCAATGCACAACCGTTTAACCGTCGAAACAAGCGGAACAGCTCGCAAATCTCGATGGTTTCGTCGATTTTGATGAAAACTGACCGTCATTTCCTTCCCGTTTGAGATATTTCGACGTTTAAACGCTCCTTTCACTCCTTTTTACGTGCAGAATGCAATGCACAACCGTATAGCCGTCGAAACAAGCGGAACAGCTCGCAAATCTCGATGATCTCGTCGAATTTGATGAAAACTGACCGTCATTTCCTTCCCGTTTGAGATATTTCGACGTTTAAACGCTCATTTCACTCCTTTTTACGTGCAGAATGCAATACACAACCGCTTAACCGTCGAAACAAGCGGAACAGCTCGCAAATCTCGATGATTTCGTCGCTTTTGACGAAAACTAACCGTCGTTTCCTTCCCGTTTGAAATATTTCGACGTTTAAGAGCTCGTTTTACTCCATTTGACGTGCAGAATGTAATCGACGCCTGTTTCAGCGTCGAAACAAGCGGAACAGCTCGCAAATGTCGATGATTTCGTCGATTTTGACGAAAACTAACCGTCGTTTCCTTCCCGTTTGAGATATTTCGACGTTTAAACGCTCATTTCACTCCTTTTTACGTGCAGAATGCAATACACAACCGCTTAACCGTCGAAACAAGCGGAACAGCTCGCAAATCTCGATGATTTCGTCGATTTTGATGAAAACTGACCGTCATTTCCTTCCCGTTTGAGATATTTCGACGTTTAAACGCTCATTTCACTCCTTTTTACGTGCAGAATGCAATGCATAACCGTTTAACCGTCGAAACAAGCGGAACAGCTCCCAAATCTCGATGGTTTCGTCGATTTTGATGAAAACTGACCGTCATTTCCTTCCCGTTTGAGATATTTCGACGTTTAAACGCTCATTTCACTCCTTTTTACGTGCAGAATGCAATACATGCCAGTTTCATCCTCGAAACAAGCGGAACAGCTCGCAAATCTCGATGATTTCGTCGATTTTGACGAAAACTAACCGTCGTTTCCTTCCCGTTTGAGATATTTCGACGCTTAAGAGCACGTTTTACTCCATTTAACGTGCAGAATGTAATACAAGCCAGTTTCAACGTCGAAACAAGCGGAACAGCTCGCAAATCTCGATAATTTTGTCGATTTTGACGAAAACTAACCGTCGTTTCCTTCCCGTTTGAGATATTTCGACGTTTAAGAGCTCGTTTTACTCCATCTAACGTGCAGAATGTAATACAAGCCAGTTTCATCCCCGAAACAAGCGGAACAGCTCGCAAATCTCGATGATTTCGTCGATTTTGACGAAAACTAACCGTCGTTTCCTTCTCGTTTGAGAAATTTCGACGTTTAAGAGCTCGTTTTACTCCATTTGACGTGCAGAATGTAATACAAGCCAGTTTCAGCGTCGAAACAAGCGGAACAGCTCGCAAATCTCGATGATTTCGTCGCTTTTGACGAAAACTAACCGTCGTTTCCTTCCCGTTTGAAATATTTCGACGTTTAAGAGCTCGTTTTACTCCATTTGACGTGCAGAATGTAATCGACGCCTGTTTCAGCGTCGAAACAAGCGGAACAGCTCGCAAATGTCGATGATTTCGTCGATTTTGACGAAAACTAACCGTCGTTTCCTTCCCGTTTGAGATATTTCGACGTTTAAACGCTCATTTCACTCCTTTTTACGTGCAGAATGCAATACACAACCGCTTAACCGTCGAAACAAGCGGAACAGCCCGCAAATCTCGATGATTTCGTCGATTTTAACGAAAACTAACAGTCGTTTCCTTCCCGTTTGAGATATTTCGACGCTTAAGAGCACGTTTTACTCCATTTAACGTGCAGAATGCAATGCACAACCGTTTAACCGTCGAAACAAGCGGAACAGCTCGCAAATCTCGATGGTTTCGTCGATTTTGATGAAAACTGACCGTCATTTCCTTCCCGTTTGAGATATTTCGACGTTTAAACGCTCATTTCACTCCTTTTTACGTGCAGAATGCAATGCACAACCGTTTAGCCGTCGAAACAAGCGGAACAGCTCGCAAATCACGATGATTTCGTCGATTTTGATGAAAACTGACAGTCATTTCCTTCCCGTTTGAGATATTTCGACGTTTAAACGCTCCTTTCACTCCTTTTTACGTGCAGAATGCAATGCACAACCGTATAGCCGTCGAAACAAGCGGAACAGCTCGCAAATCTCGATGATCTCGTCGAATTTGATGAAAACTGACCGTCATTTCCTTTCCGTTTGAGATATTTCGACGTTTAAACGCTCATTTCACTCCTTTTTACGTGCAGAATGCAATACACAACCGCTTAACCGTCGAAACAAGCGGAACAGCTCGCAAATCTCGATGATTTCGTCGATTTTGATGAAAACTGACCGTCATTTCCTTCCCGTTTGAGATATTTCGACGTTTAAACGCTCATTTCACTCCTTTTTACGTGCAGAATGCAATGCACAACCGTTTAACCGTCGAAACAAGCGGAACAGCCCGCAAATCTCGATGATTTCGTCGATATTGACGAAAACTAACCGCCGTTTCCTTCTCGTTTGAGATATGTCAACGTTTAAGAGCTCGTTTTACTCCATTTGACGTGCAGAATGTAATACAAGCCAGTTTCAGCGTCGAAACAAGCGGAACAGCTCGCAAATCTCGATGATTTCGTCGACTTTGACGAAAACTAACCGTCGTTTCCTTCCCGTTTGAGATATTTCTACCTTTAAGAGCTCGTTTCACTCCATTTAACGTGCAGAATGTAATGTACGCCAGTTTAATCCTCGAAACAAGCGGAACAGCTCGCAAATGTCGATGATTTCGTCGATTTTGACGAAAACTAACCGTCGTTTCCTTCCCGTTTGAGATATTTCGACGTTTAAGAGCTCGTTTTACTCCACTTAACGTGCGGAATGTAATACAGGCCACTTTCATCCTCGAAACAAGCGGAACAGCTCGCAAATCTAGATGATTTCGTCGATTTTGACGAAAACAAACCGTCGTTTCCTTCCCGTTTGAGATATTTCGACGTTTAAGAGCTCGTTTTACTCCACTTAACGTGCAGAATGTAATACATGCCAGTTTCATCCTCGAAACAAGCGGAACAGCTCGCAAATCTCGATGATTTCGTCGATTTTAACGAAAACTAACCGTCGTTTCCTTCCCGTTTGAGATATTTCGACGCTTAAGAGCACGTTTTACTCCATTTAACGTGCAGAATGTAATACAAGCCAGTTTCAACGTCGAAACAAGCGGAACAGCTCGCAAATCTCGATAATTTCGTCGATTTTGACGAAAACTAACCGTCGTTTCCTTCCCGTTTGAGATATTTCGACGTTTAAGAGCTCGTTTTACTCCATCTAACGTGCAGAATGTAATACAAGCCAGTTTCATCCCCGAAACAGGCGGAACAGCTCGCAAATCTCGATGATTTCGTCGATTTTGACGAAAACTAACCGTCGTTTCCTTCCCGTTTGAAATATTTCGACGTTTAAGAGCTCGTTTTACTCCATTTGACGTGCAGAATGTAATCCACGCCTGTTTCAGCGTCGAAACAAGCGGAACAGCTCGCAAATGTCGATGATTTCGTCGATTTTGACGAAAACTAACCGTCGTTTCCTTCCCGTTTGAGATATTTCGACGCTTAAACGCTCATTTCACTCCTTTTTACGTGCAGAATGCAATGCACAACCGTTTAGCCGTCGAAACAAGCGGAACAGCTCGCAAATGTCGATGATTTCGTCGATTTTGACGAAAACTAACCGTCGTTTCCTTCCCGTTTGAGATATTTCGACGTTTAAGAGCTCGTTTTACTCCACTTAACGTGCGGAATGTAATACAGGCCACTTTCATCCTCGAAACAAGCGGAACAGCTCGCAAATCTAGATGATTTCGTCGATTTTGACGAAAACTAACCGTCGTTTCCTTCCCGTTTGAGATATTTCGACGTTTAAGAGCTCGTTTTACTCCACTTAACGTGCAGAATGTAATACATGCCAGTTTCATCCTCGAAACAAGCGGAACAGCTCGCAAATCTCGATGATTTCGTCGATTTTAACGAAAACTAACCGTCGTTTCCTTCCCGTTTGAGATATTTCGACGCTTAAGAGCACGTTTTACTCCATTTAACGTGCAGAATGTAATACAAGCCAGTTTCAACGTCGAAACAAGCGGAACAGCTCGCAAATCTCGATAATTTCGTCGATTTTGACGAAAACTAACCGTCGTTTCCTTCCCGTTTGAGATATTTCGACGTTTAAGAGCTCGTTTTACTCCATCTAACGTGCAGAATGTAATACAAGCCAGTTTCATCCCCGAAACAGGCGGAACAGCTCGCAAATCTCGATGATTTCGTCGATTTTGACGAAAACTAACCGTCGTTTCCTTCCCGTTTGAAATATTTCGACGTTTAAGAGCTCGTTTTACTCCATTTGACTTGCAGAATGTAATCCACGCCTGTTTCAGCGTCGAAACAAGCGGAACAGCTCGCAAATGTCGATGATTTCGTCGATTTTGACGAAAACTAACCGTCGTTTCCTTCCCGTTTGAGATATTTCGACGCTTAAACGCTCATTTCACTCCTTTTTACGTGCAGAATGCAATGCACAACCGTTTAGCCGTCGAAACAAGCGGAACAGCTCGCAAATCTCGATGATTTCGTCGATTTTGATGAAAACTGACAGTCATTTCCTTCCCGTTTGAGATATTTCGACGTTTAAACGCCCATTTCACTCCTTTTTACGTGCAGAATGCAATACACAACCGCTTAACCGTCGAAACAAGCGGAGCAGCCCGCAAATCTCGATGATTTCGTCGATTTTGGCGAAAACTAACCGCCGTTTCCTTCTCGTTTGAGATATTTCAACGTTTAAGAGCTCGTTTTACTCCATTTGACGTGCAGAATGTAATACAAGCCAGTTTCAGCGTCGAAACAAGCGGAACAGCTCGCAAATCTCGATGATTTCGTCGACTTTGACGAAAACTAACCGTCGTTTCCTTCCCGTTTGAGATATTTCTACCTTTAAGAGCTCGTTTCACTCCATTTAACGTGCAGAATGTAATGTACGCCAGTTTAATCCTCGAAACAAGCGGAACAGCTCGCAAATGTCGATGATTTCGTCGATTTTGACGAAAACTAACCGTCGTTTCCTTCCCGTTTGAGATATTTCGACGTTTAAGAGCTCGTTTTCTCCACTTAACGTGCGGAATGTAATACAGGCCAGTTTCATCCTCGAAACAAGCGGAACAGCTCGCAAATGTCGATGATTTCGTCGATTTTGACGAAAACTAACCGTCGTTTCCTTCCCGTTTGAGATATTTCGACGCTTAAACGCTCATTTCACTCCTTTTTACGTGCAGAATGCAATGCACCACCGTTTAGCCGTCGAAACAAGCGGAACAGCTCGCAAATCTCGATGATTTCGTCGATTTTGATGAAAACTGACAGTCATTTCCTTCCCGTTTGAGATATTTCGACGTTTAAACGCTCCTTTCACTCCTTTTTACGTGCAGAATGCAATGCACAACCGTATAGCCGTCGAAACAAGCGGAACAGCTCGCAAATCTCGATGATCTCGTCGAATTTGATGAAAACTGACCGTCATTTCCTTCCCGTTTGAGATATTTCGACGTTTAAACGCTCATTTCACTCCTTTTTACGTGCAGAATGCAATACACAACCGCTTAACCGTCGAAACAAGCGGAACAGCTCGCAAATCTCGATGATTTCGTCGATTTTGATGAAAACTGACCGTCATTTCCTTCCCGTTTGAGATATTTCGACGTTTAAGAGCTCGTTTTACTCCATTTAACGTGCGGAATGTAATACAAGCCAGTTTCATCCTCGAAACAAGCGGAACAGCTCGCAAATGTCGATGATTTCGTCGATTTTGACGAAAACTAACCGTCGTTTCCTTCCCGTTTGAGATATTTCGACGTTTAAGAGCTCGTTTTACTCCATTTGACGTGCAGAATGTAATCCACGCCTGTTTCAGCGTCGAAACAAGCGGAACAGCTCGCAAATGTCGATGATTTCGTCGATTTTGACGAAAACTAACCGTCGTTTCCTTCCCGTTTGAGATATTTCGACGCTTAAACGCTCATTTCACTCCTTTTTACGTGCAGAATGCAATGCACAACCGTTTAGCCGTCGAAACAAGCGGAACAGCTCGCAAATCTCGATGATTTCGTCGATTTTGATGAAAACTGACAGTCATTTCCTTCCCGTTTGAGATATTTCGACGTTTAAACGCTCATTTCACTCCTTTTTACGTGCAGAATGCAATGCACAACCGTTTAACCGTCGAAACAAGCGGAACAGCTCGCAAATCTCGATGGTTTCGTCGATTTTGATGAAAACTGACCGTCATTTCCTTCCCGTTTGAGATATTTCGACGTTTAAACGCTCCTTTCACTCCTTTTTACGTGCAGAATGCAATGCACAACCGTATAGCCGTCGAAACAAGCGGAACAGCTCGCAAATCTCGATGATCTCGTCGAATTTGATGAAAACTGACCGTCATTTCCTTCCCGTTTGAGATATTTCGACGTTTAAACGCTCATTTCACTCCTTTTTACGTGCAGAATGCAATACACAACCGCTTAACCGTCGAAACAAGCGGAACAGCTCGCAAATCTCGATGATTTCGTCGATTTTGATGAAAACTGACCGTCATTTCCTTCCCGTTTGAGATATTTCGACGTTTAAGAGCTCGTTTTACTCCATTTAACGTGCGGAATGTAATACAAGCCAGTTTCATCCTCGAAACAAGCGGAACAGCTCGCAAATGTCGATGATTTCGTCGATTTTGACGAAAACTAACCGTCGTTTCCTTCCCGTTTGAGATATTTCGACGTTTAAGAGCTCGTTTTACTCCATTTGACGTGCAGAATGTAATCCACGCCTGTTTCAGCGTCGAAACAAGCGGAACAGCTCGCAAATGTCGATGATTTCGTCGATTTTGACGAAAACTAACCGTCGTTTCCTTCCCGTTTGAGATATTTCGACGCTTAAACGCTCATTTCACTCCTTTTTACGTGCAGAATGCAATGCACAACCGTTTAGCCGTCGAAACAAGCGGAACAGCTCGCAAATCTCGATGATTTCGTCGATTTTGATGAAAACTGACAGTCATTTCCTTCCCGTTTGAGATATTTCGACGTTTAAACGCTCATTTCACTCCTTTTTACGTGCAGAATGCAATGCACAACCGTTTAACCGTCGAAACAAGCGGAACAGCTCGCAAATCTCGATGGTTTCGTCGATTTTGATGAAAACTGACCGTCATTTCCTTCCCGTTTGAGATATTTCGACGTTTAAACGCTCATTTCACTCCTTTTTACGTGCAGAATGCAATGCACAACCGTTTAACCGTCGAAACAAGCGGAACAGCCCGCAAATCTCGATGATTTCGTCGATTTTGACGAAAACTAACCGCCGTTTCCTTCTCGTTTGAGATATTTCAACGTTTAAGATCTCGTTTTACTCCATTTGACGTGCAGAATGTAATACAAGCCAGTTTCATCCTCGAAACAAGCGGAACAGCTCGCAAATCTCGATGATTTCGTCGACTTTGACGAAAACTAACCGTCGTTTCCTTCCCGTTTGAGATATTTCGACGTTTAAGAGCTCGTTTTACTCCACTTAACGTGCAGAATGTAATACATGCCAGTTTCATCCTCGAAACAAGCGGAACAGCTCGCAAATCTCGATGATTTCGTCGATTTTGACGAAAACTAACCGTCGTTTCCTTCCCGTTTGAGATATTTCGACGCTTAAGAGCACGTTTTACTCCATTTAACGTGCAGAATGCAATACACAACCGCTTAACCGTCGAAACAAGCGGAACAGCTCGCAAATCTCGATGATTTCGTCGATTTTGATGAAAACTGACCGTCATTTCCTTCCCGTTTGAGATATTTCGACGTTTAAACGCTCATTTCACTCCTTTTTACGTGCAGAATGCAATGCACAACCGTTTAACCGTCGAAACAAGCGGAACAGCCCGCAAATCTCGATGATTTCGTCGATATTGACGAAAACTAACCGCCGTTTCCTTCTCGTTTGAGATATGTCAACGTTTAAGAGCTCGTTTTACTCCATTTGACGTGCAGAATGTAATACAAGCCAGTTTCAGCGTCGAAACAAGCGGAACAGCTCGCAAATCTCGATGATTTCGTCGACTTTGACGAAAACTAACCGTCGTTTCCTTCCCGTTTGAGATATTTCTACCTTTAAGAGCTCGTTTCACTCCATTTAACGTGCAGAATGTAATGTACGCCAGTTTAATCCTCGAAACAAGCGGAACAGCTCGCAAATGTCGATGATTTCGTCGATTTTGACGAAAACTAACCGTCGTTTCCTTCCCGTTTGAGATATTTCGACGTTTAAGAGCTCGTTTTACTCCACTTAACGTGCGGAATGTAATACAGGCCACTTTCATCCACGAAACAAGCGGAACAGCTCGCAAATCTAGATGATTTCGTCGATTTTGACGAAAACTAACCGTCGTTTCCTTCCCGTTTGAGATATTTCGACGTTTAAGAGCTCGTTTTACTCCACTTAACGTGCAGAATGTAATACATGCCAGTTTCATCCTCGAAACAAGCGGAACAGCTCGCAAATCTCGATGATTTCGTCGATTTTAACGAAAACTAACCGTCGTTTCCTACCCGTTTGAGATATTTCGACGTTTAAAAGCTCATTTCACTCCTTTTTACGTGCAGAATGCAATGCACAACCGTTTAACCGTCGAAACAAGCGGAACAGCCCGCAAATCTCGATGATTTCGTCGATTTTGACGAAAACTAACCGCCGTTTCCTTCTCGTTTGAGATATTTCAACGTTTAAGAGCTCGTTTTACTCCATTTGACGTGCAGAATGTAATACAAGCCAGTTTCAGCGTCGAAACAAGCGGAACAGCTCGCAAATCTCGATGATTTCGTCGACTTTGACGAAAACTAACCGTCGTTTCCTTCCCGTTTGAGATATTTCTACCTTTAAGAGCTCGTTTCACTCCATTTAACGTGCAGAATGTAATGTACGCCAGTTTAATCCTCGAAACAAGCGGAACAGCTCGCAAATGTCGATGATTTCGTCGATTTTGACGAAAACTAACCGTCGTTTCCTTCCCGTTTGAGATATTTCGACGTTTAAGAGCTCGTTTTACTCCACTTAACGTGCGGAATGTAATACAGGCCACTTTCATCCTCGAAACAAGCGGAACAGCTCGCAAATCTAGATGATTTCGTCGATTTTGACGAAAACTAACCGTCGTTTCCTTCCCGTTTGAGATATTTCGACGTTTAAGAGCTCGTTTTACTCCATCTAACGTGCAGAATGTAATACAAGCCAGTTTCATCCCCGAAACAGGCGGAACAGCTCGCAAATCTCGATGATTTCGTCGATTTTGACGAAAACTAACCGTCGTTTCCTTCCCGTTTGAAATATTTCGACGTTTAAGAGCTCGTTTTACTCCATTTGACTTGCAGAATGTAATCCACGCCTGTTTCAGCGTCGAAACAAGCGGAACAGCTCGCAAATGTCGATGATTTCGTCGATTTTGACGAAAACTAACCGTCGTTTCCTTCCCGTTTGAGATATTTCGACGCTTAAACGCTCATTTCACTCCTTTTTACGTGCAGAATGCAATGCACAACCGTTTAGCCGTCGAAACAAGCGGAACAGCTCGCAAATCTCGATGATTTCGTCGATTTTGATGAAAACTGACAGTCATTTCCTTCCCGTTTGAGATATTTCGACGTTTAAACGCTCATTTCACTCCTTTTTACGTGCAGAATGCAATACACAACCGCTTAACCGTCGAAACAAGCGGAACAGCTCGCAAATCTCGATGATTTCGTCGATTTTGATGAAAACTGACCGTCATTTCCTTCCCGTTTAAGATATTTCGACGTTTAAACGCTCATTTCACTCCTTTTTACGTGCAGAATGCAATGCACAACCGTTTAACCGTCGAAACAAGCGGAACAGCCCGCAAATCTCGATGATTTCGTCGATTTTGACGAAAACTAACCGCCGTTTCCTTCTCGTTTGAGATATTTCAACGTTTAAGAGCTCGTTTTACTCCATTTGACGTGCAGAATGTAATACAAGCCAGTTTCAGCGTCGAAACAAGCGGAACAGCTCGCAAATCTCGATGATTTCGTCGACTTTGACGAAAACTAACCGTCGTTTCCTTCCCGTTTGAGATATTTCTACCTTTAAGAGCTCGTTTCACTCCATTTAACGTGCAGAATGTAATGTACGCCAGTTTAATCCTCGAAACAAGCGGAACAGCTCGCAAATGTCGATGATTTCGTCGATTTTGACGAAAACTAACCGTCGTTTCCTTCCCGTTTGAGATATTTCGACGTTTAAGAGCTCGTTTTCTCCACTTAACGTGCGGAATGTAATACAGGCCACTTTCATCCTCGAAACAAGCGGAACAGCTCGCAAATCTAGACGATTTCGTCGATTTTGACGAAAACTAACCGTCGTTTCCTTCCCGTTTGAGATATTTCGACGTTTAAGAGCTCGTTTTACTCCACTTAACGTGCAGAATGTAATACATGCCAGTTTCATCCTCGAAACAGGCGGAACAGCTCGCAAATCTCGATGATTTCGTCGATTTTGACGAAAACTAACCGTCGTTTCCATCCCGTTTGAGATATTTCGACGTTTAAGAGCTCGTTTTACTCCATCTAACGTGCAGAATGTAATACAAGCCAGTTTCATCCCCGAAACAAGCGGAACAGCTCGCAAATCTCGATGATTTCGTCGATTTTGACGAAAACTAACCGTCGTTTCCTTCTCGTTTGAGAAATTTCGACGTTTAAGAGCTCGTTTTACTCCATTTGACGTGCAGAATGTAATACAAGCCAGTTTCAGCGTCGAAACAAGCGGAACAGCTCGCAAATGTCGATGATTTCGTCGATTTTGACGAAAACTAACCGTCGTTTCCTTCCCGTTTGAGATATTTCGACGCTTAAACGCTCATTTCACTCCTTTTTACGTGCAGAATGCAATGCACCACCGTTTAGCCGTCGAAACAAGCGGAACAGCTCGCAAATCTCGATGATTTCGTCGATTTTGATGAAAACTGACAGTCATTTCCTTCCCGTTTGAGATATTTCGACGTTTAAACGCTCCTTTCACTCCTTTTTACGTGCAGAATGCAATACACAACCGCTTAACCGTCAAAACAAGCGGAACAGCTCGCAAATCTCGATGATTTCGTCGATTTTGATGAAAACTGACCGTCATTTCCTTCCCGTTTGAGATATTTCGACGTTTAAGAGCTCGTTTTACTCCATTTAACGTGCGGAATGTAATACAAGCCAGTTTCATCCTCGAAACAAGCGGAACAGCTCGCAAATCTCGATGATTTCGTCGATTTTGACGAAAACTAACCGTCGTTTCCTTCCCGTTTGAGATATTTCGACGTTTGAGAGCTCGTTTTACTCCATTTAACGTGCAGAATGTAATACAAGCCAGTTTCATCCTCGAAACAAGCGGAACAGCTCGCAAATGTCGATGATTTCGTCGATTTTGACGAAAACTAACCGTCGTTTCCTTCCCGTTTGAGATATTTCGACGTTTGAGAGCTCGTTTTACTCCATTTAACGTGCAGAATGTAATACAAGCCAGTTTCATCCTCGAAACAAGCGGAACAGCTCGCAAATGTCGATGATTTCGTCGATTTTGACGAAAACTAACCGTCGTTTCCTTCCCGTTTGAGATATTTCGACGTTTAAACGCTCATTTCACTCCTTTTTACGTGCAGAATGCAATGCACAACCGTTTAGCCGTCGAAACAAGCGGAACAGCTCGCAAATCTCGATGATTTCGTCGATTTTGATGAAAACTGACAGTCATTTCCTTCCCGTTTGAGATATTTCGACGTTTAAACGCTCATTTCACTCCTTTTTACGTGCAGAATGCAATACACAACCGCTTAACCGTCGAAACAAGCGGAACAGCTCGCAAATCTCGATGATTTCGTCGATTTTGATGAAAACTGACCGTCATTTCCTTCCCGTTTGAGATATTTCGACGTTTAAACGCTCATTTCACTCCTTTTTACGTGCAGAATGCAATGCACAACCGTTTAACCGTCGAAACAAGCGGAACAGCCCGCAAATCTCGATGATTTCGTCGATTTTGACGAAAACTAACCGCCGTTTCCTTCTCGTTTGAGATATTTCAACGTTTAAGAGCTCGTTTTACTCCATTTGACGTGCAGAATGTAATACAAGCCAGTTTCAGCGTCGAAACAAGCGGAACAGCTCGCAAATCTCGATGATTTCGTCGACTTTGACGAAAACTAACCGTCGTTTCCTTCCCGTTTGAGATATTTCTACCTTTAAGAGCTCGTTTCACTCCATTTAACGTGCAGAATGTAATGTACGCCAGTTTAATCCTCGAAACAAGCGGAACAGCTCGCAAATGT
This sequence comes from Bombus flavifrons, assembly GCF_040668555.2. Lineage (NCBI taxonomy): Eukaryota > Metazoa > Arthropoda > Insecta > Hymenoptera > Apidae > Bombus > Bombus flavifrons. The sequence continues at coordinate 163,046 of NC_138459.1, read as the reverse complement.
CGATGATTTCGTCGATTTTGACGAAAACTAACCGTCGTTTCCTTCCCGTTTGAGATATTTCGACGTTTAAGAGCTCGTTTTCTCCACTTAACGTGCGGAATGTAATACAGGCCACTTTCATCCTCGAAACAAGCGGAACAGCTCGCAAATCTAGACGATTTCGTCGATTTTGACGAAAACTAACCGTCGTTTCCTTCCCGTTTGAGATATTTCGACGCTTAAGAGCACGTTTTACTCCATTTAACGTGCAGAATGTAATACAAGCCAGTTTCAAGGTCGAAACAAGCGGAACAGCTCGCAAATCTCGATAATTTCGTCGATTTTGACGAAAACTAACCGTCGTTTCCATCCCGTTTGAGATATTTCGACGTTTAAGAGCTCGTTTTACTCCATCTAACGTGCAGAATGTAATACAAGCCAGTTTCATCCCCGAAACAAGCGGAACAGCTCGCAAATCTCGATGATTTCGTCGATTTTGACGAAAACTAACCGTCGTTTCCTTCTCGTTTGAGAAATTTCGACGTTTAAGAGCTCGTTTTACTCCATTTGACGTGCAGAATGTAATACAAGCCAGTTTCAGCGTCGAAACAAGCGGAACAGCTCGCAAATGTCGATGATTTCGTCGATTTTGACGAAAACTAACCGTCGTTTCCTTCCCGTTTGAGATATTTCGACGCTTAAACGCTCATTTCACTCCTTTTTACGTGCAGAATGCAATGCACCACCGTTTAGCCGTCGAAACAAGCGGAACAGCTCGCAAATCTCGATGATTTCGTCGATTTTGATGAAAACTGACAGTCATTTCCTTCCCGTTTGAGATATTTCGACGTTTAAACGCTCCTTTCACTCCTTTTTACGTGCAGAATGCAATGCACAACCGTATAGCCGTCGAAACAAGCGGAACAGCTCGCAAATCTCGATGATCTCGTCGAATTTGATGAAAACTGACCGTCATTTCCTTCCCGTTTGAGATATTTCGACGTTTAAACGCTCATTTCACTCCTTTTTACGTGCAGAATGCAATACACAACCGCTTAACCGTCGAAACAAGCGGAACAGCTCGCAAATCTCGATGATTTCGTCGATTTTGATGAAAACTGACCGTCATTTCCTTCCCGTTTGAGATATTTCGACGTTTAAGAGCTCGTTTTACTCCATTTAACGTGCGGAATGTAATACAAGCCAGTTTCATCCTCGAAACAAGCGGAACAGCTCGCAAATCTCGATGATTTCGTCGATTTTGACGAAAACTAACCGTCGTTTCCTTCCCGTTTGAGATATTTCGACGTTTGAGAGCTCGTTTTACTCCATTTAACGTGCAGAATGTAATACAAGCCAGTTTCATCCTCGAAACAAGCGGAACAGCTCGCAAATCTCGATGATTTCGTCGATTTTGACGAAAACTAACCGTCGTTTCCTTCCCGTTTGAGATATTTCGACGTTTAAGAGCTCGTTTTACTCCATTTAACGTGCAGAATGTAATACAAGCCAGTTTCAGCGTCGAAAAAAGCGGAACAGCTCGCAAATCTCGATGATTTCGTCGATTTTGATGAAAACTGACCGTCATTTCCTTCCCCTTTGAGATATTTCGACGTTTAAACGCTCATTTCACTCCTTTTTACGTGCAGAATGCAATGCACAACCGTTTAACCGTCGAAACAAGCGGAACAGCTCGCAAATCTCGATGATTTCGTCGAATTTGATGAAAACTGACCGTCATTTCCTTCCCGTTTGAGATATTTCGGCGTTTAAAAGGTCATTTCACTCCTTTTTACGTGCAGAATGCAATACACAACCGCTTAACCGTCGAAACAAGCGGAACAGCTCGCAAATCTCGATGATTTCGTCGATTTTGATGAAAACTGACCGTCATTTCCTTCCCGTTTGAGATATTTCGACGTTTAAGAGCTCGTTTTACTCCATTTAACGTGCGGAATGTAATACAAGCCAGTTTCATCCTCGAAACAAGCGGAACAGCTCGCAAATCTCGATGATTTCGTCGATTTTGACGAAAACTAACCGTCGTTTCCTTCCCGTTTGAGATATTTCGACGTTTGAGAGCTCGTTTTACTCCATTTAACGTGCAGAATGTAATACAAGCCAGTTTCATCCTCGAAACAAGCGGAACAGCTCGCAAATCTCGATGATTTCGTCGATTTTGACGAAAACTAACCGTCGTTTCCTTCCCGTTTGAGATATTTCGACGTTTAAGAGCTCGTTTTACTCCATTTAACGTGCAGAATGTAATACAAGCCAGTTTCAGCGTCGAAAAAAGCGGAACAGCTCGCAAATCTCGATGATTTCGTCGATTTTGATGAAAACTGACCGTCATTTCCTTCCCCTTTGAGATATTTCGACGTTTAAACGCTCATTTCACTCCTTTTTACGTGCAGAATGCAATGCACAACCGTTTAACCGTCGAAACAAGCGGAACAGCTCGCAAATCTCGATGATTTCGTCGATTTTGATGAAAACTGACCGTCATTTCCTTCCCGTTTGAGATATTTCGACGTTTAAGCGCTCGTTTTACTCCTTTTTACGTGCAGAATGTAATAAACAACCGTTTAACCGTCGAAACAAACAGAACAGCTCGCAAATCTCGATGATTTCGTCGATTTTGATGAAAACTGACCGTCATTTCCTTCCCGTTTGAGATATTTCGACGTTTAAACGCTCATTTCACTCCTTTTTTCGTGCAGAATGCGATGCACAACAGTTTAACCGTCGAAACAAGCGGAACAGTCCGCAAATCTCGATGATTTCGTCGATTTTGATGAAAACTGACAGTCATTTCCTTCCCGTTTGATATATTTCGACGTTTATGCGCTCGTTTTACTCCTTTTTACGTGCAGAATGTAATAAGCAACCGTTTAACCGTCGAAACAAACGGAACAGCTCGCAAATCTCGATGATTTCGTCGATTTTGATGAAAACTGACAGTCATTTCCTTCCCGTTTGAGATATTTCGACGTTTAAACGCTCATTTCACTCCTTTTTACGTGCAGAATGCAATACACAACCGCTTAACCGTCGAAACAAGCGGAACAGCTCGCAAATCTCGATGATTTCGTCGATTTTGATGAAAACTGACCGTCATTTCCTTCCCGTTTGAGATATTTCGACGTTTAAACGCTCATTTCACTCCTTTTTACGTGCAGAATGCAATGCACAACCGTTTAACCGTCGAAACAAGCGGAACAGCCCGCAAATCTCGATGATTTCGTCGATTTTGACGAAAACTAACCGCCGTTTCCTTCTCGTTTGAGATATTTCAACGTTTAAGAGCTCGTTTTACTCCATTTGACGTGCAGAATGTAATACAAGCCAGTTTCAGCGTCGAAACAAGCGGAACAGCTCGCAAATCTCGATGATTTCGTCGACTTTGACGAAAACTAACCGTCGTTTCCTTCCCGTTTGAGATATTTCTACCTTTAAGAGCTCGTTTCACTCCATTTAACGTGCAGAATGTAATGTACGCCAGTTTAATCCTCGAAACAAGCGGAACAGCTCGCAAATGTCGATGATTTCGTCGATTTTGACGAAAACTAACCGTCGTTTCCTTCCCGTTTGAGATATTTCGACGTTTAAGAGCTCGTTTTCTCCACTTAACGTGCGGAATGTAATACAGGCCACTTTCATCCTCGAAACAAGCGGAACAGCTCGCAAATCTAGACGATTTCGTCGATTTTGACGAAAACTAACCGTCGTTTCCTTCCCGTTTGAGATATTTCGACGCTTAAGAGCACGTTTTACTCCATTTAACGTGCAGAATGTAATACAAGCCAGTTTCAAGGTCGAAACAAGCGGAACAGCTCGCAAATCTCGATAATTTCGTCGATTTTGACGAAAACTAACCGTCGTTTCCATCCCGTTTGAGATATTTCGACGTTTAAGAGCTCGTTTTACTCCATCTAACGTGCAGAATGTAATACAAGCCAGTTTCATCCCCGAAACAAGCGGAACAGCTCGCAAATCTCGATGATTTCGTCGATTTTGACGAAAACTAACCGTCGTTTCCTTCTCGTTTGAGAAATTTCGACGTTTAAGAGCTCGTTTTACTCCATTTGACGTGCAGAATGTAATACAAGCCAGTTTCAGCGTCGAAACAAGCGGAACAGCTCGCAAATGTCGATGATTTCGTCGATTTTGACGAAAACTAACCGTCGTTTCCTTCCCGTTTGAGATATTTCGACGCTTAAACGCTCATTTCACTCCTTTTTACGTGCAGAATGCAATGCACCACCGTTTAGCCGTCGAAACAAGCGGAACAGCTCGCAAATCTCGATGATTTCGTCGATTTTGATGAAAACTGACAGTCATTTCCTTCCCGTTTGAGATATTTCGACGTTTAAACGCTCCTTTCACTCCTTTTTACGTGCAGAATGCAATGCACAACCGTATAGCCGTCGAAACAAGCGGAACAGCTCGCAAATCTCGATGATCTCGTCGAATTTGATGAAAACTGACCGTCATTTCCTTCCCGTTTGAGATATTTCGACGTTTAAACGCTCATTTCACTCCTTTTTACGTGCAGAATGCAATACACAACCGCTTAACCGTCGAAACAAGCGGAACAGCTCGCAAATCTCGATGATTTCGTCGATTTTGATGAAAACTGACCGTCATTTCCTTCCCGTTTGAGATATTTCGACGTTTAAGAGCTCGTTTTACTCCATTTAACGTGCGGAATGTAATACAAGCCAGTTTCATCCTCGAAACAAGCGGAACAGCTCGCAAATCTCGATGATTTCGTCGATTTTGACGAAAACTAACCGTCGTTTCCTTCCCGTTTGAGATATTTCGACGTTTGAGAGCTCGTTTTACTCCATTTAACGTGCAGAATGTAATACAAGCCAGTTTCATCCTCGAAACAAGCGGAACAGCTCGCAAATCTCGATGATTTCGTCGATTTTGACGAAAACTAACCGTCGTTTCCTTCCCGTTTGAGATATTTCGACGTTTAAGAGCTCGTTTTACTCCATTTAACGTGCAGAATGTAATACAAGCCAGTTTCAGCGTCGAAAAAAGCGGAACAGCTCGCAAATCTCGATGATTTCGTCGATTTTGATGAAAACTGACCGTCATTTCCTTCCCCTTTGAGATATTTCGACGTTTAAACGCTCATTTCACTCCTTTTTACGTGCAGAATGCAATGCACAACCGTTTAACCGTCGAAACAAGCGGAACAGCTCGCAAATCTCGATGATTTCGTCGAATTTGATGAAAACTGACCGTCATTTCCTTCCCGTTTGAGATATTTCGACGTTTAAAAGGTCATTTCACTCCTTTTTACGTGCAGAATGCAATACACAACCGCTTAACCGTCGAAACAAGCGGAACAGCTCGCAAATCTCGATGATTTCGTCGATTTTGATGAAAACTGACCGTCATTTCCTTCCCGTTTGAGATATTTCGACGTTTAAGAGCTCGTTTTACTCCATTTAACGTGCGGAATGTAATACAAGCCAGTTTCATCCTCGAAACAAGCGGAACAGCTCGCAAATCTCGATGATTTCGTCGATTTTGACGAAAACTAACCGTCGTTTCCTTCCCGTTTGAGATATTTCGACGTTTGAGAGCTCGTTTTACTCCATTTAACGTGCAGAATGTAATACAAGCCAGTTTCATCCTCGAAACAAGCGGAACAGCTCGCAAATCTCGATGATTTCGTCGATTTTGACGAAAACTAACCGTCGTTTCCTTCCCGTTTGAGATATTTCGACGTTTAAGAGCTCGTTTTACTCCATTTAACGTGCAGAATGTAATACAAGCCAGTTTCAGCGTCGAAAAAAGCGGAACAGCTCGCAAATCTCGATGATTTCGTCGATTTTGATGAAAACTGACCGTCATTTCCTTCCCCTTTGAGATATTTCGACGTTTAAACGCTCATTTCACTCCTTTTTACGTGCAGAATGCAATGCACAACCGTTTAACCGTCGAAACAAGCGGAACAGCTCGCAAATCTCGATGATTTCGTCGATTTTGATGAAAACTGACCGTCATTTCCTTCCCGTTTGAGATATTTCGACGTTTAAGCGCTCGTTTTACTCCTTTTTACGTGCAGAATGTAATAAACAACCGTTTAACCGTCGAAACAAACAGAACAGCTCGCAAATCTCGATGATTTCGTCGATTTTGATGAAAACTGACCGTCATTTCCTTCCCGTTTGAGATATTTCGACGTTTAAACGCTCATTTCACTCCTTTTTTCGTGCAGAATGCGATGCACAACAGTTTAACCGTCGAAACAAGCGGAACAGTCCGCAAATCTCGATGATTTCGTCGATTTTGATGAAAACTGACAGTCATTTCCTTCCCGTTTGATATATTTCGACGTTTATGCGCTCGTTTTACTCCTTTTTACGTGCAGAATGTAATAAGCAACCGTTTAACCGTCGAAACAAACGGAACAGCTCGCAAATCTCGATGATTTCGTCGATTTTGATGAAAACTGACCGTCATTTCCTTCCCGTTTGAGATATTTCGACGTTTAAACGCTCATTTCACTCCTTTTTACGTGCAGAATGCAATGCACAACCGTTTAACCGTCGAAACAAGCGGAACAGCTCGCAAATCTCGATGATTTCGTCGATTTTGATGAAAACTGACCGTCATTTCCTTCCGGTTTGAGATATTTCGACGTTTAAGAGCTCGTTTTACTCCATTTAACGTGCAGTATGTAATACAAGCCAGTTTCAGCGTCGAAACAAGCGGAACAGCTCGCAAATCTCGATGATTTCGTCCATTTTGACGAAAACTAACCGTTGTTTCCTTCCCGTTTGAGATATTTCGACGTTTAAGAGCTCGTTTTACTCCACTTAACGTGCAGAATGTAATACATGCCAGTTTCATCCTCGAAACAAGCGGAACAGCTCGCAAATCTCGATGATTTCGTCGATTTTGACGAAAACTAACCGTCGTTTCAATCCCGTTTGAGATATATCGACGTTTAAGAGCTCGTTTTACTCCATTTGACGTGCAGAATGTAATACAAGCCAGTTTCATCCCCGAAACAAGCGGAACAGCTCGCAAATCTCGATGATTTCGTCGATTTTGACGAAAACTAACCGTCGTTTCCTTCCCGTTTGAGATATTTCGACGTTTGAGAGCTCGTTTTACTCCATTTAACGTGCAGAATGTAATACAAGCCAGTTTCATCCTCGAAACAAGCGGAACAGCTCGCAAATCTCGATGATTTCGTCGATTTTGACGAAAACTAACCGTCGTTTCCTTCCCGTTTGAGATATTTCGACGTTTAAGAGCTCGTTTTACTCCATTTAACGTGCAGAATGTAATACAAGCCAGTTTCAGCGTCGAAAAAAGCGGAACAGCTCGCAAATCTCGATGATTTCGTCGATTTTGATGAAAACTGACCGTCATTTCCTTCCCCTTTGAGATATTTCGACGTTTAAACGCTCATTTCACTCCTTTTTACGTGCAGAATGCAATGCACAACCGTTTAACCGTCGAAACAAGCGGAACAGCTCGCAAATCTCGATGATTTCGTCGAATTTGATGAAAACTGACCGTCATTTCCTTCCCCTTTGAGATATTTCGACGTTTAAACGCTCATTTCACTCCTTTTTACGTGCAGAATGCAATGCACAACCGTTTAACCGTCGAAACAAGCGGAACAGCTCGCAAATCTCGATGATTTCGTCGATTTTGATGAAAACTGACCGTCATTTCCTTCCGGTTTGAGACATTTCGACGTTTAAGAGCTCGTTTTACTCCATTTAACGTGCAGTATGTAATACAAGCCAGTTTCAGCGTCGAAACAAGCGGAACAGCTCGCAAATCTCGATGATTTCGCCGATTTTGACGAAAACTAACAGGCGATTCCTTCTCGTTTGAGATATTTCGACGTTTAAGAGCTCGTTTTACTCCATTTGACGTGCAGAATGTAATACAAGCCAGTTTCAGCGTCGAAACAAGCGGAACAGCTCGCAAATCTCGATGATTTCGTCGATTTTGACGAAAACTAACCGTCGTTTCCTTCCCGTTTGAAATATTTCGACGTTTAAGAGCTCGTTTTACTCCATTTGACGTGCAGAAAGTAATCGACGCCTGTTTCAGCGTCGAAACAAGCGGAACAGCTCGCAAATGTCGATGATTTCGTCGATTTTGACGAAAACTAACCGTCGTCTCCTTCCCGTTTGAGATATTTCGACGCTTAAACGCTCATTTCACTCCTTTTTACGTGCAGAATGCAATGCACAACCGTTTAGCCGTCGAAACAAGCGGAACAGCTCGCAAATCACGATGATTTCGTCGATTTTGATGAAAACTGACAGTCATTTCCTTCCCGTTTGAGATATTTCGACGTTTAAACGCTCCTTTCACTCCTTTTTACGTGCAGAATGCAATGCACAACCGTATAGCCGTCGAAACATGCGGAACAGCTCGCAAATCTCGATGATCTCGTCGAATTTGATGAAAACTGACCGTCATTTCCTTCCCGTTTGAGATATTTCGACGTTTAAACGCTCATTTCACTCCTTTTTACGTGCAGAATGCAATACACAACCGCTTAACCGTCGAAACAAGCGGAACAGCTCGCAAATCTCGATGATTTCGTCGATTTTGATGAAAACTGACCGTCATTCCCTTCCCGTTTGAGATATTTCGACGTTTAAACGCTCATTTCACTCCTTTTTACGTGCAGAATGCAATGCACAACCGTTTAACCGTCGAAACAAGCGGAACAGCCCGCAAATCTCGATGATTTCGTCGATATTGACGAAAACTAACCGCCGTTTCCTTCTCGTTTGAGATATTTCAACGTTTAAGAGCTCGTTTTACTCCATTTGACGTGCAGAATGTAATACAAGCCAGTTTCAGCGTCGAAACAAGCGGAACAGCTCGCAAATCTCGATGATTTCGTCGACTTTGACGAAAACTAACCGTCGTTTCCTTCCCGTTTGAGATATTTCTACCTTTAAGAGCTCGTTTCACTCCATTTAACGTGCAGAATGTAATGTACGCCAGTTTAATCCTCGAAACAACGGAACAGCTCGCAAATGTCGATGATTTCGTCGATTTTGACGAAAACTAACCGTCGTTTCCTTCCCGTTTGAGATATTTCGACGTTTAAGAGCTCGTTTTACTCCACTTAACGTGCGGAATGTAATACAGGCCACTTTCATCCTCGAAACATGCGGAACAGCTCGCAAATCTAGATGATTTCGTCGATTTTGACGAAAACTAACCGTCGTTTCCTTCCCGTTTGAGATATTTCGACGTTTAAGAGCTCGTTTTACTCCACTTAACGTGCAGAATGTAATACATGCCAGTTTCATCCTCGAAACAAGCGGAACAGCTCGCAAATCTCGATGATTTCGTCGATTTTAACGAAAACTAACCGTCGTTTCCTTCCCGTTTGAGATATTTCGACGCTTAAGAGCACGTTTTACTCCATTTAACGTGCAGAATGTAATACAAGCCAGTTTCAACGTCGAAACAAGCGGAACAGCTCGCAAATCTCGATAATTTCGTCGATTTTGACGAAAACTAACCGTCGTTTCCTTCCCGTTTGAGATATTTCGACGTTTAAGAGCTCGTTTTACTCCATCTAACGTGCAGAATGTAATACAAGCCAGTTTCATCCCCGAAACAGGCGGAACAGCCCGCAAATCTCGATGATTTCGTCGATTTTGACGAAAACTAACCGCCGTTTCCTTCTCGTTTGAGATATTTCGACGTTTAAACGCTCCTTTCACTCCTTTTTACGTGCAGAATGCAATGCACAACCGTATAGCCGTCGAAACAAGCGGAACAGCTCGCAAATCTCGATGATCTCGTCGAATTTGATGAAAACTGACCGTCGTTTCCTTCCCGTTTGAGATATTTCGACGTTTAAACGCTCATTTCACTCCTTTTTACGTGCAGAATGCAATACACAACCGCTTAACCGTCGAAACAAGCGGAACAGCTCGCAAATCTCGATGATTTCGTCGATTTTGATGAAAACTGACCGTCATTTCCTTCCCGTTTGAGATATTTCGACGTTTAAACGCTCATTTCACTCCTTTTTACGTGCAGAATGCAATGCACAACCGTTTAACCGTCGAAACAAGCGGAACAGCTCGCAAATCTCGATGATTTCGTCCATTTTGACGAAAACGAACCGTCGTCTCCTTCCCGTTTGAGATATTTCGACGTTTAAGAGCTCGTTTTACTCCATTCAACGTGCAGAATGTAATCCACGCCTGTTTCAGCGTCGAAACAAGCGGAACAGCTCGCAAATCTCGATGATTTCGTCGATTTTGATGAAAACTGACCGTCATTTCCTTCCCGTTTGAGATATTTCGACGTTTAAACGCTCATTTCACTCCTTTTTACGTGCAGAATGCAATGCACAACCGTTTAGCCGTCGAAACAAGCGGAACAGCTCGCAAATCACGATGATTTCGTCGATTTTGATGAAAACTGACAGTCATTTCCTTCCCGTTTGAGATATTTCGACGTTTAAACGCTCCTTTCACTCCTTTTTACGTGCAGAATGCAATGCACAACCGTATAGCCGTCGAAACAAGCGGAACAGCTCGCAAATCTCGATGATCTCGTCGAATTTGATGAAAACTGACCGTCATTTCCTTCCCGTTTGAGATATTTCGACGTTTAAACGCTCATTTCACTCCTTTTTACGTGCAGAATGCAATACACAACCGCTTAACCGTCGAAACAAGCGGAACAGCTCGCAAATCTCGATGATTTCGTCGATTTTGATGAAAACTGACCGTCATTCCCTTCCCGTTTGAGATATTTCGACGTTTAAACGCTCATTTCACTCCTTTTTACGTGCAGAATGCAATGCACAACCGTTTAACCGTCGAAACAAGCGGAACAGCCCGCAAATCTCGATGATTTCGTCGATATTGACGAAAACTAACCGCCGTTTCCTTCTCGTTTGAGATATTTCAACGTTTAAGAGCTCGTTTTACTCCATTTGACGTGCAGAATGTAATACAAGCCAGTTTCAGCGTCGAAACAAGCGGAACAGCTCGCAAATCTCGATGATTTCGTCGACTTTGACGAAAACTAACCGTCGTTTCCTTCCCGTTTCAGATATTTCTACCTTTAAGAGCTCGTTTCACTCCATTTAACGTGCAGAATGTAATGTACGCCAGTTTAATCCTCGAAACAACGGAACAGCTCGCAAATGTCGATGATTTCGTCGATTTTGACGAAAACTAACCGTCGTTTCCTTCCCGTTTGAGATATTTCGACGTTTAAGAGCTCGTTTTACTCCACTTAACGTGCGGAATGTAATACAGGCCACTTTCATCCTCGAAACAAGCGGAACAGCTCGCAAATCTAGATGATTTCGTCGATTTTGACGAAAACTAACCGTCGTTTCCTTCCCGTTTGAGATATTTCGACGTTTAAGAGCTCGTTTTACTCCACTTAACGTGCAGAATGTAATACATGCCAGTTTCATCCTCGAAACAAGCGGAACAGCTCGCAAATCTCGATGATTTCGTCGATTTTAACGAAAACTAACCGTCGTTTCCTTCCCGTTTGAGATATTTCGACGCTTAAGAGCACGTTTTACTCCATTTAACGTGCAGAATGTAATACAAGCCAGTTTCAACGTCGAAACAAGCGGAACAGCTCGCAAATCTCGATAATTTCGTCGATTTTGACGAAAACTAACCGTCGTTTCCTTCCCGTTTGAGATATTTCGACGTTTAAGAGCTCGTTTTACTCCATCTAACGTGCAGAATGTAATACAAGCCAGTTTCATCCCCGAAACAGGCGGAACAGCTCGCAAATCTCGATGATTTCGTCGATTTTGACGAAAACTAACCGTCGTTTCCTTCCCGTTTGAGATATTTCGACGCTTAAACGCTCATTTCACTCCTTTTTACGTGCAGAATGCAATGCACAACCGTTTAGCCGTCGAAACAAGCGGAACAGCTCGCAAATCTCGATGATTTCGTCGATTTTGATGAAAACTGACAGTCATTTCCTTCCCGTTTGAGATATTTCGACGTTTAAACGCTCATTTCACTCCTTTTTACGTGCAGAATGCAATACACAACCGCTTAACCGTCGAAACAAGCGGAACAGCTCGCAAATCTCGATGATTTCGTCGATTTTGATGAAAACTGACCGTCATTTCCTTCCCGTTTGAGATATTTCGACGTTTAAACGCTCATTTCACTCCTTTTTACGTGCAGAATGCAATGCACAACCGTTTAACCGTCGAAACAAGCGGAACAGCCCGCAAATCTCGATGATTTCGTCGATTTTGACGAAAACTAACCGCCGTTTCCTTCTCGTTTGAGATATTTCGACGTTTAAACGCTCCTTTCACTCCTTTTTACGTGCAGAATGCAATGCACAACCGTATAGCCGTCGAAACAAGCGGAACAGCTCGCAAATCTCGATGATCTCGTCGAATTTGATGAAAACTGACCGTCGTTTCCTTCCCGTTTGAGATATTTCGACGTTTAAACGCTCATTTCACTCCTTTTTACGTGCAGAATGCAATACACAACCGCTTAACCGTCGAAACAAGCGGAACAGCTCGCAAATCTCGATGATTTCGTCGATTTTGATGAAAACTGACCGTCATTTCCTTCCCGTTTGAGATATTTCGACGTTTAAACGCTCATTTCACTCCTTTTTACGTGCAGAATGCAATGCACAACCGTTTAACCGTCGAAACAAGCGGAACAGCCCGCAAATCTCGATGATTTCGTCGATATTGACGAAAACTAACCGCCGTTTCCTTCTCGTTTGAGATATTTCAACGTTTAAGAGCTCGTTTTACTCCATTTGACGTGCAGAATGTAATACAAGCCAGTTTCAGCGTCGAAACAAGCGGAACAGCTCGCAAATCTCGATGATTTCGTCGATTTTGACGAAAACTAACCGTCGTCTCCTTCCCGTTTGAGATATTTTGACGCTTAAACGCTCATTTCACTCCTTTTTACGTGCAGAATGCAATGCACAACCGTTTAGCCGTCGAAACAAGCGGAACAGCCCGCAAATCTCGATGATTTCGTCGATATTGACGAAAACTAACCGCCGTTTCCTTCTCGTTTGAGATATTTCAACGTTTAAGAGCTCGTTTTACTCCATTTGACGTGCAGAATGTAATACAAGCCAGTTTCAGCGTCGAAACAAGCGGAACAGCTCGCAAATCTCGATGATTTCGTCGATTTTGACGAAAACTAACAGGCGATTCCTTCTCGTTTGAGATATTTCGACGTTTAAGAGCTCGTTTTACTCCATTTGACGTGCAGAATGTAATCGACGCCTGTTTCAGCGTCGAAACAAGCGGAACAGCTCGCAAATGTCGATGATTTCGTCGATTTTGACGAAAACTAACCGTCGTCTCCTTCCCGTTTGAGATATTTCGACGCTTAAACGCTCATTTCACTCCTTTTTACGTGCAGAATGCAATGCACAACCGTTTAGCCGTCGAAACAAGCGGAACAGCTCGCAAATCACGATGATTTCGTCGATTTTGATGAAAACTGACAGTCATTTCCTTCCCGTTTGAGATATTTCGACGTTTAAACGCTCCTTTCACTCCTTTTTACGTGCAGAATGCAATGCACAACCGTATAGCCGTCGAAACAAGCGGAACAGCTCGCAAATCTCGATGATCTCGTCGAATTTGATGAAAACTGACCGTCATTTCCTTCCCGTTTGAGATATTTCGACGTTTAAACGCTCATTTCACTCCTTTTTACGTGCAGAATGCAATACACAACCGCTTAACCGTCGAAACAAGCGGAACAGCTCGCAAATCTCGATGTTTTCGTCGATTTTGATGAAAACTGACCGTCATTCCCTTCCCGTTTGAGATATTTCGACGTTTAAACGCTCATTTCACTCCTTTTTACGTGCAGAATGCAATGCACAACCGTTTAACCGTCGAAACAAGCGGATCAGCCCGCAAATCTCGATGATTTCGTCGATATTGACGAAAACTAACCGCCGTTTCCTTCTCGTTTGAGATATTTCAACGTTTAAGAGCTCGTTTTACTCCATTTGACGTGCAGAATGTAATACAAGCCAGTTTCAGCGTCGAAACAAGCGGAACAGCTCGCAAATCTCGATGATTTCGTCGACTTTGACGAAAACTAACCGTCGTTTCCTTCCCGTTTGAGATATTTCTACCTTTAAGAGCTCGTTTCACTCCATTTAACGTGCAGAATGTAATGTACGCCAGTTTAATCCTCGAAACAACGGAACAGCTCGCAAATGTCGATGATTTCGTCGATTTTGACGAAAACTAACCGTCGTTTCCTTCCCGTTTGAGATATTTCGACGTTTAAGAGCTCGTTTTACTCCACTTAACGTGCGGAATGTAATACAGGCCACTTTCATCCTCGAAACAAGCGGAACAGCTCGCAAATCTAGATGATTTCGTCGATTTTGACGAAAACTAACCGTCGTTTCCTTCCCGTTTGAGATATTTCGACGTTTAAGAGCTCGTTTTACTCCACTTAACGTGCAGAATGTAATACATGCCAGTTTCATCCTCGAAACAAGCGGAACAGCTCGCAAATCTCGATGATTTCGTCGATTTTAACGAAAACTAACCGTCGTTTCCTTCCCGTTTGAGATATTTCGACGCTTAAGAGCACGTTTTACTCCATTTAACGTGCAGAATGTAATACAAGCCAGTTTCAACGTCGAAACAAGCGGAACAGCTCGCAAATCTCGATAATTTCGTCGATTTTGACGAAAACTAACCGTCGTTTCCTTCCCGTTTGAGATATTTCGACGTTTAAGAGCTCGTTTTACTCCATCTAACGTGCAGAATGTAATACAAGCCAGTTTCATCCCCGAAACAGGCGGAACAGCTCGCAAATCTCGATGATTTCGTCGATTTTGACGAAAACTAACAGGCGATTCCTTCTCGTTTGAGATATTTCGACGTTTAAGAGCTCGTTTTACTCCATTTGACGTGCAGAATGTAATACAAGCCAGTTTCAGCGTCGAAACAAGCGGAACAGCTCGCAAATCTCGATGATTTCGTCCATTTTGACGAAAACTAACCGTCGTTTCCTTCCCGTTTGAGATATTTCGACGTTTAAGAGCTCGTTTTACTCCATTTGACGTGCAGAATGTAATACAAGCCTGTTTCAGCGTCGAAACAAGCGGAACAGCTCGCAAATCTCGATGATTTCGTCGATTTTAACGGAAACTAACAGGCGATTCCTTCTCGTTTGAGATATTTCGACGTTTAAGAGCTCGCTTTACTCCATTTGACGTGCAGAATGTAATACAAGCCAGTTTCAGCGTCGAAACAAGCGGAACAGCTCGCAAATCTCGATGATTTCGTCCATTTTGACGAAAACTAACCGTCGTTTCCTTCCCGTTTGAGATATTTCGACGTTTAAGAGCTCGTTTTACTCCATTCAACGTGCAGAATGTAATCCACGCCTGTTTCAGCGTCTAAACAAGCGGAACAGCTCGCAAATGTCGATGATTTCGTCGATTTTGACGAAAACTAACCGTCGTTTCCTTCCCGTTTGAGGTATTTCGACGCTTAAGAGCTCGTTTTACTCCATTCAACGAGCAGAATGTAATACACGCCAGTTTCATCCTCGAAACAAGCGGAACAGCTCGCAAATCTCGATGATTTCGTCGATTTTGACGAAAACTAACCGTCGTTTCCTTCCCGTTTGAGATATTTCGACGCTTAAGAGCTCGTTTTACTCCATTCAACGAGCAGAATGTAATACACGCCAGTTTCATCCTCGAAACAAGCGGAACAGCTCGCAAATCTCGATGATTTCGTCGATTTTGACGAAAACTAACCGTCGTTTCCTTCCCGTTTGAGATATTTCGACGCTTAAGAGCTCGTTTTACTCCATTTAACGTGCAGAATGCAATACACAACCGCTTAACCGTCGAAACAAGCGGAACAGCTCGCAAATCTCGCTGATTTCGTCGAATTTGATGAAAACTGACCGTCATTTCCTTCCCGTTTGAGATATTTCGACGTTTAAACGCTCATTTCACTCCTTTTTACGTGCAGAATGTAACAAACAACCGTTTAACCGTCGAAACATGCGGAACAGCTCGCAAATCTCGATGATTTCGTCGATTTTGATGAAAACTGACCGACATTTCTTTGCCGTTTGAGATATTTCGACGTTTAAACGCTCATTTCACTCCTTTTTACGTGCAGTATGTAATAAACAACCGTTTATCCGTCGAAACATGCGGAACAGCTCGCAAATCTCGATGATTTCGTCGATTTTGATGAAAACAGACCGTCATTTCCTTCCCGTTTGAGATATTTCGACGTTTAAGCGCTCTTTTTACTCCTTTTTACGTGCAGAATGTAATAAACAACCGTTTAACCGTCGAAACATGCGGAACAGCTCGCAAATCTCGATGATTTCGTCGATTTTGATGAAAACTGACCGTCATTTCCTTGCCGTTTGAGATATTTCGACGTTTAAACGCTCATTTCACTCCTTTTTACGTGCAGAATGCCATGCACAACCGTTTAACCGTCGAAACAAGCGGAACAGCCCGCAAATCTCGATGATTTCGTCGATTTTGATGAAAACTGACCGTCATTTCCTTCCCGTTTGAGATATTTCAACGTTTAAGCGCTCTTTTTACTCCTTTTTACGAGCAGAATGTAATAAACAACCGTTTATCCGTCGAAACATGCGGAACAGCTCGCAAATCTCGATGATTTCATCGATTTTGATGAAAACTGACCGTCATTTCCTTGCCGTTTGAGATATTTCGACGTTTAAACGCTCATTTCACTCCTTTTTACGTGCAGAATGCCATGCACAACCGCTTAACCGTCGAAACAAGCGGAACAGCTCGCAAATCTCGATGATTTCGTCGATTTTGATGAAAACTGACCGTCATTTCCTTCCCGTTTGAGATATTTCGACGCTAAACGCTCATTTCACTCCTTTTTACGTGCAGAATGCGATGCACAACCGTTTAACCGTCGAAACAAGCGGAACAGCTCGCAAATCTCGATGATTTCGTCGAATTTGATGAAAACTGACCGTCATTTCCTTCCCGTTTGAGATATTTCGACGTTTAAGCGCTCTTTTTACTCCTTTTTACGTGCAGAATGTAATAAACAACCGTTTAACCGTCGAAACAAGCGGAACAGCTCGCAAATCTCGATGATTTCGTCGATTTTGATGAAAACTGACCGTCATTTCCTTCCCGTTTGAGATATTTCGACGCTAAACGCTCATTTCACTCCTTTTTACGTGCAGAATGCGATGCACAACCGTTTAACCGTCGAAACAAGCGGAACAGCTCGCAAATCTCGATGATTTCGTCGATTTTGATGAAAACTGACCGTCATTTCCTTGCCGTTTGAGATATTTCGACGCTAAACGCTCTTTTTACTCCTTTTTACGTGCAGAATGTAATAAACAACCGTTTATCCGTCGAAACATGCGGAACAGCTCGCAAATCTCGATGATTTCGTCGATTTTGATGAAAACTGACCGTCATTTCCTTGCCGTTTGAGATATTTCGACGTTTAAACGCTCATTTCACTCCTTTTTACGTGCAGAATGCGATGCACAACAGTTTAACCGTCGAAACAAGCGGAACAGCCCGCAAATCTCGATGATTTCGTCGATTTTGATGAAAACTGACCGTCATTTCCTTCCCGTTTGAGATATTTCGACGTTTAAGCGCTCTTTTTACTCCTTTTTACGTGCAGAATGCAATACACAACCGCTTAACCGTCGAAACAAGCGGAACAGCTCGCAAATCTCGATGATTTCGTTGATTTTGATGAAAACTGACCGTCATTTCCTTCCCGTTTGAGATATTACGACGTTTAAACGCTCATTTCACTCCTTTTTACGTGCAGAATGCAATGCACAACCGTTTAACCGTCGAAACAAGCGGAACAGCTCGCAAATCTCGATGATTTCGTCCATTTTGACGAAAACGAACCGTCGTCTCCTTCCCGTTTGAGATATTTCGACGTTTAAGAGCTCGTTTTACTCCATTCAACGTGCAGAATGTAATCCACGCCTGTTTCAGCGTCGAAACAAGCGGAACAGCTCGCAAATCTCGATGATTTCGTCGATTTTGATGAAAACTGACCGTCATTTCCTTCCCGTTTGAGATATTTCGACGTTTAAACGCTCATTTCACTCCTTTTTACGTGCAGAATGCAATGCACAACCGTTTAGCCGTCGAAACAAGCGGAACAGCTCGCAAATCACGATGATTTCGTCGATTTTGATGAAAACTGACAGTCATTTCCTTCCCGTTTGAGATATTTCGACGTTTAAACGCTCCTTTCACTCCTTTTTACGTGCAGAATGCAATGCACAACCGTATAGCCGTCGAAACAAGCGGAACAGCTCGCAAATCTCGATGATCTCGTCGAATTTGATGAAAACTGACCGTCATTTCCTTCCCGTTTGAGATATTTCGACGTTTAAACGCTCATTTCACTCCTTTTTACGTGCAGAATGCAATACACAACCGCTTAACCGTCGAAACAAGCGGAACAGCTCGCAAATCTCGATGATTTCGTCGATTTTGATGAAAACTGACCGTCATTCCCTTCCCGTTTGAGATATTTCGACGTTTAAACGCTCATTTCACTCCTTTTTACGTGCAGAATGCAATGCACAACCGTTTAACCGTCGAAACAAGCGGAACAGCCCGCAAATCTCGATGATTTCGTCGATATTGACGAAAACTAACCGCCGTTTCCTTCTCGTTTGAGATATTTCAACGTTTAAGAGCTCGTTTTACTCCATTTGACGTGCAGAATGTAATACAAGCCAGTTTCAGCGTCGAAACAAGCGGAACAGCTCGCAAATCTCGATGATTTCGTCGACTTTGACGAAAACTAACCGTCGTTTCCTTCCCGTTTCAGATATTTCTACCTTTAAGAGCTCGTTTCACTCCATTTAACGTGCAGAATGTAATGTACGCCAGTTTAATCCTCGAAACAACGGAACAGCTCGCAAATGTCGATGATTTCGTCGATTTTGACGAAAACTAACCGTCGTTTCCTTCCCGTTTGAGATATTTCGACGTTTAAGAGCTCGTTTTACTCCACTTAACGTGCGGAATGTAATACAGGCCACTTTCATCCTCGAAACAAGCGGAACAGCTCGCAAATCTAGATGATTTCGTCGATTTTGACGAAAACTAACCGTCGTTTCCTTCCCGTTTGAGATATTTCGACGTTTAAGAGCTCGTTTTACTCCACTTAACGTGCAGAATGTAATACATGCCAGTTTCATCCTCGAAACAAGCGGAACAGCTCGCAAATCTCGATGATTTCGTCGATTTTAACGAAAACTAACCGTCGTTTCCTTCCCGTTTGAGATATTTCGACGCTTAAGAGCACGTTTTACTCCATTTAACGTGCAGAATGTAATACAAGCCAGTTTCAACGTCGAAACAAGCGGAACAGCTCGCAAATCTCGATAATTTCGTCGATTTTGACGAAAACTAACCGTCGTTTCCTTCCCGTTTGAGATATTTCGACGTTTAAGAGCTCGTTTTACTCCATCTAACGTGCAGAATGTAATACAAGCCAGTTTCATCCCCGAAACAGGCGGAACAGCTCGCAAATCTCGATGATTTCGTCGATTTTGACGAAAACTAACCGTCGTTTCCTTCCCGTTTGAGATATTTCGACGCTTAAACGCTCATTTCACTCCTTTTTACGTGCAGAATGCAATGCACAACCGTTTAGCCGTCGAAACAAGCGGAACAGCTCGCAAATCTCGATGATTTCGTCGATTTTGATGAAAACTGACAGTCATTTCCTTCCCGTTTGAGATATTTCGACGTTTAAACGCTCATTTCACTCCTTTTTACGTGCAGAATGCAATACACAACCGCTTAACCGTCGAAACAAGCGGAACAGCTCGCAAATCTCGATGATTTCGTCGATTTTGATGAAAACTGACCGTCATTTCCTTCCCGTTTGAGATATTTCGACGTTTAAACGCTCATTTCACTCCTTTTTACGTGCAGAATGCAATGCACAACCGTTTAACCGTCGAAACAAGCGGAACAGCCCGCAAATCTCGATGATTTCGTCGATTTTGACGAAAACTAACCGCCGTTTCCTTCTCGTTTGAGATATTTCGACGTTTAAACGCTCCTTTCACTCCTTTTTACGTGCAGAATGCAATGCACAACCGTATAGCCGTCGAAACAAGCGGAACAGCTCGCAAATCTCGATGATCTCGTCGAATTTGATGAAAACTGACCGTCGTTTCCTTCCCGTTTGAGATATTTCGACGTTTAAACGCTCATTTCACTCCTTTTTACGTGCAGAATGCAATACACAACCGCTTAACCGTCGAAACAAGCGGAACAGCTCGCAAATCTCGATGATTTCGTCGATTTTGATGAAAACTGACCGTCATTTCCTTCCCGTTTGAGATATTTCGACGTTTAAACGCTCATTTCACTCCTTTTTACGTGCAGAATGCAATGCACAACCGTTTAACCGTCGAAACAAGCGGAACAGCCCGCAAATCTCGATGATTTCGTCGATATTGACGAAAACTAACCGCCGTTTCCTTCTCGTTTGAGATATTTCAACGTTTAAGAGCTCGTTTTACTCCATTTGACGTGCAGAATGTAATACAAGCCAGTTTCAGCGTCGAAACAAGCGGAACAGCTCGCAAATCTCGATGATTTCGTCGATTTTGACGAAAACTAACCGTCGTCTCCTTCCCGTTTGAGATATTTTGACGCTTAAACGCTCATTTCACTCCTTTTTACGTGCAGAATGCAATGCACAACCGTTTAGCCGTCGAAACAAGCGGAACAGCCCGCAAATCTCGATGATTTCGTCGATATTGACGAAAACTAACCGCCGTTTCCTTCTCGTTTGAGATATTTCAACGTTTAAGAGCTCGTTTTACTCCATTTGACGTGCAGAATGTAATACAAGCCAGTTTCAGCGTCGAAACAAGCGGAACAGCTCGCAAATCTCGATGATTTCGTCGATTTTGACGAAAACTAACAGGCGATTCCTTCTCGTTTGAGATATTTCGACGTTTAAGAGCTCGTTTTACTCCATTTGACGTGCAGAATGTAATCGACGCCTGTTTCAGCGTCGAAACAAGCGGAACAGCTCGCAAATGTCGATGATTTCGTCGATTTTGACGAAAACTAACCGTCGTCTCCTTCCCGTTTGAGATATTTCGACGCTTAAACGCTCATTTCACTCCTTTTTACGTGCAGAATGCAATGCACAACCGTTTAGCCGTCGAAACAAGCGGAACAGCTCGCAAATCACGATGATTTCGTCGATTTTGATGAAAACTGACAGTCATTTCCTTCCCGTTTGAGATATTTCGACGTTTAAACGCTCCTTTCACTCCTTTTTACGTGCAGAATGCAATGCACAACCGTATAGCCGTCGAAACAAGCGGAACAGCTCGCAAATCTCGATGATCTCGTCGAATTTGATGAAAACTGACCGTCATTTCCTTCCCGTTTGAGATATTTCGACGTTTAAACGCTCATTTCACTCCTTTTTACGTGCAGAATGCAATACACAACCGCTTAACCGTCGAAACAAGCGGAACAGCTCGCAAATCTCGATGTTTTCGTCGATTTTGATGAAAACTGACCGTCATTCCCTTCCCGTTTGAGATATTTCGACGTTTAAACGCTCATTTCACTCCTTTTTACGTGCAGAATGCAATGCACAACCGTTTAACCGTCGAAACAAGCGGATCAGCCCGCAAATCTCGATGATTTCGTCGATATTGACGAAAACTAACCGCCGTTTCCTTCTCGTTTGAGATATTTCAACGTTTAAGAGCTCGTTTTACTCCATTTGACGTGCAGAATGTAATACAAGCCAGTTTCAGCGTCGAAACAAGCGGAACAGCTCGCAAATCTCGATGATTTCGTCGACTTTGACGAAAACTAACCGTCGTTTCCTTCCCGTTTGAGATATTTCTACCTTTAAGAGCTCGTTTCACTCCATTTAACGTGCAGAATGTAATGTACGCCAGTTTAATCCTCGAAACAACGGAACAGCTCGCAAATGTCGATGATTTCGTCGATTTTGACGAAAACTAACCGTCGTTTCCTTCCCGTTTGAGATATTTCGACGTTTAAGAGCTCGTTTTACTCCACTTAACGTGCGGAATGTAATACAGGCCACTTTCATCCTCGAAACAAGCGGAACAGCTCGCAAATCTAGATGATTTCGTCGATTTTGACGAAAACTAACCGTCGTTTCCTTCCCGTTTGAGATATTTCGACGTTTAAGAGCTCGTTTTACTCCACTTAACGTGCAGAATGTAATACATGCCAGTTTCATCCTCGAAACAAGCGGAACAGCTCGCAAATCTCGATGATTTCGTCGATTTTAACGAAAACTAACCGTCGTTTCCTTCCCGTTTGAGATATTTCGACGCTTAAGAGCACGTTTTACTCCATTTAACGTGCAGAATGTAATACAAGCCAGTTTCAACGTCGAAACAAGCGGAACAGCTCGCAAATCTCGATAATTTCGTCGATTTTGACGAAAACTAACCGTCGTTTCCTTCCCGTTTGAGATATTTCGACGTTTAAGAGCTCGTTTTACTCCATCTAACGTGCAGAATGTAATACAAGCCAGTTTCATCCCCGAAACAGGCGGAACAGCTCGCAAATCTCGATGATTTCGTCGATTTTGACGAAAACTAACAGGCGATTCCTTCTCGTTTGAGATATTTCGACGTTTAAGAGCTCGTTTTACTCCATTTGACGTGCAGAATGTAATACAAGCCAGTTTCAGCGTCGAAACAAGCGGAACAGCTCGCAAATCTCGATGATTTCGTCCATTTTGACGAAAACTAACCGTCGTTTCCTTCCCGTTTGAGATATTTCGACGTTTAAGAGCTCGTTTTACTCCATTTGACGTGCAGAATGTAATACAAGCCTGTTTCAGCGTCGAAACAAGCGGAACAGCTCGCAAATCTCGATGATTTCGTCGATTTTAACGGAAACTAACAGGCGATTCCTTCTCGTTTGAGATATTTCGACGTTTAAGAGCTCGCTTTACTCCATTTGACGTGCAGAATGTAATACAAGCCAGTTTCAGCGTCGAAACAAGCGGAACAGCTCGCAAATCTCGATGATTTCGTCCATTTTGACGAAAACTAACCGTCGTTTCCTTCCCGTTTGAGATATTTCGACGTTTAAGAGCTCGTTTTACTCCATTCAACGTGCAGAATGTAATCCACGCCTGTTTCAGCGTCTAAACAAGCGGAACAGCTCGCAAATGTCGATGATTTCGTCGATTTTGACGAAAACTAACCGTCGTTTCCTTCCCGTTTGAGGTATTTCGACGCTTAAGAGCTCGTTTTACTCCATTCAACGAGCAGAATGTAATACACGCCAGTTTCATCCTCGAAACAAGCGGAACAGCTCGCAAATCTCGATGATTTCGTCGATTTTGACGAAAACTAACCGTCGTTTCCTTCCCGTTTGAGATATTTCGACGCTTAAGAGCTCGTTTTACTCCATTCAACGAGCAGAATGTAATACACGCCAGTTTCATCCTCGAAACAAGCGGAACAGCTCGCAAATCTCGATGATTTCGTCGATTTTGACGAAAACTAACCGTCGTTTCCTTCCCGTTTGAGATATTTCGACGCTTAAGAGCTCGTTTTACTCCATTTAACGTGCAGAATGCAATACACAACCGCTTAACCGTCGAAACAAGCGGAACAGCTCGCAAATCTCGCTGATTTCGTCGAATTTGATGAAAACTGACCGTCATTTCCTTCCCGTTTGAGATATTTCGACGTTTAAACGCTCATTTCACTCCTTTTTACGTGCAGAATGTAACAAACAACCGTTTAACCGTCGAAACATGCGGAACAGCTCGCAAATCTCGATGATTTCGTCGATTTTGATGAAAACTGACCGACATTTCTTTGCCGTTTGAGATATTTCGACGTTTAAACGCTCATTTCACTCCTTTTTACGTGCAGTATGTAATAAACAACCGTTTATCCGTCGAAACATGCGGAACAGCTCGCAAATCTCGATGATTTCGTCGATTTTGATGAAAACAGACCGTCATTTCCTTCCCGTTTGAGATATTTCGACGTTTAAGCGCTCTTTTTACTCCTTTTTACGTGCAGAATGTAATAAACAACCGTTTAACCGTCGAAACATGCGGAACAGCTCGCAAATCTCGATGATTTCGTCGATTTTGATGAAAACTGACCGTCATTTCCTTGCCGTTTGAGATATTTCGACGTTTAAACGCTCATTTCACTCCTTTTTACGTGCAGAATGCCATGCACAACCGTTTAACCGTCGAAACAAGCGGAACAGCCCGCAAATCTCGATGATTTCGTCGATTTTGATGAAAACTGACCGTCATTTCCTTCCCGTTTGAGATATTTCAACGTTTAAGCGCTCTTTTTACTCCTTTTTACGAGCAGAATGTAATAAACAACCGTTTATCCGTCGAAACATGCGGAACAGCTCGCAAATCTCGATGATTTCATCGATTTTGATGAAAACTGACCGTCATTTCCTTGCCGTTTGAGATATTTCGACGTTTAAACGCTCATTTCACTCCTTTTTACGTGCAGAATGCCATGCACAACCGCTTAACCGTCGAAACAAGCGGAACAGCTCGCAAATCTCGATGATTTCGTCGATTTTGATGAAAACTGACCGTCATTTCCTTCCCGTTTGAGATATTTCGACGCTAAACGCTCATTTCACTCCTTTTTACGTGCAGAATGCGATGCACAACCGTTTAACCGTCGAAACAAGCGGAACAGCTCGCAAATCTCGATGATTTCGTCGAATTTGATGAAAACTGACCGTCATTTCCTTCCCGTTTGAGATATTTCGACGTTTAAGCGCTCTTTTTACTCCTTTTTACGTGCAGAATGTAATAAACAACCGTTTAACCGTCGAAACAAGCGGAACAGCTCGCAAATCTCGATGATTTCGTCGATTTTGATGAAAACTGACCGTCATTTCCTTCCCGTTTGAGATATTTCGACGCTAAACGCTCATTTCACTCCTTTTTACGTGCAGAATGCGATGCACAACCGTTTAACCGTCGAAACAAGCGGAACAGCTCGCAAATCTCGATGATTTCGTCGATTTTGATGAAAACTGACCGTCATTTCCTTGCCGTTTGAGATATTTCGACGCTAAACGCTCTTTTTACTCCTTTTTACGTGCAGAATGTAATAAACAACCGTTTATCCGTCGAAACATGCGGAACAGCTCGCAAATCTCGATGATTTCGTCGATTTTGATGAAAACTGACCGTCATTTCCTTGCCGTTTGAGATATTTCGACGTTTAAACGCTCATTTCACTCCTTTTTACGTGCAGAATGCGATGCACAACAGTTTAACCGTCGAAACAAGCGGAACAGCCCGCAAATCTCGATGATTTCGTCGATTTTGATGAAAACTGACCGTCATTTCCTTCCCGTTTGAGATATTTCGACGTTTAAGCGCTCTTTTTACTCCTTTTTACGTGCAGAATGCAATACACAACCGCTTAACCGTCGAAACAAGCGGAACAGCTCGCAAATCTCGATGATTTCGTTGATTTTGATGAAAACTGACCGTCATTTCCTTCCCGTTTGAGATATTACGACGTTTAAACGCTCATTTCACTCCTTTTTACGTGCAGAATGCGATGCACAACCGTTTAACCGTCGAAACAAGCGGAACAGCCCGCAAATCTCGATGATTTCGTCGATTTTGATGAAAACTGACCGTCATTTCCTTCCCGTTTGATATATTTCGACGTTTAAGCGCTCTTTTTACTCCTTTTTACGTGCAGAATGTAATAAACAACCGTTTATCCGTCGAAACATGCGGAACAGCTCGCAAATCTCGATGATTTCGTCGATTTTGATGAAAACTGACCGTCATTTCCTTGCCGTTTGAGATATTTCGACGTTTAAGCGCTCTTTTTACTCCTTTTTACGTGCAGAATGTAACAAACAACCGTTTAACCTCGAAACATGCGGAACAGCTCGCAACTCTCGATGATTTCGTCGATTTTGATGAAAACAGACCGACATTTCCTTGCCGTTTGAGATATTTCGACGCTTAAACGCTCATTTCACTCCTTTTTACGTGCAGAATGTAATAAACAACCGTTTATCCGTCGAAACATGCGGAACAGCTCGCAAATCTCGATGATTTCGTCGATTTTGATGAAAACAGACCGTCATTTCCTTCCCGTTTGAGATATTTCGACGTTTAAGCGCTCTTTTTACTCCTTTTTACGTGCAGAATGTAATAAACAACCGTTTATCCGTCGAAACATGCGGAACAGCTCGCAAATCTCGATGATTTCGTCGATTTTGATGAAAACTGACCGTCATTTCCTTGCCGTTTGAGATATTTCGACGTTTAAACGCTCATTTCACTCCTTTTTACGTGCAGAATGCGATGCACAACAGTTTAACCGTCGAAACAAGCGGAACAGCCCGCAAATCTCGATGATTTCGTCGATTTTGATGAAAACTGACCGTCATTTCCTTCCCGTTTGAGATATTTCGACGTTTAAGCGCTCTTTTTACTCCTTTTTACGTGCAGAATGCAATACACAACCGCTTAACCGTCGAAACAAGCGGAACAGCTCGCAGATCTCGATGATTTCGTTGATTTTGATGAAAACTGACCGTCATTTCCTTCCCGTTTGAGATATTACGACGTTTAAACGCTCATTTCACTCCTTTTTACGTGCAGAATGCGATGCACAACCGTTTAACCGTCGAAACAAGCGGAACAGCCCGCAAATCTCGATGATTTCGTCGATTTTGATGAAAACTGACCGTCATTTCCTTCCCGTTTGATATATTTCGACGTTTAAGCGCTCTTTTTACTACTTTTTACGTGCAGAATGTAATAAACAACCGTTTAACCTCGAAACATGCGGAACAGCTCGCAACTCTCGATGATTTCGTCGATTTTGATGAAAACAGACCGACATTTCCTTGCCGTTTGAGATATTTCGACGTTTAAACGCTCATTTCACTCCTTTTTACGTGCAGAATGCGATGCACAACAATTTAACCGTCGAAACAAGCGGAACAGCCCGCAAATCTCGATGATTTCGTCGATTTTGATGAAAACTGACCGTCATTTCCTTCCCGTTTGAGATATTTCGACGCTAAACGCTCATTTCACTCCTTTTTACGTGCAGAATGCGATGCACAACCGTTTAACCGTCGAAACAAGCGGAACAGCTCGCAAATCTCGATGATTTCGTCGAATTTGATGAAAACTGACCGTCATTTCCTTCCCGTTTGAGATATTTCGACGTTTAAGCGCTCTTTTTACTCCTTTTTACGTGCAGAATGTAATAAACAACCGTTTAACCGTCGAAACAAGCGGAACAGCTCGCAAATCTCGATGATTTCGTCGATTTTGATGAAAACTGACCGTCATTTCCTTCCCGTTTGAGATATTTCGACGCTAAACGCTCATTTCACTCCTTTTTACGTGCAGAATGCGATGCACAACCGTTTATCCGTCGAAACAAGCGGAACAGCTCGCAAATCTCGATGATTTCGTCGATTTTGATGAAAACTGACCGTCATTTCCTTCCCGTTTGAGATATTTCGACGCTAAACGCTCTTTTTACTCCTTTTTACGTGCAGAATGTAATAAACAACCGTTTATCCGTCGAAACATGCGGAACAGCTCGCAAATCTCGATGATTTCGTCGATTTTGATGAAAACTGACCGTCATTTCCTTGCCGTTTGAGATATTTCGACGTTTAAACGCTCATTTCACTCCTTTTTACGTGCAGAATGCGATGCACAACAGTTTAACCGTCGAAACAAGCGGAACAGCCCGCAAATCTCGATGATTTCGTCGATTTTGATGAAAACTGACCGTCATTTCCTTCCCGTTTGAGATATTTCGACGTTTAAGCGCTCTTTTTACTCCTTTTTACGTGCAGAATGCAATACACAACCGCTTAACCGTCGAAACAAGCGGAACAGCTCGCAAATCTCGATGATTTCGTTGATTTTGATGAAAACTGACCGTCATTTCCTTCCCGTTTGAGATATTACGACGTTTAAACGCTCATTTCACTCCTTTTTACGTGCAGAATGCGATGCACAACCGTTTAACCGTCGAAACAAGCGGAACAGCCCGCAAATCTCGATGATTTCGTCGATTTTGATGAAAACTGACCGTCATTTCCTTCCCGTTTGATATATTTCGACGTTTAAGCGCTCTTTTTACTACTTTTTACGTGCAGAATGTAATAAACAACTGTTTAACCGTCGAAACAAGCGGAACAGCTCGCAAATCTCGATGATTTCGTCGATTTTGATGAAAACTGACCGTCATTTCCTTCCCGTTTGAGATATTTTGACGTTTAAACGCTCATTTCACTCCTTTTTACGTGCAGAATGCAATGCACAACCGTTTAACCGTCGAAACAAGCGGAACAGCTCGCAAATCTCGATGATTTCGTCGATTTTGATGAAAATTGACCGTCATTTCCTTCCCGCTTGAGATATTTCGACGTTTAAACGCTCATTTCACTCCTTTTTACGTGCAGAATGCAATGCACAACCGCTTAACCGTCGAAACAAGCGGAACAGCTCGCAAATCTCGATGATTTCGTCGATTTTGATGAAAACTGACCGTCATTTCCTTCCCGTTTGAGATATTTCGACGTTTAAACGCTCATTTCGCTCCTTTTTACGTGCAGAATGCCATGCACAACCGTTTAACCGTCGAAACAAGCGGAACAGCTCGCAAATCTCGATGATTTCGTCGATTTTGACGAAAACTAACAGGCGATTCCTTCTCGTTTGAGATATTTCGACGTTTAAGAGCTCGTTTTACTCCATTTGACGTGCAAAATGTAATACAAGCCAGTTTCAGCGTCGAAACAAGCGGAACAGCTCGCAAATCTCGATGATTTCGTCCATTTTGACGAAAACTAACCGTCGTTTCCTTCCCGTTTGAGATATTTCGACGTTTAAGAGCTCGTTTTACTCCATTCAACGTGCAGAATGTAAAACAAGCCAGTTTCAGCGTCGAAACAAGCGGAACAGCTCGCAAATCTCGATGATTTCGTCGATTTTGACGAAAACTAACCGTCGTTTTCTTCCCGTTTGAAATATTTCGACGTTTAAGAGCTCGTTTTACTCCATTTGACGTGCAGAATGTAATACAAGCCTGTTTCAGCGTCGAAACAAGCGGAGCAGCTCGCAAATCTCGATGATTTCGTCGATTTTAACGGAAACTAACAGGCGATTCCTTCTCGTTTGAGATATTTCGACGTTTAAGAGCTCGTTTTACTCCATTTGACGTGCAGAATGTAATACAAGCCAGTTTCAGCGTCGAAACAAGCGGAACAGCTCGCAAATCTCGATGATTTCGTCCATTTTGACGAAAACTAACCGTCGTTTCCTTCCCGTTTGAGATATTTCGACGTTTAAGAGCTCGTTTTACTCCATTCAACGTGCAGAATGTAATCCACGCCTGTTTCAGCGTCTAAACAAGCGGAACAGCTCGCAAATGTCGATGATTTCGTCGATTTTGACGAAAACTAACCGTCGTTTCCTTCCCGTTTGAGGTATTTCGACGCTTAAGAGCTCGTTTTACTCCATTCAACGAGCAGAATGTAATACACGCCAGTTTCATCCTCGAAACACGCGGAACAGCTCGCAAATCTCGATGATTTCGTCGATTTTGACGAAAACTAACCGTCGTTTCCTTCCCGTTTGAGATATTTCGACGCTTAAGAGCTCGTTTTACTCCATTCAACGAGCAGAATGTAATACACGCCAGTTTCATCCTCGAAACAAGCGGAACAGCTCGCAAATCTCGATGATTTCGTCGATTTTGACGAAAACTAACCGTCGTTTCCTTCCCGTTTGAGATATTTCGACGCTTAAGAGCTCGTTTTACTCCATTTAACGTGCAGAATGCAATACACAACCGCTTAACCGTCGAAACAAGCGGAACAGCTCGCAAATCTCGATGATTTCGTCGATTTTGATGAAAACTGACCGTCATTTCCTTCCCGTTTGAGATATTTCGACGTTTAAGAGCTCGTTTTACTCCATTTAACGTGCAGAATGTAATACAAGCCAGTTTCAGCGTCGAAAAAAGCGGAACAGCTCGCAAATCTCGATGATTTCGTCGATTTTGATGAAAACTAACCGTCGTTTCCTTCTCGTTTGAGAAATTTCGACGTTTAAGAGCTCGTTTTACTCCATTTGACGTGCAGAATGTAATACAAGCCAGCTTCAGCGTCGAAACAAGCGGAACAGCTCGCAAATGTCGATGATTTCGTCGATTTTGACGAAAACTAACCGTCGTTTCCTTCCCGTTTGAGATATTTCGACGCTTAAACGCTCATTTCACTCCTTTTTACGTGCAGAATGCAATGCACAACCGTTTAGCCGTCGAAACAAGCGGAACAGCTCGCAAATCTCGATGATTTCGTCGATTTTGATGAAAACTGACAGTCATTTCCTTCCCGTTTGAGATATTTCGACGTTTAAACGCTCCTTTTACTCCTTTTTACGTGCAGAATGCAATGCACAACCGTATAGCCGTCGAAACAAGCGGAACAGCTCGCAAATCTCGATGATCTCGTCGAATTTGATGAAAACTGACCGTCATTTCCTTCCCGTTTGAGATATTTCGACGTTTAAACGCTCATTTCACTCCTTTTTACGTGCAGAATGCAATACACAACCGCTTAACCGTCGAAACAAGCGGAACAGCTCGCAAATCTCGATGATTTCGTCGATTTTGATGAAAACTGACCGTCATTTCCTTCCCGTTTGAGATATTTCGACGTTTAAGAGCTCGTTTTACTCCATTTAACGTGCGGAATGTAATACAAGCCAGTTTCATCCTCGAAACAAGCGGAACAGCTCGCAAATCTCGATGATTTCGTCGATTTTGACGAAAACTAACCGTCGTTTCCTTCCCGTTTGAGATATTTCGACGTTTGAGAGCTCGTTTTACTCCATTTAACGTGCAGAATGTAATACAAGCCAGTTTCATCCTCGAAACAAGCGGAACAGCTCGCAAATCTCGATGATTTCGTCGATTTTGACGAAAACTAACCGTCGTTTCCTTCCCGTTTGAGATATTTCGACGTTTAAGAGCTCGTTTTACTCCATTTAACGTGCAGAATGTAATACAAGCCAGTTTCAGCGTCGAAAAAAGCGGAACAGCTCGCAAATCTCGATGATTTCGTCGATTTTGATGAAAACTGACCGTCATTTCCTTCCCCTTTGAGATATTTCGACGTTTAAACGCTCATTTCACTCCTTTTTACGTGCAGAATGCAATGCACAACCGTTTAACCGTAGAAACAAGCGGAACAGCTCGCAAATCTCGATGATTTCGTCGAATTTGATGAAAACTGACCGTCATTTCCTTGCCGTTTGAGATATTTCGACGTTTAAACGCTCATTTCACTCCTTTTTTCGTGCAGAATGCGATGCACAACAGTTTAACCGTCGAAACAAGCGGAACAGCCCGCAAATCTCGATGATTTCGTCGATTTTGATGAAAACTGACAGTCATTTCCTTCCCGTTTGATATATTTCGACGTTTATGCGCTCGTTTTACTCCTTTTTACGTGCAGAATGTAATAAACAACCGTTTAACCGTCGAAACAAACGGAACAGCTCGCAAATCTCGATGATTTCGTCGATTTTGATGAAAACTGACCGTCATTTCCTTCCCGTTTGAGATATTTCGACGTTTAAACGCTCATTTCACTCCTTTTTACGTGCAGAATGCAATGCACAACCGTTTAACCGTCGAAACAAGCGGAACAGCTCGCAAATCTCGATGATTTCGTCGATTTTGATGAAAACTGACCGTCATTTCCTTCCGGTTTGAGATATTTCGACGTTTAAGAGCTCGTTTTACTCCATTTAACGTGCAGTATGTAATACAAGCCAGTTTCAGCGTCGAAACAAGCGGAACAGCTCGCAAATCTCGATGATTTCGTCCATTTTGACGAAAACTAACCGTTGTTTCCTTCCCGTTTGAGATATTTCGACGTTTAAGAGCTCGTTTTACTCCACTTAACGTGCAGAATGTAATACATGCCAGTTTCATCCTCGAAACAAGCGGAACAGCTCGCAAATCTCGATGATTTCGTCGATTTTGACGAAAACTAACCGTCGTTTCCATCCCGTTTGAGATATATCGACGTTTAAGAGCTCGTTTTACTCCATTTGACGTGCAGAATGTAATACAAGCCAGTTTCATCCCCGAAACAAGCGGAACAGCTCGCAAATCTCGATGATTTCGTCGATTTTGACGAAAACTAACCGTCGTTTCCTTCTCGTTTGAGATATTTCGACGTTTAAGAGCTCGTTTTACTCCACTTGACGTGCAGAATGTAATACAAGCCAGTTTCAGCGTCGAAACAAGCGGAACAGCTCGCAAATCTCGATGATTTCGTCGATTTTGACGAAAACTAACAGGCGATTCCTTCTCGTTTGAGATATTTCGACGTTTAAGAGCTCGTTTTACTCCATTTGACGTGCAGAATGTAATACAAGCCAGTTTCAGCGTCGAAACAAGCGGAACAGCTCGCAAATCTCGATGATTTCGTCCATTTTGACGAAAACGAACCGTCGTCTCCTTCCCGTTTGAGATATTTCGACGTTTAAGAGCTCGTTTTACTCCATTCAACGTGCAGAATGTAATCCACGCCTGTTTCAGCGTCGAAACAAGCGGAACAGCTCGCAAATCTCGATGATTTCGTCGATTTTGATGAAAACTGACCGTCATTTCCTTCCCGTTTGAGATATTTCGACGTTTAAACGCTCATTTCGCTCCTTTTTACGTGCAGAATGCCATGCACAACCGTTTAACCGTCGAAACAAGCGGAACAGCTCGCAAATCTCGATGATTTCGTCGATTTTGACGAAAACTAACAGGCGATTCCTTCTCGTTTGAGATATTTCGACGTTTAAGAGCTCGTTTTACTCCATTTGACGTGCAGAATGTAATACAAGCCAGTTTCAGCGTCGAAACAAGCGGAACAGCTCGCAAATCTCGATGATTTCGTCCATTTTGACGAAAACTAACCGTCGTTTCCTTCCCGTTTGAGATATTTCGACGTTTAAGAGCTCGTTTTACTCCATTCAACGTGCAGAATGTAAAACAAGCCAGTTTCAGCGTCGAAACAAGCGGAACAGCTCGCAAATCTCGATGATTTCGTCGATTTTGACGAAAACTAACCGTCGTTTCCTTCCCGTTTGAAATATTTCGACGTTTAAGAGCTCGTTTTACTCCATTTGACGTGCAGAATGTAATACAAGCCTGTTTCAGCGTCGAAACAAGCGGAACAGCTCGCAAATCTCGATGATTTCGTCGATTTTAACGGAAACTAACAGGCGATTCCTTCTCGTTTGAGATATTTCGACGTTTAAGAGCTCGTTTTACTCCATTTGACGTGCAGAATGTAATACAAGCCAGTTTCAGCGTCGAAACAAGCGGAACAGCTCGCAAATCTCGATGATTTCGTCCATTTTGACGAAAACTAACCGTCGTTTCCTTCCCGTTTGAGATATTTCGACGTTTAAGAGCTCGTTTTACTCCACTCAACGTGCAGAATGTAATCCACGCCTGTTTCAGCGTCTAAACAAGCGGAACAGCTCGCAAATGTCGATGATTTCGTCGATTTTGACGAAAACTAACCGTCGTTTCCTTCCCGTTTGAGATATTTCGACGCTTAAGAGCTCGTTTTACTCCATTTAACGTGCAGAATGCAATACACAACCGCTTAACCGTCGAAACAAGCGGAACAGCTCGCAAATCTCGATGACTTCGTCGATTTTGATGAAAACTGACCGTCATTTCCTTCCCGTTTGAGATATTTCGACGTTTAAACGCTCATTTCACTCCTTTTTACGTGCAGAATGCAATGCACAACCGTTTAGCCGTCGAAACAAGCGGAACAGCTCGCAAATCTCGCTGATTTCGTCGAATTTGATGAAAACTGACCGTCATTTCCTTCCCGTTTGAGATATTTCGACGTTTAAACGCTCATTTCACTCCTTTTTACGTGCAGAATGCAATGCACAACCGTTTAGCCGTCGAAACAAGCGGAACAGCTCGCAAATCTCGATGATTTCGTCGAATTTGATGAAAACTGACCGTCATTTCCTTGCCGTTTGAGATATTTCGACGTTTAAACGCTCATTTCACTCCTTTTTACGTGCAGAATGCGATGCACAACAGTTTAACCGTCGAAACAAGCGGAACAGCCCGCAAATCTCGATGATTTCGTCGATTTTGATGAAAACTGACCGTCATTTCCTTCCCGTTTGAGATATTTCGACGTTTAAGCGCTCTTTTTACTCCTTTTTACGTGCAGAATGTAATAAACAACCGTTTATCCGTCGAAACATGCGGAACAGCTCGCAAATCTCGATGATTTCGTCGATTTTGATGAAAACTGACCGGCATTTCCTTCCCGTTTGAGATATTTCGACGTTTAAGCGCTCTTTTTACTCCTTTTTACGTGCAGAATGTAATAAACAACCGTTTAACCGTCGACACATGCGGAACAGCTCGCAAATCTCGATGATTTCGTCGATTTTGATGAAAACTGACCGTCGTTTCCTTCCCGTTTGAGATATTTCGATGTTTAAACGCTCATTTCACTCCTTTTTACGTGCAGAATGCAATGCACAACCGTTTAACCGTCGAAACAAGCGGAACAGCTCGCAAATCTCGATGATTTCGTCGATTTTGATGAAAACTGACCGTCATTTCCTTCCCGTTTGAGATATTTCGACGTTTATACGCTCATTTCACTCCTTTTTACGTGCAGAATGCGATGCACAACCGTTTAACCGTCGAAACAAGCGGAACAGCTCGCAAATCTCGATGATTTCGTCGATTTTGATGAAAACTGACCGTCATTTCCTTCCCGTTTGAGATATTTCGACGTTTAAACGCTCATTTCTCTCCTTTTTACGTGCAGAATGCGATGCACAACCGTTTAACCGTCGAAAAAAGCGGAACAGCTCGCAAATCTCGATGATTTCGTCGATTTTGATGAAAACTGACCGTCATTTCCTTCCCGTTTGAGATATTTCGACGCTAAACGCTCATTTCACTCCTTTTTACGTGCAGAATGCGATGCACAACCGTTTAACCGTCGAAACAAGCGGAACAGCTCGCAAATCTCGATGATTTCGTCGAATTTGATGAAAACTGACCGTCATTTCCTTCCCGTTTGAGATATTTCGACGTTTAAACGCTCATTTCACTCCTTTTTACGTGCAGAATGTAATGCACAACCGTTTAACCGTCGAAACAAGCGAAACAGCTCGCAAATCTCGATGATTTCGTCGATTTTGATGAAAACTGACCGTCATTTCCTTCCCGTTTGAGATATTTCGACGTTTAAACGCTCATTTCACTCCTTTTTACGTGCAGAATGCAACACACTACCGCTTAACCGTCGAAACAAGCGGAACAGCTCGCAAATCTCGATGATTTCGTCGATTTTGATGAAAACTGACCGTCCTTTCCTTCCCGTTTGAGATATTTCGACGTTTAAGAGCTCGTTTTACTCCATTTAACGTGCGGAATGTAATACAAGCCAGTTTCATCCCCGAAACAAGCGGAACAGCTCGCAAATCTCGATGATTTCGTCGATTTTGACGAAAACTAACCGTCGTTTCCTTCCCGTTTGAGATATTTCGACGTTTGAGAGCTCGTTTTACTCCATTTAACGTGCAGAATGTAATACAAGCCAGTTTCATCCTCGAAACAAGCGGAACAGCTCGCAAATCTCGATGATTTCGTCGATTTTGACGAAAACTAACCGTCGTTTCCTTCCCGTTTGAGATATTTCGACGTTTAAGAGCTCGTTTTACTCCATTTAACGTGCAGAATGTAATACAAGCCAGTTTCAGCGTCGAAAAAAGCGGAACAGCTCGCAAATCTCGATGATTTCGTCGATTTTGATGAAAACTGACCGTCATTTCCTTCCCCTTTGAGATATTTCGACGTTTAAACGCTCATTTCACTCCTTTTTACGTGCAGAATGCAATGCACAACCGTTTAACCGTCGAAACAAGCGGAACAGCTCGCAAATCTCGATGATTTCGTCGAATTTGATGAAAACTGACCGTCATTTCCTTGCCGTTTGAGATATTTCGACGTTTAAACGCTCATTTCACTCCTTTTTTCGTGCAGAATGCGATGCACAACAGTTTAACCGTCGAAACAAGCGGAACAGCCCGCAAATCTCGATGATTTCGTCGATTTTGATGAAAACTGACAGTCATTTCCTTCCCGTTTGATATATTTCGACGTTTATGCGCTCGTTTCACTCCTTTTTACGTGCAGAATGCAATACACTACCGCTTAACCGTCGAAACAAGCGGAACAGCTCGCAAATCTCGATGATTTCGTCGATTTTGATGAAAACTGACCGTCCTTTCCTTCCCGTTTGAGATATTTCGACGTTTAAGAGCTCGTTTTACTCCATTTAACGTGCGGAATGTAATACAAGCCAGTTTCATCCCCGAAACAAGCGGAACAGCTCGCAAATCTCGATGATTTCGTCGATTTTGACGAAAACTAACCGTCGTTTCCTTCCCGTTTGAGATATTTCGACGTTTGAGAGCTCGTTTTACTCCATTTAACGTGCAGAATGTAATACAAGCCAGTTTCATCCTCGAAACAAGCGGAACAGCTCGCAAATCTCGATGATTTCGTCGATTTTGACGAAAACTAACCGTCGTTTCCTTCCCGTTTGAGATATTTCGACGTTTAAGAGCTCGTTTTACTCCATTTAACGTGCAGAATGTAATACAAGCCAGTTTCAGCGTCGAAAAAAGCGGAACAGCTCGCAAATCTCGATGATTTCGTCGATTTTGATGAAAACTGACCGTCATTTCCTTCCCCTTTGAGATATTTCGACGTTTAAACGCTCATTTCACTCCTTTTTACGTGCAGAATGCAATGCACAACCGTTTAACCGTCGAAACAAGCGGAACAGCTCGCAAATCTCGATGATTTCGTCGAATTTGATGAAAACTGACCGTCATTTCCTTGCCGTTTGAGATATTTCGACGTTTAAACGCTCATTTCACTCCTTTTTTCGTGCAGAATGCGATGCACAACAGTTTAACCGTCGAAACAAGCGGAACAGCTCGCAAATCTCGATGATTTCGTCCATTTTGACGAAAACTAACCGTCGTTTCCTTCCCGTTTGAGATATTTCGACGTTTAAGAGCTCGTTTTACTCCATTCAACGTGCAGAATGTAAAACAAGCCAGTTTCAGCGTCGAAACAAGCGGAACAGCTCGCAAATCTCGATGATTTCGTCGATTTTGACGAAAACTAACCGTCGTTTCCTTCCCGTTTGAAATATTTCGACGTTTAAGAGCTCGTTTTACTCCATTTGACGTGCAGAATGTAATACAAGCCTGTTTCAGCGTCGAAACAAGCGGAACAGCTCGCAAATCTCGATGATTTCGTCGATTTTAACGGAAACTAACAGGCGATTCCTTCTCGTTTGAGATATTTCGACGTTTAAGAGCTCGTTTTACTCCATTTGACGTGCAGAATGTAATACAAGCCAGTTTCAGCGTCGAAACAAGCGGAACAGCTCGCAAATCTCGATGATTTCGTCCATTTTGACGAAAACTAACCGTCGTTTCCTTCCCGTTTGAGATATTTCGACGTTTAAGAGCTCGTTTTACTCCACTCAACGTGCAGAATGTAATCCACGCCTGTTTCAGCGTCTAAACAAGCGGAACAGCTCGCAAATGTCGATGATTTCGTCGATTTTGACGAAAACTAACCGTCGTTTCCTTCCCGTTTGAGATATTTCGACGCTTAAGAGCTCGTTTTACTCCATTTAACGTGCAGAATGCAATACACAACCGCTTAACCGTCGAAACAAGCGGAACAGCTCGCAAATCTCGATGACTTCGTCGATTTTGATGAAAACTGACCGTCATTTCCTTCCCGTTTGAGATATTTCGACGTTTAAACGCTCATTTCACTCCTTTTTACGTGCAGAATGCAATGCACAACCGTTTAGCCGTCGAAACAAGCGGAACAGCTCGCAAATCTCGCTGATTTCGTCGAATTTGATGAAAACTGACCGTCATTTCCTTCCCGTTTGAGATATTTCGACGTTTAAACGCTCATTTCACTCCTTTTTACGTGCAGAATGCAATGCACAACCGTTTAGCCGTCGAAACAAGCGGAACAGCTCGCAAATCTCGATGATTTCGTCGAATTTGATGAAAACTGACCGTCATTTCCTTGCCGTTTGAGATATTTCGACGTTTAAACGCTCATTTCACTCCTTTTTACGTGCAGAATGCGATGCACAACAGTTTAACCGTCGAAACAAGCGGAACAGCCCGCAAATCTCGATGATTTCGTCGATTTTGATGAAAACTGACCGTCATTTCCTTCCCGTTTGAGATATTTCGACGTTTAAGCGCTCTTTTTACTCCTTTTTACGTGCAGAATGTAATAAACAACCGTTTATCCGTCGAAACATGCGGAACAGCTCGCAAATCTCGATGATTTCGTCGATTTTGATGAAAACTGACCGGCATTTCCTTCCCGTTTGAGATATTTCGACGTTTAAACGCTCATTTCACTCCTTTTTACGTGCAGAATGCAATGCACAACCGTTTAGCCGTCGAAACAAGCGGAACAGCTCGCAAATCTCGATGATTTCGTCGAATTTGATGAAAACTGACCGTCATTTCCTTGCCGTTTGAGATATTTCGACGTTTAAACGCTCATTTCACTCCTTTTTACGTGCAGAATGCGATGCACAACAGTTTAACCGTCGAAACAAGCGGAACAGCCCGCAAATCTCGATGATTTCGTCGATTTTGATGAAAACTGACCGTCATTTCCTTCCCGTTTGAGATATTTCGACGTTTAAGCGCTCTTTTTACTCCTTTTTACGTGCAGAATGTAATAAACAACCGTTTATCCGTCGAAACATGCGGAACAGCTCGCAAATCTCGATGATTTCGTCGATTTTGATGAAAACTGACCGGCATTTCCTTCCCGTTTGAGATATTTCGACGTTTAAGCGCTCTTTTTACTCCTTTTTACGTGCAGAATGTAATAAACAACCGTTTAACCGTCGACACATGCGGAACAGCTCGCAAATCTCGATGATTTCGTCGATTTTGATGAAAACTGACCGTCGTTTCCTTCCCGTTTGAGATATTTCGATGTTTAAACGCTCATTTCACTCCTTTTTACGTGCAGAATGCAATGCACAACCGTTTAACCGTCGAAACAAGCGGAACAGCTCGCAAATCTCGATGATTTCGTCGATTTTGATGAAAACTGACCGTCATTTCCTTCCCGTTTGAGATATTTCGACGTTTATACGCTCATTTCACTCCTTTTTACGTGCAGAATGCGATGCACAACCGTTTAACCGTCGAAACAAGCGGAACAGCTCGCAAATCTCGATGATTTCGTCGATTTTGATGAAAACTGACCGTCATTTCCTTCCCGTTTGAGATATTTCGACGTTTAAACGCTCATTTCTCTCCTTTTTACGTGCAGAATGCGATGCACAACCGTTTAACCGTCGAAAAAAGCGGAACAGCTCGCAAATCTCGATGATTTCGTCGATTTTGATGAAAACTGACCGTCATTTCCTTCCCGTTTGAGATATTTCGACGCTAAACGCTCATTTCACTCCTTTTTACGTGCAGAATGCGATGCACAACCGTTTAACCGTCGAAACAAGCGGAACAGCTCGCAAATCTGGATGATTTCGTCGAATTTGATGAAAACTGACCGTCATTTCCTTCCCGTTTGAGATATTTCGACGTTTAAACGCTCATTTCACTCCTTTTTACGTGCAGAATGTAATGCACAACCGTTTAACCGTCGAAACAAGCGAAACAGCTCGCAAATCTCGATGATTTCGTCGATTTTGATGAAAACTGACCGTCATTTCCTTCCCGTTTGAGATATTTCGACGTTTAAACGCTCATTTCACTCCTTTTTACGTGCAGAATGCAACACACTACCGCTTAACCGTCGAAACAAGCGGAACAGCTCGCAAATCTCGATGATTTCGTCGATTTTGATGAAAACTGACCGTCCTTTCCTTCCCGTTTGAGATATTTCGACGTTTAAGAGCTCGTTTTACTCCATTTAACGTGCGGAATGTAATACAAGCCAGTTTCATCCCCGAAACAAGCGGAACAGCTCGCAAATCTCGATGATTTCGTCGATTTTGACGAAAACTAACCGTCGTTTCCTTCCCGTTTGAGATATTTCGACGTTTGAGAGCTCGTTTTACTCCATTTAACGTGCAGAATGTAATACAAGCCAGTTTCATCCTCGAAACAAGCGGAACAGCTCGCAAATCTCGATGATTTCGTCGATTTTGACGAAAACTAACCGTCGTTTCCTTCCCGTTTGAGATATTTCGACGTTTAAGAGCTCGTTTTACTCCATTTAACGTGCAGAATGTAATACAAGCCAGTTTCAGCGTCGAAAAAAGCGGAACAGCTCGCAAATCTCGATGATTTCGTCGATTTTGATGAAAACTGACCGTCATTTCCTTCCCCTTTGAGATATTTCGACGTTTAAACGCTCATTTCACTCCTTTTTACGTGCAGAATGCAATGCACAACCGTTTAACCGTCGAAACAAGCGGAACAGCTCGCAAATCTCGATGATTTCGTCGAATTTGATGAAAACTGACCGTCATTTCCTTGCCGTTTGAGATATTTCGACGTTTAAACGCTCATTTCACTCCTTTTTTCGTGCAGAATGCGATGCACAACAGTTTAACCGTCGAAACAAGCGGAACAGCCCGCAAATCTCGATGATTTCGTCGATTTTGATGAAAACTGACAGTCATTTCCTTCCCGTTTGATATATTTCGACGTTTATGCGCTCGTTTCACTCCTTTTTACGTGCAGAATGCAATACACTACCGCTTAACCGTCGAAACAAGCGGAACAGCTCGCAAATCTCGATGATTTCGTCGATTTTGATGAAAACTGACCGTCCTTTCCTTCCCGTTTGAGATATTTCGACGTTTAAGAGCTCGTTTTACTCCATTTAACGTGCGGAATGTAATACAAGCCAGTTTCATCCCCGAAACAAGCGGAACAGCTCGCAAATCTCGATGATTTCGTCGATTTTGACGAAAACTAACCGTCGTTTCCTTCCCGTTTGAGATATTTCGACGTTTGAGAGCTCGTTTTACTCCATTTAACGTGCAGAATGTAATACAAGCCAGTTTCATCCTCGAAACAAGCGGAACAGCTCGCAAATCTCGATGATTTCGTCGATTTTGACGAAAACTAACCGTCGTTTCCTTCCCGTTTGAGATATTTCGACGTATAAGAGCTCGTTTTACTCCATTTAACGTGCAGAATGTAATACAAGCCAGTTTCAGCGTCGAAAAAAGCGGAACAGCTCGCAAATCTCGATGATTTCGTCGATTTTGATGAAAACTGACCGTCATTTCCTTCCCCTTTGAGATATTTCGACGTTTAAACGCTCATTTCACTCCTTTTTACGTGCAGAATGCAATGCACAACCGTTTAACCGTCGAAACAAGCGGAACAGCTCGCAAATCTCGATGATTTCGTCGAATTTGATGAAAACTGACCGTCATTTCCTTGCCGTTTGAGATATTTCGACGTTTAAACGCTCATTTCACTCCTTTTTTCGTGCAGAATGCGATGCACAACAGTTTAACCGTCGAAACAAGCGGAACAGCCCGCAAATCTCGATGATTTCGTCGATTTTGATGAAAACTGACAGTCATTTCCTTCCCGTTTGATATATTTCGACGTTTATGCGCTCGTTTTACTCCTTTTTACGTGCAGAATGTAATAAACAACCGTTTAACCTTCGAAACAAGCGGAACAGCTCGCAAATCTCGATGATTTCGTCGATTTTGATGAAAACTGACCGTCATTTCCTTCCGGTTTGAGATATTTCGACGTTTAAGAGCTCGTTTTACTCCATTTAACGTGCAGTATGTAATACAAGCCAGTTTCAGCGTCGAAACAAGCGGAACAGCTCGCAAATCTCGATGATTTCGTCCATTTTGACGAAAACTAACCGTTGTTTCCTTCCCGTTTGAGATATTTCGACGTTTAAGAGCTCGTTTTACTCCACTTAACGTGCAGAATGTAATACATGCCAGTTTCATCCTCGAAACAAGCGGAACAGCTCGCAAATCTCGATGATTTCGTCGATTTTGACGAAAACTAACAGTCGTTTCCATCCCGTTTGAGATATATCGACGTTTAAGAGCTCGTTTTACTCCACTTGACGTGCAGAATGTAATACAAGCCAGTTTCAGCGTCGAAACAAGCGGAACAGCTCGCAAATCTCGATGATTTCGTCGATTTTGACGAAAACTAACAGGCGATTCCTTCTCGTTTGAGATATTTCGACGTTTAAGAGCTCGTTTTACTCCATTTGACGTGCAGAATGTAATACAAGCCAGTTTCAGCGTCGAAACAAGCGGAACAGCTCGCAAATCTCGATGATTTCGTCCATTTTGACGAAAACGAACCGTCGTCTCCTTCCCGTTTGAGATATTTCGACGTTTAAGAGCTCGTTTTACTCCATTCAACGTGCAGAATGTAATCCACGCCTGTTTCAGCGTCGAAACAAGCGGAACAGCTCGCAAATCTCGATGATTTCGTCGATTTTGATGAAAACTGACCGTCATTTCCTTCCCGTTTGAGATATTTCGACGTTTAAACGCTCATTTCGCTCCTTTTTACGTGCAGAATGCCATGCACAACCGTTTAACCGTCGAAACAAGCGGAACAGCTCGCAAATCTCGATGATTTCGTCGATTTTGACGAAAACTAACAGGCGATTCCTTCTCGTTTGAGATATTTCGACGTTTAAGAGCTCGTTTTACTCCATTTGACGTGCAGAATGTAATACAAGCCAGTTTCAGCGTCGAAACAAGCGGAACAGCTCGCAAATCTCGATGATTTCGTCCATTTTGACGAAAACTAACCGTCGTTTCCTTCCCGTTTGAGATATTTCGACGTTTAAGAGCTCGTTTTACTCCATTTGACGTGCAGAATGTAATACAAGCCTGTTTCAGCGTCGAAACAAGCGGAACAGCTCGCAAATCTCGATGATTTCGTCGATTTTAACGGAAACTAACAGGCGATTCCTTCTCGTTTGAGATATTTCGACGTTTAAGAGCTCGCTTTACTCCATTTGACGTGCAGAATGTAATACAAGCCAGTTTCAGCGTCGAAACAAGCGGAACAGCTCGCAAATCTCGATGATTTCGTCCATTTTGACGAAAACTAACCGTCGTTTCCTTCCCGTTTGAGATATTTCGACGTTTAAGAGCTCGTTTTACTCCATTCAACGTGCAGAATGTAATCCACGCCTGTTTCAGCGTCTAAACAAGCGGAACAGCTCGCAAATGTCGATGATTTCGTCGATTTTGACGAAAACTAACCGTCGTTTCCTTCCCGTTTGAGGTATTTCGACGCTTAAGAGCTCGTTTTACTCCATTCAACGAGCAGAATGTAATACACGCCAGTTTCATCCTCGAAACAAGCGGAACAGCTCGCAAATCTCGATGATTTCGTCGATTTTGACGAAAACTAACCGTCGTTTCCTTCCCGTTTGAGATATTTCGACGCTTAAGAGCTCGTTTTACTCCATTCAACGAGCAGAATGTAATACACGCCAGTTTCATCCTCGAAACAAGCGGAACAGCTCGCAAATCTCGATGATTTCGTCGATTTTGACGAAAACTAACCGTCGTTTCCTTCCCGTTTGAGATATTTCGACGCTTAAGAGCTCGTTTTACTCCATTTAACGTGCAGAATGCAATACACAACCGCTTAACCGTCGAAACAAGCGGAACAGCTCGCAAATCTCGCTGATTTCGTCGAATTTGATGAAAACTGACCGTCATTTCCTTCCCGTTTGAGATATTTCGACGTTTAAACGCTCATTTCACTCCTTTTTACGTGCAGAATGTAACAAACAACCGTTTAACCGTCGAAACATGCGGAACAGCTCGCAAATCTCGATGATTTCGTCGATTTTGATGAAAACTGACCGACATTTCTTTGCCGTTTGAGATATTTCGACGTTTAAACGCTCATTTCACTCCTTTTTACGTGCAGTATGTAATAAACAACCGTTTATCCGTCGAAACATGCGGAACAGCTCGCAAATCTCGATGATTTCGTCGATTTTGATGAAAACAGACCGTCATTTCCTTCCCGTTTGAGATATTTCGACGTTTAAGCGCTCTTTTTACTCCTTTTTACGTGCAGAATGTAATAAACAACCGTTTAACCGTCGAAACATGCGGAACAGCTCGCAAATCTCGATGATTTCGTCGATTTTGATGAAAAC
This sequence comes from Bombus flavifrons, assembly GCF_040668555.2. Taxonomy (NCBI): domain Eukaryota; kingdom Metazoa; phylum Arthropoda; class Insecta; order Hymenoptera; family Apidae; genus Bombus; species Bombus flavifrons. The sequence continues at coordinate 118,668 of NC_138459.1, read as the reverse complement.
TGACCGTCATTTCCTTGCCGTTTGAGATATTTCGACGTTTAAACGCTCATTTCACTCCTTTTTACGTGCAGAATGCCATGCACAACCGTTTAACCGTCGAAACAAGCGGAACAGCCCGCAAATCTCGATGATTTCGTCGATTTTGATGAAAACTGACCGTCATTTCCTTCCCGTTTGAGATATTTCAACGTTTAAGAGCTCTTTTTACTCCTTTTTACGAGCAGAATGTAATGAACAACCGTTTATCCGTCGAAACATGCGGAACAGCTCGCAAATCTCGATGATTTCATCGATTTTGATGAAAACTGACCGTCATTTCCTTGCCGTTTGAGATATTTCGACGTTTAAACGCTCATTTCACTCCTTTTTACGTGCAGAATGCCATGCACAACCGCTTAACCGTCGAAACAAGCGGAACAGCTCGCAAATCTCGATGATTTCGTCGATTTTGATGAAAACTGACCGTCATTTCCTTCCCGTTTGAGATATTTCGACGCTAAACGCTCATTTCACTCCTTTTTACGTGCAGAATGCGATGCACAACCGTTTAACCGTCGAAACAAGCGGAACAGCTCGCAAATCTCGATGATTTCGTCGAATTTGATGAAAACTGACCGTCATTTCCTTCCCGTTTGAGATATTTCGACGTTTAAGCGCTCTTTTTACTCCTTTTTACGTGCAGAATGTAATAAACAACCGTTTAACCGTCGAAACAAGCGGAACAGCTCGCAAATCTCGATGATTTCGTCGATTTTGATGAAAACTGACCGTCATTTCCTTCCCGTTTGAGATATTTCGACGCTAAACGCTCATTTCACTCCTTTTTACGTGCAGAATGCGATGCACAACCGTTTAACCGTCGAAACAAGCGGAACAGCTCGCAAATCTCGATGATTTCGTCGATTTTGATGAAAACTGACCGTCATTTCCTTGCCGTTTGAGATATTTCGACGCTAAACGCTCTTTTTACTCCTTTTTACGTGCAGAATGTAATAAACAACCGTTTATCCGTCGAAACATGCGGAACAGCTCGCAAATCTCGATGATTTCGTCGATTTTGATGAAAACTGACCGTCATTTCCTTGCCGTTTGAGATATTTCGACGTTTAAACGCTCATTTCACTCCTTTTTACGTGCAGAATGCGATGCACAACAGTTTAACCGTCGAAACAAGCGGAACAGCCCGCAAATCTCGATGATTTCGTCGATTTTGATGAAAACTGACCGTCATTTCCTTCCCGTTTGAGATATTTCGACGTTTAAGCGCTCTTTTTACTCCTTTTTACGTGCAGAATGCAATACACAACCGCTTAACCGTCGAAACAAGCGGAACAGCTCGCAAATCTCGATGATTTCGTTGATTTTGATGAAAACTGACCGTCATTTCCTTCCCGTTTGAGATATTACGACGTTTAAACGCTCATTTCACTCCTTTTTACGTGCAGAATGCGATGCACAACCGTTTAACCGTCGAAACAAGCGGAACAGCCCGCAAATCTCGATGATTTCGTCGATTTTGATGAAAACTGACCGTCATTTCCTTCCCGTTTGATATATTTCGACGTTTAAGCGCTCTTTTTACTCCTTTTTACGTGCAGAATGTAATAAACAACCGTTTATCCGTCGAAACATGCGGAACAGCTCGCAAATCTCGATGATTTCGTCGATTTTGATGAAAACTGACCGTCATTTCCTTGCCGTTTGAGATATTTCGACGTTTAAGCGCTCTTTTTACTCCTTTTTACGTGCAGAATGTAACAAACAACCGTTTAACCTCGAAACATGCGGAACAGCTCGCAACTCTCGATGATTTCGTCGATTTTGATGAAAACAGACCGACATTTCCTTGCCGTTTGAGATATTTCGACGCTTAAACGCTCATTTCACTCCTTTTTACGTGCAGAATGTAATAAACAACCGTTTATCCGTCGAAACATGCGGAACAGCTCGCAAATCTCGATGATTTCGTCGATTTTGATGAAAACAGACCGTCATTTCCTTCCCGTTTGAGATATTTCGACGTTTAAGCGCTCTTTTTACTCCTTTTTACGTGCAGAATGTAATAAACAACCGTTTAACCGTCGAAACATGCGGAACAGCTCGCAAATCTCGATGATTTCGTCGATTTTGATGAAAACTGACCGTCATTTCCTTGCCGTTTGAGATATTTCGACGTTTAAACGCTCATTTCACTCCTTTTTACGTGCAGAATGCGATGCACAACAATTTAACCGTCGAAACAAGCGGAACAGCCCGCAAATCTCGATGATTTCGTCGATTTTGATGAAAACTGACCGTCATTTCCTTCCCGTTTGAGATATTTCGACGCTAAACGCTCATTTCACTCCTTTTTACGTGCAGAATGCGATGCACAACCGTTTAACCGTCGAAACAAGCGGAACAGCTCGCAAATCTCGATGATTTCGTCGAATTTGATGAAAACTGACCGTCATTTCCTTCCCGTTTGAGATATTTCGACGTTTAAGCGCTCTTTTTACTCCTTTTTACGTGCAGAATGTAATAAACAACCGTTTAACCGTCGAAACAAGCGGAACAGCTCGCAAATCTCGATGATTTCGTCGATTTTGATGAAAACTGACCGTCATTTCCTTCCCGTTTGAGATATTTCGACGCTAAACGCTCATTTCACTCCTTTTTACGTGCAGAATGCGATGCACAACCGTTTAACCGTCGAAACAAGCGGAACAGCTCGCAAATCTCGATGATTTCGTCGATTTTGATGAAAACTGACCGTCATTTCCTTCCCGTTTGAGATATTTCGACGCTAAACGCTCTTTTTACTCCTTTTTACGTGCAGAATGTAATAAACAACCGTTTATCCGTCGAAACATGCGGAACAGCTCGCAAATCTCGATGATTTCGTCGATTTTGATGAAAACTGACCGTCATTTCCTTGCCGTTTGAGATATTTCGACGTTTAAACGCTCATTTCACTCCTTTTTACGTGCAGAATGCGATGCACAACAGTTTAACCGTCGAAACAAGCGGAACAGCCCGCAAATCTCGATGATTTCGTCGATTTTGATGAAAACTGACCGTCATTTCCTTCCCGTTTGAGATATTTCGACGTTTAAGCGCTCTTTTTACTCCTTTTTACGTGCAGAATGCAATACACAACCGCTTAACCGTCGAAACAAGCGGAACAGCTCGCAAATCTCGATGATTTCGTTGATTTTGATGAAAACTGACCGTCATTTCCTTCCCGTTTGAGATATTACGACGTTTAAACGCTCATTTCACTCCTTTTTACGTGCAGAATGCGATGCACAACCGTTTAACCGTCGAAACAAGCGGAACAGCCCGCAAATCTCGATGATTTCGTCGATTTTGATGAAAACTGACCGTCATTTCCTTCCCGTTTGATATATTTCGACGTTTAAGCGCTCTTTTTACTACTTTTTACGTGCAGAATGTAATAAACAACTGTTTAACCGTCGAAACAAGCGGAACAGCTCGCAAATCTCGATGATTTCGTCGATTTTGATGAAAACTGACCGTCATTTCCTTCCCGTTTGAGATATTTTGACGTTTAAACGCTCATTTCACTCCTTTTTACGTGCAGAATGCAATGCACAACCGTTTAACCGTCGAAACAAGCGGAACAGCTCGCAAATCTCGATGATTTCGTCGATTTTGATGAAAATTGACCGTCATTTCCTTCCCGCTTGAGATATTTCGACGTTTAAACGCTCATTTCACTCCTTTTTACGTGCAGAATGCAATGCACAACCGCTTAACCGTCGAAACAAGCGGAACAGCTCGCAAATCTCGATGATTTCGTCGATTTTGATGAAAACTGACCGTCATTTCCTTCCCGTTTGATATATTTCGACGTTTAAGCGCTCTTTTTACTCCTTTTTACGTGCAGAATGTAATAAACAACCGTTTAACCGTCGAAACAAGCGGAACAGCTCGCAAATCTCGATGATTTCGTCGATTTTGATGAAAACTGACCGTCATTTCCTTCCCGTTTGAGATATTTCGACGCTAAACGCTCATTTCACTCCTTTTTACGTGCAGAATGCGATGCACAACCGTTTAACCGTCGAAACAAGCGGAACAGCTCGCAAATCTCGATGATTTCGTCGATTTTGATGAAAACTGACCGTCATTTCCTTCCCGTTTGAGATATTTCGACGCTAAACGCTCTTTTTACTCCTTTTTACGTGCAGAATGTAATAAACAACCGTTTATCCGTCGAAACATGCGGAACAGCTCGCAAATCTCGATGATTTCGTCGATTTTGATGAAAACAGACCGTCATTTCCTTCCCGTTTGAGATATTTCGACGTTTAAGCGCTCTTTTTACTCCTTTTTACGTGCAGAATGTAATAAACAACCGTTTAACCGTCGAAACATGCGGAACAGCTCGCAAATCTCGATGATTTCGTCGATTTTGATGAAAACTGACCGTCATTTCCTTCCCGTTTGATATATTTCGACGTTTAAGCGCTCTTTTTACTACTTTTTACGTGCAGAATGTAATAAACAACCGTTTAACCGTCGAAACAAGCGGAACAGCTCGCAAATCTCGATGATTTCGTCGATTTTGATGAAAACTGACCGTCATTTCCTTCCCGTTTGAGATATTTTGACGTTTAAACGCTCATTTCACTCCTTTTTACGTGCAGAATGCAATGCACAACCGTTTAACCGTCGAAACAAGCGGAACAGCTCGCAAATCTCGATGATTTCGTCGATTTTGATGAAAATTGACCGTCATTTCCTTGCCGTTTGAGATATTTCGACGTTTAAACGCTCATTTCACTCCTTTTTACGTGCAGAATGCCATGCACAACCGTTTAACCGTCGAAACAAGCGGAACAGCCCGCAAATCTCGATGATTTCGTCGATTTTGATGAAAACTGACCGTCATTTCCTTCCCGTTTGAGATATTTCGACGTTTAAACGCTCATTTCACTCCTTTTTACGTGCAGAATGCAATGCACAACCGTTTAACCGTCGAAACATGCGGAACAGCTCGCAAATCTCGATGATTTCGTCGATTTTGATGAAAACTGACCGTCATTTCCTTGCCGTTTGAGATATTTCGACGTTTAAACGCTCATTTCACTCCTTTTTACGTGCAGAATGCGATGCACAACAATTTAACCGTCGAAACATGCGGAACAGCTCGCAAATCTCGATGATTTCGTCGATTTTGATGAAAACTGACCGTCGTTTCCTTCCCGCTTGAGATATTTCGACGTTTAAACGCTCATTTCACTCCTTTTTACGTGCAGAATGCAATGCACAACCGTTTAACCGTCGAAACAAGCGAAACAGCTCGCAAATCTCGATGATTTCGTCGATTTTGATGAAAACTGACCGTCATTTCCTTCCCGTTTGAGATATTTCGACGTTTAAGAGCTCTTTTTACTCCTTTTTACGTGCAGAATGTAATAAACAACCGTTTAACCGTCGAAACATGCGGAACAGCTCGCAAATCTCGATGATTTCGTCGATTTTGATGAAAACTGACCGTCATTTCCTTGCCGTTTGAGATATTTCGACGTTTAAACGCTCATTTCACTCCTTTTTACGTGCAGAATGCGATGCACAACAATTTAACCGTCGAAACAAGCGTAACAGCTCGCAAATCTCGATGATTTCGTCGAATTTGATGAAAACTGACCGTCATTTCCTTCCCGTTTGAGATATTTCGACGTTTAAGCGCTCTTTTTACTCCTTTTTACGTGCAGAATGTAATAAACAACCGTTTAACCGTCGAAACAAGCGGAACAGCTCGCAAATCTGGATGATTTCGTCGATTTTGATGAAAACTGACCGTCATTTCCTTCCCGTTTGAGATATTTCGACGCTAAACGCTCATTTCACTCCTTTTTACGTGCAGAATGTAATAAACAACCGTTTAACCGTCGAAACAAGCGGAACAGCTCGCAAATCTCGATGATTTCGTCGATTTTGATGAAAACTGACCGTCATTTCCTTCCCGTTTGAGATATTTCGACGCTAAACGCTCTTTTTACTCCTTTTTACGTGCAGAATGTAATAAACAACCGTTTATCCGTCGAAACATGCGGAACAGCTCGCAAATCTCGATGATTTCGTCGATTTTGATGAAAACTGACCGTCATTTCCTTCCCGTTTGAGATATTTCGACGTTTAAACGCTCATTTCACTCCTTTTTACGTGCAGAATGCGATGCACAACCGTTTAACCGTCGAAACAAGCGGAACAGCCCGCAAATCTCGATGATTTCGTCGATTTTGATGAAAACTGACCGTCATTTCCTTCCCGTTTGAGATATTTCGACGTTTAAGCGCTCTTTTTACTCCTTTTTACGTGCAGAATGTAATAAACAACCGTTTAACCGTCGAAACAAGCGGAACAGCTCGCAAATCTCGATGATTTCGTCGATTTTGATGAAAACTGACCGTCATTTCCTTCCCGTTTGAGATATTTCGACGTTTAAGCGCTCCTTTTACTCCTTTTTACGTGCAGAATGCAATGCACAACCGTTTAACCGTCGAAACAAGCGGAACAGCTCGCAAATCTCGATGATTTCGTCGATTTTGATGAAAACTGACCGTCATTTCCTTCCCGTTTGAGATATTTCGACGTTTATACGCTCATTTCACTCCTTTTTACGTGCAGAATGCGATGCACAACAGTTTAACCGTCGAAACAAGCGGAACAGCCCGCAAATCTCGATGATTTCGTAGATTTTGATGAAAACTGACCGTCATTTCCTTCCCGTTTGAGATATTTCGACGTTTAAACGCTCATTTGACTCCTTTTTACGTGCAGAATGCAATGCACAACCGTTTAACCGTCGAAACAAGCGGAACAGCTCGCAAATCACGATGATTTCGTCGATTTTGATGAAAACTGACCGTCATTTCCTTCCCGTTTGAGATATTTCGACGTTTACGCGCTCTTTTTACTCCTTTTTACGTGCAGAATGTAATAAACAACCGTTTAACCGTCGAAGCATGCGGAACAGCGCGCAAATCTCGATGATTTCGTCGATTTTGATGAAAACTGACCGTCATTTCCTTCCCGTTTGAGATATTTCAACGTTTAAGAGCTCTTCTTACTCCTTTTTACGTGCAGAATGTAATAAACAATCGTTTATCCGTCGAAACATGCGGAACAGCTCGCAAATCTCGATGATTTCGTCGATTTTGACGAAAACTAACCGTCGTTTCCTTCCCGTTTGAGATATTTCAACGTTTAAGAACTCGTTTTACTCCTTTTTACGTTCAGAATGTAACAAACAACCGTTTAAACGTCGAAACATGCGGAACAGCTCGCAAATCTCGATGATTTCGTCGATTTTTATGAAAACAGACCGACATTTCCTTGCCGTTTGAGATATTTCGACGCTTAAACGCTCATTTCACTCCTTTTTACGTGCAGAATGTAATAAACAACCGTTTATCCGTCGAAACATGCGGAACAGCTCGCAAATCTCGATGATTTCGTCGATTTTGATGAAAACAGACCGTCATTTCCTTCCCGTTTGAGATATTTCGACGTTTAAGCGCTCTTTTTACTCCTTTTTACGTGCAGAATGTAATAAACAACCGTTTAACCGTCGAAACATGCGGAACAGCTCGCAAATCTCGATGATTTCGTCGATTTTGATGAAAACTGACCGTCATTTCCTTGCCGTTTGAGATATTTCGACGTTTAAACGCTCATTTCACTCCTTTTTACGTGCAGAATGCGATGCACAACAATTTAACCGTCGAAACAAGCGGAACAGCCCGCAAATCTCGATGATTTCGTCGATTTTGATGAAAACTGACCGTCATTTCCTTCCCGTTTGAGATATTTCGACGTTTAAGCGCTCTTTTTACTCCTTTTTACGTGCAGAATGCAATACACAACCGCTTAACCGTCGAAACAAGCGGAACAGCTCGCAAATCTCGATGATTTCGTTGATTTTGATGAAAACTGACCGTCATTTCCTTCCCGTTTGAGATATTACGACGTTTAAACGCTCAATTTCACTCCTTTTTACGTGCAGAATGCGATGCACAACCGTTTAACCGTCGAAACAGGCGGAACAGCCCGCAAATCTCGATGATTTCGTCGATTTTGATGAAAACTGACCGTCATTTCCTTCCCGTTTGATATATTTCGACGTTTAAGCGCTCTTTTTACTACTTTTTACGTGCAGAATGTAATAAACAACTGTTTAACCGTCGAAACAAGCGGAACAGCTCGCAAATCTCGATGATTTCGTCGATTTTGATGAAAACTGACCGTCATTTCCTTCCCGTTTGAGATATTTCGACGTTTACGCGCTCTTTTTACTCCTTTTTACGTGCAGAATGTAATAAACAACCGTTTAACCGTCGAAACATGCGGAACAGCTCGCAAATCTCGATGATTTCGTCGATTTTGATGAAAACTGACCGTCATTTCCTTCCCGTTTGATATATTTCGACGTTTAAGCGCTCTTTTTACTACTTTTTACGTGTAGAATGTAATAAACAACCGTTTAACCGTCGAAACAAGCGGAACAGCTCGCAAATCTCGATGATTTCGTCGATTTTGATGAAAACTGACCGTCATTTCCTTCCCGTTTGAGATATTTTGACGTTTAAACGCTCATTTCACTCCTTTTTACGTGCAGAATGCAATGCACAACAGTTTAACCGTCGAAACAAGCGGAACAGCTCGCAAATCTCGATGATTTCGTCGATTTTGATGAAAACTGACCGTCATTTCCTTCCCGTTTGATATATTTCGACGTTTAAGCGCTCTTTTTACTACTTTTTACGTGCAGAATGTAATAAACAACCGTTTAACCGTCGAAACAAGCGGAACAGCTCGCAAATCTCGATGATTTCGTCGATTTTGATGAAAACTGACCGTCATTTCCTTCCCGTTTGAGATATTTTGACGTTTAAACGCTCATTTCACTCCTTTTTACGTGCAGAATGCAATGCACAACCGTTTAACCGTCGAAACAAGCGGAACAGCTCGCAAATCTCGATGATTTCGTCGATTTTGATGAAAACTGACCGTCATTTCCTTCCCGTTTGAGATATTTCGAGGTTTAAGCGCTCTTTTTACTCCTTTTTACGTGCAGAATGTAATAAACAACCGTTTAACCGTCGAAACATGCGGAACAGCTCGCAAATCTCGATGATATCGTCGATTTTGATGAAAACTGACCGTCGTTTCCTTCCCGCTTGAGATATTTCGACGTTTAAACGCTCATTTCACTCCTTTTTACGTGCAGAATGCAATGCACAACCGTTTAACCGTCGAAACAAGCGGAACAGCTCGCAAATCTCGATGATTTCGTCGATTTTGATGAAAATTGACCGTCATTTCCTTCCCGCTTGAGATATTTCGACGTTTAAACGCTCATTTCACTCCTTTTTACGTGCAGAATGCAATGCACAACCGCTTAACCGTCGAAACAAGCGGAACAGCTCGCAAATCTCGATGATTTCGTCGATTTTGATGAAAACTGACCGTCATTTCCTTCCCGTTTGATATATTTCGACGTTTAAGCGCTCTTTTTACTACTTTTTACGTGCAGAATGTAATAAACAACCGTTTAACCGTCGAAACAAGCGGAACAGCTCGCAAATCTCGATGATTTCGTCGATTTTGATGAAAACTGACCGTCATTTCCTTCCCGTTTGAGATATTTCGACGTTTAAACGCTCATTTCACTCCTTTTTACGTGCAGAATGCAATGCACAACCGTTTAACCGTCGAAACAAGCGGAACAGCTCGCAAATCTCGATGATTTCGTCGATTTTGATGAAAATTGACCGTCATTTCCTTGCCGTTTGAGATATTTCGACGTTTAAACGCTCATTTCACTCCTTTTTACGTGCAGAATGCCATGCACAACCGTTTAACCGTCGAAACAAGCGGAACAGCCCGCAAATCTCGATGATTTCGTCGATTTTGATGAAAACTGACCGACATTTCCTTCCCGTTTGAGATATTTTGACGTTTACGCGCTCTTTTTACTACTTTTTACGTGTAGAATGTAATAAACAACCGTTTAACCGTCGAAACAAGCGGAACAGCTCGCAAATCTCGATGATTTCGTCGATTTTGATGAAAATAGACCGTCATTTCCTTCCCGCTTGAGATATTTCGACGTTTAAGCGCTCTTTTTACTACTTTTTACGTGCAGAATGCCATGCACAACCGTTTAACCGTCGAAACAAGCGGAACAGCCCGCAAATCTCGATGATTTCGTCGATTTTGATGAAAACTGACCGACATTTCCTTCCCGTTTGAGATATTTTGACGTTTACGCGCTCTTTTTACTCCTTTTTACGTGCAGAATGTAATAAACAACCGTTTAACCGTCGAAACATGCGGAACAGCTCGCAAATCTCGATGTTTTCGTCGATTTTTATGAAAACTGACCGTCATTTCCTTCCCGTTTGATATATTTCGACGTTTAAGCGCTCTTTTTACTACTTTTTACGTGTAGAATGTAATAAACAGCCGTTTAACCGTCGAAACAAGCGGAACAGCTCGCAAATCTCGATGATTTCGTCGAATTTGATGAAAACTGACCGTCATTTCCTTCCCGTTTGAGATATTTTGACGTTTAAACGCTCATTTCACTCCTTTTTACGTGCAGAATGCAATGCACAACCGTTTAACCGTCGAAACAAGCGGAACAGCTCGCAAATCTCGATGATTTCGTCGATTTTGATGAAAATTGACCGTCATTTCCTTCCCGCTTGAGATATTTCGACGTTTAAACGCTCATTTCACTCCTTTTTACGTGCAGAATGCAATGCACAACCGCTTAACCGCCGAAACAAGCGGAACAGCTCGCAAATCTCGATGATTTCGTCGATTTTGATGAAAACTGACCGTCATTTCCTTCCCGTTTGATATATTTCGACGTTTAAGCGCTCTTTTTACTACTTTTTACGTGCAGAATGTAATAAACAACCGTTTAACCGTCGAAACAAGCGGAACAGCTCGCAAATCTCGATGATTTCGTCGATTTTGATGAAAACTGACCGTCATTTCCTTCCCGTTTGAGATATTTTGACGTTTAAACGCTCATTTCACTCCTTTTTACGTGCAGAATGCAATGCACAACCGTTTAACCGTCGAAACAAGCGGAACAGCTCGCAAATCTCGATGATTTCGTCGATTTTGATGAAAATTGACCGTCATTTCCTTGCCGTTTGAGATATTTCGACGTTTAAACGCTCATTTCACTCCTTTTTACGTGCAGAATGCCATGCACAACCGTTTAACCGTCGAAACAAGCGGAACAGCCCGCAAATCTCGATGATTTCGTCGATTTTGATGAAAACTGACCGTCATTTCCTTCCCGTTTGAGATATTTCGACGTTTAAGCGCTCTTTTTACTCCATTTTACGTGCAGAATGTAATAAACAACCGTTTAACCGTCGAAACAAGCGGAACAGCTCGCAAATCTCGATGATTTCGTCGATTTTGATGAAAACTGACCGTCATTTCCTTCCCGTTTGAGATATTTCGACGTTTAAGCGCTCTTTTTACTCCTTTTTACGTGCAGAATGTAATAAACAACCGTTTAACCGTCGAAACATGCGGAACAGCTCGCAAATCTCGATGATTTCGTCGATTTTGATGAAAACTGACCGTCGTTTCCTTCCCGTTTGAGATATTCCGACGTTTAAACGCTCATTTCACTCCTTTTTACGTGCAGAATGCAATGCACAACCGATTAACCGTCGAAACAAGCGGAACAGCTCGCAAATCTCGATGATTTCGTCGACTTTGATGAAAACTGACCGTCATTTCCTTCCCGTTTGAGATATTTCGACGTTTAAGCGCTCTTTTTACTCCTTTTGACGTGCAGAATGTAATAAACAACCGTCTAACCGTCGAAACATGCGGAACAGCTCGCAAATCTCGATGATTTCGTCGATTTTGATGAAAACTGACCGACATTTCCTTCCCGTTTGAGATATTTCGACGTTTAAACGCTCATTTCACTCCTTTTTACGTGCAGAATGCAATACACAACCGCTTAACCGTCGAAACAAGCGGAACAGCTCGCAAATCTCGATGATTTCGTCGATTTTGATGAAAACTGACCGTCATTTCCTTCCCGTTTGAGATATTTCGAGGTTTAAGCGCTCTTTTTACTCCTTTTTACGTGCAGAATGTAATAAACAACCGTTTAACCGTCGAAACAAGCGGAACAGCTCGCAAATCTCGATGATTTCGTCGATTTTGATGAAAACTGACCGTCATTTCCTTCCCGTTTGAGATATTTCGAGGTTTAAGCGCTCTTTTTACTCCTTTTTACGTGCAGAATGTAATAAACAACCGTTTAACCGTCGAAACAAGCGGAACAGCTCGCAAATCTCGATGATTTCGTCGATTTTGATGAAAACTGACCGTCATTTCCTTCCCGTTTGAGATATTTCGACGTTTAAGCGCTCATTTTACTCCTTTTTACGTGCAGAATGTAATAAACAACCGTTTAACCGTCGAAACAAGCGGAACAGCTCGCAAATCTCCATGATTTCGTCGATTTTGACGAAAACTAACCGCCGTTTCCTTCCCGTTTGAGATATTTCGACGTTTAAGAGCTCGTTTTACCCCATCTAACGTGCAGAATGTAATACAAGCCGGTTTCATCCTCGCAACAAGCGGAACAGCTCGCAAATCTCGATGATTTCGTCGATTTTGATGAAAACTGACCGTCATTTCCTTCCCGTTTGAGATATTTCGAGGTTTAAGCGCTCTTTTTACTCCTTTTTACGTGCAGAATGTAATAAACAACCGTTTAACCGTCGAAACAAGCGGAACAGCTCGCAAATCTCGATGATTTCGTCGATTTTGACGAAAACTAACCGTCGTTTCCTTCTCGTTTGAGATATTTCGACGTTTAAGAGCTCGTTTTACTCCATTTGACGTGCAGAACGTAATACAAGCCAGTTTCATCCTCGAAACAAGCGGAACAGCTCGCAAATCTCGATGATTTCGTCGATTTTGACGAAAACTAACCGTCGTTTCCTTCCCGTTTGAGATATTTCGACGTTTAAGAGCTCGTTTTACTCCATTTAACGTGCAGAATGTAATACAAGCCAGTTTCAGCGTCGAAACAAGCGGAACAGCTCGCAAATCTCCATGATTTCGTCGATTTTGACGAAAACTAACCGCCGTTTCCTTCCCGTTTGAGATATTTCGACGTTTAAGAGCTCGTTTTACCCCATCTAACGTGCAGAATGTAATACAAGCCAGTTTCAGCGTCGTAACAAGCGGAACAGCTCGCAAATGTCGATGATTTCGTCGATTTTGACGAAAACTAACCGTCGTTTCCTTCCCGTTTGAGATATTTCGACGTTTAAGAGCTCGTTTTACTCCATTCAACGAGCAGAATGTAATACACGCCAGTTTCATCCTCGAAACAAGCGGAACAGCTCGCAAATCTCGATGATTTCGTCGATTTTGACGAAAACTAACCGTCGTTTCCTTCCCGTTTGAGATATTTCGACGCTTAAGAGCTCGTTTTACTCCATTTAACGTGCAGAATGTAATACAAGCCAGTTTCAACGTCGAAACAAGCGGAACAGCTCGCAAATCTCGATCATTTCGTCGATTTTGACGAAAACTAACCGTCGTTTCCTTCCCGTTTGAGATATTTCGACGTTTAAGAGCTCGTTTTACTCCATTTAACGTGCAGAATGTAATACAAGCCAGTTTCAGCGTCGTAACAAGCGGAACAGCTCGCAAATGTCGATGATTTCGTCGATTTTGACGAAAACTAACCGTCGTTTCCTTCCCGTTTGAGATATTTCGACGTTTAAGAGCTCGTTTTACTCCATTCAACGAGCAGAATGTAATACACGCCAGTTTCATCCTCGAAACAAGCGGAACAGCTCGCAAATCTCGATGATTTCGTCGATTTTGACGAAAACTAACCGTCGTTTCCTTCCCGTTTGAGATATTTCGAAGCTTAAGAGCTCGTTTTACTCCATTTAACGTGCAGAATGTAATACAAGCCAGTTTCAGCGTCGAAACAAGCGGAACAGCTCGCAAATCTCGATGATTTCGCCGATTTTGACGAAAACTAACCGCCGTTTCCTTCCCGTTTGAGATATTTCGACGTTTATGAGCTCGTTTTACCCCATCTAACGTGCAGAATGTAATACAAGCCGGTTTCATCCTCGCAACAAGCGGAACGGCTCGCAAATCTCGATGATTTCGTCGATTTTGACGAAAACTAACCGTCGTTTCCTTCTCGTTTGAGATATTTCGACGTTTAAGAGCTCGTTTTACTCCATTTGACGTGCAGAATGTAATACAAGCCAGTTTCAGCGTCGAAACAAGCGGAACAGCTCGCAAATCTCCATGATTTCGTCGATTTTGACGAAAACTAACCGCCGTTTCCTTCCCGTTTGAGATATTTCGACGTTTAAGAGCTCGTTTTACCCCATCTAACGTGCAGAATGTAATACAAGCCGGTTTCATCCTCGCAACAAGCGGAACAGCTCGCAAATCTCGATGATTTCGTCGATTTTGACGAAAACTAACCGTCGTTTCCTTCCCGTTTGAGATATTTCGACGTTTAAGAGCTCGTTTTACTCCATTTAACGTGCAGAATGTAATACAAGCCAGTTTCAGCGTCGAAACAAGCGGAACAGCTCGCAAATCTCCATGATTTCGTCGATTTTGACGAAAACTAACCGCCGTTTCCTTCCCGTTTGAGATATTTCGACGTTTAAGAGCTCGTTTTACCCCATCTAACGTGCAGAATGTAATACAAGCCGGTTTCATCCTCGCAACAAGCGGATCAGCTCGCAAATCTCGATGATTTCGTCGATTTTGACGAAAACTAACCGCCGTTTCCTTCTCGTTTGAGATATTTCGACGTTTAAGAGCTCGTTTTACTCCATTTGACGTGCAGAATGTAATACAAGCCAGTTTCAGCGTCGTAACAAGCGGAACAGCTCGCAAATGTCGATGATTTCGTCGATTTTGACGAAAACTAACCGTCGTTTCCTTCCCGTTTGAGATATTTCGACGTTTAAGAGCTCGTTTTACTCCATTTGACGTGCAGAATGTAATACAAGCCAGTTTCAGCGTCGAAACAAGCGGAACAGCTCGCAAATCTCCATGATTTCGTCGATTTTGACGAAAACTAACCGCCGTTTCCTTCCCGTTTGAGATATTTCGACGTTTAAGAGCTCGTTTTACCCCATCTAACGTGCAGAATGTAATACAAGCCGGTTTCATCCTCGCAACAAGCGGAACAGCTCGCAAATCTCGATGATTTCGTCGATTTTGACGAAAACTAACCGTCGTTTCCTTCCCGTTTGAGATATTTCGACGTTTAAGAGCTCGTTTTACTCCATTTAACGTGCAGAATGTAATACAAGCCAGTTTCAGCGTCGAAACAAGCGGAACAGCTCGCAAATCTCCATGATTTCGTCGATTTTGACGAAAACTAACCGCCGTTTCCTTCCCGTTTGAGATATTTCGACGTTTAAGAGCTCGTTTTACCCCATCTAACGTGCAGAATGTAATACAAGCCGGTTTCATCCTCGCAACAAGCGGATCAGCTCGCAAATCTCGATGATTTCGTCGATTTTGACGAAAACTAACCGCCGTTTCCTTCTCGTTTGAGATATTTCGACGTTTAAGAGCTCGTTTTACTCCATTTGACGTGCAGAATGTAATACAAGCCAGTTTCAGCGTCGTAACAAGCGGAACAGCTCGCAAATGTCGATGATTTCGTCGATTTTGACGAAAACTAACCGTCGTTTCCTTCCCGTTTGAGATATTTCGACGTTTAAGAGCTCGTTTTACCCCATCTAACGTGCAGAATGTAATACAAGCTGGTTTCATCCTCGCAACAAGCGGAACAGCTCGCAAATCTCGATGATTTCGTCGATTTTGACGAAAACTAACCGTCGTTTCCTTCTCGTTTGAGATATTTCGACGTTTAAGAGCTCGTTTTACTCCACTTGACGTGCAGAATGTAATACAAGCCAGTTTCATCCTCGAAACAAGCGGAACAGCTCGCAAATCTCGATGATTTCGTCGATTTTGACGAAAACTAACCGTCGTTTCCTTCCCGTTTGAGATATTTCGACGCTTAAGAGCTCGTTTTACTCCATTTAACGTGCAGAATGTAATACAAGCCAGTTTCAACGTCGAAGCAAGCGGAACAGCTCGCAAATCTCGATCATTTCGTCGATTTTTACGAAAACTAACCGTCGTTTCCTTCCCGTTTGAGATATTTCGACGTTTAAGAGCTCGTTTTACTCCATTTAACGTGCAGAATGCAATACACGCCAGTTTCATCCTCGAAACAAGCGGAACAGCTCGCAAATCTCGATGATTTCGTCGATTTTGACGAAAACTAACCGTCGTTTCCTTCCCGTTTGAGATATTTCGACGATTAAGAGCTCGTTTTACTCCATTTAACGTGCAGAATGTAATACAAGCCAGTTTCAGCGTCGAAACAAGCGGAACAGCTCGCAAATCTCCATGATTTCGTCGATTTTGACGAAAACTAACCGCCGTTTCCTTCCCGTTTGAGATATTTCGACGTTTAAGAGCTCGTTTTACCCCATCTAACGTGCAGAATGTAATACAAGCCGGTTTCATCCTCGCAACAAGCGGAACAGCTCGCAAATCTCGATGATTTCGTCGATTTTGACGAAAACTAACCGTCGTTTCCTTCCCGTTTGAGATATTTCGACGTTTAAGAGCTCGTTTTACTCCATTTAACGTGCAGAATGTAATACAAGCCAGTTTCAGCGTCGAAACAAGCGGAACAGCTCGCAAATCTCCATGATTTCGTCGATTTTGACGAAAACTAACCGCCGTTTCCTTCCCGTTTGAGATATTTCGACGTTTAAGAGCTCGTTTTACCCCATCTAACGTGCAGAATGTAATACAAGCCAGTTTCAGCGTCGAAACAAGCGGAACAGCTCGCAAATCTCCATGATTTCGTCGATTTTGACGAAAACTAACCGTCGTTTCCTTCTCGTTTGAGATATTTCGACGTTTAAGAGCTCGTTTTACTCCATTTGAGGTGCAGAATGTAATACAAGCCAGTTTCAGCGTCGTAACAAGCGGAACAGCTCGCAAATGTCGATGATTTCGTCGATTTTGACGAAAACTAACCGTCGTTTCCTTCCCGTTTGAGATATTTCGACGTTTAAGAGCTCGTTTTACTCCATTCAACGAGCAGAATGCAATACACGCCAGTTTCATCCTCGAAACAAGCGGAACAGCTCGCAAATCTCGATGATTTCGTCGATTTTGACGAAAACTAACCGTCGTTTCCTTCCCGTTTGAGATATTTCGACGATTAAGAGCTCGTTTTACTCCATTTAACGTGCAGAATGTAATACAAGCCAGTTTCAGCGTCGAAACAAGCGGAACAGCTCGCAAATCTCCATGATTTCGTCGATTTTGACGAAAACTAACCGCCGTTTCCTTCCCGTTTGAGATATTTCGACGTTTAAGAGCTCGTTTTACTCCATTTGACGTGCAGAATGTAATACAAGCCAGTTTCAGCGTCGTAACAAGCGGAACAGCTCGCAAATGTCGATGATTTCGTCGATTTTGACGAAAACTAACCGTCGTTTCCTTCCCGTTTGAGATATTTCGACGTTTAAGAGCTCGTTTTACTCCATTCAACGAGCAGAATGCAATACACGCCAGTTTCATCCTCGAAACAAGCGGAACAGCTCGCAAATCTCGATGATTTCGTCGATTTTGACGAAAACTAACCGTCGTTTCCTTCCCGTTTGAGATATTTCGACGTTTAAGAGCTCGTTTTACTCCATTTAACGTGCAGAATGTAACACAAGCCAGTTTCAGCGTCGAAACAAGCGGAACAGCTCGCAAATCTCCATGATTTCGTCGATTTTGACGAAAACTAACCGCCGTTTCCTTCCCGTTTGAGATATTTCGACGTTTAAGAGCTCGTTTTACCCCATCTAACGTGCAGAATGTAATACAAGCTGGTTTCATCCTCGCAACAAGCGGAACAGCTCGCAAATCTCGATGATTTCGTCGATTTTGACGAAAACTAACCGTCGTTTCCTTCTCGTTTGAGATATTTCGACGTTTAAGAGCTCGTTTTACTCCACTTGACGTGCAGAATGTAATACAAGCCAGTTTCATCCTCGAAACAAGCGGAACAGCTCGCAAATCTCGATGATTTCGTCGATTTTGACGAAAACTAACCGTCGTTTCCTTCCCGTTTGAGATATTTCGACGCTTAAGAGCTCGTTTTACTCCATTTAACGTGCAGAATGTAATACAAGCCAGTTTCAACGTCGAAGCAAGCGGAACAGCTCGCAAATCTCGATCATTTCGTCGATTTTTACGAAAACTAACCGTCGTTTCCTTCCCGTTTGAGATATTTCGACGTTTAAGAGCTCGTTTTACTCCATTTAACGTGCAGAATGCAATACACGCCAGTTTCATCCTCGAAACAAGCGGAACAGCTCGCAAATCTCGATGATTTCGTCGATTTTGACGAAAACTAACCGTCGTTTCCTTCCCGTTTGAGATATTTCGACGATTAAGAGCTCGTTTTACTCCATTTAACGTGCAGAATGTAATACAAGCCAGTTTCAGCGTCGAAACAAGCGGAACAGCTCGCAAATCTCCATGATTTCGTCGATTTTGACGAAAACTAACCGCCGTTTCCTTCCCGTTTGAGATATTTCGACGTTTAAGAGCTCGTTTTACCCCATCTAACGTGCAGAATGTAATACAAGCCGGTTTCATCCTCGCAACAAGCGGAACAGCTCGCAAATCTCGATGATTTCGTCGATTTTGACGAAAACTAACCGTCGTTTCCTTCCCGTTTGAGATATTTCGACGTTTAAGAGCTCGTTTTACTCCATTTAACGTGCAGAATGTAATACAAGCCAGTTTCAGCGTCGAAACAAGCGGAACAGCTCGCAAATCTCCATGATTTCGTCGATTTTGACGAAAACTAACCGCCGTTTCCTTCCCGTTTGAGATATTTCGACGTTTAAGAGCTCGTTTTACCCCATCTAACGTGCAGAATGTAATACAAGCCAGTTTCAGCGTCGAAACAAGCGGAACAGCTCGCAAATCTCCATGATTTCGTCGATTTTGACGAAAACTAACCGTCGTTTCCTTCTCGTTTGAGATATTTCGACGTTTAAGAGCTCGTTTTACTCCATTTGAGGTGCAGAATGTAATACAAGCCAGTTTCAGCGTCGTAACAAGCGGAACAGCTCGCAAATGTCGATGATTTCGTCGATTTTGACGAAAACTAACCGTCGTTTCCTTCCCGTTTGAGATATTTCGACGTTTAAGAGCTCGTTTTACTCCATTCAACGAGCAGAATGCAATACACGCCAGTTTCATCCTCGAAACAAGCGGAACAGCTCGCAAATCTCGATGATTTCGTCGATTTTGACGAAAACTAACCGTCGTTTCCTTCCCGTTTGAGATATTTCGACGCTTAAGAGCTCGTTTTACTCCATTTAACGTGCAGAATGTAATACAAGCCAGTTTCAACGTCGAAGCAAGCGGAACAGCTCGCAAATCTCGATCATTTCGTCGATTTTTACGAAAACTAACCGTCGTTTCCTTCCCGTTTGAGATATTTCGACGTTTAAGAGCTCGTTTTACTCCATTTAACGTGCAGAATGCAATACACGCCAGTTTCATCCTCGAAACAAGCGGAACAGCTCGCAAATCTCGATGATTTCGTCGATTTTGACGAAAACTAACCGTCGTTTCCTTCCCGTTTGAGATATTTCGACGATTAAGAGCTCGTTTTACTCCATTTAACGTGCAGAATGTAATACAAGCCAGTTTCAGCGTCGAAACAAGCGGAACAGCTCGCAAATCTCCATGATTTCGTCGATTTTGACGAAAACTAACCGCCGTTTCCTTCCCGTTTGAGATATTTCGACGTTTAAGAGCTCGTTTTACCCCATCTAACGTGCAGAATGTAATACAAGCCTGTTTCATCCTCGCAACAAGCGGAACAGCTCGCAAATCTCGATGATTTCGTCGATTTTGACGAAAACTAACCGTCGTTTCCTTCCCGTTTGAGATATTTCGACGTTTAAGAGCTCGTTTTACTCCATTTAACGTGCAGAATGTAATACAAGCCAGTTTCAGCGTCGAAACAAGCGGAACAGCTCGCAAATCTCGATGATTTCGTCGATTTTGACGAAAACTAACCGTCGTTTCCTTCCCGTTTGAGATATTTCGACGTTTAAGAGCTCGTTTTACTCCATTTAACGTGCAGAATGTAATACAAGCCAGTTTCAGCGTCGAAAAAAGCGGAACAGCTCGCAAATCTCGATGATTTCGTCGATTTTGACGAAAACTAACCGCCGTTTCCTTCCCGTTTGAGATATTTCGACGTTTAAAAGCTCGTTTTACTCCATTTGACGTGCAGAATGTAATACAAGCCAGTTTCAGCGTCGAAACAAGCGGAACAGCTCGCAAATCTCCATGATTTCGTCGATTTTGACGAAAACTAACCGCCGTTTCCTTCCCGTTTGAGATATTTCGATGTTTAAGAGCTCGTTTTACCCCATCTAACGTGCAGAATGTAATACAAGCCGGTTTCATCCTCGCAACAAGCGGAACAGCTCGCAAATGTCGATGATTTCGTCGATTTTGACGAAAACTAACCGTCGTTTCCTTCCCGTTTGAGATATTTCGACGTTTAAGAGCTCGTTTTACTCCATTCAACGAGCAGAATGTAATACACGCCAGTTTCATCCTCGAAACAAGCGGAACAGCTCGCAAATCTCGATGATTTCGTCGATTTTGACGAAAACTAACCGTCGTTTCCTTCCCGTTTGAGATATTTCGACGCTTAAGAGCTCGTTTTACTCCATTTAACGTGCAGAATGTAATACAAGCTGGTTTCATCCTCGCAACAAGCGGAACAGCTCGCAAATCTCGATGATTTCGTCGATTTTGACGAAAACTAACCGTCGTTTCCTTCTCGTTTGAGATATTTCGACGTTTAAGAGCTCGTTTTACTCCATTTGACGTGCAGAATGTAATACAAGCCAGTTTCAGCGTCGTAACAAGCGGAACAGCTCGCAAATGTCGATGATTTCGTCGATTTTGACGAAAACTAACCGTCGTTTCCTTCCCGTTTGAGATATTTCGACGTTTAAGAGCTCGTTTTACTCCATTCAACGAGCAGAATGTAATACAAGCCAGTTTCAACGTCGAAACAAGCGGAACAGCTCGCAAATCTCGATCATTTCGTCGATTTTTACGAAAACTAACCGTCGTTTCCTTCCCGTTTGAGATATTTCGACGTTTAAGAGCTCGTTTTACTCCATTTAACGTGCAGAATGTAATACAAGCCAGTTTCAGCGTCGAAACAAGCGGAACAGCTCGCAAATCTCGATGATTTCGTCGATTTTGACGAAAACTAACCGCCGTTTCCTTCCCGTTTGAGATACTTCGACGTTTAAAAGCTCGTTTTACTCCATTTGACGTGCAGAATGTAATACAAGCCAGTTTCAGCGTCGGAACAAGCGGAACAGCTCGCAAATGTCGATGATTTCGTCGATTTTGACGAAAACTAACCGTCGTTTCCTTCCCGTTTGAGATATTTCGACGTTTAAGAGCACGTTTTACTCCATTCAACGAGCAGAATGTAATACACGCCAGTTTCATCCTCGAAACAAGCGGAACAGCTCGCAAATCTCGATGATTTCGTCGATTTTGACGAAAACTAACCGTCGTTTCCTTCCCGTTTGAGATATTTCGACGTTTAAGAGCACGTTTTACTCCATTCAACGAGCAGAATGTAATACACGCCAGTTTCATCCTCGAAAAAAGCGGAACAGCTGGCAAATCTCGATGATTTCGTCGATTTTGACGAAAACTAACCGTCGTTTCCTTCCCGTTTGAGATATTTCGACGCTTAAGAGCTCGTTTTACTCCATTTAACGTGCAGAATGTAATACAAGCCAGTTTCAACGTCGAAACAAGCGGAACAGCTCGCAAATCTCGATAATTTCGTCGATTTTGACGAAAACTAACCGTCGTTTCCTTCCCGTTTGAGATATTTCGACGCTTAAGAGCTCGTTTTACTCCATTTAACGTGCAGAATGTAATACAAGCCAGTTTCAACGTCGAAACAAGCGGAACAGCTCGCAAATCTCGATCATTTCGTCGATTTTTACGAAAACTAACCGTCGTTTCCTTCCCGTTTGAGATATTTCGACGTTTAAGAGCTCGTTTTACTCCATTTAACGTGCAGAATGTAATACAAGCCAGTTTCAGCGTCGAAACAAGCGGAACAGCTCGCAAATCTCGATGATTTCGTCGATTTTGACGAAAACTAACCGCCGTTTCCTTCCCGTTTGAGATACTTCGACGTTTAAAAGCTCGTTTTACTCCATTTGACGTGCAGAATGTAATACAAGCCAGTTTCAGCGTCGGAACAAGCGGAACAGCTCGCAAATGTCGATGATTTCGTCGATTTTGACGAAAACTAACCGTCGTTTCCTTCCCGTTTGAGATATTTCGACGTTTAAGAGCACGTTTTACTCCATTCAACGAGCAGAATGTAATACACGCCAGTTTCATCCTCGAAACAAGCGGAACAGCTCGCAAATCTCGATGATTTCGTCGATTTTGACGAAAACTAACCGTCGTTTCCTTCCCGTTTGAGATATTTCGACGTTTAAGAGCACGTTTTACTCCATTCAACGAGCAGAATGTAATACACGCCAGTTTCATCCTCGAAAAAAGCGGAACAGCTGGCAAATCTCGATGATTTCGTCGATTTTGACGAAAACTAACCGTCGTTTCCTTCCCGTTTGAGATATTTCGACGCTTAAGAGCTCGTTTTACTCCATTTAACGTGCAGAATGTAATACAAGCCAGTTTCAACGTCGAAACAAGCGGAACAGCTCGCAAATCTCGATAATTTCGTCGATTTTGACGAAAACTAACCGTCGTTTCCTTCCCGTTTGAGATATTTCGACGCTTAAGAGCTCGTTTTACTCCATTTAACGTGCAGAATGTAATACAAGCCAGTTTCAACGTCGAAACAAGCGGAACAGCTCGCAAATCTCGATAATTTCGTCGATTTTGACGAATACTAACCGTCGTTTCCTTCCCGTTTGAGATATTTCGACGCTTAAGAGCTCCTTTTACTCCATTTAACGTGCAGAATGTAATACAAGCCAGTTTCAACGTCGAAACAAGCGGAACAGCTCGCAAATCTCGAACATTTCGTCGATTTTTACGAAAACTAACCGTCGTTTCCTTCCCGTTTGAGATATTTCGACGTTTAAGAGCTCGTTTTACTCCATTTAACGTGCAGAATGTAATACAAGCCAGTTTCAGCGTCGAAACAAGCGGAACAGCTCGCAAATCTCGATGATTTCGTCGATTTTGACGAAAACTAACCGCCGTTTCCTTCCCGTTTGAGATATTTCGACGTTTAAAAGCTCGTTTTACTCCATTTGACGTGCAGAATGTAATACAAGCCAGTTTCAGCGTCGGAACAAGCGGAACAGCTCGCAAATGTCGATGATTTCGTCGATTTTGACAAAAACTAACCGTCGTTTCCTTCCCGTTTGAGATATTTCGACGTTTAAGAGCACGTTTTACTCCATTCAACGAGCAGAATGTAATACACGCCAGTTTCATCCTCGAAACAAGCGGAACAGCTCGCAAATCTCGATGATTTCGTCGATTTTGACGAAAACTAACCGTCGTTTCCTTCCCGTTTGAGATATTTCGACGTTTAAGAGCACGTTTTACTCCATTCAACGAGCAGAATGTAATACACGCCAGTTTCATCCTCGAAAAAAGCGGAACAGCTGGCAAATCTCGATGATTTCGTCGATTTTGACGAAAACTAACCGTCGTTTCCTTCCCGTTTGAGATATTTCGACGCTTAAGAGCTCGTTTTACTCCATTTAACGTGCAGAATGTAATACAAGCCAGTTTCAACGTCGAAACAAGCGGAACAGCTCGCAAATCTCGATAATTTCGTCGATTTTGACGAAAACTAACCGTCGTTTCCTTCCCGTTTGAGATATTTCGACGCTTAGAGCTCGTTTTACTCCATTTAACGTGCAGAATGTAATACCAGCCAGTTTCAGCGTCGAAACAAGCGGAACAGCTCGCAAATCTCCATGATTTCGTCGATTTTGACGAAAACTAACCGCCGTTTCCTTCCCGTTTGAGATATTTCGACGTTTAAGAGCTCGTTTTACCCCATCTAACGTGCAGAATGTAATACAAGCCGGTTTCATCCTCGCAACAAGCGGAACAGCTCGCAAATGTCGATGATTTCGTCGATTTTGACTAAAACTAACCGTCGTTTCCTTCCCGTTTGAGATATTTCGACGTTTAAGAGCTCGTTTTACTCCATTCAACGAGCAGAATGTAATACACGCCAGTTTCATCCTCGAAACAAGCGGAACAGCTCGCAAATCTCGATGATTTCGTCGATTTTGACGAAAACTAACCGTCGTTTCCTTCCCGTTTGAGATATTTCGACGCTTAAGAGCTCGTTTTACTCCATTTAACGTGCAGAATGTAATACAAGCCAGTTTCAACGTCGAAGCAAGCGGAACAGCTCGCAAATCTCGATCATTTCGTCGATTTTTACGAAAACTAACCGTCGTTTCCTTCTCGTTTGAGATATTTCGACGTTTAAGAGCTCGTTTTACTCCATTTGACGTGCAGAATGTAATACAAGCCAGTTTCATCCTCGAAACAAGCGGAACAGCTCGCAAATCTCGATGATTTCGTCGATTTTGACGAAAACTAACCGTCGTTTCCTTCCCGTTTGAGATATTTCGACGCTTAAGAGCTCGTTTTACTCCATTTAACGTGCAGAATGTAATACAAGCCAGTTTCAACGTCGAAGCAAGCGGAACAGCTCGCAAATCTCGATCATTTCGTCGATTTTTACGAAAACTAACCGTCGTTTCCTTCCCGTTTGAGATATTTCGACGTTTAAGAGCTCGTTTTACCCCATCTAACGTGCAGAATGTAATACAAGCCGGTTTCATCCTCGCAACAAGCGGAACAGCTCGCAAATCTCGATGATTTCGTCGATTTTGACGAAAACTAACCGTCGTTTCCTTCCCGTTTGAGATATTTCGACGTTTAAGAGCTCGTTTTACTCCATTTAACGTGCAGAATGTAATACAAGCCAGTTTCAGCGTCGAAACAAGCGGAACAGCTCGCAAATCTCCATGATTTCGTCGATTTTGACGAAAACTAACCGCCGTTTCCTTCCCGTTTGAGATATTTCGACGTTTAAGAGCTCGTTTTACCCCATCTAACGTGCAGAATGTAATACAAGCCGGTTTCATCCTCGCAACAAGCGGAACAGCTCGCAAATCTCGATGATTTCGTCGATTTTGACGAAAACTAACCGTCGTTTCCTTCTCGTTTGAGATATTTCGACGTTTAAGAGCTCGTTTTACTCCATTTGAAGTGCAGAATGTAATACAAGCCAGTTTCAGCGTCGTAACAAGCGGAACAGCTCGCAAATGTCGATGATTTCGTCGATTTTGACGAAAACTAACCGTCGTTTCCTTCCCGTTTGAGATATTTCGACGTTTAAGAGCTCGTTTTACTCCATTCAACGAGCAGAATGCAATACACGCCAGTTTCATCCTCGAAACAAGCGGAACAGCTCGCAAATCTCGATCATTTCGTCGATTTTTACGAAAACTAACCGTCGTTTCCTTCCCGTTTGAGATATTTCGACGTTTAAGAACTCGTTTTACTCCATTGAACGTGCAGAATGTAATACAAGCCAGTTTCAGCGTCGAAACAAGCGGAACAGCTCGCAAATCTCGATGATTTCGTCGATTTTGACGAAAACTAACCGCCGTTTCCTTCCCGTTTGAGATATTTCGACGTTTAAAAGCTCGTTTTACTCCATTTGACGTGCAGAATGTAATACAAGCCAGTTTCAGCGTCGAAACAAGCGGAACAGCTCGCAAATCTACATGATTTCGTCGATTTTGACGAAAACTAACCGCCGTTTCCTTCCCGTTTGAGATATTTCGACGTTTAAGAGCTCGTTTTACCCCATCTAACGTGCAGAATGTAATACAAGCCGGTTTCATCCTCGCAACAAGCGGAACAGCTCGCAAATGTCGATGATTTCGTCGATTTTGACGAAAACTAACCGTCGTTTCCTTCCCGTTTGAGATATTTCGACGCTTAAGAGCTCGTTTTACTCCATTTAACGTGCAGAATGTAATACAAGCTGGTTTCATCCTCGCAACAAGCGGAACAGCGCGCAAATCTCGATGATTTCGTCGATTTTGACGAAAACTAACCGTCGTTTCCTTCTCGTTTGAGATATTTCGACGTTTAAGAGCTCGTTTTACTCCATTTGACGTGCAGAATGTAATACAAGCCAGTTTCAGCGTCGTAACAAGCGGAACAGCTCGCAAATGTCGATGATTTCGTCGATTTTGACGAAAACTAACCGTCGTTTCCTTCCCGTTTGAGATATTTCGACGTTTAAGAGCTCGTTTTACTCCATTCAACGAGCAGAATGTAATACACGCCAGTTTCATCCTCGAAACAAGCGGAACAGCTCGCAAATCTCGATGATTTCGTCGATTTTGACGAAAACTAACCGTCGTTTCCTTCCCGTTTGAGATATTTCGACGCTTAAGAGCTCGTTTTACTCCATTTAACGTGCAGAATGTAATACAAGCCAGTTTCAACGTCGAAACAAGCGGAACAGCTCGCAAATCTCGATAATTTCGTCGATTTTGACGAAAACTAACCGTCGTTTCCTTCCCGTTTGAGATATTTCGACGCTTAAGAGCTCGTTTTACTCCATTTAACGTGCAGAATGTAATACAAGCCAGTTTCAACGTCGAAACAAGCGGAACAGCTCGCAAATCTCGATCATATCGTCGATTTTTACGAAAACTAACCGTCGTTTCCTTCCCGTTTGAGATATTTCGACGTTTAAGAGCTCGTTTTACTCCATTTAACGTGCAGAATGTAATACAAGCCAGTTTCAGCGTCGAAACAAGCGGAACAGCTCGCAAATCTCGATGATTTCGTCGATTTTGACGAAAACTAACCGCCGTTTCCTTCCCGTTTGAGATATTTCGACGTTTAAAAGCTCGTTTTACTCCATTTGACGTGCAGAATGTAATACAAGCCAGTTTCAGCGTCGTAACAAGCGGAACAGCTCGCAAATGTCGATGATTTCGTCGATTTTGACGAAAACTAACCGTCGTTTCCTTCCCGTTTGAGATATTTCGACGTTTAAGAGCACGTTTTACTCCATTCAACGAGCGGAATGTAATACACGCCAGTTTCATCCTCGAAACAAGCGGAACAGCTCGCAAATCTCGATGATTTCGTCGATTTTGACGAAAACTAACCGCCGTTTCCTTCCCGTTTGAGATATTTCGACGTTTAAAAGCTCGTTTTACTCCATTTGACGTGCAGAATGTAATACAAGCCAGTTTCAGCGTCGGAACAAGCGGAACAGCTCGCAAATGTCGATGATTTCGTCGATATTGACGAAAACTAACCGTCGTTTCCTTCCCGTTTGAGATATTTCGACGTTTAAGAGCACGTTTTACTCCATTCAACGAGCAGAATGTAATACACGCCAGTTTCATCCTCGCAACAAGCGGAACAGCTCGCAAATCTCGATGATTTCGTCGATTTTGACGAAAACTAACCGTCGTTTCCTTCCCGTTTGAGATATTTCGACGTTTAAGAGCACGTTTTACTCCATTCAACGAGCAGAATGTAATACACGCCAGTTTCATCCTCGAAAAAAGCGGAACAGCTGGCAAATCTCGATGATTTCGTCGATTTTGACGAAAACTAACCGTCGTTTCCTTCCCGTTTGAGATATTTCGACGCTTAAGAGCTCGTTTTACTCCATTTAACGTGCAGAATGTAATACAAGCCAGTTTCAACGTCGAAACAAGCGGAACAGCTCGCAAATCTCGATAATTTCGTCGATTTTGACGAAAACTAACCGTCGTTTCCTTCCCGTTTGAGATATTTCGAAGCTTAGAGCTCGTTTTACTCCATTTAACGTGCAGAATGTAATACCAGCCAGTTTCAGCGTCGAAACAAGCGGAACAGCTCGCAAATCTCCATGATTTCGTCGATTTTGACGAAAACTAACCGCCGTTTCCTTCCCGTTTGAGATATTTCGACGTTTAAGAGCTCGTTTTACCCCATCTAACGTGCAGAATGTAATACAAGCCGGTTTCATCCTCGCAACAAGCGGAACAGCTCGCAAATGTCGATGATTTCGTCGATTTTGACTAAAACTAACCGTCGTTTCCTTCCCGTTTGAGATATTTCGACGTTTAAGAGCTCGTTTTACTCCATTCAACGAGCAGAATGTAATACACGCCAGTTTCATCCTCGAAACAAGCGGAACAGCTCGCAAATCTCGATGATTTCGTCGATTTTGACGAAAACTAACCGTCGTTTCCTTCCCGTTTGAGATATTTCGACGCTTAAGAGCTCGTTTTACTCCATTTAACGTGCAGAATGTAATACAAGCCAGTTTCAACGTCGAAGCAAGCGGAACAGCTCGCAAATCTCGATAATTTCGTCGATTTTGACGAAAACTAACCGTCGTTTCCTTCCCGTTTGAGATATTTCGACGCTTAAGAGCTCGTTTTACTCCATTTAACGTGCAGAATGTAATACCAGCCAGTTTCAGCGTCGAAACAAGCGGAACAGCTCGCAAATCTCCATGATTTCGTCGATTTTGACGAAAACTTACCGCCGTTTCCTTCCCGTTTGAGATATTTCGACGTTTAAGAGCTCGTTTTACCCCATCTAACGTGCAGAATGTAATACAAGCCGGTTTCATCCTCGCAACAAGCGGAACAGCTCGCAAATGTCGATGATTTCGTCGATTTTGACTAAAACTAACCGTCGTTTCCTTCCCGTTTGAGATATTTCGACGTTTAAGAGCTCGTTTTACTCCATTCAACGAGCAGAATGTAATACACGCCAGTTTCATCCTCGAAACAAGCGGAACAGCTCGCAAATCTCGATGATTTCGTCGATTTTGACGAAAACTAACCGTCGTTTCCTTCCCGTTTGAGATATTTCGACGCTTAAGAGCTCGTTTTACTCCATTTAACGTGCAGAATGTAATACAAGCCAGTTTCAACGTCGAAGCAAGCGGAACAGCTCGCAAATCTCGATCATTTCGTCGATTTTTACGAAAACTAACCGTCGTTTCCTTCCCGTTTGAGATATTTCGACGTTTAAGAACTCGTTTTACTCCATTTAACGTGCAGAATGTAATACCAGCCAGTTTCAGCGTCGAAACAAGCGTAACAGCTCGCAAATCTCCATGATTTCGTCGATTTTGAAGAAAACTAACCGCCGTTTCCTTCCCGTTTGAGATATTTCGACGTTTAAGAGCTCGTTTTACCCCATCTAACGTGCAGAATGTAATACAAGCCGGTTTCATCCTCGCAACAAGCGGAACAGCTCGCAAATCTCGATGATTTCGTCGATTTTGACGAAAACTAACCGTCGTTTCCTTCTCGTTTGAGATATTTCGACGTTTAAGAGCTCGTTTTACTCCATTTGACGTGCAGAATGTAATACAAGCCAGTTTCAGCGTCGTAACAAGCGGAACAGCTCGCAAATGTCGATGATTTCGTCGATTTTGACGAAAACTAACCGTCGTTTCCTTCCCGTTTGAGATATTTCGACGCTTAAGAGCTCGTTTTACTCCATTTAACGTGCAGAATGTAATACAAGCCAGTTTCAACGTCGAAACAAGCGGAACAGCTCGCAAATCTCGATAATTTCGTCGATTTTGACGAAAACTAACCGTCGTTTCCTTCCCGTTTGAGATATTTCGACGCTTAAGAGCTCGTTTTACTCCATTTAACGTGCAGAATGTAATACAAGCCAGTTTCAACGTCGAAACAAGCGGAACAGCTCGCAAATCTCGATCATTTCGTCGATTTTTACGAAAACTAACAGTCGTTTCCTTCCCGTTTGAGATATTTCGACGTTTAAGAGCTCGTTTTACTCCATTTAACGTGCAGAATGTAATACAAGCCAGTTTCAGCGTCGAAACAAGCGGAACAGCTCGCAAATCTCGATGATTTCGTCGATTTTGACGAAAACTAACCGCCGTTTCCTTCCCGTTTGAGATATTTCGACGTTTAAGAGCTCGTTTTACCCCATCTAACGTGCAGAATGTAATACAAGCCGGTTTCATCCTCGCAACAAGCGGAACAGCTCGCAAATGTCGATGATTTCGTCGATTTTGACTAAAACTAACCGTCGTTTCCTTCCCGTTTGAGATATTTCGACGTTTAAGAGCTCGTTTTACTCCATTCAACGAGCAGAATGTAATACACGCCAGTTTCATCCTCGAAACAAGCGGAACAGCTCGCAAATCTCGATAATTTCGTCGATTTTGACGAAAACTAACCGTCGTTTCCTTCCCGTTTGAGATATTTCGACGCTTAAGAGCTCGTTTTACTCCATTTAACGTGCAGAATGTAATACCAGCCAGTTTCAGCGTCGAAACAAGCGGAACAGCTCGCAAATCTCCATGATTTCGTCGATTTTGACGAAAACTAACCGTTGTCTCCTTCCCGTTTGAGATATTTCGACGTTTAAGAGCTCGTTTTACTCCATTCAACGAGCAGAATGCAATACACGCCAGTTTCATCCTCGAAACAAGCGGAACAGCTCGCAAATCTCGATGATTTCGTCGATTTTGACGAAAACTAACCGTCGTTTCCTTCCCGTTTGAGATATTTCGACGTTTAAGAGCTCGTTTTACTCCATTTAACGTGCAGAATGTAATACAAGCCAGTTTCAGCGTCGAAACAAGCGGAACAGCTCGCAAATCTCCATGGTTTCGTCGATTTTGACGAAAACTAACCGCCGTTTCCTTCCCGTTTGAGATATTTCGACGTTTAAGAGCACGTTTTACCCCATCTAACGTGCAGAATGTAATACAAGCCGGTTTCATCCTCGCAACAAGCGGAACAGCTCGCAAATCTCCATGGTTTCGTCGATTTTGACGAAAACTAACCGCCGTTTCCTTCCCGTTTGAGATATTTCGACGTTTAAGAGCACGTTTTACCCCATCTAACGTGCAGAATGTAATACAAGCCGGTTTCATCCTCGCAACAAGCGGAACAGCTCGCAAATGTCGATGATTTCGTCGATTTTGACGAAAACTAACCGTCGTTTCCTTCTCGTTTGAGATATTTCGACGTTTAAGAGCTCGTTTTACTCCATATGACGTGCAGAATGTAATACAAGCCAGTTTCAGCGTCGTAACAAGCGGAACAGCTCGCAAATGTCGATGATTTCGTCGATTTTGACGAAAACTAACCGTCGTTTCCTTCCCGTTTGAGATATTTCGACGTTTAAGAGCTCGTTTTACTCCATTCAGCGAGCAGAATGTAATACAAGCCAGTTTCATCCTCGAAACAAACGGAACAGCTCGCAAATCTCGATGATTTCGTCGATTTTGACGAAAACTAACCGTCGTTTCCTTCCCGTTTGAGATATTTCGATGCTTAAGAGCTCGTTTTACTCCATTTAACGTGCAGAATGTAATACAAGCCAGTTTCAACGTCGAAACAAGCGGAACAGCTCGCAAATCTCGATGATTTCGTCGATATTGACGAAAACTATCCGCCGTTTCCTTCCCGTTTGAGATATTTCGACGTTTAAAAGCTCGTTTTACTCCATTTGACGTGCAGAATGTAATACAAGCCAGTTTCAGCGTCGTAACAAGCGGAACAGCTCGCAAATGTCGATGATTTCGTCGATATTGACGAAAACTAACCGTCGTTTCCTTCCTGTTTGAGATATTTCGACGTTTAAGAGCTCGTTTTACTCCATTCAACGAGCAGAATGTAATACACGCCAGTTTCATCCTCGAAACAAGCGGAACAGCTCGCAAATCTCGATGATTTCGTCGATTTTGACGAAAACTAACCGTCGCTTCCTTCCCGTTTGAGATATTTCGACGCTTAAGAGCTCGTTTTACTCCATTTAACGTGCAGAATGTAATACAAGCCAGTTCCAGCGTCGAAACAAGCGGAACAGCTCGCAAATCCCGATGATATCGTCGATTTTGACGAAAACTAACCGCCGTTTCCTTCCCGTTTGAGATATTTCGACGTTTAAGAGCTCGTTTTACCCCATCTAACGTGCAGAATGTAATACAAGCCGGTTTCATCCTCGCAACAAGCGGAACAGCTCGCAAATCTCGATGATTTCGTCGATTTTGACGAAAACTAACCGTCGTTTCCTTCTCGTTTGAGATATTTCGACGTTAAAGAGCTCGTTTTACTCCATTTGACGTGCAGAATGTAATACAAGCCAGTTTCAGCGTCGTAACAAGCGGAACAGCTCGCAAATGTCGATGATTTCGTCGATTTTGACGAAAACTAACCGTCGTTTCCTTCCCGTTTGAGATATTTCGACGTTTAAGAGCTCGTTTTACTCCATTCAACGAGCAGAACGTAATACACGCCAGTTTCATCCTCGAAACAAGCGGAACAGCTCGCAAATCTCGATGATTTCGTCGATTTTGACGAAAACTAACCGTCGTTTCCTTCCCGTTTGAGATATTTCGACGCTTAAGAGCTCGTTTTACTCCATTTAACGTGCAGAATGTAATACAAGCCAGTTTCAACGTCGAAACAAGCGGAACAGCTCGCAAATCTCGATAATTTCGTCGATTTTGACGAAAACTAACCGTCGTTTCCTTCCCGTTTGAGATATTTCGACGTTTAAGAGCTCGTTTTACCCCATCTAACGTGCAGAATGTAATACAAGCCGGTTTCACCCTCGCAACAAGCGGAACAGCTCGCAAATCTCGATGATTTCGTCGATTTTGATGAAAACTAACCGTCGTTTCCTTCTCGTTTGAGATATTTCGACGTTTAAGAGCTCGTTTTACTCCATTTGACGTGCAGAATGTAATACAAGCCAGTTTCAACGTCGAAACAAGCGGAACAGCTCTCAAATCTCGATAATTTCGTCGATTTTGACGAAAACTAACCGTCGTTTCCTTCCCGTTTGAGATATTTCGACGTTTAAGAGCTCGTTTTACTCCACTTAACGTGCAGAATGTAATACAAGCCAGTTTCAGCGTCGAAACAAGCGGAACAGCTCGCAAATGTCGATGATTTCGTCGATTTTGACGAAAACTAACCGTCGTTTCCTTCTCGTTTGAGATATTTCGACGTTTAAGAGCTCGTTTTACTCCATTCAACGAGCAGAATGCAATACACGCCAGCTTCATCCTCGAAACAAGCGGAACAGCTCGCAAATGTCGATGATTTCGTCGATTTTGACGAAAACTAACCGTCGTTTCCTTCCCGTTTGAGATATTTCGACGTTTAAGAGCTCGTTTTACCCCATCTAACGTGCAGAATGTAATACAAGCCGGTTTCACCCTCGCAACAAGCGGAACAGCTCGCAAATCTCGATGATTTCGTCGATTTTGATGAAAACTAACCGTCGTTTCCTTCTCGTTTGAGATATTTCGACGTTTAAGAGCTCGTTTTACTCCATTTGACGTGCAGAATGTAATACACGCCAGTTTCATCCTCGAAACAAGCGGAACAGCTCTCAAATCTCGATAATTTCGTCGATTTTGACGAAAACTAACCGTCGTTTCCTTCCCGTTTGAGATATTTCGACGTTTAAGAGCTCGTTTTACTCCATTTGACGTGCAGAATGTAATACAAGCCAGTTCCAGCGTCGAAACAAGCGGAACAGCTCGCAAATGTCGATGATTTCGTCGATTTTGACGAAAACTAACCGCCGTTTCCTTCCCGTTTGAGATATTTCGACGTTTAAGAGCTCGTTTTACCCCATCTAACGTGCAGAATGTAATACAAGCCGGTTTCATCCTCGCAACAAGCGGAACAGCTCGCAAATCTCGATGATTTCGTCGATTTTGACGAAAACTAACCGTCGTTTCCTTCTCGTTTGAGATATTTCGACGTTAAAGAGCTCGTTTTACTCCATTTGACGTGCAGAATGTAATACAAGCCAGTTTCAGCGTCGTAACAAGCGGAACAGCTCGCAAATGTCGATGATTTCGTCGATTTTGACGAAAACTAACCGTCGTTTCCTTCCCGTTTGAGATATTTCGACGTTTAAGAGCTCGTTTTACTCCATTCAACGAGCAGAACGTAATACACGCCAGTTTCATCCTCGAAACAAGCGGAACAGCTCGCAAATCTCGATGATTTCGTCGATTTTGACGAAAACTAACCGTCGTTTCCTTCCCGTTTGAGATATTTCGACGCTTAAGAGCTCGTTTTACTCCATTTAACGTGCAGAATGTAATACAAGCCAGTTTCAACGTCGAAACAAGCGGAACAGCTCGCAAATCTCGATAATTTCGTCGATTTTGACGAAAACTAACCGTCGTTTCCTTCCCGTTTGAGATATTTCGACGTTTAAGAGCTCGTTTTACCCCATCTAACGTGCAGAATGTAATACAAGCCGGTTTCACCCTCGCAACAAGCGGAACAGCTCGCAAATCTCGATGATTTCGTCGATTTTGATGAAAACTAACCGTCGTTTCCTTCTCGTTTGAGATATTTCGACGTTTAAGAGCTCGTTTTACTCCATTTGACGTGCAGAATGTAATACAAGCCAGTTTCAACGTCGAAACAAGCGGAACAGCTCTCAAATCTCGATAATTTCGTCGATTTTGACGAAAACTAACCGTCGTTTCCTTCCCGTTTGAGATATTTCGACGTTTAAGAGCTCGTTTTACTCCATTTAACGTGCAGAATGTAATACAAGCCAGTTTCAGCGTCGAAACAAGCGGAACAGCTCGCAAATGTCGATGATTTCGTCGATTTTGACGAAAACTAACCGTCGTTTCCTTCTCGTTTGAGATATTTCGACGTTTAAGAGCTCGTTTTACTCCATTCAACGAGCAGAATGCAATACACGCCAGCTTCATCCTCGAAACAAGCGGAACAGCTCGCAAATGTCGATGATTTCGTCGATTTTGACGAAAACTAACCGTCGTTTCCTTCCCGTTTGAGATATTTCGACGTTTAAGAGCTCGTTTTACCCCATCTAACGTGCAGAATGTAATACAAGCCGGTTTCACCCTCGCAACAAGCGGAACAGCTCGCAAATCTCGATGATTTCGTCGATTTTGATGAAAACTAACCGTCGTTTCCTTCTCGTTTGAGATATTTCGACGTTTAAGAGCTCGTTTTACTCCATTTGACGTGCAGAATGTAATACAAGCCAGTTTCAACGTCGAAACAAGCGGAACAGCTCTCAAATCTCGATAATTTCGTCGATTTTGACGAAAACTAACCGTCGTTTCCTTCCCGTTTGAGATATTTCGACGTTTAAGAGCTCGTTTTACTCCATTTAACGTGCAGAATGTAATACAAGCCAGTTTCAGCGTCGAAACAAGCGGAACAGCTCGCAAATGTCGATGATTTCGTCGATTTTGACGAAAACTAACCGTCGTTTCCTTCTCGTTTGAGATATTTCGACGTTTAAGAGCTCGTTTTACTCCATTCAACGAGCAGAATGCAATACACGCCAGCTTCATCCTCGAAACAAGCGGAACAGCTCGCAAATGTCGATGATTTCGTCGATTTTGACGAAAACTAACCGTCGTTTCCTTCCCGTTTGAGATATTTCGACGTTTAAGAGCTCGTTTTACTCCATTTAACGTGCAGAATGTAATACAAGCCAGTTTCAGCGTCGAAACAAGCGGAACAGCTCGCAAATCTACATGATTTCGTCGATTTTGACGAAAACTAACCGCCGTTTCCTTCCCGTTTGA
The DNA here is from genome assembly GCF_040668555.2 of Bombus flavifrons. Taxonomy (NCBI): domain Eukaryota; kingdom Metazoa; phylum Arthropoda; class Insecta; order Hymenoptera; family Apidae; genus Bombus; species Bombus flavifrons. The sequence continues at coordinate 82,853 of NC_138459.1, read as the reverse complement.
GATATTTCGACGTTTAAGAGCTCGTTTTACTCCATTTAACGTGCAGAATGTAATACAAGCCAGTTTCAGCGTCGAAACAAGCGGAACAGCTCGCAAATCTCCATGATTTCGTCGATTTTGACGAAAACTAACCGTCGTTTCCTTCCCGTTTGAGATATTTCGACGTTTAAGAGCTCGTTTTACTCCATTTAACGTGCAGAATGTAATACAAGCCAGTTTCAACGTCGAAGCAAGCGGAACAGCTCGCAAATCTCGATCATATCGTCGATTTTGACGAAAACTAACCGTCGTTTCCTTCCCGTTTGAGATATTTCGACGTTTAAGAGCTCGTTTTACTCCATTTAACGTGCAGAATGTAATACAAGCCAGTTTCAGCGTCGAAACAGGCGGAACAGCTCGCAAATCTCGATGATTTCGTCGATTTTGACGAAAACTAACCGCCGTTTCCTTCCCGTTTGAGATATTTCGACGTTTAAAAGCTCGTTTTACTCCATTTGACGTGCAGAATGTAATACAAGCCAGTTTCAGCGTCGTAACAAGCGGAACAGCTCGCAAATGTCGATGATTTCGTCGATTTTGACGAAAACTAACCGTCGTTTCCTTCCCGTTTGAGATATTTCGATGTTTAAGAGCTCGTTTTACTCCATTCATCGAGCAGAATACAATACACGCCAGTTTCATCCTCGAAACAAGCGGAACAGCTCGCAAATCTCGATGATTTCGTCGATTTTGACGAAAACTAACCGTCGTTTCCTTCCCGTTTGAGATATTTCGACGTTTAAGAGCTCGTTTTACTCCATTTAACGTGCAGAATGTAATACAAGCCAGTTTCAGCGTCGAAACAAGCGGAACAGCTCGCAAATCTCCATGATTTCGTCGATTTTGACGAAAACTAACCGCCGTTTCCTTTCCGTTTGAGATATTTCGACGTTTAAGAGCTCGTTTTACCCCATCTAACGTGCAGAATGTAATACAAGCCGGTTTCATCCTCGCAACAAGCGGAACAGCTCGCAAATCTCGATGATTTCGTCGATTTTGACGAAAACTAACCGTCGTTTCCTTCTCGTTTGAGATATTTCGACGTTTAAGAGCTCGTTTTACTCCATTTGACGTGCAGAATGTAATACAAGCCAGTTTCAGCGTCGTAACAAGCGGAACAGCTCGCAAATGTCGATGATTTCGTCGATTTTGACGAAAACTAACCGTCGTTTCCTTCCCGTTTGAGATATTTCGACGTTTAAGAGCTCGTTTTACTCCATTCAACGAGCAGAATGTAATACACGCCAGTTTCATCCTCGAAACAAGCGGGACAGCTCGCAAATCTCGATGATTTCGTCGATTTTGACGAAAACTAACCGTCGTTTCCTTCCCGTTTGAGATATTTCGACGCTTAAGAGCTCGTTTTATTCCATTCCACGAGCAGAATGCAATACACGCCAGTTTCATCCTCGTAACAAGCGGAACAGCTCGCAAATCTCCATGATTTCGTCGATTTTGACGAAAACTAACCGCCGTTTCCTTCCCGTTTGAGATATTTCGACGTTTAAGAGCTCGTTTTACCCCATCTAACGTGCAGAATGTAATACAAGCCGGTTTCATCCTCGCAACAAGCGGAACAGCTCGCAAATCTCGATGATTTAGTCGATTTTGACGAAAACTAACCGTCGTTTCCTTCCCGTTTGAGATACTTCGACGTTTAAGAGCTCGTTTTATTCCATTCCACGAGCAGAATGCAATACACGCCAGTTTCATCCTCGTAACAAGCGGAACAGCTCGCAAATCTCGATGATTTCGTCGATTTTGACGAAAACTAACCGTCGTTTCCTTCCCGTTTGAGATATTTCGACGTTTAAGAGCTCCTTTTACTCCATTTAACGTGCAGAATGTAATACAAGCCAGTTTCAGCGTCGAAACAAGCGGAACAGCTCGCAAATCTCCATGATTTCGTCGATTTTGACGAAAACTAACCGCCGTTTCCTTCCCGTTTGAGATATTTCGACGTTTAAGAGCTCGTTTTACCCCATCTAACGTGCAGAATGTAATACAAGCCGGTTTCATCCTCGCAACAAGCGGAACAGCTCGCAAATCTCGATCATTTCGTCGATTTTTACGAAAACTAACCGTCGTTTCCTTCCCGTTTGAGATATTTCGACGTTTAAGAGCTCGTTTTACTCCATTTAACGTGCAGAATGTAATACAAGCCAGTTTCAGCGTCGAAACAAGCGGAACAGCTCGCAAATCTCGATGATTTCGTCGATTTTGACGAAAACTAACCGCCGTTTCCTTCCCGTTTGAGATACTTCGACGTTTAAAAGCTCGTTTTACTCCATTTGACGTGCAGAATGTAATACAAGCCAGTTTCAGCGTCGGAACAAGCGGAACAGCTCGCAAATGTCGATGATTTCGTCGATTTTGACGAAAACTAACCGTCGTTTCCTTCCCGTTTGAGATATTTCGACGTTTAAGAGCACGTTTTACTCCATTCAACGAGCAGAATGTAATACACGCCAGTTTCATCCTCGCAACAAGCGGAACAGCTCGCAAATCTCGATGATTTAGTCGATTTTGACGAAAACTAACCGTCGTTTCCTTCCCGTTTGAGATACTTCGACGTTTAAGAGCTCGTTTTATTCCATTCCACGAGCAGAATGCAATACACGCCAGTTTCATCCTCGTAACAAGCGGAACAGCTCGCAAATCTCGATGATTTCGTCGATTTTGACGAAAACTAACCGTCGTTTCCTTCCCGTTTGAGATATTTCGACGTTTAAGAGCTCCTTTTACTCCATTTAACGTGCAGAATGTAATACAAGCCAGTTTCAGCGTCGAAACAAGCGGAACAGCTCGCAAATCTCCATGATTTCGTCGATTTTGACGAAAACTAACCGCCGTTTCCTTCCCGTTTGAGATATTTCGACGTTTAAGAGCTCGTTTTACCCCATCTAACGTGCAGAATGTAATACAAGCCGGTTTCATCCTCGCAACAAGCGGAACAGCTCGCAAATCTCGATGATATAGTCGATTTTGACGAAAACTAACCGTCGTTTCCTTCTCGTTTGAGATATTTCGACGTTTAAGAGCTCGTTTTACTCCATTTGACGTGCAGAATGTAATACAAGCCAGTTTCAGCGTCGTAACAAGCGGAACAGCTCGCAAATGTCGATGATTTCGTCGATTTTGACGAAAACTAACCGTCGTTTCCTTCCCGTTTGAGATATTTCGACGTTTAAGAGCTCGTTTTACTCCATTCAACGAGCAGAATGTAATACACGCCAGTTTCATCCTCGAAACAAGCGGAGCAGCTCGCAAATCTCGATGATTTCGTCGATTTTGACGAAAACTAACCGTCGTTTCCTTCCCGTTTGAGATATTTCGACGCTTAAGAGCTCGTTTTACTCCATTTAACGTGCAGAATGTAATACAAGCCAGTTTCAACGTCGAAACAAGCGGAACAGCTCGCAAATCTCGATAATTTCGTCGATTTTGACGAAAACTAACCGTCGTTTCCTTCCCGTTTGAGATATTTCGACGCTTAAGAGCTCGTTTTACTCCATTTAACGTGCAGAATGTAATACAAGCCAGTTTCATCCTCGAAACAAGCGGAACAGCTCGCAAATCTCGATGATTTCGTCGATTTTGACGAAAACTAACCGTCGTTTCCTTCCCGTTTGAGATATTTCGACGCTTAAGAGCTCGCTTTACTCCATTTAACGTGCAGAATGTAATACAAGCCAGTTTCAACGTCGAAACAAGCGGAACAGCTCGCAAATCTCGATAATTTCGTCGATTTTGACGAAAACTAACCGTCGTTTCCTTCCCGTTTGAGATATTTCGACGCTTAAGAGCTCGATTTACTCCATTTAACGTGCAGAATGTAATACAAGCCAGTTTCAACGTCGTAACAAGCGGAACAGCTCGCAAATCTCGATCATTTCGTCGATTTTGACGAAAACTAACCGTCGTTTCCTTCCCGTTTGAGATATTTCGACGTTTAAGAGCTCGTTTTACCCCATCTAACGTGCAGAATGTAATACAAGCCGGTTTCATCCTCGCAACAAGCGGAACAGCTCGCAAATCTCGATGATTTCGTCGATTTTGACGAAAACTAACCGTCGTTTCCTTCTCGTTTGAGATATTTCGACGTTTAAGAGCTCGTTTTACTCCATTTGACGTGCAGAATGTAATACAAGCCAGTTTCAGCGTCGTAACAAGCGGAATAGCTCGCAAATGTCGATGATTTCGTCGATTTTGACGAAAACTAACCGTCGTTTCCTTCCCGTTTGAGATATTTCGACGTTTAAGAGCTCGTTTTACCCCATCTAACGTGCAGAATGTAATATAAGCCGGTTTCATCCTCGCAACAAGCGGAACAGCTCGCAAATCTCGATGATTTCGTCGATTTTGACGAAAACTAACCGTCGTTTCCTTCTCGTTTGAGATATTTCGACGTTTAAGAGCTCGTTTCACTCCATTTGACGTGCAGAATGTAATACAAACCAGTTTCAGCGTCGTAACAAGCGGAACAGCTCGCAAATGTCGATGATTTCGTCGATTTTGACGAAAACTAACCGTCGTTTCCTTCCCGTTTGAGATATTTCGACGTTTAAGAGCTCGTTTTACTCCATTTAACGTGCAGAATGTAATACAAGCCAGTATCAGCGTCGAAACAAGCGGAACAGCTCGCAAATCTCGATGATTTCGTCGATTTTGACGAAAACTAACCGCCGTTTCCTTCCCGTTTGAGATATTTCGACGTTTAAGAGCTCGTGTTACCCCATCTAACGTGCAGAATGTAATACAAGCCGGTTTCATCCTCGCAACAAGCGGAACAGCTCGCAAATCTCGATGATTTCGTCGATTTTGACGAAAACTAACCGTCGTTTCCTTCCCGTTTGAGATATTTCGACGCTTAAGAGCTCGTTTTACTCCATTTAACGTGCAGAATGTAATACAAGCCAGTTTCAACGTCGAAACAAGCGGAACAGCACGCAAATCTCGATAATTTCGTCGATTTTGACGAAAACTAACCGTCGTTTCCTTCCCGTTTGAGATATTTCGACGCTTAAGAGCTCGTTTTACTCCATTTAACGTGCAGAATGTAATACAAGCCAGTTTCAACGTCGAAACAAGCGGAACAGCTCGCAAATCTCGATCATTTCGTCGATTTTGACGAAAACTAACCGTCGTTTCCTTCCCGTTTGAGATATTTCGACGTTTAAGAGCTCGTTTTACTCCATTTAACGTGCAGAATGTAATACAAGCCAGTTTCAGCGTCGAAACAAGCGGAACAGCTCGCAAATATCGATGATTTCGTCGATTTTGAAGAAAACTAACCGCCGTTTCCTTCCCGTTTGAGATATTTCGACGTTTAAGAGCTCGTTTTACCCCATCTAACGTGCAGAATGTAATACAAGCCGGTTTCATCCTCGCAACAAGCGGAACAGCTCGCAAATCTCGATGATTTCGTCGATTTTGACGAAAACTAACCGTCGTTTCCTTCTCGTTTGAGATATTTCGACGTTTAAGAGCTCGTTTTACTCCATTTGACGTGCAGAATGTAATACAAGCCAGTTTCAGCGTCGTAACAAGCGGAACAGCTCGCAAATGTCGATGATTTCGTCGATTTTGACGAAAACTAACCGTCGTTTCCTTCCCGTTTGAGATATTTCGACGTTTAAGAGCTCGTTTTACCCCATCTAACGTGCAGAATGTAATACAAGCCGGTTTCATCCTCGCAACAAGCGGAACAGCTCGCAAATCTCGATGATTTCGTCGATTTTGACGAAAACTAACCGTCGTTTCCTTCTCGTTTGAGATATTTCGACGTTTAAGAGCTCGTTTTACTCCATTTAACGTGCAGAATGTAATACACGCGAGTTTCATCCTCGTAACAAGCGGAACAGCTCGCAAATCTCGATGATTTCGTCGATTTTGACGAAAACTAACCGTCGTTTCCTTCCCGTTTGAGATATTTCGACGCTTAAGAGCTCGTTTTACTCCATTTAACGTGCAGAATGTAATACAAGCCAGTTTCAACGTCGAAACAAGCGGAACAGCTCGCAAATCTCGATAATTTCGTCGATTTTGACGAAAACTAACCGTCGTTTCCTTCCCGTTTGAGATATTTCGACGCTTAAGAGCTCGTTTTACTCCATTTAACGTGCAGAATGTAATACAAGCCAGTTTCAACGTCGAAACAAGCGGAACAGCTCGCAAATCTCGATCATTTCGTCGATTTTGACGAAAACTAACCGTCGTTTCCTTCCCGTTTGAGATATTTCGACGTTTAAGAGCTCGTTTTACTCCATTTAACGTGCAGAATGTAATACAAGCCAGTTTCAGCGTCGAAACAAGCGGAACAGCTCGCAAATATCGATGATTTCGTCGATTTTGACGAAAACTAACCGCCGTTTCCTTCCCGTTTGAGATATTTCGACGTTTAAGAGCTCGTTTTACCCCATCTAACGTGCAGAATGTAATACAAGCCGGTTTCATCCTCGCAACAAGCGGAACAGCTCGCAAATCTCGATGATTTCGTCGATTTTGACGAAAACTAACCGTCGTTTCCTTCTCGTTTGAGATATTTCGACGTTTAAGAGCTCGTTTTACTCCATTTGACGTGCAGAATGTAATACAAGCCAGTTTCAGCGTCGTAACAAGCGGAACAGCTCGCAAATGTCGATGATTTCGTCGATTTTGACGAAAACTAACCGTCGTTTCCTTCCCGTTTGAGATATTTCGACGTTTAAGAGCTCGTTTTACTCCATTCAACGAGCTGAATGTAATACACGCCAGTTTCATCCTCGAAACAAGCGGAACAGCTCGCAAATCTCGATGATTTCGTCGATTTTGACGAAAACTAACCGTCGTTTCCTTCCCGTTTGAGATATTTCGACGCTTAAGAGCTCGTTTTACTCCATTTAACGTGCAGAATGTAATACAAGCCAGTTTCAACGTCGAAACAAGCGGAACAGCTCGCAAATCTCGATAATTTCGTCGATTTTGAAGAAAACTAACCGTCCTTTCCTTCCCGTTTGAGATATTCCGACGTTTAAGAGCTCGTTTTACTCCATTCAACGAGCAGAATGCAATACACGCCAGTTTCATCCTTGAAACAAGCGGAACAGCTCGCAAATCTCGATGATTTCGTCGATTTTGACGAAAACTAACCGTCGTTTCCTTCCCGTTTGAGATATTTCGACGTTTAAGAGCTCGTTTTACTCCATTTAACGTGCAGAATGTAATACAAGCCAGTTTCAGCGTCGAAACAAGCGGAACAGCTCGCAAATCTCCATGATTTCGTCGATTTTGACGAAAACTAACCGCCGTTTCCTTCCCGTTTGAGATATTTCGACGTTTAAGAGCTCGTTTTACCCCATCTAACGTGCAGAATGTAATACAAGCCGGTTTCATCCTCGCAACAAGCGGAACAGCTCGCAAATCTCGATGATTTCGTCGATTTTGACGAAAACTAACCGTCGTTTCCTTCCCGTTTGAGATATTTCGACGTTTAAGAGCTCGTTTTACTCCATTTAACGTGCAGAATGTAATGTTACGTTCCTGTTTGTTTGAATTGATTTTAAACCGTTGAATTCGCAAGATTTTTTTTTTTTATTGTTTTAATTTTAATTAGTTTTTTGTGTTTGTTTTAATTTATTTTGTTTTGTTTTAATTTAATTTAATTCAATTTAGTTCGATTTAGTTGAGTTTCGTCAGGAGGGGAAAATTTACACGATATAATTATATTTAAGATATTGAATCAAGGTTTTCGATTAAAATCTATTTCTAAGTTGAAAGTTTATTGTTACGTACTCGTTTAAAGTCAATTCAAACTTTTGATTTTAATTTAATCTGAAGGGAAAGATTTAAATTTAATTGACTGTATAAGAAATATTTCTCACACGGTAGTTGCTGCCACCAGAAACAGTCTGAGGACTGCTTCGAATAGGAAAATTTCTTTGTACTTATTTTCGAAATAATCTATTGATAAATTAATTACTTATGGATAGCGTTAACTAGTGTTAGGCTACTGATAAATAATTTCCACGTTTTCGGCTAACCTGCTATGTGCAGGGATATTGGCACGGGAGAGGATTAAAGTTGAATAAAAATAAGTATTCGATTTGGTCGCACGGAATTTATCTAAACTTCAGTATAGAATTATTTAAAATTATATATATATATATATATATATATATATATATATATATATATATATATATATATATGTATGTATATATCTGTATATAGGAATTATTTGAGAGTTCGGTTCAATTTCGTTGTATAGAATTTATTTAATTTGAATATGGAATTATTCAAGTTGTTATATATATATATATATATATATATATATATATATATATATATATATATATATATAGCGTTTTAGGGACGGTAAAACAAGAGTGTTCGCGTTAATGGATTGGTTAAGATTTTGAATTTTCTTCGTTTGATGCAAATTTTATCTTTACGTTTCCTTCTCCTCCTCTCTTAATTTCGCCAATGGATCTATCATTGAACTGGACTTTAGTTCATTTGTTAGGGTGATTTTTTACCGTTTCGATTTTCTTGCCTTCCGAATTGAGTGATCACGAGAAAATGATTTCAATGATCCTCTCTGTGTGAGGTTCGTGTGATTTCGCAAGCCTTGCCCAAAGATGGGCAGTATTTTGCCAACAGTGGGAGGAGGAATGCGAAGATCAATAGATGGTTCGATAGTCGAAACACCGTTATCCACAACCCAACACAGCGAATGATCCTTCGGTTAAGATTCAGAAGGGAATTATTCTGTTTTATAATCGTATACAACGATGGCAAGAATGAAAATATCGGTTAATTAGATCTAATGATGAATTTGATAGTCTTCTCTGCGTAAGACTCGTGTGATTTCGCAAGCCTTGCCCAAAGACGGGCAATGTTTTGCCAACAGTGGGAGGAGGAATGCGAAGATCAATGAGTGTTTCAGTAATTGAAGACACCGTTTTCGCAAGCCTACGCAGCGAATGACCCTTTGTTTATTCTCAAAATTGAAACGAAATTGAATGTATTAATTGATGATAAGGAAATCGGATTCGGTTCCTGGATGTGGCGAAATTACTAGAGAAGAAGGAAATTTTATAAAATTGAGACTCTTACCTTGTTCCGTCAGGGGCCATCGCCTCGTAATAGTCGTCGGTGAATTTTTTTTTATTTGGTTTAATTATTCGACTCAGGTATAATTATTATTAAAACTTTAGTTTATTTATTTTTGATTAGAAATACACTCGGAATAAGCTTGCGGCTTATTTATTCGGATTAACGTCGCGGATATAAATATATTTATTTATAAAGATGTTTTAAATCTCGCCAATGGAATGAACACTTAGAAAGATTTCTAATTTAATTGTGACTTAAACTGAGCAATTAATAAGAGACCGTCGAGGTGCAATGCGCGATAGACGACAATATATTGACAACAAAATAACAAGCCGAAACGTAACGTACAATTAGCGACAAAAAAATGGACTGAAACGTAACGTATAATTCGCGACAGAATAATGGACGATGTTCTGTGTTGCTGCGTTTATTTATAATAACATCCCCCACAGGGTGGCGGTCAACTGGTGGTTCGCTTCCGTGGGAATCGGGATGCTGCAGTTTGGGGTTCCCGAACTCGTACGTGAGAGAATGCAAATTCTGTAATCGTTGATGTCTCCTTTGCTTCGTTATCTTGTCTTTTAACTTCCAGATTCCCATCGCGGGTACGTGAGAAAATGCAAAAATCTGTATTTCGACTTAGTTCCCATCGGTTCTATTTTCTGCTGAGGTAGCGTCTAGGAGGCTTGGAGCTTTCCATGCTGGTCTAGTCTTTTCTCGAGAATTTTTATGTTAATACTGTGGGAATAATTTTTGTTCTTCGGCGCGTGGAAGGGCCGGTGGCTAGAGTCTCATTATTATATCGACACTTGCTCCGGCAACACGCGCGATCCGCCACTCTCCTGCAATAAGGATTTCTTCTGATTTATCTTCCGTGAGTTTGGTTTTGAAGAATATTTCCATGTTATGGTTGCTTCCGGGATTTAATTTGATTTTCGATTTTTGCTGTTTTCGTGGTTTTGATCTCTTTTCCTATTTTGTTGTTTCAGTGCAAGAGAAAGTGGGATTCCGAAGAACCGTGTGTGATTCCGAACGATGTATTCAGCGCATGACGCGTTGGCAGTTCCATCCTGAAGTTTCTTGATTTCGATTTTGCCGCTTTGGATATACCCCGTTCATATGTTAGTTATATATATATATATATATTTATTTATTTATACATTTTAAATATATTTGTTTAGTTTTATATTTTCTTTTTACTCGATTATATATATATATATTTTTTTATACAAAGTAATTTTCGCATAATAAAATTGTTAACAATGTGTTTTATGATTCATTTCTCGCGGCTGATTTCCACCAATCCCCGGCATTCCTGTCCCGTGTCTTTATTTATTGTTACCTCGGCACGACGTTCCATTTTGTATTAAATATTTATTTTCGCTGTTCTTTCCTTTTCCTTTTCTTTTCTTTTTTTTTCTATCGAAAGTATAATTTTATTATTATTATTTTTTTTTTGTAACACGTACGAATCAGTCCACGCATGTTTCAAAATGGCCGCCCGCGAATGTCCCTCGCATACAGTGACTTCTATTGATCTCGGATCTATTTATCGATTATGTGTAAATCTTGTTTCGGCGTTTTTGACGTATAGTCGAAGTGAAAAATATAGTATTTCGTATTTATCCAATGCGTACAATCATTGCGTGTGTTTCGACGTGCGCGTATAAATCTAACATGGCTGTTCGCAAATGTCATCAGTGAGGTTACAGTGGCGGGGTTTTAGTTTTATCGAACTGATTTTTCTGTCTGTCGCTCGTTTTCCCTTATTCTACCGCAATTAGACTGTATATTTATTGTTATTATTATTGTTAAAATGACAATAGTATTGTTCATGTGAATATATATATATATATATATATTTATATTGTGTGTCATTTTAATGTGACTAATGTTTTGTAATTTTTTCGATATTGTTATTTATTGTGCTAAGTAGTTTATTTTATAGTGTTCAATAATATAAAACACACACAAACGTATATATATATATATATATATATATATATATATATATATATATGCATATACATGTTTCTTGTAGTGGTGTAGTTTCATACGAAGTGAAATGTTAATTGTTTATTTTGTGTTTACTAGATTGTTAATTTTGATTTAGTAGAATAGAACACGCATACACACACGCGCATATAAGTATATATGTATATATTTCTGATAGTGTGACTTTTCATATAAATTCTTTAATTGTGTATTTGAGGTTATATGTCAATTATATGTTTTGTAATGTGACAACGTAGTATTGAGAGTTTTATTTCTATCGTTTACCAGATTATTATGTGTTTGATATGGTTTACATATTTATGCTGTACGCAATTCTCCCAGTCGAGGCGGTGTTAATTATTTTTAATCGCTTGATTTGCTAACAAGTAGTTAGTTAGTTTCAATAGTGCTATGTGTATGTTCTATATCTTTTATATTCATTTAGATTATTAATAGCTTGGTTTAAAATCTAGATTTTATATATATATATATAGACATGCATGTTTCGTAGTATAGTTTTCATATGTAATTCTTTACTAGAATGATCACGAGTTTTGATTATGTATTTTAGTGACTAATGTTTTGTAATTTTTTCGACAGTGTTATTTATTGTGCTAAGTAGTTTATTTTATAGTGTTCAATAATATAAAACACACACAAACGTATATATATATATATATATATATATATATATGCATATACATGTTTCTTGTAGTGGTGTAATTTCATACGAAGTGAAATGTTAATTGTTTATTTCGTGTTTACTAGATTGTTAATTTTGATTTAGTAGAATAGAACACGCATACACACACACGCATACACACACACGCATATAAGTATATATGTATATATTTCTGATAGTGTGACTTTCTTATATAAATTCTTTAATTGTGTATTTGAGGTTATATGTCAATTATTTGTTTTCATATATACATATATGTTTTGTAATGTGACAACGTAGTATTGAGAGTTTTATTTCTATCGTTTACCAGATTATTATGTGTTTGATATGGTTTACATATTTATGCTGTACGCAATTCTCCCAGTCGAGGCGGTGTTAATTATTTTTAATCGCTTGATTTGCTAATAAGTAGTTAGTTAGTTAGTTTCAATAGTGCTATGTGTATGTTCTATATCTTTTATATTCATTTAGATTATTAATAGCTTGGTTCAAAATCTAGATTTTATATATATATATGTAATATCGTGATATAATATATTTACAAGGAATGGATGATACAGATGTTGATTTGACAGAAAAGACGATTGTAGTTCAACCTGAACTATTCACACCAAACATACAGAAAACAGCACAATTAAATAATTAGATAACGACTCGACTTTTTACAAAATGCAATCCACACTCTCTCGGTCACGCCACTCGCCAACAACTGACTGTTGATTCCCCCTCTTTTCCGTCGCTTGGCAACCGCTCGTGGGCAAGATCACGTAGGCCTACTCTTTCCAAAACTACGCGATAGAAAAAACAAACGCCTAACGCCTCGGCTCTCGCGACACTTCACGCGGTTCACCCGCCAACTCCCAGGCCTCTCACTCACGATACTACACTCGGCCATCCTGCAATAACATCTGCCCTCAGATGTTGCCTTCTATCTCGCTGTCATCTGATGCGTTTTGCTTCCCTTTCTCTCGCTTCCCGTTTTGCTCTGCGTTTCTCCGCTTCTTTCTCATATTCCTTTTGTTTGCGACGTTCCCGCGTCTCCCATGCTCTCAAACGCTCTTGATAAGCTGCTTCTTTTTCTCTCGCTCTTCTTTCGTTCTTTTTCCTCTCCTTCGCCTCTTCCTCTTCCTCCCTTCCACGCATAATTTCTCTTTCAGTTTTCCTTGCTTCTTCTCTTTCACGTTCTCTTTCTCGTTCCCTGTCCCTTTCCCTTTCTCTATCTCTTTCACGTTCTCTTTCACGCTCTCTTTCGCGGTCACGGTCTCTTTCTCTTTCTCTTTCTCTATCTCTTTCTCGATCTCTATCTCTATCACGATCTCTGTCGCTTCTCTGACGATCCCTCTCTCGTTCCTTAGATCTAGATTTAGACCGCCTTTTGTCTCTTCTACTACTTCCGGTACTACTACTGCGACCTTTATGAGACGTGGGACTACCAAGATCGCCGTCTTGATCGTCTTTAGTGTTACTGCCATCACGCCTGTCTCGTCGCTCTTTTTCACGTTTCTCCCGTTCTTCTTTCTCAACAGCTTCTTTCTTCCGTTTAACTTGAGCCTTCTCCTCCTCCTGCTTCCATAATTCCATCAACTCGTCCACCTCTTTTTTCTCCGAAGGTGCCAATCTTCGCGGCCTTCGAACCACAGGTTTGTCACTCTTTAACACGATTTTTGCCGTTATCCCAACGTCCCGCTTTTTCTCCGGCTTATACCCCTTAATGATATCGCGAATTGCTTCCCGATAATGCGGTTCCTGCACGTGTGTTAGGTCTATTTCATCAGTCTGTTCTATCGCGTTGATTCTAAATATATCCGGCACGTCTTTGTTAGTCTGTTCGTCAAGCCGCAAGAAAGTCACTTCGCCTCGCTTAACCCGTAATTCTACCTGATCCAGAAAATCAGTGCCCAACAACATGCCGTGCTTCGTCAATATTTTGTTCGAAACAACGTGTAAAGTGATTGGCAGTTTATACCCATCAACCAACATTACCTTGGTGAATTCACCCCAGGTCTCATTGCCAGCGGAACTAAGACCGTCGAACTTAAGTTTACATTTACCTAGCGGTGGTGACCCTAACCTCGCATACTCGTCTGATCGAATGAATGTGAGATCACTACCCGTATCCACTAATGCCACAAACCTACAATCATCTATCATCACTTCCTTCATATACTTCCCCTTCTCGGATCTTGACACTACGCAGGTCTCTTTCGGTCGCGCCGTACACCTCGCTGCAACATGTCCAAATCCGCCGCACTCGAAACACCTAACACCTTTTCCTCTCTCCGGACACTTAACACTTAGATGATCCTCACTACCACAAATGAAGCATCTTCTTTTCTTCATTACATCTGCAGATTGACTGAGCTTCTCCTTCTTCTCGGTTTTAGCCGGCTTCACGATCGACTTTACTCTGCGACTCTTCTGCTCTTCGTACATCACTAACCTCTTCCTCAATTCTTTGATTGACGTAGCGCCGTATAATATAGCCTTATTTCTCTCGTCGTCTATTATTCCATCCACTATGTATTCCACCTTTGCTTCCTCCTCTATGTCCACATGGCTGGCTATTTCGAGCATGCGGTACATGTAAGCCAAACATGCTTCATCACTCTCCTTTTTTGTTTCTTCAAGTTTCTGATGTACCTGCCTACTGTTAACTTTCCTCGAAAATTCTTTCACTAGCCCCCTCTTCAACTCATGCCAAGTCCTGGCGTGACACTCGAAGCTCGCGAATATTTTCGCTGATCCCTTCAGCAGCTTCCTCGCGTAGACTGTCTTCTGTCCGTCCGACCACATGCACGTATCAGCGACTTCCTCGAACGACTCGAACCATCGTTCGACATTTTCACCTTTGTTGCCACTAAACGACTCTAATGCATCTTCGACGTCTCTGAAACTCAGTGTCGAACCAACACATGCCCTTCGACAATATTCATCACGGTCCTGATACACCCTTCGCGTACCTCTCTTGTGTCTTCTTGCGTATTTTTTGTCATCTTCGTCCTCACTTTCGTCGTCGCTTTCTTCTTCCGACGAAACATCGTTACCGTCCATGGCCGCTTGTAGTCGTGCGCGTAATTCTGCTTTTCTTCCCGTCGTTTTTAAACCCAAACTAGCAAGGCGCTCTTTCAACTCCTTCGTATTCATTTTCTCAACATTTTCGTCTTCGTTACAATCACGCTCAGCTCTCTGTACATTTTCTAAATCTCGTTGACCGGTTGGCTCTTCACCGCCCGTCGCTCCCTTAGGATACGATTGTCCAGCCCTACACGCCCGATTCAGCCTCGCAATCAGCACTGACCTCGCGCCCGATATAGGGAGGTTCATTCGCGCGAGCTTACTTCTCAGCTCCTCCAGCGTCGAACCTTCTTCACCCGACAATCGTTCGTCCCCGACGTTAGCCATTTTTTCACACTACACCAACTTAAATGGTCAACGATATCGTCTTTTACCGCACCGCGTACCGGTAAACTCACAACTAGCGCGAATAGCTCTGTTAAACCGTTTCGTTTTCTGTCTTGTCCAATCCCGGCTGAGCCCCCAAAAAATGTAATATCGTGATATAATATATTTACAAGGAATGGATGATACAGATGTTGATTTGACAGAAAAGACGATTGTAGTTCAACCTGAACTATTCACACCAAACATACAGAAAACAGCACAATTAAATAATTAGATAACGACTCGACTTTTTACAAAATGCAATCCACACTCTCTCGGTCACGCCACTCGCCAACAACTGACTGTTGATTCCCCCTCTTTTCCGTCGCTTGGCAACCGCTCGTGGGCAAGATCACGTAGGCCTACTCTTTCCAAAACTACGCGATAGAAAAAACAAACGCCTAACGCCTCGGCTCTCGCGACACTTCACGCGGTTCACCCGCCAACTCCCAGGCCTCTCACTCACGATACTACATATATATATAGACATGCATGTTTCGCAGTATAGCTTTCATATGCAATTCCTTACTAGAATGATCACGAGTTTTGATTATGTATTTTATGTTTACCAGATTGTTAACTTGATTTAATAGTATAGAATGTGCACGCATATACATATTTCCATCAATGTGATTTTTATATTAGTTCTTTAATAGTGTAGTATTGTGTATTTTAGGTTATGTATTCATTAGACTGTTAACCATTTGATTTCATATATATATATATGTCGGGGTGTGATTAGAATTTTGGGCGCGTGACAATTCTTCACGTGAGTTATCCATTGTTTAACACAACTAAGATTATATTTTCACTTATACACAAGTCTGTTACAAAGATTAACAAATAATAAGTCTAGAGAATAATAAACTTAACAAATAATGAAGTTAGCGGAAAATATATTGAACGAATAATAAATTAAACAAATAATAAAGTTAGTGGATAATAAGTTGAACGGTTAGTAAGTCTAACAGATAATAAAGCTAATGAGTAATACGTTTAACGGATAGTAAGTTCAATGAATAATATGGTTTACAAACAATAAGTTAATAATCGTTATAAACAATAATTTGAGTTCAAACGAATCCACGATCAACGGGATGACTCCTTACTAAGCGCAGACTGATCTTAAGCACAGAAACACGACGTGTCACTCTCTAAAGCAGTCACAAGACGAATGCCAGTCTCGTGGAGATTTTTCTCCCTGTACGATTGCATTTTGTTTTCTATACCCGTTTGGAAGCATCGAGAAGGTTCCAAACGCCGTTGCTAGGCACACTCGTTGGAAGCATCGAGAAAGTTCCAAACGCCGTTGCTAGGCAGTTTCTGCCTGGAGTTTTGATTACTAATACAATGTATGTCCCATTGCATCGGCACCTCCGAGGCAACATCACACGTGGCTAGGCCCGCTCTCGAGGTCGCATGCCGCCACAACCACATTTCTCGGAGAACACATACAACCACTCCAGACCTCCGTTAGATAAAACATCCATCCCGTGACCGTGGCTACGTTCGGCGACCAATTGTCGCCTCGAACCCAATCTTGATATCACAAATCTCTAACAATTACAGCTATGATAAAATCCAGGCTAGACTACTAGAAGATGTTCCCAAAATTTCCAAGGAACGGCTTCGGCTTTCCTTTCATCTCCGACATATATATATATATATATATATATATATATATATATATATATATATATATATATATTTTGTATTGTGACAACATAGTATTAAAGTTTTATTTCTAGATTATCGTGTGTTTAATATGTTTTCCACATATTTGTGTTTGCAATTCTTCAAGTCGTTGCGGTGTCAATTATTTTGAACGTTTTAGCCTGTCGATAGGTTGTTACTTAGTCCCTAGTGTTGCGTTGTGTGTTCTATTTCTTTTATATTCATTTAGATTATTAGTAGTAGTTTGGTTTAGAGTGTAGATTATATATTTATATATTTATATATATATAGACATGCATGTTACGTAATGTAGTTCTCATTTTATAATTATTTTACCCGAATGTTGGCTAGTTTTAAGTATGTATCTTAAATTAATAATTTTAATTTAATAATGTAGAGTGCGCACACATATATATATATTTCTGACGATGTAACCTCTATTTCTTTAATAATGCAATATTGTATGTTTTATGTATTCGTTAGACTATAAGTTCATTGATTTTATATACTCATATATTTATAGTTTGGTAATGTTGGATTTGTATTATTAGTATAGTATTGGAAGTATTGTTTCTAATATTTTCATGGTTATTACA
The DNA here is from genome assembly GCF_040668555.2 of Bombus flavifrons. NCBI lineage: Eukaryota > Metazoa > Arthropoda > Insecta > Hymenoptera > Apidae > Bombus > Bombus flavifrons. The sequence continues at coordinate 65,330 of NC_138459.1, read as the reverse complement.
TGTTCGGCATATATGTTTATATTTATATGTAACTCTCCAAGTTGTTGCTGCGTTGATTGAATAAAATATATTTATATACACATATATTCCTGGTGTTTCAATTATTTTCCTTTTGTAGTTATTCTTATTTCTTGATTTACTCGTTTGGTTCGCGACTCGTTTAATTCATTAATTAATTTTTATTTACTGATTTAAATTCTTTCTTTTGTATTTTACATATTCCGTCTTCGTTGATTGATTGTAGTATATCTTCTTGTTGCTCCTTTTCCTTTATTTTGCAAATTTGTCATATATAATCCTTCTTATTCTTGATTTATTTGATTGGTTCGTATCTAGTCCAGTTTATTAATTGATTTTATTTACTTTATTTTATACTGATAGTTCGATTTATTTGTCGCCCTCATTTGTTAATTTTTTATTTTGTTTCGTAGTAGCGTGTGTTCCTTGGTGTATTCAAATTTTTCTCGCGCTGATTTGCGTATAGTAATTTTGTATCTTCGTTACGCCACGTGCGGAGCGCGGGACGTGACAGTAATACAAGCCAGTTTCAGCGTCGAAACAAGCGGAACAGCTCGCAAATCTCCATGATTTCGTCGATTTTGACGAAAACTAACCGCCGTTTCCTTCCCGTTTGAGATATTTCGACGTTTAAGAGCTCGTTTTACCCCATCTAACGTGCAGAATGTAATACAAGCCGGTTTCATCCTCGCAACAAGCGGAACAGCTCGCAAATCTCGATCATTTCGTCGATTTTGACGAAAACTAACCGTCGTTTCCTTCCCGTTTGAGATATTTCGACGTTTAAGAGCTCGTTTTACTCCATTTAACGTGCAGAATGTAATACAAGCCAGTTTCAGCGTCGAAACAAGCGGAACAGATCGCAAATCTCGATGATTTCGTCGATTTTGACGAAAACTAACCGCCGTTTCCTTCCCGTTTGAGATATTTCGACGTTTAAGAGCTCGTTTTACCCCACCTAACGTGCAGAATGTAATACAAGCCGGTTTCATGCTCGCAACAAGCGGAACAGCTCGCAAATCTCGATGATTTCGTCGATTTTGACGAAAACTAACCGTCGTTTCCTTCTCGTTTGAGATATTTCGACGTTTAAGAGCTCGTTTTACTCCATTTGACGTGCAGAATGTAATACAAGCCAGTTTCAGCGTCGTAACAAGCGGAACAGCTCGCAAATCTCGATGATTTCGTCGATTTTGACGAAAACTAACCGTCGTTTCCTTCCCGTTTGAGATATTTCGACGTTTAAGAGCTCGTTTTACTCCATTTAACGTGCAGAATGTAATACAAGCCAGTTTCAACGTCGAAACAAGCGGAACAGCTCGCAAATCTCGATAATTTCGTCGATTTTGACGAAAACTAACCGTCGTTTCCTTCCCGTTTGAGATATTTCGACGTTTAAGAGCTCGTTTTACTCCATTTGACGTGCAGAATGTAATACAAGCCAGTTTCAGCGTCGTAACAAGCGGAACAGCTCGCAAATGTCGATGATTTCGTCGATTTTGACGAAAACTAACCGTCGTTTCCTTCCCGTTTGAGATATTTCGACGTTTAAGAGCTCGTTTTACTCCATTCAACGAGCAGAATGTAATACACGCCAGTTTCATCCTCGAAACAAGCGGAACAGCTCGCAAATCTCGATGATTTCGTCGATTTTGACGAAAACTAACCGTCGTTTCCTTCCCGTTTGAGATATTTCGACGTTTAAGAGCTCGTTTTACTCCATTCAACGAGCAGAATGTAATACACGCCAGTTTCATCCTCGAAACAAGCGGAACAGCTCGCAAATCTCGATGATTTCGTCGATTTTGACGAAAACTAACCGTCGTTTCCTTCCCGTTTGAGATATTTCGACGCTTAAGAGCTCGTTTTAGTCCATTTAACGTGCAGAATGTAATACAAGCCAGTTTCAACGTCGAAACAAGCGGAACAGCTCGCAAATCTCGATCATTTCGTCGATTTTGACGAAAACTAACCGTCGTTTCCTTCCCGTTTGAGATATTTCGACGTTTAAGAGCTCGTTTTACTCCATTTAACGTGCAGAATGTAATACAAGCCAGTTTCAGCGTCGAAGCAAGCGGAACAGCTCGCAAATCTCGATGATTTCGTCGATTTTGACGAAAACTAACCGCCGTTTCCTTCCCGTTTGAGATATTTCGACGTTTAAGAGCTCGTTTTACCCCACCTAACGTGCAGAATGTAATACACGCCAGTTTCATTCTCGAAACAAGCGGAACAGCTCGCAAATCTCGATGATTTCGTCGATTTTGACGAAAACTAACCGTCGTTTCCTTCCCGTTTGAGATATTTCGACGTTTAAGAGCTCGTTTTACTCCATTTAACGTGCAGAATGTAATACAAGCCAGTTTCAACGTCGAAACAAGCGGAACAGCTCGCAAATCTCGATAATTTCGTCGATTTTGACGAAAACTAACCGTCGTTTCCTTCCCGTTTGAGATATTTCGACGTTTAAGAGCTCGTTTTACTCCATTTGACGTGCAGAATGTAATACACGCCAGTTTCATCCTCGAAACAAGCGGAACAGCTCGCAAATCTTGATGATTTCGTCGATTTTGACGAAAACAAACCGTCGTTTCCTTCCCGTTTGAGATATTTCGTCGTTTAAGAGCTCGCTTTACTCCATTCAACGTGCAGAATGTAATACTAGCCAGTTTCACTGTCGAAACAAGCGGAACAGCTCGCAAATCTCGATGATTTCGTCGATTTTGACGAAAACTAACCGTCGTTTCCTTCCCGTTTGAGATATTTCGACGTTTAAGAGCTCGTTTTACTCCATTCAACGAGCAGAATGTAATACACGCCAGTTTCATCCTCGAAACAAGCGGAACAGCTCGCAAATCTCGATGATTTCGTCGATTTTGACGAAAACTAACCGTCGTTTCCTTCCCGTTTGAGATATTTCGACGCTTAAGAGCTCGTTTTAGTCCATTTAACGTGCAGAATGTAATACAAGCCAGTTTCAACGTCGAAACAAGCGGAACAGCTCGCAAATCTCGATCATTTCGTCGATTTTGACGAAAACTAACCGTCGTTTCCTTCCCGTTTGAGATATTTCGACGTTTAAGAGCTCGTTTTACTCTATTTAACGTGCAGAATGTAATACAAGCCAGTTTCAGCGTCGAAACAAGCGGGAGAGCTCGCAAATCTCGATGATTTCGTCGATTTTGACGAAAACTAACCGTCGTTTCCTTCCCGTTTGAGATATTTCGACGTTTAAACACTCATTTCACTCCTTTCTACGTGCAGAATGTAATAAACAACCGTTTAACCGTCGAAACAAGCGGAACAGCTCGCAAATCTCGATGATTTCGTCGATTTTGATGAAAACTGACCGTCGTTTCCTTCCCGTTTGAGATATTTCGACGTTTAAGCGCTCTTTTTACTCCTTTTTACGTGCAGAATGTAATAAACAACCGTTTAACCGTCGAAACAAGCGGAACAGCTCGCAAATCTCGATGATTTCGTCGATTTTGACGAAAACTAACCGTCGTTTCCTTCCCGTTTGAGATATTTCGACGTTTAAGAGCTCGTTTTACTCCATTCAACGAGCAGAATGTAATACACGCCAGTTTCATTCTCGAAACAAGCGGAACAGCTCGCAAATCTCGATGATTTCGTCGATTTTGACGAAAACTAACCGTCGTTTCCTTCCCGTTTGAGATATTTCGACGTTTAAGAGCTCGTTTTACTCCATTTAACGTGCAGAATGTAATACAAGCCAGTTTCAACGTCGAAACAAGCGGAACAGCTCGCAAATCTCGATAATTTCGTCGATTTTGACGAAAACTAACCGTCGTTTCCTTCCCGTTTGAGATATTTCGACGTTTAAGAGCTCGTTTTACTCCATTTGACGTGCAGAATGTAATACAAGCCAGTTTCAGCGTCGTAACAAGCGGAACAGCTCGCAAATGTCGATGATTTCGTCGATTTTGACGAAAACTAACCGTCGTTTCCTTCCCGTTTGAGATATTTCGACGTTTAAGAGCTCGTTTTACTCCATTCAACGAGCAGAATGTAATACACGCCAGTTTCATCCTCGAAACAAGCGGAACAGCTCGCAAATCTCGATGATTTCGTCGATTTTGACGAAAACTAACCGTCGTTTCCTTCCCGTTTGAGATATTTCGACGTTTAAGAGCTCGTTTTACTCCATTCAACGAGCAGAATGTAATACACGCCAGTTTCATCCTCGAAACAAGCGGAACAGCTCGCAAATCTCGATGATTTCGTCGATTTTGACGAAAACTAACCGTCGTTTCCTTCCCGTTTGAGATATTTCGACGCTTAAGAGCTCGTTTTAGTCCATTTAACGTGCAGAATGTAATACAAGCCAGTTTCAACGTCGAAACAAGCGGAACAGCTCGCAAATCTCGATCATTTCGTCGATTTTGACGAAAACTAACCGTCGTTTCCTTCCCGTTTGAGATATTTCGACGTTTAAGAGCTCGTTTTACTCCATTTAACGTGCAGAATGTAATACAAGCCAGTTTCAGCGTCGAAGCAAGCGGAACAGCTCGCAAATCTCGATGATTTCGTCGATTTTGACGAAAACTAACCGCCGTTTCCTTCCCGTTTGAGATATTTCGACGTTTAAGAGCTCGTTTTACCCCACCTAACGTGCAGAATGTAATACACGCCAGTTTCATTCTCGAAACAAGCGGAACAGCTCGCAAATCTCGATGATTTCGTCGATTTTGACGAAAACTAACCGTCGTTTCCTTCCCGTTTGAGATATTTCGACGTTTAAGAGCTCGTTTTACTCCATTTAACGTGCAGAATGTAATACAAGCCAGTTTCAACGTCGAAACAAGCGGAACAGCTCGCAAATCTCGATAATTTCGTCGATTTTGACGAAAACTAACCGTCGTTTCCTTCCCGTTTGAGATATTTCGACGTTTAAGAGCTCGTTTTACTCCATTTGACGTGCAGAATGTAATACACGCCAGTTTCATCCTCGAAACAAGCGGAACAGCTCGCAAATCTTGATGATTTCGTCGATTTTGACGAAAACAAACCGTCGTTTCCTTCCCGTTTGAGATATTTCGTCGTTTAAGAGCTCGCTTTACTCCATTCAACGTGCAGAATGTAATACTAGCCAGTTTCACTGTCGAAACAAGCGGAACAGCTCGCAAATCTCGATGATTTCGTCGATTTTGACGAAAACTAACCGTCGTTTCCTTCCCGTTTGAGATATTTCGACGTTTAAGAGCTCGTTTTACTCCATTCAACGAGCAGAATGTAATACACGCCAGTTTCATCCTCGAAACAAGCGGAACAGCTCGCAAATCTCGATGATTTCGTCGATTTTGACGAAAACTAACCGTCGTTTCCTTCCCGTTTGAGATATTTCGACGCTTAAGAGCTCGTTTTAGTCCATTTAACGTGCAGAATGTAATACAAGCCAGTTTCAACGTCGAAACAAGCGGAACAGCTCGCAAATCTCGATCATTTCGTCGATTTTGACGAAAACTAACCGTCGTTTCCTTCCCGTTTGAGATATTTCGACGTTTAAGAGCTCGTTTTACTCCATTTAACGTGCAGAATGTAATACAAGCCAGTTTCAGCGTCGAAGCAAGCGGAACAGCTCGCAAATCTCGATGATTTCGTCGATTTTGACGAAAACTAACCGCCGTTTCCTTCCCGTTTGAGATATTTCGACGTTTAAGAGCTCGTTTTACCCCACCTAACGTGCAGAATGTAATACAAGCCGGTTTCATGCTCGCAACAAGCGGAACAGCTCGCAAATCTCGATGATTTCGTCGATTTTGACGAAAACTAACCGTCGTTTCCTTCTCGTTTGAGATATTTCGACGTTTAAGAGCTCGTTTTACTCCATTTGACGTGCAGAATGTAATACAAGCCAGTTTCAGCGTCGAAACAAGCGGAACAGCTCGCAAATCTCGATGATTTCGTTGATTTTGACGAAAACTAACCGTCGTTTCCTTCCCGTTTGAGATATTTCGACGTTTAAGAGCTCGTTTTACTCCATTTAACGTGAAGAATGTAATACAAGCCAGTTTCAGCGTCGAAACAAGCGGAACAGCTCGCAAATCTCGATGATTTCGTCGATTTTGACGAAAACTAACCGCCGTTTCCTTCCCGTTTGAGATATTTCGACGTTTAAGAGCTCGTTTTACCCCACCTAACGTGCAGAATGTAATACAAGCCTGTTTCATGCTCGCAACAAGCGGAACAGCTCGCAAATCTCGATGATTTCGTCGATTTTGACGAAAACTAACCGTCGTTTCCTTCTCGTTTGAGATATTTCGACGTTTAAGAGCTCGTTTTACTCCATTTGACGTGCAGAATGTAATACAAGCCAGTTTCAGCGTCGTAACAAGCGGAACAGCTCGCAAATGTCGATGATTTCGTCGATTTTGAAGAAAACTAACCGTCGTTTCCTTCCCGTTTGAGATATTTCGACGTTTAAGAGCTCGTTTTACTCCATTCAACGAGCAGAATGTAATACACGCCAGTTTCATTCTCGAAACAAGCGGAACAGCTCGCAAATCTCGATGATTTCGTCGATTTTGACGAAAACTAACCGTCGTTTCCTTCCCGTTTGAGATATTTCGACGTTTAAGAGCTCGTTTTACTCCATTTAACGTGCAGAATGTAATACAAGCCAGTTTCAACGTCGAAACAAGCGGAACAGCTCGCAAATCTCGATGATTTCGTCGATTTTGACGAAAACTAACCGTCGTTTCCTTCCCGTTTGAGATATTTCGTCGTTTGAAAGCTCGTTTTACTCCATTCAACGTGCAGAATGTAATACAAGCCAGTTTCAACGTCGAAACAAGCGGAACAGCTCGCAAATCTCGATCATTTCGTCGATTTTGACGAAAACTAACCGTCGTTTCCTTCCCGTTTGAGATATTTCGACGTTTAAGAGCTCGTTTTACTCCATTTAACGTGCAGAATGTAATACAAGCCAGTTTCAGCGTCGAAACAAGCGGAACAGATCGCAAATCTCGATGATTTCGTCGATTTTGACGAAAACTAACCGCCGTTTCCTTCCCGTTTGAGATATTTCGACGTTTAAGAGCTCGTTTTACCCCACCTAACGTGCAGAATGTAATACAAGCCAGTTTCAGCGTCGAAACAAGCGGAACAGATCGCAAATCTCGATGATTTCGTCGATTTTGACGAAAACTAACCGCCGTTTCCTACCCGTTTGAGATATTTCGACGTTTAAGAGCTCGTTTTACCCCACCTAACGTGCAGAATGTAATACAAGCCGGTTTCATGCTCGCAACAAGCGGAACAGCTCGCAAATCTCGATGATTTCGTCGATTTTGACGAAAACTAACCGTCGTTTCCTTCTCGTTTGAGATATTTCGACGTTTAAGAGCTCGTTTTACTCCATTTAACGTGCAGAATGTAATACAAGCCAGTTTCAACGTCGAAACAAGCGGAACAGCTCGCAAATCTCGATAATTTCGTCGATTTTGACGAAAACTAACCGTCGTTTCCTTCCCGTTTGAGATATTTCGACGTTTAAGAGCTCGTTTTACTCCATTTGACGTGCAGAATGTAATACAAGCCAGTTTCAGCGTCGTAACAAGCGGAACAGCTCGCAAATGTCGATGATTTCGTCGATTTTGACGAAAACTAACCGTCGTTTCCTTCCCGTTTGAGATATTTCGACGTTTAAGAGCTCGTTTTACTCCATTCAACGAGCAGAATATAATACACGCCAGTTTCATCCTCGAAACAAGCGGAACAGCTCGCAAATATCGATGATTTCGTCGATTTTGACGAAAACTAACCGTCGTTTCCTTCCCGTTTGAGATATTTCGACGTTTAAGAGCTCGTTTTACTGCATTCAACGAGCAGAATGTAATACACGCCAGTTTCATCCTCGAAACAAGCGGAACAGCTCGCAAATCTCGATGATTTCGTCGATTTTGACGAAAACTAACCGTCGTTTCCTTCCCGTTTGAGATATTTCGACGCTTAAGAGCTCGTTTTAGTCCATTTAACGTGCAGAATGTAATACAAGCCAGTTTCAACGTCGAAACAAGCGGAACAGCTCGCAAATCTCGATCATTTCGTCGATTTTGACGAAAACTAACCGTCGTTTCCTTCCCGTTTGAGATATTTCGACGTTTAAGAGCTCGTTTTACTCCATTTAACGTGCAGAATGTAATACAAGCCAGTTTCAGCGTCGAAGCAAGCGGAACAGCTCGCAAATCTCGATGATTTCGTCGATTTTGACGAAAACTAACCGCCGTTTCCTTCCCGTTTGAGATATTTCGACGTTTAAGAGCTCGTTTTACCCCACCTAACGTGCAGAATGTAATACACGCCAGTTTCATTCTCGAAACAAGCGGAACAGCTCGCAAATCTCGATGATTTCGTCGATTTTGACGAAAACTAACCGTCGTTTCCTTCCCGTTTGAGATATTTCGACGTTTAAGAGCTCGTTTTACTCCATTTAACGTGCAGAATGTAATACAAGCCAGTTTCAACGTCGAAACAAGCGGAACAGCTCGCAAATCTCGATAATTTCGTCGATTTTGACGAAAACTAACCGTCGTTTCCTTCCCGTTTGAGATATTTCGACGTTTAAGAGCTCGTTTTACTCCATTTGACGTGCAGAATGTAATACAAGCCAGTTTCAGCGTCGTAACAAGCGGAACAGCTCGCAAATGTCGATGATTTCGTCGATTTTGACGAAAACTAACCGTCGTTTCCTTCCCGTTTGAGATATTTCGACGTTTAAGAGCTCGTTTTACTCCATTCAACGAGCAGAATGTAATACACGCCAGTTTCATCCTCGAAACAAGCGGAACAGCTCGCAAATCTCGATGATTTCGTCGATTTTGACGAAAACTAACCGTCGTTTCCTTCCCGTTTGAGATATTTCGACGTTTAAGAGCTCGTTTTACTCCATTCAACGAGCAGAATGTAATACACGCCAGTTTCATCCTCGAAACAAGCGGAACAGCTCGCAAATCTCGATGATTTCGTCGATTTTGACGAAAACTAACCGTCGTTTCCTTCCCGTTTGAGATATTTCGACGCTTAAGAGCTCGTTTTAGTCCATTTAACGTGCAGAATGTAATACAAGCCAGTTTCAACGTCGAAACAAGCGGAACAGCTCGCAAATCTCGATCATTTCGTCGATTTTGACGAAAACTAACCGTCGTTTCCTTCCCGTTTGAGATATTTCGACGTTTAAGAGCTCGTTTTACTCCATTTAACGTGCAGAATGTAATACAAGCCAGTTTCAGCGTCGAAGCAAGCGGAACAGCTCGCAAATCTTGATGATTTCGTCGATTTTGACGAAAACTAACCGTCGTTTCCTTCCCGTTTGAGATATTTCGAGGTTTAAGAGCTCATTTACTCCATTTAACGTGCAGAATGTAATACACGTCAGCTTCATCCTCGAAACAAGCGGAACAACTCGCAAATCTCGATGATTTCGTCGATTTTGATGAAAACTAACCGTCGTTTCCTTCCCGTTTGAGATATTTTGACGTTTAAGAGCTCGTTTTACTCCATTTAACGTGCAGAATGTAATACACGCCAGTTTCATCCTCGAAACAAGCGGAACCGCTCGCAAATCTCGATGTTTTCGTCGATTTTGACGAAAACTAACCGTCGTTTCCTTCCAGTTTGAGATATTTCGACGTTTTAGAGCTCGTTTTAATCCATTTAACGTGCAGAATGTAGTACAAGCCAGTTTCAGCGTCGAAACAAGCGGAACAGCACGCAAATCTCGATGATTTCGTCGATTTTGACGAAAACTAACCGTCGTTTTCTTCCCGTTCGAGATAATTCGACGTTTAAGAGCTCGTTTTACTCCATTTAACGTGCAGAATGTAATACACGCGAGTTTCATCCTCGTAACAAGCGGAACAGCTCGCAAATCTCGATGATTTCGTCGATTTTGCGAAAACTAGCCGTCGTTTCCTTCCCGTTTGTAATATTTTTTTGACGTTTAAGAGCTCGTTTTACTCCATTTAACGTGCAGAATGTAATACACGCCAGTTTCATCCTCGAAACAAGCGGAACAGCTCGCAAATCTTGATGATTTCGTCGATTTTGACGAAAACAAACCGTCGTTTCCTTCCCGTTTGAGATATTTCGTCGTTTAAGAGCTCGCTTTACTCCATTCAACGTGCAGAATGTAATACTAGCCAGTTTCACTGTCGAAACAAGCGGAACAGCTCGCAAATCTCGATGATTTCGTGGATTTTGAAGAAAACTAACCGTCGTTTCCTTCCCGTTTGAGGTATTTCGATGTTTAAGAGCTCGGTTTACTCCATTTAACGTGCAGAATGTAATACACGCCAGTTTCATCCTCGAAACAAGCGGATCAGCTCGCAAATCTCTATGATTTCGTGGATTTTGACGAAAACTAACCGTCGTTTCCTTCCCGTTTGAGGTATTTCGATGTTTAAGAGCTCGTTTTACTCCATTTAACGTGCAGGATGTAATACACGCCAGTTTCATCCTCGAAACAAGCGGATCAGCTCGCAAATCTCGATGACTTCGTCGATTTTGACGAAAACTAACCGTCGTTTCCTTCTCGTTTGAGATATTTCGACGTTTTAGCGCTCGTTTTACTCCATTTAACGTGCAGAATGTAATACAAGCCAGTTTCTGCGTCGAAACAAGCGGAACAGCTCGCAAATCTCGATGATTTCGTCGATTTTGACGAAAACTAACCGTCGTTTCCTTCCCGTTTGAGATATTTCGACGTTTAAGAGCTCGTTTTACCCCATTTAACATGCAGAATGTAATACAAGCCAGTTTCAGCGTCGAAACAAACGGAACAGCTCGCAAATCTCGATGATTTCGTCGATTTTGACGAAAACTAACCGTCGTTTCCTTCCCGTTTGAGATATTTCGACGTTTAAGAGCTCGTTTTACTCCATTTAACGTGCAGAATGTAATACGCGTCAGCTTCATCCTCGAAACAAGCGGAACAGCTCGCAAATCTCGATGATTTCGTCGATTTTGACGAAAACTAACCGTCGTTTCCTTCCCGTTTGAGATGTTTTGACGTTTAAGAGCTCGTTTTACTCCATTTAACGTGCAGAATGTAATACGCGTCGTCTTCATCCTCGAAACAAGCGGAACAGCTCGCAAATCTCGATGATTTCGTCGATTTTGACGAAAACTAACCGTCGTCTCCTTCCCGTTTGAGATATTTCGACGTTTAAGCGCTCGTTTTAATCCATTTAACGTGCAGAATGTAATACGCGTCAGCTTCATCCTCGAAACAAGCGGAACAGCTCGCAAATCTCGATGATTTCGTCGTTTTTGACGAAAACTAACCGTCGTTTCCTTCCCGTTTGAGATGTTTTGACGTTTAAGAGCTCGTTTTACTCCATTTAACGTGCAGAATGTAATACACGCCAGTTCCATCCACGAAACAAGCGGAACAGCTCGCAAATCTCGATGATTTCGTCGATTTTGAAGAAAACTAACCGTCGTTTCCTTCCCGTTTGAGATATTTCGACGTTTAAGAGCTCGTATTACACCATTTTACGTGCAGAATGTAATACAAGCCAGTTTCACCGTCGAAACAAGCGGAACAGCTCGCAAATCTCGATGATTTCGTGGATTTTGACGAAAACTAACCGTCGTTTCCTTCCCGTTTGAGGTATTTCGATGTTTAAGAGCTCGTTTTACTCCATTTAACGTGCAGAATGTAATACACGCCAGTTTCATCCTCGAAACAAGCGGATCAGCTCGCAAATCTCTATGATTTCGTGGATTTTGACGAAAACTAACCGTCGTTTCCTTCCCGTTTGAGGTATTTCGATGTTTAAGAGCTCGTTTTACTCCATTTAACGTGCAGGATGTAATACACGCCAGTTTCATCCTCGAAACAAGCGGATCAGCTCGCAAATCTCGATGACTTCGTCGATTTTGACGAAAACTAACCGTCGTTTCCTTCTCGTTTGAGATATTTCGACGTTTTAGCGCTCGTTTTACTCCATTTAACGTGCAGAATGTAATACAAGCCAGTTTCATCCTCGAAACAAGCGGAGCAGCTCGCAAATCTCTATGATTTCGTGCATTTTGACGAAAACTAACCGTCGTTTCCTTCCCGTTTGAGGTATTTCGATGTTTAAGAGCTCGTTTTACTCCATTTAACGTGCAGGATGTAATACACGCCAGTTTCATCCTCGAAACAAGCGGAACAGCTCGCAAATCTCGATGATTTCGTCGATTTTGACGAAAACTAATTGTCGTTTCCTTCCCGTTTGAGATATTTCGACGTTTAAGAGCTCGTCTTACTCCATTTAACGTGCAGAATGTAATACAAGCCAGTTTCAGCGTCGAAACAAGCGTAACAGCTCGCAAATCTCGATGATTTCGTCGATTTTGAAGAAAACTAACCGTCGTTTCCTTCCCGTTTGAGATATTTCGACGTTTAAGAGCTCGTTTTACTCCATTTAACGTGCAGAATGTAATACACGCCAGTTTCATCCTCGAAACAAGCGGAACAGCTCGCAAATCTCGATGATTTCGTCGATTTTGAAAAAAACTAACCGTCGTTTCCTTCCCGTTTGAGATATTTTTTTGACGTTTAAGAGCTCGTTTTACTCCATTTAACGTGCAGAATGTACTACACGCCAGCTTCATCCTCGAAACAAGCGGAACAGCTCGCAAATCTTGATGATTTCGTCGATTTTGACGAAAACAAACCGTCGTTTCCTTCCCGTTTGAGATATTTCGTCGTTTAAGAGCTCGCTTTACTCCATTCAACGTGCAGAATGTAATACAAGCCAGTTTCACCGTCGAAACAAGCGGAACAGCTCGCAAATCTCGATGATTTCGTGGATTTTGACGAAAACCAACCGTCGTTTCCTTCCCGTTTGAGGTAATTCGATGTTTAAGAGCTCGTTTTACTCCATTTAACGTGCAGAATGTAATACACGCCAGTTTCATCCTCGAAACAAGCGGATCAGCTCGCAAATCTCTATGATTTCGTGGATTTTGACGAAAACTAACCGTCGTTTCCTTCCCGTTTGAGGTATTTCGATGTTTAAGAGCTCGTTTTACTCCATTTAACGTGCAGGATGTAATACACGCCAGTTTCATCCTCGAAACAAGCGGATCAGCTCGCAAATCTCGATGACTTCGTCGATTTTGACGAAAACTAACCGTCGTTTCCTTCTCGTTTGAGATATTTCGACGTTTTAGCTCTCGTTTTACTCCATTTAACGTGCAGAATGTAATACAAGCCAGTTTCATCCTCGAAACAAGCGGAACAGCTCGGAAATCTCGATGATTTCGTCGATTTTGACGAAAACTAACCCTCGTTTCCTTCCCGTTTCAGATACTTCGACGTTTAAGCGCTCGTTTTACTCCATTTAAAGTGCAGAATGTAATACACGCCAGACTCACCCTCGAAACAAGCGGAACAGCTCGCAAATCTCTTTGGTTTCGTCGATTTTGACGAACACAATCAGTCGTTTCCTTCCCGTTTGAGATATTTCGTCGTTTAAGAGCTCGTTTTACTCCATTTAACGTGCAGAATGTAATACACGCCAGTTTCATCCTCGAAACAAGCGGAACAGCTCGCAAATCTCGATGATTTCGTCGATTTTGAAAAAAACTAACCGTCGTTTCCTTCCCGTTTGAGATATTTTTTTGACGTTTAAGAGCTCGTTTTACTCCATTTAACGTGCAGAATGTACTACACGCCAGCTTCATCCTCGAAACAAGCGAAACAGCTCGCAAATCTCGATGATTTCGTCGATTTTGACGAAAACTAACCGTCCTTTACTTCCCGTTTCAGATATTTCGACGTTTAAGAGCTCATTTACTCCATTTAACGTGCAGAATGTAATACACGCCAGTTTCATCCTCGAAACAAGCGGAACAGCTCGCAAATCTCGATGATTTCGTCGATTTTGACGAAAACTAACCGTCGTTTCCTTCCCGTTTGAGATATTTCGACGTTTAAGAGCTCATTTACTCCATTTAACGTGCAGAATGTAATACACGTCAGCTTCATCCTCGAAACAAGCGGAACAGCTCGCAAATCTCGATGATTTCGTCATTTTTGACGAAAACTAACCGTCGTTTCCTTCCCGTTTGAGATGTTTTGACGTTTAAGAGCTCGTTTTACTCCATTTAACGTGCAGAATGTAATACACGCCAGTTTCATCCACGAAACAAGCGGAACAGCTCGCAAATCTCGATGATTTCGTCGATTTTGAAGAAAACTAACCGTCGTTTCCTTCCCGTTTGAGATATTTCGACGTTTAAGAGCTCGTATTACTCCATTTTACGTGCAGAATGTAATACACGTCAGCTTCATCCTGGAAACAAGCGGAACAGCTCGCAAATCTCGATGATTTCGTCGATTTCGATGAAAACTAACCGTCGTTTCCTTCCCGTTTGAGATGTTTTGACGTTTAAGAGCTCGTTTTACTCCATTTAACGTGCAGAATGTAATACACGCCAGTTTCATCCTCGAAACAAGCGGAACAGCTCGCAAATCTCGATGATTTCGTCGATTTTGACGAAAACTAACCGTCGTTTCCTTCCCGTTTGAGATATTTCAACGTTTAAGAGTTCGTTTTACTCCATTTAACGTGCAGAATGTAATACGCGTCGGCTTCATCCTCGAAACAAGCGGAACAGCTCGCAAATCTCGATGATTTCGTCGATTTTGACGAAAACTAACCGTCGTCTCCTTCCCGTTTGAGATATTTCGACGTTTAAGCGCTCGTTTTAATCCATTTAACGTGCAGAATGTAATACGCGTCAGCTTCATCCTCGAAACAACGCGGAACAGCTCGCAAATCTCGATGATTTCGTCGTTTTTGACGAAAACTAACCGTCGTTTCCTTCCCGTTTGAGATGTTTTGACGTTTAAGAGCTCGTTTTACTCCATTTAACGTGCAGAATGTAATACACGCCAGTTTCATCCACGAAACAAGCGGAACAGCTCGCAAATCTCGATGATTTCGTCGATTTTGAAGAAAACTAACCGTCGTTTCCTTCCCGTTTGAGATGTTTTGACGTTTAAGAGCTCGTTTTACTCCATTTAACGTGCAGAATGTAATACACGCCAGTTTCATCCTCGAAACAAGCGGAACAGCTCGCAAATCTCGATGATTTCGTCGATTTTGACGAAAACTAACCGTCGTTTCCTTCCCGTTTGAGATATTTCAACGTTTAAGAGCTCGTTTTACTCCATTTAACGTGCAGAATGTAATACGCGTCGTCTTCATCCTCGAAACAAACGGAACAGCTCGCAAATCTCGATGATTTCGTCGATTTTGACGAAAACTAACCGTCGTCTCCTTCCCGTTTGAGATGTTTTGACGTTTAAGAGCTCGTTTTACTCCATTTAACGTGCAGAATGTAATACACGCCAGTTTCATCCACGAAACAAGCGGAACAGCTCGCAAATCTCGATGATTTCGTCGATTTTGAAGAAAACTAACCGTCGTTTCCTTCCCGTTTGAGATATTTCGACGTTTAAGAGCTCGTATTACTCCATTTTACGTGCAGAATGTAATACACGTCAGCTTCATCCTCGAAACAAGCGGAACAGCTCGCAAATCTCGATGATTTCGTCGATTTCGATGAAAACTAACCGTCGTTTCCTTCCCGTTTGAGATGCTTTGACGTTTAAGAGCTCGTTTTACTCCATTTAACGTGCAGAATGTAATACACGCCAGTTTCATCCTCGAAACAAGCGGAACAGCTCGCAAATCTCGATGATTTCGTCGATATTGACGAAAACTAACCGTCGTTTCCTTCCCGTTTGAGATATTTCGACGTTTAAGAGCTCGTCTTACTCCATTTAACGTGCAGAATGTAATACAAGCCAGTTTCAGCGTCGAAACAAGCGTAACAGCTCGCAAATCTCGATGATTTCGTCGATTTTGAAGAAAACTAACCGTCGTATCCTTCCCGTTTGAGATATTTCGACGTTTAAGAGCTCGTTTTACTCCATTTAACGTGCAGAATGTAATACACGCCAGTTTCATCCTCGAAACAAGCGGAACAGCTCGCAAATCTCGATGATTTCGTCGATTTTGAAAAAAACTAACCGTCGTTTCCTTCCCGTTTGAGATATTTTTTTGACGTTTAAGAGCTCGTTTTACTCCATTTAACGTGCAGAATGTACTACACGCCAGCTTCATCCTCGAAACAAGCGAAACAGCTCGCAAATCTCGATGATTTCGTCGATTTTGACGAAAACTAACCGTCGTTTACTTCCCGTTTCAGATATTTCGACGTTTAAGAGCTCATTTACTCCATTTAACGTGCAGAATGTAATACACGCCAGTTTCATCCTCGAAACAAGCGGAACAGCTCGCAAATCTCGATGATTTCGTCGATTTTGACGAAAACTAACCGTCGTTTCCTTCCCGTTTGAGATATTTCGACGTTTAAGAGCTCATTTACTCCATTTAACGTGCAGAATGTAATACACGTCAGCTTCATCCTCGAAACAAGCGGAACAGCTCGCAAATCTCGATGATTTCGTCGATTTTGACGAAAACTAACCGTCGTCTCCTTCCCGTTTGAGATATTTCGACGTTTAAGCGCTCGTTTTAATCCATTTAACGCGCAGAATGTAATACGCGTCAGCTTCATCCTCGAAACAAGCGGAACAGCTCGCAAATCTCGATGATTTCGTCGATTTTGACGAAAACTAACCGTCGTTTCCTTCCCGTTTGAGATATTTCGACGTTTAAGAGCTCATTTACTCCATTTAACGTGCAGAATGTAATACACGTCAGCTTCATCCTCGAAACAAGCGGAACAGCTCGCAAATCTCGATGATTTCGTCGATTTTGACGAAAACTAACCGTCGTCTCCTTCCCGTTTCAGATATTTCGACGTTTAAGAGCTCATTTACTCCATTTAACGTGCAGAATGTAATACACGTCAGCTTCATCCTCGAAACAAGCGGAACAACTCGCAAATCTCGATGATTTCGTCGATTTTGATGAAAACTAACCGTCGTTTCCTTCCCGTTTGAGATATTTTGACGTTTAAGAGCTCGTTTTACTCCATTTAACGTGCAGAATGTAATACGCGCCAGTTTCATCCTCGAAACAAGCGGAACCGCTCGCAAATCTCGATGTTTTCGTCGATTTTGACGAAAACTAAACGTCGTTCCCTTCCAGTTTGAGATATTTCGACGTTTTAGAGCTCGTTTTAATCCATTTAACGTGCAGAATGTAGTACAAGCCAGTTTCAGCGTCGAAACAAGCGGAACAGCACGCAAATCTCGATGATTTCGTCGATTTTGACGAAAACTAACCGTCGTTTTCTTCCCGTTCGAGATATTTCGACGTTTAAGAGCTCGTTTTACTCCATTTAACGTGCAGAATGTAATACACGCGAGTTTCATCCTCGTAACAAGCGGAACAGCTCGCAAATCTCGATGATTTCGTCGATTTTGACGAAAACTAGCCGTCGTTTCCTTCCCGTTTGTAATATTTTTTTGACGTTTAAGAGCTCGTTTTACTCCATTTAACGTGCAGAATGTAATACACGCCAGTTTCATCCTCGAAACAAGCGGATCAGCTCGCAAATCTCGATGACTTCGTGGATTTTGAAGAAAACTAACCGTCGTTTCCTTCCCGTTTGAGATATTTCGATGTTTAAGAGCTCGTTTTACTCCATCTAATGTGCAGAATGTAATACAAGCCAGTTTCATCCTCGAAACAAGCGGATCAGCTCGCAAATCTCGATGATTTCGTCGATTTTGACGAAAACTAACCGTCGTTTCCTTCCCGTTTGAGATATTTCGACGTTTAAGAGCTCATTTACTCCATTTAACGTGCAGAATGTAATACACGTCAGCTTCATCCTCGAAACAAGCGGAACAACTCGCAAATCTCGATGATTTCGTCGATTTTGACGAAAACTAACCGTCGTTTCCTTCCCGTTTGAGATATTTCGACGTTTAAGAGCTCGTTTTACTCCATTTAACGTGCAGAATGTTATACAAACCAATTTCATCCTCGCAACAAGCGGAACAGCTCGCAAATCTCGATGATTTCGTCGATATTGACGAAAACTAACCGTCGTTTCCTTCCCGTTTGAGATATTTCGACGTTTAAGAGCTCGTTTTACTCCATTTAACGTGCAGAATGTAATACACGCCAGTTTCATCCTCGAAACAAGCGGAACAGCTCGCAAATCTCGATGATTTCGTCGTTTTTGACGAAAACAAACCGTCGTTTCCTTCCCGTTTGAGATGTTTTGACGTTTAAGAGCTCGTTTTACTCCATTTAACGTGCAGAATGTAATACACGCCAGTTTCATCCACGAAACAAGCGGAACAGCTCGCAAATCTCGATGATTTCGTCGATTTTGAAGAAAACTAACCGTCGTTTCCTTCCCGTTTGAGATATTTCGACGTTTAAGAGCTCGTATTACTCCATTTTACGTGCAGAATGTAATACACGTCAGCTTCATCCTCGAAACAAGCGGAACAGCTCGCAAATCTCGATGATTTCGTCGATTTCGATGAAAACTAACCGTCGTTTCCTTCCCGTTTGAGATGCTTTGACGTTTAAGAGCTCGTTTTACTCCATTTAACGTGCAGAATGTAATACACGCCAGTTTCATCCTCGAAACAAGCGGAACAGCTCGCAAATCTCGATGATTTCGTCGATATTGACGAAAACTAACCGTCGTTTCCTTCCCGTTTGAGATATTTCGACGTTTAAGAGCTCGTCTTACTCCATTTAACGTGCAGAATGTAATACAAGCCAGTTTCAGCGTCGAAACAAGCGTAACAGCTCGCAAATCTCGATGATTTCGTCGATTTTGAAGAAAACTAACCGTCGTATCCTTCCCGTTTGAGATATTTCGACGTTTAAGAGCTCGTTTTACTCCATTTAACGTGCAGAATGTAATACACGCCAGTTTCATCCTCGAAACAAGCGGAACAGCTCGCAAATCTCGATGATTTCGTCGATTTTGAAAAAAACTAACCGTCGTTTCCTTCCCGTTTGAGATATTTTTTTGACGTTTAAGAGCTCGTTTTACTCCATTTAACGTGCAGAATGTACTACACGCCAGCTTCATCCTCGAAACAAGCGAAACAGCTCGCAAATCTCGATGATTTCGTCGATTTTGACGAAAACTAACCGTCGTTTACTTCCCGTTTCAGATATTTCGACGTTTAAGAGCTCATTTACTCCATTTAACGTGCAGAATGTAATACACGCCAGTTTCATCCTCGAAACAAGCGGAACAGCTCGCAAATCTCGATGATTTCGTCGATTTTGACGAAAACTAACCGTCGTTTCCTTCCCGTTTGAGATATTTCGACGTTTAAGAGCTCATTTACTCCATTTAACGTGCAGAATGTAATACACGTCAGCTTCATCCTCGAAACAAGAGGAACAGCTCGCAAATCTCGATGATTTCGTCGATTTTGACGAAAACTAACCGTCGTCTCCTTCCCGTTTGAGATATTTCGACGTTTAAGCGCTCGTTTTAATCCATTTAACGCGCAGAATGTAATACGCGTCAGCTTCATCCTCGAAACAAGCGGAACAGCTCGCAAATCTCGATGATTTCGTCGATTTTGACGAAAACTAACCGTCGTTTCCTTCCCGTTTGAGATATTTCGACGTTTAAGAGCTCATTTACTCCATTTAACGTGCAGAATGTAATACACGTCAGCTTCATCCTCGAAACAAGCGGAACAGCTCGCAAATCTCGATGATTTCGTCGATTTTGACGAAAACTAACCGTCGTCTCCTTCCCGTTTCAGATATTTCGACGTTTAAGAGCTCATTTACTCCATTTAACGTGCAGAATGTAATACACGTCAGCTTCATCCTCGAAACAAGCGGAACAACTCGCAAATCTCGATGATTTCGTCGATTTTGATGAAAACTAACCGTCGTTTCCTTCCCGTTTGAGATATTTTGACGTTTAAGAGCTCGTTTTACTCCATTTAACGTGCAGAATGTAATACACGCCAGTTTCATCCTCGAAACAAGCGGAACCGCTCGCAAATCTCGATGTTTTCGTCGATTTTGACGAAAACTAAACGTCGTTCCCTTCCAGTTTGAGATATTTCGACGTTTTAGAGCTCGTTTTAATCCATTTAACGTGCAGAATGTAGTACAAGCCAGTTTCAGCGTCGAAACAAGCGGAACAGCACGCAAATCTCGATGATTTCGTCGATTTTGACGAAAACTAACCGTCGTTTTCTTCCCGTTCGAGATATTTCGACGTTTAAGAGCTCGTTTTACTCCATTTAACGTGCAGAATGTAATACACGCGAGTTTCATCCTCGTAACAAGCGGAACAGCTCGCAAATCTCGATGATTTCGTCGATTTTGACGAAAACTAGCCGTCGTTTCCTTCCCGTTTGTAATATTTTTTTGACGTTTAAGAGCTCGTTTTACTCCATTTAACGTGCAGAATGTAATACACGCCAGTTTCATCCTCGAAACAAGCGGATCAGCTCGCAAATCTCGATGACTTCGTGGATTTTGAAGAAAACTAACCGTCGTTTCCTTCCCGTTTGAGATATTTCGATGTTTAAGAGCTCGTTTTACTCCATCTAATGTGCAGAATGTAATACAAGCCAGTTTCATCCTCGAAACAAGCGGATCAGCTCGCAAATCTCGATGATTTCGTCGATTTTGACGAAAACTAACCGTCGTTTCCTTCCCGTTTGAGATATTTCGACGTTTAAGAGCTCATTTACTCCATTTAACGTGCAGAATGTAATACACGTCAGCTTCATCCTCGAAACAAGCGGAACAACTCGCAAATCTCGATGATTTCGTCGATTTTGACGAAAACTAACCGTCGTTTCCTTCCCGTTTGAGATATTTCGACGTTTAAGAGCTCGTTTTACTCCATTTAACGTGCAGAATGTTATACAAACCAATTTCATCCTCGCAACAAGCGGAACAGCTCGCAAATCTCGATGATTTCGTCGATATTGACGAAAACTAACCGTCGTTTCCTTCCCGTTTGAGATATTTCGACGTTTAAGAGCTCGTTTTACTCCATTTAACGTGCAGAATGTAATACACGCCAGTTTCATCCTCGAAACAAGCGGAACAGCTCGCAAATCTCGATGATTTCGTCGTTTTTGACGAAAACAAACCGTCGTTTCCTTCCCGTTTGAGATGTTTTGACGTTTAAGAGCTCGTTTTACTCCATTTAACGTGCAGAATGTAATACACGCCAGTTTCATCCACGAAACAAGCGGAACAGCTCGCAAATCTCGATGATTTCGTCGATTTTGAAGAAAACTAACCGTCGTTTCCTTCCCGTTTGAGATATTTCGACGTTTAAGAGCTCGTATTACTCCATTTTACGTGCAGAATGTAATACACGTCAGCTTCATCCTCGAAACAAGCGGAACAGCTCGCAAATCTCGATGATTTCGTCGATTTCGATGAAAACTAACCGTCGTTTCCTTCCCGTTTGAGATGTTTTGACGTTTAAGAGCTCGTTTTACTCCATTTAACGTGCAGAATGTAATACACGCCAGTTTCATCCTCGAAACAAGCGGAACAGCTCGCAAATCTCGATGATTTCGTCGATTTTGACGAAAACTAACCGTCGTTTCCTTCCCGTTTGAGATATTTCAACGTTTAAGAACTCGTTTTACTCCATTTAACGTGCAGAATGTAATACGCGTCGTCTTCATCCTCGAAACAAGCGGAACAGCTCGCAAATCTCGATGATTTCGTCGATTTTGACGAAAACTAACCGTCGTCTCCTTCCCGTTTGAGATATTTCGACGTTTAAGCGCTCGTTTTACTCCATTTTACGTGCAGAATGTAATACACGTCAGCTTCATCCTCGAAACAAGCGGAACAGCTCGCAAATCTCGATGATTTCGTCGATTTCGATGAAAACTAACCGTCGTTTCCTTCCCGTTTGAGATGTTTTGACGTTTAAGAGCTCGTTTTACTCCATTTAACGTGCAGAATGTAATACACGCCAGTTTCATCCTCGAAACAAGCGGAACAGCTCGCAAATCTCGATGATTTCGTCGATTTTGACGAAAACTAACCGTCGTTTCCTTCCCGTTTGAGATATTTCAACGTTTAAGAACTCGTTTTACTCCATTTAACGTGCAGAATGTAATACGCGTCGTCTTCATCCTCGAAACAAGCGGAACAGCTCGCAAATCTCGATGATTTCGTCGATTTCGATGAAAACTAACCGTCGTTTCCTTCCCGTTTGAGATGCTTTGACGTTTAAGAGCTCGTTTTACTCCATTTAACGTGCAGAATGTAATACACGCCAGTTTCATCCTCGAAACAAGCGGAACAGCTCGCAAATCTCGATGATTTCGTCGATATTGACGAAAACTAACCGTCGTTTCCTTCCCGTTTGAGATATTTCGACGTTTAAGAGCTCGTCTTACTCCATTTAACGTGCAGAATGTAATACACGCCAGTTTCATCCTCGAAACAAGCGGATCAGCTCGCAAATCTCTATGATTTCGTGGATTTTGACGAAAACTAACCGTCGTTTCCTTCCCGTTTGAGGTATTTCGATGTTTAAGAGCTCGTTTTACTCCATTTAACGTGCAGAATGTACTACACGCCAGCTTCATCCTCGAAACAAGCGAAACAGCTCGCAAATCTCGATGATTTCGTCGATTTTGACGAAAACTAACCGTCGTTTACTTCCCGTTTGAGATATTTCGACGTTTAAGCGCTCGTTTTAATCCATTTAACGTGCAGAATGTAATACGCGTCAGCTTCATCCTCGAAACAAGCGGAACAGCTCGCAAATCTCGATGATTTCGTCGATTTTGACGAAAACTAACCGTCGTTTCCTTCCCGTTTGAGATATTTCGACGTTTAAGAGCTCGCTTTACTCCATTTAACGTCCAGAATGTAATACACGCCAGTTTCATCCTCGAAACAAGCGAAACAGCTCGCAAATCTCGATGATTTCGTCGATTTTGACGTAACTAACCGTCGTTTCCTTCCCGTTTGAGATATTTCGACGTTTAAGAGCTCGTTTTACTCCATTTAACGTGCAGAATGTTGGGTGACTGTTGGTGTTATTGATATTCCTCGAGATTGTGTCACTGGATCGTCGACATTTCGTCCTCTTTTAAGGTATAATAGCAGGTGTGTGACTGACGCGCATATTGCTCCTAGTAGGGCGATTCCACATCCGTAAGTCTCGCGTAACTGGTATCCGTGTATAGTTATGTCTACTATTGTTTTGATTAGTTTAAATATTACAATTATTCCAAATATTGCTGCGCTGATCGTTCCAAATTCCATGAAACCAGTCCATAATTTCGATGCGGTATTCTTTGCTATTGTTGTTAGTGTGTTTTCGTCCATAACTCCTAGGATGTTTACCATTCCAGGGACGATTGATTTTCCGGTTGCCCCTCTGGCCAACGTGTTTAAGGCTGCTGTTTTTTCTGCCGGGAACATGACGTGGTCTCGAAGTGTATCCAGGTCCTTTTGGGTGTATATCCCGCTTGTGGCCAATGATGATGGTGCTGAATATTGCCATGTTTGGCGTACGTCTGGGTGGAGTTCTTGTGGTGCGATTGCTTCCATCGGTTTTGGTAGGAATTTGTGCCAAGGTCCGTCGATATTGTATAATGTGGGTAGTACTGCACTACATTCCCTGTGGTTTCCATGTTGAGTTATGATGTGTGTTTTTGGTGTTAGAAATGCGGTGCGATTTCCTTGCCAAACCGGTAGCTCCGAATAGCATTCCGTTGTGTGTCGTATTTTTACTTGCACGGGAATGCATTTGACTATGTGGACCGCTTCCCCAGCAATCAAGGCCATGTGTCCCGGGGTTTTAGTTACTGCATATGCGAACTCATCGGGTAATAGAGTTGCTAAACTTAAAGCGTTTTCTATTAACTTCCTTTCCGTGGTGCATCGTTGTGTCAGTATATCATGGTATAGTGCCGTCATTTGTCTTTTAATGTGTTTCTCTACGTAAATGAATTTTGAGTTGATATATGTGAATATATCCAAATTTTCGACTGCTGTTTTGCCTTTGGAGATGAACGTATTTCCTCTTGTTGTTTCTAACAGGAACAATTTGGGGTGTTCAGTGGACAGTAGGGTATATCCACACAGTGGTTGTTCTCCAGTTTTAGTCAGTGCAAAGGTTACTTCCTGTGTTGTTAGCGCGTAAACTGGTTGCACTGGTTCCCCGTTGGTTCTTTTCTCCTGGATTTTTGTGGCGGTTCCCTCATATAATACGTCGTACTGATCAAATTTGCATGGTGAGGGTGGTTGTGGTTGCCAATAAGTGTATCCGTCCTCTGCGTCTAGGCAGTTTCCTTCGTTAAAGGTGCACACTGTTCCTGATTTTAGTAGAATTTTGTTTGCTTCAATCCGTACTGGCACAACTGATGATCTTAAGCTTATTCTTACTGTGGCTTGTACAACAACCTTTTCCCAGCTCCCGTATGGGTCTACATATTGTGTTCCCTGGCAGCTGCCGTCGTCTGATAACTTGCCGGCTAGGACAAGCGACCTTGTTTCTGTTGCATTATCCTTTAGGCCTACTATAAGGTTTTGTGGTCCGAATGAGAACGTGCCGTCCTGGTGCATCCTTGCGCATTGTTGAGCAGTTGTTTCATGAAGGTATTCGGCGAATCCATTATGCACTGCCGACGTGTGGGAGTGCATGCCACAGTAATATATAATTCGAGTTATTTGCACCTTACATTGCCTTACACTGGTAAATTCAAATTCCGAGAGTTGCAGTAGTTGAATATAAATGTCTTGGGTTTCCGTCGTTGCAGGTTGTATGCTGCAGTCCCCGATGGAGTTTAAAGAGATGGTGGTAACGTTGAGGTGGTTGCCATTGCAATCGTATCCTACCAAGCCATATGTTATTTTGATGAGGGTAAGTATGATGGCCAGGTGATTCATCTTCCTATTAACAATTTATTAAATTGTTTCTTACTCTTGAGTTTTTCAGAAATAAGAATAACCTTTTAATATATATATGTCGGAGATGAAAGGAAAGCCGAAGCCGTTCCTTGGAAATTTTGGGAACATCTTCTAGTAGTCTAGCCTGGATTTTATCATAGCTGTAATTGTTAGAGATTTGTGATATCAAGATTGGGTTCGAGGCGACAATTGGTCGCCGAACGTAGCCACGGTCACGGGATGGATGTTTTATCTAACGGAGGTCTGGAGTGGTTGTATGTGTTCTCCGAGAAATGTGGTTGTGGCGGCATGCGACCTCGAGAGCGGGCCTAGCCACGTGTGATGTTGCCTCGGAGGTGCCGATGCAATGGGACATACATTGTATTAGTAATCAAAACTCCAGGCAGAAACTGCCTAGCAACGGCGTTTGGAACTTTCTCGATGCTTCCAACGAGTGTGCCTAGCAACGGCGTTTGGAACCTTCTCGATGCTTCCAAACGGGCATAGAAAACAAAATGCAATCGTACGGGGAGAAAAATCTCCACGAGACTGGCATTCGTCTTGTGACTGCTTTAGAGAGTGACACGTCGTGTTTCTGTGCTTAAGATCAGTCTGCGCTTAGTAAGGAGTCATCCCGTTGATCGTGGATTCGTTTGAACTCAAATTATTGTTTATAACGATTATTAACTTATTGTTTGTAAACCATATTATTCATTGCACTTACTATCCGTTAAACGTATTACTCATTAGCTTTATTATCTGTTAGACTTACTAACCGTTCAACTTATTATCCACTAACTTTATTATTTGTTTAATTTATTATTCGTTCAATATATTTTCCGCTAACTTCATTATTTGTTAAGTTTATTATTCTCTAGACTTATTATTTGTTAATCTTTGTAACAGACTTGTGTATAAGTGAAAATATAATCTTAGTTGTGTTAAACAATGGATAACTCACGTGAAGAATTGTCACGCGCCCAAAATTCCAATCTCACCCCGACAAGTATATATTATCAATAGGTAAAAATGTCACAAATGTAGCTTGTTTTCGTATATATATATATATGTCGGAGAGGAAAGAACACCGGAGCCTCTGGAATGCTGGATAATCCCGCAACATTGTAACCTAGAGCCTACTATAGCTGTAATTAAACAATTGTAGTTATTCAACCTAATTGTAATTGTCCGAGATTTGTGATAGTGAGCTTGGGCTCGAGGCGACAGTCGGTCGCCAACGTGCCCGCGGTCAAGGGATGAACGTTTTGCCTAACAAAGGTATGAAGTAATTCTATAGCTCTCCTTAAAAGAAATATCTCTGGCGACACACGACAGTAAACATTCCAACGGTCTCTGTCCCGTGGCCACACGCAGTTCCTATTCTTCGAGAAAGATGATTGCCAGATGTCGATGTCTCTCCACAGTACGTGACCAGCTAGCCCGAGGGCCGTTATAAACACTAATATCTAGTTACCTAAAGTCCTTCGAACAGATAAACAGTCTTTGTCCCAACTACGGGAAGATAGGGGAGATCTATTTCTTTCAACGAACGGCGTCTCCCACTAGCAACTTTCCCTCGAGGGCGGCTAGCATCTTTTCTAACCACCGATATGGAAATTGACCAATTAGCAGCAACGCCAATTTCCCTTACTCCCTGAACGAAGACTATCCTCGACGAATCCGATGATCTCGTGCCCTTAGACACACCCCGATATAGTTTTCCTCTGTGGCATCATCGGGACGGAAAAGGCATTCTTTCACGCGATCTCGTCAACTGAAGGAAGTAACGTTCTTACGAATTATTGTGCGGACTTAGACTTCGCGAACACGTTCAACCATCATCCCTCTGACCGCGGTTTCGTTATCGAACCCGAGACCATTGTTACTAGTATCGCGGGTGCCTAATCACCACAGTCGATTGTTAAACTTGTATCATCCGTGCCTGTGCTAATAAACTGTGTCTTTATTATATCGCAACGATGGCTAATTTCAATGAAGACTCACCAAACACCCACAATCCTGACCCCAACGTTACTCCGACATCAGAAGTGGGATCAGAACCGTTTAAAGCGCTACAAAAGCAAATGGCCCTTATGCGCGAGTTAATTCAGACGCTAGCGCACAAACCGGGGGAGCAAAGACCGAGTGCGGAATCTAAGGATGCAACGTTACCACGTTTTGACCCCGAAGGCGCAGGCGCCGATCCATCCGCGTGGTGCGCGCATGCTGATCTGATTTTGAAAGACCACCCGATGCAAGATAGTGCGTTACTTTCCGCTCTAAATCGCGCCCTAAAGGGTTCTGCTGCGCATTGGCTTTCGCAAGTGGTGCGCGGTGGAAAGCTTACCTGGCCAACGCTTAAGGAACAATTTCTCTCGCGTTTTGGTGGCAGAGAGACAGCCGCTTCGGCGTTAATAAGGATATCCAGAGAACGACCGTCGGAGACTGAATCCCCGGGAGCGTACGGTAGTCGCCTCCGCTCCATGCTGCAGATGAAGTTGCAAGATCTAACGATGCCCGAAGTGATCAATGCCCTCGCCCTTTATATACTGAGTTCACAAGATCAACGCTTTCAGCGACTAACGCCCGCGAATAATATCAGGACGGAGGACCAATTTCATGATGAAATGAGGATTCTCCCTTACAACGATCAGCCGACATTTTCGTCAAGAAATCCACCGGCGGAACCCGAAGCCAAAAGACGCAAGCTGTCGGCCCACCACGTGAAGTGCCTCTACTGTGGTAAACAAGGACACAGAATAGCTGAGTGCCGCCGTAGGATGCAGAGAGAACAGCGAGGAAATACGCAACGCCCGGAAGAAAGACGACCGGCAACATCGCCCCAGGTGGTTTGCTTCAAGTGTAAGGCGGAGGGCCATATCGCACCAAACTGTCCGCAACAACAAGACGGAAAATCCAGCCCCAAGAACAAACCCCGAGTCGACGTCTGTGTGATGAAGCCGCCAGTTGGTAGTTTGAGTCATCTGGGTGAGTCGTTTCCGTTTTACTTCGATTCCGAAGCCGAGTGCTCATTAGTTAAAGAATCTGTAGCCTCGAAATTTTCCGGTAAGAGAACGACAGATGTAATAGTAATGCAAGGAATCGGAAATACCTGCGTTAAAAGTACGTCCCAGATTTTGTCCGTCGTACGTATTAGCGGTTTTACATTGGAGATAGCTTTCCACGTCCTTGACGATAGTCATTTAAAGTACGATATTATGATTGGTCGCGAGATAGTAAGCCAAGGATTCGATGTAATTATTACGCCCAACGGCCTCGATATCCGCAAAACGAAGACAGTCAATGCTTGCCATAAAACCGTCGAAAATGGGATTGACTTTAATAAAGTAGACACCGAAGTATGTGGTAATGATAAGAGCCGATTGATTTCTATTCTCCAAAATTTTAAAGAGTCATTTATTACGGGCTTCCCGCGTACTCGCGTAAATACGGGCCAGTTAGAGATTCGATTAATTGATCCCAACATCACCGTACAAAGAAGTCCCTACAGACTCAGCGAGGAAGAACGAAGAACAGTGCGAGAGAGAATCAGCGAGTTAATCGAGGCAAAAATCATAAGGCCCAGTAGTTCGCCGTTCGCGAGCCCCATGATTCTCGTGAAGAAAAAGGACGGCTCAGATAGACTGTGTGTAGATTTTCGAGCGCTAAACAAAAACACGGTCGCGGATCGGTATCCCCTACCCCTCATCGCGGATCAGATCGCGAGATTGCAAAAGGCGAGATACTTCATTAGCTTAGACATGGCCAGCGGGTTTCATCAGATTCCTATTCATCCTAATTCGACGGAGTATACGGCGTTCGTTACACCCGACGGACAGTACGAGTACCTAACCATGCCGTTCGGATTGAAAAATGCACCTTCCGTTTTTCAGAGGGCCATTCTCAACGCCTTAGGCGACCTTGCGTATTCATACGTTGTTGTCTACTTGGATGACGTTCTAATTATTGCCGACTCGATAGATCAAGCCCTAGAAAGATTGAACACCGTATTGGATACCCTCGTAAAAGCCGAATTCTCTTTCAACTTTTCAAAATGTTCTTTCCTAACGACCTCGGTACTTTATTTGGGGTATGTAATCCGTGACGGAGAAGTTCGCCCCAACCCGGGTAAAATACACGCCTTGAGCTCTTTACCTGCGCCAACGACCGTCACACAGCTCAGACAATTCATAGGTCTAGCCACTTACTTCCGAAAATTCGTCCCTAAATTCTCACAGATAATGAAACCCTTGTACGCGCTTACTTCCGGTAACAAAAGCATAGCTTGGACGGATAAACATGAAAAGATAAGGCAAAAGGTAATTTCCGTCCTGACCGAAGCACCGGTGTTAATGATATTCGACCCCAACTACCCGATAGAACTACATACCGACGCTAGTTCTGAAGGATATGGGGCCATTTTGATGCATAAGGTCGAAGGTCAAAATAGAGTAGTAGAATATTACAGTAAAAAGACTAGCCCCGCGGAATCCAGATACCATTCCTATGAACTGGAGACGTTGGCGGTTGTAAACGCCGTCAAACATTTCCGTCATTACCTACACGGACGAGAATTCCTCGTTGTCACTGATTGCAATTCCCTAAAGGCATCCAGTAATAAGGTACATTAAGTGACAGGGTTTACAGATGGTGGGCCTACCTGCAAACTTTCACCTTCGACATTATGTATCGGGAAGGCAAACGAATGGCTCACGCCGACTTCTTTTCGCGGAACCCCGTAGACTCGGATCACCGTAAGATCGACAAAATCGCCGAAAAGGAAATCAATCTGGCCGAAATCTCCGACGATTGGCTCTTAGCGGAACAACGTCGCGACCCCCAAATCACCGAAATTGTTGATAAGTTGCGGAATGACGAGCTTGCGGAAGACATCGCGAACACCTACGAACTACGATCCGGCACCCTGTACCGTAAAATACAAAGAAGGGGCAGAACTCTCTGCTTGCCCATTGTCCCAAGAGGCTTTAGGTGGTCCGTGATCAGCCATGTACACCAGTCAATCATGCACTTAGGATGGGATAAAACGCTCGAGAAACTATACGAGTATTACTGGTTCGAAGGAATGGCGAAATACGTTCGCAAATTCGTTGAGAACTGTCATGCTTGTCGAGTTTCTAAGGCCAGTTCCGGCAAAATACAAGCCGAACTACACCCCATACCTAAGACCAGCATACCTTGGCACACGGTTCACATGGATATCACGGGCAAACTAAGCGGTAAAAACGACGCGAAGGAATATGTCATTGTGCTGGTCGACGCCTTTACCAAGTTCGTATACTTGCACCACACCCGTAAGATGGACTCCCTTAATACCATTAAAGCACTCAAGTCCGCTATATTCTTATTCGGCAGCCCCTGTCGGATAATAGCGGACCAGGGAAGATGTTTTACGGGCAAAGAATTTCAAGACTTTTGTAGAGATAAACATATTAAACTCCACTTAATAGCAACCGGTGCTAGCAGGGCCAATGGACAGGTAGAGCGTATCATGGGTACGCTAAAAAATACGTTCACAACAATAGAAACGACCGGACGGTCCTGGCAAGACGCGATCGGGGAAACACAACTGGCTTTAAATTGTACCCCCAACCGCGTGACTAAGTCGAGCCCATTGGAACTGTTAATCGGTAAAACAGCGAGACCCTACGGCTTGTCCGTACCCGACAATATCGAAGAAAGAGAAGTAGATATCTCCCACGTACGGCGACAGGCGATAAAAAATATAGAAGCAAGTGCCAAATACGATAAGGATAGGTTCGACAAAAATAAGGCTCAAGTAGTTAGGTTTAACCTTGGTGAGTTTGTGTTACGTAAAAACGAGGAAAGAAACCAAACGAAGCTAGATCCGAAATTCAGGGGTCCATTTAGGATAGCAGAGATTTTGGAAGGAGATAGGTACACCTTAGAAACCTTGGACGGCAAAAGATCATATAAGGACAGACATGACAGACTGAGGAAGATGCCAGACAGCAGCGTTCCCGCTGAGTTAGACGTCTACGATGATGACAACGACGGTGATAATAACGATACAAGTTCACGGACCTCAGAGGATCATTAATACCACGTTGCGGCTGTGCATCCAGTGTGGTGCTCTGCGCCTTCGTAATATGTCCAGTGGGACATTCTGCGCCTTCGTAATATGTCCAGTGGGACATTCTGCGCCTTCGTAATATGTCCAGTGGGACATTCTGCGCCTTTGTAATACGTCCAGTGGGACACTCTGCGCCTTCGTAATACGTCCAGTGGGACATTCTGCGCCTTTGTAATACGTCCAGTGGGACATTCTGCGCCTTTGTAATACGTCCAGTGGGACACTCTGCGCCTTCGTAATACGTCCAGTGGGACATTCTGCGCCTTTGTAATACGTCCAGTGGGACATTCTGCGCCTTTGTAATACGTCCAGTGGGACATTCTGCGCCTTTGTAATACGTCCAGTGGGACACTCTGCGCCTTCGTAATACGCCCAACGTAGTAACACGATCCAACAATCTGAGACTCACCCGTGTACGGAATCGAAAATGATCTGTCGTGTCGTTACGGTCTGACTGATAACTCACGGAATGCAACTAGCACTTTGAATATAAATTATAACGCCATTAATTCTAGTTCTCTTTCATTTCCTTGCTTGTCAAACCCCCGAACAGAATCTCGTTGCCGAAATGGACCTTTGACTTATTTGGAACATGTAATTGAATGGTAAATAATATCAGCTACGTCGAGTCTAATGTTAAAAAAATACAATATTTTAGCTACACACGAGGACGTGTGATAGTCAGGATGGCCGTGTCGGAGAGGAAAGAACACCGGAGCCTCTGGAATGCTGGATAATCCCGCAACATTGTAACCTAGAGCCTACTATAGCTGTAATTAAACAATTGTAGTTATTCAACCTAATTGTAATTGTCCGAGATTTGTGATAGTGAGCTTGGGCTCGAGGCGACAGTCGGTCGCCAACGTGCCCGCGGTCAAGGGATGAACGTTTTGCCTAACAAAGGTATGAAGTAATTCTATAGCTCTCCTTAAAAGAAATATCTCTGGCGACACACGACAGTAAACATTCCAACGGTCTCTGTCCCGTGGCCACACGCAGTTCCTATTCTTCGAGAAAGATGATTGCCAGATGTCGATGTCTCTCCACAGTACGTGACCAGCTAGCCCGAGGGCCGTTATAAACACTAATATCTAGTTACCTAAAGTCCTTCGAACAGATAAACAGTCTTTGTCCCAACTACGGGAAGATAGGGGAGATCTATTTCTTTCAACGAACGGCGTCTCCCACTAGCAACTTTCCCTCGAGGGCGGCTAGCATCTTTTCTAACCACCGATATGGAAATTGACCAATTAGCAGCAACGCCAATTTCCCTTACTCCCTGAACGAAGACTATCCTCGACGAATCCGATGATCTCGTGCCCTTAGACACACCCCGATATAGTTTTCCTCTGTGGCATCATCGGGACGGAAAAGGCATTCTTTCACGCGATCTCGTCAACTGAAGGAAGTAACGTTCTTACGAATTATTGTGCGGACTTAGACTTCGCGAACACGTTCAACCATCATCCCTCTGACCGCGGTTTCGTTATCGAACCCGAGACCATTGTTACTAGTATCGCGGGTGCCTAATCACCACAGTCGATTGTTAAACTTGTATCATCCGTGCCTGTGCTAATAAACTGTGTCTTTATTATATCGCAACGATGGCTAATTTCAATGAAGACTCACCAAACACCCACAATCCTGACCCCAACGTTACTCCGACATATATATGTCGGAGAAGGACCCAGACTAGGGCCGGGGGCGTTTGGTGAGTCTCCCTCGGAGTCGGCCATCATAACCTTATCCTGCGTACTTGAACTCGTATTCCGTGAGCAAGCACTCCAGACGCGACAATCAAAGACGGTGACTACACTCGCGATAATCGGATTGGTATCCCTATGTCCCTAACGAATCCGCGACCAACGGGATGCACTTACTCGGATCAGAAGGCGCGACTACCTTCGTAGGCGAGCTCTCCAGAAAGAATGAATCTCGTCTCAATCATGCCACCGAGAGCAACTCTGATGCGGATATCTCCCATGACACGAAAAATCATCGGACTCGTCCAGGATAGCCCTCGTTCTCGAAGAGAGGGAAGTTGACGTCGCTGTCTATTGGTCAACTTGAGACAAAGACTACTTGTCCGTTAGAAGCATCTTAATTACCAAAAAAACCCAGGTTTTATAGCCGGTCCTAGGCTAACTGGACTTGTGCTGTGTGCGTGCCTCAATATCTAATATTCCTTGTCCGAAGGAACCGTTAGCGTGTTTTACTGCCGGGTACCTCTATGGGTGTCCTTTTAATGAGGGTCATACTATCGCTCCATGCCTTTTTTTCTAAATCGCACGCCCGTCCCGTTGGCCGCGGCTACGTCCGGCGACGGATGGTCGCCTTGGGTCTAGGCTTTACTATCGCAAACCAAATACGACTAGATCGAGTAACAGTACTTTATTTAATTACTTTCGTTACATGTTCATAGCTTTTTCCGAGGTTCCGGCGAAGGTTCTGGTGTCCTTTTCGTCCCCGACATATATATGTGTGTGTGTATAAATATGACAGTTTATTTTATGAGTCACTTGCATTGTCAATGGAAGTGAGTGTTACAAATATCATCTACTTTAAAACATGCGTGTAGATATACTGGTAAACATGAATAAAAATTATATGTATAGTTATTAATGTTGTTTGTTTACAGGTAGATAGTA
Organism: Bombus flavifrons; assembly: GCF_040668555.2. Taxonomy (NCBI): domain Eukaryota; kingdom Metazoa; phylum Arthropoda; class Insecta; order Hymenoptera; family Apidae; genus Bombus; species Bombus flavifrons. Next base: position 31,665 of record NC_138459.1, on the reverse strand, counting down.
TAAGTATACAAGTACGTTATATTTCGATGGTGCGGAGTATCATTCCTTGAACTAAAAATTCTCTTTCAAGGTGAGTCAGATTATTGTAGACCATCATGCATTAGAGGCATGATATAGCGGGTTGTAGGTTCCCTAGGTTTATATCGCACATGCTGCAGTATGATATTTGTATACTTGCAGGTTCTCCGCATAGGAAATGAGTGGGCGGCTCTTCACATAGGTCCTGCGCGTCTGGATCTAGGTTGTCGTAACAATCTTGACAAAGATAGCCGCTATAAAAATGGTAAACGGAGCGTATCAACCGAGCACAGAGGCAGGATTCAACCTCCTCCGTCACCTCCAGATAGAATGCGAGCTCGGGTCCGTCTGGGTTTTCTATGTCGGAATTGATGAGTTCGCCACTCGTTCTGTACATACATACAAAAACAATTAATATATTTTCTCCTTTTTTTTTTTATATATTTCGTTCGGACCTGTTCCTTTATATGAATATTGCATCCCTGTATATAATATAATATATATGTAATATGTTATGATTATGTTAGTTATTATTTATTATTATTTTTTTTTCTTTCTCTCCCTTCTTTTCCCTTCTCTCTTTTTTTTTTATTATTAGTACCTAACATAGCTATTATGATCCTATATTACATTGTATTGGCTAATATTCGTGATGAGGTGTGTGTGTGTGGGGTGTGCGCGACGGATTTTTTTCAACATGGTCGCTCGCGTGTATCTTTGGTATGGTGTTGTTTTAATGTCAACAGTAATGTATTATTGAAATAACTGGTTATGATTTTATTTAGTAGTGTTTTGTAATATTGTTTTGTGTTTCATGGGATTGTGTGTGTAAATACCGCGTGTTACTTTAATGTAATAACATGGATTATATTGTTATCGAATTTTAATGGTTATTGTTTTGGTTATACGTGACTTGCGTTTATATAAGTCTCGTTTAATTTAGTTAGTGTTTTGTGTATTGTGTTACCAGTCGCTTTCATGTAGCATAACTTTATTCCTTGGTACTAAGTTCAGTCATGACTTGTTAATATTTAGTTAGTCTATCTTGATTAGTTTCTAACCTATTTCTGTGTTTATTAACTTTTCTTATTTCCCTATTAATTTTATTATTGCTTGTGTTCGCTATTTGTTATTATTTTATGTATGATATGAATTAGTTCCCTTATTAGTGATTAAGTTTTATTTATTAGATTAACATTGTTTGTAAAAAATTTTTCTCTTTTTTTTTTATTTTGATGCTGTGTTGCTTACCTGGATCATTTCCACAACATCATCAGATTCTTCGGTATACCTTGGATACTTACTATGGTTGCCTTCAATCATCCTATGTCTGTGATCATAAAGGTACTGATTAATTTATTAATTCAATATGTGTATGATATATTGTGTGAGCGACCGCTATTGTGTATTACAAAATACGCTTCTACATGTTAGATATAATAGTTAATACAATATACTATCTTTTTACTCCGGTTATATCTATTACTAGCTTCCAATTAATCTATCTTAATTATCTTCCTAACCACTTTCTATACTTATCAGCTATTTTATTTCTTCTTACTAATCTGTGAAATTCATGCCTGTACACTTCCTTGTATGGTGTTTGATTGTTTATGAGGTAAGTTGCACCTTCACTGTTTTAAATATTCGTTGAACTATCACGTTTCATATTCAAACAATAATTGGAGCACTTGTAGTAATCTTTCCCCCTTTTTTTTTTTCAGGTTACCTGCTATCTGTGTCATTCGACGAACAGTGTCACGCTTTCACAGTCTTGCTATGACGTTTAGTAGTGTTGTATCTTGCATCAAGGCGATTGAAGTTAATCCATTTATTTACTTTCAGCTGGCTGTCGTACATGGTGTTCTGCAAACAGGGATCCATGACCTATTTTGCACGTAAACCTTTTGTATAGCGATTACTTGTTCGCAAGGTAACTTTCACTTCCACCCTTTTAATTATTCATTGAATTAACACGTTTTATACACATAATAATCTTCCTTTTTCTTTTAAGTTTCCTCTATCTGTATTATTCAACGAACAGAGTCACACTTGCTTTTGTTTTAACCACAATATAATTATGACATTTAGTAACCTTGTATTTTGCACTGAAACAATTGAAACTAATTTATTCACTTATTTTAGGTAGCTGTCATACATTACGTTCCACAAACAAGGATTCACAACCTATATTTGCACGTACACCTTCTTGCATGTTGATTACTTGTTCACAAGGTAATTTTCACTTTCACTATTTTAATTATTCGTTGAATTAACACATTTTATATTCAAACAATAATCGAAGGATACTTAATAATTTTCCTTTTTCCTTTTAGGTTTTCGCTATCTGTATTACTCGAAGAACAGCACTACAACGCACACACTACTATGTTGCCCACTGAAATCACTTTAGTTATTGGTTATTTCGATTATGCGCTAGTTTTAACTTATTTAAGTGCACTATTCGCGGAATCCCTTTTACTTCAATCTTGACGTTTTGGTTTTGCAAGATTTCTAGCACCTTATGTGGTCCAGTATATTGATCGGAGAATTTTCCTTTACTAGGTTCTTTTAATAGATATATTGAATCCCCTACTTTAAAATTTTGAGGGTTGATTCGTCGGTCGTAATATTCTTTTGATTTTAGTTTAGATTTTATCAAATTTTCCCTTGCTATTCGTTGTACCGTGTTAATTTTATCGAACAGATCTCCGAGGTATTCTGCGTATGTTGGTTCCATGTTCTCTTCGATTATTACTTCACCAGTAGGTTCTCTGGCTAAGTTTCCAAAGACTAATTCGTGCGGAGAGAATTTCGTTCCTTCGTGTACGGAAGTATTATAGGAAAACATAGCTAATTCTACCCATTCGTCCCAGTTTTTGGAATTTTCGATGTATAGTTTGAGATATTCAATCAGTACGTGGTGGGATCTTTCGATTGAACCGTTACTTTGTGGATGATATGCCGTCGTGGTATATTGTTTGATGCGGAATCTCTTTGCTACTTTCTTCATTAGCGAGGATGTGAAGTTTGTTCCTTGATCAGTGAGAATAGCTCTCGGTGACCCGAAACGACAAATAAATTGCTTTACGAATGCATCCGCTACCTCGGCTGAAGAGATTCCTCCTATTGGAATACCGATAGAGTATTTTGTTAATAAATCTTGGATAGTTAATATATATTCATTTCCCCTTTGAGTTTTTGGCAATGGACCTACAATATCCATACTAATCTTGTCGAACGCTTTACCTGGTGTGTCTGTAAGTACCATCGGTTGTTTTGCTTTTATTCTTGTGAGTTTCTTCAATTGACATTCCTTACATGTGTTTACGTAATCTTGAATTTCCTTTTTCATGTTTTCCCAATAGTAATATTGTCGTATTCTTTGATAAGTTTTTGTTATTCCTTTGTGTCCTGCTACACTTGATTCATGTTTTTCTCGTATTATGTTGTTTCGTGCTTCCACAGGCGGGGTAATTACTTCCCCAGTGCAAATGGTGATGGTTAGGGTTTTTTCCATAAATATTTCCTTCAATTTTCTGATTGTATGTCGCCAGGGTATTTCCTCCAAGTTTCCTTTGCTAATGCTAAAGGAAGTAAACTGTTTTTCATTTACTACATCTAGTAGAGATCGTAGTGAGTTTAATAAATTTTCTGGTGCTATTGGAATATTTCTATTTTCCTTTATTGGTAGAGATACGATGTATTTCCCGGAATCGTAGTTCAATCTTGCTTTTTCCAACATTAAATCTTCATAACGAGGCAATTTTCCCGTCTCCTTCATTTCTAAGGCTCCTTTATCTATCGGGTTGCCATGTACATCTATGAATATTATTTTATGGTCATTTACTCTTGTAATTGAATCTCGGGTTTCTGAAATTCTTAGTTCCGCAATTATTGTAGGTCTCTGGTCCTTTTTTCGTTGTGGAATTAATTCCGGAATTACAGTAGAGAGCTCTTCTTCGCTTGTCATATCTGTGTCTTCTTTTCTTCGCTTGGTTATTCCTCTATCTGTACTTACATCGACTTCTGCTAGTGCCTGGTCAAAATATTTTATTGGGGTTTCTTCTATTGTACGATGTTTTCGGGTGAAAACCTTTCCTTGATTTTTAGAATCACTGGCTTGAGGCCAGGCGCGTGGTTTAGCTTCGAATATGGGAGAATCTTCGGTTGACGTATCCAATTTGAATCTTTTTGAGACATGCGTATCCCTTTCTCGTTGTTGAGTTAGTTCTGGAATTTCGGCGGAATACTCCTCTTTGCTTGTTGCATCCATGCCCCTTTTCCCTCGATCAGTTATTTCTCTATTTACATCGAGCTCAGCTAGTGCTTCGTCAAAATATTTTACGGGCGTTTCTTCCAATGCAAGGTACTTCCGAGCAGAAACTTTTTCTCGTTTTGCAGGATCAGTGGGTTGAGGCAAGTCGCGTGGTTTAGTTTCGAATATGGGAGAGTCTTCAGATGATGTATCCTTTTCGAATCTTTTTGAGACAGGATAGCGAATTGGTGAGACTTCCTCTCTCCTTCTGATTGGTAGACAAACTTCCGGAGGATTCCTAGATAATGCGTCTGCGTTTGCGTTCGCCCTACCTTCTTTGTATACAATATCGAATTCAAAGTCCGATAATTTCAATTTCCATTTCCAAATTCTCGAAGTAGGGTCTTTGATAGAATGCATCCAGACTAAGGGTTTATGATCGGTTACGATAGTAAATTTTCTTTCGTAAAGATACGGTCGGAAATGCATTGCGCTGTAAACAATTGCCAGACACTCTTTTTCTATGGTAGAGTAGTTTTGTTCAGCGGAATTCAATAGTCTTGAGGCATACGCAATCGGTAAATCTTTTCCGATTGGCCCTTGACTTAGTACACCGCTTATAGCATATCCTGATGCGTCTGTAGTAAGGTTAAAAGGTTTAGAAAAATCTGGATATTGTAGAATAGGTTTTGTCATTAGTGCTGTCTTTAAATTTTCAAATGCTTTTTCTTGGTTTTCCGTCCATTTAAAGGGAGTGTCTTTCTTTAATAGTTGTGTCAATGGTTTTGCGACCTTGGAGAAATCAGGTATAAATCTTCTGTAGTATCCTGCTAGTCCCAAAAATTGTTTGATATTTTTCACCTTTTTGGGTCGTGGAAATTTTGATACGGCTTCGATTTTCTTCGGATCGGGTTTCACTCCATCTTCACTAATTATATGTCCTAAATAATTCACTTCGTGTCGTAAAAATTCGCACTTATCAGGCTGTAATCGTAATTTAGCTGCCCTCAGTCTTTCCATTAACTTATTAAATTTAATTTCATGTTCTTGAAGGGACCTTGAATAGATCACTATGTCATCCAGATAGACGAATAGTTCTATTCCTTGTAGACCAGATAACACTGAGTTCATCAAACGTTGAAATGTCGCTGGGGCATTCTTTAATCCAAAAGGCATTCTCTTGAATTGAAAATGTCCGTATGGTGTCGAGAATGCAGTTTCGTGGGCGTCTTCTTGTGACATACGGATCTGGTGAAAACCCGATGCTAAGTCAAACGTGGAAAAATATTTCGCACTTCCTAATTGATCCAATATTTCTGTAATGTTGGGTAGTGGGAAAGCATCGCCGATCGTTTTATCGTTTAATTTTCTATAATCAATAACTAATCTCCAGCGTTTGTTTCCTTGCGAATCGGATTTTTTGGGTACTATCCATAACGGGGAATTATATGGAGATATTGACGGTTCCACTACGTCCGTATCTAGTAATTCTTGAATTTGTCGATTTATCTCTTCTCGATGTACTGGTGGATATCGATACTGTTTAGTATTAACTGGTATATTATCTGTTGTAATTATTCTATGTTCCAAAACTCCAGTTGCTTCCAGTGCATCTCCTGGAATGTGAAACCTATCTTGATTATTACGAATCAACTTTTGAACGTTTTCCTTTTCTTCTTCGTTTAAGTGTTCGAGCCGTAGTAACTCAATTATTTGATCGTATCTACTTTCCTTCGATTTTAAAACTGTATTACACGCTGTCCTAGGAAGCGGGGAGGGGTTTTCAAATTCTTTAATTACCATTGATGGTGTTGTAAATTCGTAATTCCTCGAGGTAGTATTTATTATCCTTATGTAACCTTTTCCTTTATAATTCCTCACAACTGCATTACCAAAATAGATTCCCTTGATTGGCTCGATTCTGGGAATAAATCCCTCTTTCATCTCTGGATTTGCGATATTTATTGAACACGTTACTGAACTTCGCTTCGGTATAACTACCTTTTCTTTAGTATCAAAGGGAATATAAATATTTCCCCATTTGATATGTTTTTCCTCGTAGTCTAAACGAGCTTTACATCCTGCAAAAAATTCGGATCCTAGGATTCCGTCTTGATCAATTAGCAATGAATCATCGACTACATGAAAAATAACCGGATGGCCCGCAACCTGTATTACCGTCTGCCCTAGGGAGACCAGGCTCGTTGCCGTGATTCCTCGCACTTCAAGTGATTCTTTATCGTCGATGATGGCTGAATCGCGTAAAGCAGATTTCTTGATAATATTAATCTCCGATCCAGAGTCTAATAATAAACTCGTCTTAGTTTTTAGTTCTGGGGAAACTATTCGCGCAGTTGGTGTCGTTGGGGAATCATTAAATTTTATTGAAATAATTCGGAGAGGTCGCCTTCCGAGTCCGAATTCAACTCCTGGTGATCCTCCTTCGCCGGTTGCTTGTGCTTCACTTTTTCCTTTTTGACTTGAGATTCTGGATTCTCTGTTTGTGACCTCGTTTGGTTGTGGGATGTCTCCCCCACAGTATTTAATACTTGTTCGTTCGTCCTTTCGGTCGGCTTTGCGCTCGCTCTGTTCCTCATTATAGGTGGTGGAGTCGATCTTGCGGGGGCGGCTACCCTTGTTCTGTTCGTTGCCGTCGGCGCCGGTCTCCTGGTTGCCGCTTGCACTCTTGGGCGATTCGGCGTATCGTTCCTTCGTGGCTCGCCCCATTCTCCCGAAGGACGTGCTTGGTTTCCCGCTGGTCTTGATGCATAGGGTACGATTAATCCAGCATCTACGCGGGCTTTAAATGTGTAACAATCCTTCACTAAATGCCCGGGTTTTTTACAATAATTACATGTAACATTCTGCCTTCTAGTATTCGAAAAATTCTGCGATGGAGGTACCGATCTTCGATCTTGGCGGTTATTCCCTGATATTGTTGTTAGCGTTCGGAGGACGTACGTTATCGCGTCTGTAATAGTTTGAGGGAGTCGGTCGTGTGGGTCGCGTTCTATCGGTTATTTGTTTCAATTCGTGTGTTGCATGGACGGCCTGACGATATGCATCTTCTAAAGTGTGGTACCCTGCTATTTTCACTCGCACGTATACCTCGTTCGGAAGTCCTTTAACAAAAGCTTCTCTTACCTCCCAATCTATAGTTTCTTGGATATCGGGGGAAATGATACCGTAGTCGCCCTTTTCTCCGTCCATTATTGCCAATCTAAGGTTTCTAACTCGGTCCATATAATCTAATATGTCTTCCCCGGGTCGTTGAAATATCGTTCCTAATTCCCCTCTATATTCATTAAGAGATTTCCTTGGGCCGAATAGGTCCTTTAATTTATTTCCGAAATCGTTTAGGCTCCTTAATTCTGTATCTTCGATGGCGAGGAACGCGTGTCCACGGAGTTTATTTGCTAACAATTTTACTAATTGTGGTTCTTGATACCTAGGAATCATATTCCGCGCGCGCTCACAAGCTCTTAAAAAATGAAATACCGATGGTCGATAACCGTCGAACACTGGCACCGATTCAATCGCGTCTTTTACTTTAATTGGCTGGGTATGCCCACTCGGCTGGGCCGTCTCTTGTTGTGTCGTAGGCGGCGATGCGGGTGCATTAGATTCTTGCTTTGCTTTGAGTTCGAACATGCCGCTTTGTAGTTCGGCGAGTTTTGCACTTACATCGCGAAAGTTCAAGTCCCATGCTTTAAGTTCTTCCGACAATGTTAAAACCATTTCTTCGTCCAACGATTCCACTTTAGACATCATTGTTTCTTAATGAATGTATATTTTATCGACTAGTGTGATTACTTTAATCCTCTGTGGAACGTATCCACTCTTTTTTTTTTTTTAAACCAACTTTAATCCTCTGTAGAGCAGATCCCACCGCTGCCACCAAAAATAATTGCTAATGTTACGTTCTTGTTTGTTTGAATTGATTTTAAACCGTTGAATTCGCAAGTTTTTTTTTTATATATTATTTGTTTAATTTTAATTTGTTTTTGTGGTTGTTTTAATTTATTTTAATTCAATTTAGCTCGATTTAGGTTGAGTTTCATCAGGAAGGGAAAATTTAGACGATATAATTATATTTAAGATGTTGAATTAAGATTTCCGATTAAAATCTATTTCTAAGTTGAAAGTGTATATTATATATTTTCCTTATCGAAACGTTCGATTTATACGGTAGTTGCTGCCACCAGAAATAGTCTAAGGACTATTTCGATTAGAGAAATTTCTTTCGATTGTTTATTAATTGATTATTCGCCCGGTAGCGTTAATTAATATTCAGGCTACTGATAAGTAGTTTCCACGTTTCTGCTAACCTGCTATGCGCAGGGATACTGGCACGGGAGAGGATTAAAGTTGTATGCAATGGATATTTGTCCTCGTTGAACGGATCGAATCGCTTAGGTAGCTATTCACATATATATATATATATTAATAATTGGTGATAAGTAGACTGGATTCGGTTCCCGGATGTGCCGAAATTGTCAGAGTAGAAGAAAATTTTACAAAATTGAGTTCTTACCTTGTAAAGTAGGTTGCGTCAGGGGCCATCACCTTGTAATGGTCGTTGGAGGTTTAATTATTCAACTCGGGTATAACTTTTTATCGAATTTCTACTTTATTTATTTATTTATTTATTTATTTTGATAAGCACTTACAAATATCTAACCGGATTAATATCGCAATTTTATTTTAACAATGAAAATGAGGACTTTAAGAATCTCTAAATCGATCGCGACTCTCCCTCTCCCTCTTTTTCTTTATTTTATAATGAATGGCTAAAGACCGTCGAAACGCTAAGTGTTGATGAACGTTATGATGAGCTTACGCCGTAAGAAATTATAATGGAATGGAATCTTGCTCTATGTTGTTACGCTTATTTATAATGCCATCCCCCACGGGGTGGTGGTCCACTGGGGGTATGCTTCCGTGGGAATCGGGACGTTGCAGTTTTGGTTTCCTGAGATCGTACGTGAGAGAATGTGGATTTCATATTTCGACTCAGTTCCTGTCGGTCCTGTGTTTCTGCTGAGTTAGCGTCTAGGAGACTTGAAGGGGTCCATGCTGATCTAGTCTTTTCTCGGGAATTTTTATGTGAGTACTGTGGGAATAATTTTTGTTCTTTGGCGTGTGGAAGGGCCGGTGGCTGGAGTCTCATTATTATATCGACATTTGCTCGGGCAACACGCGTAGTCCGCTGTTCTCCCAAAACGAGGTCCTCTTCCTTCGAGTTATTTTGCGTAAGTTTGGTTTAAATGGATATTTGCATATTATGGTTGTTTTCGTGATTTTGATCTCTTTTCCTTTTTTTGTTGTTTCATTAGGCTTCGGTGATTGACGTTCGAACAATGTTTGTGGAGGCGTTTCTATCGGAGGTTCTCACGCAGATTTCCATGGTGCGTATTTTATCTTGTTTTTGTCCGTTTAATTCGTCCTGCTTTGTTCTATTTAAAGTGTGTTGTGTCGTTTCAGCGCAAGAGAAAGTGGGATTCCGAAGAACCGTGAGTGATTCCAAACGATGCATTCAACGCACGATGTGTTGCGAGTTCCATCCTGAAGCTCCTTGTCTTGATTTCGATTTTGCCGCTTTAGATATACCCCGTTCATATGTTGGATATATATATATATATATATATATTTATACATTTTAAATCCAATGTTTGTTAAATATATTTGTTTAGTTTTATATTTTCTTTTTACTCGATTATATATATATGTCGGGGTGAGATTGGAATTTTGGGCGCGTGACAATTCTTCACGTGAGTTATCCATTGTTTAACACAACTAAGATTATATTTTCACGTATACACAAGTCTATTACAAAGATTAACAAATAATAAGTCTAGAGAATAATAAACTTAACAAATAATGAAGTTAGCGAAAAATATATTGAACGAATAATAAATTAAACAAATAATAAAGTTAGTGGATAATAAGTTGAACGGTTAGTAAGTCTAACAGATAATAAAGCTAATGAATAATACGTTTAACGGATAGTAAGTTCAATGAATAATATGGTTTACAAACAATAAGTTAATAATCGTTATAAACAATAATTTTGAGTTCAGACGAATCCACGATCAACGGGATGACTCCTTACTAAGCGTAGACTGATCTTAAGCACAGAAACACGACGTGTCACTCTCCAAAGCAGTCGCAAGACGAATGCCAGTCTCGTGGAGATTTTTCTCCCTGTACGATTGCATTTTGTTTTCTATACCCGTTTGGAAGCATCGAGAAGGTTCCAAACGCCGTTGCTAGGCACACTCGTTGGAAGCATCGAGAAAGTTCCAAACGCCGTTGCTAGGCAGTTTCTGCCTGGAGTTTTGATTACTAATACAATGTATGTCCCATTGCATCGGCACCTCCGAGGCAACATCACACGTGGCTAGGCCCGCTCTCGAGGTCGCATGCCGCCACAACCACATTTCTCGGAAAACACATACAACCACTCCAGACCTCCGTTAGATAAAACATCCATCCCGTGACCGTGGCTACGTTCGGCGACCAATTGTCGCCTCGAACCCAATCTTGATATCACAAATCTCGAACAATTACAGCTATGATAAAATCCAGGCTAGACTACTAGAAGATGTTCCCAAAATTTCCAAGGAACGGCTTCGGCTTTCCTTTCATCTCCGACATATATATATATTTTTTTTTATACTTTTGTATTTGACAATGTAATTTTCGCATAATAAAATTGTTAACAATGTGTTTTATGATTCGTTTCTCGCGGCTGATTTCCACCAATCCCCAACATTCCTGTCCCGTGTCATTATTTATTGCTACCTCAGCACGACGTTCCATTTTGTATTAAATATTTATTTTTGCTGTTCTTTCCTTTTCCTTTTCTTTTCTTTTCCCTATCGAAAGTATAATTTTATTATTATTATTTTTTTTGTAACACGTACGAATTAGTGCGCGCATGTTACAAAATGGCCGCCCGTGAATGTCCCTAGCATACAGTGACTTCTATTGATCTCGGATCTATTTATCGATTATGTGTAAATCTTGTTTCGGTGTTTTGACGTATAGTCGAAGTGAGAAATATAGTATTTCGTATTTATCCAATGCGTACAATCATTGCGTGTGTTTCGACGTGCGCGTATAAATCTAACATGGCTGTTCGCAAATGTCATCAGTGAGGTTACAGTGGCGGGTCTTTAGTTTTATCGAACTGATTTTCCTGTCTGTCGCTCGCTTTCCCTTATTCTACCGCAATTAGACTATATAATTATTATTATTATTATTGTTAAAATGACAGTAGTATTGTTCATTTGGATTATTAATAGCTTGGTTTAAAATCTAGATTTTATATATATATATATATATATATATATGCATGTTTCGTAGTATAGTTTTCATGTGTAATTCTTTACTGGAATGATCACGAGTTTTGATTATGTATTTTATGTTTACCAGATTGTTAATTTGATTTAATAGTATAGAATGCGCACACATATATATATTTTCGTCAATGTGATTTTTATATAAGTTCTTTAATAGTGTAGTATTGTGTATTTTAGGTTATGTATTCATTAGACTGTTAACCATTTGATTTCATATATACATATATATTTGTAATTTATTACATAGTATTAAAAGTTTTATTTCTAATATTTACTAAATTGTTATGTGTTTGGCATATATGTTTATATTTATATGTGACTCTCCAAGTTGTTGCTGCGTTGATTGAATAAAATATATTTATATACACATTTATTCCTGGTGTTTCAATTATTTTCCTTTTGTAGTTATTCTTATTTCCTGGTTTATTTGTTCGGTTCGCGACTCATTCAATTTATTGGTAGATTTTATTTACTTTAATTTTATACTAGTTGGATTTATTTGTCGCCCTGATTCGTTAATCTTTTATTTTGTTTTGTAGTAGCGTGTGTACTTTGGTGTATTCAAATTTTACTCTCGCTGATTTGCGTATAGTATTTTTGTATCTTCGTTACGGCACGTGCGGAGCGCGGGACGTGACATTCGATTTCGTCGATTTTGACGAAAACTAGCCGTCATTTCCTTCCCGTTTAAAATATTTCGACGTTTAAGCGCTCTTTTCACTCCATTTTAAGTGCAGAATGCAATGCACAACCGTTTAGACGTCGAAACAATCCCAGCAGCTCGCAAATCGCTTTGATTTCGTCGATTTTGACGAAAACTAACCGTCATTTTCTTGCCGTTTAAGATATTTCGACGTTTAAGCGCTCTTTTCACTCCATTTTACGTGCACAATGCAATGCACAACCGTTTAGACGTCGAAACAAGCCCAGCAGCTCGCAAATCGCTTTGATTTCGTCGATTTTGACTAAAACTAACCGTCATTTCCCTCCTGTTTGAGATACTTCGACGTTTAAGTGCTGTTTTCACTCCATTTTAAGTGCAGAATGCAATGCACAACCGTTTAAACGTTGAAACAAGCCCAGCAGATCGCAAATCGCTTTGATTTCGTCGATTTTGAAGAAAACTAGCCGTCATTTCCTTCTCGTTTGAGATATTTTGACGTTTAAGTGCGGTTTTCACTCCATTTTAAGTGCACAATGCAATGCGCAACCGTTTAGACGTCGAAACAACCCCAACAGCAGGCAAATCGCTTTGATTTTGATGAAAACTAGCCGTCATTTTCCTTCCCGTTTAAAATATTTCGACGTTTAAGCGCTCTTTTCACTCAATTTTAAGTGCAGAATGCAATGCACTAGCGTTTAGACGACGAAACAAGCCCAGCAGCTCGCAAATCGCTTTGATTTCGTCGATTTTGACGAAAACTAGCCGTCATTTCCTTCCCGTTTGAGATATTTCGACGTTTAAGGGCTCTTTTCACTCCATTTTACGTGCAGAATGCAATGCACAACAGTTTAGACGTCGAAACAAGCCCAGCAGCTCGCAAATCGCTTTGATTTCGTCGATTTTGAAGAAAACTAGCCGTCATTTCCTTCCCGTTTAAGATATTTCGACGTTTAAACGCTCTTTTCACTCCATTTTACGTGCAGATTGCAATGCACAACCGTTTAGACGTCGAAACAAGCCCAACAGTTAGCAAATCGCTTTGATTTCGTCGATTTTGACGAAAACAAGCCGCCATTTTCCTTCCCGTTTAAAATATTTCGACGTTTAAGCGCTCTTTTCACTCAATTTTAAGTGCAGAATGCAATGCACAAGCGTTTAAACGACGAAACAAGCCCAGCAGCTCACAAATCGCTTTGATTTCGTCGATTTTGACTAAAACTAACCGTCATTTCCCTCCTGTATGAGATATTTCGACGTTTAAGCGCTCTTTTCACTCCATTTGACGTGCAGAATGCAATGCACATCCCTTTAGACGTCGAAACAACCCCAACAGCTTGCAAATCGCATTGATTTCGTCGATTTTGACGAAAACTAGCCGTCATTTCCTTCCCGTTTAGAATATTTCTACGTTCAAGCGCTCTCTTCACTCCATTTTACGTGCTGAATGCAATGCACAACAGTTTAAACGTCGAAACAAGCCCAACAGCTCGCAAATCGCTTTGATTTCGTCGATTTTGTCTAAAACTAGCCGTCATTTCCATCCTGGTTGGTATATTTCGACGTTTAAGCGCCCTTTTCACTCCATTTTACGTGCAGAATGTAATGCACGCCAGTTTCACCGTCGAAACAAACCCTGCAGCTCGCAAATCGCGGCGATTTCGTCGATTTTAACGGAAACCGACCGTCATTTCCTACCCGTTTGAGATATTTCGTCGTTTAAGCGCTCTCTTCACTCCATTTTACGTGCTGAATATAATGCACGCCAGTATAACTGTCGACATATGCGCAACAGCTCGCAAATCGCGACGATTTCTTCGATTTTTCCGAAAGCTGAATGTCATTTCCTTCCCGTTTGAGAGATTTCGACATTTAAGCGCTCTTCTCGCTCTATTTTAAGTGCAGAATGTAATGCATGCCAATTTAACCGTCGAAACTAACCCAGCAGCTCGCAAATGGCTTTGATTTCGTCGATTTTTACTAAAACTAAAAGTCGTATCCCTCCTGTTTGAGATATTTCGACGTTTAAGGGCTCTTTTCACTCCATTTTATGTGCAGAATGCAATGCACAACCGTTTAGAAGTCGAAACAAGCCGAGCAGCTCGCAAATCGCTTTTATTTCGTCGATTTTTACGAAAACTAGCCGTCATTTCCTTCCCATTTAAGATTTTGCGACGTTTAAGCGCTCTTTTCACTCCATTTTAAGTGCAAAATGCAATGCACAACCGTTTAAACGTCGAAACAAGCAAAACAGTTAGCAAATCGCTTTGATTTCGTCGATTTTGACCAAAACTAAACGTCACTTCCCTCCTGTTTGAGATATTTCGACGTTTAAGCGCTCTTTTCACTCCATTTTACGTGCAGAATGCAATGCACAACAGTTTAGACGTCGAAACAATCCCAACAGCTCGCAAATCGCGACGATTTCGTCAATTTAGAAGATGGCTTACCGTCATTTTCATAGCGTTTGAGATATTTCAACGGTTAAGCGCTCTGACCACGCCATTTTACGTGCAGAATGTAATGCACGTCAGTATAACCGTCGAAACATGCCCAACAGCTAGCAAATCGCGACGATTTTGACGAAAACTGACCGTCATTTCCTTCCCGTTTGAGATATATCGACGTTTAAGCGCTCTTTTCACTCCAAATTAAGTGCAGAATGCAATGCACAACCGTTTAAACGTCGAAACAAGCCCAACAGTTAGCAAATCGCTTTGATTTCGTCGATTTTGACCAAAACTGAACGTCATTTCCCTCCTGTTTGAGATATTTCGACCTTTAAGCGCTCTTTTCACTCCATTTTTCGTGCAGAATGCAGTGCACAACAGTTTAAACGTCGAAACAAGCCCAGCAGCTCGCAAATCGCTTTGATTTCGTCGATTTTGACTAAAACTAACCGTCATTTCCCTCCTGTTTGAGATACTTCGACGTTTAAGTGCTGTTTTCACTCCATTTTAAGTGCAGATTGCAATGCACAACCGTTTAACCGTCGGAACAAGCCCTACAGCTCGCAACTCGCTTTGATTTCGTCGATTTTGTAGAAAACTAGCCGTCATTTCCTTCCCGTTTTAGATATTTCGACGTTTAAGCGCTCTCTTCACTCCATTTTACGTGCAGAATCTAATGCACGCCAGTGTAACCGACGCAACATGCCCAACCGCTCGCAAATCGCGACGATTTCGACGATTTTGACGATATCTGACCGTCATTTCCATCCCGGTTGAGATATTTCGACGTTTATGCGCCCTTTTCACTCCATTTTACGTGCAGAATGTAATGCACGCCAGTTTAACCGTCGAAATAAACCCTGCAGCTCGCAAATCGCGGCGATTTCGTCGATTTTGACGAAAACTAGCCGTCATTTCCTTCCCGTTTGAGATATTTCGATGTTTAAGCGCTCTTTTCACTCCATTTTACGTGCAGATTGCAATGCACAACCGTTTAACCGTCGAAACAAGCCCAACAGCTAGCAAATCGCTTTGATTTCGTCGATATTGACTAAAACTAGCCGTCATTTCCCTCCTGTTTGAGATATTTCGACGTTTAAGCGCTCTTTTCACTCCATTTTACGTGCAGAATGAAATGCACAGCCGTTGAAACGTCGATACAAGCCCAACCGCTCGCAAATCGCGACGATTTCGACGATTTTGACTAAAACAAACCGTCGTTTCCCTCCTGTTTGAGATATTTCGACGTTTAAGCGCTCTTTTCACTCCACTTTACGTGCAGATTGCAATGCACAACCGTTTAACCGTCGGAACAAGCCCTACAGCTCGCAACTCGCTTTGATTTCGTCGATTTTGTAGAAAACTAGCCGTCATTTCCTTCCCGTTTTAGATATTTCGACGTTTAAGCGCTCTCTTCACTCCATTTTACGTGCAGAATCTAATGCACGCCAGTGTAACCGACGCAACATGCCCAACCGCTCGCAAATCGCGACGATTTCGACGATTTTGACGATATCTGACCGTCATTTCTATCCCGGTTGAGATATTTCGACGTTTATGCGCCCTTTTCACTCCATTTTACGTGCAGAATGTAATGCACGCCAGTTTAACCGTCGAAATAAACCCTGCAGCTCGCAAATCGCGGCGATTTCGTCGATTTTGACGAAATCTAGCCGTCATTTCCCTCCTGTTTGAGATATTTCGACGTTTAAGCGCTCTTTTCACTCCATTTTTCGTGCAGAATGCAATGCACAGCAGTTTAAACGTCGAAACAAGCCCAACAGCTCTCAAATCGCTTTGATTTCGTCGATTTGGACGTAAACTAGCCGTCATTTCCTTCCCGTTTGAGATATTTCGACGATTAAGCGCTCTTTTCACTCCATTTTACGTGCAGAATGAAATGCACAGCCGTTGAAACGTCGAAACAAGCCCAACCGCTCGCAAATCGCGACGATTTCGACGATTTTGACTAAAACAAACCGTCGTTTCCCTCCTGTTTGAGATATTTCGACGTTTAAGCGCTCTTTTCACTCCGTTTCACACGCCGAATGAAATGCACGCCTGTTGCAGCACCGAAACAAGCCCAGCAGCTCGCAAAGCGCAATCTTATGACGTCTATGACGAAAACTTCCTGTTATTTCGTTCCTGTTTGAGACAATTCGGCAATTAAACGCTCCTTTCACTCCATTTTACACGCCGAATGTACTGAACGCCTCCTTCATCGTCAAAACAAGCCCAGCAGCAAGCAAAACGCAATCTCTTGATAATTTTAACGAATACTGGCTGGAGTTTCATTTCTGTTTGAGATATTTCGACGTTTGAACGCTGCATTCGCTCCATTTTATATAACGAATGTAGAACACTCCACTTTCATCGTTGAAACAAGCCAAGCACCTCGCAAAATGCTGTTTCGGCAATTGATGGCAAATGCAACCGGACGACATCAACTAGTGTCGGAGTACGGCAGCGCAGTGGTTAGCGCCTTAGGTTGCGAACGTTCGAAACCTGGGTTCAAATCCCCGCGACCGTTGTCCGACTTTTCTTTCCACGATTCTTAACACGTTAGTCTCCACGTAAGACAGTTTGCCTCTTCTTCTTGTAACATAGGGTGCACATCCTTCTTATAGGCTTGCCCTCCTGATTCTTACGTATCTCCAAATGGTATTACGTATCTCCACCTTCGCCGTTTTCTTGGGATGGTTGTCGGGCACAGTATTTTCTGAGGATCATTCAGAAACGAGAATTTCCCGAAATTTTCTTATCGGTATTTGTTTGTATGTGGCTGTTAAAGTACACAATATGAGCATTTACTATAGTTGTTCCTAAGAGTAAATGTAGTGCTAATTTCCGATACCACTTGATACTTTTCCGTATCGTAGTGGCATATGAGACCATCTGGTCACTTCTGTCGATACCAGTTTTTCCATTATTATATGCAATTACTGCCAAAGGTTTCTGTTTCAAAGGACATCCGTGATATGTAGAATTTGAACTTGAAATCATAATGGGTGTTACGTCGCCTAAAACATCGGCGCTGCAGCTCTCGCGACCGGGCAGCCGACGGCCTGCGTAACGTCATTTCGACCCTCAATAAACCTAAGGACCCACCATAACTTGTCTGTTTCTTTGTATTGTGTCAACATGGGTCTTCAGGCGATCCGTTATCTTGAAAGATTTCTTAAGGCTAAAAAATATTTTCGACGCACATCTGGTTTTTAGAGAGGTCCTTGGGTTTATTAGGCGCAATTAAAAACACGGAAAAGCGGGTACGCGCCCATTAGGAAAAACCGAACATCTGTCTAATAGAACAGGCTGGGTTTTCCCATGTACAAGGTCATTTATGAATCATGTCGGTAGGAGGCCTCCGACTCATTCCTTCAGGTATCAGCATGGGTCACAACCAATCGACATCGCGGATCGTTGCCCTCACTTTTCCTGACGAACAGCGTGAATAACGAATCCGCGTTCTTCATGCAAAGGGCACACCCACACCGAGCTTTCTTCCGTGCTAGCCTAAGGGCGACAATTAGTAAGAAAAACAACGTCGAAGTCTAGCATCTAACTCTCCCGTCCACTAACATACGACATTCGACTGTACGAACCTTGCTCTACTATTCATATCTATCTCATCTTCGTGCGACAAGCTGTTATCGACGATTTGTATCTACTCAACAGTGTAGTCTAAGTGTTGGAAATATATATTTTATAATTCTGTGAATCACAGTGTTATATAAACTTAATCACCCCTATTATCCTAACGGAAATCAGGGGATCGATCAACTCGTGGTGTCGATTAGTATAATCGTAACGGGAATTTACGACTCCCGTTGACGTCTCTCCTCGCGATTGCGTCTCCCCGCGATTGGTCGAAATTACAACATTCAACCAAGAATGAATAATTTTACAAAGCTTGAGAACCGACCATTAAGCGAAAGGACACAAACGAAATGTTCCAAATGCAATCAATTGGGACACCTTCCCAATCAATGCCAAAATTTTCAAATACCGCCTCAAAGAAAAGCCCCTCCAGGAATAAATTATATTCAAGAACAATCAGAATTAACAATGCTACCTCAGGAAGATTACCCACAATACTACTACAATTACCAGGACGACCAGGATTGCGACTTCTCGTTGACTCCGGAGCAGGAATCAACTTGCTTAAACGAGGATGCTACCCAGGAAGAACAATAATACCAGACACAAAGAAATTCTCCATGGGACATTCCAAATACGAATCCAATTCCAAAATTAAGTTGAATTTCTTCAACAAAAAGATAGACTTTTCCTTAGTAGACGATAATTTCCCTATTATAGAAGACGGCATATTAGGCTTACCCGGTTTAAATCAATATCGAATCGAACTCTCCAATAAAACGTTGAAATTAGATAATAACACCCTTCTACTGCAGCAAGAACAAACCCTCGCACCAGGAGAAACCGTTCAAAAAGTTGTATAGCTCGAAGGAAAGCCAACGCCAGTATGCTTTATCAATGGTGATAAGTCCTCAGTTCAAGTTTCTAACATTATTGAAAATACAAACACTGTAGATCAAATTCAAAAATTCAAATCTTTGATTCGACTATCGCACATAGAAAAGCCTCTTAAAGAACCTATGGAAAAGATTCTTTTCTATTACATGGACGTATTTTATTTAGACAGCGAAACATTACCATGTACATCTCTTGCCAAACATTCCATTACGTTAAAAGAAGATAAGATCATCAACGTAAAATCCTACCGTCCTTCCGAACACCATAAAACCGAAATAAATAAACAGATGACTGAAATGTTAAACAAAAAGATTATAGAACCCTCTGACTCTCCCTATAACTCTCCTGTCTGGGTCGTTCCAAAGAAAATCGATGCATCAGGGAAACAAAAGTGGAAAATAGTAATTGACTTTAGGAAGTTAAACGAACTAACAGACCAAGACGCATATCCACTACCTGACATTGACGATATGCTCTCACAACTAGGAAACGCAAAATATTTCTCCGCTTTAGACTTATCCTCAGGATTCCATCAAATACCCATGGACGAGAATTCAAAGAAATACACTGCATTTAGCACACCACAAGGACACTTCCACTACAATAGAATGCCATTCGGGCTCAAGAACGCACCCGCTACCTTTCAAAGAATAATGGATACCGCGTTAAGAGGTTTGATTAACAATCATTGTTTCGTTTATCTCGATGATATCATTATATTCGGGCAATCGATAGAAGAACATAATAAAAACTTAGCCACTGTATTCCAAAGTCTCAGGGAAGTAGGTCTAAAAATACAACCGAATAAATGTGAATTCTTAAAACCCGAATTAGAATATTTAGGACACGTAGTGACAGCAGATGGAGTAAAACCTAACCCTAAAAAGATAAAAGTAGTAAAGAATTTCAAACTACCCAAAAATCCTACAGATGTAAAATCATTCCTTGGGCTAGCTGGATACTATAGAAAATTTATTAGAAACTTCTCAAAAATTTCCAAACCGTTAACAGAACTAACTAAAAAAGACATACAATTCCACCGGACTGACAAAACACAATTTAGCTTCGATACATTAAAAGAAAAACTATGCCAAGCGCCAGTATTAAAATATCCCGACTATACGAAAACATTTACGTTAACAACGGACGCCAGTAACGAAGGTTTAGGACCCATCCTTTCACAAGACGGACACCCTTGTTGCTTCATTTCAAGGACATTAAACCCCCCTGAACAAAATTATACTACAACAGAAAAGGAATTACTGGCTATCGTTTGGGCAGTTAAAAGACTTAGGCAATATTTATTAGGCCGCAAATTCAAAATTCAGACCAAGCTCTTAAATGGCTACACAACTGCAAAGACCCCTCTAGCCGATTGATTCGATGGAGATTAAGATTAGAGGAGTACGAATATGACATAGATTACGTAAAAGGAAAGGAAAACACAGCCGCTGACGCCCTATCCAGAGTACACGCGATAACACAAACTGACGTTTTATTAAAACAGTTCAGAGACTGGGAAAAATCAGAAGAAATACCAAAATTATTGAAACCAGCATCTAACAAAGACAACTTTTAACAAAACATATCTAGGCTCATATGACGAAACCGTATGGTTACAGAAAATATCAAACATACTTAAAACAAATAGAAAGATAGGAATAGGAGACAACAACTTAAACGCACAAAACAAAGCACACATAAAAAGACTTTTTTTATTTTTCAATGACCAACGCGACGACATAGGATTTGCTTACGAACCAATACAGAGTTTAAGTGAAGAAGAGATAGAACAAATACTAAAAGAAAATCATGACTTGATAGGACATCCCGGAATACAAAAGATGTACGGCATAATCAAAGACAAATATAAAATCCCACACC
The DNA here is from genome assembly GCF_040668555.2 of Bombus flavifrons. Taxonomy (NCBI): domain Eukaryota; kingdom Metazoa; phylum Arthropoda; class Insecta; order Hymenoptera; family Apidae; genus Bombus; species Bombus flavifrons. The sequence goes on along the minus strand of NC_138459.1, from coordinate 10,536 downwards.
TAATGGACAAAATAAAAACTAGAATAGAAACTTGCGCGACATGTCAAACATCAAAGACTACAAGGAGAAGAGGAAAGGAAGAACCACAAATAACTGACATCCCATTAGAACCTAACGACAAAATCACTATGGATTTGATAGGTCCGTTGAAAAAGACCAAGATAGGAAATCAATACATTCTCTCTATACACGATGAACTAACCAAATATTTAATACTTGTGTGTAAAAAATAACAGGAAATCCAGATACAGAAAAGCAGCAATGGCTGCAAGAATTACCACTAAGAAACTCCTTCAGCTCACTTACGGAAGAAATAGACGACGACCCAGCAACCAAAAACACAACTAAATCAACGCACACCACAAAACCACCACCAATATTAGTCGAGGCCCAGATAATAGACCCGCTTATAGATAGACTAAACGATATAGTTGGGAAGGAAAACTACATAATAAAACAAACAAAACTAGAACAAATAAAAATACAAACAAACACCCCAGAAAGTTATATGAAAGTGATAAAAGAATTAAAAGAAAAAAATGCTATATACCACACGTACCAGCTCAAAACGGAAAGGAGCTACAAGGCAGTTATAAAAGGACTACATCCAAAAACTAACACAAAAAAACTAAGTGACGAATTAGCAAAAATTGGCTACCAAACAAGAGCAATAAACAACATGACAAGATACGATACAAAGCAACCACTACCTTTATTCATAATAGAGCTAGCACCAACAACAAGGAAATCTACGAAATCAAACGAATTCTAAATACGATAGTAAAAGTGGGACCACCACGCCATAAAAAAGATATACCACAATGCATGCGGTGTCAACAATACAGACACACTAAAAATTATTGTAACAGAAGCCCGACATGTGTTAAATGTGCAAAAAATCACCTAACAACACACTGTCCCTACATAGGGAAAATAAACGAAGTAAAATGTTATAACTGTAATGGAAACCATCCAGCCAGCTATAAAGGATGTGAAATCAGGAAACAACTACAACGTAAACTGTTTCCACTACTTCGTAATAGATCAGTCGATAACTACCAACCACAACAAAGTATAACGGATAACGAAGCAACATTGAAAGCACAAAATGAAACAAAAGCTATAAACAGAAACACAGATCCCCAAGGAAACCGAAGCTACGCGCAAGTAACCCAAAACATTAGACAAGCAACGCACACAAACAATCAGAATCAAAGCAACAATACCGAAGACGCTACAGAAATCAAAGAACTACTAAAACAATCCATCAAAAACATCGAAATGCTAACAAAAATGATAAGCGAGCAAAACGCAGTCCTCAGACAGCAAACGGAACAAATCACAGTCATGCTACAACTACTTACAAACATGCTGAGCAAAAAAGTAAAAAATACAAATACAAATACAGACAAAATACAGACGGCAAGGAGACAAATGCATTGGCTAACAAGTTGAAAATCCAAACTAAGTATAGAAAATAAATTAAAAATATACAAAATGATCCAAATCTGGACGTACGGAATACCACTATGGGGAACAGCAGCAATAACCAAAATAGAGACAATGCAAGCTAAAATTCTTAGAATAATAGTAAACGCCCCATGGTACGTTAGAAACGAGGACATTCGGAAAGACCTGGGAATACCAACCGGTCAAGGAGGAGATTAGCGGATGTGCAAGAAGGTACAGAGAAAGAATAGCAACGCACCCGAACCGGCTGGCAGCGGAAACGATCAACACATCAAGCATAGAAAGAAGACTAAAAAGGAAACACCCAACAGATCTCACAAAGGATATAACCTAACAAACACGAAGATGGTACCCCGCTGGGAGTAGCCACCCACATGATAATCAAACAGCCAAAAAATTTTACCAAATGTCCAAATCGGACAAATTGTGAATGTAAACAACTAAATAAATAAAAAAAAAACTTGTACGCATATAAGTAGCTGTGTTATGTATTTTCTAGTTGTACATACCAGAGAGAACGGAATTTGTACGTGTATGTATGCGTGTATGTGCGCGATGAATTTTTTCAAGAACCCGATAAAACATTTTTTTTTTCCATAGAGGAACAAGGCAAAGAAGAAAAGTACACTTTTAACCAATCAGCGACCATAAAACAATCATGAAGAAACACTAAAATTTTGGAGGTCCAAAATCAATCTAAGGAGGGGGGCATGTAACATCAATTCACATCAGAGACCAGGCCACACACCGCGGGCAAGATGGCACCCAGATGTGTGCACATCCTTGGCGCGTACCCTCAATAGCCCTAAGTACCCACCGGGGGTCTTGAAATTTTCATAGTTAAGGTCCTTCATACCAAGCGAGTATCTCTTGTCTTAGGTTTCCTTTCACGTTTATTGTTTACTACTGGTTAACACGGAAAGGTAGTTTTCCTCACGTCTGGTATGTTTCGTTAGCAACTTTCTCACGAGGGCGGCTAAAACCCTTCCTGGTCCACCAACCTTCTTATTATGCAATCAGAAACGGTTACTACTACCTACTACGGTATCTACTACCCTTACTTCACTAACCAAAATTATCATCAACAAATCCGATAGTCCCGTGTCCTTAGACACACCCACCCCTAGCTTTCCTCAGACACAGTCAGTAAAACTTCACTTATTCTGTATCCTTCGAATAGTCAACATATCTTTGCCGGTCTCTACCCTTATAACAGTCGCGTACTTAACGTATCATTGTAACTAAGTTTTACATAACGTGGTTGGAGTGAATTGTGATTTATGTTAAATCAGTGTGTATACCAGTTTGATTGCTGAATTCGTCATAAAGTTTAACTAAAACAAAATTAATAGTTGTGTTACGACTCAGCTATTATAGAAACAAAATATATAGAAACAAACCTAGCAGCACGCAAAACACAATCTTCTCTACAATTATGATGAAAACTAGCTGCAATTTGCCCGTGATACATTATTATTTCGTTGCTGTTTGAGATATTTCGACGTTCAAATGCTGCTTTCACTCCATTTTACACGCCGAACGCCTCCTTCAACGTCTAACCAAGCTCAGCAGCTCACAAAACGCCATGTTCTGACAATAATGATGAAAACTAGCTGTAATTTGCAGCAGCTCGTAAAACGCAATGTTATGACGAAAACTAGGCGTTATTTCGTTCCCGTTTGGGATATTTCGGCGCTTAAACGTAGCTTTCAGTCCATTTTACACGCCTAATGTAGTGCACGCCACTATCATTGTCGAGACAAGCCAAGCACCTCGCAAGATGATATTTTCCGACAATTTTGACGAAAACTGGCCCAGGACAGCGCAAAATGCAATCTTTTGAAGATTTTGTCTGAAATTTTCTGTTACTCCGCTCCCGTTTGAGATATCCTGGCGAAGACTCGTTGGTTTCACTCTATTTTTGGCGCCGAATGTGGCGCACGTCACTGCTTTCCCATCGGTCTATTCGGAAATCCGTAAAATTGAATCTTTCTGAAAAATATTTAATTTTATTTATTTTCGTTACTTTTAGAATTATTTTGATCGATAAACGCTCATGTTCTGTCTCCACATCTACGCATATGGAGAACTTGAATTAATGATGTTGCCAGCAGGTATTTAACTTAATATGGAGTTGCAAATGTCTTCTAGGTTTTATGACAGTCTCTAACAAATAAACATACGTTTCACTCTTATTTGGATGCCGAATGCATCACGCGTAGGACCGTTCACTCAGGTATCCGTAAAAGGCAATTTTCGGAAATATTTTATTGCAATATAGGATTTTGCATTTCTACCTGTTTGAGATTACTCGACGAATAAACACTTGCTATGCTTTATTTTAGATGCTAAATGCGGGGTACGACTTTACTTTTACATGGTGTACATAGTACTTCACAAAATGCAATCTTCCGAAGTAATTCATTGACATATGCGATTTATATCTTCGCTCCTGTTGAAGTCATGCTGACAAATAAGCGATGGTTTTACGCTATTTGCAATGTCGAAAGCAGGACACGTCCGTTCTCCCCGTAGGTATACTCGGAACTCCGTGAAATTGAATCCTTCTGAATAATTGAATGACATATGCGACTTCACGTATTTTCGCTTCTGCTTGATATTTTTTGACGGATAGACGGATAGACGGAGGGAGTAGAAAAGAAAATGTGATGAATGTGTGTACATAGACTGTATGAACAACATGCAACTAAGGACGTGCAGGTAGCTTGGCTCATGTGAATTTACTAAATACTGTTTATTTTACACCTTTATGTTTGATTAATTAATCTTATCAGAATACATCGACTGTAAGAACAAGGGACAAGGAAAGCAATTGAAGTACAATAAGACACTTCATAGGATTTATATTTAACAGATCAAATTAAAAAAAAGAAATTAATTTAACCCTCGTGCTACGATGCTTGAGTCTTTTCGGACTAGTCGGTAATAATGTTCACAACATTATTTGTTACGTCGGGCGACCTTCTATCTAGACCAGGCCATACACCGCGGGCCAGACGGAAACCAGATGTCCGCTCATCCTTATTGCTACCCTCAATAGTCTTACCCTCAGTAATTTGCTAGTCAAGGTCCTACAGACCGAACAAATATCTTTTTTCTAAATCGCTTTTTTAAAGAGTATTGTCTACTACGGCTTGACACGGGAAAGTTAGTTTTTCTCACATACGATGCTTCCTACTAGCAACTTTCTATCGAGGGCGGCTAAGACCCTTCCTAGTCCACCAACCTTCGTTTATCCAATCAGGAGCAATGTATACTGCACTCACTTTCCTGACCAAAAATGTCATGAACAAATCCGATGGTCCCGAGCGCAAGACACACCCATCGCTAGCTTTCCTCCGACACAGCATCGTCACTCAACTTTACTTCTTCTACATCACTAGAAAAGTCAACTACTTCTTCTACACCACTAGAAGAGTCAAAATCTAACGTCTAACGTCTAAGTCTAAGCACGAAAAGTCAACTTTACTTATTATACAACGCTAGAGGAGTGTAACTCACATCAACTATCTAAGTCGGTTCTCGGAAATATCGAACATTCACTTCCTCTATTAAGTATCCTCTAGTGCTACGTCCACTAGTATACAAAATTCAACTATAAGAGCCTTGCTCTATTGTGCCTATCTATCATAAGATAGATATCTTCGTGATAGTTATCTTCGTGCGACAAAGTGTCATCTACGATTTATATCTACTCAATAATGTAACCTAAGTATTGGAAATAAAAACCTTATAATTCTGTGAATCACAGTGTTATACTAACTAAATCACCCCTATTATCTTAACCGAAATCGATCGATCAACTCGTGGTGTCGATTACTATAATCGTAACGGGAATTTACGACTCCCGTTGACGTCTCTCCTCGCGATTGCGTCTACCCGCGATTGGTCGAAAATACATTATTATTGAACAAAATTAAAATCTAACTAAGAATATCGAAATCATTACAAGAAACATCGGAGGAGTTCTCACTGGGACACATTTGTCGGAATACATTCATATACCAAAACCGCACGATGGGCGAAACCCCTTCTTGTTCGGTGAGGTGATGATGCACATGGGCACTCAAAATCTCCTCAGGAACTACCGCAGGCAAACGAACCTTCGCGCAATTATCAGTGATATCAGTGAATTATGAGTGAGCGGCACTCGACAACAAAGCTTCCAGCGGTTTCTGTCCCGTAGCTCGCTACGCAAAGACTCTATCCCTCAGACAAGATGATTGCCAGATGTCCAAACATCTTCATGGCATACTTTCAACTAGCTTAAGGACCCGCCATAAATCTTAGGATTTCTCTAGCTAAGGCCCTTCAAACTGAACAAATATTTTTTAGTCTTTGCATTTTCCTTAATTTATTACCTACTATGGAAAGATACGGGAAATTTGGTTTGTCTCACGTACGATGCTTCCCGCTAGGAACTTTCTCTCGAGGGCGGTTAGAATCCTTCCTCAACCACCAACCTAGTACTAGGTTGTCCGAAAAGTTTCTTCCGTTATATGAGGAAATAATAGCGCACAACGTTTTCTGTTTTATATTATTTTGCCGAATTACGTACGATCCATTTTGTTCTGTTGAGATAAACATCGCGACATTTCACAGACTTGGTTTCACGTTTGTATGAAGGTGCATTGTTGTAAAAAACACGTTTGCACAGCTCACTTTCCTAACGAAAACTTTTCTTAACGAATCCGATTATCTCATATCCTTAGACACACCCATCATAGTTTCCCTCCGCAGCATCATCGTCACTAAATTTCACTTATTCTGTATCCTAATAGTCAACATATCTTTACCGGTCTCTACCCTTATAACAGTCGCGTACTTAATCAGTGTAACTAAGTTTTACATAACGTGGTTGGAGTGAATTGTGATTTACGTTAATTCAGTGTGTATTCCATTGTGATTGCTGAATTCATAATAAAGTTTAATTAAAACAAAATTAATAATTGTGTTACGACTCAGCTATTTTATTTTATCATCCAACCCTCAAGTTTACGTGACAGCAATATCGTTTCATGAGTGGATTCTCAAGCTATTTATGTATAATCTTATGAAGTGTAGAATGATAGCCCCTCAAATGGCTATAAGATTTTTCGATCTCATATTAATCCGTCATCACGGATCGAACTGCGTCTTCGGGGTTAGTCCGAACTTGACAGTCGCCGTGGCAATAGTAATATTACTTTCAAAGATTTTTGAGTCCTATAAGCATGGGATGTAGTAATGAAATCAGTCCAAGTGAAGATGAATTTGATTTTTCGTTGTTAAACAATGAAATTATCTCTATTCATAAAGCACTTAACGATAGAGAGGAGGAAAGCAGTGATGAATATAGCGATGAAGTTAGAGGTGTAAGAAGCTATTTTTGGCGATTTAGAGATATATTCAATTAATTCTTATATTTTTTATGACTCAGTAAAAAAACAGAGAACGAACGAAGTATGTAAAAACTTTAGTGTCACGATTGTGAATGGAAAGCTACATGTTATTCTAACAGGAGTTGAAAAGGATCGTAAAGTTTACCCTCAACGAAATAATCCTGGCGAAAGACATCAAACAATAAATTATTGTGATACTTGCACCGACAAACTGAGGATCTTGGCGATTGTTTTATAAAATACTCCTTTCAGATGTAAGGGTACATAAAATATTAAAATATAATAGTTTTATACGTTAATTTGTATATGAAATCATTTCAAGTTAGCTGTAAGAAATTCACCAAGTATACGAAAAGTAGTTTCGAGTTGCCGAAACGAAACAGTCCTAAACTGCAAAGGATTATTACAGACCTCGTGAAATTTCAAAATGTTTCGTGTAACACACGTAATATATTTATTTACGATTTCTATAAGTGCTTGAATACTTTTGTGAGTATAGTAACTATATAGATATACCATATTTTGCATAAAAAACAAACATCCAAAGTATTATGACGATAACAAACGTTAAGTACATAATTGTTGTTCATATATTTCATCTAAAATTCAATAAGAATAAGCGATTCTTTTCAGCAGTATATATAATCTCATACGAGAAACTCATGCAATAGAACTTGTTCACTCACATTGATTTTAATATTACTTTTCAAAGTTCAATATATAGTCATAGATTACAAAAATGTATTACAAATAAAATTTATGTAATTGACATATATTGAAACGTCGGGGAAAAACACCTGTCATATAAATAAAATTCCTTTTTCTTCTTTTAATATCGATTGTACAAGCTAAACATAAGTTTAGAAAGTCAATATCGCTCAAACATGTAATCTTTATAACGAAACATTATTATTACAGTCTTTTAACAGAACCTAGCAAACTGAACACTTGACCTTACATAGAGTATTAGATCTTGTATTAAGTTATTAAATTTGTTATGGATTTAAAAATGTTAGAGTTATAAATATGTCTCATAATAAAAAAATTCATGCATACTGATTCAAAAATTATTATAAATGCGAGTCGATAATTATTACATCAATAAGTAATTATAATACAGTCACGACGTACACAGTATGTGTTTTATATGTATTTCAGGAAGTAAATATTTATTTAGAATTACTACATGAGTTTAATTAAATTATTTTTAAATCGTATTTATAATAACCACAAAGATTATTCATTTATTAGAAGTTTGAAAATCAGTACTTGTAGAGGATCTATTTACTATATAATATATATTTATAATTTTAACATATTAAAGCTCTGGCAAACTTAATATCTTAATCACTGATACAGTAATTCGAATATGTTTCTTAAAATATAAACATTAATGTAAATTACTGTAATTTATGTAAACATTAATGTAAATTAGTACCAACTCGCATTTATGATAATCATAAATGAATAATATGCCAATATTAAAACTAATCATTCCGATTCCTCAGTGGCGTCAATGGTTTATGTGGGGAAGGAATAGGTGCCGCAAAAGTGTTCTGTGAAATTCCTAACATGTTCTCTTTTCCTTTACTATGCACACGTTTTTCTTCTGCTTTCAATTTTTCTATCATCTTGTGCTGCTGTTCTATTGTCCTCGCCTTCGCATATAAATCCTAAAAACAATTTACATTTTATCACATTTATTTTACAATCAATCAATATATACTACATAAGTATTTAAGTACTTATGTATATAAGTTAATACTTGCAACTAAGAGAAGCAAAGACAAAATAATTAGACCAATGCAAATGAAATTGAATAATACCATTTACGCAATAGAAATAATTTATTTATATACATTTAATATTCTCAGTCAATATATACATATTCTCTCCTATTGTTTAAACAAATAATTTGGGCACACTAATGAGTGAATACCTAAACAACAAAGTGGTTCTAGCCTAAATTCACATAAAATTATGGTATATCATTAAAAGTAAAATAAAAGAAGCCAAATAGTTTGTCAAATTCAGTACATTATAACAATGAATAAACATTCATTAATAATAACGCACACAAAAATAAACAGTGAGACGAATTAACATACTATAAATATAAACAGAAAATTTAATATTTTCATTCAATAATTTAACAATCAATATTTGTTTCAATGTTAAATGTTTGTAATATTAAAAGATATTACTACTATTATGATAAGGATATCAATTTAACATGCAATATAAAATGATCGCGATGCCAAGACAGATAGTTAAACGCACCTGTTCGAGTTGATTGATTTTATCTTTCAGTTGAGATACATGTTTAATTCTTTGCCTGTGATTATGATGACCAACAACTTCAGCGTATTTTTCATGGATTTCTTGATAATCTTTTAGAAGTTGCTCATTATATTTAGAAAGCTTTTTCACTTCACTAAACAGACAAAAATAAATTTATTATTTTATAACTTTCTCAGATTATTCTTATTTTTAGAGGAGAAAACAACGTACTCTTCAGCTGCTTCTCGGCGAGATTTTTCTTCTTCAAGTTTTTCTATAATCGTTTTTTCTAAACTTCTCCATTTGTTCTGTTCTTCTTCGAGTAATTCATTATGTTTCTATACAGATACAATATTTTTGAATAAATTACATATATGTTACAAAATACAACAATTACTGTATATTTTTTTTTAAATTCTTTTCTTTGTCTTTTTAGATATGAAACATAAAAAAAATAATCGATTACCGGTATCTGGCTATCCTTTTCTTCAAGACATTTAATTTTATCAGAAAGTTCTCCTATCTTTAGACTTGCCTGTAAAAATAGTAAAAATAATTAAATTCATATATTTTATTACATAAAAAGGAAGCATTAATATAGCAATTTCGAGAGCATACTTCATTTAAGGTAACTTTTTGAATTTCTGATTGATGCTCTAACAATTTATTTAAGTCTTCTATTGCTGTTTCACGTTCTTTCAACTGTTCGTTAAATTTGTTGTTTAGCATATCCACTCGAGAAATTTCTAGTTCTTGAGCATCGTTTCTTTCTTCCAATTTAAGCAGCATACTTTGTGCTTCAGCAAGATGGTTAGCCATTTCTTGAAGCTGATTTTTCATCTAAAATTCGAAATGAGATGATGAAGTGATTTACTTTCCTCTTTAAGCAATTAATCATATTATATCTAAATAATTATTATAATTCTCAAATTTTTCACTTATTAAAATTTTTAATACTTTTGAAGCAAAAACAGAAAATAAAGAGCACCTCAATATTTTGTGCGTTCTTCACATCATTCTCAGCTTGTAATTTCGCAACTTGTCTGGTTGCTATTTTCTTTAAGTCATCGATTTTAGCTTCGAATACAGATTTTAATGATTCCAATTCGCTTAAACTTTCAGTTTCAAGTTGATCGACCAATCCCTTTTTGGCGTCTAATTGATCCATCAAAACATGCACCTGTTCATGTGCTATTTGAGAGTTGTTGCGCATAATACTCAGTAAATCACGATGTTCGTTTATGCAATCTTCACCACGTTTTAATTCATGCTGTAATCTTTCCACTTCAGCATTACTTTGAGCCAAACGTTTAGTTAAGGCAGCAACTGATGCTTGATTTTCAGCCATTATAACTTCGAATCTAAATAAAATTTCGTACATGTA